>NC_081834.1:57006006-59588618 GCF_030867095.1 Alligator mississippiensis
TCTGGGGGGTTCTGACCCCACGTAACCCCCTCCCCTCCAGGTGCTAAAATCTGTGGAGGAAGGGATGGCAGGGAGAGAACTGGGAGCTGGAGCTGGGACTGGGACTGGGACTGAGACCAGGCAAGGATCAGGAGGGAGCTGAGCCAAGCCAGGCTCAGGATTGGGATTGGGGCTGAGTACCACTGCACCCATGTGGACAACTCTTCCCCCACACCCAGGGTCATTGCCTGGTGCCAGCACCACCCGTGCCAACAAATTCACCACCCCCCAAACCTGTACCAGTTCCAGCTGCCTCCCCACCCTGGTCCTTGCCCTGGCTCTGCACCACCCAAGAGGGCCTGGAGCCAGGAGCCAGAGCAGAGCAAACCTTGGCTGTGCCACTGGGACAGAGAAGACGGAACTGCAGGGACCACCACACCTGCCCCAAGTCATCATTGTTCTGCTACTGCTGCTGGGACAGGCGCTGCCCAGCTGGCGTGGGATGGGGCATGGGGAAAAGCTGCATCTCACCCCAGGGGGCCTGGGGAAGGGAAAGTTCCCACCACTGCATACACCCTGGGAAGCATGGGGAGCATGTGCCTCAGGATCTGTATGGGGCAGGGCGGGATGCCAGTGCAGGCTGGGGGCGGCACTGCACTGGGCTCTTCCCAGCCCCAGCCTGGGTCCTAGCCCAGTGACAGCCTGTCATGCCCTATCCAGATCTGGGGGCACATGCCCTCCATGCCTCCCAGGGTGCGCATAGCAGCAGGAGCTGCACCCTCTGGATGAGCCACTCACAGCTCAGTCCCACACCTCACCGGCTCTGTAGCATCTGCCCCTTCCCTAGTCCCATCCCCAGCCCCACTCCCTCCCCACCTCTGCTGCAACCACCAGAAGCCCTTGGCTGGGCTGCCCTCCAGCCCTACCACCGCCCTGTGTTTGAGGGGCCAAGTATTAGCCAAATCCAGTTGAGCCGAGGGCTCATAACATTATGAAGATGTGGCAGGAGAGATCACAGGCCACTAGGTCATGGGTACAGCAATCAGAACTACTCTCTACAAAAGGGTGATAGTGCGCTCAAGAGCCACAGCCTGAGGGTTGTGAAACCTGGGAGCTGGAGCTCGATCCCCTAGGGCTCTGTAGAAGTCTGTAACAGGGTCCTGACTGAAATCCTGTTACTTGAGAGATTTTGGCAGCTGAAAGTGATTACTTCCTGGCAGGGGAGGAGGTGCCCCATGCCCGCCGAGAGCTAATGGGACTCAGCACCGAGGGATATGAGGAGGAGGTCGGAGGAAGGGTGCTTTTGGGCACCATGGGAGGAAGAGGCACCACTTAGGACTCTCGCTAAGGAGGATCTGGAGGGAAGATCCCAAGCCCAAGGGTCAACACGGACCAAGTGATGATTGAACCCAGGACCTGCAGCCCATCCTCGCCACATACCTGGAGTTCCAAGCGGTGGCAGTGAGTCAGAGGGGAACGGAGCTGCAGCGCGGGGAAAAGCTGCGGCTTCATGCTGGGACATGGCAAAGCAACGCGGAAGTCAAAGTGGGGTGGAGGCCACCCGTCCAGCCCCTGAAGAAGCTGAGACCCAGCACCCGAACTTGCAGAAAAAGGGGAGTTGGGTTAGAGGGTGGAGAAACCAGATCCGCACACTGGCACAGAGCGCAGCAGGAGAAATCGGGCATCGCCTGTAACAAGCCACTAATAAGATAATTAGCGGTGGGAAGCTGAGACGTTCCTCTGCACTTACCATCCCAATTAAGTTGGCGGGGATCCTCTTCGGAGCCCACGGGTGATCCCGGAGACTACTCTGACAAACTGCTGCCCCTTCAGGGCTTTCCTGTAAGAGACAGAGCAATAAAGTACCTCAATTGTAGTTTGACCAAGCATGGTCCTTTTGCGCGTACTAACTAGGGTAACATCTCTTCCCTCCCTATTTCTTTAATTAGATCAAAGTCGTGGCAGGAGAGAACCAAGGGATTTAGGTGGTACCCTGCGCAGACACACTAACAAAGCCATTTCCTTCTCTCTGGAGAAAATGAATTATAGTTCTGTGGAAGTCTCTCCTCTGAGAGCTGGACAGATTCCCAGGTCACAATAGAGGAAGGTGCACCTCTGATTACTGAGAACTGGCTGAGGGTGAAGCTGAGACCATGTAAAGGATCTTTGCACATGGAGCACTGAGTGTTTTATTTAGATTTTAGGAAGCAGGATTGCCCAACCTTTTGGCAGCATGGCCTGGATGAATGGTGTGGGGTGGGCCTGCTGCAGCATGCATGGGGTCAAGGTCTGATGTGGTGCATGCTGGTCCAATACACCATAACATGCCCTTAGCCCCATGTGCACTGGATCAGGCAAACTACCCCAGCTCCAGCCCCAGCTCCATGTGTACTGAATCTGGTCCCCACCACCTCACCCCTAGCCCTGCATGGCCTGGCAAACTCCCACACACAGGACCATGTCATCTGGCCCACAGGGCTTTGATATTTGGCCGTGGGAGAACATAATCAGTTTTCATTCCCACTTCTCCCCCACCAAATTTCTGGACCTTTGGGCAACCTCTTGGGCTGGGTCACAGACTGGGGTTTGAGCACCCATGGTATTAAGCATTACCCTGATATATTAAAAGCTAGGATATGTTCTGAGCAGTCTCACAATAATAGTTCCTAGTAGGTCCCCCAGCCCATCTGCTTCATAGGGAGCTCTGAAGAGCTGGGCAGAGGGAGACATGGGGACTAAGCCCAGGAGAGGGTGCTAGCCATTCCACTGGATCCTGCTGGTGCTCAGGAACTGGAACTGGTTCAAGATTCCTGCATCATTCTAGGGCTGGGACTGAAAATCAGCTGACTGTTGATCGCAGCTCCAGGACTGTACCAGGATCCAGTGTGAGACTTCTGTGTGGTCCTAGGGGATGAGGCCAACAATCAACAGATTGTGGCTCCCGGCCTCAAGATCACAAATTGCTGTTATTATCTCCATGGTGCAATTCGACAATAGCAGAATATGTGCCACTTAATATGATCTGGAGATACTTTTCTCACACAAAGTCCTAACTTTCAATCATAGAATCGTAGAGAATCATAGAGAAGTTGGGCTAGAAGGGACCTCCAAAGATCATCTAGTCCAGAGTTTCCCAAACTCTTTTTTTACTGCATACCCCCTTCCAGATTTACCAGCTACCTGCATACCCCTACAGCATACCTTCTATATTTTAATCCCTTAAGTGCCAATTATTATTATCATGAAAATTAAATCTGCCATTGCACAATTTCTCCCACACGCTCCCCAGAGATACGTTACATACCCACAGTTTGGGAATCTAGTCCAACACCCTGCCTGAGGCAGAATCAGCCCTATCCAACCTATCCCAGACATATCCATAATCCAAACTCTTTGTAAAACTATCACCAGCTGTGACACAACATAAAATATCACACTTAAACCTGCCACAGGTAAAGCAAGGGAACAACAGCAACCAGTGTTCAACTTGTATCAAAAGTTGATAATATATGTGCAAGAGATCCCAAATAGAGGGTCAGCCCTCCCACTCCCGCTACAGAGGAAGGCAAAACCCCCACAGTACATACCAATCTGACCAAAGGGTAAAATTCCTTCCTGATCCAAATTTAGTGATAAGCCTGACCCTGAGCAGAGGGCAAGACCTTCTAGTCAGGAACCTCAGGTTTGGTCCCAACAAAAGCACTGTCACACCCCAGAGTCCCAGCCTTGGCTGCAGGCAACACTTAGTGCTTCTAGGGCAGGCTTAAAAAGCACCCTGACACAGCTCTTCAAGTGCACTCACACTTAACACATTTGTTACTGCTTGACTGTGTGGATGTTGGCATTTGAAAGGGAGTTAATATATCCTTGAGGTAATGTGCAACATGGCCCTAACTCTATAGGTACCTTCAGAGCTACAGAACCATCCAGATGAAAAAGCTCTTCATCTCTTCATCTAAAACACCTGAGCAATGAGTACTCTCCCCAGAGAGCCCCTGAAGTTTGCGTAAGACTGGGATGATATCTGTAGTATAGCAGAACTGAACATTGGTGCAAGATATCTCTAATTGGAAGCTAATGGCAAAAGGCAAAGCCCCAAATTCCTGTGAACTTTGCTTTCCCCATGTAGAGTCATAGAGTCAATGGACCATAAGCAACCCGTAAGATCATCAAGTCTGGTCTCCTGCCATAGGCAAGAGGGTAACGAGATCAAACTAGCTCAACGAGGTGCTTATCCAGCCTCCTCTTGAACACCTCCAAGGATGAAGACTACACCACCTCTGCCAGGAGTGTGTTCCAGGTTCTAGTTACCCTTACTGAGAAGTTCTTCCTTATGTCCAGCCTAAATCTTCCCTCTATTAGTTTATGACCAATAGAGGGAATATTTAGGTTGGACATGTGCAGAGGGATAAAGTACCTGGCATGCCTGCAACCCAGGATCCTGGAATGTGACTTCTGGATGCTCTGGGATCCCAATCTGCTGGCATGCTGGACACTTTATGGATCTTGCATGCAGCCCTGGGAATGACAGAGGTGTCCCTGGGGAAGAGGGTCTCACACTGAAGGAATGGTGGGTGCAGGCCCTCTCTCTAGAGATGGGGTTTGGAATCCCCGCTGGGTGAGGTGGTCACTCAAGGTGGAATCCCACTTCCTAGGGAGTGCAGAGACTCCTTCCTCTGTGGGTCCTAGGGAGAACCACATGGTTCTCAATCTTTGTAAACTAAAGGCACTATCAGAAAAGGCCAGTTCACAGTTTTCACTCACTTTTTTTACTACAAGAAAATCATAGACCAGTTCTTCTATTACAAAAACTCAGAAGACCACAACAGGACAGAATGCTTTTAAAACTATGGATTCCTACTGAGATCTCCAGGTTTATCTTGTGAATTGTGTTTGAACACTAAATGGTACTAACATTGTGTGGCACCCCACAGCACCCTTGAAAGGTTCTCATTGCACCCAGTTTTGTACTCAAGGAGCTGAGTGGAAAACAAGCTCTCCAGCCTGTTTGCCACCTAGCTGTACACTCATGGAGCTTAGCAGGGGACAGGGTCCCCAGCCTCAGCCCCACAATTGCAGAATGGGGGCTGCGAACTATTCCAGTCAGGGCAGGTCTCAGCCCCATGCATGAATCAGGGAACCAGGCCCAGAAGCTCCCAGCTTCCAGGGCAGGGACCAGCCCCAGCCAGGTGACAGCTGTCTCCTAGCCTGGTGCTCCCTTCCAGCCCCCAGGGGGAATCCCAGAGCTCCCTCTCATGGTGGAAGGGGCCCATTGCAGGGCCTCAGGAAGTGGGAGCCATTTGCTGCCATTAGCAGCAAATCTGTTCCCACTTCCCTGCATATGTAGATGCCTGCCTGGGAGTATTTACTCACAAGTATTTTACTTATGAAAAAACTGCTCCCACATCAAATGTTCATATAGATGCGCCCTGTGAATCCAAAAGACTTAGGCAAGTAGCAGACACTGTGATGGGAGGCTCAGCGAAGACAAGACGTGATTCTGGGCTTGCACAGCAGAAAAGCGCTATATGCCTGAAAAACTTACTAGCAAAACCATGTATTCTCCAATTTCTCAGTTCCCCTAAGATTTTCCTTCTTGGAAAGAAAGATCTTCCCTGGAAGAGAGGGAAGGGGAAAGGGAAGGAGGAGAACTCCCTCCTCCCTCCATGGTTAGTATATTACCATGGAGGGACCATGGTATATTACCATAATTGGTATATACCATAAATGGTATATTACATGACCATGTAATATATGGTAGGATAAATGATATTGTAACCAAGTTGATCCAGAAATGATGAGAGAGGCAAGAATTTCCTAAGTTGGTATCTTTTATTGGACAAACTATGCAGTGGGGATAGTTAGACAAGCTTTCAAATGTAAGAAGTTCTTCCTCAGGTCTCTGATCACAGGAAGCCAGGCACAGCATAGTGAAAAACAGCAGGCTCTTCCCAGGATCTTGTTAACCCTGTACAGCCCTGTGGATATAATGAGGATTGCGTCTATCTGTCACTGGTGTGTTCCAAAGAACTGAATAGCAAACATGCCACATCACAGACAAGAGGTGTGGAGGCAGGAACAGAAGTAGAGACTGATGAAGAAACTTTGTCAAGGCTTTCCAAGGAGCACAAAGCAGAGCCCTGAATCCAGGGCTTCCATGTTACTAACCTCACCCTGTTCCTCAATGCTGAACCATGCTAGAAAGAGCCTAATTCTCAGACCAAATTTTAATTCTATTAGCAAGTTTTAATCATTATTGCCCATGTCATTAAGAACAAATTTTGATGGTGGTACATTCCTTCCCTCACACATGGACCTCAATGAAAACTGTCCATCACCCTAGATTTTGCCAGAAAATGGCCAAACAATTGTTTCCTTAATCATTACGTGAGCACTTCCAATGAAGGAGACTCCATATCCTCTAAGATAATGTGTTCCAGTGCTGAGTTGTAAATGGAGTTAGAAAGTTCTTTTTAATATGCATTATTTCTTGCTAATAGTGTTTTCAATAATCATGTCCTCCTTGACATTGGTACTATCCCACCAATGTCTTCAGTTATACCCTCACCCTTACTAAAGTCTGAGGAAAATTCTTTGTTTAGCTTTTAGGCTATACTCATGTTCTCTTTGATTTCTATCTAATCTTCCCACTTCTCTTCTGGGTCTCTCTTTACTTAAATGATCAAAGAATCTGTTATTATTTTATTTTAATACTCTTTGAAAGTGCAAACTCAACCAAGCTTTTGTCCATTCTCACTTTGGTCCTGTATTCCTTGACAACAGAATTTAGATAACTTATCCAAAAATGTCACTGTCCTATTGTGACCGAAATTTAGCCCGGAAACTGAAATTGCCCATAATTAGACAATTTCCATTATTACTGAAGTCTCCCCAAAACTTATAGAACTTCCTATCTCTTGCTAAGGCTGAACCTGGGGATTTATAACGAACTCCCAACATGATCACCTTAGGATCCTTTTATCAGACTTTTTAAAATTTCTGTCCTTCCTAAACAATCTATACACTTCAATATTTCTGTTGCAGTCATAGCTACTCTTTAACCACTTCTCTGTTCATCCTATCATGTTTAGTCTTGTGTCTTACTCCAAGAGTTCCAGTTCCTCTGCTTTATTACCTCAACTTCTTGCATTCTTGTACAATCATTATAGTTCTTTCTGCCTCACATTTCCCAGGTTCCAAGCTGGAATATGCACAACAGTCTGGTAAGTTTTGATCCCTGAAGGCTATTTTCTTATTTATGCCAGTGGTAGCCATCCTTTGAGAAACATAATAAAAACAGTAATAGTAACTGTGGCAATGTTGGAGTTGTACTGTAGCCTTGATGGTCCAGGAGAGGGAAGGGAGATACCTCATATTAGACCAACTGTATAGTTGGGAGAGATTTAGATTAAATCTGTTTGCTGGATCCCTAGCTCCCTTCTCTCTCTAGAGTCCCACTCCATTGCTTCGCTCATGACTACTGTACCTGACACTTGCCCAATTTCATAGATTTCATAGATTTCATAGACATTAGGGCTGGAAGGGACCTCGGAAGATCATCGAGTCCAGCCCTCTGCCCAAAGGGCAGGAAGTCAGCTGGGGTCATAGGATCCCAGCAAGATAAGCATCCAGTTTGCTCTTGAAGGTGTTCAATGTAGGCGCTTGAACTACCTCCGGTGGCAGGCTGTTCCAGACCTTGGGGGCTCGGACACTAAAGAAATTCTTCCTTATGTCCAGCCTGAAACGGTCTTGTAGTAGTTTATGACCGTTCGACCTAGTCGTCATCCGTTGGGGTGCTCTGGTGAACAAACGTTCCCCCAGATACTGGTGGTCACCCCTGATAAACTTATAGGTGGCCATCAGATCACCCCTGAGCCTGCGCTTTTCCAGGCTAAAGAGCCCCAGGGCTCTCAGCCTGTCATCGTAGGGTCTGCTTCCCTGCTCTCTGATCATGCGCGTGGCTCTTCTCTGGACTCTCTCAAGCTTCTCCACATCCTTTTTGAATTGTGGAGCCCAAAACTGGACGCAGTACTCCAGCTGC
The DNA here is from genome assembly GCF_030867095.1 of Alligator mississippiensis. NCBI lineage: Eukaryota > Metazoa > Chordata > Crocodylia > Alligatoridae > Alligator > Alligator mississippiensis. The sequence goes on from NC_081834.1 coordinate 57,014,027, forward strand.
GGCCTCACCAAGGCCAACTACAAGGGGAGAATGACATCCCGGGATTTGCTTGAGAAGCATCTATGGATGCAAGTCAGCGTTTTGGTCGCTTTACTAGCCACAGCATCGCATTGCCGGCTCATGTTCATCTTGTGGTCAATGATGACCCCCAAGTCTCTTTCTTCCATAGTGCTAGCCAGAGTAGCACTGCCGAGCCTATAAGGATGCTGCAGGTTTTTCTTCCCAAGTTGGAGAACTTTGCATTTCTCGGCTTTGAACACCATCAGATTCTTGTCCGCCCACTTGCTGAGCTTGTCCTGGATCACCCGCCTGTCTTCTGGTGTGGATGCTTTGCCCCGAAGTTTGGTGTCATTGGCGAACTTGGCCAGTCCGCTTCTAACTCCAGTGTCCACATCATTAATGAAGATGTTGAACAATATGGGTCCAAGGACAAAGCCTTGGGGGACCCCACTGGTCACAAGACACCACGATGAGTGACTTCCATCAATTACTACCCTCTGGGTCCGACCACAGAGCCAATTTTCCAGCCAGTGGATCGTGGTGGACCCAAGGCGACAATTGGCCAGTTGCGCCAAGAGGTGATCATGGGATACCAGATCAAAGGCTTTTTTGAAGTCGAGATATATGACATCAATCTCTTCTCCCTTGTCCAGGTGATAGGTCACCTGGTCGTAGAAGGAAATGAGATTGGCCAAACATGACCTACCCACGACAAACCTGTGCTGGCTATCCCTTAAGATGTTGGCATCAGCCAGTCCATTAAGGTTGGCCTCATTAACAAACTTTTCTAAGATCTTCCCCGGGATAGAAGTCAGGCTGATGAGCCTATAGTTAGCCGGATCCACTTTCCTCCCTTTCTTGAAGATAGGCACCACATTGGCCTTCTTCCAGTCTTCGGGCACTACACCAGAGCACCAAGAGTTTTCAAAGATCTTTGCTAGAGGCTGGGCTATGATGCTCACCAGCTCCTCGAGTACCCTGGGGTGTAGATTGTCAGGGCCAGCTGACTTGAAGGTATCCAGCTTCTCAAGATGTTCCTTCACGAGGTCAGCATTAACGGAGGGCAGGGGATCACCCTCACCCGGACTTCCCTGTCCCGTAGCGGGCATGGGCGTCCCATGGGACTGATGAAAGACCGACGCAAAGTACCCATTTAATAGGTTGGCTTTTTCCTGGGCATCAGTTGTCAGTTGCCCCATCTGGTTCAGCAGGGGTCCAATGTTGCCCCTGCTTTTCCTCTGGCTTCCCACATATCTGAAAAAGGACTTTTTATTGTCCTTGATGCTCTAAGCTAGTTGGAGTTCAGTTGCAGCTTTGGCTTTCCTGGTATGCTCCCTGCAGGACCGGACCAGTGCAGAATAATCCTCCTTGGAGGCGACTCCCATCCTCCATCCTTTGTAGGCCTTTCTTTTTAGCCTCAGGAGGTCTGCTAGGTCCCTGGAGAGCCAGGGGGGCTGCTGTGCCCTCTTGCTGCCTTTTCTCCGAGATGGAATGGACTTAGCTTAGAATGGCTACTCAAGGTCCCAAGAACTTCTTAGAGGTGGCGCAGATTCTAACTATCTGTATAGCACCTAAGTCCTGCTAGTTGAGCCTTTTTCACAACTGTATTTTTCTGCCTACTCCAGTCCTAGATGGTGGTGGCACCCATATGTGCACCAGACTGTGTGGTTGTTACTGAGAAGTCATTTAGTACTTGCTTAAACAAATACTAAATGAGTGCACAGTAACTACTGTTACTGTTCAGTTCTGGTGCTGCACTGGTCATTTCCAGTGCTACTGGGCAGTAGTGTTGGTGTCACGGTTCACACCTGCCAATGCTATGTAGTATCTCATGTAGATAGGTCCAGTACATCCACCTGGAGGAACACACTTGCCTTCTTAGCCTACTCCAACTCTGAGAACATGGCCAAAGAGCACTGCTCTGTGACATCAAACAGGGATTAACAGCTTCTTCCATAGATATCTGCTATATTTGCTATTCATAGGAATTCACACCCATATTTACAAAACCTATTGAGGTCAGAGTTAGGAGACTGGAGCTGCACTGAGCATGGTTCCATCCACTCTGGTAGCTCCTGAAATGCTTCACTTGAAACCACAGTGTGGTATTCCACAGATGATTTTATGTGGGGAAAGCAGGAGACGTGATCCAGTGTGTGAGATTAAGAATTCCCCTTTCAGCTGAGTGAATTCCCCACCTGCCATTCTTTAACTCTTGAGCACCTTTAAAATGTTCATTTCTCATCTCCCAAGCAAGTGCCTAGGCTATCAGGGTACAGAATAAGGGTGGGCATGTGAGGAAGGGATGGATATCCCCCACCCCTTCTGTTGAAGCTGGATCATTGAACAGCCAGCCATAGAACTGGAGCAAGGCCAAGACCAAGGAAAACACTGGCACCTGTTGATATCACTCAACTGGAAGGGGGAGTCCTTGGGCAGTGAGAGATGAGAATTTAAAATCACTCAGGCCAAAAAGGGTCTTCAACTCAAGTCTTGTACATCCAGCTGACTGCTGTAACTGGTACACTAGTACACAAAAGACAGGAACCACAACAATGGATGCCTTTTTTGGAGAGGAGGACAAATTGCAGGATTGGACCAAAAGAAATTTCATGAGGTCCAAAAAGGAAAAGTGCACAGTCCTGCACTTAGGACTGAACAGTCCCAGGCACCAGTACAGGCCTGGGACTGACAGGTTAAGCAGCAGCTCTGCAGAAAAGGACCTGGGGGTTACAGTGGTCAATAAGCTAAATATGAGCTGGCAGTGTGACCATGTTGCCAAGAAGGCTAAAGGCATACTGGCATGTATTAGCAGGAACGTTGTCAGCATATTGAGGGAAGTGATTCCTCCCCTCTACTTAGCACTAGTGAGGACAAATCTTTAGTCCTGCGTCCAATTTTGCCCCCCCCCCCCCCCCGGCTACAAAAAGGATGTAGACAAATTGGACAGGATCAAGTGGAGGGCAGTGAAAATGATTAGGAGGCTGGGGCACATGACTTCTGAGGAGAGGCTTAGGGAACTGGGTTTAGTCAGTTTGGAGAAGAGAAGACTGAAAGGGGACTTAATAGCAACCTTCAACTACCTGCAGGGTGGTTCCAGAGAGGACAGAGTTGGACTGTTCTCACTGGTGGCAGATGACAAAACAAGGAGCAATGGTCTCAAGTTGCAGCAAGGGAAGTTTAGGGTAGATATTAGGAAGAACTTTCTCATGAGGAGGGTAGCAAAGCACTAGAACAGGTTACCCAGAGAAATGGTGGACTCTCCACTCTTGGAGGTTTTGAAGACCCAGGTAGACAAAGCTTTGGCTGGGATGATCTAGTTGCAGATGGTCCTGCTCTGGGCAGGGGGTTAGACTATAAGTCCCAGCACTCTGGATCCTGAGTTGAAAGAAAGCAGCAGAAGCCCTCTACTGGGCTTAGTGCTTCCTATTAACTAACTTGAGAAAGCCCTTCTGCACACGTAGGTCCTGTAACTCACTCTTCCTTGATATCACGTGAGGAAGGTATCTGAGGTCAGAGGAAGCCTGGCTTTGACTGGAGACACTTGTTCCCATTCTTCCTGAGCCTTTCCTTCCTTCTGCCCCTGAATCTCACAACTCAGACTTCCTCTCTTCAGGTTGTCTGGCTTCATGCCCAGGCCATCTCATTCTGCTGTCGATCTACTTGATTTCTAGTTTACCTGTTGTTACAACTCCTTGTTTCTTGATGACTTGGTTCTTGTGCCTGTGGCAGGCAAAATAAGATATGGCCAGGCCTTAGATAATGTTTAAGTGCAACAGTGGTGTCCACCCTCAGTGGACCAGTGCTTTTCAACATCTTTATCAATTATTTCAATGTGGGGGTGAAAAGCTCGCTGGCTCAGTTTGCGGGTGACACCAAGTTATGGGGGAGCATGGCTATGCCAGATGACAGTTTGCAGATACAGGCGGACCTAGACGGGCTGGAAAGTTGGGCGGACTGGAACCAGATTAAGTTCAACACTCAAAAGTGTAAGGTGCTCTATCTGGGGGCAAACAATCCCCAACATACCTACAGGCTCAGTGGCGACAATTTGACTTGCACCACTGCTGAAAGGGACCTAGGGGTTGTGATCAACCTTCACATGAACATGAGCCGGCAGTGCAATGTTGTGGCCAGCAAGGCAAACAACATGCTGGCATGCATTAACCATTGCATCTCATGCAAAACTAAGGAAGTGATACACCCACTGTACTCCGCACTGGTGAGACCACAGCTGGAGTACTGTGTCCAGTTCTGAGCACTACACTTCAACAAAGACGTGGAAAAACTTGAGAGGGTCCAGAGAAGAGTCACCCATGTGAACACAGATTCCATAGATTTTATAGATTTCTAGGGCCAAAAGGAACCTATTAGATCATTGAGTCTGACCCCGTGCACTCTGAGCAGGAAAGAGCGCTGCAGTCAAGTAACCCCAGCCAGGTGCTTGCCTAATCTCCTTTTGAACACCTCCAAAGTAAGGAAAAGCACCACCTCACTTGGAAGCCCATTCCATAGTTTGGCAACCCTCACCATAAAGAATTTCTTCCTGTTGTCCAATCTCAATCTATTCTCCTTCAGTTTGTGGCCATTATTTCTAGTAACCCTGATGGGCGCCCTGGTAAACAGAGTATCCTCTATTCCCTGCTGGCCCCCCTGATGAGTTTGTAGACAGCCACAGGATCACCTCTCAGCCTTCTCTTGTGGAGGCTGAAGACATTCAGGTCCCTCAATCTGTCTTCATAGGATCTTACCTTAGGCCCTCAACCATCTTACATGCAGGCCCTCAACCATATGAGTAGCTCTCCTCTGAACCCTCTCCAGGTTATCAACATCCTTCCCTCTTGAAGTGCAGCACCCAAAACTGGATGCAGTACCCCAGATGCAGCCTTACCAATGTCACATAGAGGGGAAGTAGCACCTCCCTAGACCTGCTTGTGATGCACCTATTAATGCAAGAAAGAGTGCGGTTAGTCTTATTTATTACCTCATCACATTGGCGACTCATGTTCATTTTGATTCTCATGATTCTGAGATCCTTTTCCACTGCTGTGCTACTTAGAATGGTAATTCCCAGTCTATAGGTGTATTGGTGATTCCTTCTTCCCAAGTGCAGCACTTTGCACTTATCTTTATTAAATTGCATCCTATTCTGATCCACCCACTTCTCCAGTCTATCCAAATCCACCTGAATTTGCTCCCTGCCCTCTCATGTGTTTATTATAGCCTATAGTTTGGTGTCATCTGTGAATTTGGACAGAGTGCTTTCAACACCCTTATCCAGTTCCCTGATGAAGATATTGAACAGTACTGGTCCAAGGACAGAGTCTTGAGGGACACCACTGCCCACATCTCTCCAGGTAGAAACCAACCCATCTACCACCACTCTCTGGGTGCATCCCATCAGGTGGGTTTTCCACCCACCTGAAGCTGTAGGACTGCCTGGGGAATCTTCATGTGTGCCTTATAGATCATCACTTGTATAGTCTCCTTCACATTGTAGCAGACCTTCTCTTCTATGAAGCAAGACAAGCCAAAAAAGGAGAGGCTGAGGGACTTGGGCCTCTTCAGCCCAAAGAAGAGAAAGCTAAGGAGGTCTTGGTAGTGACATACCACTACATCAGGGGAGTACATCAAGAACTCAGGGAACAGCTGTTCACCAGGGCACCCCTGGGGAAGACCAGGAGCAATGGATACAAACTCCTGGAAGGCTGTTTCAGGCTCAATTCCAGGAAAAACTCCTTCCCAGTCAGCATGTCCAGACTCTGGAACAAGCTCCCCCCAGGGTGATGCAATCACCTTCTCCTGGAAATCTTCAAAAGGAAACGGGACAGTCACCTCGCTGGGGTCACTTGACCCCAGCTGTCTTTTCCTGCCTAGTGCAGGGGGACTGGACCCAATGATCTACAAGGTCTCTTCCAGCCCCTAACAATCTATGAATCTATGAAACTCTCAGACATAGAGCAGGCAAAGAGGAATTCTGCCCTTTAAAAATACTCAAAGTAGTCCAAAGATCTTGTGTCATTAGCCTCATAGTCATTGCAGTTAAATGTATGTCTCTTATTCATAGAATCATAGAAAGAGTTAGAAGGGACCTCAGGAGGTCACATCTAGTCCTACCCCCTCCTCAAAGCAGTACCAGCCCCAACTAGATCATCACAGCCAAAGCTCTGTCTAGACAGATTTTGAAAACCCCCAAGAATCATAAAACAAAATATAGCCTTCTTGAGCGTTATCATGTCCATGGGACACGGTCTGTTCCCCTGGTTCTCTCCTGCCATGACTTTGACCTTGTTAAAAGGGAAGGAAAGAGATGACACATTGATCAGTACCTGTGGAATGATAACACTTAATCTATTACAGGATTTTGTGTGCTTTATTCTTTCTTTTCTTTTACAGGAGACTAGCTGAGAGGCAGCAGGTCATCTAGGTTGTTCCTGGGATCACCCCTGTACTCAGAAGAGGGTCCCTGGCAGTGCCATCTCACAGGTAAGTGCCAGCTGAAGCTCCACAGGCTAACGGCTGTGCCTGCAATCCACACACCGGAGTGGATCCTGCTCTGTGTCGGCTGCCCCTGTGGGGACCCCTTTCTGTATGGATCACTCACGGTAACCCCCCTTTTAGTTCCAGTCCTTTCCCATTCCAAATAACACAGTAAAAATAAAATAAAATATTTTTCTCTCTCACCCACGTCTCAGCTGACTGCTGCCAATTAACTCATTAGCAGCTCATTACAGGCATCGCCCAGTCTCTTTCACTGCACTCCATGTTTGCATGGTCCCAGGAGCCTTCCCACCATCGAGGCCACAGATTTGGGCCTGACTCCCCTCTCCCTTCAAGTTGTGGAGTGCTGGGTAGTGTCCTGTCTGGGGTCTAGTCTTGTGACCCCTCTTTGCTTTGAAATTCCCAAGCCACGCCCTGGCGTGGAATTGCGACCCAGCCCTGTGTGGTGGCTCCACTTTCTCCCGGACTCACCGGAACTCCAGTGGGTTCCAGGTAAGTAGTATGGGGGTTGTCGGCCCTGGATTCCAGGGTCCCTCAGTCAAACACTTGCCTGGTGTCCTTAATCCCTTCACTGGATCCTCATTCTCTCAAGTCTCAAGTGGCTCCTCTCTTCTCCATGGTGCCCAAAGGCATCTTTCCCAGGCTTTCATTCCCCTTATATCTCCTAACGCTGAGCCCCATTGGCTCACTGCAGGCGTGAGGCATCTCCCCACCTTGCCCCACAAGGGCATTATTACAGTCAGCTGCGGGGGATTTCTTCAAGTAACAGGGTTCCAGTCAGGGCCCTGTTACACACAGCCCCCTCTGGTTTCTTGGTTTCCCTTCTCTTGGGAGGGTGGTCGGTCAGTTCAGTGTGGAGACAGGGTTATGTGTTTTTGTTGGGGTCGTCTCTGGGGCAGGATAGGAAATCTACGTTCCAGTTTCTTCAGCCCGCATGGTGTTCTACTGAAAAACAAAATGGTTGTAAGACCAGAGACCATCTCATGAGTCTGGTGTTGTTTAACCTAGCTGTCTGTAACCATCGTAGGGGGGGCATGGTCTATAATGAGCATAAATTCCCTACCCAACAGATAATACTAGAAAAGCTCTATGCCCCATCATATAGCTAGGCATTCCTGTTCTATTGTGGAATAACAGGTCTCTGTTGGATTGAGTTTTCTACTGGAAAAGACCACCAGTCTTTCCGCTCCCTGCTGTTATTGGAACAGTATCGCCCCCAGGGCTACTGCTGAGGCATCTGTTTGTAAGAAGAAGGTTTTTCAGAAATCAGGTGTATACAGAACTGGATATTGGCATAAGGCTTCTCTTAGCTGGTCGAAGGCCTGGAGGGCTCTTGGATCCCACGGGACCGGGTTACACTGCCTCTTCGTCATCTCCATCAGTGGTGCTGCTTTTTCCGAGAAGTTGGGGATAAATCACCAGTAGTAGTTGATGAACCCTAGGAAGAACCAGAGCTGCTTCAATGTCCTCAGCAAGGGGTGTTGTCTTATGGCAGCCACTTTGTCAGTCATTGGTTTTATGACCCCCTGGCCTACTAAGAATCCCAGGTACTGCATCTCCCTCTTTCCTAGGGTGCATTTTTTGGGATTCACAGTGAGCCTCACCCACCTGAGGCTCCCTAATACCTGCCGCAGGTGTCAATGATGGGTTTCCCAAACAGGTGAAAAAATAATATCATCTATGTAGGCCACCACGTAGTCCTGGTGTGGGGCCAGTGTACGCTCCATTAACCGTTGGAAGGAGGCGACTGCCCCATGTAGCCCAAACAGCATCCTTTTAAATTGGAAGAGGCCCCACAGGGTCCCAAAGGCCATTTTCTCTTTGTCTTCCTCAGACATCGGGATCTGCCCTTACCCTTTGGTGAGATAGCCTCCTCCAATGATCCCTAATTACTCATCCCAGCAGGGTCACGATATGGTGGTGGACTCCCCTAGCTTCCCCGGGTACCTCTGTGAATACATCATGAAATTCGGCAATCAGCATTCTTATTTCAGCTTGACTGCTTGGGTTTAATTGATCATCTATTCTGGGTTCCCCTTGAGTTTCCATCAGGTCCCCGGACGGTGGTCCCATTCTCTTCCTCAATCTCATCTACTGGCTTCATCAGCCACCCATCTCCCTGCTGCCATTTTTGTAGCAAGATGATGTGATATATTTGGTTTCTCTCTGTCAGTGTCATTCGTAAGACCTCAAAGTTTATGGGACCCATGCATCGTGTCACACAAAAGGGCCCTTGCCACTGGGCCATGAGCTTGTGGGTATTGTTGGGAAGCAACACCACTACCCAGTCCCCTACCTGAAGTTCTCTTCTGGTGGATCAGGAGTCGTACTGTTGTTTCTGTCTCTCTTGGCATTGCCTAAGGTTTCTTTGTGCTCCTTCTTGGGCCCTCTGCAGCTGCTCTTGGAACTCCCCCACTACCCGTGCTTGAGATGGGTCAGTCCCAGCCTGTGTCCACTCCTCACATATTAGATCTAATAGGCCTCGAGGGCTGTGCCCATAAATTAATTCAAGTGAGGTGTAGCCGGTTGAGGCCTGGGCCTACCCCCCGCCCCCCATTTTTTGGCATTCCAGGCACTCGTGCAAAACTTCTCCATCATCTTGTATATGCCAGGCCAGAAGACCTTGCGTTTTAGCCTGGCCTCCGTTTTGTCTCTCCCCAGGTGCCCTCCCGTGGGTAGGGTATGGGTGATCCACACCAAGCCCTCCCAATGTTTCTGGGGCACCAGGATCTGGGCTCTCTCTCCTCTCTCCTCCAGGTCCTCTACCCGGTAGAGAAGGCCTCTCCTTACCTCATAGCGCACTTTTTGGGGGGGTCTCTGCATATCTCCGGTATCTTCCTCTGGTCCGGCAAGCTGGGAGCTCCATATATTCTTGAATGAGGGTTCCTGATGTTGTTCCTGACAAAAGTCCCCTTCTCCTATAATCTGGTTGACATCTAGGTCTTCCTCCGAATCCTGGAAGCCAAGGGCCTGGGGTTCCCTTAGTGACAGCTGAAATTATGCTTGTGCGATAAAGGTGCTTGCTGAAGGCCCTATGAAAATTAAACAAAGTGTTTTTCTGTATTTGTTCAGATATTAAGCTATATGTTGTTGCTACAAGCCTAATTCAAGTTTAAGATGTAGTGAGACCTTGTATAAAGTAAGGTCTAGTAAATTTAGCAAAGCCTTGAAGTAGTAAGGCCCTGTGGCATAGTTAAAATTACCTTATCAAAGTAGTGCAAGGCTTGTACTGCTAATTGGTCAGTCTAAGGACAGTTGAAGTAAAAGGAATCTGAGTGGTTGTACGTTATCAGTATCATTCAGAAGCTTTAAATTAGCTGGAATATCTGGAAACCATTCAGAAGGAAGATACAGCTCTGTAAAAAGGATTAGTTAGCTGTTGCCTGGATCAGTGGGCCCGTGGACCTCGAGGAGCCCAAGGACTGCATTCCAGGGTCCTTCCTGGTACCCCTCAGACAGTGTTGTTCAGGGACACCTGACTTCGCTGAACTTTGTGGAAAGAGAAGCTTGCTGCGTATCAGGCATCAGAGGGGACTGCTGATAAGTTGCCGATGTGAATTGCTCTTGTCTGTCATTGTTTGTTTTGTTACTATGCGTAGTTGTGTTTTTGTTAAGTGAATAAATCTTTCTTACCTTTCCACCCCCAACCATACTCTCAATCCCGAACCCTCCACAGGCGGCTGAGACACCCTTTCTTCATCCTTGGGTGTGTCCACAATCAACTGGTAAATAACCTCTTTCAGGTGCAGCCAATCTATCCCCAACAGCATGGGGCAAGGTAACATCTCAGCCAATCTTACAGGGATCTCTTCCGTGCTCCCCAACACCGAGAATTTTACCGTCTTCCGAGGGTATGTCTAAGCCATGCCATGCATACATATCATGGATACAGGGCTTCTGGGACTCCCTAGATGAGGGGAGCAGATCTTTACATACTATTGATTGGGAGCATCAGGTATCCACAACCACCAGTATGATTGTGTCGCCTATGCGAACTTCCACCATGGGCTTGCTCTTTTGGCCCAGGCCTCAGTGCCGCCCAAAGCTGCAATCCATTTTCTCGTTGTGCACCTTTGCCGCAGGTGTTGGAGCGTGGGGCGGCTTAGGGCAGAACTGAGACACATGGCCCTTCTCTCCGCAGCGGTAGCAGGTCATTTCCTGGTAGCCCCCTGCCCACCCCTCCCTTCACATGGTTTCTCCCCATCTGTGGGGTGCGGTGATGGTCTGTTGTGAAGGGGGTGTAGGGCTGCTGGCCTGGTCCCTCTTGGGGGTCTCCCCGTCCCCTTCATCTGATGCATAATCTTTGGCTAGGTGGAGCACCTCCTCCATAGTCTTTGGCTGGTGACGCCTTACCCATCTCTGAGAGCTGCCCGTGAGGTCCATCAAGACCTGTTCCAAAAATATCATGTCCACTATTTCTTGAGTGGTGTGTGCTTCTGGCCATAACCATTGTTAAGCTAAGTCCTGGAGGGCCTGTGCCAGTAATCGAGGAGGTCAACCCACTTCAGGGCCCTTCCAAGGCCCGAAATTTGTTTCGGTATGTTTCTGGTGAAATCTCCAGACGGTATACAACTGCGGCTTTCACCTTGTTATAATCCCATGCCTCCACCCGGTTGAGGGCATGGTAGGCAGCCTGGGCTGGCCTGATCAGGAGGGGAACTAGCTTGGCTGCTCACCTTCCCAGGTCCCATTTTGCGGCTGTTGCCACCCGCTCAAATGCCTCTAGATAGGCTTCGATGTCATCCTCAGCCAACATCCAAGGCAGGCCTGAGCCTCCTCCCTCTCCTGACATTAATGACTGTTTCGCCTCAATCTTTTCACACAGGTCTTGTTGGCATGCAAACAGCTGAATTCTTGCTTCAGCCTCCTGAGCCAGCATCCTAACCATCTCTTCCAGCTGGGCGTGCTGGCCCTGGAGGAGTCTTAACATTAGGTTGTGAGCCTGCTGCCAATCCATGGGAGCCTGCATGTCCATGGCTTCATGTCATGGCTGGGTCCTTCAGGAGGGCCGTGATCTCCTCAAGGCCCTCTCTCCGCCCTAATTCGGCCCAAGGGCACCCTCCATACTCGCCCGCCATGTCTTTGCTCTTAAGGAAAATGTAATAGGGAGGCTGCCTTGCGTCTCCTCGGGCATGTAAACTCCTGGACCCCTCGTAGGTCTCCCCATACGATGGGTGCTACTCAAGCACCCTAGCCTTGTGGGCTACGCGTGGCTCCTACCACCCCTAATACCATGCCCCAAGCTTCGCTGATGTACCTGACGTTGGTGTGTCCTTCTCTATATAGTCGGCCCCCTCTCTGGGGTCTTCTCTCACAAGGCACTCCCCTCTTCGGGGCTCGCCGTGCCCTCCTTGGGCTTCCTAAAATGCTGCCCCCCTTCCCTGGGGCCTTCTCTAACACTGCCCCTCTTCTCTGGGGCCTCTTCTAAAAGTGTTGTCCCACTCAGGGACCCTTGTCCACTTTGGGACTCTTACCTCGAGCCTCCGGTCTTTCAGGCCTACCGTGCTGCTTCCCCTCTTGCAGGACGCTGTGCTGCTATCCCCTTTCCTTGGAGACCACCGCAGCACCCTGTCCTTCTCTTGGGGCGCTGTGCTGCTAACCCTTTCTGTCTGGGTCCACCGCAGCACCCTGCTCCTGTCCTGTGTTTTTCCCTGCAGCGCTAGCCGATTACCGGGCTCGCTATGCCCGTCCTGGGCTTCTCAATCTGGCCCCTCTTGGGCCTCTCACATATTGCCCCGTTGGGCCTCTCACATATTGCCCCTCTCGGGCTCCTCACATATTGCCCCTCTCGGGCTCCTTGTGCCCGCCTTGGGCTTCCTAGTAGTGCCGCCCCCTCTTTGGGGCTCACTGTGCCCACGCTGGGCTCCCTAATAAAATTGTCCCTCTCTCTGGGACCTGTTGTGCCCACACTGGGCTTCTCCACAATGCGCTCCCCCCTTCCTGGGGCTTGCCACACCCACGCTCGGGCTTCCTAGCAGTGCCCCCTCCTGGGGCTCGTTGTGCTCACGCTGGGCCTTCTCAAAACGTCCCTCTCTGGGGCTGGGGTCTATGCACCCCACACCCAACCCGGGGTCTCAGTTCCCCACCCACAACCCACTGGTTGCACTCAATTGCACCTCCACTGGTGCTCAAGCTGCGCCTTCACTGGCGCTAGGGCACCCCGCCCCTATGGGGTCCCTATGAGGCCTCCTCCAACCCCTACAGCCTCACCCAAGCCTCCGGTGTAAAATACACAAACACAAACTCAAGCCGCCTGGCTATAACTAAACTCAAAGCCCTATGGCTCCAACAACATTGTTCCATATCAGCGGTACTTGCTGCTAGGCTCCTCTCCGCATCCTCACTCCCGGAGCTCCTGCCTCCCTGGCTGCTGGCAGGCCACTGCCAGCCTGGCCTTGACTCTTAGCTTTATAGGAGCCAGGCCCTGCCCCCTACAGGCAGCTGATTCTTATTAGTCGCCCTGGCAACCCGCAGCTGTACTCATTATGGCTGCTGGGGCTTTTCCCTAGCAGCTTTCCCCTCTCTAGGAGCGGGGCAGTGAGGTGCGCCGCGACACTTCAGTTATGTAGTCCACAGTTCCCGGCCAATGCACCACTTTGTTATCATGTCCACAGAACACCACCTGTTCCCCTGGTTCTCACCTGCCATGACTTTGATCTTCTTAAAAGGGAAGGAAAGAGAGGACGCATTGATCAATACTCGCAGAATTATAACACTTAATCTATTACAGGATTTTGGGTGCTTTATTCTTTCTTTTCTTTCTTTTATAGGAGACTGGCTGGGAGGCAGCAGTTCATACAGGTTGTCCCTGGAATCACCCCTGTGCTCAGAAGAGGGTCCCTGGTGGTGCCATCTCTTAAGTAAATGCCAGCTGATGCTCCGCAGGCTAACAGCTACACCCGCAATCCGCACACTGGAGTGGATCCTATTCTGTGTTGGCTGTCCCAATGGGGAAGGGGTTGGGGGTGTTCCCACCTGCCCGTTTCTGTACGGGTCACTCACGGTAAGCCCCCTTTCAGTTCCAGTCCTTTCCCACTCTGGATAACAAAGAAAAAATAAAATAAAAGATTTTTCTCTCTCGCTCGTATCTCAGCTGACTGCTGCCAATTAACTCATTAGCAGCTCATTACGGGCTTTGCCCAGTCTCTTTCACTGCACTCCATGTTAGCGCGGTCTCGGGAGCCTTCCCACCCTCGAGGCCACAGAATTCAGGCCCGACTCCCCTCTCCCTTCAAGTTGTGGAGTGCTGGGTAGTGTCCTGTCTGGGGTCTCGTCTTGTGACCCCTCTTTGCTTTGAAATTCCCAAGCCAAGCCCTGGTGTGGAATTGCAGCCCAGCCCTGTGTGGTGGCTCCACTTTCTCCCGGACTTACCACAACTCCAGTGGGTTCCTGGTAAGTAGTATGGGGGTTGTTGGCCCCAGATTCCGGGGTCCCTCAATCAAACGCTTGCCTAGTGTCCTGAATCCCTTCACTGGATCCTCATTCTCTCAAGTCTCAAGTGGCTCCTCTCTTCTCCATGGTGTCCAAAGGCATCTTTCCCGGGCTTTCGTTGCCCTTATATCTCCTGATGCTGAGCCCCATTGGCTCACCACAGGCATGAGGCATCTCCCCGCCCTGCCCCGCCGGGGCATTATTACAGTCAACTGTGGGGGATTTCTTCAAGTAACAGAGTTCCAGTCAGGGCCCTGTTACATTGAGCATCTTGACAGTGCCTCCAATACTGCAGTGTCAGTCAGTTCTACACAGGAGTGAATATGACCACACCCAAGTTAAGGGTTTTTAGTTAGAACTATAAACAGCCTGGAGGGCTGTGAAATAATAAAGAGATGCTCCCAAGAATGGCTGACAGGAAGCAGCACTGCAGAAGAAAGATAGCTTGAATAGTGGAACATTAAAACAGTTAAAAAGGAGAGAGGGTTGTTCACACCTGTGGAGTAGAGTGAAATTAGCAGGAATCAAGAAGATGACAATGAGTCATGAAATCAATGGATTCTCCCAGCACTTCCTTAATAGAAATGCTGCTGCTTCTCTCTGGCAGGTGGTTTTAAGCAGGAATCAAAGGCGGGGCGGGGGGGCGGTGACTGGACCCACTGCAACCTGCCTGGATCCATTCCTGGTGACATCTTTTTTTGGACCAACTGCATTATTTCCTGGACCACCAAGGATACATCACTCCAATGCTGCCTTCGACTCTTCTTGGTTATTTCTTCTCCCTGCCTGCAGGTTTACTATGTATTCCTAGGAGTGTCTCCCTCACTGGGACACAGCAAACAAAGTCAAGTCCCTGGGAAGAGAACCCGGAAGTAAGGTCTCTTTTCTTGCTATGGCAGTAACAACAAATACAAAGGGAGTAGAGAATTTACAGCCACAGGACATATGGACACAAGGTCCTGAGCAAAAAAAGTCCCCTCCTCTTTCTCCAATTCAATGACTTTTTGCCAAGCTTTGGCTTCAAATTCCTTTTCCAATACAGCATTAACCCTCCCAGCTCTGTTTTCAAATAATGTCATTTTGCCAGCTTGCCCTCTTTGCCTCTTTCAAGGCCTGTTGTCCTTGAGATATTAACAGACACCTGAAATTTGAAAACATCAGGGTCCCTGTCAACATTTGCTTCACCATGACCTTTCATGTATTTATTTCCACCACTCAGCTGTTTGGTAACTCTTGTACTACATATAAGAACTCTAGCTTGCTTATTATTCCATACCCCTTTTCCAAAAGCCAAAGAAAGCAAGTATTAAAAACTGACTTTTCACCAGAAGTGTAACTGGCCAAGACTGCCTTAGGGTAGTCTATCCTCCCCCTGTACCTTCTTTGCAAGGCCCTGACTCTGGAGGTTGCAAAAGTGGGCAGCGGGTAGGAGCAGCAGCTGAAATGATGTTTGACAGCAGTGGGTAGGAGAATCTGGAGTTCAATGCTGAGTTATAGAATCAGAGTATCAGAATCATAGAAAATTAGGTTTGGCAGGGACCTCAGGCAGTCACCTATTCCAACCACATGCTCAAAGCAGGGCCACCTCCTACTAGATCATCCCAGCCAAGGCTTTGTTTAGCCAGGCATTAAAAACCTCCAAGGATGGACAGTCTACAACCTCTCTAGGAAGTCTGTTCCAGTGCTTCACTACTCTCCTTGTGAGAAAATTTTTCCTTATTTCTAACCTAAACTTCCCTTGCCGCAACTTGAGACCGTTGCTCCTTGTTCTGTCATCTGCCACCACTGAGAACAAACTCCATCCTTTGTAACCACCATACAGGTACTTGAAGGCTATTATTAATGCCCCTCCGGTCTTCTCCAGGCTAAATAAACCATGGTCACTCATGGAGTATTCATTCTCATCTTGTGGAGTATTTAACCTCAATTGACTAAATTAGGTCCCAAATAAACTGATTAGTCCTCGTTTCCTTCTTTCAGTGGTGACTCTGACCCCTGCCTGCCATGTCACATTGTAAAAATAGTTTGTTCCTGAGGATGTATCTTAAACACCACAGAGCAATAAAGTATCACTCTATACTATTGAGGTTTTGACCTTTTCTTATAAAAAGAGATATTTATTTATTTTATTTATTTACTTTTTTTTAAAAGCAGAAAATGAAAACTCACAGGGTGTTCTTTGAGCTAAGATTATTTTATTACATATCTATCTAATTTTTACATCTTCATTCTTAGGCCTCAGTATCTCCTGAGCTGGATGGATTGACAGAAGCCTGTTTCCCAAGTGACTAATTGATGTCTTCTCCAGTACAGGTAAGTATTATATCTCTTATAATCTTCTACTATCAAACATAAACTCAAGCAGCGTAACCATAAATAAGGTTTTGTCTTTTCTTCTAAAATACGAGTGTCTCAAAAAAAACAGGGTGACTTCCCCTTTAAGTATTTTAAATGGAGCTGGGTTTGTTGTATCTTTCAGGTTTTTTTCTCTTTTGCAATGGAGCTTTCGCCCAACCTGATCTTTTTGTAAAGAAAAGATTCAAGAAAAGATTACTTGTCAGTGTTCGTCTCCCCCGGCTGATCTCAATGTCACACCGCCTCCGGGATCGTACTCTGGCAGACTTCCTTTTTTTTTATTCTATCTCTTCCAGGTAGACGCTGTCTCCCATCCTCTCCAACAAGCCAACAGCCAGTTCCTCTCCACAGCCAACAACCATCTCTTCTCTGCAGCCAACAGCCGGTCCTTATCTGCAGCCGACTGCCACCTCCCCCCTGCTCCCCATCTTCCAATCCACTCCCTCCTTATCTTTTTGCATCATGCCTCTACTCTCCTTGTCATCTGGGTATATCTCCCCCTCCCTCTGCTTTCAGTTATGTTCCAGCTGCATCAAGCAGCTGCTAAAGAAGCGCAGCTTCCTCCTTTCTTCTCCCAGTTCCTGCCAGTTCTCAGGTCACTCCACCACCAGCTCTCTATCTTCATGACATCACTTAGCCTTTCTTCAGGAGTCGCATTCTCCAGCCCTCTAACCATTTTCACTGGACTCTACTGGACTCTCTCCAATTTGTCCACATTCTTTCTGTAGTGGGGGACCAAAACTGACCACAGGTCTCCAAATGTGGCCTCACCGGTGCAGAATAGAGGAAAAGAAGCACTTCACTTGATCTGTTGGAAACACTCCTACTAATGCATCCCAGGATGCCATTAGCCTCCTTGGCACTAAGGGCAGACTCTTGGCTCATATTCAGCTTATTGTCCACTGTAACCCCCAGGCCCTAAGAGGTATCATCTTATTTTTTGGGCCAAACCAGGTGGCTCTCCAAAAAACCTGTTTTTAGCAGCAAAAAAAAGGGATGGCATCTTCCCTCTTCCCCCAGCAGCAGTGAACTCCAGCTACTACTGCCCACTGCTATCTGTTGAACTGTATTTCGTACAATGCCCTTGACTCCCAGACACATGCTTCTGTGCTGACATTGTTTGCTACAGGAGCTGGATCCACAATGTGCAGGAGGAATGGGGGATGGGAGCATGGGGCATCCCCACGGCCCATTGTCCATGCCCCCCTCTCCTTAGGCAGCACCCAGAACACATGTGCCCAGTTGCCCACCCATCTGTACACTACTGTTTTTCACCTTAAAGCATCTCATATACACACCCACTGGCAGAGAAAAGTGGAGGAAATAAAAAGTCAGAAATGTGTCTAAAAAGATTAATGTTTTAAAAAACAAAATAATGATGTTGGGGGCCAAAGCTCATGATTTTATGTGGTGTGAGCCCTCCTCTTCCAGAAGCTTCTGCCACCACAGCCCCTGATTAAGTGTTCATCTGTTCCTCGCAAAGACAGAATACCACTTTGCATAATCCTTCCCTACTCTGACCTTTAAAATCAAAAGGCAAGGTAGATATGCACCTTTATAAACTAGATGCTGTCTGTAGAGACAGCGCAAGATTTGGTGAACCCAAGCTTACTTCAACAGATGTTGTGAAAGGACAGCACAGAATAGAGTATAAAGGGGATCAAGGGATTAGAATACAACATGTGGGAAAGTAGAAGGGAAGGGGGTGCTGTGAGAGGTCTATGAGCAAAGAACCCAGAGCAAAAAAGGGTCATAAAAGCTAATCCAGATAATGGGAAAAGAATCAATCATCCCTCTTTAAACCAGACTTAACACAGTCCAGTTTGGCCCCAGTTTCGTGTTCCACCATTTTGCATTCAAACTGCCCTTCCTCTGAGCCTCAGTCACAACACAGAGAGAAAAGGCGTTGGGTCTCCTTGGCAGTCTCCCATGAGCTCCTCAAGGTGCAGACAGATGTAACATTTGACATGGATCAAAGGGTGATGTGGGTTGGAATGTTTTCAAAAGACGGTATGTCAGGCATGGACCAATGTGCTGGGTTCAAGTGTTTTACCATAAGCATCATGTGTTTTACAGTTAGGTGGGCTGGGGCATTCCATCTACCAGATTATTTTATGAGATGCGGACACACAAAATGTTTTGTTTAATTTACCTTGCAATTTATTCTGTAATGAATTTACTCCATGATTAGGAGAATACTTGTCCTCCTGTGCACCGCAAGGGTAAAACACTACTTAGTCCACTTTGGATTTATGTTTTGAACACCCGTTTTCAAGAACTATGCAACACTTACTTTCCCAGAACATCACCTGTAGCTTAGTGATTAGGACACTCACCTGGGATCACAAAGAGTTTGTGCCTAGGATTTGTAGGAGACAGGACTAGGACCAATGGTCTCAAGCTGCAGCAGGGGAAATTGAGGCTGGAGATGAGGAGGAACTTTCTGACTATGAAAGCGGTCAAGCACTGGAACAGGACATCAAGAGAGCTGGTTGATTCTCCACTAGGGCTGTATGAAATTTCATCTGGCATTTCATTTCAAAGCTGTTTTGATGTGTTTCAAGCTCAAAACAGTGAAATCAAAATTAAACAAAAGCCTTTGAAACACAAGAAAGGAACTTGAAACGTTTCAAAACTTTCGAAAGGTTTAAAATTTCAAAGCCAGGCTTACTGGCTTCAGTGCCAGTCCCAGCCAGCAGCACCCACCTCCTATCATCCTGCAGGCAGATCAGGGGCTCACCCACACCCCAAGGAGGGCTGCAGGGGCTGTGCTGGAGTCCTCCTGAGGGTGAGGACCCCCAATCTGCCTGCCAGATGACAGACTGCTGCTGGGTGCAGCCCGCACCCAGGGCCAGGAAGATCAGTGCTGCCACTGGCCCCAGGCGGCAGCACCCAGCTCCTTTCACCCGGCAGGGAGATCAGGAGCATGCACCCCCGGGAGGACTCCAGCACAGCCCCCACAGCCATCTCAGGTTGTCAGCAGGCCCCCGATCTGCCTGCTGACTGACAGGAGCCAGGTGTTGCCACCTGGGGCCAGTGGAGCTGGGGCAGATCAGCTCATGCAGGGACCCTCCTCTGCACCAGGATCAGGGCAGCGGGCACCTGCACAAGCTGATCTGCCCCAGCCCCATACCAGAGCCAACTAGAGCCAGGTATGGGACAGGGGGCAAATTAGCTCATGTGGGGACCCTCCCCTGCCACACAATCAGGGTGGCAGGTCCCTGCACAAGCTGATCTGTCCCAGCCTTGCTGGCCCCAGGCAGCAGCACCCAGCTCCTGTCAGCCACCAGGCAGATCGGGGTCCCACCGTCACCCCCAGGAGGGCTGCAGGGGCTGTGCTGGAGTCTTCCCGGGGGTGCATGCCCTCAATCTGCCTAACGGCTGACAGGAGCCAGGTGCTGCTGCCTCGGGCCAGCGGCACTACCAATCTTCCCAGCACTGGGTGCGGGCTGCGCCCAGCACCGGTCTGTCATCTGGCAGACAGATCTGGGGCTCGCACTCCTGGGAGGACTCTGGCACAGACCTTGTGCCCCTCCTGGGGGTGCAGGCAAGACCCCAGTCTGCCTGCCTCCTGCATTTTATGTTTCCCCATAATAATCCATGGGCAAAACATGGAATCAGCATCAAAACAGCAAAACAGTTTTAACAAAATGGAACAGTGGTTTTGAAACTAAATAAAACTCAAAAGAAAACGCTATTCTCTTGAATCGTCAAAACAGAAGTCAAATCTGAACAGTGCTGTTTTGCACAGCCCCATTCTCCACCCTTGGAAGTGTTCAAGAATAGGTTAGACAGACACTTGGCTGGGATGGTTTAGTCAGGGATGATCCTGCCTTAAGCAGGGGACTGGACTAGATAGGTACCTTGTAAGGTACCTTCCAGCCTGACTTTCTTAAGATATGCCATTACAGGGCCTGGCTACTAGATGTCCTTTATCTACTGATATTGTCAGTTTCAGTCTAGACCTGAAGAATAATGTCTTGCATTTGAAAGCTCCTCTAACTCTGTCCCAACCATGCAGTTAATCCAATAAGAGATTACCCTAAAAGTCCTTCCCTCTCCTCCATAGGAAACATTTGTTCATTGTAAATTGGCCTCCCTCTTCATTTGTGTGTGTACGCACATGCATATACACACACACACTTCTTCCTGCTGCCTGGAATTTAGATGACTAATAAGTGCAACCTAACCCATGCCCAGGTAAGAAATGACCAGGTAACAAGGGGCTTTTCAGTACAGTAGAGGAAGGAGGAACAAGAAGGCAATGGCTGGCTACTGTTACCAGACACTTCAAATGAGAAATTAGGTACTTAGTTTAGTGTGGGGAATAATTAGTTGTTAGAACCAATTGCTCGGGGTATTGACAGGTTCTCCACTGCCAGCTGGAAGGCATTGTAGTCCAGTGCAAGACAGCAGACTGAGTCCAGAGGGACCTGAGTGAAATGTAAAAGCTTGTGATAAGCAGAGAAAATGATTTGACCATCTCCAATGGCTTTGAATGCTATGAAAATCCCTAAATGAAGTTCTTGATCTCTCACTAGGGAAAGCAAAAATCCCCCAAGGAAACACACAGCATTTGGATCAGACCAAACAGAACTGTAGACTTCAAAATCAAGCACAAAACTTGCCTGTTTTACCACATAAGCCCATGGCAGAAATTTTAATTACTGTGGACACTCCATCACTGACCTGAGGGTGGCTGTTCTCAGGCAGAAAACTGGTTAAAAACCAATTTGAAGGGGAAATTGTGGAAGATGAAATCACCCACAGACTAAATTGTGTTAAGCATGGCTGAAACAAGGGACTATGGATTCCTATCCCATTACCTGGGTTAGCTTTATGACTCCTTTGTTCCTATGGCTTTACTACTTGTTTACTTGTCCCTCCCAGCACTGTTCCCCTCTTTTGCCTCCTTCCCTACCCCTCCCTTCTGTTTTTGTATTCAAATGTCTCTTCTTATACACTGTTTTCTGCATGTCCATTCACAGCATCTGATTAAATGAGCTTCAGTCCATGAAATATTGTGCTATATATCAGGGGTTGTCAACTAGGGGTACGCATACCCCCAGAAATACTTGTGAAGGCCCTAGGGGGTATGCATTGCCAGGCAGGAATGGAGCACTGACACCACCACTCTGTGCAGCTGCCTCCAACAAGCAAGGTGGGGAGGTATCAAATTTACACCCGATTAGTTACTGCACAGTAAGGCACATGCAGACACCTTACTGTAGAGTAACATGGAGGTAAGACAATTAACATCTCATTAGTTCTGGGGAAGTCGAACCCTTGGGGCCGTACACTGTGCTGGGTGGGGGCAAGCTGCTGCAGATGCTGAAGCCCCAGTTCCAACAGCAGGGAAAGCCCCACCCCCACCCCTCCCCACAACACTCTGCAGGGGAAGGGGGCAGTGCAGCTGGATAATCTGTCTGCTGCTTTTCATAGATTTCATAGACATTAGGGCTGGAAGGGACCTCGGAAGATCATCGAGTCCAGCCCCCCGCCCAAAGGGCAGAACGTCAGCTGGGGTCATAGGATCCCAGCAAGATAAGCATCCAGTTTCATCTTGAAGGTGTTCAATGAAGGCGCTTGAACAACCTCCGGTGGCAGGCTGTTCCAGACCTTGGAGGCTCGGACAGTAAAGAAATTCTTCCTTATGTCCAGCCTGAAACGATCTTGTAGTAGTTTGTGACCATTCGTCCTCGTCATCCCTTGGGGCGCTCTGGTGAACAAACGTTCCCCTAGATACTGGTGGTCACCCCTGATAAACTTGTAGGTGGCCATCAGATCACCCCTGAGCCTGCGCTTTTCCAGGCTAAAGAGCCCCAGGGCTCTCAGCCTGTCATTGTAGGGTCTGCTTCCCTGACCTCTGATCATGCACGTGGCTCTTCTCTGGACTCTCTCAAGCTTCTCCACATCCTTTTTGAATTGTGGAGCCCAAAACTGGACGCAGTACTCCAGCTGCGGCCTCACCAAGGCCGAGTACAGGGGGAGAATGACGTCCCGGGATTTGCTTGAGAAGCATCTATGGATGCAAGCCAGCGTTTTGGTCGCTTTACTAGCCGCAGCATCGCATTGCAGGCTCATGTTCATCTTGTGGTCAATGATGACCCCCAAGTCTCTTTCTTCCATAGTGCTAACCAACATAGCACTGCCGAGCCTATAAGGATGCTGCGGGTTTTTTTTCCCAAGGTGGAGAACCTTGCATTTATCGGCGTTGAACACCATCAGATTCTCATCCGCCCACTTGCTGAGCCTGTCCAGGTCAGCCTGGATCATCCGCCTGTCTTCTGATGTGGATGCTTTGCCCCAAAGTTTGGTGTCATCGGCGAACTTGGCCAGTCCGCTTCTGACTCCAGTGTCCACATCATTAATGAAGATGTTGAACAGTATGGGTCCAAGGACAGAGCCCTGGGGGACCCCACTGGTCACAGGACAGCACGATGAGTGACTTCCATCAATTACTACCCTCTGGGTCCAACCCCGGAGCCAATTTTCCAGCCAGTGGATCGTGGGGGACCCAAGGTGACAATTGGCCAGTTTCTCCAAGAGACGATCATGGGACACCAGATCGAAGGCTTTTTTGAAGTCAAGATATATGACATCAATCTCTTCTCCCTTGTCCAGGTGATAGGTCACCTGGTCGTAGAAGGAAATGAGATTGGTCAAGCAAGACCTACCCGCAACAAACCCGTGCTGGCTATCCCTTAAGATGTTGGCGTCGGCCAGTCCATTAAGGATGGCCTCTTTAATAAACTTTTCTAAGATCTTCCCCGGGATAGAAGTCAGGCTGATGGGCCTATAGTTAGCCGGATCCACTTTCCTCCCTTTCTTGAAGATAGGCACCACATTGGCCTTCTTCCAGTCTTCGGGCACTACACCAGAGCGCCAAGAGTTTTCAAAGATCTGCGCTAGAGGCTGGGCTATGATGCTCACCAGCTCCTTGAGTACCCTGGGGTGAAGATTGTGAGGGCCGGCTGACTTGAAGGTATCCAGCTTCTCAAGATGTTCCTTCACAAAGTCAGCATTAATGGAGGGCAGGGGATCACCCTCACCCGGACTTCCCGGCCCTGTAGCGGGCACGGGCGTCCCATGGGGCTGATGAAAGACCGACGCAAAATACCTATTTAATAGGTTGGCTTTTTCCTGGGCGTCAGTTGTCAGTTGCCCCATCTGGTTCAGCAGGGGTCCAACGTTGCCCCTGCTTTTCCTCCGGCTCCCCACATATCTGAAAAAGGACTTTTTATTGTCCTTGATGCTCAAAGCTAGCTGGAGTTCAGTTGCAGCCTTGGCTTTCCTGGTCTGCTCCCTACAGGACTGGACCAGTGCAGAATAATCTTCCTTGGAGGTGACTCCCATCCTCCATCCTTTGTAGGCCTTTCTTTTTAGCCTCAGGAGGTCTGCTAGGTCCCTGGAGAGCCAGGGGGGCTGCTGTGCCCTCTTGCTGCCTTTCCTCCGAGATGGAATAGACTTAGTTTGTGCATGGAGGATCGCTCCCTTGAGGAGCAACCACTCTTCTTGAACTCCCCTCTCCCTGTGGTCACAGTCCCTTAGGGCCTCACTGACAAGCCTCCTGAGCTTGTCAAAGTCGGCTTTCCTGAAGTCAAGGACTTGCGTGTTGCTGACTGACTTGCCAGCTTTTCAGCGGATGGTGAAGGTGATCAGCTCGTGGTCGCTGTCACCCAGCTTCCCATCGATCACTAGGTCGCCGACTAGGTCCTCCCCAGTAGCCAGCACCAGGTCGAGCAGCGCTTTGCCTCTCATTGGCCCATAGACTTCTTGAGTCAGGTAGAGGTCATCCACACACGAGAGGAAGCTCTGCGACCGCTCAGATTTTGCTGAGCGATCCTCCCACGAGATGTCTGGGTAATCGAAGTCACCCATGACAACCATGGTCCTGGAGCAAGCTGCCTCAGCCAGTTCCTGGGCAAACTCCTGGTCTAGCTCAGGACTTTGGGTGGGAGGTCTGTAATAGACTCCCACCATTGTGTCCCCTGTGCCGTGTTCCCCACGGATTTTAACCCAGAGGGTCTCCAGCCGTCCACCCTGGTCGCCAATATCGGCTTGCAGGGACGCGTAGCTTTCCTTAACATAGAGAGCTACACCCCCACCCCTTTTCTCTACACGATCCCTCCTGTACAGGGTATAGCCATCTATCCCTGTGGTCCAGTCATGGGTGGAGTCCCACCAGGTCTCCGTGATCCCTATGACATCGTAATTGTTTGCACTGAGCAGGAGGATGAGCTCCTCCTGCTTATTCCCCAAGCTCCTGGCATTAGTGTACAGGCAGGCAAGTGCCCCCTGGGGGGCTCCTTCCTTGCCCACAGATTTTATCAGGGCTGGGGCTGGGGTGGGCTCCCCTGAGTGCCGTGATCCGCTGGCTTTGCAAGGATTGCTCAGCGGGCCAGCAGTGGCGGTAGTCCCCCCGTCCCCCAGCGGGCTTAGTTTAAAGCCCGGTGGAGCAGGTCAGCCAGTCTGGCTGAGAAGAGCCTCCTCCCTAGGGGAGAGAGGTGGAGACCATCTCTTCCCAGCAGCTCGCTGCCTCTCTCGCCAAAGAGCGGGCTATGGTCATGAAAGCCAAAGCCTTCCTGACAACACCAGTGCCGCAGTCTTTGGTTGACCACATAGATCCTCCTGTCCCTTCTCAGCCCATAGCCTGAGACTGGGAGGATCGACGAGAACACCACCTGTGCCCCCAGACCCTTAAGCCCCGCTCCCAAATCCCTGTAGCGCCTCATGACCTGGCTGGGAGTGCTCCGAGCCGTGTCGTTGGTGCCCACATGAATAAGGAGCATGGGATAGTGGTCTGTGGGTTTGAGGAGCTTGGGGATCCTCTCCGCAATGTCCCGGATGCGGGCCCCTGGGAAGCAGCAGACTTGCCGGGCTAAGTGGTCAGGGTGGCAGATTGGCCCCTCCGTCCCCCTCAGGAGGGAGTCTCCCACAACAAACACCTTATGTTTTGTCTTGGGGAGAGCAGGGGCGGGAGTTGCAGTTGGGCCCATGTTGCCTGTGGGGGCCGGCAACTCAGCAGGCTCTGCTGGGGCAGCAAGAGGTGCGTCCCTGTTGCTCAGTTCTGGCGGGGGAGGGGCCTTGGTGCGGCGGGCCTTAGGACCCTTGACCACCTTGGTCCATGCCCCTGGCTGGACACAGCAGGAGGTCCCAGAGTCCTTCTCTGGCCTGGAGGGAGACTGTGATCTACCCTCTGCCTCCCAGGGGAGAAGGGCCTGGCAGTAGGAGTCTATCTCCTGCTCGCAGTCCCTGATGGCACGCAGTCTGTGGACTGTGGCCTGGAGCTCCTCCAGCTGGCGCGCCAGAGACCCCAAAAGGGAGCAGACCCCGCAAGGGGAGGTCGCCATGCTCCCAGGCCCCAGAGCCTGAAAAAGGGACAGGCAGCCCCCGCAGCCGAGAGCCAGGGGCTCCGTCTGCGTGGAGCCCGGGACCAGGGGCTCCGTCTGGGTGGCCGTGTCTGAGGTGCCGGAGGGGGGGGGGCCGCGGAGCCCAAGGGGACCCTCAGGGTGCGGCGCGTGCCCATCCGTGTCATGCCTCAGGTAGGCTGGCTACGGCTGGGACTGTCTACCCTGGGGGGTGCGCAGGCAGGGTCTGGCGCCCTCCCGCACGAACTCCGCACTAACTCACGCGCCGGCAGAGAAGCGCGCCTGTTTGTGCAGCCTGTTCACGCGGCTCTGGTCGCGTGGCTCCCTGGGGGGCTGGGCGAAGTAGGGGCCTGGGCGGGGCTTGACCCGGCCCGGCTCCACTCAGCTGCCACCTCCCACACACACACTAAGGGGGTTAGCCCCTTGTCTCCACGGACCCCGCTTACCCCGGCTGCGCTGGGGGTCAGCGGGGGGCTCCACGGCTGCTGGAGGGTTTCTGGGGGGCTTCGGGGGAGCGGGGGCACAGCGAGCTTTCACCCGCGCGTCTCTCGCCGCTCCCGCGTCTAACTTTTCTTGCCCACAGGAATGGGTTTCTCTGCTCCACTCAGCCTGGGCAGGGTTGAGGCTGCATCTGCTCCCAGCTCGCCATGCTGGTTTCCCTGCAATACCTACCTCCATCCCTGGCATTCACTGGGCTTCTCTAAAGCCAAGACACTGCCTGTGAGAGAAGCATGAGCAGGGGCTGAGCTCTGCTAAACCTCTAGCAGTACATACTGCTTCTCTCACAAGCACTCTCCTGGAGGCAGGGAAGCCTGGTGGTTCCTGGGATGGAGGTACGTATTGCAGGGAAACCAGCACCAAGAGCTGGGGACAGATGCAGCCCCAAACATGCCTGATGCAGCCCCAGCCCTACCCAGGCTGTGCTGCCTTCGTCCCCTGCAGGGAGTGGCTGGGGGCAGCCAACACAGGCTCAGCTCTGGCCCACTCTCCTAGGATGTGAGGCAGTAACACTATGGGAAGGTTAGAGCTTGGGGCTGAGGCTGTCCAGGCAGCTGACCAAGGCAGGATGAGGCAGTCGCTCAGTGAGCCTCTATTACTGCACTCTAAGGTGTTAACAGCTGCACATGTAGACACCGGCCTAAAAAAAACACTTATATTGAGCAGTAAATGCATGTGTGGACATGCCCGCAGTTAAGTATTGGAGGACCTGTCAAGATTCACAAGAAAGACAAACTTTGTTTTATGAATAAGAGACTATGATGACTTCAGAACTAATGACACTTTTTTTCACTATTCTGACCAGTTTTTGCCTAGCTTTTGTGTTTTGTTCAACTTTAAATATAACCTAGTAAATGAGTGCACATCCCAAAAGCTGTATTTGTGTTTCCTTTGATCTTAAACTGAAAAATACAGTGTTAGCCCCCTTGCATATTAATAAAACAACTGGTTTCTCTCTTACCTGCAGGAAACTGTGTTTTATATGTGATGATGCACCACCTCATCTGCATACCCCCTTTTCAAAATCCTACATCCATTCATTCCTATCATGGTGGTTTGGGCCATTGACACCAGCAGAGGTGACCCAAGCAGGGTGTGGGGCCTGGGACAAATCAGACGCAAGGAAGCTGGTGGTGGATTTGGTGGTGAAGGGGGGGATGCCGAGCAGCCAGAGGCACCGGATTCAGCAGCAGGGTTGGGGGGTGCCGAGCTGCCAGACGTGAAGCCAGCAGCAGTGCAGAATCACTGCAGCCACTCTGTCTGGCTCCACAGGGCCCACCAAAGCACAGGGCCCAGGGAAGTTGCCCCGATTCACCCTCCAGGGATGCCCCTGGACACCATTGCAAGCATTGCACAGAACAACAGAATTTGCTCCCCATTTTCCAGAGGAAACTGCTTTTCTTACCATAGCAGAACAAGACTCCGCTGACGTGTCTGTTTTACTGAACATCCTGGGGGCGTGTCTTTGTTTATCTGCCCAATGTTACTAGGAACTGAAGAGCAAACACAGCGTTTTCTGAGAAACAAGCTACTGTTTGCCAAGCTATCAAAATTCTGACCAAGCCACAAAGGTTGAAATGGTGATAACGTTCAGCAGAGTCCATATCTCACATCTCTTTGATAGTTTGGGTAGCCCAACCCTGCTTTCAAAGCCAGGCATGTCCCCAAGTGCCAAGGCAGCCTTCTATGGGGGGAAGGTGCTTCCTAAAATTGTCCAGCTTCAACCTAGGCTACAAACCAGCTTTATCAATTTAGTGATGCTAACATTTTATAGCAGTGGTACTCAACTTTCTAGCCCCGCAACCTGGATTGCATGTCTGGAGTCAATCTGAGGACCAGATCCAGCTTAGGGTTGATGCACTAGATCCAGCTGGTTCCACTGGTGAAGGGATACTCTGTGTGCCAGATCACAGAGGGTGCCTATATAAGCATGGAGGCTGTTCCAATATACTGTAATTTCTGCACATCAGAGCAAACTTGGTTAAGTAAGTCTGCTGGAATGTGGCAATTACTGAGCTCCAGCAGATGCCCATGTCTCATGTATCAGCATCCCCATCGTTGGCAATGCGTAGAGGGGGCACATGGTCCCCCTGAGAGCACTGGTGCCTCCCCTGACAGCAAGTGCTCTGGCTGGTAGGGGGGTATGGAGAGCACCACTGCCCCCCCTCAAACTGGCTCCACCAGCAGGACATTGGTGGCAGCAGTGACAGACATGGAAGTGCCGTTGTGCCATGCCTGTAAATGCTAAGACTTTTGCCACCACCCATGATCCCTATGCTTCAAAATGGTGGTGGAAATGCTTTAACTAAAGCTCATTTGACAAGCTTTAGATAAAACATCTAAGCTGTCATTTTGAAGCATGGGGACGCTGATAGACTAGATGCTCCAGACATTTAGAACTGGGTACGAGGATGGATCCAGCCCACCAAGAGAACTTCTGCACAAAATGCTTAATGCACAGCAGCCTAATAACACTCACAGTAGCACATCACAGCACAAACTGTGCTATTAAGCTACTGTGCAGTATTATTTGGTTACTGCTCAAAAGGCATTTCCTGGCACTACTGTGCAGTAACTCTACTTAATTCACATTTATCTAGTACTTGATTATAGATACCAAATTAAATGCACAGTAACTACTGCACATTAATGAACGTGTACGTGCACCCAAGAAGCCCCAAGGTCCAGATCCTGCCCATGGTCCCAAGTGAGTCTGACACTCTTGTATTAGAAGATGTTAATATGCTTCATAACAATCAACACTGTTTTGTGGATAACAGGCATTTCAAAGTTGACATAAGTTGTGGACTAAGTATGGCCCTGACAAATATAATGACAAGAAGCCCCAGAAACTTGGGAATGGTCCATTCTCCATGCATTTGTTGCGCACAAGACTCTGTGCTTCTCGATAGACCTTGGGAAAGAACCTTGAAGTCTCAACTCTCAGCCCTTGCACTAGGCCAGCAGTTCTTTGAACTTCTTAGGCTCAAGACACCCCTAGATAGACATAAAAACCCTCTCAGAAAACGCCATACCTTCACTTTCACCCATTTTTTGACCATGGAAAAGTAATAGAGCCTTTCTTCTGTTGCCAAGAAGCAGGAAGACCACAGCAGGGAATAATGTTTTAAACACTATAGATTCCTATTCAGGTTTATCCTCTGAACTGTGCTTCCATACCTAACAGTCCCAACATTGTGTGGCACCTAGGCACTCTTAAATGGACTTCAAGGCACCTCAGGGAGCCATGGAAGCCTGTTTTAAAATTACTGTTCTAGACCACTGGTTTGCAAACTGAGTTCTGCCTGGGTCTGTATAGGGTTTGGTGTTCCATGGCAGAGGAAGTGATATGTGATATGAAAAGGTCCTGTGACTTCAGAAAGTTACAAAACCACCACCTTAGTTTTTTAGAATGACAGAACCACAGAAAAGTCAGCTGGAAGGGACCTACAGAGGTCACACTGGGTCCAGTTTCCTGCTTAAGGCACAATCATTACCACCCAAACCATCCCAGACATGTTCTTGTCTTCCCTATTCCTAGCACTACACAAAAATCCTATTGCACAACTACGAGGACAACTGCTCAAAGACACCAAGAGCCCCTGAACCTGGTGCAGATAAAGCATGGAGGCAAGGGATGGAAGTGTCCTGCCACCACAGGGGTTCTTAAATACATCAGAGAAAGAGGCCCATGCCCTACAGAGGAAGACAAAACCCCTATAGTCTGTGCTGATCTGACCACAGGGTCAAATTCCCACATGATCTCAAACATGGCAGCCCTGATCTCAAACATGGCTTCCCCTGAGAGGAAGGCAGAACCCTCTGGGTTTGAATCCCATGCCACAGCCTAGCCTCACTCACTGGGGGAGAACCCAGGAATGTTTGTTCATTCATTTATTTCTTGACCGTTGCAAGCGTCAGTAGCGTGTCTCAATCGCCACATTCACACAGGTCATTATGCCTTAGCTCAGGCCATGGCAGCATTTGAACCTGTGCTTGGAAGCTCACCCACAGTTCAGAGCCTGAGTCATTAACCCCTCTCTGAATTAACACTAATTCAAGTGTGGGACTCATTGCCACCAGATGTAGCAGAAGCTGACAGTTTAGCCAGATTCCAAGAGGGATTTGACATATTCTTAGAGGAAAGGGGCATCAATAGTTATTGAGCATGGGAGTAAGGGGTATGGCCTCTGAATCAAAATGTTCTGGTCCCTAAATGTTGGAGGACATAAGTGGAAGAGGAACAGTGGAAAAAAACCCTGGTCACACACAGTTCACTCTCCCTTTCAGCATTGACTCTCTGCCACCCGTGTATCACAGAAGACTGGGCAAGACAGACCTGTAGTCTGGCCCTGTACATAGCAGTTCTTATGGTTTTATGTTCAGAACAGACTGAAGGATACAGTCACATGGGTTCTGCCTGACTCACCCCTCATCTCCTTTTGTCTAGTATGCCTGGCTATTGGGCTGCTCCAGTGAACCCACTGTGTGCCATTTAACCCCTACTCCAGTGG
Organism: Alligator mississippiensis; assembly: GCF_030867095.1. Taxonomy (NCBI): domain Eukaryota; kingdom Metazoa; phylum Chordata; order Crocodylia; family Alligatoridae; genus Alligator; species Alligator mississippiensis. The sequence goes on from NC_081834.1 coordinate 57,044,697, forward strand.
CGCATTGGAGAACTGTTACTAACCATTGCTGACAACACCACCAAGGCCCAACAAGCATGGCTGGTGATGTGGGGTGAGGTCAGTTGTAGCATCCATGCCAGGAACACATGAAGGGCATGGAGCTTCATGACACATACCAGAGATAGAATATCTGGCAAACCATCATGCAGTACAACAGTCAGAGGGCAAGGGGCCTGACCTTCCTTCACCCAATGCCCAGGACCTACAGCTTGACAGACAAAAGAGAACATCCAGGCCACTCTGGCTCTTCTCCTGCTATGTGACCCTTAGCATGGGTCAGAACAGGGCAGAGGATTAGAGAAAATGACAGAAAGTTTGCCCACAGTAGGCATTGTTACCACAGCTTTGCCCTGGCTACTTCCCTTTGCTCCAGAATGCTGTTGTGATGCATTAATTCTCATTATATATTTTCTGTCTTCAGGCATTTTGGGTGAAGGTGGGATGTCATGTGAGGAATATCTTGCATTTTCTACAGTGCTTCTTTAGCATGAACCTTCCTTATTCTTGGCCTCTATTGCAAAGTTCAGTAAAAGTCAAATATTTCCTCCTATCATCTGTGCTTCGGTATCTTATTACTTACTCACAGGCATTTTTATTTTTTCTGCATTGTTATGATACATTTATTGGTTGTGGCTTTCCTACTCTCTGTTTGTTTTGTTTGATTAGAGATCATGGTCTTTGGAACTCTTGGGTTCTTTGGAACTCTATACAGGCCCTCCTTGTTGTATGAGCAGGGCCACAAAGACATTCATGGTCTGGAAAGGTGCCACTAAGATAAACAATTTTCCTGTGAAATCAGGTCCAATTTCTAATTCCACTGACCTTTTATACCCAGGCTGATTCCCCCCACCCCCCCAAAACAGGCAGCACCACTGTTACTGTCCCCTTCTTGGCCCACTTTATTGTTTACCTATGGTAAATAAACCTCCAGGTATGGACAAGCCAAGGTGTATAGTTTATTACCTGCATGTTTAGGGTTGTTTGGTTTTAACCTTAGACCCTCTCCAGGGTTATCCTGGATGTCTCCTATAAGTCCATCTCTAACAAGATGCACTGCTACTGGCAGGAATGGCACCTCCTTATGGTAACATTATTCCCATTCCTTACACTCTGGTATCCCTAGGCACCCTCCTGTCCTCACCTGCTTCACCTTTTGTTGTATTGTTATAGGATGGGAAGTTGCATCCAGAGAACCAGGATGTGATTCTAGGTGCCCTGCTCCGTGCTGTATCTCAGGATTCTTTCACTCATGCCCTGTTTCAGGGCTCTGACAAACTAGTCACCATTCACTGGGACTTTGCCAGACTGCCAGCCCAGCAATAGTCTTGGCCTTTCTGCATGACACTTTCAGTGGCCGTCTTACCTCCCCTTCAGCCACTCCCATCCCTCATGGATTAAAAAGTACAATGAACAATACTCTACCATGATGAAACTGCAACTGGGAAATGTTTCTAAAACCTCCCCCAGGCTCCTCCCCAGTCCTGATGGCTCCTGATAGCTCTGGCCATCCTGGGTCTACTCACAGTTCCTTCCTCAGCTGCTTCAATTACCACAGTCAGGGTTCAGCTCCAGGTCCACACAGTGCTTTACTCTGCTCCTAACAGTGAGCTCCTGCCTCCAGTTCTGCCCATGTCCAACTCCCCCCCCCCCCCCGCCTCTGGTGCAGGACTTCTATAGCCCCCAGCCTGCTTCTTCCAGCCTCCCACATGCATACCTTAAAGGCACATGTGATGGGCTAGATGGCAGTGCCTTAACCTAGGGGTTTTGAAAGGGTAAAAGATGATTGAAGGACTTGGGATTCCCTTTCCTCACCAATCTGGTAATGATTTGGTCCAGGGGTTTTGAAGGGGTAAAAGATGATTGGAGGACTTGGGATTCCCTTTCCTCACCAATCAGGCCCTAGACACTCAGCCTCCATGTCCCCTGATTGGCCCCTTGGATCACCTGGAGGGGGATAAAAGGGACAGCATAGCTGACTCAGGGAGACCAGCAAGGGACCACAAGGAAGGAGTCTCAAAGAGTTGGCAAGAGCTGAGCCAGCGGAGCAGAAGCAGTTGTCCCACAAGAGCCTGAAGAAGGAGGACCTGCAGGCAGCAGTTGGACCCTCAGCAGTGTGGCGTGCAGCCGGCAGGAGAGGCTCCCTGATGGGCTCCAAGATCCGCTATGAGGGGCTGTGGCCAGCAGGAGAGGCTCCCTTGATCCAGCAAGGATCTGATCAATGACCTGAGAGGTTCCCAGCCCTACTTCCAGCTCCTCCAGTAAGAGACCAGGTAGCTCAACGTGAGGCTGGGGCTCTGGGAAGGTCAAGATCCCTTGAAGCTTTGGAGCAGGACCAGCACTGGTGGGTGTGTGCCAGTGTTTCTGCCTACCATGTGGGAGATCTGAGTTCATGTCCCAGCTGGGGTGAGTGAGCTAATAAGGAGAAAATCTTCTTGCAGTGGAAAGGGGCCATTGTGTTTTCCTCCTCCTCCAGGTACCCAGGCCCTATATTTCCTTGTCATTTGACACTTTGCATTTTGTGCCTTTTTATATTTTACCAACCAGTATTATGTTTTATATTTTGTTAACCCTGTCTTTTGTCAGTGATTGTAAGTGTCTAACCTTTGTTGAATCCTGACCACTTGAGGCATTTTGGTGACCTCTATATCCCCTGATTTATGCCTCTTATGTTCCCAGTACTGTTCTTTCATTAAAAGGTATATGGTTCAGTCTCCATTGGTGGTCTGGCTCTGGTTAGGCCTGATCCCAGCATGTAGGGTCAGGGTGGACAACCCCTGGCCTGATCCAGGAACATGGGGTTCAGAAGGAGTGATGTGGGGCTCCAGCACCCCAACTGAGAATCTTGGTCCATCCAAGGCTGAATTTGTCCCAGTCCAGGCTCAGGGCGCAAGCCAGGGCTCCTTAACCTCAGCACGTGAAACAAAATGATTTAACACAAGGACCACAATGGTCCAGATCCTGCTCATGGTCTCAAGGGAGTCTGACACCCCTGTACTATAAAATGGTGATGTGCTTCATGCCAGTCCACACTGTTTTTGGATAACAGGCCTTTCAAAGTTGACACTAGTTGTTGAGTAGTTCACATTTATGGCACTGACAAAGATAATGATGTTGACAAAACACACAAGGACAGCTGGAAGGTATTTCACTTAGTTCCCAGTTACATTCTGACTTAAAAATTAACACTTTGTAATGCTGATACTAACAGCTGAACAATTGTCTCACAGGTAGATCTGAAAAAGGAACTGTAAATGGGAAAACCAACCCGAGAGTGATGTTTCTACTAGGGTCCTACTGAGATCTGTTCTTGGTTCAATGCTGGTCAGTGTTTCATAGTAATTCAGGCACACTTATTTAAGCCTAGATGTGTTCACAATAAGCACAGCTGATATTATATGGGTTGAAGACTGCCCCACTGGAAAATTTCCAAAAAAAATGGAACAGAGAAAAACAGTGGACAAAACCCAGTCACTCTTCCTTTCAGCATCCACTTTATCCTACTGTATGACACAGGAGACTGGACAAGATGGATGTATGGTCTTAGCTAAGTAAATGGTAGGTCTTGTGTCCTACAAATGCTAAGGTCTTGCCCTCAGGGTTAATTTTCCGAGGCACAGAACAAGCCCTGCTCTTTCTGAAACTACCTCAGCCTCAACACATCTTCATTTTCTGACCCAAGATTCAGAGCATGTGAACACTCATGTGCAGAAAGGACACTATGATCACTAAGTGATCTTTTTGTGTGATAATTCAGCCTAAAAAAAAAAATGAACTGCTCTCCAAAAATGTCAATTCCTACAAAAAAACACCTTTTCCTTCAATTTTTTTTGCACTGAAACCTCCTACGTGAGTGTTTTTGCTCATTGTATTTTTACCAGGTAATCCAGCAGTCAGTAAAGCCTGTTACTCCCAAGATCCTTTGTAGTACTTTAGCTTAACTGTAGTTTAGAATAACTACAACCTAGCATCACCTCAACTGCTATGGAATTTAGTCTCCAAATTTGAGTAAGATCTCCTTACCAGGCTGCTCACCTTAGATACTAGCAGGTGAAACTAGTGGGGGCTGGGAGGCAGGACACTTAAGTCTATCAGGTCAGGGATAAAAGTAGGGTTTAGTGGGTGTGGGGAACTAGATTCTCCTGCCAACTCTGAGTGGTGAGTATGCAGAAGAGCAACCTAAACATGGGATGAGACCCAAGTCTCTAGGAATGCTTCTGCAATGAAGGAATGACAGGTGGATAACTTGTGACTGTACTGGGGCAGCTGTCAGTGGTTCTTTCCTCCAAGGAAAACTATGTGAAACATCTCTGGCTTGCTCATCATGGCTGTATCCAGTCAACTTTGTTGGGGTAGGTTTCACCAATTCCACTGGCTGAATTGTGTGCCTAGTGTCTGAAAAGAGTTTTAAAAAATCCATAAGAAGAACAATTGTGTTTGTCAAGTTCATTGGGAGAGGCCTGAGAGGAAGGATGCATGGTCAGCTTGAGCAAATATAGTCATGCCCAGAAGATCTCACAAAGTACCTGGGCATGGGAACCATCTGTTAATCCTTGGAGGCTGAGAGCCATATGGCAGGGGAGAGGTTAGAGAAGGGGCCAAGAATCTTGCTAGAGACAAGTCATCAGGTGGTGATCAGGGTAGGTAATTTGAAAGAAATGATCAGGACATAAGACTTCTGGGTTCTGGGAATACAAAATTCAGGCCCAGTCAGAAATAGACATTGAAAAAGCAGGTTGGAATCACCCCAGCTCACTGAGGGCAAGTACTTATCTGCCTGAGCAAGTACTAATCTACCTGTAAACTCACAGGATGTTGAGGTTTTACAGTTTTTTGGATGTCACAGAGAGATACCAATTCACCCATAGAAAGAACCATTGCTCTGAGTTTCACACCCCTTGATGTGGAAACTTGGTTCAGTTACTGAAAGGAAGAGGTGTGAAGCAACCAGAAAGATAAGTGAGGACAGTGGAATAATTTCTTGGCACTATTAGAGCTCAAGAGAGCTCTGGGGAAAGACTGAACAGCAAAGGTACTGGCGAGCCCAGAATGATGGATGTCTGGATCTGATGCACTGAAGTAGGCTAGGATCTTGCATTTGGGATTAGTTTCTAGAGGCGCTGAACATGCACTTTTCCCACTAACATCACCTCAGTCTCTGAATGTCCTGGTTTTCTGACCCTAGTTTCAGAGCATGTCAAATCTCGCATGCAGGAAGGACATAATGATTATAATGCACTGATGCAGCTGTGTGAGAGTAGCCCTAAATCAAGAAAGGCATCCACTGTGGAATGATGGGTGAAACAGGGTGACCTCAGCACCAAGAAAAGAACAGCTAAAATGCAGCCCCCAGAGCAACGGACTCTCTGATCAAATGTCTAATCAGTTCCCAAATATGCCCTGGTGTCCATGAAGAGATTAGGAACCACATCCAGTGTGCTGCAGATGAAATGACAGTGAAAAAGAAGGGCATGGAAACCCAACTGAACAATGATGACTCCCAGCCTGTGGAGTTGACTGAGAAGCATGAACAGATGAAGAGTGACAAGATGTAAAATATAAATCAAGCAATGAACAGATAATTCCCTGGATGATATTGTACCAAGATAATGAGGAAGAAGCCAAAAAGATGTGGGATACAGCCCAAGAACACCTCAGAGCTGATCAAGCAGCAAAACAAGTTGGCAGAAGATGAGAAGCGGCACAGAATTGCAAGGAATATTGCTGTGGTCTTCCTGCCATTTTTCAAACTTATGGGTAGGTACCACTAGAAACTGTTCCCTCCCACTGGATGTAGTGGATCATGGCATCCTTCTCAACAGGTTTGTTGAGCCACCAAAGAGGTGAACATAACCCACTGGTAATTGGCACTGGCAAGCTCAGAGGGTGAAGAATGTGCTATATCATAGAACCCTACAGAAGCAGGGCTGGAAGGGACCTCCAAAAGTAATTTACCTACCTGAAGTAGGATCACCCCTATCCAAACCATCCAAGACAAATCCATAATTTAAATTCTTCTTAAAACTACCATCAACCCTGGCACAACACAAGACATCACACCTGAACCTGCCATAGGGAAAGCAGAGTGGATATAGCAGCCAATGTCTTGCTTTTATAAAAGGTTATTAATATATGCCCAAGACATTGCAGGTAGAGGGCTACACCTCCTGCAAGTGTGGATGGTCTTCATCTCTCTTCAAGAGGTAAGAATCTGTTTTCTCACATGTTGGCTGATCTCCTATGCAGGGCTTTAAACGGTTTGTCAGGGGACAGGGATGTAGACAATAGAGAGCACCTAGGATCTACAAACCTCAAGCCATGCACTGGAACAGCCCATGTAGGTAATAAGGGGTCTGATAGGCAGCAGACCAGGGGGACACCAAAGGCATCCAAACAGGGGACTTAAATGTCTCTATACTAATGCTAGGAGCATGGGGAGCAAGCAGAAGGAACTCACACTCCTGCTCGCAAACAAACACTTTGATTTAGTTGGGCTAACTGAAACCTGGTAGGACCCATCCCATGATTGGGCAGTTAGTATTGAGGACTATAGGTTGCACATGTAGGACAGAGTAGGGAAGAAAGGTATGTGTGTTTGGGGAAGTGTTGCTTGCTATGTCAAGGAGCAAAATACATCTTCCACGACCAAGATGGGATCAGAGGAGGGGCAAATTGAGGTACTGTGGGTCAGAATATAATGGGGGTAGGGGGGAGAAAGGGACCTGGTAGTGGGGGTGTGCTACAGACCACCGTATCAGGAAGAGCTGGATCTGGAATTCTCAAGACAGCTCTCAGAGGTGGTACAGTCAAAGGACGCAGTTGTCATGGATGACCTAAACTACCCTGACATCTACTGAGAAAAGCAGTCAGCTAGATCCCACCATTCACATAGGTTCTTAACCTGCATTCAAGACCTTCATCCAACCCAGGAGGTATATGGTCCCACTAGGGGAAATGCCTTACTAAACTTAGTGTTGGCCACAGGGAACGACTGAGTGGGGGAATTGCAGATACAAGGTAACCTAGGGGACAGTGACCATCAATTGACTGAATTCACCATCTGGTGTAGGATGGGAAAGACAACCAGTAGAGAAGTGCTAGATTTCAGAAACGCTAACATTAGTGTGCTCAGGAGATTAGTTAGTGAGGCACTGAAAAACAAGACCATTGGTGAGATGGGAGTCCAGGAAGAGTGGTCATTCCTGAAGGGAGCAATCCTTCAGGAGCAGGAGGAGACAATCCTATTGCACAGGAAAGGGGGCAAAGAGGCCAAGAAACCCTCTTGGCTAAACAGGGAAGTCCAGGAAAGACTAGGATCAAAATAAAAAAAGTGGGGGGCATACAGGCATTGGAAGCAGGGGGTAGCCACCAGGGAGGAGTGCTTAGCCCACACTTGCTGGGAGGCAGTGAGAAAGGCCAAAGGAACAATGGAACTTAGGCTGGCAACAAAAATTAAACCAATAGAAAGTCCTTCTTTAGGTATATAAGGAGTAAAAAGAAGGCACAGGGTAGCTTAGGACCCCTACAGGATAAACAAAATCAATTAGTGACAGAGGGGGCACAAGGATGAACTCTCCAAAGAGTTTTTTGCTTGAGTATTCCTAAACACAGATCAAGACAAATTTCCCAACTGGTTCATTGACTGCCCCAAGAGGGACTCCAGCCCACCAACTGTTAGTGCTGACTTGGTGCAGAGACACTGGGAAGGACTACATGAATGCATTTAAGTCAGAAGGCCCAGATGACCTTCACCCAAAGGTTCTGAAGTAATTGCCCAGTGTCATAGCAGAGCCACTAACATGGCTGTTTGAACACTCATGGTGCTCAGGTCAGATCCCAGAGGACTGGAAAAGGGCCACTGTGGTCCGTATTTTCAAGAAGGGGAGGAAGGAGGATCCAGGTAACTACAGGCCAGTTAGTCTCATCTCTATCCTTAGGAAGGTAGGAGATGCTCTGCTTACCAAGGCACCCCTTGGAGTAACCAGGAAAAACAGCCACAAACTGCTGGAAAGCAAATTTAGGTTAGACATCAGAAATAACTTCTTTATGGTAAGGGTTGCCAGAATCTGGAATGGGCTCCCAAGGGAGGTGGTGCTCTCCCCTACCTTGGGGGTCTTTAAGAAGGGCTAGACATACACCTGGCTGGGGTCATCTGACCCCAGTGCTCTTTCCCACCTAGGCAGGTGGTCAGACTCTATGATCTACTGAGTTCCCTTCCAACCCTAGCATCTATGCACCTGTGGATGGCAAACCCCACCCCGCAAGTCTGCACCAATATGATCACAAGGTAAAATGTCTTCCTTTCCATTTTTGGATATGGCAATTGGTGTGACACCGAGTGGAGCGACAAGATCCTCTAGTCAGGAAACCACCAGCTTTAAGTCTCAGCAGAAACATTGGCACACCCTAGTCAAAAAGTCCTCAGCCAAGGCTGAAGCTTGTAAGATTTTTTCCTCCTAAAAAGGCAGTGGTTTCCATGCAGCTGCATGGCAACATGTCTGGTTAGTTCAGGCCATGGGTTTATGACCAAGGTCCCAGTCCCCATGGCCTGAGTCCCTTCTTGTCTAGAAGAAACCAGCCCAACTTGGATCTAGAATAGTTCTTTTCAGCCTATTCTGGGTAGCCATATCTGCCCAGGTCACAGGGAGGCATATTGGAAAATGACTGTCCTGCTGCTGTCTGTGCTCGAGAGGGACCCAGAGGGAGCTGGGCTCATGACAACATAAGCAAAAGGCATATGGCTCTGTTTTCCAGGTTGCTGTAAGGGGATTAGTTTTAATTAAATGTCCTATGCCTTGCAGCTGTGGAACACAGTTAATAGTGTAGTATGGTGTGGCTTGGATAAGATGATACTGCCTTGGCAAGGATGACCTACTTTTCTACGATTCCATGATTGACATTTGTGAAGGAAAATATCCATTTTCACTTAAAAATTAAAATGGAAGCCAATGAGTACTTTGATTCTGAAAAGCTAGTTGGTGTCTCAAGGCCACTGTAAATTGGGCACCTTGAGCTCTCATTTCCCTGTCAGTTGTGTTCTCTTTTCAGACTATATATCCCATGGGGCACTGCAGTCATTCAACTCAGTGAGATAAGGTAGTGCCATGTGGAAACTGTTCTGTATCATGGGATATCTAGTCCAGAAAGTGCCACTACCCTCCATCATGAGGGATGAACATCAATAGGAGTACTGAAATAAAGCTCCAATCTGGAAAAGTAATCCTCATGGTCCCCCAAAGCATTTTGGATTTGGGCCTGAACATGTTGATAATAAGATGGCTCTTTCAGGAGAGAGGAGAAATTTCTCACTAGGACAAATTAAAACAAAACAAGAACACATCATTCCATTGAAAATGCAATTTTCCATCAATGGCAAATGTTGGGTAAGCCCCAACTGTACGAATTACTATCTTGGCCCTGGATGCCAGGGAGACCTGACAGGGGTAACTAGATCAGGGGTACTCAACCTCAGGCCCACAGGCCAGATGCAGCCTGTGGCACCACTTCCCCATTGCCAAATTTCCAAACCAACGCACCCCTCTTCTATCTTCCCCTGACTGGTAGAGAATGAAGGGGCTCAGCCAATCAGCAGTGCACAAGGGGCACTGACAGTCATCCCCCCCCCCCCGCCCCTATCAGAGAGGGGGAGGGGGAAGCATGTTATAAAAAGACTATGAATATGGTGCCAGGTGCCTCAAGAAATCCACAATTTTTTCTTTGCCTCAGTATGCTTGAAAGATCCTGATAAATAAAAGATCTTTTCACTGAAAAGACAAGATCATTTATCCAAACTAATTGGTAGTTTGGTGGATAGGGATTAAAAAAAAAAAAGATAGGGCAAATAGACAATATTTTAAATCAGGCTTGTCCAACATGTGGCCCATGGGCCACCATGCAGTCTGCCAAGCCTTTTTCTGCGGCCTGCGGTGCTGCAACAGGTGTGACAGCTGAAAAGTGTGCCTGTGTGATAAAGGTGATTGCTGAAGGCTCTCTGAAGATTATATCAAGTGTTTTTTTCTGTATTTGTTTAGATACTGAGCTATATGTTGTTGCTAAAAGCCTAATTAAAATTTAAGATGTAGTGAGGCCTTGTATAAAGTAAGGCCTAGTAAATTTAGTAAAGCCTTGAAGTAGTAAGGCCCTGTGGCATAGTTAAAATTACCTTATCAAAGGAATGCAAGGCTTATACTGCTATTGGTCAGTCTAAGGACAACTGAAGTAAGAGGAATCTGATTGTTGTATGTTATCAAAACCATTCAGAAGCTTTAAATCAGCTGGAATATCTGGAAACCATTCAGAAGGAAGATACAGCTCTGTAAAAAGGATTAGTTATCTGTTTCCTGGATCAGTGGGCCCGTGGACCTCGAGGAGGCCAAGAACTGCATTCCAGGGTCCTTCACGTTACCCTTCGGACAGCGCTATTTGGGGACGCCTGACTTCGCTGAGCTTTGTGGAAAGAAAAGCTTGCTGTGTATCAGGCATCAGAGGGGACTGCCGATAAGTTGTCAATGTGAATTGCTTTTGTCTATCATTGTTGTTGTTACTATGCATAGTTGTGTTTTTGTTAAGTCAATAAATCTTTCTTACCTTTATACCCCCGACCATACTGTCAATCCCAAACCCCCCGCAGGTGGCTGGGACATAAATTGGCATCATGAACAGGATTGAGATGCTCTGGTCTAGAGAGAAAGGGCAGAATGGAGGGAGCATGGGCCCCATTAGTGGCTTTGCTTAAGGAGGTGACAGGGATGGAAAATACTGGGTGGGATAAGGATAGGTTGAGACCTGCCTGAAGTCATCTGGGAACTGTACACCATCATTGGGCTAAGTTTGCTGCTGCTGCCCCGGGTAAACCCAAGAAGGGGTGCCTGTCATGGCTGCTGGCAACATGCCTGCAATTAGGGGATGAAGAGAATGCCCAGCTCCAAGAAGAGGTCACCTGGCTGAGTAAGGAGTTAAAAGATGTGAGAAATTCCAACAGCATGGTGAGCGAGCTTGTGCAAGCTACACAGAGCTGCTTGGAAACATTAAAACAGAAGACAGGAAAAATTATGATCCTGCGCGTGGCCGCTCCCCTCCAGAAGAAAGTGTAGTTAGCACAGGCTATGAAACGATCCTCCCATAAGTGTCTGTATAGAGATAAACCAAAAGTTAAGCTCTGGGAAGATCAAAGGGATTGATGGAGAGAAGGACATTTATGACCAGCCTAGTGCTGAAACACCCCTGTATGTTCCTGCCCAGAGGGAGGAACCTAGCTAGGCCTTCCCTGCCCCAAAGGAGAAACTCAGCCAAGTTTTTACCATGGTGATAACTCATTCAAGGCCGCAAGGAGAGAATCCCCGAACAGAGCTGCATTCCTTTACCTGTGCTGAGATTTAAAATATTCAAAAGCAGCAGAAGTCCAAGCCGGGAAAGCCAGTAATAGACTGGCTAGTTCAAATGTATAGTGAAGAAGCATTTGCAATTTCAGTGAGTAGAGCCGAAGCTGCAAAAGTGGTTCTGCACCCTGAGCTCCAGTTAAATCAGTTTGCAGGAAGTGATGAAAATGATACTTTGTTTTCTGCTGCACTCCAAGCCACTGCAGCCAGTTATAGTAATATCATTTGTGCAGCAGTTTGGACTCACATGCCAAATGCAGAAGTCATGACAGCACCGTTGTGGAGGAGGTTTTGCTGACGAGAACCAACAGAGTGCACCTCAGCCTTGTTGGCCTTGGAGCCAGAGGCAGTGAATCACCCGGTAAGAGATGCGATCCAGCAATTAGTGCAGCTTCTACCCATTCTGCAGAAGCCAAGGCTTACCAAGCTGATGAAAACTGCCAAGGCCATGGCAGTAGAATGAGTAAAAGATAAACCACCAATCCCTCTGAATTGTTGAGAAAAGCGAGGAAAGGCTGGCCCAAGACTCCACAAGCAAAAATGTGGAAAGACTTGTTAGTTTCCTGTTTCAATGAAGTGCAAATCAATAGACTGCCCATCAATGTCCTGCAAAGGCTGAGGGCTAAACACTGTACCAAAAGGGCAAGACCAAAAGCAGAGCCTTTTGTGCCACCAACAGTGTCACCGGAGAGATTCTCTGCCCTGAGAGCAAAACTGTCAACATTTTCCCAGGCACACGCAGGGCCGCCAGCCTTTACCCCACCTGATCACATGGTCTACAAAGTCCGGCCAGCCCAACCCCCAAAGAAAGGAGCCACAATGGGGGTAGTAGCAGGCTGAGGACCAGTATCTAAAATTCATATTGGCCCCTTAATTCGGATACCTGTACAGATTCAATTAAGTAAAAGTAAAAAGTCAATTGATATGCTATTAAACACAGGTACCCAGATTTGCATTTTAGATTCCGCAGATTGGAAGGGGGAGAAAGGAACCCCTTATCAAGTAATTGGAGTCGGAGGCACCAGACGACCAGGACATCTGGTCCGAGCAACCTTCGTGTTACCTAATGGCTCTCAGGTAACAGCGGCCACAGTAATACTTAAAGGGGGACCAAGTTTACTGGGACTTAATGTATTAAGAGGATAGTGGTTCGCCCTTGAACAAAAAACTGGCAGCTTGAATGCGCATTGCCTCACTGAGAACCAAAAGAAACAGCTATAACAGCTGTAACTCGATGTAGCATGATCCCACTAACCCTGCCTCCCATGAGATGAGTACACAGACCCCAGTATCAAACTCCTTCCTGAGGCCACCCAACCTATTCAGTGTATTATAAGCCAGCAGTTAAAAGATGAGACTACTATTCGAACCCACTCTCCGTATAACAATCCAGCATGGCCAGTACACAAGCCAAATGGAGGGCGGCAGTTGACTACTGACTTTTGAGCTTTGAATGCTAATACTGACCCCTTGATGGTTGCCATCCCATCACTACCAGCCTTGACAGAAAGCATCCAGTGTTATAAGCCTGCATGGATAGAATCCATTAGTATCAAAGACATGTTGCAACAGTAGGTGTTTGTAGCTGTAGAAGTTGCCACAAGAATAACGTTCGCCCAGGCATCAGCAAGAGCTACAGCCCAGGACACTTGTGCAGCACTGGAAACTCTGCTAGCTGTGTATCCACCACCTATAGAACTACAGAGCAATAATGGCCCTCACTTCCACAACCATCTTGTGTAAGACTGAACCATGAAACATAGCATGTTATGGACATATCACAGCCCATACCATCCACAGTTTAACGAATTGGTAGAATGAGCCAATGGCATCCTCAAATACAATTTGCAGGTAGCCACTGGCCTGGCTCTTAAAGACTGGGACTTGCACCTGGATCAAGCTATCAATTGGGCCAATAACCAACCCCATCCAGGAGGTAGCCCCATGCAACCGGCCTTTGGATTGGGTGGTCCCTGGGAGCTGGCAGTGGAGCGACCGAGGGGTGGCGACCCGGGAAAGCTCCAGGCAGAAGATTGTGTAGTAGTGAAGCTTCCTCAAGGAAATAAATAGTAGGGGACACTATTAGCAAAAGGTATGCATAATACATGGTGGGTATTTAAGTCAGATTCATCTAACAGGAGCCAAGCTCCTTGTTGTCTTGTTTCTAGAGGTTGGATCTGTTCAAAAGTCCAGCCGTAACCATTTCTAATTAAGCTTGCCACTGAAGACGATTCCTGCTCTGTCACTGGTCTAAATTGACTGGCACCATGAAGTGGTGGACTGTTATGAATGTACTGTTTTTATTAATGCCTTATTGTGTTCCCTGGGTAGGCCACGTCTACTATCCTTCTTATTACGCAGCTATTAATGAACTTGCTCCTGAAGACCTCAAGGAGTGGCTTGACCCTGAAGAGCATCCCCCAGAAACACGTGCAGATGGCCTTCATGTGGTCCAGCTGCAGTATCCATCCTGAAAGAAACTCACCACCCTGGAGCAAGTGATTTCCCAGTCTCTGAGTAGAAGAAACAGGATAGCTGACTGGCAAGGTGGTAACTGTCAGTGCACCTGTGGCACCAGTTATTATTTTGGGTTCATTCCCTACCTGAAGACTGGAATGGCTAACTGTAGGAGGGGAGGTGATTGTTGTAGCTCTGCTCATTTGGGAGTTTGTTGTTACATACTTCCTGATTGGAACCCCGTTGAGCTCAACATCCCTGAGTTTATGTCCCCAATAGTGCATTCTGCATCTGTTCAGCCTCTCAAGCCACTGCGTTTATGGGAGAATCTGTCCCCTCCCATTCCTATGGCTAACAACAGTCTGCAGCAATGGTGTAAGGCCCACCAGGTGGGAAGGAGCATTACAAGTTGAAACAAAGTTATTTCATAGTTTGTGAATCATACCTACACAGAGGTGTGGTGAAATGGTACCCACTTTAATACAACCAGAAGGAGGCTATATCCACAAGTCTCCACCAGTTATCCTCATCCTTTTATACCAGTGGGGTTCCTAAAGCAAATCAGTGCTATGATTCTGCCAGGACAATGCTGTATCATTAACCCAATACAGCATTGTCCCCATGAGTGACAATGGGAGCTCTTTCACTCTCTGAGAAGTGAAGCATGGTTACAGGCTGCCAAAGAAGGAAGGATTACTGTGATCTGTGAGAAAACGGGGTGTTCACTACTATCTCTGGCTGTTCCATCATGAGAGGCCCCAACACTGGCTGTGTACAACTCCACACCCTTGTGGAGGTCACAAGTTAAAATCCCAACCCTCCTAAATGCTTTATTGTTCACTGCCCGAGTATTGTTCAGACCAGAAAAATGGTATGTCTGAGCTACTTTTCCAAACTGTTCAGCAGGAGCCCAAGTAGCTGAAGGGTTGCTTAAATAAGAATAGCCAGTCATTTTCCATTCCGTAAGTGCGCTTAAGTCCCACAAACGAAGAGATACTCCAGGTTATCTTTGGGATGGACTTAACTCAGCTATGAATATGTAGAACTTGGATAAATCCCAGAAAAAACACTGAAGGAGTAGCCAATCTCCAACAGGCGGTAGGACTGCTCACTAGGGGAGACATGCTTGAAAGAAAAACATTAGAGCGCACTGACAAATTACTAACTGATGTATGATTAGAGACAGCCCATCTTGCCCAGGTCATGATAGACACTGCTTTTAAAGCAGACAAAAAAATCAAACTTGGAGGACTGCATGTGTACAAGTCCAGTTATCTTTGAATACGCATTTTTCCCCAGTAATAAACAACAATAAAAATAGAGAATGGTCCCTGCCTTAGAGAATCATGGGATGCCTGCAACATTTAAAGCGAGATACCCCTATCAAAGTACCTGGATTACCACTTGGGAAGGCTGTGATAAAGGAAAATGTTCATTCCTGGCGCAGGGGGTAAAAGAGGGAAACTGGGCCACTGCTTATTTGCTAAACACGGGGCTAGGAGGAGGATGCCTTTGGGGCTGGAATCTGCATCGCCCCGTATGGGAAATAGTTACCCACAATGGCCCTCGGTATGTAGCACAGTCCCCCTTAGTTCAAATTAGTAACACTTTGATTGGATTAGGGACCCTATGGAGAGGCTGGCCTCCCAGCCCACGTAACATGACCTCTGTATACGAGTTACCTAATATGTCATATGTAACAATAGGGCAACATGTTTGTTGAGAAGGAATGGGTTGTTTGCTGCATGAAAATGGTACCACCTGGACTTTGTGCAATTTGTGTTGCTTAGGAGCTAAAAGTGAAGCCGTTGCTCTACTGTAATTAAGTAACTGTACTATTGCCCTAAAATGGCCAGAAATTTCCTCTGAGACTATACCTCTCAACTTTACAATACCCACTTCATGGGTATCAGATGTAGACATGCCACAGTTAGAAAACTGAAATGAAGTGAAAAATAAGCTGCAAAGCCTTGAGGCAAAGACTTGGCAAGGCACTCAGTTGGCTGTTCTTGCTTGAGAGGGTGGGTGAATCATCAGTCTAGCTGTCAACGTGCCTGAGCCTTGTAAATGGTATGATGTAATCTGTACTATTCGTGTGTCACCAAGTACCACCTCAACTACGTGGCTAACCATCTTGAGCATCATAGTATTCTTCATTGCCCTAGTGGCAACAGCTAAAGAGTGTTTTAAGCGTTGTTGTTGTAAATCTGTTCATGCTATGCAAGTTAAATTTATAGATCCCTCCCCATTTCCCGATGTAGTGCATGTGGCTTTTGCATCTCAATTGTAGCTATTATAGTGCTTCAGCAAGCAAGGGGTGGAGTGTGACAGCTGAAAAGTGTGCCTGTGTGATAAAGGTGATTGCTGATGGCTCTATGAAGATTATATCAAATATTTTTCTGTATTTGTTTAGATATTGGGCTATATGTTGTTGCTAAAAGCCTAATTAAAGTTTAAGATGTAGTGAGGCCTTGTATAAAGTAAGGCCTAGTAAATTTAGTAAAGCCTTGAAGTAGTATGGCCCTGTGTCATAGTTAAAATTACCTTATCAAAGGAATGCAAGGCTTGTACTGCTATTGGTCAGTCTAAGGACAATTGAAGTAAGAGGAATCTGATTGTTGTATGTTATCAGAACCATTCAGAAGCTATAACTTAGCTGGAATATCTGGAAACCATTCAAAAGGAAGATACAGCTCTGTTAAAAGGATTAGTTAGCCATTGCCTGGATCAGTGGATCCATGGACCTTGAGGAGCCCAAGGACTGCATTCCAGGATCCTTCACAGCACCCTTCAGACAGCGCTGTTTGGGAACGCCTGACTTCACTGAACTTTGTAGAAAGAAAAGCTTGCTGTGTATCAGGCAGAGGGGACTGCCAATAAGTTGCCAATGCAGATTGCTTTTGTCTGTTGTTGTTTGTTTTGTTACTAAACATAGCTGTGTTTTTGTTAAGTCAATAAATCTTTCTTACCTTTATACCCCTGATCATACTCTCTCAATCCCAAACCCTCTGCAGGTGGCTGGGACAGACAGGAAACACAAGTAAACACTGTTTACTTTCATTCCCACCCCTTGTACCTCCCTCAGCCCCTCAGAAGATTCCTAATGGCTGCTGAAGGGCTGGGGAGGGACAAGGTTCCCACATGCACTGCATCAGCTTGACATTGCCAATGCAGTAAATGTGGAAAGAGGAGTAGCCATGCGCCGCTCAGGACAGGGTGAGCCCAGCCAGAGCAGCAGGGGCTCAGCTGCACTTCCCCCCTACCTGTGCTGGTTAGTCCTGAGCGGCACATGGCTCTGCCGCCACTTCTGCTGGCCAGTGCAGACCCGGCCAGGCTCCTTCTGTCCCCAGCAGCATGTGGGAAGCTGGCTTCAGCTGCATGCTGCTCTAGATGGGATGGACCTGCCCAGGTCAGCACCAGTCAGAAGAGGCGGTGGTGGTGGCACCATGTGCCACTCGGGACTGACCAGCGCAGGTAGGAAGAAAGTGCAGCTGAGCCCCTGCTTCTCCGGCTGGGTTCATCCTGTCCCGAGCGGCACATGGCTACTCCTCTTCCCACACGCACCGCGTTGGCAACATCAAGCTGACGTGGTGCATGTGGGAACCTTGTCCCTTCCCCAGCCCTTCAGCAGCCATTAGGAATCTGCCGAGGGGCTGGGGGAGGGACAAGGGGTGGTAAACAGTGTTTACTTTCATTTCCCGTCGCAGCACCACAAGCTGCAGAAAATGGCTTGGCGTGCCGCATGGTGGTCCGCAGGCTGTATGTTGGACAAGCCTGTTGTAAAGCCTCCAGCTGTGTTCCCAGATCATATACAAGACAAAAAGGAGCTCTGCTCGGCATTGCTGGATGTTACTTTTTCTGTAGACTTAGTGAATGCACTGGAAAGAGAGTTTGCCCATTCAGAGACAGACAAACTTATTGCTGTGGACAATGGTTGCAGTACAGTCCTAGAGCTCAGCCCCTAACCCATATTAGATACCACTTCCTTCCTAGCGCAGGGGAGATAACCCAGCAGTCCTCACTCCCAGTTCCCTCCACTCTTATTTTAATGGATTAAGTTTCACTGTGCCAGAGGTGTGAACAGAAGGAAGGAGTCTGAGCTCCCAGGGCAACTATACATGTGCAGCAAGTCTGCTCTGAGGCACTGTAATTACAGCGCATTAGAGCAAACTAAGTTAATCAAGTCTGCTGGAGTGTGGTAATTACTGCACTCTAGTAGACTCCAGCATCATATCTATTAGTGCCAGCGTACTGAAGAGTGGTGGCAGGGACACTTTAACTAAAGCCTCCCCCCTCCCACTGCCTTTTTTCCACTGCAGGGACACTGATACATGTGGAATTCTGTGTGCTTTAATTAGAGTGGCTCTTGGAGCAGCTTTACAGGGGCACCTTCAGATCAGATGAAGACAACCTTGTGTGTCACACTGTAAGACACATACCTCTCCCCTCCACAACTCAGATTTTCTCTTTACATGGGAGCAGACACAAGCAAATGGGACCAAGTCTGAATTCTGATCTGTTGACCTAATATGAACCCAGAGTGACCTCATTCCTGTCAATGGATTGAGGATTGAAATTTGATCTCAGCAGGATCGATCAAAACAAGTGGCACATCATATTCCCAGCTCCACTCTAAACACCCATATTTGCTAGGTTATTTGTGTCTTTAACTTTTCGGTGGCATCCTTTAGGTCCCCTAAGCTTCTCTTTATTTTTCCACTCAGGAAGTTAAACAATTTCTTCCTTGCTCAGATCAATTTTCTTCTTATTTTCCTCCCTCTTCTTGTCATATAGATTACATTTCTCTTCACATTTGAAGACCTTTGCTTTCTGTCATTGGATGGTTCTCTGCAGCTCCATCTAGCACAACATTCTCTCTTAGGGATGTGTGAAGTGGGCCCTATTCAAGCTGAATCGAAATCAAATCAGGGACAGTGATTCAATTTGTTGATTCAGATCACTGTCCCCGATTCAAACCCGCCAAATCTGAATCTGAAGATTCAATGTAGATTTGGAGAATCAGGGATTTGGACATAGACACAGATTTAAATGTTTTTTCTGCGTACCCCTAGGTAGCACTTGTGAGCCGCCTGCTATGATGCTGGGGCAGATGGAGCATCTGGGGGGAGGCCTCCACATGCTCAGCAGTGAACCTGGAAGAGGACTGGAAGTACTTCGGTGATCAGCCACAGGGGGACCCCGGGTGCCCCCCACACCAGACACACCAGTCACCGAGCCAGGGGAACACCGGGTGGTGGGGCAGGGTACTGTATGCTCTCCACAAGACCCAGAAGTGCTTCTGGTCCACTTCTGGGTCTGCTGTCAAGCACACAAGGGAGCCCCCACCATGCTTCTGTGGGACACTCCATGTGTCCCAGCATCACAGCACTCACAAGCCGCCTGCTACCTAGAGGTAAGGAAAAAAAACATTTAAAGCAGTGTCAATGTCCGAATCAATTTCGAGGTTCCAATTCAGTTCGGAGAGATTAAAGGGTCCTCTAATTCAATTTGGATTTGGAGATTCAGCCACCCAATCAAGCTGAATCTCCATCTAATCAAATCAGGGACCAAAGCTTTGCACATCCCTACTACCTCTAACAGTGGAAGGTGTGGATGCTTTAGAGGAGTGGTGCTCAACTTATGCATCACGGGCCAAACCTGGCCTACAGAGTCATATCAGTTGGACCACAGATCTGGGAACTTGGCAGTGGGAGAGCAGTGGCAATATTAATAGCTGCAGCGTCCCGAGCCATGGCAAATAATGCTGCCATTGCTCCCCTGCTACCAAATTTCTGGATCTGTGGGCTTGATGACATGAACCTACACACCAGATTGTGCTGATGTATGTGGTTAGGTCGAGGTGAAGGGTCACTGCATGGTCAGACCCAGTGCACATGACTGGGCTCACACACTGGATCACACCTGTTGACCAACCAAGTGCAACAGCCCCACCATGGATCCAACCCACAGATGGGCTGACCCCACACTGCTTATTTGGCCTACAGTAGCAGATAGGATGAGCACCACTGTTTTTCAAAGAGAGAACACGAATAGGGTCTCATCCAGAGCAATGGTGCTCAACCTTTTGGCTCTACACAAGTGGCACAAGGGCTGGTTTGAGGGCCAGATCAAGCTCTGGAATCCAGTACTACCCCTCTTTGCCCCCCACACACTGGGATTGGGTTCTGGGAGGGGTGGGGGGGCAGGCACCACCTTTTCCCATCTTCTGCATTCCAGGACTGGCTTCAAGAGGCTAGTCTCTATCCCCTCCTACACCTCTCATCGAGATTGGGTCCTGGGTGGCCACTACCACCACAGGCAGCTGGTGCCACCTTAGCCAGGGTGGGTATGTGCCACCCCTGCAACCAGTCTTGCTGCCCAGGGGGCAGGCGCACAGCTGATATCGATGCCCAAAGGGAATTCCCATGCAGCCAAATTACTGAGTTTGATCGCTGTAGCTGTGGCCAGAAGTGGCTCCAGCAATCACCTGGTGCTTGCAGGGGAGGGCACCAGCACTCCTGCCTGCTGCCCCTGCCCATCACCTGAGCAGCAAGTGAAGGCCATCACAGGGGTGCATCGGTGCCCTCAGGGGGTACACATGCACCCCCTACATGTTGCCACTGGCTACCAGCCCCCTCCAACTTGTTGAGGTTTGTTCCCTGTCCTGCCCCACCCCCACAAGGCAGAAGTGGATACTGGGGGCCTGGAATTGCCCCCTCCTGCCCTCCACACAACAGGATTGGGGCCAGGGGACCCAGTGCTGCCCTCGTGCCCCAGCACAGTGGCAGAAAGTGAATGCTGAAAGGGAGTGTGAACAGGATCTCACCCTGTTTTTCCCCCACCATCCCTCTCTTACTTGCAGCCTCCAGTATTTAAGGTTGAAGAAGTTGGGATTCAGAGGCTGTACCCATAATACCCATGCTTAATAGTTACAAATGCCCCTTTCCCCCAAGACCATCTCCAATCTCTGTTTGAATGTAGCTAAAATGTCAGCTTCCACTAGATCTGATGGCAATGAGCCCCACATTAATGGCACACAGTGTGAAAAATAACTTCCTTTTTTGTGTTTTAAATGCTCTCCCTACTAGTTTCATTGTGATCTCCAGTTGTGTTGGGAGACAGAGTCAATTATAAATCCCTATGGACTCTCTTCACTGTTTAATATTTGGTAAACCCCTCTCATAATCACCCTCACAGGTCTCTTTTCTGAACTGAACAGGCTTGGCCTCTTTAGTGTCTCCTCATAAAGAAGTGCCTCTTGCCCCTCACCATCCTTATTGCCCTTCTTTGGACCTTTGATAGTTCTTTTACATCATTTTTAATAGGTGTAGGGAGCACAATTGAGCACAGTATTCAAGGTGGGCATGCACCAAGGATTTGTGGTGGGGCACCCCGATACTGTCCTTTTATAGTATACAAGTGAAATGAACAAACTAGTGTGTAACACGGAGAGAGGGATTCTAATATAACAAAAGGCTTATTCTGTTTGTCTGTCCATAACACTTTTGGCCTACTGCACATGTACCTCCAAGAGGGCAGGCAACAATTGGCTGTATGGACCAGGCTGTGCAGGCCCAAGTTTGCATTACTGCTAGGGAAGTGGGTGACAGCAGCAAACACACCCTGGCCACCCAAGTAGTGGGGCTACCCCCCCACCTCCCTGCCTAAGGGTGAAGAGGGGGGTGATGGTGGCAGCAGGCCCCCCGTCACACCCCAGAACAGATGTCAGGTAGGGGGAGGCAGTGGGCAGAGAGGGAGGGAGGAATGGGGAGGTATGCAGATGCAGGCCAAATGGATGTAGTGGGAGGGGAAGATTTGAGGCAGATGTAGAGTGGCAGGGACAGGGGTGGAGCAGGACCAGATGGGGGAGTGGTGTGGGGCGCATAGGTGGAAAGAGAGAAAAAAAAATATATATAGGGGCGGCTGAGCATGTGTGCAGGTGAGTCCAACACCCCCTACCAGGTAGGAAAGTCTGCGGGGGGAGGGGAAAGGGCCTGGGGAAGTGAGTCTGGGTCCAGGTGGGGAATCAGGAGGGAAAAGAGCAGAGCTAGGCTTAGGGCCAGATCCCACCCTTTCCACCGCACCCAGAGTTACTGCCAGCGTTGGCGGCCCCCGAGAAAACTGCCACCCCCCAGCCCTGCATTGGCCCTGCTGCCTCCCTGGGCTGGCACCAGCCCCACACAGCCCAGGGGGAGCCTGGAGCCAGGGGCTGGAGTGGGGCAAGACTCGGCTGCTCTGCCAGGCTGGAAGGGATGGAGCCCCTGAGATCCCAGCGCCCACCCCAGGTCATCCCCATGAAGAGCCCAGTACAGCCTGGTGACTCCTCTAGAGGCACAGTGCAGGGAGCCAAGGGGGTGGGGTGGGGCACATGGCCTGCTAATCTTTGCATGGGGCAAAGGCAGGCTGCAGCCTTGAGGTGGGCTTTGCCTGCTCCCTGCCTCCATGCCTCACGTGCCATGCCGCTTTCAAAGCAGTGGCAGCGAGGCACAGATGCAGAGAGCAGGCACAGCTCAGCTCTCAGCTGCAGCCCACCCTTGCCCCATGAAAAGATTGGGGGGGCCATGTGCCCCACCCTTGGCTCCCCAGTGCCAAGCTTCTGAATTAGCTGCCAAGCTGTGCTAGGCTCTTACCAAGGCTGGCACAGGGGGGCCTGGGGGCTCCGTCCCTGCAGTGCAACTGAGGCTGGCCCCACTCTAGCCGCCAGGTCCAGGTCCCCTGGGCTGTGCAGAGCCAGGGCTCTGCTCTGCTCCCTCCCGATCCCTGCCCCATCCCAGGCCCAT
This sequence comes from Alligator mississippiensis, assembly GCF_030867095.1. Classification (NCBI taxonomy): domain Eukaryota; kingdom Metazoa; phylum Chordata; order Crocodylia; family Alligatoridae; genus Alligator; species Alligator mississippiensis. Next base: position 57,067,330 of record NC_081834.1, read on the forward strand.
TCCCCACCCCCAGCCCTTTCCACCTCCCCCGCACCTGCAGACTTTCCCCATCTGGGGTGTGGTGCGGGGGCACGTGAGCACATGCTCAACCCCCACACAAATGTTTCTCTCCCTCTGCCTATGCAGCAAGGGGGAGCGGAGCTAGACCCAGGGCAGGGCACACACGAGACCAGACCCAGAGTAGAGGAGAGGAGAGCTGGAGCAGGCACAGGAGATGGTGATGAGAGGGGCAAGCCAGCAATATTTTTTTTACTCCTCAGAATAAGTCTTAGCTTGCTAAAGCAACACCCTGCCCACTGAAGTTGGGACAAAGAGTGTATCTGTCCATCTGCCTTTAGCTCAGGGCAGACTGTAGCTTTGTTCCTGCTTAAAGCAGCCATCAAGAGATTTCAGTCTGACACCATATATATCCCCCATGTTCCTATCCAAAGACTCACTCTTCTGTAGTAAAAAAAGACTTAAAATTATTAATCAGTCATACTCCAGTTCACCCTGAGGACCAAACACATCCATACTAAAGATCTCACTATTATTTACTTGTTAAGAGCTGCTCTGACATTGACACACATGAGGCTGCAATTTCTGTCTTTAAACAGAAGAGGGAGAAATTGTACAGGTTTTGCATTGTAGAAAGCAGGAAGGAGACTGAAAAATGATGGAGCTGAGCTAGGCATGGGAGCATAAGCTGGGAAATGGATAGAGATGAGGCTGCAGCATCTGTCCTAGGGTGTCTGGAAAAAGCAAGATGGTCCAACCTTGGGCTGCTCCAGACCCCTTAGCAGAAAGACTAGAGGCCCAGAAGAGGGATTGTGAGGGGTGCTCTAAGGTGGGCTTTGAAACTGGGCTGTTTGTGCCCACACAAGAGCTGCCACAGGAGCATTTCTGGAGAGACACTAATGGAGCGAATACCTCTCTTACCTGCTGCAGGAGAGGACACTCAGATGGAGCCATCAGGAAGCCACTGGCCTGTCCAGCTGGTACTGGTGTACAGGGCCTTCTGCCAGGATCTCATGGGATTCATAAGAACAGATAAGACCATACAAGAACTGCCATAAGCTGGGTCAGACCATAGGTCCACCTTGCCCAGTCTTCTGTGTCACGCTGTGCTAGTGAGAAGATGCTGAAAGGGAGAGTGAACTGGGCATGACTAGAGGTTTGTCCCCCTCCACAGTTTCTCTTTCACTTGCAGCCTCTAGCAGTTAAGGTCAAGGCAAATCTGGTTCAGAGACTGTGCCCCGGCTCCCGTGGCTCAATAGCAACTGATGCCCCTTTTCTCCAAGAATGTGTCCCATCCCCATGTCAATCTGGCTAGACTGTCAGCATCCACCACATCTGCTGGCAATGAGTCCCATGTTTTAAGTACACACTGGGTGAAACAGAACTTATAGAACCATAAAAAGTTAGGTTTGGAAGGGACCTCAGGAGGTCACATCTAGTCCAACCCTTGCTCAAATGGGACCATGCCCTACTAGATTCATAGATTTTTTTGGTCAGAAGGGACCTTCACAGATCGAGTCCAATCCCCTTTACATTGGATATTATGAAAAACTTTCACTAGCAGGGTAGTAAAGCGGTGGAAGAGGTTACCACAAGAGGCTGTGAAATCTCCATGATTTGGAGAAAAAGCTGTGGCTGGGATGATCTAGTCTTTAGGAGGAGGATAGGTTGGGGTCGTCTGACTCCAGTGCATGTCTATCCTCCTCCTAAAGACTAGATCATCCCAGCCACAGCTTTTTCTCCAAATCATGGAGATTTCACAGCCTCTTGTGGTAACCTCTTCCACCGCTTTACTACCCTGCTAGTGAAAGTTTTTCATAATATCCAATGTAAACTTCCCTTCCAGGAACTTGAAAGTATTGCTCCTTGTTCTGTCATCTGCCATGCCAAGAACAGTCCAGCTCCACCCTGAAGGGTGGTTCCAAAGAGGAGTTGAAGGCTGCTATTAAATTCCACCTCAATCTTCTCTTCTCCAAACTAAAATAAACCCAGTTCCCTCAGCCTCTCCTCAGTCATGTGTCCCAACCCCCATACCATTTTCATTGCCATACACAATTTCAATTTGTCCAAATCCACTCTGTATTGGGGGCCCCAAAACTGGACACAGGATTCAAAGGCTAGGGACAGAAGTTACACACAGATCGGTTTAAGTGATCAGAGACTGGTTTAAACCTATAACAGAACAGAAGCTCAGTGCACATAAACCAGTTTCAAAATGGCTGAAACTGGTTTAAGATAAACCTGGTTGAATGTAATACCCAACTGATTTGAGTCAAACTGGTTTATGAAACTTTATGGAGGTTCCTAGAACTCTTCCTAGTTCAAGTTAAATCAGAGTCACCCAGCATGCCTTCCAACCCTGGGCTGTGCAGGGCTGTGCTGTCTGCTTCATAGAGCAGGATTGGCCCCACCCCTCTGCTCCCTAGCTGGAGCAGTGAGGGCTGGATAACAAGGGTGGGGGGAGGGGAGGGGAGGGGAGGGGGGAACCCAGCTGGAGATGCAGCCCAGTCTGCGGGGGGGGGGGGGGGGGGCTGTCCCTCCCACCCCCCAAAAAACAAAACAAAACCCAGCTGGGGTCTGGAGCCAGGGAAGGGGGTTAAGCACTTCTTCCCCCACTCAAACTTACTGCTGGCTGCAACTGTGGACTACAAATCCCACAGGCACATGAAAGCAGAAAGAGGAAGCAATGAGCAACCATGCAGAGTCCTGCCATTGTAATTATGGACTGCAAATATCAGAGACCTCAGGGGCAGCAGGAAGAGGAAGTGAACAGAGCCAGAGAGCCATACTCCAGCACCCCCTGGGTTCTGGCCTGAGCCACTGCAGGCATGTGACTGCATTTCCTGAATCAAAGGTCTGTTCACTTCTGTTTCAATTTAATCTGTGCCATTTAGACTAACCTGCAAAGACTGCATTGATTTAGCCTCAGGCATTTGGACAGCACCTAGCCCAGATGTGGCCTCACCAGTGCCAAATAAAGGGGAAATATCACTTTCCTGGATCTGCCGGCAATGCTCCTACTAATGCAGTACCATATGCTGTTAGCCTTTTTTGTAACAAGGGCACACTGTTGGCTCATAAGAAGTGCATTCATGATGTACATTCCAATAGCAACATATTTATTTTCATTTTGATCTTAAGCTGAATAAGTCAACTCTAGACCTCTAGCATATTAGCAAAGCTTCTAGTTTCTTTTTAAACTGGAGAAAAATGGGTAGTGCAGTGTAGTGTACTCTCTGTGATAATTCAACACACCATCTGCCCATCCCCTTTCCAAAATTATACATCACCTCATGCCCCTGGTTCCCTAGCTGTGGTAAGAACCACACCTGACACCAATAGTTGAATTCTGGGTGACAGCCATATTTCTGTAAACAAAACCGACTTCCCACCTTGCTCCTGCTCTTCAGGAAATCATGTGCTCCAACACTTTGTGGTTTGCAAGAGCTGCAGCTCTACATTTATCTCTGCCCAACACCAGAGCCAGCCACCTGGGCTCCTCACAAATGCCTGCAGCTGCAGCCCTACTCAGACACCTGCTCTTCATACCACTCTTCACACATACCCCACCCAGCCCACTGCTACCAGGAGATGGTGGTCAAAACTCCACCCACCTTCCTCTGCTCTTCCCTCTACTCGGGGGTAGGTGACCTTCTGCTCATTATGATCAATGAGCCAGGAAGACCCCACAGCCCCTGGACATGCCCTAGGAGACAGAGTTTGCTCTGGGGAGCTGCTCAGAAGAACAGAAAGGGAAACTGAAGCACAGGGAGGGAAAGGTCTTGCCCACAGTTACTCAGCATGTCAGTGGCAGGGCTGGGAACAGCCCCATGTCCCTGGAGTCCTGTAGGGTACAAGCCTTTGCCTCACCCATCCTCTGAGCCTCTTCTTGTGCCCCATGTCACCTTGACCTCTCACACAAGCTGTTGTACCTGGCTGCTCTGTACTCTCCCTCCTGCACCAGGTCCATGCCACACAACATGTCTGGCCATGAAAGGCCTGAACCCCTTAGCCAGGCTGAAGGACCAAGGGAGCCTGGAGGGTACCAGGCCTCAGCAGGGGTTGACAGCAGCAGGGTCCTGGAGCTGGGTGGGGAGGCCAGGAAAGCAGCAAGGGGTTCTGCTCTGGGAGGAGAGGTGGGGATGAATGAGCGCATGGCTACACAGACAGACTGTCTGGAGGATGTGAGAGCCCAGCCTTCCTGCTGCTTCCTTCAACCTAAGGCTTCACTAGAGCCTAGCCTGGCCTTGACTGTCCCAAGGGTTCACGAGGCTTCTTCTCTCTCCAGCTTTGCTTACCAGGGTAGGCATGAAGCAGAGAGCACTTACCCAGTACCCTCCTGTGAAAAGGTGCTCGGGACCCCTGCCTTGGCCTGGCAGTGAGGCATGTCTCCAAGCCCCTTTAACCACTGGCTTATTCACAGGCAGGGCTGGATTTGGCTTCCTGCACACCCAGGTCCTCTCTGCCAGGTCACTGGTGCCAGTCATCAGCTCCCGGCACAGGTCAGTACAGCTCATACCCACTGGGGTCCAAGCCCCATGGGCCCTGGTGAGGGGTGGCATCAAGTGGTGCCCACTGGAGAGCCAGTGCACACACACAGTTTTGTTTCGAGTTCATAACAGCAAAATCGAATCAAATTGAAATGAAATGAAAAGCTTTGAAACAGCCTTGAAATGAAGTGAGGGCAGCTGAAACATTTAGAAAATTTCAAAGCTGGGCTTGCTTGCAGTTAAAGAGAAACTAAGCGGGGTGGGGAGGGGGGAGGGGGAAGGACTGCTCTGATATTGACATATGTAGCTGGCCAGTGACTGTGATCCTTCCCTGAGGTCCCTTCCACTCCCAGGGCTCTGGGGGAGGGATGGAAAAACAGCATAAAAAGCATTGTTTGAACTGAGCTTTCCCTGTGCCTTCACACTTCCAAGTGCCAGAAGTTTTTCTGTGAATACTTTGAGGTGCAGTTTCCCAGAATCCCCTGCACCCATCCCCTTGAAACTTGGCAGGCTTCATGGCCTCAGCAGGGTCTACCATCCCTGCAATATTCATCCAAATTGGGCAATAAATGATAAATCTATTGGCATTTTAGTGATTCCCCTTTATAGCCTATGGCCAAATCACCAAAACAGATTTGGCTGAATCAGAACGAAAACTGATCCACAACACCAAAATGAATGACTGTTCTCTGAAACAACTAAATCTGAAACAGAAACAAAACAGCCATTTCACACAGCCCTAGGCCGGATGAGCTTCCATCAGGACCCTGGTTTGAAATGGTAAAGAAGATCTCAGAGCCCAATGATCTTCATGAAGTCATGGGAGATAGGCCAGGTACGAAAGGACTGGAAAAGGGCCGGCGTAGGGCCCCTCTTAAAAAATGCAAGGAAGGACCCAGGGAACTATGGACTGTTTATCCCAGGGGTGGGCAATTCTTTGGCCCAAGGGCCACATGGGAGTTTTGATGAGCCATCATGGGCTGGATTAGCACCCTCCCCACCCTCAGTGCAACAACTCACTAAAACTCCCTATAGAGCTACAGGAAGATGCGGACCAGCATTTGGGAATGGGAAGGGAGGGCGATGCTGGAATCCTGGAGCTGGGTTGTGGGGCAGTGAGAGCTAAGGTCTAGGGCCTGCTCCCTACATGCGCCTGCCCTGTGGTGGGATGTCATGTGTGTGGGGAGGGATGTGGGGTGCATGCATTTTGCGAGTGCTATGTCTCAGGAGCCTGCCAGAGATGCGAGGAGGCGGGGGGAGTGAGGGGCACATACAGCAGAGCTCACCCAGGCAGTGCAGTCCACAGTTGCCCCTATGACATTCTGCATGGGGAAGAGTCCTGCCAATCCACCAAGGCAGTCCAACCCATGCCTTCAGCCTGACTAGGCCAGGTGCTATTCTGCTCCACCCACCTGCAGTGGCCGCTCCTGCTGCATCACATCAAGTAGCTTCTCACAGGGCTGTTCCTAGTGTGGCTGCAGTCAGCCAGGTGCTGCCTCCTTTCCCCACCTCCAGTGGTGGCTCCTGCTCCTGATTTTGCTCCTGCTGTACCATACTGCTCAGGGCAGGTGGGTCGCTTCAGCCAGGTGGCTCCTGCCCCGGTGCATGGGGCTCTGGCTTCAGCTCCCAGCCACCTTCCAGTGGAAGGTAGCTGGAAGCTGAAGCCAAAGCCCCATACACTGCAGCAGGAGCTGCTGGATGAAGCTTCCCACCTGCCTGCCTGCCTCCCCAGAGCAGCATGGCATGGTGTAGCAGGGGCATGATCAGGAACAGAAGCCACGACTGAAAGCAGGGGGAGCAGAGTAGCATCAAGCTGCAGCCACACCAAGAACAGCCCTGCCAGAAGCTGTGAGCACTGGCCAGGCTGAGCCATGGATGCTGGCAGGCACCTGATGCAGGCTGCCCCAGTGCAAGCCAGCAGGGCTTAGCCTATGGAGTGCCATGGGGGCAGCCACAGGCTGGATCCAGTCACCTGGGGGGCTGGATCTGGCCACTGGCAAATATTTTGCCCACCCCTTGCTTAACCTCACCACAATACCTGGGGAGTTACTGGAGCATAACCTAAGGAAAGCCATTTACAATAATCTGGAGGAGGAAAGGCTGATCACAAGCAGCCAGCATGGATTTATGAAGAACATATCATGTCAAACAAACCCGATCTTCTTTAACAAAGTACCTACTTGGGTGGATGAAGAGAATGCTGTCAATGTAGTGTATGTGAACTTCAGCAATGCTTTTGAAAAGGTCCCACATAACCCTCTGATAAACACATTGGAGAAGAGTGGGCTAGATAAAGCTACTGCACAAGTGGATAGACAACTGGATCACTAGCTGCAAGCAAAGGGAAGTTATGAATGGGTCTGTGACAAGTGGCAACTCTCGGGGCTGGGTCTCATGTTGGCCTGCCCACCTGTCTCTACACCCCTGATCCACCTGATCCCACTTGCCACAACTTTGTTTTTCCCATATATGGATGGTACACATGGGAGACTGCCCATTACTGGCCCAGTGCCAGGGGGCACTATTTGCAGCTCTGACTTTCCCTACACTGCAGCCCATGCCTCGCAGATGGCATCCAGATTAATATGACTCCCAGTCTGAGACTGGAGCAAATTGAATCCAAAGTTGGGACACACATGCAGGCACACACCACCCCCCCTCTCTAAGGAGGCCCCTTCCACTTCACTCCTCTCTCACTGGGGCCTCTGGCATACTGCCCATTACTGGGCCACACTCCACTGCCCTCTCCTCCTTGAGTGGCCCCTCTTGGGCCATCAAGCTTCACCATTCTCATACTGGCCTTGCCACACAGAACCTTTGGTTCCCGCAAGTTCCCCTATTCTATGTGGGTTGCCCTTATGCCAAACCCTGGGCCAATTCTGCCCCAAGCCTCTCACCAGGCACAACTTCTCCTGTGGCTGGCCCTTGCTCTGTCCTTCAAGTTTACTCTCATTCAACCTTAGTCAGCACACCCATTGGGCTGTCCTTTAGGCCTACTCCAACTTCAGCTCTACTCGCCCCCTCACATGCACAGCCATTCAGGCATACTTGCATTTCAGCCCTACTCTGTGCAGGGCCTCCCAGTGCTCTCCATGTTACCCCCTCTGGGGTCTCTGGGATCTGCATCCCTGTTTGGCTCAGGCACATACACATGGGCATACCTGGCCCCCACTATTTCCCCAGCTGCCTCCAAAACCTACCCAAATATGGGAGCTGGGGTTAAGGCATCCGTCCTCACCTTTCACTGCGGTGGTAACTGACCTGGTATTTCCTGGGGACTCCTGCACTACCAGGAGCCCCACCAGGCCACCCTTCCCCAGCCTGGTGCAGTTTCAGGTCATGCCCAGGAGCCTCCAAACCATCCCCATAAGTTCCTGACTTTACCTCCAAGGTTGTTCCTGGTGCACCTCAGCTAGGCAATGTTTCTGCCTCCCCTGGTCCCAACAAACTGCAGCCTTTATATGCCTTGTTCAAAATGTCTGCCCTCACCAGGCACCTGGTAGCTGCCTGCCTCTGCCCTTCAAGTGGCAGGCACCCAAAGGTGCCCTGCCTCAGGGTCCATGTCAGAATGGGAGGAAGCTTTGAGTGGAGTTTCACAGGGGTCTGTCCAGGGCCCAGTACTGTTCAATATGTTTACTAATGATTTGGATATTGGCATAGAAAGCTTCTTCAGCAATTCTGTGGATGACATGAAGCCAGAACAAATTATGAATACATTGGAGGATGTGAGTGCTATTCAGAAGGATCTTGACAGATTAGAAAATTGAGCTAGAACTAACAGGATAAAGTTTAATGCATACAGATGCAAGGTGCTGCACCTCAGGAGGAATAATCAGAAGCACAAATGCAAAATGTGAGATACCTGGCTGAATGGCAGCTCTATGAAAAAGGACTTTGGAGTCCTGGTAAACCACAGGCTCGATATGAAGTAGCAGTGTGATGCAGTTGCACAAAAGGTGAATGCAGGCTTGACTCCATCAAAAGAAGCATTATGTGCAAGACATGAGAGGTGAGAGTGTCTTTCTGCTTGGCACTGATTAGGACTTACCTGGAGTATGGTATATATTCCTGCGCTCTACATCTTAAAAAGGATGTGGAGCAGTTAGAGGAAGTTCAGAAGTGGGCTGCGAAGATGATCAAGGGCTTGGAAAGCAAGTCTTATGAGGAGAGCCTGAAGGAACTAGAAATGTTCAGCTTGCAGAAAATGTGCTTATAAGGGGAATTGATAGCAGTCTTCAAATATCTGAAGGGCTGCCAGAAAGAAAAGGGAAAGCACCCTTTCTCTTTTGCTGCAGAGAAGAGGACATGGACCAATGGCTTGAAATTGCAACAAAATACATTTAGATTGGATATCCAGAAAAAAAATTCTTCATTGTGAGAATAGTGAGGCAGAGAAATAGATTGCTCAGGGTAGTTGTGGACTCTCCATCACTGGAGGTGTCCAAGAAGAGGCTAAACAGCCACTGGCGGGGATGACCTAGGCATAGCTATGCCTGTTTTCTACCATGGGTATTCCTCATGCTTGTTGTCTGTGCTCCACCCACACCCTCCTTTTTGCTATATTTGTCATGGTGATTTTAAGCCTCTCTAGAGGCATAGGGTATTTGCTACAGCTAAGGTTGAGGACTTCAGCTAGGGTATGAGATTCTCCTCATTCGCTAGGAGCGAAGCTGGAGGTACCTGGATATAAGGTTTTTCCCCTCCATTCAGGGTCAGACCAATCATCATATTTAGGATCAGGAAGGATCTTTACTCCATGGTCAGATTGGTATGGACTGTCAGGGTTTTTTACTTCCTCTGTAGCAATGGGCATAGCCCTCTACCCAGAACTTCCTGAGTGGATATGAACAACATTTTATAGAAGCAGGACACTGGTTGCCATGGTGTCCTGCTTTACCTGGTGCAGGTTAGGGTGTTAGGTCTGTGTTGTGTCAGAGTTAAGGGTAGTCTTATGTAGGGTTTGGATTATGGTTGTATGGGATGCTTGGGATAGTGAAACCCTCTCAGGCAGGGGGTTTCACTAGATGACCTCTGGAGATCCCTTCCAGCCCTACTTCTCTATGACTCTATCTAGCCTGAGCAGATGTTGGGCTCCTCCAGTGAACCCACTGTGTGCAATTCAACCCTTTCTCCAGGGGCACATTGGGGGACTGTTATTGTCCATCTCTGACCACACTGCCAAAGCCTGACAAACATGGTCGCTGATATGGGGAGATACGATATGCTAGCAACACATGAAGTTCATGAAGCTTCATGACACATGCCAGGGACTGTAACAGAAAGTCTGGCAACCAGTCATGCAGCACAGTAGCCAGAGACCAAGGGGCCTGACTGTCCTTCATCCAGTTCCCAGGACCTGCTGTTTGACATGCCAAGAAAGAACATCCAGGCCAACTTGGTTCTACCCTTGCTCTGTGACCTTTACGGTGGGTCAGAAGTGGGCAGAGGATTAGAGAAAGGGAGGGAAATGTTGCCCACAGTGGGCATTGTTACCACAGATATGCCCTGGCCACTTCCCTTTGCTCCAGACTGCTGCTGTGAGGGGCACTCAGAGTTAACTCTTGTTATACATTTTCTCTCTTCAGGCATTTGAGTGCAGGTGGGATGTTCTTGGATTTTCTACAAAGCTGCTTTAGCATGAACACTTCCTCATCCTTGGCCTCTATTGTAGAGATCAGTAAAAGTCAAATATTGGCTCCTATGATTTATGCTTTGATATCTTATTACTTCCTCAGAGTCTTGCTCTGTTATTTTTCTGGTAATTTATCAGTTGAAGCTTTCATGCTCTCTGTTTGTTTTGTTGACAAGAGATCCTGCTCTTTGGAAACCTCGGCTTACATATAAAGGCCCTCCTTGTCACATCAGCAGAGCCATAAAGAAATTAAAAGTCTGGGAAGTCACCACTAAGACAAACAATTTTCCAGTGGAATCAGATCCAATTTCTGATCCCACTGACCTTCTTTTACATAGAGGCTGACCCCCATGATGTCCACAGGCAGCACTATTGTTACTGTTCCCTTGGCCCAGTGTATTTTTTACCAATGGTAATTAACCCTCCAGGTGTGGACAAGCCAAATGTCCTTGTGTTGTGGGTGATCTGGTTTTAACGTTAAATCCTCTCCAGGGTTATCTTGGATGTCTCCTATGAGTCCACCTTTAATAGGATGGGCTGCTACTGGCAGAAATGATGCCTCTTTGTGGCCACTATTCTCCTATTCCTTATACTCCAGTATCCCCAGGCACCCTTTTGTCCTCACCTGCCATACCTTTGGTTTTATTGTTATAGGATGGGAAGTTGAGTCCAGAAAACCAGAGGGTGGTCCTAGGTGCTCTGCTCTGCACTGTCTCTCAGGGTTCTTTCCCCCTGCATCCTGTGTCAGGGGTCTGACAGACTGGTCACCATTCACTGGGCTCTGCCAGTCTCCCAACCCAGCAAGCTTTCCTCCCCTTCAGCCACTCCCATCCCTCATAGCTCACTAAGTAAAACAATACTCTACCATGATGAAGTAACCATTTCTGACCACAAATTCAGAACGTGTAAACTCTCAAGCACAGGAAAGACATGGTGATCACAATGAGCTGATCTTTTCTGTGTGAGAATCCAGCTTAAAAAAAATGAACTTCTTTCCAAAAATGTCAATTCCCACCAAAACCACTTTTCCCTTCCAATTTTTTTGCACTAAAACATCCTAAATGAGTGTTTTTGCTCACTGCATCTTTTTATCAGGTCATCCAGCAATCAGTAAAGCCTGTTACTTCCAGGCTTTACTGTAAGATCTCCTTACCAGGCTGGTCGCCTGTTAGCAATTCTTAAGATTTAAAGGGCATTTTAAGCACGTATGCAATGCAGCACTGGACACTTTTAAAAGCTCCCAGTGCTTCAACACATGCATTTGTATAAACAGCAAAATGTGCATCAGCCTGGAGAAAATGGTGGCAGTACGCTTTTGAACTGAAACACAGGGGTATCAGCTTGTGTGCTCCACGGCCTCGATTAATCAAGCCTGGTACAATATGCTGGATTTCTGGCATGTTGGAGCAGACAAAGGTATGTGTACAAAAGAGTGTGGATTATAAAAATGCTTTTTTTCTGTTTGGGTCACAAAAGCATACCTAAGGGTGTGTTGTGCTATTTTTTATTTGATTTACCGCATTCATAATTGAAACATTTAATAGAATTTGCTTCTACATTCATTCCATCTAAGGACTTATTTTACCAGAGAACAAGGGTTGTCAAAAGTAACTCTTAGGTCTCTAAATCTACACTAGGGGTCAACACCTTACTGTTCCTCAAGGCTTGGGTACCAGCAGGTAAAAATAGGTGAGGTTGGGTGGCAGGACTCTTAAGTCTATCCCTCCAGCCAGGGAGAAGAGTAGGGTTTAGTGGGTGGGGGGAGCTAGGATTCTCCTGCCAACTCTGAGTGGAAAGTATTCAGAAGGGCATCCTGAAATGGGATTAGTCCCAAGTCTCTGGAAATCCATCTTTAATGAACAAAAGATGGGTGGGCAACATGTGATGGTACTAGGCCAGCCATCAGTGGTTCTTTCCTTCAAGACAGATTCTAAATGACACATCTCTGGCTTGCTCATCATGGATGTATCCACTCAGTCATGCTGGGGTAGATTTTACCCACTCCACTGGCTGCATTGTGTGCCTGGAGTTTGAAAGAGTTAAAAAAAAATCCAGAATAGGAACAGTGGTGTTTGTCAAGCTCACTGGGAGAGGCCTGAGAAGAAGGATGCATGGTCAGCTTGGGCAAATATAGTCACGCCCAGAAGGTATCTCAATTACAGGGGCATGGGAACCAGCTGTTAGTCCCTGGAGGCAGAGCCATATGGCAGGGGAGCGAACCGGAGGAGAGGTGGATAATCTTGCTATAAAGAAGTTGTAACCTGCCTGGTGATCAGAACATATCATTCTTCAGAAAGGCTCCGGATGTGGGACTTCTGGGTTCTGTGAAGGCAAAATTCAGACCCAGCCAGAAACAGACATTGAAGAGGCAAGGTGGAATCACCCCAGCTGGAAATTACTGAAGCCCATTGAGGGTTAATGCCTGGGCAAGTGATCAAAGGTACTTACTTATCTGTAAATGTGCAGAACTTTGGGGGTTTACAATTCATTTGATGTCACAGGGAGATACCCATGCACCTGTAGGCACAGCCCTTGCTCTGGATTCATACCTCTTGACATGGAAACTGGGTTCAGCTACTGAAGGGAAGAGGAGCATAGCAGCCAGAAAGGTAAGTGAGGACAGTGGAATCATTTTATGACACTATTAGAGTTCAGGTATGCTCAAGGGAAAGACTGAACAGCAAAGGCTGGGAGAGCACACAATGATGGATACCTATATCTGCTGCAGTGATGCAGGTGTGGTAGGATATATGATAGGCCTATTAGCCTTATCCAGGACAGCAGAGATGGAGAATGCTGAGCGGAAGGGGCCCATTCCGGGTATTTAGGATAGTGGGGTTTCATTGCTAGAGGCAGTCTGGCCTTGCTCAGGAAAGGAAATGCAGTTAGATTAGATTCCCATTTCAGTTCCAAACCCATAAAGTCCTTCAACAAGACTAGGACCCACTGTGGGGATCACTCTGGATTCACACTATGAACACAGAAGTCAGAACCCTGTTTTCCCTGACCCCAGAGATGTCACTCTGGATTTACCCATCCTTTCACAAAATCAGAGTATTATCTTGGGTCCATTTTCTTTGCTGGCATTACATTGGTCCACCTTGAGATAAGATCTTGCCTTCAGGGTTAGTTTCTACAGGCACTGAACATGCACTGTTGACACTAACATCACCTCAGTCTCTGCATGTCCTGGATTTCTGTCCCTAACTTTAGGGCATGCCAACTCTCGCATGAAGGAAGAATATAGTGATCATAATGAGTTGATACATCTCTGTGTGAGAGTAGCCCTAACTGAAGAGAGGAATCAATTGTGGAATGATGTGAAATAGGGAGACCTCAGCACTCAGAATGAGGAGCAGATCCCCCTCTCTTCACTTGCTTGTGGTTCTTTCCTTCAGGTAGACACTACATGACCCATCTCTGTCTCACTCATAATGGCTCTCTCAACCTCTGTCCCACAAGAAAAGAACAGCAAAGATGCAGTCACCAAAGCAATGGACTCTCTGGTGTCCCTGATCAGATGTCTAATCAGTTCTCAAACATGCCCTGGTATCCATGAAGAGATACAGAACCACAGTCAAAATGCTGCAACTGCAATGAGAACAGCAAAGGAGGACATGGAAGTCCAACTGAACAATGCTCACTCCCAGGCTGTGGAGTTGACCGAGAAGCATGAACAGATGGAAAGTGAAAAGATGGAAAATCTGTCAAGCAATGACCAGCTAAACCTCTGGATGATTTTCTATCAGGATAGTGAGAAAGCTGCCAAAAAGATGGGGGATACAGCCCAGGAGCACCTCGATGAGCTGATGAAGCAGCAAAAAAAGGTGGCAAAAGATGAGAAGTGGCACAGTATTGCAAGGAATATAGCTCTGGTGTTCTTGCCATTTTCCAATCTGATGGGTAAGTACCAGTAGAAACTGTTCCTTTCCATTGGAAGTAGTGGATCATGGCATTCTTATCAGCAAATCCACTGGGCCACCAGCAAAGATGTGAACATAACCCACTGGTAGTTGGCACTAGCGGGCTCAGAGCATGAGCAATGCACTATGCAGGTTTCTTTCAATTTATGCAGTAAAAGTGTTCCTGGAGAACGGTGCATAAATTGAATTTGCATAAAGCAAACCCAGTTTACAATGGAACAGATAGGGATGCATTCCCATGGCAGTAGGGAAGGGAGAGAGAGAGTGAAGCTGGGGAAGGGGTGGAGAGATGGGCGCAGCGCAGCCCAGCAGATGCAAGCAGGCAGCATCCACCATTCCTGGGGCTGCAGCAGGGTGGCACCAGGCTCTTTCCGGGGTTCGGGGCATGTGACAGTTTCACTTATCCCATTGTCCCCACTCACCCCACTGCTCTGCATCTCCGCACTCACTCCAGCCCCTGCTGCACCAGCCCCAGGAGCAGCCAGCACCAGCCCTGTTCTCATCCTCCTGTAGGCTGCCACCCACCCCTGCTGCAGCCCTGGGAGTGCTGGACAGCGCCTCCTTGCAGCCGCTGGGCTGCACCACACCGCGGGTTTGGGGCATGGTGTCCCAGGGACAGTGGAGCCCCAGGGATTTTGGGCACGGTGCAGTCCAGCAGCTGCAGGAAGCTGGTGTCAGCTGCTTCTGGTGTTGCTGCAGCAGGGGCTGGGGTGAGTGAGGAGAAGCAGAGCCACAGGGGGTTCGAGGTGCAGTGCAGCCCAGTGGCTGCAAGTCACTGGTATCTGCTGCTGCCAGAGCAGCTGCAGCAGGGGCTGCAGTGAGTGGGGCCCTGGTTGCATGTCCCTTTCCCCTCCCCTCACAGATTCACAGACTTATCTGCTTGGGGGAAGGGGGAGTGTACCTATCCCGATTGTATAAGAGCAAATTTACCTCACATATAATGAATTCCAAGTATAAAAAGGGTCATCGCATAAGGGTGAATTTGCATAAATAGAACCTGCATAAATCGAGGGCAACCTGTATCTTAGAATCCTTCAGAAGCAGGACCAGAGGAGACCTCCAGAAGTAATCTAGTTCAACCTCCTCCCTGAAGCAGTATCGCCTCTATCCAAACCACCCCAGACAAATCCATAATCTAAACTTTGTAAAACTGCCGTCAACCTTGACAAAACACAAGGCATCACACCTGAGCCTGCCAGAGGGAAAACAGAGGTGAATACAACAGCAAACTTCCTGCTTCTATAGAAAAGTTAAAATACGCTCAAGATATCCCAGGTAGAAGTCTATACCACACCCCCACCCCGCCCTCAAGAGGGATGAACATGAACAGGAGGAGTGCAATAAAGGTCCAATATGGAAAAGCAACCCTCACAGTCCCCCAAAGCATTTTGGATTTGGGCCTAAATCTGTTGATAAAAAGAGGGCTCTTTCAGTATTGAGGAGAAACTTATCACCAAGACAAATTAAAACAAAACAAAAAAATATAATTCAGTTGAAAATTCAATTTTCCACTAATGACAAATGTTTGGTCAGCCCAAACAACAGGAATTACTGTTTTGTCCCTGGATACCAGGGAGAGTTGACAGGGGATAGATAACTCTAGATCAGGGATGCTTAACCTTTGGCCTGCGGGCCAGATCCAGCCGCACTATGTTATCTGGTCCATGAGGCTTCCCACGGGTCCAGAAAGTTGGTGATGGGGAAGTGGTGGCACCATTCCCCTGCTGCCAAATTTCCAAATGTAAAAGCAGCCTATGTATGGCCCTAAGTACTGGACAGGGCATTGGATCCCAGGGTGCAGGACCAGATGAGGTCATCACTGGACCCCCTGGTCCCAATCCTGAGGTGTGGAGGTCAGGAGGAGGCAGTACCAGGCCCCCTGAAACCAAGCCTGGCATGTGGGGGTGGAAGTGGGTGGTGCCATGCCCCAGGACCCAACCTTGATGTGTGGGAAGTGGGATGGGGTGTTGCTAGCCCCTCAGAATCCAATCTCAACATGTGGGGAGCAGTACAGCACGGTGACAGGCATCTTGGGACCTTTCCCCAGTGTGTAGGGGTCAAAAGGGGATGGTGCTGGGCCCCAGGGTGCAAGCAGGGATTGGGGGAGAAGACTTTGTCTTCCACCCCAGAACACAATCTGGCATGTAGGGCCACACTATCAAGCCCACAGGGTGCCCCATAGGTCCGGAAATTTGGCAGCAGGAGAGCAATGCTGTGACTCTGGAAGCCATTAATTGCTGTGACTCTGGGAAGCCACAATTAATACTGCCACTGCTCTCCCACTGCCAAGTTCCTGGACTTGTGAGGAGTCACATTTTCCAAATGACATGACTTTGTGGGCTGGGTCTGGCCTATGAGGCATAAGTTGAGGACCACTCCGCTAAAGCATCCACACCTTTCACTGTCAGAGATAGGATGCTGGGCTAGATAGACCACTGGTCTGACCCAGCCTATGTTCTTCTGTTCCAGCTGGCATTATAGCTGCTATTTTCCAGACCTCTTTGTACATAGCTCAGAGTGCAGCCCTGGAGCTGCAGGGAGCCATCCAGCACCAGAAAGCAAAGGTCTTTGAATATAAAGAGAAATGTGACCTCTATGACAAGAAGAAGAAAGAAACTCAGAAAAAAATGGAGGAAAATAAGAGGAAAATTGAATGGATTGAGGAGGAAATAAAGAAGCTGTCAGGAAAGCAGGAAAACTTCGGAGATCAGATAAATGATCTCCGTAACCATGTCCAACTCCTAGGTGACTTGCTCAAAAAAGTCGAGGAGCTTGAGTTGGAGCTGAGTGATGAGCCTGACTATGCAGAAGCCTTGGAAGTTTTGAAAAAAATTGTGACTCTGTGGCAGAAAGAGAAAGGCCAGAAACTGCTGAACCTCCTGGGTGACAGAGTAAAGAAGAACTTAAAGGACCTAAAAGATGCCATCCAAAAGTTAGACACAAATGACACAGTGAACACAGATGTTTAGAACAGACCTGGGACTATGATGTACTACTTGTCTTAATTTTTTTTTATTGATCCTACTGAGATCAGATTCCAACCCTCACTGTAGGGTTGAGGTCACTCTGGGTTCACACTCAGCATAGGCAAAATCTAACTATTGATACTGGTGAGGGGGGAAAATTTAGAGGTTCTGGTGTTCAGTGGGGTTCAGGGCAGGTACACAAGAAAAAAAGGGAGTTTTGATTTCTGCAGCTACTTTTGATGTCATGCTTTACAATATTATGTATTAGCAGATGGAGACTGTTCTAAAAGTGAACTGCACATGAAGAAAACTGTCGTCATATAACTCATGCACATTAAAAATCTTAACAAGAAAGTTGTCTTAATATATGGTTAAGTTCACAGTGGCACTGTTCTCCTGATTGTCTGTCTGTACATGACCATACTTTTGTGGCAACTAACCAATAAGCAATAACAAATGTAAATGCTTTAAAAAGTAATGACCTTACCTTATCAAAAGAATTGTAGGCATTGGTCCTTTCTGCTTGTGAACCTCATAATAACATCTAATACAGGCAGTCCTCAGACTTATGACACAATTGGTTCCTGAAAACCATTCTTAAGTTGAAACGTTGTCACTCGGAACCAATTTTTCTCATTGGAAACAATGTTATAAATGGGAGATTGCTCCTGAACCAAGGCCCGATACCCCTTTTTCACCAAAAATACCCCAGAATTTTGTACTCAGTCAATTATAGATGAGTAATATAGCTACATTAATGCATTTATATTGTAAATAGCAATCATATTGATTTGGAAGGACTTCTTTGAGGTGACTTTGCTGAACTTTTTGAAGGATTCTTGCCTGATGTCTTCTCAGGAGTCTTGGCTGCAGGTTTCTCCAGAGTTTTGTCTGCTTTCTTAAAGAAAGTGTCCAAGGAAGTTTGGATAGATGTTCTCCAGGGAGATAAGCAATGTAGCAAACTTGTTTTCTGGCATGGCATTGCATCGGATCACACGTTGTAAGTAAAAACTGGCATTGTAAAGTTGAAGAAACAGGGTGTCAATTTATAAACATTGTAAGTGCAAAACATAGTAACTTAAAACGTTGTAAGTCAAGGACTGCCTGTATGTTAAGAGCTTGTCCTCTTTTGATCTGTAGTATGGCCAGGTTAGAAACATGAGCATATTTCACTGTAGTCCTCAGGTAAGTTTTCAGTTGCTGCAAGGAAGAAAATATTCTCTCAGATGGTGCTGCGGTCACTTAGATAGTCTGGAAATAAGTTTAACCAGGCCTCTTACTTGACTAAGAAGAGAAGAGAAAAAGATGCTGATGCTGTGTGTTTCAAAATGTTCTAAGATAAGAAAAAACCTTCATGCCTTGTTTTGTCTTGATATATTAAGCTCTGTGTGCATATGTTAACCTCCTCCTCTCCATCGAACCAGAAGCTGATGACTGTTCCCAAAACATAATGTTTTTTTTTCTGAAAAAGTAAACCGCTTACGTGTGACAAATGAATGATCAACATCTTTCTGTTTCTCTCGAGGTTGCTTTGTCTGAACCCTGCATCTTTTCTCGCTGTCTAAAGTATAAATACGCTTGTAAACTTGTAGAGGTCAGAGTTGCTTTGAGAACTCTCCTTGTGATCACTTGTATAGTTTTTTAAATAAACCTAGATGGCTCTGCCAATTCTAATACAACCACAACGCAAAGTTTGATTTCTTCCACAACTGTTAAGTAAAACATACACAGTTTCAACAGGTAGGGTATCACACAATGCCATTTCAAAAAAGAATTGTAGTATTTTTTTCAAAGTGTGTGGGGTCCTCTTCCTCATTACTCTTGTCAGCATTGAAATCCAAGAAAAAAAAAATCATTTCAAAATTCAAATTGTCTTGATCAACAGTGTAAACAGGGGAAATAGCACCTATACTTTCATCTGATGGACTCTCAGAAGAGAGAATGTCTTCAAAGGAACAGTTCATTCTTAGAAAAGCAGTCTTCTACCTCCTTAATAAGTATTTTCAGAGTGATGTACAATATTTCACTCCTATAAACAGCCCTCAGGTTTCTCAAGAAAGGACTTTCCCCCTCTTCTGAGTTTTGTGGGAATAACTCATTTACAAGGGGCACAAGGGACAGGATACTTGTTTTTCTCACACAGTTCATTAACATGATTAAAGGTTTGGGATACAAAATCATCATCTCTCATTTCCTTTAGTGTAGACACTGTGGATTTAGCCATCACTATTGCTGTATATGTAATGAAAAAGTTTGGACAGATGGTTTGTTTGCATTAGCACTCTCTACTAAAAAACAACCCCCCCCCCCCCCCCAAAAAAAAAGTACAGAAAGTTGAAGTCTTGTACCTTTCTGAGAAGTGCATAAGAGTCAGCTCCAGCTTTCAAACCCCCATGTGTAATTTTGTTCACAGCTGGAATATTTAATCAACATTTTCCAAAACAGCTCAGATAGCTTCAACTTGACAGTGTCACTGAGTGATTTAAGATTAGTTGATTCCCCAGAAAAAAAAAATTCTGATGTCATTTTTTCAAAGACAACATGTCTCTTTGAGCTTCTTACAGTTAAATTTCATAGAGCCTGGAGAATTTTGAAAGCATTTTGGACAACTGGAATGCAGGAAACCTTTCCACTATGGACAGATTTAATATATGAGTATAGCAGTTAACATAGTAAGCTCAAGAATTTTTGCTAAGTATCCATGGCATCTGTACATGTGCTCCAGGGTGGGCTGGGGGATTAGAGTGGCTCTGAGAGCCACTCTTATTAAAGTGGCCACAGTGCCATGTATTCAGTGTTCTGCACTTCAAAATGGCAGCAGGGGCATTTTAAGTAAAGTTCATTCAATGAATTTTAGTTAAAGCACCCCCACCCCCTTTTGAAACAGAAGGACGCTGAATACATGTGACACAGAAGCTGCTGAAGTGTACTAATTAGCTCCGATGCATGCTAATTAGTGTCAAAGCAGAGGTCTGTCACTATAGGTGGCTCAGGTGCAGGGGGCTTAAGTGGGTTTAGCCAGTATGAGGACCTTTATAGGGTCCTCATGCTCATGGCTCCATCATAGCATTGACCTCTTAGAGCTGAAATATCAAGTCCCAGGGCTAATAACATACTCTTGATCAGTGTGGCAAGTGAAGCATCATCCATCTGCAGCATTGTGTAGAAGCCAATAAACTGCTTTTGTATTTCAAATGACTGGTTTATGTAACAGACTATGAGAGCAACTTGTTCATGATTTGACAAATCCATTGTTTCCTCTGCAATGATGGAAAACACTCCAGCTTCTTTCACTTCAGCTATGATTGAATCTAGCACTTGTGAATCTATAATCTTGATTATTCCATGCTGACACAAGCTGTATAGGTAAGTGAAGTATTTCTCTTGGTTAACAATTGAATCAGTTTGTCATCTATACTATGCAGTTACATCAATTCCTGCAAACTGCCTTGATTTGTGGAATTCCCTCATCATGTCCCCTCAAAAATAAACTCTGGTGAGCACAAAATAAAGTACTCTCTATTAAAGTTTCTAAATATGCTCAGTTATCCTCCACTGGTTTGGGGGTTTTTTATTTATTTTTTGACTGTCAAGTTGGGACCTAACATTATCTGTTTTACAGGACTGAAGACCAACATTTAGCAACAGCTTCTAGATGGGATTCACACTTTGTATGTTTGAGAAATCTTTCATTTGCTTTCTTTCATGTTTTAAAACCAGTCATTTTAAATGCTGCTTCCCTCTTTGGCTCATTGCGAAAATCCCGACAATAAAAGCAGAAAGCTTTGTCATCACAGACACTGTATTCAAGCCATTTATACTACACTTGCCTCAGTGTCCTCTTTTTGATCCCGTTGGAACTGGCTGGAAAATCAATTACTAGCCAATATGAACCTTTGATATTTTCTAAAACTGCATCCAGTACAAAGCAAGGGTCATTTTTTTCATCAAAAGCTGCACTAACCTCTCTAAGAGTGTTTGAATAGGAATCCTGAGCATTGTTATCACTCTCATTGCTGTTCTTAACGTAATTCTAAACTCCAAAAGAGCCAGTTTCAGTTTCTGATGCGCTTGGGGCTGGTGATTTAGCTTTCTTTGAGCATGTCTACATATAAATTTAAGTGTGACTAAATTTAATGAGCATTAACTTAATGCACATTAAGTGGGTTTAGCCAGGTATCTACACGTGCATTAACGCTGCGTGTAAACTGGCTTAGGACTAAAGTTAGTCCAAAGTCAGTCTGCACACACAAAATGCACTTTAACATGTGTACACATTTGTTAATGTGCTTTAACTAGTCACTCCTCAATTTAATACCTGCATTTGCAGGTATCAGATTTAGGTATGAATAGTCTAAATTCACCATTTTTAATACTGCAGATGCATGCCTTTCATGTGCCTTAACTTAGGCTAATGCGCATTAAGTGCCACATGCAGAGGCACTCTTTGTGTAGAAAAAGTCCAAGCTTAATTGTCTTTTTGCCATTATACAAAATGAATTATAGTTATATTATTAAATTAACTCTGGTTAAATGTAGACTGTCCTCAACTTGTTTTTTAGAAAAAAATAAGTAAAAAGTGTAATAAAATTTCAAGGCCTAATGAAGACAAGGTTCCTTGGGTGAATCTGATATCTTTTACTAGACCAACCCAAATAGTTGGAAAATAATTATTAAGCGAGCTTTCGAGTTCAAAAACCCTTGGTCAGGCTAAGGAAGTTTCAGCGGTCGGTGTGTGCTCTTCCTGGATGGAATGAAAAGTAAATAAGCCAGGGGATGGGCTGGGGATTCAGTTGCCAGGCAGATTATAATGTATCAAAAATCCAATGTCTATGTTTAGTCCACGATCTCTAGTATCCAAGAGGTTGATGAAATGGAGCTCATAGGCTCATCTCTGGGAAGTGTTGTGTAAGTTTCCCTTGAGGATCAGGACTGAGAGATTGGAGAGAGAGTGACCCTCCTGTGAGAAATGTGCCCCCACCGGTAATTGGGTGTTTCTGTCTTTGATAGATTTCCGGTGTGTGTTCATTCTGGTGCGCAGTTGTTGTTTGGTCTCTTCTACGTATTTTCCATCAGGGCATTTGGTGCACTGGATGAGATATATTACATTTCTGGAGGTGCAGCTGTGAGATCCAGGGATGCTGATGGCTCTGTTGTGGGGTGTAGTAATAGTGGAGGCGGTGGAGATGTGTTGGCAGGTTTTGCATTTCTCGTCATGACACAGTCTGGAGCCTTTTGGTGTGTTCTGGGCTTGAGGAAGTTTGCTTCTGGTGATGAGGTTGGCGAGGTTTGGTGCTTGTTCGAAGGCCAGGATGGGTGGCTCTGGGAAGATCTTTTTAAGAATAGGGTGTCTTTCTAGTATGGGTTGCAATTTTTTTGAGGCTTTTCTGTACAGGTTCAAGGGAGGGGTGATATGTCATAACCAGCAGTGTGCGATTTGTGGGAGGGTTTCTTCTGTACTGCAGCAGTTCTTCATGTGGTATCTGGGTGGCTCTTTCAAACGTGTGATCTATCTTTCTGGACGAGTGTCCTCATTGGGTGACGGGGTGTAGGTTGCAGCCATGTTGGTCTGGAGATTCAGGTGTTAGGTAGGTTATAATGTGCCATAAACCCAATGTCTATATTTAGTCCATGATTTTTAGTATCCAGGAGATTGATGAAATGGAGTCCATAGGCTCGTCTCTGGGAAGTGTTTTGTAGGTTTCCTTTGAGGATCAGGACTGAGAGATTGGAGAGAGAGTGGTTTTCTTGTGAGAAATGTGTCCCCACAGATAACTGGGTATTTCAACACGGCTACAACCTACACCCCTTCACCCAACAAGGACACTCATCCAGAGAGATAGATCACACGTTTGAAAGAAGTAGCCAATCTCCGACAGGTGGTAGGGCTGCTCACTAGGGGAGGCATTCTCAAAGGAAAAATGTTAGAGCATACTAATGAATTGCTAACTAATGTAGGATTAGAAACAGCCCATCTTGCCCAGGTCATGATGGATACCACTTTTAAAGCAGAAAAAAATCAAACTTGGAGTACTGCATGTGTACAAGTCCAGTTATCTTTGAATATGCATTTTTTCCTAGGTAATAATCAACATTAAAAAATTAAAAAATGGCCCCCTGGCTTAGAGCATCAAGGAATGCCTGAAACATTTAAAGAAAGATACCCATATCAAAGTATGCAGATTACCACTTGGGAAAGCTGTAATAAAGGAAAATGTTCCTAGTGCAGGGGGTAAAAGATGAAAACTGGACCACTGCTTATTTGCTAAACACAGGGCTAAGAGGAGGATGCCTTTGAGACTGAAATCTGCACCATCCCATGTGGGAAATAGTTACCCCCGATGGCCCTCGTTATGTAGCACAGTCCACCTTAGCTCAAATTAGTAACACCTTGATTGGATTAGGAACCTTATGGAGAGGCTGGCCTCTCAGCCCACCTAACATGACCTGCATATATGAGTTACCTAATGTGCCATATGTAACAATAGGGCAATGTGTTTGTTGGAAAAAAAACAGGTTGTTTGCTGCATGAAAATGGTACCACCTGGACTTTATGCAATTCGTGTTGCTTAGGAGCTAAAAGTGGAGCCGTTGCTCTACTGCAATTAAGTAACCATACTATTGCCCTAAAATGGCCAAAAATTTCCTCTGAGACTATACCTCTTAACTTTATGTGTATCAGATGTAAACATGCCACGGTTAGAAAACTAGACTAAAGTAAAAAATAAGCTGCAAAGCCTTGAGGCAAAAGCTCAGCAAGGCTCTCAGTTGGCTCTCCTTCCTTGAGAGGGTTGGCAAATCATCAGTCTGGCTGTCAATGTGCCTGAGCCTTGTAAATGGTATGATGTAATCTATACTATTCGTGTGTCACCAAGTGGCACCTCAGCTACATAACTAAACATCTTGAGCACCATAGTATTCTGCATTACCCTAGTGGCAACAGCTAAATAGTGTTTTAATCGTTGTTGTTGTAAATCTGTTCATGCTAGACGAAGTTAAATTTATAAATCCCTCCCCATTTCCCAATGTAGCACATGGGGCTTTAGCACCTCAATTGTAGCTATCATAGTGCTTCAGCAAGCAAGGGGTGAAGTGTAACAGCTGAAATTATGTCTATATAATAAAAGTGCTTGCTAAAAGCTCTATAAAAATTAAACTGAGTGTTTTTTCTGTATTTGTTTGAATATTAAACTATATGTTATTGCTAAAAGCCTAATTAAAGTTTAAAATGTAGTAAAGCCTTGTATAAATCCTAGTAAATTTAACAAAGCCTAAAAATAGTAAAGCCCTTTGGCACAGTTAAAATTACCTTATCAAAAGAATGCAAGGCTTCTACTGCTATTAGTCAGTCTAAAGACAGTTGAAGTAAAACGAATCTAAGTGGTTGTACATTATCAATACCATTCAAAAGCTCTAAATTAACTGGAATATCTGGAAACCATTTAAAAGGAAGATACAGCTCTGTTAAAAGGATTAGTTAGCCATTGCTTGGATCAGTGGGCCCGTGGACTTTGAGGAGCCCAACGACTGCATTCCAGGGTTCTTCCCGATACATCTCATACAGCGCTGATCGGGGACGCCTGACTTCACTGAACTCTGTGAAAAGGAAAACTTGCTGTGCATCAGGCATCAGAGGGGACTGCCAATAAGTTGGCAATGTGAATTGTTTTTGTCTGTCATTGTTTGTCTTTTTATTACGCATAGTTGTGTTTTTGTTAAGTCAATATATCTTTCTTACCTTTCTACCCCCGACCATACTCTCAATCTCAAACCCTCTGCAGGCAGCTGGGACACCATCCGCTAACAGTGGCCAGCTCAGTGGAGTTGATATTTCATAATCTTTGCCTCAGTGCTAGTTATGTTAGCTGAAGAAAGAATGCTGGCATTGGTGCAGCAGTCTTCCCATCTAATGCAAAGAGTCTTCCTGAAGCACTGATGATGGAACCATTCTAGGCACTTAAGATGGATTCAATATGTCACACACATCTCACACCCATAGAGGAGCATGGACATAACTATGGCATTGTAAACCAGGATCTTCATTTCCATCTGCAGATCTCAGTCAGCAAAAACATGGCAAAGCAGCTTTCCAACGAATACATTGGCACAGTGAATCCTGTGTTCAATTTCTACATCAAGACTGACTGAATAGGAGAGGTGGCTGCCAAGGTATGGGAAATGCTTGACATTTTCCAGGGGTTCGCCACTAATATTAATTTGTGGGAGGAGGATGACAGCTCATCCTGGGGCAGGCTCATGGAGCACCTTGGTCTAACCAATATTAAGGGAGAGTCCCAGACTGTGATAGGCACCTGAGAAAAGGTCAAGGGTGGACTGCAGATCAGTCTCAGTGTGCATGAGGATAGTGCAGTTCAGTGATGCCAGTCTTGGTAGCATTCATTTTGCAGTGAAGAAGCTGCAGGTTGAAAAGCTGACCATCCATTCAATACTCAACCCCAATTCCAGGAGGAAGCCAGTCACAGATGAGAATCAAAAACACAGGCAGATAGATGGAAAAAAGGACTGGGGCAATGATGCAGCACTGCTTGACACCAGTCCTGATGGTAAATGGGTCTGTCTCTGATCCATTGCAAATAACTGTGGCTGTCATCCCATCATGGAGTAGCCTGAGGACACTGACGGACTTCAGTGAACAACTAAACCTAGCCAGCACCTTCCGTATGGCTTCAGGACTGATGGAGGCAAAGGCCTTGTTTAGGTCAATGAATGCCACAAACAGATCCTGGTCTTGCTCTCCACACTTCTCTGGGTTCTGTCATACAACAAAAAAGTTGATGGTATGCTGAGATGGGGATTCTGGAAGGACATCTTTGGCAAGGGGAAGGAGGTGATTCAGAAAGATTCAAGTAAGAATATTCCCGGTAATAGAAAGGAAACCAATGCCTTGATAGTTCCCACACACTGACTTGTCCCCTTTCTTGAAGATGGCCACAATGTTGGTATTCTTTCAGTCAGGTGGAGCTTCCTCATTAACCCATATTTTGATGACAACTTGGTGAAATTTATGTGCTAGTGCTGTTCCACCATGTGATGGGGGAACATCTCAGGGCCATGTCCATCACTGGCATGCCCCCTGTCTAGGGCAGTCTGCCATGCACTCGCTTGCCACACCTTATAGAGTCCATAGATTTCTAGGGTCAGAAGAGACCTATTAGATCATCCAGTTCAACCCCCTAATCTAGGCAGGAAAGAGCACATCCAGGTGCTTATCTAATCTACTTTTAAATACCTCCATACCTCCAAGGTAGGGGAAACCACCACCTCCCTTGGAAGCCCATTCCATATTTTGGCAACCCTCACCATAAAGAATTTCTTCCTAATGTCCAATCTAAATCTGCTCTCCTTCAGTTTATGCCTGTTGTTTCTAGTAACCCCAAGGGGTACCCTGGTAAACAGAGTATCCCATATTCCCTGCTGTCCCTCTCCCCCCACCCCACCATGAGTTTGTAGACACCCACAAGCTCACCTCTCAGCCTTCTCTTGTGGAAGCTGAAGAGATTCAGGTTCCTCAACCTGTCTTCATAGGATCTTACCTGCAGGCCCTCAACCATATATGTACCCCTCCTCTGAACACTTTCCATATGATCCACATCCCTCTTGAAGTGTGGCGCCCAAAACTGGATGCAGTACTCCAGCTGTGACCTCACCAATGGCCCATAAAAGAGAAGTATAACCTCCCTAGACCTGCTCGTGATGCACCTGCTAATGCAAGAAAGAGTGAGGTTAGCGTGATTTATTACCTCATTGCATTGGCGACCCATGTTCATTTTTGCATCAACTATGACTCTGAGATTCTTTTCCACTGCTGTGCTACTTAGAATGCTACTTTCCAGGCTATAGGTATATTGGAGATTCTTTCTCCCCAGGGGCAGCACTTTGCACTTATCTTTGTTAAATTGCATCCTGTTCTGATCCACCCACTTCCCCAATCTATCCAAATCCACCTGAATTCACTCCTTACCTTCTAGTGTGTTTACTGTACCCCATAGCTTGGTGTCATCTGCAAATTTGGACAGAGTACTTTCTACACCTTCATCCAGATTGCTGATGAAGATATTGAACAGTACTGGTCCAAGGACAGAGCCTTGGGGAACACCACTGCCCACATCTTTCCAGGGAGAAACCAACACATCCAAGACCACTCTGTGGGTGTGTCCCATAAGCCAGTTTTCCACCGACCTGGCTGTGAAAAAATCCACATCACACCTACATAGTTTATTTGTAAGAAATGGGTGTGACACTGTGTCAAAAGCCTTTTTAAAATCCAAATAAATAACATTTACCTCCATTCCTGCATCTAAGCACTTTGTGACCTGATCATAAAAAGAGACCAGATTAATCAGGCAGGATCTGCCTGCTATAAACCCATGCTGGTTGCCCCTTAGCATTGTGTTACCCGCTGGCCCCCTACACATGTGATCCTTTATGATTTTTTCTAAGGTCTTCCCAAGAATAGAGGTGAGGCTAACCAGCCTATAATTACCTAGGTCCTCCTTCCTCCCTTTCTTGAAAATAGGGACCACATTGGCCCTTTTCCAGTCCTCTGGGACCTGTTTTGAGTGCCACAAGCACTCAAGCAGTTGCATCAGTGGTTTTGCTATGACACCGGTCAATTCTTTTAGTACCCTTGGATGAAGATCATTGGGGCCTGCTGACTTAAATACATCCACCCCCTCCCAGCGCCCCTTCACTGACTGTTGGTGGATTGGTATCTCTCTCTAGCCAGAATACAGTATCATAGGGAGGTTTGTTTGTATCCATGTCCAGGAATACCAATGCAAAGAAATCATTTAAGAGCTCAGCTCTGTCCATCCTGTTTGTTATGAGTGGCCCTAGTCCATCCTGTAGCAGCCCCCATGTTACCCTGCATCTTCTTCTTGCTCCCTATGTACTTAAAGAAGGACTTTTTGTTACCCTTAATCTTTGTTGCCAGCCTGCGTTCCATTTCTGCTTTGGCCTTCCTCACTGCTTCCCTGCAAGCACAAGTCAAGCAGGTATACGCCTCCTTGGTTGTTGCCCCCTGCTTCCACAGCCTGTAAGCCTCTTTTCCCCCCTGTAGGCTCTCCTGCATTTCTCTGCTCAGCCAAGAGGGTTTCTTGGCTCTTTTTCCTCACTTTATGTGTACTGGGATGGTACCCTTCTGTGCCTGCAGGATCAGTGCCTTGAGGTATTCCCACCCTTCCTACACTCCCAACTCATCCATGTTATGACCCCTCAGTCCCACTATAACTAATCTCCTGAGCTCGTTGAAGTTGGCCTTCTGAAAGTCTAGCACTTCTGCCCTACTAGTTGTTTCCCACCTTTCACCTGATAGTGAATCCTATCAACAGGTGGTCACTATCTCCTAGGTTACCTTGTACCTGCAGATTCCCCCACCAAGTCCTCCCCTGTGCCCAGCATCAAGTCAAGTAAGGTATTTCCCCTAGTGGGACAGCATACCTCCTGTGTTAGGTGCAGGTCCTGTATGCAGGTTAGGAAACTACGTGAATAGGCAGACCTTGCTGACGGCTCCTCCCAGCAGATGTCTGGGTAATTTAGGTCACCCATGACAACCAGGTCCTTTGAGCATACTGCCTTTGAAAGCTGTCTCAAGAATTCTAGGTCTAACTCTTCCTTCTGGTGTAGAGGTCTGTAGTAGAACCCCACTACCAAGTCCCTTTCACCCCTACCCCTTTGTAATCTTACCCATAGGACTTTGATCTGCCCTTCTTCTGTCCCCATCATTACTACAGAAGATGCATAATGTTCCTTAACATATAGAGCAATGCCCCCATCCCTTTTTTCCACAATCAATCCTGCCTGTGTAGCCTGTAGCCCTCAATGCCCACTGCCCAACTGTGGGTAGGGTCCCACAACATGTCTGTTAGCCCAACCAGGTCAAAATCTTTGTCTGCAAGCAGGAGTGCAAGTTTCTCCTGCTTATTCCCCATACTCCTAGCATTAGTAACACTCCTAGCACCTTATTAAATGAAATTGATATAAAATGTGGGAGGCTGCCTGTTTGCAGTCCTGGTGTTCTGGGCCAATTACATGGCTCTGACCTCCTCTAATACTGTGCCTCATGCCTTTCAGATGGCATCCAAATCCCACATAACTTCCCCAGCCCCTTTGCTGAGCCACACTCAGACTATAGCCTAGATTTGGCTTCAGGCCCTGGCCTCCTGGCCCCTTCTCTAGGCCACTCTCTGCCACTACTACTGACTGGGCCCCTGAGCCTTATACTTCTTGGGCCTCAGACCCCACTCAGTGGGCCTTGGCCCCTGTCTCAGGCCACACTCTATGGTCCTGGGCTCTGAGCTTTTCTGTTGGAGTGTGCTCCCTTACTCTTTCCCCTCCATGGGGTACCCACAGTGCTGTGGGGGCTGAGGCTTTCAGGTGCCCCATCCTCACCTTTCACTGGGGAGGCAAAGGTGTGCCATTTCCTGGAGACTGCCCCTACAAGCAGCCCCACTACACCATCCAACCCCAGCAAGGTGTAGTTTCAAGTCTTACCCAGGACCAACAGGAACCTCCTCTGTCCCTATAGTTTCTACCCTAACCTCCAGATGTTACTGGAGCAGCCATGCTCAGGCCTGATAATGTTCATCTTTCAACTCCCTGATTGCAACTGGCAGCCTTGGTCCTTGGATCTGATCTTATACCCTGGCTGCCCCACCTTCCTCCAATCAGGTGGCCTTCTAGCCATCAGGTGACTGCCTAATTGGGCCTGAGCCCACCTGCTGGCTGCTCATCAGCCTCTGGCTTCTCTTAAAGTGATAGGCACCACTTATGCCCTGCCACACACCAGCTTTGAAGACCTCAGCCCTCCCACTGCTACCAATGGCCATGTCCATAAGAGAACAGGGACTTCAAATTCTGTGCCAGGCCATTCCAACTAGCCCCATCCCCTAACTCCCAATTGCCCACTAGACTACAAGTAGGCCAAATAGAATGATTCAGTAGGTGAGATCCAGGGGGCCATATGTTTTACATCCTTTCTTAACTGATCCAAGAGAAGGTTGAAATGAGTTGACTGATGTCAACAGAGTCCTGAAGTGGGGAGATTTCTGATAATGGAGAAGTCTCTAATCTCAAAGACAAAAGCAGAACAAGATCATTGACGGAACCCAGATACACTCAGGTTAGAAGTATGGTGCAATTTTAATGCTGAATAGAATTAATTTCTTTATCATGAAGATACAGTATTTTATTCCTGTGACACCTCTAAAAACAGGCTACATGGAAAACAAGTGAAAACCTGATTTTGCAATGGAATCTGGACCTGAAAGAATCCCAGTGCATGACATGTGAGTTTAACTGTAAGGTTCATAGAGCAGAGGATGTCTTTCCTGCTGTACAGACCCAAGTGCAGTTGGGCAGTGAATCACAACAGTCCATGCAATCATACTAGGTCCCAATTAGTGCAGTCATCTAAAGCTTTCTGGAGTCCCCAGAACAAGCCATGTGGGTTCATTAGCCCCTCAGTCCCCAAACAATGAGCTAGGCCCAAGAACATTAGGCACCTGAAGGTTCAAAGAGAATGCCCAACTGCCCTCAGCTAGTGCTTTTTAGATTTCTAAGTGATATGGGAAACAGATGATCATAGTAAAGAAAAGCTGGAAGGGACCACGTAAGATCATATCCAGTCCAGCCCCTTTGTCAAGGCAAGAGCGTCCATTCCTTGACCCAACCATTCCAGCCAAGATTCTGTCCAGCCTGCTCTTGGACATTTCCAGGGATGGATATCCCACCACCTTCTCTGGGAAGCCTGTTCCAATGTTTGACCACCCTCAGAGTCAAAAATTTCCTCCTCAGCCCCAACCTAAATTTCCTATGCTACATTTTGAGGCCATTGCTCCTACTCCTGTCTCTTTAGAGCCACAGAGGAAAATTCATCTCTGCCATGTCTATAATCACCCTTTCAAGTATTTTAAGAGTGTTGTCATACCCTGTTCAGTCTTCTGTTCTCAAGACTAAATAATCCTATTTATTTCAGCCTTTCCTTCTCAGTCACGCTTCACAGGATGGAAATTTTCAAGCTGTCATGCATAATCCTGGACCTTCCTTTGGGAGAAAACTGTGGAGAACAGTATCTAGAGCTTCCAGCACACCGGGGCTAAGAAGCAGAACTCCTAGATTTGAACCCACTCTGCAGGCTGGAGGGGGAAGTGAGGGAGGGGTTCCTGGTAGGTTAAAGTAGGTGCAAGGGGTCAGAAATCCTGGTACCTACCCCCTGGCCTGCAAAGGGAGTGAGGTCTTGTGGTTAGAGTCAGGGATTTAGAAGCTCAAACTCCTTCCTTCTGTTCCCATCTCTGGCAGAGTGAAAAAAAGGATTAAAGTAAGGGTGGAAGGGAACTGGGAGCCAGGACTCCTGAGTTAACTCCCCAGCTTAGGGAGGAAAGTGACATCTAGTGTCGGTCAGGGGCTGGGTTTCAAAGACTCCACCCCAAACAATGTCCACTCCAGCAGGTCTGTCTTTTTCTCTCTGAATGAGCAACCTGTCCTCAGGGCATTCACTACAGCCAAGCCTACACAAAAGGTAACATCTGCCAACACAGAGGAGCAGAGCTCCCTTTTTGGGAACCCAGCCAGAGGCTTTATGGGAACTGCCCTGGGAAAAATAAACAAGGGATTTACAGCTAGACTTGTTGTTCAGGGGAAATTACACCCATGTTTTCAGAGTTTATGACCGTCAAAGGCAGAACAATAACCTTGAACTGACCTCAGTTTCACCTAGCCCAGCTACTTGTAACTCCAGGATGAAGCACATTAGAACATAAAAATATAAACTGCCATTTACTGCATCAGTTCTTAGCTCCAGCTTGTGCAGTCTCCTGTTTCACACCACAGCAGAGAGAAGATACTGAAAGGGAGAGGGAACTGGGTCTAATCAGGATTAGTTCCCCTGTTCCTCTCCCACTTGCACCCTTCGGCATTTAAGCTCTATGACCAGGTGGACAATTATTTCAGCTGGAGGGCCACTTAACGAGTGTTGATGAGCTGTTGAGGGCTTCAAGGGTACACCTCTTGTCAAACTGTTAGGCACCACCCCTTGACAGGTGCCCCACCCCCTGGCCACCATCTTGGGAGTAGAAGCCCTGTCCCAATCCCTGACCTTTGCCCCATCACATGGTCCTTGATATCAGAAGGTCCACTCCTTATCTGGGGAACACTGCCCCTCCAGAGGGCCCATACTCATGGTGCACAGTTTGCCCCTAGGGTAGGGCCCCAGAAGTTCTCCACCCTAGGCCACAAGGCACAGGTAGGACCCCTCTAACAAACTGCCCCATCACCCTTGACCGATTGGCGGGGGGTTCAGCGGCATTGGACCAAATAAGTCAATGGTCGCACATACAAAATCTTTCCAGACATTCATTTTAACAAATTATAGATTAAAAAGCAAATCATATACTACTAAAAATCAAACATTTACTGTAAAATATTTAATTTTTATTTACAAAATATTTTTGTCTTGATTTATGGGTTTTTTTCAGTAGCATATAGAGGTGTTTGCATAATAGCTGAAAATAAAGGGGAGTCTGTGGCTATGGAGCCTAGGTGTAGAAACCAACAGAGGGCCCCACTCCCGGAGCATCCTGGTCCCTCAATGCTTCCTTTCCTGTCCAGCTGTGGCCTTCAAGTCCATTCACAATCCTGAACAATCAGACCCTGGGGGCAGCAGCAACCAAGGATAAATAAAGAAACCCCATCCAGCATTACCCCCTGCTTACCAGCAGCCCCATACAGACCTTTCCACCGAGGCTGCTGCTGCCTCTGTGGCAGGACTGGAAGAGCAGGGCTTGGATGCATCTTCATTGCAAAAGACATTCTGCCACCTGCCACAGGTCAAGGGCTTCCCCCTCAACTTGGCAGCATGAGGTTGCCCAGGCACCTCTCACTTTCCTACCCTGGGGTCACCAGCATGACCAGGGCTAACGTGCATGGGACTCTTTCGCCCTGGCCATCTTTGCCCCTGCCCTTACCGGTCATGTAGATGTTGCTTCTGTGACAGCTGCCCAGTGCTTGGGGAACTCAGCCAGGTAGCTAAGTCACAGTCATGGTCATGCCAGTCATAGTGGGTGGCCTGGAAGTCAAGGGCAGATCATGTAGCATGCCGCTAGTGGATCACCCTCCATTTGCACCAGCTGTAGAAGTAGCAAAAGAAGGACAGGCACACATGGGCCAGCAGCTACAGCAGGAATGGTATGACACCTTCGGGGTCACAACATGGCAATTAGCAGGGCCTGTGTCTCCACCAGGGCCCTGCCCAGCTGCGCCTGGGTCTCCTGTGGTTCCCAGCCTGGGCCATGCCACATGTGGAGGCACAGACCAGGGCAGGGCCCAGCCCAACCCAGCCCAGCTTGCATCACCTGCAGCTCCAGGCCCCAGTCCCAAGCATGTGGCCAGGTCTCCCTGCCAGCCACATGTGGTTGCACAAAGCAGGACCCAGCCCTGCCCAAATCACCAGCAGCTCCCAGCCCCCTTCCCCTGAACATGAGTTCCCAGCATGCATCCCTGAACTTCAACTTTCACCAGGGGGAGAAGCCTCACTGGGCAGAAGCTTCCTCTCTCCAGTGTCCCCTAACTTGGGGCTGGGGCAGTGAGGCAAGTCAAGGAGTGGTGGTTGGCTGCCTAACAGTTGGAGCCCGGCCAGAACCTACTGCACAGAGTGAAGAGAGGTGCCAGCTTGCTGAGGGGCAGTGGCAGGCTGGAAATAATTCTCTTTTAGAGGGGCACCCATGGACCAGATACAATCACTTGGTGGGCTAAATCTGGTCTGTGGGCCATATTTTGCCTACCCCTGGTCCAGAAAGTTCTGATTAAGTTGTACCCCTAATTCCCATGCTAAATAGCTACTGAAGCCCTTTTCCTCCAAAAAATTGTCCAATCCCTTTGTGAATCTGGCTAAACTGTCATCTTCCACCACATCTCATGGCAATAAGTTCCATACTTTACATGCTGTGTGAAAAATAACTTTGTTAGTTTTAAACTTACACCCTACTAGTTTCATTTTGTGACCCATACAGGACATTGTAACACACCCAGTAGTATTTATATTTGGAGAGCACACACCCAAGCACTGCTGAGACTGAGAATTACTGGTGGAAAAATAGTAGCATGGAAGACTCTTGTCTAGCATTTCTGCCTTCAACAAGGTACTTCCTGAGCTGGCCCTAAGCCTAAGGGCTGAAATGAGAGAAAGGACAAGATGCTTCTTACTCACATTGAAAGAGCATGCGGCAGCTTGGCTGTGGTGCTTTCTGTCTGCTGTCAGAGGTAGGTCAGCATAGAGACTGCTTAGCTCAGGGGTGCCCAAGCCACCTTGGACCATGTAGCAGGACACTAAGGTGCCTGCTACTCTCAGAGCAGAGGCAGGAACCCAAGTGCCAGTTGCTGGGACAACTGGTTAAGTGGGGAATTGGCTACATCTGCGTCTGGTCAGCTGACCGGAAGGGGCAGGGCCTGGTTACCACATAAATCCCAGGCCTGTGGCCAGGAGGGCAGTTCCCTGCTGGTAGCCAAGGGGGAAGGGAGCTCTGCTGGAACAAGAGAAGAGGAGAGGCCTGACTGCATGGCCAGCTCCTGATGCTGTTATAGGATGGAGTATTCCCTGGTTGAGATTGAATAATGTTTTAGCCAGGAGGCTTGGGTTTTTTGTTATAGCCCAGGGGCTTGTGTTTTGTGTTTGCTGTTTTAACTGGTGGTTTGGGTGAGGCTATTAGGGGATGGAGGAGGCCTCATAGCAGACCCACAGCAATGTGAGAACCCCAGCCCCAGCGAGAGGGGCAGCAAGAAGTCCCAGAGAGAGGAGGCACTGAGTGCCAGTGAGATGCAGTGCCAGACAGGGCTGTGGAGAGCCCGAGCACCAGAAAGGCGCAGAGCAAGACGGAGTGAGATAGGGCTGTGGAAAGCCCAGGGAGGACAAGGGGAGGGCCAAATTATAACAAGTCCCAGATCAAACCACGTCAGTGTCATCCGCGAGGCTTGGGCTGCGGTGTAAGGGAGAAAAATGAGCCACAGATAGCACCCCCTGACATCAGGGCAATAAATGGGCAGCCTCCCACTAATTAACACCCATTATTTAATTGAGATCCAGGTGTGGCAGGAGAGAAGGTGGGAGGTTGGCCCATCACAGCAGGGTGGAGTCACCGATAGACGGACTCCAGACGAGGTGCTCCTGTCATAATGGTGCATTGGCCGGGAAGGTTTTATACAGCAGTATGCATCATAGGATGCTGGTTTGCCTGTATAAAGAAAAGAACCCTCAGGTCCATGGGGAGAGAGAAACAAGAACAGACACTAATCCTGGACCCAGAGTCATGGCAACAAGTTTTGGATCAGCTACATCAAACAGTACCAGGCCTACTGGATCAAGCTGCAAGACAACTATTAGCCAAAGTAATCAGAAGCCTCCACCCCCAACCAATGATTTGGGTAGGAATGTGTGGCTATCGAGCTTGAGTTGACTCTGAGGTGGGAGACGGGCCACCCACAATTTTGGAGGAAGTGACAATGGAGGGAAAAATGGTATCGGCTATGCTGGACTAAGGCTTGCAGACTATGGTATGGAGCAACATGTTACCGGCAAAAGAGGGAAATAGCAGATTGCACGATGTTGCAATGTTGGTGTGGGGATTCCCTCAGAATCGAAAGGGTGAGGGTCACCCTACAATAGGCAATAAGACCTGCCAGATGCTAGTTGGTGTCGTAGAGCATTTACCCTACCCAGTAGTACTGGGCTGTGACTGCCCTGAGTTGTTAAAAGAGATAGCTGGTGTGGGACAAAAGGAGACTGCTGAGGGATTCGTGGGTGAAAACAAACAATCTTCTCCCGAGGAAGAGGCTGAACAAAAGGTGGATGTTGCATATTTGTGGGAAGACAAACATTTCCAGTTGGAGCAGAGTCAGGAGGCAGATTTCTGGTATGTGCTGCAGGAACACCTAGCCCAATGAAACGGCGAGGTATTAAGACCAAAGCTGATGAAGACAACTCCAAGGTTTGAGGTAAGAAACGACCTCCTATACCGAATTGAGCAAGGAAAGCTGGAAGGAGGGGAGGTCATACAGTTGTTGCTACCTCGGCGATATTGACAGGCCTTATTGAAGGTGGCTCATGAACTCCCTATGGGTGGACATTTGGGCCGGGACAAAACTGAAGCCCATATTCGGGCAAGATTTTTTTGGACAGGACTGTTGCAGGAAGTAGCGAAGTATTCCACTTCATGTCCCGTGTGCCAAAAAGTGAACTCAAGGCATCCCGCAAAGGCTCCTTTAATTCCAATGCCTCTGGTAGAGGTTCCCTTTGACAGGGTGGCGGTGGACATCGTGAGGCCGCTTCCCCAAAGTAGCACTGAAAACCGGTACATACTATTTTTACTGTATTATGGAACCAGGTACAATAGAAGCCATGTGAAAGCGGACAGTGTCCATGCCAAAGGTGGTGAATGAACTTTTGAAGATAGTCTCCTGAGTAGGACTCCTGAGAGAACTACTGACTTATCAGGGAATGAATTTTACATCATGCGTATTTGAGGGAGCGAGTAAAGCTTTGGGGATTAAACACCTGAAGACAGCTGCATTTCATCCCCAAATGGATGGGTTCATGAAATGTTTTAATCAGACACTGAAACAGATGCTAAAGAAGTTTGTGGTTCTAGAGTCCTCAGACTTGGGATAAGATGATACGACCTTTGTTGTTTGCAGTAAGAGAGGCACCCCAGGCCTCAACTGGGTTTTCACCCTTTGAATTATTATATGGCTGGCAATCCAGGGGAATCCTGGATCTGATTAAAGAAAATTGGGAAGAACATTAGGGTAAAGACCAGAACGTGAGCTAATATGTGATCCAGCTGTGGGAATGCCTGGGAGCAGCTCGGAACAAGGTTTTAGGAAATCTCAGAGAAGCCCAGCAACGACAAGTGAGGCATTACACCCAAGGCACCCGGGAAAGAAAGTTTGATGTGGGGAATCGCGTGTTGGTACTATTGCCAGACAGTGAGAGTAATTTACTTGCCCAGTGGCAGGGACCCTATGAAGTTACACGCCAAGTGGGGCCCATGGGCTATTAGGTGTATCAGACAGATAAGCAGAAAAAGAAGCAGGTATACCATGTTAATATGTTGAAGAAGTGGGAAGACCGGGAGTGTATGTACTTAGCCCTTCACCCTGAGGAATTAGATTTGGGACCCATCTTGACTTTCATAGATTTCATAGATTTCATAGACATTAGGCCTAGAAGGGACCTCAGAAGATCATCGAGTCCAGCCCCCTGCCCAAAGGGCAGGAAGTCAGCTGGGGTCATAGAATCCCAGCAAGATAAGCATCCAGTTTGCTCTTGAAGGTGTTCAATGTAGGCCCTTGAACCACCTCCGGTGGCAGGCTGTTCCAGACCTTGGGGGCTCGGACAGTAAAGAAATTCTTCCTTATGTCCAGCCTGAAACATTCTTTATGACCGTTCGACCTAGTCGTCATCCCTAGGGGCGCTCTGGTGAACAAATGTTCCCCCAGATACTGGTGGTCACCCCTGATAAACTTATAGGTGGCCATCAGATCACCCCTGAGCCTGCGCTTTTCTGGGCTAAAGAGCCCCATGGCTCTCAGCCTGTCATCGTAGGGTCTGCTTCCCTGCCCTCTGATCATGCGCATGGCTCTTCTCTGGACTCTCTCAAGCTTTTCCACATCCTTTTTGAATTATGGAGCCCAAAACTGGACGCAGTACTCCAGCTGCAGCCTCACTAAGGCCGAGTACAGGGGGAGAATGACGTCCCGGGATTTGCTTGAGAAGCATCTATGGATGCAAGCCAGCGTTTTGGTCACTTTACTAGCCGCAGCATCGCATTGCAGGCTCATGTTCATCTTGTGGTCAACGATGACCCCCAAGTCTCTTTCTTCCATAGTGCTAGCCAGCGTAGCACTGCCGAGCTTATATGGATGCTGCGGGTTTTTCTTCCCACGGTGGAGAACCTTGCATTTATTGGCGTTGAACACCTTCAGGAGAAGGAAGTTCAAGATCTTACAAATGGTAAACAGAGAAGGACAGAGGGGTGGCAGAGAGACGGACTCTCAACAACTACGGTAATGCGCCTGCCATCTCAGTCAGAAGAATATGCCATACCCGGGGCCATCCTCACAATCATTTAAAAATGTAGAGAAAAGACAAGCCCAAGTGGCACCCTACCAAGGCTGGCTAATGTGGGGGGATTACCTGTGGCAGGGTAACTCCCAGCAAATCCCACATGGTGTGACCTTGGGCAAAAGGTGAGTAGGAGGCGCCTGAAAACCTCCGCCTCCTGAGTTGCCAGAGAAAGGCTGAGCAAAGCCCAGGACCAAGGTGCTGCCTGCAAATGTGAGAATCCACCCGAGTGAGCGAGGGCCTTAAGGGGGGAAGGTGTGTAGCAGGACACTAAGGTGCCTGCTACTCTCAGAGCAGAGGCAGGAACCCAGGTGCCGGTTGCCGGGACAACCGGTTAAGGAGGGAATTGGCCACACCTGTACCTGGTCAGCTGACCGGAAGAGGCAGGGCCTGGGTCCTGCATAAATCTGAGGCTTGTGGCCAGGAGGGCAGTTCCCTGATGGCAGCCAAGGGGGAAGGGAGCTCTGCTGGAACAAGCAAAGGGGAGAGGCCTGACTGCATGACCAGCTCCTGATGCTGTTATGGGATGGAGTATTCCCTGGTAGGGATTGAATGATGTTTTAGCCAGGCGGATTGGTTTTCTTTGTTATAGCCCAGGGGCTTGTGTTTTGTGTTTGCTGTTTTAACTGGTGGTTTGGGTGAGACTATTAGAGGATGGAGGAGGCCTCATAGGGGACCCACAGCAATGTGGGAACCCCAGCCACAGAGAGAGGGGGCAGTGAGAAGCCTAGGGGGAGAATGCAGTGAGCACCAGTGTGGCGCAGTGCAAGACTGGACCATGGAGAGCCCGAGCACCAGTGAAGGCGCAGTGCCAGACAGGGCTGCAGAAAGCCTGAGTGCTAGAAAAGCGCAGAGCAAGACAGAACGAGATAGTGCTGTGGAAAGCCCAGGGAGGACAAAGGGAGGGCCAAATTACAACAAGTCCCAGATCAAACCACGTCAGCATCATCTGCGAGGCTTGGGCTGCAGCGTAGGGGAGGAAAAGGAGCCACAGATAGCGCCCCCTGGCACCGGGGCAATAAATGAGCAGCCTCCCACTAATTAACACCCATTAATTAATTAAAATCAAGGCATGGCAAATGAGAAGGTGGGCTGTTGGCCCCTAACAGGAGGGTGGAGTCACCGATAGATGAACTCCAGAAGAGGCACTCCTGTCACAGGCCATGTGCTGGACTGCAGTGTTCCTTGCAGGCAAGATTCAGTCTAGGAGATGCAGCAGTGGTTCTGGCTTTGGGCAGAAGGTGGCAGTGACAAATCATGGCTGAGAGGGGGTCTTGCCTGTGCATGACTCTGATGGAACAATGTTCTTCAGCACATCCCACCCTCCTCTCTTGAATGCCATGCTTTCTGCCTGAGTGCTCCCTTGAACAGTCTCTTATACTCCTTCCTGTCACCTCCTCTCTCATTCTTAATCTCTGGGATGGAAACCACTCTCCAACTCTTCTGCCTTTTTGGCTCTTCTAGGGACCCATAGAGGAGGTCACACAGCACATCCTCCCTTGTCCTCCTCCACCTATGCCTCTGGAGGTTTGCCAGCTATTCAGTCATTGTTACCATTTGTTTTCAGGCAGGCCATAACATGCTGGGAGCTACATG
Source organism: Alligator mississippiensis (assembly GCF_030867095.1). Taxonomy (NCBI): domain Eukaryota; kingdom Metazoa; phylum Chordata; order Crocodylia; family Alligatoridae; genus Alligator; species Alligator mississippiensis. The sequence continues at coordinate 57,107,067 of NC_081834.1, forward strand.
AACAGAGAAGCTGTTTTACATGGTTATTTCCTTAATATGAATCTCCATGTCAACACCTCTATTTTTCCTTCATTTTTGGAATACCTGCCTTTCTGGTTATGGCCTGGTCTGAATTTTGAGGTAGTAATGTTTTCCAGTCTGTCTCCCCTTCCCATAGGATGGTACCAGTGCTGGGTAAGTGTATTTGGGAGAAGGAGGGACTGGGTTGAGAAGGGTAGAGTGGAGTTGAGTCAATAATGGTAGGTACACCTCAGCCGGCTGTCCTAACTTGAGTCAGTTGGAAATGTATTGTCTGAATACTTCCTTGACAAAGTAGCATTTGTATAAGATTGTGTCTGTCTTGAATCAGTGGAGATTCCAACAAAAAAATTCCATGGAAGATTTTAGAACAGAAAATTGTCAAGTGGTTGATTTAAAAATCATGAAAACACACTCAAATTGCAAGTTTTTTTTTTTTCAATTTTGCATTAATTGTATTATTGATGTTTTGTTAGACAATGCAAAATACTATATTTTTTTATATTTACTTCTTTTAAATCACAAACCAGCAAACTGCTAATTAGTAGGGCTGAAAGATTCTGTTCTCTGGGTGAAAGAGTCTCTTTCTTGTTTTGTAGTGGAATGACACAAAGTTGCAAACTATGCACTGTCACAACCCAAAGTTGTGGTTTTGTTTGTGTGTGCTTCGGCACCGCTAAATTATTGTTCCCGCCCAAATTGTAGCTTTCTTTGCATGATAGAGTTCTCTGCTGCTAGAGAGAACTCTGGTGCAATGGGGGATTTCCTGCCAAATTACAGCTTTTTTGCAGGGTGCATTTCTTTGCATACTAGTGATGCACGTTGCAAAGGAGTTCCCGCCATTTGTATTTGGATTCGTACCACATTATTGGCCAGTTCCAAATGTAGGCACATGTGGCGGCTAGCTATTTGCTTGCTAGCCGTACAAAAGGCTTGGGTAGCTTCCGCCCAAGTCGGGGGGAGAGAGAGAGAACTCTGTGTGAAGATCTCCAAGCGCTGCGGACCCAACGCGCCTCGCCTAAGGAGGCAACAGAGGCTTAATAACCAAACCTACGGAGCTTTCGCCTCTAGCCTCTCCCCGTCGCCGATCGCAATCCCAGACGTATCCCTTTCCTGTAAATTTCGAACCCACGGAGCCTAAACAACTCCGAGGAACCAAGAAACCGAACCGGACCCACGGAGCCTAAGCAACTCCAGGGAGCAATCGAATTTGTTGTGGTCCTCTAGCGAGGATCTAAGCGGGAGCTGTGCCTGGAAACCTGTCCAGCCTACACCACTACCATCTTTGGGTGTAAGTAAACAATCTTTTCAATCAACCATTACGCGTTTGTGATTAATTCTAGCTCATCGCCGGCTCTCTCCGACCCCGCGTGCCCGGGCTGCTGGCCACAGCCCGCGTGCGCAAAAGATGGGTCGCGGATCACCCCTCCCGACCCATGCGTGGCAGCGGGAGTGGGGCCCGGCCCGTACATGCACCATCCCTATCACTAAATCTAATATCTCATTAAATAATGTAAGAATATTAAATGCAAAAATGAAAATAAAAACATGAAATGTTGGAATTCTGAAACAAAGCAATTCTGAAAACACTTTTTTTTAAAGGGGCAATAATATTTCACGGGAAATTTTGAAAATATCTGTTGTCATACATATTCAGGTTGAAAGCAAATATTGACATTTCCTGAGAAACAGGAAATTCTTAGTTTCTTCACCTCCTGTTTGCTGAAGTTAGCCAGATATGGGTACTACTAAAAAATAGGCTCTCAGAATCACAGGAATGTTGGGCTGGAAGGGACCTCACAAGTCACATCAAGTCCAGCCCCATGCTCAAGGCAGGATCATCCCTAATTTAAACCACTCCAGCCAGCAGTCTGTTCAAACAGCTCTTGAAAACTTCCATGGATGGAGATTCCCCAACTTCTCTAGGCAGCCTGTTCCAATGCTTGACACCCCTCATAGATAGAAAATTCTTTCTAATCTTCAACATAAATTTCCTCTGTTTCACCTTGAGTCCATTTCACCTAGTCCTGTCCCCTACAGCCACACTAAAAAAAAAAAAAAACCCTCCTCCACCCTCTCTAATTGTACTTCAGGTATTTGAAGACCATTATCAAATCTCTCCTCACTTTTAGAATGACAGAATAATAGAAAATTAGGGGTGGACAGGACCTCAGGAGGTCACATCTAGTCTACCCCCCTGCTCAAGACATGACCGTCCCCAGCTAGATCATCCCAGCCAAGGTTTGTCTAGCCGGGCCTTAAAATCTTTAAGGATGGAGATTCTACCGCCTTTCTATGTAGGTAACGCATTCCAGCGCATCACCACACTCCTAGTGAGAACGTGTTTCCTAATATCCAACCTAAACTTTCCTTGCTGCAACTTGAGCCCATTGCTCCTTGTTCTGTCATCTGCCACCACTGAAAACAGTCCAGCTCCATCCTCTTTGGAAGCAACCACTCTTTGGGCATGTCAACATGAAAGACTTTACTGCACAGTAGCCTCATTTACTGAACACCACAGGCACACATCTACACATGCACACCATTACTGTGCAGGAAATTCCCTTAATTGTGACTAAATTTGATACCTACAAATGCGTGTATCAACTTTAGTCATGATTAGTTAAAGCTAAGTAATGCGTGCATATACAGACACAACCCAGTACTCATTTTAGTGCTGGCACTGGGAGGGATGTGTAGTGCTAACTTTAGTGCTGGCTCTCCCTAGCCACTAGGGGGCTGGCTTGAGCCCAGCCCCAGGGCTCTTGGGTGGAAGCCACTTCAGCCCCAGGGCTGGGCTGCTCTGTGGTAGCCCCTAGCTGCAAGCTATAAAAGCCTGTGGCCAGTTTGGGCCCTGGGGCACACTCCAGGACCTTGGAAGTCTCTGTGCTCTGCACAGGAGCACTGCAGGCCTTGTGTGCCCCCTGGACTGGACCCAGGCTGCCTCTGCTAGTCCTGTCCCCTAGCCAGAGCTGCTGCTTGGCCACAGTTGACTGTTTTAAAAGGCTGCTGCCTGCTGCACCCTCTACCCAGCCCTGACATCTCCCCAGGGCTGCCGCCTGGCTGCCTGTGGCAGCAGGGCCAGCACCTGCTTCTTGCTGTTTCTCACCCCCAACAGTCTCTCCTGTACTTGCAAGTGCTGTGGCACATTTGCCTCTGCCATACATCTCCCAGTCCCTGACCATGCCCCTCTGTTGCATGCTCCTCAGTATTGTCCAGAGCTGGCCACACAAGGACAGCCACTTGGGGGCCCACAGAGCCAGTGCAGGATGCATCACCACATCCTCCCTGTCCTCCCAGTCCAGGCCTGGCCCCACCCATGTGTGAATGCCTGCCATATACCTGGGGCCCTAGCTAGAGTCAGGAGGAGATTGCTGAGCCCGTGGATCTGCCCACCAATGTGGACGTGCTGACACAGTTCACATGAGTTGGGCACTCGAACACCCATATTTATGAGGCCCTGCACTCTCCAGGTTGTGCGGCAGCCCAGACTTGCTCCCTTTGCTGTTGTAGCTCAGGGTCCCAAACCAGGAGTACAGATGTGCCTAGAGCACCAGGAGGATCAACAGCAGCAGGGAATAGTGGTTTGAGCACCCCTCAGTCTACGTAAACAGCTCATCGTGCACCACCCAGTGCACACACAGCAGGGGAACACTAGGAGCACAGTGGCAGCATAGGAAAGGCCCAGTACTGAGGCACCTCCCCAGAGAGGTCTCCACCAGAGAGAGCAGAGGTGCAGCCAGGCCCTCATCCCAGTTGTCCAGGAGTCCTGTATGTCCCAAAACCAGACACCATGCATTGGGCAGCAGTGCAACAGAGTGGTTAGCCTGAGAGGTGGGGAGTGGGGTCTGGAGCTGCAGCAGCAGGTACTACCAGCAGCCTAGCCTGGCCTAGCCTGGGAACGGGCTAGGGGAGGTAGACTGCCTGCAGCCAGCACCCAGTACTCTGCCAGCCCCAGGGGAGCAAGCAGCAATGGGGAGAGGCTCAAGCAGTGGCCTCCTGGGCCCAGGCCTGCCTGGCCCAACCTACCACAATACTGGAACACCCATATGCAGCTGATCTCCAATCAGGCTGGGCAGCATATGGCCCCGGTGCAGAGCATGTTATCTCTGAAATGTTGCAAATTCTCACAAAAGGCTTCTGTCTCTTGGCTATTCAGGGCCAATATCTGGACACGAGGGAGAGCCCACCAGCCCAGATGGGATGCAGGCTCCAGATCACTATCACCCTGTGCTGGATCCTGCTACATGGGGCCACTGTGGCAGCAGGAGACCCAGGACCAAACCCTCCTGCTCCAGTGACTGCTGGCAGTGACACAGGAGTGGGTGGATGATGCCCAGGCCTGATGGCAGAAGGACTTTGCCCAGGATTAGAGGTGGCAGGTGGAGGACCTTGCCTGGGAGACCACCCAAGAGGATGTGCAGGACCAGGCCCACTGGAAGCACTGGATGGAAGCCCTGGAGTGGGAGCAGTTAGATCTGCTCAGGCAACAAGGGCCCAAGCAGGCCCAGACAGTGGACATTGTGGACAATGACCACTGGACCCTGGACACTGTCCTTGGCCTGGTAGTCATGTGCATGCCCCTCACTGCCCAGCCCCTATCCCTGGCACCACAGAGCCTCTGGTTCCCACCTGCCAGTTCACAGCAGACCTTGTCTGGGCCCAGAAGGAGGTCCTCTGTCACTTCCCACCTGCTGGAGTCCCTGGCCCAGCCCCCACCCTGCATCCCCTGTTACCTGCCTGGGCCTAGCCCCACCACTTATCCCATGGCCATGTGCCCCAAATCCCGGAGGTGCCAGGCATAGCACCACAAGGGGCTGCTGGCTCTGGGCTCAGAAAACCAGAGGGGGAGTCACCCGCCGTTAAAAAGCACCATCCAGCATCACCCATGTACAAGCCCACCATGGTTGTCATGGTCCCCGGACCCACAGGGGAACTGGCCAAGACCGGTGTGCTGGGTGCCTGCCACTGAGCTCTGTCCCCTAGGTGCCTCCCCTCCTGCCCCACTCTGGGATTCAAACAGAGACTGAGAATGTATACAGATTTTAGTTTAAGAAGAGGGCTTTTAACTGTTAGTGGGTGGTGAGGGTGGTGGAAGGGGTCTGTGTGTTGGGGAGGGTGAGGGAAGGGGGCTCTGTGTTTAGATGGGAGGGGCAAGAGATAGGAGTGGGGTTTGCTTTTTTCTTTCAAATATGTGCGTGTCCTGAAAGTGCTGCTGGGAGTTGTGGGAGCAGCAGGTCAGGCAGGCTAGAGTGGAGAATGCAAGAGGAGGGGGTAGGCCAGGGCCTCCCACACCCAGTGCCCTGGCCCCTGCTGGTGGGTGCATGGCTCTCCGGGGGTCTGGGCAGTGGGGACCTATTGGGCCAGCGGGGTCAGTATGGCCAGCAGGAGCACGGGCTGCTGGTCATCACTGCCAGAAGCAAGACTGGAGCAGCATGGTGCTAGGCTTTGCTGGCAGGGGCAGGGGCAGCCATGGCACAGGGAGGCAGGGTGGGCAAGGAGAGAGCTGTTGTGTGCTTCTCTCATGCTGGGCACACGACTCATGAGCAGGGAAGAGTTGGCCAGGGATCAGAGGGTGAGGCTGTGTTTCCAAGATGGCTGCCAAGTGCTGGCAGCTAGGGCCAGAGGCTGGAGCTCCCCCAGTGACCACAGGGACCCATGGCAGGGCTGGATTCACTAGACACTACATTTAGTGCCAAGCCCCTGAACATGTAGACACCTACCAAATATCATTTATTGCACATTAGCTTAATGGGCAGTACATTTAATTGTGAATAATTGCATGTGTAGTCATGCTCTTTAGGTAGCTGAAGGCTGCTATCAAATCCCCCCTCAGTCTTCTCTTCTCCAGACTAAATAATCCCAGTTTCCTCAGCCTCTCCTTACAAGCCATGTATCCTAGGCCCTTAACCATTTTTGTTGTCCTCTGCTGGACTCTCTCCAATTTGTCCACATCTTTTCTGTAGTGGGGGCCCCAAAAGTGGACACAGGACTTCAGATGCGACCTCACCAGTGATGTATAGAGGGGAATAATCACTTCCCTTGATCTCCTGGCAACACTCCTGCCAAAGAAGCCCAGTATGCTGTTAGCCTCCTTGACAACAAGGGCACACTGGTCAGCTTATTTTCCACTGTAAACCCCAGGTCCTTCTCTGCAGAGCCCAGCTAGTCAAACCCCAGTCTATACTGGTGCATGGGATTGTTCTATCCTAAATGGAAGATGTTACACTTGTCCCTATAGAACCTCATGAGATTTTTGGTCTTATCCTCCAATTTGTCAAAGTCTCTCTGAATCCTAAATCTACTTTCCAGAGCTTAGTGTCATCTGCAGATTTGCTGAGGGTCTACTATATGCCATCTTCCAGAACACTGATGAAGATACTGAACAAAACCAGCCCCAGGACTGACCCCTGGAGCACTCCACTTGGTACTGGATGCCAACTAGATATCAAGCCCTTAAGTACTACCCTCTGAGCCCAATGATCCAGCCAGTTTTCGATCCATCTTACAGTCCATTCATCCAACCCATATTTCCTTAGCCTGCCTGCAAGAATGTTGTGGGAGAGGATATCAAAAGCCTTGATATAGTCAAGGTATGCTACATCCACTGGTCTCCATGCATCCACAGAGCCAGGTCAAGAAGAACCCAGCCCCTAGTTGCTGTCTCCAACACTTGCACCAAGAAACTATCGCCAGTGCTCTCCAAAAAGTTCCTATATTGCCTGTGCGCTGCTGTATTTCCCTCCCAGGCAATGCCAGGATGATTAAAGTCCCTCATGAGAATTGGCTGTAATTGGGAAACTTCTGCTAGTTATCTGAAGAAAGCCTCCTCTACCTCACCCTCCTGGTCTGGTGGTCAATAGCAGACACCCACTACATCACCCTTGTTGCTCTCCTCCTCCAGCTTCATCCTGGAGCTCTCAGCAAATCAAACAGCTTTTATATACAGTGCAACTCCTCCTTCGCTTCTCCCCTGTCTGTCCTTCCTGAACACTTTGTACCCATCCATGACAGAGCTGCAGTCATACCATCTATCCCACCAAGTCTCTGTTATTCCAATCACATGATAGTTCTTTTACTGTGCAAGGACTTCCAGTTCTTCCTGCTTGCTTCTCAGACTCTGTGCATTCATGTACTGTACAGACAACTGAGGTAACTAGTTGATTGCCCTACTTTCTCAGTAAGAATGAGGAGCCCTCCACTCCCCATCCTCCTTGTGCTTCCTCCAGGTATCCCACTCCCCCATGTGTCTCAGAGCTTTGGTCTCCATCCCCCTCTGATCCTACTTTAAAGCTCTCTTTTCTCCATTCTAAATAAAGTCTTGTTTTCTCCAGTCTAAATAACCCTAGTTCTTCCAGATTTTCCTAATAAGTTTTGCCTCCGAGTCCCCTAATCATTTTTGCTGCTCTGCACTGGACTTTCCAAACTTAAAGCACACTTCTTGAATTGCAGGGCCCAAAACTGGACAAAAGACTGCAGGTGATGCCTCACTAGTGCCACACAGAGCAGGAGTATGACTTCCCTTGATTTGTAAGTGACACTCAAGTCAACACAACCCAATATGTTGTTGGGTTTTTTCTGCAATAAGAGCATACTGGTGGTTCATATCCATTTGTAACAGGAACCCTTGGACTCCTGGTACTTTAAGGAGAGACACTGTAGCTGATAAGAGTTTGGGCAGCTGAACGCAGACCAGCGGCCAGAGGGAAGGCAGCAAAGAAGCACAGCTGCTTGGGCAAGGAACTGCCCAGCAAAAGGAAAAAAGGGCACAACTGCAGACAGTGAAGCGAACTCTGCCTTGGGTCTCTTGGCTTCAGGAAAATAGGCAGTTTGGGGCAAGAAGCTATGACTGCCTATTTCAGAACTAGCTGCCATGCAGTAGAGCAAAGACTAGTTTGGGCAGCAAAGGGATGCCAGATCAAGTCATAAGCTGCCTGGCAAACAGCCTTCAGGCCCTAATGAGAAACCACTGTGGGACTGGAGTGCCACCTGACCAGAAGGAGCCATTTTTAAAAAAAGCATGTAAGCCTACAGTCTGAGCCTAGTCAGGTAATCTGACCCTGAAAGCTACAGAGTGAAGAGACCCTAGTCTGGAAGGCTATAGAAGGAACCAAATTTATTTCTGGGCTGCCCTGGGGGCTACTAGTGACATGTTTCTGCCTTACTGAGGAATACAACTCTGGGTAAGGGAAAGCTTTGCTGCAAGGCAGTGAACTATTGTTGATGTTTGCATCTGGAGTGGGTGAAGTTTATCTTGTAGCCAATATGCTTATTCCTTTGTTATAGTTCAAACTGGTGGCCTGTGTTTGGAACTAGCATGGGGAGATGGAGATTCTAGTGGTACCTGAGGGCACAGGAGGGTCTTGAGCTTGGTGATGGGTTAGGGACATGAGACACAGTCCTGCTTTGGGCCTTATAAAGTAGTACTCTATAGAAAGACTGTCGCTGAGCACAACTCAAGTCAGGAAGGCCAAAGTGCAATTGATGCTGCACCTAGCAAACGATGTGAAGGGTAACAAGAAGGGTTTATACAAGTATGTCAATAGCAAGAGGAGGATCAGGGAAAGTGCAGGGCCCTCACTGAATGGGGGAGGCAACTTTGTGACAGAGCATGCAGAAAAGGCTGAAGTACTTGGTGCCCTTTTTTTCACCTCAGTCTTCACAGGCAAGATGAGCTACCAGACTACTGCACCTAACAGCACAGTTTGGGGAGAAGGTGAGCAGCCAACAGAGACAAAAGAACAGGTTAGGGACTTGTTAGAAAAACTGGGCATATACAAGTCTATGGGGCCAGACAGGATACAGAGTTGGTGGATGTGATTGCAGAGCCACTGGCCATCATCTTTGAAAACTCATGGTGTTTGGGAGAGGTCCCAGATAACTGGAGAAGGCAAACATAGTGCCCATGCATAAGAAAGGGTGGGTGGGGGAAGTGGATCCAAGGAACTACAAGCCTATCAACTTTCCAGGGACTGAAGTAAGGCTGATAAGGTAGGTCCTCGAATAATCCATTTCTAAGCACTTGGAGAAGAAAGTAATTGGGAACAGTCAGCATGAATTCGCCAAAGGCAAGTCATGCCTGACCAACCTCATTGCCTTCTATGAAGACATGACTGGCTCTATGGATGTGGGGAAAGCAGTGGACATGACACACCTTGACTTTAGCAAGTCTTTTGACATGGGCTTGCACAGTATTCTTGCAAGTAAAGGAAATAGAGTCCATTTATTCAACCCATAATGTGAATAGAAAGTCTGCTGGATCACCAGGCTCAAGGGATAGTGATCAATGGCTTGAGGTCTAGTTTTCAGCTAGTATCAAGTAGCGTGCCTCAGGGGCCAGTCTTGGGGCTGGTTTTGTTCAATATGTTCATCAATGACCTAGAAGATGGCATAGAATGCACTCTTGGCAAGTTTGCAGATGACACAGAGCTGGGAGAAGTAATAAATACTTTGGAGGGTAGAGTTAGAATTCAGAAAGACCTAGACACACTGGAGGATTGGACCAAATGAAGTCTCATGAGCTTCAATAAGGGCAAGTGCAAAGCCCTGCATTTGAGACAGAACAATGCTATGCACCAGTACAAGCTGGGTGTTGACTGGCTAAGCAGCAGCTCTGCAGAAAGATCTGGGGGTTACACTGGGAAATAAGGTGAATATGATCCAGCAGTGTGCCCTTCTTACCATGCTAAGAGCATACTGGGCTCCAGTGGCAGGAGTGCTGCCAGCAAATTGAGGAAAATAATTATTCTGGTCCTCATCACTGGCAAGGCCATATCTAGAGTCCTGTGTCCAGGTTTGGGACCACACTACAGAAAGGAGGTGAACAAATTGGAGAGATTCCAGTGGAAGGCAGCAAAAATGGTTCAGGGGCTGGGGTATATGACAGGAGAGGCTGAGGGAGCTGGGCTTGTTTAGTCTGGAGAAGACAGGGGATTTAATAGCAGCCTTCAACAACCTGAATGGTGATTCCAAGAGGATTCAACTAGAATTTTTTTTCTTTTTTTCTCTCCATGGTGGCAGATAACAGAATGAAGGGCAATGGTCTTGAATTGCAGCAAGGGAAATTTAGGTTGGATATGAGGAAAATCTTTCTTTCGGACTAGAAGGATGGTGAAGCACTGGAATGGACTACCTAGAGGGGTGATTAAAAACCCTAAAGGATGGAGATTCTAAGACCTGGCTAGACAAACCTTGGGTAGGATGATCTAGTTGGGGGACAGTCCTGCTTTGAGTTGAGGATTTGAACTAGATGACCTCCTGAGGTCCCTTCCAACCCTAACTTTCTATGATTTTATGATTCAAGTCAGATAACTGCCTCCCTTGGACCTACCAAACTGGAGTGTAGACTGGGCTAGGGGGTCCAGCACCCAGGAAGGGTGGAAAAGGGTGCCAGGGGCCCAAGACTGAGGTAACCAAGATAAACTTGTAGCTAGAAGTTGGGTCCAGCGCCATGGTCCTGCACTAGAAGGCCAAGCCAGAAAAAAGTGATAGAGACCCTGGGAAAGGATGGTGTACCATAACACCACAGGGGAGGAGAGGGGCATAAATAGCCTTAAGGCAACAAGTCCTCTGGACCTGGGGGGCCTAGACAGACTGACAGGGCCCACTTGATATAAAAGCAAGGTTTAAATAGGTGGAGTTTGGGAGGGACCTCCTGACTATCAGAGAAATGGTGGCTTGCTCTAGGACCCATTAGGCAATCTCCCTTTAGATCAATTAAATGCATCATGGCATGGTAGGTGAGTGCAGGGCAAGAATCATTGCAGCTACCCTGAAGTCTGAACCTTGCTGAACCATTTTATGGTCTACTGTAACCTTCAGGTCCTTTTCTGCAGCACTGATGCCTAGTCAGTTATTCCACAACCTGGATTGTGGAGTGCAGTTATTCCATCCCTAGTACAGGACTCTGCACTTGTCCTTGTTGAATATCATGTGATTGATTGCAGACCACTTCTCCAGTATTCGGGTCATTCAAGAAGACATGCAGCAAGGCTGGTGCCCCAAGCTGATGCATGATTTTGAGGGGTTCATAGGAAAGTAGGGTTGGAAGGGTCCCCACGAGGTCATCTAGTCCAGCCCCCTGAAATACTATTTTAACAAGTATGCTAAGGAAAGCAATGTAGCTTTCTATACATAGCCAAATCAAACTGCTCATTCTGTTTCTCTCCTCTTTCCTCTCCCAGAGTCTCATTCAGAATCTCTAGCAATTGGGGCAAATGGTTCATTTGTTGTGCACTACTCTTACAGTAACCACAGGCAGCTGGCTGCGAAGGGCTTATCATTCCTTCACATTAACAAGAAATCTATGTTCTTGAAAGCCTCTCTCAGGCATGGATCAAAAGTGCAGTCCAAAGTACTTTTTCTGAACCTACCGCTGCAATAAAAGAGTGTCATGCAATCATGGTCTTTTTTTGTTAACCCCTATGATGCTGTCATTCTTGAGAATGGGAGGTGTTGATGTAGCAATGATGATGTAGCAATCATCATCTTTATGTTGATGATTCAGCAGGGAAAGACCTGGGGGCAGTGTATTTGGCTGTTTGGTAGGATTTGAAATTTCAAGGACATCAACTTTTTTTAACATAAATTCTCCATTCAGGGCACCATTTATAACATAACCAGAAGGAAGAGAAGCCAAGAGAGTGCTGGACTTATCATGCTGAACAAGAACAGGCATGTCCAGCCTCCTGCACTATGATAGCCACCCAATCTGCAACCAGTTCAAGTCTCCATTATTATACAGCCAGCCAGTAACCAGGGAGATGATTAACTCAAGAGTACGCACCAGTTGAGGTTCCTGCTGCAGCCCTGTCAAACTGACTCTGAATTTATCTCCAGCTCTTTGGGTCTATTTAACTGTCTCTCCACTTCACAGTTGAGTGTGCCAAAGACATCCTGGATGTCTGTGGCCACCTGAGTGCTTTCCAAGCTGTCCCCAGCAAACCTCTCCTCAACAAGGCCCCAGCTCAGCTGCTCACAGCAAATGCTGGCAGTAGAGAAAACTAGAGATTCTAGGCACCATAACCCAGAGGGTGTTTGAACCTGGATCTTCCCAGCCACTACCTAGCTTCTCCTGTATCTTTTGGACTCTCCATCACAACTGTTCTAACTACCATGATAGTCAGGCATTCTCCAGGTCTGACTCTGACATGCCACAGATGGCTGTGCTGAGAAGATGGAGACGTCCAGGTTCAAACACCCTCTGGGTGAGGGTGGGGCTAGACCTTGGGTTCTGTGGCTTCCTTGGTGAGTTCACTAACCACTTGGTTACTGGGTGCAAAATGTATAAAGTGCTTTCCACAACCATAACTTGGTTGACTGATGCACATGCCTAATTGGCAAGTCTACCTAATTACCTATATGTGTCACAGGCTTATGTGGCCAAGTAAAGAATTTCCTACCCTTGTATACCTGGCATTTTTGGCACTTGGGCCACCAAAAATCCCATGGTGATAGATAAAGCTGGACACTTGGTGACCAGGAAGGTAACACAATGCATCTTTGATGTGCGCCTGTGTTTGGCTATATTAACAAATGGATTGTGTCCAGCTTATCATGTTACCCATACCAATATTGAACTTGGGATCATAAGAAAGAAGGACTGGGTGGGACCTCACAAGGTCATCTAATGGACACCCCTTACCCACCCCACCCCACCCCACCCCACCCCACTTCCGATCCTTCCCTGGCATAGTTAGAGAGCTCTTGCTAATCTCTAACCTACACTTTCTCTGCTGCAGCTTGAGGAAATTGCTCTTGGTCCTACAGAAAGCCCATCTCCATCTTCCCTATAATTGCCCTTGAGATATTCAAAGACTTATCAAATGCCCACCTCAGTCTTCTGTTCTCAAAACTAAGCTTCTAGTCAACATTCCCTTCTTTATATGTCAAAAGATCTCCTTGGCCTCTTAGTTGACAGCTTTCTCCTGGGAACTCATCTCAGCCCATTGTTCTCTTTATAGTCACCACTTCTTTATAGCACCCTTGCCACCATTTTGAAGTGCATGGATGCTGAATACATGGACACTGAGGCTATTAATGGAGTCTACTCTGCAGGATAATTAGTGTACGTTAAAGCAGACCTCGCCAAATGTATAGGTGCCCATCATCACTAACTATTCCATGTTTTGTTCCAGATCACTGATAAAGAATGAGATCATAGGAAAATGAGGCTGGAAGCGACTTTATGAGGTAATCTATTCTATTCACCTACTCAGGGCAGGAACACCCCTAGCTAAAACATCCCAACCAAATGTCTATCCAACCTGGTCTTGAAATCTTCAAGGATGGAGATTCCACAGCTTTTTCTAGGGATCCTGTTCCAAATGCTTGACCCACACATGGTCAGAGGGCACGTCTACATGAAATGCAGCTAATGTATAGTATGGGCACATGTCTACAAATCCAAGCCCTTACTGCACATTCAAAATGGCTAATCACCATTGCTACCTTTTGATACCTGCAAATGTGCATTAATGCACACTTGACCCGACACTAAATTTTTGTGCCAGGCCACCCTGAGCTCCTCCCTGGTGGCCACAGGAGCACATGGAAGCACTACATGAATTATGCTTAACTTTAGTTCCAAAACCCTGCACATGTAGACACCTTCCAAAAATTGCTTAATGTGCATTAGCTTAATGCACACTAAATCTGGTGGTTTTTATTTGCACATGTAGATACACCCTAGACAGTTGTATCTAATCTCCAACCTCAGTTTTCTCTGCTTCTGTTGGAGGCCATCACTCCTACTTCTGTCCCCTACAGTCAAAGAGAAGTTTGTCTTCAGCTTTGCTTTTAATAGCCCTTCAGGTATTTGAAGACTGTTATGGAACATAACCCCACCCCCCAGTTTTCTCTTCTCCAGACTAAATTAACCCTAGCTCTTTCAGACATTCATGTAAAATCAAGAACACACACAACACATACGATCACCTGTTAACAACTTCAAAGCACTTAGCTAATTTCTTATCCATATAATATACCAAGTCAAATGCCTTAAAGACCTCCAAATGCATTATAGCAATACTTTGACCTTGCTGAACTAACTGGTAATCACACTATTACTTTATGAGTTCCTGTCATAGGTCACAGTAATCTGAGAAGTGCATTTTTAAACAAGCACCACTATACTGAAGCTGGATTTAACCCACAGTTTGCTGGTACCTGGAGACCAAACCTGATCACAAGAGGCATTACCAGCTAAGGGAAATTTCTACACCAAACAAGGGTGAGTGTCTCTGCCATCAGGTATTGCACAGGCTGAAAACAAACTAAACTAGTTTTGACCTATACTTGGTACTGATCATGGGTTTTATTTATAGAATCAGAGAGAAATATGTTGCTCCAAATTTTGACTGGGGGGAAGAATGAGACTACTGAGGAGCAGTGAGACCATTCCAGTCGCAACTCAAAAGCTTTATTAGGATATGTAATAACAAAGATTTATTTTTATTAACAAAGACAATGCTTACACAGCCTTGGATTCAAGGAGAAAACTGATCCGCTGGCCAGGCTTCTCTCCTTCCTTTTGGGGACTCTTGCCAAGGTGGTTCCTGAGCTTTAGAAAAGTCCAAACTTCCTTTCAGTCTATGCCCAATATCTATAGATGGCTGGTTCCTATATCTTAATTAATTATCTCTAGTTGGTTTTATTTAAATTTCTTTATTTAACTGAAACTCTTTTCGACCTGGATTAAACTAGATCTCTTATGGACTTGGGAGGTGTCAATTTAGTTGGGATGTATATCCTTGGGAAAGTAAAAGGAAACTTTCCTTATCTTCTTTCCTTTCTTACTGTGGAATGCTGTTTAACACTGGTCTGTTACTACTTTGCCTTTGTTTTGTTTTTACAAACTTGCCTCTTCAGAGAAGACCATAAACTATCTAAGGATTTTAACAAAAATATATCTAATATAGAAAAATAACCTTTTTGGTCGTATCAATCATTTCTACTAATATTTTAAGATAAAGCTATGACATGGTATATTTGGATTATTTAATATATGGTCTTCCCTTTTATAATATCTCCTTTCAGGCCTTGTACTTTTGCTTAATTATGTTCAGTTAGAAATATAGATGCCTTCCTTTATTTTGCTGACCAAGCTAGTTGTCACATCTGCAAAGGTTTATGTTATGGTCACTCAGACATGGGCTTTGGGGCCTTCTGCTTAGTCACACTCCAGCTTTGCTTAGACTCCTTAAAAATGACTAATCCTAGCAATAGCACTTATTGTTTGGTCATGCTTTGGACACTGCATGCTTAACCTACATCACTGCTTCATATGTCAAGCTCAGATCAGGTCCCAGAGGGCTGGAAAAGGGCCAATGTGGTCCCTATTTTCAAGAAGGGGAGGAAGGAGGACCTGCTAACTTTATAGGCCTGCTAGCCTCACCTCTGTTCTCAGCAAGACCTTAGCAAAAATCATAGAGGATCACATTTGCAGGGGGCCAGCAAGTCACACTATGGTAAGGTGCAGCCAGCATAGGTTTATAGCATGCAGATCCTGCCCGACTGACCCTTTTTTTTTTTTTATAAATGGCTCGCAGAGTGCTTAGATACAGGAGTGGAAGTAAATATTTATTTACCTGGATTTAAAAAAGGCTTTTGACACCATGTTGCATTGAATTCTTATGAGCGAACTGAGTAGCTGTTGTAGTTGTAGAATTTTTTCACAGTAAGGTGGGTGAAAAGCTGGCTCAGGGGATGCACCCAGAGTGATGGTGGATGGCTTGGTTTCTCCCTGGAGGGATGTGGGCAGTGGTGTCCCCCAAGGCTCTGTGCTTGGACCAGTGCTGTTTTAATATCTTCATCCTTCATTTGGATGAAGGTGTTGAAAGCCCCTTATCCAAATTTACAGATGACACTAAACTATGGGGTACAGTTAACACACTGGAGGGCAGGGAGTGAATTCGGGAAGACTTGGACAAACTGAGCGGATCAGAATAGGATGCAATTCAACAAGAATAAATGCAAGGTGCTGCACCTGCGGGGAGAGAATCTCCAACATGTATAGACTGGGAGGTATGATTCTGAGTACCACAACAGCAGAAAGGGATCTCAGAGTCCTGGTTGATGCAAAAATGAACATGAGCCACCAGTATGATGAGGTGATAAGCAAGGCTAACCGCACTCTTTCTTGCATCAGCAGGTGCATCACAAGCAGGTCTAGAGAAATGATAATTCCCTTCTATGCAGCATGGGTGAGGCTGCAGATGGAGTACTGCATCCAGTTTTGGGCGCTGCACTTCAAGAGGGATGTGGATAACCTGGGGAGGGTCCAGAGGAGAGCTACTTGTATGGTTGAGGGCCTGCAGGCAGGACCCTATGAAGATGGACTGAGGGACCTGAATCTCTTCAGCCTCCACAAGAGAAGGCTGAGAGACAATCTTGTGGCTGTCTACAAATTCATTGGGGGTAGGGGCAGCAGGGAGTAGGGGGCACTCTGTTTACCAAGGCATCCCTTGGGGTTACCAGAAATAATAGCCACAAACTGAAGGAGAATATATTTAGATTGGACACAAGGAAGACCTCCTTTACAGTGAGGGTTGCCAAAATATGGAATGGGCTTGCAAGGGAGGTAGTGCTTTCCCCTACCTTGGGGGTCTTCCAGAAGAGATTGGATAGGCATCTGGCTGGGGTTACTTAACCCCAGTGCTCTTTCCTCCCTGGAGCAGGAGGTCAGACCTGATGATCTGCTAGGTGCCTTCCAACCCTAGAAATCGATGAAATCAGGTTCTGATATTGCCTGCAACCCATGGCTTGCACTGTACAAGCCTATGCATAGGCTGGCTGTACTCTAAAGATGCCTTACTGAGAGGGCAAGAACAAGCCATCCCCAACACACAGAAAGACTAGCAAGTATGGAAGAAGACCAGCTTGGCTTGGCAGAGAATGCCTCAGTAAGCTAAATGGCAAAAAAGGAAGCTAATAAGACTTGGAAACATGGACAAATAACTTGGGAAGAGTATAAGAGCATGGCTCAGGCATGCAGGGATGAAGTCAGGAAGGCCAAAGCACAATTTAAGTTACAGTAAGCAAGAGATGTGAAGGGCTTCTATAAGTCAGCAGCAAGAGGAGGATCAGGGAAAGTGTGGGTCCCCTATTGAATGAGTAAGGTAACCTTGTGACAGGATGCAGAAAAGGCTGAAGTCCTCAATGCCTTTTTTTTTTCTCACCCAAGTCTTCATGGGTAAGGTCAGCTCCCAGACTGCTGCACCTGGAAGCACAGTTTGGGGAGGAGATGAAAATCCAACAGAGGTAAAATAATAGGTTGAACTATTTAGAAAAGCTGGACATACACAAGTCCATAGGGCCAGACAGGATACACCTGAGAGTGCTGAGGAAGTTGGCTGATGTGATTGCAGAGCCATTGGCCATCATCTTTGAAAACTCATGGTGATTTGGAAAGGTCCCAGATGACTGGAAAAGGCAAACATAGTGCCCATGCTTAAAAAAGGAAGATCCAAGGAACTACAGACCTGTTAGCCTTACCTCAGTCCATGGAAAATTCAAAGAGCAGGTCCTCAAATAATCCACTTCTAAGCATTGGGAGAAGAAAGTGATTGGGAACAATAGGCATGGATTCCCCAAAGGCAAGTCATGCCTGACCAACCTGATTGCCTTCTGTGAAGACATGACTAGCTCTATAGATGCAAGGAGACCAGTGGAAGTGGTATACTGTGGTGTCTGTTTTTCATTTGTTTTGTTTTGTTTTGTTTTGTTTTGTTTTGTTTTGTTTTAAGCAAGGTTTTTGATATGGTTTCCCCTAATATTCTCCCAGGCAAGCTTTAAAAAAAAAAAAAAAAAAAGTACAGGTTGGATGAATAAATGGTAAGGTGCATAGAAAACTAGCTGGAGAATTGGGCTCGGAGGGTAATAATAAATGTCTGTCTGGCAGCCAGTATCAAGTGGGGTGCCCAGGAGGTTGGTCCTGGAGTCAGTTTTGTTCAATGCCTCCATCAATCTTCTGTAAGAGAGGATGGAGTGCACCCTCAGCAAGTGTGCAGATGACATCAAGCTGGGAAGAGTAGTAGATACTCTGGAGGGTAGGGCTAGGATTAGGAATTACCTAGACAAATTAGAGCAGGGGTGGGCAAAATGCGGGCTGGATGCAGTCCATGAGGCCATTCCATCTGGCCCATGGGACCCCTAAAAAAAACTTTAAAAATGTAATATTTATCTGCCCCTGGCTGCCTGTCATATGGGCCTTGATGGCTTGCCAAAACTCAGTAAGTGGTCCTCCACCCAAAATAATTGCCTTCCCCTGAATTAGAGGATTGGGCAAAGGAATTTCATGGGGGTTCAGCAAGGACAAGTGCAAAGTCCTGCACTCTAGATGGAATAATACCATGCACTGGTACTGGCTGGGCAGCAGCTCTGCAGAAAAGTCCCTGGGGGGTTACAATGGCCAATAAGCTGAATAGGAGCCAGGAGTGTACCCTTGTTGCCAAGAAGGCTAATTACATACTGGACTGCATTGGTAGGTGTGTTACCAGCAGGTCACAGGAAATGATGATTCCCCTCTATTCAGCACTGGTGTAGCAACATTTGGAGTACTATGTTCAGTTTTTGGGCCCCCACTACAGAAAGTATGTGGAGAAATTGGAAAGGGTCCAGCAGAGGGCAACAAAAATCATTTGGGGGCTGGGGCACACAACTTATGGGAACAGGCTGAGGGAACTGGGCTTATTTAGTCAAGAGAAGACTGAGAGGATTTAATAGCAGCCTTCACCTATTTGAAGTGGATGCATTCAAAATGGAGAATGGAGCTAGACTGTTCTCAGTGGTGGCAGATGACAAAACAAGGAGCAATGGGCTCCAGTTGTAGCAAAGGAAGTTTAGGCTAGATACTAGGAAGAATTTTTTCTCACTAGGAGACTAGTAAAATACTGGAACAGGTTACTTGGAGAGCTAGTAGAATCTCTGTCCTTGAAGAACTTGAAGAGTTGGCTAGATAAAGCTTTGGCTGGAATGATCTAGTTGGAGATGGTCCTTGCTGAGCAGAAGGGTGAACTAGATGACCACCTGAGGTCCCTTCCAACCCTAACTTTTTCTATAATTCTATGTATGGCCTACAAGTAGGGCCAAAGGGGACCTCCAGAGGTCATCTAGTCCAAGCCCCTGTCTGGGGTTGGATTATGCTTATTCAAACCTTTGTATACAAACTTGTTATCCAACCTCTTTGGAAAAAACAGTCAACCCTTTTACAACCACAAGACATAGGAGGGGACATGATCACATTCTTCAGATATTTGAAGGGCTGCCATAAAGAAGAGGGTGCGCACCTTGTTTCTCTCGTTGCAGAAGGGAGAATGCGGACCAGTGGTTTGAAGTTGCAGCTAGAGGGGATATCTGGAAAAAAACTTCACTGTTAGAGTGTTGTAGTGGGATAGCCTGCTGAGAGAAGTTATGGACTCTGCATCGCTGGAGGTGTTCAAGAAGAGGTTGGACAGCCACTGGTTGGGGATGAGTTAGGCATAGCTATGCTTATCTTCTACCATGGGTATTTCTCATACTTCTGGCCTGTGGTTGCCCAGTCTCTGCCCCCTTTTATTCTGCTATACATGTCTAGGTGTTTTTAAGCCTCCCCAGATGAACTGGGTTTTGGCTACAGCTAAGGCTGGAGACTCTAACTGGGGGTGTGCCAATTCTCCTGCTAGGAGCAAAGCTGGACTTTCTTGGCTATAGGGTATTGGCCCTCTGCTTAGGGTCAGACTGACTGCCATATTTGGGGTCAGGAAGTAATTTTACCCTATGGTCAAATTGGTATGGACTGTGGGAGGGCTTTTTGCCTTCCTCTGTAGTGGGAGGAATGGCCATCTACCTGGGACATCTTAAGTGTATACTAGCAACACTTTACAGAAGCAGGACATTGAATGCCATGGTTCCCCTGCTTCACCTGTGGCAGTTTAGGGTGTTAGGTCTAAGTTGTATCAGGATTGAGGGTAGTCGTATGGAGAGTTTTTATAGTATGGTGATACAGAATGGTTTAGATAGGGATGATTCTCAGGCAGGGGGTTGAATTAGATGATGACCTGTGGAAGTCCCTTCCTGCCCTGCTTCTCCATGAAATGGCACCCTAACCCACAACAGGGGCCAACATCTCACTGCTGCAAAGGGTATTTAAATATGTTCAACAGATCCAAGAAAGAGGGCCATGCCCCCCACTACAGAAGAAAGCTAAAAACCTACTCCCAATCTCACTGTGGGGTGAAACTCCCTCCTGACCTATAATGTATTGATCAATCTAACCCTGAGCAGGGTACCTCTGGGTCTGAGTCGCAGCAGGAGCATAGGTACATGCCAGTCACAATCCCCAGCCTTGGCTGTGACCAACACCAATGCCTCTGAGGAAGGCAAAACCCCTGACACATGTAACAGCAGTACAGTTTTGTCCTGTAGTTATAGTACTCAAAGAAGTGGGAGATCTTGGTTCATTTCTCTCTTCAATTTGAGAAGTTCACACCCAATTCTCTTCCCCTCTCCACCCCCCCCCCTTTCCTGGAGAATGTCCTCAAATCTAAGCTACAGCCAGGGTTGGGGGCAGTCTCGCCTTTCCTGGTGAGGCAGCCCCATGGGGCAGAATGGGATCAAATTTCTTGCATTTCTGAATTATGCTAAAAGGGCATAAGTGCGAAGGGGTCTGGAGTATTTGCTCAGGAAGAGGAAAACATGAGCTCCGGGTCTCATTTCTGTAGCTGCTTAATACTTGGGGAGTAGGGACCAGAGCACCTACATCCTGCCTACAGAGCAGCTTACAGGTAGTCCAATAAAAGATACCATACACAACCATAGTTACCTAGAACACCTTGGGTACCTGAGCAGTTATTTGGATACGAAGAAGCCTGGAAGACCAAAGTCCTGAACCTAGACTTCAAACAGCCCATGACTCAGCCCAGATCAATGAACCAACATTCAGTCTATACTAAGTGCTCAGTGCTTGCTACAGTAGCTAGCAGATCTCTACAGCTGACACCTGACTGGGAGAAGTTGCCAGTAGACAGTACCCATCAACTAAACCTAAAAGTCAGTTTTGGTGTCCTGCAGGGGAGCAGATTTTATTGGCAAGCTACAGAAATAAACAAATCCCAAGTAAGTTTAGTCCAAGATGAAAAGAGAAATGAAAAACCAAGCTACATACAAGGGATTAGGGAGTTTTGGCTAGAAGGACCCTAAACTTGTAAAAGGAAAGGATTTTTTGGGGTGATGTCTTTTACTGGACCAACTCTATGGTTGGAGTAAAGTTAGATAAGCTTTCAAATGTAAGGCATTCTTCAGATGAATTTCAGATGATGAAGAATGCCTTGCATTCAAAAACTTGCCTAACTTTATTTGTCTAACTGGTCCAACCATAGGGTTGGTCCAAAAAAAGCCATCACCCCAACAAATCCTTGTCTCTCATCATTCCTGGATCATCGTGACTACAACACTGCCCTAACACTACCCTACATTTGGAACGTGTCCTGAGCCAAATTCTTTTCCACCTGCTCAGCATCAATGTGTATTCAGGCATGTAAGTTTGATTCTGATCCATCCTGTTCAAATCTCTGAAAAATCCATTACTAAATGTACTTTTCAAGCCCAACATCGTGCAACCTTTAAGACCAAGTCAAAAAAAAAAGGGGGGGGGGGAAGAAAATGAGGACTTACCCAGCTTTTGCATTTACTGTTTTACAAAGGCTTGAGCAGGCTGGAAACAAAGCGTATTTAGGTACCTATGTCCACTTCCATGGTAGAATAGAACATGGTTCTACATTTGCCACTATTAATAATCAATACTTAAGAGTCTTGGTCATTGTAGAAAGATGCTATACATTGGCCTGTTTTTGAGTGCTTTTCTTTGCAATAAGTCCCATACAAGCATAGGTTGTACCTCAGCTTATGGAGGTCAATGTAACTACTGAAGGTACTAGTGCTAGCTGTTTGATACCAATAGGGGAGAATGAAAAAGGTTGAGAGAGTGAGACCCAAACAGATGAAGGATAGAAGTGACTGGCCCCAAGACACAGCTCAAGTTAAGAGAAAGTTCAGAAAATCTCCCAGGTCTTTCAAATCCCTATAGAAGCTGAGGCCATAGAGATGGGCATGCCCCTCAACCAACATGAGTTAATTGTGGCTATTCCAGTGGTGTTACATCAGGAGTAGGTCCATCCTCATCTTCTCAAAGTTGTGAGTGTTTCCTTTTCCCTTTCTCTTATCAGGAGTGGAGGAGAAAGGGAGGTGGTATTGACATAGACCTAATACTGTTGGGTTTTCTTACTTGGAGAATGACTTTGGGATGAATGATTCAGTGCACAGAGCACATTGATAGGAAAATAAATAATTATGACAAAAGCTAATTGAGCAACAGTGAATTCTGAACTTCTGTCCACTGACGGATCCCAGAACATGATCTATCCACCCTCACCCACAACACTGCTCTTAAGTGCTCTCTCTTGTTTTCATAGTGCTACGAAATGGCAGCAGTAAAAGGACAAACTCAGAACACAACCAAAACTATGTGGAATGCTGATAGAGTATCCAAGATGCAGGAAGAGGCTGGGCTGCTGATGAAGCCCTATGCCAGCTGGGAGGAGTTCCTCATGCCTGCCCCTGCCTGCATTGCCATCTTAGGAAAGCTGATGTGCAGCACCTCAGAGCAGGGCCCCTTCACCCTCCAAGAGAGTTCCTCCAATGCTGACTTTACACAAGTTGATCCCCCAAAGCACTTCAAGACCCACTTGCATAAACTGAGTAACCATTTCTGGGAGGCTTTCAATGAGGCCCACACAACCATGGGTAGCATTAAGGATTTCTCTGAGTCTGCAGTGACCAAGATGAAAAACTTCATACAGTCCTTCCAGGAAGCTGATGTGGCAAAGGCCTTGTCCCTAACAAGCCTAAATAAGATAAAGAAGAGGGCAGAAAAATGCACAACCTACGTTGGTAGTGTGAAGACAGAGTTCTCAGCTGTGACCAAAATTATTCATAAACTCCTGGAGGACTGCCTGGAAACCAAGAAAAGCTATGAGGATAAGCTAAGAGATGTGCAGGGAACACTGGAGCAGGCCAAGAAACAGGAGGAGGCAGCCAAGAAGGCCAAGGAGGTGGCTGAGCAGCATCTAAAGCAAATGGGACAGCAACTGGAGAAGACTTTCAACCAGTACAAGATGAGCCTGAAGTCCATCCCATCCGGGTGGGAAGCTATAAAGGTGTCTATCAAGCAGAACATGATAAATGTTCTCCTTGGCCAAGGGGCAAATTTTCTAAACAAACTGGCAGAGAATTGTGGCTTCTCCATAGGTGACATAGAAGGTGAAATGGCCAAGTTACTAAGCATGTCTACTTCAAGCCCAGAGACCACTATCTGTGTCAGGGCAGATGAGCTTCTAGAATATGCAAAATGGCTTAAAAATGTAACTTCAAATGGCAGGCTCCAAATGGATCTCATCTTTGACCAGAAAAGCCAAAATGTTAAAATCCACTGGATAAAGCATCATTTCCAATCCCAGAAAAATGAACTAATTGAACAAGTTTCATGTAAAGCCAAACAAGAAGCCCAAGAGATCTGTCAGTTAGGTATTTCTATCTGTGAAGAGTTAGAACAAATAGCCTTGTCCCAAAGCACAGAGGAGGAAAAACAGCAGAAAGTGATTGAGGACATCTGTGAACTTCACCAGAAAGCATTTCAATTTACTTCATATAGTAAAGACTTTGTGAGGGCCCCAGCTTTCCCCTTTGTTGAAGGTCAAGAGGACTCACACTGGCATGGAATTGAGCAGGTGAAAGAAAATGTGAAGCAGAGAGAGATGATGTTCAAGACAACTCAGGAGAAGTATGAAAAAGGTTTTGAAGACCTGGTGAAGTGGAATGAGGAGCTGACAAAAGTCCACTGTGACATAAAGCAGTACGAGATGAGGAAAATAGATTTTGAGATGCTTGTGACTATGCTGATTGAAGAATCTGATGTCCTGCAGAAAATGAATCGGCAGTGGGAGAAGATGGGGCAACTTATCCAGATGATTTCCAGTTTGCTTGACTTCAGCTCCTGCCAGGACATCCAGGAGTATTTAGGTTCCATGGAAAGTGTTCAGGCTGTCGACTACTCTTCTAAAATCTTGGCAATGGATCTGGTTTGCACCCAGGTTTTCAGTGCAATCAGTGTGGCTCAGCTAGTTTACATGATCTCCAACAGCTACAAGAAGTTATCTGATGACCACCTGATGCCTGGGTTCCAAAGCCTCCAGGACATCATCAGCACAAAGTCTTCTAGCTTTGATGCCGCTTATTTTGAAAATGCCCAGCGTGCTATCTACAAAGAAGTGGAAAATGCAAAGGATGACTTCAAGAACAACGTACAGGCCAGGATAGAGAAACTGAGGATGAGGCTGCCCTCAGAGAACAGGGGGGAATTGAAAACAATTTAGGATGCAACACAAAGCACCATGAAGGAAATCAAATACCAAAGAAGAACACTGCTATGAAGATGACCACCCCCTTCCCCACTGTGAAGGCAAAAACAAATATAATTAAAGTGTGTACACATTTGCTAGATTATATATTCAGATTAAAAAACTCAATAAATGAGACAAAGTTAAAATAGTAGTAGATATTGTTTCGTAAGTCTTGTAGTCATTACAGCTAAATACGTATCTCTCATTCAGATTCATTAAAAACAAAATCTAGTCACTCTTGAGCATCCTGACAGGGTTTCCAATACTTCAATCAGTCATTTCTACACCTGAGTTAATATTATCATGCCTGATCTAAGCCTTTTAGCTAGAACTAAAAGCAGACTGCAGGACCATAAAACAGAAGAGAGACATTTCCAGAAATGTCTAACAGACAGCAAAATTTCAGAAGAAAGGATAGTTTGAATAGTGGAACTTGAAGACCATAAAGAAAGGACAGAGGGTCATTAACACCTATGGACTTAATCAGGAATCGGATAGATTTTAATGACCTATGAAGTCAACTGACTCCCTCAGTTCTGCCTGAATAGGAATCCTGCAGGTCCTCCCAGGCAGTAGACTTTAAAGTTTGGACGGAGTTGGAATCAAAGCGGTGGGGGAGAGGCATGCAACTACACCAGTAACCCTCACCTGGATCTGCTCCTGCCCAAATCCATGATGCCACTGCTGAACCCCACCACCACTGGACCATTCCAGCTGCTGCTGGATTTGCAGACCATGCCTGGAAAGAGCCCTACATTTTGAATCCAAGCCAGGGTGAGTTTGACATCCCTACATTAAACTACCCTCTCTTCCAGTATCAAGGGAGCCCATTTCTTCTTAGATGAACAAGGATACACCTGGCCTCTCCCCATCAACTCTTCAGTAAATCTTCCCATTAGACACATTTTGGGCCACTGGTACCATTCAAGCTGAAGAAGATCCTTCTGATCTGTTGTCTTGGGCTATTGGAAGCAACCAATGAACCCAATGAAATTCAGTTCCACAGAGGACACAAGTACATAATTGTATAGCCAGGACCTAGGCTACACCAGTTCAATGAACCACATGCCCAAAAATACTGGCCTAGACCAGTTTTTTTTTTTTTTCAACCAGGCTGCTCACTGCAGCTTTTGGATCAATATCAATATAGTGACTGTGTAAGGCAATGTGGAGCACAACTGTCAGGCTTGACTATTTTTTAAAGGCCTGAGCCACAGAAGGTGGATAAGACGGAGGATCCCTATAAGGCTTTGCCTAACTGACCTTAGCATGAAAGCACTGCAGATGCAAGAGCTGGCTGAGCACAGCAAAGGAAGCCATTTGTATGCTTCATTGAGACACCATCAAACAGAGCACAAAGTAAAACGAATTTGGGAAACAAAACAGCCTTGTCAAACCATAAACTAGAGTAAAAAGGCAATGGACCAGTGTTCCGCAATGGAAAGGGAAACGAGATAAAGAATCCGCCTTTGCTTTCTCAAGGATCTAAATCATAACTAATTGCCTTTCTTTAGGACCACAAGATATCTGTTTCAATCCATTTTTGAAATTTTCAGTGAAACAAATTTTAATAAAAACAATCAGGGATTAGTTATTAGAATACTGAAATTATGCTTACCAGCCATCCATAAATACTGGACATCAGCAGGGGGGGAATTTAGAGACATCCACATGCTGAACCACTTGGAGACTCCCCTGCTGATAGGGACTGAGAGTCTGGCCAGCTTCTCTTTGTAGCAGTCAAGACCCATCCCATAAGATTTTGCTTTATACTTTCTTACTAATCTTGCTTTGTCAATTCTAATATAATAAAAGATGTAGCACTTCCATCTGTCTGTCTGTAACACTCTGGGCCAACTGTGCATGCGCCATCGAGATGGCAGGCATCAACTGGCTGACCCCTGGTGCCCATGGACACAACTGTGTGCCAGGGCTCAGGGCAGAAGGGGGGAAAATCGGGGACCAGGGAGCAGCCACGCTGCACTTACCTCCCAACAACAGCCAGCAGGGGAGGGGAGCAGGAAGAGGAAGAGAAGGGGTTGCAGCGCCCCACTGCAGCAGGAAGGCCTTCGATACGATATCCCACCCCATACTGGTGAACAAGTTAAGAGGCTGTGACTTGAATGACTGCATGGTCCAGTGGGTGGCGAATTGGCAAGAGGGTCGTACCCAGAAAGTCGTAGCGGATGGGTCGGTATTGACCTGGAAGGGTGTGGGCAGTGGGGTCCCGCAGGGCTCGGTCCTTGGACTGATATTCTTCAATGTCTTCATCAGCAACTTGGGCGAGGGAGTGAAGTGTACTGTCCAAGTTTGCGGATGACACAAAGCTATGGGGAGAAGTGGACATACCGGAGGGCAGGGAACAACTACAAGCAGACCTGGATAGGTTGGACAAATGGGCAGAAAACAACAGAATGCAGTTCAACAAGGAGAAATGCAAAGTGCTGCACCTAGGGAGGAAAATTGTCCAGCACACCTACAGCCTAGGGAATGACCTGCTGGGTGGCATGGAAGCAGAAAGGGATCTTGGAGTCATAGAGGACTCCAAGATGAACATGAGTCGTCAGTGTGACGAAGTCATCAGGAAAGCTAATGGCACTTTATCGTGCATCAGCAGATGCATGACGAACAGAACCAAGGAAGTGATACTTCCCCTCTATCGAGCGCTGGTCAGACCGCAGTTGGAATGCTGCGTGCAATTTTGGGTGCCGCACTTCAAGAGGGATGTGGATAACATGGAGAGGGTCCAGAGAAGGGCCACTCGTATGGTTAATGGCTTGCAGGCCAAGCCCTATGAAGAGAGACTAGGGCACCTGGACCTCTTCAGCCTCCGCAAGAGAAGGTTGAGAGGCGACCTTGTGGCTGCCTATAAGTTCATCACGGGGGCACAGAAGGGAATTGGTGAGGTTTTATTCACCAAGGCGCCCCTGGGGGTTACAAGAAATAATGGCCATAAGCTAGCAGAGAGCAGATTTAGACTGGATATTAGAAAGAACTTCTTCACAGTTCGAGTGGCCAAAGTCTGCAACAGGCTCCCAAGGGAGGTGGTGCTCTCCCCTACCCTGGGGGTCTTCAAGAGGAGGTTAGATAGGCATCTAGCTGGGGTCATCTAGACCCAGCACTCTTTCTTGCCTATGCAGGGGGTCGGACTCGATGATCTATTGAGGTCCCTTCTGACCCTAACATCTATGAATCTATGTGGTTTATAATCCAAAATAAAAACAATATAAAAGTGTAACCCTGGGCGTGACACTATACGTGCCCTCACCTGAATAATGGGATCCTGGGGTACCCGGTAGCCAGTGGCCCTGCCCAGACCCCCTGGGAAGCTGCTGCAGTGCCCCAAGCAGAGAGCCTCCCTGTACAATCAAGCACCCTTGCAGACAGTTCTCAAACTATTTACAAGATTTAATTATTTACATCATAATAAATAATCATTAAATAAACACATGGATATACTGTCTAATAAACCCTCAAGAACTTATATACATAGTCTCTCACTTGCACACGGTGTACTGGGGATCCCGTGTGCACTGCCTCTGGCGGGGTATCTCAGGGAGCGGGACTGTCTGTGTCCCTGCACGTGGTCTGTGGACGCTCCCTGGCACTGGTGTCCGTCTCCGTGCTTCTGGGGTCTCCGGGCAGCAAGCAGCAACTCTGCAGTTCCTGCAAGACAGCCTTCCCTGCCTTTGCCCCCTTCCCTGGTTCTGCTGTGAGCAGTGTCTGGGCTCCAGGCTGTAGCAACCCTCCTGCCCCACACAGCCTCACAGCCCCAGCAAATGCAGCCCCTCCCTAGGCTTTGCTTGCCCCTGGGGCCCCTCGCCCCTCGGGGAAACTAGGGCAGACTCCGGCAGTCCCCCGTCCCCCTGGCTCTGCTGTGCTCACCCAGCCACACAGGCTGCAGTCAGGTCTCTTCAGACTTGGGCTCTCCACACCAGCAGTCCCTGCCTGCTCCTGCCACCCAGCTTCTCCACTCTGCTCCTGCAGGCCTCTCCCAGGGGCTCTCCGAGGGACCACTGCGCGGAGACTCTCAATCCGGTCTCCAGCCTGTCCCTCAGCCCCCTCTCTCTCTTGTTCCCCCCCTGTGGGAAAACTGCTCCCCCTTTTATCCAAGCCTCTCAGACAATCCCAGCTCAGGGCCCTTCCCAGGCTTTTGCTAACAGCTCTTTCAAACTGTGCTGGGGTTACATCACCCCTCCCACTCCCAACAGGGCTGCTTCCAAACAGTTTCACTTGCCCTCAGAGCCAACAGTGTCCCCTCGGGGACAAACTCTGTCTCTGCCAGGCAGCTCTTCCCATTCTGTTCAGGTGGGTCCATTTTTTAAAGGCTGCTACAAAAGCAACAATGAAATAATACCAAACACTTGACTAAAATAAACACTGTCGCATAACGAAAGAAGCATAATGCAAGTCAACAGATCAGATGTGGAAAAGATATCAGCCAGAGTGGAAACTAATCAAAGGTGGAGGGATGTGTCTTGGCAGGAGACACCTGCGCAGTGTTTTGCAGCCTCTGCCACTCGCTGCCTTACTGGGGCAGGCGGGAGGGGAGGGAGGAGGGAGCAGGGGTTCCTCAGTGCATCTGAGAGGCTGCGAGAGAGACTTGCAGCTCAGCTGGGCACGACCGTCGCTGCAGCCGAGCACAGAGCGGAGCAGGGCAGGGAGAGCTGCTGCCACCAGTCTGGGCTCCTCTTTGTCCTCCCAGCCACAGCCTCCCTGGGATGTGAAGGAAAGGTGCCCTCCGCTCCACTGCTGCCCACCTCGTTGCCCCGGTGGCCGTGTGTGCCCGTGCCGCCTCCCGTCCCCAACAGCACATGAGAAGTGGCTTCCTCGTGACTTGGGGCCTCTCCAAAGATTTGGAGAGCTCTGAATCAATTCAGTCCTTTTAATTGGTCCCCTGATTCGATTTGGATTTGGAGATTCGAGTATCGAATCGGGCTGAATCTCCTCTGAATTGAATCACCACCCAAACCTTCACACAGCCCTAATGTCTGGGAAAACCCGGACGCATGATAACCCTAGGAATGCAAATATGATTCACCAGATAAACCCAGAAATTTCAAAGATGAATCCATAGCATCAAAACCATTCTGACCTGCTGCAGTCTTTCTGAGCTTTATGCAACTGAGGAATCACTCTATTTTTCTGTAATCAAAAAATGAGCAAAGGGTAAAAGCTGGCATTTTCCAAAAAGATGCCTTGAATCTAGCAAAGGGTTCTTGGAGTTTAAACGAGTCAGTACCATTGGCCTAAACACAGATCCACAGTCTTTACTCAGGGTCTTCTGTGAATACCTGAGGAAGTCCTATAACTACAATTCATAATCTTTCCATTTCCCCAATGGAAAATATGCCAGTGAGGTGGTGTTATTCAGCAGTGTATAAGCTCTTCCCTCTGCCTCCCGTTTTGATATTTGATTCCCCCTACAAAGCCTCAAACAGTGGGTAGATGGCTGGAGTGGATGCTAGGAGAAGGAGCGGTATTGGCAAATACAGCCTCCCATTGTTCAGTTGTTGGTTCAACTCAAGGAGACCCCAAGAAGAACTTTCAGGATCATTGCACTGAGAGTCCTGTTGCTGCAAGACATCATCTAGCCATGCCTGGCTTGCCAGCCTTCTAATGGCAAGGAGAGCTGTGCTGGAGAGAAGCAATATTTATCCTCAACACGTAACTGCTCACAGCATGTTCCAACATTACCACCCCTTAACATGCCACACATTTAGTACAGGCTAAGAATAATGTGTAGCTTCACCCATAGTTAGACACTTCAGTCTGAAGTCAAGCAGAAGGCAGGGCAGACTTGCACATTACAGACTAAGTAAATTAGAGATGCATCTAGTGCAAGCTTTCCTGAGCTGGAGCTCA
The DNA here is from genome assembly GCF_030867095.1 of Alligator mississippiensis. Taxonomy (NCBI): domain Eukaryota; kingdom Metazoa; phylum Chordata; order Crocodylia; family Alligatoridae; genus Alligator; species Alligator mississippiensis. Next base: position 57,137,384 of record NC_081834.1, read on the forward strand.
CCTCACCAGATAAGAAGATAAGAACTGCCATTTACTGAGACAAACCACAGGTCCATCTAGCCCAGTCTCCTGTCACACAGCAGCAGAGAGTGGATCCTGAAAGGGAGTGTGGACAGAATCTGACCAGGGTTTTTCCCACTGTTCCTCTCTCACTTGCAGCTTCCAGCATTTAAGGTCTGGAAAGTTTTGATTCAGAGGCTATACCCCTAACTCCCATACTCAATAGCTAAGGATGCTCCTTTCGTCCAAGAACATATCCAATCCCTTTTTAGATCTGGCTAAACTGTCAACTTCCACCACATCTGGTGGCAATGGGTCTCACACTTTAATGAGATGCTGGGTAGAAAAGAAACTCCTTTTGCTCATTTTAAAACTTGATCTCTACTAGTTTCATGTTGTGACCCCTAGTTCCTGTATTGGGAGACAGAGTCAATAATAAATCCCTATTGATTTTCTCTTCACTGTTTAATATTTGGTAAACCCTTCTCATGTTCCCCCTCAAGTGTCTCTTTTCTTAACTGAACAGGCCTGGCCTCTTTAGTCTATCCTTGTAAGGAGACTAAAAAGACTCTCATCATCACTGTTGCCCTTCTCTGGAACTTCTGTAGCTCTTCTAGATCCTTTTTAAGGTGTAGGGGACACAATTGGGCACAGTATTTGAGGTGTGGAAACATGAATTTATGAAGGGACACCCTGATACTTTCATTATTCCCCTTCATATACTGTGAAAGGATGTAAACACACCAGTGTGGAACATGGAGAGAGAGATTTGCGTATAAAGATGGAAAACGGTGGGGGAGAGAAGACAGTGATGAGACAGGCAAACAAGCAATGATTTTTTACTTTACTCGGGTCTCTCTTCATGCGAGGTTTGCATTCCAAAAAACCTCGCATAAAGCAAATTCACATAAAGTGAATTCATTATTACATGCATAGCAACATTGCATAAGATCGAATTTTTCTCACGCAAACCAAATTTCTGGTATAGTTTCATAGTTCGTAGGGTCAGAAGGGACCAGAGCAGATCATCAAGTCCAACCCCTTGCCATGGGCAGGAAAGAGTGCTGGGGTCAAATGACCCCAGCAAGGTGTCTATCTAGCCTTCTTTTGAAGACCCCCAGGGTAGGAGCCAGCACCATTTCTCTTGGAAGTTGGTTCCAGATCCTAGCCACCCTGACAGTGAAGTAGCACCTCCTGATATCTAGCCTGAATTATCTACTCTCAGTCAACTTATGGCCGTTATTCCTTGTTACTCCTGGTAGTACTCGGGGGAACAGGGACTCCCCCATTGCCTGCTGGTCTCCCTTGGCCAGTTTATAAACAGTCACCAGATCCCCTCTCAGCCTTCTCCAGTGGAGGCTGAACAAGTTCAGGCCTCGTAGCCTCTCCTCGTAGGGCCTACCCTGCTGCCCCCTGATCATGCGAGTGGCCCTCCTCTGCACCCTCTCCATGTTGTCCACATCCCTCCTGAAGTGCGGCGCCCAGGACTGGACACAGTACTCCACCTGCAGCCTGACCAGTGTCACATAGAGGGGGAGGATCACCTCCTTGGACCTGCTTGTGATGAATCTGTGGATGCATGACAAGGTGTGGTTGGCTTTCCTGACTGCATCCCCACATTGGCAGCCCACGTTCATCTTGGAGTCTATAATGACTCCAAGATCCTTTTCTGCCGCTGTGCTGATGAGAAGGGAGTTCCCCAGCCTGTAGGTATGCTGCTCGTTCTTTCTCCATAGGTGCAGTACCCTGCAGTTGTCAGTACTGAATCCATCTTATTCTCATCCAACCACCCCTGTAACCTATCCAGATCCAATTGCAGCCTGTCCCTCCCTTCTAGCATGCCCACTTCTCCCCACATCTTAGTGTCATCTGTGAATTTGAACAGGGTGCTTTTCACCCCCTCATTCAAGTCACTGATGAAGATGTTGAACAGTGCAGGCCCAAGGACCGAGCCCTGGGGGACCCCACTGCCTACATCCCTCCAGGTCGAAAATGACCCGTCCACCACCACTCTCTGGGTGCGGCCCTCCAGCCAATTGGTCATCCATCTGACTGTGTAGGCATTGACACCACACACGATCTCCTAATTTTTTAATGAGATTGAGGTGAGAGACAGTGTCAAAGGCCTTCCTAAAGTCCAGAAAGACTATGTCCACCATGACACCTGCATCCAGTGATTTTGTGACCTGGTCATAGAAGGCCACCAGGTTGGTCTGAGAGGACCTGCCTCTAATGAACCCATGTTGGTTGCCCCTAAGCATAACCTCCCCTGCTTGCCCCTCGCAGATGTGCACCTGGATAATTTTCTCAAAGAGCTTCCCCAGGACTGAGGTAAGACTAACAGTCCTATAATTTCCTGGGTCCTCCTTCCTCCCTTTTTTGAAAATGGGGACCACATTGGCCCTTTTCCAGTCCTCTGGCACCTCACCAGAGCACCACAAGTGCTCATAAAGCTGTGTCAGGGGTCCTGAATGACCTCTGCTAATTCCCTCAGCACTCTGGAGTGGAGATCGTCAGGACCAGCTGATTTGAACATGTGTAGTCCCACCAGAAGTTCCCTGACTAGGTCCTCTCTGACCCTGGGCCTGGCTGCACTCCCCTGGGACCATCGGAGATCCCAGTGAGGGGGATGACCTGGTCCCTGCTCAGAAAAATGGAGGCAAAGAAATTGTTAAATAAGTAAGCTTTGTCATCTGGTGAGACCACCAGATTTCCAGGCATGTCCTGCAGAGGCCCCACGTTATCCGGTACCTTCTTTTTACCCCCTATGTATTTAAAAAAGGATGTCTTGTTATCCTTGATCCGGGTTGGTAGTGCCAGTTCCATCTCCGCCTCAGCCTTCCTGACCAGCCCCCTACAATCTCAAGCAACCGAGGTATAGTCCTCCCTGGTGATGGCCCCTCCCTTCCTTTGGGTGTATGCCTCCCTCTTAGCTTTGAGACATTCCTGGATGCTTTTGGTGACCCATGGGGGCTTTTGAGCACTCCACCCCCCTTTGATCCATGTTGGGATTGCCACCCTTTGGGCTTTGAGAAGTCTCCTTCAGGAACAACCACTCTTCTTGGACTCCCAACTCCCCACCCCCCCAGGACCTCAGTGCCTCCCCGACTAGTGTCCTTAGCTCATTGAAGTCTGCCCTCCTGAAGTCCAGGGCTGCTGCCTTGCTGCAGGCCTTTGCCACCCCGCGCTGGATGGTGAATTCCAGTAGGCAATGATCGCTATCGCCCAGGTGATCAAGCACCTGCAGTCCCCTCACCAGGTCATTGCTTATGACCAGGACCAGGTCTAACAAGGCATTTCCCCTGGTGGGACTGTGCACCTCCTGGGTTAGATGGAGGTACTGTAACACAGCTAGGAACCTATGTGAGCGGTCAGATCTGGCTGACTGCTCTTCCCAGAAAATGTCCAGAAAGTTTAGGTCACCCATGATGACCACATCCTTTGACTTAACTGCCTCCACGAGCTGACCTGAGAATTCCCGGTCCAGCTCTTCTCCCTGGTTGGGTGGTCTGTAGTAGACCCCCACCGTTAAGTCCCTTTCCACCCAACCCCCTTGTATTCTGGTATAAATAAAGCTGTCGCATATAAGCAACTTCACACAAAACAAATTTGCAGGAGAGCCCCGAGTGTACTCAGACTAAGTCTTAGCTTGCTAAAGCAACACCCCATCCACGCCATTCCTGTACACTTTTCTCCCAACTTCCATCAGTCTATCTGTCCATCTGCCTTTAGCTCAGGGCAGAGAAGCAGCTTCATTCCTGCTTAAAGCAGCTAGCAAGAGATTTCAGCCTGACAGCAGTTATATCCCCCATGTTTCTATCCAGAGACCAACTCCTTTGTAATAAAGGTGACTTAAAAATTATTGTCAGCCGTACTTTGTAATAAAGGTGACTTAAAAATTATTGTCAGTCATACTCCAGTACACCCCATGGACCGAACATGGCCTTCCTAAACAAACCACTCACAATGACTTGTTAAGGGCTGCTCTGACATGAATTGACACACATGAGGCTGCAATTTCTGCCTTTAGGCACAAGAGGGAGGAATTGTACAGGTTTTGCATCACAGAAGGCAGGAAGGAGATTGAAAGATGCAGGAGCAGAGCTAGCGATGGCTGGGGCAAGTCTAGGCTGGGAGATGGACAGAGATGAGGCTGCAGCATCTGTCCTTGGATGTTTGGACAAAGCAAGGCAGCCCCAGCTTGGGCTGCTCCAGACCCCTTAGCCGAAGGGCTAGAGGCTGAGAGCGAGGAGTTGTGAGGGGTGCTCTAGGGTGGGCTATGAAACTGGGCTGTTTGTGCCCGCACGAGCTGCCACAGGAACATTTCTGGACAAACAATAAAGGAGCCAATTCCCCTCTTACCTACTGCAGGACAGGGCACTCAGACGGAGCTGTCAGGGAAGCCGCTGGGCTGCCCTGGCACCGCTGTGCAGGGCCAGGTACTGTTATCTCCTGTGGGATTTACAAGAACAGACATGAGAACCTACAAGAACTGCCATTTACTGGGTCAGACCATAGGTCCATCTTGCCCACTCTTCAGTGTCGCACCAGGGCAGAGAGCAAATGCTGAAAGGGAGAGTGAACTGGGCATGACCAGGGTTTTTTCGCATCTTTCCTCTTTCATTGCAGCCTCCAGCATTTTACGTTCCTAACACTTCCTGTTATCCCTGCCCTGCTGTGATGCCACGTTGGGCAAGGAGGAAGGAGAACCGAGGAGAGGTGCAGCTTCTTCCCTTCAGTCGGCCTCACCCTGCCCCTCAGCAGAAGCCTCCGGCAGACGTGCCACTGCTCTAATGTCTCTGAGAGCATTTGCAGTGTTGCCTGCTGAATAACAAAGCCAGGAAGGGAGCAGGGCTTGGATTCAGGCTTTGGCCCTGTCCCCAGCAAGGCAAGAGTTAGCCCACTGCTGTTTATCCAGTGACTATTATATGTGAGGAAGCCACTGGGGCCAGAGCGCTCTCCCATCAGATCAGCATCCAACTCGGAGATGAAACGTCCATCTGGCCTGCTCCCCGCCTCTAGGCTTCCCAGAGGGCCAGCTTCAAGAGGAGGGCTAGGCAGGCCCTTGGTATGGCTTATGCTGTGGCTGAGAGATTACAGTACTGAGCAGAAAAGTAGGAGATGCAGATTCAATCCCCCTCAAGATGAATGGGGGGCTAGGACCTAGGCCTCCTCCCCCATGGGTAAGTGCTCAGCCCCTAGGTTACTGGATTGAAAGACAGGAGAACCTTCCTCCTCTGGTGTCAACCATTTGCTGATCATGGTTTGCCTGTGACTAAAGTGTTGGGACCTACCCAGCCTCATGTGCACGTCTAAGCAATCCTCCTCCAACCTGGAGCCTAGCCAGGCCACAGCCTCCTGAGGCACTCAGCAGCCATAACTACCTAGAGTCGAAACTGTGCAAAAATTGCTGTAACCTGTCATGTAGGCATGTAAAGGTTACATTAGCTTTAGTCCCAAGTGATGGGGAGCTAACTGTGGAGATCATCAGAGACAAAGTGAAGGGAGTTGGATGTATGGGAGCTCATCAGGCTAAAGCCAGAGGCAGAATAAGGTTAAGATTCAACTCAAAACATGGGGTTAAATAGCCCTGGTAAGTTTGTCCACACTTGGATGGCACCCTGGGCTACAGATATGTTTGGGCCAAGATGACGGGGTGTGGCCTGGGGATGTCAGTGAAGTCGCACTGCATTTGCCAGTAGAAACACTCGGGAATTCATTTTCCTTCTGTAACAGAGCCATGTTACAGTCATTGCAAAGCCATGCTGACTGCCAAGTACTTATTTAACAACCAAGGTTTCCATGGGACTGAAAGCAAACATACCAGACAGAGGAACCCAGCCAGAGCTAGACCAGCTGAGGTCAACCAGCGAGCACGTGACAGAAGGAACTGAACTCAGGGCTTCCGAGCTTTGCTCACCCCCTTCCTCAAGGGCAATGTGTCATATAGGTACATATTAATGCTATTAGCTTCAGCCCCAAGTGGGCTGGGAAATAACTGTGAATACCATCAGAGACAAGATGAGGGGACTTGAATGTATGGGAGCTGATCAGGGTAAAAGCCAGAAGCAGCGTACAGTTAAGATTAGCCTCAACTTAATGGGTAAAACAGCCCTGATTGGTTTGTCTACACTTGGATGACACCCTGGGTTACAGGCACATCTGAGCTAAATTGAGGAGGTGTGGCCTGGGGCTTGGCGACACATAGTGGGTGCACACGGTTGCACAAGCACCCCTTGAGCATGGTGGTACACCCCTTGCAAAAAGGTCACCACTTACCACCCCCTGCCACCACTGACACCACCAGCAACGTCTCTGGGCGATCTGCAATCACCACTGGCTACCACCAATGCTGCTCGTGGCATCTGTGGGTGATTGCCAACTGCTGGTCAGTGCTTGCCACCCCTACCACTAACAGCACCGTGGCTGCCTGCGGGAGCTCCCCGCTTACCACTGCTACACTCCTGCCGCCAACAGTGCTGCCATAGCGCGGGAGCTCACCATGCCCCCCAGCCTCCAGGGGCATGCGGCATTCATGGGCCTGGGGATGTCAGTGAAGTCACACTAGATTGACAGTGGAACCACCTGGGAATGCACAGAATCATCGAATCGTGGAATCATAAAAATTAAGGGCTGAAAGGACCTCAAGGATAATCAGATCCAACCCTCCTGCTCTGGGCAGGAATACAGCTGAGATCAAATGATCCCAGCAAGGTGTCTGTCCAGTCTCTTCCTGAAGACTTCCAAGTTTAGGGACTGCACCACCTCCCTGGGAGGTCTATTCCAGATTCTGGTCACCCTTACCATAAAGAAGTTCTTCCATACATCCAACCCCAAACCATCCTCTAACAGTTTATGGCCATTGCTTCTTGTCATCCTCTGGGGTGCCTTAGTGTACAGTTTTTCTCCCAGTTCTCAGTATTCACCCCTTACATACTTACAGATGGCCCCTCAGTCTTCTCTTCCCCAGGCTGAACAGTACCAAATCCCTTTGTCTTTCCTCATAAGGTTTGTCCTCCAGGCCCTTAATCATTCTTGTGGCCCTTCTCCGTGCCCTTTCAAGATTCTCCACATCTTTTTTGTAGTGCAGTGCCCAGAACTGGACACAGTCCTCCAACTGGGGTCTGAGTAGAGAGGAAGTATCACTTCTTTAGCCCTGGTCATGACGCATTGGCTAATGCATTCCAGTATGCTATTCGCCCTGTTGACTACAGTGCCACACTGGCGACTCATGTTCATCCTCTGATTGGCCGTTACCACAAAGTCCCTTTCAGCCATCATGCTGGCCAGGACAGCTCCTCCTAACCTATATTCAAGTAACTGATTCCTCCACCCTAGGTTTTCTCACTTTTCTCCTGTAACAGAGCCAGGCTCTGTTGTTTGCAAAGTCAAGTGTTTATCTACCAGCCAAAATTTCCATGGGACTGAAAGCAAATACTCATAGCAGACATGGGACCCCAGCCAGAGCTAGACCAGCCATGGTTGCGCAGCGAGCATGTGACAGAAGGAACTGAACGCAGGGCTTCCAAACTTTGCACACTTCCTTCCTCAACAGCAAACCCCCTCACTGTCAGAAATCTGGGCCTCACTTAAGGCTTGAATTTGCTTTCAGAATTTACTCAGAGTGGTAGGCCTCGCTGGGGCCTTGATTAATACATGCAGCTTACACAAAGGCTTTGCTAAAGTACTGGCCAGAGTAGGCCTTACCAGAAAACCTGACTGATATATGAACTCCTCACATAAACAAAACTTGGGATGTGGGCCAGATGTGCACTTCTGCCAAGAGATGGGAATGGGAGATGATGGTGCAAGATAGGATAGTCCAGTACCAGAATGATAAGGCTGGAATGGGAACACCCAAGTCAGAATGGGAAACAAACCCACGGTGTGAGATGGTTTGAGACATTTAAGATACAGATGAAATGCAATGCACAATATGTTTTGATCATTGCATAAGAGAATCAGAAGGCAGAAAAACTTTATAGCAGCCTGGGGGAGCCAGCATGGTGTGGCGCCAACTCCCTTGTCACAGGTACAAATGCCTTAATTTATGGTCTCATGTGCTTGTTAGCCACATTGTGTTAGGGCTGTGCTTGTTAGCAATAAACCTTGCCAAATCTTTGCCACTGAACTGAGCCTGTGGTTGTTTTTTAAGACAAGATTGGTATTGGAATCTCATGGCTACAACTTGTCTACATACCGCGGTTCCTGAAACTTCAACACTGACAACTCATCAATAACACACGATGAGGACAACAGCAGTGATGACACTGATAATCCCAGATGGCAAGTCACTGGGACCAAAAAAAAGGTAAGAGTTTGATAGGATATAAGCTTTACCACAATGCTTCTGTGTTAACAGTTTATGTTGCAATAATATTTTGTGCTTCAGTTTCCCGTCACTGGCTAACATATATAGCAGAGGTAGGCAACCCCCGGCATGGGTGCCAAAGTATGGCACTCAAAGGCAGTTGTTTGGTATACATGCCTCTGGGTGGATGGTGGGAAGGGGCCAGGGCTACATGGCAACAGCAAGGATTGGACCCCTCATGGCTCCCCCGTCATCCACCCCTGGCACACCAACATCTTACAGATTGAAGTTGTGGGTGTTTTCGGCACTCTGCCCAAAAATGTTGCTGACCCCTGTTATACAGGGTGAAAAGAATGGGTTAAAGTAGGAGTGTCAAACTCACCTCAGGCCCCAGGCAGGATCAGGACCATGGAGGCTCATCTTGGGCCAGATCTGTGGGCCAGCAGCAGCTGCGGTGGGTCTGCAATTCAGGTAGTGGCATTGGGCTTGGGGCAAATGTTGGCACAGGCAAAGGGACATAGCCCTTTGCCACCCTGCCACTGACAGCCATGTCTGTCGGTGTCCAGGGATCTTGAATTCTTTGGCACACTACACTCCTTAACAGCTGACACCTTGCTGGTTGTGGTCCATGGGCCAGATGTTTAACATCCCTGGTTTCAATACGTTTCTTTAGGAAAGAAGTCCTAAACAAATGATCTTCTCTTTGCCATACAGGCATATTCCACCCAGACCAAAACCAGACAGAAACCAGGCCTCATCAAAGACGTTCCTTCCACAGAACTTCTGACAGAAAACTGGGATTGTCCCGGACCAGTTCCCCCCACCCCCAACCAAAAACATCTGCTTTCCTTAGACATCTTCATGGCCGCATCAAAGGTTCAGGTACTGCACAAGAAGAACTTTGGTGCTGAAATTACCACAGGACTTGTGCTTTGATGGCCATGCAGAAGCATGGAATGAGAAGGTTGGAAGGGCTCTTGAGAGGCCATCTTGTTCAACCCCCTAGTCACAGCAAGATGATCCATGTCTAGACCACCCAGGACAGTCATTTGCCTACCTTGAATGCTTCCAGCAACAAACACTACACACATCCTTTCAATATCACCTCTAGGCCTCAGAGTCAGAAAGTTCTTCCTCATACCCAACACAGTCAAAATGTAAGCCCATGACTCCTTGCCCTGTGTCCTGGACAAATCATCTCCATCATCTTTGTAACAACCTATGGCCTTCCACTATAGCATGGGTCATGGTCCTTCTTGGATCTCTCATGTCTGTTTTAACAACTGTCCTACAGTGGTAGGATATTGACAGTGACCTTTCCCCTTGCTTTAACAGTGGCATCTTAGGGTGTTCTTGGTGTTTGGGGGCATTGGATCTGGTAGCTGGGGCTTGTTAAGAGCTATTCTGACTTTAATTGACACACACAAGGCTGCAATTTCTGCCTTCAGGCATAAGAGGGAGGAATTGTACAGGTTTTGCATTGTAGAACGCAGGAAGGAGACTGAAAAATGCTGGAGCTGAGCCAAGGGTAGAAGGGTGAGTACAAGCTGGGAGACGGTTAGAGATGAGGCTGCAGCATCTGTCCTTGGGTGTCTGGAGAGAGCAAGACAGTCACAGCTTGGACTGCTCCAGACCCCTTAGCAGAATGACTAGAGGCCCAGAGAGAGGGATTGTGAGGGGTGCTCTAGGGTGGGCTGTGAAACTGGGCTGTTTGTACCCACACAAGAGCTGCCACAGGAGCATTTCTGGACAGACAATAAAGGAGCCAATACCTCTCTTATCTACTACAGGAGGCGGCACTCAGATGGAGCTGTCAGGGAAGCTGCTGGTCTTTCCTGGCACTGCTGTGCTGGATCAGGCACCGTGATCTCCTGTGCGATTTATAACAACAGACATGAGAACTTATAAGAACTGTCATTTACTGGGTCAGATCATAGGTCCATCTTGCCCACTCTTCAGTGTCGCACTGTGGCACAGAGCAGATGCTGAAAGGGAGAGTAAACTGGGCCTGACCAGGGTTTTTACCCCACGGTTCCTCTTCCAATTGCAGCCTCCAGCATTTAAGGTCTAGGTAGGACTGATTCAGAGGCTGTGCCCCAACTCTCATGCTCAGTGGTGACTGGTGCCCCTTTCCTCCAAAAATGTGTCCCTTTCCTGTATCAATCTGGCCAAACGGCCAAGTGTCCACCACATTAGTGGCAACACGTCCCACACACTTGGATTACCACTGGAAGAAGAAGAACTTCCTTTTGTTCTTTTTAAATGTACTCCCTACTAGTTTCATTGTGACCTCTAGTTCTTCTATGGGGACAGACAGTAAATACTTAAACCGTACAAACTTTCTCTTCACCACTCACCTTAATATCATGACTCAGACCCTAAAATTCAGTGACCCAGCACCCACCTCACCCCAGGGCAACATTACCTAGCCCAGCTCAGGCTTCCCAAACCCGCATGAGCTGCATGGTCCCAGCTGTGCCAGCTGCTTCACCACAAACCTCAGCACCTTTCTGGCAGCTTCTTGTGTATGGCCATAACTGCTATTGTATCCCCCAAAGATGGAGCCCCACTCTTCCAAAGCCTTCCATCACCATGGCCTTGACTAACCACTGTTGTGCTCCCTCACACACTGAGTCCTACCCTGCAGGAAGCTTCCCACCCCATGGCCATAACCATCTGCCTTCTCACAGATACAGCCACCTCCGCCAGACCCTTCCCCACCAACACCCAGTGTGTTTTCCTCTGCCCCTTCTCTTCACCTTCATAATCCATAGGGCCAAGGTGGCTGCAAGCCTGCCAGGCAGCAAAGCTATATTCACGGTTTTATTCAGCAACCTCTGGCAAGATTAAAATTGGTGCTGAGAGAGTGGGGAAATGTCCTACCCTGGCTTATCCCTCTTGCCTCTCAGCCAGTCCCCACAGAAAGAGGACAAAGGCCTGTACCCCACTCAACCCCCAGTCCACCCCAGTTGCACAGGGCCCTGACCTGGGTATCAGGCTGGCCCAAGGAAGCTGGCTCTTAAACCTCTCTTTCAAACTCCTTCCCCTGGGCCAGCCTTGCCTCCTCATTAAATACAGTGGGGACCAATGGGAGTCATCAAGCATACTAATGCCTTCTCCCACACTAATGGCTGGATGGGACTCAAAGGGGAGGCTGAGTTGGAGGAGCTGTGGAGAAAGGGGTGCAGGGAGAAGACTTCCTTTCTCCTTCTACTACTTAGGAGGGACTCAGAAGGATGCAGCCAGCATCGGGGCTGCCAGGGGTTACATCTTCCATTTCCCTCCCCCATCCCTTCAGTGGCTCTGCCCTCCCAGTGTCTCTAACCTGTCCCCTCATCCCTGCTTTGCTCTGGTGCTGTGGCCAGGAAGGAAACAAGAGGATTGAGGAGAGGTGCAGCTTCTTCTCCTTTAGCCAGCCTCACTTCTGTTGCTCAGCAGAAGCCTCTGGTAGATTTGCCATTGCTCTAATGTCTCTGAGAGCATTTGCAGCCTTGCCTGCTGAATAACAAAGCCGGGAAGGGAGGGGGGCTTGAGTTTAGTTTTTGGCCCTGTCCCCAGAACAGCAAGAGTTAGCCCACTGTTGCTTATGCAATGACTGTTACATGTGACGAAACCACTGGGACCAGAACGCTCTCCCATCCGATCAGCATCCAGCTCAGCGAGATACACCATCCATCTGGCCTGCTCCCCACTTCCAGGCATCCCAAAGAGGAGAGCTAGACAGGCCCTAGACATTTCTTATCCTGTGGCTGGATGGTTACAGCAATGAGCAGAAAAGTAGGAGATGCAGATTCAATCCCCCTCGAGATGAATGGGGGGCTAGGACCTAGGCCTCCTCCCCCATGGGTAAGTGCTCAGCCCCTAGGTTACTGGATTGAAAGACAGGAGAACCTTCCTCCTCTGGTGTCAACCATTTGCTGATCATGGTTTGCCTGTGACTAAAGTGTTGGGACCTACCCAGCCTCATGTGCATGTCTAAGCAATCCTCCTCCAACCTGGAGCCTAGCCAGGCCACAGCCTCCTGAGGCACTCGGCAGCCATAACTACCTAGAGTCGAAACTGTGCAAAAATTGCTGTAACCTGTCATGTAGGCATGTAAAGGTTACATTAGCTTTAGTCCCAAGTGATGGGGAGCTAACTGTGGAGATCATCAGAGACAAAGTGAAGGGAGTTGGATGTATGGGAGCTCATCAGGCTAAAGCCAGAGGCAGAATAAGGTTAAGATTCAACTCAAAACATGGGGTTAAATAGCCCTGGTAAGTTTGTCCACACTTGGATGGCACCCTGGGCTACAGGCATGTTTGCACCAAGACGATGGGGTGTGGCCTGGGGATGTCAGTGAAGTCACACTGCATTCACCAGCAGAAACACTTGGGAATTCATTTTCCTCCTGTAACAGAGCCATGTTACAGTCATTGCAAAGCCACGCTGACTGCCAAGTACTTATTTAACAACCAAGGTTTCCATGGGACTGAAAGCAAACATACCAGACAGAGGAACCCAGCCAGAGCTAGACCAGCTGAGGTCAACCAGCGAGCACGTGACAGAAGGAACTGAACTCAGGGCTTCCGAACTTTGCTCACCCCCTTCCTCAAGGGCAAACCCCTAACTGTCAGAAATCTGGGCCTCACTTCAGGTCCGAATTTGATTTTAGAGTTTGCTTAGAGTCACAGGGACTAAAAAAATGTTAAGAGTTTGCCAGACTATAGGCTTTACCGCAATGCTTCTGTGTTAACTGTTTATATTGTAATTATGTTTTGTGCCCCAGTTTCTCCTCACTGGATAACTTATACAGGGTGAAGAGAATGGGTTAAAGCAGGGATGTCAAACTCACCTTCCAGGCCCCAGGCAGGATCAGGACCATAGAGGCCCATCCTAGGCCAGATCTGTGGGCCAGCAGCCACTGTGGCTGGTCTGCATTCAGGCAGTGGCATTGGCCTTGGGGTGAATGTTGGCACAGGCCCAGGGACATAGCCCTTACTTGCCTCCCTACCACCAACAGCCACATCCATTGGTGAGCAGGGACCCTGAAATCTGTGGCACATCACACCCCTCAATGTCTGCTGCCTTGCTGGCTGGCCCATAGGCCATATGTTTGACATGCCTGGTTTCAAAACTTTTCTTTAAAAACAAAATTCTAATTGAGTGATCTTCTCTTTGCCATACAGGCGTACACCAGGACCAAAACCAGTCAGACACAGGCCTCATCAAAGACGTTCAATCCACAGAACTTCTGGCAGAAATATGGAATTTTCCCTGACGAGTTCCCACCCCACCACCCTGAACAAAAAGCATCTGCTTTCCTTGGACATCTTCACGGTCTCATCAAAGATGCAAGTATCACACATAAAAAATACTTTGGTGCTGAAATACCCACGGGACTTGTGCTTTGATGGCCACACAGAAGCATGGAAAGATCATATTGGAAAGGATCTTGAGAGGTCGTCTTGTTCAATGCCCTACTGTCAACAAGATGATCCTTGTCTAGACCATCCCAGACATCTGTTTGCCTACCTTCAACATTTTCAGCGACAAACGCTCCATGTCCTTTCAATATTATCTCTAGGCCTGAACCACCCCCAATCAAAAAGTTTTTCCTCATACCCAACAGTCAAAATGTAAGCCTTGCTCTGTCACCTCTGGATAAATCATTTCTATGTCTTTGTCCACGACACTTTTGGGCAACTGTGCATATGCTGCCAAAAGGGCAGGTGGCTATTTGCTGTATAGCTCAGACTGCACATGCCCAAGCTTGCACCACTGCCAGGGAAGTTTTTGGCAGCAGCGAACACACCCCAGCCACCCAAGAAACAGGGCTTCCCCCAGTCCTCCCTGCATAAGGGTGAAGGGGGGGATCACCGTGGTGGCACACCCCCAGCCCCAGGCCCCTATGCCCCCCAGAACAGCTAGAAGGGAGGGGGAGGAGGGCGGAGGGCATGGAGGGAGGGTGGTGGACATGGACCAGATGCATGCACAGCCAGGGGGTGAAGCAGGACCGGAACTGGAGTGGCGGGGAGGAGGTAGAGCGGGGCCAGACCTGGAGTCACCAGGGGAGTTGGGTAGAGTGAAGCCGGACCTGTAGTGGCAGGGAGGCGGAACAGAGCGGGGCTGGACTTGGAGTAGTGGGGAATGGGGTAGAGTGAGCAGCTGGGGGGGGGCGAGTTGAGCAGGGCTGGACCTGGAGCTGTGGGGGGTGGGTAGATCGGGGCCAGACCAGGAGCAGCAGCCGGGCTGGTGCAGGGCCGGACCTGGAGCAGCGGGGGTGTGAGGTACAGCTGGGCCAGACCCAGAGTAGTGGAGGGGCGGAGGACATGGAGCTGGGCCAGACCTGGAGTGGCAGGGTGGTGGGGTACAGCTGGGCCAGACCCAGAGCAGAGGGTGGGGGGGTCTGAGCTGGGCCAGACCCAGAGAGGTGGTGGGGTACAGTTAGAGCAGGGCAGGACCAGAGCAGCAGGGCAGGCGGGGTAGAGAGGGCCAGAAACTGGAGTGGCAGGGGGGGTGGGGGCAGGCGCCAAGCCAGATGCAGGGCTTCATCCCCCAGCCCAGCCCCCATCATTCTTGATGGGCAATTTGCTAGTCATCTTTATAACAACCTATGGCCTTCTACTCTAGTAGCAGCCATGGTCCTTCTTGGATGTTTCAGTGTATTTTAGCAACTGTCTGGAAGTGGCAGGACACTGACAGTGTCCTTGTCCCCTTGTTTTCCTGTGGCAGATTATGGGGTTCTGGTGTTTGGGGACATTGGGCCTAGTAATTGTGTGATACAGGTTTCACATAAAATTAAACAAATGCTTTTATAGTATTTTTTTAAATAGGGACAATATTGTCTTGACCAGGGGGATTTAGACTATCTGTGACCTCCAGAGGTCTCTTCCAGTGCTACTTTTCTATACATCTATGCAGGCATCTGAATACTTATTCAACCCCTCACTCTTCACTTCTCTAGAATTCATATTCCCAGTTCTTCCAACCATTCTCCATAAGTAATATATTCAAACACCTCTAGTCATATTTTTGGTGGTCTCCAGTGGGCTGTCTGTAATTTAGTCAATATGCTTCTTAAAGCTCTGTGCCCGGAAGTAGACTCAGAACTCCAAGGCAAGCCTTACCTCATGCCTCCATTTCTTTTCAACAGACCAGACCACAACACCTGTAGTTCAGTAAAACCAGGGTGTCTATAATGCAAGGATGGTGAACTCTGGCACACCTGCTACAAAGGGCAAGGGCAGCCTCTGTGTGTGGTACACAGCCGATTGTGGAGGGGGAAAGGAGCATAGTGGGAGATGGGGAAAGGAGTAGAAAGCAGAGCAACAGATCAGGCAGGGAGCACAGGGAAAGGAGCAGGAAGAAATGCAAAAGATCTGCCATAGGAAGAGGATTGGAGTGACACTCAGGGCCTAATTTTGCCCCCAAACGTGAATTGCCTCCTGCCTCCAAGAGGAGATGTCATCTCTTGAGAGATGCAGTCTGAAAAGGAAGTGTGACATACAAAGGAGAACAAGAGAAAGAAGCACCATTTCTCAATAAAAAGATTTCAACAGTTTGATTAAAATGTTTTATTATTTGTGGCTACTCACAAAAAAAAAATCCTAAAATACCTATTTCAGAATATTTTTACTAAAAGTAGCAGCAAAATACGGTTTCTTATGAGCTAGAATATTATTGTTGTTGTTAGTCATAGAGACGTTGGGCTGGAAGAGATCTCCAGAGGTCACATTTAGTCCAACCCCTGACCTGAGCAGGAGCATCCCTCTGCAAACCATCCCATACAAATCCATAATCTAACCAAATCCATAATCTACTAGGGGGTACCAGTGGGGAATGGGAGAGACCTTGTTCTCCCGAGCACCTCCCAGAGTAACAAGGAATAACAGCCATAAGTTGCTAGAGAGTAGGTTCAGACTAGACATCAGGAAGCGCTACTTCACAGTTAGGGCAGCTAGGATCTGGAACCAACTTCCAAGAAAAGTGGTGTTGGCTCCTGCCTTGGGGGTCTTTAAGAGGAGGCTTGATGTTTACCTATCTGGGGTCATTTGAGCCCAGTTTTCTCCCTTGCCCAGGGCAGGGGGTCAGACTAGAAAATCTGCAAGGTCCCTTCTGACCCTACATCTATGAATCTATAACCTATTACTGTAACTACACTGGTGAGTGACATTGTTACATACATACAAGGAAGGAATCACAGGATCATCATAAAATCCTAGAGAAGCTGGCTGGAAAGGCCCTGCGGAGGTCACAGCAGATGCATCTACCCATGCTATTAATATGCCTGAACAAACTTCGACACAGTTCAATCTGGAGTTTATTGCTCCTGGGTATAGTGTTTGCATGTGTGCCCAGGACTGCAGCATGTTGAGTCAATGTGGCATTGCCCTGGCTAGCAGGGAGTCTGGGGGCGGGGGGTCTCAGCCTGCCAGTCCAGAGCTGCTCCCCCTTGGTCAACATGCTGTGGAGGGGCTGGCTGGGGCACAAGGGTGCTACAGTGCGGGGCTACTCAGCAGGCAGCCCCATGCACTGTAACACCTGTGTGCCACAGCCAGCCCCAGTCACTATCTACACATGCATTGCAGCACACTAAATAGCTCCGCCGTAGCACAGTACTTGTGTTGAGCAGTACTATCCTACAGCAGAGTTAATTAGTTTACTGCAGCCTAATAGCGCTGTACGTGTAGACGGTGATGCTTTACTGAAAGAGCGAATTCATCAACTCCCCAGTAAAGCACATGTGTAGATGTGCCCATCTAGTACAAACCTCTGCCTGAGGAAGGATCAGCCATATCTAAACCATCCCATAAAATCCATAATCTAAACTCTACATACAACTACTGTTAACCCAACCCAACACAGACCTAACACCCAAACCTGCCACAGATAATGCAAGAGGACCATGGCAGCCGGTGTCCTGCTTCTGTGAATGATGTTAATATACACTCAAGAGCTCCCAGGTAGAGGCCACTTCCCCCACTACAGAAGAAAGCAAAAACCCTCTATAGCAGATACCCTTGGGATCATGGGGTAAAATTCCTTCCTGACCCCAAATATGGCATCGATCTGATCCTGAGTGGAGAACCAAGACGTTTTACCCAGGAACTTCCAGCTTTTGAATCCCAGCAGGAGCCCAGCCCAATCACAATCCCCAGCCTTGGCTGCACCCAACACCCAATGCATTTGAGAAAGGTGAAATCTCTCATGCCCCACCCCCATGACACATGAAACAGCAGGAAGGGGAAAAAATTATTTTTGTGACATTTGTGTTCTATTACCAGGATTTCCCAGGCTTCTGGTCTTTGCTGGTTGCGCCCCCCTCACTTCTGCTACACGTGTCAGGGTGTGTCAAGGCATTGAGTGTTAGCTGCCACCAAGGCTGGGAATTTTGACCGGGACTGTGCTGGGACCAAAGCTGGAGGTCCCTGGCTAGATGGTCTTACCCTTCCACTCAGAATTAGACTATTTGGGGTCAGGAAAGAATTTTACTGCATAGTCAGACTGGTATGGATTGGGCTGGGGGGTGTTGCCTTCCTCTGAAGCAGAGGGCTCTCTCACACATAAGTTAATAACTTTTTACAGAAGCAGGGTGTTGGCTGCCATAATTACCTTGCTTTACCAGTGGCAGGTTCAGATGTTGTCTTGTGTTGCATCAGGATTAACAATAGCCTTACAAAGAGTTTAGATTACGGATTGTCTAGGATGGTTTGGGAAGGGATGATACTTCCTCAAGCAGGGGGTTGGGATAGATGACCTCTGGAGGTCGCTTCCAGACTGCTTTCTCTATAATTTGTACGAAAGACCTCAAAACATCTATCAAGGAGAAGCAGACAGTAGATGTTCAGACATATCCCAACAGCACAAGGCAGAGAGGGCCTGGATGGCAATGCTTGGGGAAGCAGTGCAGGAAGTGGATAGAGGATCAGGTTCACCTGGATGCTAAAAATGACCCATTCCTAGCACCTCACAAACCAGGTGGTTGCCTGTGAAAGTTCATACTTTCTGAATGAATTAGTTTTTAAGGTACCACCCTGCCCTCCCTTCTGTGCATCTTCAGCCTAATGTGGCTAGCCACCGTATAAATGGAAAACATTTGCATTGTAATACTGGCAAGTCATTCCAAGGGGATTGGTAACAATGGCTAATTATTCACAACACACTAATTACCAGTATTTAGACATTTCCAACTTTTCCCGAGATGCATTTTGCAGGCTGTATGGAGACTCAGGAAAGGGCGAGTATTCACATTAATAATGAGGAAAAAAATACCGCAAAAATTCTCAGGGTAGCTTTTAAGCACTCTGGGTTGCTGTATGAGAACTGCATAATTATATGGATAAGTGCTTAATGTACAGCTTCCTTCTAGGAAAATTCAGAGTGCTTACCAGATTGGTATTTCAATCTAATAATGGTCTAAAATAATGAGATAAAGCTTTCACTCCACATTTCTGCAGGCACTTACTACCAAAATGGAAGAGACCTCTGCAAAAGAGAACAGTTTGATTCTGTCCTGTTGAGTAAAGAACAAATGTTTTGCCGGCACCCTGCTGCCTGACAAATGCTATGGAGGGCAGAGGGCAGCCAATTCATTATCAGAAGCAAGTTCCATTATGATTTAGCCTGTGTGTCCCTTTGGAAGGAACTAATGATGCTGTAGCAAATGGCAAATTAGCTGGAGGGGTGTACGCACAAATCTAGAGGCATCACTAGCAATTTTTTGTGCTCTAGGCAGAGATGATGGAGAATGAGGGGAAGGGGGGACACTATTCACCCACCCTTAATTATACTGCCGTACAAATCATTAGGATTCTAGGAGGAATTCAATGAGCTGACAAACAAGATTACAGTTGCACTTTATCCCAGTGACTAATTAGCCAGAGTTCCCTGTAGATTGTTACTTTGTGCCTGTATCTTCTGTGTGGCTTCCCATTTTATTTATGCGAGAAGAAAGGATTTTGGAGGGGTGATCTCTTTTATTGAACCAACAGCATGGTTGGGTTAAAATCAGACAAGCTTTCGAATGCCAGGCATCCACGCTGAGGAAGAATGAATACATAATTATCATTTTAACTCATGAATGCCACCCAGTTCTTTGCAGCAGGGACTGTCTTGCACAAGGGATAAGCCAGGGGCCTTGCTTTGCCTTTGTTGAGGCCTATGGCTACTACCATCATGTCACAGGTAAATTGAAAGGAGCTGAAGACTATAACAGGAGGCCAGGCCCAATAAAAAAAAAAATCACTACAGAAAAATCCTTGTTTCTCACATAATTCTTGGACCAGCCCAGCTACAGCATCACTCCAACATGATCAGAGAATATTATTTACATCGTACTTCAATAAGGGCCAGCAGCCTAAACAGAGCCACATTGAATAACAGCAGCAAAGCAAATAGATTTCCCTTCCTCCAAGCAGAAGATCGTAGCCTTATGGAAATGAAGTGCACTGATGAGCTGAATTGAAATGAGGGTCACGTCTCCGGTCTGCAGAGCGGCAGGGCTTTCCACAGAAAACAATCCCCAGGGTCTGACCTGCCCATGCTAGAAGCTTCCTTCCTTTGCAAGAGAAAGCACCAGTCATGGGATGCCCCCCAACTCACACTCCCAACCAGCCGCACACCCTGCCAGTTAATGCCCCTCTGGAAAGGAGGGGGCCATCATGTCTCTGCTTTCTTGTAGCAGAGCGGCTGGGGGACAGGGGGTCTCTATCACCCTGTTCAGAGGCTGCACTAAGAAAGTGTGCGTGCATGGCGTGCAAGGGCAGGCCCAGCAAATGATGAAAGGGGAGGGTGCTTCCTTCTAAGCAGTGCCAGCACATAGGGGGTGCACGGGGGCGCATGTGCACCCCCTGAGAGCACTGGCGTACCCCCTGACAGGCTGCACTCCCCACTTAGGTGTCGGGCAGGGGGGGCAGGCAGGAGCACCAGTGCACCCCCTGCAAGCGCTGGCTGGGGAGTGGGAATGCCGGATAAAGCACCATGGCCACTTCTGGGAGTGCTGTGACCACTTCCAGGAGCACCACAGCCTTGAACCTCCCCCCCCCCCCCCCCCGGCCCCCAAGTCCCCCCCACCAGTTGGTGGGATTGGCTGCGGGGTAACCCCCTCCCAGGTTGCTGATTGGTTGCTGGGGGGGCATGTGCTCCCCCTGACTAAAGTGGCACCAGTCACCCATGCTTCTAAGAGATCAACTAAAGCAGACAGGAGGCCTGTTCAACGACTGTCTGACTGAGTTCAAAATAACTCCCCGCACCACCAAGGAGCTATTGTGCTTATCAGAGGTTTCCTCTAACCCTTGCAGCATTGACTCCGTGAGGGCCAGCAAAAAAAAAAAAGGCCACAGAACACTTCTTATTGCTAAAGCATACCACCATGGATTTCAGCCAAACCGCACATATGTTTCCTGTTTGCTGATGTTGAAACTCCCCAAACTGAAAGGAGATGCATTCAGCGTGACTCACGCCACTCCTTGCTTCTCCCTCCTCTTTGACCAGGCTGGCAGTACAGTGTACAGCCACGACAGAGCTGAGGCGCAGGGTCCTGCGTTCCTGGCTTCAGTTCTCAATTATTCTTCCACAGTCAGGCATTCAGAGAAATCACGGAGAAATGCTAGCAGCATGAGGCTGGAAGAGACCTCTAGCAGTCATCTAGTCCAACCCTTGCCTGAGGCAGGATCAGCCCTATCGAAACCATGCCATATAAATCCATTGTCCTAACTCTTCATTCAACAACCACAGTCAACCCTAACACAGCACAAGACATCACACCCAAACCTGCCACAGGGAAAGCCGGGGGGCCACAGCCGCTTCTATAAAAGGTTGTTAACACACACTCAAAAGATCCCAAGTAAAGATCTATGCCCCCCTTTCCAGAGGAAGGCAAAAGCCCCCACAGTCAGTACCAATTCCTTTCAATCCACCCTTGCCATGGACATGACAGCACAGCAGGGCCCTGCCTTACCCCTTGTGGAAGACAGTCCCTGCCACAAAAAATCAAGCTTTATTAATTTATTAAAATTCTAATTATGTATTAGAACATGAGAACCTAAGAGGTGCCAGACTGGTTCACATCAATGGTCCATCTAGCCCAGCATCCTGTCTCTATAGGCCCCAAGACCTCCTGGTTAACCTCCCCCTGGCTCTGCTCAATCTGGCTATCTACAAGACTGGGAAGGGGGCTCTGATTGGGAGGAACCCGGACGAGTGCAGGACTGCTTTCCTGGCACTCCTCTGCTCACGTCTTTGGATGGAGATTTACTGGCCAGCATCAATAGGCTGCCTTGACATCTTCAGGGGGCAGTGGGCACTGACTGGTGTGCTCTGTTCAGTGTCCACTGCTGATGCCTTACTTATTAACCTATGACCTCACTCCTGTTCCTATCCTCTTTTTTGCTGTCCAGTGTATTTAGTTGATGTGTCCTCAGTGGCCTCCCTTCTTACGTGAGGCTTATAGTTCCCCATGATAAGCCATTCCCATGACCAAGTGGTGCATCAAATAGGCCTGTTTCTATAGGCCCCACCAGGCCACAGGACGTCCTGGTTAACCTTGTCCTGGCTCTGCCCAAGATGGCCATCTATAAGACCAGGAAGCAGACTCTGGCCGGGGGGAACCTGGGCAAGTGTGGGTCTATCTTCCTGTCACACCTCTGCTCACATCTCCAGTAAGAGTTTCGTTGGTCAGCATCCACAGGCTCCCTTGACTCATTCAGAGGGCAATGAGAGCTGGCCAGTGCACTCTGCTCAGTGTTCCCTTCTGGATCCCTTGTTTTGAACCTGTAACCATCACTCCCATTCCTGTTTTCTTTTTATTTGTCCCAAACCACAAATTGAAGTGTCCCTACTGGCTTCCTTTATTAAGGGAGGCTTATAGTAATTCATGATGTGCCAAAGCCCATAGTCTTATGGCACATCAAATAGGCCTGTCTCAATAGTTTTTCTTGGTGGGCCTTGGCCCACAATACCATCAGTGTAACAAATAGGCCTGTCTCTTGACAGTGGCAGAAGCGGATGCTACATGTGGAGAGTATTGAACTGGATATCTCAACAGTAATCTATCCCCTATTCAAGACCTTCCCTGGAATCCACCATTTATTAGGTTAGAGATGCCAAAGGAAACATCTCCAACAGTTCTGTTCAACAGTTATGAGCAGATCTTGTAGGAGTTCCGGTTGTGCTACGTTATACATATGTTAAGCCATAGTAAGCTACCGCGCCAAAAAGCAGTATGGGAGAAAGGAGCCTCATGACTGCTGGATGACCCAGTAAGAAAGAAAAAAATAAAAACACACCAATGAGCAAGAATACACTGAGGAGAGTATGAAAATAACAGCTGAAATACTCGAGGGCAAATGGAAAGACTAAGAACTTACTAATCATAGAGAAATCAAGATAAAAGGGACCTCCAGAGGTCATCTAGTCCAGCACCCTACCTGAGGCAGGATCATCCCTATCCAAACCATTCTGTACAGTCCATCATCTAAACTCTACATAAGACTACCATGAACTCTGACCCAACATAGACCTAACACCCTAGCCTGCACAAGTAAAGCAGGGGAACCATGGTAGCCAGTGTTCTGCTTCTATGAAATGTTGTCAATATATGCTCAAGAGATCCTGGGTAGAGGGCCATGTCCCCAGCTATAGAGGAAAGCAAAAACTCCCATAGTCCATACCTATCTGACCATGGGGTAAAATTTCTTCCTGACCCCAAATATGATGATCAGTCTGACCCTGAGTGGAGGAGAAGACCCTTTAGCCAGGAACCTCCAGCTTTGGACTTAGCAGGAGCATTGGCTTAGTCCAGTCAAAATCCCCAGCCTTGGCTGTAGCCAACACTCAATGCGTCTGAGGAAGACTTAAATATACCCTGACACATGTAGAAGAAAGGGAATGAGACAGAGATCACAAGGACTGAAATTCTTGGCAAATGGAACAAGCAGAGATGAAGATCTCAACAGAGAGAGAGAGAGGGGGAGAAGAATTGGCACAAGACAGGGGACATGCAATTATAAATGCAGCGATTGGGAGACCTGTCCCTGGTAGAGACCTAGGGGAGGGTGAATGACAGTGTCTCTGCCTGTCAAGGGCAAGCTTCACTAACTTGGATTGACTTCATCAGGCCAGCTGTTGGATTGTCCAAGAACAATAAATGTAGCTGAGGTTTTGCCGCTGAAAATGGATCCAAGTTGTTTTTTCGGCATTGCCTTTGGACTCTGCAAGATGGCCTGCTCGTGTCAGCCTTCCAGAACACACAGACTCCAGTAGCCTGTATAGCAAAATAACAGCGACCAGAGACCACCCAAGAAAACACTCCACAGTCCTCAGAATAACTGATCTATCCTCCATGAATTAATCCAGTCCCTTGAACCTGGCTCTGCACTCCACCAATGAACTCTATACATCAATGACACATGGCATAACAAGTTCACCTTTTTTGGTTTTAAAACCATTACCTACTAATTTCAGTGGGATGCCCCTTGTTCTAGTATTTTGGGACTTGGTGAACAATGCCCTGTTCACTTGGTCCACACCCTCTTTCCTATCCCCCCTCAGCCCTGTCATTTCCAGTCTTAGTCTTTTTTAGTCTCTTCTGGTATGGAAAATGCTCCAGACCCCTGATCACTTAAATACTAGTGATTACAAAGCACTGGAGGGGAAAAAAATCAAGTCTTGTAGAAACTGCCATGTGATCCCATCACTTTTGATTCTGATCTATCTGGTACAGAAGGATTTTAGGGATATACCAAGATATCATATCATAACCCTGTAATTAGATGGCTGACATGAGTAGCTTTGTTCTACATAGGCAAGACATTTTCAGTGCCAAAACCAGTTTGCACACTTTGGAGCAAATAATCAGAGGATCCAAACTACATAGTTTGCCCATGTTCCTCAGACAGCTCTTCGTGGCTGGGGACAACAGGTTAATTCTGTGGTGTCAATGCTGGGACATGGGTGGCCAGGTCTGATGGTCCAAAGGAGATCAAGGTTACTATATGGGAGTACAAACCAGAATCAGAGAGGGCAAGCAGAATCCAGGGACGAGCCAGGTGAGAAAACCAAGAGATTGAGAGGTAAGTGAGGTCCACAAGCAAGCCAAGGAGGTCAGGAAGCAAAGTTACCAGAAGCACTATCTGAAGTCAGCCAAAGGTCTATAACCCAACCACTTCCTGGGCTTAAACAGGGGGAAGTGTAGGGTCAGGTAATGAGACCCAGGCCACCAACTCAGGGGTCAGGGAGTAGACAGTGACTCAGGCACAGATAGAGGCTTCAGATAGGCCTCAACCAGCCTATCAAAGCAGAATAATAGAGTGGTGGGTTGGGAGAGATAGCCATGCTGATTAGACTAAGGTCCTGGGTTCAAAGCTACAGCCCTGACATGTGGGTCAAAAAAGACTTTCCAACAGTAACACCAAAAATATGTGTTAAACCCTGTTGAAAATAAACTCTGAATCCATGGCTTGCAAATACTTACACCCAGGGGAAGATCCACCTTTTCAAGGGCTGACGTCTTCAGTCAGAAACTGAAGTGAGGGGCTGGACACCACAGTCTTGACTCAAAGAAAATGACAACATCAAGGCTCTGTAAATACCTTGGCCCCATCCCCACAAAGGTTGGTGATGTTGAATATGAGTCAAGGGGGGGGATGGCAATGGGGGTGGAGGTATGGAAATCAAAATGACCATATCCATAGTGGGAGCAGAACTCAGAGAGCTCCAAGCACTCAAGTCAACAGGACAGTCTCATCTCCCAGAGCTCTGAGACAGGCCACAAATTCACAGGTCTGTTGGCATGGACTGTGAATCAATCTATCAACCAGGGCACGGGACCAAAAATTGGATGATGGAATATATGGTGCCAATTAAGATGGAAGAAAAATTAATCCCAACAATTCCAAGCCTGGCATCTTGACCTCAGTAGTACAAGGCTTTAGACCAAGTTTTGTGGAAAAGAACAATTAAGGACACGGAGATAAACAGAAAATGGGCATGAGTTTATCAAAGGTACGTCATGCCAGAGTTACCTGACATCTTTCTTTAATGGGATAATTTCCGCAGCTGGAATACTGCATCCAGTTTTGGGCTCCACAATTCAAAAGGATATGGAGAAGCTTGAGAGAGTCAGAGAAGAGCCACGCGCATGATCAGAGGTCAGGGAAGCAGACCCTACGATGACAGGCTGAGAGCCCTGGGGCTCTTTAGCCTGGAAAAGTGCAGGCTCAGGGGTGATCTGATGGCCACCTATAAGTTTATCAGGGGTGACCACCAGTATCTGGGGGAACGTTTGTTCACCAGAGCGTCCCAAGGGATGACGACTAGGTCGAACGGTCATAAACTACTACAAGACCATTTCAGGCTGGACATAAGGAAGAATTTCTTTACTGTCTGAGCCCCCAAGGTCTGGAACAGCCTGCCACTGGAGGTGGTTCAAGCGCCTACATTGAACACCTTCAAGAGCAAACTGGATGCTTATCTTGCTGGTATCCTATGACCCCAGCTGACTTCCTGCTCTTTGGGCAGGGGGCTGGACTCGATGATCTTCCGAGGTCCCTTCCAGCCCTAATGTCTATGAAATCTATGAAATCTATGAAATTTACGGAAAAGAATATATCGTGTTCATCCAGATTTATCTACATTGTCACAAGGGAAACTAATCCTTGAAGATGGAGAAGATGAGGATTAGAGCAAGATGGGTATTAGAGACAATTAGCTAAAGGATGGATGACACCGAATTGTGCTGGAAGAGGAACTGTGCAAGTGTAGATTATAGATTCATGAAATTCCTCAAGGGTCAGTCTTGGCACTGACCTTACTTAATGTTGTTTCATGAATGAGTTTGTCACATAAAGTAGGAATGTGCAACATAAATAGCAATAAGTGTGGGAAGCTTCGTCCATACGGAGGAGGATTGGCATACCACAGGAAAAACTGGATGACCTTGAGGACTCAAGTAGTAGAAACAGGGTGATATTTAACAGCACGAAGTGCAATGTTGCACACTTAAGCACTAATAACAAGTATCTGGCTAGAGATTGGGTCTCAGTGGTTGGAAATGACATGGGCGCATATTATTCCAGTGGGGGACAATCTTTTTGACAGGCATACCACATAGTAAGCCCTGCACACTCCTGGAGTGCAATGCTGATCCCCTTCCTAAACTCAATCTATTCCTCTGCTTTCTGCTCCTTGCCTTGTGCTCCCTGCCTGATCTGCTGCTCTGATTTTTGCTCCTTGCCCAATCTGCTGCTATGTTCTGTTTCCTAGTCTGCTGCATGCCACACACAGAGCCTGCCAGTGCCACCTGTGGCACACATGCTGCAACTTGGCCACTCCGTATCGGGAGAGGCTGTTCCAGTAGAAGCAGAGAAGTGTTACTGCCAGTTCTCCAGGCTTTGGTGAGACCTCCCCTGGAAGACAGTACAATTCTGGTCCATGCTCCAGAATAATGAACTCAGACCGGAGAAGGGCAGCAAAGGGGATGAAGGGAATGGAGAGGAGACAAGAAGAGCATAGGCTGCTTAGCCAAGCAAAATGAGAGTTGAGAGTATCTGATCATGGTCTGTAAGTACATCAGAGGATTCACACAAGGGAAGGGGAAGAACTGTCTAAGCTAAAAGTCAGTGTCTGAACAAGAACAACTATGTATAGACCACTGATTCTCAACAGGTGTGTCTGCACAAGATAATCAACTACTAAATAAATGCACAAGAACCACTGCGCAGAAGTGCCAGAGAATCTCTTTTAAGTGATGCTACTGCACAATAGCCTAATAATACGTCACAGTAGCATACTAGCATTGTTGGTCCCGTGACACACTACTGCAGTATTATTTGGCTAGTGTGTAGTCAGCATCTCACGTAGACGCGTCTAAACAGAGTGCCTCCACACCCTGGGGTGCCTTGAGATCATTTCAGTGCTACCACAGGATGCCACACAAAGTTAGCTCTGTTAGGTGTATAAACATGATTCATAAGATAAACCAAAAAATGATAAAATGCTTTAGGATGGAACTTGGTAAATTTGTGACTCAACGCAATGGGTAAGTGTAACAGATGTGCTTATTGCTCAAGGCTGCACCATCCCTAACTAGCCCATCCCAGCCAAGTGTCTGTCCAAACTGCTGAAAGGATGGAGATTCCCCAATTTCTCCGGGCAGCCTGTTCCAATGCTTGACCACCCCCACAGGCAGAATGTTCTTCCTAATCTCCAGCCTAAATTTCCTCCTTCAGAACTTGAAGCCATTGCTTCCAGTTTTGTCCCCTATGACCACAGAAAAAAGCCCATCTCCATCCCCTCTGTAATCACCCTTTGGTTACTTAAAGACTGTTCAACTCCCCCTCAGTCATCTCTTCTCCAGATTAAATGATGCTAGCTTTTTCAGCCTTTCCTCATAATTTTTGCCTCCAAAGCCCTTCGTCATTTTTAGATTTAAGAGTCTCAGATAATTTGCTATGCACCTTTAGACTCTTTTGGTAGCAGTGTTAATCACAGCTGTTAGTCAACTGCAAACATCTCCTGAAGCTAAGCCATGAACCTAGTCAATGGATGGAAGACATTATACAAAGGGAGTTGGATAATGTCTTCAGGGAGGCATGGAGTTGTATAATGCCTCCCTTAAAGCAAGGGTCTAAGCTAAACTCAAGGCTCTTGCTCTTCCAAACCAGCACGTACTCCACTGAGCCACACAAAGCTTCCAGCTTAAGTCCTTCTCCAGGTCCTTTATATCACCCACACACCTGCTTCCCCTGGCTGCCCAGAGAACCAGCTTTGAAAGAAGCACAAGAGAAAGAGATGGATAATGATTGAGCAGTGGTGTTGTAGCTAGAGATACCAAGGTTCACAGCCCAGCTAGGTGAAGGGGTGCCCAGTAGCTTCCAAACTGAATGCCCCAATCAGCTACTGGGAGAAAAGCTGGAGAGAGAGTGGAGACCATGGACCTTCTCCATCCCTCAGTCTATGTCCAAACAGTCTTGGGTTTTGGTAGACTTGTTCTGGGAGATCTGCATCCATTAGAGGCATGTGTACAGGCCCCAAATGCAACTTACAGCATGTCATATCTGCAGTGCATGCATCAGCAAGTGCACTGGATTACTTTAATTAATGTTAAACTCCTAATTTACCTTGTCACTTAAT
Source organism: Alligator mississippiensis (assembly GCF_030867095.1). Classification (NCBI taxonomy): domain Eukaryota; kingdom Metazoa; phylum Chordata; order Crocodylia; family Alligatoridae; genus Alligator; species Alligator mississippiensis. The sequence continues at coordinate 57,165,807 of NC_081834.1, forward strand.
CTATGTATGTAAGCACCTCCCCTTGTCTGGGCTCTTGGGTCCAACTCAGCCTCTGATCTAACACATTGCATTCTCCTGACACTTTTCCCTATACAATGCAGCCTTCAAACATTGTCTCCACTCCATCCTCAAATATATCATCTCAGCCAAGGCTCTGTTTTCAAAACCTCTAAGGATGGAGATTCCAGTCTCTCTGGGTAACTGGTTCCAGTGCTTTACTACCCTCCCAGTAAGAAAGATTTTTTGTAATCTCTAACATAAACTTCCCTTGCTACCACTTGAGACCCTTGTTCCTTGCTTTGTCATCTGCCACCACTGAGAACAGTCTAGCTCCATCCTCTTTGGAACCACCCTTGAAGTAGTTGAAGGCTGCTATTAAAACCCCTCTCAGTCTTCTCTTCTCCAGACTAAATAAGCCCAGTTCCCTCCGCCTCTCCTCTTCAGTCATGTCTCAGCCCCTTAACCAGCTTTGTTGCCTTCCACTGGACTCTCTCCAATTTGTTCACCTCCTTTCTGTAGTGGAGGCCCCAGTACAGAACCAGACACAATACTCCAGATGTGGCCTTACCGTTGCCAAATAGAAGAGAAGAATCATTTTCCTTGATCTGCTAGCAGCAATCCTACTAATACAATCCCATGCACTGTTGGCTTTCTTGACAACAAGGGCACACTGTTGGCTTATAAAATGTGCATTCATGATGGGCATTCTAACAGCGTTATATTGATTTTTTTTTCAATTTTAAACTGAATGAGGCAGCTCTAGGCCAATAGCATATTAGCACAGCTTCTAGTTTCTTTTTAACAGGAGAAAAATATATGCTGTGTTCTATATGTGATGATCATCACAGCATCTGCCCCCCACTTTTAAAATCCTAGGACTACCCATGCTCCCAGGCCCTGGCTGTGAGCAAGAACCACATGCAAAGTGAATCTCTGAACTCTGGTTGCAGTGTTTCTGTGGAAACCCCCACAGGAAATCTTCCGTCCTCATCTTTCCTGTTTTGCAAACACTGAAGCTCTGCTCATACCTCTGCCCTAGGTATGGCCCAGCTGCCTGACTTTCTCACCAGCGAGGATGGAGCTGGACTGTTCTCAGTGGTGGCAGATAACTGAACAAAGAGCAATGGACTCAAGTTGCAGAAAGGGAAGTTTAGGTTAGATATGAGGGGAAAAAATTCTTAGACAGTAGTAAAGCACCAAAACAGGTACCCATCCTTAGAGGTTTTTAAGACCTGGCTAGACAAAGCCTTGGCTCAGATACTCTAGTTGGGGTTGGTCCTGCTTTGAGCATAGTGTTGGACTAGATGTGACCTCCTGAGGTCCCTTCCCACCCTCATTTTCTATGATTCATATTAGCAAAGCTTCTAGTACCTTTGTAACTAGAGAAGTATATGTGCAGTGTTCTCTTTGTGATGATTCACCACAGCATCTGCCCCTCCCTTTCCAAAATCCTATATCTGCCCATGCTCCTGGTTCCCCAGCTGTGGGTAAGAACCACAACTGATGTGAATAGTTGAGCTTTGGGTCTCTGTGCAGTATTTCCATGAACAAAACCCACGTCCCGCCTTGCTGCCACTCTTCAGGAAATCATCCGCTCTCACGCTTCCTGCATTGCAAATGCTGCAGCTCTGCATTTAGCTCTGCCCAACACCAGACCCAGCCACCTGGCTTCCACACAAATGCCTGCAGCTGCAGCCCTAATCAGCCCTCTGCTCTTCAGACCCCTCTTCACACCCTCCCCATCTGGGATCCAACCCACTGCTACCAGGACACAGTGGCCAACACCCCCCCACCCCCCAACCAGCCTTCCCCTGCACTTGCCTCTCCTCGTGGTCTCCCCCTGCTCATTATGATGAGCGAGCCAGAAGGGCTTTCTGGCCCCTAGACATGCACTGGGAGATGGGGTTTGCTCTGAGGAGCAGCTCAGAAGGAGAATGGGGAGGGAAACTGAGGCACAGGGGAGGGAAGGGTCTTACCTTCGATTGCTCAGCAGATCAGTGACCCCACGTCCTTGGAGTCCCAGCCCAGCATGCAGGCCACTGGGTGCTGTCACCTCCCCTCCTGGGGTATAAGTCCCTGCCTGCCCCACTCTCAGAGCCCCGCCTGCCCCATGTCACCTTGGCTCTGGGCTCTGCTTCCTGCCCCAGGTCTGTGCCACACAACACGTCTCCCCCAGGAAGCACCTGAACCCCTTGGCAAGAATAAGAGGAGAGGCCCAGCCCCAAGGGAGCCTGGGGGGCACCAGGCCTGGCAAGAGCTGGCAGCGGCAGGACCCTGGGAGCCGTGGGAGCTGGGTGGGGAGGCCAGAAAAGAGCAAGATCTTCTGCCCTGGGATAGGGAGAGGGGGGTGAACGAGTGCATGGCTGGATGAACAGACTGGCCTGGGGAAGGAGGAACAAAAGCCCAATTTGGCTGCCTTCAACCTAAGGCTTCAATAGAGCCTGACCTGGGCTGGACTGTCCAAAGGACTCATGAGGCTTCGTCTTTCTCCAGCTCTGAGTGCTGGGGCAACTGTGAGGGAGAGGCTGCTTGCCTGTAAAAAAAACATTTGGGACCACTGCCCCAGCCTGGCGGTGGGGTAAGAGGCATGTCCCCAACACCCAACTCTGCTGGCTTAGCAATGGGCAGGGCTGGACGCAACCTCCCTTGCACCTGGCCTCCCTGTGCCAGGTCATTGGTGCCAGTCATCACCTCCCAGCAGAGGCCAGTACAGCTCACGCCAACCAGGGACCAGGCCTCACCATCCTATGTGGGGGCTGGCAGCTAAAGGTGCCCACTGGAGAGCCAGCTTGGTCCCACCAGTGTCCTCCCAGCCTTATGGTCCTATGCCTTGCCCCTCACACCCAGCTTGTGGTCATCACCCACTGCCAAAGCGGCCACCTCACCCCCCCTTCCCAGCCCCAGGCCCTGTTGCCTGTGGTCCTGCAGCCTCCTGCCCTCACCACGGTGCACTTGGGGTGCTGGGCTCTCCTCCAACCAGGAGGATGCACACACGTCCACACATGCGGGCTCCACACACATGCACACACACAGGGTCCCCTTTCTGTGCGCACACACACACACACACGGTCCCCTTTCTGCATGCGCGCGCGCGCACACACACACACACACACACAGAGGCTCCCCCTACACACAAGCTCCTTTCCCTCCACACCCACACATGGCCCCACATGCATACACACACCAGCTCCCCCTTCTATACACACACATACATACACACACACACAAAGACACACACCAGCTCCCCACACTCATACACACGTGGGCTCCCCTTTCTACAAACACACACACACACACACACACGCAAGCACACACACACAAGCTCCATACACACACACATCCCGCCCCCCTTCTACACACACACACACACACACACACACACACACACACACACACCACACACACTGGCTTCCCATTCCGTCCCCCACAGGCTCTTCCTTATATCCAAACACACACACATCCCGACCCACACACACAAGCTCCCCTCCCACACACATACACTCACCAGCACACATGTACCTCCCCCACCCACAAACACCCACAACCACACACACAGCAGCCCCCCCACCAGGAATCACATCCAGGATCTACACCTTTGCCTCAGCAGCTCCCTCCACCCCATGACCCCTGCCTCCACGCCAGCCTGGCCTGCCCACATCCCAGCTCCTGCTGGTCCTTGACACTGGCCTGGACACCCATCTCCAAAGCTGTCACCCGGCCACTTCCTCCCCCACCCGTGGGGCTTTGGCTGTGGCTACTTCTATGGGCACCCCCAGGACTTCCAGCTTCAGTCAAAGGCCCCTTGTGCTGGGCACTGTGCAGACACCCAGCAGAGACAGCCTCTGCTTCAGCCACAATGAAGGTCACCCTGTTAGGCCTTGTAGACACCCAGGTAGAGGTCAGACCAATTGCTGAATTTGGGATCAAGAACAAATTTCACCCCATGGTCAGACTGGAATGAACTCTGGGTGCAATGCCTTCCTCTGTAGGCGGGGGGGAGGGCCCATTTCCTTGGATCTCTTGAATATGGATTTCTATAGCAGCAGGACATTGGCTGCCGTGGTTCCCCTGCTTCACCTGTGGCAGGTTCAGGACTGATGTCTTGTGTTGTGACATCAGGGTTGAGTTTAGATTATGCATTTGTACAGGATGGTTCGCATAGGGATGATCCTGCCTCAGACAGGAGCTTGACTAGATGACCTCTGGAGGTCACTTCCAGCCAGACTTCTCTATGATTTCTACAAGAGCAGGGGTGGGGATGAGGGGGCGGCAAATGACCAAACAGGATATAAAGTAGGGGTGGAGGCTGTCTCCATCCTATAACACTCCACAGAACAGCCAGCTCTTCCCCACAGGTCCTTCCAACAATCAGCCCCTTCACTACAACCTCCCTTCCCACTCCCCTCACCACCCTCATCCCCTCCTTGCTGGCACTGCAAAGGCCTAGATTCCCATTCCATCTGAACATCACAGTGGTTGTACCCTGTGTCCAACAGAAGCACTGGCCACTTTTCCCCAAGCTCAGGGCAACCAGCTCACACACTCCCCTACATCTAAGGCTGAAGAGCACAGGGATCTTTGATCAATAAAGTGCCCCATGGAATTAGCATTAGCCCATGTCATGGGAGCAGCCGCGAGATCCTACACCAGGCTCTCTTCTTTGCGTGCCCCCCAGCCCTCACACAAGACTGAGCAAGATCTCTGCTTGACCAGCGGGTTAGCAAAACCCAAGAGCCTCCCAGATGCTGCCTGCACCTGCTCTTCCACCTGGGTTCTAGACCCTCCTTAGACTGAGGGGCTTCAAACCCTAACCACCAGGTCATCAAATATGGCACATGAAGGTACCCTCCATGTCTTCTGGGTGAACACAGGCTACTGTGCAACCAACAATGCTAGGATAATGGATCCAGAAGCAAAAAGAGCCTGGCTCCGTAGCTCAGTGATGAAGATGCCTGGCTGGGAGTCCTAAGAAAGACCCCTTCACCTTTATCCAGTGCTGCATTGCTGTAAGGAAGATGAAGGTGATGTCTGGATGCATAAGCATGAGAACATCAAGCAACAGGTGGGATCCTCTCTGGATCTGAGGAGTGGACAACACTCTTTTCAACTTGGCACCTTCATTTCGAAACATGTAAAGGGTTCAGGAAAGAGTAATAAGGATGATCTGAAAGCCTGAAGAAAGCTGAGAGGCTGAAGGAACCTGCTAACCACAAAACTCATTTGAGCTGATGACTAACCAGGACCAATCAAGTCCTGTCCAGCTGAGGGCAGTCTGCTAGTCCTTGGAGAAAAAAACAACTCATGTTTTCCAGCTTGCAGAGCCTTATAGCTGCAGCGGGACCTACAGATTTGCTTACTTGACAGAGCCACCATAATGAGGGCTGAATGGGGTCCTACAAACAGCAGTTGCAGATTATCTACCACATCTAGCGTTAGCACCTTCATTTAATCTCCAGCAGCCTGTTCCCAGTGAACAGAAGCACAGCTCTCCTTGAGGTCAAATGGGGATCTCTTGTTCTCTTAATAGGAGTGACTTCCAGTGCTAGATCATTCACCCTCTATGGGCTGGTTTCTCAACTCCAGGCATGAAAAGTTGAGAGACACAATCTCCTTAATGATACCAGTTCTCCTGCTTGGACCAGGAGGTCCTTCAGTCAGGGGTTGTCTTTTTGTTCTGGATTTGTGCATCAACTCAACAACTGAGTCCTTGCCCGTGCTAGGCACCACTGCCTCATTCTCATAAATAAGTGAAGAGGCTGTGACAGGTGATTACACAGTCCAGTGGATGGCAAATTGGCTTAGCGGTTGCACCCAGAGAGTGGTAATGGGTCGGTATCAACCTGGAAGGATGCGGGTAGTGGGGTCCCGCAGGGTTTGGTCCTTGGACCTGTACTCTTCAATATCTTCATCAGTGACTTGGATGTGGGTGTGAAGTGTACTCTGTCCAAGTTTGCAGATGATACTAAATTGTGAGGTGAAGTTCACACCCCAGAGGGTAGGGAATAATTGCAGGCAGACCTGGACAAGTTAGAAAAGTGAGTGGTACACAATAGGATGCAGTACAACAAGGACAAGTGCAGAGTGCTGCTCCTAGGACACAAACATATCCGGCACACCTCCTGGCTGGAAAGTGACCCTCTCAGCAGCATAGAAGTGGAAAGGGATCTCAGAGTCATAGTGGACTCCCAGTTGAACATGAGTCGTCAGTGTGACAAAATCATCACCTAAGCTAACCTCACTTTATCATGCATCAGCAGATACATGAAAAATAGGTCCAAGGAGGTGATACTTCCCCTCTATGCGGCATTGGTCAGACTGCAGTTGGAGTACTGTGTCCAGTTTTGGGCACTGTACTTCAAGAAGGATGTTGATAGACTCGAGAGGGTCCAGAGGAGGGCCACTCATATGGTCAGGGGCTTACAGGACAAGCCCTATGAGGAGAGACTGAGGGACCTGGACCTCTTCAGCCTCCACAAGAGAAGGCTGAGAGGTGATCTTGTGGCCACCTACAAATTCATTAGGGGGATGCTGCAAGGAACCGAAGATCCTCTGTTCACCAGGGCACCTCTTGGGGTAACAAGGAACAATGATCACTGACGGGGAGGAGATTTAGGTTAGACATCAGGAAAAAATTTCTTCATGGTAGGGTGGCCAAAATTTGAAATTGCCTTCCAAGGGAGATGGTGCTGTCCCCTACCTTGGGGGCCTTTAAGACACGGCTGGATAGGCATCTGGCTGGGGTCATCTGACCCCAGCACTCGTTCCTGCCTAGGCAGGGGGTCGGACTCAATGATCTGTTGAGGTCCCTTCCAACCCTAGCATCTATGAATCTATGAAGTGGTAATAGCAACCACATCTGTGACGTGGTAATAGCACCTGCTACAATGGGTTCCTAGCTGATGACTCCAATAATACAAAGAGCAAAAGACGCTTGTAACAAACAATCCGTGTTGAAATGCACATAAAACTGCACAGCTGCTATGTGAGAAATGGATCAGCACCATATAGGGAAAATATTGAATATCAGAATTCATTTATATTTTGCAGAAATTGTAGCAAAACAGTCTTGAGGCAGAAAGCCATTCATTGTGTGACCAGTTTCATGTCACTGTTGCAAATGCCAGCAAAAGTGAGAGAGTGGAACAAAGGCAACCAAAGGTGGGGGCAGGATGAGGGACAACATCTCAAAATCTGACATCTGAAAAATGAGCTGAAATGAAAGTTTGGATGCGAAACCAAATTAATTTTTTTTTTTCCATTTCCTTCCAAAGTGCCTCACCAATATCTCACCATTGCCCCCCAAATGGCCCACCCGATACCCTTGGGACCTCCCACAGACAGTTCCGACCCAAAAAGACAAGGTATCCGACTGAAAACAGTTCACATGACATGAACTCTGCTTCACAGGAAACCTGTTTGATATGAAAAGTTTGACTGCAAAAGTCTCCAGAGATCATCAAACCTGGAGCTGAAAAGCAGAAGAAAAATCTTCCACCCAGAGGGAAAAGAAAAAAAAATCAGGGCTCACCCAGGGTCTGAAATACATGAACATTTGAAGGATGCGAATGGCTGGTTAATTGTGGGGAACTTCTACGTTCTCCCCATTTGCATGGCAGCGGGTGGGAAGGTGTTTCTTCTCTCTGTTCTTTCCCTTTCAGTGAAGGAAGGGGAACGTGTGGGCCAGCAACACGTGACCGTGCTGGGGCGGGGGGTGGAGGGAGGGGAAGATTCCCATTCAGCTGCGCTCTGCTCATTCCGCTAGTCCGGCTGGCTGCCTTGGGGGGAGTTACGGACCCAGGACAGAAGCGGTGGCCTTGAATAGAGCAATGCACAGTCCCTCTGTGAGATTGTGGAGCTGTGCCCAGACTGTAACACCAGGCTAATGCCAGCTGGTAGTCCCTGCAACACAAGAGCTATGTGGCAGGTGAAGGATATTTGAGGGGGCAGAAACTAAGCTGTGGGGAAGTCTTGTCTGGTGAAGGACTCGGCACGTAGGGCCCTGGATTCTGCCATGAAGAAATACAATCCCAGCTGGATTTAGGAAGGCAGGATGGTATCGTCCCAGCTAGACACTGCGCAGGCACACAGAGGGTTAGTGCTCCGGTTCTGGATAAAAAAAAATCGGAGGCGTTCACCAACTTGGAAGATCATGGGACCGTGGAGTTTTATGATTTGTCTGATGTTACGCAGAGGCACCAGCACGCCAATAGGCAGAGCTTTTGCTCAACAAAGCCCGGTATAAACACCCCCCCTGACGTCAGAACGGGGTGCAGTCACCGAAGAGAAGAGGATCCAAGCAGACAGAAAGGTAAGGAAGGGGGAATGGGATCATTTCACAGCTCTTTTAGTCACTCAGGAGAAGACAGGCCAACAGCTCTGGGCCCCAGGAGAGCCCAAAAGACAGAGCCCATGGGTCTGCTTCGGTGTTGGGGTGTTGGGCATTGCTGAATAAACTGACTCCACTGCTCCGATCTGGGGAGGTGCTGGGGTGGATTCTGGGCTGCATGAATCTGTGTTTGATCTCCGGTGGCAGGGGTGGGTTGCATTTACACTGGGCTCCAACTGGTCTGTCCTGGAGCAGGATGGCAGTCAAGACAGTGGCCAGGCAGTCGGCATTCAGGATGACAGATCCCAGGGGCTAAATACTCGTCTCTATTATGATATAGCAGGCACGCCCAAGTCGGGAGGGGAATGATCAGGGTTTATACTTAGGTAGCGCAGATTAAAGCAAGGCGTGACTCCACTGGATCACTCTGGATTTACCCTGAGGGAATGGAGGTCCAAGTGTGGATTCCCATGGGGTTTTTCAAGGGGGAAGGTGGGGGGCTCCATTGAGTCAATCAGCTGAAGAGGTGGCTCACTCTAGGGGCTGGCTTTCAGAGACACAAGCATAACTCCCACAAAAATCACACCTCCACTCTGCTTTCACTGGTTTTCCAATCCTCAGTTGTGAGCATTTGAATTCTCAAGCACAGAAAGGGCACAAAAGGATTGTAATGAGTTAATTGCCCTTGCAAGGCCTTTGTGCAGGCAGATTCGCCCTTCCAGGCCCTACCGTGAGATATGTGGAGTGAAAATAAGTGAGCAAAAGAACACCCATTTTCTCCATCTCGTTCCCAGCCCTGAGAGATCTCTTCCTTCTGCAAACTGAACATCCCCTGCCTCTGGCCCACCTGCCATGGCTCCAGCAAGCTGCAGACTGAGAGAGGATTGCCCAGAATGTGCCATCACAGCTGGGGCACGGTCTCTGGTGTCTTTTGCTGAATGCCTGAAGCGTGTCCCAGGGGGAACAGGAGTGCCTCAGGACATGCAAAGACATATTGTCTGTGCCTCCGAGAAGCTGCAGACCACAGAGAAGAAGTCCAAAGAGCACCTGGATACCTTGAAAGCCCAGAACAAGGAGCTACTGCTCCAGATGAAAAGGCTGGAGGATGAAAAGAGGAAGAAGGAAACAAACATCAGTCAGATGAACATCAAGTTGGCATCGGCTGAGAGGACAATGGAGAAAGCCCAGAGCATGGTGGACACAGCTGAGCAGCACCTTTACAAACTTAGGGAGCAGCTGAGGAAAGTGAAGCAGAAGGAGAAATGTGAGACAATCCTAAGGAACATCATCCTGGGGCTCTTGCTTATTTACACTGTCATCGGTAAGTATTGAGCGCAGCTGGGCTGTGGGCTTCCCATGGGGTGGTGGTGCATCTCCTGCATCTGGTAGCACACTGGCTGTGGCACTGGCCTAGAGGTTAATGTAGCCTGCTCACCTGAACTATCACACCAAGGTGAGCAGCCAAAGCTCAAATGAGTTCAATGGCCAGGCATCGTAGAGAACATGCAACACTTACCCACCAGTGAGTTATAGGCATTGTGTGGGCTCCCACAGACAGGTTCCAGACAGAAGAGGTGGCCAGGGTGGGAGGCCTAGGAGAAAGATGTTGCTCAGAATTAAAAACAAGTATCATCCCTGATTCTACTTCTGGGAATGGGCTGATCTAGAGGCGACTGAATCTCTACAAATTCAATTCCCCCTCATAACTTTATTAAAGCTCTCTGAGATCAATAGATCAGGCCCTTTGCCTAGGTTTGGAGTATCAGAGGGGTCTCTGGCAGTCACGTGTCTGCCTCACAAGTGTCTGCTGCACCCATCTCTCTGCCTCCAGCAGTGAATCTGCTCTCTGTTACCCCACTGGCACTAAACCATAGTTTGGCTGTTTCTGCAGGAAATTTCCCCACCTGCCACTTCCACCCTTTCATTTGCAACCTCAGCAAAGTTGCCCAGGGCTGTACAGAGATGGAGCTGCCCTTATCCTATGAGAAGAGGCTCCCCTCCATATCAGGAGGGCACATAGTGATAGAGGCTTGGGGAAGACAGTCTGTCAGGGTGGGTATTGAACCATGAGACACCTCTTGAGTTGTGAGTGTCTCCTGCCTGAGGGCAAATAAGGCTTCTGCTAGCCATACTGGGTCTGAACATGTTTTAAATCACCATATTTACTTGTATTGCATACTACATAAAACTTTTCCCCAAAAATTAGCTTTCCAAAATTGATGCATGTGTCTTCCATGGGGAAGATGATTTTCTGCCTGGAATAGAAGCAGTGGCATTTCTATTCAGGCAGCACTGAGGGAGCCAATTGACTTCATGGCACCATTAGAACCAGCTTGTTTTCTGCTGTTCCCTTCACTCAACAGGTGTTAATAGCCCTCTCTCCTTTTTAATGCTCCTGATGTTCCATGAATCAAACTAGCCTTTCTTCAGCTTTTTTGCTAAATAAGTTGCAGAGTAGCTCCTCCTGGTCTCCATTCTCCTATTTCACATCCCAGCAGCCTGTTTTCAGCTCTTTTCAACATCACAAGTCTGCCCATAGAGTCCAGTCTTTAGCAGCAGTTAGAGTTTCAGCTTTTGGCAGAGCAGCCAAGAGCTGACAGATTCAGCCATGAAAAAGTTAAAACTACAGCTTTGGCCTCAACAGGAAAGGGAGTAAGAGTGATTAGGCTTTGCCCCTGCTGTATGCAATTCTTCCTTTCTCCACAACTCAGAAAAAAAAAATCTTTATTCTGCCTTACAAAAAAACCAGAGTGTATGTCCTATTTAGAGACATGAGAAAATTTGGTAATATACCTAAATGACAGTTTTGATAAAAAGACATTTCCACAGAATGGCTCAGCTTTTCCTAAGAAAAAGTTAATATTCAGAACTAGCAAAATATAAAAGATTTTGAATGATTTTGTGAACCTGAACTACTCTCCAGGGGCCTTGGGCTTTGATTCTTCTATGCTAGTCTGCTAAGACAGAGACCACCTCTCTTGATGCCCTACCTCCACATCTTGGTGAGGGGGAAATGTGCACCCCAGCTGCATCTTCGAAGTTGTAGTCTGGCTAGGGAGGCTGCCTTATCAGGAAGAAGGATACTACAAGACAGCTGAGCTACAGGCATGAGTGGATCTAGGATTTTAAAGAAGGGGGGTGAAGATGGTGTGGTGCATCACCACATACAAATACATGACACACATTTTTCTGCAGCTAAAGAGAAACTAGATGTGTTACCAATATGCTAGGGCCCTAGAGTTATATTTTGCAATTTAAGATTAAAGCCAAAACAAATATTACTTTACTGGAATTTGCTAGATGATATATTGTTTAAAAAGCACAGGGCTGGAAATGGATTCAGGAGGCCATGAAAGCAGGTTCATCCCTTATTAAACCATCCCACGTGTTTGTCTAACCTACTCTTAATCCCCAAAGCTAGTGAAAAAACAGAAAGTGTTTCATCAGTCCTGCAGTTATTCTAGTTAAATGTGCAGGTCTTACTCAGATTCATAAAACACAGTCTAGTCTTCCTGAGCTTCTTGACAGAGCCTCCAATATTTCACCATTAGCCGTTTCTACACCTGAGTTAATATGACCACACCTGAGTTAAGTTTTCTAGGTAGAACTTAAAATAGTCTACAGGACTGTGAAATAGTCAGAAAGAGATTTCCAGGAATGGCTGACAGGCAGCAACATTGCAGAAAAAAGGATAATTTGACATGTGGAATATCAAAACCATTAAAAAGGAGAGAGGGTCATTCATACCTATGAAGTGGAGAGGGATCAGCAGGAATCAGGTATATTATAGCGAGTCGTGAAGTTAATTGACTCCCTCAGTGCTATCTAAACAGACGAAATGTTCCCGTCGCTTCCAGGCAGCTGGTTTTGAAAATCCAGGTGGAGCAGGAATCAAAGTAGGTGCAACTGCAGCATTGAAGCATCCCTCAATCAACCCTTTGCTACACATCCTAGCAATCTCCCCTCCCCTGGCCCCACTCCTCCACTGAAAATGTTTCCACACAGTAGATTGGGTGTTTTATAAGACATTGGTCAATTAAGTAAAATCCTGTTTCTTGTCTCAACATAGTTTCCATAGAATACATTAGAGATGCCCTCAAACTGAGCCGGGAGAACCAGTCCGCCATCTCACTGAGCGTCTTGGCTGCGATTTGTCAGGCATCTCTGTACATGACTCAGAAAGCAGTGCAGGAGCTGGAGGCATCCATCCGTCGCTCAGAAGACAAGGCGTCTGAATTCAAACAGGAAGTTTATGCCTACAAGAAGCAGAATGAAGAAATCAGAGAGAAGATCAACGAAGACAACAGCGCCCATCAGAGAATCAGTGAAGAGATGGACCGTGGAAGAGATAAGCTTTTGGAGGTGAACAAGGAAGAAGAAGAGGTGAGAAGATACCACAGCCCCCTGAATCGGCTGGTTAAGATGGTCAACAGCATCAAGAATGTCTCAGACCATGATGATATCTGGGACATTTTGAAAATGGTTTCACAGTCCTTGATGCAGCTGGGAAAGGAAGGAGCCACAAACTTCGGGTGCTCTGCTGAAGAAGAAAAAAACAACCAGGTGAGAAGGCTAAAAGGCATCATGGACAGTCCTTGGTAGGTGATAGCCATAGGGCCAGGCCTGCAAATGCAAGGGGAAGTGACGCAAGCATTCCAACAGCATGATTCCTGGAAGTCTTTCAAGGTCAAGGTCTAGGATTGTCAGAAGAAAAGAATTAAAGTATCAGACCATGGTCTAGAACCTGGAGGCCTTCAGTTTACTCAGCACAGCCACTTCTCCTAATCTGCCACCTCCTCAGCTGAACTTTTGTGTAGACACAGGTGGTCAGAACCTGATATCTTAACCTAGCGCCCTGCCCACTCCCTGCAAGTGGTGTTGCCAGCCAGGGTCAGCCGACTCTATCCCCCTTTCTTTAAAACCCCCTGACCCAGAAGTGGAAGTGCCTCAGCAAAAGGTTCAATCTTGTGTTCAGGCTGTCTCACTTCTGGGTTGTGCTTCTACTTGCTCTGATGGATTTCCCAAACACCCAACTCAACATGTCCACGGCCCCTGGGTTTGGCATGACCCTTTAGCTCCCTAACCCAACTCTGTTTTGGTCTCCCTGGCTGGTCTCCTGACCTCACGCTCTTCCCAACTCTCTGCATCTCTGATTCAGTTCCCCAGAGAGAGCTTCTGGCTCCCCTACATGAACTGTGCACTTTCCCCTCAGATCTTAGTTGCTTCTTCTGACCCTGGGTGACCCTCAGACCTGGCTCCCCATGACCCAGCATGACAGAAAGACCTGAAAACCTCATCTCCCAAGGGGTTCTCATTGCCATCAAGAGAAGATAAACAGTCTACCAGATACATAAGCATCATAGAGAAATCGGGCTAGAAGGGCACTAGGGGGTCCTCTAGGCCAGTGTTTCTCAACCCGTGGGTTGTGAGCCAAAAGTGGATCACAAGAATATTTGAAAGGGTCATGAGCAAGTCCCATAAAGATGTAGGAAAGCATGGGTTTCCCCTTGCAGTCTGATAGCATTCCAGCCTGCAAGGAGCTGCTTCGGGCAAATTGGAGGCAGTGGGCACATGTCCATCTGTGCATACCCCGCCCCACACACACACACACACACACACACACACACACACACACACACACACACACACACACGGCTAGCATGCAGCCAGTCAGTCGTGGGAACAGCCCCAGCACCTGAATGCAGATAAGTGCATGGGGAGTGGGGGCTGGAGGTCCAAGATTTGGGAGTTATCTGGGGCGGGGGGGTGAGTGGATGAGGCAGTGCAGGTGCCTGCTGGCACTGGGGGAATGTGGTTGGGGGCCGACGCTGTGTCAGGGCAGGAAGCAGCAAGGAAGAAGGCACCTGCCTCTCCAGTGGGGGGAAAGGGGTCTTTCAGGGGTGGTGGGCTGCTGCATGACACTGGGGCTGGTAACAATACTCGCAGGGGCAAGGAGGCCGGGAGATACTGCTCAGAGGGCAGGTGGGGCTGTGACCAGGCTGCTCAGTGTGGCACAGGAGCCCCAGCCCAGGGCAGGGAGGGTGCCACAGAACTCCACTCCTCCCTCCAGCCTGTGTCAAGGCTGAACTCACTCCACTGCCACCCACATGAACCACAGCCACTGCAGCCACCATGCTCTGAGTGGGACAGGGACAGTAGGGGATCCCCTCTGGAAGGGCTGAGGAGGTAGGGGGCTGTGATTTGGCAGTGAGAGGCACCAGCATGGCCCAAGAGGGCAGGCGACCATGGGTCAGGAGTGAAGGGCATGGGCAGGGCCAGGGGGCTATGGGTTGAGACTGGCCATTGATGTTTACAAATGGGTCCTGGTACAAAAAAGGTTGAGAACCACTGCTCTAGGCAAGACCACCCCTAACTAAGCTATCCCAACCAAGTGTCTATCTAACCTACTCTTAAACTCCTCCAAGAGCAGAGATTCCAGTTCAGCCCCTGCACGTCTTCTGGGAGAACTAAGATTTTAAAAAAATCAATGCCTTTAATACCACCAGAACAACGCACTTTTAGAAATCTCTATGCAGGGGGCACATCTACACATTTATTGCTCAGTAACCAAAATTACTACACAGTATGGGCATGTGTCTACAAGTCTATGCCTGTCATGCAGTAAATATAGTGACTTATACCGATCTGAGAGTAAATTTGATGCCCGCATCATTCAGGTATCAAATTTACTCCCAATTAGTTACTACACAGTAATGCACATGTAGACACCTTACTGCAGAGTAACACTGTGTGTGTGAACTGACTTGGGACTATCTTGTGTGCAGAGTAACACTGTGTGTGTAGACTGACTCAAAATAGTCCCAAGTCAGTCCACACACAGTATTAATGCGCTTTAATGCCCGCACATATAGACACCAGCCTATTCCCACATATTGCGCAGAAATTTACTGCGCAGTACGAGTAAGCTGGCGTAAATGCATATATAGACATGCCCAAGGGGTAGCAAAGGCAACAGTATTTTTACTGGGAGTATGGGAAAGGAGTGCGGGAAAAAAAGACAGGAAAGAACTGGGCCCTCTTGAAGTAGTTGTTTGACTCCTCCAAGTTTGCAATTGATGTCATCTAAAATTTGCAGGGTTGGCTTAGTAACCTAAAGCAGGGGTGTCAAACGTACGGCCTGTGGGCCAGTTCCCGTTCAAGGAGCCACACAATCTGGCCCACCAGGCTACTAGTTGGAGCCATGACCATGGCTGTGAGCTGCCACAGAATCCACGGCCATTGGGCCCCAGCAGGTGTGGTGATCAGTGGCAGAAGGTTAAGTGAGGGCTGATACAGCCCCAGTTGCCTTCTGGCTTCTTTGTAGGGCACAAACTACAGTGGCCCCAACAACTCAGCTGCTGGCCTACATGCCCCATGATGGAGCTACAGCTGCTGCATGCCCCAGGCTGTATCGGGTCTGCAAGAAGCCCCGAAGTCCAGATCCAGTCTGGGGTACAAGATGAGTGTAATACCCCTAGCTCAAAGATTTTCAGGTTGCTTGGGTTGTTGTAGTTACATTTATATTGCATCAGTTTCTGCACATTTTCTCTCAAGCAATCATAGCAGATATTCAATCTTTGCCTGTGTCATGTTTCCATGTTATCCTGACAGCCTAGCTAATAAACAGATTTTGCACACTAAACCTGGCTGCCTTGTAACTGTAATGGGTGGTAAGGAGAGAGCCTTCCTGCTTGTTGAACCCCCTGTAGACTATAATGTTTAGCTCCTGGAGCTACTGAGGTACTTCTAGCAGAGCTATGCCAATGTGCCTGCTACGAAGTTGTCCCGAGGGGGTTAACAGGTGGTACAGTTCTCCCAGGCCCATGAGCAGTTGGTGGTGGAAGAAGAAACCCCCACGTCTGAGCTCTGGTAACCACAGGCACACCCGGCCTCTGGGACGAGGTGCTGGGAGCATTAGCTGTGGTGCTTAGGGCTCCATGCCTGGTCACCACCAGAGCCCTTGGCTCTTGCTCTAAGCCTCTCTCCAGGCCTTGGTCTGTCTTGGTTTCTTCATCTCAGCTTTAGCTCTGCCTGTGGACCTTGCCCCATGGTCCTTACCTGGCATCTTGGCCTTAGACTCTGGTTCTTGTCCTCTGCTGTTTCCAGACCTTGTCCCTAATTCTGGGGCAGGTCCACCCATGCCCAATCCCTACAGAGCCCATAGTTCTGGGCACTCTGCAGAGAGAAGTACATGGGCCCGGCCCTAAAGCAGGGTCATTGGAGCAGACACAGGATAGGAGAAAACATAAGTAATAGCTCCAAAAATTAATTGTCCCTTCCTTGGCCACTTCCTGGCAGGTCTGTCTGTAACGTGGTTGCATTGAATGTGACACTCAAAAGTTATCACAGAATCCTAGAGAAGTCAGGCTGGAAGGGACCTCCGGAGGTCATCTACCCCAACCCTGTGCCTGAAGCAGGGTCAGCCCTACACAAACCATCCTGTACAAATCCATACTCTAAACTCTTCATAAAACTACCATCAACCCTGATGCAACACAGGGCATCACACTCAAACCTGCCACGGGGAAAGCAGGGGGACCACAGCAGCCAACATCTGCTTCAGTTAAAGGTTGTTAATATACGTTCAAGAGATCCCAGGTAGAGGCCATGCCCCCTGCTATAGAGGAAGGCTAAACCCCACCACAGTCCATGCCAATCTGACCGTGGGGTAAAACTCCTTCCTGACCCCAAATATGGCGATTGGTCTGACCTTGAATGGAGTGGCAAGACACTCTAGCCAGGATTTTTCAGCTTTTGTCCCAGCAGAGAAGCATTGGCACGTCCCAGTCACCATCCCCAGCCTGGGCTGCAACCAGCACCCAATGGCTCTGGGGAAGGCTTAAAAACACATGGAGGGCCTGCCACATGTAGCAGAAAGCGATGGGGGAGAAAAGTGGAAGGAGGGAACTAGTAAACCCAGAAGCCTGGAAAATTCCCAAAGTAGAACATAGGCATGGCTATGCCTCCCTGTCCAACCTCTTCTCGAGGTGGCTGTCCAACTTCTTCTTGAACACCCCCAATGATAGAGAGTTCACAACTCCCCTAGGCATCTATTCCACTGCCTCCCGGCTCTGACAGTGAAGATGTTCTTCCTGACATCCAGTCTAAACAGACTGCAATTTCATAGACTTCAGCGGACTCCAAAACTCCAGAGAACATTTTAAGTACCAATGAGCAAAACCCTGCAGACATCAGAGAGGGGCCAAAGGGGAGAAATTGAGACTGAGTGTGTGTCACACCAACACCTGGTATCTATTTATTCCAGCCGTAGCTTCGAGCACCACCACAAGTGTCTGTACATCAAAGAACCAGGGGGTGGCACCCATAAACACCTTCCACCTGACAACACCCTGTCTCCTCTCCCACCTTCCCATTAGAGTATAACATAGGAACCCCCAAACAGAAGAGCACTGATGGGGAATGTGTGGGCATAGGGTAGGGAGTAAGGACTGGGGGGATGTGGACACAGCCCCTGGCATGCCTGGGTTCTCCTCTCAACCCCCCCCCCCCAAGCCCCATGAGTCCTGTGCTGCCCACCCAGATGCTTGGGACCCATTCCCCAATATTTGGTTACTGGTGGGGGGGACACATATCATCACAGCCCACGCCTTCACTACTCCTGTATCACCTTCCTGGACACCTGGGTTCTCACCTCTCAGCAGGTCCAGACACTCTCCATCCCAGGATGTTGAGGGAATTGGCAGGGGTTATTGGGAGGCCTCTGGCATGGCTTTACGAGCACTTGTGATGCTCTGGCCAGGTGCTGAGCGACTGGACCTTAACCTGTTCAGCCTTCACAAGGGAAGGCTGAGGGGGGACCTGGTGGCCGTCTATAAACTTACTAGGGGGGACCAGCAGGGTTTGGGAGAGACCTCGCTTCCTTGAGTGCCTCCCAGAGTAACAAGGAATAATGGCTGTAAGTTGCTAGAGAGTAGGTTTAGACTATATATCAGGAGGCGCTACTTCATTGTCAGGGCAGCTAGGATCTGGAACCAACTTCCAAGGGAAGTGGTGCTGGCTCCTACCCTGGGGGTCTTTAAGAGGAGGCTCGATGTTTACCTGGCTGGGGTCACTTGAGCCCAGTTTTCTCTCCTGCCCATGGCAAGGGGTCGGACTAGATCTACAAGGTCCCTTCCGACCCTACATCTATGAATCTATACCTGCCCCCCCCCAACCCTCTGCAGCTCCACACCCTGTGCTGCCCACCCATAGGCTCTCATCTCTGTGCTACCCACAACCCTCCATACTTCCCATGCCAGGAGCCCTGGCAGGGGAAGATGAGCACAGGCAGCTGACACAACACCTGGCATGGAAAGAAAGTGGGTGGAGAGGGGTTATGAAAGTACACACCAAATGCTGGATAGGGAAGGAGGCAGGAGTGTTATACCCGTGATGACTCTGGGGGCTTTTGTTTCGTCTGGAGAAGTACAAGAGAAGCCAAAGCAAGTTCCTCTGCCCTATACACTGGTTTAATGGGATATTATTCACCAGGCAACATAACCAAGACCAGCTACATGCAGCAGAGGATACACAGATATACTCACAGGCAGGTGGGGAGGACTCAGGCCCCTCATAATCCATCCTCATGTTCCAGGCAAGTTCCAGGCTCCCACCCCTCTGCCTTGTGTGGAGTTATAGATTCAAATTTCTGTATTCCCACCCCTTTCTCTGAGATAAGGGGCTCTTGGCCAATGGAGTAGGGAGCAGGGAAACTGGTTATGACCTCTGACCATTGTGCTTTTCTAGGGTCACCTTATTAGCATAGGGTGTGATCACAGGCTTAGGCATCTCAATTCCCTTGGCAACTAACTGGCCCTCACCATCCGCCTTCTCTCACATGCAAATCATTGGGATTCAGACTGAACTGCTTCTGGGGCCACAGTGTCTGGGAAGAGGACTGTGGTGAAAATGAGCTGAGCTGCCAGAAGCTATGAAGTTTCAATAACAGATACAAGCACAAACCTTACTTCTGTTGCAGAAATCATAGGGGCTTGTTCAGCTCCGTCAAAGCCTTCTGCTCTCAGAAGATGCTTTCCAACACCGGGACATTGGGACCCCACAACCTGGTCTCCTCTGAACCCTCTCTGCAAACTCCATGAACCTCTCACTACAAGGCAGGTTTCCCAAATCACCAGTCAATCTCACAGCTCTTTTCTGCACCTCTTTCCAAGTTTTGCACCTCCTTTTTTGGAGTGTGGGCAGCAGGACTGAACAAGGTCCTGTAGTTAATGGTCTCATTAACGCTATGAATTGAAGTGAAGCTGCCTCCCTCTTCCGTGTGGTTTCCAGCAGGACTGCAGAGTCCTTGTCTGAGTCTACCCCATTCCCAGACACCATCCCTATCCCATATGTATGGCCCATGTTCTTGGTTCTTGGAGGTAGTCTTGCAGTGTGTGTTTGTGTATAGATGTATATACGTGTGTATGTATGTGTGTATATATGTATGTATATCTATATGCTTGCAGCATATATATGTGTGTATATATTACATACACATACACGCACATATATACTATATATATTTATGTGTATATATGTGTGTACATACATATACATGCATATATAAACATCTATATATACACCTATCTACATACACACACATATATACAAATATACATACACACACATATGTGCTTGTCTGTGTGTGTGTGTGTGTGTGTGTGTGTGTGTGTGTGTACACGTATGCATAAGCATATATCGTTTCATTGTTCCCAAATTCACTAAGCAATCCCTACTGAAGGGCTTTTCCCATCACAGCTGTACTAGAGCAGTTCATACATCACTTGGAAAAAAAAATTTTTTTTTTAAGGAAAGAAGGGGGTAGGGCTGAGTTTGTGTTAGAAATCACTACACTACATGGCAAGATCCTACCTCCAGTGGAAACACGGACATCTGTTTAATATAAATCTATCTGATGCTTGATTGGAGGGAGTAATTTGCAGTCCAAAAGCAGGCTAGATATGCACCTTTTCAACTAAATCAGAGATGCATAAGCTTTTTCTATGCCACAGCTTGCTTCATCAAATGCTGCTTATAACAGCTTATACATCTCGAAGGTGCAAACATACCCTGCCTACTTTCAATGCCCTGAGCCACAGAAGGAAGCTTCCAGGACACACAAATCCCAGAAAGCAAGGGGGGGGGGTTGCTTTAAGGATGCGTACTGCCCCTTTAAGAAGACAATTTCCGCCCTGGTAATGTGAGTTTTCATCTGCATGGGGCCCTGCCTTTGCTTTTCACCTTCCTGCCTTGGAGCCTGGAGCTGGCTGCAGGAAGCATTGCAAGCTCGGGACATTGGGACGACTGGTGCATATTAAAAAGGTGAGTTCTTCGCAGCCTGGGGGCTGGCCCAGGAGAAGAGAAAAGGCCCTTTGGAGCCAGCTCCTTCCTTGCTGTTAGTCAGCAGCTTTTTTACTGGATTTATCTGGGCATCTCCCCCAGTTGGGGATCCAGCTTTCTGGACTGCCGTGGTGCTGCACATCAGCTGGGGAGCTGTCTCTGGACTGGGGAGAAAGCTCTGCATCCCAAGAGTCAGCGCGGCGTATCTCCCTGCTTCGGCTCACTGCTTTTCTGCAGTCAAGGGGAGGGACACAAGGTCTCACTGGATGCAAGACGTAGAAACCATAGAAAATCTAGAGGAGTTGGGCTGGAAGGGACTTCCAGAGGTTATCAAGTCTAAGCCCCTATCCAAATCACCCTATCCAAATTCAGAACTTAACCTTAGCAATCATCTAGTCCAACCCCCTGTAAGAGGCAGGATCGTCCCTATCCAAACCACCCTTTACAAATCCATAATTTAACCTCAGAGGTTGCACCTAGTGCAACCTCCTGCTGGAGGCAGGATCAGGTTTATCCAAACCACCCTATACAAATTCACAGTTAACCTCACAAGTCATCTAGTCCAATTCCCTGCCTGAAGCAGGATCATCCCTATCCAAACCACCCTATACAAATCCATCGTTTAATTTCAGAGGGCACACCTAGCCCAACCACCTGCCTGAGGCAGGATCAGCCCTATCCAAACCACCCCAGACAAATCCACTGTCTAGTCTCTTTTCCTAAAACTGCCATCAGCCCTGACACAACACAGGACTGTCACACCCAAAGCTACTGCAGGGAAAGGAAAGGAAGCACAGAAGCTGATGCCATGCTGCTTTAAAAGGTTGTTAATATATGTTCAAGAGATCCAAGGAAACGGGCTGTGCCCCCCACTCCAAAAGTAGGAAACCCCCACCAATCCGTACCAGTCAGATCAGGGGCTGAAATTTCTTCCTGATAATTCAGCAGTTGGTCTGACTCTGAGCCTCTGTGCAGAATTGACTGTGTGGCTTGTGGGTGTTACTGGAATTGATGTCAAATCATTGTCCCTTCCTAACACCCTAGAGATGTTGGGCTGGAAGGGACCTTCAGAGGTCACATCTAGTCCAACCCACTGCCTGAGGCAGGATCAGCCCCATCCAAACCGTCGCGGATGAATACATAATCTCAACCCTTCATAAAATGACTGTGAGCCCTAACACAACGCACCATATCACACCAAGCCTGCCCCAGGTAGTGCGGGAGGACCACAGCAGCCAACATCCTGCTTCTGTAGGTTCCAGCCCCTAGCGTGGTTTCCAGACTAATTTTTCCATCATGGTTTGGTTTGGGTTTTTTTCCCCTTATTTTTAATCTCCCCAATTAAATAGATCAGGGGTTGTCAACGGGGGGTACACATACCCCTGAGGGTACTTGGGAAGGCCCTAGGGTAGGGATACGTGCAGGCGTGTGGGGACAGAGCACTGCCACTCACCACCCCGCGCCGCTGCCTCCCAGGAGCTGGGCTGGGGGGTGAGGGCAGCAGCTCCTCTCTGGGCTGCACAGGCGCTGCCCTGCTGGTCGCAGCGGGTGGGGGGACTCACACGCGGTGGCCGTGGCCACCACGCCACACTACCACCACTCTGCACATGGCCACGTGCCCTCCCCCCCCCCCCCCCCACTTGCTCCACATCCGTCTGCTGGGAGTACACTTATTAAAAAAGGTTGAAAACCCCTGAAATAGATGACACTGCCATTTGGTTTTGGCTTATGTAACGGTGGCATAAGCATCTCGCTAAGAGTCCAGGGTGGAGACAGCCAAAGCAGGGGACACCTCCCCTCGTGCTGTAAATTCAGCACCATGGTGGAGCAGCACCCCTGAGGGTTTGGGCCATGAATGTGGGGACCAGATTTACCAGGGGATTATTATTCTCAACCAGTGGGATCTTGGGCACCTTTTCCCACCTGTTACTGTGAAGCTTCCTTAATAACTACCATTCCTCCATCTTATCTGCACAGCCATAATGGGGGATCTCTCCAGCGCATGTTAACAACCCTTGTAGTGATATAAGAATTGCCATTTACTGGGTCAGATCACAAGTCTGTCTTTCCCGATCTCTGGTGTCACACAGGAGCAGAGAGCAGACGCTGAAAGGAAGGGGGAAGTGGGCCTGACCAGGGCTTTTCCATAGTTCCTCTTCCTCTTGCAACCTTCAGCATTTAAGGTCTAGAAAGTTCTGATTCAGAGGCTGTGCCCCCAACTCCCATGCTCAATAGCTATGCCCTACAAGAGCATGCCCAATCCCTGTTTGAATCTGGTTACACCAGGGGCGGGCAATTATTTCAGCTGGAGGACAGCTTAATGAGTTTTGGTGAGCTGTCAAGGGGCTCCTCTTGATAGGTGCCCTACCCTCTGATCACCATCTTGGGACCAGACATCCCACCCTTAACCCTTGGCCTTTGCTTACTCCCCAACCTGATCCCAGTAGTACTCCTTTTGGAGGAGCAGGTTGCCATCTTGGAGCCTTCCCCCTCCCCCCCCCCCCCCCATCCCAAATCATATACTCAAAGTCAAGCATCTAGTATATTTTAATTTTATTTCAAAAAAATATTTTGGTCCTGATTTACATGTGTTTGTATAGGGTATGTAGCGGTAATGGCATAATAGGTAAAAAAAATAAAGTCTTACTCTTGTACATTGTGTGTGGGGTGTGGGTAGTGGGGTGTATTGTGGGGTGTGTGGGCCGGGGTTTGTAAAGGTATGGCTGTGTGGGGGTGTTGCGGGATATGTTGTGCAGTGTGGGGGGGTGTATATGTGGTGGGGTATGGGCAGGGTGTGGGTTTGTGGGATGTAAGGAAGGATGGGGGTGTTTGGGGGACCCTCCCGTATGCCCTTCCCCATAGTGCACAGGCCCTGCCGCACGTGGCAGCAGCAACAGCAGGCAGCAGGGCCCCTCTGCACGGGCACCGCATGGCTCCAGCCAGCTCCAGGAGCTTTACATGGTGGCAAGGAGCTGTGCCAGGCCAGCCTGCCTCTATTGCACGGGGTTCCCCGTGGCTCATTTGCAGCCCCCAGGACTTGCGCGCTGCCGGGGAGAAGCCGTGCACTGTGGCCTGGCCCCACTACCTGCTGCCACACTCAGCTCTTAGGATTCCCCTGGAAAACCTATGGGCCAGATAAAATCACATGGTGAGCCAGATGGGACCCATGGACTGGATATGGCCCACCCCTGAGTTACATTCTTGGCTTCCACCACATCTGGTGGCAACAAGTCACACACTTTAATGGCACATGATGTGAAGAAAGACCTTCCTTTTGTTCATTTTAAACTTTATAGAATCATAGAATGTACTTTGGACTAGTTTTATCTTGTCACCCCGAGTTCTTGTATTCGGAGAGAAAGTTAATCATAAATCCCTATTGACTTTCCATTTCCCATTTCAAATTTTGTAAGCCCATCTCATGTCCCCCTCAAGAGTCTCTTTTCTAAACTGAACATGCCCAGCCTCTTTAGTCTCTCCTCATAGGGAAGCCCCTCCATGCCACCCATCGGCCTTGTTGCCCTTCTCTGGACCTTCTCTAGTTCTTCTTGATCTTTTTTGAGGTGTGGGGACCAGAACTTGGCAGTCTTCAAGGTGTGGACACAGGATGGATTTATAAAAAGGGATTGTGAGACTTTCCATTCTATTTACAGTTTTCTTAATCCTAACAATTTGTTTGGCTCCTTGATGGCTGCTGAGCACAGATGATTCATAGATGTTAGGGTTGGAAGGGACCTTAGCAGATCATTGAGTCCAACCCCCTGCCCTGTGTAAGAAAAAGTGCTGGGGTCTAGCCAGGTGCACGTCCAGCCTCATCTTAAAGACCCCCAAGGTAGGGGAGAGCACCACCTCCCTTGTAAGCCCATTCCAGATTCTGGTAACCCTTATCGTAAAGAAGTTCTTCCTGATGTCTAACCTAAATCTGTTCTCCATCAGTTTGTGGCTGTTGTTTCTAGTTACACCAGGGGGTGCCCTGGTAAACAGAGCATCTCCTATTCCTTGCTGTTCCCCCACAATGAATTTGTAGGTGGCCACAAGATCACCTCTCAGCCTTCTCTTGTGGAGGCTGAAGAGATCCAGGGCCCTCAATCTCTCCTCGTAAGGCTTTGCCTGCAGGCCCCTAACCATATGAGCAGCCCTCCTCTGAACCCTCTTGATGTTTTTATCCAGGGGTCCACAATGAGTCCCAGATCTCTTTCCTCTGTGATAGCAGCTCATGTAGAACCCATCATAGCACTGGTATAGTTTGGGTTATCATTGTCTATGTGCATCATTTTAACCTTGACTTTCGTCTGCTGTTCCGTTGCCGTTTCATTCAACGGTGCCAGAGCATCCTGTAGTTCCTGACGCATGGTAGATCAGGGATGGGACAAGCAGCACAGTGACAGATAGGGAGTGAGCAGAAAGCAGAGCAGCAGATCACACAGGGAGCACAGGGCACAAAGCAGAAAGCAGAGCAACAGCTTGGACAGAAAGCACAGGATGGGACACAGATAGCCCTTGTCCCCCTGCTTTACCTTTGATAGCTTCAAGGGCTCTTGGTGCCTTTGGCAATGGGCCTTGTACTTGTGCAACAGGTTTGTTGTATAGTTCTAGGACCAGGTTAGACAAGGATGTGTCTGGGACAGTTTGGATGGAAATGATCCTGCCTCAGCCCATTAGACCAGATGCGACCTCTGGAGGTCCCTTCCAGCCTGAATTTTCTATGATTTATGCCTGGTAGAAATGATTAAATATTTTGAGTGGCTTTTGACAAAGGAGAAGAAATCCATGCAAACCTTCCAAATCCTCATGCTGTTTGACTGGTTTGTACAAGCCCACGTGTTTTATGGCTGTCTCCATGGCAATGTGTGCACTGTGAATTATAACAGTTGCAGTGAACCTGTTGGTGCTAAAAATCCCCCTAAACTGAGCCAGGCAAAGATAAAAAGATTGGAATAATGAAAGCATTTATTCATTACAAATGTAGCGGGATTCCTTGGGGTGAAGGGAGCGGGGATTCAGTTGTTTCACTAGAAAACTTCTCAGTCATAAAAGCTTCTGTCAGCCCAGACAGTGTTTCTCTTCCCATAAATAATTGGGCCACCTCTAACCCTTCTTTTCAGCCAGCTAAATGGACCAAATTCCTTTCCTCTCTCGCTGTAAAGCAACTCTTTCAAACTGCATTCTTATGTGCTAATCCCCAAGCTGTCCCCAGTTTTTCAGCAGCACTTGGATCACAAACTGTGTAGATCCCGTGTTTTCTGAGGAGCCCATGGTCTTCAGTATAGACTTGGCTGGAGAGACAGGCATTCATTTTTACCCTGATCATGGGAAAGTGAGGCTGGAAGGGACCTCCGAAGGTCACATCTAGTCCAGCCTCCTGCTCAAGATGGGATCGTCCTGTTGTGTTGTGCCCCAGCTCAAGTCTGGGATCGTGCCCGGTATGCAAGCACCAATAAGTATACCAGGGGTGGAAGTACAGAGGAAGTTTTATTGCCAGCAATAAATGGTGCAAGCGGATAGTTCACGTAACAAGCACACAGGTTACTACCTTTGGGTACCTTTTATACAGATGTTTGCAAGTGTATCGTTTGGTGATTGGTTACAAGCCACTGACATAAGACGTTCTCTACTGAGCATGTCTCTATACCTATGTTTTAGCCATGTGTCTCATTTACATACATGTATGTTTCATTAACATACTTTGCTCTGCCCAGGGGGTGTGATTTTTAGCATTATAATGAGACCTTTTTCTGAACTTCTTGCTATCTTGCAGGTGTCAGGGAGACATTATCTTGCTGGTGTCAGGGAGGCATTCTGGGAATCTTCTGCAGCCCACATGCTGCGCTCCCAAATCTTACATCGTGAAATCTCCCCCAGTAAAATCCTATCCTGCAGAACCTCACAATCACTGATTAAACGATCCCAGGCACGCGTCTGTCTAATTGGCTCATAAAAATCTCCAAGGAAGTTGATTCCACAGTTTCTCCAGGAAGCCTGGTCCAATCCTGGATCCCCTCCTAGTCACAGTGTTCCTCTTCACCTCCAACCTCAATGTCCCCTGCTCCTAGTCCTGTCATTTACAGCCAGAGAGAAAAGCCCATCTCCATCCTCTCTGTCCTTCTGGGATTTGAAGGCTGTGATCAAATCCCCCCTCTGTCTTCTCCAGACTAAATAACCCTAGTTCTTTCACCCTTTCCCCAACAGTCTGGTCTGCCAGGCCCCTGATCAATTGTCTTGCGCTTTGCTGGACTCTTTTTAAAAATCTGTCCATATCCTTCTTGAAACACAGGCCCCAAAACTGGACACAACACTCCAGGGGAGGCCTCACCAGTGCTGGATAGACTGGGAGAATCACTTCTCTTGATTTGCAAGTGACCCTCCTGTTAACAGCCCCCAGGATTTAACACCTCAAAAAGGGAGATAGAAGAACTAGAGAAGATCTGCAGAAGGGCACCGAGAGTGATGGGTTGGATGGAGGGGCTTCCATATGAGGAGAGACTAAAGAAGCCATGCCTGTTCAGTTTAGAAAAGAGATGCTTGAAGGGTGACATGAGAAGGGTTAACAAAATCCAAAATAATGGAAATGAAGCAAATAAGGGGGTTATTTTTTACTCTCCCAATACAAAAACTAGGGGTTGCAACACATAGCAGAGAAAGTAAGTTTAAAATGAAAAAAAAGGGATTTATTTTTCCCCCAACGTGTCATTCAAGTATGGAACTCGTTGCTACCAGCTACATGGAGGCTGACCCTTTAGCCAGGTTCAAAGGGAGATTGAACACATTTGTGGAGGAAAGGCACATTAGTAGCTATTGAACATGGGAGAGAGTGGGGCAGCAGTGGCGACGCATAGGGGGTGCACGTGCACTCCTGGAGAGCGCTGGTGCACTCCTTGACTGGCCGCACTCCCCGCTTAGGTGATGGGCATGGGGGGCAGGTGGGAGCACTGGTGCCCCCCCTGCAAGCATCGACCAGTCACCAGAGCCACTCCCAGAAGCAGCTGCAGTAATCAGCCATTGTGGGATCAGCCACGAGGGGAACCCCTCCCCCCCCAGTCGGCATGACTGGTTGCAGGGGGGGCGCATCCCCTCCCCCCCCCCCTCCGACTAAGGCGGCACCAGTCGTCCATGGGGGGCAGCCTCTGGATCAGAACTTCCTGGACCTTAAATACTAGCAGCTGCAACAGAGAGAGGAACAGTGAACAAAACCCTGCTCAGACCCAGTTCCCTCACCCTTTCAGCATTTGCTCTCTGCTGCTGTGTGACACAGGAGAGTGAGCAGACGGATCTGTGATCTGACCTAGTAAATGGCCGTTCTTATATTCTTGCGTTCTTATAATGCTTTTGGTTTTCCAGTCTGTCCATATCCTTCTTGAAGTGCATGGTCCAAAACTGGACACGGTGCTCCAGGTGAGGTGGAGACAGAGGGGATCTCAGCCACAGGGACACTAAGGCTATAAGTAGATGGCTCATATGACTTGACTGTGTCATTAAAGTGTGTCATTGATTGCCCCAGGATTTGTCCCAGCTCAGAACATGACCCTCTCAAGCTTGACCCCGGAGTCACTGTACAGATGTGCACAATGATGTCTCAGGATAAAGTGTCACTGCATTTTATCCAGCTTGTTTTAGAGTGAACTGGAGCAGGATAATGGACATGTATGTCTGTACAGTACCAGGAAAAAAGGCATTCACCCATGATAAATACAATGTTTCTTCATACCATAAAGCAGGGGTGCCCATCCTGTAACGTGGATGCTACAAGTGGTATGGCTAGTCTCAGTGGTTGGCACATGGCAAATCAAGAGGGTACATGGACCTACAACTGAGCCTCCTCTGCTGGACATACAATGTCAGGGTAACTAGAAATAATGGCCACAAACTGGAAGAGAGCAAATTTAGATTGGACATCAGGAAAAAAATGTTTACAGTGAGGGTTGCCAAAATATGGAGTAAGCTTCCAAGGGAGGTGGTGCTGTCCTCTTCCTTGGAGGTGTTTAAAGGGAGATTGGACAGACACCTGGCTGGGCTCATCTGACCCCAGCACTCATTCCTGCCCAGGGCAGGGAGTCAGACTCAATGATCTAATAGGTCCCTTCTGACCCTAACGTCCATGAAACTATGAAACTATAAGCAGCACAGTGGCAGATAGGGAGCAAAAAGAAGAGCTGTAGATTGGGCGGAGAGCAAAGGGCAGGCATAAGAACGCAAAGCAGCAGGTCAGGCAGGAAGGAAAAAGCAGCAGCAGGTGGGGCAGGGAGCTCAGGGCACAGAGCAGAAAGCAGAGCAGCAGACTGGGCAGGGAGCAGCAGCTCGGCAAGTAGTTCATGCCTAAGCCCAGACTGGCTTTGAGGTGTTCCTCTGCTGTGTCTGAAGAGCTCAGTCTTACCAGACATGCTCTAAAAATGCCAACTCTGCATGTATTAGATGGGCCACTGGTTCTTTTCTTTTCAACACAGTGAGAAACCCGGGCCCACTTCCCTCCTCTGCTGACAGGCTTCAACCTGATGTCTCCCACCTCCTTCCTCCAGGAGAAGCTGCTCTGAAGGGAGCGTACCTGCAGGGGACGGTACTCTCCACCCCTCCGGCAGAAGCTGTCGCCCCTGTGCAGAAGGGAATTCAAGAGTTATGTGGTCAGGAAGGGAGAGAGAGCACAAGTGTATAACCTGAAGTCTGGGGCATGACGATGGGAAGAGTGGGGAAGGGAGTGGGGACACCTGAGTAACTACCCTGCTCCCAGGATCAAATAAGGTACAGAAACAAGGAGTGGGTTCTGTGTTTTATACCATATTTTCTCAAATGCAGCATGCACCCCCCCCAAAAAACAAAAAACCCAACAGGTAGAAATGACAGTGTGCATCATATTCAATAAATACAGTAAGAGTGGGTTCTGCTACTTAGCATGTGAAACTTAATGTTTCCCATGATGCACAGGGCAAGATGAGGGCTGGGCCATGCTCCCTTCCTCCCCGCCATGCAGCCAGATTGAGGCCAGGCTATGCCCCCCACCCCTCACCTCACACAGCTGCTTCAGAGCCAAGCTGCTTCTCCTTCCCCTTCTTGCAGCTGGATAGGGACCCACCATGCCTGCCCTGGGAGCTGGATCAGGACCACCAGCCAGATCCAGCCTGTGGACTGACCGGACACTGTGCATCTGGCGCCCCAGGGAAAAATGTTGAGCACTACTGGATTAAACTATATGCTAAGTAGAGTGAACCTTTCTGGAGGATGATCTTAAGATGAGGTAATGTAAAGAAGGGTTTGAGACAGGTCTTCCAGCCTAGGGCAGCAGGGTCCAAAACTTACATATAGTACAATACTAGGAGTCAAGCAAATTTGAGAGGCCAGAGATGGTGACTGGACAATGGGTGGACCCAGGGGGCTTCAGAGTATAGAATAATGTCCAGCAAGGAGATTTCACCCAAGGTGGATCCACGGGGGTGCAGATGCACCCCTCTTTAATTCCTGCTCCACCCAAAGTTTAAAACCAACTCCCTGGCAGTGGCAGCACCATTTCTAGTCAGGCAGTAATGAGGGAGTCAATTGATATCATGGCCAGGGCTGTCCCTGAGGAAGGGGGTGCAAACCGGGGCGACTGCCGCAGGCCCCATACTTTGGGGGGCCCCATGGACAGTGCTGTATAGGCCCCGCTGTGGCCACCATGCACCGCCACTATCAAGCGCTACCAGCTCCATCTGCTTGCTCCCCTCCCCGCTCCGCGACCTCCGGCCACTCACCACCGCCCCCAAGCTGCGCACAGGCTGATATGCCTCGGGCCTCGCACACCTCTAGGGACGGCTCTGATCATGGCTCATTGTAATCTACACCATTCCTTCTAAACTCTTCATCCCACAGGTGTTAACCACCCTCTCTCCTTTTTAATGTTGGGGATGTTCTGCTTATCTAGCTATCCTTGCTCCGGCAATTCTGCAGTCTGTTACCTGCTCCTGGTCACGAAGTTCCTATTTCTCAGCCTTGCCAGACTGCTTTTAAATCCTGCTAAAAACATTAAAGTCAGGTGTGAAAATGTCATCAGGTGAACATTACTTCAGGCGGGGAAATAACTTTCAGTGCAGTATTGGATGCACTGTTGAGATGCTCAAGAAGGCTAGATTTTGGTTTCTGAAGCTGGAAGAGATGTCTGCTTCATTCTAAAGACCACAGGACTAATGAAACAACCTCTTTTGGTTATTTTTGCCTGGTTTGTTGTGTTTTTTTTTATACATGACATATGAGATAGTAAGAGACATGCCAATAAATGAATATCTGTTTTTGCTTCAATCTTAAACTAATATAGCCCTGGACCCCTAGCATATTAGTAACGTTTCTAGTTCCTTTTTAACGGGAGAAAAATCTATATTGTGTAATGTGTGATGATGTTCTTCACCATCTGCCCTCCATTTTTCAAAATCCTAGATCTGCCCATGGGTGACCCCTGTTCCCTGTTTTACAGGCTGCACCATGGCAGCTGAGGAGGAACCATCTCACACCATGATGAAATCTGAGCTGAGCTATGCGGAAGAGAGCAAGGTGCGTGAGGAGGCCAAGCTGCTGATGGGGCCTGAGGCTGACTGGGAGAAGTTCCTTCTGCTAGCCCCCATCACCGTTGCGCTGCTGGGACAGCTGGTGTGCATCACTGTGGAGAAGGGCGATTTCTCCATCCATGGCAATGCCCCTAGCAGTGGGTACAAATACTTCAGAGAGCCTGAATCCTTCAAGGTGTGCTTGAAAGAAGTATGTGACAGAGTGTGGGATGCCTTCCAGCTGGGCATGGACAACGCCACCCTGATCAGCCTGCAGTTGAAGAATGTCCCCAAGAAGATGGCAAATCTCATGCAGGGTTTCCTCCAGGATGCAAACTTGAGAAAGGACCAGCTTGTGGCACAGATCGAGGGCATGCAGGAAAAAGTACATGAGTGCAAGACCCTGGCCAAGGAGGTGAGGGCCAAGTTCTCAGAACAGGGAGATGCATTGCAAGAGCTGTATCAGGCCTGCCTAAATGCCAGAGAGGACTATAAGAAGGAATTGGAGACAATGCAGAAAGAGCTTGAAGGGGCAAGGATCCAGATGGAGCCTGCCAAGTGTGAACAGAACCGCGCTGAGCTGACACATGCACAGTTGGAAGATCAGGAGCAGGCAGCCTTCGAGGAGTTTGTGAAGGCAGTGAAATACAAACCCAGCATTCTGGATGCTCTTGGAGCAAAGGGAGAGACTCAGTTGATGGAACAACACACCGCTAAACTGGAGAAGAACCAAGAGATGCTGGTTGGGGCTCAGCAAGATAAGGAGAGCAGCTACCAAAGGATCAAACACCTGAACAAGGAGATGGCAGAACTCCAGTGTGCTGTGAATCGGTGTGAGCTGGGGGAAAGAGATTTGGAGGGGTACGTCTCCTCCCTGGAAGAAGGACTGGAGGCCTTGAGGAACCTGCATCAACAGTGCGTGAAGATGGTGCAGTTCTTCCAGATGATCTCCAACCTGGTGGACTTCTCTCTCAACTGGCACATCAGGGAATGCTTGGACTCGGCTAACGACCTCCAACAGGTCACACAGGCATTCAGTGCTGTCAGTGTGGCTCAGCTAGTACAATTGATCTCCCAAACCTATGCCACAATAGTTGAGAGATACCTGATGGAGCTACTCAGCCAAATGGGGTGTCTCCTGGGTAAGGACTGTTCCAGTTTCCACACTGAGAAAGCCCAGCTGGACAGAGGATGTGAGGATGCCCAGGAGGCCCTCACCAGGCTGGTGGGGGAGATGAAGGGCAACTTCCAGAGGGACCTCAGCACCAGGCTGGAGACCATAGAGAAGGTGAAACTCAAACTGAACCCCTGAGCTAGAGGGGGAGCTGAGAGAAATGAGTCAGTGCCTCACTGAGGTCCAAGCTACTAGCCTGAACCAAGCAAAACTCCACAATCAATAATTTTCACATCTTCTTTTGGATGACCTCAACCAGCCAGTGCCTCAAAGGTTGCTTTGGTAAAGCTCCATTTATCTCCATATCAGCTCTTGGAGGAGATGAGAAGGGGGCCTGCATGTTAGGACTAGAGAAGGACTGTACGTTTCAGTCTACAGCCCCTTCAGTTCTGAATGTGGCCAGGTGTTAAGACTCCCATCCACTTGCTCAAATTAGAAGATCCCTCAAAGGTAACTCCCATCCAACTTCATCCCACCAAGCTATTAAACCCATTAAGGAAGGGCCTTGAAGCAGGCCACTGCAAAGCAGCTTCTGCCACCTGGGCTTAATTTAGAAGAATATCATCAGCAGAAAGGAATTGGACCTTTTGTGGGGCTAGGGAAAGGGGTTGGCAATCAGCAGATGGGGTCGTTTCTCATGGGTGTTCCCCAACAGGATGGTGGAAGCCAGATGGGACAGGGGTGGAGAATGAAGAACCCTTGAACCAGAGTGCCCCATGGGAAAAGCAGAATTGTGAACCCTGCAAGGGTGCGCTCAGGCTGAACGGAGCCAGCTGCGCTGTGACTGGGTCAGGTCCATCTGTGGACACTACCCTGCCCCCTTAGCCCCTGCAGGCATAGTGTATCTCCATCCGTTGTTACCCCACGCTCCCCTGCACCATGCTGCTAAGAAGACTCTGGAAAAACTTGAATGATCAAGGAGGAATGCCAGCTGCCAAAAGGCAGCCTCTTGCCACTTAGCACTTGCTAAGAGCAACTGGCTGGGCCAAGCCAGAAGGAAGATCATGGGCATGAGTTTGCTGCTTGTTGTCTCAATAGTCCTCAGCATTTCACTGTATTCAGTATGTTCAGTGCTTCAGGGGCCCTGCCACATGTTCAAACAAAAATCAGAAACCAGCTATGAATCTGTTACACGTTTTAAATCACTGTGTAGCCAGTTGGCTTGTTTTGTATCTTGATAGACATTTTTATGGCATGATAATTCTTTTGCACGTGTAACCAGTCTTACTTTGCATGTGTGTCAGTCTAAATTGATTTCACAATTTAACCAGTGAATTGTGTAATATAGGTCACGTGTGGTGAGGGCCTCCGCAACCACAAGAATTAACTGCTAAAGCAACCTACTGGTTGAGGGAAGAGAAAGGGAAAGAGCAAGGACCCCTGGGTTTCGATTCTCGTGGTTGGAGGCAGGAAAGGGAGGGACTGGGGAATCCACATTACAGTAGTCGTGGCTGAGATCTGGATTCCCTACATGAGGTGACCAAATTGATTTGAACTTCAGTACATTCCTGTCTCAACTTGTAGCGCTGAGTCAATAAACCTGACATGACATGAACCAGAGTGCCCGGTGCTTTCTTTTAGCTCTAGCTAAAAGCCTTAACTCAGGTGTGGTCATATGAACTCAGGTGTAGAAATGACTGCCAGAGAAGTACTGGGGGCATTCTCAAGATGCTCAGCAAGGCTCGATTTTGCTTTATGAATCTGATTAAGAGATGTACGTTAAACATTCAATGGCTGCAGGGCTAATGACACAGTATCTTCCAGCTATTTTTTACCTAGTTTGTGCTTCTTAAGCTTAAAACATAATCTAGCAGATTCAGTTAAAGTTATATTTCTTTGACTTTGATCTGAAACTGAATGCTATGGCACTAGGCTGCTAGCCTTCACTGGAGAAAATATGTGTTCTTCTCTCTCTAATGATGTATCGCCCCATCTGTACCCACCTGTTCCAGATCTTAGACCCACCCATGACTCCTCTCCCCTGCACTTGCTGTCATACCTGCAACCCCCTCAACCATGGGTTTTGCTCCCACACACTAAAGGGAGCTGTGTGCTTCCTAGAGTGGAAAGATTGTTGTTCTTTTCACCATTTCTGATGCAAAGAGATTAGGCTCATGAAAGCTTATGCATTTTTGGCTTAGTCTATAAGGCGCATCTCTCCCCTACCTCCTGTCTCTCTGCCATAGGTCACCCCAAATGATCAGAGTAAGACCAGGGTGGATGGGCTAAGAGACCTCAACAGATCATAGAGTCTGACCCCCTGCCCTGGGCAGGAAAGAGCGCTGGGGTCAGATGGCCTCAGCCAGATGCCTATCCAGCCTTCTCTTAAAGACCCCCAAGGTAAGGGAGAGCACCACCTCCCTTGGATGGGCTAAAGGAGGGAACAAATTGCCTGTCACTTCCCTGCTGCTTGTTGGAGATACAGAGTTAGTCTCCAGGGCTGCCAGCGGTACTTTCAGCTACATGTAAATCCCTGCTGTGTCTGAGCTCAGGACATCCTGGGATGTTGATTGTAACTGTTGGTCTAAGAACATAGGCAGACAAGGTTCTTTGGGTAAATCTGACTCTCCCTCTACCTGAAGAAGGGTGTTTGTATCCAAAAGCTTGCAAAGAAGAATTTTTCCAACTATTTTAGTTGGTCTAATAAAATATATCAGATTGACCCAAAGAACCTTGGACGCTGTGAAAAGCATTTCAAATTGTGGTCGCGTTATATCACGCACTTCTGACCCTCGGCACCTTCCTGGGTTTCGCAGCACCTCAGACCCTCTTTGCCCACATAAGGGTGCCAATCTGAAGCTATTGAGCACTGTACAGCTGTCAAGTCACACATGACACTACAAGCTGCCTAGGTACGAGCAAAAGATTTTGGGTAGATGAAGGCTGCCTTACACCTGCACCCAAAACGGCTGGTAACAGCCT
Organism: Alligator mississippiensis; assembly: GCF_030867095.1. Classification (NCBI taxonomy): domain Eukaryota; kingdom Metazoa; phylum Chordata; order Crocodylia; family Alligatoridae; genus Alligator; species Alligator mississippiensis. Next base: position 57,201,073 of record NC_081834.1, read on the forward strand.
CAGTCAGAGACAGGCCTGGGTGGGCATCGTTTTGCAATGGGTTTTGTCTTCCTCCATAGTGGGGGGCACAGCCCTCTTCCCTGGAGCTCTCCAGTACATGTTAACCACCCTTGCAGCAGCTGGGCACTGCCAGCCCTCACCCCTCCTACTTTACTTGGGGCAGGCCCGCATGCTTTGCAGGTTTGGGGGCAATGGGCCCTGTAGCTGTGCAACGGGATTGTTTGCTATTAGGAACAGTCAGACAATGACGTGTCTGGGGTGGTTTGCACAGAGAAGATCCTGCCTCAAGCAAAGGGTTGGTCTAGATGCAACCGCCAGAGGTCCCTTCCGGATGTACGTTCCTGTGATTCTGTAGCCTTTCTTCCTCCAATTACAACAGCTGCAAACAATTCCTTGTAACTCATCTGCCTGTCTACAGGGCAAAACACACAATGCAATAATGACAAGCAAAAGAATAGCAATAATAATGTATGGTGCTTTTAGATCTGAGTCCCCAGCTTGTTCATGGTCTCAGACAGCAGAGAGCATCTCTGGTACTTTCAAGCACTTGCAGAGTTTGAATCAGGCACAGAGCCAGGGCTGGGGGCTTGTGTCTGGGCTCAGGGAATAGGCAGAGAAGAAAGGCCTGACAGAAAAATGTGACCCTCGGATCTGCATCCCTGACAGCACCCAGCCCTGGAAGCAACTCTGCCACAGGCAGGAGGATGCCACAGCCCACCACATGTAGCCCAGAGGGATGCCAGCCTGCACCATCACAAACCTCTCTCCTGCCCCACGCACAGTCCCTGCCCCAAAATTTCCCTCCCAGCTGCCCTGGGTTCAGCCGCAGACTCACCCCCTGGCCCCAGCTTTATGCTGGAATAGCTGCCTGTCTGTCCCCTACATGCTACAGCTGGTGGTTGCTCCATCTCATGGTTGCCAGGCTTGCTGAATGCCTCCCAGTACACTGGACTCCCTACACGTGGCACAGAAACCACAGCAGGCTCTGTCCCATGCCCCTGCCTTCAGCAAAGCCCCCTCGCTCATGGCCTGCCTGTCCCCACTGCCCTGGCCCTGCCGGCAGCTTCCCTTCCCTCAGGCCCTGGGGGATGCCCTCCCACTAATCACCCCTGCCATAGGAAAGTCTGAAAGGAGCAGAAGAGGTCACATCCCTGCCTCAGGGGATGCACTGTCTCTCCCCAGTCCCCACAGACCTGATGGCAGGACCTTTGGCAGGAAAAGCCTGGCATCTCACTAGGGCCCCAGCAGTGGCGTTATCCTAGGGAGTGCCTCCTATCCAAGTCCACCCAGCCTCTGGCCCCTTCCTCCTTAATAATACCCCCTGCTTGATCCAAAACTGCCGCTCCTATCCACATTCACACCTTCCCCTGCCTCCCAGGCACTGTTTCCCCCTCCTCCCCCTTTGCCATGACCCCCCCAATCCTGCCCAGAGTCTGCCACACACAGGTACCCCCTTCCCACTGCCAACCCCAGCCCCTGATTGACTGCCCCTCATAAGCAACATCTCTGTGGGGCCTTTGGGGCTCAAGCACCCACCGAAAAAATGAGCAGGTGCTCAGCCCCCACAACGCCATGCTTGCAGACATTAAAAACAACAAATGCTGTTCACCAAAAGAAGCATGTGTTACTTCAACCCAGCTCTGCAGCATCTGCAAAGATCAGGCGCTTTAGCAGAGCTTTTTGGCACTTTTTTAGCTACAGGTGACTCAATCAGCTGTTAGCTAAAAGCACCGAAAAGCCCAACTAAAGTGCCTGATCTTTACAGATGAAACAGAGCTGGGTTGAAGTAGCATGCTGCTTCTTCTAGGCATGCGCAGGGTTTGGCATGGGGATAGGCTGAGTTTAAAGTAAAACACCGGGAGGGTTTTGTTGTTGGGAGGTTGTTTGTTTGGTTTTTGTGTGTGTGTGGGTTTTTTTGGGTTTTTTTTTGGGGGGGGGAATATCTGCAAGCTCCCACCAGCAAAATACAAAGTTGGCACCTCTAAGGTCCTGCTTCAGCCTCCTTTCCCTACGCCACAACAATAACCTAGGATGGCAGGCCAAATAAATGAACAAAAGGTCATGTAGCCCCTCTCAGCCTGCCTCGAGGCACGAACCTCTCCCCCCAGGCCATACAGCCCTTCTCCATTCATTCATTTAATCTCTATGCTTACGGGAGAAAGGCTGTACAAACACAAGGGGGCATTTGGACAGGGGCAGAGGGCTGCCTCGGAGAGGAGGCTGTCCCTGCAGAGACCTCTCTGCGGGGGTCCGTGGGTTTGAGGCCCCAGGGAGAGGCTTTTTGCTCTGGACCAGGTGTCGCCTGCCAGAGGCTCTGCTGTCAGGGCTGTGGGGACTGGGGAGAGATAGCGCATCCCTTAAGGCAGGGACCTGACCTCTTCTGCTCATTTGTTTGACCTGCTGGGCTTTGTAATGGCTGGGGTGATTAGTGGGAAAGGACCCCCTAGGGCAGCATTTCTCAATCTGGGGGTCACAACCCAAAAGTGGGACCCAAGAATATATAAAAGGGTCACAAACAAACTTAAAAAATGGATTTTCCTTTAAAGGGGAAAAGCGTGGGAAACGGTCGCGTTTCCCTTGCCAACTGGCAGAGCATCAGCCTGTAGGAGGTTGCTTGGGGCCCCCAACCCCACACACCCACTCCCTGCTCCACACATTGGGGGCTGGGGCCTGGGGGCACTGGGTTGGACTGGCCATTGATGTTTACGAGTGGGTCCCGGTACAAAAAAACTGAGAACCACTGCCCTAGGGCCTGAGGGAAGGGAAGCTGCAGGCAGGGCCAGGGCAGTGGGGACAGACAGCCATGAGTAAGGGGGCTTTGCTGAAGGCAGGAGCATGGGGCAGGGCCTGGTGTCGGGAGGGTCCAGTGTACTGGGAGCTATTCAGTGACCTCGGCAGGCTGTGAAGAGATGGAGTAACCGCCAGCAGTAGCGTGCAGGGGACAGACAGGCAGCAATTCTGAGATAAAGCAGGAGCTGGGCTGAGTCTGTGGCAGAACCCAGGGCAGCGATGGAGGGGAAGCCGGGAGGAAAGGTTTGGGGCATGGGCGGTGTGTGGAGCCAGACCAGCAGCTCGCCCAGGAGCTGTGGGGTGAGGTTGTAGCAGAGCGAGAGTCCTTAGTGGAGGGGGGAGCTGGATGGAGGGGCAGTCAGTCAGGGACTGGGGTTAGCAGTGGGAAGGGGGGACCTGTGGGGGGCAGACTGTGTTCAGGATGGAGGGGCAGGGCAGGTCACAGTATCTTCTATATATATAAAAGCCCTAGTCTGTCTGTCTGTCTGTAATGCTTCATTCACACTCTGATTGGTTGTCTCAGCAGCCAATCACAATGCTGACTGAAACAACCAATCACAGTGCTCCAAGAGCATTCCAGACAGGAGGCGGTGCGGCGGAGCACTGCCATGATGGCAGGGACAGTGGGGACAGAGCAGGGATGGTGCAACGCTGGCCTTGCGCCCCCCTAGCCCTGCTCCCTGGAGAGGGTGGCACGGGGTGCCGGCCGAGGGGGACGGAGGAGCTGGAGGGCCAAGCTTCCCGCCCCCCCCCCCCCCAGGAGGCAGCGGCAGCACAGGGTGCTGGGTGGCAGTGCTCTATCCCTGCTGCCCGCCGCCCCCCGGTCATTCCTGATGGGCAGTTAGCTAGTAAGAACATAAGAATTGCTATTTACCAGGTCAGAATTTGCCAAGTATCCTGCATCACACCATGGCAAAGAGAGGATGCTGAAAGGGAGTTTGAACTGGGTCTGGCCAGGGTTTTTTCCACTGTTCCTTTCCCACTTGCAGCCTCCAGCATTTCAGGTCTAGGAAGCTCCGATTCAGAGACCGTGCGCCTAACTCCTGTGCTCAGTCACTACAGATGCCCCTTTTCTCCAAGAATGTGTCCAATCCCTTTGTCAGGTAGCTGTATTGGTCTAAAGGAAAAGGCAATCAGAACTCATAGTAGATATGATATATTTTATTAGACCAACAAGATTTTTGCCAAAAATGTCTTTAACTGCAAGCTTTTGGGCACAAACACCCTTCATCAGGCATCGGAGAAAAGATTGTAAAAGTTCTCCTGGGTAGAAATGAATGTTCATATTTCATAGGATTTCACAGAGGTGTCAGTAGATGGAAAACTCCTCTGGGCAGGCAATTCATCACTGGTATGGAGCCTGTCACCTCCTGTGAGGATCTGTGATGATGCAAATTACCTTGAGACAAAGGCAGGAGCAGGATCTCCGGTTTCAGGTGGTCACAGCTACTTCCTGCTTGGGAAAATATGAAGATTTCATTTTTAAAAATCAGCTAAAATTTGATATCTTCCATGTGTCAGGTATCCAGGTTGTAGCTGTATTGGTCGAAAGGAAAAGGCAATTCAGGACTTGTAGTAGAGATGATATCTTTTATTAGACCAACAAGATTTTTGCAAAAACATTTCCGAAGGGATTATCCCTTTGTGAATATGGTTAAACTCTCAGCATCCACCACATCTGGTGACAGCAAGTCCCAGACCTGAATTATCTGATTATGATGAAAAAGTACTTCCTTTTGCTCTTGTTAAATGTACTCCCTACTAGTTTTTTTGTTGTGACCCCTAGTTTTTGCATACAGAGAAAGAGTCAATAGTACATCCTTATTGACTTTCTCTCCACTAGTTAGTATTCTGTATGCCCTTCTCATGTTTCTCCTCAAGTTTCTATTTTCTAAATTAAAGAAGCCTGGCCTCTTTAGTCTCCCCTCTTAAGAAAGCCCCTCCATCATCCTTGTTGCCCTTCTCTGGACCGTCTCTATTTTCTCTATAAACTTTTTGATGCACGAGAACCAGAACTGGGTGCAGTCTGGAGGCAGCATGGGTTTATAAAGGGCCATCCTGATACTTTCTAATTTGTTTATTCCTGTGTTAATAATCCCTAACTTTTGTTTGTCTTTTTATTTGACTGCAAGGGAGGAAGAGGGGGAAACAGAGCCTGTGGGGGGCAGGAAATGGTGGGAATGGGAATAGGAACAGCAGTGTTGGACCAAGTGAGGGATATTATTAAGGAAGAGAGAGAGAGATGGGCAGTTCATCAGGGCCACGAAGGTGGACGGTTGTGAATGTACCAGACTTTGTCTGTGAGGGAACAGATGGACAGTTTGGGCTATTGTTGGGTAGGATCTAGAAGAATGGAGCTTCATCCATGGGGACATGGACTGGCATCACTGGGCCTTGTCTTTGAGGGGACAGACAGGCGGTAAGGGCCATGGCGGGGCAGCATCTGGGAGAACAGGGCTCTGTCTGTGAAGGTACAGGCTGACATCTCCCTGGGCTGTGTGTGGTGGGTTGTGGCCCACCACATGCTGGTGACAATGCTGCTTCCAGGGCTGGTTACAGTCAGGGACACCAATTCAAGGCCCATGTTTCTCAGGCCTTTCTTCTCTGCCTTTTCACTCAGCTGGGACACAAGGCACCAGCCCTGGCTCTGTGCATGGTTTCAAACTCCATGAGTGCTTGAAAGCACCAGAGATGCCCCTTCTGCTGTCTGAGATCATGACCAGCAGCCTGGGGAGTCAGATGTGAAGGTATCCTACATTATTATTGCTATTCTTTTGCTTGTCATTACTGTATTGTGTATTTGGCTCTGGAGATGTGCAGATGAGCTGCAAGGGAGTATTTGAGGCTGTTGTAATTGGAGGAAGAAAGTGTACAGAGTCACAGAAATGTAGGTCTGGAAGGGATCTCTGGTGGTTGCGTCTAGCCCAACCCCCTGCTTGAGGCAGGATCATCCCTATGCAAACTACCCCAGACACGTCCTTATCTGACCTGTTCCTAATAGCACACAATCACCCCTGTTGCACAACTACAGGGCCCATTGCCCAAAGACCTGCAGAGCATGCAAACCTGTCCCACGTAAAGAAGGGGGTGAGGGCTGGCAGTGTCCAGCTGCTGCAAGTTTTGTTAACATGCCCTGGAGAGCTCCAAAGAAAAGGGCTGTGCCCCTACTACAGAGGCAGAAAAAACCCACTAGCCAAAGACGCCTGCCCAGGCATCTGCCCAGGCCTGTCTCTGACTGAGGCTGTTGCCAACTGCTTTGGATACAGGTGTCAGACATCCTGCCTTGGCATGTACAAGCCAACCTGCATCTATCTGAAATATTTTCCTAACTTGTCTCACCTGTGCTTTGCTTTGCCCTGGAGCAGGGATTTTCTAGCCAGGGCAGGCCCCAGGTGTGTGGCCAATGCTTCTAGCTGCAGCCATGGACAGATCCAGGTGGGTGAAATGGTGCAGTTGTACCCCACTTTCATTCCCCTCTACCTAGCATTTAAAACCAACTGCCTGCAGTAGCAGCAGCATTTCTAGTCAGGCAGCACTGAGGGAATCAATTGGCTTCATGGCTCATTATAGTCAACCTGGTTCCTTCTAATCCAGCAGCTCCCAAATGGGGGTTGCAACATCAGTGAATGGGGTCGCAGGGGTAGGGGGCTGTGGGTTAGGAGTGAGGGGCTCTGCTGAGGAAATGGGGCCATGCATGGGGTTATACTGAGGAAAAGTTTGGGAAGCACTCTTCTAATCCCTTTATTCCACAAGTGTTAAGGACCCTGTCTCCTTTTTAATGGTCTTCCATACTTGCACCCTTCTTCTGCAATTCTCCTGTCTGTGAGCTGCTCCTTATCACCAAATACTATTTCACAGCCCTGCACCCTGTTTTTAACCCAGCAAAAGACATGAATTCAGGGATGGACATTTTAACTTCGGTGAACATCAATTCAGGGGTGGAAATAATTTTCAGGGAAAAATTGGAGGCATTGTCAAGATGCTCCAGAAGGCTAGATTGTGCTTTATGAATCAGAATGAGATGGACATTTCATTTGAATGGCTACAGGACTAATAAAATGACAGCTTTTGATTATTTATGCCTACTTACTTTTAGTATTGTACATAATTTATGAAATAGCAAATTAATTCATGTTCCATTAAAGATTTTTGCCTGAATCATAACCCAAATAACACAGCTGTAAGCCCTTAGCACATTAGCAAAACTTCTAGTTTTTTTTTACCTAGAGAAAAATGTCTTGAGCTCTATATGGTGATGTACCAGGCCATCTACACCCCCCTTGTCAACATCCAATGCCCATGCCTTAATGGTCTCTTCTAACCCTATGCTTCTATGGTATAGACAGTAAGCAGGGAATTGGACAAAAGAGACCGCCTGAAGTCCCTTTCCACCCTACTTTTCCATGATTCAGGGCTGTTATGGCATCATCATGCCCATTTGCTCTCAAGATGTATAAAACTGCAGCACAAAATCATAGAAAATCAGGGTTGGAAAGGACGTCAAGAAGTCACCTAGTCCAACACCCTGCTCAAAGAAGGACGAGCCTCTACTAAATCGTCCTAGCCAAGGCTTTGTCTACCAGGATCTTAAAAACCTCTAAGGATGGAGATTTCACCACCCCTCTGGGTAGCCTGTGTGACGGAACAGTAAGGGGTGCTACTACACTGAACCACCTGCCTTCCTGTGCCCAACCAAAATCACAGTTCAGGTGTCTCCCTGGGGGCATCTACGCTTGGCTGACCCCCTTCCTGGAGGACACCCACAAGCCTGGGGTAGTCGCTGCCACCACCCAGGCTCTGGTCTCATGGTTCTGTGCAGCCCAGGGTATAGAGACCCAGCAGACCTCGGGGGTGTTTTGGCCCTTGGTAATATCTCTGGGTGCTTCTTATGGCCAGGAGCCATCCAGAATAAACTCAGGTGGGACTGTGTTAAACTCCCCTCAGCTCAGCCAAGCAAAAAGAGCAAAAAGGCTGCTCACTCCCTTCCTCTCTCAAGAACTCAGCCTTGCAAGCTGTAACAGATAGGATTTATTGGTTGGAGAGAGTGAGAGAGAGAATGGGGGGTGATAGAGCAAAGACATTTTAGAGAAAAACACCTTGAGCAAAACATAATGGGCCTGTTGGCCCTTTTTACATGCAGCTAAAGATACATTACCCTACTTTACTGGATAAATTTCAAGTAGGCTACTTACAGATACACCCAGAGGATTCTGGAGGCCCAAGCTTCTGTGTGTTTCCAGAAAAATGTCTGCTGGAGGACGCCCCCTCAGACCAGGTGACCTGACCTTTAAATAACTTTTCTGGCCTGATCACCTCGCTCCAACCAGAAACAAGCAGTTTGAACCCAGATGATGCAGACCAATCCTTGTAAAAGTCATCAGCATCCCCAGGTGGAGCGACCAGTGTCACACAGGTTGTTCAGCGGGAAACTCAGGACAAAGGAAAAGCGAGCTCCCCTCTCCCCCTGGAATTTTTACAAGCCAGTCACTTAGCTTGCCCAGGTGGATCCAGCAGCCAGAGTTTGAAAACAGAGTGGGGCTGGGCAGACTCAGAGCAGGGAGGCAGCCAAAAAGCAGGGTTTCTTCATAGTCTGTTCCAGTGCTTACTACCCTGCTAGTGAATTTTTTTTGTAATGTCTAACTTAAACTTATTAAATCCCCCCTCAGTCTTCCCTTCTCCAAATTCAATAAGCCCAGTTCCCTCAGCTTCTCCTCATTAGCCATATGTCCCAGCCCCCAAACCATTTTCATTGCCCTCCACTGGACTATCTCCAATTTGTCCGTATCCTTTCTGTAGTAGGGCACCCAAAACCGGGCACAGTACTCCAGATGTGGCCTCATCAGTGCCAAATAGAGGGAAAGAAGCACTTCCCTTGGGCCGCTGGCAACACTCCCACTAATGCAGCCCAGTATGTGGTTAGTCTTAGCAACAGGGGCACACTGTTGGCTCATGTTCAGCTTATTGTGCAGTGTAGCCCCCAGGTCCTTTTTTGCAGAGCTGCTGCTTAGCCAATCAGCCCCCAGCCTGCACCGGTACATGAGATTGTTTCATCCTAAGCGCAGGACTTCGAACTTCTTCTTGTTGAACTTCATGAGATTTCTTTTGGTCCAATCCTCCATTTTGTCAAGGTCCCTGAATCCTAGTCCTACTCTCCAGTGTATCTACTACTCCCCTCACCTTGGTGTCATCCACAGACTTGCTGAGGGTGCAATCCATGCCATCTTCCAGATTATTAATGAAGATATTGAACAAAATCAGGCCCAGGAGCAACCGCTGGGGCACTGCACTTGATACCAGCTGCCAACTAGACATCAAGCCATTGGCAACCAATGATCCAGCCATCTTTCTTTCCACTGCATGGTCCATTCTATACTCCCATTTCAAAATCTTACATCTGCCCATGGCAACAGGGCATGCTTTGTGAGGGGACACTCAAGGCTATGGAAGGGGTAAGAGTCTGGAAAGTAGGACTGTGGGAAGATGGACTGGCAGTTAGGACAGCTGCAGAGTCAGAGTCTTGTGAAAGGGGCTTTGTCCATGAGGGGACAGACAGAAATAGCAAATGAACGCATATTCCAGTAATGTTCTCTATTTTTGTTTTCCTTGATCTTAAATGAAATAATACAGCCCTGTGCCCCTAGCAAAGTGTCTAGTTCCTTTTTTATCGAGAGAAAAATGTTTCATGTTCTATGTGATGATGCATCACACCACACGCACCCCCCTTTTCAAAATCCTATACCTCCCATGACTGCAGATGGTTAGCAGAGGGGCCCGAGGTATTCCGAATTTCAAATGCTTCGAAAGAGCTTTGGGTCCTTGCGGTCTGGAGAGTGGGTGGTAAACTGTGACTGCAATCAGAAATATTTCCCGTGATGTCTTGAGCTTTCAAATGACAACTTCTTTCAAGGGAAGTACTGGACTGGAAACCCTGGAGATTGATGGTTTCTTTTTTATCTCCAACAAGGTGCTGGTAGGCCAGTTGGTCCTTCCCAGGGACACTGGCCTTACCCTGGTCATTCAGGGTCACCCAAAGTGGCAAGGTGGCAACAATGATCACACAGGGGAAACTTACCATCATTTCCAAAGAAAACCAGACACAGACCCATCAGGCCTAGGCTGTGCGAGAAAAAAAAGGGGGGTAGTATTTTACATAACTGGTTTTCACATGGGGCCTGGAAGTGATTTTTTCCCCTCCTCCTGTTTCACATGTCGTGGGGGTGGGGCATGGGAGACTTCACCTTCCTCAGATGCGTTAGGTGTTGGCTGCAGCCAATGCTGGGGATTCATACTGGGCTGTGCCGGTGCTCCTGCTGGGACTAAAGCCCAGAGGTTCCTGGCCAGAGGGTCTTTCCCCCTTGCTCAGGGTCAGACCAATCACCATATTTAGGGTCAGGAAGGAATTTTACCCCACACCCAGACTGTTATGGACTGTCTGTAGGTGGGAATGAGGTCCTCTTCCTGGGATCTCTTAAGCATATATTAACAACATCTGCAGCTGCAGGACATTGACCACTGTGGCTCCCACTGCTTTACCTGATGCAGGTTAGGGCATTATGACTTCTGTTGTGTCAGAGTTGACTGTATAGTTTTGCTAAGAGGTTAGGCAATTAATTTGTCTGTATAGGGTAGTTTGGATAAGACTGATCTTGCCTCAGGCAGGGAGGTGAACTACATGGCCTCTGGAGGTCCCTTCCCACCGTACTTCTGTATGATACTCTTGAGATCCTGGACTCCCATTGCCCTGAGCAGAGTGAGGCCCGATGCACGTCCCATCACAGCTCATTTGCAATAGGTAACCTGTAACCCTGAGGCCAAAGGGCCCAGAACAGAAGTGGCTGAGTACAGAGGGATCCAAGCCTGGTTTTGAGCAATCTATTACAGATAGATAACACCAGGTACCTGGCTTCATAGCAGTCATAACTGATGTATTGGATCAGTGCTACAGAATGCAGAGTCACAACCCCCAGGATTTGACCCCACATCTTCCACACCCACAGGAAGAAATCTACACCATAGCACCATGCCAGCCCCAACTCAGCCTGAGACAACTGGGGGACCTGGGAAGGCTATGAAACCTGCCCACTTCCTGTACTGCCTTGGCCCTTGGACCCTCATGCTTGCTCCTGTCCCTCTACTGGCTGTCCTGGCCCTGATCTACTGCTTGCTTTGACCACGATTTCATCTCAACCCTCAGCTTGATACCTGGATTTGACCTTGGCTTTCACTCCAGTAAAATCATGGCTTGCTGCAATCCAGTAAGGCTGACTGCTACAGGTGCCTACAAATCCACTCTATTCCAGTTGTCTGAGACCACATGCAATCTCTGGACACGTTGCCCACCTATAGCTGGCAACTCAGAGCTACCATGCCCTGGTAAACCAACTACAGGAAGAAAATCAAGATTTGCCATCCCAGATCAGGGAGTCTAACACTGTCCAGAATACCGTTTTTGCTTCCAGTACTAATGTAATACCTTGACTACCCATACCTGAGGGGTATAATGGTTTCAGAGAAGTATCATGTGGCTTCTTCAACCAATGCCACTTACATTTCCTCATGTACTCCCTGGAACACCTCACTGATAACCAGGTTTCCAATTACACTTTGATCTTGGGGGGGGGGGGGGGGGGGCGGGGGATCTGCAAAAAAAATTAAACCGATTCATTGATTAACAAGTCCATCTAAGTGAAGGAGCAATCTGATTGGTGCCCCCACCCCGGTTATGATTTTCTCATCAATGGATGCTCATCAATGATGCTGGGTCCTCTTCCTTTTCTGCTTTTTATTCACAGTAATGTACTGGCTACAGAGGAAACATGGAAAAGTGGATTCCTTGTCTCAGAAGGGTAAGTATTATACACAAGAGCCCAGACCAGACCCAGCTGCCCCAAATACAATCCCACTTCAGAGGTTCCCTTGTATAACTATGTCCAGTGACTCCAGATGCCCATACAAGAGCATCAGAGTTCCTTGAGACTTCCCTATATCTGAAAAGAAGAACTCTTGTGTCCACAGCACTGATGGTACCTCCTTGAAGGATCCCTCTGTCTGGAAACTCTCTGACAGTAACACAATACACTTTGAGAAAGAGCACTTTGGCCAAAAGAAGAAGACTTTTGATACAGTCCTGTCATCCTGGTGACCCTGGATGAGGACCTCTCTATGAACTTGGGTCCGATCTTGCATTTTTTGCAGCTACCCCAAGACACAAGAGCATAAGAAATGCCGTATTGGGTCAGAGCAGTGGTCCATCTAGTGCAGTCTCCTGTCTCTGACAGTGGCTGTACACAGAGATCAGTGAACCAGATATTTCTAGAGTGATCTATGCCCTATTCAATACCCTCCCTGTCATCCACCAGTTATTGGGTTAGAGATGCCAGAGGACACATCTCCAACTGTTCTGTTCAACAGCAATGATTAGATCTTTCCTCCATGGTTTTACCCACTCCCTTTTTGAACGTGGCTAGGCTATCTGCTGAGGCAATGGATTCCACAAGACTCCCCTTCAGGAATCTTTCAAGCTCTTCATACCCACAGAAATACCCTCAAGCCCTTCAGCTCCTATTACCATGGACTTAAAGTGGAGCTATGAACCTCCAAGGGCTAGGACACCATTATTGCCATGGTAGACTGGTTAACAAAGGCTGCATATACACGAGATGCTGACTGCACAGTAGCTTGTTACTACTGTGCAATAGCGTTGTGTGGTAGGAAGCGTGACATGGAGCAGTCAGCTACTGCTCAGTCAGCATCACCTAAAAGCCATCTGGTGATGCTACTGCACAGTAACTCTGGTTACTGCACCATCATTTAGTACTTGTTTATACAAGTACTAAATGACGGTGCAGTAACAACTGTGCAGTCAGCGTCTCATGGAGACATGATCAAAAACGACCTATTTCCTGCCCTGTGTCCAGCTTCCATCTGCAAGGACTATGGTCAGTTCTCTAGTATAACATGTTTTTCAGTTACAGTCTTCCAAATTATATCATTTTGGATTGTGGCCCCCAGTTCCCATCTTGCTTTTGGAAAGAGATGTGGAGGCTGCTATCTTTGATGGGTCCTCTGACTGAGAAGAAAATGAATGGCACTTTATCGTGCATCAGCAGATGCATGACAAATAGATCCAAGGAGGTGATACTTCCCCTCTATCGAGCACTGGTCAGACCGCAGTTGGAGTACTGCATGCAATTCTGGGCGCCGCACTTCAAGAAGGATGTGGATAACCTGGAGAGAGTCCAGAGAAGGGCCACTCGTATGGTTAAGGGCTTGCAGACCAAGCCCTACGAGGAGAGACTAGAGAACCTGGACCTTTTCAGCCTCCGCAAGAGAAGGTTGAGAGGCGACCTTGTGGCTGCCTATAAGTTCATCACGGGGGCACAGAAGGGAATTGGTGAGGATTTATTCACCAAGGCGCCCCCAGGGGTTACAAGAAATAATGGCCACAAGCTAGCAGAGAGCAGATTTAGATTGGACATTAGGAAGAACTTCTTCACAGTTAGAATGGCCAAGGTCTGGAACGGGCTCCCGAGGGAGGTGGTGCTCTCCCCTACCCTGGGGGTCTTCAAGAGGAGGTTAGATGAGCATCTAGCTGGGGTCATCTAGACCCAGCAGTCTTTCCTGCCTATGCAGGGGGTCGGACTCGATGATCTATTGAGGTCCCTTCCGACCCTAACATCTATGAATCTATGAATGGGAATTGCATCCCCTGGGGCACTGAAAGCTAAAACCCTAGGGCTATAGCCTGAATGGAACAATTCAGCAGTGGGGATTGATAGGAGTAGATGAGATGAGACCTTGGGGGCCCTCTAGTTCCTGTATCCCAAGAGAGTTGGTGTGGAAATGAACACAACTTTCATGGAGGAGGAGCTTTGAGACAGCAACTACTTGGGACATTCAAGAAGAAAATAATCCAGAAGGAAGAGGTGGAAACTTTCAGTTGCTTGATTGTGAAGCTCTGCCTGGTTTGGGCCAGTAGCTCAGACCCGATTGGGACACAAACCTTCATCTCCTTCTCATGAAGTTAGTGTGAGCTTTTACCTCTTGATCTTCTCCTCCACTTTACTTAACTTCTTTTTAAATTTCTCCCTCATTTCCAGCACCAGGTGGGATTGGGCCTTCTGGGCCTCACAGGCTTTGTCTAGCTCCGCTTTCTTAGAGCTGAAATGAGCATCAGAACAGTCCAGACAGAGGATTTCTTTTGCTTGGCTGAGGACAGATGGGCTCTTCCCATTTATCTTGGTGTAGGTCTCTGACATCACCTGTCCCAGGTGAGCCACACTGAAAGTTTCAAACGCCTGGTTGATGTGCTGTTTGTCTTCAGCAGAGCCTAAATAGTCCTTGATCCAGTTGAGGCAGGAGTCTATCAAGTGGGAGATCATCTGGAAGAAACTCACCATCTTCTCCCACTGCTCCTTCACCCTCCCTAGTGCCTCCAGTCCATGGCCCAGAGAGACAACCTTGGCCTCCAACTCCCTTTCTGCAAACTCAAGTTTCATCCTGGTTTTCTCAGTTTCCTTGCATGTCTCTGTCAGCTGAATGAGGGTTTCACAGCTGCCCTCATACCTCTCCTGGATGTCTACCAGTCTTTTCCTATGTTGCTCTATTTCTGAGTTGTCTTCCTCCTTCATAGCCAAGGGACAGGAGGTCCGGATGGCCTTCAACTGACTGATAGCTCCTTCCTCCTGCTTTTCCTGCCACTCTTGGTTCTTCTTTGCATGGGTGACATCCTGCTTTATTATTTTCTCCTGCCCTGTAGCCTGCTCCCATTCTCTCTGCACAGCCTTTAACTCTTCATTAAAGCTTAACTTGGCCTTAGACCAAACTTGCAGCAGCTCCTGGAGGTAATTTATTGAGTCCAAGAACTGCTCCTTGGTCTCCTGAGCGGTGAACTTGCAGGCCTCAGCTTCCTCTCTGTCAGTCTGGAGCTCTTCCCTTCCTACCAGAGCCCCCTGGATAACTCCTTCCATCATCTCTGAGAAGCATTCAAACCACATGTTGATCATGACTGTGTTGCTATTGGCATTGTTGAAGGCTTTCCATCCTCGTTGACTCACTTCATATAGACAAGTCCTGAAGGTCTCTGTTCCTTTCATGTACTTCAGCCATTCCTTGGGGAAGTCCTTGGAGAAATGGAAGTCATCCTCCTCCATGGACTTGATCACCAGTTCTCCCAGGGTGGCAACAGAAATGGGTGCTGGCATGAGGAATTTCTCCCAGTTGGCTTTGGGCTCCATCAGCAGCTCAAACTTCTCTCCCAGCTGGTCTACTTCTTGGTGGTTCACCTCCAGTTTTGCTACAGCTTGAGCCTGTTTCATTTCAGTCGCCATTGTGTAGCTCTGCAAAACAGAGAGAAGTCATGATATGGAGCTCCATTTGCTGGATACTCAATCACAGGATTCTGCATTTTTTTAATCCCACCCAATCTTAGCAGTGCAGATATCTATATCTGCTCCCAGACTCTCTCTCAGGGAGCATATCACTACTCTTACACTCTTGCCTGGTAGTGGCATCCAACTATCCAAGCTGAAAGACTGATCCTGAACCCCACAACACCCACTCTAATTATCTTAAACTCACCCTCCCCAGAGCTCCTGTGTCATGGGTCTGCTGGTCTACAGTTTAACCCTCAATGGAGGGGGAGGGGGGACAACAAAAGCAAGCGATGAAGACTTTGTAGAAGTGTTTCTAAACCACATGCTGTGATCCTAGAAGTCACACAGACCTTGGCAAAAATAAGGCAAATCCCATATTCAGTTAGTCCACTGTCCTTGAGGGTTCTCCAAATTTTGATCAATGTCTTCAGAGTCCCAAGACCTTCCTTTCTCCTTCCATCAGGTCATAATGAAACAAAAGAAATGAACAGGCCGATACTCAACTGACATTACCCTTTTCACTAGAGTTGTTAGGATGGTCAAGAGCAGTGGGAGCCAACCTTTTTAGTAGGTGTGCCACAAAGTAGCTCTGTACGCTGCCCAAGCACCACTCTGTTCCCCTTCCCCTGCCTGATCCCTCTCCTCAGTTTTTTGCTTCCAGCCCAGTGCTCCCTGCCTGATCTGCTCCTCTTCTTTATGCTTCTTGCTGTGTCCCTGTCCAATCTGCTGCTCTGCTTTCTGCTCTCTTCCCTAACTGCCACTATGATGCCCATCCCCTCCCCAATCTACTACAGGCCACACATAGTGGCTACCCATGCCACTTGTGACCTCCATGCCACAGGTCAGCCCCCACACCCTCCAGTCCAGGGAAAGGGCAGCAGCTAATTTGTTTAGTAATAACTTTTATTGGGCCAAATATGGAGTCAGTAGAGATGTTAGACAAGCTTTTGGGAGGCCCAAGCAGGAGTATTTTATGCCCAGAAGTTTGTCTGATATCTCCCCCCAGCTCTATAGCTACTCCAATAAAAATGATTACCAAATCAAACTCACTTCTTATCCTTTTAGATATGTCAGTCCTTTTTGTCCTGGCACCCTCCTGGTAAGCCTTGGCCCCTCTCAGGTGATATGCTGTTTGGTTACCAGCCCCCTACAGCTAAAATGTCTGTTTTCCTGGAGAAGGCAGAGTAGAGATAGATACTCATCCTCTGCAGTCAGTTCTCCTTACATCGCAGTAAGCCAATGCAAAGGACCTTTCATTGCTCAGCATTGTTTGGCCTATTCCAACACCGCTTGCAATTTGAAGACAGAAGGTGCAGAGCAGACCCACAAAATAAAATGGAGTTGAGAGTTGGATAGTTTGATAATGGTACAATCATACATGATCAATCTTTTGCTTTTTGTCTTCAGCAGTGATGCAATCTGATTTCTGCAAAGCTGGAGTGATCTGTCCAGGGCCCAAAAGCCTGAGCAGTGTCTACGGAGACACTGGGTTGCTCATACACCAGTGTCCCCCTCTCAGCCTTGCTGGTTTAATCCAAAGGAAAGCCAGTACATTTGGAACCAGATTGGCTGCAGGAGCTACTGGGAGTGACAGAGATTGTCCATTTGTCCATCTATGGGGGCTCCACTCCTGGACTGGCTGCCAACCAGAGCTAAAGAACCTAGTCTACCCTATCTTGGAGTGGACCTCAGTCCTACAGCCTTTTGGCAACATTTCCTCCACCAAGGGTAAGCCTAATACCCTCCACTAGGGGTGTACCAATAGAGATTTTTTTGGCTGATACTGATAGCCGATTTTTAACGAGCCATATCAACCAATACCGATTTGATTGCTGATATGCAGCCCAGCAGTGTCCAGCTAGCAAGTCTGTTATGGGGGAAAAGGGGAGCGGGGAGGGAAGGGGCATGTGGGGACAGATAGAGGCACCCATGGTGAAGAAAGGAGTGGGGCTAGGGCAGGGGCAGGGGCTGCACAGCCAGGGCGGAGCATGGGATGGAGCTGGGAGTGGCTCTCCTGGGGGAGGGGTGGGTGGGCGGCAGGGTGACTCCCTCCATTACATGCACCCAGGAGGGCATGGGGGGGCATGCCCCCCAATCTGCGTGCAAAGCTGGCCCAACCCCCCCACGCTCCCTGGACTAGCCACTCATGGCTCCTTCCCTCATCCCACCCTGGATGTGCAGTGCCCCAGCCCCAGCCCCACTGCCTCCCTCACCACTGGGGCTTCAGTCTACCCTCCCACCCCACGCCCCTTCCCTCACAGCAGACTTACCAGCCAGACTTGGCTGCTCACCACACTGCCAGGCTGCGCTCCTGGCTGCCTGCATGCTGCGCTGTGGCTGTGCACATGCATGGGGCATTTATCGGTGACATTATCAGCCATATCAGCCACAAAAGGCCAATTGGCAATACTGTCAATTTTCTTTATATCAGTGTCAATCTGATATGGGACCTATGCATCAGTGCACCTCTACCCTCCACTAAAGTTTTCTTCTGAGCCAAGTCATTGGGACCATTGAGGATGCCAGCTTATTTAACTGCCATCCAGCACTGGGCATTAACAATTGCAGGTAGGACCCTCTACTATAAATTACAGTAGAAGGCAAACCTGACCTGATACCCACCAGACACAAATGTGTGAAAAGTGAAACCAGGAAGACAGAAAGACCGACAGAAACACAGGCAGAAAGAAAAGTGCCTCATGGTTAAAACTAGCTCTCCCAGTTCCTTCCATTTTTTCCCCCCACCCCCTCGATCACGTTTTTGGTGTTTAATGGGTCTCTGTGGATATCACAGGTGGATCTAGGATTTGAAAACAGGGTTGCAGATGGTGAGGTGACTCATCACATATAACATAACATAGATTTTTCTCCAGTTAAAAAGAAACTCGAAGCTTAATAGACTGGGGGTCCCTGTCAGCTGGTGGGGGACAGGGGGTAGGGCAGGGCTGGGGAGAGGGGTGGTTTGGCAGCCTCCTGGGCACTGACACCTGGCAATTGTCAGCTCCCTTCCCCCTGCCCCCTGCATGAGCATCTCGACAGCAGCAGCCATGGCTGCTGCACCCAGAGCTTGGGCAGGGGGAGGGAGGAAACACAGCCCCCTGCCTTGCAGGCCTGGCCCACCTTCCTGCAAGACCCCAGCAGGGTAGCTCCCTCCCCTTCCCACCTCCAGCTGCTCAGGGAGGAGACAGAGATTTTCCTAAATTAACCCTCACAGGAAACCTACACACAGTTTCCCTAACGAGCTCTGCCCTGGAGTGCCCCTATCTGATACTACAGGGTTACATTTTCATGCAATCAGCCTTTTTAAAAGCTCTCTGCAGCTGTGAACATTTGCTGTGTTAGGGCTGTAGAGCACTTCTGGGGTCCATCATGCAAAAAAATGTAACTTCTGTACACCCCCTCAGACAGTGGGGGGTTAGTGCTGCTAGAGTGACTGGACTATGTAACAGCAAGCAGATCCATCTCACTGGCAGTCCCACAATTTGAAGAGGATCTCTACCATGGGTCATTGATGGGTCATGAAGGGACCTAAGGGTCTTATCCTTGAGCCGCACATCCATCTGCAGAAGTTGCAGGTCCGTCTACAGCACAGGTGTCAAACGTACGGCCTGTGGGTTGGAGCCAGCCCACAGACCTGTGCCATCCAGCGCTCTCCAGCAGGCTGCTGCATGTTGGGGGCAGGGCTTGTGGGGCATCGCCGCTGCAGAATTTGGGAACCCAATGCACATGGCTGTCAGTGGCAGGTGTGTGAGCATGGGCTAGGTCCAACCCCCGCTGCCCAAATGCAGACCCAATGCAGTGCTGATTGGCACCCACTGAGGATGTGACTAATTACATCAGTTTGCTACCACAAGCCTCAATTCTCAGTTGATTGCTCAACCTGTCATTAGCCCAGTAATACTTAACCGATGAGCTCTGGCACCCTGGGGTGCCCTGAGATCCTTTCAAAGGTGTCACACAATGTTAGCCCCGTTGCAATTCACAAGGTAAACCCAGAGATTTCAAAGAGGAATCTGCAGTGTTAAAAAAAAAAATCCTTCCCTGTTGAGGTTTTTCTGAGTTCTTTGTAACAGAAAGCAGGCTATTTTTCCATAGTTAAAAACTAATGAAACCTAAAAATTGGCATTTTCCCAGGCCAGGGGTCCTTAAGTGGAACAAGGTTGAGAACCACTTCATTAGGCCTGTGATTTGCCGAGACCAGAAGGGGTTTTCATGCATTTAAATGGTGGCCCAAAATCCCCATCAACTCAAAAGAACATCATCCCAAGGAAAAACAGAAGCACAAACAAGTCAGAGGAAGACTAACCTCTAAATATGGGGGGTAGATGCTCAGCTGCTGTGAATCTAAGTAACTCCCCAGACTTCAGCGATGTTCACCCACACTGAGGGTCCACCCCAGCAAGTCCAGTGGGTTGATGGTAGCTGGAGATCTGGACCGGCGCGCTCCTGTGAAGCAACACTTTCCAGTGCAGAGGAAAATCATATAAATCATATAATCCAGGACAACTCTATGGGAATCAAGGAAGCAGGATCTCTACCTGGGGTAAATTAGCATATTGAAGTCAATAGATAAATGCTGATTTACCACAGCTGTTGGATCTCTCTCTCAAAAAACTTTCAGTTCCTTTTTTGTCTTACCAGCTCCCAGCGACAAGAAAGGCTTATCTTCTTGGGAGGGCAAAGTCACATGAGTTTTTTCAGACTGAGTGCATCCGGTTGCCAGCATCAGCCTCCCTTGCTGGGGAATTATTAATGAAAAGGGACTTTTTACGCATGCGCAGTTTTGCTCATGCAAATGAACTTACAGGAAGCTCTGCTTACCAGGGCAGTGAGCTCTCTTAAAGGAATAGTACACGAAAGTGAGAGCAGAGAGATGACTAATCCAGTAGATGAAGCTGAAATCACATCTGGTGTTTGGAAGCTGAAAATTATATCCTGTCTGTTAATTGTGAAAGCTAGAGGTAGGTCAAAACAGGGTGAGGCAGAGCTGTTAGATCAGTGACTGGAAACAACATGGATTTTTTTTCATCCAGCACTGGACAAGCAGAGGATAATTCTGGCATCTTTGCACAGCTCTGCTTTCCATTCCTCTAGCAATGGGAGGACCGAAGATTTTGCAAAAGGCGGGGCAGATGCTGTGGCGCATCATCCCATATAACACAACACCTATTGTTCTCCAGGTCAAAAGAAACTAGAAGCTTTACTAATATGCTAGGGGGGCAGCACTTTACTATTTACCTGAAGATCAAAGCAAAAACAAACATGGCTTTCTTAGAATGTGCAATAATTTGCTCGATTTTACATGCAGTTTAAAAAACTCAGCCTAGGCAACAAAACAGGTCAACAGATAGATAGGCTTTTATTAATCCTGTAATTGTTATAGTTAATTATACATCTCTTTTTCAGATTCGGAAAGCAAAATCTAACCTTCTTGAGCATCCTGACAGTGCATCCAACACTTCACTGTCAGTCATGTCCACACCTGAATTAAGGTTTTTAGCTAGAGCCAGAGTTAAAAAAAGGCAGATATTACTAGGAACAGCTAACAGACAGCAAAAATTGCCAAAGAAATGCTAGCTTGCTTAGCAAAACATCAAATTAAAAAGGAGAGAGGACTGTTCACATCTGCAGCATGGAGAGAAATTACAAGGAATCAGGGAAAGGATAATGAGCCATGAAGTCCATTGACTCTTTCTTTCAGCTCTGCCTGAATAGAAATGCCGGTGCCACAAAATTTCAGAAAGCAGTTGCAAATATTGTCCTTCCAGTTTATAAAAAGTAAAAAGCCCCCCAGGCCACCATATTTGGAAGATCTATATAAAGTTTGAAAATTGCTAAAAAAAATAACCATCTCCCTCCTGTACAGCCTAATGAGATAAATGAGTTGAAAAACAGGAGGCCTGGTTTCCATGACTGAGGACAACTCTGGTTCTTGTTACCCTGGAAATTTCCATTCCTGCTGTGAATTGTGCTAAAGAGTTCTTGACCCCAGCAACTTTCTCTGCCAAAGAACTCCAGTCAACTCACACATTATGCTTAACATGAATGATGCGTGCCCCCGGCGGCTGGGGGGGCACGGCGGCGCCAATGATGCTTTAAAAATATTTTCCGTTGCATTGTTCAAGTGCACCCGACTTCCCATATGATCCATGTCATTTGCAAACTTTAGAAGCAATTTTTTTTCTTAGATATTATTTATTCTGCTGTCCCTAGTAAGCTCAATGGATGAGTGGAGAAATAATGGCATTCTGGCAACACAGATAACCATGTAAATGAGACCCATTTCACTGGGAGGCAAAAAGACTAGAGTTAGAGGGAGAAAAAACAAAACAAGGGGGAAAAAGGCTATTTTGATATTTTTAAAAAGATGTTCTATTCAAAATAAAAATCAAAAGGTTTCGTGATTTAAGGAAAGAGGAAATATCTAAAAAAAATTAAACATTTCAGTCTGACGTTGATCTTTTTCCATTTCTAATCTTTAAAATCATAGTAAGAAAAACTTGAAATGAAAAGTGATTTCTAAATGAAAAATTAAAGCATTTAAAAATGCTGGAAAGGCCATTTTGATATATTTGGGGGAATTTTAAGCATTTTTTCCCAAATGGAAAACATTCCATGAAATTAATGTATTTATTAAATGTCCAGTGTCCTTGAATCTGTACATTTTACTAAGCAATACAGCCCAGCAGCAGTTGACTTCTTTATCTGGACCTGTTTTAATTGCCTCCTGGTAAACACAGGTGCCTGTAGGCAAGCAGGAGGGAAGGGCTTCATTTTTTTAGGTTCACACCATCCTGTCATTCAGTTAAAAGGTGAGAGATTTGCTAATAATGTGTGAAACTCCACCATCACTAATGGAGATTGAAAATGAGTGCACCATCACATATAACACAAC
This sequence comes from Alligator mississippiensis, assembly GCF_030867095.1. Classification (NCBI taxonomy): domain Eukaryota; kingdom Metazoa; phylum Chordata; order Crocodylia; family Alligatoridae; genus Alligator; species Alligator mississippiensis. Next base: position 57,223,132 of record NC_081834.1, read on the forward strand.
ACAACACATATTTTTTCTCCAGTTAAAGAGGAACTAGAAGCTTTACTGATATGCTTGGGTGAGGTGGGGGAAGTTGCTGTTATATTATTCGGTTTAAGATGAAAGGAAAAACAAATACAATTATTGGAATGTGGATTGATTTGATAAAGTATTTATTACATTTAAACAAGCACAACTAGCTAAGCAGCAAAAAGATTCAAAATAGCCAAAAGCTATTATGTCAGTATTCCCATGGTCATTATAGTTAAATGTATATCTCTTATTCAGATTCATACACCAAAATCTAGCCATCCTGAGTATCTTGACAGTGCCCCCAATACTTCACTATCAGTCATTTCTACACCTGAGTTAAGGTTTTTCACTAGTCTGCACAGCTGTGAAATAGAAATGGGGCATTGCCAGGAATGGCCGACAGACACCACCGCTGCAGAAGAAAAGACATTCAGCATTTCCTGGGCCCAGCGCACAATTCAGCATGTATAATGTCACACAGAAGTGTTGTGTTTTAATTAAAGGAGACACCTTTACAATCACTCTTACTGATATAAGGTTTCCACCACACCTTAGACCCAGCTGCTATCCCTGGAGTCCGTTCTGGTCCCAGAGACTCTGGTGTTCATTTCATGTCAGTAATAACAGAATCAGATCTTCCTCAGACTTCACCTTCTCCTTGGCATCTCAGCCCTAACAATGCTTGCCCTTAATTGAAGCCCTGTGATTTTCTTCAAACTTGATAACAGTAAATTCTAGCTTCTGAGCCAGGTGCTCGTTTTCCAGCGTGTCCTCCTGATCTTCCTCTCCCACTAATGGCAACAGCTGGCAATAAACTTTCCGCAAAATGAACCAGTACTTAGAGGCGTTCTTCCTGTAACACAAAAGCAGCTTCACCACAACCTGCAGGAAAGAAGTGTACATGTCCAGTTTGGCTATCTGATATGCTGAAAGCTTTGGTTCTTGATCCTTGGTCTTGCTACATTCCTCCATTTTCATCCGGATTTCTCCTTCCTCCTTCTCATATGTGTAAACCTTCTGGTTGTACTCAAAAACCTTGTTTGTGTAGTGCTCAATGGCATTTTCCAACTCCTTCACTGTCTTGTAAGTCACATAGAGAGAGGCCTGGCAAATGGCAACCACCACACTCAGGGAGATGGAAGACTGGGTCTCATCTGTTATATGAAGGGCTTCACGCACAACTTGCACTGAAACTGTTTCAAGACAGAAAATTAGGGTAGCGATTAAATCAAAACGTTGATGTGAAAACCTCAAGGCAGGTTTTGATCAAAAAGGCCAACTGCCCGATCAAAAAACCTGGGAACCTTTAATCCAAAAACCCAAGTGCTCCCAAAAAAGGAAGTGGAACATTTTTTATACCTCCCAAAAACAGAAGTGGAAAATTTTTTATACCTTCCTCAGAGGCACTGGGTGTTGGCTGCAGCCCAGGCTGAGGATTATGAAAGCTCCTGCTGGGACTTAAAGCTGGAGGGTCCTGTCTAGAAGGTCTTGCCCCTCCATTTAGGGTCAGACTGATTGCCATCTTTAGGGCTAGGAAGGAATTTTACCCCCTGGTCAGATTGGTATCAACTGTAGGTTATTTTGCTTTTCTCTATAGCAAGAGACATGGCCCTCTCCCTGGAATCTCTTGAGTGTATATTAACAATCTTTTATAGAAGCAGGACATTGGTCACTGGTGGTCCCCCTTCTTTACCTGTGGCAGGTTCAGTGGTTATGTCTTGTGTCGCATCAGTGTTGGCTAGTTTTACAAAGAGATTAGATTATGGATTTGTATAGGATGGTTTGGATAGGAATGATCCTGCCTCAGGCAGTGGGTTTGACTGAAGGACCTCTGGAGGTTGCCTATGACTCTATGATTTTATGATTTTAAATAATGCAAACAGGAAAGAATGTGAAATTATGCCTGTGGAAATTGCAGTTCAGCTGATTCAAAATTTCACTCTTGTCTGTAGACCAGGTTGTTTTGCAGGACAAGAACTCCCATAATATATCACAGCCATGGACTCTGGGATGCCCCATGTGGCCTCACCAAGAGGAGGAGCACATGATGCATCAGGAAAGATGTTATCGAGTCCCAAGAGCCGGGAACAGAGGGAAGTGGAAGCCCCATGCACCTGGACTACAGTTCCCTGGAGACACCCGTACAGCAACTCTGGATGAGAGTATCATATTACTTTGCATATCACATTCCACCAAATAAGACACACACCTTGTTTTGGGGCAGGCAGAATGAAGAAAAAATATTTTTCCACTTAAGGTTGCATGAAGCTGGGACGGAGCCTAATCTTCAAATCACCCTCCCTTTCCTACTTAACCTAAAGCTGAATCCCTAGCTGCTGCTGAAAACTGCTGGTCTCCATGGGTGGACTTGTGATTCTGAAAAGAGCTAAGAAGAATCTCCACTTCCATGAAGAGAGAATAGGAGCAGACAGCAAAATTGCTGGAAGGAAGATTAGCTTGGTTAGTGAAACATCAAGATTGCAGGGTGAGTTATATGCAAGAAATCTGGTAAAAGTAGTTCCCACTGGTTATCTCTAACCCAATAAATAATATAAAAGCAAAGGTAACATCTACACAAAACACACAGGGAGAGGAACAAAGAACAGGCTTGGCTTCCTCACTGCTGTTGCTAAGCTACTTAATACAAGAGAAGACTTATTTTCTTCATTCAAAAAGCAAGGTAGGTATCTTATTCTGGGGTGAGTTATAGGTGAGAACATACAGTATTTCCCTCTGGGTGCCTTGCACAGGCAGTGTGCTACCAGACACATGAAAAAGGTCTGGCGTCCCCACCCCACACCACCTGAAGGAAAGGGGCAGCTTGAGTCAGTCCTTACCAATGAGGGTGTAAAGAGGTAGGATGACCATCACAATGTTCCTTATGATTTTCTGCCACTTTTCCTCCTTTTTTACTCTCTTCAGCTCCTCCTCCAGTTCATGCAGGTGCCTCTTTGCAGTATCCCTCATGCCTTGGGCAACCTGCTTCATCTGCCCAATGTATGTTAGGTCGAGATTAAACAACAAGAGGTTAATTTCTTTCTGCTTCTTTTCATTTCCCAGCTTCTCCCTCTGGACGAGGAGACTCTGGTTTTGGGAACTGGCTATATTCTGTTTGTCGTTGGCCAGCTCCTCTGCAGATCTGAGTGTCTCAAAGGCACAGTTCATGAGTTCAGGTATAGCTGCCTGAGTGTCCAACCCTCCGTGCTGCAGACACTTGGCTACTGACACCAGGGGTTTCATTCCATCTACAATCGCACATTCAAGGCATTTGTCTTGTGGGTCACACTTTGCAGAATCCATGACTGTCCTGTCTGTTTGAGGGAGAAGACTTTCCCTACCATAACCAGTAGGAGCAAGAGGAATGGTTTCCTCACTCAGGGTTCTGAGATCTCTCTCCCGATGCATCGTGCTGCAGAGACTGTGTTTCCACAGGGAAGGCTGGATTTCTCTGCAGAAAAGAATTGCAAAGGCAATTCACTCATTACAGTCTTCATGCCCTTTCTGTGCTTGAGAATTCAAATGCCCCAAAGCTCTGGTCAGTAAACCAGTGAATGCAGAGCGTAGGTGTGATTTTGGTGGGAGTTATGCCTGTCCCTTGCCTCTGAAAGCCGGCCCCTGGAGCCACTACTTCAGCTAATGCGAATCAGTGCAACACTCCCTCCCACTCCCCACTCCCCTCTCGAAAAAAAACAGGGGAATCCACACTTGGACCTCCGTTCCTTCAGGGTAAATCCAGAGTGATCCAATGGAGTCATTCCTGGTTCTAATCTGAACTACCTAGGTATAAACCCTGAGCAGCCCCCTCCCGACTTGGGCATGCCTGCTGTATCATAATGGAGATGAGGATTTAGCCCCTGGGATCTGTCTGCTGACTGCCTGGCCACTGCCCTGGCTGCCGTCCTGCTCCAGAACAAAGTGGTTGGAGCCCAGTGTAAACGCAGCCCGCCCCTGCCACTGCAGATCAAACACATAGATTCATGCAGCCCACGGTCCACCCCAGCACCTCCCCGGACTGGAGCAATGGAGTCAGTTTGCTCGGCAACGCCCAACACCCCAGCACCGAAGCAGATCCACGGGCTCTGTCTTTTGGGCTCTCCTGGGCCCCAGCCCAGCTCTGCACAGCACCCCTGTGGATCCATCTTCTCCTGAGCTCCTAAAAGAGTTGTGAAATAATCCCACTTCCCCCCAGCTTACTTTTCTGTCTGCTTGGATCCTCTTCCCCTTGGTGACTGAACCTTGTTCTGACGTTAGGGCAGGGTTTATTCTGGGCTTTGTTGAGCAAAGACTCTGCCTATTGGTGTGCTGGTGCCTCTGCGTAACATCAGACGAATCATAAGACTCCACGGTCCCATGATCTCCGAACATGGTAAACTTCTCTGCTTTCTCACCCAGAACCTGGACGCACACCCTCAGCATGCCTGGATGGCTTCCAGCTGGACAGATATCATCCTGCCTTCTTGAATCCAACTGGGAATGAGTTTCTCCACTGAAGACCCCTCAGGAGTCCTATCCCCTGAGTCCTTTTTCAGTGTCGCTTGTGCCAGTGACGAAACGAGACTTCCTCACAGCTCATTCTCTCAGCAACCCTTCACTTGCCATAAAGCTCTCATGTTTCCAGTATGAGCAGCTGGAGTTATCCTGGGATTACACCCAGGCCAGGGCTCCATATTGCATGGAACCATCCATCTCTGTTTTCAGAGCTAGCATTCTTGTTCTGGGTCTGTAGCTTTCCCAAGGCAGCTAGCTGAACTAACACAATGAATAATAGAGCTGCTGAATGGCTAATTTTGCTCCCGCCCTTTTCCCCCCGCATACGGTCATATGCTGTTGACCTACCCAATCCCTTTCTGAAAGGGGAGGAAAAGAAAGAAGGAAACATCTTCCAATCCACTGTTCCGTAAACAGCGAGAATGGGGAAGTTCCCTAGAATGCATGAATTGTTTGCATCCTCCCAATACATATTTATTTCCAATCCTGGGTGGGTCCTGAGAATGAAATATTTTGGAGAGGTTTTCCTCTGCTTTTCATCCCCAGATTTGATCACTGTTGGCGATATTTTCGGTCCTAATCAAGGTGTTCAGATCAAATAGGTTTCTCATGAAATGCAGTTTGTCTCATATGAACTGTTTTCAGTTGGACACGTCATCTTTGAGTAGCAAATATCTGTTTTGAGGGTGTGGAACAGGTCAATTTTGGGTGGGAAATATTAACAGACCCTGCCCTGGCTAATGACATCAGTCTACATCCATGTGTCCCATTTCTGACCCTCCCTGGTAAATGGTTTTACCCAGGTGACTGCCTACCTCATGGGCCCTTACAGATTTGGGCCTTCTGCCCCACCTGCTCCCAGTCTCCTGATTTATTGGACCTCTTGCTTCCCTGTTCTTGTGTGTTTTTGATCTTCTTGGTTGTGAAAAAGTCCAGCCCCAACTCTCTATGGCCTTGTTGTGCCTCTAACAACTGCATTATTGGTGGCACAGAGGCCCATCTTCACCAAGGAGAAGTAGGCAATGCCCTCGCATAGCCTGCTGAGTGGAAAATCTCCTGGAAAGGGAGGAGATGTGAGTTTGAACTCCATCAGGCCAAAGAGGGCCAAGAAATCAGGCGTCCTGCTCCCTGGGCAAGTTCTTGAATCACAAGACTGTTATGCTAAAGGTAGATGCTGCTATGACCACCTTTATGAGTGACAGTGACAGTAGCAGCTATTTTTTGTACAGTTCATAATAATATATGTAAGAACTTCTCTGAGGGTTTCTAATATGTCAGGGATGTAGATAGGCTTACACTCCCCACCTCCCATCTGAATTGCAGTTGGGTTTATGTGGCAGCTGGGTCTCTAGCTACTCAGACTGGGGGAGAGGGGGGCTGGGCTCTTGCGTGGCATATTTTCAACCAGTGCACAGCAGATCTAGATTGCATTTTGCAAGACAAGCACCTAGATTCTCATCTGGTCTGTCAGGGCGTGTATAGATGACACGGGCATTAATGTAGAGTGCCTGAAAATTTTAATGTGGCTTTTTTTTTGGTGCAGTGCATTTTTGTTTGCACATTTCCATCAGGTGTAGTTAAGAGTGAAGTACTACCAGACACATCAGACTCTCTCAGTATGGAAGGGCTGTTCACACTGTCAGGATACCATCAGCGAAACAATATTACCACTACCATGAATAGATCTGGAATTTTTAGAAGGAGGGTACAGATGGTGAGGTGCATTGACACACATAAAAACAAGACATATTTTTCTCCAGTTAAATATACACTAGAAGTTTCATTAAAATGCTGAGGGCCTAAGGCTATACTATTCAGTCTGAGATTAAAACAAAACTAAATATAACTTCTTTGGATTCAGTTAAAAACAGTCTGCAGGGCTGTAAAACAGGAGCTCCATTGAAGGGAGCAGCTAATAGATGGCAAAACAGCAGAATAAAGGCTAGCTTGATTGGTGGAACATCAAGCCATTCAAAACCATTCAAAGGAAGAGAATGCCATTAACACCTGTGAAATGAAGAGGTTACAAGGATTCAGGGGGATTACAATGAGCCATGAAGTCAGTTGATTCCCTCAGCAGTAAAAATCCTGCTCCTCCAAAGGCAGTTGGTTTTAAATTTTGGGTGCGGCAGGCATCAAAGTGAGGGGTGCATTTGCACCAGTGTGATAGCTGTGAAACTTAGCTGGACCTACATATGAAATTTAAATCACCAATTTATAATAACAGTCGCATCTTGCACAAGAACGTGAGAGATCATGACTGGGGCCGTTTGAAATGAAACAATCACAGCTGATCCCATCTCTTGTGCTGGTTTTGGATACACCCAATGTTTACCCATGCTAACTGCCCCTCCCTAGGTGATTGTCTGTTCTTTATTGACATGTCTTTCTCTGATCAATACATATTTTTCAAAGCAGACAAGAATGTCTGTTTGGGATTTTGATCTGTCTCCAGACAAGGAAATCAGCCCATCAAACCAACATCCTACTTACAGGATATGCATCCTGATTCTTATCAGTCACTAAATATGTTTTCTGGCCTCATTCAGATCTAGGTTTCATCAGAAATTGCAACTCTTCCCACCAAATAGGTGGACCTGTGTACCAGGTCACTCTGAGTTTTGCTTTGGTGTCTTATAGGGGTGGATGCAGGGGGCTGGGGGCAGTGGTAGTTACACCCTCCTTGGATTTCTCTTGTACCCATATTTTAAAACGAACTGCCTGGCAATGGCAGCAGCATTTCTATTCAGGCAGAAGAGAGGGAGTCAACTGAGTTCCTGGCTCATCATAATACACCTGATTCCTTCTAAACTCTCCATTCCCCAGGTGTTAACAACCCGCTCTCCTTTTTAATGGCCTTCCCTGGTTCCACTAATCAAGATAGCCTTTCCTCTGCAATTCTACTGTCTGTTAGCTGCTCCTGGTAACCTAGCTCCTATTTCACAGCCCTGCATACTGCTTTTAACTATATAGAACTATCTAGAACCATTACCTCTGGTGTGGAAATAATGTTCAGTGCCCTGTCCAGATGCTCAAGAAGGCTAGACAATGTTTTATAAATCTGAAAGAGGTGGATATCTAATTTTGAGGGCTACAGGACTAATGACATGACTTTTGATTATTTTTGCCAAGTTTGTTGTGTTTTTATACATACTATGTGACATGGCATATTCCTCTAAAGCTATAGTTGTTTCTGACTGGATCTTAAATTGACTAGTATAGCCCCAGGCCCATAGCCTATTATTGAAGTTTCTAGTTTATTTTTACTGGAGATAAAGATGTGTTGTGTTAAATGTCATGATGCACCTCACCAACTGCACCCCACTTTTCAAAATCATCCATCTGCTCATTGTGCCCATCTGATCCATTATTTTCAATATGTTGTACTTCTGAGGTGCCCAAAAGCTAATACACACGGTATTTCCACTGGGATTCAGTCCCCTTCCAGGAGTGGACAGGCTCCTAGACAACCCAAGGTGAGCTGTGCTCCTGATGGCTGTGGGAGACATAGCACTGATACAAGACTAGTCTATGAATCTATGAATCTATGAATAAGACATAGCACTGATACTAAACACTAGTTATCTGCCACTGCTGCCTGCAGGGCCCTGTTCTTCCCTAGCTGCACTCATTCTCTGGCCAGCTGTGTTGGCTTTACCAGGACTAAAATGCCAGCCGGATGGAACAGCACAAGGAGAATTAATTTCCTCTGCCTTCTTGCACAAGCTCCAAATGGAGTCGGACAGTCAGAGGCCTGGGCCTCCGACAGCAATTCCTCTCTTGAGCCCTTGTCCACAGAGTCCCCTCTTGGTGAAAACACAGCTCACGTGGCTGGGATCTGGTTCACTGTTGCCACCAGCATGATCTGAAGTGACACCAGCCCCCATGTTAGCTTGTCTTCTGCACTTTGTGCTGCTGTATAGGTTTTTTGACCCAGCACTGGTCCACAATACATGTGGGTGAGATCCAGACAGCCACGTCAGACCACTCCATCTACAGCATCCCAGCACCTGGCTCCAGGAAGGGGCTTCAGAAAACCAGAAGCAAGCATTATAGCTCCAGGCCAAGGAGGTGCCACAGAGTTATTCAGCACCTGAAAAAGGATTTACTTGGAGAGCTCCAATCCTAAACCTAGGGATTGTCTGAACAAACACCTTCCCCTTGGGAGGAGCCTCTCTTCACTCTGCATCCAGAACACCGTGCTGTTTCCGCAAGGTGAGTGTTATTTAATATCTTCGATAAGGATTGGGATAATGGGATTCAGTGCACACTTAGCAAATTGGCAAAGTGCACCAAGTTTGCTGGAATTGCAGGTACTCAGGAAAGTCAGACTAGGATCCAAAATAATCAGAATAGATACATGGAGAGTAGGCCTAGGATCCAGAATAACCTGGATAGGCTGAAGAAATGGTCTGCAATCAATCAGATGAGATACGACAAGGACAAGGGCAAAGTCCTGAACTTGGGACAGAATAATTGCATGCCAAATACAGCCTCGGAAATGACTGACTGGGCTGCAGTGCTGGAGGGAAGAACTGCCTAGGAGCTGAATAGGAGACAACAGTATGCTCTTGTTGCAAGAAGCGCCAGCACAGAGGCTGCTTTTGCCTGTGTGTCTGCACAGTGCCCAGCACAATGGGGCTTTCATAGCAGCTGGGGCAGCACCCATCTCTGCCCAGGTGTCTACACAAAGGTCCTTTGACTGAAGCTGGAAGTCCTGGGGGCGCCCATAGAAGTAACCACAACCACAGCCCCCTGAGTGGCAGGGAGGAAGGAGCTGGGTGACGCCTCTGGGGAGGGGGGGTCTGCACATACCAAATATCTGGGATGAGGGACGTGTGAGAAGGGCATGGAGATGGATATCCAGGCCAGTGTCGTGGACAAGTGCAGGGAAGGAACTGGGGCCAGGCCAGGCCAGGCCATTCCCCATAACCAGCCATACTGAAGGGTCACCCAGGCCTTAGTTTGAAGGCAGCAGTGGCCAAACTGGGTTCTCATGTCCTCTTTCCTCATGACAGTCTGTCCATCCAGCTGTGCACTCATGCATCCCCATCTCCCAATCCCAGGATGGAAGCCTAAGCTGCTTTCCTGGCTTCCCCACATAGGCAGCAGAAGGCCAGAGATAATGGGACTTAGCCCGCACAAACTAATTTTGTGGCAGGCGGCAACAGCAGCAGCACCATGGCACCACCATCCCACAGCGCCCAGCGCCACTTGGCGTGCAGCCAGTCCAGCGCCTCACGTGCACCACTGCTCCAGCACCACTGCCATGCCCCACCACAACACCATGCCCAGTGCCCCCACTATATGTGCCTCACTCACACCACCCCCCCAGTAATGTTTTCTCCTGCCGTCAGTGCTTCCCCACCCAGCTCCCATAGCTCCCAGGGCCACACCACTGTCATCCGCTGCCCAGGCCTGATACCCACCAGGCTCTCTTGAGGCTGGGCATCTCCTCTCAGCTTCGTCAAGGTGTTCATGCTCTTCCTGAGGGAGACAGGTTGTGTGACATGGACCTGGGGCAGGAAGGAGAGCCCAGAGCAGTCAGAGACAGCCTGTGTGGGAGGTCGAGGTGACACGGGGCAGGAGGGGCTCTGAGGGTTGGGTAGGCAGGGGCTTGTATCCCAGGAAGGGAGGTGCTGGACCCTCAGGCCTGTGTGCTGGGCTGGGACTCCAGGGACATGGGGCCTGCTCCCAACCCTGCCACTGACCTGCCGAGTGACACTGAACTAGACCCTTCCCTCCTCCATGCCTCAGTTTCCCTTGCCATTCTTCTTCAGAGCAGCTTCTCAGAGCAGACCCTGTCTCCCAGGGTGCCTCCTGGCTCACAAACAGGGACCTCAAGGAGAGGCAAGTGGAAGGGAAAGCTGGTGGGATTTCGGCCACTGTCCCCTGGATGCAGTATGCTGTATGTAGTATGCAGTATGGTGGGGAGGGTTTGAAGAGGGGTTTGAAGGGCTGATTAGGCTGATTAGGGTTGATTAGGGCTGCAGCTCCAGGCATTCACAAGGAAGCCGGGTGGCTGGGTCTGGTGTTGGGCAGAGCTAAATGCAGAGCTGCAGCGTTTGCGATGCAGGAAGTGTGAGAGGGGATGATTTGCTGCAGAGCAGCAGCAAGGTGGGAAATGGGTTTTGTTCACAGAGATACCGCACAGAGACCCAGAGCTTAGAGATTCATGTCAGGTGTGGGTCTCAGCCACAGCTGGGGAACCAGGAGCATGGGCAGATGTTGGGTTTTGGAAAGGGAAGGCCAGATGTTGTGAGAACACAGCACATCACAAAGAGGACATGGCACATATTTTTCTTCCATTAAAAAGAAACTAGAAGCTTTGCTAATATGAATCATAGAAAATTAGTGTTGGAAGGGACCTCAGGAGGTCACATCTAGTCCAACCCGCTGCTCAAAGTAGGACCATCCCCAAGGAGATAGTCCCAGTCAAGGCTTTGTCTAACAGGGGCTCAAAAACCTCCAAGAGCATCTGCCACCACTGAAAGCACCAGGACCTGTTTCAGTGCTTTATTACCCTCCTAGTTAGAAAGCTGTTCCTCATATCTAACCTAAACTTCCCTTGCTGCAACTTGCAACCGTTGTGTCTTGTTCTGTCATCTGCCCCCATGGAGAAGAGTCTAGCTCCATCTTCTTTGTAATCACCCTTCAGGTAATTGAAGGCTGTAATTAATCCCCACCACCACCACACTCTTCTCTTCTTCCGACTAAATAAGCCCAGTTCCCTCAGCTTCTCCTCAGATGTCATGTGCCCCAGTTCCCTAACCATTTTCATTTCCCTCTGCTGGACTCTCTCCCTTTGTCCACATCCTTTCTGTAGCAGGGGGCCCAAAACCAGATACGGTACTCCAGATGTAGCTCACCCGTGCCCAATAAAGGGGAAGAATTGCTTCCTTTGATCTGCTGGCCACACTCCTACCAATGGAGCCCAGTATGCCAAGGGCACAGTGTTGGTTCACATTCAGCTTACTGTCCACCATAGCCAGCAGGTCCTTTTCTGCAGAGCTGCTGCTTAGCCAGATGGTCCCCAAACTGTGGCAGAGCATGGGATTGGTCTGTCCTAAGTGCAGGACTTTGCACTTGTCCTTGTTGAACCTCATGAGATTTCTTTTGGTCCAATCCTCCAATTTGTCTAGGCTTCTCTGAATCCTAGTCCTACCCTGCAGTGTAGGAGTGTAGGTGGGTGTCATTTGCAGCCTTGCTGACAGTGGGCTCCATCCCATCTTCCAGATAGCTGATGAAGATGTTAGGTTGTTAATGAAGATATTCTTCATAGTTAATGAAGATAAAGATATACTGGAGGCCTAGGGCTCTATTCTTCAATTTAAGATGGAAGCAAAGACAAATATAACGATATTAGCAAACTGCCCATCAAGAATGGGGGGGGGGGGGGCCGGGATGGAGCCCATGTACAGCCCTGTGCCCCACCCTCCTGCCCCCCACTGCTCCACATCTGGCCCTGTGTTCCCCCCGCCACTCTAGGTCCGGCCTTCCTCTCCCCCCCGCCCCCGGCCGCTCTTCATCCAGCCCCATTCTACCCCCCAGTCTCTGCCAGTCCTTATCCAACCCCCACCCCCCCGCCGCTCTGGGTCTGGCCCCACTCTACCCCCCGACACCACTCCTTGTCTAGCCCTGCTCCACCCCCCACCTCCCCACCACTCCGGGTCTGGCTCCATTCAACCCTCCCCCCACTCGTTGTCCAGCCCCTCTCCACCCCGCTTCCCAGCTGCTCCTGGTCCAGCCCTGCTCTACCCAGCCTCTACTCACTGATCCTCACCCAGCCCCACTCCACCCTCCTTCGCCACCACTCTGGATCCAGCCCCGCTCTTCATCTGGGCTTGTTTCCACCCTGCTCCCCGGCGCTCCAAGTCCAGCCCCACTCTACCCCCCACCCCTAACAGTCCTCCTCCGGCTCCGCTCCACCTCCCCTCCCCACCGCTCCGTGCCCAGTCCCGCCCTACCCCCCATCCCTGTCACTCCAGATCCAGCCCCCCTTCCTCCCCTCCCCACACTGCTCCTCATCCAAGGCCACTCTAGCCCCCCTCCCCACCGCCCCTGGGCTGGCCCCGCTCTACCCCTTGCACCTGCCACTCCGGGTCCATTCCCACTCTTCCCCTCCACTGTCTGTCACTCCTCATCCAGGCCCCACTCCACCCCCTCTCCCCACTGCTCTGGGTCCAGTCCTGCTCCACATCCCCTCCCCATCTCTGCATCTGGCTCCGCTCCACCGCTACTCCTCATTCGGCCCCCCTCCACCCCCTCCTCATCACTCTAGGTCCTGCCCCACTCCACCCCTCTCCCTTCTGCTGCTCCTCGTTTGGCCCTTCTCTATCCCCACTCCCTGCTGCTCCAGATCTGGCCCCACTTCACCCCCCTCCCTGCATCTGGCCCCACTCCACCCCCCAGCCTTGCATCCAACTGGTGCACATCCACCTGCCTCCCCTCCCTTCTTGCCCACCACCTCCCCCACCCTGCCAGCTGTTCTGAGGGGCGGTGGGGCTGGGTGGCGGGGGGGTGGGTCGCACTGCCACCGTGGTCCCCCTTTTCACCCTCAGGCAGGGAGGCAGGGTGGAAGCCCCACTGCTTGGGCAGCCAGGACTTGTTCACCGCCACTACAAACTTCCCCAGCAGTGGCACAAACTTGGGCCCGCACAGCCTGGGCCACACAGCCAATCGTTGCTCACCCTCTCAGCAGCGCATGCACAGTTGCTGAAAATCATTATGGACAGAGAGACATACAGAATGAACATTTATATTACAATATAATTTAAAGATATTGTATCATAACATCATATTTTATGCATTAAGAACCATAACAAAATAAGCAAAAATAAGGAAAAAATGCTGTCTCATTCAACTCCCCTCCCCCTCCCCCCCCCCCGCACCTCCACCCCCCAAAAAATGGTTTTGCTTTCATCACCATGTTCAGTGGAAGAAGAAGAAACCCATTATCCAGGCAGCTCCAGGTCAGGAGGAATCATAATTAAACACCTCCAAGAAAGGAGGTTCCACAGACTCTCTGGGTAGCTGGTTCTAGTGCTTTACTACTGACCTCATGAGAAAGTTTTCCTACTATCTAATCTCAACCTTCCTTGCTTCAGCAGGAAACCATTGCTCTGTTCTGTTATCTGCCACCACTGAGAATAGTGAAGGTCATTTAAAGAGCATTCATTTTGAATTTCCTGGCCTTTTCTGCTTCTATAAAAACAGCATTGCCTAAGGACATAGGAAAAGGCCAGAGAGAACTTTTCATCAGAAGTTCTGTGTTGGGGAATTGGGTTTGGGGTGAAGGGACCTTTTTTGGAAAAAGCACCCACTCTCTATAGGAAGATTTTGGTGAAGGAAAAAATTCAAAACCTTTTCACTGTTCAAACAGAATGTGACATTCTCCCAGGGGAAGCTTTCTCTAAAACGAATTTGGTTTTTATTTCATCCACATGATCAGTTGAAGGAGAAGAAACCCATTTTCCAGGCTGCTCCACTTGTGGGATTTGGAAAAGAGGGGCGCAAATGGTAAGGTGCATTGTGTCATATAGACGTAACACCTATTTTTCTCAGTTAAAAATAAACTAGAGGCTTTAGTAATACGCGAGGGGCCTAGGGCTGTATTATTCCATGTAAGATTGAAGCAAAACCAAATCTAACTTATTTGGAATGAGTTAAAAACGATCTTCAGGGCTTCTCATTCGGAATCAAAGAGGTGTGCAAGTGCACCAGTGGATCTGCCCTTGGGACCAGCTAGGGCAAGTGATGATGGGGGCAGGTAGAGATACAACTACCCCTTATATCCACTAGCCCCCATCCCCTAGTGGAGAAATGCAGGCTTTGCCATGCTCCCACTCCCTCAGGGTCTGTGATGCTATACTTAATCCCCAGCTTCTGGAGTCCTGTGGTGAGGGAAGAAACTCAGCTCTCAGTTTTTTGCAAGTATGCTCCCAGCTTCTGCTGCTATAATGTCCGTATTGAGGACAGAGTAGAGGACTGCCTGGCCAGGGAACAATAACTGGGAGCTGAAGCTGTTAATGCAGACCCTAGCAGCTCATCTTTGGCATGGTTAGACAACGCCCAATAGAGCTAGCTAAAGGGAAGTCAGAAATAACAAGAAGCAGGCATGAGTCATGCTGAATGCATCTTCTAACAGTCTGTGAGAGACTTTCCACATCAGCAAAGAGGAAATGCATGGGAGTTTTGGCTGAGACACAGCTGCACACAGAGCAACAAGAACTGCTTTGGGCGTGGGATGGGCAGGGAAGGGGAGGAGGATTTGGCTTAAATGACAATAGATCCAGCACTGACTGCAATCAAGTGTTAGAGCAGGGGCAAACAATTATTTCAGGTGGTGGGCCGCTTACTGAGTTTTGGCAAGCCATTGAGGGCTGCATGACAGGCAGCCAGGGATGGATAAATATTAATTTTATAAATTCTTAGAGGCCTTGTGGGCTGGATAGTGTAAGGGTAATGATATGGATTTTGGGGAGTACTGAGTGTGCAGCTGAATGAATGCTTTTTCCTGTGTCTCAGCAAAAGCTGCTGGTCACAAGGCTGAATGATATATTAAAAGTAACCTCAGCAAAAGGATAGGGTGCAAAGTGCGTGATGTGTTGCGTCGTGTAAAAATAGGATACAGACTAAAGTCTATCATTAGGGGACAAATCAGAAGTACGGCCTTGGAGATGGTGGTGAAGTCAGCAAGAAAACCAGGAAAAAAACAGTGAGAAGCCACAATTGACCAGGAGAAGACGGGGGTCAAAGTCTTATGCATGCGCTCTTAGCAGAGAGGCATGTAAATGAATGAAATGCTTAGGCAATACCATGCTAAGGAAGCAAACAGTAAACAGAGGCGGAGTTTGAGATGGGAGGAGAAATGGGTGAAACCGAAGGAGGGACATAGGCGGAGTAAATGTTAATAAGTATGAACCAAGGTGTATAAAATGTGAAAAGAACTAATGTTCAGGGCTGCTCCCCTGGTTCACGGGCTGTGTGTCTGTGCGGGAGCTCGCCCAAAGCTGTCTCCATTCTGAATAAAGCTGTTGCGAGCAATGTGTGCTGGTGTTTGCTCCCTGCTTGCTCTGGCTAATGAGTACCAGGATCCATGAGCAATTGGACCGTCGTCTCTCTATTCGCTGGGAGCCGCATGGAGTTGGGGTCTAACAGATAGACTGGCCTGGCAGCCATATCCAGCCTGCAGGCTGCATTTTGCCACCCCTGTGTTAGGGGAAACCTCAAATATACACAATAATCTTTTAGAGATGGTGTTTATTCCCCTATGACTAGGCAGCTATTTAAAATGCAGTCTCACTTGGAATGCTGTTTCCATTTTTGGACCCCACACTTCAAGAAGGATGCTGACAGATTGGAAAGCCAACAGCATCCTGGGCGAAAGGACAAGATGTCCTTTCTTCCTCCAATCCCAGCAGCGTAAGGTACTTCCTTTTAGCATCTCCAGGAACCAAACACACTCATCCCACTCTGTTGCTGCCCAAAGCTTTGGTTCATCAGCCCCAATCTCTTCCAGGAGCTTGTGGGCTTCATGTACAAGTGGTTTATGACTTTTAAGCCTCTTAAACCTCCATCTGTTCGGGTCTTCAGGTAGCAGTTAATAGAGCAAGTGATTTTCATCATCTCTTGTCTCTATTGCCAGTAAAGATGTTAGGGTCCATCTTTCTATATCGCTTGATCTAATGCCCAAGAGTACAGGGAGTACATCTCTATGTGTTCAGCCTGTTAGGAGTCTCGGCACACTGTTAAGTACAGTGTCAAGCTCTTTAGCGTGACAACTTCTGAGCCATATAGGAGCACAACGTTCTGCCGGGGCGTATAACATTGCAAGCGTGGTGGGAAAGGAGCTGGGTGGTTAAATGAAGGAAGTCAGCCACTGACACCACTAAAGAAAACAAGACAAGACGAGACAAAGAAAGTCAAGTCACAGTCAAGTCAGTCCCCAGGGACAAGATGGGGACTTGGCTTAGTGCCAGTACCACCCCCTGGCAGTAGGGATCAGAGGGTGGAAAGTTTGTCCACACAGAATAGGAGGGTAGGAGTGGGGGCACTGTATCCTGGGAAGCTGGAGGACTGCAATTTGAGCAGCTGATCTGTGGGGAGTGGCCTCACATTCGTGGAACATGAGCTGGGGTAACATGGATCAGAGGTAAACCTGCCCTGGAGTAGCATAACTTTAAGATACCAAAAGGTGCTTCAAACAAGTTTGCACATCTTAATTTGTGGACAATCCAGTAGTCAGAGCTCCCAGATCCACTCAAAATTACTGTGTAACAAATCACTTGCTAAAAAGAGCAGTGGCGTTTATCCCAGGGCTGAATGTCCTAGTTTGTGACAGATCAAATCAGGCCAGGGACAGTCATTTACATACACAGTTTGAATTGCAATCAACTAGAATTAGTTGGTATTGGGTCCAAGGCAAGGTGTTAATTTGGATACATCCCAAATACCAAACATGAGACAATGGACTTGGTCTGTAGGATCCCATGATAAAAGGTTTTTTTCCTGGGATTTTAGCCTCTGTGCCAAGATGATATACCTGTGACTATGATAAAGCTGGCAAAGTCTCCCCCTCTGCTGGGTGAGAGCACAAACAGAAGCCCTGTCATGAGCGCTACATAACAACATAAGAGCTGCCATGTACTGGGTCAATCCTTAGATCCGTCTTGCCCAGTCTCTTGTGTCACACAGCGACAGAGATGGGGTCCTGAAAGGGAGTGTGAACTGGGTCTGTCCAGAGGGTTTTCCACTGTTCCTCTCCCACTTGCAACCTCCAGTGTTTAAGGTCTAGGAAGTTCTGATTCAGAAGCTGTACCCCTCACTCCTACATTCAATAGCTACAGATGCCCTTTTTTTCTGAGAATGAGTCCAGTTCCTGTTTGAATCTGGCTAAACTCAGCTTCAGGAGTAGATACAGTAGAGGGTAAATGTAGATGGCCATACCCAACTTGACTCTGCCACCAATGTCTAGCACTCTGGACTGTCAAGCACCAGTTCTTGGGGCCTGACAACTTGGCCTTGCTTACTCGTATTAGTAGGACATGCCCTCCATCTCACCCACCACACCTTGATCTTTTCAGCAAGAGGGGAGGATCCTTGATAGTCTGCATCTGCCCTCAAAAGCGGCTCAGCTTGTCATTTCTTGGGGCTCTACCTCCCCTTACACCCCGTCCTTACGCCAGCCAGGTTTTATAGTCTAGCCAGGCTATGTGTCATCTGGTGACAGAATGGCACTGTCCGCCAAATCAGTCAGTTAGTTGGGCTCAAGCCCAGTAAGTAGTCTCAACAGGTTAGTGAAAGTCTTCCTCTGCCCTGTCATGGCAGTCTAGGGATCTGGCGTGTCAAGCTGCCTGTGCTTGGGTTCCTTACTGAATGCCCATGCATTCAGTATGCCCTTGTTGCCAATAAGGCTAACGGGATACTGGGCTGCATTAATAGGAATGTTGCCAGACGATTGAAGGAAGTGATTATTCCCCTCTATTCAGCAATGGTGAGGTCAATTCTGGAGATCTGTGTCCAGTTTTAGTCCCCCCATCCCCACACACACACCCCTCACACACACACTACAGAAAGGATGTGGACAAGTTGGAAAGAGCCTAGCAGAGGGCAGTGGAAATGGTGTGGGGGCTGGGGCACGTTTTCTAGGACAGTGGTTTTCTAACTTTTTGAGCTGAGCCCCCCTTTGAGTTACAATTTTGTTCATGCCCCCCCACCCCTCCCCCACCCACCTCACCCCAGAGGAGCAGCACAGCCAGGCATAGGGCACCTCTCATCCTAGGAGCCACCGCAGCTCAGCTTGGTTTGGCTCAGCTCAGTGGGATGGACTCCACCCACTGCAGCTCCAGTGCCTCCTGCCTTGGCCCCACTGCAGCTCTAGGCTGCGTGCCTGCCACACCAGGCTCCCAGAGGCACAGCAGCCCACTCGTGGAGCCTATCCAGGGTTCCCCACCTGCATCCCCACACAAGGCTGTAGCAGCTGAGGAGGGATTCAATCGCATCCTTCAACTACCTGAAGTCTGGATCAGGAGGATGGAGCTGGAGTGTTTTCACTGGTGGCAAATGACAGAATAAGGAGTAACAGTCTCAAGTTGCAGCAAGGGAAGTTTAGGCTAGATATTAAGAAGACTTTTATCACTAGGAGGGAAGTAAAACACTGGAACAGGTTACCCAGAGAGGATGTAGAATCTCCATCCTTGGAAGTTTTTAGACCCGACTAAACAAAGCTCTCGCTGTGATGATCTAGTTGGGGGTGGTCCTGCCTTGAGAAGGGGGTTGGACTAAATGATCTCCTGAGGTCCCTTCCAGCCCCATTTTCTATGATTCTATGAAATGCCCATGATGATGCCATAACAACCATAACTCATGGAAAAGTAGGGTTGGAAGGGTCTTCAGGAGGTCTCTTTTGTCCAATCCCCAGCTCGCTGTCTACACCACATAATTGCAGTCAGAAGGGACCATAAAGGCATGGGCAGATCTAGGATCTTGACAAGGGGGGTGCAGATAGTGTGGTACTTCATCACATAGGACACAGCACACATTTTTCTCTAGGTATAAAGAAACCAGAAGCTTTGCTAACATGCCACGGGCTTGGGGCTGTGTTATTCAGGTTAAGATGCAGACAAAAAAAATTAATGGAACATGAGTTAATTTGCTACTATTTCATGTACTATGTAAAAAACCACAACTAACTAGGCAAAAATAATCAAAAGGTGTTCTTTCATTAGTCCTGTAGCCATTCGTATGAAATGTCCCTCTCTTTCAGATTCATAAAATACAATGTAACCTATCTCTCCCCAGTCCCCACAGCCCTTATGACAGGGCCTCTGTTAGGAGAAACCTGGTCAGAGCAGAAGGCCACTCACTAGGACCTCAGGCCAACAGACCCCAGCAGTGGGGTTATTGTAACTTTGCCCCTGTCCAAATGCCCCCTCATGTTTGTACAGCCCTCCTCCCATAAGCATATAAATCAAATGAATGAATGAAGGAGAGCTCTGTGGCCTGAGAAGGTAGGATGCATGCGCTGAGGCAGGCTGAGAGGAGCTACATGACCTTTTGTTCATTTATTTGGCCTGCCCTCCTAGGTTATTGTTGTGGTGAGGGGTGAAGAGTGGAAGGGGGTACCTGTGTGTGGCAGACTCTGGGCAGGATTGGGGAGGGTCACTGCAAAGAGGGAAGAGAGGGGAACAGTGCCTAGGAGCCAGAAGAAGATGGGAATATGGATAGGACTGACAGCTAACATGACTGCAATCTGAAATATTCCCCGACGTGTCCTAAACTTGCAGCAGGGATTTTCGTAGCTGTAGCTGAAGGATGGACCAGCAGCCCTGGAGACTTATTCTGTATCTCCCACATGCAGCGAGGATCAATGGGCAATTTGGCCCCTCCTTTAGCCCATCCACCCTGGTCTTATTCTGACCAGTTGGGGCAAACAACGACAAAGAGGTGGGAGGCAGGGGAGAGATGCACCGTTTAGTCTAAACGAAAAAAGCATAAGCCGTCATAAACCCAATCTCACGGCATCAGATACAGTGAAAAGAACAATGATCTTTCCAGCCTAGGAAGCACACAGCTCCCTTCAATGTGTGGGAGAAAACACCACAGCTGAGGGGGTGGCAGATATGACAGCAAATGCAGGGGAGGGGACTCAAGGGCCAGTCTAGGATTTGGAAAGTTAGGTACCAATGGTGTAGCGCATCATCATGTATAGCAAAACACACATTTTTTCTCCAGTGAAGGAGAAACTAGAAGCTTTACTAATACACTAGGAACCTAATGCTACATAGTATTCAGTTTCAGATCAAAGCCAAAGAAATATAACTTTAATGGAATATGAACAGATTTTCTAAAACTATGTATTAAGTCTAAGAAACACAAATTAAGCAAAAAATAGTCAGAAGACAGTTTTCCAGCAGCCCTGCAGCCAGTAAATGTTAAATGTACATCTCTTGTTCAGATTCATAAAACAAAATCTAGCCTTCTTGAGCATCTTGAGAGTGCCCCCAGTACTTCTCTGTCAGTCATTTCTACACCTAAGTTCATATGACCACACCTCAGTTAAGGCTTTTAGCTAGAGCTAACAAGATGGTCCACACGTCCAGATGCTGTCCACCCCAGGGTGCTGCGGGAATTGGCAGGGGTCATCGCAGGGCCCCGGCACAGCTTTAGGAGCACTCGTGGCGCTCTGGCCAGGTGCCAGAAGACTGGAAGAAGGCCAATGTGGTCCCCATTTTCAGAAAGGGGAGGAGGGAGGATGCAGGCAACTATAGGCCCATTAGCCTTACTTCAGTCCTGAGGAAGCTCTTTGAGAAAATTATCCAGGAGCACATCAATGAGGGACCAGCAGTGGGGAGGATGCTCAAGGCCAACCAACACGGGTTCATTAGGGGCAGGTCCTGTCAAACCAACTTGGTTGCCTTCTACAATCAGGTCACAAAATCATTGGACGCAGGTGTTGCGGTGGACGTAGTCTTTCTGGACTTCAGGAAGGCCTTTCACACTGTCTCCCACCCCATTCTCATTAAAAAGCTAGGTGACTGTGGTATTGATGCCTACACAGTCAGATGGGTCGCAAGTTGGCTAGAGGGCTGCACCCAGAGTGGTGGTGGACGGGTCATATTCAACCTGGAGGGATGTGGGCAGTGGAGTCCCCCAGGGCTCAGTCCTCCGGCCCGCACTGTTCAACATCTTCATCAGCGACTTGGACGAGGGGGTGAAAAGCACTCTTTTCAAATTCACTGATGACACCAACATTTGGGGTGAGGTAGGCATGCTAGAAGGGAGGGACAGGATACAACTGGCCCTGGACAGGTTACAGGGGTGGATGAATGTGAATAGGATGGGATTCAATACTGACAAGTGCAGGGTGCTGCACCTGGGCAGGAAAAACCAGCAGCAGACCTACAGGCTGGGGAACTCCCTTCTCAAAAGCACGGTGGCAGAAAGAGATCTTGGAGTCATTATTGATTCCAAAATGAACATGGGCCACCAATGTGAGGATGCAGTCAGGAAGGCCCACCGCACCTTGTCATGCATCCACAGCTGCATCACGAGCAGGTCCAAGGAGGGATGTGGACAACATGGAGACGGTCCAGAGGAGGGCCACCCGCATGATCAGGGGGCAGCAGGGCAGGCCCTATGAGGAGAGGCTACAAGACCTCCACAAGAGAAGGCTGAGGGGGGATCTAGTGGCCGTCTATAAACTTACCCGGGGGGACCAGAGGGGAATGGGTGAGATCCTGTTCCCCCGAGCACCTCCCGGAGTAACGAGGAATAACGGCCACAAGTTGATTGACAGTAGGTTCAGGCTGGACATCAGGAGGCACTGCTTCACAGTCAGGGTAGCTTGGATCTGTAACCAGCTTCCAAGGGAAGTGGTGCTGCCTCCTACCTTAGGGGTCTTTAAAAGGAGGCTTGATAACTACCTAGCTGGGGTCATATGAGCTTAAACTTACCACGGGTCATGTGAGCCCAGTATTCATGCCTGCCCAGGAATGAATTCCAGCCACACGTGCAAAATAATTATAAGGCCATAAAAATGTCTCCTTCTTCTTTAGCAATCCCTCATAGTTGAGGATGATAGTCTTACATGATTGTCTTATCTGCGAGTCTGAAGACAGCTGATGAAGCCTAACGGGGATCAACAGACTCTACTGCAGCTCGGACATGTGTTTCCATGCGTGGTGGGTAGTACTGGATTCTTGATTTGGTCTGTGACGCACTATTTCTGCTGCTCCCACTTTTCCATCTCCTGTTGTTGTGAGGTTTCAAGGTACTGAGATCCCTGCAGCAGACTCTTCCTCCATTTGGGGTGGTCCTGGGCATTAGTCTCCCAAGAACTGACTACAATTTTGCAACTTTTAAGTTGGCCTTGAGGACATCCCTGAAGCCCTTTCTCTGCCCTCCACTTCAGCATGCACCTTGGCTGAGCTGCGAGAATAAAACTTGATTCAGGAGTCTGGAGTTGGACATCCAGATAACATGACCAGCCCAACAAAGTTGATGCCAGATGATCAATGCCTCAATACTCATGAAGTTTGCTTGCAGGAAGATGCTAACATCAGGGCATCTGTCTTTCCACCTATTTCAAAAGATTTTGCGCCAGCAGCATAGCAGCATTAATGGTACTTCTCCAACAACTTTAGATGTCTCCTGTACATTCTCCATGTCTCAGTTTGGTGCAGCAAGGAGGGGATCACAACTGCTTGACAAACCATGAGCTTAGTTTCAGATCTGATGTTGCAATCTTCAAACACCCATTTCTTCAGGTGTTCAAAGGCTGCACGTGCACATTTGAGGTGATGCTGGATTTCTTCATCAAGGCCAGTCTTCTGCAACAGATGGCTTCCAAGACACGTTCTCCAGAGTCCCACCGTGGATCTGGATTACCAGAGCTGGGGACTGTTCATTAGGAGTTTTAAAATGTCTATCCAGATATAAAACAAGCCAACTGGCGGCAAAGCTAGTGCTTCAAAATGTGCACAGATTTATGGCTGTTTTCTATCCAGCTTTAATTTGAAAATGTGTCAGGACCCTTGAAGCAGTGAACATACTGAATGCAGTGAAATGCTGAGGACTATCGACACACCAAGCAGCAAACTCATGCCCATGATTCTGCCTCTGGCTTGGGCCAGCCAGTTGCTCTTAGCCAGTGCTAAGGGGAAAGAGGCTGCCTTTTGGCAGCTGGCATTCCTCTTTGTTCTTCCAAGCAGCATTCCCAGGGTTCCCTAGCAGCATGGTGCAGGGGTGAGTGGGATAACACTGGGTGAGATCTATGCTTGGAGGCTAAGGGGGCAGGGTAATGGTGCAAAGATGGACCTGACCCAGTCACTGCTCAGCTGGCTCCATTCAGCCTAAGCGCACCCTTGCAGGGGTTCATAATTCTGCTTTTCCCATGGGGCACTCTGGTTCAAGGGTTCTTCATTCTCCACCCCTGTCCCATCTGGCTTCCACCATCCTGTTGGGGAACACCCATGAGAAACAACTCCATTTGCTGATTGCCAGTCCCTCTCCCTAGCCCCACAAAAGGTCCAATTCCTTCTGGTTGATGATATGCTTCTACATTAAGCCCAGGTGGCAGAAGCTGCTTTGCAGTGGCCCAATTGAAGGCACTGCTTTAATGGGTTTAATAACTGGGTGGGTTGAAGTAGGATGGGAGTTACCTTTGAGGGACCCTCTGATAAGCGAGTAGATGGGAGTCTTAACACCTGGCCACATTCAGAACTGAAGGGGCTGTAGACTGAAACGTACAGTCCTTCTCTAGTCCTAACATGCAGGCCCCCTTCTCATCTTCTCCAAGAGCTGATATGGAGCTAAATGGAGCTTTACCAAAGTGACCTTTGAGGCACTGGCTGGTTGAGGTCATCCAAAAGAAAAAGGCATGAAAATCATTGATAATGGAGTTTTTCTTGTTTCAGGAGGATAGCTTGGACCCCAGTGAGGCACCAACTCTTTTGTCCCAGCTCCCCCTAGTTCAGGGGTTCAGTTTGAGTTTCACCTTCTCTATGGTCTCCAGCCTGGTGCTGAGGTCGCTCTGGAAGTTGCCCTTCAGCTCCCCCACCAGCCTGGTGAGGGCCTCCCGGGCACCCTCACAGCCTCCATCCAACTGGGCTTTCTCAGCGTGGAAACTGGAACGGTCCTTACCCAGGAGACGCCCCACTTGTCTGAGTAGCTCCATCAGGTATTTTTGAACTATTGTGACATAGGTGTGGGAGATCAACTGTACCAGCTGAACCACACTGATGGCACTGAATGCCCGTGTGACCTGCTGGAGGTTTTCATCCGAGTCCAGGCACTCCCTGATGTGCCAGTTGAGACAGAAGTCGACCAGGTTGGAGATCATCTGAAAGAACTGCACCATCTTCTTCCACTGTTGATGCAGGTTCCTCAGGGCCTCCAGTCCTTCTTCCAAGATGGAATCACACCTCTCCAAATCCCTTTCCCTGAACTCACACCGATTCATGGCGCACTGGATTTCTGTAGTCCTCTTGTTCAGGTCTTTCATCCTCTCGTAGTTGCTTCCCATCTCTTGCCAAGCCCTATCTTGCATCTCTTGGCTCCTCTCCAGTTTCGTGCTGTGTTTTTCCATAAAATGAGTCTTGTCTTTCTCCACACAGACAATGCCCAAAGAGCTGGGTCTTTTCTCAATGTCACTGAAAAAAGTCTTCAGGGCCTCATTTCCCTGGGCTTCCAACTTCACGTGCTTCTGCTCAGCACGGTCCTGTTCATCCCTGGCAGGCTCCATCTGGCTCTTCACCTCTTTCAGCTCTGTCTGTACAGTCTCCAACACCTTATTCTTGCCCTGTCTGGCATTTAGGCAGGCCTGAAACAGCTCCTGCAACACATCTTCTTGCCCCATGAACTTGGCCTTTGCTTCTTCAGCCAGAGTCTTGCACTCCTTCGCTTTTCTCTGCATGTCCTCAATCTGCACAATAAACGGGTCCCTTTTCATGTTTACATCTTGAAGGAAACCCTGGATGAGGTCTTCCATCTTTCTGGGGACGTTCTTCAACTGCCGGCGAATCAGGGTGGCTTTGTTCCTGCCCAGCTGGAAGGCATCCCACACTCTGTCACACACTTCCTGCAAGCACACCTTGAAGGATTTAGTCTCTTTGAAGTATCTGTACCCACCACTAGGGGCATGCTCACAGATGGAGAAGTCTCCTTTCTCTACAGGGATGCACACCAGCTGTCCCAGCAAGGCAACAATGATGGGGGCTGGCAGGAGGAACTTCTCCCAATCGGCCTCAGGCTTCATCAGCAACTCAGCCTCCTCACGCACCTTACTCTCGTCCTCATAGCTCAGCTCAGATTTCATCATGGTGTGAGATGGCTCCTCCTCAGCTGTCATGGTGCAACCTGTAAAACAGGGAACAGGGGTCATCCATGGCAGATCTAGGATTTTGAAAGCAGGGGGTGCAGATGGTGAGATGCATCATCACATAGGACACAATACAGTTTTTTCTCCAGTTACAAAGCAACTAGAAGCTTTACTAATATGCTAGGGGCCTAGGGCTACATTAGTCACGTTAAGATCAAAGAAAAACAAGTATTTAGCTATTGGCATGTGTCTGGCTATATCGTGTCATGTATAATAAACACAATAACTCCCTTGGACTTCCAAGGGAGGTGGTGCTCGCCCCATCCTTGGGGGTCTTCAAGAGGAGACTGGACAGGCACCTGGCTGGGATCACCTGATCCCAGGTTTGGTGACCCTTTTCTTGCCTGCCAGGGGCAGGGGGTTGGACTAGATGGCCCACTGAGGTCCCTTCCGACCCTAGAATCTATGAATCAATAAACTAGGCAAAAAATACCAAAAGATGCTGTTTCATTAGTCCTGTAGTCATTAGAATGAAGCAGACATCTCTTTCAGCTTCAGAAACCAAAATCTATCCTTCTTGAGCATCTCAACAGTGCACCCAGTACTTCACTGAAAGTTATTTCCCCCCATAAATTACTCTTCACCTGTCTTAACGTTTTCACACCCAAGTTAATGTTTTTTAGGGAGAATTAAAAGCAGACTGCAGGATTGTGAAATAGGAGCTCCATGACAAGGAGCAGATAACAGACAGCTGAACTGGGGGACAAAGGATAGCTTGATAAGCAGAACATCCACAGCATTAAAAAGGAGAGAGGGTGGTTAACACCTGTGGGATGAAGAGTTTAGAAGGAATGGGGTAGATTACAATGAGCCATGAAATCAATTGACTCCCTTGTTGCTGCCTGACTAGAAATGCTCTCGCCATTGCCAGGCAGTTGGTTTTAAGCTCTGGATGGAGCAGAAATCAAAAGGGAGTGCAACTGCACCACTGCAACCCGCCTTGGATCCACCTCCGATGACACACATCTAGTTGAAACTTCATTGCAGGACATTCTTGTATGCTCTGATGCCTACTGGGTCCACCCTTTTTCCAGGCACCATCTCTGGCCTCTCAAATTTGCTCTCCAGTAGAAGACTCCTAGTGTTGTACTCCTCTGCACAGGTTTCAGACCTTGTGACCTTGCTGGCCTAGGTTGGAAGACATGTCTTCCTCTGCCACCCCATCTTAAGATCACCCTCCAGAAAGGTTCACCCTACTTAACATATAGTTTAACCCAGTGGTGATCAACCTTTTTCCCTGGGGAGGAAGGGGTTTGGGGGGAGGGGTCAGATGGGCAGTGCCTGGTCAGTCCACAGGCTGGTTCTGGCTGGTAGCCCCAGTACAGCTCCCAGGGCAGGCATGCTAGGTCCCCATCCAGCTGCAAGGAGGGGAAAGAAGAGTAGCCTCGCACTGATTCAGCCCCATGGGGGAAGGGAGCATAGTCTGGCCCCAATCAAGCCTCATGGGGGTTAAGAGGAGGGAGTCCCAGAAACATTTCGGCCATGTGGAGGGAAGAGGGCATAGCCTGGCCCCAATCTAGCTGCATGGGGGGAAAGGAGGCATGGCCTAGCCCTGATCTTATCCTGTGGATCATGGTGAATTTAAGTTTGGTTTCACATGCTAAGTGGGAGTACCTGCTCTTACCGCATTTATCCCATATAATGCACACTTATTTCTAGCTGCTGGTTGTCAGTGGGGGGAAAGGTGCATGCCGCATATGAGGAATTATGGTACTAAACACAGAACCTGTTCGTTGTTTCTGTACTTTATTTGGTCCTGGGAGCAGGGCATGGAAACCAGGTGTCCTCTCATTTCCCCCTTCTCCCAGCTTTATGCCCTTGACCTCCGATTATAGAGTTGTGCTCACTCTCCCTTCCTGACCACATGACTCTTGAATTCCTTTCTGCAGACAAGTTATATAGACACTGGTTTGGGATGGTTTTAGTCAGGGGTGAACCTGGCTTGAGCAGGGGACTGGACTAGATGCATCCCTTCTAGCATAACTTTCTTATGATCATTCCTCACTTAGGGTAAAACGACTGGCTATCTCCCCAACAAAGTCTACATTGAAGATTTCATAGATTTCATAGACATTAGGGCTGGAAGGGACCTCGGAAGATCATCGAGTCCAGCCCCCCGCCCAAAGGGCAGGACGTCAGCTGGGGTCATAGGATCCCAGCAAGATAAGCATCCAGTTTCATCTTGAAGGTGTTCAATGAAGGTGCTTGAACAACCTCCGGCGGCAGGCTGTTCCAGACCTTGGGGGCTCGGACAGTAAAGAAATTCTTTCTTATGTCCAGCCTGAAACGATCTTGTAGTAGTTTGTGACCATTCGTCCTCGTCATCCCTTGGGGCGCTCTGGTGAACAAACGTTCCCCTAGATACTGGTGATCACCCCTGATAAACTTGTAGGTGGCCATCAGATCACCCCTGAGCCTGCGCTTTTCCAGGCTAAAGAGCCCCAGGGCTCTCAGCCTGTCATCGTAGGGTCTGCTTCCCTGACCCCTGATCATGCGCGTGGCTCTTCTCTGGACTCTCTCAAGCTTCTCCACATCCTTTTTGAATTGTGGAGCCCAAAACTGGACGCAGTACTCCAGCTGCGGCCTCACTAAGGCCGAGTACAGGGGGAGAATGACGTCCCGGGATTTGCTTGAGAAGCATCTATGGATGCAAGCCAGCGTTTTGGTCACTTTACTAGCCGCAGCATCGCATTGCAGGCTCATGTTCATCTTGTGGTCAATGATGACCCCCAAGTCTCTTTCTTCCATAGTGCTAACCAACATAGCACTGCCGAGCCTATAAGGATGCTGCGGGTTTTTCTTCCCAAGGTGGAGAACCTTGCATTTATCGGCGTTGAACACCATCAGATTCTCATCCGCCCACTTGCTGAGCCTGTCCAGGTCAGCCTGGATCACCCGCCTGTCTTCTGGCGTGGATGCTTTGCCCCAAAGTTTGGTGTCATCGGCGAACTTGGCCAGTCCGCTTCTGACTCCAGTGTCCACATCGTTAATGAAGATGTTGAACAGTATGGGTCCAAGGACAGAGCCCTGGGGGACCCCACTGGTCACAGGACACCACAATGAGTGACTTCCATCAATTACTACCCTCTGGGTCCGACCACGGAGCCAATTTTCCAGCCAGTGGATCGTGGAGGACCCAAGGCGACAATTGGCCAGTTTCTCCAAGAGACGATCATGGGACACCAGATCGAAGGCTTTTTTGAAGTCAAGATATATGACATCAATCTCATCTCCCTTGTCCAGGTGACAGGTCACCTGGTCGTAGAAGGAAATGAGATTGGTCAAGCAAGACCTACCCGCAACAAACCCGTGCTGGCTATCCCTTAAGATGTTGGCGTCGGCCAGTCCATTAAGGATGGCCTCTTTAATAAACTTTTCTAAGATCTTCCCCGGGATAGAAGTCAGGCTGATGGGCCTATAGTTAGCCGGATCCACTTTCCTCCCTTTCTTGAAGATAGGCACCACGTTGGCCTTCTTCCAGTCTTCGGGCACTACACCAGAGCGCCAAGAGTTTTCAAAGATCCGTGCTAGAGGCTGGGCTACGATGCTCGCCAGCTCCTTGAGTACCCTGGGGTGAAGATTGTCAGGGCCGGCTGACTTGAAGGTATCCAGCTTCTCAAGATGTTCCTTCACAAAGTCAGCATTAATGGAGGGCAGGGGATCACCCTCACCCGGACTTCCCGGCCCTGTAGCAGGCACGGGCGTCCCATGGGGCTGATGAAAGACCGACGCAAAGTACCTATTTAATAGGTTGGCTTTTTCCTGGGCGTCAGTTGTCAGTTGCCCCATCTGGTTCAGCAGGGGTCCAACGTTGCCCCTGCTTTTCCTCCGGCTCCCCACATATCTGAAAAAGGACTTTTTATTGTCCTTGATGCTCAAAGCTAGCTGGAGTTCAGTTGCAGCCTTGGCTTTCCTGGTCTGCTCCCTACAGGACCGGACCAGTGCAGAATAATCTTCCTTGGAGGTGACTCCCATCCTCCATCCTTTGTAGGCCTTTCTTTTAGCCTCAGGAGGTCTGCTAGGTCCCTGGAGAGCCAGGGGGGCTGCTGTGCCCTCTTGCTGCCTTTCCTCCGAGATGGAATAGACTTAGTTTGTGCATGGAGGATCGCTCCCTTGAGGAGCAACCACTCTTCTTGAACTCCCCTCTCCCTGCGGTCACAGTCCCTTAGGGCCTCACTGACAAGCCTCCTGAGCTTGTCAAAGTCAGCTTTCCTGAAGTCAAGGACTTGCGTGTTGCTGACCGACTTGCCAGCTTTTCGGCGGATGGTGAAGGTGATCAGCTCGTGGTCGCTGTCACCCAGCTTCCCATCGATCACTAGGTCGCCAACTAGGTCCTCCCCAGTAGCCAGCACCAGGTCGAGCAGCGCTTTGCCTCTCATTGGCCCATAGACTTCTTGAGTCAGGTAGAGGTCATCCACGCACGAGAGGAAGCTCTGCGACCGCTCAGATTTTGCTGAGCGATCCTCCCACGAGATGTCTGGGTAATTGAAGTCACCCATGACAACCATGGTCCTGGAGCAAGCTGCCTCAGCCAGTTCCTGGGCAAACTCCTGGTCTAGCTCAGGACTTTGGGTGGGAGGTCTGTAATAGACTCCCACCATTGTGTCCCCTGTGCCGTGTTCCCCACGGATTTTAACCCAGAGGGTCTCCAGCCGTCCACCCTGGTCGCCAATATCGGCTTGCAGGGACGCGTAGCTTTCCTTAACATAGAGAGCTACACCCCCACCCCTTTTCTCTACACGATCCCTCCTGTACAGGGTATAGCCATCTATCCCCGTGGTCCAGTCATGGGTGGAGTCCCACCAGATCTCCGTGATCCCTATGACATCGTAATTGTTTGCACTAAGCAGGAGGATGAGCTCCTCCTGCTTATTCCCCAAGCTCCTGGCATTTGTGTACAGGCAGGCAAGCGCCCCCTGGGGGGCTCCTTCCTTGCCCACAGATTTTACCAGGGCTGGGGCTGGGGCGGGCTCCCTTGAGTGCTGTGATCCGCTGGCTTTGCAAGGATTGCTCAGCGGGCCAGCAGTGGCGGTCGTGCCCCTGTCCCCCAGCGGGCTTAGTTTAAAGCCCGGTGGAGCAGGTCAGCCAGTCTGGCTGAGAAGAGCCTCCTCCCTAGGCTAGCCCATACAAGATCGTGGTGTTCTCAGAAAACACAGGACCTACAAAGTTTGTGATCCAAATTCTGCTGAAAAACTGGGGACAATTTAGAGATTAGCACACAAGAATGAAGTTTGAAAGCACCGCTTAACAGCGAGAGAGGGACAGAATTTGGTCCATTTAGCTGGCTGAAAAGAAGGGTCAGAGGTTGCCCAAATATTTTTGGGGAGAGAAACAGTCTGGGCTGATGGAAGTTTTTATGACTGAAAAATTTTCTAGTGAAATGACTGAATTTCCCCACCCCTTCTTCCCCAGGGGAATCCCACTAAGTTTGTCATGAATAAGTGCTTTCATTATTTCAATCTTTTAATCTTCAGTTCAGTTCAGTTTAGGGGGATTTTCAGTGTCAACAGGTTTGTTGCCACTGTGATAATTTATGGTGCAGACTTGGCCATGGAGATGATAATAAAACCACTGGGCCTGTTCAAACCAGCCAAACAGCATAAGAATTTGGAAGGTTTGTAGGGATTTCTTTTCCTTCATCAAGCGCCTCTCAAAATATTTAATAATTTCTACCGGGCATAGAGTCATAGAAAATCCAGGCTGAAAGGGACTTCCAGAGGTCACATCTAGTCCATCTGAGGCTTGAGGCAGGATCATTTCCATCCAATCTACCCCAGATACATCCTTATCTAACCTAGTCCTACAATTACACAACAACCCTGTCACACAACTACAAGCCCATTGCCCAAAGGCACCAAGAGCCACTGAACCTGCACAGGTCAAGCAGAGGGACAAGGGCTATCAGTGTCCCATCCTGTGCTCCCTGTACCATTTGCTGCTGTGCTTTCTGCTCCCTCCCCATCTGTCACTGGGCAGTCTGTTCCCACCCCCATCTGCTGTGTGCCAGGTATGGCAGGGCAGTTGGGATACCTGCCACTTAAAAAGGTCAGGCAGCCTGCAAAGCTGCTGGCAGGTGCAGGCCAGGGCTGATTGAGTCAGGGAGTCACCTGACTCAGGGAAAAATCACCCGACTCAGGTTTTATAAACCTTTCCCTGAGAGAAGCCAGCAGTAAAATCTTGGGGCCCGCTGAGAGATGGCTAAAGTTCCAGGATGGCTAAGGCTCCAGAAGATCAACATGGAGGGTAACAGCTAAAGCAGTCTGGAGGTTTGGGGAGGAAGAAAGGGGAGAAAGAGGTTTCCAGGGACCCAGAGCCTATGTTAAAAGGGCTAAGAGTGTGGGACAAGAGAGGGTCCATGAACCCCAGAGGAGGGGGGGCTAAGTGAAAGATAATATCAATGAAGATGCCATCTGTGAGGCATGGGGTATGGTGTAAGGGAGGAATGGAGCCATGCAATTAGCCCATAAGGCAATGACCATGGGCATTTTGAGAGAACAATTTGGAAAGCCCTGGAGCAGCCTCTCTCATAAAAGTAATAAACATTAAGGCATAGTGGGAGACTGAAGGGGTGACTGCCCACAGAGTGAGGGCTGCAGAGGCTTCATGGCCACCCCTGGAGAGGCACCCCGGTATACCTCTCTACAGGAGAGCTCTGGCACTGTTGAGTGAATGGGCAATGAAATGGCAGATGAAATTCAATGTAGATATATGTAGTGATGCACATAGACAATGATACCTCAAACTACCTACATCATGATGGGCTCAACATGAGCTTTTATCACACGGGAAAAAGATCTGGGACTCATTGTGGACAGTTCGCTAAAAACATCCGCTTAGCATGCAGCAGCTCAAGGAGGCAAACAAAATGCTAGCAATTATTAAGAAAATTGTAAGCGGAAAGTCTCATGATGCCCTTTTGTAAATCCATGGTGCATCCACACCTTGAAGCCTGTGCTCAGTCTGGTCTGCAACAAGGATGATGAGTGGCATGGAGGGTCTTCCCTATGAAGAGAAACCGTTCAGTTTAGAGAAGAGAAACTTGAGGGAAGACATGAAAAGGGTTTACAAAAACTAAAATGCTGAAGAAAAAGTAAATAGGGATTTATTATTGACTCTCTTCCAATACAAGGACTAGAGGCCACAACACAAAACTAGTAGAGAATAAGTTCAAAACTAACAAAATGAAGTTATTTATCACGCTGTGTGTCATTAAGGTGCGAGACTCATTGCTACCAGATATGGTGAAAGTCAACAGTTTTGCCAGATTCAAGGAGAGACTGGAGATGTTGTTGGAGGAAAGAGGCATCAGTCACTATTGAGCAGGTGTTAGGGATATGGCCTTTGAATTAGAACTTCCTAGACTTGAAATCCTGGAGGCTGCAAGTAGGAGAGGAAAAACCTTGGTCAGACCCAGATCCCTCTTTCTTCCAGCATCTGTGCTCTGCTCCTGTGTGACACCAGAGATTGGGCAAAACAGACCTACAATCTGACCCAGTAAATGGCAGTTCTTATGTCACTAGAAAGGTTGTTAACATGCACTGGAAAAAGCCAAGGAAATAGGCCAGGGCCCCCACTACAGAGGAGAGCAAAACCCCCACAGTCTGTAACGATCTGACCAGGGGGTGACATTTCTTCCCGACCCCAAATGCAGCGATTGGTCTGACCCTGAGCACAGTGACAAGACCCTCTAGCCAGGACCCTCTGTGTTGGAGTCCCAGCAGAAGCACTGGCACAAACCAGTCATAGTCTCCAGCCTAGGCTGCAGCCAACACCCAACATTGCTGAGGAAGGTGGAAAAAAAAACAACCAAAACACCCAAACCTGAAACCTGTATCAAAAGGAGGGGGAAATCCTTTCTGGTGCCATGTGGCAACTAGAAAGGCTTGGGAAAAACCAAGCCTCATTATGGCTATGCAGATCAGATGGAGGGATGGTAGTTATTAAGAAGGCACCACAGTAAGATATGGCAAAAGGTGTCCAAGATCCCACTGGTTGAGAATGATTTTAAGAAGCTGTGGGGGATAATCCTGTGCTGCTTCATGCTCTCCTGACACCAATTCCCCCATCAACTTCACATTATGTAGGCTGTGCCTCTTTTTAAATTTCTCGAACCACCCCTTACTTGCAGAGCGCAGCAACAAAGTGTCATCATGCTGTGCGGGGAGACAGAGTGGGCTGGCGTGGCACACCACGAATATTCGAAACAGCAAATCACAAATCCACAAATAGTGAAGGTTTCCTATAATCCCCTGGCGAATCTAGTCCCCACATTCATGGCCCAAACCCTCAGGGGTGCTGTTCCACCATGGTGCTGAATTAACATAGGAGGTGTCCCTTGCTTCGGTTTTCACCCTGGTGCTCATGCCATCACGACGTAACCCAAGACCAAATGGTGCTGTCATCTACTTAACTGGAGATATTAAAAATAAGGAGAAAAAACCCAAACCAAACCACAATGGAAAAATTAGCCCAGAAACAACACTTCTAAACTAGGGGCTGAAACCTACAGAAGCAGGATGCTGGCTGCTGTAGTCCTCCCGCACTACCTGCGGCAAAATTGGGTGTGATGTGTTGTGTTGTGTCAGGGCTCGCGGTCATTGTATGAAGAGTTTAGATTACAGATTTTTCCAGGATGGCTTGCATAGGACTGATCCTCCCTTAGGCAGGTGGTTAGACTAGATGTGACCCTTGGAGGTCCCTTCCAGTCCAACATCTCTAGGATTGTATGCACAGACACTGATTTGACACTGGTTCCAGTAACATCCACAACTACGCAATCAACACTGTGCAGAAACTCAGGGTCAAACCGACTTCTGAATTTAAAAGCATTAAGAAATTTCACCCCACTGTCAGACTGGCAAGGATTGGGGTGGGTTTTGCCTTCCTCTGGAGTTGGGGGCACGGCCGATTTCCTTGGATCTCTTGAATGTATATTAATGACCTTGCACAGCAGCACATTAGCTGTTGTGGTTCCCCTGCTTCTACTGCAGCAGATTTGGGTGTAACAGACTTGTGTCAGGGTTGATGGTAGCTTTGTGCAGAGGTTAGATAATGGTTTTGTGCAGGATGATTTGGATAGGCCTGATCCTGCCTCAGGCAGGGAGTTGGACAGGCATGGACAACTGGTGCTGCCTTAGTGGGCGACTGGTGCCCCAGTGACTGGGGCGGGGGTCCCCCCATGGACAATCTCACCGCCTGGGGGGATCCCCGCATGGTCAATTGCACTGGCCAGAAAGCACTCCCGAAACCCCGGCCAGTGCTCGCAGGGGGACACTGGCACTCCCCACCCTGCCCACCACCTAAGTGAGGAGCATGGCCCATCAGGGGGTGCACCAGTGCTCTCAGGGGGTGCACGTGCACCCCGGTGTATCCCCCACACATTGCCATTGTGGACAGGGTGACCTCTGGAGGTCCCTTACAGCCCAAAACCTCTAGCATGTCAATGGTTTCTATGCCCTGCAGCCGATGAGACCCTGTGTATCTCCTGCTGACTGCAGAAAAAGGGTGAACCCAAGCAGGGAACATGCCTCGCTGACTCTTGGGATGTAAGCAGTCCAGAGACAGCTCCCCAGCTGCTACAAGTGACGTGCAGCACCACTGCCTTCCAGGAAGCCAGATCTCCAGCTGGAGGCTATTCCCAAAGAAATCCAGTGAAAAACTGCTGACTAACAGCAGGGAAGGAGCTGGCTCCAAAGGGCCTTTTCTCTCCTCCTGTGTCCGCCCCCACACTGCAAAGAACTTACCCTTTGAATATGCACAAGTCGTTCAAATGGCTTCGGTCTGTGATGCTTCCTGTAGCCAGATTCAGTCTCCAAGTCGTGGGGGTGAAAAGCAAAGCCAGGGTCCCATGTCAATAAACCAGGAGTCCTCCCTGGACAGAAACCTCACAGGCACAAGCAGAGGAAAAGCTGGCAGTGACAGTAGCTGGGCAAACTCCTGGCACTGTGGGGGCACTGACAGAAGTGACTCATGCACTCAGCCCCCTGAACGCAGTCTACAGCCGTGCCGTGCAGAAGTGCATGGCTGCAAAGCATGTTAGAAGTGGCCGGTTGCACGATAAATTAACCCTCACCTAATGAGAGATCCAAAGTGGAGCATCTTTGGGAACTGCTCTTCTCTAGGATGGTGATCAGCTGGGAAGCCCAGCCCCGCCCCTGGGACTGTCTGCAGGAAGGGAGGGGGGGAGAAGGGAAGAGGAGGGAGCTGCTGGCTGGGGTTTGACCAGCCCGAGTTGGAGGGGAGGGTGGACTGAGCATCCTTGCCTTGTGGCCCCCCCCTGCCTCCTCTCCTTCAGTTCAGGCTAGGCAAACCCCCGCCAGCAGCTCCCTCTGCCTGCCTTCCTCCCTGCAGACAGCACTGCAGCCAGGAGGGGGGGCCTGGCTGTGTCAGCCCTGCCCCAATCACAGGACAGGCATGCAGGCTCAATCCCTCCCCCCACCAACAAGCAAATATCTGTTGGGTTGAGGGGGATGGGGTCAGGGGGCTGTGGGGCAGGAGTGTGGGGGCTTGAATTGAAAAAGGTTGACAGCCACTGCCTTAAAGGCTCCCCTTCGGCGTGGGGGCACAGCCAGCTGAGTTGCAAACTGCTTGCAAACTTCCCTATTCTCACTCCCTGGTTGCTCAGCAGTCTCCTTTTATCCCCAGGGCAGGCAGAGTCAAGCCTGCAGGCTGGTTCAGGCCTGCAACAGACTCCATTTCTCAGCAGCCCCTTACCTGTAGTGCTGCAGACAATTTCTATGGAGACCCCAGCAGTGGCGGGGCCCTGACAGCGCGGGGCCAGGGTTCCCATGGCCAGTAGCCCCAGCAGTGCTGGCAGGGCACACGGCTGGGTGGGGAGCTGCTCCTAGGGCCGGGATCTTGCAGTGGTGACCGCGTGGTCTGGAGTCAGAGCAAAGTGGCAATCTGCTGCCCGCGCACCCTGGGCAGGGGCATGCTGACAGCAGATTGTGGCTCTTCCCCGGCTCTGGACCACGCGGTCACCATCACAAGATACCAGCCCCGCAGCAGCTCCCCGCCCAGCCGTGTGCCATGCTGGTGCTGCTGGGGCTACTGGCCATGGGAACACTGGACCCAAGCTGTCATGGCCCTGCCGCTGTTAGGGTCTCCATGAAAACCAGCTGCAGCAATGCAGCCAGGAGCTGCTAGTAAATGAAATCTGGACGCCAGCCGGATCTGCCGTTTTGCCCACCCCTGGCCTGGGAATGGCTCCACTCCCTCTTTAGGGCTTTTGTCAGACACAGGCAGCAATCCCCCAGCAATTAATCAGCTAGCACAGGGGTCGGCAACCCCTGGCACACGCGCCGGTGGCAGGGCTGGGGCAAGGGGTTTGGGTGGGGGCAAGAGGCAGTAGGGCTGGGGGCAAGGGGCACAAGCAGGGCATCCTGCCATGTACCCTTGCCCTCATTTTGTTTTTCTGCCATGCTGACACTCTGGCACCTGCTGAGGCAGGCATTGTGTTTTTTGGCACCCCTGAGCTAGCAGCACTCCCAGCTGCTCAGAGCACACACTCAAAACACACATGGCCCACCAAACACTCAGCAAGCCAAACACACACAGGCAGCCCTGGGTACCTTACCTACCCCGAGCAGGATCTGGTGCTAGTGTGTCTGACAAAAGTCCTCCCAAGGGGGTGAGTCAGTCCAGGGAGTGGGGTGGAGCCAATTGACCAGGGAGTCATTGAACAGGGACAGCAAACAGAGCTGGAGGTTGGAAGCCTGGTTCTCTGGTTCCTCCTCTTCCTCCCAGCAAACTATTTGCAAACTGCCCTGTTTGCTGTCCCTGTTCACTCGCTCTCTGGTCACTTGGGGAGTCTCCTTTGAGCTAAAGACACTTGTGGAAGTGCTTGAAGCTACAGCTGGGATAAATAGCTACCAGGTGTGGGTGTGACACACACCCAGCCTCAGTTTCCCACCTTTCACCCCTCGCTGGTGTCCACAGGGCTCTGCTTATTGGTACCTAAAATGTTCTCTGGAGCTTTGGAGCCCAATGAAGTCCATGAAATTGCAGTCAGTTTAGACTGGATGTCAGAAAGAACATTGTCACTGTTAGAGCAGGGAGGTGGTGGGATAGACACCTAGGGGACTTGTGGACTCTCCATCATTGGGGGTGTTCAAGAAGAGATCGTACAGCCACTGGTCAGGGATGATGTAGGTGTAGTGATGTCTGTGTTGTACTATGGGAATCTTCCAGGCTTCTGGGTTTCCTGGTTGCCCCCCACCCTACTTTGCTTTCTGCTACATGTGGCAGGCCCTCCATGTGTTTTTAAGCCTTCCCCAGAGCCATTGGGTGTTGGCTGCAGCCCAGGCTGGGGATGGTGACTGGGACGTGCCAATGCTTCTTTCCTGGGACAAAAGCTGGAGGATCCTGGCTAGAGTGTCTTGCCACTCCATTCAAGGTCAGACCAATTGCCATATTTGGGGTCAGGAAGGAGTTTTACCCCATAGTCATATTGGCATGGACTGTGGTGGGGTTTAGCTTTCCTCTATAGCAGGGGGCATGGCCTCTACCTGGGATCTCTTGAATGTATATTAACAACCTTTAACTGAAGCAGATGTTGGCTGCTGTGGTCCCCCTGCTTTCCCCGTGGCAGGTTTGAGTGTGATGCCCTGTGTTGCATCAGGGTTGATGGTAGTTTTATGAAGAGTTTAGAGTATGGATTTGTACAGGATGGTTTGTGTAGGGCTGACCCTGCTTCAGGCACAGGGTTGGGGTAGATGACCTCCGGAGGTCCCTTCCAGCCTGACTTCTCTAGGATTCTGTGATAACTTTTGAGTGTCACATTCAATGCAACCACGTTACAGACAGACCTGCCAGGAAGTGGCCAAGGAAGGGACAATTAATTTTTGGAGCTATTACTTATGTTTTCTCCTATCCTGTGTCTGCTCCAATGACCCTGCTTTAGGGCCGGGCCCATGTACTTCTCTCTGCAGAGTGCCCAGAACTATGGGCTCTGTAGGGATTGGGCATGGGTGGACCTGCCCCAGAATTAGGGACAAGGTCTGGAAACAGCAGAGGACAAGAACCAGAGTCTAAGGCCAAGATGCCAGGTAAGGACCACGGGGCAAGGTCCACAGGCAGAGCTAAAGCTGAGATGAAGAAACCAAGACAGACCAAGGCCTGGAGAGAGGCTTAGAGCAAGAGCCAAGGGCTCTGGTGGTGACCAGGCATGGAGCCCTAAGCACCACAGCTAATGCTCCCAGCACCTCGTCCCAAAGGCCGAGTGTGCCTGTGGTTACCAGAGCTCAGACGTGGGGGTTTCTTCTTCCACCACCAACTGCTCATGGGCCTGGGAGGACTGCACCACCTGTTAACCCCCTCGGGACAACTTCGTAGCAGGCACGTTGGCATAGCTCTGCTAGAAGTACCTCAGTAGCTCCAGGAGCTAAACATTATAGTCTACAGGGGGTTCAACAAGCAGGAAGGCTCTCTCCTTACCACCCATTACCGTTACAAGGCAGCCAGGTTTAGTGTGCAAAATCTGTTTATTAGCTAGGCTGTCAGGATAACATGGAAACATGACAGGCGAAGATTGAATATCTGCCATGATTGCTTGAGAGAAAATGTGCAGAAGCTTGTGCAATAGAAATGTAACAGCAACAACCGGAGCAACCTGAACACCTTTGAGCTAGAGGTGTTGCACTCATCTTGCACCCCAGGCTGGATCTAGACTGTGCGACTCGTTGCAGACCCGATACAGCCTGGGGCATGCAGCAGCAGCAGCTATAGCTTCAGCATGGGGTATGCGGGACAGCAACTGAGGGTCTGGGGCCACCACAGTGGTGACCAGCAAAGAAGCCAGAAGGCAACCAGGGCTGTATCAGCCTTCACTCACCCTTCTGCCACTGATCACCACACCTGCTGGGGTCAGATGAGGAAGTGGCAGACTAGAACCCCAGGTTCAATATCATGGCCTAATATGATATTGGATCAGGCAGCACAGGAGTCATGGGGGGAGGAGAGGGAACTGAGAGGAGAACCCACGCATGTCAGGTGCAGTGTCCATGTCTCCCTAATCCTTACTCCCCACCCTATCCCTGCACGTGCCCCATGAGTCCTCTTTTATCTGGGGGTTACCATGTTGGGTATCTGGAGAATCCATCAAAGAACCACTCGAAGCACAACTCAAAAGTGAGACAGCCTGAACACAAGATTGAACCTTGTTGTCCAAACACTTCCTCTTCTGGATCAGGGGTTTTTATAGGAAGGGGGAAAGAGTAAGCTGCTCCTGGCTGGCCACACCAGTTGCAGGGAGTGGGCAGGGAGCTAGGCCAAGATATTGGGTTCTGACCACCTAGGACTACCCTAGGGTCAGATGAGGAAGTGGCAAACTAGAGGCCCCAGGTCTATGGGTGCTGGCCAGGAACCCCCATATGATGGCCTAATACTTTTGTAATAAAACTGTTTGCCTTTCACCTCATCCTTTTCTTCCAGTGTTGACTTCTGGGAATCATGCTGTTGTTCAAATGTTTGTGTTGCTTTCCCTGGGGTTTGAAGTCCTGGTCCTATGGCTTATCACCTACAAAAACTTGTCCACAATGCCTTTTAGTCGTCTCACCTGCTTGGTTTTTTCTTCTCCAGCAGAGCACCCAAAGTACATGGCTCCTTCTTTTCCCAGCTGCATCATGGACTGCGAAATCTCATTTAAAGTATCCCAGATATCGTCGTGGTTGGAGTCGTTCTGGATGCTATTGACCATCTGAACAAGCAAACTCAGCAGGCTGTGGTATTCTTTCACCACTTCCTCTTTCTCGTTCACTTCTGAAAACTTCTCTCTTTCCCGGTCCATCTCTTCGCTGATCCTCTGCTGGTCTCTGTGGTCATTTCTTATTTCTTCCTTCTGTTTCTCAAAGGCATCAACTTCCTGTTTGAATTCTGAGACCTTGTCTTCTAATTGGCGGATGGATACCTTCAGCTCCTGCACCGCTTTCTGGGTTGCGTACAGAGATGCCTGAAAACTCGCGGCCAGGACACTCAGCAAGATGGCAACCTGGTTATCCCGGCTCAGTTTGAGGGCATCTCGAAGGTATTCTATGGAAACTATATCAAGACAAGAAACAGGATTTTACTTAATTGACCAATGTCTTATAAAACACCCAACCTGGTGTCTGGAGACATTTGGGGTGGGGGAGTAGGGCCAAGAGAGGGGAGATTGCTGGGACAGGCAACCAGTGCTGGATTGAGGAGCAGCTGAGTGGTGCAGTTGTACCCGCTTTGATGCCTGCTCTACCCGGACCATCAAAACCAGCTGCCTGGGAGAGACAGTGGCAGTAGCGTTTCTATTGAGAGAGCACTGAGGGAATCAATTGACTTCACGACTCATATAACATACCTGATTCCTTCTAATTTCTCTTCACTCCACACGTGTGAATGACACTCGCCTTTTAAATGGTCTTGATGTTCCACTTGTCAAACTATCCTTTCTTCTGCACTGTTGCTGTTTGTCAGCCAACCCTGTGAATGTCTCTCTTCTATTTGACAGCCCTGCAGGCTGTTTTAAGATCTACCTTAAAAGCTCAACTCAAGTGTGGTTAGACTAACTGAGGTGTAAAAATGACTAATGGTAAAGTATTGGAGGCACTGTTAAGAAGCACAAGATTGTATTTTCCAAATCTGAATAAGACATGCACATTTAACTAGGAGGATGAAACACTCTCTATTGACTATTTCTGGTTAGTTGGGGAGTTTAAGAGCAGGTTAGATAAACACATGGGATGGTTTAGTCAGGGAAGATCCTGCTTTAATGCACTTCTGAATCCCTTTCCAACCGTATGCTTTTAAACATAATATATAATCTAGCAAATTAGAGCATGTTCCAATAGAGTTATATATATTTTGGCTTTAATCTTAAACTGTATAATATAACTCTAGGCCCCTAGCATATTAGGCAAGCTTCTAGTTTCCCTTTAGCTGGAGAAGAATGTGTCATGTTTCTGTATGTGATGATGCACCGCATCATCTTCACCCCACTTTAAAAATCCTAGATCCACCTATGCCTGTAGCTCAGTTGTCTTGTAGTATCCTTCTTCCCCATGAGGCAGGCTCCCTAGCCAGACTACAACTCCAAGGATGCACCTGGGGTACACACTCCCCCTCACCAAGAAATGAAGCAGGTATGGCCCCAAAGGAGGCGTTCTCTGTTTTAGCAGTCTAGCATAGAGAAGATTCAAAGTTCAAGGCCCCCAGAGAGTATTTCGGGCTCACAAACTTGTTCAAAATACAGTTCAAAATCTTTTTATATTTTTCTTATATACGCTAGTTATAAATATTAACTTTTTCTTAGGAAAAGCTGATTTTTTTTGTGTGGAAATGTCTTTTTACCAAAACTGTCATTTCAGTATATTCCCATGTTTTCTCACACCGACAAATGAGAAACATTTTTTTTTTTTTGTAAGGCAAAATAAAGATTTGTGTTTGAGTTGTGGAGAAAGAAAGAGTTGCATACAGCAGGGGCAAAGCCTAATCACGCTACTCCCTTTCTGGTTTAGGCCAAAGCTGCACTTTTAACTCTTTCATGGCTGAATTTGTCAGCAGCTCTTGGCTGCTTTGCCAAAAGCTGAAACGCTAGCTGCTGCTGAAGACTGGAGTCCATGGGTGGACCTTGATGTTGAAAAGAGCTAAAAACAGTCTGCAGGGCTATGAAATAGGAGAAGGGAGACCAGGAGCAGCTACATTGCAGCTTATGCAACAAAAAAGCTGAAGAAAGGGTAGCTAGATTCGTGGAACATCAAGACCATTAAAAAGGAGAGAGTTATTATGACCTGATGAATGAAGAGCAATTAGCAGGAAACAAGCAGGTTCTAATGGGCCATGAAGTCAATTCAATCCCTC
The DNA here is from genome assembly GCF_030867095.1 of Alligator mississippiensis. Lineage (NCBI taxonomy): Eukaryota > Metazoa > Chordata > Crocodylia > Alligatoridae > Alligator > Alligator mississippiensis. The sequence goes on from NC_081834.1 coordinate 57,265,340, forward strand.
AGTACTGCCTGAACAGAAAAGGCTAATTTTGGAGGGGGGAAGTTTCATGTAATATGCAAGTAAATATGGTAATTTAGGATATAGTCAGACCTGGTGTGGCCAGCAGAAGCCATCTTTCCCATCATGCAGGAGTTGCTCACAACTCTAGAGGTGTCCCCTGGTTCAGTACCTACCCTGGAGGCTGTCTCCCTCCAAAACCTCCATCACAATTCCCCCCTCTTCACATAGGCTGAGGGCAACTCCATCTCAGCCCTGGGCAACTTTGCAGGGGTTGTAAATGAAAGGATGGCAGCTGGAGAGATTTCCCCCAGAAATATCCAACCTGAGATTTAGTGCCAGTAGGAAAAGAAAGAGCAGAGTCGCTGCTAGAGGCAGAGAGCTGGGTGCAGCAGACACGTGTGGGGCAGACAGATGATTCCCAGGGGCCCCTCTGATGATAACCAGCCCCAAACCTATCCAGAGGTGCCAACCTATTGATCCCAGAAAGCTTCAAAAGAGCTATGAGGGGAAATCCTGAGGAATTCAGCCCCCTCTGGACAAGCCCATTCCCAAAAGCAGAGTCAGGGATGATGCTTACTTTAATTTTGAGTATTAACACCTTCCTCCTAGGTCTCAACCCCTGGCAGGGACCCTCTCGGGTCTGGAAACTATCTGTGGTAGCCCACAACGTTCCTGTATTCACTGGTGGGTAAGTGTTGCGTGTCCTCTATGGTGCCTGACCACTGAGCCCTCTACGGTGCCTCACTCGGCAGCAGCTCTGGCTACCGCCCTTGGTGTGGTAGTTCCAGTGATCAAGCTACACGCACCTACAGGCCAGTGTCACAAGTAACGTGCTACCACAGGGGTTGTCAACGGGGGGTACGCATACCCCTAGGGGTACTTAAAAATGTAGTGGGGTGGGGGGCTCCCACTGCTGTACACCCTGGCAGAGGCCTGCCCCCCCCCAATCTGTGTGCAGCGCAGAGGCGGCTGCAGCTGCCCCGAGAGTGGTGCGATGCCATGTGCCTCACACCTCTGAGCTGCGCTGCACCCCCTGCCTACCTGGCAGTGGGACGTACAGAGCATTACACCACTCCCGTGGCAGCTGCAGCAGTGTGTGCAGTACCCAGCGTGCAGCAGCAGCTGCCTTTTCCCCACACACTGATCAGGGCAGGCATGTGCCCCCCAGGCCTCTGCTGGGGTGTGTGCAATGGCAGGAGCCCCTCCTTCCCCTCCACCCCCAAGACCCTGGACAAGCTGCATGGGCTCCAGTTGTCCCACAACCTGGCCCCATTTACCTCATCTCTGCCCCTGTCTATGCCCTCACCACGGGGACCTCTTCTGCCCCCCCAAGGCCCTTTCCCCTCCCCCACAGTCTTACTGGCAGGTGGGGCGAGGAGGCGCATGCGTGCATGCGTGTGTGTGCTCAGGCCCCCCAGGTAATTTTAATAAAAAGGGGTACATGAGCTGAAACTTTGAGACAGGAGGGGTGCACTTGTTAAGGAAGGTTGAAACCCCCCCGTGCTACCAGACATGGGGGAACAGTCTGGTGACCCAACACCACCCCATGGGAAGGCCACAGCCCAGCTGTGCTCGGCACCTACCAATGACAGTGTAAGCAAGCAAGACCACCAGGATGAAGTTCCTTTGGACTTTCTCACACTTCTCCTTCTTCTTCACCTTCTTCAGCTGCTCCCTCACCTCGTGCAGGTGCCACTCAGCCGTGCCAAGCATGCTCTGGGCTTTTTCCATCATCTTCTTGGCCGATGCCAAGGTGATGTTCAACTGACCAATGTGCATTTCCTTCTCCTTCTCTTCATCCTCCAGCCTTTTCCTCTGGAGCAGTAGCTCCTTTTTCTGCTCCTTCAAGGTATCCAGGTGCTCTTTGGACTTCTTCTCTGCAGCCTCCAGCTTATTGGAGGCACAGACGATGTGCCTTTGCTTGTCCTGACCCATTCCCATTGAGTCACATTGCAGGCATTCAGCAAAAGACACCAGAGAGCACGCCCCAGCCGCGATGGCGCATTCTGGGCACTCCTTTCTCAGTCTGCAGGTTGCGGGAGCCATGGCAGCTGGGCCAGAGGCAGGGGATGTTCAGCCTGCAGAAGGGAGAGGTCTGTCAGTGCCGTGAACAAGACAGAGAACATGGGGGTTCCTTCGCTCGCTCGTTTTCACGCCATGTATCCCACAGTGGGGCCTGGAAGGGCGACTCTGCCTGCACAAAAGCCTTGCAATGCCTGTTAACTCATTACAATCCTTTTGTGCCCTTCCTGTGTTTGAGAATTCAAATTTCCCCTACCAAGGATTGGAAAACTGGCGAATGCAGAGCAGAGGTGTGATTTTTGTGGCGGTTATGCCTGTCCCTTGCCTCTGAAAGCCAACCCCTGAAGCCAGCTCTTCAGCTGACGTGAATCAGTGGAGCCCCCCCTCACTTTCCCCCTTGAAAAAACCCAGGGGAATCCACGCTCGGACCTCGGTTCCTTCAGGGTAAATCCCGAGTGATCCAGTGGCATCACGCGCCCGGTTCTAATCCGGGATACTTCAGTATAAACCCGGAGCAGCCCCCTCTTGACTGGGGTGTGCCTGCTGCATCATAATGGAGACGCGGATCTAGCCCCTGGGATCTGTCATCATGAATGCCGACTGCCTGGCAGCTGTCCTGACTGCCGTCCTGCTCCAAAACAGACCAGTTGGAGCCCAGTGTAAATGCAGCCCACCCCTGCCACCGGAGATCAAGCACATGGATTAATCCAGCCCAGAATCCACCCCAGCACCTCCCCAGATCGGAGCAGCAGAGTCAGTTTATCCAGCAACGCCCAAGTCCCCAGCACCGAAGCAGACCCATGAGCTCTGTCTTTTGGGGCCCAGCCCAGCTTTGCCTGGCACCTCTGTGGGTCCCTCTTCTCCTAAGTGACTAAAAGAGCTGTGAAATGATCCCACTCTCCCTTCCTTACCTTTCTGTCTGCTTGGTCCTCTTCTCTTCGGTGACTGAACTCCATTGTGACGTCGGTGGGAGGGGGGGTTTATACCAGGCTTTGCTGACGTGCTGGTGCCTCAGCGTAACATCAGACGAATCATAAAACTCCACGGCCCCCCGATCTTCCCGTTGGTGAACACCTTCAATTTCTCATCGAGAACTGGAGCACTAACCCCCTGTGCACCTGCGCAGTATCTAGCTGGGACGATACCATCCTGCCTTCCCAAATCCAGCTGGGAATGAGCTCCTTCATTGCAGAATCCAGGGTCCTATGTGCCAAGCCCTTCACCAGACAAGACTTCCCTGCAGCTCAGGCTCTGCCCCCACCCAAATATCCTTCACCTGCCACATAGCTCTTGTGTTGCAGGGACTACCAGCTGGCATTAACTTGGTGTTACAGCCCAGGCACAGCTCCACGATCTCACAGAGGGACTGCGCATTGCTCTGTTCAAGGCCACTGGGTGCTTCCGTTCTGGGTCTGTAATTCTCTCTAAGGGTGTGGGGAGGAAGAAGCTGGGTGACACCAGTAGGGAGGGGGCTCTGCACATTCAGGGTGAGGGGAGTGGGCAAAGGGCATGGAGATGGGTGTCCAGGCTGGTGCCATGGACCAGCAGGAGCTGGAGCGAGGGCAGGCCAGGCTGGCACAGAGACAGGGCCTGTGGAGTGCAGGGTGCTGAGGAGGCCAAGACAGAAAGCTTGAATGTGATGCCCAGTGCAAGCCTGTGTGTGGGGTGGAGGGATCCTGTGCATGTGTGTGGATGGGGCATGTAGGTGTGTGTGTCTGTGTGTGTGTATGTGTGGGGAATTTCTATGTGCATGCATGTGGGTGGAAGGGGAACCTGTACAGGGAGGGGGATTTAGAGTGTGTGTGTGTGTGTAGAAGGAGCCCATGTGTGTGTATGGAGCCCATGTGTATATGTGTGTGCAAGAGCGGGAGTTCTTGTGTGTGCATGTGTATGTGTATGTGTGTGGAGTGCACGTCTATGTGGATAAGAGGGGGAGTCTGTGGGGGAGCCAGTGTGTGTGTGTGAGTGTGTATGTGTGTGCCTGTCTGTGTGTGTATAGGAGGGGGAACCCATGTGTGTGTGGGGGGGCAAGCCTGTATGTTTGTGTGGGTAGGAGGGGGAGCCTCTGGGGCAAGAGGAGCCCACATACTTGTATATGTAGAAGGAGGATGCTGTGTGTGTGAATGTGTGTGTGTGTGGAAGGGGAAGCCTGTGTGTGGTGTGCATGCGTGTGTAGCCCATGTGTTTGTCTTTGTGTGTATGTGTGTGTTTGCATGTGTAAAAGGGAGAGTCCATGTGTGTGTGTAGGAAGGGGAGCCTTTGTGTGTATGTGTGTGGGGTGCCCGTGTGTGTGTGTGTGTGTGTGTGTGGCTAGGAAGAACGCTTGTGGGGAGAGTGTGTGCCAGTGTGTGTGCATATGTGTTTATGCATGTGTAGGAGGGGGAACTTCTGTGTGTGTGTGTGTGTGTGTGTGTGTGTGTGCATATCCTGTTTGTGTGTGTGTGTTTGGGTGTGTGGGTGTGTGATGGTACATGTATGCATGCGTGTGGGGAGCCTGTGGACACTCTGGGGACTTTGGCACCTCCTGGCATGAGACCCCAGGTCCCGTGTGCACGGGCTGGGGCAGGGGGCTGCAGGACCGAAGGCAGCAGGGCCTGGGGCTGGGGGGGCCGAGGCAGGCACTTTGGCTGTGGGTGATGGCCACAGGCTGGGTGTGAGAGGCAAGGCACAGGCCATGGGGCCGGGAGGACACTGGTGGGACTGAGCCTGCTCTCCAGCGGGCACTGTTGGCTGCCACCCTGCAACGGGGCCTGTGGGCCCTGATCTCTCCTTGGCATGAGCTGCACCAGCCCCTGCCAGGCAGCGGTGACTGGCACCAACGACCTGGCACAGGGGGGCTGAGTGTGAGGGAGACCGAGTCCAACCCTGCCCACTGAACCGGTGGCAATGGGCATTGGGACATGCCTCTCACTCAACCACCTGGCTGGGCAGGGGTCCCCACCACCTCTCAACCGACAGGCATTGAGCAAGCAGCTTCTCCCTCACACCCACCCTGGCAGCCAGAGCCGGAGAGAGACGAAAGCCCATGAGTTCTTAGGACAGGACAGGGGGCCAGTCTGTCTGTCCAGCCATGCGCTCATCATCCCCCTTTCCCCATCGCAGAGCAGAAGCCTTAGCTGCATTTCAAGCCGCCTCGCCCAGCTCCCACGGCTGCCAGGGCCATGGTGCTGTCACCCCCCAGCCCAGGCCTGGTGCCCCCAGGCTCCCTTGGGGATGAGCCTCTCTTCTCAGCCGGGCCAAGGGCTACATGCCCCTCCTGGGGGAGACATGTTCTGCAGCATGGATCTGGGGCAGGAGGGAGAGCCCAGAGCAGTCAGAGATGGGCCCTGTGAGAGGCCAAGTAGACATGGGGCAGGAGGGGCTCTGAGGATGGGGGAGGCAGGGGCTTGTCCCCCAGGAAGGGAGGTGCCAGCACCCGCCAGCCTGTGCATCAGGCTGGGACTCCAGGGACTTGGCGCCTGCTCCCAGCCCTGCCACCGATCTACCGAGTGACCTTCGACATGACCCTTCCCTTCCCCATATCTCAGTTTCCCTTCCCATTCTCCTTCTGAGCTGCTCCTCGGAGCAGACCCTGTCTCCCAGTGCGTGTCTAGGGGCCAGAAAGCCCTTCTGGCTCACTCATCATAAGAAACAGGGGGAGACCACAAGGAGAGGCAAGTGGAGGGGAAGGCTGGGGGGGTTTGGCCACCAGGTCTTGGGAGCAGTGGGTTGAATCACAGATGGGGAGGGTGCGAAGAGGGGCTGAGGAGCAGAGGGCTGATTAGGGCTGCAGCTGCAGGCATGTGTGAGGAAGCCAGGTGGCTGGGTCTGCGTTGGGCAGAGCTAAATGCAGAGCTGCAGCATTTGTGATGCAGGAAGTGAGAAAGCAGATGATTTCCTGCAGAGCGGCAGCAAGGCGGGAAGTGGGGGTTGTTCATGGAAATACTGCACAGAGACCCAGAGCTCAGCTATTCACATCAGTTGTGGTTCTCATGCACAGGAACCAGAAGCATGGGCAGATGTAGGATTTTGGAAAGGGCGGGGGGACAATCATCACAAAGAGAACCTGGCACATATTTTTTGCCATTTAAAAAGGAATTAGAAGCTTTGCTAATATGAATCATAGAAAACGAGGGTTGCAAGAGACCTCAGGAGGTCACATTTAGTCCAACCTCCTGCTCAAAGCAGGATCATTCCCAACTAGATCAAGAGTCAAGGCTTTGTCTGGCCAGGTCTTAAAAACCTCTAAGGATGGATACCGCTTCCAGTGCTTTACTACTGTCCAAGTCAGAAAGTTTTTTTCCTTGTATCTAATCTAAACTTCCCTTTCTGCAACTTGAGTCCATTGCTCTTTGTTCAGTTATCTGCCACCACTGAGAACAGTCCAGCTCCATCCTCGCTGGTGAGAAAGTCAGGCAGCTGGGCCATACCTAGGGCAGAGTTATGAGCAGAGCTTCAGTGTTTGCAAAACAGGAAAGATGAGGATGGAAGATTTCCTGTGGGGGTTTCCACAGAAACACTGCAAGTAGAGTTCAGAGATTCATTTTGCATGTGGTTCTTGCTCACAGCCAGGGCCTGGGAGCATGGGTAGTCCTAGGATTTTAAAAGTGGGGGGCAGATGCTGTGATGATCATCACATATAGAACACAGCATATATTTTTCTCCAGTTAAAAAGAAATTAGGATCTCTGCTAAAATGCTAGGGGCCTAGAGCTGTCTTATTCAGTTTAATATCAAAGTAAAAATAAATATAATGCTGTTGAAATGCACATCATGAATGCACATTTTATGAACCAACAGTGCCTTTCTTGCAAAAAAGGATAACAGCACATGGGGTTGTATTAGTAGGAGCGTTGCCAGCAGATCAGGGGAAATGATTCTTCCCCTCTACTTGGCACTGGTGAGGCCACACCTGGAGTCCTATGTCCAGTTTTGGGCCCCCCACTACAGAAAGGAGGTGGACATGGGGCAGAAGGAGGGGCTCTTAGGAAAAGGGAGGCAGGGGCTTGTACCTAGGAAAGGCAGGTGCCAGCACTGACCTACCTATGTGCCAGGCTAGGACTATGGGGCCTGCTCCCATTCCTACCACTGGCCTGGCAAGTGGTCTTGAAGAAGACCCTTCCCTCCCATGTGCCTCAGTTTCCCTTCCCATTCTCCTTCTGAGCAGCTCCTCAGAGCAGACCCTGCCCAGTGTGTGTCTGGGGGCCATGGGACCCTCCTGCCTCACTGATCATAATGACCAGGGGGAGACCTGAAGGAGAGGCAAGAGTTTGGGGCGGGGAGGTGTTGGCCACTGTCTCCTGGGAGCAGTGGGCTGTATCCATGGTGGGGAGGGTATGAACATGGATATGAAGTGCAAAGGGCTAATTAACGCTGCAGCTTCAGGCATTCATGAGGAAGCTGGGTGCCTGGGTCCGGTGTTGGGCAAACCTAAAGGCAGAGCTCCCGAGTTAGCAAGGCACAAAGTGTAAGAGCGGAAGATTTCCTGCAGAGCAGCAGCAAGGCGGGAAGTGGGTTTCGATCACAAAAATACATCGCAGAGACCCAGAACTCAGAGATTAATGTCCTGTGTGAGTCTCACCCACAGGCGTGGAACCAGGAGCCCAGGCAGATGTGTTGTCGGAAAGGCAGATGGTGACTCAAAGAGAGTGCCGCACATTTTCTCCTCCAGTTAAAAGCAACTAGAAGCTTTGGTAATATAGACTCATAGATTCATAGATGCTGTGGTTGGACGGGACCTCAACAAATCATCGAGTCCGACCCCCTGCCTGGGCAGGAAAGAGCGCTGGGGTCAGACAACCCCAGCCAGATGCCTATCCAGCCTTCTCTTAAAGACCCCCAGGGTAGGGGACAGCACCACATCCCTTGGGAGCCCTCTGCTCTCTGCTCTCTGTCAGTTTGTGACCATTGTTTCTTGTTACCCCAAGAGGTGCCCTGGTGAACAGAGCATCTCCAATCCCTTGCTGCATCCCCCTAATGAACTTGTAGGTGGCCACAACATCACCTCTCGTCCTTCCCTTGCGGAGGCTGAAGAGGTCCAGGTCCCTCAGTCTCTCTTTTAGGGTAACACTATGGATTTTTGGGGAGCATTGAATCTGCAGCTGGAACAAGGCTTTAACCTGTGGCCTAGCAAAAGCTGCTGACCACAAGGCACAATGATATCTAAGCCAGCCATTTGCTTATGCTAAGTCACCATCTTAACTGTGTCAACCATTCTTTAAGGAAAAAGCAGCAAGTCAGTCTGTGTGAGGTTGTGTGCTATGAATGAGGCAAAGCCTAAGGATTGTGGAGGAGGGTGCAACCTGAGGCAGAAAAACAGACATGAATGTGAAAAACAACACGTAATTGGTAATAAAATCCAAGATGAACATATGCAAAAAGGTGAATGGTGATTGGTGAAGAAGCCTCCAGAAACTCCCAGGTTTTGGTCACAGTCCGCCCATTGACTGAAGAGGAGAAGTCAAGGTCTTAGACATGCGGTCATAGCAAGAAGACATGTAAATGAATGAAATACATAGGCAATTCCATGCTAATGAAGCAAACAGTAAACTTCAGATAGGAGGAGAAATGGGTGGAACAAAAGGAGGGACAGAGGTGGAATGAATATTAATGAGTATAAACCAAAGTGTGTAAATGTGGGAAAAAACTATTGTTCAGTGCAGGTCCCCAGTTTGCTGGGGGGTTTTGGGACCTTTGTCCGAAGCTGTCTCCATTCTGAATAAAGCTGTTGCAAGCAATGTGTGTTAGTGTTTGCTCCCTGCTTGCTCTGGCTAGTGAGTAACAGGATCCATGAGCAATTAGACCATCGTCTCCCTAGTCGGTGGGCACCACATGGAGTCGGGGTCTAACACTCTCCTCATAGGGCCTGACCTGCAAACTCTTAACCATACGAGTGGCCATCCTCTGGACCCATACGGCACCCAAAACTGGATGCAGTACTCCAGCTGCAGTCTGACCAATGCCGCATAGAAGGGGATTATCACTTCCTTGGATTTATTTGTCGTGCATCTGCTGATGCATGATAAAGTGCGGTTAGCTTTGCTGCTGATTTCGTCACACTGCCGACTCATGTTCATCTTGGAGTCCACTAGGACTCCAAGATCCCTTCCCGCTTCTGTGCTGCTGAGAGGGTCACTTCCCAGCCAGGAGGTGTGCTGGATATTTTTATGGCCTAGGTGCAGCACTCTGCACTCGTCCATGTTGAACTTCATCCTATTGTGTTCTCCCCACTTTTCCAACCTGTCCAGGTCTGCCTGTAATCGTTCCCTACTCTCTGGTGTCTTCACTTCACCCCACAACTTAGCATCATCTGCAAACTTGGACAGAGTACATTACACGCTCACATCCAAGTCGCTGATGAAGACACTGAAGAGTACAGGACCAAGGACCAAGCCCTGCGGGACCCCACTGCCCACATCCTTCCAGGTCGATACTGACCCATCCAGTACCACTGTCTGGGGGCAAGCCCCAAGCTAATTTGCCACCCAATGGACCATGTAATCATTCAAGTCACAGCCTCTTAATTTATTTATGAGAATGGTGTGAGATACCGTATTGAAGGCCTTCCTAAAATCTAAGTAAACAACATCTGCTTCTACTAAGCATTATGTGACCTGGTCATAAAAAGAAACCAGATTAGTCAGGCAGGATCTACCTACTATGAACTCATGCTGGTTGCCCTGCTGCATTATTAGGTTAGGTTAACAGTCCCTGAGAGAAGCAAGGTGAGTAAGAGTGCTCAGAAACCCCCTTGGCTCAGCAAGGGCATCCAGCAATGCCTGAGGACTAAAAGGTGGGCGTACAACCAGTGGAAGGGAGGAGCTATCACCAAGGAGGAGTACTCCTCCTCGGCCCAGGAGGGTAGGAGAGCTATTAGGAAGGCCAAGGCAGAGATGGAGCTCAGGCTGGTGTCCAGGAATAAGGAAAAAAAAAAGTCCTTTGTCAAGTACATTGAGAGTAAGAAGAGGGCACCAGGCAATGTAGGGCTCCTGCAAGATGCAAACGGTAAATTTGTGGCTATGCCAGACAAGAAAGCTGATATTTTTAACAGTTTCTTTGCCTCTGTTTTCTTGAACAGGGACTGGGACATCCCACCTACCAGAGGTATGGACAACCTCAGGGATAGCTCTGTCAGGCCTTGGGTCAATGCAGATGTAGTTAGGGATCTTCTGGAAGGGCTGGACATTTTTAAATCTGCAGGTCCAGATGCCCTCCACCCAAGGGTGTTGAGGGAGCTGGCAGGGGTCATCGCATAGCCCTTGGCTCGGCTGTATGAGCATTCCTGGTCATCTGGCCAGGTGCCGGGGGATTGGAAACTGGCTAACGGTCCCAATTTTCAAGAAGGGGAGGAAGGAGGACCCAAGTAACTACAGGCCTGTAAGCCTCACCTCGGTGCTCAGGAAGGTCTTGGAGAGAATCATCAAGGAGCACGTCTGTGGGGGGCCTGCAGGGGAGATCATGCTCAGAGGCAATCAGCATGGGTTCACCAAAGGCAGGTCCTGCCTGACCAACCTGATTGCCTTTTACAACCAAGTAACTAAATCCTTGGATGATGGTGTTGCTGTGGACGTAGTCTTTGTAGACTTTAAGAAGGCCTTTGACACTGTCTCTCACCCCATCCTCATCAATAAATTAAGTGACTGTGGCATTGATGCCTGCACAGTTGGATGGGTAAAAAATTGGCTGATGGGGCGCAGCTAGAGAGTAGTGGTGGACGGGTTGTACTCAACCTGGCGAGATGCGAGCAGCAGGGTACCCCAGGGCTTGGTCCTCGGGCCCGCACTGTTTAACATCTTCATCAGCAACTTTGATGAGGGGGTAGAAAGCACACTGTCCAAGATTGCTGATGACACTAATATGTGGGGTGAGGTGGACAAACTTGAAGGGAGAGAGAGGCTGCAACTAGATTTAGACAGACTACAAAAGTGGGCAGATGAGAATAGGATGGGGTTCAATGTAGACAAATGCAGGGTGCTGCACCTTGGGAGAAGGAATCCACAGCATACACACAGGCTGGGGAGTTCCCCTCTTGAAAGCACAGAGGCAGAAAGGGATCTTGGAGTCATTATTGACTCCAAGATGAACATGAGCTGCCAATGCCAGACCGCAGCCGGCAAGGCCAGCCATACCTTGTCATGCATCCAAAGGGGCATCTCAAGCTGGTCCAGGGAGGTGATCCTCCCCCTCTATGCGACTTTGGTCAGGCCACAGTTGGAGTACCGCGTCCAGTACTGGGCACCGCACTTCAAAAGGGATGTGGCCAGCCTGGAGAGGGGTCAGAGGAGGCCACCCACTTGGTGAGAGGGCAGCAGGACAGGCCCTACGAGGAGAGACTGAGGGACCTGAACCTGTTCAGCATCAGCAAGAGGAGGCTGAGAGGGGACCTGGTGGCTGCCTACAAACTCATCAGGGAAGATCAACATCAAATAGGCAGAGCCCTTTTCTCCCCAGCACCATCTGGGGTGACGAGGAACAATGGTCATAAGCTGATATCAGGAGAACAGGTTTAGGTTGGAGATCAGAAGGCAATATTTTACAGTTAGGGTGGCCAAAATCTGGAACCAACTTCCCAGGGAGGTGGTCCTCGCCCCTACCTTGGGCATATTCAAGAGGAAGTTGGATGATCACCTGTCTGGGGTCTTGTGAACCCAGCATTCAGTCCTGCCTGTGGCAGAGGGTCAGGCTAGATGATCTGTTCGGGTCCCTCCTGACCCTAGCTACTATGAAACTATGAAACGATGAAATTTTTCCCACTGGACTCCAACAAATATGATCCTTCATAATTTTTTCAAAGTCTTTTCCAAGGATTGAGGTGAGACTGACTGGCTTATAATTACTCGGATCCTCCTTTCTCGCCTTCTTGAAAATAGGGACCACACTGGGCCTTTTCCAGTCCTCCGGGACCTGACCCAAGCACCACAAGTGCTCAAACATCCGTGCCAGTGGTTGTGCTATGACACCAGTCAATTCCTTCAGCACTCTCGGATGCAGCTCATCCGGGCCTGCTGACTTGAACACACCCAGTCCATCCAAGTGACTCTGCACCAAGTCAGCGTCGATAGTTGGTGGGCTGGTGTCCTTCTGATGCCCATCTAAGAACCCGTTAGGAGACTTGTCAATGAATAATTGAATTATAGAAAACTAAAGGAAGGACCCACTCTTTGCCTGGGTCATTAATTTTGTAATTCCAGTGTTTTGTTTTTTTTAAAGAACTTAGTAGTCTATTTAGGTTAAAAAAATGTTTATTTTTAAAGAATAACATATTTAACATTTAATATTTAACATGAAGTGACATTTCAAATGACATCCCAATGAATGCTCTTTATTGTAGAACTTCTTTGTAAACAATGTTTTCGTTGTTTCCTGTTGGCACCAAGTTACACAGCCCTCTTCAACTACCAACTCTGGAGCAAGCCACATATAACTGTCCATGTGAAAAGCTTTGCTCCCTTAAATAGTCACTGGAAGCCCCAAAAGGGCCAAGTGAAAAATAACACACCTATAACTTTCTTTGGGTAGCATTCAGTGATTTTGGAAGGTTTACAGCAGGGGTCAGCAAGATTTCTGGACAGCATGCCAAAAACACCTGCAAACTCAGCTTCTAAGATGTTGGCGTGCCAGGAGCAGATGGCAGGGGAGCTGCAAGGGGCCCAATCCTTGTTGTGGCAGTGCAGCCCTGGCCACTTCTCTGCTGTCTGCCCCAAGCTGCATGTGCCAAGCAAAATGCCTTTGCATGCCAGACTCTGGCATCTGTGCCAGGGGATGCTGTGGCCTATTTTAGAGAGAGCCAGGCTACAGGGCAACACTGCAGGATGCCAATGGGCAGGAGGAGCCACATGCCGAGGCAGTGGCACACCTCGGTGAAACCCCGAGAGGTGGACCAGGAAACGCCGCCAAGCATGGCAAGGAAGGGTCAGCGGTGCCCTGGAGGAACCCGGGGAGGAGGACCAGGGAACACTGCCAGGCACGGTAAGGAAGAGGCCCGTGGCTCTGAGGCCAAGGGTAGCCGGTCATATGCCACGAAACCACCACGCCGGTAGAGAGCCGCTGAGCAGGTGTGAAAGCCTGAGACCGAGCTGGGTGGCAGAGCAATCAGCAGGGTGGGGCCATGGGGCTATGGCAGCCTGGGGCCTGTGCAAGGCGGGAGCTGAGTAGGGCTCCCAAGATGAGCGGCTGAAGTGACAGAAGGAGTGACCCAGACAGACCCAGCCTCAGGTCAGATAGGGCCAAGGTGGGAAGGATGAGGACCCGTAGGAGGGCCCTGCATGACGGCTGTAAGGGGCACAGGGGGGAGCTGCTGAGCCTGCCAGGCACAGCTTAAAGCGGGAGGCAAAAGGCGCCCAGGCAGGGGTCTCGTGGCCTCGGAGGCAAGAGCCAGGGGCCCACCAGCAGATGCTGACTGATTTCTGTTGATCTTTACTTCTGGGTTTCCTGTTACCCCAAGACTGAGGCGAGTTCAGTTGTGGAGGCCACGGTGCACAGACAAAGGATGGCCTACAAGGACCTGATGGCCGGGAGGTCTGTGTCCCACAGCAGCAGGACTTTACAGGTGAAAAGCTCTCATCTGTGAGACCTCAGGATATTGATGCCTGCCTCAGCTGTGGACGTAGCAAGGGTGGGGTAAAGGGGAGGTTGGAGCCCCACAAAGAAACCAAGGTGTGGGAGCCCACAGGCCACCTGCCAGGAACTGTCTCCCAAGAGGAAGAACATCAAGTCATGGCAGACGAGCAAGAACCGCAACACAACGTGCCGGGGGTGCTAACTCAGGTCCCACCCTGACATTGCAGAGGGGGCAGGGCGCCAGTCAAGTGGGGACCCAAGCCCTACAGCACCGACCAGTGACACAAGACCATTAAAAGTGCAAGGGAGTAATTAACACCTGTAAAACTAAGTGTGTCAAATGTGTGTAGAATGGAAGTTCTTGGTAACCCACAACACTCTCTCTCGACCAAGTTTGCAAAGGATTTTGGCCAAGAAAAGATATTCAAACCCATTTCAGAGGTCAGTTAAATTTAAAGTTTTACCAAGGAAACATTCCCCCCCCCCCAAATATTTTTGCTTTCATGGCCATTTTCAGTGCAAAAAGAACTCAATGATCCAGGCAGCTCCAGGTCAGGGGGAATCACAAAATCATAGAAATAAGGGATGGAAGGGACCACAGGAAGTCATCTAGTCTAACCCTCTGTTCAAAGCAGGATCATCCCAAACTAGATCATCCCAGTCAAGGCTTTGTCTCTCCAGGTATTAAAAACCTCCAAGGATGGAGACTCCACAGTCTCTCTGGGTAGCCTGTACCAGTGCTTTACTACCCTCCTCCCAAAAAATTTTTTCCTAACATCTAACCTCATCTTCCCTTGTGGCCACTGCTCCTTGAGACCAACTTGAGACCACTGCTCCTTGTTCTGGTATCCACCCTTGAGAACAGGGAAGGTCATTTGAAGAACATTCATTTAAAATTTCCTGGCTTTTTTCATTTTTATAAAAACACATCACTGACTGAGGAGACCGATGGGATATAGGAAGGGCCCGAGAGGAATTTTTGCATCAGAAGTTCTGTGTTAGAGAATCGGGTTTGGGGTGAAAGGGACTTTTTTGAGGAGGAAATGTACCCACTCTCTGTAGGAAGATTTTGATCAAGGAAGAAATGCAAAATCTTGCCAGTGATCAAACAGAATGTGACATTCGACCAGGAGAAGCTTTCTCAAAAAACAGATTTGATTTTTCTTTCCTCTAATGTTCAGTGGAGGAAGAAGAAACCCATTATCCAGGCAGGTCCACTTCTGGGGAAAAGTCATGGGCTGATCAAGAATCTGGAAAAGAGGTCTGCAGATGGTAATGTTCAGCATCCCATATAAACATAATGCCTATTTTTCGAAGTTAAAAATGAACTAAAAGCTTTAGTAATACACTGGGGGCCTAGGGCTGTATTATTCCTTTTGAGATTGAAGCAAAACCAAATCTAACTTCTTTGGAACAAATTTAAAACAATCTGCAGGGCTGTGAAATAGGAGCTCCACTGCCAGGAGCAGCTAATAGATGGCAGAGCAAATTCCAGCTTGATTAGTGGAACATCAAGACCATTCAAAAAAGAGAAGGTCATTAACACCTGTGGAATCAAGAGGTTTGAAGGATTCAGATAGATTATAATACGCCATGAAGCCAGTTTATTCTCTCGGCACTAGAAATGCTGGTGCTCCTCCCAGGAAGTTGGTTTTAAACTCTGGGTGCAGCAGGCATCAAAAGGTAGGGCAAGTGCACCATTGCACCCCCCCGCACCTCCACTTCCCCATCTGCCCCTGACTGCTACTTCTAACAACCTTGCTAGCTGTGATAAAGAGGCTGCAGGCTCTAGTTCAGAGTAACAAGGACTTTGAGGTTTATCAATCACAAACAACAACACTAACCTCATGCCCCATTGAGGCCTGGCACTAGCTGGGTTACCTGTTGAGCATGGCACCAGCAAAAAACATTGTTCATCTCAGAGCAAAGCATTTAGGGTTCCCAGACCCCTTTTATACATTAATCCTATGTACAGAATATGCGTTCTGATTCTCATCAGGCACTAAATGTGTTTGCTGGCATCATTCACATCCAGGTTTCATCAGACATTGTGACTCTTTCCACCAGCTGGATGGACCTGAGTACCAGGTGACTCTGAGCTTTGCTTTGGTGTCTTATAGGGGTGGATCCAGGGGAGGTGGGGACAGTGGTAGTGACATCCTCTTTGGATTCCTGCCCTACCCATATTTTAAAACCAACTACCTGGCAATGGCAGCAGCATTTCTATTCAGGCAGAAGTGAGGGACTCAGCTGGAGTCTTGGCTCATAATACACCTGATTCCTTCTAAACTCTCCATTCCCCAGGGGTTAACAACCCGCTCACCTTTCAATGGTCTTTCATGGTTTCAATACAGCCTTTTTTTCTCTACCTCTACTGTCCATTAGCTGCTTTGGTAACCTAGTTCCTATTTCACAACCCTGCAGACTGCTTTTAACTCGAGCTAGAAACTTTTCCTCAGGTGTGGATATAACATTCAATGAAGCACTGGATGCCCTGTCCAGATGCTCAAGAAGGCAAGACTCTGCTTTATAAACCTGAAAGAGATGGGCATCTAATTTGCAGGGCTACAGAACTAATGAAATGTCTACCTTTATACAATTATGAGGCTGTTGGGGGTGAAATGAGACTCCTAGAAACCATAGCTTTTGCCTTCACTTTGACTCTTGCACTTAAATTCCTGCCTGCGCACATATATTTCTATCTTGTGTGCTCTTCAGAGAGCAGATTACATTTTTTTTTGTTTGGCTATTCCATAGCCACTCTCAGCTGATACCTTAGTTTACTTTCTCCAAGATAGCACAAATATAATCTCTGTGGCTTGGCAAGGCAGGAGCATATTGAATTAGTCTTTGCTGTGTGCCTTTCTTGAGACTAAGACACTGGCCTACGCTCATTGAATTAGACTTTCTGCAGTTTCATTGTAGTTTTCATTGTAATCGTGGGGTTCCCAAGCTGTGTTGTTGGAAATGCAGCTCAGGTGCTTTGGGGATCAGGTCTTTTGTTATCACCAGTGTGACCTGAAGTGACACCTGCCTTATGACAGCTTGTCTCCTGCACTCTGTGATGCAGTTTAGGTTATTTTTTTGAGACCCGGCACTGGGCCACAACACTCGAATTGCAGGTGAGATCCAGAGAGGCACGTCAGGCTGCTCCATCTACAGCATCACAGCAGCTGGGTCCAGCAAGAGGGTTCAGACAACCAGAAACAAGCATCAGGGCTCCAGACAAGGTGCCTCCAAAGGGTGGTTCAGCCCCAGAAAAAGGAGTTGCTTGGAGATCTACAAACCTAAACTTGGGGATTGACTGCACGCCTCCCTTGGGTGCAGCTGAAGTGCCTCTGTTCGCTCTGGATCCAGAACACTGTGCTGTTTCCTGAAGGTGAGTGTTGTTGAGTATCTTCAGTAGGGGTTGGGAAACGGGACAGAGTGCATGTTTAGGAGCAACAGTGTGCTCTTGTTGCAGAAAATGCCAGCACAGAGACTGTCCCTGCCTGGGTGTCTGCGCAGTGCCCAGCACCATGGGACTTTGATGGCAGCTGCAGACTGCAGCAGGGCCCATCTCTGCCTGGGTGTCTGCACAAAGTCGGACACAAAGGGCCTTTGACTGAAGCTGGAAGTGCTGGGGGTGTCCATGGAAGTAACCACAGGCACAGCCCATTGGGTGAGGGGTGGACATGGCTGGGTGACACCTCTGGGGAAGGGTCTCTGCGCGTGGCCAGACATCTGGGGTGTGGAGCATGTGAGAAGGTCATGGCGATGGGTGTCCAGGCCATGCCATGGACCAGCACAGGGCAGGAGCTGATGCGAGGCCAAGCCAGGCTGCTCCCCAGAACCAGCTGTATGGAGGGGCCACCCAGGCCTGAGCTCAAAGGCAGCAGTGGCCAGGCTGGGCTCTCATTTCCTCCTTCCCCAGGACAATCTGTCTGTCCAGCCATGTGCTCATCCATCCCCCTCTCCCCATCCCCGGGCAGAAACCTCAGCTGCTTTCCTGGCCTCCCCACCCAGCTCCCATGGCTCCCAGGGCCCCCTTCCCAGGAGCAGCATGGATTGGGGGAGCAGCATGGACCTGGGGCAGGAGGGAGAGCCCAGAGCAGTCAGAGATGGCCCATGTGAGAGGCCAAGGCAACATGGAGCCGAAGGAAGAGCTCTGATGATGATGGAGGCAGGAGTTTGTACCCCAGGAAAGGAGGTGCCCGCACCTACCCGCCTGTGTGGCAGGCGGGGACTCCAGTGACCTGGGGTCTACTCCCAGCCCTGCCACTGGCCTGCTGGGTGATGAAGATATGTTAGGGGCCTACGGCTCTATTATTCAGTTTAAGATGGAAGCAAAAGCAAATATAATGGTATTGGAATGCACATTATATTATAATATAGTTTAAAGATATTTGTAATATAACATTATAACATAACATTGCGATATAACATCTCATGTTATATTACAACATTGTAATATGACATCTCATGTATTAAGAACCATAATGAAGTAGGCAAAAATAAGGAAAAGATGCTGTTTCATTCATCTTGTAGGCATAAGAATTAAATGGACATTTCTCTTTCAGATTCATAAAACCGAATCTAGCCTTTTTGAGCATCCTGAAAGAACCTCCAAAACTTCACTGAAGGTTATATCCACTCTGGAATTAATGTTGTGGGCTATGAAATAAAAGCTACATTACCAGGTGGAGCAGACAAGAAAGGCTAGCTTGCTTAGTGGTACATCAAGACCATTAAAAAGGGGAGGGGGTTGTTAACGCCTGTAGAATGAAATATATTGAATGTGCGTAGAACAGCAGTTCTTGATAAAGGTACCCTCCTCTCTCTGCACCACGATTTAGGGAGGATTCTGGTCAAAAAAATAAATTCAAAACTGTTTCAGTGTTTAGTTACAATGTGAAGTGTAACCACGGAAACTTTGCCACTCAAAAACAATGGCTTTGCTTTCATGACTAAGAAGAAATCCATGATCCAGGGAGCTCTAATTCAGGTGGTATTGTAATCAAAAACCTCCAAGTATGGAGGCTCCAGAGCCTCTCTGGGGCAAGGAGAAATCTTGAAAAAGATTTAGACTGGACATTAGGAAGAACTTCTTCACAGTTCGAGTGGCCAAGGTCTGGAACGGGCTCCCAAGGGAGGTGGTGCTCTCCCCTCCCCTGGGGTCTTCAAGAGGAGGTTAGATAGGCATCTAGCTGGGGTCATCTAGACCCAGCACTCTTTCCTGCCTATGCAGGGGGTCGGACTTGATGATCTATTGAGGTCCCTTCTGACCCTAACATCTATGAATCTATGAATGTATGAATCTCTGGGCAGCCGGTTCTAGCGCTTTGCTCCCATGTGTGTTATTCTCAAAAGACCAAGGAGTTAAACTTATAAAATGATACCGCTTGTTTATTCAGAGACCCTACTTAGCCTACTGATCTGCTGTTCCCTCCTGCAATCCCGGGCCAAATGTAACAGTTTATACATAAGACTCTTACAGGTATCCACACATCTTCCCCCCATATAATACTAGCATTGGCAGTTTAGTTCAACCCACAGTTCAAGCACATTTTAGGAGGTGTCTATTAGTCTTTCTGTTGGCTTTTTAGCTCTAAGTCAGGGGTGAACAAAATGGGGACCATGGGCCAGAGGCAGCCCGCCAGCCCATTCTATCTAGCCCACGGGACCCCTAACATTTTAGAAAAGTAATATTTATCTGCCCCTGGCTGCCTGTCATACGGCCCTTGGTGGCTTGCCAAAACTGAGTAAGTGACCCTCCACCCAAAATAATCTCCCATCCCTGGTTTAAGTGGTCTTCTCAGTTTCTTTGCATTTTCAGTCCTTGTTGGTTCAGTTCCAGTTTGGTTTCCTTGTTCAGATGTCTCTACTTCTGTGTCATGCTCAGTCTCCTCTGTCATCTCTTGTTGCCTTCTTCCTAGTTCTGCTGCCTTTGGTGTCTTGTGATGCTGCTTCTTTTTTCCCCTTTACAAGCTGCAAGTGCTGTCTGTTCCTTCTTAACAGCTGTCCTTCTGCTGTGACTACTTTATAGGATCTGGGAGCTACTTGATGGGAAACTACTGCCTTTTGTTTCCACGTTCGTCCATCTGAAATAAGCACCATATCTTTGTTGTGCAGTTGTGATAACTCCCTGGAGCCCCTGTCATAGTACAATTTTTGTTCGAGTTTGTCAAATTTCTTTAATGTTTTCACATTTTGCTTTTCATTCTGGTGAGAATCATCTACAAGGTTTGGCAGCCTGGTTTTGAGTTTCACGTTTAACAGCATTTCTGCTGGGGACAATCTATGTTTCGTGGGTGTTGCCCTGTAATTTAAGAGTGACAATTAAACACTGGTGTGTGAATCTGTAGGGTTTTTTTTTTTAACAATTTCTTCACTATTTGTACTCCATTTTCCACCAGACCATTGGATTGTGGGTATTTAGGACTTGAAGTGTTGTGATGAAATCCATATTTGTTTGCAAACTCTTTTAAACTCAAGACAGTTGAATTGAGGCCCATTGTCTGTTCTCACCATTTGTGGAATCCCATGTCTAGCAAAAATTGATTTGACATGAGTTATGACATGGTTTGCTGTTGTGCTTTTGAGCAATGCAATTCAGGATAGTGAGAATAATAATCCAGCCCTAATACATATTTTTTCCTGCATGTATGAATAACTCATTGCCCACTTGATGCCATATGTGTGGATGTGTCTGTGTAAGTGTAGGTGGTTTGTAGATGTGTATATGGGTGGGTAGAAGTGGGGGTGGGGATGTGTGTGTATGTTTGTGGGTGTGTATGTATTTGTATGCACACACATTGCACACACACATGTGCACACACCTACAGTGTCTACCTCAACAGCCTCTCGCCTCTGTTCTCATGCCTGGGCATTGTCACATCTAAAACCCTTTCTTTTAGTTTTCTCCCCTTACTGAGATGTAGCCACCAGCTCCCTTTTTTCTCCTCTCTTGTTCTGGAGGTTTTGCTCTGTATTCAGAAACCTTGCTAGTATCTGGATGAGTATCTCCTGCCCTCTAGGTGGGAAATGCAGTGTCACACACAGCTACAATGTGATCACCCCATTGGAAAAAGCCATTTTGCTAGGAACTAAAGGGCTATTTAACATCACCCTTTTAGACTCTCTTAATCAGGGTGAGGTCCATGGACGGATCTAGGATTTTTGAGAAGAGGGGTGCAGATGGCATGATGCATATAGAATGCAATATACATTTTTCACAGGATCATAGAAAATGTGGGGTAGAAGGGAGGTCATCTAGTCCAACCCCATGCTCAAAGCAGGACCAAGGCTTTGTCTACTCCGGTCTTCAAAGCCTCTAAGGCTGAAGATTCCCCCACCACTCTGGCTAACCTGTTCTAGTGTTGTATTACTTTTTTTATGAGAAGGTTTTCCCTAATATCCAACCTAAACTTCCTTTGCTGCAACTTGAGCCCATTGCTCCTTGTTCTGTCATCTGCCCCCACTGAGAACAGTCCAGCTCCGTCTTCTTTGGAACCCCCTTCGTGCAGTTGAACATTGCTATTAAATCTCCTTCAGTCTTCTCTTCTCCAGACTCAATAAGCCTAGTTCCCTCAGCCTCTCCTCAAAAGTCAGGTACCTCAGCCCTCTAACCATTTGTGTTGCCCTGTGCTGGACTCTCAAATTTGTCCACATCCTTTCTTTAGTGGAGGGCCTAGAACTTGACACAGGGCTCCAGATGTGTCTTCACCAGCGCTGCATAGAGGGGAAGAATCGCCTCTCTTAATCTGTTGGCAACATTCCTATTAATAGAGCCCAGGATGCCGAGTTCATTTCCATCTTCATTTCTTTTACCTTTCTTCTCATTCACTTGGTGAAATGGGATCTATGGAAATAAAAGCATCAAGTCTCAGCCTGTGAGCCCATCCTGCTCTCCTCTGAGTTCGGGCAGTCCTGTTACTGCACTGACTCATTGCAGCTGCGCTAGTCTTGGGTATGTCCATCCAATAGTCATTCGAAGTGCTCTAGATCGGTGGTTCTAAACCCTTTTTGTACCAGAAACCATTTGTAAACATTGGTAGCCAGTCCTGACTCAGTGCCCCTCATTCCTGACCCGCTGTCCCCCACTCCTCAGCCCCAGACCCTAGTGTGTGGGGTGTACGGGGCCCCAACCAGCCCCTTGCAGGCTGGAGCTCTGTAGCCTGCAAGGGAAAAGACATGGTTTCCCATGTTTTTCTCTTTTAAAGGAGAATCCATTTTTTAAAGTTTGTTGATCCATTTCTAAAGTTTGTTTGCGACCCTTTCATATATTCTTGCAACCCACAGGTTGAGAAACACTGCTTTAGGTCAGGGCTGGAGGCTACATCTGACTCCTCAGCTCCTGTCCCACAGCTGTCCCAGGAGCTGTTCCTTGTGCTGGGAAATGGCCATCACTTTGTCCCTCACCAGATCGGCCCTCTGCACAGGAGACAGATCTGACACTGGAGTTTGTAACTCTCTCCTCCAGTCGGTCCAGCAAGGCCAGTGGAGCTGTGGGAGCTAGACACTGTTTTCAGCTCGGGCATGTTGAGGGAGGTCATTAATGTGTGCCAATCGGGTAATGTCAAACTTTCTGGAGCGGTACGGGGTGTGCAAGCTGGACGTGGCTGTGTCCCAGTTTGCAGGCTTTGGAGCTACAGATCTGAAGCTCGCAAGAGGCCACTATTATTGCCACGGGGATGCATCCAACTTTCTAGACCAGTCGTGGTGGATCAATTAGACATATGATCTCTTGCAGATTCTTCAAAGATACCCATTTTCCCAGAACTAGCCATGAGTGAAATAAATCAGAGCCACGCTGGTGTTTGCCCTCTGCTTGTGAGTGGACAGCTGGGCAGATGTGGTTTCAACAAGGGGAGGGTCTGCTGAGTGGGGCTGTGTCTGGCAAGGGACAAACAAGTTGCCAGTAGTGCCCGTGGTGGTGGTGCTAGTGTCTGTCAGAGCTCTGCCACACGTTCAGATTAAAGCTGTTTAGTAATGAGCTACAGAGTTGTTACACATTTTCAAGCACTAACTTTTTGGCTGGTTGGTTCTTTTCTAACAAGATAGCCATTTTTAGGGTGTGATAATTGTTTCCCTAGTGGCAGGTCTAAATTTATTGTGTGATTAATCCATTAAATGTGTGGGAATTACTTTGCTGGTGTGGCCAGTCTAAATGTATTGCACGATCCACCAGTACATCGTGTAACATGCGCACGTGTGTAGCAGGGGTTTCAGACTGAACTCTTCCTGTGAAGAGAGATGTGAGTTGTTGATCAAGGCCATGAGGGGACAGAGCATGGTAATGCGGGGCAAATTTTCTGAAGGAGAGTCATGTGGCAGGGGTGAGGGTTTGGCTGAGCAAGGCTCTTTCTTTCTAGCAGAGGAGAAACATGGAGATCGGCCCACTGGGGGAGACATTTTGGTAGAGAGGGGCCTGCTTTTGTGAGGCATGGCAGGGGAAGGGCCTGGACAAGTGGGGCTCTATCTGCAAAGGGAGAAAAGGGTGGTTGGGGGGTGGATCCAGGTGGGCACAGTGGTGCATTGCACCCCCCCACCCCCCAACATTAATTCCTGCTCTACCCAAAATTTAAAACCAACTGCCTGGCAGTGGTAGCAGCATTTCTATTCAGGCAGCACTGAAGGAATCTATTAACTTCATGGCTCATCATAATCAACCTGGTCATAATCAAACCCTTTCTCCCACAGATGTTAATGACCCTTTCTCCTTTTTAATGACCTTTAATGGTCGCACTAATCAACCTTTCTTCTGCATTTCTGCTGTCTGTTGGCTGTTCCTCCTACCTCACTTCTGCACTGTTTTCAACTCTAGGTAGAAACATTAACTCAGGCATGGAAATTTTAAGTCAGGTGAACATTAATTCAGGTGTGGAAATAACATTCAGGCAAGCATTGGCACTATGAGATGCTCAAGGAAGCTAAATTGTGTTTTATGAATCTGCCAAAGAGATGTCCGTGTAATTGCAGCAAGGGAAGTTGAGGACAGATATTAGGAAGAACTTTCTCACTGAGAGGGTAGTAAAGCACTGGAACAGGCTACCCAGAGGGGTTGTGGAGCCTCCATCCTTGGAGGTTTTTAAGATCTGACAAGACAAAACCTTGGCTGGGATGAGATAGTTGAGGCCCATCCTGCTTTGAGCAGGGGTTAGGCTAGATGTGAGCTCCTGAGGTCCCTTCTGGCCCTAATTTTCTATAATTCTAATACTAGCAATGGTAGGATCAATGAAACAGCAGATTTTGACCCTCTTTGCCTAGACAGTTATGGCTTTTCATACAGGATATTTATTATAGCAAATTAATGCATACTATAATAAAGATGCACTTGTTTTTGCTTTGACCTTCAACTGAGTTGAAGATCAAATTGCCCCTAGCATATTTCTAGCATATTGGGAAAGCTTCCAGTTTCTTTTTGGCTGGAGAAAAATAGGTGCTGTATTATATATGATTAAGAACCATACCATATGCACCCTCCGTTTCAAAATCCTGGATCCACCCAAGCAGAAATGTACTTATAATGATCCTTAAATGGTGGCTGAGGCTATGTCTGCCTTCTGCCTCTGGTCAGAAATTATTGGGCTGAATTTACTTGCATGCTATTTCAACCGGAGTCACCAGATGGCAGCATTGGATTAAAGAGAGGACCAAATGCTTTCTGAGCAACAAAATTGACCTTCCTGGAAATTAGAAAGGCCAGGGTTAAACTGAGCGCTTGCCACAAGCCTGGCCTTGAAGACATAAAGCAGATGGTCCTTCCAACACTTGAATTAAAAAAGAGAACAAGGCAAGACGTGAAGGCAGGCCCGAAGAGCTGAACTAATCCTGCCTGTCACTTCATCTCTACAGCATATTCCCTCTCTCTGTCTTGCTTGCCGCACCTTGTTGTACCCGTTATAGCTTGCATGAAGGCTGCCTCAAAGTCTGGGAGACCGGCTGAGGATACCACCTGTCGTCTCTCATCCAGCCTCGCCTACAGCACTGGAATGTGCGTTCACTCCCTTTAATCGCTGCAGAGGTGCAAATGGTGAATACCGTATTTCTTGGCCTATACTGTACACCACTATTTCCAGCAGCCACATTTTGAAGTGTGAATAGATCAGGCTCTTGAAGCCCCAGGAGCGACTGCCCAGGTTCCCCCATTTGCAACTCCAGCACAGCTGATCCACTTTTGTGTGTTGACATCTGTCGGGGGGAGGGGGAGTGTGTCGCAGGCCTAGTGCCTTGCTCCTTTAAAGAGCTGAAACTGCTAGGGGAAGAGCCCTAGCAGTGAGGTGGAAGCCCCAGCTGCTGGTTACCTGGGCAGCCAGAATGAGCTAGTGGCCCGCACCTGCCAGTGGTCAGCTGACCGGAAGGGGCAGGGCCTGGCTCACATATAAACCCCAGGGCTGAGGCCAGGATGGCAGTTCCCTGCCACCAGCCAAGGGGGAAGGATCTCTCCCGGAGCAAGCAAAGGGGAGAGGCCTGGCTGCAGGTACAGCCTCTGATACTGTTGAGGGATGGAGTACCCCCGGTGTGGCTTGAATGATGTTATAGCCGGGCGGACTGAATTTATATTACAGCCCAGAAGCCTGTGTTTTGTTTGCTGTTGTATAAGACTGGTGGTTTAGGTGAGGCTATTAGGGGAAGGAAGAGGCCTCATAGGGGGACCACGGCAGCCTGGGGACCCTGGCACCAGAGAGGGCGCGGCATTTGGGGTGCACAGACCCCGGCGCCAGAGAAGGTGCAGCACTTTGCAGGGCTGCGGAAAGCCCAGGTGTCAGTGAGGCACAAAGCAAGACAGGGCTATGGAGAGCCCAGGGAGGACAAGGGGGCCAAATTACAACAAGGCCCAGACCAGATAATGTCAGTACCATCTGTGAGGCTTGGGGCATGGTAATGGGATGGTTGGAGCCACGCATAGCTGATAAGGCTAGGGTGCCCCAAAACACCCATCGTGACATCTATTTTGAGGTGGGACGCACCAGGGGTCCGGGAACCCACAGGGTCCAGAGAATCAATCAAGACCATGTCCGAGATGACTTAAAGGCAACCTCCCTATTAATCATTCCATCAAAGACGTGGCAGGCGAGAATCAAGGGTGCCCATTGGGCCAACTTGGCAGGGTAAAGGGGCCTTGGGGAGATCATGCCCATCCTTCAGGACCCCATCCTGTGATAGGGTGCACTTTGAGTCCTACTCCTCCCAAAGTTAAAAACCAACTGCTTGGCAGTGGCAGCAATATTTCTAGTCTGGCAGGGCGGAGAGAATTGCTTTACTTCATGGTTCATTATTAGGGTGCCCATGTGTCCTGAATTGGCTGGGACCGTCCGTTATTTCAGAGGCCAGATTCCTGGCTGGCCAGTGAAAGTTAAAACAAGTATCTGGGCATGGAGGCAGGGCAGTAGGAGTTATGAAACAGGAAGACTTATTAACATTAATGTTTTTCCTGGTGGTTAATCCATTTCTTGATAAATTGGAACATATCAAGAAATGGATTAGCAACCAGGAAAAACACAAGGTTTTTGTCCTCTATGCCCAGGATGCTCGTTTTATTTTTCATTGGCCAGCCAGGAATCTGGCCTCTGAAACTGGGGACTGGCACAGCCAATCCTAAATGGATAACCTCTTGTTACTGAGGAAGGTAATTCAACCCAAATTAGGACTTTCTGATAACCAATAATGAACAGTTTAATTAACAGGATTTTCCTGTTACTTACTGCTTTGGCTGTATTGGCAAAAAACTATCACTTTTACAGCTAAATTTACTGGACTTTGCTTTGCTTTAGGTTCATTTAACAGTGACTACTTGTAGTAAATAAAGCCTTTCTGTCATTCATCAAATGAGTTGTAATTTCAGTCCTTTATACACTAGTCCTGAATCCCATTTCATCACTTAACAGCATCGCATTAGTTAGATCCAGCTCACCCAATGTCTATATAGATTTGGCTCTTCAGTGGGGCTTTTATGGCACTTGTGGCCATGATAAAAGTGGTATCTGTCTGTGCCACAGTCCTGCAGGAGATGTCTGTTTGCTTTAAGGTGGAATAGATTAGGCTCTTGAAGCCCAAGGAGAGCCTACCCAGGTTCCCTCAATATGTGTTGCCTTATATATGATGTACCACACCATATACACCCTGCTTTGCAAAATCCTACATCCGCCATGGGGAATGGTGCATGTAATACTCAAGAATATATGATAATAGATTAATATTTCTAATGATACAATCAAAGCTAAAATAACCTTTTTTAAAAAAATATATATACTAAGACTCGTTAAGAGCCATTTCTCATAAGAAGGGTAATAAGGCACTTGAACAGGTTATCCAAAGGTGGGGAGATCTCCATCCTTAGAAGTTTTTAAGAGCCAGGTGGACAAAGTCTTAGGATGATCCAGTTGGGGCTGGTCCTGCTTTGAGCAGGGGGTTGGATTAGATGACCTCCTGAGGTCCCTTCCGACCAGACAGGCCCTACGAGGAGAGACTGAGGGACCTGAACCTGTTCAGCATCAGCAAGAGGAGGCTGAGGGGGGACCTGGTGGCTGCCTACAAGTTCATCAGGGGAGATCAACAGCTAATAGGTAGAGCCCTTTTAATCATGCATACATGTCCATTACAGCAGTAATATTGAACATCCCCCTTAAAAGGATCTTGTGGTACCTGGGTTGAGAATCACCTGAAGAGGCTGTTGAATCTCCATCCCTGGAAGTTTATAAGAGCAGGCTGGATGAACATTTGTCATGGGATGGCTTAAATCATAGAAATCATTGAGAAGCCAGATTGGAAGGGATCTCCAGAAGTCATATCTAGTCCAACCTAAGGCAGGGTCAGCCTTATCAAAACCATCCCCTACAAATCCAACATCTAACCTCTTCATCAAATGACCGCCAACCTTGACACTGTCGGGACCCAGGGCAGCCGGCCAGCAGCTTTCTCTGACTCCCACCCGGGCAGATAAGGGTTCGGGGCCTTAGAAGGCCGTTAGGCAGGTACTTGTGATGCTTGGAGTGGAATTAATTAGGTGGACGCTTACCGGTTGCAAAGCAAGATTATTTATTCATGCCGTCAAGGTGGTGAATAGCGGAGGTCAGAAATATTTGGTTAGTTATAGCTTAAGGTTCGAAGGTCGTATGTCGATCTGCATAAGAGTTTGTTGATCGGGCAGATAAACGGTGAAAAAATCGGGCCGGCAGGTCGTTGATTTACGTCTGATAAGGTCGAGACGGGGGAGACTGACAAGCGATCAATTTGTCAGTTATTCTCACGCATACGTTCAGAGGTTTTTCAGGTGTGTGTGCGGAGGTCTCCCGTTCTTCATGGAAGTGAAGACGGGTTTTATTTGTGTAATAGCCAATTGCTTTTTGCCACGTCATACATTTAATTAGAATCGCCAATTATTTAGCGGTCTTTGCTAGGGTGTTATCTCACAGGGTTACTCCCTGTTTTTTCTGACCAGTTACAATGATTTATGTACAGCACAGAAGGCTAAGTTTCATTTCAAGTTAGTGTCGCAGTTATAAATTTCTTTTTGACATGCGCAGCAAAAAAAAAGCGGTTACTATCATTATTGTTAACCCTTAGTTAACCTAGTGCAGAAAAAAACTGTTTTGAATGGTTTTACTTGTTTGTGACATGGGCACTATTTAATTTGGTTGTGACAGACACAACACAAGACATCAGACCCAAACATGCCTCAGGGAAAGCAAAGGGACCACGGTGGCCTTGAGCAGAGGGTTGAACTAGACATGACCTCATGAAGGCCCTACAACTCTGTTTTTCCATGATCCTCATGGAATCTGGCCCAGTAAGCCCTGTGAGTCATCACAGTGAAAGTCAACATGGTGAGAGTCAACACTGTGGGAGTCATTGGCCCAATGACAGACTTAATGGAAACAAGTGTCCGACAAAGATGGGTGGTCATGAGCAATGAGAACAAGCCAGAAGGGACAGAGGCATTAGGTTGTGAAGCATCCCATCTCCATCCCACACCTCCAGTCCCGATTCATCCCAAGTGACTCAGGGGGCAGTAAACTCTCTGCTCCCTGTGGAAGACTAACGATGAGGGAAAAGTCCAGTGAGTGTCCTAAGAACAACAGAAGAACGTAAGCATTGCCATTTATGCTTGGGGGGGGTGCGCGTGCACGCGTGCACATACATGTGCTCAAGGCAGGCTCATCTCTGCGTGCCCAGGCTCCCTGCAGACTTGCAAGAAAGCCTCTGGCTCTGGTGATATACCTAAACCTGCTGCATGATTGGTCGTACCTCCTTCTCCCCAAGCCCAGGCGAACCATGGGCCTAAAAGAGAATCTCCCTTAGCTTTTGACAGTATAGGGCTTATAACACATGCTATGGCAGCTCTGAATCTCACACAGAACCCAGGAATCTGGGACACACACACACACACTCATCCCCCAGCCACAGCTGTGGCAGCTCCAACACATGGCTTGGCTAAGCCTGCCAGGAGACGTCATCAGCATCATCCCCAGTGCCACGGGCAGCAGCCCAGCACCCAGGATCAAGCTGGTTCAGGTGTTGCAGCTGCATGTCTCCGGGGGTCTGTGCACGGATGTCTGAGGATGTGTCCTCGAGGGCAGCATGTTTTGTGAGAACCATTGACATAGGGCTCTGTACGTGTGCACGTGTGCGCGCGCATGTTAGATGCCTGTATTCATTGTGCATATGTGTATCCTAGATGCCTGTTTTGTGCCTTTGTGTGCATGTGCATGTGTCCTGCATGCCTGGGTTTTGTGCGTCTGCAATGGAGGCCTCAGTTCTTGTGCATGTGTCTGGGTGTGCATCAGATGCCTGGATTTTTCTGTGTGTCTCAGACGTATGGAATGTGTGTGCGTGTCCCAGATGCCAGGAATTTGTGCGCGTGTGTGAGAGAGTGAGATGCCTAGGGTTTGTGTGTATGCACATATATGTGTGTGTGTGTGTGTGTGTGTGTGTGTGTGTGTGTGAGGCACCTGAGTTGTGTGTGTGTGCCCTGGACGCCTGGAATGTGTGTGTGCGTACGTGTTTCCCAGATGCCTGGGTTCTTGTGTGCACATCCTGGACGCATGTCTGCACGCGGGTGTTTGAGCCCAAAGAATTCAAACACCCCGGACCCATGAGGCTTCTGTGGGTCATCAAAACCCCCATCTCTCATCTGTGAGAGGGGCAGGAGTGGAGGTCATCGAGGGACAGCATATGAACAGGGACACCCAGAGAGCCCGTCTGCAGCCCTGGCGTTTGCCATCACTGGATCAGAGCTATCAGAGGAGATGAGCTCTGTTTCAAAGCTATTCATGGATCCATCCCCTGTGAAATCAGATAGTCCCTGGGCGAGCCTGGCTATTGTAGCCGCCCCAACAACCTTCTGTAGCAATGAGTCCCATGGGCAAATGACCTGCTGGGGAAAAGGAAGTCCTGTATCTTCTGCCTTTTAAAGCCATTTTCTGCCCCTTGTTCCAGAAACCCAGTGCCACCCCACCACATCACATGCAATTACCTGGTTCACTGTGCCATTCATCTATCCCAGAAACACATGCAAAATAACTTTTGGGCCTTAAAAGGAAGGGGGGGGGGTATTAGATGACAGGCCCAAGTGGTGGGATGTGCCCCCACCCTTCACCTCCCTCGAAGCCACAACCCGGTCCTCTGGTCCTTAACCGTCCACGGTCGTCAACCCCTGTCAGTCAGTGCTGGGGGCCTCCATCCAGGCTTCTGGGCTGCTTGGCTGCCCCTCCTGGGCCTGTTCATGGTTCCCACCGCCTCTAGGCACCTGGAGCTCTTCCCCCTATCACTGCCTTGGCCAGACTGCCTGCCCTGGCACTGACTCTTATCTCCCTCCACGCCACCTTTCGGGTGCACCCTTCCCACCAGGCGCAGCTGCGGCCCCCGTGCTCAGCGGGCAGGCTGCTCCCCGGGGCACCGAGCGCAGCTGAACTGCAGCCCCTCGCTCCCCCGGGAGCTCCCACCTTACTGGGACCCAGTGCTTTCCCCTTAAAGTAGCAGGGGTCTTGGGCCCCCCTTATACCAGCCCCCTTTGGGAACACCCAGGCACCCGGGAATCCTCTGCCTGACCTCATCCCTGGGCAAAGGAGACGGGAAACACCTGGAGTGCATTTGTCAAGAACAACCTTTACTGGGAGGGCCAGGGGAAAATATCACAACCTACATCTATGGAATAACGTGTCATTATCGACCCCCGCTGATGGAGCCATGTCACACCAGGGTCTGGACCTTGTATGGAGGAATGTGTTGGAGGATGCCCCATGTCTGAAGAGCACGAAAGGCAGACCAGACATGCTGCTGCTCTCAGCACCACTCCCACAGCAAGGGCTAGAGATGGCGGGATCCGGGGGGATATATATGGGCACTTCCCAGACGCCAACTGCGGGGACTCCACGGTGACCATTAGCAGCGCACACGCGGAGTCAACCACGTCCGAGCGCCCGACCCTGAGTCACCTTCCCCGGCCTGCGCGCTGCGCGTGCGCGCTGCTGCAAGGCCCCGAACCACAACTCCCGGCGGGCTCCGCGCCAGCCACGTGATGCGGAAGCAGCTGGGGCACCACGTGCGCGGGGCGGGTCGCTGGCGCCTGGGGCCGGTCCCGGGGGGCGCAGGGGGCTTTGCTGGAGCGGGGCGGGTCCCCGGGGCCCGTGGGGAGACAGCCGGGCCGGGACAAGCTGCGGGGCGGCGGCTGCCCCTGCCGGCACGTGCAGGACACCCCAGACCTCGTCCTGCCGGCGGGGCCCCCGCAGCGCGGGAGAGCGGGCAGCAGGTGACAGCTCCTCAGGCGGGCGCCCAGGCCAGGCCCGCGGGACCCGCACGGGGTCAGCGCTGCCTGGATCCGCCGGCCTCGTTGTCGCGGGCCGGGGAGCCGGTCACCGCCCGGGAGAAGACCGGCCCGCACCCCCTGCCCTCCCCTCGCGGCGCGGGTGCAGACGCAGCACCGACGCCCCTCGGGCCCCTCTGCCAGGGACCGGTGTCCCAGCAGCACTGACGTGGGCTGTGATCCCGCCCTGGCCTGGCCTGGCGCACAGGTGTCGGTCCTCCTCTCCCGCTTCGTGTCTGCGGAGGTCTGTCAGCAAGAGCCGTGGGATTTTGGGTCTTTCTTCCCCCTTCTCCCGCACGCGGAGGCCTCCGGGTGCCGTAGTGTCAGGCGGGTCCAGGAGAAGAGCAGGGCTGTCCCCGCGCCGGCAGCACCAGGACCGACCTGTGCTTCTTCCCCGCCCGCAGGTGCAGGGACCGTGAGCAGAGCAGAGCTGAGCAGCAGCCCCCTGGGGAAGGGCCTGTAACCCTGGAGCTGCAGAGGACTTCGCCAGGGAGAGAGGGGCTCCCTGACACCTGAGCGGGGCCCGGGCAGGCCGTCAAACGGGGAGAGCATGGAGGTGAGCAGGGCACCAGGTCCGGCTGGGGGTGGGAGTGCAGCTGGGGCAGTGCCAGGAGGAGGCAGGGCTGCTGTGGAGCATTAGGGGAGGGAGAGACCTGCAGAGCGACAAGGCTCTGGTGACGGAGGCTGCAAACAGCCCGAGCCGGCCAGAGCCAGAGCTCCCCCCAGCACAGATCACCAGGGGTGCTGGCGCGGGAAGGCCTGGGCAGTGCGTGGAGCCAGGGATCCCCACCTCTGAAAGTGCTGCTTGGGCTGCCTCCAAGGACCCAGCAAGTAGAACGTGCTGAGCTGGGCCAGGGCAGACGCATGGACTCCCCTGTCCACAGCTGCAGCCACGTCATGTGTCAGCTCCATAATGGGCAAGTCTGCTCCCCGACCTGCCATGGCGAAGCTTGCACATAGTTGTAGCAGAGAGGAATTGCAGACAGGGCAGTGGGGGCTGGAAGCAGGTGGGACAGGAGATGCTGATGGTGTAACGCTTGTGACTGCAGCTCCAGGAAGTCTTTGAGGACGTGGCCGTGTATTTCATGCAAGAGGAGTGGGAGCTGCTGGAAGATGCAGACAAGGAGCTTTACCAGGACCAGATGCTGAGGAATTACCAAGCCCTCGTTTCCCTGGGTAAAGCTCTGGTTCTTGCTTCTCCGTAGACCTATGTGACCCCTGAAGTTTCTTGTCTTCTCCCTCATCTCATGGGCTTCTGGCTGATGGTTTAAGTCCTCTTCCTCCCCTCTGCTCTGTCAGTGATCAGGTCTGTCTGCCATCTCATAGGGATATATCTTCCTTCACTAGCTCCTGTCCAAAGACATTTAACAATCCCAGAGTGTTCAGTTCATGCTCTCTAGCTCCCCTCTCTTTTCCTTTGCCCATGAGGCAGCAGAAATTAGTGGAAGTCTTGTCAGCCGTTGCTGTTACAGCACACACATCATGCATTTCAACTCCTTTTCTCGTGTCACATTTTACATGTAATGGAAAGCTTCTGTCCACATTCCTTCTCAACATCTTTGTCTCCATAGACCACGGGCTCTGGTGTTTCTGTATTTACCTTGAGACCTGCGCTCTCGAGATGTCACTGACATTCTCAGAAGTTGTCTAGTCCTCTTCAAATCCCTCTGCATAGCAGATGCCCATCATTGTAATTAAAAGTGGGCTAGGTGCAGGGCCTCGTGAAAGCCATTTTCATTTCTAAGGATCTCTAATACACAGGCTTGTTCTGACTTGTGTGCAGGTTTGAGGTCCTTACTTCTTCCTAGCTCAATATGCTTCTCTGGTGCCTGCTTTTTCTTCCTGTTCCCCTAAAGGACTTCCTCAGGGAAGTGCTCAAATGCTTTTACTAGCTCCATCCATAGAGCTCTTAGAGGGAGAGCTTTCTCTTCCTTTCTGTAATTATCATGAAAATGTCTGAGGATTTTTGCACTCCTCTAAAAACATACTGGTTATCACTCATTTTGGTGGTCCTCTGGATTCCAGCTACAATTTCTTTTCCTTACCGTTTTCGGTGAGTGGCTAAGGAACTGCTCTCCTGTCATTGGATCACTAGTATTTATTGCCTTTCTCTGCCAACAAGAGATGAGTTATATTAGTCCCCTTTCAGCACCAAGCTTTTACCCTGTTCATTTTTCTAGGTGCGACACAGCAGTTCCCATCCTGTTCCTCTCCTACGTTTCAAGATCGTCCAGAGCCGGGGTATACAACTCTCCTGTTCACTTGTGTTTTTCAGTTAACTATTGCTCTCCTCGTTGGTTCTGCACTGTCCCCTGGACTTCCAACTTTAATTGACAGTATCAACACATGCAACTCTTTTGTGGCATCCTCCTTTCATTCAGTTTTCAAGATATGTCTTCCAGGCATGAAAGACCTGTTAGAGATCATGTGTTGATCCTTTCTAGAGCTAGCAGTA
Organism: Alligator mississippiensis; assembly: GCF_030867095.1. Lineage (NCBI taxonomy): Eukaryota > Metazoa > Chordata > Crocodylia > Alligatoridae > Alligator > Alligator mississippiensis. Next base: position 57,299,139 of record NC_081834.1, read on the forward strand.
GTGGGTTCCAAATCCAAGTCACTGATTCTTGCCTGGTGGTTTTTATCCAGCTTGGCAATTGTTTGCTCATTCCCTCTCTGCTTCAGTTTCTCATGCAAGTAGTTCAGTGCTGCTTCTCTGCTCCCTCCACTTTCTACACCAGGCTGCATGTCTGTGGTGCTGCCACACAACTTCACGCCATAGAACATGATGACAGCCTTGCCTGTGGAGGAGTGGGCCAGTGCATGAGAACAATTGGCTGGCCAAACGATATGGAAAGCGGGCAGGAAGAGAAAGTTAAGGGAGAGGCTGGGAGGCTGATGGTAACAGCACTAGCCAAGGCTCTCTCCTGGCCTAAGAGACCACAAGGGTGGGTTAAGCCTTTGTGGTCTGTAGTAAGGCTTATTATTATGGACTTATTGGGGTTTAAAAGGAGCCTGGATTAGCCAGTGGGCCCACAAGATAAAGACTGTACATAGTTTAAAGTTTGGGAGAAACCTGAGAGAAGCAGGGTGAATCCCAAACCCAATACACAGTTCTTGTCTTCTCTGCATAAAACTCGGTCAGAATTCAGCTTTGCCACTTCTTCAGGATTTCTATATCCTTCCTTAGGTCATGAAACCTATTTATTCCTCCACAACGTTTGCCACTGGGTTTTCCTTATGTGCCTGGGTTTTGCTGAAGACTACCTCAGCAGCTATAACCCCAACCTCCTTCCCTTGTTTCCCAAACTGTAACTGCATCAAGGTCTTTATTATTACAAGACGACTGTTGCTTGACTTCCATACATAGTTTAGGTTTTCTCTTATAACTTAATTTCTACCATTTCTCTCTCCCAGTTATGACTTAGGGCAGCTCCCAAAGCCATCAACTAGGACACTGTATTGGGCCACTAGGCTCTCACAAGATATCACACTTTCATTGTGGTTATAGCTTTCTTTCTAGCCATTGTGCTATTTGCGCTTGGATGGCCCTTTCTTTTAGATGTGATTTGAGCGTTCTCCTTGTTTTGGGAAACTGTAGATCATTTTAATATACATAGCGAATTGCCCATCAAGAATGACCCAAGGGGAGAGGTAGGAATGGAGCCCTGTGTCGGACCCCGCTCCCCTTCCTCCTCCGCCCGCCCCTCCCCGTGTCTGACCCCGCTACGATGGAGGGGCTTCTGCCTTTCCTCAGTTGGCCCCACTGCTTTTGAAGTGCTCTACCCTTTTTTTGGCACTGTGGAGGTGGTGCAGAGGGAGCTGCAGCGCCTAAGGCTGGAGGAGGAGGTGAAGCCGAGGGAGGGGCTGCCGCTTTTCCTCAGCTGGCCCTGCCTGTTGCTTCTAAAGTGCTCTTCCCAATTTTTAAAAATTGTTTAAGTTTATGCCACGTGTGGAGGTGGGGTGGAGGAAGCCGCCACACCGGAGGCTGCAGGAGGAGGCAGCTCTGGTGGAGGGGCTCCCATTTTAACGCAGCTGGCCTCACCCCGCCCATGCAGCCAGTCGGCACGTGCGCAGTCGGGCAAAAGCGTTACAGACAGACTAAGCCTTTTATTATATTAGAATAAAAAGCTTAGTCTGTCTGTTTGTAATGCTTTTGCCCAACCACACATGCACCGATTGGCTGCGGGGGCCCGGCAGGCAAGGGCAGGGCCAGCTGAGTTAAAACGGGAGCTTCTCCCCTGCCCCTCTTCCTCCCCCTGTCATTCTTGAAGGGCAATTTGCTAGTTTCCACATAATGGAATTTCACCTGCTGCAAAATGTCTCCTCGTTTAATTCTTTTGTCCCATATTCACAAATGCTGCGAACTTCCTTTTATCTGTGCAGTATCTCCCAACTTATGTACTGATCTCTGCCATGGGACTGTTCTCTCATTGGATGGGATGATTGCTTTAGTTGCACCTGTAGTTATCATAGAATGATCCTTTTCTAAGCCTTGTTTATGATGAATCACAGTCTCTCCCAGAAAAAAAAACTTTCAGTGTCAGCCATCTGTCGTGGATTCTTTTCACCACCGCAAGTCCTTGCTTTAAACCTTCACTGGGAATAAACTCATTTCCATGCCTTTGCCTGCAATGACACTCATAAGGTAAACATCCATCCATCATTGTGTGCAACGTCTTTTAATTTTGGTACCTTGAAACAGTAAAAGCTTGCACATTCTTCTTTCTAGTACATCACAAATTACTGCATCCCCACCCCTGTCCCTGGTGATTGTCAGTTTCCTACCCTTTTTCTACTTCAAAGTGACCCGTGCTTTCTTTCCTATGTCCATCTCTCCACTACATGGTGACAAGTACCATCATCTATTGAAGTTTCTCCGTGCAGCACTTTCCTTTTCATCCTAAATGCCCACCTCCCTTGTCCTTGAAGGCCCTAATAGAATCCATAAGTTCATTAGACCTGTTCCTTACATGCCAGTTGGTTCGTCTCCATTCAGGCCACAGTCACAAACACTCTTTAACCGCTGCCCCTCACAGGATATCGAGGTCTCACTCCTGACTTAATATGCCGCATCCAGGGAGGACAGGTGGAGCTGTGGGTCTGTGCTGATGAGGACCACAAGAGAATATCAAGGTCGGAGTGCCTCCTGCCAGGTGAGTTGTTGTGGCAGGCCCCCTTGCCCGACTCCCTTTCTCCTTCGCACCTGGCTGGGCACCAACTTATCCACACAGGGGAGAAGCCACATGGGTGCCATGAGTGTGGGAAGGGCTGTACCCAATCCTCCAGCCTGGCCTCACGTCAGCACATCCGCGCAGGACCGAAGCCATGCCAGTGCCCTGTGTGTGCAAAGAGCTTTGTTCTCCACTCTGACTTGGTTAGGGACCAACTTATCCACATGGTGGAGAAGCCATATCAGTGCTTTACATGTGGGAAGGGATTCACCGAATCTTCCAACCTTGCCCGGCATCAGCGCATTCACACGGGGCCAAAGCCACGTCAGTGCCTTGTGTGTGGGAAGTGCTTCAGGCGCTCCTCCCACCTATCCCAGCATCAGCACATACACACAGGGGAGAAGCCATATCAGTGCTCCGTGTGTGGAAAGAGCTTCACCCATGCCTCCAGCCTGGTCCAGCACCAGCGCATTCACACAGGTGAGAAGCCACATCGGTGCTCCACCTGTGGGAAGGGATTCACCCAGTCCACCACGCTGGTTCGCCACCAGCGCATCCACACAGGTGAGAAGCCACATCTGTGCCATGAGTGCGGGAAGATGTTCACCGTATCCTCTAGCTTGGCTGACCACCAGCGCATCCACAGAGGGGAGAAGCCATATCAGTGCTCCGTGTGTGGGAAGAACTTCGGCCACTCCTCCCACCTTTCCCGGCACAGTCGCATCCACACACGAGAGAATCTACATCAATGCTCCGTGTGTGGGAAGAGCTTCATCCAGTCCTCATGCCTGGCCCTGCACCAGCGCATCTGCACCAGCATGTCCACACCTCAGGTGCATCCATAATTCTGCCAGCAGTGCAGTAAACACTTGTGGATGTCCATTTGCTGAGCACCTGCATTCAGGCAAGCAGCCACGTGTTGGTGTAGAGCAGAAAGAGTTCACCCAGTATTTGGCTCTTTTAGGGTACTGCAGAACCCAAAGGAGTCGGAGGCTACCCCCAATTGTGATTGGGTTGTGGGGGGCTAAAAAAAACACTTCAGGCAGAGGTGAGCCCAGATGCTGGGGGAACTTATAAGGAGACGACGTTCATATCAGCCTTAGTGCCTCTGCCTTCCCCATCATTCTCCAAAAGCAGCCAGTGCTCCAGGGGCAGAAGGGTCTTCGCATTAGGGTGCCCTCCCTGAGATAACTGGTTCCAAATGATACCCAGGGACTGTCCTTGGCTGCCTCCCAGCTTCGTCCTCCCTCCTCGTCCCCAGGTTCTGGTATGAGGCCCTTGAGTTGCAGGAAGGAGGACGTTTATGCTTGAAGAAGCATTCTCTGCCTGCCACACTGACCTTCCCTTTTCTGCTCCCACCCCCTGAGCCCAGTTTGGCAGATTTTGCGTTTCAGCGTCTTTCCAGTACTACATACCACTGGATGCCTCATGCTGCCTCTGCCCTCCTCCTCTTCACTGCCTTCTTTATAAGGCATTTTCTGCTAAGGAAGCCCCACAACTGAATATGATATCCTGTGGATGGTTTCTGTATCTTGTCCAGAGCTGTGCAGTGGGAACAGACCAGGGCCCAGCACCCTTTCCAGAGTAATCACTGTAATCCAGGGGTTGTTACTAACCCTCAGGAACAAGAGCTGGTCACAGTAAAGGCTTTCCTCCCATGTCCTGTGCAGCAAGAACCCTGCACTTTTGGAGAAACCTCTGGCAAGGGAGCAATAGAGTCCCTTTTCTGGGGGAAATGGGGTAGCAGGACTGAAGGAGGTGCAGCCTGTGGCAGGTCCAGCCTCTCCTGTGAAAGGGTGGGAAAAGTCTGAGGCCATCTCCTGGGTGAACTGCAGCAAGTTATAACCTCCCATGGTGAAGCTGAGGCCTCCCGACTCAGAGCCTGAGTGCCACTAGTGCCAAAGCCCTTTGATTTCATGAGTGTTTTATAGAGGCGACTCTGAAAGGTTAATACCCCAACATTGAGCACTTTCTTTCCTTCACCTCCATAATTGTCCTCTCTGCTGTCCCACACCCCAATCCCTGCCAGCGTATAAAGCCATACCCCACTTTCCCTGTGTTACAGTGTTTTAAGGTAAAATTGTCTTGTGACTTTTGAATGAGCTTCTGTTTTTTGGCAGGAGGTCTGGCTTGTCTTGTTGCAGGTGGCCACAGAAAGGGAGGAAAGGGGACTTTGTTTGACATGTTGTGGAAGTGCCTGTTACTGGTTGAATCTCTAAGGGATTGGGGAGCAATGGGTGCTGGGGAGGGAGTGTGGGGCGAAGGGGAACATGGAGACGGATCAGTTAAGGTCACATATCTTCCCAAGTCTTGAGTTCAAAGCCTGATTCTCAAAGGCAGTTCTCATTAGTTTTTGTGATATCATCTCGTGGAGAAGAGGAGGGTTTGTTACAAAAGTAAGTGCATCAACACTTCTCTTCAGGGTCCTGAGCTGGGTTGAATAGGAGCTTGGGGTGGCACCTAAGTCTACCAAGGCCCTTGTTAGCAGAAACGGGTCAGGCCTCTGTGTTGATGCAGCCAACCTCCCTTGCTGCAAAGAGAAAGGCACAAGGGGGGCAGCTCAGGCCATGGACATAGGGCCTATCCCAGCAGTCCCCAGTCCTGGGGTGGGGCAATGTGGGGGTGCCAGACTGGTTTTCACAGCAATTCCTGTGGTGGAGGCTCATTCTGCCACTGCCAGTCTGCCCCCAGCCCCTCCCTCGCCCCAGGGGGCACCTGGATGTGGCAGCGGATCTGGAAGAACTCAGCCTGCACCTCGTGGCTGATGCTGAACTGTGCAGCCTTGCGCTGCTCCTTTCCTGGACTTCGCCCTGCATAGCTCCAGGACCATGGTGCCTGGTGGAGGGGAGTGGGTTGGGGGTAGACCCCATAGTACCTCCCACCAGAGCCTGGCTTCCCACAGCCCCGCTGGAGCCCCTGCACACCCCTTCAACCTGCTCTCCAGCACTAAGGAAGCCCCCCAGTGTCCCAGGACGCCTCTCGATTAGGACCCCACAGGGCCCCCACAAAGTCCTGTCCCCAGGGCATAGCCCCACCCCTTTGTTGCTGGCTCTGCCTCTCCATTTTGGCCCTGCCGAGCAGCCCACCTACTCCTTCCTAGAGTCTTGCCCACAGCTGGGCCACACCCCTTGGGACTGGCAACTAGGCCCTGCCCCTTGGCGCAGCCTGCCACACCTGCTGAACCAAGTCCTGCCTCCAAAGAGTAAGACCATTCCCCTAAACTGCAGGCTATGCACTCAGCAGAGGCTCTAACCTAGGGGTAGGCATCAGCCCATGGGCTGAATCTGGCCCACCAGGCCATCCTAGCTGGCTCATGGGCTCCCTAAAAAATTTAGAAAATTAATGTTTATTTGCCCCTGGCTGCCTGTCAAAGGTAATAGGAGACAGCAGCAGTAGGACCCAGGGAGAGCTGCCCACAGGACTAAGCAGCCACAGCAGCAAGGCCTCCTGGCTGTGCCCCACCCCATTTGCTGCTGTGCTGCCACTGCTCCCTTCCCCTACCCACAGCTCCATCACATTATGCTCCCTGGCACCTGGCTGCAGCACCAGGCAGCAGGACTTCAGTGGTGAAGCACTGGAATGAGTTACCTAGAGAGGGTGGAGTCTCCATCCTTGGAAGTTTTTAAGGCCCAGCTTGACAAAGCTTTGGCTGGAATGATCTAGTTGGGGATGGTCCTGCTTTGAGTGGGGGGGTTGAACTTGATGATCTCTTAAGGTCCCTTCCAAACCTAATTTTCTATGATTCTGTGACTCAGCAGGAACTGGCTTGGCCCCACGATTCTCAGCTGGCTCCATGTAGTGCCAGTCAGGCTGAGCTGGCTCCTGCTGCGTCCTGCAGTCTCAACCATACAGCTGGGACATGGTGCTGGAGTGGGAGGGTGGAGACGGGAAAACAGCAGGAGAAAGGCAGCGGTGGCTGATGGAGGGGGGAAGTGGCGGTGAGTGGGATCATGGGGCCTGCACCAGTGCCCTGGGGCCAGGAGCATGGAGCGCTGGTGGAGGCTCTGCCTGACACACAGAGCAGGAGATTGACTGTGGGCAAACCCTCTCCCTCCACATGTTACACAACACTCCCCAGTCACCTCCCCACCCCCCCATGCACACCCCTATAAACCCTATGCCCACTCACACCCCCTATGCTCCCACACACCCCCACCCCCCATACCTGTCCACCCATACCCCCCAGACTCGCCCACCATATACAAGAGCAAGACTTCATGGTAAGCTATGATACTACAACTTCCAGGTACACTATACAAACACATAAAAATCAGGATGAAAGTATTTTCTTTAATGAAATAAATGAATGTTGTAGTACATGTTCGATTCTTAGAATATAATTGGGTATTTTTCTAGTTATGAGATGGCAAGCCCCTTGCTGAAAGGAGTACTTCGGGGGACAAGGGGAGGGACTTCTGGTGGCAAAGGTTGAGTTTGGGGATGGGACTTCCAATCCCAAGATGGTGACCAGGGGGCGCGGCACCTGTCAAGGGGCAGGGCTACCTTTCCATCCCTCAGTGGCTTGCTGAAACTCCTTAAACGGCCCTCTGCCCAAAATACTTGCCTGCCCTGCTCTGCCCCATTCTTGAGGCCACCCCCTTGAGACCGCACACCCATCCCCTCCTGCTCTGATTCATCAGGCCCCCAATGTTCGATCTCCGACCTGTTCCCCACCCACCTCCCTCCTGTCTACCTGGCTGGGAGTGTCAGCCTCTGCCCCACGCCAGGAGCAGCAGTGGGAGCAGTGCGTGCTCTGGATCAAGGGTGCGGGACATGGGGCAGGGGTCTTGAGGGCTGCGTCCCGGGGTCTTCGGTTCCTGCAAGCAGCTGGCAGCAGGGGAAGGGTCAGGTCATAGTGCAAGAGGAGCAGCTTGGGTGCTCCCAAGGGCCACAACATCTGTAATGCAGGGGCCACAAAGCGCTGCTCCCTGCAGCCGGGTTGGGGCCACGGGTCATTCTCACTACACATGTGCATCCCCCAGCACAAAGGTGCTTTCCCTCAGCTGGGCCTTGTTGTGCTGCCCCGGAGCCGCAGTGATCTTGTTCCTGTCCCAGCAGCAGTGCTCGCTGCCCCTTGCCCTTGCCCCTGCCCCTGCAAGCTCTGGAGGCCCAGGGAGAAGCTGACACACGTGTCCAAGAGATTCCCCCATGACGTGGCCAGGTCATGCAGGTCCCGCCAGGCCTCTGTCCTGCTGGCGATGTCCCCGTGACAGGAGAGCTGGGAGCTGGCAGCAAATGAAAGCTGCTCATGCAGGTGCCCAGGCCAGGTCAGCCCCGGGAGCAGGCGAGGGGCAGCGGCTCTGCTCTGCCTGGCAGCAAAAGGCCGCGTCCCTCCAGGGAGACATCTCTGCAAGAACAGGTGGAGGGGGTCAGTGCTCCAACAGATCGGCCTTCCTCGTTGTCGCGGGCCGGGGAGCCGGTCACCGCCCTGGAGAAGACCGGCCCGCACCCCCTGCCCTCCCCTCGCGGCGCGGGTGCAGACGCAGCACCGACGCCCCTCGGGCCCCTCTGCCAGGGACCGGTGTCCCAGCAGCACTGACGTGGGCTGTGAGCCCGCCCTGGCCTGGCCTGGCGCACAGGTGTCGGTCCTCCTCTCCCGCTTCGTGTCTGCGGAGGTCTGTCAGCAAGAGCCGTGGGATTTGGGGTCTTTCTTCCCCCTTCTCCCGCACGCGGAGGCCTCCGGGTGCCGTAGTGTCAGGCGGGTCCAGGAGAAGAGCAGGGCTGTCCCCGCGCCGGCAGCACCAGGACCGACCTGTGCTTCTTCCCCGCCCGCAGGTGCAGGGACCGTGAGCAGAGCTGAGCAGAGCAGCAGCCCCCTGGGGAAGGGCCTGTAACCCTGGAGCTGCAGAGGACTTCGCCAGGGAGAGAGGGGCTCCCTGACACCTGAGCGGGGCCCGGGCAGGCCGTCAAACGGGGAGAGCATGGAGGTGAGCAGGGCACCAGGTCCGGGTGGGGGTGGGAGTGCAGCTGGGGCAGCGCCAGGAGGAGCCGGGGCTGCTGTGGAGCATTAGGGGAGCGGAGAGACCTGCAGAGCGACAAGGCTCTGGTGACGGAGGCTGCAAACAGCCCGAGCCGGCCAGAGCCAGAGCTCCCCCCAGCACAGATCGCCAGGGGTGCTGGCGCGGGAAGGCCTGGGCAGTGCGTGGAGCCAGGGCTCCCCACCTCTGAAAGTGCTGCCTGGGCTGCCTCCAAGGACCCAGCAAGTAGAACGTGCTGAGCTGGGCCAGGGCAGACGCATGGACTCCCCTGTCCACAGCTGCAGCCACGTCATGTGTCAGCTCCATAATGGGCAAGTCTGCTCCCCGACCTGCCATGGCGAAGCTTGCACATAGGTGTAGCAGAGAGGAATTGCAGACAAGGCGGCGGGGGCTGGAAGCAGGTGGGACAGGAGATGCTGATGGGGTAACACTTGTGAACACAGCTCCAGGAGGCCTTTCAGGACATGGCTGTGTATTTCATGCAAGAGGAGTGGGAGCTGCTGGGAGATGAAGACAAGGGGCTTTACCAGGACCAGATGCTGAGGAATTACCAAGCCCTCGTTTCCCTGGGTAAAGCTCTGGTTCTTGCTTCTCCGTAGACCTATGTGACCCCTGAAGTTTCTTGTCTTCTCCCTCATCTCATGGGCTTCTGGCTGGTGGTTTAAGCCCGCTTCCTCCCTACTGCTCTGTCAGTGATCAGACCTGTCTGCCATCTCGTAGGGATATATACTTCTTGATTTCTTGCTGTCAAAACACATTTAACAATCCCAGCACGCTCAGTTTAGCATTGTGTAAATCCCCTTTCTTCTTTCTTGGTCAAGATCCAGTAGAAGTTAGTGGAAGTCTTGTCAGCCTCTGCTGCTGAAGCATGTGTATTATCCATTTCCTCTACTTCTCTCATGACACGTTTTACATGTGATGGGCCCTGGTGCTTCTCACAAGCAGTCACTGGAAGCTTCTGTCCAAGTTCCTTCCCAACCTCTTTGTCTCCATGAACCACAGACTCTGGCTTCGATATATTTACTTGGAGACCTCTGCTCCCGACATCACTCTGCCATTCTCAGAAGTTGTCTTGCCCTCCTCAACCCCCTGCAGAGCAGGTGCCCATCACCATAATCAAAAGAAGTGGGCTAGGTGCAGGGTTTCATGAAAGCCATTTTTTATTTCCAGGGGATTGTTCTGGCTTGTGTACAGGTTTGAGGTCTTACTAGATCAGTTTGTTTCTCTGGTTCTCGCTTTTCCCTTCGGTTCCCCTAAAGGACTTCCTTGGTTAAGAGCTTAAATGTTTTTACTATCTCCACAAAGCCCATATATAGAGGGAGCTTTTTCCTTTTTTCTGTAATTAATTTGAAAATGTCTTGGGGGAGGGGTTGCGCTCTTCTGAAAAAGTAGTGGTTATCACTCATTTTGGTGGTCCTCTGCATTCCAGTTGCAATAGCTTTTTCCTTAACGTTTTCAGCAAGTGGCTAAGTAACTGTTCTCCTGTCACCAGGACACTGGTATTTACTGCATTGCTCTTTGAGCAAGAGCTGGGATAGGATAATAGTCCCCTTTCAGCCCCAAGCTCTTATCCCGTTCTGTTTTCTAGGTGTGACAGTAATTCCCACCCTGTTCCTCTCCTATGTTTCAAGATCATCCAGAGCCGGCGTATGCAACTCTCCTGTTCACCTGTGTTTTCAGTTAACTACTGCTCTCCTCGTTGGCTCTGCCCTGTCCCCTGGACTTCCAACTTTAATTGGCAGTGTCAACAAATGCAAATGTTTTTGGGGTCATTCTACTTTTATTCAGTTCTCAAAACATGTCTTCCAGGCATGAAAAACTTGTTGGGGGCCATGGGTCGATCCTCCTTTCTAGAGTTAGTAGCAGTGGGTTCTGAATCCAAGTAATTTGTTCATGCAGGCAGGTAGACGATGATGACAGCCTTGCCTATGGAGCAGTGGGCCAGCGGATGAGAACAGTTGGCTGGCCAAAGGATATGGAAAGCTGGCAGGAAGAGGAAGCTGGGTGGAGAGGCTGGAAGGCTGAAGGTAGCAGCACCAGCCAAGGCTCTCTCCTGGCCTAAGAGACCACAGGGGTGGGTAGACCTTTCATGGACTAATTAGTGTTTAAGAGGAGTTTGGAGGGGCCGGTGAGCCAAGAAGGTAAAGACTCTGCATAGTTTAATGTTTGGGAGAAACCTGAGAGAAGTAGGGTGAACCCCAAACCTGCTACACGGTTCTTGTCTCTTCTGCATGAAACTTGGTTGAAATCCAGCTTTGCCCCTTCTTAAGGACTTCTCCTGACTTCGATACCTTATGAAGTCTATGTATTCCTCCATGAGGTTTGCTACCTGGCTCACCTTATGGGACTGGCTTTTGCTGAAGACTACTTCAGCAGCTGTAAGTGTAAACTCCTTCTTCATATCCCAAAGCGTATCTGCATCAAGCTCTTAATTGTTACAAGATGACCATTGGTTGACTTTCCTGCATAGTTCAGGCTTTCTCTTATAACTTAATTTCTACCATTTCATGCCTCCCTCAGTTCTCTCTCAGATGTATCTTTGGGAGTTGCCCTAAGTCATCAAGTAGGACAGTGTGTTGGGCGACTAGGCTCTCACAAGATATCACACTTTCGCTGTGGCTATAGCTTTCTTTCTAGCCATTGTGCTATTTATCTGTCTTGGATGGCCATTTCTTTTGCATGTCATTCTAGGGTTCTCCTTGTTTTGGGAAACTATGTAGATCATTACCACATAATGAGATTTCGTGTGCTGCAAAATGCATCTCCTTGCTTTATTCTTTTGTTCATATACATGATTCCCATGAACTTCCTTTTTCACCTGCAGTGTCTGCCATCCTACGTACTCACCTCTGCCGTGGGATTGTTCTCACATTGGATGGGATGATTGCTTTAGTTGCACCTGTAGTTATTATAGAATGATCCTTTCCTAAGCCTTGCTTATGATGAATCACACTCTTTCCCAGAAAAAAAAACCTCATAAGGGTAAATGTTATCCATCCATAAGTGTTTGCAGTGTCTCTTCATTTTGGTTCCTTGAAAATAGTAAAAACTTTCTCATTCTGCTTTCTAGTACATCACAAATCACTGCATCTTCATCCCTGTCCCTGGTGACTGTTGGTCTCCTACCCTTTTTCTACCTCCGAGAGGCCCACGCTTTGTTTCCTAAATCTATTTCTCCACTGTGCGGTGACAAGGACCATCATTTAATGAACCTTTCTTCCTGCAGTACCTTCCTTTTTAATCAAATCCTTTGATTAAATTCACCAGTGCTGAAAGGATCTTTGCCTGGCCCACATCACACAACTCTGGAGAAGCAGGGCTGGAACAGACCTCCAGCAGTCTCTAGTCTGATCCCCGGCCGGAGGTAGGATCAGCCGACTGCAGGGACCCAGACTTGTTCCCATAGACCAGGGATGGGCAAAATGCGGCCCCGGGGCCGGATGTGGCCTGCCAGGCCATTCTATCTGGCCTGTGGGGCCCCTAAAAATTTAGAAAAGTAATATTTATCTGCCCTGGGCTGCCTGTCATGTGGCCCTTGATGGCTTGCCAAAACTCATTAAGCGGCCCTCTGCCCAAAATAATCACCCACCCTTGCCATAGACCCTTGGAAAGAGTGGGTGGAAGGGGTGAGCTCAGAAGGGGCTATTTTGGACGCTTCCCTTCTCTCCAGGCAAATGGTCTCTGATCCAGGTATGACTAGAGTTGCCAAATAAGTGCTTTTGGCAGGATTCCCTGCTCCCTGGCTGCTGGGAGCATGTCTTCTTCCCAGGGCCCTGTCCCTGGTGGAGGGGTCCGTTTTCAGCAGCTTCAGTCAGATGCATCCATGAGTCTGTCCCCACCATTCCTGGAAGGGGACGGTTTTCCAGAGGAGAGGGGCTGTCAGGATCCTGCTACAGAGGTGATGATTGTATGGGCTTTCCAGGAGGATGTACAGAACAGAAGCGGGGCAGTGCGTCCCTGCTGTAGGAGGCACACAGAGCTGGCTGAGACCTGCTCCCACTTCGCAAGAGCCAGCCTGCCCCCAGCTCTGTCTTTCTGGAATGGCTGCAGGCATTGGCAGCAGGGGGGGAGGTAAATATCCACACCACGCTGGGGTCTCCGGGGACACTCAAGCCTCCCTGATGCATTTGGCCTCACAGAGAAGGAAGCAGCTCTGGATGCAAGCTCTGTCATCCTTCACCATGAGGTGAAGGTCAGGGAGGCCATAAGGCAGGTCTCTGATCTCTCCTGCATTGATGTCCAGCTCTGGGGGAAGGTGAGGAACTTTGGCCTCGGCTCTCAATCACTAACCTGTCCCTACTGTGGATCTGGCCCCATATCACAGCCGTGTCCTCGGGGAACTTCCCCTCCATGGAGCAGCACAAGGGCATCTGGCCGTGCAGACACCACTCCGGCCCCTACATCTCAGAGATGGAGTAGGCTGCCCAGAGATGGCTGCCCAGTCTTGGTTCAGAGCAACACACAGGATATAGGCAGCTTGCAATAGTCCCAGAGCTGTCTCTGGCCTGAGATTGGGGCTGAGACGGGTAGGGAAAGCAAGAGTGTCCCCAAGAGCAGGAGGGTCTAATCTGTCCTGGGGAGAGGCAGCCCCTGTTGCTGGAAATGCCTCTGCACCCCCATGCATCACTGCCACACTCCCCCTGCTCCAGCCCCTCTGCTCCTTTCATGGCCCAAGGATATCTGCTACCTTTCTTATTTTCCCAGAAGTAAAGGGCTGCGGGGGCCACAGGACACCTCTGACCACGGCACATGTGACCCGCTCCTGCACAAAGAGGTGGGAGGAAAGAACAAATCAGAGCTCAGCTCACAGTGCTGCCGAAGGGCATGGGGTCTTCCTCTGAGGTCCCAGAGCTAGTCCCCACCACCCCCCAGCCAGGCCCAGGCCATGTTAATGTGCGGTGGAACAATGTAAATCAAAGCAATTTCAGCCATCAGTTTACATCTGGTTTCCATCATCAGTTTTAACCCATTTTTGCCTTGTCTTCATTGGGGAGCAAGCAACACAGCTGGTGCCCACTACTGGGGTCGGGGTGGGGGAGGGGAGGACAGCTACTGAATGGGTGGGCGATGTTGTGGGAGAAAACTCCCTGAAGTTCGTTGTCTAGCCACAAAGGAACCAAGCAACATGGGTAAAGGCTTCCTGCAGTTTATTTGCTCGAGCAAAGACCATAAGAAAACAAGGAGGCCAAATGGCCCTGACTAAAAGGCGGGGCGTTCTTTTATACTCTTTACAAAAAGGCAAGGCATCAGCAGTAAACAACATTTCCATATAAGGTAACACCAAACCCACATCTGCGCATTTTCCACTAAACCTGGTACTTTTCCACAAGCGGCGGTTACAAAAGTAGGTCAGCAAAAACTGCAATGCAATAAGCTATCCTTGAACTCTTGAACCTTTGAACTCCCTGAGTACATGACTGCTCCACTTTAGGGTGATGGCTTCCTTGCCCATCACAGTTCCCCCCTTTGTTCCAAGCTTCCAGAGGAAGTTTTGGAACATTCATTTAGGTAGTTAAGTTCTAGTGGGGTTAGATCTCCACGGTTGTTGTTGCTGGATATTTGTACGAACTGACCGTACATTTTTAGTTGCTTTTGCATAAGCTGTTGTCCTAAAGAACACAAGCATTGAAAACAACATATCAGACAAACTATTACTATAATAACTCCAATAATGCTTAGCACAAAGGTTCTTAGCCATCCAGTAAGAGAAGGGAACCAACTATCTAACCAAGTGAGGGACGTATCCTTGGGGATTTTTGCTATGTCCTCAGCTCTTTGGATGTGGACAGCAGCATCATTGAGATGAGTTTGTACTATAGTAAAGAAACTGTTAACCCAGACACAGCATTCTTGTCCAATAACTGCACATGTACCTCCTTGGGCAGCGAGGAGGAAATCAAGGGCTATACGGTTTCGAATTACCATTTGTCGAAGCTCTTCCTGGGTGGTGGCTAAAGCAGCGACAGCACTTGAAAGCTGTCAGTGGCCTTCACTGAGTTCGTGGGCCAGAATTTCTATTACAGCTTGGAGGCGCAAGGTATATCTTCCAAGACATGCAGTACCTACTCCAGGGAGTATACCGGCTAGGAAGCACCCAATTAGTTTTCCTTTGGTAAGCGGATTTTTTTGATAATTTTCCAGCATATCTCGGCTTCCTTGTAAGTCTCTTTTATTTCGCCACCTTCCTTGGGGAAAGTGTGCTAGAAAGGAGGTAGGAGGTTTTAGCATTGCTGGGTAGCAGATGCCTTTTCCATTTGCAGGAATTATATGGTAGGCACGAGAACCGCAGATCCAATATTGCCCTATGAAGGCAGCACGATTTGAGAATGATTCAGGAAATGGAAGGTTGCTGGTTCCCACGCTCAATACTCCTCAAGCACCCTTTTTTGCATAGGAAGCATTAAAGGTGCCATTGACAAAGCACTAACCTAGAGTGGAGTCACTGCATGCATAGTACCACAGCGGGGGAGTAGAGGGAGTGGGGGTACATGTAGGGTTTTTTCCATCGGTTAAATTCGTAGCACTATAGAAATTATTATACGAGTTGCAGAAAGTAGGCTTTGCTGTATTATTATTACGCCAGTCTCCTCCAGTCAAACTAGTAAAATAGTGGTAACATGTGCTGTTGCCTAAGTCAATGCAGTTTGGTGCTGAGCAGTTTACATAAAAGCACCAATCCCCAACAACAGGCTTTACTAATAGGTATTCCTGTTGATTCTGGTCCCAAGTTTGGCTAGCGGGATTTAAAAATGACTCGATTTGGCCCAAAGGAACGGGAGTCATGGGAATTCCCCCTTGGGTGTGGAGAGGGAGATGGCTGCACACCCAACAGTTACTTTGGTTTTCCGCTATAGCAGCTCTCTCAACGTATTGGAGGTACATGTTGTCATCAGAGGCAAGGGGAGCAGCATATTTAAGAGCAGCCTTAGCCTTAGCTTTAGCCTGTGCTGACTCTGCGAACTGTTTGTAAATTGGGTGGCTAGGCTTTACACAATATTCTACTCCAGAACGAAATACTCGGACTTCTGCTGAACCACAGCAACATGAGGGAGGATACCAGCGAGCAACGTTGACCTTACCGTCTATTTCAAAGGGTTCGAATGAATCGCTTATCCAGGCAGGGAAACCGCGGACGCCAGGAGTAGCACATCTGCAGCAACTGGCAGCCATAGCCGACCCCGGTAAAGGACCCATTTCCCCAGCAAAGAGAAAATTAGAAATAACATAGTTATAAAAGCCACACTATAACAAAAATCAGCACAAACAGTATGAGCAACCCTGCAGCTCCAGTAACTGCTCTTCCGGGGCACGTTACAGTCCCAAAGTGTTCGGTTCTGGCTGGTCCAAAAGTGTCTAAAGGATGCCGTACTTGGAGTTCGGTTTTCTCTGGATCGGGCGGGATTCCAAAAGGGTGACAGTTCATTAGTTAATTTTGGTTAGTTTGAGTTTTATATTATCTAATGGGCTGCAGGTCCAGGAGGTGTTTGTTTTTATATTTTCGTCTGCTTCTGACCTACCCTTGTCACGGTCAGGTAGGCGTGCAGCGCTCCCGTGAAGTCCGCAGTCGTCTTCTTCTGGTTTTCCATTTTCCAAGTCAGGGAAGCTTGCATTGGAGCCGATTGTGAGCTCTGGTGAAACTTCTCTCTTCTTTGTACGAGTATAATGAATCCAGTTGTCTTTTTCTGCTACCTTTATGGCGGTATGGGAGGTAAGAAGGACTTGATACAGTCCTTGCCACCTAGGTTCAAGGGGAGATCATTTCCAAGTTTTTACGTACACCCAGTCTCCAGGCTGGATGCGATGTGCAGGAACATCGGCAGTTAAGGGTTGGCTCAAAGCAGCATACCTATGGAGAGATTTTAACTGAGACTATAGAGATAAAAAATAAGAGGTGAGTTCTTCATCGCTGAAAAGAGAGGAGGTGTGAGCCAGTAATAAGGAGAAATGTTGGGGAACAGGGTGTCCAAACAATAGTTCATAAGGGCTGAGCTTTAGTTTTCCCCTGGGGGTGGTTCGGATGGACATAAGAGTTAATGGAAGAGCCTTGATCCATTTTAACCCGCTTTCAGCACAAAGTTTTCCAATTTTTTGCTTTAGGGTCTGATTCATTCTCTCTACTTGTCCTGAGCTTTCTGGGTGCCAAGGGGTATGGAATTTCCATTCTATTCCTAGGCAGCTGGCCAGTGTTTTATTTATGTCAGCTGTAAAATGTGATCCTTGATCGCTTTCAATGGTACGTGGGGGGCTAAACCTGGGTATAATTTCGTTAAGAAGTATTTTTACTACTTGTTGCGCTGTGGCTCTTCTGGTGGGGAAGGCTTCTACCCACCCCGTGAGTTGGTCCACGATTACTAGGAGGTTTTTGTATCCATTGTCTTTAGGCATATCAGCAAAATCTATTTGTAGTCTTTCAAAGGGAGTATAAGCCCAGGGGCGGGCTCCCAGGGGTCCTGATTTTTCCCCTTTGATATTAAACCTTTTGCATATACTGCAGTGTTCTAAAAGCTGTTTTGCTTCCTGGTAGACCCCGGGTGCGTAGCACAGCCTATTAGTGATAGCGGCAAGTTTTTCGCAACCTAAATGTTCGCTTTGATGGAGTTGTTGTAGATAAGGTCTAAGGGCTACTTTAGGTAGCACTATCCTTCCGTCCGGCACTCGCCATATTCCATCTTCCTCACAGGTGGCTCCAGCCGCTTTCCATCTTTGTTGTTCTAAAGGCAATGCAAACTTGTACATTTTTGGCTTTAGCGATACTCCCAAATATGCCTTTGACTGAGGAATTTGAGTTTGGAAGGCTAGGGCGGATAGCGGCTGTAGGGCCACTGCCTGGGCTGCTGCATCGGCCAGGGCATTGCCTTTTGAGACTTGATCTCCCTTTTTGGTGTGGGCTGGGCAATACATTACAGCTATGGCCTTTGGTGACGTTATAGCATGTAGGAGATCACGGACTTGTTTGGCATTTGCTATTTTAGTTCCAGAGGCTATCATAAATCCTCTTTGTTTCCACAATTGTCCAGTGGCATGACAGATTCCGAAGGCATACTTAGAATCAGTCCAAATATTTACAGAGTGGCCCGATGCTAATTGACAAGCTCGTGTAAGGGCAGTAAGTTCGGCCACCTGCGCGCTCAACTGCCCAGGCAGTGGTTCAGCTTCAAGTACTTCAAACAGAGTTACCACCGCATAACCCGTTTTTCTAACCCCGTTAACTATTTTTGAAGAGCCATCTACATAAAAAATTAAGTCAGGGTTGTCTAAGGGTAAGTCACTGAGATCTGCCCTGGGTTTGTCTGAAAATGCTGCAACTTGAAGGCAATCGTGGGAGTCTGGCTCACCGTCGTTGGGTAGAGGTAATAGGGTAGCCAGATTCAGGGTATTGCATGTTTCTATGACCAGGTTTGTGGCCACTAAGAGTGTGGTTTCATATTTGTTCATTCTTTGATGAGAAAAATGTTGAGTATTTTTCTGGAGGAGGAGGAGGGTTACTGCGTGTGGGGCCTTTAGGATAAGGGGTATCTGAGGACTAATTCCTGGGCTTTCTCGACTATTGTTGCAGCTGCTGCCACTGCACGAAGGTATCCCACTCCCCGCTTTGCCACTGGATCCAGTTGTGCAAAGAAGTAAGCTACTGGGCGTTGGGTGGTGCCTAAGGGTTGGGTAAGTACCCCAGAGGCTACTCCTAGTCGCTCATGGACAAAGAGCGTGAAAGGTTTTCGATAATCTGGTAGCCCTAGGGCAGGAGCAGAGGCTAGAGCTGTTTTTATATTGCTGAAGCTGCGGGCGGCTTCATGATCCCAAAAGACTGGCTCTTCTGCATCTTTTGTGGTAAGCTGCACAAGTGGCTTGGTTAAGTCTCCGAAGGCTGGGATCCAAGAGCGACAGAACCCTACCATTCCCAGCAGACCTCTAACCTGACACTTTGTTATAGGTTTGGGGATATTTAGAATGGCTTGGATTCTGTCATCACTAAGGCGTCATTGGCCTGGCTCTAAGACATGTCCTAAGTATTTAACAGTGGATTTACAGAACTGAAGCTTGCTTGGTGACACCTTGTGACCCTTGGTGGCTAGGACAGTAAGCAAGATGATGGTGTCCTGGTAGATGCCTCTGATGAGGTAAAGCATAAGAGTAAATCATCCACGTTTATTAAGAGGGATGAGGAGTTAGGAAAGGTAACATCTTGCAAATCTTTGTGAAGAATCTGAGAAAAAATGCTGGGAGATTCTACATATCCCTGGGGCAACCTTGTCCAGGTCAGTTGAGAAGAACCCCAGGTGAAGGCAAAAAGATATTGGGATTCAGGGTGGATGGGGATGCTGAAGAAAGCTGAACAGAGGTCTACTACTGTATAAACAGCAGTGTCAGGGGGTATTGCAGTTAAGATAGTATTGGGGTTAGGAACAACAGGATGTGAAGGAATGACATACTTATTAATTTGTCTGAGGTCTTGAACAAAACGCTAAATGGGCTTCCCGTCTGGACCGGGCTTAGGCTTTTTTACTGGAAGTATGGGAGTGTTACAAGGGGACTGACAGGGAATTAAAATTCCTTGTTTAACAAAATCTTCAATTAAAGGCTTAAGTCCCTCAATTGCCTCTGTTCTTAAAGGGTATTGGGGTACTCTAGGTGGTTCGACATTGGTACAAATTAGAATTTTGACAGGATCTGCAGATTTTAACACTCCCACGGAGCTGGAGGTGAGGCCCCAAAGTTCTGGGGTACCGTTTCTTTTAGAACAAGGGGAAGAGACTGCAAGTTTGAGTTCTCCATAACTGCAAGCGCTGTAGCTAGCATAGGGATCTGGGAGGACAGAAACATTAGGGTAATTCCGTTGGGTGAGCACTGTATGGTGGCTTGTAGCTTGCAAAGAAGATCCCGTCCAAGAAGGTTTACAGGACCAGTTGCTAGAAGAAAAGAGTGTTCTGCTGAAAGGGGGCAAACTTTGATGTTTGTGGGTTGAGAAAGTGAGCAACGGAAGGGTCTACCTTCGATTCCCATAACTGTGACTTGTCTTTCACTTGGTGAAAGATGTCCTTTGGAAATACTGGAAAAAGTTGCCCCTGTGTCTAGCAGGCACTCGTAGACGTGTCCTCCTATTTCTAGGGGTATCAGAGGGTTTTGAGCACTGAAGTTTAGGGTGACTTCTTTGGGTTGGACAGAGCATAGTTGCAAAAGGTGGCATGTAGAATCTCCCTCATCACGTCAGACGTCAAATTGGTTTTGAGCAAAATCTGGGGTAACAGTAGCGAATGGAGGGTTCTTAAACTTTTTGTTTTCAGGGTTATCACTTGGGGACCTTTTTGGTCTTAGTTTACACTCTGTCTTCCAGTGTCCTTCCTGTTTACAGTAATGGCATACATTGGGCCCATATGGTTGGTGGGTGCGGCCTGGTGGTCTAGGCGCAAAGGGCCTTGGGCCATGGGGCAGATTGGTTCTATAGGGATTTGGCGGCTGAATTACCGCTGCCAATATGCGAATGTTGGATTGGTCTTCCCTTTGTTTTTCTTTTTTCTTCTTTTCTTCTCTTCCATTAAAGGTTTTAGTAGCAATGGCCAAGATTTTGGCCATGAATTTGCCTCAACACCCTCGGTGTTATGTTGGAGTTTCTTTCTAGTATCTTCACTAGCCTGACTTATGAATACAAGTCTTAACACAGGCAAAGTGGCAGGTGGCTCGGGGTCCGTGTTTCCATGTTGGCACATAGTTTTACAGAGTCTTTCAAAGTAGTCTGAAGGGTGTTCTTCTGGACCCTGAACAACACCTGTCACCTTGGACCAATTTGCAGTTTTATCTCCTGACTTTTGTAGTCCTTCTAAGATACTTTCCTTTAGCATTCATATTGCATTTTTCCCTTCTTCTGGGTTGTAATTCCAATTTGGATCTTGCCTAGGTATGCCATTAGGCAAGGGGTAGTTTTGATGCTGTTGATCAGCTAGAAATTGGTCAGCATGGCGCAGTACTTGGGTTTTCTCATCTGAGGTTAAGAGGCTTTTGAGAAGTTGCATGTTGTCTGACCACGAGGGATGATGGGTCACGAAGATAGTTTTAAAATGCCTTAGGACTATTTCTGGATCATCTCTAAGTCTGGGAGTATTTTCTTGCCACTTTAAGAGGTCAGTGGTGGTGAACGGAGTATGTGTTCAGTGACTGATAACTTGGCCATTATCACCAGGTACTGGGTACTCTCTCAGGGGAGCCAGAAGGCTAGGGTTAGGTACTCGTTGTCGGGTACGATTAGCTATGGGAGTTGAATCAGTGTTTGGGGAGGTTGAGTCTGGAGAGGGATGCCTTGATCCCTCTACAGGCTCAGGACTTGGGCGGTCGCCAGGAGGCAGTCAGGGTGACGCCTCCCCACGATTTCCCAAGTCCCCTGCCGGCACAGGAATGAACAGATCAGGTGGGATTAACGGTGGGGCAGGGCCGGGAGGTCGAGACATAGGTCTATAGTCATCTTCTGAATAAGAGGGCAGAGCGGAGGGTTTGGAACATTGTAGAGGAGCTAAAAGCGGGGAGGTAATAAGGGACATTCGTTTAGATCGTTTGGTAGCGGCATTGTCCCACAGAAACCAATAGTCCATCTGACCGGGCCAGAGGTTCTCCAAGATTTTTTGCAAGGCAGTTAAACGAGTTGGGTCAAATGATCTGTTTTCTGGCCATTGTCTTCCCGAATCCAGCTGGGACGTATACGATGTCCAGTTAGTTAAACAAAGTTTTGCCATACGGGTCTTAGATAACCCTGCCCGACCCTCCAGATGTGTCCAATTTTTAATCATATAATCAGGAATAACCTTTCCTTGACCAGAACCCATGTTAATATTCAGTTATAAGCAGTCTTATTTCCTGAATTCTATCTGCCTAAAGACTGTCTCGTATACGTACAACAACCGGTATTCTCGGACCCCACTGGCTTTCTCTGTGAGGAGGGGCATCTTGAGTCCGAGACCCTAGTCGCTGGCCGTTATGACAGTACTTCTACCTCATATCCGTGTCTTTCGCCTTTCAGCCAGGCTGCCGCTCTATCAGCTTTTAAGAGGCACACGGATACCCTTAGACTGCTACCAAAATCCTCTAGAGGAATAACCAGAAAACCAGAAATATACTGACCTGAGGTACACACCGGTACCGTTCCTTTACCTGATTTGAGGATCCTGCCTTATTAGCCCCGAGGGGACCATCCACCTCCCGAGACTGACCCAAATAGGTGAACTCACCTGGTGCGCGCTGGGGTGTCGGGGGGTGGAGGTCTCCAAAGGCTCCAAGCTAGATGGGTCCCACCTGGGTCGCCAAATTGTTGTGGGAGAAAACTGCCTGAAGTTCGTTGTCTAGCCACAAAGGAACCAGGCAACACGGGTAAAGGCTTCCTGCAGTTTATTTGCTCGAGCAAAGACCATAAGCCAACAAGGAGGCCAAATGGCCCTGACTAAAAGGCGGGGCGTTCTTTTATACTCTTTACAAAAAGGCAAGGCATCAGCAGTAAACAACATTTCCATATAAGGTAACACCAAACCCACATCTGTGCATTTTCCACTAAACCTGGTACTTTTCCACAAGCGGGGGTTACAAAAGTAGGTCAGCAAAAACTGCAATGCAATAAGCTGTCCTTGAATTCTTGAACTCCCTGAGTACGTGACTGCTCCACTTCAGGGTGATGGCTTCCTTGCCCATCACAGGGAGATGCTTAATGATCTGGGAGCTCTGAATGTGCTTGTTTGACTTTCTCTGAGGTGTCAGCCTTTGGAAGTGTTTGCCTGGCACATGCTCATGCTCCTTAGGTGCCAGAAAACCCCACGGTTTCCAGCTGGAGGGCCTTGCTCTTCCTCTCAGGGTCAGACCAATCATGACACCTGAGGTCAAGCAGGGACTCTCTCCCCAGGTCTGACTGCCCTGGTGCAGGGGCCGTTCCAGGGATCCTGAGTGTCTGTGGAACAGCTGCTTGGCTGTGGCAGCAGGGGTAGGGCAGTGACAGGGCTCTTGTCTCTCCTCCTTCCACCTCTGGCACATTGCATAGCAGGGGTGACACGTAGCGGGTGCACACGGATGCATGTGCACCCCCTGATCGTGGCAGTGCACCCCCTACAAAAAGGCACTACTGACGCTGTTGATGGCACCTGCAGACAGTCACCACTCACCACCCCACCGCCAACACTGCCAGCGGCCTCTGCGGATGGTTCGTGATACCCACTGGCCACTGCCAACGTTGCCAGCAGCAGCTGCAGGTGGTCACCAACCCTGTCACCAACAGTGCCAGCAGTGTCTGCAGGAGCTCGCCCGCTTACTGCTGCCACACTCCCGCTGCCGCCACCACGCTCCTGCCACTGCTGTGCTCCCCCAGCTGCCAGGGGCATGTGCTGTTCACGTTGCATAGCATCCTTTGTGCTAGAGATGCTGTCCTTTGTCATCATGTGTCAGGGTTTGCCATGTGATGCTGCCAATTCCTTTGGCTAGCGTGGCTATCCCGCTGGGCTGTTTTGGAAGGATGGGGTGGGAGAACAGGTGGGATTGTTCCCTTGTATGTCAGAAACGTGCACTTGTTCCCTGGTTCAGGAGGAAGAAGACAGCAAAACAGAATGCATTTGGGTGAGGATGAAAGGTGAAAGATGCAGCCCAGATATAATGGGGGGGCGGGGGGGAGGGGGACATTTATTATAGGCCACCGAATCAGAAAGAGGAGCTGGATGAGGCAGTCTTCAAGGAGGAGACACCTATCCAAAAGTTATGGGGTGGTACTGATGGGAGACTTCCAGTTTGTGAACATCTGCTGGAAGAACAGTGCAGCCAAACGTAAAATATTGAACCAGTACTTAACTTGTATGCAGGCCAACCTCCTGGTCCAGAAGGCTGAGGGTACAACTAGGGGATCCTCTATCTTGGATCTTGTCCTGGCCAATAGGGAGGTCCAATAGGGAAATACTTTTTTATTGCCAGCTTAAGCAAAGTGTACAGATGTTATAAGCATCTCTTTTATTGTAATTTCATTGTATGGTCTTTGCCTTTATTTTATTTTTTAAGCAATATTTACAGCTGCAGTCGCCACCCTAGACACCACAAGCTTGGCTGTTTTTTATTTCCCAAGGCTGGTTTCTTCGTGTTTTCCTTTTACTGGGACTTTCTGACCCAACTTTTTTTTTTTACTATCTTTTTGTTCTGCTAAATTTCCAGGTCTAAGTGCAAACCTGCACAGCAGCTATCTGAGCCAATCTAGGGTTCATCCAGAGGATTCTGGGAGTATGCTACTCATGTCAAATAGCTATATAAGCCTGTATTTTTCTTTCTACAGAGTCCTGTGTCCAGCTTTGGGCCCCATACTTCAAGAACAGATTGGAAAGAGTCCAGTGGAGAGCATCACAAATGATCAGAAGCCTGGGAAGTATGACTTCGATTAAGGAAAGGCTCAAAGAACTGGGGTCATTTTGTCTGGAGAAGAGAAGACTGAGGAGATGTTTGGTAGCATCCTCAACTTCCTGAAAGGTGATTATGGAGAGGATGGAGATGGGCTTTTCTCTGTGGCTGGACAGGACAGGACTAAGAGAAACAGCCTCAAGCTTCAACAGGGGAAATTTATGTCGGAGATGAGGAGGGTCTTTCTGACTATGAGGCTGGTCATGCACCGGCACAGGCTGCCTAGAGAAGTTGTAGAGTCTCCATCCCTGGAAGTGTCACAAGGAGGTTGGCCAACCCCTTGGATGGGATGGCTTTCATCAGGGAGGACTTTGTCTTGAGCAGGGGGCTGGACAAGATGACTTGCGAGGTCCATTCATAATGCTGAGTTGAAGGGTTTAGGGAATGCACTGATATAACTAACGGTGCATTATCTTCTGATTGGATTGTGTATGTATGAAGATACACAAACTGGAGGGAGACTGGATTTGTGTAACCTTGCAGCTGCCTTTTGGCCACTCCAATCACCTGGCTGCAAGGGAATAAAGCTAATCTGGTTTTACTCATGGTGTCTGTTAGCCCAAACTTAGTCCAATCATGGCAACCTTGTTGTAGGAGCTGACACCTGATGTAGGATGCCTGTCCCCGGGGGGGGGTGCATGCGCACATGTGCCTGGGGTTTATTTCTGCCTGCCTCTGTGTATGTCTGTGTGTGTTTGTCTGGTTTATGCTTGTGTGTGTATGTGTGCATGTGTGCGTGTGTTCTCATGTGTGTGCATGTGTTTGTGTCTGGTTGATGCCTGCCTAAATATGTATGTGTGTGTATGCCTGCTTTATGCCTCTATGCCTGTATGTTTGTGTGCGGTTCATGAATGCCTGTGAATGTGCATGCATGTGTGCACATGTGCGCCTAGTTTATGTCCACCTGAGTGTGTGCGTACCTGGTTTTTGCCTCTGTGTGTGGGAGTGTGAGAGTCTGTGACCCAGATGCCTGGAAGTGGGGGGGGTATACACGTGCATAAGCACCCTGGGTTTATTTCTGCCTGCCTCTGTGTGTGTAAGTGTGCATATGTGTGTGTTTGTGTCTACTTTATACTGTGATGTGTGTGTAGATGTGTATGTGAGTGAGTGAGTGAGTGAGTGAGTGAGTGAGTGAGTGAGTGAGTACTTACTTAATGCCTGCCTGAGTATGTGTGCGCCTGGTTTTTGCCTGTATGGTGTGTGTGTAAGGGACGCAATAGCTTCTGACTATTTTTGCCTAGCTTCTTGTTGTTTTTAACATACATACATACATACATACATACATACATACATACATATGCGTGCACACACACACACACGTGTGTGTGTGTGTGTGTGTAAAGCTAGGAAATGAGTGCACATTCCAATAGTCATATTTATTTTTGCTTTAATCTTAAACTCACTGCGGCAGAGGGTCTCTAGACAGTGCCAGGCACAGGAGACTCCAGTCCTGGAATCTGGGCCATTCCCTACCACCAGACGCCATGGATTCCTATGACAAATCTCTGGGTTTCTCTGCTGAATGCTATGGAGGATCCACCCCCTAACAAGGCATAGCACCCTGCAGCACCTTTAAAAGGGATCTCACGGCCCCCCAGAGGCTATGCTTCTGTCCACAGCCTGCAATCACATTGCCAAAGTGCTTTGTTAATGTGCAGGGTGGGGGGGGTTTCCAAGCAAGCAATTTCTTCATCAAATAAGGAGCTTTGTAGAGCTGTAAGAGAAGGACAGAAACCGCCCAACAGAAGTACCAGTGTCCCACTGTTCCCATAGCTCATGCCAGCCTCAAACACCCATCCACTGCCCATGGATAAAAGCCATGAAACCTTTCACTGGCAATGCTCCCAGAGCCTTAGACTGAAAAAAGAAGCAACAGCGCTTTGAATGAAAGGCCTTCACACGGGGATCAAGCTTAAGCTGTATATAGGGCTGGGGGAGGGGATATCCTAACTTCTCCCTGTGTGTTTCGTTCCCCTGGGCTGCCTGCTGTCTCACTGTGTCTGCAGGGGCGAATAATCAGAATGGGAGAGTCTTACCGTACTGGGAAAGTTCCCCTCTGTCCGGAGGCCCACGGCAAATCTCAGGCCCACTCCGGGGAGCTGGGACCCCCGCACTCAGCCCCTCTGAAAGGACTCTGTCCGAGCCACATGTAGTCAGGAGGGAGTCTGGAAGGAAAGCGAGCAGAGGGGGCTTATGTGAAGACACTGAAATAGCTGGATGGCTCTGGGTGATTCATGTCCCTTTTGGCGCTGGGGCCCCACTGGCAGCTGCTCCAGCCCCATCTTGGCCCCCAGCTCCTGGTCATTTCATGCCAGCATCCCCTCCCCCTGCCCCCCCACACCTGTCCCTCCTGTTGCCCTGCTGCATTTCACTGCCCCACAGATGGCTTGGGAGAACCAAGAAAGGTTTGAAGGACCGGATCCACCCAGATGAAATACACACACCATGGGAATACCTGTTGCCCTGCTGCATTTGGCTGATTCACAGATGGCTTCGAAGAACCAAGAAAGGTTCAGAGCTTCATAGATGCTGGGGTTGGAAGGGACCTCAACAGATCATCGAGTCCGACCGCCTGCATAGACAGGAGCGAGTGCTGGGGCCAGATGCCTATCCAGCCTTCTCCTAAAGACCCCCAAGGTCGGGGACAGCACCACCTCCTTTAGGAGCTCATTCCAGATTCTGGCCACCCTTACTGTGAAGAAGTGTTTCCTGATATCTAGCCTAAATCTGCTCTGTCAGTTTGTGATCATTGTTTCTTATTACCCCAAGAGGTGCCCTGATAAAAAGAGCACCTCCCATCCCTTGCTGCGTCCCACTAATGAATTTGTAGGCGGCCACAAGATCACCCCTCAGCCTTCTCTTGCAGAGGCTGAAGGGGTCCAGGTCCCTCAGTCTCTCCTCGTAGGGCTTGTCCTGTAAGCCCCTAACCATGCAAGTGGCCCTCCTCTGGACCCTCTCGAGGTTATCCACATCCTTCTTAAAGCACAGCACCCAGAACTGGATGCAATACTCAGTATTGTGGTCTGACCAATGCCGCATAGAGGGGGAGCATCACCTCCTTGGATCTATTTGTCATGTATCTGCTGATGCATGATAAAGTGCGGTTAGCTTTGCTGGTGATTTCGTCACACTGACAACTCATGTTCATCTTGGAGTGCACTAGGACTCCGAGATCCCTTCCTGCTTCTGTGCTGCTGAGAGGGTCACTTCCCAGCCAGGAGGTGTGCTGGATATTTTTATGGCCTAGGTGCTGCGCTCTGCACTTGTCCTTGTTGTACTGCATCCTGTTGTGTACCGCTCACTTTTCTAACCTGTCCAGGTCTGCCTGCAATCGTTCCCTACCCTCCGGGGTGTGAACTTCACCCCACAATTTAGCATCATCCACAAACTTGGACAGAGTACACTTCACACCCACATCCAAGTCACTGATGAAGATATTGAAGAGTACAGGTCCAAGGACTGAGCCCTGGGGGACCCCACTACCCGCATCCTTCCAGGTCGATACCGACCCATCTACAGTAAAAGCTCCGTTAACCGGCATCTCACAATCTGGCATGCTCCACTAACCGGCATGCTGGCTTGTAAGATGAAGTGAAACCGAAAGTGGCCACAGTGGCACTTCCGGTTTCTCCGAGCCCCCATGGCTCGGAGAAAAGCAGCCTGCACTGCTGAGCCCCCACGGCCAGGGGACATAACAGGCTGCGTGGGGCTGTGCAGGGCCCACCTTCCTGTCCTGCAGGGCCTGTTAAAAAATTAGGGGACTGTGGCATTGACACCTACACAGTCAGATGGGTCACTAACTGGCTGGGGGGCCGCACCCAGAGAGGTGGTGGACGGGTCCTATTCAACCTGGTGAGATGTGGGCAATGGGGTCCCCCAGGGCTCGGTCCTTGGGCCCGCACTGTTCAACATCTTCATCAGCAACTTGGATGAGGGGGTAAAAAGCACCCTGTTCAAATTTGCCGATGACACTAAGATGTGGGGGGAAGTGGGCACGCTAGAAGGGGGGAATAGACTGCAATTGGACCTAGACAGGTTACAGGGGTGGGCGGCTGAGAACAGGATGGGTTTCAACACTGACAAGTGCAAGGTGCTGCACCTGGGAACGAAG
Organism: Alligator mississippiensis; assembly: GCF_030867095.1. Classification (NCBI taxonomy): domain Eukaryota; kingdom Metazoa; phylum Chordata; order Crocodylia; family Alligatoridae; genus Alligator; species Alligator mississippiensis. Next base: position 57,327,202 of record NC_081834.1, read on the forward strand.
AACCAGCAGCAGACCTACAGGCTGGGGAACTCGCTTCTCATCACCACAGAGGCAGAAAAGGATCTGGGAGTCATTATTGAAGCCAAAATGAACATGGGCCGACAGTGTTGGGACGCGGTCAGGAAGGCAAACCACACCTTGTCATGCATCCACAGATGCATCTTGAGCAGGTCCAAGGAGGTGATCCTCCCCCTCTATGCGGCACTGGTCAGCCGCCAGCTGGAGTACTGCGTCCAGTCCTGGGCGCTGCACTTCAGGAGAGATGTGGACAGCATGGAGAGGGTCCAGAGGAAGCCACCCGCATGATCAGCGGGCAGCAGGGCAGGCCCTACGAGGAGAAGCTACAGGACCTGAACCTGTTCAGCCTCCACAAGAGAAGGCTGAGGGGATCTAGTGGCCATTTACAAACTAGTCAGAGGGGACCAGCAGGTGCTGGGGGAGTCGCTGTTCCCCAAGCACTACCGGGCATGACTAGAAATAGCGGTCACAAGCTAGCAGAGGGTAGATTCGGACTAGACATCAGGAGGCGCTACTTCACTGTCAGGGCGGCTAGGATCTGGAACCAACTTCCAAGAGAAGCGGTGCTGACTCCTACCCTGGGGGTCTTCAAGAGGGGGTTGGATGAACACCTTGCCAGGGTCGTGTGACCCCAGCACTCTTTCCTGCCATGGCAGGGGGTCGGACTTGATGATCTGCTTAGGTCCCTTCCAACCCTGCCAACTATGAAACTGTGAAACTATAAGTCAGCGTTGATAGTTGGTGGGCTGGTGTCCCTCTGATGTCCGTCTAAGAGCCCATTAGGAGACTTATCTTGACCCCTGTTCAGGATCACCGAAGCAAAAAACTCATTGAATAGCTCAGCCTTGTCCCCGCTCCCTGTCACTAATTGCTCCTTTTTGTTCAGAAGGGGTCCTATACTGCCCTGCATCTTCCTTTTACTCCCTACATACCTAAAAAAAAGACTTTTTGTTGTATTTATTTTGTGTTGCCAGCCTCAGCTTTGTAATTGCTTTAGCTTTTCTAACTGCTTCCCTGCAAGTGCGGGCCAAGTAGGTATACTCCTTGGTAGCTTCCCCCTGTTTCTACCACCTATATGCCTTCTTTTTTGCCCTTAGGCTCCCCTGGATTTCCCTGTTGTGCCAAGGAAGTTTTTTGGTTCCTTTCCCCCTTTTCCCTCATACTGGGATCATCTCGCTCTGCGCCTGAAGGATCACCTCCTTTATTTAGGAACGACCACCCTTCCTGGACTCCCATCTTCCAGTGCTCCTATCCTGCAGTGCATCATTGACTACACTCCTGAGCACACTGAAGTTAGCCTTCCTAAAATCAAGCACTTCCACCCTACTAGTTATCTTACCCACCCTGTGCCAGATGGTGAATTCGATTGATTGGTGGTCACTGTCCCCAAGGTGACCACGAATCTGCAGTTCCCCTACCAGGTCATCCCCTGTAGCCAACACGAAGTCCAGTAAGGCATTTCTGCTAGTGGGACAGTATACCTCCTGCATTAGGTGAAGGTCCTGCATGCAGGTTAACAACCTATGCAAACGGTTGGATTTGGCTGACTGCTCCTCCCAGCATGTCGGGGTAGTTTAGGTCCCCCATGACACTACATCCCTAGACGGTACGGTTTCTGAAAGATGCCTCAGGAATTGCAAGTCTATCTTTTTCCTCTTGATGTGGTGGTCTGTAGCAGGCCCCCACCTCCCACCAAGCCCCTTTCCCCACAATCTCCATGTATCTCCATGTATCCTAACCCATAATGCCTGGACATTAGGAAGAACTTCTTCACAGTTCGAGTGGCCAAGGTCTGGAACGGGCTCCCAAGGGAGGTGGTGCTCTCCCCTACCCTGGGGGTCTTCAAGAGGAGGTTGGATATGCATCTAGCTGGGGTCATCTAGACCCAGCACTCTTTCCTGCCTATGCAGGGGGTCGGACTCGATGATCTATTGAGGTCTCTTCCGACCCTAACATCTATGAATCTATGAATCTATGAATCAACTTTCTCTTCCTCTGATCCCATTTTGATTAGGGTAGATGTATAATGCTCCTTTACATAGAGAGCAACCCCTCCCCCTTTCCTCCCTCCTCTGTCCCTTCTGTACAACCTGTAGCCCTCAATGTGTACCGCCCAGCCATGGGTAGGGTCCCACCAGGTTTCCATTAGCCCCACTTAATCGAAATTATTATCTGCAAGTGGTAGTGCGAGGGCTTCCTGCTTGGTCCCCATGCTCCAGGCTTTAGTACAAAGGCACTGGAGCCCTCCAAATGGTGCCTTTGGTGCCCCCACCCCCTTCTGATGCCCAAAGGGCCCCTTGGTACTTACCTGCGGTGTACTGCTGCATGTCTCGTTGTTGCAGCTTCTAGACTCTCTCCATCTCCTGCCTCCACGTCCCCTGTTGTACTTAGGGGTTCAAAGGGCTGGATCCACTAGTATTAAATACACACATACGAATGCCTGCATTTGCAAAAGGTCTAGAGAATTATGATTCTTTCTACCATAGATTCCCGTGGTTTGCTGGTTTCCTCCATCTCCTTTGTCCTGCTCCATGTGTCAGGGTGCTCTTAAACCTCCCTCAAAGGCATTGGGTATTGGCTGCAGCCACGGGTGGGGATGGTGACGAGGCTGTGCCAATGTACACATTATTGCAGTTGCCTAATTAGCTCTGCAGTAAACTTCTCAATGTCTACACGTGCAGTGCTATTAGGAAGGAGTAAACTAATTAACTCTACAGCAGGATAGCGTTTGTAAATACAAATACTATCTTACGGTGAAGTTTTTCACTCCACAGCAACCCACATGTAGATGCCGATAGGGCTAGCTGGGGCATGAGTTTGGGGTTTCAATATGGCTGGCTAGCCCCACACTGTAGCACCCTTGTGCCCCAGCCAGCCCCTCCACAACACACTGGACTAGATTGGAGCAGCCCTTGGAGAAGCCATGCCAGCAGGGGCAGCTTCAGCCTGGCTCAACGTGCTGCAGTCCCCAGTGCATGTTCAAATGGTGTGTCCAGATGCAATAAATGCTGGTGCAACCTGTGCTGGAATGTATTGCTTTGACATGTAGATGTGTCCAATTATCACAAAGAAAGAGCTGTTATTTTCCCTTCCTTCTGCCTTTCAAAATAAAGGTGCATCTTATATCCCAGGGCATGGTGTTTGCAAGAAGATATGGTAAGTTCCAAGCTGGTTTCTCTGTACATGAAGGTCATTGTGCGAATAATAGCACCCCCGACCCCTGTCCCCTGCCACTCACGTCATCTCAGATTCTCTCTGCCACGTGTGGGTACCTCTCACCCATGCAAGTGTACAAGTTGACAGGAAAGCTATAGATAGTAAAGGAATTCAGGGCTTGTCAAGAAAGGCGATTGCAACATGGGTGGAGGTTGGACCGGCTCACAGGGACAAAACCACAGCAGTGCAGGCTTTAGCATGAGCTGCAAAACCCCAATAGAGACATGCCCCAGCTGGTAACCTGTAGCAGCACTACACAATGTTTTTCTAGCTCTAGCTTAAAGTCTTCCTTCACATGTGCTTGTATGAACCCAGGTGTAGAACTGACTGACAGTGAAGTATTGGAGGCACATCAAGATGCTTAAGGTGGCTAGATTTTGTGTTATGAATCTGAAATTAGCTGTGTACATTTAACGATAATGACTACAGAACTAATGATGCAAGATCTTTGTGCTATTTTGACTATTTTTCATCCAGTTTCTTGTGTTGCTTTTTAAACTTTATATATAATCCAGCACATTATTATTGCTAAAATCACATGTAATCGAGTGCAAATTCCAGGAATTATATCCTTTTACTTTGATCTAAAATGAAATATTATAGCGCAGGCTCCTTAGCATATTAGTGCAGCATCTAGTTTCTCTTTAAATGGAAAAAAATGTGTTGTGCTCTGTATGACTATGCTCTGTGTGGCTGTGCTCGCCACTTTTCCTAAATCCTAGTTCCCCCCATGACCACAGTGCACATTTTCCCCAGTTAAAGACAAACTAGAAGCTTTAGTAATATGCTAGGGGCCAGCGCTACAGCATTCACTCTAAGATCAAAGCAAAAACGCATACAACCAGTGGGATGTATATTTATTTGCTATATTATATATAAAGGTTAAAAACCACAACAAGCTAGGCAAGAGTCAAAAAATATAGTGTCACTAGTCTTGTAATCACTGTAATTAAATGTGCGTCTCATTCAGATTCACAAAACAAAAGCTAGCCTTCTTGCGTGTGTCGGCAGTGCCTCCAATACTTCAGTCAATTATTTCCACACCTGAGTTCATCTGAACACCCATGAGTGCAGGTTTTTAGCTAGAGATGAAAATATGCTGCAGGTTTTAAGATAAATGGGTAATTAAACAGTTAACTGTGTGGTACCTGTAATGTATAGAGGGGACCACAGGGTCCAAAAGCCTTGCTAAAGTCAAGGTCTATCACATCTATGACTCTCCCCACATCCAGAGCCTGTCACCTTATCATGGAAGGAATCACGTTGGTCAAGCATGATTTGCCCTTGGGGAATCCATGCCGGCTACCTGCGATCACCTTGTTATCCTCTTCACACTCCCTACCCTGCTCTCCTAAATATCATTCCCATTTACACTTACCTGGCACCAACTGAGATTCAGTTAATTACAATATTTTACAATTTCCCATCGTTTCACAGTAAGTTAGCTACTTGGTGGTGGTAATTAGCATAAGTATCAAATGTGCTCTCAATTCAAGTCTCTCTCCTCCCTCTTCAAACAAAAGGAATCCTTCAAATACTTGACCATTACTTTCCTGAAGAATGAATGCCTTGAACCTAAAGCTGGTCTAAATCAATCCCAACCATGCAGGCAGTCCAACAGAAGATATCCCCCATGGAAATCCCTGCCCCTTAACAGTGATCTGCCTATTCCATTGACCAAGTATTTCATGTGGTGGTCCAGCACCCCCTTGTGTCCCTTCAGCTAAAGCACTTTCACCAGCAGATATCGGGGCATTGAAAATCCCCCCGTGCTACTTCAAATATAGGGATATTGATGTTACCAGGTGAAGGACAGACCCTTATCAGCCCCTTCTTGCTAGAGTAGACCTACACACACACACACACACACACAAACACACACACACAACTCACCCCTGTCCCCCACATCCCCCCAGCACTGTTATTTTCACCCCAGATCCGCGATGGCAGGAGATGGTGAAAAAGATTTCCATAAATCTAGAAGAGATACATTAGTCCGGTTCTGATACACAGAGTGCGGCATTTCCTGGGTCACTCACTCTTGAAGAAAGAGGTCCTCTGATCTTCGAAATGGCTAAAGAGCTGTGAAATAGGAGAAGAAATTGAAGTTGCAGAGAACAAATTTCCCCCTAAGAAAGGTTAGCTTCATCAGTCAGGAGCATTAAGGAGAGAGAAACGTTAGCACCTTACACCTGTGAAGTGAAGAACAATGGGCCATTGATTCCTTCAGTAATAAAGCAAGGTTGAGTTGCACCTTTATAAACTAATTAAATAAGACAAATATGCACAGAGAGCATAAGCTTTCCAAATATATATACAGACAGACAGACAGAGCACAAGCCTCTTTCGATCTTATTTCATCTAAAACCTGCCGTCTGACTGACTTCAGGCTCTCATGGCTCGGCACCTCTTCCCTTTCTCTGCACCCTTCATTTCACAGAAATCAGCACCCACGAAAGTAGTGAATCCCCTGTCTGACCTCATCCATGGGGAAACGGGCGCAAGAAAAACACCTGGAGCACATTCATCAAGAACAACCTTTACTAAGAGAGACAGTGCCCTAGAAGTAGACCAGGAGGGTGAGCACCTGCCCGAGCCCAGGGAGAAGGTGCATTCCTGGGTGTCCCTCCCAGCAGGCAGGTGGGGACTGGGAGGTATCAATGGGGCACCACCTTGGAGGCCTGATGGTGCAAGGGAGGCTTTGTGAGCCTGATGTTGGGGACCTTGTTCCGTGGATCCCGGGACAGCCGGGCCCTCATGCTGAGGCACAGCTTGGAGAAGGTGCGCTGGAGGCACCTCAGGAAGCGGCGGCACAAAGGGACCTTTTCTCTGGGCACCGATGAGGTCCTGGTCTGGCGTTTCCTTTCTCTGGTGGCCAGGAGAGAAGTGGCTCCATCCATCTGCTGGGGGAAGTCTGCGGTGCTGGTGCCGACAGAGACAGTTTGGGGTCGTTTGTGGGGAGCTCTCAGCCTCCTGTCCTGCCTCTTGCTCCCTCTCTCCAGGGGCCTCTGGTCCAGATTGGAAGGACCCAAGGGGTCCCCTGGAGATGAGCGCTGAGGCTCTTCAAGGGGTCCCTGGCAGCCACCAGGGCCCAAAGAGCCACCTGGCTTCCTCCCCTGCTTCTTGCTACACGTTTGATAGACCCCATCCGGGGCTTGGGATGTGCGGAGCCAGACGTTCGTGGCATTGTCCACCCCCTGCTCAGATGTCCCTGCCTTCGCCTGACCCTTCACCCCCTTCCGTGTCCCCCGGGAACCCCCTGTGGGCGGCCCCTCCTGAGCTGGCCCGCCGGGGGCATCTAGCCTGTAGCTCAGGCTCATCTTGTGGGCGCGGACTTGGCCTTGAGTCTGGACATCCAGCTGGGTGGAGAAGGCAGCTGGCACAGGGGCCTGGTGGGGGCAAATGGCACTGACACCCTGGGGGCACTGCTTCTTCAGCAGGTCAGCAACGAACTGGAGCTGCAGGTCATGAGCGCTGAGGGAGGTCAGGATGGAGCCCAGGAGCTGCGCCAGGTCAGGGGGCTCTACGTGGTCTGGCCTGGGTCCAGGCCTGGCTGCCCCCACAGGGCACTTCTTGGTCCCTCCCTCCTTCCACGGCCAAGGGCCTGGCTCTGCACCCCGTCCCCTCTCCCTGGGGAGCCTGTCGGTGTCTCCAGGGGTGCCGGCTAGGCTTTTTCTTGCCACAGCCCTCGAGCTGGTAGCATGGGTTGCTTTTCCCTGCTGGGGCTGGCTGGAGCCAGGGGGTCTCCCCTGACTGGGTCCCATCCTGCTTTCCCCACCAGGCTTGTGGATTGGCTCTGGGGGCAGCACTGAGGCTGGTCGGTGCCTCCACGCAGGCATGGAGGTCTGAGATAATGGGACATCGGTCCCCGGGGATATCTCTGAGCCTGGGGGCAGCTGGGAGACCCATTGATCCCGTTCCCAGCTGGTCTCAAGGCTGCTGTGCTGGAGGCCCCTTCCTGCACCCACCATGGAGCTTGTTGAGGCCTTGGGGCTTCTTGCCATGACCCTTGTGATCTTCTGGAGCAGCCCCTGAAGCTCCTTCAGGCTGCAGCTGGCACCAAGCTGCCCAGAGTCTCCTGGCCAGACCGCACGGGCTGGCTTTCCCTCCAGGCCACAGACGTAGGGGAGGTCAGGTGCCTGCCCACCAGCCTGATGCAGCTCTCGGCTCCCAGTTGCCACTGGCTGCCCACTGGGCGCCCCCCTCTGCCCTCTGGGGTGCCAGGCAGGGGGCAGCTGGGTGCCTTTCCTGGGCTGCTCCAGGCTCCACCACTCCCTTCCTCCATGGCGGCCTCTCACTGGGGTGGGAAGGAGGCATCTGGTGCTGCTTGTTGCATCTTCGTTGGTGGTGCCCCATGGGTGGGACAGGTCCTTCTTTTCTGGGTCAGTCTCTGCCCCTGAGGGCATTAGGCAAGAGGCCGGGCCTGGCTCCTCAGTCACCTCCTGCAGCTGCTTCCCCACGAGGTGCCGCTCTGACTCCTCCTGGGAAGCACAACCATCCTCAGATGGGTCTGGGACCTTGGTTCTGGCTTCCCCTGGCAACACGGTGGTGTCTGCAGGATCCTGCTTGCCCGGAGGCTCTGGGGCCAGGAGGTGCAGCTTCCCCTGCAGGCTGGTGCACCCCAGTGGCCTGCAGGGGTTCGGGGGGGGGTGGCGGTGCTCTGGGCCCTTCTCTGGCTCAGGCATGCCGCAAGGCTTCCCCCGAGGATGGGAATGGGCGGCTGAGGTAGTCTCTTTCCCACACGGAGCCATCCCCTGGGACCCGTGGGCCAGTGGAGGCTGTGTCTCCGGGCTCTCCTGCTGGAAAGAAGGCTGCAGACTGGTGTCAGCATGGGGCACAGGCTGGCTCAGGGCAGCCTCAGGGAGGCTCATGACCCTCAGGGCCCGGCAGGGCAAGGGCTTTGGGAGGCAGACACAGGGCTCCTGGGTGTCCAATCCCGGAGGCCGCATGGCCTTAATCTGTGGCTCCTCCGTCTTCACAGCCTCAGCCTCCTCACACTGTGGCGGCTCCTCAGGCAGGGCAGGCAGCGGGTTCAGGTCTCTTAACAGGTGCCAGGTCACATGCGTGAGCCTCCTCTCCACCAGCTGCAGTGTGCGCTCGAGGTTGAGCCTGTGCCCAGGCATGGGGCAGCTGCAGGACAAAGAGGAGGGCATCTCCTATGGCTGCATTGCCCCCTCCCCTCCTCCCTTTCCTGAGCCAGCCCCATCCCTGGCAGAAAGGGGTCTCTCAGGCCCCGGGAGGCTGCAGGGGCACGGGGCAGTGCTTACTGTGTGCACTGGCGTGGCGGTGTCTCCTCCACGTGTCCCCAAGCTGCTGTAAGGGAGAGAGGAAGGAGCTGGCGTGGGCCTGGGGAGACTCTGCCCCTCCCCAGCCGGCACCCCCAGCCTGTGAGCGGGGCCCTGGCTGCTCCTCCGTGGCTCCCATGGGCTGGGAGGAGGCAGGGGGCCGTGCTCTCTCCTGCCCCTGCCCCAGGCCAGGGCCCGAGGCTACTCACCTCCCAGCTTGGCTCTTCCCAGTATCTTCCTTGGCCTCCGACGAACGCTCTGCACACACAGAGAGAGCAGCGGGTTAGAAGACAGCTCCCTGGACCCCACAGGGCCGGAGAACTGGTGCCCGCCCGGCAGGTCCCACCATCCCCACGGGGACCCTGAGCAGAGGGACAAGACCCTCTAGCCAGGAGCCTGTCGTCCCAGCAGGAGCATTAGCACAGCCCTGTCACCATCCCCGGCCTCAGTTGCAGCCGACACCCAACGCCTCTAAAAACAGTTTTTGTTTTGTTTAGTTCAGGTTTTATTAAAAGAAATGTTTCATGTCCCAAGCCAAACCAGCCAAATCGAGTCTAAATTCATGAGTCAGTCCAAACCATAAGTGGCCTACAACTGGCAAACATCCTCCACCCCCGCCAGGGGCTTCAGATATTGCCAAAGTCTTTTGGCGGGCATCCTACGTGCAGGCCCGAGTCCAGAGACTTGGTGTTAAGATGCCCCCAAGTTTCGCCTGCCCTCAGTCATACATACGGCCGCAGATGCAAGCTAGGGAGGAGCCTCCCATTTCCAGAAAGTGGGCTTGAAGCCCCAACACCGAGGCGGGTACTAAACCATGCCAGGGGAACAGTTATCCCTGGGAGCACTCAAGGAAACTGCCTTAATTGACCCAGATCCAGGGTGTTTCCCCTGCCTCTAAAAGAGGGTTAAGAACATCCTGACACATGGAGCAGAAAGGAGAGGAGGAGACATCCAGCAAAGCCCAGAAGCCTCCTCCCCTCTGCCCCCCCACACCTACCTGCAAATCCAAAAGCCAAAAGGCTACTTGGGTTCCCAGTATAACCAGGATGAATTCAATGAGAAAATCCATACTGGTAAGTTGCCAGGTTGGTGGAGCAGAAGATACAACAACCTCCCTCCTCCACCTCTTTCTTGGCAACTGCCCACCTGAGGGTCCCTGGGCCCTAGGAGGTAGTCAGGGAGTGACATCATCGTGAGGTCAGAATGGGAGGGTCCTTGTGAGCTCATAAGGGGGCAACAGACCCTGCCTGGCTGCACTCAGGGCATGAACTACTCTGGGGGGAGCAAACCCATGGGGATGTAGCTGCAGAGAGGGAACATAGGCTTTTGATGCTGGGGTCCCCTAGCATTTTAGCCAAGCTGCTAGGATGAAACTTCCAGGAGTCCTGGATCCCAGAACTAGTGATCTATGGATGAAACCTAGGAGTCCTGGATCCGAACTACCAGCTCCTTCCTTCACGGCACCAAGCCATCTCCTCCACACTGAATTAAGCACAGAAGTGCTATATACTGGGTCAGACCACAGGTCTGTCTTGCCCAGTCTCTTGTGTCACATCATGGCAGACAGCACATGCTGGAAGGGAGAGTAAACTGTGTCTGACCAGGGCTAGCCATGGTTTCCTACTTGCAGCCTCCAGCATCTATGGTCTAGGAAGCCCTGATTCAGAGGCCGTGCCCCTCACTCCTTCTTGAGATGCGGGGACCAGACCTGGGCACAGTCTTCAGTGTGTGGGGGCACCATGGATTTATAAAGGGGAAACCTGAGACTTTATTTCATTTACAATTCTCTTCTTTAGCCATCGAGCTGGTATTTTTTAGCCAGCTGTCCGCAATTACTCCCAGATCTCTTTCCTGTGTGGTACCAGCTCATGTAGAGCCCATAATAGGTAAAGCATGGGTTATTTTTGCCCATTTGCATCACTTTACACTTATCAATGCTGGATTTTTATCTGCCATTTCATTGCCCATTCACTCAATCATGCAGGATCCTTCTGTAGTTCCTTGCAGTCCACCTGGGTGTTTCCCACCTGGAATCACTTTGTGTCATCTTGCCGCTACCCCCCTTTTCCTTAATGTTTCAGCTTGGAAATAGCCAGCTGCTGTCTGAGGCTTCAAAGGAAGGCCCCAAACCAAGAACTAACCACTGCATCAGATGCCAGGTTCTGCCTTTAAGGGGAATAAATATTTCTTTCTGGCCCCTACAGCCCCCAGCAACAACCAGCAGGTACCTGAGGCACAGGATGAACCCAGAAATTACAACCCCATGGCACATGCATGCATAACAGTGTGCTCTATGAGCTAATTAAATGCGTGGCAGGGAGAAAGAGGAGAAAGGAAGGAAAATTGAGTGGCCGGGGGTGGGGGGGGGGGGGAGCTAGGCTGGGGGGAGGGGCTGCCCAGGCTGGGGAGACTCACGGAGATCTGGAAGCCAGAACGTGGCTTAGGTAGATCCACGCTAGAGGCCAGTGCTGACGCACCAAATTTTGATGCCTGGGACAAACCCCGCAGTGGCAGCCCGCCCTAGCCCCCTGCACAGATCGGGGGGGCACCCCCCCATGCTTGCAAGGAGTGTACGCAGCAGCAGAAGCCACCCTTTTCCCATCCCCATCTCCCCAGATAAGTCCCTCACGGCTCCGTCCTGTGCCCGCCCCAGCTGGGCAGTGCCTCTTGGCGTCCCCTTCGCTTCGGCACCCAGGGCGGTCGCCCCACTTGGCCCCGCCTTGCTACGGCACTGCTGGAGGCCACATCCTTGGAGCATGCCAATGTAATGAGGTGGAGATGCTGAGGCTGTACCGCTGTGCAGCGTAAGCAGGATGCCACGCAGTGCCTGGAATAAGGACATAAAACTGGGTCAGACCAATGATCCATCTAGCTTGGTATCCTGTCTTCGACACGGAGGCCTGATGTTCTCCTGGTGGGCCGAGACCCACAGCCCAACAAATAGGCTGGTCTGACAACGCCAGAGGGAGAACATTGAACTGAGTATCTCTAGAGCAAGGCAGGGGCTGGACTCGATGACCTATAGAGCTCCCTTCCAGCCCGACTTCTCTATGATTTTCATGAGCTTCCTCTTCTTCAATACCCTTCCTAGCATCCACCTCATTGGGTCTGAGACGCCAGAGGAAACATCTTTGACCTTCCTACTCTACAGCCAAGAATAGCTCTAGCTTCTCTGAATTTACCCAGTCCCCTGCTGAACCTAGTTGTGCTATCTCCACCACTTCCCATAACAATAAATGCCATCCGTCAATGTGTTGGGTCAAAAAAATCCTTTAGCTTGTTAGTTTTAAACCTACCACCTACGAATCTCAGCAGGTGCCCCCAAGGTTTAGTTTTGTAGGACTCAGTCAACAACGGTTCCCTGTTCATTTGGTCCATACCTCTATCCTACCCCCACTCAGCCTGCTGCTTTCCAAGGAGAAGGGTCTGAGCCTTTTTAGTCTCTCCTGGTATGGCAACAGCTCCAGGCCCCTAATCCTTTGGGCTGCCCTTCTCTGAACTTCTAATTGTACAGCATCCTTTTTGGAGATGCAGGAACCTGAATGGCACAAGGGTTCAGATGTGGGAGTCCCACTGACATGTATAATAGCATAACAATGTTCTCTGGTTTGCTTTCTATTCTCTTCTTAATGTTGCCCAATATATTATATTGGCTTTTTAGGGTCACTGCTGGATACGGGACTGATTTCCTTTCTCAGGGAGCACCAACCTCTGGTTTGGAAACGAGAAAGTTAAGGAGAGAATAGGATAGGGGTCAACACAATCAGGAAGGGCTGGGACCAAAGGCACAGGCTGGCCTGGGTGTGCAGAGCTATTATCTGCAGCTGGTGGTAATGTCCTCAGTGAGACAGGCCTGGACGGTCCCCTGGCTTGGCACTAGATCACAGCAAAGCAGGGCTAGAAGGGACCTCGCAAGGGCACGTCTAGTCCAGCCCCCTGCTCAAGGCTGCATCATCCCTGCCTGGGGGTGGGGAGGAGGGTATTTGAGAGACAGTGCCCCTCATAATTTGAAGGGTTGCATTCATGGGTTTTAACTCTCTCAGTTTTGCACATTCCATCTCATAAGCCAGAATTTTAAGGATCCTGGGAGTCCATTTGTAGCCAGCACCCCCTCCCCCCGCCCATGGGCTTCGCTCTGGCCATACTGCCCGCAGGGGAGGGGGAGGCAGGCTCCAAGCTCTGCTCTGCCCTGGCGCAGCAGCCACTGCCTCCCGCAGGCGGCCCCTGGGGCTAGGGCACTGCTGCGGGGGGCAAGGGCTGTGCACCTGGGTCCCTGGCCCTGTAGCCCTGACAGCTGTGGGCCCCCTCCAGCAGGCCTGAGGGGTAAGGGGCGCTGTGGGTGGGGAGCGAGAGCACCAGCATTGACCAGGGCGCTGTGGGTGGGGAGTGACAGAGTGGGGGGATTTTAATCAGAGAAGTTGAAATTTTTTAACAGAGGAAACCAGAATCCCTGTTCATCAGTCTCATCGCCCAGGCTCCTGATCATTCGTGACCCTGAGCTGGACTTTTTCCATCTCTCCACATCCTTCTTCAAGCGCAGGGCCCAAAACAGGACACAGGGCTCCAGGAGAGGCCTCATCAATGCGGTACAGAGCAGAGGGATCGATACAGGCCCTGCTACACGTTCAAATTAAAGCCAGATCAAAACCAGCCACAGAGTTGTTACATATCTTCAAGCGCTGACTTCATGGCTGGTCGATTCTTTTCACCACTAGACAGTCACAGTTATCGTGTGATCGTTACTTTGATCCTGTTGCCCGTCTAGACTTATGGCGCGATTCATCAGTTCATTATGTAACAATCACTTTGTCCTCGCAGCTGATCTCACCTCGCCCATGGCCACGGGGCCAGTTTAAATTTATTACGCAATTCATCAGGCACTTGCGCAATACACATAACGCGTCGCAAGCGCCTTCCCTGGACTTGATAGTGACTCTCCTGTTAATCCACCATGAGCTTTACAAGCAGAGTGACGCTGTTGGCTCCGAGTCAACTGAAGCTTAATTCTTAAGACTTGCAAAATGCTACCTAGCATCCTTTTGACCCCAATACCACCCCGTGCTGGCAGTAGCCAGAACCATCACCCCCCCCCCCAGCACATCTGGGCCCCCATGGGAACAGGACATGAGGCAGCACCTGGGCACCACTGGTGGCACCCACCAGGCAGCAAGCTGTGCCTCAGCTGGCATTTGGAAGCTGTCTTTGCCTGGCTGCTAGGATGCAGCGGGTCCTTTAAGGGTAGAATGTTGGGGAGGCCAAGATTCCACCCTTGGAATCTGGCTGAGTGGAAAGTTCTAACTGGGTGGAGAGAGACCAGTGAGGATGTAGGTCATGCCACCAGAGGGCCAACTTACCTACCAGGAGGTGGTGGGGAGGGAGATTGTGAGGTCAACATTCGAAGACGGGGGCGTACGCAAAGGCTGCTGGGTGTTGTAATCTCTGCTGGGGGGGAGGGACTCCCCCCCACATCTGGAGAACCCAGGTGTCCAGAGGCGGGCACTGCGGTGGGCAGCCGACACACAACAGCCCCTGACTGCCCACTTCAAGACACGTGGGTTCTCCCCGCCATCCAGGCCTAGGGGCCTCAGGGGCTCATGGGACAGAGGAGGCCTGGAAGTAGCCCCTCCTGCCCTCCCTACATACACCCTTAGTGTCTATGGTCATCCGTTAGGTAGAGGGGCAAGGGGGTGCCATGTTGGGAAGACTGAAAGCAACCACTCTAGCCCTGCCTTTGGGGGCTTCTCTGCTTCTCTCCCGGGTGTCTCCCCCACCCCGCTCTTGCAAGGCAGTGACCGGTATGGAGGAGCGCAAGGGTACACTCTAGCCCCTTTGGGGCGTTATCTACTCATCGGTGCCTCAGGCCAGTAACTGACCGCCGTGGAGGACCCCACATGGACGCTCTAGCCCGCTCCTCCTTGCGGCGTGCACCACGGTCCTCACTGCCGCCTCACTCGCTGCTCCACACAGGCTGCCATGGTGTGGAGGACGTGGTGTGGACACTCTTGCTCTCATTTGGCTCCACCACACCGTGCTGTGGCAGACCGCGGGCAGGAGCTGCTCTCGTCTGACGCCACCCGCCCCTCTATGCTCCCACGGTGCCTCTCGAGGTGCCACTTCTGGGCTTGGAGGCTCAAGCAGTGCCCAAGCAGGGGCCTGATGGGGAGGGGAGGACGCCAGCTCCCACCCGCAGGCAGGGGAGGGCATTAAAGGGCCACACCCCAAAATAGGGTTGGGTCAAAGGTTATGTGGGGGGGGGACACCCATGGGGGGCAGGTTCGTGCCAGGAACCCCAGCTGCTAGGGAGTCCAGGTGTCCGAGTTGTGGCTGTATTGGTCTAGAGCAACACTTCCCAACCGGTAGTACAGGTACCACTAGTGGTACACAGACAACCTGTCAGCAGTACACAGTAACAGATTTATTACAATTACTTTATATGACAAAAAAATTGCTAGCAATACTTAAGGCTGTATTATTTTAAGTTGCCCTCTCACTTCACACCAACACCTTTTTTTCCTGCAAAAGTCACTTTATTGAAAAATATAGTCATCTATAGGAACAGCCCCCCCCCAACCTCCCAGGGCATTAACCCTGTCAGTGCCGGCGCTTGGTGGTTCCAGAGGAGCCAGCTGCTCCCTTCCTCTTCCGGGTGGAGGGGGCTGGCTGTGCCAGTGGCTGGGGTTGGTCCAGGCAGTAAGGGCCCAGCTCAGCCTCCTGCCTCAGGACCCCGGTGAGCAGGAACTCCGCCGAGGCCACAGGCAGACCCACGGCCAGGGCAGGGCGGCAGCAGGGCAGGTCGGCAACGCATGAGAGCACCAGGCGCTTGGGCTGTGGAGGCGCCAGGTAGGGGTCAGGCAGTGCCCCTCATTCCCAACCTGCAGTCTCCACCCCCGCAGCCCTGCCAGTACCCCTCACTCCCGACCCGCATCCCCCCCATCCCGTCAGTACCCCTCACTCCCAACCCACAGCTCCCTGCCACCCATGATGCCTGTCACTCCCAACCTGCAACCCCCACCTTGTAGGCCCGCGGCATTCTGGGTAGGAAGAGACCCCCACTGCAGACTATTAACTCTTTCATTCGCTCAGGCTCTGGCTGGACATGGCGGGTGACGTGGATCTCATAGCCCTGGAGGGAGAGAGAGGTCAGAGGGACCAACCCGACACCATGCTAGCTGGAAGGAGGAGTGGAGCTTCTCAGATCCATGACATCTGAAAAGGGGGTGGGGCTACTTAGATCTACAACAGTGGTCACCAACCAGTGGATCAAGGCCTCTTCAAGTCTATCCCATGGTGGGGGGGGGGGGAAGGGGGGTAAGCACACACATGCCCCAACCCCAGTCAGCAGATCAGTCCGTGGGGGAGGGAAGCGGGGGGAGCCCAACTGAGGCCCCAGTGAGGGACGGTGCTGCAGAGGCAGGAGCAGGGGTAAATTGAGTGGGGCCCCGGCCAGGCGTGTGGTGAGAGGATGGAGCCCAGGCAGCTTGTCCAGGGGTGCAGGGGGGCTCTTGCCACTGTGCGCACGCCAGTGGAGGCCCTGAGGGGCACGTGCCCCCCTCTCTGTGTGCATTCAGCTACAGTTGCAGGCTGGGCTTTGTGCCCCGAGTCCTGCTACAGTCTGCCTGGGACTGGCCTGATGTTACACACCAAGTGGGCAGGGGATGAGGCTAAGCCTGGGGGCGGGACGCACCACGTGGCATTGGGCCGCTCCCGGGGCCAGCTGCAGCCACGCTTGGGATGCAAAGCCAAGCCTGCAACTACAGCTGCCTCCACCGCACACAGATCAGGGGGCAAGTGCCTCACCCCCAAAAACGCAGGGCAGCTCAGGCAGGAAGGAGGGGGCACAGGCCAACAGCCAAGAGGGTGCACAGCCCTGGAGGGCACAAGGGGCAGGTGCCTCTGGATCTGCACACTGGGCAGCGCTGGGAGCAGAGCTATGAGGGGGGCTGCAGGCACAGAAAAATTCACCAGAGCCTCTGCTCCCAGCACCAGCACTGCCACCCGGACCAAGCAGAGCGTGGTGCTGCTTTCCCCTCCCCAAGCAGGTGTGGCAGTGCCACGCACTGCTCAGGCTAAGCAGGACGGCAGTGCTGGGACGGGGCTACGGGGAATTTTCGGGTGTCCTTCTCCCACTGACTTGCTTGCTGGGGAGGCGCACCGCTAAATAATCATCTGCTCTCCCTCTGCCTCAATCTCCCCTTCTCCTTCCCTCCCCACAGACTTACCTGCTGGGCAGGGGTGGGGGGGCGGGGTTAGATCTTGGTTTGCTTTTAAATGCCAAAAGGTGATCTTCTACTTAAAAAGGCTGGAGACCACTGGTCTACAGGGTCTGGAAAGGAGGCTGGGTCTAAGGCTGGCAGGGATTCCCCATCATTACCTGAAAAGGGGGCACGGCCTGACGGAGGGACAGGGCTTCTTCAGCAGGCGGAAGAGGCAATGGGGCATGAGGGGGTGGAGCCTAGGAAAGGGTGGGGTGGGGTTGCCTAGTCAGACAGGCAAACCCTCAAAGCTGGGGGCGGACCCTCTGAAGGAGATGGGAACACTTAAAAAGGGGGGAGGGGATGGAGACCCAAAGGCTGCCTGGCCGGGGGTATAAGAGGGAACTTGGGCACCCACCTGGAGCAAGGCCCCACGTCGTGCCCGCCGCAGCGACTGGGTCAAGCTGAACCCGAAGTTCTCCTCCTGCTCTGGGTCTTGAACCACGAACCCGCTGGGCTCCAGGAAGCAGTGGCTGCGCTTGCTCTGGCAAGGAAACAGGGTCATGACCAGGCCTCTCTTCTCCCTCAGCTTGACTAGGCAGTGGCCCTCCCAAGAAAAAGTCCCTCCCGCTGCCCCTGCCTTGCCCAAGCGCCACCCCAAGTCTAGCTCCGCCCCCTCCTAGACTGTCCATACCACCATTCTCTAAAGCCTGCCTACTCCTGGCTGTAGCCCCGCCCACTCCAACACCCCTACCCCCCCTTAGTTCTGCCCATTCCAGCCATAGCTCCACCCACCCCACCTTAGCCCTGTCCCTGCCTTAGCTCGGCTCCACCCACTCCGAGTGCCACCTGCTCTCCAACACTGCCAACCCCTACCTCAGCCCCGCCCACTCTAGCCCCACCTCCCACCTTAGCCCCACCCACTCCGAGGCCCTGCCTGCAGTCTCTCTCGGTCCCTATTTGAATAGGGGTGGGAGGTCAGGGGGCGCTGTGGGTCAGGAGTGAGGCCACTGGTACCTGGTCAAGCCAGGCAGGGGTGACGATGGGAACGCCGCGAGCAAGAGCACACAGGAATTTGAGCGTGCGGCGGACGCGGTCGGTCACCAGGTGGGTGCACTCGAAAACAGAGTCGGCCAAGGTCCCGCCCAGCACTACCACCGCTTGCTCACCTGCCGCATCCACCACACCTGTGAACAGCACCTGTGGGACAGAGGGGCTCACACAGCCCTGGCCATGAGCCTGCCCCCAACAGGTGGTACAGTCCTCCCTTCCCCCACAGATCTGGAACATCATCATATAGTCATCGCCCCCTCCCCCCCCCCCCAAAGTCTGGGACACCTAGCATAACTCTTCCCCCACAGCTTTGGGATGATGGTGCAGTTGTCACCCCCGGCCCCATGAGAATGGTACAGTCCTCATGCCCCCCATGTCTGGGACAGAGTGGTATAGTCTTCTCCCACCTAGGTCAGAGATGGCGAGACAGTCCTCACCAACGCTCAGGACAAGGTGGCAGAGTCTTCACACCCCCGAGGTTTGGGACAGGGTGGTATAGTCTCCAACCCCCTCAGGACATAATGGTGCAGTCACCCCTCCCCCCCCCAAAAAACAGGGTGCCAGTCATAATCTCAGATCTGCAGGAATGAGATCATCTTATCGGCCCCACCCTAGGGCAGGGTGGTACATTCCCACCCCTCAGGTGTGAAACCTTAAAATCCTTGCCCCCCACCTCCATCTGTGACAGGTGGTACAGTCCTTCCCCTCCCCACCCAAAACAGGGTGGTACAGTCCTCTCCTCCCAACCAAGTTCCAGAACAAAGTGGTACAGCCCCATCCCCACCCCCAATCCCTCAACTCTAGGACATTATGGTAGAATCCTGCCCCCCAACCACAAGGTGCTACGTTTCTTACCCCACTCCCTTACAGCTTGGTGTAACCTCACTTACACCCCCTCCCCTACAAGGTGGGCTGGTTGGTGCAGTTCCTGTAACCCTTGCCATGTGGTACAACTCATGCCCCCTCTACTGTGATTTGGTAGTCTACTGCTAATCATATTCTTAATCTCCACCCCACCCCCACCCCAAGTAGGGGGAAGTGGTACAACCCAAGCACCTCCCCTCTTTGCAACTCAGGAGGCAACCCTACCAAGGCCTGAAAGGTGGGGGAATGACCCCATTTTATGACCCCACCCCCAGCCTCATACCCGGGGCGCGGTGGCTGCCCGCTGGCGGGTGGGGCGGTCTCGCAGGGTCTCCGGGTGATGCTCTGGCTCCTGTGGGGCAGCGGAGAGGGTAAGAACCCCTGCTCCAGAACAAGCCCCACCCACTACCTCAGAAGCCCCACCTCCTCCTTCCCATGCTCCGCCCCCAACCTGAGACCTCACCCCTTCCCCCAGTGAGTGAGGCCTCATCTCTTTTGCTCCCCACCCTGCCAACCAGGCATGACCTGGCACAGCCAAGCCCCGCCCACAGCCACTTAGGCCCCACCCACCACACCACAGGCCCCACACCCAGGCTCGAAATCCCAGTAGCGGGAAGTGGTACAATCCATGCACCTTCCCCCCTTTGCAACTCAGGAGGGAATTTTACCAAGGCCTAAAAGGTGGGGGGGGGAAATGACCCCATTTTATGACCCCACCCCCAGCCTCATACCCGGGGCGCGGTGGCTGCCCGCTGGCGGGTGGGGCGGTCTCGCAGGGTCTCTGGGTGATGCTCCGGCTCCTGTGGGGCAGGGGAGAGGGTAAGAACCCCTGCTCCAGAACAAGCCCCGCCCACTGCCTCAGAAGCCCCACCTCCTCCTTCCCGTGCCCTGCGCCCAGCCTGAGACCTCACCCCCTCCCCCAGCAAGTGAGGCCTCATCTCTTTTGCTCCCCACCCCGCCAACCAGGCATGACCTGGCATAGCCAAGCCCTCCCACAGCCAGCTCGAAGTCCCACCACCTTCCAAGACTCAGGCGCCACCGTCATGAAGCCATGCTCACGCCCTGCCCCTTCTTGGATTCAGGCTCCACCCATGTCAGGAGACCATACAAATGAGCCAAGCTCCACCCCCCCAATTTAGACCATGCCCCTTCATGCCCTGCCCCGGCAGGCCCGAGTCACACCTTGCTTTGGCTGGCCTCTCTCTCAGCATCCTCTGGGGCCCTGGCCTTGCTCCCAGCATCCCCTGGGGCCTTGAGACCACTTGAGCCCTGGGTTCTGTGCCTCTGGGGAGGCTTTGGTGGGGTGGCCTCTGCCCGGCGCCGCTGGCTGCGTCGAAGGACAGGGGCAGTGGTGGGGGCGGGGGCAGGGGCGGGGGCAGGGCTCGGGGCAGAGCTTGAGCGCAGGCTGCGGCGCCTCCTAGCAGCCAGAGCTGCCGCCTCCTCTTCTGGGGTTGCTGGGACCTGAGACAACAAAGGGAGAGATGAGAGACCGTGGGCACAGACACCTGGGTTCTCCGCCCCCTGGCTCTGGGAGTGGAGCGAGGGTTATGAGCGAAAGCTGGGAGCCCAGATGCCTGGCTTCTTCCCCTGCTCTGGGAAGCAAGCAGGGCAGGTGGGCTAGACCTGGGGGGTGTGGGGGGGACGTGTAAAAGGCAGCCCAGACCCCTGGGTTCTCTCCATTTCCCAGAGAGGAAAGAAAAAAAAACAACTGGTTGGTGAGAGCAGGATATGCTCAGAGCCCAGATGCCTGGGGTCTTTCCAGCTCCAGGAGGGGTGTGGGGGTGGAGCTGGGGCAGCACTCACCTCAGTGCTGTCCCCAAGCTGGGGCTCTGCAAGTGAGGGGACGGCCCTGGTGCCCTCCAGCTGCAGCCTCCCTGGCTCCCCGTCCACAGGGCCTAGAAGAGGAGAACACAAGGGTCAGTCCTGCCGCCTCCCCAGCCAGGGAGCTCCCCTGCATGCACCCACCTGCCCGCCTCACAGGGTGTGGAGAACCCATGCGTCTCGGCTCCCAGCCCCCCTGGTTTAACAACCTTCAGCCCTCGCCCCCCACCCAGAGAACCCAGACATCCAGACTGCCAACCCCATAACTCCCCTCCTGGGGCTGGAGAGCCAGCCCACGTACGCGGTACATGAGCTACGCCACACCCACCCCAGGCGTGTAGGACCCCCCCCAGGCACTCAGGACAGGAACACCCGCACAGAACCCAGGTGTCCAGGATGTGCACACATACACCCCCCCACCACTCTTCACCCTGCAGTGCTGGGCTGGGCCCGTGTGGGGTGCCACGGCCTGGTGCCACAGGCTGAGTCTCCTCCTCTGGCTTCGGGGTGGGCTCCAGTCTGGTGCCATCTGGGGGCTCCAACGTGGCCCCACTGGGTGGGTGCTGCTTTCCCCCAGGTGCCGGGGGCGGTGCTGGGGGCGGTGCCATGGGCAGGGGCTGCATCTCCTCCTCCTGGGCAACGAAGGCCTGGGTGGCCTGTTCCACGTAGAGCTCCTCGTCTGACTCCACTGGAAAATGGGAGGGAAGACAGAGAGTGGACCCAGGAGACGGGGCTCCCGGGTCCCCGTCCACATCCCTAGTGGGGCCCTATAGCCCAGGCCTGTTAGTCTGCCACTTCCCAGAATCCTTTGCAGCAGCCCCCTTTCACTGGCATCAAATCCCAGATAGCCACGATGGACCTCCCCATCTGTGGTGGTAGCAAGTCCAAGATGTCTGCCAGGAGACACCCTCACTAAGGGCTTTAAATCCAAGATGGCCACAGGGATACCTCCCCATGCTGGTGCAAAATCCAAGATGGCCACCAGAGAATTGCCACCGCAGGCATGTCTAATCCCAGACGGCTGCCAGCAAGTCCCACGCCCCGCTCTTTATTGGTGTCAAATCCAAGATGGCCACAAGGGAACCTCCCCCACTTGGTGCTAGATCCAAGATGGCCGTCAGGGAACCTTCTGCCCCCAGCAGGAGCAGCGACATCATGGAGGTGGTAGGGAGACCTGGAGCTCCGCGCCCAGGTAGTCAGTCATTAGCTCCACCCCACTCGAAGGCCCTGCCCCCCTGGGCCATAGGGTCAGGGTGGAGGCACCCCAGGGTGTGGGACTGAGGGCTTGCGCAGTAAACCTGCCCTGCAGGGGTCATTAGCTCCACCCCTTTCATGGGACCAGCCCGGTGGTCAGTTCCACCCCCCACTTGGGCTACATCATGTGACCCTGGGGTGTTAAACCCCTCCTCCCACCCAGCACCCCATCCAGTGGGTCACTGGCTCCACCCCCAGCCAGACCCCGCCCCCACTGGGGCTAACTCCACCCCCTTGGGCGGCACCATGCAACTCCTCACTCACCTTCCCCTGCCCGGCACTGGGTCCCGAAGGAGAACCTCTGGGTGGCCTCCTCTTCCTCCAGGCCGGGGGCTGCAGGGAAGGGGGAAGGTAGGGGAATTACCCACAATCCCCCATGTTGCCCCCCCTCCACAATGTGGGGACACCAGTGGCAGGGGGAGAGAGAACCCAGGTGTCCAGGCTCCCAGCCCCCTACTCTAACCCACCGGCCTCCCAACCCTCCGAGAGAACCCAGGTGTCCGGGCTCCCAGCCTCTCCTTCCCCCCGCAACTCAGAGAGACTCCAGGTATCCTACCGGGGGCTCCAGCCTCGTTGCCCACGTAGCACTGGGTGGCCTCCAATGCCAGGTTGGGGTCATCTGCGGGGGGGAGGGGGAGTGGGGCAGAAAGAGAAAGGGTGAGACGGAAGTCCTAGCGCTATCCCCGCATGCACTGCAGGGCAGCGTGCGCCCACCAAACCCAGGCATCAAAGCTGGTGGCAGCGGGTGCTCGACTTTGGGAACCCAGGTGTCCGGGGGTGGATGAGGGTCGGGAACTCAGGTGTCCGGCGGAGGGGCAGCCATTCAAAGGCCCTTGCGCCAGGGATGGGGGTGGAACCCAGGCCTTCAGGAGGGAGGGGGAGGGTCATTCAGGACCCTTGCCCAGGGGATAAGAGGACAGAACCGGGCAGGGCGAGGTCTTATCACTCACCTTCCGCATCAGTCTCACTGTCGTCCCCAGATGATGGCCAAGAGGATGGGCGGGGCTGGGGGGCCTCCAAATCTGGATCAGGAGCTCCAAGTGCAAGGGGCTCGAGAGCCCGGGGAGATGCTGCAGTCAGTTGGGCTGCCACCCCCACCTCTGGATTCCTGTCACCATCCTCCACATCAGTGTCACTGCCCACCTCAACAGCTGGCTGATGGCTGGGTGGACCTACAACATCTGGAATCTCCTCTACATCAGTGTCGCTGTCCGCTTTAAAGGCAGGCTGGCTGCTCTGGGGATCTGTCACATCTGAAAGCCTGTCACCATCCTCCACATCCATGATGCTGCCCACCTCCACAGCTGGCTGATGGCTCTGGGAACCCACATCTGGATCCTTGGTCCCCTTTGTGTCTGTACATCTGCCCCCCGCCAGGAGCTCCCATCCACAGGTCTTTGGTCCAGGAACATCTGGATCCTGGCCTAGGGGCTCCACATCTGGTGGCTCTGGGGCAGGGGGAGGTGTCTGCCCCCCTGATGTTGCTGCACCCCCTGGAGTATTGAAGCAGAGGTGGGGAGAGAGGCTGGGGGCATCCTCAGTTTCTTCGTCGCTAGGGGTAGGGGGGCATATGGTGGGTCAGAAAACCCAGGTGTCCAGACTCTGAGCCCCTTGGGCTCACCCCCCAGTCCCTGAACTCCCCTCCCAGGGAATCCAGGCATCCATGCTCCCAACCCTCCCTGCTCCCCCCAGAGAACTCAGGAATTCAGGTTCCCAGCTCCCCCATTCCCAACCCAGCTCCCAGGCCCTTCCCAGGCACCCGGGCACATACCTCTCAGGCACCACGGTGTTGTGGGGTGGAGATCCTAGGCTGCCGCTGCCCCGCGTGGAGGCCTCTGACCCTGGATGGGAGCAGGGAGGTGTCAGCTGGGGAGAACCCAGGAGACTGGGATGGGGGTGCAGGGCAGGACGTGGGGCCTCTGCACCCAAACACCCTGATCAGCCCCAGCCCCCCTACTCCTACCGAGTAGGGGTTACCAAAACACCCAGCCCCAGGTCTTAAAAGTCCTGCAAAAACCCTGACCCTAGCTGCGACTCTTTTGGCATTATGGGCCAACAAAAAACACCCAGCGCCAGCCCTGGGCTCCCTTGTTATAGGGCCTACAGAAAACACCAGCTCCAGCCCCAATTCCACTGCTGTTGTACAGCCTATAAAAGCTCAGCTGCTTTCTTACTGTAGGGCCTACAACTCCCCCCCACAGTCCTGGCCTGGCTCCTCTGTTATTATACAGCTGCCAAAAAACACCTCAGCCCAGCCCAACTCCACGGTTATTAGAGGGCAGAGAGGGGCAAAATATGGCCTGTGGGCACCTTGGACCTGCCTGAGCCGTGGGGCATAGTTGGTCCCACTGCCCCTGGGCGCACAGCAGCGTGAAGGTGGGGGTGGCTTAGCAGCCAGACTCCACTTCCCAGCAGCCCACACAGTGGCGGCTTCTTCCAGATGCCACCACCAGTTTCACCACTGCTGCCGGATTGGCCCCACTGCCCAGGGGTGCTGGACAAAGCAGGCAGGCAGGCAGGGTCTCCATGGAGACTGGCCAGGACCCCCATGGGCAGGGTACAGAATGGCAAAGCAGTGACAATGCAGGGCCAGGTCCCAGGGCAGAGCTGCCACCTGTTCCCTGCCCCCACCATTATAGGGGCAAAAAACACCCAAGCAAAGCAAAAACAAACAAACCCCACAGTTGTTGTCATCATCGTCCCCCGCCCCCCCCAGCTCCATTGTTGTTCTAGGGCTGACTGGTGCCCCCAGCCCAGCCCAGCCCAGCCCAGCCCCAACTCCCATATTATTATAGGTCCTGCCAAAACCTCAAACTCCTGCCGCAACCCTGATCTAATGTTATTATATGACCTACAAGATACCCCAGCCTCAGCCCCACCCCCAGCCCTCTTCTTACTGTAGAGCCTACAACTCCCCTCCCCCCAAGCCCCTTTGCTCCAATAGGCCCTACAGCCCCCCCCCCCCCCCCCCCCACACACACACGCACAGCCCCCCCCTGTTGTTACAGGCCCTACCAAAGCCTCTCAAGCCCCCTTGTTATTTTAGGTCCTACCAGATTCCACCCAGCCCCTTGTTAGGCCCTACCAACCCCCCAGCCCAGCTTCTTGTTATTACACACCCTACCCAAACCCCCCAGCCCTTGTTGTTACAGACTCCACCACCACCCCCGCCAGTCCTCCTACTACAGGCCCTACTGAAATCCACCCCCCATCCTTCATGTTATAATTGACCCTACCAAACCTCCCCAGAGCTCCCTTGTTATTATAGGGCCTACCATAACTCCCACCCTCTTCTTTATTGCAGGCCTTAGAAACGCCCCCTCTCCTCACCTACGTGTGGTCTTGCCTTCTCCTCTTCCGAGCTCTGAGCCAACAGGGCCCCGGCGCCTGCCCTACGCCTGCCCGGGGTTGGCGTCTCCTCCACGGCCACACAGGGCAGGGGGGAGGCTGCGGCTTGCCCCGGGGGCAGCAGGAAGTACTGGCAGCCCACGTCACCGAAGAGCAGGGTGTCGCCATGGGCCAGGGCATAGCGGACGTGGGGCTGGAGCACGGCACGGCCGCGCCGCGTGCGATTGAGGCTGCCGCGGTCCCAGAGCAGGTGCGGGTGTCCGGGCCGAGGCCCTGGCGTTTCGATCACCGCGTGGACCTTCGACACCGAGGGCGCCGGCAGGTGCACGGGGCAGCTGGGGAGGCGGCCCACCGCGTTCTCGCCGGGGTAGATCCAGACGTCTGCGAGGAAGGCGGAGAGCCCAGGTGTCTGGAGGGACCCAGTCATGCAGGCTCTCATCCCCACTGGTGCGCGCGCGCGCACACACACACCCCCAGTGTCCGGGATGCTCACTCACACGCTCAGGCACAGACACATACCCCCACTCCCACAACACACAGACCCCAAGTGTCCAGGCTCCCCCGGACACCCGGGGCCCTTGGACATGGAGCTTACCCCAACACCTGCGGCCCACGAGACATCAGGGACCGCCCAGACCACGGGACCCCGCCGGGGGGGGGGGGGTCCTACCTCTCTCCGGGCCGTGGCGGCCCCCCAGCACCCGCAGCCTCCCCACGGGGCGCCCGGGGTCCGCGGGGGCCTCGTCCTCCTGCTCCTCCTCCCACTGCAGCAGCTGCGTCTGCTCCATGGCCCGGGCGGGGGCAGCTCAAGCCAGCCCCGCCCGTGACTTCTGACCCACGCCCTATTTTGGGGCCGTGGCCCTTTAAATTCCCCGCGCTTAGGCGCTGAAGCCACAGAGCCTGGATGTGGGCGCCTAGAAAGGCGCCACGGGACCACAGAGATTGGTTGCGCCGGCCTAGAGCGGCTAGCTCTCTGCAGTCCTCCTCAACATGGCGCGGCTGAGCCATAAAGAGGAAACCGGGCGCCAGGCTAGAGTGCCCATATTAGCTCCTCCACAACATGGCGTCCCTGCCCTTCTACCTCGCGAATGACCACAGATACCTCACGTAGACTACCCAGGGATATTAAGGGGAGAAAGCAGGGCTAGAGCGCCCGCTTTGAGCCCGGCACAAAATGACCACCGCCCGACCATAGAGAGCGAAGGCTAGAGTGCACACACTTGATCCTCCAAAGCGTATCTTCTACCTCATTATCCCCCCATTCATAATGAGAATGACCTCACCTTGCAGCCAATTTTAGCCACTGAGGAAGCCTAGCCCAGGGCGGACCCCAAAGGTCCTGGTACCATGAAGGGGCATCTGGTGTTGCCAGGCAACGGACTGGTTACTAGGGCTGCCCTGGATACCACGAAGGGGGATCTCAGTGTTACTCAACAGTGGGCCAACTGCTCTGTTACTAGGCAACAGCCTGCTGACTAGAGCTGCCTAGGATACCCTGTGTTGTGTCCCAGTGTTGCTAGGAGACACGAGGGTCATTCCAGTGTTGCTAGGCAGCCTACTGGCCAGGGGCTGCCCCCAACCATCAAGGCCTGGGGCCAGGGCTGCTTCCAGCTCACCTACCAGCCCCCCATGCTCACCAGGAGACCCGGCTCCCAGCCCCACCCTGCGCCCGCGCTGCTACACGGCCAGCCCCAGTCGGGGGGGGGGGGCAGGGCCAAGAGCCCGGGCTCTCTGGGAAGGGCTGGGGGGTAAGAGCCGGGGGGGTTGGGAGCATGGATTCGGGGGTCCTTAGTAGGGGAAGAGGGAGCTAAGGGGCTAGATGGGGTGCGGGGTAAGAGCCCAGAGGGATGCCTGGGATCTCTGGGCAGGGGAACGAGAGCAGGGGAAAGCTGGGAGCCGGGACACCTGGGTTCCTCCCCAGCTTGTCTCCCCCTCCCTCAAGGGTGGCTCTGACCTGAACTCTGCTTTACCCAGTGCTTCTGTCCCTTTCCAGGTGAGGCATCCAGAGCCCAGGCACTCAGGGCAGATGGGCAGAAACACAGAAGCCAGCGGTTCAGGGTACCCAGGTATGTGCCCATGGAAAACCCAGCTCCCCCTACACAGAAGCTGTGTCCAGCGCTGCCCTGTCCCAGGTGCCCAGGACCCAGACAGAGAACCCAGATGTCCGGGCTCCCAGCCCGCTCCTGGGAGAACCTCTGGGTGGCCTCTTCCTCCAGGCTGGGGACTGCTGGGGAGGGGAACTACCCA
Source organism: Alligator mississippiensis (assembly GCF_030867095.1). Lineage (NCBI taxonomy): Eukaryota > Metazoa > Chordata > Crocodylia > Alligatoridae > Alligator > Alligator mississippiensis. The sequence goes on from NC_081834.1 coordinate 57,354,500, forward strand.
CAATCCCCCATTTTGCACCCCTCCACCCTCACCACAATGTGGGACATGGGTGGCAGCGGGGATACCCACAAGGAGAGTGAGAGACCCAGGTGTCCGGGCTCCCAACCCCCCTGCTTATACCCACCAGTCCCCACTCCCCTCCCAGCTAATCCAGGCATCTGGACTCTCAGCCCCCCTCCACCACCCCAACCCGGAGAGAAACCCAGGCATCCTACCAGAGGCTCCAGCCTTGCTGTCCAGGTAGCACTGGGTGGCCTGCAGTGCCAGGTCAGGGTCATCTGCAAGGGAGTGAGAGGGAGGCTGTGGTGCTATCCCAGCGTGCACTCCAAGGCACCCTGCCGGCTTGCGTCCACCAAACCCATCAAATCTGGTGGCAGTGGGTACTGAACTCCGGGAACCCAGGTGCGCGGGGGTGGATGAGGGTCTGGAACCCAGGTGTCTGGTGGAGGGGCAGCCATTCAAGGCCCTCCCCACAGGGATGGGGGTGGAACCCAGGCCTCCAGGAGGGAAGGGGAGGGTCATAGAGGGCCCTTGCCCAGGGGATAGAGGACAGAGCCCAGGCATCTGGGTGCGGGCAGGGATGGGGGGCAGGAGGCAGTCCCCTCACTCACCCTTGGCATCAGTTTCACTGTTGTCCCCAGATGCTGGCCAAGGGGATGAGTGGGGCTGGGGGGCCTCCACATCTGGATCAGGAGCCCCAGGTTCGAGGGGCTGGAGAGCCTGGGGAGGTGCTGCAGCCGGTTTGGCCACTACTCCCACTTCTGGATTCCCATCACTATCCTCCACATTTGTGTCGCTGGCCACCTCAACAGCTGGCTGATGCCTGGGTGGACCCACAACATCTGGAATCTCATCCACCTCCACATCGGTGTCGCTGTCCGCTTTAAAGGCAGGTCGATGGCTCTGGGGACCTGTCACATCTGGAAGCCCATCACCATCCTCCACATCTGTATCACTGTCCATCTCGACAGTGGGCCAACAGCTCTGGAGAACTTCAACATCTGGGTTCCCATCGTTCTCCACAGCTGGGTTGCCACCCACCTTAGTGGCAGGCTGATGGCGCTGGGAACCTATAACATCTGGAATTCCATCCCCACCTTCCACATCTGTATCACTGTCCACCCTGACGTTGGATTGATGGCCCTGGGGAACTTGAACATCTAGCTTCCCATTCACATTCTCCACATCTAGGTTGCCGCCCACCTTAGTGGCAGGCTGATGGCTCTGGGGACCTACAACATCTGGAATCCCATCCCCATCCTCCACATCCGTATCACTGTCCATCCCAATTGCGGGCTGATGGCCCTGGAGAACCTCAATGTCTGGATTCCCATTAATGCGCTCCACAGCTGTGTCGCTGCCCACCTTAGTGGCTGCCCGATGGTTCTGGGGCCCTGCCACATCTGGAATCCTGTCATTGTCCTCCACATCTGTATCACTGTCCACCTCAACAGTGGGCCAAGTGCTCTGGGCAGCCACAACATCTGGATTTCCATCACCGTTCTTTACAGCTCTGTTCCTGCCCACCTTCACAGTGGGCCAACAGCTCTGTGAACCTACAACATCAGGAATCCCATCACTGTCCTCCACATCTGTGTCACAGCCCACTTCAAAGGCCAGCTGATGGCTTTGGAGAGCCTCAACATCAGGATTCACATCACTGTTTTCCACAGGTGTGTCGCTGCATGCCTTAGTGGCAGGCTGATGGTTATGTGGACCTACAACATCTGGAATCTTATTGCCATCCTCCACATCTGTACTGCTTCCCACTTTATCGGCTGGCCGACAGTCCTGGGGAACCACAACACCTGAATTCCCACCAACGTTCTCTGTAGCTGTATGGCTACCCCGCTTCATGGAGGGCTGATGGCTCTGAGGTCCTGCAACATCTGAATGCCCATCTGCCTCTTCCACATCAGTATCACTGCCCACTTCAAGGTCCAGTCGATGCCTCTGGGTACCAGCTACATCTGGATTTCCATCCATCTCCTCCACATCTGTGTCACTGTTCGCAGCAACAGCTGGCCGAAAGCTCTGAAGATCCTCAACTTCTGGATTTCCATCACCATTATCTGCAGCTGTGTTACTGCCCACCTTAATGGCGAGCCGATGGCTCTGGGCAACCACAACATCTGGAATCCCATCACCATCCTCCACATCTGTGTCTCTGCCCACCTCAACAGTTAGATGAGGACTCTGGAGAACCTCAACATCTGGATTCCCATCTCCATTCTCTGCAGCTGTTTTGCTGCTTACCTCCCCGGTGGACCGACGGTTCTGTGAATCTACAACATCTGGAAACCCACCCTCGACTTCCACATGTGTGTCACTCGCCGCTTGGACAGCAGGCTGACAGCTCTGGGGAACCTCAACACTTGGCTTCCTGTTAACGTATTCCACAGCTGTGTCGCTGCACACCTCAATGGCAGGCTGATGGCTTGGTGGACCTACAACATCTGGAACCCCAAACCCATCCTCCACATCTGGATTGCTGTCTGCTTCCGAGGAGGACCGTCGGCCCTGGGAAACCACAATATCTGGATTCCCCTCTCTGTCTTGCGTACCTGTGTTGCCAGCCACTTCAATCACAGACAGACGGCTCTGTGAACCTACAACATCTGGATCCTTGGTCCCCTCTGTGTCCATGTGTATGTCCCCCGCCAGGAGCTCCCAACCACAGGTCTTTGATCCCGGCACATCTGGATCCTGGCTTGGGGGCTCCACATCCAGCAACTCTGGGGCAGAGGGAGGTGCCCAGCCCCTCGGTGTCGCTGCCCCTCCTTGGGTATTGAAGCAGAGGTGGGAGGAAGGGCTGGGGGCATCCTCAGCTTCCTCGTCACTAGAGGGTCAGGGGCATAGGGCGGGTCAGAAAACCCAGGTGTCCAGGCTCCCATCCCCTTAGACTCACCCCACAACCCTTCATCTCTCCTCCCAGGGAATCCAGGTGTTCATGCTCCCCCTGCTCTCACAACTCAGTCCCCACTCCCCGCAGACAAAACCCAGCCATCTGGGTTCCCAGCACCCCCGTTTCCACCCCAACCCCCAGGCCCCTCCCAGAGATCCCAGGCATCTGGACACATACCTCTCAGGCACCACGGTGTTGGGGGGTGGAGATCCTAGGCTGCCGCTGCCCTGTGTGCAGGCCTCTGACCCTGGATGGGAACAGGCAGGTGTCAGCTGGGGAGAACCTGATACCGGGATGGGGGAAGGGGCAGGATGTGGGGTCTGTGCACCCAAACACCCTGATCAGCCCCAGCCCCCCTACTCCTACTGGGATCTGCTTGTTCTTGTAGGGCCTACCGAAAGACCCAGCTCCAGCACTATTATAGATCCTACAAAAACCCTGGCCCCAGATCCAACTCTCTTGATATTATAGGGCCGACAAAAACGCCCAGCACCAGCCCTGGGCTCCCTTGTTATTATAGGGTCTACAGAAAACCCCAGTTCCAGCCCCGGCTCCATTGTTGTCGTATGGCCTATAAAAAATCCAACCCCAGCCTCCTTATTATAGGGTCAGTACAAACCCTCAGCTCTGGCCACACCCTCAAACCTAGCTCCTTTGTTATTATAGGGCCTCAAACATGCTCCAGTCTAAGCCCCAGCCCCGCCTCCACTGTTACTATAGGACCTAAAACAAGTCCCAGCCCTAAGCCCGGCTGCTTTGTTATTGTAGGGCCTACAAAACCACCCAGTCCTGAGCTGGCTCCTCTTGTAGCAGGCAAACACACTCTTAGTATAACTTTAGGCCTTCCCAGGACTAAGCAACTAAATTATACAGAGTGCATCATAAGGCACTGGGAAAAATGAGTGCTATGACTGGTACAGTGGGCTAACCAGAGACAGTAGGTTCCCTAAAAAAGGAAAAGAAACCAAAAAAGGAACAGGATTGGAGCACCTTATCTACAAAGATGAGGTAAGAAACTTGAGAACGGACAATTTGAAGTGAGAAAGTTACAAAAGTAGTGGACAAACAAAGAGACAGTGTGCGTTTGTGTTGCCACCCTGGGGAGACAGGAGCAACCTTGAAATTCTTGTTCGAACAACAAAGAATCCAGAAACTAACATCCCACACACCCAGCAGAGAATCTGAGGCCAGTACCACTGAAGGTTGCTGCTGTAACATCTGAAGAAACCCCTTGCCAGGTTGTATTATGGGAAGGAAACATATGATAAAGCCTAGGGATTGCTATTAAAGTTAGCTTGATACCAAATCGGACAAGGGGCCGTGTCAAGCCTTGGGGGTCTCTGGTAAGACGAATTCTAGGAGCAACACCTCTGTCATTATCTACCTAACACAAACCCAAGTCCAGCCCAACTCCATTGTAATGATATAGGGCAAAGGTGGCCAAATATGGTCCATGGGCCAGTGGGTACCTTGGTCCTGCGTGAGCCAAGGGGAAGCCGGGGCCAGGGGGTGTGCAGCCAGTTCTGCTCCTCCCACGCGCAGAGTGGTGTGGAAGTGGGGGTGGCGTGGCAGCCAGCCTCCACTTTCCAGCAGCCCATACGGCGGTGGCTTCTTCCAAATGCCACTGCTAGTTTTACCACTGCTGCTGGATCGGGCCCGTTGCCCAGGCACCCTGGCCCATCTGCCCTGCATCCACCACCAGGGGTGCCGGACGGAGCAGGCAGGTGGGGTCTCCATAGAGACTGGCCAGAACCCCCCTGGGCAGGGCACATCTGGGCAGATGGGATGGGGTAGTGGCTGGAGGGGCAGGGGCCAGGATGACAGGTCAGTGACAGTGTAGGGCTGGGGCCTGGGGCACAGCCATCATCCGCTCCCTGCCCCCACCGTTATAAGGCCAAAAAAACCTGCAGTCCCCTCCCTGGCTCCAACTAGGGCCCCCCCAAACCAGCCTTAACCTCAGCCCTGGTTCCCAAGTTATTATAGGGCCTAGCTGTGACGGAGCACAGGGTGTGCCTGTCACCCACAGGGGTTTGAGCAAACAGCCCGCAGGTGGGAGTAGGCCCAAGCAGGTGGTCACATGTCAGACAGAAGGCTGCCTGATTGGTGGAGAGCCTGGGTATAAGGCAAGGCCCCAGAGCAATACAAGCAATTGCTGCAGGGGCTGAAGGAGCAATGTCACCCAGCCAGCTTCTGTTCCTGGAACAGCTTGGAGGTACAGAGCAGGGACTAGGGATGGAGGAGGTTCCTAGAGCTTAAAACTATGCCCTGCTGAGGAGGATGGTGCAGTGGGGCAACTTCTAAGAATTGCCACACTTGTGCCTCCCCAGTGAAGCGCGAGTATGAGGTGCCAGAAAGCCTCAGCCCCTGCTGCCGTGTGGGTGACCCTGTGGAGGGAAAAGGCTAGGGGAGCACACCCCAACAGAAATGTGCAGGGCCAAGGCCCACTGTGTGGAGCCTGAGGTGGGGTCCAGGCCATGAGAAGGGGGCCTGGATGCAGCCTAGGTACACTAAGTGAGGCCTGAGGCTCACTAAGGAGCCGGGTGTTGAGGCTCCGGGGGCCCAGGGAGTGAGGGCTGCAAGGTGGAGGCCCAGGGATTTCTAGACCGGGTGACGCCAGGTGGTACAGCTCAGCAAGGGAGTCAGGAGCATTTGTGAATGTCAGCTACGAGGCATGGGATACAAGGGAAGGCTCAAAGCTGTGTATGCGCCCTTGGCAATGAAATGGGTAGCCTCCCACCTGGGAAAAACAAAGACATCAAAAGTGCGGCAGGGGAGGCAGGTGGGTGGACTGCCCAGGACAAGTGAGCGGGCCAATGTTTACACGCCCTGGACTGGCCCACTTATTACACTGCCACAACGCCAGCCCTAGCCCCTTTGTTATGATAGGACCTTCAAGAAGTACCAGCCTCAGCCCCGCCCACAGCCATCGTCTTATTGTAGGGCCTACAACCATCTCCCTTCCTCCCCCCCCACACACACACCAGGGAGCTCCCTGTTGTTACAGGCCCTACCAAAGCCTCCAAAGCCCCCTTGTTGTTATAGGTCCTACCAGAATGCACCCAGCTCCTTGTATAGGCCCTACCAACCCACCCACCCAGCCCTTGTTGTTATGGACTCCACCACCACCCCTGCCAGCCCTCCTCCTACAGGCCCTACTAAAATCCCCCCCCATCCCTCATGTTATAATGGACTCTATCAAACCTCCCCACAGCTCCCTTGTTGTTTATAGGGCCTACAGTAACCCCCACCACCATCCACTTTGTTACTGTAGACCCTAGAAAAACCTGCCACTCACCTCCACGCCATCTTTTTTTCTTCACCTCTGACTCCTGAGCCAACTGGGCCCCAGCACCCATCCTACGCCTGCATGGGGTTGGTGTCTCCTCCACGGTCAGACAGTGCAGGGGGGAGGCTGCAGATTCCCCAGGGGGCAGCAGGAAGTACTGGCAGCCCACGTCGCCAAACAGCAGGGTGTCGCCATGGGCCAGAGCGTAGCGGACGTGGGGCTGGAGCACGGCACGGCCGCGCCGCGTGCGATTGAGACTGCCACGGTCCCAGAGCAGGTGTGGGTATCCAGGCCCAGGCCTTGGTGCTTCAATCACTGCATGCAGCTTGGACACGGAGGGCACCGGCAGGTGCACGGGGCAGCTGGGGAGACGTCCGACCACGTTCTCACCAGGGTAGATCCAGATGTCTGCGAGTGAAGGGAAAGCCCAGGTGTCTGGGAAGGGTCCAGACTCCCACCCCTGCCAGTGCATACACACATGCACGTGTATGCACACTCAACCCAAGCATCTGGGATGCTCACTTGCACAGATGGACACTCCCGCAGCCCTCACAACACAGACTCTTTTCCAGAGAACCTAAGTGTCCGGGTTGCCAAACCCCTTGGTCTAGCTGACCAGGCCCCAACTCTCCTCCCAGTGCTGGGAGAGGACCCAGGCTCCCAACCCCCTTCTACTGCCCAACCACACATACGTGTGCATGCGTGTGCACCACTCCTCTCCCATAAAACGCAGGCATCTCAGCTCCCAGCCCCTCCCTGGTCTAATCCACCTGCCCCCGCTCCTCTCCCAGAGGATCCAGCCCCCCTCCTCTCCCCTCCCAGGGAACCCAGCCGTTCGGCAGGCTCTCCCCTGGGGACATGAGCCCCACATCTGGCCCCAGCTGGAATGGGCTTGAACCCCAGGAAATAATGCCTTTGTCATGAATCACCCTGGACACCAGCTTCCTCAGGCAGTGGGGTTACCCCCAGGTGCCGGGTTCCTCGTATAGCGGGGTCCCCACCCCTGGCACCAGTCCAAAACCGTGTCCAGTTGTGGCCCCCCACTCCAGCAAGGATGTGGACAAGCTGGAGAGAGTCCAGCGGAGGCCGATGAAAACGGCTGGGAGGCTGGGGCGCACAGCCTGCGAGGAGAGGCGGAGGGAACTGGGCTCATTGAGTCTAGAGGAGAAAAGACCAAGGGGGGGGATTTGACAGCAGCCCTCAACTCCCTGCAGGGGGGCTGCAAGGAGGGTGGAGCCGGCTGGTGCTCAGTGGGGGCAGACGACAGGACAAGGAGCGAGGGGCTCCAGGTGCAGCAAGGGGTCCTGGGGACGAGGCGGTGGAGTCTCCATCCCTGGAGATGTTTAAGACCCGGCTGAGACGGTCTAGTTGGGGCTGGTCCTGCTGGGAGCAGGGGCTGGGCTGGACTGGACTGGACTGGGCGTCCCTTCCCGCCCCCGCACGCCTGCGCCCAACGGACATCGGGGCTCCTACCTCTCTCCGGGCCGTGGCGGCCCCCCAGCACCCGCAGCCTCCCCACGGGGCGCCCGGGGTCCGCGGGGGCCTCGTCCTCCTGCTCCTCCTCCCACTGCAGCAGCTGCGTCTGCTCCATGGCCCGGGCCGTGCCGTGCCCTGAGCCCCCGCCACCTCGCCCCGCCCCTGACCTTTGACCCAATCCCTAGTTCGGGGGCGTGGCCCTCGATCCCCCCCCGTTCCCGCCCCCTGGTGGGAGCCGGGACTCGCCGCCCACCCCTGCCAGGGCCCCGCGCCCGGGCGCTGGAGCCACGGAGCCCGGACGTGGCTGCCTAGAGAGGCTCCATGGGACCATAGAGAGGCGGGCTGCGATGAGCTAGAGTGCCTAGCTCTCTGCGGTCCTCCACAACATGGAGGCCAGTGTGCAGCATAGAGTGCGGAGATAGCGGGCTAGAATGTCCACACGGGGTCCTCCCCAACATGGCGCCCTAGCACTCCTACCACACCAGTGACCATAAAGATACCTCATGCAGCACGCCCAGGGACATTAAGCACAAGGGTGGGCGGGTAGAGTGACTGCCTTCGCCTGCCACAAAATGGCCGCCGCCTGGCCATAGAGAGGGAAAGCTAGAATATACACATTTGGTCCTCCAGAGTGTCTTTTTCCTCATTATCCCCACATTCATTAATGAGAATGACCTCACTTTGCACCATTTTTAGCCACTGAGGAAGCCTGGGCCTCTGAGCAGCACCTGGGCCGAGCCCGACCCCACTGGAGCTGCCCCAGAGGCCCTGTTACTGTGAAGGGGCATCTGGCATTGCCAGGCAACAGTCTGGTTACTAGGGCTGCCCTGGGTACCATGAAGGGGCATCTCAGGGACATCTGGTGTTGCCAAGCAACAGGCTGCTAACTAGGGCTGCCCTGTGTATCCTGTGTTGTGTCCCAGTGTTGCTAGGAGACACGAGGGTCATTCCAGTGTTGCTAGGCAGCCTACTGGCCAGGGGCTGCCCCCAACCATCCAGGCCTGGGGCCACGGCTGCTTCCAGCTCACCTACCAGCCCCCCATGCTCACCAGGGGACACCCCCCCACCCCCCCAGAGAACCCAGGTGTCAATCGCAGGGCGGGCAGGGCCAAGAGCCGGGGGGTTGGGAGCCCGGACACCTGGGCCCTTTGTGGGCTGGGGGAGTTGTGGGGCAGGCGGAGCTGAGAGCATGGACTCGGGGTCCTCAGCAGGGGAAGAGGGAGCTAAGGGGGTGCGGGGTAACAGCCCAGAGGGATGCCTGGGATCTCTGGGCGGGGGTGGGGGCTGGGGAACGAGAGCAGGGGGAAGCTGGGAGCCCGGTAGGGTGGCCAACATAGAGGACAGTCCGGGTGTCCTCTATTGATACACAACCGGACGCCTTCTTATCCTATATTTTTGTCTTGAAGAAAACCAGAATGTCCTCTATGATGGCCCCGAGAGCTGGGACACTTGGGTGTCTCCCTCCCCCCCTCCCTCAAGGGTGGCTCTGGCCCTACCTCTGCCTCACCCGGGGCTTCTCTCCCTTTCCAGATGAGCCGGAGGGAGCCCTTCTGCCCACGTGTCTGGGACGCAGGCATCCAGTACCCAGGTATTCGGGACAGACGGAAGGAAACGCAGAAGCCCGCGGTTCAGGGTACCCAGGTAGGCGCCTACTCAGAACCCAGGTGTCCGGGAGAACAGCCCCCCCTCCCCCCGCACAGATCCTGTGTCCAACACTGCCCCCTTCCAGGTGCCCAGGACCCAGATGTCCAGGCCACCAGCCCCCCACTGCTCCCTTCCCCCTGAGAAACCAGGTGTCTGGGATTTCACCGCCCCCTGCTCCCACCTACCCCTCACAGAGAACCCAAGCATCTGGACCCTCCCAGAGAGCCCAGGTGTCCAGGGCCCGTGGGTGCACACTCCCTCCCTGGAACCTGTGTCTGGGGCCCACCCAAGTGTCTGCCATGCACTCCCAAATGGCTTTTGATACCGTCCCCCTCCCTCCAAGGTATCCAGGGCCTGCACACAGAGGACCCAAGTATCCAGTACACACAGACAGACAGATTCAGGGAGCCCAGATGTCCAATGTGGGCAAGTAACCATGCAGACTTCTCAAATGCAAGACCCATACAGAGAACCCATGTTTCCAGGATTCCCACCCCCAGTGGACTGAGGCCACAACAGAACCTACTTTAAAAAAATTTCCTGTTTTTATGCTTTCACAAGATGCCATCTTTTCAATATGAGAAAAGCTGTTAGGGGAAAAAAATAAAACAGAGCAGAGCAGACAGAAGGAGAAAGAAAGACAGGATGGGCATGGAGGCTGTCAGCTTTGTGCTAGTGCCAGGGGTGGGGGAACCCACAGGGTGTGGTCACGGCACCATGGCCACTGCTTCCCTGGCTTCCCCAATCTCTTCCTCCAGGGCCAAGCTGGTCTGTTGAGTTCATCAGGGCTGAGAAGTTGCCTGGAACAGGGCTGTCTGGAGCCTGGAAGCTGGGTTGTGGGATGGCAGGGCCTGGCCCAACTCTTCCACGGTGCCACTAGACACTGGTGGCATTTCCTAGGCTTCCCCCTGTAACCAGATCACAGCCTTTTCCTTTCCCCCCCTGGACCTTCCATTGGGGGTGAACAAGGGAAGAAGACCCCAGCCCCACTCTACCCCCTCTCCTCAAAGTTGTTGGCCAGAGAAGAAGTCTTTGGAGACCCTCAATACCCCATGGCTCTTCTCTTTCTCTCCAAGGAAACAGAGCTGACTGGGTTGGCCTAGGAGCACCCGTCTTTTTTTGCTTGGTTTGCTCTCAGTAGCCTGAAGATGGTCTTTGTCTTCTCCCCTGGGTACATTTTTCACTGTAGGGCAAGGTTTGGGGGACTAAAAGCCAACTCAAAACGCAAGGGGAGGCACCTGCATGGTAGAGCAAGGTGCTGGACCCCACAAAATAAATAGATACAGACTCCCCAGGGAAGCTACTACCCCAGCAGAAGCCACTCTGGTTACATGGGCACCAAGGAATTGGGCTCTCCAAGGAGAAAGAGGGAAGATAGGCCCTCTGACAGCTTCATCATCATCTCCATTTTGGGTGGGGAAAGAGCAGTTCATTCCCTAGGTCAGGCAACAAGGAATTCTTCCAAGACTTTGAGTGCTTTCCAAGGTACCCTTGCCAACCAGCTGGGCAGACCTGAAGGAAACCTCTCCAGAAGAAGCCAACTGAGAAGTAACTCATCAGTACCATCCACCTTAACATGGAGGTGGGTCTTCAAAGGTGGGGAGACTTTCTCTAGTCCTGCCAGGACTGTTTCAACCCTTCCACTGTGGTTCATTTGAGTCTCGTCAGGGCAGTGCCTGTGAAGGAAGAAAATGGAGTCCACACATCCCCATGCCCTTCTCCCAGCCTACTTTTCTCACACCCAGAAGACCTTTTGTTTCTCCAGCTTGGGGCCCTTCCTTGAAAAGCCTCCCCACCCCCTCTAGCTAGAACCAATATTTGGCCTTGAAGAAGAGTTCCCCAATGGAGAACCAACATTGGGACATTTAGGAACTTCCTCAGATAAAACTGTACTCAACTCTCCATTTCTCCAAACGAAAGAAGAGAAGATCACCACTCTAGGCACCAGGCACACAACTCTACTTTTTCTAGTTTTTAACGTACTCAACCTTTTTTCATCTTGGTGCCTGCCCTGGGCCCAAGGCAGTCCGGGGCTGGTGTGGGGCTAGGGGTGGCTGTTTATCAGGGGCCACCGGTGCTGGGCAATGACCCCGGGCATGGGGGAAGGGGCAGCTGCACGGGCGCAATGGGCCCCAAGCCCAGGCCCAGCTCTGCTCTGTCCCAATGCCTGCCTGGTCCCAGCCCCAGCCCCAGCCACCCCATCCACATGCTTTCCCCTCCCCCCACAGACTTTCCCGTGGGCACATGCAGCTCCCCCCACAAAATTCTTTTTCTCCCTTTGTGTGTACATGCGTGTCTGTGTCCAGCCAATCTCACTGACAGTGGGTTGTCCCACCAACCGATCACTGTGGCCCCTTCCATAACTGGCTGTGGCCACTTCTGGGAGCACCACCACAGCACTCCCCACCCCAGCTGGCGCTTACAGCGGGGGCACCAACGCTCCTGTCTGCCCCCCCTGCCCATCGCCTAAGTGGCAAGCATGGATGGTCAGGGGGTGCACTTTTGCTCTCAGGGAGTGCATGTGCACCCCCATGCACTCCCTAGGAGTCACCACTATGTGCATGCATGCACGTGCATACCTGTGTGTGCGTGCGTCTATTCATGGCAGGAGATAGCGTGTTTGTTTCTGTGTGTCAATGTGCAGAGAGTAAGTGACAGTAGTATGCGCCTCTGTGTGTGTGTGTGTGTGTGTGTGTGTGCGCGCGCGCGTGTGCATGTTTCGCCATAGTGGAACAGGGGAGCAGGGAGAAGAGGGGAGCATGTACCCCCCCACCCCCAGCCCTCCCTGCCAGCACCAGGAGGGGAAGGGACGATGCTTCGCCCTCACCTGACCTCCACCCTGTCATTCTTGGTGAGCAATTGGCTAGTATACCAATAACAGCCGAGAGGCATTGGGCGTGGTAAAAGGACAATTCGGAGCCACGCAATTAACCCATAAGGCTTTAAGTGCCCTGCCAGGCACAGTTGATTGCAGGGGCCTAGCCAAGGGCCTGAGAATATAAAGGCCCAGCCACAGGTTTGAGGCCAGTACGACCGGGGGCGTGCAATGGTCCATGGCCAGCCTCCCTTTATATTTATTTATAATCCGTAAAGGTGTGGCAGGAAAGATAGGGGGCATGCCCTAGAAGTCAAACAGGGCATGGTCACAGAGCCACCAGGGGGCATCACAGCCACCCCTGGTTCCCTGACCTGCTACACTATAATAGGGCTGGGGGGGACGGGGGTAGAGTCTGTAATAACAAGGAGCTGGGCTGGAGGTTTGGTGGGGCCTATATAAGCAGCTGGGTGAATTCTGATAGGACCTATAACAACAAGGGGGCTTAGGCAGCTTTGGAAGGGCCTGTAACCAGGGGGCTGTGTGCTGGCAGGGGGAGGTTAGGGCCTATCAGAACAAGGAGGTTCAGGGGCAGGGCTGAGTAGGCTCTACAAAAAGGAGGGGTGTGGGGGTGGGGCTGGGGCTTCTTGTAGGTCCTATAATAACAATATGGGCCAGGGCTGGGGTCATGGCAGGAACTTGGGGTTTTGGTAGTGTAGCAAGTGGGCCATCCCAGAACCAGTCTAAAATGTTGGCCTGCCCACTTGTCCAGGGCCATTTGCTAGCCACACAGCGGGCCTTGGCCCTGTGCTTTTCTGTCAGGGTTTGCTCCCCTAGCCTTTCCCCTCCACAGGATCACCCACAAGGCAGTGGAGGCTGAGGCTTTCTGGCACCCCATACTCGCCCTTCACTGGGGAGGCGCAGGTGTGGCATTTCCTGGAAGCTGCCTCACCATGAGGAACAACACCACATCATCCTCCCCAGCAGGGTGTAGTTTTAGGTCATGCCCCAGGATCAGGATCAGGAACCTCCACCATCCCTATAGTCCCTGCCTTGTACCTCCAAGCTGTTCTGGGACCACCAGCAAGGTGGGTGATGTTGCTCTTTTGGCCCCCTATAGCAACTACCTGCTCTGCTCTAGGGCTTTGCCTTATACCCAGGCTTCCAGCCTCTGCACCCATCAGGTGGCCTCCTGCCTAACATGTGACCACCTGATTGAGCCTGCTCCCACCTGCAGGCTGTTTGCTGCCTGCTCAAAACCCTTTGAGCGACAGGCACAACCTGTGCTCTGTCACAGCTCAGACCTATAACATGGGAGCCAGGGCTGAGGTTGGGGCTGGGCTAGGGTATCTAGTCACCCCTAGAATAACAATAGAACTGGGTGGACTGCGGGGTTTTTTGGCCCTATAACAGTGGGGGTAGGGAGCGGATCACGGCTCTGCCCCAGGCCCTGGCCCTGCACCGTCACCACCCCACCATCCTTGGTCCCTGCCTCACTGACCACAACCCCATCCCACCTGCCCAGATATTCCCTGCCCAAGGGTTCTCTCCAGCTGACACCTGCCTGCTCCCATCCAGGGTCAGAGGCCTCCACGTGGGGCAGCACCAGCCTAGGCTCTCCACCCCCCAACACCATGGTGCCTGAGAAGTACCTGTCCAGATGCCTGGGGTCTCTGGGGGCCCGGATACCTAGGTTCTCTCCGGAGTAGATTGAGGACTGAGGGATGAGAGCTTGGGGAGCTGGGAGCATGGACACCTGGATTCCCTGGGTGGGGAGTTGGAGTTTGAGACCAGGGGGACCGGCTGTGTTACCCCAAGTGCAGCCCAGGCCAGCCCCCCACCAGGAAGAGCTCAGCCCTACCCTGGCCCCAGCCCACAGTGGCAGCCCACCCTCGCCCTCCATACAATCTGGAGACACATGTCCTCCATGCCTTCCCACCCCTCTGCAACTCCCGGGTGAGCCACTTGCAGATGTCCTGCGCTCTCCTTTGGCTGTGCAGCACCTCCCCCTGCCCCACCACCTCCCTTACCATGGGGGCCTCAATCTGCACCCCCACACACCCCATCCCTTCCCCCCTTGCCCTTTCCCCTGCATATCAGCAATCAGATCAGCTGACACAGCTTATTAAAAATCGGTCATCTGTACTGGCCCAAAAAATTGGTGCACCCCTATTAGTGACGTTACATCATGTTGAGGAAAAAAAAATCTGAAATAGCTTCAGTCAGAGTTGGCAAGCCTAGCAGGTGGAGAGGCAAAGCCAAGAGCCCAGATTCTCTGGGAAGGGAGGGAGGGTGGGGGTAAGAGCAGGAGGGCTGGGAGCCTGGATGCCTGGATGCCTTGGGGGCTGGGGGAACTATGGGGCAGGCAGAGCTGGGAGCGTGGACTCTGGGGTCCTTAGCAGGGGAAGGGGGAGCTAAGGGGCTAGCCAAGGGGTGGGGGATAACAGCCCAGAGGGATGCCTGGGATCTCTGGGCAAGGAGTGGGGGCTGGGGAATGAGAGCAGGGGAGAAGCTGGGAGCTGGAACACCTAGGTTCCACCCCTAGCTTTTCTACCTTTCCTCCATGGTGGCCCTGGCCCTACCTCTGCCTCCCTGTGCTTCTCCCAGGTGTCCAGGGCCCATGGGTGCATGCCCTCTGTGGAGGAATGCCACCCCAGACTCTTCCAAGATTAGGTTTTTCCTTGCCCAGTCTTATCACCTGTCAACCAGTTGCTAGGCAACCAAATTTTTGCCTAGTGACCTGGACCAGGTGAAGTTGGGGGGGGGGGGGGTGAACCTACCTCTCTATTGTGTTAGCACTGGCCTCATGGCATGGGAGCAGATGCTCAAGCTCCTGTCACTGTCACAGGTGAGCAATGTTGCTTTTAAAATTGATTGGTTGGCACCCCACAATACCTGGCTGTAATTAGGTCTCCGGGGTGATGGCAAAAGGCCTATATAAGTCCAAGACTGCCCAGGGGGAGGGAGAGCAGTCATGTTAAGGGTCACATAATCAACTGGAACATCTGCAGCTTCAGTCTCTCTCAAGATGCTGAAGTGAGTAAACTACCTGAAACTTATGTAGATAGCTTACTGTCATGTAGAAGAATATCAACCAGCTACCACACTGACACTGCTTGCTCTAGGGTTATTCTGGTACTTCCCTATCCTGTACCCTTCCTCAAGCCTACCCTCTTTAGCCAATAAAGCTCTCTGCTATAACTAGCATGGTGAACTTGTGGGGAGAGGGATTGGGCCTGCCTAGATGATCCCTATGCTCAGCTGACTAAGGGAAGGTACTTGGCGTGCTTCCTTTAGCCTAAAGCACAAAAAGTTCTCAGTGGGTCAAGCACCCTCCAGGACTACAAGGCCTGTGTACCCCAGGGACACAAGACCCAGAAACAATCCAGACCCCTGGGTGGTGGCAGCAGTTGTGGGTGTGCTCCAGGAAGGGGGTCGGCCAGACACAAGGCTCCCCAGGGGAGGCACTCAGAGCTTAGTAGGTGGTAGGGGCTCAGTGAGGTGGGTGGCTCGGTGCAGGAGTGCCCCCTACTGGTTTGCCATGCTCCCCTCGCAGGAACCCATGTCCAGGGCCTAGCCAGATGTCTAACATGCACTCCCCACTGGCTTGACATTCCTGGCTCCTAAAGGTGTCCAGGACCTGCACACACAGAACCCAAGTATCCAGGGCACGTGGACATCTGGGTTCCCTGCACGTCTGTCTGAGGTGGGCAAGTAAGTGTGCAGACTTCTCAAATGCAGATGTCTGGGACCCACACAGACATAACCCATGTATCCAGGATTCCCACCCCACTTCCCCTTGTTTCCTTCCCCTCCACCCTTAGTAGACTGAGGCCACCACAGAAGCAACTTTAAAAAAAAAATCCTGTTTTTATTCATTCACAAGACACTGTCTTTTCAATATGAAAAAAAAAAAAAAAGCCATTGAGGGGAAAAAAATGAAACAGCAGACAGCAGGAGAAAGAAAAAATGAGAGGGTGGGTACAGATGCCATGAGCTTTGTGCTAGTGCCAGGGGTGAGGGAACCCATAGGGTGTGGTCACAGCACCATGGTCACTGCTTCCCCAGTCTCTTCCTTCAGGGCCAAGCTGGTCCCTGGGCTTAATCAGGGATGAAATGAAGTTCTCTGGAGCCTGGAAGGTGGGTTGTGGGGGCCTGACAACTCCTCCATGGTCCCACTAGACACTGGTGGCATTTCCTGGGCTTTCCCCTGTAACCAGATCCCAGCCTTTTCCTTTCCCCCCCTGGAACTTCTGTTGGGGATGAACGTAAGTAGAAGACCCCTGCCCCTTTCCACCCCCTCTCCCCAAAGCTGTTGGCTAGAGAAGAAGTCTTTGGAGACCCTCAATACCCCATGGCTCTTCTCTCTCTCTCTCCCCAAGGGAACAGAGCTGACTGGGTTGGCCTAGGAGGGGCTGTCTTTTTTCCTTGGTTTGCTCTTGGGAGGTGGAAGACAGAGACAGCCTTCTGCCCTGGGTACATTCCTCACTGTAGGGCAAGGTTTGGGGGACTAAAAGCCAACTCAAAATGCAAGGGGTGGCACCTGCATGGTAGAGCAAGGTGCTGGACCCCACAAAATAAATAGATACAGACTCCCCACGGAAGCTAACTAGCTGAGCAGAAGCCACGCCGGCTACATGGGAACCAAGGAATTGGGCTTTTTATGGAGAAAAAGGGAAGATAGATCTCTCAGACGGCTTTGTCAGCATCTCCATCTTGGGTGAGGAAAGAGTTCATTCCCTAGGTCAGGCCAACAAGGGATTTTTTCTGTAGTCCCACCAATGCTGTTTCAACCCATTCACCATGGCTCATTCAAGTCTGGATGAGGCATGTATTAAGTCAGGGGAGAGTCCATGAGGGAAGAAAATGGAATCCACCCATCCACATGCCCTTCTCCCAACCTACTTTCCTCACACCCAGAAGACCCTCTTTTGTCTCTCCAGCTTTTGTGTCTCCAGCTTGCCCTTCCTTGAAAAGCCTCCCTACCCCCTCTGGCCAGAACCAATGTTTGGCCTTGGAAAAGACTTCCCCAAATGGGGAACCAAAATTGGGACATTTGGGAACTTCCTCAGATTAAAGAAAACCTAGACTCAACTCTCCATTTCTCCAGGACCAAAGAAAAGAAGATTGCTTCTCCAGCCAACATACACACAACTCTACTCTTTCCAGTCTTTAACCAACTCAACCTTTTTTCATTTCAGTGCCTGAACCCGCCACCCCAGGCAGCTATGGAGAACCATCTCAGCTTTCACCTATGAACAAAGGAATTTGTAGTTAAGAAGAACCACGATTTCAACTCGTGCTTGAAGGAGAGAGAATTTCCAAGACTCCTTGAAGGGCAAGAAAAGAGATGCCTTCAGATGCAGTGACAGCAGGCAATGGGAATTAAAACAGTGAGGGGCTTGGTTTTTGCCAAAAGGAAACATTAAAAGAAAAAAAATTACATAAGAGCAAGTCTGAGAAAATTGAGAGAGAGACACACACAGAGAGAGAGAGAGAGAGAGAAGAAGGAAAATAGCATCTCTTTCCCCAGTGCTCAGGTCTACAAGCATTACAAAGATGGTGGCCATGGCATCAGTTCACTCAGCCCTAGTGGAAGTAGGATGGAAAGAAGGAAGCAATTACGGTAACCAATGCCCAGGTCCCTCCTGCTTTAAAGATGGTGGCCTTGGTATTAGTTCCCTCAGCCCTGGAAGAAGCCAGATGGAAGGAAGCCATTAGGGGGAACAAGAAAGGGAGAGAGAGAGACAGAGAGAGAGAAATATGGGGAAGGAAAAAAAAAAAAAAAGAACCATAATGCAATGCAATTTCTTTTCCACTTTAATTGACGTCTGCAGAGGGGCATAATTCCTGGCGGCAGCAATGGGTGGAGCCTCAAGCTTCCTCCTCAGCCTCCTCACCGAAGTCCTCCTCTTCCTCGGCAGTGGCATCCTGGTATTGCTGGTACTCAGACACCAGGTCATTCATGTTGCTTTCAGCTTCTGTGAACTCCATCTCATCCATGCCCTCGCCTGTGTACCAATGGAGGAAAGCCTTGCGGCGGAACATGGCTGTGAACTGCTCTGAGATGCGCTTGAAGAGCTCCTGGATGGCTGTGCTGTTGCCAATGAAGGTGACAGCCATCTTGAGGCCCCGGGGTGGGATGTCACACACAGCCGTCTTGACATTGTTGGGGATCCACTCCACGAAGTAGCTCGAGTTCTTGTTCTGGACATTCAGCATCTGTTCGTCCACCTCCTTCATGGACATGCGGCCCCGGAAGACAGCAGCCACCGTGAGGTAGCGTCCGTGGCGGGGGTCACAGGCAGCCATCATGTTCTTGGCATCAAATACCTGCTGGGTCAGCTCGGGGACTGTGAGGGCCCGGTACTGCTGGCTCCCACGGCTGGTGAGGGGGGCAAAGCCAGGCATGAAGAAGTGGAGACGAGGGAAAGGGACCATGTTGACAGCCAACTTACGGAGGTCAGCATTGAGTTGGCCTGGGAAACGGAGGCAGGTGGTGACTCCACTCATGGTGGCTGACACAAGGTGGTTGAGGTCACCGTAGGTAGGTGTGGTCAGTTTGAGGGTGCGGAAGCAGATGTCGTAGAGAGCCTCATTGTCGATGCAGTAGGTCTCATCAGTGTTCTCCACCAGCTGGTGGACTGACAAGGTGGCATTGTAGGGCTCTACCACTGTGTCCGAGACCTTAGGTGAGGGCACTACACTGAAGGTATTCATGATACGGTCTGGATATTCCTCCCGGATCTTGCTGATGAGCAAGGTACCCATGCCAGAGCCTGTGCCTCCGCCCAGTGAGTGGGTGAGCTGGAAACCCTGGAGGCAGTCACAGCTCTCTGCCTCTTTCCTTACCACATCCAGGACTGAGTCTACCAGCTCAGCCCCTTCTGTGTAGTGCCCCTTGGCCCAGTTGTTCCCGGCTCCACTCTGACCTGGAGGGAAAAGAAACCACAATGAGTTCCACCATGGAAGAAGCCAACATCCACTGTTCGAATTGTCAGTGGTATCCCCTTCCTCTGACATTACCCATAAACACCCTTGGAAGAGGGGTGGTAAACCCAGGCATAGCCCCTAATGCTTTCCTTCCATTATACTTCCTCCAGGGTTGAATAGACTGATACTATGGCCACCATCTTTAATACAGAGAGAGAAAAATGAAGGGGAGGGCATCTCTCTTTCCAGTGTCCAGGTCTACCAGCATTAAAGATGGAACTTGTGACATGAGTTCACGCAGCCCTTGAGGAAGCAGGATGGAAGGAAACCATTAGGAAAAGCAATAACCTTATCTGCCAGCATTAAAGATTGCAACCATGACATCTATTCACTAAACCCCGGAGAAAATAGAATGGAATGCTCCGGTCTGCCAGGATGAGAAACGGTAGTTGGGCCTTGGAGGAAGCCATTAGGGGAAGCAATGCCCTGGTCTACCAGCCTTGAAGATGGTGTCAATGGCATCAGTTCTCAGCAGCCATCTTGTTTTCCTAAGGGCTGAAGGAAGTCCTCACAAGGGTCACACAAAGTGGAGGCCCCTCCCAAGACATGGCCCCTTTGGGGGCTCCCAAAACCAGTGCACACTTGGCCCCCGACTCAATGCTAGCAACCGTGGTCTTCAATCCAGACTCCAAAAATTGAGACCATTACAAGGCAGCAGCTAGGTCCAACATGGCATCTGCACCCTGAAAGGTCAAGATAGACTCCTGTAGTGACCTCCACTGTTACCGTCACGGGTGGGCAACCACCAGGGGTGTCTACCACAAAGGACGCAGTCAGCATCCCTTGATCCAGGGGCTTCTATATAACCTGCCAAGCCAGTATCATTTGCACAGCTGCCCTGCCCCCAAGATCCCACCCCAATCGGCTTCCAGATTGGGAGGGGGAAGCTTACCAAAGACAAAGTTGTCCGGTCGGAAGATCTGGCCAAAAGGACCGGACCGGACTGAGTCCATGGTGCCGGGTTCCAGGTCAACCAAGATGGCACGGGGGACATATTTACCACCTGGAAGGGAAGAAATAAGGGGTGGGAGGGAAAAAAAAAAAAAATAAAAAAAAAAAAGTCTCAGGGTGGGGTTCCACTCTTCCCATCACTGCCAGGGGTGTGAAGTCTTCCCAGGACAAGGAGGTGGGAGGATGCTTCAGGCATGCTCAGTCTCAGCCATGTGGGTAAAACAAAGGGAGCTGGAAATACTATATTTATTAGCATATCTTATGCCCCTCCCCCATTGCAGACTTCAATGGAAGCATGGAGACACTGTGAAAAAGCTGCCCTGTCTCCCCTCCCCCGGCCTCAGGGAAGCAGAAAGGGGTTGCTTTGCAGCACTCAAGTTTTAACCCTTTCATCACTGCCATGGGATTGGTGGCTGCTTTTAGCCCAGCAACCAGCCACTACTGCCGACTGGCCTGTGGCTTTGAGGCTTCATGCTTTTGCTTTCACCTAAGCAAAAGGATTGGTCCGAATTTCATCAAGGGCACAGGTATGCCAGGAAATACAGTAAAGGCCCTAAGAAGTGGACAGGAAGGGGCTTGGGCTATATCAACACAAGGGGGAAAAGAGATATCGGACTGAACCACTGGCGTCTAGATGGGGGGGGTGGGGGAAGGAATGAATAGACCACAAGAGGAAGTGGGAACTAGATCAAACCACTGTCCCCACCCCAGGGGGGTGGGGGGTGTTTTCCAATACCTGTGGCCTCATTGTAGTAAACACTGATGCGGTCCAGCTGGAGGTCGCTGTCGCCGTGGTACGTGCCAGTGGGGTCAATGCCGTGCTCGTCACTGATCACCTCCCAGAACTGGGTGGAGACAGGAGGAGGAGGGTGAGTAGGGGCAGCCTGACCCCTCTCCCAGTCCCCCCTCCAGGAGAGCCAGGCTCCCCTTTAATCCTCATCTACCCCCCCCCCCCCCCCCCCCGCACAGGCCTGCTGGCACTCCCTAGGTGCCAAAAGCCCCCTGTCCAAGCCACTGGGCTCATGATGACAGCTGGGATGTCTGGGGGCTGGCAGGGGGAGGAAGGCAGTATGCCATGGGCATGTCTGGGAGGGCAGTGGGGGCCGGTGGGTTAGAGCAGAGGGGCTAGGAGGCCAGATGTCTATTCTTGGGGTGGGGGAGGATGTCAGGGCTGGTGGGTTATGCTAGGGCGAGGGCTGGGAACCCGGATGCCTGGGCGCTCTGTGAAAGCAGTGGAGGCTCATGGGTTACAGCAAGGAGGGGGTGGTGGGGAGCCAGGACATCTGGGTTCTCCCCCAGCTCTCAGAGGGGAAGTGAGACCAGATGATGAGAGCAGCCAGGCACCGGGAATCCAGAGCCTGGTTTCTCTGGCAGGCTGAAACAGATCTAGCACTCCCCGCCTCTTTCCATGAACAAAGGCAGCCCTGACGTCACCTCCTTGGCTGAGCAATGCCATCCCAGAGCTGGGTGCATCTGAGAAAAAGGAGGAGGGCACCAGCTCCTTAACCCCCCAGCTGCAGAGGTCCTAGAGCTAGACAGATCCAGTGTCATGGGGAGCAGGGAACATCACCACCATGCCATGGCTGTGCCCTCCCACCCCCAATGAACACAAGTGTCCAAGAAACACCCCTCCTACTATGCCAGCTCCCACTTGGACCAGTCCCTACCAGCTCTCCCAGTTCAAATCCAGCAGACAGATCCCCTCCTCAGTGATGGGGGTGGGGGGAAGGGGGAGAATCAGGAAATAAAAAGAAGCCAAAATGAAGTCATAGGGTTTGGGTTTTTTTGGTGGGGGTTGATCTGATGTCCTTCTATCTTTCTTTTTTTGGTGGGGAGGGGGGTGGGAAAGGAAGTAACAATACAGACAGATTAAAAACAATTCAGAGCGTTTTGGGGATGAATCCAACTTCCTTCTGCAGTTTTTGTAGGGTAAACCCTCCAGGATTAGAAGAATCCATAGCTTTTGGGGTGGTCTGATTTCTGGCTACCTATTTTATATGGCCCCCCCCCCCCGATCAATAGATTTCACAGCTTTTTGGAGGGTGATCCGATTTCATTCTACCCTTTTTCTGAGGGGAACCCCAAGATAAAAACAATTCAGAGCTTTCTGGGGAAGGATCCGACTTCCTTCTACCAATTTTTTTTTGGATGGGGAACTCCAGGATGAGAATCTAGCTTTTTCTTTTTGAGCTGGAGCTGACTGCCTCCTACCTATTTTATTTGGGGGGAATTCCCACTGAAATAAGAAAAAAACAAACAGTTTTTTTTTGTTGGGGGTGGGGGGTGATCCGATTTCCTTCTACCCTTTTGTGGGGTGGGGGGTGCCAAGCTGCAGACAATATTGAGATGGAGGGAGGGGACACAAAAAAATTAAGAGCTTCTTTGGAGGGAGCTGATTTTACTCTGCCTGTTATTTTCAGCAGCGGGGTAGGGAGGAGAAAAAAAGCCAAGAAAAAAGATTTGGGTGGCAAAGGGGAATCTGATTTCACTGCATCTACTTTTTCCCCTGGAGGGGGTGCCAAGATGCAAAGATTATTTTACAGGGGGAAAGAAAATAAAGCCAAGAGAAAAAGAATTCACGGATTTATTTTTGTGGCTAAAATGATGTCCTTCTACCTACTTGTACGTGGTGGGAGTCAGAGGAGCCCAAGATAAAAAGAACTCGGAGCTTTTCCAGGGTGAGCGACAGCCTTTTTTTTTTTTTTTGGGGGGGGGGGGGGGAAAGAGGAGGGGGAGTTATAAAAAAATAAAGAAAAGAAAATCAGAGCCATTTTTAAGGCAGAATTGCAGCTTGTCATATTTACTGGGAAACACTGAAGGAAGAGAAAAAGCAAGAAAGCCGACTTGCTCGAGATGCGTGCACTGGAATTTCATGGGCAAAAATAAAGCCATTAACTGAAGTAAATGCGTTTCTAGCTCATGATGGAAAGCACAGAGATCATGAAAGAAAGAAAGAAAAAAAGCACTGTTAAGAGCAAATATGATCCAGAAGCTGGAATCCCAACGAGGGTGAAAAATATCCAGTCCTCCCTTTTCTGATGGGGAGAAAGGCCAATATTTAAAAATCACAACCCTTTTTTGGTGGATTTCTATTTTTTTTCAGCCTATTTATTGGGAAACAGTGATCCAAAACTCACAGTAAAAGAGAGAGAAAAGCCTAGATAGATAGATATTAGATAGTGTGTTCGCGCGCTCACATGCATAGGTGTGGACATGATGTAATACATATGTAATTATATATAACTGCATTTATATTATAATTATATATGTATATTATTAGTATATACTGTAGTTGTATGTATATATGTACAATAATTATATATATCTATGAAAATTATATATGTGCATATACATGAAGTGTGTGTGTATGCATATACACATATACACACACAGGCATACATTCATATTTTACTATACATGCGTACAGTACACGTGTGTATACACACACACACACGTTTAATATATTACACCTGTAGGTAACTATAATCATGTGTATTATAATTATTGCACGCTCGTGCATGTCTAATGCCTATAAAATGGTGTGTATGCTATATCCATGTATAGTATACTATAGGTATGCATTCATAGTATAAATATGCATGTTTGCATTGTATGTATACATGTACTATATGCATGTATAATAAAATATGCATATATGCATGTATGCACAGTACACTATACGCATGCATGTGTACTATGTTATATGCAGGTGTAGTATACTATATGTATGCACATAAATATGCTTGTATGCAGATTATATATAACATACACATGGGTATGTGCATTCTCTCAGAGCATTTTTCATATTAGGAGACTGAATTATTATTTATGTAAATCTATGGTTATAAAAAAAAAAAAAAAAAGGAGAGAAAAAGCCAAAGGAAAAAGAAAAAGAAAAAAATGTGGCGCCCCCCCCCTTTTTTTTTTTTTTTTAGTGGATCTGTACTTTTTCAACATTTATGTTGGGACATAAGCACTAGAAAGGAAAAAAAGCCATATTAAAAAAAATAGTCAAACAAGATAAAAATAAAGTAAATCAGCCTTGTTAGCTGATTTGTAGCTTTTTAGTCATGTTTATTGGGAGATTAAATAATAAGGGGAAAAAAATCACAGTAAAAGAAAAAAAGGGAAAAAAAAACCCTAGATAAAAAAAATAAGACAGATACTTTAGATGGCTTTGCAGCTTTCCCATCATATTTACTGGAGACAGGATGATTTAAATAAAGAACAGGAAAGAATAATGGAGGGTCTTTTTTAAAAAGACTTGCCCACTGGCGGTTTGATGGACAAAATTGCGTTCAGTCAAGGCATGTATCAAAATTAAAACAGATAGTATATATATAAAAAAAAAATAAAATAATTCAGTCTCATGATGAAAAAGCATCAAGCCAGGATAATAGAAAGAAAAAATGCATGAGCTAAAAGGCGGCACACCCACAGCAGATGCAATCCAAGAGGGGGCAAAAAACCCCAAAAAACTGTTATTTTTTTAATTGGGAAAAGAAAACACACAGCTATTTTTTAATCAGGTTTGAGGCTTTTATTTTGTCATCTTTATGGATAGAATGGGGGGCGGGGGGGAGTGATAAAAAAGCCAAGATACAGACATAAAATGGCTTTAAAACCAGAAAATTGGTAAAATAATAAGAGAGAGGGAGGCTAGAGGATGGGGAGAACCTATAGATTCAGGCTATTTGTTGATAAAGAAAGGAGATGGGGGAGGAAACTACCTTGAATTCTGGAATGAAAAATTTAAAAAACTCTCTAAATTCAGGCTATTTACTGATAGAGAAAGGAGAGGGCGGGGAAAGCTACTTTGAATTCAAAGCCTTTTGGGTTGAAAAATGATGTTAAAAAAACCCCTATAAACTCAGCCTACTGATAAAAGGGGGGGGAGGCGCAAGACTATCTTGAACTCAAAGTATGCACTGAAAAACATAAAACCCTATAAATTAAAGCTATTTATTGATAGAGAAAGGGGTGGGGGGTGGGAAGAAGAGCCATCTTGAATTCAAAGCCTTATCTTATAAGATACAAGGATATGGGCCGCATATAAGGATATAGGCTATACCTTATATCTCCAAAATTGAAAGCCCCTATAAAATTCAAGCTATTTGTGGATAGAGAAAGGAACGGGGAAGGGAAACTACTTTGAATTCAAAGGCTTGTGTGCTGAAAAACAGAAGACTTCTAAGTATTATAGCCAGCTGAATAGCTAGATATAAAACTCTATAAAAACCCAGGCTCATTCACTTTTAGAGAGAGAGGAGGGAGAAACAGTACCTTGAATCCAAAGGCATTGGATTGAAAAATATAAAGGTCTTTAAAAAATATAC
Source organism: Alligator mississippiensis (assembly GCF_030867095.1). Taxonomy (NCBI): domain Eukaryota; kingdom Metazoa; phylum Chordata; order Crocodylia; family Alligatoridae; genus Alligator; species Alligator mississippiensis. The sequence goes on from NC_081834.1 coordinate 57,379,906, forward strand.
ATTTCAGTCTATTTATTGATAGAGAAAGGAGGGGGTGGGGTGGGGAAAAAAACCTTGAATTCAAAGCCTTGAGTTTAAAAAAAAATATGTACACACACACACACACACACACACAGAGGGAGCTATTGGCAGGATTCACTCTCTCAAGGACTGGCATCTGGTGTAGGACTGGAAACGCACAGAATCAAAGTCATTTGGGGGAAAACTGGCAGTAAAAAAAAAGAGGCAGGCTTCAATCTCTTGAGAGTGGGCACCTGGAATAGGGTTGGGGAGTTAGAAAATAAAAACAGAGAATCAGCTCATTTTGGGAGGAGAGGGAAGGAAGCAGCCTTGTCTGTAGCCATCTCCAGCTCAAAATAACCCCCCACCACCCCCCAGCCTGGCTCTTGAGGTCTTTATAAGGGAATCCAGCTCCAAAAAAAAAAACAAAAAAAAGAAAAGAAAAAAAAACCAAAAAAAAAGTCAAACTCCTATTTGGAAGGCAAGTAAGAAGTGGGAGAGAAAAGCCCTGATTCAGGCAAGAATGAGGCAGCTCCCAGCAGTTTCCGGCCACAAAGATGATCTGGACCCGCCCAGGACATCTGCAATTGCATTTTAAAAGCCAGAGCCAGAAAGGAAGGGGGAGGGGAAATAATCCCAGAGGCCTCCGGCTGGGGATGACCGCATTCACCAAGATGTCTGGCTGGCTCACCACCTCCGCCTCCTTCCCCCAACAGCAGCCATTACAGAGAGGCACAAAGAAAGTAGTCTCAGCCCTTGAGATCCCCTAGTCACTGGAAAGGGAAAGGAGGGGATCTGATCTAGCTGGGGAGATCCTGGCACCAGGGGAGCTGCACCCACTACATCCCCTTATAACTAGAGGGTGGAATGGTTCCTGATCTGGGCACTGCAAGCTGGGGGAAGGAAGCAAACCAAATCTCAGACCTGGTCCCCAAACAGATCCCATTGAAAGGATCCAGCCTTGAGCAAGGAGATCCCTGCAGAGCCCAGCCCAGGGGAGAGGGGAGCCACCCACTTACCAGATCCCCCTTATACCTAGGAGGTGGAGAAGGAGAATGGATCCCAAATGCAGGTACTGGGAGACTGGGGCAGAGCTGTGGTATCAACCCTGAGTCCCTTGAATGGGCAAAGACTCCAGCTTACAGATCCCTGCAGACTCTGGCCCAAGGGGAAGGGGGGGGCTAGATCCCCTTATAACTAGGAGGTGGAGGAGCAGATTCCCCTCTGGGTGCTGGGAGACAGGTGAAAATAGTCAGTCCAAGCTTGGGGACCAGCCAGATCCCATTGAAAGGGGAAAGGATCCAGCTGGAAGACCCCTGCAGGTAGAGGGGGAGAGAACCCGCCTTTGCAGCCATGTGCTTGTGCAGACAAAAGAGGGTGGGGGAAGCAGCAAATCCTTGGCAGCAGGGAGTGCCAGAGGCTGGGGGCTGCCCCCACCCCGGATCCACCAGGAGCAGAGCGATACCCCTCCCACACACACCTTTTTTGGCAACTTGGTTTCCAAGCCGCCTCCTCCCGCGGCTACAGTGTGACAGGTCGGCACCGCGGACACTATGTAGCAAACCCGGATCGAGCAGAACGACCCTGCGGGGCGGGTGGGGAGGGGAAGGCAGGTACCGCGAGCAGCCCGCCGCCCCTTTTAATGCGGATTAAGCCGGCCCCGGAGGGAGGCAAAGCCGAGGCACGGGGCTGAGGCCAGGGCCAAGTTCACGGCCGGGGCCAAGTTCGCGGGGGGGGGGGGAATCCACCAGCGAGACGGGGCGGACCGGAGCCGGCGAGGAGGGGCTGAAACTGAACAGCCCAGAAAGCAAGAGGGGCTGAAATGGACCACTCCCGCGCCCCCACAAAGGGGGAGGGGCTGAAATTGATCGGGTCCAAAACGAACGTGGGGGAAGGAGACTGAAATTGACCCCCCCACTCCCCGCAAAAAAGGGGGTGGGGCTGAAATGGACCAAGTTTCTAGTACCACCCAGGAGCGGGCCCGATCCCCGCCGAGCTACGCCCCCTCCCGATGGAGAGAAGCCCCCTCCCCAGATCGGGCTGCCGCCGCCCCGCCCCAGATCAGGGCGCTTCTCTCCCGCCGGCGCGTCCCCAGCAGGAAGCCTCGTCCCGCTCCGAGCCCCCCCGCCCCGCCCCGCCGGGGGCGGCTCCTGGTTCAAATCGCGTTCCCTCCCCCCGCACGCGCGGGTTTGGCGCGCAGCAGAGTCCTCCCCTCCCCCCGCGGCCGGACCGCCCCACCCCGCCACGCGCTCCCGCCGGCTGCTCCGCGGGCCGGGTCTCCCCGCGCCGCCATCAGAGGGGAGTCTCTAAGGCTGGGGGGGAGAGGGGGACCCGGACCCCCAGACACCCCCCCGCCCCCTCTCTCGTTTTAAACGGGTTTCCCACCCCCGATCTCCCGGGCGAGTTAAAGGAATTTGTCCAATTTAAAAAGCGCCAAATCACCCCCCTATAGGCACCATCCGGCCCTACGAGGCGCGATCCCCTATCCCCGGAGGATCTGCACAGGTCCGAGCAAACCGGACCCCGCCTCACCTTGGCGCCGATCTGGTTACCGCATTGGCCGGCTTGGATGTGCACAATTTCCCTCATCTTGCAGGACCTTTTTGCCCCCTTTTTGACGGTGCGACGCGCCCCTTTAAGGGTAGAACGCTGCGGAGCCCAAGTTTCCTCCTTCCGAACGCGGCGGCGTCCAACGTTCTAAAGGGCTGGTAAAAGGCGGGGGCTGATATAGACAAAGCTTTTATAGCCTGGCCGGCGGCCAGGCCCCTGATTGGTCGGCTGGGATCAGCCGGGCGGGGTCTGATTGGCCAGAAGGGGATCGCACACGTGATAGCGGGCGGGAGTGGGGAGCCAGCAGGGCAGGGTGGGGTCCGTGCAAAGGCTGCTGGGAGTTGTAGTCACCTTTTGTTCTGGAGGGGTGGGTGGGGTGCTTCTGGCAATACTGAACCCCAGAGGTTTTCCCAGGCTGGGGAGGGAACCAGCAGTCCGGGTCCCTACCCCGCCCCCACAGAGAACCAAGGGTCTGGGCCCCGACCCCGCCCCCGAGAACCAGGGGTCCGGGCCCCTACCCCGGGTTCCCAGCCCAGCCCCCCGTCGGGGACAGAAGCAGCGGGAAGGAAGGAAGCGCCTGGGGAAGGGAGCAGAGGCAGGGCCTGGGAAGGGAGAGGGAACCCAGGCGCCCGGGATTGGCCCCGCCCCCACTGCCCGCTGATTGGGGCTGGCAGTGTCGCAGAGCTGGTGCAGGGTGCGGCTGGGCGGGGAGGAGCTGGCGGCCGGCCTGGGCTCCCGGGGAGGGGGCGGGGCCGGCTCATTCCTAGATCGCTCATCACCGCCCTGTTGGCGACATGTTGTCCCCAGGGTCCAGCCCCAGGCAGGTCCCGCTTGCCCCGGACGCCTGGGGTCTCCGGGACGGAGTGGGGGCTGGGGGGGGGGGCGGACGCCTGGGTTCGTCGGACACAGCCCTGAGTCTCCCCCAGCTGAGTTCCAAGCAGTCCCACCCCTGGGGACCGGCCGCAGCCCTGCTAGAGTCGGAGGCAGAGAGGGATGGGCGGGCACCCGCTGCCCTTTCACCAAGGAACCCAGGGGTGCTGGCTGCCACCGGCTGCATCCCCCACCCGCAAAGGACCCAGGTGTCCGGCCTCCCAGCCTCCTTTACCCCACTACCCTGCCACCTCCCAGCCCCCCCTTACCCCACTGCCCTGACCCCCCCTCCCAGCCACCTTTACCCCACCGCCCTGACAGACCTCCTCCTCTCCCAGAGCCGGAGGGGGAGCCGGGCATCCCTGCTGCAATGTGTTTGCTGCACCCCTTCCCAGCTGGGGCAGAGAACTCGGCTCCCAGCCTCTCCCTCATGACTACAACCAGGTGCGCCCAATTCAGGCTGGGATTTGGCACTGGAGTTGAGTGTAGGAGCTGCGAGCTTGCAAAAACAGTGTCATGGCTGTCCCACCCCAGGCAGGTCCTGCTCCCCTCCGGACACTGGCATCCTCTTCTCCCATCTCTCCCCGAGGCCTGGGGGCACACTAGAGGCTTGGAAGCAGCCCTGGCCTGAGGCCTGTATGCTTGGGGAGCAGGGACAGGCCCCGGTCAGCAAGGTGCCTGGCAACATGAGATGCCCCTTTATGGTACCATGGCAGCCCCAAGTAACCAGCCTGTTGTCTGGTAACTCAGACGCCCCCTCCTGGTAGCCAGGCCCCCCTGTAGTAACCAGCGCGTTGCCTGGCAACACCGAGATACCCCTTTTGGTACCCAGGGCTGCCCCTAGTAACCTGCCCGTTGCCTGGCAACCCTGGCCTGCATTACCATGGCGCCTGGCACAGCTCAACTGGGGTCAGGCCGGGCCGGGACAAGGGCCTGGCGCTTCCCAGAGGCCGGTGGCTATGAATGGCCCCGGGGTGACGTCATTCTCATTAGTGAACAGCGGAAATCACGAGGAAGGAGCCACGTGCTGCGGGGCCGGTTGTACTCTAGCCCCGCACTCAATGGGCGGGCGGCGGCCATTTTCTGGCGGGTGACGGCGGGCCCTCCTCCCCCCTCAGTGTCCCGGCGGTTCGACGTGGGCATCTCTATGCTCATTCGCGATAGAAGGGTGAGGCCGCCATGTTGAGGAGGACCGACAGCGGACACTCTAGCCACAGCATTAGAGCGTTCTCTGTTCCTCCCCTGCCCCACAGTCTATGGTCCACGCCCACGTGGAGGATGCGGAGTATCCGCTCCAGCCCGTCCCCCGGTGGTTGCTCTCGATCTCCGCCATGCCGTGCCCAGGGCCGCAACCCGGGAGACACTCTAGCCCGACGCCGCCCGCCTCTTTACGGTCCCGCGGCGCCTCTCTGTACAGCTACTTCCGGGTTCTGCGGCTCCGGCCTCCAAGCCCGGGGCCCTGGCGGGGGTCAAAGGTCAGGGGACCTGGGGGCGGGGCGAGAGCGAGGGGTACCAGTTGGGCGCGGGGGGAAGGGTGAAGGTGCAGAGAGGAATGAGACACCCCCCCCCCCCAGGAGTGTTGGGGGCTGTAACCCCCTCCCGTGGCCCTGGGGGTGGGGGGGAGGCCAGGCCCTGGGGGTACTAGGCCACTCTCCCCCATGCTACCCCCTTGCTTGCACCAGGGGGGCACCAGGGGCTGCCAGACTGCAGCTGCACCCGCCTCCCAACCCCCAGGACACCAGGGAGTTACCCCCGACTCCCAGGCCTCACACATGACACTAGCCAGGCCCAGCTCCATGTACCCTGGCAGGGTTTAATTATGTCTGGCACAGACCGGGTGGCACCAGCGGGGCACATACAGGCAGCTGCCCCTGTGCGGGGGCTGGACAAGGCACTGTAGGAGATGGGGCTGAGGCAGGTAGATGGGCTATGGCAGTGGGAGGGAGGGGAGGGCAGCAGGGAAGATGGGGGGACCCCTGCTGTCCTCCAAGTGGCACTGGGGAGAGGGGTCTGTAAACCACACAGACTTGGCACAGAGGGGCAGAAGTGCAAGTGGGGGCAGGGGGTAGCTCGGCCCCACCCAGAGCTGGGGGAGCAGGGGGTCCCATGCGAGGCAAGGAGGGGCGGGTAGTGCCGGGAGCTCAGGACATGCGGCCTGGCTTCTTCTGGCTTATCTGGAGGAGAGAGAGAGAGAGAGAGAGAGGGAAGGATGGTGTGAGGCAGTGAGAGGAGCAGACATGTAAGAGGCACCCAGGTGCCCGGGCTCCCAACTCCCCCTCCCCTTCTCTAACCCACGAGCCACCCATGCAACTCCCAGCGAACCCAGGCCTCTGGGCTCCTAGCCCCTTTCTCTAACCCCCATCCTCACCCCCTGCGCCAGGGAACCCAGCCCCACCTGCACCAGCTCCCCAGCCCTCACTCCCCTCCCAGAGAAGACAGGCATCCAAGCTCTAGTTTGCCCTACTCCCCTCCCCACCCCCAAAATCAGGCATCCAGGCTCGCAGCACTCCTTGTGCCAGCCCCCAACCAGAACCCAGGTCTCCAGGCACCTGAGAGATGCTGATGCCTGTAAGCTTCTCCACCGTGTCAGGTAGCTTGTCCAGGATGCCCAGCACCTCCCCTGTCAGCTTGGCGGCGCCCACAGCCCCGTCCCCACTGGACACCAGTGTCACCCTTTGCACCGAGGACAGCGGGCGGCTGATCTCCTCCGCCACCTGTGGGGGAGAAAGCCATTAAGGAGGGTGAAGCTTGTGTGCTGGGGGTGGGGCCTAGGCACAGAGGTGCGGCATGTGGCTGGGGGTGTAGCCTATGTAGTGGGGGCAGGCCCTATGCAGAAGGATGGCGTATATATGGAGGCATGGCCTACTTGCTGGGAGCAGGGCCTAGGCAGGAGTGGGGACTATGCAGAAGGGTGCGACATGGATGGAGTGGGGCCCACGTAGGGCTGGGTTTGCATGGGCGGTGGGTGGGGAGTGTATGGGGGCAGGGCCTGGAGAGGGGGTCTGGATCCTGGGGGTGGGATGTGTAGGGGTACAGCCTGTAAGTTGAGGGTAGGGCGTATACAGGGGAGTGAGGCATGCTTTGCTGCCTACAGGCTGGGGGGTGGGACTTACACAGATGTGTTGGGGCAGGGCTTGAGTGCTGGGGGCAGAGCCTGCAGGCTAGGAGCAGGACTAGGCAAAGGGCTGGGGTATGAATGGGGTGGGGCTGAGGCAGGGGGTAGGACATATATGGGGTGCAGTCTGTATGATGGGGAAAGGGCCTAGGCAGAGTGGGGCCTGCAGGCAGGGAATGGGGCCTGTAGGTGGGGGGTGGAGCCTAGATAGGAGTGGCACTTATATGGGGGTTAAGCCTATGTGTCGGGGTGTGGCCTGTGTCCTAGGGGCAAGGGAGCGTGGCCTGAAGGCTGGAGAGCTAGGTACATGTTTAGGTGTGGCCTGAGCACAGAGCGTAAGGCATGAGTTGAGGGCATGGCCTGTTTGCTGGGGTCCTGAGAGGGGGTGGGGCCTATGCGTAGCTGTGGTGCTGTGGGGGCATGGCCTATATGGGGGCATGGCCAATGACCTGGGAGCGTGGCCAGTGTGGGGGTGTGGCCTGCACAATGGCTGTGCAGCACAAAGGCATATGGCCAGGCTGTGGGTGTGGCCTAGATATGGGCACCACCCACACTGGGCATGTGGCCAGTCGATGGGGTGTGGCCTATGGATACTGGGCCAGGGCCTACCTCGGGCAGGCGCTGCAGCAGCATGTCGGCCATGGCGGCATCGCTGTACTGCCGAAAGGCCTCAGCCTTCTTGGCCACCTGTTCAGCGTCCGCCCGCGCCTTGGCCTCGATGGCAAACGCCCTCGCCTCCCCCTTCACCTGCGGGTGGCAGGGGGCAGGGTCAAGTCCCAGGTTCCCCACCCTGGCTCCCCCCTCACCACCTGGATGCCTGGGTTGCCCTTCCCTGGCTCCCCGCTGAGTGCCCCAGTTTAACTCCCTGGAATCCCCACCCACTACCTGAAATGCCTGGGTTCCCTTCCCTACTCCCCGCCTGCCTGCCCCTGGACCCCTCTCCCCCTTGTGGACTCTCTTCTACTCTTAAGGCGGTGCCACCCTCCTGGACACCTGGCTTCCTTCCCCAGCCCAGCCTCTCTTCCTGTGCCCTGGGTTGCCCACTTAGACGCCCCAGGTCCAACTCCATACTGTCCCCCCCCCGCCCCCGCCTGGATGCCTGGGTTCTCTGATCTTGGTGCCGCCCCCCCACCACCCCCTTCCTAGCTCCATGTCCTGTGTTGTCTTCCTGGACGCCTGGGTTCTTACCTCCATCCCACCCCTCTCTGTGCCCTGTGCTGCCACCTGGACGCCTGGGTTCTCAGTCTCCTTCTCCCCCCTGCCCCGCCCCCCCAAATGACTCCACACCACCTACACAGATGCCTGGGTTTTCCTCCCAGTCCTTCTTCTCCCTCATTAACTCCACACCCGTGCTGCCCCACCCAGATGCCTGGGTCTTGTTCCCCATGTTTCCCACTCTCCCCACCTGGGATTGAGGAATGGACACACACTCACCCTCACGGATTCTGCCTCTGCCTCAGCCTGCATGATGAGCTGGGACCTGGGTGGGGGTGCAAGATGAAGGGAGGAGTCACAGCCATGGGAGATGTCATGTCAGCCAAGGGAGGGGAGGGGTCAGAGGTCAACAGTTGACCTTAGAGACATAGGTGAAAGGTCAACCCAGCCAAAATGTCAAGAAGACCCACACTGATACCTTCAGGGGTCAGAGGGGAGATGTGGGGGTGTCCATACCTCTCAGCCTCAGCCAGCTTTTCCAGGCGGTAGCGTTCAGCCTCAGCCGGCTTCTTGATGGTGGCCTCCAACTCCCGTTCCCTGCGAATTATCTCCTGTTCCTGCAGATTTATCTGTTGGGCTCGCTCCACCACCAGCACCTGCATTTTCTGCTCCTCAATCTTCTGCTTTGTCTTGGCCACCTTTGGGTTGGGGGGGGGGGGGGAGGAGGTGGCGGTCAGAGGTCAAGGGTTAGGAGGACCTTCAATGAGGACTCCAGGTTGGAATCCCACAAAGGTCAATGGTAGCTTGTGAGTAAATGGGCTCATACCCACGGAGGTAGGTCAGAAGTGAAACATGGGAGGCCAACAGAGGGGCCCACAACCCCTCTTGTAATGGATGCTAGCCAGTCACCATGAGCCAAGTGCTGAAATTATCAGGTCTATGTGGGATAGCTTTGGGGAAGGGGGGGGTCAAAGGTCAACAGCTGACATAATACAAGTAGGTGAAGGGCTAACCTGGCCAACAAGTCATGATGCCAAGAAGGCCCTGGTTGACACCACTAGGACCTGTCTAGGGGTCAGAGGGGGGCTGCTGAGCAATACATTGTAGGCAGGAATCAATGGCTGGTATAACCTAGCAAACCAAAAGGTGTCCATAACTGCATCTCATTGGTCAACGTTTGGGGGAGGGGGGGAGTAACAGGTCATCCAAAATCGAAGGGGTCACCTCATTAGTCCAGGTCAACGTGGAGGTCATGGGGTAGAGGGGTAACCAGTCAAGGGCAATGGCTGATGGTTACCATGGCAAATAAGCAGGGCCACAGGATAAGCCCAATGCCAGGCCCTTACCAGGGCAACTTGGTGGGGTCTCAAGACCAATGGCTGGTGGTTACCATACCAACCTGGTAGGATCTGAAGACCAACAATGGCTGATGGTTACCATGACAACTCAGCAGGGCCTCGAGACCTATGCCGTATGGTTACTATGGCAACTTGGCTGGGTCACAGGTCACCCTGCAATGGCTGGCGGTTACCACAGCAACCAGGTGGCCTCTATCAACTATGGTGTTCAGGGAGTTCCATCAGCCCAAGGCTGTGGTGTCCCAGAGGGGCCCAACCCCGACGCCCAGCTCACCTGGAGCTGGTAGGCCAAGTCCGACTCGGCCTTGCGGGTGTTGACCTCAATGTCGTAGGCAGCCTTCTTCAGCTCATAGTCCCGCTGCGCCTTTGCCATCTCGATCTCATTCAAGTACTGGGCCGAGAGCTTCTGCTGCTTTGCCTTGGCTTCCTACAGGGTGGGTTGAGGAAGGGAGGGGGTCAGAGCCAGCTCTGGGGGTCCCTAGGCCCCCAGATCTGCCCCCTTGCCCCCCAACATCAGGACCCTGCACTCACCCGGATGCCAGCATCTCTCTTGGCTTCAGCCTCTCCAATCCGGGCATCCTTCTGGACCTGGGCCGTCCGGGCTTTGCCCAAGGAATGCAGATAATCCTAGGGGAGAAGGACTCCAGTCATACCTGCCTCAGGGCAGACCCCAAGGGTGAGGGGAAACTGGAGGCAGATCAGGGGGTGGGGGAGGCAACTGCCTGGGAGAGGCAGTGGCTTTTCTATCCAGGCAGCACTGAGGAGTCCATTAACTTTGTGGCTCGTTCTCATCTTCACGATTCCTGGTAATCTCTTTCCACTCCTTAGGTGTGAACAACCCTCTCTCCTTTTTAATAGCCTTGATGTTCTACTATTCAAACCATCCTTTCTTCTGCTGTGTTGCAGTCAGCCATCCCTGGCAACATCTCTCTTCTGTTTCACAACCCTCCAGTCTGTTTGTAGCTCCAGCTAAAAACCTTGACTCAGGGGTGGTCATATGAACTCAGGTTTAGAAAAGACTGACTGTGAAGTATTGGAGGCACTATCCAAATGCTCAAGGTAGGTAGATTTTGTTTTAGAATCTAAATAAGAGACGTATATTTAACTATTACAGCTACATGCCCCCTACTAATTTCAGTGCATGCCCCCTAATCCTAGTATTCGGGACTCCGTGAACGAGAGCTCCCTGTTCACTTGGTCCACGCCCTTCATGATTGTATGCATGTCCTCTGGCCTCTCCCCTTTCAGCTTTCTCCATTCCAGGTAGAAGAGTCCTAGCCTTTTTAATCTCCCCTGGGTATAGCAATGGCTCCAGGCCCCTGATCATTTTGGTTGCCCTTCTCTGGACTTTTTCTATCTCCACTACATCGTTTTGGAGATGTGGGGACCAGAATTGCATGCAGAATTCGAAACATGGGCACCCCACAGATTCGTGTAAAGGCATGATGATTTTTGTTTCGTCTCTGCTTTGATCTTCAGCTGAATACTATAGCACTGGCCTAGCATATTAGTAAAGCTCCTAGTTTTTCTTTAACTGGAGAAAAATGTGGCGTGCCTGGGTAGATCTACAATTTAGACGAGTGTAGAAGGTGTGGCACATTATCACATACAACACTACACACATTTTTCTTTAGTTAAAGGGAAACTAGACACTTTACTAATATGCTAGGTAGGTAGTGCTATAGTATTCAGTGTAAGATCAAACAAAAACAAATACTGACTGGACGATGCACTAGATTATATATAACGATAGCCATAATTTGCTAGAGAATGTATAAAGTTTAAAAAGAAACACAACAAACTGGGTACAAAACAGTCAAAACAGTTCAAAGATTTGGTGTAGAAATGACTGACAGTGAAGTCCTGGAGTCACTGTCAAGGCGCTCAAGGAGGCTATATTGTTTTAGGAATCTGCATAAGACACATACATTTAACTATAACCACTACCGGATGAATGACACGGCCTCTTTGGACTTTTGCCCAGTTTGCTGTCTTTCTTTTTAAATGCTAAATATCATCTACCAAATTATCATTCTGGTTGTGTGTCATCTAGTGCACATTCCAGTTGTATTGTTTTTTCTTTCATCTTTTAACTGAATGATATAGCGCTGGGCCCCTAACATATTAGTAAAGCTTCTAATTTCCCTGTAATTGAAGACAAATGCACGTTGTGTTCTATGGAATAAAGCACCAGACCATCCACACACCCATTTTCTAGACCCTAGATGCGCCCATGCCCCGAGCTACATCATTCACTTGAGGATCACAGTAGTAACAGCTATAACTTTATTTAAATGTGCACTGATTTGCTAGATTAGATAGTAAGTTTAAAACACAACATCAGCAGAAAATAGTCCAACGATACTATGTCATTCATCCCGTAGTCATTAGACTTAAATGTATGTCTTATTCAGAGTTATAAAACAAACTTCATCCTTCTGGAGTGTCTTCACAGTGCCTCTAATACTTCACGTTAAGTCATTTCATTGAAAAGTCTGGGTAAAGCATGGATCAAAGAGGGATGAAACTATACCACTGTCCCCAGTGGATCTGCCCACGTATCCTCCCATTCAAACCATCCTTCCATCCATCCGCAGGCCGGAGGTCAAGCACTGCTGCTTCAGTGGCTGGAAGACTGTTACCATCAGCCTCTGTCCCTACAGCTTGCCAAGCTAAAGAACCATGACAGTCATTTTAGCAACCATTAGAGCACAGGGTCTCCATGCTTCTATTCCACTGAAGGAAAATCAGCTTTGCTGCTTAGGACACCCGTCCAATTTTGGCGAGCAGGTTTGGGAGGAGGAAAGACACATGTGGTATGTGAGAACACATGGTAGATTTAATTCAGAGTAGATTCCAGGATAAATCATTCCAGAGATTCTTCAAATATCCTGAAGGTTCAGAGGAACACGTAGCTCTTCCCTGCCATGATGTCAGATTCCTGCTCCCCCCCAGCTTTAAAACCAACTGCCCATGACAGACAGTGGCATTTCTGTTCAGGCAACACTTACGGAGTCCAATGACTTCAGGGCTCAGTGTCATCTCCTTGATTCCTGCTAATCTCTCTCCACTCCACGGGTGTGAACTGTTGGCACAGAACTGACATTCGTGACATATATGGCTATCAGAGAACTGAAGCAGTTGTGACCCGCATGGGCCTCTATCTGATTCGGAGCAAACAGCCAGACCACAGTATAAGGCTGATTTTGCATAACAGAAGCCTGTGCTTGCATGTCAAGGGAAGCAAATATCATAGCGCTGAAATCTGTCTGGAATCGGATACAGCAAGCTGCGATAGCAAATGCATGAACTATTGAATGGATCAGTGTTACAACATTTAGATAAATTGTGAGAAAGAAAGTAGTGTAAAAAGAAAGAAATTAAGGAAATATCCTTCTGCTAAAAGTATGCATTTCCCAATCTTGAAGAAGGGTGTTTGTACCTGAAAGCTTGCAAAGAAGAATTTTTCCAACTATTTTAGTTCGTCTGATAAAAGATATCGGATTTACCCAAAGAGCCTTGTTTGCCTATGTCCTTAGACCAGCAGTCACTGGTACCTCTGTAGATCGTGGAGCCTCTGACAGTCAATCTCAGTCTGGGGGGCTGAGCACATATGCGCATGCGTGCACTCAGCCCCCCAGACTAAGATAGACTGTCAAAGGCTCCATGTCCCATTGCCAGACAGGCAGGGGGTGTTGTGTGGCTCTAAGGGCAGCTGCAGCAGGGCTTGGGGCACAAAGTCCAGCGTGCAGCAGAAGCCGCCTCTGCCCCACACAGATCGGGGGGCACATACCCCCCAGGCCTCCACTGGGGTGAGTGCAGCGGTGGGAGCTCTCCCCCACACCTGGAAAATTGTCCCACCACCCAGCCAGGGCAGCAAACGTGAGGGCCCAATCCTGGTACACAGGACCTTATTCCAATGTTTGGAGTTGGGAGGGGAAGGCACAGGGCCTCGGGGTCTGATCCAAGTGCGCAGGGGTCCAGGGCACAATCCTAGCACGCAGATCCAGTGTAGGTCTCTCCCAGTGTGCAGAGGCCACCACCTGGCCTGGGCCCCACTCACCCCTGCCCCACTCCCTACCCTACCACTGGGGCCTCAATCTGCCCACCCCCCACCCCTTCCCCATAGACTGACCTGCTGGACGGGGGGGAGAGGAGGGGAAGGGGGTGGCACGGTAGATCCTGTGTTGCAGTTTAGTTCAAGAAGTGACCTGATACTTAAAAAGGTTGGAGACCACCGTTTTAGACCAACACAGCTACAATCAACACCCCCAATTAAGTGACACCTTTCATATCCACAAAGAAGAATCTGGTCTGAAGCTCTGAAGGCTTCAGTGAAACAAAGACATTTAAATAAAGCCAATCGGCGATCTTCGATTAGAATATTAAGATCATGTTTACCAGCCACCCACAAATAGGAAATGTGACTGGAAGGAAATGGGGAGAGTAACTCTTCACACCTGTGGGACTGCTGCATGTACCAAGACATTTGCCTGATGGAAGGTTGAAGGAGGATTTCCCCCCTGGTTGTGGAGAAACAGGCTGAGACCAGTCCATGGAAGAGTGACTCTTCCAGTAAGTTTATGATTATCCTTGGCAATTAATCTTGTTTTTGTCCATTAATCAATAAGCTTCTCACACTGGTTGGAATGACCCACAGGTGCATTTAAAATCTCTCTTTCCCTTCCCACCTTGCTCAAAATTTGTTAACAAAATACCCCCTTCTCCTTTTCAATGGTCTTGATCTTCCACCATTCAAACCACCCTTTCTTTGGCAATGCTGCTGTCTAACAGCCATTCCTGGTAACATGTGTCAGCCTGTTTGTAGCTTTAGCTACACAGCCCTGTTTGTAGCTTTAGCTAAAAACCTTAGCTCAAGTGTGCTCATTTGAACTCAGGTACAGAAGTGACCAAAGCTGAGGTACTGGAGGCACTGTCAAGACACTCAAAAGGCTGGATTTTATATTGTGAATCTGAATGAGACACACATTTAACTATAATGACTACAGGACCAAAGACACGCTATCTTTTAACTCTCTCTTGCCTAGATTGTTATGTTGGTTTTTGTTGTTGGGGGGTTTTTTTGTTTTGTTTTTTTTTTTACACTGAAACAATAATCTAGTACATTTAGCTATAATCACTACAGGACTAGTGGCACAAGATCTTTGGATTATTTAAACTGTTTTTTACTGACTTTGTTGTGTTTCCTTTTATATGTTATATATGTAGTCTAGCAAATAATTGCTAAGATTTATATATGATCTAGTGCATATTCCAGTAGTTACGTTTTTTTTGCTTTGATTTTAAAGTGACTACTATAGCACTGGCCCAGTAGCATATTAGCAAAGCGTCTAGTTTCCTTTTAACTGGAGAAAAATGTGCGCTGTGTTCATGACCCAAAAGTGGATCACAAGAATATATGAAAGGGTTGTGAATAAACTTTAAAATTGTTTTCTCTTTTAAAGGAGAAAAACGTGGGAAACTGTGGCTTTTCCCTTGCAGGCTGGCAGAGTTCCAGCCTATGTGGGGCTTCCCTTGCCCAACACCCTGCCCCACACACAGATAGCAGGGGACAGCAGGTTGGAAGTAAGGGGTACTGGGTCGGGTCTGGCCATTGATGTTTACAAATGGGTCCTGGTATGAAAAAGGTTGTGAGAACCACTGTTCTATGAGATGATGCGTCACCCCCTTCTGCACCTTCCATTTCTAAATCTGGTGTAGAAATGATTGAACTACTGGAGTCATTGTTGCAACTTGCAAGAAGGCTAGATGTTGTTTTATGAATCCAAATAAGAGATGTTCATTTAAGTAGAACAGCTACAGGGCCAAAGACACAAATGCATGCAGACAATTATGTCTGTTTTTTGCCTAGTTTGGTATGTTTTTTAAGCTTAATAGATAATCTAGCAAATAAGCACATATGGCATTAGTTATATTTGTTTCTACTTTGATTGGAACCTGAATGTTTGCCTACTTCGTTGCACTTCTTTTTAAACTTTATATATCATCTATCAGATTACTGCTAGGATCACATATAAACTAGTGCACACTCATAGAATCATAGAAAATTTGGGTTGGAAGGGACCTCAGGAGGACCTAGTTCACAACCCCCTGCTCATTCCAGGAGTTACATTTGTTTTTGCTTTGCTCCTACACTGAATTCTATAGCGCTGGCCCCTTAGCATATTCATGTAGCTTCTAGTTTCCCTTGGACAGAATAAAAATGTGTGTTGTATTCTAGCTGATGACGCACCATCTTAGCTGCCACCTCACTTTGCATTTCCAAATCCTAGATCTGCCCATGGACTTGCCCACAGGTCCCCTTCCTCCCCCGGGGGGGGGTGGGGGTGCGGCTGGGTGGACAAGCCCAGCTACCAAGTACCTGGTCATCATGGATGTCCTTGAGTGTGTAGCTGACCACGCTGATACCCATGTTCACCAGGTCAGAAGAGGCCACTTTGAAGACCTGCTCAGAGAACTTCTGTCGGTCCTTGTAGATCTCCTGGGTGAGGGGGGTCAGGGTGAGTCCTGAGGGGTGCCCCGATTTAAGACAGACAGATGGACACCTACCCAACCTCCTCCAGAGATGTGCAGACAGATGCACCCCCTGGCCCTCCCACCTAAGCTGGTCTTGGTCCCAGGGGCCCCTCCTTTCCCACAACCCCCCACGCAAGGAGGGACACATGGACACACACCTGATCTCCCCCCGACAGACGGACACCAGGGCAGACTGGGGGGCAGGGAGGGACCCGCACCCACCTCCACGGTCATGTGGGCCATGATGGCACGTTGATGCCCCTCCAGCGTTTCCAGTGCAATGTGGGTGATCTCACTCTCCGTCTTGCCCAGGAACATCTGGCAGGCGGCTGCCAGCATCTCCTTGTTCTGCCCCTGGATCTTCACCTGCGGCCCAGGGATGGAGCGGGGCAATCGAGGTCGGGCAGGGCAAGACCCAGCCCACTCGCAAAGGATGCTCTTGTGGGGGTAACTTCCCCTTTAAGAGGAAGAAGGGGCCACTTCTCTGGTTGCCAGGTGACAGCCAACAGGGGGAGGAATCTGGTGCCCTGGTACCCAGAGCTGGGAAGGAAGGTACCATGGGGGGGGGGAGGACATGGGAGGGGGTGCAGAAAGCACCATGAGGGGGAACTGGCCAGTACCACTTGGGGAGAAAGGGAGAAAGACCTGTCCTATACCACTGGGGGGTGGGGGTGGTAGGGTCAATGGGTGGTACCATGTGGAATGGAGGAAGGGGGGTGGGCAGTACCATGGGGGAATAGCAGGGAAATACCAATGTGGGGGGAAAATAGGGCAGCCCAGATGGTACCATTGTGGGAAACTGGGAGTGGGGGCTGGCTGGTACCATGAGAGGGAACAGCCAGTACCATTTGGGAGAAGAGAAGGACCTGGCCAGTACCACTAAGGGTAACTGGGGGGGGGGACAGAGTGGTGGAGGGAGTGGCCAGTACCATGAAGGAACATGCTGGGGGGTGTGCAGTACTATTTCAGGGAATGGGGTACTATGGGTGGTACCATTGTGGGACACTTTTGGGGAAAGATGACTGGTACCATGAGGGGGAAATGGACAGTACCACTTGAGGGGGGGAAGGAGAGAAGGACCTGGCCAGTACCACTGAGGGGACTGAACTGGGGGGAGGCAGTGGGTGGTACCATGGGGAGCATGGGGATGGGGAAAGTAGCCAGTGCCACATAGGGGAAAGCATAATGGGCCAGGGATAATGACCACAGGGGAATGAGCTGGGAGATGGGTTGGGGAGCACAGAAGTGAGTACCAATGGGGAGGGCAAGACGGCCAGT
The DNA here is from genome assembly GCF_030867095.1 of Alligator mississippiensis. Lineage (NCBI taxonomy): Eukaryota > Metazoa > Chordata > Crocodylia > Alligatoridae > Alligator > Alligator mississippiensis. The sequence continues at coordinate 57,396,769 of NC_081834.1, forward strand.
ACCAAGGGGGGTGACAAGGAAGGGGGCCCAGTGGAAGGTACCACATGGGGGTAATGGGGGTGGGCTGAGGGAGAACTGCCAATACCACTGTCAGGAATGTGGAGGGGGGTCAGCAGGGGCAGTCCCATGGGGTATTGGGAGTAGGGGGTGGCTAGTACCATGGTGGGGGTGGGGGGAGGGTACTGGCCGTACCACTGAGGGAAGGGGGCAGGAGGGATCTCTCCCATCCCTATGGCGACCGGGGGGTTACCTGGGCGATGCCAGTGACAGAGATGGGGACCCCATGGCGGGTGTAGACCTTCTCGCTCTTCACGTTGAGGGTCAGCGTGTTCAGGGAGATCCTGCGAGGGTGGAGGCAGGGGGTCGGCAGAGGAGAGATTGCCCAATCCCTGGCACCCCTCCCCCCACTAGGGACCAGTTCAATGGGTCTTTCCAATTCAGCACCCCCCCAACCAAATCAATGGGCTCTAGACCCCCCCCCCGGAAGTACCCCTTCCTGGGACTCGCCTCTGGATCTGCTGTATGCAGGGCAGGACGAAGACCCGGCCCCCAGCCACCATCACAGGGGGGCTGCGGCAGAAGCCTGCGGCAAAGGGAGCAAAGGGTTAACAGCCACCTCGTGCCCAGATGCAGCTGGCTCTGGGGTGGGATAGTTGGGGACACCTACATAGATTGGCCCAAGGAGACCCCCAAGCTGGCAATGCAGCTAGCTCTGGGGTGGGACGGGAACAGCCACCCAGACCAGCCCAGGGAGCCCCCCTAGGCTGGGAAGCAGCAGCGTCTGAGGTGAAGCAGGTGGCAATGGCCACAAAGAATGGCTGAGAGGCTGGAGTTGCAGCTGGCTCTGGGGTGAAGCAGGAGACCACCACATATAACAGCATATGGAAGCAGCCAAGCTGGGATGCAACTGGTTCTAGGGTGGGGCAGGACAATGGCTGCACAGAACAGCCCAGGGACATCCCCCCTCCCCCCAATGCAGCTGGCTCTGGGGTAGGGCAGCTGGGGACAGCCACATAAAACAGCCCAGGGCCCGGGACGCAGCCGGCTCTGGGGTGCGACTCACCTGACACCACCATGGCCTCGTTGGGGCCGCAAGTGAAAAACATCGTGGCAGCAGCGGGGGCTGCGGGGAGAGACACAGGGGCATGGGACCCAGGCGGCCGGGCTCCCAGCCTCCCCACCCCTCCCCGAGAGCCCGGCGGATCGGGGGTCTCATCTGGCCGGTCACCGGGGCTCCCTCCCCCGCAATTACCCCGTGCCCGGGCCCGATCCCGATCCGCAGGCTCCTGCCGCCTTCCTGCCGCAGCCTCGCCCGGATCCGCCCCGCTCCCGGCAGCCCCCGCCCGAGCCCCTGCGGCGGCCTCCTGCTGCCGGGCGGGGGCTGCCCCCTGCTGGCGGCGGGGAGCGCTGCAGGGCCGGGCGGCGGGGGCGGGACGCTGCGGGGCGGGGGCGAGGGCCACCGGCTGGGCGGGGGAGGGGGAGGAGTCTAGGCCTAGAGCCCAGGAGGCCCCGCCCCCTTCTCCCGCCCCAGACAGCCCAAGTGCCCAGGCCCCGCCCCTCCCCACCCCGCCTGTTTCCCCAGCTCCATGGCAGGGCAGGGGTGGGTCCTGTGGTGCCCTTAGATGGAGAGCGGGGGGGTCCCCCCCCTTCCCACGGGCCTGGTGCCAGAAGCGGGGCCGGATGTGGCTGCGGGCACCGCTGGCGGCAGGTCCGGGAAGCCGGGCCCGGCCATGAACAAGAAGGGGGGAGGGGGGTGGCAAAGCAGCCTGGGAGGTGCCTATGCAGGGAACCCAGGCATCCGGGGCACACATGCATGCACGCACGCACGCACATACATGCCTCTGGGACCCGCACACAGAACGCAGGCGTCCAGCGCACAAACACGCACAGAACCCAGGTGTGTTGTGCACACACAATGAACCCAGGCACCCAGGAAACACATGCATGTGCCCATGCACATGCATGGAGTCCACGCTTCAACCCCCACCCCCCCCCACACACACACCCCACCCCCCCATCAGGCAGGAGAGATCTGTCTGCGGGACTGAGCAGGACATTTCAGTTCAACACCCCCAATCCCCCCTCAGCCCCGCAACTCCCAGAGAACCCAGGAGTCCCGCCCCTGCTCCCCACCTCCAGCTAGGCAAGGATGCCGTGTTCTCTGTGCAGAAAATAGCCCCTTATCAACACCGCCAAGGGCAGGGCCCAGCCGTGGCCTTGGCCAGGAATAGCTCTGAGAAAGTGGGATGGACAGATAGATTGAGATGGGGGTGGTCTTGGATGGACAGATGGACTCCTGGACTGGGCCGGGGGGGGAAATCAGGAGAGTGGGGTAAGGGGGAAGGAAGGAAAGAGACCGGGTGACAGATGGAGTGTGCATGGGGTGGGGAGGTACAGCATGGAGAGAGAGGGAAGGAAGGAAGGGACTACCGGGGATGGATGGAGGGGACTGGTGGCAGGGGGTGAATGTGTTGTGCCAGGAAGGAAGGAAGGAAGAGGATGTGGGGGTGGAGCAACGGATAGGCAGATGAAAGGAGATGTAGGTGGACAAATGAATCAGTGGGTGGATGGAGAGGTCCTGTGGGCATGGAGTGAGGGAAGAAGATGCAGGCATAGAACAATAGATGGAAAGGGAGAGGCAACAGGTGCAGGGAGCATGCGGTGGAGGGAAGGGAGGAGGTGCAGGGGGCAGTGGATGTGAGGACCCAATGGATGGAGGTGGGTGGATGGAGATGGGACTTCCCCATGGGTGCTGGGTCTGCCTATGACTACACAGCTCTGAGAACAGTGGTTGAGAAATCACCCCCACACCAGCCAGTACAGGGCAGCTTAGTCACAGGCCCACATGCGGGTAGGCAGCTTCACACCATGGCAGTGCATTACCCCCCCTCCCCCCCCAATCAGGTTCAAGGTCACTGGGATCAACTCTGATGTCATTGCTGGAGAGGACACAACTCCAGTCAAATAGCAGGATCCAGGCACTCGTCCCCTCGTCCCCGCTCTCATCCCCCATGCCCTGGGAACAGACACCCGGGCACCAGGCCCCACATACTCCTCACAAAGCTGAGCCAACCTGCTGCTCTGTTTTTTTTCTTCTGGTGCCCGCCCCCCCCCCCCCCCCCAAAAAAAATCACCCAGCCTTCTTTTTGGGGAGGTGGATTGGCCAGACAGTAGCCAATCCACTCCCCCACCTTCCCATCCTGCTCCTCCACTTTTAACACCCCTCCCCTCCCCCCACAGCTAAATTTGTCAGCAACTCTTGGATATCCAGCCAAAAGCTGAAGCCTTACATGCTGTGGGAAAATCCACTCTATGGGCCAACCTCATATTTCAAAAGCATTACTAGAAGACAGTCCTCAGGGTTGTGAAATAAGAGGAACTGGGGTGGGGGGGAGGGGGGAGAAGAGGGATGCAAATGGATCATCAAGATATGCTTACTTAGCAGCACATCAAGGTAATTAAGACATAAGGGGAGAGAGGGCTGTTAACACCTAGAGGAAAGAGGTTAGCAGGAGTCTAGTCAATTTTGCTGGGGAGCTGAATAGGAGTGCTACTGCTGCTCTTTTTGGGCAGCAAAAAAAAAAAAAAAAAAAAAAATCAGCTTCCCTCACTGAAGAGGGACACCTCAATAAGGGAAAGCCAATTCCTTTTTCCATGGTGGGGGCGTGTCAATACCTTAACTCATCTTCCCACTCTAACCCAACCCACCAGACTACCAGGAAGGCTCCACAACCACCCGATTGGCCAATCCTTTCCCTTCCCTCCTCCAAGACACCCAACAGGCATTGAGCTTTGCCCCTCCATGGGGTATCTTGGGGGTGGGGGGCATCTGACTCTTACCACTCCAATGACCCCCGACACAGGACAAGACAGGTCCCACAACATGTCACAGGCATGACTAGTCACATGGTTTTTATTCAGTTCCTTTAAGTTATCAAGAGACCCCTCCATAAATACACCATTATTACAATAAATATAATTTAAATAATTAATAACAATAACAATATTAAATAAATATTAATATTAATATTAATCATCCCAACACTGTCCACCAGCGACCCGCGCCGGGCCTGAATGTCAGTCTTCCCTGCTCTGGAGGCTTCAAGTTGCAGCTGACACTGGGTCCTTCAGAAGCAGCAGCTCCTAACGAGGCAGGGTTAACCCCTTAGCAGCCAGGGCCTGGAACCCCCTTGGGTGCCAGGCTGTCCCCCACAATCCCCTCACCAAGGCGGGCCAGGCCTTCAGAAGGCAGCTGGGTTGCAGGCCAGGAACTGGGAGATGTCTACAGTGGGGTCGTGGGGGCGGCAGGACCACGGCACAGCACTGGCAGGAGCCAGGGGATCTTCGTGGATGGGGGGGTCATACAAGGCCCCTCCGACCTCGCTGGGGCCCATGGGGAGGTCTTCATCGGCGCTGTAGATCTGGAAGAAGAGGATGGCCAAAAGCACGACCAGCAGGCGCTTGGCGAAGCAGCGCTCCTCCGGTGGGTAGTATCGCTTCACCTGGGAGGAAAGAGGAGAGAGCCACCAGGTTACTCACAATGTACTGCCACAAGGCTCACAAGGCACCCCAAATGCCTCACGTTACCCAGATTGCCTCATGCCCAGGCAAGAATACCTCATAACCAACCCAGTGATGGGACCGGCACCTACTGGTGCCACGGAGACTGCCTTGTGCCTCATAGCCCCAATCCCCGGCACCTTTACCCAGAATGCCCTGCACCTATGACAACCCAGAATGCCTTGTGCCAGCCCCAGCATGTCTCATGCTGCAGCAGGCCAGGAATGCCTCCTAAGCCATATCACTAGCACGTTACCCACAATGCTTTGCACCCAGCTAGGAGCCCCCTCAGGCCCCAGCCGAGGGACATTACCCAGAATGCCTGGCTCCCACCAGACTCCAAGCTCAGCACGGCCATTACCCAGAATGCTTCGCCCCCAACCTGGCCTGGCCCCACAGCACAGAAGGAGACTCCAGCTGTGCCCGGCCTATCGCGTGTCCTGTGCCCCACACTGCTTCCTAAGGGGCGAGTCACCAGCCCAGGCCACGTGCTGCCCCGTCATCTGGCCGGGCCAGGGCAGCAGTGGGGATTGGGGAGCCCAGGCGCTGGAGCCCCGGGGCAGGCTGGGATAAGCAGCAGCAGGTTGGAGCCGAGTCACCGGGGCCGAGTCACAGCCGGGGAGGGCGAAGGGGCGTCTCTGCTGCTCCTCCGCCTGCACTGGGGAAACTGAGGCACGGGGGTCCTGGCACGGGGCAAGACCCCCCAGAACCAGGAGCCCGGGCCCCGCCTCGAGTCCCCCACGGCCTCCCCGGCCAGGCCCTGCTGGGAGCCGGCCGTGCCCCCCCGGGGACCCAGGGGTCCTGCTGGCCCGGCTCCCCCCTTCCTCCAGGGACCCAGGCGTCCTGCCCCGCAGCGATCCCCATCTCCCCAGGCGTCCTCCCCACACCCCATCGTCCCAGCCACCCCCATCCCCCGCCGTCCTCGAAGCGCGGGCTCACCACGGGCGGGTAGAGCACGCGCGGGGCGCGGCGGCGGGGCCGAGGCCGAGGCCAGGGCCGGGCCCGGGGCTCGGGCAGCGGGTCGAAGGTGAAGCAGGGCGCGGGGCGCGGGGTGCGCGCGCAGCAGACACGTGAGCTGTAGAGTGCTGCCATCGGAAATGGACACCGCCGCTCTCCGGCCCGCTTATATGCGCCTGCCCGCCCCGCCCATTGGCTGCCGCCGCCCGGCCCCGGCGTCCCATTGGCTGTGCTGCGCCGCGCCGCGCCGGGGGCGGGGCTGGGGGGCCGGCCGGGAAAATCCCGGGTGGAAGAGCTGAGTGAAGAGAGGGGGGAGGTTACGTGTGTGGGGGAGGGGATGTTACACGTGTGTGTGTGATTGAGAGAGAGAGATCTGGACGCCTGGGTTCTGTGTGTGTCTCTGTGTGCGTGTAATGAATGCGTGTGATCTGGACGCCTGGGTTGTAATGTGTGTGTGCACGTGTCTGTGTGTGTATGCCTTCATGTGTGCGCACGCAGGCACATGCTTGTGTGTGTATCAGACTCCGGGGTTCTGTGTGTGTGTGTGTGTGTGTGTGTGTGTGTGCATGCATGTATGTGTGATCATGTGTGTGTGTATGTCCATGTCCCAGACACCTGGTTCTTTGTATGTGTGCTCGTGCATACACATGTGATTGTGTGTGTCTGTGTGTGTGAGCCACTGGGCTTCTGTGTGCATCTGTGACTCTGTGAGTGAGTGTGTGCGCACACATGTGTGATTGTGTGTGCACACGTGAGTGGGATTTCAGATACCTGGGTTGTGTGTCTGGGTTTGTGTGTGATCTTAGATACCTGAGATGTGTGTGCACATGTCCCTGGAATCTGTGTGTGTGTCTGTGATTTTTGTATGTGATTGTGTGTGTGGCCTGAAATACCCAGGTTGTGTGCGTGTGTCCCCAACACCTGGGTTCTGCCTGTGTCTAATCGTGTGTGTGTGTGTGTGAGTGTCTCATATGTGTGTGCGTGTCCTGGATGGCAGGGTTCCATGTATGTCTGTTGTGTATGGCAGGATGTGAATGTTGCCAAGCTGTGTGTGTGTGCGTGCACACATATGTGCATGTGTGTGCACACCCACAAGCCAACACACAGGCATGGAGCCACTGATCACATACATGGACACATACACACACAACCCGGGCATCTGGGACACACGCACACCACACCCAGGCATCTGGCATCACACATACAGAACCCAAACATGTGGAACACACATGGACAGATGTGGACACACTCACGCATGCACAATCTAGGTATCTCAGACCACATGCATATGGAACCCATGTGTCTGACACACACAGACACAGAACCCTGGGGTCCAGGCCACACACACACACACGTGCACATACACACACACGGAGCCACAGTTGCGTCACCCGCCCCTAGGTGTGGAAGTGCGGCAAACACTGCAGCCCCCGCACATCCTGGGCCCAACACGCACAGACCCGCAGCTGCTGAGCCAATGCTCCTGGTGTCATCTGCCCCTTCCCCCCCGAGTCACCTGCAACTGCTCTTGGGTGTGGAAGTGCCACAAACACCGCAGCCCCCGCACATCATGGGCCGAGGCCTGGCACGCACATCTTGTACACAATGCGCACAAAGGCCTGCCCCCACCCCAACCCATCCTGGTGTGCACAACATGGACACACAGAGCCAGCTGGGACACACACACGCGCACAATCCCAGCTGGGCCTGTGCAATGTACACAACCCACATGCGGAATTCAAAGCAGAGCTACACACATGCGTGTGCGCACACACACAACCTAGGTGTCTGGGACACGTGCACACACGCACACACACACACACCCAGAGCTCAGACCAAACCAGCCGGCCTGGACTCCCCACTACCAGCTACAGGTGGGCTGCTGGGAGCCCGGGGAGGCTGGCAGGGGGGATGGACTTGGGTTTTCTCCCACCCGGCGCTGGGCCCTGGCCTTCCCCCCCTTCAGGAAATGCCCCCATATGGGAAGGGGCAGCCAAGGGGCCATGAGCTCTGCTCTGCTGCACGTCTCACAAGGGATGTGAGTGCACCAGCATGTGCCACAGAAGGGGGGGGGAGGGAGGATGTGGAGCAGGGGCTGCAGGTCGGGAGTGACAGGCACCTACAGGACTGGGACTGGGGTGGGGGGCAGGTTCCCCAGATGCCCTAAGACAGCGGGGAGGTGGCTGGGAGCCTGGACCCCTGGGCTCTCTGGGAGGGGAATGGGGCTGGGGCTGGGAGCAGGGGGGGCTGGGAGCCTGGACACCTGGGTTCTGCGGGCGGGGGGGGAGACTCTTTGTGGCTGACTCAGGCTGGAAGTTTTGTGGTTACATCAGATCCCGGCTCCCAGCCAAAGTTTTCCAGCCTGGAGACAGTCAAGGGCACTTTCCACTCACAACGGTGGGTAGAACCCAGGTGTTCCGGCTCCCAGCCCTCCCTGCTCTCACCCCACACCTCCTGGAGATCCCAGGCATCCGGTGTCCCAGCAGCTGCCCTACGTAACCCACTTCCCCAGCCCCACAGAACCCAGGAGTCTGGGCTCCGAAGCCCCCCTGAAGTCACCCCCAGGCCCCGATTCCCCTCCCAGGGGAACCCAGGTAATGGGGCCAGGCCCAGTCCAGGCTCTGGAGCAGCCTCTCTGGGCCAGGGTGGGTGAGCTGAAGGCTGCCTGGAGGGTGGGGGTGTGTGGGGGGGTGTGGTCCCCAGACACCTGGGTTCCATGTGCAGGTATGATCTCAGATACCTAGGTTGTGTGCGTAATTGTGTGTGTGTGTGTGTGCTGGATGCCTCAATTCTGCGTGTGTGTGTGTGGGGCAGGGAGGAGACACCTGGGTTGTGTGTGTATGTGTGTGATCTCAGATACCTGGGTTGCATTTGTGTGGGATTGTGTGTGTGTGTCCCAGACTCTTAGCTTCCGTGCATTTGTATGTCTCAAATGCCTGGATTCAGTGTGTGATTGTGTGTGATGCCAGGCACCTGGCTTGTGTGTGTGCGTGTGCATGTGTGTGTGAGAGAGAGAGCAAGAGATCTGAATTGTGTGTGTGTATGTCCATGTGTGTCCCAGACGCCTGGGCTCTGTGTATGTATCTGAGCATGTATGTGTGTGTTTGTGTGCATGTTTATGGGGATATGTGTGTATGAATTTGGGGGGGGTGTATTTGGGATGTGTGTGTGTGTCTGCCTTGGAGTGAGGGGCACAGACGGGGCCAGGGGACGGCAGGTGAGGGGCACCAGCAGGCGTAGGGGCAGGGGAATGTGGGTTGGGAGTGGGGGGCTCTGATAGGGCAGGGGGCTGCAGGTCAGAAATGAGGGGCACCATGGGATCCCACTTTGCCACCACCTACTCCAGGCTCCGAGTGGAGCTGCCTTGTCCAGCCCAGGAAGTGCCCACAGCCGCTCCTGTGATGTTGAGTAACCAGCTCCTGACACAAGAACTCTCCAGGGGCAGGAAGGAGGTGGTGGCAGGAAGGGACTGGGGGGGGGGGGGGGGGCGGAACAGACGGACACAGATGGATGAACTGACCTCTACATGCCCCACTGACCTGCCCTCTTCCCTCAGCCCCGCCGGTGCCCCTCACTCCCAACCTGCAGCCTTCTGCCCCATCCTGCTCATTAGTTACAGCCCATTGCTCCCTGTATATGTGTGGTGTGGGGTGGCAGGGGTTGGGACTTATATCACTCATTAACAGGCCCCTAGGGCAGGTCGCCCCCCCCAATGCTGCCAATGACCTTCACTCTGGGCCCACAGCCCCCTGCCCCCCGCCCCCCACAACCCTGCTGGTGCCCTTCACTCCTAACCTGCAGCCCCATCCCCGCCAGCCCCTCACTCCCAACCCGCAGCCCCCTTCCTGTCCCATCCCAAGGCTGGGTGCTCTGGAGGGCTGACCCAGCTGGGGCCGGTTCAGGGAGGCTTGGTGGGTGGGGGTGGACCGGATGCTGTCCAGGGGGTAGAATGGAACTGGCTGTGGTCAGGCCCGGCTGAGGGCCCTGACGTCAGCCATGACGCAGGTGAGAGGGAGACCCTGGGGCTGGGGAGACGTCTTTCTGTGGGAAAACAATCCCCACCCCCATACCCCCAGCATAGAAAGGAGCACCGGAGCCCTGAGAGATGCTGCCAGCTCTGGGGTGGACGAGCTGGGGCTCTAGGCTGCTCTGGACCCAGATGCAACTAGCCTAACGGGGGCTTGAAAACCCAGCCCTCTATGCTGGGGTCCCGGCTGGGGAGTGGGGGACCTCTCAGCCCCTCTGAAGCCCCTCCTCAGGCTGACACCCCTGGGCTCCAGGAGTCCTTTGTCTTTTGCCCCTGTAGCTCAGTGGACTAGATCCCCTGCATCCTTGTTCTTTGCTAAGCAGGGGGATGAAGTGTTGCCTTCTGGGATGGGAGACCCTTTGGGCCAAGCTGGTTGAGGGCAGGGATCCTAGCACAGCATGGGGCTGGGCTCACCTATGGGAGAGCCTATGGGATTTAGACACCAGCCTTAACTGTGCAGGGAGCTTTAATAACAACTGGCGTCACATGGACCAGGCGGTTTGCTGAGATAAGCCAGCCCTGGCCCCACTGATGGGGGGCTTGGTGGACCTCGATCCAGGGCTGCCTTTTGCAATCTTTCCTCCACCCAGAGGTTGCCTCTGTAGCTAATGGCCGTGGGATCTTGGTTCTACTCCTGGCACATATGATAGCATAGAGGCAGGCGAGGGCCTATCTCTTCCCCCAGCTCCAATCAGGAACCCCGAGGCTGCCCTAATCTGTGTTGTGGGTTTCTAGTCTTGGCCACGTTGCAAGCAAGAAAGATAAACCAAACATACAGTCAGCCAACGGAAGAAAACAAGAGGGAAGGAGGCCGCAATCTGTAAACGGGAGCCTCGTCTTGCACAACGGGCTGTTTGGAAATGCACTGTGCGTGCCGTGTTTAACAGGATACACATGCTCAGCAATACACACACACACACACACAGACTCACGCTGACAACATCCCTTGGCTGAGAAAGGTCATTCATTCCTTTGTGGAGCAGGTCCTCCTCAGCTCCAGTCCTGGCCTCTCTGCCTGGCCAGCCGCCATCATCACAAGCTTCCAACAAAGGGGCCTTTCTTGGGGGGAAAGAGACAGCAGGGAAATCCAGCTCCCAGCAGCTGAGCTGTGTCCAGGAAGTGAGATTGCTGTCTCCAGGGCCGTCTGGGTCAATGGTCTTCCTTTTTTCTTGGCAATGCTGCATGAGGCAAGACATATTCACTGCTTCCTTCCGCTGCTGAGCCCAGCTCACAGTCCATCCGCGAGGCATGGTTCACCCTCTCCATTCAGGGATGTCAAGATTTGGGGGGGGGAGGGGTACAGTGATGTACTTTTTCCCCTGTAGCTCAGTGGACTAGTGTCCCCAACAGGTCTCTGAAGCTAAGCAGGGTTTGCCTTGGTTGGATGGGAAGCTGCCACTTGAATAAGTAGGGGTCTGGTGTGTTCCCTTTGGGGTGGGGAGACCCTCAGGGCCAAGCCAGCTGCAGGGTGGGGACACTAGCTCGCTCCTGTGAAGTGGGACCCAGATGTGGAGTAGCCTTTGCTGTGCACAGGGCTTCATGTCAGCGTGAGGGGTGCAGGATGGAGTCACCTGGGAGCCTTCAGCCAGTGTCAACCCAGGGCAGCCCATTCCCTTCACCCCATCCTTTTTGCTCCTGTAGCTCCTTTAAAACCAGCTGCCAGTGGGTAAGGAGGGGGGGCAGAAGTATTTGCATCCAGGGAGCACCAAGTAAGTCTATTAACTTAATGACTCATTGTCGTCTCCCCAGTTCCTGTTAATCTTTCCCCTCCACAGGGGTGAATGACTTGCATTAATGCTCTTGCCATTGCACTATTCAAACCATCCTTTCTTCTGAATTGGGCCAATCCTGGCATGCAGGGGGCAGGGTGGGGGTGGTACCTGGCCCCCAGGACCCCATCCCAGAGCAGGGGAGGGGAAAAGAGGATGGTGCCAGACCTCACACTACTCTTCTGCCCTGTGGGGCCAAAAGGTTGAGCCCCACTGGATAATACCCTCTGGAGGTCCCTTCCAGCCTGACTTCTCTATGCTTCAACAATTCTACAGCTGTGCAGACCTGCAGCATGGGTTTTGCAGTGGGTGCAGCTCTTGGAGACCATTGGGTCGGGGAAAGAATTGTTTTGCAACCTGCTAGAGGCTGACCAGTGTCAAGCTGATCAGCGGCTACTTCTTGGTGCCATCTTGTTTGTTCAGAATGGTGGGGCATAACCTGTTTGCCCCAAAGGCCAGGTCAGACCCAAACCACGGACCGACACACACTGCTTGCTGAGCCAGGGCCTGATCCAGCCAGATGGGGCTTGGAAGGTTGGGAGTGAGTGTTGATTGTCACTTTTTCCCTGCCCCCAAATTTCTGGATTTGTGGGGGGACGGATTCATTAGCCAGATCTGGCCAATGGGCCAGGGGTTCAGCACCTCTGAGCCAGTCCTAGTCTCTGCCTGAGGCAGGATCAATCCCATCCAAACCATCCCAGACAAATCCATCATCTAACCCCTTTGTCAAGCGACTGTCAACCCTGACACCACACAGGACATCACACCCAAATCTGCCCCATGGAAAGCAGGGGGGGGCACAGTGTCTGGCTTCTATATAAGCTCATTAATATATGCTCAAGAGATCCCAGATAGGAGCTGTGCCCTCTGCCATGACAGAGGAAAGCAACAACCCCATCTCCACCCCATCCGTACCAATCTGACTTGGGGGGGAAATTCCTTCCTGACCCCAAATCTGTCATTTGTTTGACCCTGAGGAGAGGGGCTAGACCCCCTAGCCAGAAACCCCCAGCTCTGGTCCCAGCAGGAGCTGCACAGTTTGCACAGCCCAGTCACCATCCCCAGCCTTGGCTGCAGCCAACACCCAAACAATACTGGTCAACACCAAGTAAGCATTTGCGGTTAGATCTGCTCTGACACACACCTTTCAATCCCGGGGAAAACCCGTCAACTGGAATCAGCCCGTTAGGATGATGTCAGGACGATGGATTGTTTGGCAGGGTGTTGCTTGTTTTGAAAAGAGGTGACGTTTGAGCTCGGAAAAATCCAAGATTCAGTGAGTCGTGCAGTGCTTACTGTTTTTGTCCAGCAAGCCATCGCCCACATCAAGCAAAGGGAGTTTGTTGCCCTTATGACTGAAGAAAGAAGCTCTAAGACGTGACCCGAGCATAACCCAAGCATTCAGAAACCAGAAATTTAAAATCAAAGGCCCCAAAGTGTATTCTGCAAAATCTCTTTTTCTTTTTTTTTGTATTTTGGTTGGGTTTTTTTACAGCTCATCTCATGATTTATTTCCTAATGGTGGATTTTTGAGGCTAGTGAAGCTGCATCCGTCTTTTGTGTTTGTTTGTTTTTATTATTATTTGCACAGCCTTGCCTCGATTTAGATCTCTTGTTTCAGAAAGACAGATCCTTCCAAGTCATTGGAGGTGGAGGCCAAGTTTCTGGAGTGCCCTGGGGCCCAGCTGTGTCCTATCTTCTTCAAATGAGTTTCAGAAGCACAATTGCTGCCAGTGGTGTTCCACTTAGCAGCAGCTGTGGTGGGTTGTTATCCACCTGGTCTTAGCCACAGATGGGAGGCAATCCAGGGGGGTGCAGTGGAGCGGTTGTACCCCTCTTTGATTCCCGCTCCACCCAAACTTTAAACACAATTGCCTGGAAAAAGCAGTGGCATGTCTATCCAGGTGGCAGCAAGGGTGTCTGTTGACGTCATGGCTCTTTTTCATTTCCCTAATTCCTGCTAATCTCTCTTCACTCTGCAGGTATGAATGCCCCTCTCTCTTTTTTAATGAACCTGATATTCCACTATTCAAACTATCCTTTCTTCTGCTATGTTGCCCTGTGTTAGCCATTCCTGGCAATGTTTCTCTACCATTTCACAACCCTGCAGCCTGTTTGTAGCTCTAGCTAAAAACCTTAATTCAGGGGTGGCAATCTGAACTCAGGTGAGGGAATAAGTAGCAGCAAAGTGTTGGATGCAGTGTCCAGATGCTCAAGAAGGCTAGATTTTGTGTTATGAATCTGAAATAAGCCATGTGCTTATGTGTATGGTGAAAGAATGACTACAGGACAAACGGCACAAAATGGTTTCACTATTCAGGATTTTTAAGCTTTATATATAATCTAGCAAGTTAACGCAGTTCCAATTAAGTTATATTTATTCCAATAAATACATTCGAATAAAGTTTTGCCTCAATCTTAAGCCGAATAATATAGTGCTGGCCCTTAGCATATTAAATCTTCTAGTTTCTCTTTAGCTGGAGAAAAAATGATGTTGTGTTATATGTGTTGATGTATTGCACCATCTGCACCCCCACTCTTGAAAATCTTAGTCACCCGTGGGGATACTTAACGTCTAAACTGCATGTTTGGTTTTTTTCCATATATATATATATTTTTTTTTTCCTGAAAACTCTGATTTTGGTGGGAAATTATGGAGTTTTAGTTGACAAAAACCCACATACCTGGAAACCAGTATATTGCTTTTAATTTGGAAATGCTGCTGTGGTACTCCATGAGAGGGGCTGTTGGGGTGTGAGGGCTACTGTCCTCCTCCTTGGGAGTAGCTGGACTCTTAACTTCAAGGAAGCAATGGCTGCTGAGAAAGGAGAATCTGGGCCTGGTAGGAAATATAGTCTGGCCCATGAAGTGTGATTTAGAAAGGAAGAAGAGGAGATACAGGTCCTGTGAGATGCCACCACTGTGGAGTCTTCAGCTTCATTGGGTCCCTGTCTTGGGGGATGTAGGTTAGATAGGACAACAAAGTCATGCAGGCCTGCCCTGGAAAGCATTTACTGGGAAAATATTTCTGCCCATTGTTAGTGTCTTCCTCCAGGCATGCTTCACTTCCTTCCCAACCTGCTGTTCTTTGGCAAATGCCAGCCAAGGGGCAGGAAGCATCTCTTGCAGGAAAGAAAAGCCATGTAGAAGGACAGACATGCCTATTCCTCACAAACCAGCTTCTCCTCTGGAGTTTTATTGCTTTGCATTGCAATGTGAAGCCAGAAATACTAAACCAGGGAAGTCCTTGGGGACCCACTGAGGTCCTTGTTCCAGAGAATCACACTGATGACTGGTTCTAACTCATCAGTACCTTGGAGAAGGTGGGAATCTCTCAGCAGGGTCCTGGCTTGTCTTGTAGCCCTGCAGGCGATGGATAGATGAGGAGCTGTGAAGCCTTCTTGATTGGGATGGCTAGAGGGAGCAAAGTGTCTTGCGTAGTACACTACAGAGCTTTGCACTGGGGTCACCAAGCAGTGAGGAGCGTCTGACTCCACTGAGTTGTTTCTGGGGCCCAGGCTTAAGTGTGGAGGTCCTCCTAGTATCTCAGGGCCCTTTCGTTAGGGTCCGTCTGTCTTCTAGCTGGCTCCACAACTTTTCCACAGACCCACCTCCTCTCGGTGCTACACTTCGCGCTGTCCACACCGCTGGCAGTGAGGTAGGCACAGGACCCCCCTCCATGCACTTCAAAGCTGCTGTGGAGAGCAAGAGAGCAGTTATTTCCAGGCTCCACCATAGGGCTGCAGAGGAAAGGTGGGGCAGAAATAGGTGGCTTGGTGGTGGGAGGTGGGTTGGTTTCAACCCAGACCTGCTCAGATCAGATGAACACAGTCCTTAGAACAGGTTCCTGTGGGCAGTGGGGATACTCCCACGTCTTTGATATTTTCAGATCAAGACCCTGGGGGTTTTAAACTGGAAGATGTTAGAGTCAAAGCCATGTTCTTTGGATCCTTGTAGGGGGAATTGGGTTGTGTAGACACATGATTTATTTACTTCAGAACAATTTACCTTGGATTTGACTCTGCTTTAAATTTACTGTGTGTTTTGCATACCACACACATACACACACACACACATACCTTTCCCTCAAAACCAGCTCCCCCATCAAATTGGGATGTATGTCTTAATTGGGAAAGCTGATTTTTCTGTCCATAGTGGAAGCACACTGCTTTGATTCCCACTCCCCAAAAAACTACCCAGCAGAAAGAGGGCATTTCTACTCTGGTAGTGGAGGGAGTTGATTGAATTCATGGCTCATTGTTCTTCACTCCACAGGTGTTGATGATCATCTCTCCTTTTAAAATGGTCTTGATGTTCCACTAATCAAGCTAATCTTTCATCTGGCAACATCACTGCCTGCTAGCTGCTCCTGGTCTCCCTTCTCCTGTTCTACAGTCTTGCCGACATTTTAGCTCTGTCACTGCTCTACTATGAAAACATCTTTTTTTCCCCTTCACTTTGCCTGTCAAAAACAAAGTGTGTGTCTTTTTGGAAGCACGTGGTATGGTTTCCCCAAACCACCTGCATTTACAGAAGATGGCCACTAGGTGGCAAGAACAAGTTTCCATGGAGCACATGGCTAACCTAGAAGACCACCCCGATGGGCCCTGACTGAGATGTATACCAGCTTTAATTTTCCCTGATCCTGAGGAACGGCAAGTGTGCCTGAAAGCTTGCAGAAAAAGATAATTTTTTTAGATCGAATTTTTAGTTGGTCTCATAAAAGGTATTATCGCTGAACCAACAGTTGTAGAGTTTTGCATTTCTTTTTGTCTTAGAACAACGCGGCTACCAAATACATCCCTGTATACCAGCTAGAGCTACAAAGAGTCAGCAGGGCTGTGAAATAGAAGAGAGACATTCCCAAAAAAGGCTGACAGACAGCAACACTGCAGAAGAAAGGATAGTTTGAATAGTGGAAGATCAAGTCCATTAAAAAGAAGAGAGGATCGTTCACACCTGTGGAAGAGAAATTAGCAGGAATTGGGGAGATGATAATAAGCCATGAAGCCAATGGGCTGTCTCACCACTGCCTGAACAGAAATG
Organism: Alligator mississippiensis; assembly: GCF_030867095.1. Lineage (NCBI taxonomy): Eukaryota > Metazoa > Chordata > Crocodylia > Alligatoridae > Alligator > Alligator mississippiensis. The sequence goes on from NC_081834.1 coordinate 57,413,128, forward strand.
CCACTACCTCTCCCAGGCAGTTGGTTTTAAACTTCGAGTGGAGCAGGAATGAAAGGGTCGCGCATGTGTACAACTGCGTCCCCCAGGATCTGCCCTGTTATACCAGGGTAACTCTCTCTGTCATGTATTTACCTCTGACTTTCTCCAAAGTAACTTCATGCCAGGGAAGTGCTAAGTGTTCCTCTTAACCTCCAGAATACATGGAGCGTCTCCAGAATCTACTCTGCCCTATATTTACTGCATGTTCTCACATACCACATGCATGTTTCCCCCTCCAAAATCGGTCCTCCAAAATTGGGGGCGTATGTTTCAAATGAGGAAGCTAATTTTCCTTCAGTGGACTAGAAACATGGAGACGCTGTGCTCTCATGGCTGCTAAAATTACCATCACTGCTCTGTGGCCTGGCAAGCAGAGGGGTAAAGTTCAGTGTTAAGTCTTCCAGTCACTAAGACAGTAGTGCTCAACCTCCAGCCCATGTGTCAGATTCAGTCCATGACATCATGTTGTCTGGCCCATAGGGCTTCCCATGGGTCCAGAAATTTGGTGGTGGGGGATCGGTAGCATTGCTTCCCTTCTGCCCAATCTCTGCACCCATGGGGAGCCCCAAGTCCTGCAAGCTGGATCTGGCACCCAATCCTAGCAGACAGGGCTGGGCAGGGGTGGTACTGGGCCACAGGGCTTAATCCTGTGGCTGAGAGAAGCTGGCACCAGACCCCTAGGGCCCAATCCTGGTGCGTGGGGGTGGTGCCAGGCCCCTATGATCCAATCCTAGCACATGGGGGTTATGAGAGACTGGTACCAGGCCTCTGGGATCCAATCCTGGTGCTTGGGGATGGTGCCAGGCCCCTGTGACCCAATCCTAGCACATAGGGGCATAAAGCGGTAGCACCAGGCCCATGGGACCCAATCCTGACACACTGCAGGGGGGGTGGGGGTGGAGAAGAGGGGCAATGCCACCAGGTCCCAGGGCCAGGTCTAGCCTGCAGATGGGCCCCATACCACTCACCTGGTCCATGGGGCCAAAAGCTTGAGCAACCTGTGTACTGAAGAATTAGCAGAAGTTTTTGGCTGAGTGGACAAAAGGTGCTGCCAATTCTTTAACAGTCATAAGAGGGTTAACACTGGAGCTGGTGCCTGAAGCAGCCTGTGAACTGGCTGAGGGAAAGGGAACCCTGACTAACTTTCCTTTTTCCCTACCTTCTGTGTTTCCTAGCAAAAACAAGGCATGGGTCTTGTCTGGGGGTGACTGCTCTACTAGAAAATATAGTACTCTGGAGTGAACGTGTGTCCTGTGCCCTCAGTAACATTCTCCCGGGGCTGTGGGCTCAAGCTTTTAATGGAGGTTTTCAAGTTAGGCAGGTACCATACCCACGTGGCCACGAAAAGGCAGATTAAGCCATTCCTTCAGTGCCTTCCCACAATACTTCTCCCAGGTGCCCAGGAATTGAGATGAGCCTCTCTCAATGTCCTCAGAAAGGATGGTGGAAAGGGACTTACGAGTGGTTGAATTCAGCGCCGTTCACCCATCTCCATGATTGGCCTGGATCCCTTCGGAGTCCAATCCAGTGATTGGAGGCGCCTGCCCGGTGCACGGCGGCCTGCGGATTGGAAGCCAAAGAGAACAATATGTCACACCCATCCATCTCCCCACACTCCTAAATCTAGGTTGACTCAGCCATAGGATTTGACTTATTAGTGCCATGAGAGGTGTGCAGGGGTGCCATCAGGTGTGGACAGTCACAGCCCTCTTTGAAGCTTCGCCAGGCTGTGGACGGAAGAAATACTGACTCAGTTCTGGACCCCGCACCTCAAAAAGGATGCAGGAGAACTAGGGAAGGTCCAGAGAAGGACGACAAGTATGAGTGGCATGGAGGGGCTTCCCTATGAGGAGAGACTAAAGAGGCCAGGCCCATGCAGTCTAGAAAAGAGGTGCTTGAGGAGGACATGAGAAGGTTTTACCAAATACTAAATGGCAAAGAGCAAGTCAATAGGGATTTATTCTTGGCTGTCTCTCCCAATACAACTAGAGGTCCCGATGTGAAAGTAGTAGGGAAAACATTGAAAACGAATATGCTGAAGCTCTTTTTCACCCAGTGGGTCAATACAGTGTGGGACTTGCTGTCTGTCCCCAGATGTTGTGGAAGGTGAGAGTTTAGCCAGATTCAAGTATTTGAGGATTGCTCTCACATCTACTCCTAAGCACCTTTTCCACCAGCTGAACATGTCCAAATCAGTCAGCCTCCTCTCATATGACTTGCCTTCCAAGCCCTTGATCTTTTTTGTCTAGATCCTCTCTGATTTTCCCAAGTCCTTTTTAAAATGTGGAGCCCAAAACTGCATACAATCCTCTAGATGAGGTCAGACCAGGGTCAAGAGGAGAGGACCTATCATCTCCTGTGTCTTGTACCTAATGCTCCTATTGATGCAGCCCAAAACTACATTTGTCTTTTGTGTGGCTACATCCCACTGCAGACTCATACTGAGCCTGTGATCTACCAGGACTTGCAGAAATTAAGCTCTTTTATGTCGTAAGAGTAATTGGGGGAAGACAACCAACCATCCAAAGCAGGGGTTGTCAACCAGGGGTACGTGTACCCCTAGGGGTACTTAGAAAGGTGATAGGGGGTATGTGCAGGCAGGCAGGGATGGAGCAGGGAGGGGGGGCAAGGGCAGTGGCACCCCTCTGTGGACAGATGTGGGGCAGAGGGGTTGCACACGGCAGCTGCCACCGCCACCCACCACCCCACACCACCGCCTCCTAGGAGCAGGACTGGGGGGGGCAGCGCCCCCTGTGGGCTGCATAGGTGCTGCCTGGCCAGCAGCTCTGTGGGCTGCTAACAGGCAGTGCGTGATTCGCTGGGCACGAGGCCCATTAGTTACCCGCAAATCCCCATATGCAACTAGCCATAGGAAAGTAGGGCGCAGCAGCAGCACGAGGCAATGAGTAGCAGTGGCATTATGGGGCAGTGGGTGGTGGTGGCAGCACGGGGCGGTGGGTGGCGGTGGTAGCCGCTGTGTACAAGCCCCCTTCCCCTCCATGTGTGAGGCCCCACTCCCACATGCAAGCACTGCCCCTGCCCCCAGTGTCCAGCCACTGCCACCAGAAGGGCTACACTTGTTAAAAAAGGTTACAAACCCCTGATCCAAGGTATTCGATAGCTTAGAGCTCAGCCATTGGGTCTGAAGGCTGCGGTTATTAAAAATAATTGTGTAGATAGATAGATAGATAGATAGATAGATAGATAGATAGATAGATAGATAAGTTTTAACTCAACCTCCTGAGATCTGGGGCTCCCTGAATTTTTGGGGTGGCCAGTGCTGTCGCTAGGGTCTCACTTGGGGGCATCGTTTGGGGGCATCATTCCACCTACTCTTCATAGGCCTAGCTCACTTGGGTCCACCATGTTTCCCAAGATGCTTTGCAGTCTTCTGTCTCAGGGAGGGGCACTTCATGGGAGATCCTGGACTGGGATCCAGCTGGCTAGGGGAGGAATGGGGCTTTGGGCACAGGCAGATCTTGGAAGGGCCCCCACTATTGTCTACATGCCCAGAAGGCTGTGGGACCCTCTCATGCCCATCCATGGCCTCTCTTACTCCCACCCCATCCTGTTGCATGGGCATAGAATTAATGGCATCCTCTCACCAGAGCTTCCAAGCTACTGGCCACCGCCAAGGAGGCACCGTGGGAGAAGCAGTGGTCTTGGCTGAGGTCCCAGCTCTTTTCCTCCTCAGAGAGGTAGTAGCAGTTCCCCAGGGATGCAATCCAGCCTGGGGGGCAGCAGGGGACTATGGAAGGCCTCTGGTCAGCTGGCTCATTGGTCCCTGATGCTCCTGAGAAGGAGAAAGTGCAGCATTAAGTGTATTGTGTGTCGGCCCCTTGCTCCCATCATCACAGGGGACAGAGAAGCCTGCCTTCCCCAGGGGCTGGACCAGTTGGTCTGCCCTCTGTCTCTTTTCCAGGCTTCATCAGCCTGTTCTTCTGGAGCCTGGGATGGTTCTTGCACAAGAGGGGTGCAAGTTGTGCATTCGCACCCCTCTTTGACTCCTACTTCACCCAAACTTTAAAACCAACTGCTTGGGAGAAGCATCAGCCTTTCTATTCATGCACTGCTGAGGGAGTTCACTGGCTTCATGGCTCATTGTCATTTCCCTGATTCCTGCTAATCTCTCTCCACTCCACAGGTGTGAACAACCCTCTCTCCTTTTCAATGCCCTCAATCTTCCACTATTCAAACTAGTCTTTCTTCTGCAATTTTGCTTTCTGGTAAAGTCTCTCTTCTATTTCACAGCCCTGCAGACTGTAGCTCTAGCTAAAAACCTTCACTCAGTGGTGGTCATATGAGCTCAGAAGTAGAGCTGTCTGACAGTGAAAATTGAAGGCATTGTCAAGACACTCAAGAAGGGTAGAGTTTATTTTGTGAATCTTAATAAGAGATGTCCATTTAACCATGACTACAGGATAAATGACATGATATCTTTGGACTTCTTTGACTATTTTTTGTCTTGTTTGTTGTATTTTCTCTTAAGCTTTATATACAGTGTAAATTGTTAGGATCACTGGTGATGCATGGGGGTGCACACGAGTGCACATGCACCCCCTGAAATTGGTCGCGCACCGTCCTGAGATTGGTTGCTACTGACGCTGCCGACGGCATCTGCAGGCGGTCGCCAATCACCACTCAGAGCTCACCACCCCCTCCCCCCCTTCGCCGCTGACACTGCTGCGGCTGCTTGTGTGCAGTCCCCGCTCGGCCTGCCCTCACAGCTGACATCACCGTGGCTGCCTGCAGGCAGTCCCTGCTCACTGCTGCCACCACCTGCGCATGGCTGCTGTGCCCCTCCAGCCTTGGGAGGCATGAGGTGTTCATGGTTAGGACTATATATAATCTAGTTCACATTCCAAACTAGTTCACATTCCATGAAGTGGGTCGTGAATTCAATAGAGAACTAGCTGAGGCCACACACTCCCAATGCACGATTGTCATGGGGGACTTCAACTTCCTCGACATCCTCTGAGAAGAGCACACGGCCAAATCTGGCCGGTCACATAGCTTTCTCACCTGCATGGATGACTTTTAGCTAAAACAGGAGGTCTACGGGCTGACTATGGGACAGGCATTGCTGAATCTGGTTCTGGCCAAAGGGGATGACCTGGTGAGCAATCTGAGGATCAAGGGGAAGCTTGGTGACAATGACCATGAACAGATCACCTTCTCCATTCAACACAGGGCAGGCAAATTCCTGAGTAAAACAGAAATCCTCAACTTTGGGAAGGCTGACTTTGACAAACTCAGGAGACTGGTCAGTCAGGCACTAATAGATTGGGTAGAGGAGTCCACAAGGAATGGTTATTCCTTAAGAACTCAACCCTAAAAGCACAAGGGAGTAGGAGATGGGCCCACAATTGGCATAGATCAGGTGAGGGAACACCTCGAAAGGCTAGATGTCCATAAGTCCGCAGGCCCAGATGGAATGTACCCGAGAGTCTTGAAGGAGCTGGCGGACATCATAGCATGCCCTATGGTAAAGATATTTGAGAACTTGTGGCAGCTGGGTGAAGTGCTGGAAGGCTGGAAAAGAGCCAACGTGGTCCCAATTTTCAAAAAAAGGAGAGAAGGAAGATCCAGGGAACTACAGGCCAATCAGCCTGATGTCCATCCCTGGAAAGATCCTGGAGAAAATCATCAAGGGATCCATCAGCATCAAGTTAAAGGAAGGCAACTTTCTGAATGCCAGTCAACATGGCTTTGTCACTGGAAGGTCTTGCCTGACCAACCTCATCACCTTCTATGGCCAGGTGATGCATTGCCTCAATAAGGGAGACGAGGTTGATGTTATATACCTGGATTTCAAGAAAGCCCTTGACTTGGTCTCCCATAATGTCCTCATGTTTAAGCTGGGGAACTGTGGCCTCGACCCTCTCACAGTCCAATGGCTGGGGAACTGGCTCTGGGGTCGGACCCAGTGAGTACTAGTTGATGGGAACAAATCATCGTGGCTCAGGGTGACCAGTGGAGTCCCTCAGGGCTCAGTTCTCAGGCCAGCACTCTTCAAAATCTAAATTAATGATCTGGATTTGGGTGTCAGATGTGGACTGGTAAAGTTTGCGGACAACACTAAACTATGGGGAAAGGTGGCCACACTAGGGGGAGCCACTATTGCCCCCTTTGCGCGCAGTGGCCCTGCCCTACCCACCTGCCACTCTTGGGCCACACAGCCCCACTAGGGGTAATGCCGTGCTGGATCTGGTCCTGGCCACGGGGGATGACTTGGTGAGGGGACTGCAGGTCCTTGACCACCTGGGAAATAGCGACCATCACCTGCTGGAATTCACTATCCAGCACAGAGTGTCAGGGGCTTATAACAAGACTAAAGCCCTTGACTTCAGAAGGGCCAACTTCAATGAGCTTTGGAAACTAGTGGGGGAGGCACTGAGGGCCCAGAAGGTAGAGGAAATGGGAGTCCATGAGGGATGGTTGTACTTTAAGGGGGCGATCCTCCAGGCCCAAAAGATAACAGTCCCTGAAAGAAGCAAGGTGGGTAAGAGTGCTCAGAAACCCCCTTGGCTCAGCAAGGGCATTCAGCAATGCCTGAGGACTAAAAGGGGGGCGTACAACCAGTGGAAGGGAGGAGCTATCACCAAGGAGGAGTACTCCTCCTCGGCCCGGGAGGGTAGGAGGGCTATTAGGAAGGCCAAGGCAGAGATGGAGCTCAGGCTAGCGTCCAGGATTAAGTACAACAAAAAGTCCTTTTTCAAATACATTGGGAGCAAGAAGACGGCACCAGGCAATGTAGGGCCCCTGCAAGACGCAAACAGTAATCTTGTGGCTGTGCCAGACAAGAAAGCTGATATTTTTAACAGTTTCTTTGCCTCTGTTTTCTTGAACAGGGACCGGGACATCCCACCTACCAGAGGTAGGGACAATCTCAGGGATAGCTCTGTCAGGCCTTCAGTCAGCACAGATGTAGTTAGGGATCTTCTGGAAGGGCTGGACATTTTAAAATCTGCAGGTCCAGATGCCCTCCACCCAAGGGTGTTTAGGGAGCTGGCAGGGGTCAACATGGAGCCCTTGGCCCGGCTGTATGAGCATTCAAGGTCATCTGGCCAGGTGCCGGGGGATTGGAAACTGGCTAACGTGGTCCCAATTTTCAAGAAGAGGAGAAAGGAGGACCTAAGTAACTACAGGCCTGTAAGCCTCACCTCGGTGCTCAGGAAGATCTTGGAGAGAATCATCAAGGAGCACATCTGTGGTGGGCCTGCAGGGGAGATCATGCTCAGGGGCAATCAGCATGGGTTCACCAAAGGCAGGTTCTGCCTGACCAACCTAGTTGCCTTTTATGACCAAGTAACTAAATCCTTGGATGATGGTGTCACCGTGGATGTAGTCTTTCTAGACTTTAAGAAGGCCTTTGACACTCTCTCTCACCCCATCCTCATGAATAAATTAAGCGACTGTGGCATTGATGCCTGCACAGTTGGATGGGTAAAAAATTGGCTGATGGGGCGCACCCAGAGAGTAGTGGTGGACGGGTTGTACTCAACCTGGTGAGATGTGAGCAGTGGGGTACCCTAGGGCTCAGTCCTCGGGCCCACACTGTTTAACATCTTCATCAGCAACTTGGACGAGGGGGTGGAAAGCACACTGTCTAAATTTGCTGATGACACTAAGATGTGGGGCGAGGTGGACACGCTTGAAGGGAGAGAGAGGCTGCAACTAGATTTAGACTACAGAAGTGGGCAGACGAGAATAGGATGGGGTTCAACGTAGACAAATGCAGGGTGCTGCACCTTGGGAGAAGGAATCCACAGCATACATACAGGATGGGGAGTTTCCTTCTTGAAAGCACAGAGGCGGAAAGGGATCTTGGAGTCATTATTGACTCCGAGATGAACATGAGCCGCCAATGCCAGACTGCAGCCAGCAAGGCCAGCCATACCTTGTCATGCATCCAAAGGTGCATCTCAAGCCAGTCCAGAGAGGTGATACTCCCCCTCTATGCGACTTTGGTCAGCCTGCAGTTGGAGTACTGCATCTAGTACTGGGCACCGCACTTCAAAAGGGATGTGGCCAGCCTGGAGAGGGTTCAGAGGAGGGCCACCCGCTTGGTGAGAGGGCAGCAGGACAGGCCCTACGAGGAGAGACTGAGGGACCTGAACCTGTTCAGCCTCAGCAAGAGGAGGCTGAGGGGGGACCTGGTGGCTGCCTACAAACTCATCAGGGGAGATCAACAGCAAATAAGATGAGTCCTTTTCTTCCCAGCACCACCTGGGGTGATGAGGAACAGTGGTAGTAAGCTGATGGAGAAAAGGTTTAGGTTAGAAATCAGGAGGCAATTTTTTACAGTTAGGGTGGCCAGAATCTGGAACCAACTTCCCAGGGAAGTGGTCCTCGCCCCTACCTTGGGCAAATTCAAAAACAGGTTAGACAATCACCTGTCTGGGGTCTTGTGAACCCAGCATTCATTCCTGCCTGTGGCAGGGGGTCAGGCCAGATGATCTGTTCAGGTCCCTCCTGACCCTAGCTACTATGAAACTATGACACTAGAAGACAGGCTGGGGATACAAGCCTACTGGGACATACTCGTAAGGTGGGTGAACCATAACCTGATGGCATTTAACGTAGAGAAGTGCAGGGTGCTCCACCTTGGGAGGAACAACTAGCATCATACTTATAGGCTCAGCAGTGCTATGCTCACTAGCACCATGACCGAAAGGGACTTGGGGGTCTTGATTGACCACAAGATGAACATGAGCCAGCAATGCAATGCTGTGGCCAGCAAAGCAAACCAAACTCTAGCATGCATGCATTAATGCATCTCTAGCAAAACCAGGTTCATCATCCTCCCACACTACTTGGCCTTGGTGGGCCGCCACTGGAGTACTGTGTCCACTTTTGGGCCCCTAGTTCAGGAGGTATGTGGATCAGCTCAAGACAGTCCAGAGGAGAGCCATCCATATGATCAAAGATTAAGAGAGCAAACCTTACAAGGAGAGGCGAGGGACTTGGGACTCTTCAGCCTAGAGAAGAGAAGATTCAGAGGGGACTTGGTGGCAGCCTATAAGTACATAAGGGGTGTGCATCAGGATCTGGGAGAACAGTTGTTCACTAGGGCTCCCCAGCGAATAACAAGGTCCAACGGCCACAGACTCCTAGAAGGGCGATTTAGATTGAACATAAGGAAAAACTTCTTCAAAGTCCAAGTGTCCTGGGTTTGGAACAGATTCCCCCTGGAAGTGGTGTAAGCACCTACTCTGGACTTATTCATAAGGCGTTTGGATATTTTTCTTGCTGGGATCGTTTGATCCCCGCGGATTTCCTGCCAATAGCAGGGAGGTTGGACTTGTTGATCTCACGAGGTCCCTTCCAGCCCCTAATGTCTATGAAATCTATGAAATGATATTTGTTTTTGCTTTGATTTTAAACAGAATACTATAGCGCTGGCCCCCTCACATATTAGTACAGCATCAGGTTTCCTCTTCACTGGAGAAAATGGGTTGTGTTCTATGCGATGATGTGCCACCCCGTCTGCACCCACCCTTTCTATAGTCTAGATCCACCCAGGTTTCCTGTCTTGCCTGGAGGTACCAGCAAGATTTTTCAACCTCAGGTTTTTTCTTAGCAGCAGGAGAAATGTAGGTGGGTCAACACTGAAACCCAGTGTAAGCTGGCATCAGTTTAACTGGACCATATGTGGATCTAGGATTTTGAAAAGGGGCATGCAGATGGTGGGGTACATCAGCATGATAATTTTCTCTAACCTAAGAGAAATGAGGAGATTTACTCATATAGCACTCCAGGCTGACAATTTTAACTCAGGTGAAAAAATTAGTAGCAGTGAAGAGTTGGAAGCACTGCCCAGATGCTCAACAAGGCTGGATTTTGTGTTACAAATCTGAAATTAGCAACGTGCATTTAAGTACAATGACTACAGGACTAATGACACAAAATACTTTGACTATTTTTGCCTAGTTTGTTGTGGTTTTTAAATGTATTATATTATCTAACTAATTAGTGCACATTCTAATAAAGTTGTACTTAGTTTTGCCTGGATCTGAATAATATCACACTTGAACAGGTTGGACAGGGTTGATCCTGACTTAAGCAGGGGGATGGACTAGATGTGACCTCTGGAGGTCCCTTCCAGCCTGACTTCTCTATGATTGGATGATCTGCACCCCACTTTTCAAAATCCTAGATTTGCCTGTCTGTGTGCATGCTATTCAAAGACACATTTGAGGGGCATCTCTAGCTAGAAAGATGTGAGGGGTATTCAATCCTTTGGCAAAGCTTTAAGAGATCAGGAAGTAGGTTGTACTTTTAAGGAAGAGGAGAGACAAATCAGGGAAGATGAAACTGGGTAGAGAAGTTTTAGAGATGGGCCTGGCCCAGATCCTGACTCACTCACTCGTAAAAACAAATATAGTCGCGCCCAGTCCACCAATAGCAATGAGGAAGATGATCAGGATGGTCCATACCAGAAACCGCTGCATCTTGAAGCCAGATGGGTTGTTCTCTGAAGTGGGTGGAAGGAATAAACAAGCATTAGCATTCTTTGGGTATAAAGTCCCACCTGTTCGCCCAACGAAGTGACGAGAGATGTAGGGTGTGAGGCATCTGAAGGGGATGTGACTCATTGAAGAACAAGGCCCCCTTTAAACTTCAGGGCATCTGGGCTCCTTAACCCCTCCCTAAAACTACCCTCCAGGGTTTTCACATGTGTGTGGGGTGTCAGGCGGACATGATGCTGGTCAAAGAAATGGGAGGAATGCAGCGTTCCTGATGGAAAACCCCTCGTGGTCTATCACCCCTGGGATAGAAGAGGACACAGTAGGGCCTCAGGGATGGAGCCCTGGACTGGGGAGAGCAGGGCCCATTCCCAAATCTTCTAGGTGACTTCAGAAAAGCTGCTTTTTCTTCCCTGTGCTTCAGTTTCCCCACTTGGAAAAAAAAGGATTTAGCCACACTGCCCCATACCTTTGTGAAGTGCTTTGAAGTCTCCTGATATGAAGTTGCTGGTTGAGAGGTAGATATGAGGCTGTTTGGACATCTCACCATGGTATTTTCAAGGGGGTGGAGACATCTCCCGCCGCACTGCATCACTGTATTCTAGGTGCCCAAACCCCACAGGACGGTTTTCTCTTACCTTTGAGCATGGCTGTGTCCTCATCCACAGCCTCCTTGGCCAGCTCAACAATACTCAGATGGCTGTCCACAGCAGAAGATGACCCTGGCCTTGGAAAGGTCTTCTCCCTGCCATTAAATAAAGGACAGTGGTTCATCCACCCCTAGACTCCTCCCAAAGGTGAAAGGAGGGAAAGGAGGGAGTGTGGGGCTGGCTATTCCGGATAGGGAAGTTGTCAGTATGGCCACGGCATTGGAAGGCACTAATGGCTGCGTCTCCAGTTGGGTCTTGGACCTCAAAGACAAGATGCTGATCTTGTTAGAACCGACTCCCCAGACCTTAAATGCTGGAGGCTGCAAGTGAGAGAGCAACAATGTGGAAAAAAACCCTGACCAGACCCAGTTCATGCTCCCTTTCAGCATCTGCTGTTTGACCCTGTGTGACGCAGGAGACTGGCCAAAGGCTGGATTCAGGGGGGTGCAGTTGTGCAGTTGCACACCCACCTTTGATTCCTGCTTCACCCAACATTTAAAACCAATTGCCTGGAAGGTCAGCAGTATTGATTTCATGGCTCATTGTCATCTACTTTATTCCTGCTAATTTTTCTTCACCCTACAGGTGCGAACATCCCTCTCTCCTTCTCATTGATCTTGATCTTCCACTATTCAAACTATCCTACCTTCTGCAATGTTGCTGTCTCTTACCCATTCCTGGTAATGTCTCTTCTATTTCAGAGCCCCACAAACTGTTTGTAGCTCTAGCTAAAAACATTAACTCAGGTGTGGTCATATGATCTCAGGTGTAGAAACCAAGATTGAAGTACTAGAAGCACAGTCAAGACATTCAAGAAGGCAATAGCTTTGGACTATTTTTCACTTAGTTTTTTATGTTTCTTTTTAAACTTTATACATAATCTAGAAAATTATTGAAAATGATCGTATTTCACACTGTATAAATCAGGTTTCAAAGCCCAATTTTTGGGTCCTAAAAATTTAACTTGACCTATACACGATGCCACATAAAAAAATCGGGCATGGGGCAGGTCTCGGCTGGGTTTGCTGCTCAGCTGGCATGGCCCTATCCCCTGTGAGCAGCACTGCCTGGATCATACCAGTGCCACTCGCAGTGGGTGGGGTGACACCAGCTGAGCGCCAAGCCCAACCAAGCCCATCCCCATCCCCATCTCCATCCCCATCCCCTATAAGTGGTGCTGCCTGGGCTGCACCAGCGCTGCTCATAGAGGATGGGGCTGCACCAGCCGAACACTGAGCCCGGCCACATCCCCATCCCCTGTGAGCAGCGCCAGGCTTACAGGGGATGGGGCTGCACCACCCAAGTGCCCAGCCCAACCCCATCCCCTGCAAGTGGCTCTGGGCTCAGCATTCAGCAGTGTTGCTTGCAGGAGATACGGCCAGGCTCAGTGCTCGGGTGGCATGGCCCCACCCCTTGCTCCTGGTGCTGTTCACAGGGGACAGGGATGGGGCCAGGCTCAGCACTTGGCTGATGCGCCCCCATCCCCTGCTAGCAGTGCTGGTGCAGCCCAGGCAGCACCATTCCCGGGGGATGGGACCACATCAGCCAAGCGCTGAGTCCAGCCCCGTCCTCATCCCTATCCCCATCCCCATCCCCTGTGAGTAGTGCCAGGCTCAGTGCCAGGAGCAGGGAACAAGAACAGGGCTGGGCTTGGCACTCGTCTGGGAATGTACCACTCTCAGGGGACGGAGACAGGGACAGGGATGGGGACAGAGAAGGGGACAGGCTTATCACTCAGCTGGCACAGCCCCATCCCCTGCAAGCGGCACCAGCAGCACTGCTTACAGGGGATGGGGCCATGCCAGCCAAGCTAGGCCCCAACTTATACATAGTGCCTATGAAAATTCTTACTTTTCAAGTCAGAAAGCTAGGGGTTGACTTATACACCGTGTTGACCTATACACTGTGAAAAACAGTAATCTAGCGCACATTCCAGTAGTTATATTTGTTTTTGCTTTGATCTTACACTAAATAATATAGTACTAATCCCCCAACAGATTAGTAAATCTTCTAGTTTCTCTTTAACTGGAGAAAAAAGCTGTTCTATGTGGTGATATGCTGAACCATTTTCATCTGCCTTTTCATTTTCATCTGCCTTTTCAAAATCCTGGATCCTGAATACTGCAGCAGTAGCTCCCCCCCACCCCCAGCATATTAATAAAGAACCTACTTTCCCTTCAACTGGAGAAAAATATGTGATGGTGTGCTAACATATGTGCACCCCCCTGTTCTAGATCCTAGATCCACCCATGAAGATGGACCTACAGACTGACCCAGTAAATGGCAATTCTTATGTTCTTCACTGTTTGGCCAAGTTCTCTCTCCTTGAAGCTCAGTGGAAGAAGCAACTAAGTTCCCTCTGTGTGACAGTGAGAGCTACAGGTCAGCATAGGGACTGCCCAAGGTCTGAGCTGAGAGGTAGGCTAGGTTCCTAGCATGGGAGCAGAGGCATTGATTCAACAGCTCCTGTGAGTGCTAGGGGTAGGATTTCCTGGAAGAAAAGTGGGCAGAAGGGAGCAGAGACAGGCTTTTTGGGGTTCAGACATGGGCGGACTGAGGATCTGCCCAAGGCTGGGGTTGTAAAGGCCCTTTGGAAAGCTATAGCTGGTGGAAAGGGAGAAGAGCTAGAACATTGCTGAGGGTGGTGGAGGCACCTGAGGGAACTCTTATCGTCTCTGTAAGTCCTTTCCCAGAATAACGAGGGCACAGATTAGATGTGGCCACATACCTGACTGATGTGTTTCCAGTGACCTAGGAGAGAAGACAAAAAGACACAGAATCAGCATTCCCTAAATGGCATCTCCCTTGTCAAATTCTCAAGTGAGTCTTCTGATTTTGGAGGACTAGGATAACTTATCTTGTCCAGGGTCTATGCATGGCTATGACAGCCAGGATAAGAGGGGATTCAATCAATACCAAAAAAAGGGAGAGATGGGGGATAGTAAGAATTGGTGAGAAAGTTAAGGAACTAGGTCTTGTTTGCAGGTAGGCAGGGCCGGAGGGGACCTCAAGAGATCATCTAGTTCAGCCTTCTGCTCAAAGCAGGATCATTCCTGACTAAACTGTCTCAGCCAAGTGTCTGTCCAACCTGCTCTTGGACATTTCCAAAGATGGAGAGTCCACAACATCTCAAGGCAGTCTGTTCCAGTGCTTGTCCACCCTCATGGTTAGGAAGTTCTTCCTCTTCTCCAACCGAAATTTCCCTTGTTGCAGCTTGAGGTCATTGCTCCTAGTCCCATCCCCTACAGCTGCAGAGAAGAGCCCATCTACATCCTCTCTGTCATTGCCCATTGAAGAGTGGTAGTAAATCCACTCCCCACCCCACCCCAGTCTTCTCTTCTCCAGAATAAATAACTCTAGTTCTTTCAGCCTTTCCTCATTTGTCTTGTATCCCAGGCTTCAAATCATTTTTGTTGCTCTGTGCTGGATTCTTTCCAATCGGTCATAGATTTCATAGATTTCATAGACATTAGGGATGGAAGGGATCATTGGGTCCAGCCTTCTGCCCGAAGAGCAGGAAGTCAGCTGGGGTCAGAAGAGCAGACCTTATGAAGAGAGGCTGAGAAGCATGCGACTCTTCAGCCTGGAGGGGGGCTTGGTGGCAGCCTATAAGTGCATTGAGTGTGCATCAGGATCTGGGAGAACTTCTATTCACCAGGGCACCCCAAGGGAAGACAAGGTCCAATGGTCACAAACTGCTGGAAGCCCGTTTAGACTGGACGTAAGGAAAAAAACTTCCTTAATGTCTGAGTCTTCAGAGTCTGGAATAGACTCCCCCCAGAAGTGGGGCAAACACCTACTGTGGATACTTTCAAGAAGCTTTTTGATGCTTATCTTGCTGGGGTCATTTAACCCCAGCTGACTTCCTGCCCTTTGGGCAGGGGGCTGGACCCGACGATCTTGCGCAGTCCCTTCCAGCCCTAACGTCTATGAAATCTATGACAGATTGGAAAGAATCCAGCACAGAGAAACAAAAATGCTTTGAGGCCTGGGACACAAGACAAATGTAGAAAGGCTGAAAGAACTAGAGTTATTTATTGTCCACCTCCTCCTTGAAGTATAGGGCACAAAACTGGACCCAGGACTCCAGGGGGGGCCTCATCAGTTTCTATCTCTTGCTTCTGTCCCTGCGGACAGGGTGAGGAGGCCTGTGGGAGCCTGTGGGTATGTGGGAGCTCTGGCCACTCAGAAGCTGGACAGCCCAAGGGGTGGATACAGAGGGGGTACAGTGGTGCAAATGCACCCCCTAGTTGATTCCTGCTCCACCCATAGGTTAAAACCAGCTGCCTGGGAGGGGCAGTGGCATTTCTAGTTGGGCCGTGCTGATGGAGTCAATTGACTTAATGACTCATTATAATCTACCTGATCCCTTCTTCATTCCACAGGTCTTAACGACTCTCTCTCCTTTATAATCATCTTGACGTTCCACTATTCGAGCTATGCTTTGTTCTGCAATGCCATTTTCTGTTAGCTTCAGTCATAAACTGAATAAATATGTCCCTAGGCCCCTAGCATATGAGTAAAGCTTTTTGTGTTTTTGTTTAACTGGTGAAAAATAGGTGTGTTGCATGTGATGATGAGACACCACACTATCTGAACCCTGTTTTTCTAAATCCTAGATCTGCCTATGGAGAGCCCTGCTCGCTTTAGATTGCAAACTTTTGGAGAAGAGGCTAGCTCTCACTTTGTGTCTGTGTCCTGCCTGTCACAAAGGGACTCTGATCTCACCTGGGGCTGAGGCCATCTCTGGCTGTGGGTTTTGCCCAGCAGGACCCCACCATGAGTCACTATTTTAAAAGGAACAGCAATGACCGTGATTCCCTACCGTGCTTCCCATGGCTTCAGCCTCCGCTCTGGGAATCACCATGTGCGACTTGTGCTCTCTGGCAGTTCTACAGACCTTGCAAATGAGACTTTGATCCTCCACGCAGAAGAATGATAGCTCCGCCTTGTGTATCCTACACACACTGTCCGCTTGCAAATTCATGTCCTCCAAAGGAAGCCCGTTGGGTTCTCCTGCCCCCGTCTGGTGCTGATGGTTTGACCTGGGGGTTCCCTCCTAGAAAACGTCTTTAAACCCAAGGTAGATGACTTGATCTTCTAAATTGACTTCCCTTGGCTGATCCACATGAAAGCTGGGTCTGCTTTTTCACTGATAACAGCCTTCTTGGCATGTGCAGAAAGGGTGGCTGTCTTGGAAACGTTCAGAGCTAGCATCTTCCCTGGCTTCTGTGGGAGAGACCTGAGTATGAAGCTGGCCCTTCTATCAGCCCAAAAGGGTTTGGGTCATCTCCAGTCCCCAAGTGCTACTTTTGTGGGCTACACACCTGTTAATCTTCTCATCTGGGACTGTGCAGTTGGTATGGGGAAGGGGTGCAATTAGGGGCAGACCCAGTGGGGTGCAGTGGTGTAGTCACAACCTCCCCACCTCCTTTGATTCCTGCTGCACCCTAACTTTAAACCAACAGCCTGGGAGAAGCCGTGGCATTTCTGTTCTTCTGCTTGTGGAAGCTGCCAGTTTAGCCAGATTCAAAATGGGATTGGATGTGTCCTTGGAGGAAAGGAGTACTATTGAGCATGGGAGTTAGGGACACAGCTGCTGAGTCATAACTTCCTAGACATTAAATGTTGGAGGCTGCAAGTGGGGGAGGAACAGTGGGAAAAGGCCCTGGTCATGCTGAGTTCACTCTTCCTTCCATCAACCACTCTCTGCTGCGGTGACACAAGAGACTGAGCAAGACGGACCTATGGTCTGACCCAGTACATGGCAGCTCTTATGTTCTTATGACTCTGTAGACTTCATGGCTTCTTATCATTTCCCTGATTCCTACTAATCTCGCTCCACTCCATCAGTGTTACTGACCATCTCTCATTTTTAATGGTCTTGATGATTCACTATCCAAACCATCCTTCTTTCTGAAATGTTCCTGCCTGGCAGCCTTTCTTTGTAATGTTTATCTCCTATTTCACAGCCTTGCAGCCTGTTTTCAGCTGTAGCTAAAAACCTTGACTCAGGTGTGATCATATGAACTCAGGTGTAGCAATAACTGATTGAAGTATTGGAGGCACTACCAAGATGCTCAGGAAGGCTAGATTTTATTTTGTGAATCTGAATGAGAGATGTGCATTTACTTATAGTGATTCAAGGACTAGTGACACTATATCTTTTGACTCTTTTTGCCTAACTCGTGTTTTTTTAAACTTTATATATAATGGAGCACATTGATACAAATCCCACTAGCTGTATGTGTTTTTGTTTTGATCTTAAAGCGGATACTATAGTCCTATCCCCCTAGCATATTTGTAAAGCTTCTAGTTCCTCTTTAACTTGGGAAAAATGTGAACTGCGTTCATGGGGATGGATCTAGGATTTAGAAAAAGGTCAGGGCAGAGGGTGTGTAGCATAATCGCGTAGAACACAACACATTTTTTCCAGCTAAAAGGAAACGTGCATCACTAATATGCTATAATATTCAGTTTGAGATCAAAATCAAAAGAAATGACTATTGGCGTGTGCACCAGATGAGCATTTCTCAACCCATGTGTCGCAAGAATATATCAAAAGGGTCTCAAACAAACCTTAAAAATGGATTCTCCTTTAAAGGAGAAAAATGTGGCAAACTGTGGTTTTTCCCTTGCAGGCTGGCAGCGTTCCAGCCTTCAAGGGGCTGCTTGGGGCCCCCCAGGCCCCACACACGAGGGTCTGGGGCCTGGGGATGGGTTGCAACAGTTCAGGAGTGATGGGGCGCTGGGTCATAACCAGCCACTGATTTTACAAATGGTTCCTGGTACAAAAAAGCTTGAGAACCACTACACTAAATTACATGCAATTCTAGCAATAATAATTTGCGAGATTATATATTAAATTTAAAAAGAAACACAAGAAACTGGGTGAAAAACAGTTAAAATAGTCCAAAGATCTTGCATCATTAGTTCTGTGGTCATTATAGCTAAATGTGCGTAGCTAATTTCAGATTCATAACAATCTAGCCTCCTTAAGAGTCTTGAAATGCCTCCAATAATTCACTGTCAGGCATTTTTACGCCTGGGTCATATGAGAGCACATGATGGGAGATTTTGAGCTAGAGCTAGAAAAACAGTGTGTAGTGCTGGTCCAGGTTACCAGCTGGAGCATGTCTACATTGGGGTTCTGCAGCCCACGCTGAAGCTTGCACTGCTGTGGTTTTGTTTTCGTGAGCCTGACTAAGAGTTCAACCTCCACCCATGTTGCAATCGCCTCTCTTGACGTGCCCTGAATTTTTGTACTATATATAGCTTTCCTGCCATCTTGAATACTTGCCTGGGTGAGAGGTACACACATATGGCAAGGAGAATCCAATATGATGCAAGAGAGACGCGGGTGGGCGGGGAGCAATTTGCATGTGACATTCGCGTGCAGAGAAACCAGCCTGGAATTTACTGTATCTTCTTACAAACAACATGCCCCGGGATATAAGATGTACCTTGTTTTGAAAGGCAGAAAGAAAAAGAGATCTTTCTTTGTAGTAACTGAACAGCACCAGCATTGGAGCTGAGTCTGTCCCTTGTTCTGGTCCCTATGACCCCTGACACACAAGTATCAAGCAATGAATGGGCAAATTGCGCAATAAAATTTAGACCAACTACACATGCAAAGCAATGATCCCACTATCAAAGTGTCCAATCAGCTACAGAGCTTGCACTTTATAGTGGGTTTCTATCCATCTTGAATCTGAATGTCTGGCAGGGAGTTGAGTCTCATCATTTTTGTTCTAGCCAGCAACCCCTGGCTTTAAATCCCAGCAGGAGCATTGGCACAGCCCAATCCTCACCCCAGCCTGGGCTGCAGCCAACACCCAGTGTATCGTATTTAAAGAAAAAATAGCTTCAAAAGCAGTTAATCATTAGATTAGATTCAAGGCCTCCCTTGGAGAAAGCTAGCTCTTAGCTTTCACTTATGTTTTGACTCTGGAAAAGAAATACTAAAGCAATTCTTTTGCTGCAAAGACTTGAAAGATCACAGCCCATCAGACACCATGGATTCCTATGGAAAATCTCTGGGTTTCTCTGCTGAATCCTATGGAGGTCTTTCCACCCCCTAGCAAGGCTAGTATGGCATAGCACCCTGCTGCACCTTTAAAAGGGATCTCACAGCCCCACAAAGGCTATGCCTCTATCCATAGCCTGCGACTGCATCAACAAAGTGCCTTGTGAACGGGCAGGGTGGGTTTTTTTCAAGCAAGCAATTTCTTGGTCAAATAAGGAGCTCTGCAGAGCTGTAAGAGAAGGAAGGAAACCTCCCTACAGAGCTAGCAGCGTCCCACTGTTCCCGTAACTCGTGCCAACCTCCAACACCCAGCCGCTGCTTACAGATAAAAGCTGTGAAACCCTTCACTGGCATCGCTCCTGGTACGTTAGACTGGAAAAAAGCAACAGAGCTTTAAATTAAAGGCTTTGCACAGTCTGGCTGGGGATCAAGCTAATGCTGTATATAGGGCTTGGGGAGGGGATATCCTAACCTCTCCCTGTGTTTCTTTTCCCTGGGCTGTCTGCTGTCTCACTGTGTCTGCAGGGGCGGAAAATCAGAGCAGGAAAGTCTTACTGTACCTGGAAAGTCACGGTCTATCCCAGAGCCACGGCAAATCTCAGCCCCACTCCGGGGAGCTGGGACCCCCGCACTCAGCCCCTCTGAGAGGATCCTGTCCGAGACACTTGTAGTCAGGAGGGAGTCTGGAAGGAAAGAGGAGGGGGCCTGCGTGAGACGACTGAAATAGCTGGATGGCTCTGGATGATTAATGTCCCTTTTGGCGCTGGGGCCCTACTGGCAGCTGCTCCAGCCTGGCCCCCAGCTCCTGGTCATTTCATGCCAGCATCCCCTCCCCCTGCCCCCCCACACCTGTCCCTCCTGTTGCCCTGCTGCATTTCACTGCCCCACAGATGGCTTGGGAGAACCAAGAAAGGTTTGAAGGGCCGGATCCACCCAGATGAAATACACACACCGTAGGTATACCTGCATTTGTAGTAGCAAATAGACAGGGGTAGAACTGGACAAGAGGTTGAGCACCACTGGTCTAGAGAATTATGATTCCTTCTACCATGGGATTTCCCAGGCTCCTGGGCTTTGCTGGGTGCCCCCATCTCCTCTTTTCTGTGTCAGGGGTTTTTGAAGTCTTCCCCCAGGCACTGTGGGTGTTGGCTGTAGCCAAGGCTGGGGATGGTGACTGGGCTGTGCCAATGCTACTGCAGGGACCACAGCTGGAGGAGGTTCCTTGTTAGAGGGTTTTGCCCCTCCACTCAGGGTCAGACCGATCACCATATTTGAGGTCAGGAAGGAAGCTTACCCCATGGTGAGATTGGTGTGGACTTGTGGGGGTTTTGCTTTCCTCTGTAGTGGGGGGTTGTGGCCCTCTACCGGGGATCTCTACATTGGCTACTGCAGTTCTCCTGCTTTACCTGTGGCAATTTTGGGTATTAGGTCTGTGTTGTGTCAGAGTTGA
This sequence comes from Alligator mississippiensis, assembly GCF_030867095.1. Lineage (NCBI taxonomy): Eukaryota > Metazoa > Chordata > Crocodylia > Alligatoridae > Alligator > Alligator mississippiensis. Next base: position 57,433,762 of record NC_081834.1, read on the forward strand.
TGGTCGTTGACCTAGCACCCAAAGGGACCTCCAGAAGTCAGATCTAGTCCAACCCCCTGCTTGAGGCAGGATTAGCTCTGTCCAAATCATCCCAATTTAGATTTTGCATTTGCCTGGGATGGTTTGGACAGGGCTGATCCTGCCTCAGGGAGGGGGTTGGACTAGATATGACTTCTGGAGGTCCCTTCCAGCCCCACTTCTCTGTAATTCTCAACCAAGATGCTTTGAGATCTTTTCAAGAGCATGAATGCCACATGCCCCCAGAGGTTGGGGGAGCACAGTGCAGTCACCACCCCCACCCCGCTTCTTCTTGATTCCTGCTTCACCCAAACTTTAAAACAAACTGCCTGGGAGAGGCAGCAGCATGTCTATCCAGGCAGCACTGAGGGAGTCCATTGACTTCATGGTTTATGCTCATTTCCACAATTCCTGCTAATCTGTCTCCACTCTGCCGGTGTGAATTCCCCCTTTTCCTTTTTAATGTCCTTGATATTTCAGTATTCAAACAATCCTTTCTTCTGCCATGCTGCTGCCTGTCAACCATTCTTGGAAACATCTCTCTTCTATTCCACAGCCCTCCAGCTTGTTTGTAACACTAGTTAAAAACCTTAACTCAGGTGTGGCCATATGAATATAGGGGTAGGAAAAACTGGCAATGAAGAACAGGAGGCACTGCCAAGATGTTCACAAAGACTAGATTTTGCTTTGTGAACAAGAGACATACACTTAACTATAATGACTACCAGACTAATAACACAATAGCTTTTGACTATTTTTGCCTAGTTTGTTGTTTTTAACTCTCTCTCTCTTTTATATATATATAGAAAACAAATGTAACTATTGGAATATATATATATATATATACACATATATATATATATATATATATATATATACACACATATATACACACACACACATATATATATATATGAGAGAGTGAGCACGTGTGCTAAGAAACAAGTACGCATTCCAATAGTTATATTTGTTTTCACTTTGATCTTAAACTCACTGAGGCAGGGAGTCTCTAGACAGGGCCTGACACCATGGGGGGCTCCAATCTTGGTCATTCCCTACCATCAGAAATGTGAAAAAGAGAAGCTGTGAGCTCAGGAATTGGGCAGACAACATGCCTACTGAGATTCAACCACTCTTTACAGCTGTGTACAGCAGGAATAGATACCTGGCATGCCTCCCTACCCCACCATAACTCACTTCAATTTGGTGTAGAATTACCCGTAGGGCCAAAACAGGGGTAGAATTACACTTGAATAGCTGCCATGTGTCTGCAGCTAATCCAGGGCAGCTATTTGAGCAAAGCAAAACAGGCTACCATATTTATTAGCAAACCACATGCCCCAGATACACACTTTTCCTTGGGTATAAAGCAGAAGGATCATTTCCACTGACTTGCAAGTGATTCTGTTTATATGACCCGGGAGACTGTTGGCTTTTCATGTACAGACACACACACACACACACACACACAGAGCCAAGAACAGAGACAGGCAGAAACAAACATAAAAATAAGCACAACAAGCACACACACGTACATACAGAGGCAGAAAGAAACCAGTATGTCTGCATACACGCACACGCACGCACACGAAGAAACAAACCACAGCTTGCATGTATACATACAGAGACAGGCAGAAACAAACACACAAAATAAGCACAGAACACAAAGAGACACACAGACAGACAGGCAGAAACAAACACTGCATGCACCCACCCACCCACCCACCCACCTAGAGTCAGAAAGAAACACAGCACGCACACACAGAGAAATACAAAAAAAACCCAAAAAACCCCACAGCACACACACAAAAATGCAAACAAACAAACAAACAAACTCCACAGCGTGCTCACGCACACACACACACGCACACACGCAAAAAAACCCCAAACCCCACAATGCACACATGCAGACAGAGACAGGTAGAAGGGAACACAGCACACACACCGAAATGCAAAAACCCCCAAACCCACAGCGCACACACACACACACACACACACACACACACACACAGAGGCAGGTAGAAAAACACAGCATAGTCACACACAGAAAAACAAAACACAGCACACACACCCCAGCAGAAACAGACTTGGTGCACGCACACACACAAGCAGAAAGAAATATGGAACTCACACACACACACACACACACACACACACACACAGAAATGGCAAAAAGAAATACAGCACACACATACACACACATCAGCAGAAACAGACATCAGAAACAGACATGGTGTGCACACACACACACAGAAATGGCAGAAAGAAACACAGCACACATACAGACAGGGAGAATGAAACACGGTACACACACACACACACACACACACACACACACAGAGGCAAGCAGAGACAAACACAGCACACACTAAAAAAGCCAGCACACAGACAGGCAAAAAAGCCACGGTGCACACACACACATGCACGCACACACACACATCCACACACAGATAGGCAAAAGAAACACAGCAGAAACACAGAGAGAAGCAGAAAAAAATGCACACACCCAGAGACAGGCATAAAAAAAAAAAAAGGCACACACGCAGAGAGGCAGAAACAAAACAGCACACAGACACACAGACAGGCAGAAAAGAAAAGCACACAGACACACACTCCACAGAAAGGGAGAAAGAAACACAGAGACAGGCAAAAAGCAGACACGGCACACATACAGAAACACACACAGACAAGCAGAAACAAAACACAGCACACACAAACACACAGAGACAGAAAGAAACACAGCGTGTACATGCACACACACATAGGCAGAAAGAAAAACCACACATGCACGCACAAAGCCGGGCACAAACAAACACAGCACATAGAAACAACAGAAAGAAATACAGCAGAGACACACTCACAGGCAGAAAAAAACATGTCACATGCACATGCACAAACACATACACAGAGGCTGAAAAACACAGCACAATCACAGAGACAGGCAGAAACCACACACACGTAGAAACAAACACAGTACACGCACAGAGACAGGCAGAAATAAAAGCAGAGTGTGCACACATGCATGCACACATGCAAACAGAGACAGGCAAAAAAACCCACAGTACACACAAATGATGACAGATGATGCAGTGACAGGGAAGACCTGGATAACTATAGGCCAATCAGCCTAACTTCCATCCTAGGAAAAATCCTAGAAAGGTTCACCAAGGAGTCTATCTGCGATAAGCTTGCAGAAGGTAAGATTCTGCACGACAGCCAGCATCACTTCATCGCGGGCAGGTCCTGCCTTACCAACTATATCTCCTTCTATGACCAGGAACTGACCACCTGGACACAAGAGAGCAGGTTGACATTGTGTACCTTGATTTCCAAAAGATCTAGATCCCACGATGTCCTCATGAGAAAATTGGAGGATTGTGGGCTTAACTCTGAGACAGTCAGGTGGGTGAGAAACTGGCTGCAGGATAGGACCCAGAGAGTCACAGCAAATGGGTGCATGTCATCCTGGTGAGAAGTGGGCAGTGGTGTCCCATAGGGGTCAGTGCTGCGTTCAGTACTTTTCAATGTCTTTATTAACAACTAGGATGTGGGGGTGAAGAGTTCACTGGCCAAATTCGCGGATGACAACAAGTTATGGGGGAGTATGGTCACACTTGAAGATAGGCTATGGATACAGGCAGACCTAGACAGGCTGGTAAGTTGGACAGATCAGAATCTGATGAAGTTCAACGTTGAGAAATGTAAAGTGCTGCACCTCGGGACGAGCAACCCCCATTACACCTACAGGCTTGGCGGCACCAAACTGACTAGCACCACGAATGAAAGGGACCCGGGGGTAACAATAGATCACAGACACACCACTGTGGGGCCCATCATTGGTAAGGAGAATCCCCCAAGAGGTTATTGCTCTTCCCTGTGAAACCTGGCAGTGCTGCCTGGGGCTGAGGTTCGGCTGGGAGCCAGGCTCCTGGATTCCCACTCAGCCCTGGAGAGGAGTGAAATCAAACAGGGGAGTCAGGATGTGTGTTACGCTTGAGCTCCCACTGTCTCATGTGCTGCGTTACAGCTTGAGAGACCTGGCCCACAGTTGCCTGCCCACCCGGCAGTTGTGTTTCAGCCTCGTGTTACCCCCTTCTCTCCTTTGGACTGGCTCCTGGACTGGCTGGCATCCCCCCAGGGGTTAAGACTCTTGGACATCTGTTTGCATTTTGCACCAGCTGCTTTTGTTTCCCCTGCAGAATATTTCTAATAGCCTGAAGCTTCTCAAAGCCTTGAGCAGCCAGGGGCTGGGCTTCGATGACCTCATGAGATGCCTTTGAACTCAACTTTCCTATGATGCTATGATCACAGAATCATAGAAAATTAGGGTTGGAAGGAACCTCAGGAGGTCATGTAGTCCAACCCCCTGCTCAAGACAGGACCAGCCCCAACTATCTCATCCCAGTCAAGGCTTTGTCTATCCGGGTCTTCTAAACCTCCAAGGATGGCGAGTCCACATACTTACAGAGACCTGCCTCTGGAGATCTCCATACGTGGAGAACCCTGACTTCCCTCACTTACAGAGAAGCATCCTGAGATTTCCCGAAGGGAAAGGGTGTTTTTAAGCTGTCAGAGTGTTTTTAAGCCTTCCTCAGAGACACTGGTTGTTGGCTGCAGCCAAGGCTGGGGATGGTGACGGGGCTGTGCCAATGCTCCTGCTGGGACTAAAGCCAGAGGTTCCTGGCTAAAGGGTCTTGCCCCTCCATTCAGGGTCAGATGGAGCCATATTTGGGGTCAGGAAGGAATTTTGCCTCATGGTCAGATTGGTACGGATTGGAGAGGGGGGCTGCCTTCCTCTGTAGTGGAGGGTGTAGCTCTCTACTTGGTATCTCTTGAGCGTATATAGACAGCTTTTTACTGAAGCAGGACATTGGCTGTCACAGTTCCCCTGCTTTACCTGTGGCAGGTTCAGGTGCAATGTCTTATGTTGTGTCAGAGTTGATGATAATCTTATGTAGAGTTTAGATTATGGATTGTATGAGATGGTTTCAAAAGGGCTGATCCTGGCTCAAGCAGGAGGTTGCATTAGATTAGATGACATCTAGAAGCCTGTTCCAGCCCTACTTCTCTATGCTTATCTGTAAGTGGGGAAAGCCAGGGACATGTTCCAGGCACCTGAAAGGCCCAGTCTTACCAGGGTATGCAGATGGGGTCCCTCAAGCCCCCAGACCACCAGTTCACAGCAGAGAGAGTTTGTGGGTAGCTCCAGGCTCCCCGACTCTCCTGCCACCAAGCAGACATCCACTGGGATAAACCAGCACAGTTTATTAGCACCTTTTGTCCTGGCCAGTGATGTGGCATGTCAAAGGGTAAGGACATCTGTTTGCTCGCCATTCTGGTGCTTTAAAAATGCAGGTGGCAGCACCAATGTGATTTCAGACAACGCCTGTTTCTACCCTTAGAGATGCTGCCTGATCTGGAAGAGTTGGGAATTGGGAAACGGTCCCTCAGTTGGGTAGCGTTAGGAATAAAAACCTAGGATTCTGGACTAGCCCAGGGATTGACATGACACCTCGTTCGATGAGTGACAGAAAGGCTTTATTTGCTACAAGTATGCAAAATCAAGTCAAGTAAGCCCAAACCAAATCAAAGACCAGTAACTAGCTATAAGGTGATGATTTCTCACCAAACAGGCAGCGAAGCAGCAATCTGTTTCTCTTCAACTTCTCAAGTAAGTCTGGTGCATCAGAATCTGGTGTCAGAGAGATTTCTCACTCTTGAAGCGTGTGCGCTGTTTGCTGTTTTACTGCCTTTTTATACCCTTAGTTTAGCATCTTCAAAGCATTCTTTTAGTTGTGCAAATCAAGAGAGTCCCAAGCAGTAACTGGCAGGAAAAACTTGCTCATCACTGGTTATCAGAAATTTTTAATTTGAATGAGTTATCTTCTTCGGTACCAAGAGGTGATCCAGTTTGGAACATATCAAGAAACTGATAAACAGCCAGAAAAAACACACTGAATCAGGAGGAGACATCTATCACATATGCAGAATGTCTCCTCCTGCACATAAACATGAGTTAGTTGCAAAAGAAATATTTACTGTACTAATTAATCAAGGATAGACATTTCATGTGGTTACACACCAGACACCTAGGAGTCTGCTTGAAATCATTCTGAATATAGCAAGATGCGCTGAAAGAGATACTTCATTATTCCTTCTTAGATGGCCTAGCCACAAACTCGTATCCTCTTGCAATATGCACTTAGCATTATTATTCTGCATTTTAACTTTGTGAGTAGGCCCAAGCTTAGCATGAGTTTCAAAGTCATCAGGTAGTATGTATTTGACAGTCTGTTGAAGTCAGACCAAGGGTCTGTGGAGGTCGCCTACTGCTCCACAACTAAGGGAGCAGTTTAGATGCATTCATCTCATTCACTGTATGCCTTGATTTAATTGAACCACTACCCAGACCCTGCAAGATGAACAAACTGCTGTGAGAACAATGTTGTTTCCAGGTGGCATAGCGGCTATCAGATTCCAGGTTGCTCTGGGTAGGGCAGAAGAAGCCGTTGCCTGTGCCAATGAGGAAAGGCACCGCTGCAGCTTTGAAGTGTCCAGACACTCCTCACAAGTAGAGAAGTTCTCCCAGGCAGTGAAGCAACAGGAGGAAGGCATCTGATGTGATGAAAGGAAGCTTGCAGAGATTGAGGCAGAGAAGAGGAAGCTGGCCACACTTCATAGCCCGATCTTGAGCCTCCCAGAGCTCCTGCAGCGCTGCCTTACCTTCATTGGCACGCTGGCGGGGAAAGCCCACATGGCCAACATGACCACAAAGGTGGTTTGCAACCCTGACTCCCTGAGGCACATCTTAGAAGAGGTAAAGCAGCAGATTTGCGCATTGCTGGATGCTAAAGGCTTTGAGGCCAGTGGGATGGGGATCCTGGCCAGCCCTGGAAAAGCCGGCTCCTTCTGGAGCTAAAGGGCTTGCCGGAGCCATGGAATCAGTGGATAGGAAACTGTTCCAGATTTTAAAAGTATGCAGTGTTTTGTGGAGGAGTTTTGTTTTATTTTATACTTCTGTTCTCATCATTTATGTCTGTATCAGAGTTTCCATCTCCTTGAAGAGATACCCCTAGTGCAAACTCTCCCTTAAATCCCTTCTAAACTCCAGTGGAAATTGTGCCCCCAAATGGCAAAAGGCAGCAAACCAGAAAAATGTCACATGAGTTCACAAGTTTCCAATGAATGGCTCATTGATTAGAAGGCGGGGGGAGGGCACCTTTTTGCAGGTGGGCCATAAATTATCCCCTTGCCTCCCCCAAGTGCCACTCCAGTCCCTTTTCCCTGCCCAATTTGCTGCTCTGCTTCCGGCTCCCTGCCCTGCACTCCCTGCCCAATCTGATGCTCTGCTGCCTGTTCCCTGCCTTTGCTTCCCTGCCCCCTGCTTTCTGCTCCCTGCCAAATCTGCTGCTCTGATTTCCACTCCCTGCCTTTGCTCTCCCACCCAATCTGCTTTTCTGTTTTTCACTCCCTGTCCTGTGCTCCCTGTCTGATCTGCTGTTCTGCTGCCTGTTCCCTGCATGATCAACTGCTCTGGTTTTCGTTCCCTGCCCTGCAGACCCTGCCTGATCTGGTGCTCTGCTGTCTGCTCCTCATCTGCTCTGCCACTTTGCTGCCTTTCCCCTCCCAGATCTGCCCCAAGCTGCCTGTGCCTCTTGGTGCCCATACCACAATCTGTTCCCCCCGGCCCTTCCTCAGATTAGCGGAAGAAGCAGTGGTTCTGCCTGAATCCAAGGGCCAGAACTCACGTGTTGTTTATACCAGTGAAAAACAGACGTGGCCCATTTGATTTTAGCAGAATCCAAGTATTGTCATCGCAATTCAGGTCATTGCAATGACAAACAGAACCCCTGCCCAAGTTAGAAAAGTGCCTCGTTGGAATAGAATTAGGGTGAATTTCAACCTACCTGAACCGTTGCTGGTCCCTAAAGGGGATAAACAGCAAGTGGTGGGGTCTTTGCTCACACAGCGTTAGTGGGGGTCAGATGCCTTTGATGCTGGGGCTGGTCCCGCTTTGAGCAGGGGTTGGACTATCTGACCTCTTCGGTCCCTTCCAACCCTCATGTTCTGTGATTCTATGTAGCCTGGTGGGAAGTAGCCATAGCTTGGCCCTGAGGCCCGAACGACCACCCAGTCCACATCACTTGGCTTCCCCCCTGTCCTCTCCCCTTTCTTTGCATACTCACTAAGGACTTCTTGCAACCTCTGTCTCTGCTTGTTGTCTATCCTCTTTCTGTTGGAGAAATCAAGATAATTGTCTTAAGACAAGAAATTAAGATAAACCTTTGTCATGTACCCTGCACAAAATTAAAGGATTTATGGCTGATAGAGGCTCCTTTGTTTCCTTTGCCTTTGTTTTGGTCAGCACTGGGTTATGGCTGCTGGCAGGTATCTTGTGCCGTTTCATGGCACTGAGTTCAGCACAGCTAGAGCATCTAGGGCATTTTTACACGTGCTCTGGGGTATGCGGGGGAGGGAGGGGTGCTTTAATTATAATGGGTTTGAGAGCCACTCTAATTAAAGCTCCAGCAGTGTCTTGTGTACCAGCATCCCCGTGCTTCAAAATGGCAACAGACTTACTTTAACTAATGCTCATCAAACAAGCTTTAGTTAAAGCACCCTGCCACCATTTTAAAGCAAGGATAACTGATACACCAGATGCAAAGGATGCTGGAGCACGCTAATTAGCACACTCCAGCAGACTCAGTTAATTGGGTCTGCTCTGATGCACTGTAATTACAGCATGAAGGAGCAGCCTTCCCATACATCTACAGACAGACCACGGTACACACCTGTGTAACTGTACCTCTGCTTGCTAAGACCGGCCATAATTTCTGGGAGTGACCGATGACCTTCATAGGCCTGAGTCACGTGCCTTGATCCCAGGTGCTCTATGTTTCTCCTCTTCGTCGTTTTGGGATTGATAAAGCGGTTCAATGAGATGTAGTTAAACACTGAAACAAGTTGTGGAATGGGAGTCTTTTCCATGGGAGGCTTGGCCTGATAAATGCCACAGATGATTAGACCATCACCCTCTGAGTTAGCTCATGTGACAAACATGGTATGCGGTGCTTGGAGGTTCTTGGAGCATGGGTTTGACTGGCAGTGGGAACAGAATAGCTATAGCTTGCAGATACATCAGACTTCGATTTGAGGAGCCCATACATGGTACCATATGGACTCCCAGGGGCAAGAGCTAGCGACTGATCAGGGCCCTTGGATCCTTGAAGCCCATTGTCTTCTTGATCCCTTGCTCCCCCTGCCTGCATGGGCCAAGAGCTCAGCAAGAGCTGCCATGGCATGGATGGGGTGGCTGCCTGGCTCCCTATGGCTGGGAGAAGTGAAGAGGGCAGGGTAGATTTGCATTCAACTCACTAAATCAGAGACAGGCTGTAGCACAAGCTGTAGTGAGGCCAAGCTCACTGCAGAAGAGACAATCATAGACAAATCACAGAAGAACCCACCATTTTGCAAGCTGAGTCGGGAATGTCTGATCATAATTTGCATAAAAGGCACCTTGTAAATACTAGGTGGTTCATCCTTCGCAGGAGTTCAGTCCAGGCAGAGCTGACCTACACATAACTTCTGACAGGGAACAACTGCAAGCCAGTGACATGCTTCAAGCAAAAGAAAATTGAATGTAAGTAAACTTTAGGAACATCTAGAAACTGATTAGTAGCCCTGTTAGACAAATAGACTTTTTGCCTATTGCTTTTAATTATATGTATTTTTTTTAGTTTTGTATTGCCTTAAGAAACTCCATTTTGTATTGCTCTGTAGCTTGACATAAGTGCTCGACCTTTGTATGCTGCATGTGTGAAAGAATGGGTGACAGCATGTCTGTGGAAAAGGGAAACACCAGCTGGTGACTGGCTGAAGAGATTCAGAGATGTTTTTGTTCAGAAGAAAGAAGGAACCTAAGAAACAGAAACCTGGGAAGGAAGTTTTTTCAATAGTTTTACCTTATGTGCAGGAGATGTTTGCCATGAAAAAGGTTTTACAGGGACTTGGTCACAATCCTTGGGCAGAACAGGTGGTGACAGATGTTGGTTCCTTGTCAGATATTGTCCAGGATAGACTGGAGAAGTACCTGGCAATTTACAAGCCATGGACTTCAAAAGAAAAACAGACTGTGGTCTTTTGGTCATTGTAGGAAGGATGCCAGGATGCATATGATAAAGTAAGGAAGGAGAAACAAGAGAACAGCGCATTGCAAAAGGAGTTACAGCAGGTTAAGGAGGATCGGGAGAGATGGAAGGCTACAGCTTTGGGGGCTCAAAGTCAGTTGGAGCCTTTACAAGAGGCATACCGAGAAGGGAAAATAAGAGAGAGTGAATTGTCGAGAAAGGTGGATGAACAAGCTAAATATAAAAAGGAGACAGAAGTCTTACAGGGTATGGTGCTTTGGCTTACCCTAGAAAAGCCCTTGCTAACTATAGCCGCTGTGAGTCAATCATTAAACACCTGAAACACAAATTAGGCTTTGCTACTTGCCAGATAGCCACAGTTACAGGAGAAAATTATTGTGAAGAAGAAGATAGGGAAGTGACCCTTTTGAAGGGATGAGATAGAGATATTCAGAATGGGGAAGGAAAATTTGTGCAGCAGTTACCCAGGTGACTGAAAATAGGGACGATCAGGATCACGTAAAATCCACAGCCCGAACTGTAGTCCCCCTCTCCACTTCCAACGTACAGGCCATGGCACGAACATTGGGAGTTTTAACTAGAAAAAACCTGTCCCAGTGGGCTGTCTGTGCCTTACAACTGAATGTCTGGCAGGAGGTAACCCTAGAACAGGCTGGTCCAACATACGGCCCACGGGCTGCCATGAGGCCCGCCAAGGCCTCTTGGGCCCCTTGGGACTCGGAGCGGGGGGGCAGCAAAGGCACCAGTCGCAGGGCTCAAGTGCCTATATACTAATGCTAGGAGCATGGGGAACAAGCAGGATGAACTAGCGCTCCTGCTTGCGCTAAACACCTATGACTTAGTGGGGCTAACAGAGACCTGGTGGGATACATCCCATGACTGGGCGGTACATATTGAGGGCTATAGATTGTATAGAAAGGACAGGTCGGGGAAGAAAGGTGGGGGGGGTTGCACTTTATGTCAGTGAGCAATATACATCAACCCTCATCAAGACAGAATCCAAGGTTGAGGAAGTAGAAGAATTGTGGGTTAGGCTACATGGGGGGCAAGGAGAAAGGGATTTGGTGGTAGGCGTCTGCTACAGACCCCCACACCAAGGGGAAGAAATAGATGCGGGGCTCCTGAGGCAACTCTCGGAGACCATAAAAGCTAAAGAGGCGGTAGTCATGGGGGACCTAAACTACCCGGACATCTGCTGGGAGATGCAGACAGCAAGGTCCCATCGCTCACGCAGGTTTCTAACCTGTGTACAGGACCTCCACCTGACACAGGAGGTACACGGTCCCACTAGGGGGAATGCCATACTGGATCTGGTATTGGCAACAGGAGATGACATGATAGGGGACCTCCAGATCGGTAGCCATTTGGGAGACAGTGATCACCTTATAATAGAATTCAACATAAGACGGCGAGTGGGTAAGGTAACTAGTAGGGTGAAAGTGCTAGACTTTAGGAAAGCTGATCTCAATGCACTCAGGCGATTAGTCAAGGAATCACTGCAGAGTAGGAGTTTTGAAGGGATGGGAGCCCAAGAAGGGTGGCTGTGCCTAAAGGAAACAATCCTTCGGGCACAAAGCAAGATGATCCCCGAGCGAGGCAAAAAAGGGAAAGGGGCCAGAAGGCTTCCATGGCTGACCAGAGAAATCCAGGGCAGCCTAAGCGCCAAAAGGGGAGCACATAAAAAGTGGAAACAGGGTGAGATCACTAAAGATGAATATACCTCCTCTGCTCGTGCTTGTAGGGAGGCAGTTAGGTGGGCCAAAGCTACCATGGAGCTGAGGATGGCATCCCAAGTAAAATACAACAAGAAATTGTTTTTTAGATATATTGGGAGTAAAAGGAAGGCCCAGGGAGGAATAGGACCACTGCTAAATGGGCAGAAAGAATTGGTGACGGACAGGGGGGACAAGGCTGAACTCCTCAACGAGTTCTTTGCCTCAGTGTTCCTAAGCGAGGGGCACGACAAGTCTCTCACTGGGGTTGTAGAGAGGCAGCAGCAAGGCGCCAGACTGCCATACGTAGATCCTGGGGTGGTGCAGAGTCACTTGGAAGAACTGGATGCCTTTAAGTCGGCAGGCCCGGATGAGCTCCATCCGAGGGTGCTGAAGGCACTGGCCGACATCGTTGCAGAGCCACTGGCAGGAATATTCGAACGCTCGTGGCGCACGGGTCAAGTCCCGGAGGACTGGAAAAGGGCTAACGTGGTCCCCATTTTCAAGAAGGGGAGGAAGGAGGACCCGGGCAACTATAGGCCAGTCAGTCTCACCTCCATCCTTGGCAAAGTCTTTGAAAAAATTATCAAGGCTCACATTTGTGAGAGCCCGGCAGGGCAGATTATGCTGAGGGGAAACCAGCACAGGTTTGTGGCGGGCAGATCGTGCCTGACCAACCTAGTCTCTTTCTATGACCAGGTTACGAAACGCCTGGACACAGGAGGAGGGGTGGATGTCGTATACTTAGACTTCAGGAAGGCCTTCGATACGGTATCCCACCCCATACTGGTGAACAAGTTAAGAGGCTGTGACTTGGATGACTACACAGTCCGGTGGGTGGCGAATTGGCTAGAGGGTCGCACCCAAAGAGTCGTGGTAGATGGGTCGGTCTCAACCTGGAAGGGTGTGGGCAGTGGGGTCCCGCAGGGCTCGGTCCTTGGACCGATACTCTTTAATGTCTTCATCAGTGACTTGGACGAGGGAGTCAAATGTACTCTGTCCAAGTTTGCAGATGACACAAAGCTATGGGGAGAAGTGGACACGCCGGAGGGCAGGGAACAGCTGCAGGCAGACCTGGATAGGTTGGACAAGTGGGCAGAAAACAACAGGATGCAGTTCAACAAGGAGAAATGCAAAGTGCTGCACCTAGGGAGGAAAAATGTCCAGCACACCTACAGCCTAGGGAATGACCTGCTGGGTGGCACAGAGGTGGAAACATGAACATGAGTCGGCAGTGTGACGAAGCCATCAGAAAAGCCAATGGCACTTTATCGTGCATCAGCAGATGCATGATGAATAGGTCCAAGGAGGTGATATTTCCCCTCTATCGGGCGCTGGTCAGACCGCAGTTGGAGTACTGTGTGCAATTCTGGGCGCCACACTTCAAAAAGGATGCGGATAACCTGGAGAGGGTCCAGAGAAGGGCAACTCGTATGGTCAAGGGCCTGCAGACCAAGCCCTACGAGGAGAGACTAGAGAAACTGGACCTTTTCAGCCTCCGCAAGAGAAGGTTGAGAGGCGACCTTGTGGCTGCCTTTAAGTTCATCACGGGGGCACAGAAGGGAATTGGTGAGGATTTATTCACCAAGGCGCCCCCGGGGGTTACAAGAAACAATGGCCACAAGCTAGCAGAGAGCAGATTTAGATTGGACATTAGGAAGAACTTCTTCACAGTTCGAGTGGCCAAGGTCTGGAACGGGCTCCCAAGGGAGGTGGTGCTCTCCCCTACCCTGGGGGTCTTCAAGAGGAGGTTAGATGAGTATCTAGCTGGGGTCATCTAAACCCAGCACTCTTTCCTGCTTATGCAGGGGGTCGGACTCGATGATCTATTGAGGTCCCTTCCGACCCTAACATCTATGAATCTATGAATATGAAAGGCATTTTCTGAGGCCCGCAGTACTGCAACGGGAAACGAAGGTAAACGCTGTTTTGTTCTCACCCCTTGTCCCCTCCGGCCCCTCAGCAGATTCCTAATGGCTGCTGAAGGGCTGGGGAAGGGACACAGTTCGCACGTGCGTGTGGGCAGAGGAGAGCCGTGTGCCTCGGGGCCAGGCTGAGCCCGGCCGGGGCAGCGGGGGCGCAGCTGCACTGTGCCCTGCCTGCGCCGCTCAGTGCCGAGCGCCACACGGCTCCGCCGCCGCCTCTGCTGGCTGGTGCGACCCGGCCGGCCTCCTCCCGTCCCCAGCAGCACGGGGCAAGCCGGCTGCAGCCGCACGCTGCTTTCCTGGCCCGTGCCGGCCCGGCTGCGGGGGGCAGCGTGCGGCTGAAGCCGGCTTCCCCCGTGGTGCTGGGGACGCCCGGCCGGGTCGGCACTGGCCAGCAGTGGCGGCGGGGAAGCCTCCTCCTTTCGGGCCCAGCTGGCGCAGGAAGGGGGAAGCGCAGCAGCGGGTGGGGAAGCCACGCTCGCTAGGGGCCGGCCGGGCCGGGCCGGGCTGGCGGGAGGGAGGGAAAGTGTGGCTGAGCCCCTGCAGCTCTGTGTCTGCTCCTGCAAGACTGGACAATGTGCTCAAGAGCAGAGCACGACCGACCTGGGCTCCGACCTAAATTCGGAGCAGGAAAAATCTTTGTAAAAATACTGTCCGGTGTTTGGATTGTGTTTGCTTCTGTTGCTCTTTGTGCGGGATTGGGGGCTCAACTTGTTACTACTTGTTCAAGATGTGTTACTAACAAGTCATGAATTCAATAAAAATAAATCTTCTTGAAGATTATTCTCAAAAATGCCCATATTTTGTTGCTTTCATTAGTTTCCACTCTGGCTGATCTCTTTTCCCCATTTGATCTGTGGACGTGCATTATGCTTCTTTCATTCACTGAGAAGTGAGTAGAAGGGACAGTGTTTATTTTAGTCAAGTGTTTGGTATTCTTTCATTCTGGCTTTTATATTGTTTTTATTTTGGATTTTACACCACATTTCCAGACGCATTTCATTGTCACTTCCTGCAACTTCATTGGTGCCAAAGCTCACGTGACATCACTTCCTGATGTGATACCGCTTCCTGTGAGGTCTTTGAATATGGCTTGCTGGGTGATAAAAAATTTGTGATCCGGCCCCACATTCAAAAAGGTTGGACACCCCTGCCCTAGAAGAGTTCAAACGCCTTTTTACCACCAATGCTGGTCCCGAACTACAAGGAGCTGTGGATCGGTGGTATTTGAGGACCGTGCTAGTGTTGTAGCTCTTCTGACAGCCCGGGGAGAACAGATAGGAAGGCGACAGCTGCGAGTGCAAGCTGCAGCTATGTCCCAAGCTCCCAAAGAAGACCCTGCACTGTATCTGTATCGACGGGGCCTGATGCAACTGATGGCAGGAGTAGCCGAGCCTGTAAATGCTCAGGGGCACGCTGCAGCTAATCTCGATGCAGTCTGTTTTGGTGTAAATGCTCTCTGAGACTGTACGGCCTCTTACTCCCCAATATGCTAGCCGAATGGGGACATGGGCCATGGGGCAACCTGATTCTCTGGTCACCAACCGGGGCCAGATTAGGCAGTTTACAACCCATGGAGTCCCTCAGATTAAACAAGGAAGAGTGGCAGTTGTAGCAGCATTGGATACAGTCACATACACTAATGAGAGTGGTGCTTGATTTAAACCAGGAAGAGGCCACTTTAGAGGCGGAGGTGGAGGATGTGGTAAAGGCAGCAGCAATGTGTATCTGACCCTCCAGCCCTATCAACAAGAAGGGAAGGGATTTAGAAGGGGATTTATGAATGATACCACAGAAGTCTACGATAGAGAGAGCCGTAATTTAGCATGGCGAGTCCTTATGCAAAATAGGGAAAGCTTTGAGCAATGAGATCAGGCCTCTATGGCAAACATTGTAAAGAAAGCTCTCCAGATTCAGATGCAACAGCCAAAGGGGGTGATGAGCATCACCACTCCTAGTGCACCACTACCACCACCACCGCAGCAGGATTAGGGGTGCCCGCTGGACATGGGGCCACCACAAGAGACAGGAGCACAACAACAGTCTAGGCTCATAGGCAAAGTTACTTGGGATCCCGGAGGAAGACCTAGAATTTATGTCCAGCAGGGAGATGGTGCTCCTGTTTTAACTTTAATTGACACTGGAGCAGCAGTTTCACTAATAAAATTCACTCCACATGATGGCAAAAAGTCCTGACAAGTTACCCTAAGATCATTCCAGGGGCAACCAAGTATTGGCTGGGAGTGGACTCAAAAGTACCCCTCCCAATACAAGGTTTCCAGACCAAGGGGGAACTAATCCAGACCCCCAACACGACAGGGGATGTCATTCTAGGAACTGATTGTCTCTTCAAAAATAACATGGGGATTGATTTTCCCGGGAGAGCCTTATGGAAATTAGAAACCTATCCTCACTGCTCCCGAAGAGCCATAATAACAAAAGGGGGTGAGAAACAAATTGCAGCCCTATCGGCAGAACAAGTCGAAGAATGGCGGTTAAAATTCCCCATGGTCGGGATGCATAAGAAAACAGAATGAGGTCATATCAAAGCCTGTGTTAAAATTATAGGAAAATTGGTGCCACCCCCAAAGCAATATTCCTATCCTAAACAGGCAGAGGTTCAGCTTATGCAGATCATTCAGGATTTAGGGAGTTATTAGGAAAACTAACTCCCCTTTTAACTCGCCAGTATGGCCTGTCTTAAAGGCAGATGGCAAGTCAAGGCATTTAGCAGTGGATTATAGAAGGGTTAATAAAGGCACAACCTCCATGGCTCCTATTGTGGCAAACATGACAGAGGTGTTACAGGAGATACAAGCTACAGCAAAATACTTTCCTCTAACTGACCTGTAGCTGTTTCTTTGCTAGTCCTTTACACCCAGAATCACAAGCTAGGTTTGCTTTCACGATGCGGAGGCAGCGATATACTTTCAGGGCTTTCACAACTCACCAGCCCTAGCACACCATCGTGTGGTGAACATGCTAAATTGCCTGTCTCCACAAGAAAGACCTTTCATCGCTTCCTATG
Organism: Alligator mississippiensis; assembly: GCF_030867095.1. Taxonomy (NCBI): domain Eukaryota; kingdom Metazoa; phylum Chordata; order Crocodylia; family Alligatoridae; genus Alligator; species Alligator mississippiensis. The sequence goes on from NC_081834.1 coordinate 57,450,593, forward strand.
TGGATGATAGCTTAATTTTTGGAGAAACACAAGACCAAGTACAGCAGCTCACTGACAGTGTTTTAACTCTTATTCAGAAAGCTGGGTTTAAAGTTAATCTGGAAAAAGCTCAACTGGAGCGAGCACAAGTAACATACTTAGGTATGATCATTGGAAAGGAGGGGAGACAGGTAGACCAGCAAAAAGTGCGGGCACTAATAGAGGTGCCAGCGCCCACAGATGCACATTCCCTGAGGGTCTTGCTTGGAGGATTTAATTTTTTAAGACCTCACATTTACAAGGATGCAGAAAGCACTGTTCCGTTGTGGAAACTGTTAAAGAAAAAGACTCTATGGCATTGGCGACCTGAACAAGAAGAAGCCCTGAATATCTTAAAACAAAAACCCTTAACAGCTCCAGCTTTGCATTTTCGTGATGAATCAAGGACGTTTGTAATTCGCTTGGCAGCAAATGAAAGGGCTTTAGCTGCAACACTGCTTCAAACTAATGAGGTAGGCAAATTAGTGTGCTAGTAGCTTATGAATCCAGGAAGCTTCAGGAAGCAGAGTTGAATGTCGACCTCTGTAAGCAAAAATGCTTAGCCATGATTTGGGCCATACAGTCTTTTGAATCCCGGTATTGGTATTGATCATGTCACTATACAAAGCACACACTCCCCCCTCAAATATATTTTATCTGGCAAATTAGTGGGAGGAAAACTGTCTAACACGCTCATGGCACAATGGACTAATTTTAGTCAACAGAGCAGTCACTACTGATTCAGTGTCTAAACCTGACCTGTTAACTCATGCCTTAATTGAAAGGGGGAAACAACATGAGTGCCCAAAGTCAGGGCCGCCCAGAGGGTTTATGGGGCTGGGGCAGGTGTGATGTTGTGGGCCCCACCACTGCCCCCTACAAGGACCCATGTGTGTGTACAAAGCCAGGGGACCACGTGTGAAAATTCTTGCATGCGTACATCATGTGTGAATTCTCATATGCGGCTCCTCCTTCCCTTGCCCTGGGAAGTGGGTATAAGTGGGCTTTCTTTGCTTGTTCCCATGGCAAGGAGGGCTAGGCAGAGAGAATTTACCTTGGAGCCAGGTTACTAAAGCAAAATGACATTAACAGTTTGCAGGTGAAACAATTATTAAACTTATGCTACAAAGTTAGGAACTTAAGAACAAAATGAGAAGAGAAAAGTTTAAGTAAAGTATTTCTTTCTTGCCTTCATGGATGCAAAGTCATCAGTTACATCATCAGAATTTATTTGCTTTGCAAGTGCCTTCTCCACTGAAAGCATGATCACATAGTTCAGCCTATCTTCCCCGATCGCTGACCACCGCAGGTAGTTCTTAATAATCTTAAACTTACTAAAAGTGCATTCTCCGGATGCAACAGAGACTGGCAAATGCACATCTGAGGGAACACAGATTGTACACCTTTGCCATAAATCTGGTTGAGAAGCTAAATTTGAGTCTTTCCTGATTTTGTACAACAGGCAAAGTTCTTCTTGCAACTCATCCATGTTCACATCTCGTGGGTATGTGGTGGATAAGGACGCCACAGACTTTGCAATTTCTTCATCCTCTGCAACAGCTGGTGGATCAAGTATGGGTGAGAACAAGCTTGAGAGTTTCCCCGTGGGCTCAGCTAGGCTTCGGAGATCTGAGAGGAGCGTATCCATGGCTGTGATGAACACTTCAACCCTGAATTTATCTTCAGGGGAAGAGATTGTGTGTTCTGTATTGGCTGGCTCATTGTGGAAATGCTTCATCCTTCGGATTCTTCTGTGTGTTCTCCAGATTTGGGTGATAACCTTATCTTCCGTGAGAAGACTTGGCCAGGAATCATTCAACGATTGAATTTCTTCCAGGAGGCTCTTGACATGTTGCATCCTTTCTTCCATGGTGAGCTTGGATCCTTGGACAAGCTTGCTTTGGATATTGATGGACTGCAATAATTTGTACCACACTGTAGTCAGAAGGATGAACTCAAAGGATCGCATCCACTCAATGAGACCTGAAACATCAGCCTGGGTTTCTGCTGTCAAGTCCAGTTCTTCCTCAGTTTTGAAGAGAGAATCCAGCATCCCTTTAGCTCCATCTAGTTGTTGACACGGAGCGAAGAGGGAGTCCTGCAGTTTCCTGAAGAATTTTCCATCTTGCAGGACTGCACAAAAATACAATGTACCGCTTCTGTACATTTCCAAAGTATGTTTTCACTTCAGGGCTCTTCTCCATGGCAGAGTACCACACAGGTGCAGAGAGTATGCACTGCAGGGTGAAAACAATGCCTGAGGAATTTCATCCTATATCCTAGTTTTCACGCGTGGTAATTCCCAGACATATTTGAAGCATTGTCGTACCCTTGGCCTCTGCAGTTCTGCAACTCTACCATACACTCTGCCAGTACTTCCTTTATCTGCTCCATGATGTCTACTCCTTTCTTTTTTTTGCAGTCCACCATCTTCAGAAATCATTCACGCACATCCTATTTACCAGAGAAATCCAGGGCAGCCTAAGGGCCAAAAGGGGACCAGAGAAATCCAGGGCAGCCTAAGGGCCAAAAGGGGACCAGAGAAATCCAGGGCAGCCTAAGGGCCAAAAGGGGAGCACATAAAAAGTGGAAACAGGGTGAGATCACTAAAGATGAATATACCTCCTCTGCTCGTGCTTGTAGGGAGGCAGTTAGGCGGGCCAAAGCTACCATGGAGCTGAGGATGGCAACCCAAGTAAAGGACAAGAAATTGTTTTTTAGATACGTAGGGAGTAAAAGGAAGGCCCAGGGAGGAATAGGACCCCTGCTAAATGGGCAGAAGCAATTGGTGACAGATAGAGGGGACAAGGCTGAACTCCTCAACGAGTTCTTTGCCTCAGTGTTCCTAAGTGAGGGGCACGACAAGTCTCTCACTGGGGTTGTAGAGAGGCAGCAGCAAGGCGCCAGACTTCCATGCGTAGATCCTGAGGTGGTGCAGAGTCACTTGGAAGAACTGGATGCCTTTAAGTCGGCAGGCCTGGATGGGCTCCATCCGAGGGTGCTGAAGGCACTGGCCGACGTCATTGCAGAGCCACTGGCAGGAATATTCGAATGCTCGTGGCGCACAGGCCAAGTCCCGGAGGACTGGAAAAGGGCTAACGTGGTCCCCATTTTCAAAAAGGGGAGGAAGGAGGACCCGGGCAACTATAGGCCGGTCAGTCTCACCTCCATCCTTGGTAAAGTATTTGAAAAAATTATCAAGGCTCACATTTGTGAGAGCCCGGCAGGACAAATTATGCTGAGGGGAAACCAGCACGGGTTTGTGGCCGGCAGATCATGCCTGACCAACCTAGTCTCTTTCTATGACCAGGTTACGAAACGCCTGGACACAGGAGGAGGGGTGGATGTCGTATACCTGGACTTCAGGAAGGCCTTTGATATGGTATCCCACCCCATACTGGTGAACAAATTAAGAGGCTGTGATGTGGATGACTGCACAGTCCGGTGGGTGGCGAATTGGCTAGAGGGTCGCACCCAAAGAGTCGTGGTAGATGGGTCGGTCTCGACCTGGAAGGGTGTGGGCAGTGGGGTCCCGCAGGGTTCGGTCCTTGGACCGATACTCTTTAATGTCTTCATCAGCGACTTGGACGTGGGAGTGAAATGTACTCTGTCCAAGTTTGCAGATGACACAAAGCTATGGGGAGAAGTGGACACGCCAGAGGGCAGGGAACAGCTGCAGGCAGACCTGGATAGGTTGGAGAAGTGGGCAGAAAACAACAGGATGCAGTTCAACAAGGAGAAATGCAAAGTGCTGCACCTAGGGAGGAAAAATGTCCAGCACACCTACAGCCTAGGGAATGACCTGCTGGGTGGCACGGAGGTGGAAAGGGATCTTGGAGTCCTAGTGGACTCCAAGTTGAACATGAGCCGGCAGTGTGATGAAGCCATCAGAAAAGCCAATGGCACTTTATCATGCATCAGCAGATGCATGACAAATAGGTCCAGGGAGGTGATACTTCCCCTCTATAGGGCATTGGTCAGACCGCAGTTGGAGTACTGCGTGCAATTCTGGGCGCCACACTTCAAGAAGGATGCGGATAACCTGGAGAGGGTACAGCGAAGGGCAACTCGTATGGTCAAGGGCCTGCAGACCAAGCCCTACGAGGAGAGACTAGTGAAACTGGACCTTTTCAGCCTCCGCAAGAGAAGGTTGAGAGGCGACCTTGTGGCTGCCTATAAGTTCATCACGGGGGCACAGAAGGGAATTGGTGAGGATTTATTCACCAAGGCGCCCCCGGGGGTTACAAGAAACAATGGCCACAAGCTAGCAGAGAGCAGATTTAGACTGGACATTAGGAAGAACTTCTTCACAGTTCGAGTGGCCAAGGTCTGGAACGGGCTCCCAAGGGAGGTGGTGCTCTCCCCTACCCTGGGGGTCTTCAAGAGGAGGTTAGACGAGTATCTAGCTGGGGTCATTTAGACCCAGCACTCTTTCCTGCTTATGCAGGGGGTCGGACTCGATGATCTATTGAGGTCCCTTCCGACCCTAACATCTATGAATCTATGAATCTATTTTCCATCTTTTTCATGTACATATCTCATGATAAATACCAACTGTTCAGTACGTGAGACATCAGGCATCCCCATCTACGATGATTCCATAGTAGCGAGCATTTCTCACCTCCTCAAGAATCGTATTTAGTACTTTCTTGGCGCACACCTTCAAATACTCATTCTGACTATGCCAGGACAGGTAGTGTGCTTGCGTTCTCTCCCCAGCCATCCAATGCTCCGTAACAGTTTCAAGGTGGCAATTCATATCTTGACTGTATTTACTGATGAACTGTACAAAAGAAAGGACCAACCTGCTGTCGTCATGCTCTCGGGTAGAATGTGATCCTCGGAACGGCAAATTTAATTTGGCCAGAAACAAGGTAATGTCATCCAGACCTTGCAACGCTTTACGCCACTTTTCCTTCTCTGAATGTATACCCTTTTCAAGAGCATTATCCTCCTTTTCCACCAAGAGCATTTGTAAGATCTTTCCACTGTAAATAATGTTGAATATGACCAGAATTGGCCTTGTGTCTCTTCACTTTGTCATACAGTTTTCTCCAGTTATTGTTCATACCCCCGTGGCAGAATCTGAAATGGTGTAGGGCTTGATTTTTGTTCTGATCTCAGAAGAGACAGCATGGAAAGCAGAACAGGACAGCTGCCTTGTTGCTCCAAACGAGCCAGTCCCTTTTCACACTCTCGACATTGGACAGAGTCTTGCAGAAAACAGATGTAGGGAATGATCATTTGGAGGAATCACACGGGAAGCTTGCAGGTTTGGGTGGTGGGCCCTTGGACACAATTAGATCCCTTTGCAACCTAGCAAGATGCTCCCAGGTGGCCGGGTAATTAGAGAACATTTCCTGGTGAAGCTCAGGCGCAGATCCAGAAACCGGATCAATTGTCTCATTTTTCTCATTTGATGCTATGTCTCTTTCAGCTTGCACCACCAAACCTGACTCATTTTCACATTCCCCTGCTACATCACTGCTTGCTCCCTTTGTAATGTTTTCATGATCAGAATATCCTTCATTTTCTGCAAGTGATGTGCCACCTGAATCACCTGCTCCACTTCTAACTTCCTTATTTCCTTTCACCACCCAGCCAAACTGATCCAATGTCCATCTCCCCTTTTCATCCCGAGCTTTTTTCTCCTTTGTCTCCTTTCTTTTTGATGCCACAGATTGATAGGTGTGCTTCATTTTTTCTTACACGGGGATAAGGGGATAGGAATAAAGTTTAATTCTCCTGAGCACCTCCAAATCCCAACCCCTCCTGGCAGAGCTGCTCTCTCCTACCAGTTTCCTGGGGCCTGGCTCAGTCTCCCAGGTCTTCTAGCTGTGGCCAGCTGGCTGGCCTCCTCCACTACCCAGGAAGGAAGGGTTTCTTCCTTAAGGCCTGGAGTCGCACCACTCCTAGGCCTTTTCCCATTACTCTCCAGTGGGACCTTGCCTGGAAATCTTAGCTGGTGCACATGTAACCCCCATAACCTGGGTTGCACCTGGTGCAGGCTTGTGGGTATGGCAGAGGATAAACAGGCCCTGCCCCTGTTTAGAGGGAAAAGAAAGTAACTGCAAAGAGAGTAGACAGAGGAAGGAGGATTGACTTTGTACTGTTGCTGGAGAATAAACTTGTACGTTCAGCCTTTAACCCAGGCTTGTCCAACTTATGGCCCGCGGGCCGCCATGCAGCCCACCAAGGCATTTTCTGTGATCCATGGTACCCCAGCCCCGGCTCCGGCTCCCTCCAGCCCAGCGTGGAGAGGCGATGCGGACCCGCAGAGGCAGCGTGGCGGCCGGGCTCGCCCTCGTTGTCTGCCTCTGCTGCCTCCTGCCCGGTCGGGGCCAGGGTCGGGGCGGGAAGACGGCGCCTCCCCCGGGGCTGGGCCAGGGACTGTGGGCTCGTGGCACCTGTGTGTGTGTGTGGGGGGGTCCCTGCCTTTCATTGGCGGGGGAGGCTCAGCTCTGACCCCCATCTCCTGGGGCCGAGGCTTTAACCTCAAAGCCTGGTCTTCCCTCCTGGGAGCCGACTGTGCCCACGTCCCTGAAGCCAGGTGCTGAGCATTACAAAGGAAGGCAAAAACCTCCACAGTCTGCTCTAATCTGACCATTGGTAAAATTCCTTCCTGACTCCAAATTTGGCAATCAGTGGGACCCTGAGCAGAGGGCAAGACCAGGGCTTGGCAGTGTTTTTTGGGCAGTGCCAAAAACACCTGCAGCCTTGACTTGTAAAATGTTGGTGTGCCAGTGGCAGGCAGGGGGGGGAGCCCTGAGGGGCTCTATCCTTGTGGCAGCACAGCCCCGGCCCTTCCCCTGAAGTCTGCCCCGAGGCACACGTGCCAAGCAAAATGTTTTTGTGTGCGATGCTCTGGCACCCATGGAAGTGGTTGCCTACCTCTGGACATAGCCCTCTAGCCAAAAACCTCTGGATTTGGTCCCAGAAAGAGCATTGGCACACCCCAGTGTAAGTCCCTAGCCTTGGCTGTAGCCAACACCCAGTACCTCTGAGGAAGATGTAAAAACTCCCTGGCACATATAGCAGAAAGGGGAAGGGTGATGGTGGTTGTGGGGGGGAACCAGCAAAGCCCAGAAGCATGAGAAGTGCCCATAGGAGAACATAGGCACGGCTATGCCTAGATCAGGGGTTGGCAAAATATGGCCCATGAGCTGTATCCAGCCCACCAATTGATCCTATCTGGCTCACCACTGGGAGCCTGAGGAGCAAGGGTTGTGCCCTGTGTTGCTCCGCTCTGCCTCAAATAATTGCCCACCCCGGTCTAGATCAGCGGTTCTCAACCTTTCTTGTACCAGGACCCATTTATAAACATAGATGGTCAGTCCCAACCCAGTGTCCCTCACTGCTCCTACCTCCAGACCCCAGCACCCCAGTGTGTGGGGCATAGGGGGGGCCCCAAGTAGCCCCTTGCAGGCTGCAACTCTGCCAGCCCACAAGAGAAAAGCCACGCTTATATGTTTTTCTCCTTTAAAGGAGAACCTGTTTTTAAAGTTTGCTCATGACCCTTTTATATTTTCTTGAGACCTACTTTTGGGTCGCAACCCATGTTTTGAGAAACGCTGGCCTAGGTCATGCCCGACCTGTGCTGTCCAACATCTTTTTGAACACCTCCGGTGATGGAGAGTCCACAGCTTCCCTAGGCAGTCTGCTCCACTCCCTCGCTGTCCTAACCTCTGTGAGCAAAGGGCTGGTACTGGAAATACAGCGAGGTTTTCAGGCTCTGTTCTGTGCCTTGTTAGTTAACACACGGACAAAAAGAAAAGGGAAGAGGTTTTCTCTTTAATTTCTACCTCCTCCCAGTGGCAAGAAGCTGTTGGAAATTTCTTCCCAAGGTCTTGTTTGACTGGTGGCAGGATGCCTGCTGCCTCCTGTGGTCCAGGTCAGGTACTCCCATGGAACCAGTTTGCCCGAAGTTATGTGGTGAGTCTGTGGTAGAGCTGGAAATATAGTTCAGCTTGCCTGACTCCTGGTCTTGGTGCTGAATCCATAGGCCACAGTTGCAGCAAGAGTAATGATTTATGGTCTATTCTGATTGCTAAACTAACTTGCCACTCCCTGCTTTCCTGGGCGTGTTTGCACAGCAAGCTTCAGCCAGCGCTGAGGAGCAATTAACTAGCTATCTGTTGCTTGTAAAGCATGGTGTCCAGAAAAGAGAACAAACACAACAGTAGTTCATCTTCCTTCTGCTTCATCCTCTTCAGTGCAGTAGCTGTTGTACTATGGGATAAGTTATCAGATCTTTGGATAAAGTACAAACAAGAGAGGCTTTTGCAAGATCAGCTGTTGTTTCCATTTCCCCCTTTCCTCTCTATTTCTCTGAGCTATAACAAAGTAGGGCTGGTTGTGTTGTGGTTGCTGCCAACCTGACCTTAGATTAGGTGACCTGTTTTCAGCCTGGTGACTCAGCTAAGCTAGTCTCCAAGACTATTTTGGGAGGGTTACTTTAATCAATGCCTGGTCTGTTACTTTGCAGCTGGGTATGCCGATGAAAGTTCACCCCAATAGTCCAGCCTTGAGCACAGCAAGCCAAGCACAAGGCAGAGTGGTAAAGACCATAAGGGGTATACCAGCTTCGGAGCAATGATACCCTTTTCTTGGAGACCCTTTGTCTCTTCTCTTTAACCAGCATATAGTGTATTGCTGATAAAAGGGATAAGATGGGGTAACACTGGATATGATGGCGGTGAATGAAGAGGCATGTAAGCATCTAACACTGGGCCAGATAAATCTGAATTCTACCCCTGCTGCTGACTGAGATCCCACCACCTTCGTCCAGGCAATGCTTCTGTTTCTCTTTGTGCAGGATTGGGTGTTCAACTTGTTACTACATGTGTTACTAACAAGTTATTAATTCAATAAAAGTAAATCTTCTTGAAGATTATTCTCAAAAATGCCCATATTTTGTTGCTTTGATAAGTTTCCACTCTGGCTGATATCTTTTCCACATTTGATATTTTGACTTGCATTATGCTTCTTTCATTTACTGAGAAGTGAGTAGAAGCGAAAGTGTTTATTTTAGTCAAGTGTTTGATATTATTTCATTCTGGCTTTTATATTGTTTTTATTTTGGATTTTCAACCACATTTCCAGACCTATTTCATTGTCACTTCCTGCAACTTCATTGATGTCAAAGCTCACATGACATCACTTCCTGATGTGATACCACTTCCTGTGAGGTCTTTGAAGATGGCTCACCAGCCTGCTGGGTGATAAAAAGTTCGTGATCTGGCCCCACATTCAAAAAGGTTGGACACCCCTGCTTGATTAAGGGCATTCATATTCTTATGGGCCTTAGTAAGTAACTGCTGCTGTTTGAAGAACCAGAAGAGAGCAAATCATCTCTGCAATACTGAAAGCAAGATTTGCAGTTTGGAGCACAGGCTTCTTCAATCAAGAAGGATTTTAATTTTTTTGTTGTCCTAAGACTTATATTGACACTTTGCATTTAAGTACTTTTTGAAGTGGGGAAACATGTGAACCTGAATATGTGTTTTGTCTAATGTTGTTATTGTCTTTGGCAAATATAAAGAAAACAATATATATCATTTTACTTATTATATTCTTGCAGATTCATTTCTGACTTTGGCCCTTAAGAACCCACAGAGCTTGCATATACTCATGACTTGAACTCTTTCCCCAGGAGGTCTTTCTGTGACAACAGCCCTGCTCTGCCACCGATTCCTCCTTAAACCTTCCCTGTTCCTTCTCTCCTCCAACAGACTCTGTAACCAGAGCTACTTGGCCTAGGCCCTCGGCTTCCCAGAGATAAAGAAAGACAGTACCTTACCGTGACTGATTTAGACCCCGCTTTGGCCATCAATCCCACAATCATTTAAACCTCAAATTAGCATCTGTTTCACACACAGCTATGTATAATATCTACTTCATGGTGGGGGATGGGTCCCATAATGCCACAATGACATGTTGAGAATGATTCAGCATCATCATACACTCTAATACACTGATTTCCTCTTTTTTATGAAAACAAAATACCAAGAATTCGGGTGAGCAATGTCACAGGGCAGGGGCCGGCGGTACAGACAGGAGCTGAGGCAGGGGGCCCTTGCTTTGCAGGGGCCTGATGCAAATTGCCCTGGTTGCTGCCCCCCCGGGCAGCCCTGCCCAAAGTCACTTTAGAACAGAGGATAGCTTTAGTAGAAGCCCCACCATTAGAGGAATTAGACTTTGAAGGGCAGGAAAATCATATGTGGTTCACAGATGGAAGTTCAATGATAATAACTGGGGGGAAAAAAGTGTCAAATATGCAGCTATAAATTTAGGGGAGGAAATTTTGGAGGGCTATATAGACCATGGATCTGCTCACACGCAGAATTGCATGCTATTTATCAGGTTTTAAAGTTATATGAAGAGCCTCCCCGATCAGTGTATATTTATGCGGACAGTGATTTTTGTGTAAAAGGGATTCAGTACTGGATGTACGATTGGGCAAGGAATAATTGGAAAGGTGCAGGTGGAAAGAACATTGCATATGTAAAAGAGTGGCAGCGGGTTTTCCACTGGGTAACCCAATACCCCCATTTACTGAAAATCAGAGATGTAAAGGCACACAATAAGGATAGTTATTTAGAAACATACTGGAACAATAAAGTAGCTACCCTGGCAAGAGACAGACCTATAGCTGTTGTCACCAGGAGTCAAGCAAAGAAGTCAGACCAAACAATTCCTTTAAATGCTGATACTGAGGATGAGTTACCTCAAAAGCCATCTCAACACATCCCTGGTAAAATAGAAAAACAAGAACGGATGGATGTGGCACACCAATTTATGCATGAGGGAATCAAGGGAACTTTGCAACGAGTTGAGCAGATTGCTAATTGGGAAGCTATTAAAGACAATGTGGAGACATGGGTTAGAAACCGTGTTCGATGTGCCATGGAAAAGGCTTGACCCCCGCATTGGCAACCGATGATGTGTCAAAGACACTTCGGACCATAGCATCGGATTCAAATTGATTTTATTGACACATTCTTTGTAAGGAAGGATTGTGGTATTTGCTTGTAATTATTGATGCATTTTCTGGGTGGGTAGAGGCTTCCCTTACTAAGAACAACAGTGCTGGGATAGCAGCCAAAACGCTTTTCAATTAAGTAGTATGCAGATACGGGACTCCTGAAATCATTGACTCTGATCATGGAGGGGCCTTTGTAGGAACTGTGTTTACTATGATGCTTCAAGCCCTAGGAACTTAATAGAAATTACATATCCCGTATCAACCGCAATCTTCAGGTCAAGTTGAACAAACGAACCGCACCATCAAAGGGGCACTGCAGAAAGTAGTAGACCATGCAGGAAAAAATTTGCCTGAGAAATTACCTTTGATTTTAGCCACCATCCAGAGCAGTGACAGACTGCGAACCAAAATTGAACCACACCAGATTTTATTTGGGCAACCTATGCAACTAATAATAAATCCAGAACAGCTTACAGAATATCTGGACCGCCAGCCAGTGGTCACAGAAAATGACTATTTTCAGTGGTTAAAGCAGCTGCAAACAGACAAGCATACCCTGCAACATAGAATTAATGGGGCAATTGAAAAAACAAATAAGACAATTCATAGATTCATAGATGTTAGGGTCGGAAGGGACCTCAATAGATCATCGAGTCCGATCCCCTGCATAGGCAGGAAAGAGTGCTGGGTTCAGATGACCCCAGCTAGATACTCATCCAACCTCCTCTTGAAGACCCCCAGGGTAGGCGAGAGCACCACCTCCCTTGGGAGCCCGTTCCAGACCTTGGCCACTCAAACTGTGAAGAATTTCTTCCTAATGTCTTGTCTAAATCTGCTCTCTGCTAGCTTGTGGTCATTATTTCTTGTAACCCCTCGGGGCACCTTGGTGAATAAATACTCACCAATTCCCTTCTGTGCCCCCATGATGAACTTATAGGCAGCCACAAGGTCGCCTCTCAACCTTCTCTTGCGGAGGCTGAAAAGGTCCAGTTTCTCTAGTCTCTCCTCGTAGGGCTTGGTCTGTAGGCCCTTAACCATACGAGTGGCCCTTCTCTGGACCCTCTCCAGGTTATCCACATCCTTTTTGAAGTGTGGCGCCCAGAATTGCACACAGTACTCCAACTGTGGTCTGACCAGCGCCCGATAGAGGGGAAGTATCACCTCCCTGGACCTATTCGTCATGCATCTGCTGATGCACGATAAAGTGCCATTAGCTTTTCTGATGTCTTCGTCACACTGCCGGCTCATGTTCATCTTGGAGTCCTAGAGGACTCCAAGATCCCTTTCCACCTCTGTGCCACCCAGCAGGTCATTCCCTAGGCTGTAGGTGTGCTGGACATTTTTCCTCCCTAGGTGCAGCACTTTGCATTTCTCCTTGTTGAACTGCATCCTGTTGTTTTCTGCCCACTTGTCCAACCTGTCCAGGTCAGCCTGCAGCTGTTCCCTGCCCTCCGGCGTGTCCACTTCTCCCCATAGTTTTGTGTCATCCACAAACTTGGACAGAGTACACTTCACTCCCTCGTCCAAGTCGCTGATGAAGACGTTGAAGAGTATCGGTCCCAGGACCGAGCCCTGCGGGACCCCACTGCCCACACCCTTCCAGGTCGAAGCCGACCCATCCACTATGACTCTCTGAGTGCGACCCTCTAGCCAATTCACCACCCACCTGACTGTGTAGTCATCCAAGTCACAGCCTCTTAACTTGTTCACCAGTATGGGGTGGGATACCGTATCGAAGGCCTTCCTGAAGTCTATGTATACGACATCCACCCCTCCTCCTGTGTCCAGGCATTTCGTAACCTGGTCATAAAAAGAGACTAGATTAGTCAGGCACGATCTCCCTGCTACGAACCCGTGCTGGTTTCCCCTCAGCATAATTTGTCCTGCCGGGCTCTCGCAAATGTGAGCCTTGATAATTTTTTCAAAGACTTTGCCAAGGATGGAGGTGAGACTGACTGGCCTATCGTTGCCTGGGTCCTCCTTCCTCCCCTCTTGAAAATGGGGACCATGTTGGCCCTTTTCCAGTCCTCCGGGACTTGGCCCGTGCGCCACAAGCGTTTGAATATTCCCGCCAGTGGCTCTGCAATGACGTCGGCCAGTGCCTTCAGCACCCTCGGATGGAGCTCATCCGGGCCTGCTGACTTAGAGGCATCCAGTTCCTCCAAGTGACTCTGCACCACCTCAGGATCTACGCATGAGAGTCTGGCGCCTTGCTGCTGCCTCTCTACAACCCCAGTGAGAGACTTGTCGTGCCCCTCGCTTAGGAACACTGAGGCAAAGAGCTCGTTGAGGAGTTCAGCCTTGTCCCCTCTATCTGTCACCAATTGCTTCTGCCCATTTAGCAGGGGTCCTATTCCTCCCTGGGCCTTCCTTTTACTTCCAATATATCTAAAAAACAATTTCTTGTTATCCTTTACTTGGGATGCCATCCTCAGCTCCATGGTAGCTTTGGCCCGCCTAACTGCCTCCCTACAAGCGCAAGCAGAGGAAGTATACTCCTCTTTGGTAATCTCTCCCTGTTTCCACTTTTTATGTGCCACCCTTTTGGCCCGTAGGCTACCCTGGATTTCTCTGGTCAGCCATGGAAGCCTCCTGGCCCCTTTGCCTCTTTTTCCTTGCATTGGGATCATCTCCCTCTGTGCCCAAAGGATCGTTTCCTTTAGGCACAGCCACCCTTTCTGGGCTCCCATCACTTCAAAACTCCTACTCTGCAGTGCGTCCTTGACTAATCGCCTGAGTGCATTGAGATCAGCTTTCCTAAAGTCTAGCACTTTCACCCTACTAGTTACCTTACCCACTCGACATCTTATGAAAAAGCCACAGACTCAGTGCTGGGGGAAACAGGAGACCAAGTGATGTATCTGAAACTGGGCAAAAAGGATCATACCCCACAGTCCAAATGGATGGGCCCATACTCCATGGTCGGTAGACTGAGTCCTTTGATCTACTGAATCGAGAAGGATGGGAAACTTAAGTGGGTTCATGTTTCCCAGCTAAAACCATTCTCTTAACACATTTACTTGTAATGTTTATGTATTTCAGATTTAACATATATAGAGAGAGAAGTGCACGTGATGCTGGGAACCGCATGGCACGAACACTGGATATTTTGCCTTAGCCTTGCTTATTGCTTTGTTAAGACGTATCAGCATGTTGTTATGTTTTTGTTATTTTTCTTTGGAGCATTTTAAATTGTGCAAGTGTTTTACAGGGATATCTTTCTGGAAGTCGGTGAAGCAAAAGACGTGTAAGTCTGTTTTTATGTTTGTATTACGTAATTGGTATCTTATCCTTGCTATACAATTTGCCACTGAAGAAGGAAGACCACTTCATGATATGTGGGAGAAGTGTTTTTCTGAACTGTCTAAAGCCCCATACACTTCAAAGAAACCACCGGAAATACCGAGCCTAACATGGTGCGTTAAATGGTGGCAAAACAACCGCCCCGTTCACATATATCAGGATAAAACAGTAGCTGCCATAAATTCTGTGCAAGTTGGGGTCTGGGTAAACCGTACGAGTGACACTAATCACACCTGGGGATGTGGAATTAAAGAAGAAACAAGGTCTGGCAGCCTAGAAGGATTTAAATATATTCTGGAAACCATACCTGACTATTGGGAGACTTACCCTTATCAAACACAAGCCTCCTCATTGCAAATAAATGCTGGGGATCTACGGGAGTTGGTGTTGTATCAATGTGATTCCTTGGACCTTGTTGGCCTGTAACTCAGCAAATGTTCACTTTTCTACAGGGGAATCCTACTGAGGCATCTTTTTCTCAGGTGCTTAAATTACAACCCCCTATAGAGATGCAATTAGCACCCTTAATAGTTACCTTGCATATCAAAGTAAATTGGATAATAAACAACTTAACTTGGATTAAACCGGAGTGCAGGTCTTACAGTGCTCCCTTGTTTAATGCCTGGTATCAATCATTAAAGCATGAAGACACTGGACAAAGAGGTGATTTAACTGATTTACTATTAGGAGGGCTGGGAACAGGAACGGGGATTTTAAATTCTGTGGATTTGGAAGCATTAAAAAAACCAGGTGAGCACTACTGAGGGCCTACACCACACCACTGTAGAGGGACAGGAACATCAGTTTGTTGAACTCACACAAACTGGCATAGATACTCTTGAATTACAATGGCAGACTTGAAATCATATAAGCCTTTTGGGCTCAATACACCACCCTGAGGACACAGCCAATGAAACAGCAATAGCAATTTAACAACAATTACTAGCAATTGTGTTAAATGAAAGGGAAACGGAGTGGATAAGAGCCAAAGATATGAGTGTTTTAGCCCTATTACTGGCCTGACATGCAAACAACATATTTTCCCCTTATGTTCCTGGATGGTATAGGCCTCTCCAGACACAGATTGATGATATAAGAACTTGAACTGGGCAGATTATTGTGCAAGTGATACGTTTCCAGCCACATCAGCACAGAAAATTATTATGGCCTGTTGTAGCTTTGCCTTTTATTAAGGAAAGACATATCTGGATACCTCGCTTAGTCAGGACACACATAGATAGCAATGGAAATATCATAAATCTTTGAGTTTGTGATAGATGAACACCACAACAATGGATATGTCCAACTCTTCCCATTTTAAAAGAACCCTGCCTAGCACAGAGCACAAGTCTGTCTACTTGCTATTGGGATGAACTAAACAATGAAACAACTAGGGTGCATTATGATAGAGAAAGTGGTGTGTGTATAATTGGATTAAAAGGAGTTGTTTGGCAAGGGAGGAATGCTTCTGAGCTGCCAGTACAACAATGTATGTGTAATATATCCATAGTATAAACCCCTAAACTGACCTATTATTTCCCAATTCACAAAACAAAAGGAATGATCCCTGGATATGGGAATAATTTGCTTGATTTTTATTTCTCTTTAGGAATCAATTGGACTACCTTCAATTATTGGTTACAAAAGAATTCACAAATTAGCCATCTTACTACTGCAACACAAGAACAAAATCAGCTGCGTACTAGAACTATTTTACACCAAGGTTCAGATATTCTGAGAGTATCTGAACAAGCTAGACAAATGATGGTATCTCATTGGTATGATATTTTCAAGGGATGGTCACCATCATGGATGGCGGTCCTAAATGTTACGTTATATCCTATTATCATCTTTTCTATATTAACTGGAATAATGCTGACTGTAATGTGTTGTATGTGTTGTTGGATGGAATAAATGTATTTCAAATTGAAATCATGTGCCTTAATTGCTTTACAATATATAGTTTTGCAAAAATTATAGTGTGATCTATTCAAAACAAAATGTTTTGAAGAATCAAGGAAGAGAATGTTATAGAAATAGACTTTTTGCCTATTGCTTTTGATGTTATGTCTTTTTTTAGTTTTGTATTGCCTTAAGAAACTCCATTTTGTATTGTTCTGTAGCTTGACATAAGTGCTCCACCTTTGTGTGCTGTATGCGTGAGAGAATGGATGAGAGCGTGTCAGTGGAAAAGGAAAACATCAGCTGGCGACTGGCTGAAGAATGCAGACAGATAAAAGACCAAAACAAGAAGATTCTGCCCCAGAACGGCAAGAGAACAGCGGCAATCAACCTTCAAGGAAGAACACAGTGATAATACAGCAGAGGACTGGGTGAATTGACAAAACTATAAAAGTTGGGGTGAGACATATCGATTTTGGGTCTTGTTCTGCATGTTCATCTAACAAGAGGGACCAGCAGGAGCCTGGCTTCTACTTGTTATCAATTTAGCTGACCACTAAGTTGATCTGAGCAATGATAAGACTGGTAACATATACCAGCGCAGAACAGAAATCGAGGAATGAATGGCGGGAGTGGGGTGGGGGGGTATTAAGCACTTGATCAATAAACGTGGCACTTTGCCTTATCCCCCCTTATACGGTCTTGCATGTGATTTGAGCATTGGCAATTTGTGGGACAGCCCTACCAGTCTCTTTGGAAAGGCCTTAAATGGGGGCTAATGGATTCCATGGAATAATAATGTGTTGGAGACATGTGCAGCACAGCTAAGAACTAATAATTGTTAAGGAGGGGGAGGCATTGGAGTTAAGTGGATCAAATACTAGAACGGGACTCAGGACACCTGGGTTCCAGGCTCATCCCTGCCTCTTGGCTATGGACTGGCCATGGGTAGGTCATGTCAGGTCTCTGTGCCTCTGTCTTCCCATCTCAAACTGGGGTTCACGATCCAAAATGGGGTTCACTGGGTGCATCTATGAGACACTACAGTGACATAGGGTTGGTGGGCATGAACCATGACACTGATGCTACTGCACAATAGTTTGTTGCTATTGCACAGTAGGGTCAGAAATGACCCATGCACTGCCAGGACTGCGCAGTTGTTACTGTGCAGTTGGGTGCATGTGTAGATGCACCTGCTGAGCTACAAAGACCTACAGTGGTGGATCTGGTTTTGCCTCTGTAGGATATACTGTATTTATCCTCTAATAAACAGAAGCAGAGGGGAACTCATAGAAATCCTAATGAGAGGAACTCATATAGAGTCAGAGAAATATAAGACTAGAAGGGCCCTCAGGAGGGTGCATCAGTCCAGTCCCCTGCTCAAGGCAGCATCAACTCTGACAAAAACCAGCCGAGCTGTGTCTTGAAAACTTCCAATGGCAGAGACACCTCCAGCCCTCTGAGTATCTGCTTCAGGGCTGAACTGGTTTCAGGGTTAGAAAACTTTTCCCCAGAGTCAACCTAAGTCTGTCTTGTTGCCAATTGAGCTGGTTATCATATTTTCCTAAATATAATTAGCTGCGTCACCTTACCCCAAAACAGCTAGAGAATATTGGTGTATGCGTTATAGGCAATGAAAGGGATCTCTGTGGGATTGGAAATTTGGTGGAGGGATGGGGGAAAGTCAAAGCATGGCAAGATTAACTGCCATTCCTTTGTGGGGAGCCCCCTCCCCACCCATGTGCTAAAGCAGGTGGGCACATGGGGTCCAACTTGGTGGGACACATCTAGCCCGATGCACTGGAGCCATGTGCTGAGTCCAGCCTCATGCGCTGCCTCCAGAGCTGTGACAATCCTGGGACCATGATGGGTTGGGTTGTCACCCCAAATGGTGTGCAGGGCTGGGACAGGAGCAAGCTTGGCTCCCTACCTGCTCCACTTGCCTACCTCATTGGAAGCTGTTTTTATTCTTTCAGGCTCCCTTTCAAAATTCAAGCACTTGTTCTAATAAAATAAACGCTTAGCCTGGAGGTGTGTCTGTCTGCCTGTAACGCTTTCAGCCAACTGCGCATGCACGGCCAGAGGGCAGTGGCAATCGACTGCGTAGCCCCGGTGTGACAGTGGATCCTCCCCAGCAGGGCAGCAAGAGCTGCAGTTTGAAATCCCCCACCTGGTTTTGGCACCAAGTTTCAAACTGTGGCTTTCACATTTTGTCCCCTGGGACCTGGGAGCGGGGACTTTCCCCAGTGGGGGTGCAGGAGGGGCCTGCAGGGGCCGGGCGGGGCTGTGTCTGGGGAGGAGGGGGCCGAGACAGGCTGGGAGCCATGACCCACAACAGAGGGGAGCTAGGAGGGGGTGACACTGCTGGCCCAGCCCAGCCCAGCCCAGCCCAGCCCAGCCCAGCCCAGCGGGCCCTCAGCATCTGCCTGGCTGCACGGGACAGCTGGGAGCAGCGCCTGCAGGGCAGTGGGATGGGGCCGGAGGGCGGGGGGTGCCTCCCTGTGACCGAGACTGGAGTGGGGGGAGGTCATCTGAGGGGAACATGTGTGTGTGTATGTATGTGTGCGCGCCTCTGTGTGGATCTGTGCGTGTGTGTGGGTCTGTGTGCCTGTCTGTGTGTGTGGGGGCGGGGGGTGCATTGTATGTGCCTGTCTGTGCCTCTATGGGTCTGTGTGGGTCTCTTGCCTCTGTGCCTGTCTCTGTTTGTGGGTCTGTGTGTGGATCTGAGTGCCTGTCTGTGTGGGTCTGTGGGTCTGTATGTCTGTCTGTGCCTGTGTGTGTGTGTGTGTGTGTGTGTGTGTGTGTGGGACTGTGTGTGTGCCTGTTGGTCTGTGCCTGTCTGTCTGTGGGTCTGGGTGTCTGGCTGTGTGCGTGTGTGCTTGTCTGTGTTTGTGTGTGTGTGGGTCTGTGTCTGCAGGTCTGTGGGTGTGTGGGCTTGTGTGCCTGTTTGTGGGACTGTGTGTGTGTGTGTGTGTGTGTGTGTGTGTGTGTGTGTGTGTGGGTCTGTGAGTCTGTGTGTGTGTCTGTGTGCAGATTGAGAGTAGACTGCACACACCTATGTGTGTATGCACATTGGGCTGTAGGAGGGGCGGGGAGCAGGGAGAAGAGGTGGCATGTGCCCCCCAGCCTGGCAGGGTCCCCCCAGCCTCCCCCGCCAGCACTAGGAGGGGAAGGGGCCCCTCTCCCCCTGCAGCCCAGCTCCCATGGGGGGAGGGGGCCTCCGATGTTGTGCTTGCCCAGGGCCCCAGTGCACCTTAATTTGCCTCTGGAGGGGAGGGGCATGGAGCCAGACGCAGGGACCCATCCCTGCCTGCCCCCACACCCGTCATCCTTGACGGGCAATTTGCTAGTACATATATATGGGGGTGTGGTATACACAGGAAACTAGGGTAATCCTTGTCCTCTTCACTGTACTTAAGTGATCCACTGAGGATAAGTGCTAGGTAAGACCTGGTTGTTATAACTCTTGGGATGGGTACTTGCATATTAAAGGACCCGTTCCAACTCAGACTGGGTCTAAGCGTAAACGTGCCTCTACTAAATGTTCCAGTCATTGTTAGCAATAAAGTCCTGCCAGGACAAACAGCGATCAGGCTGGTTGGAGGGATGGAGGAGGGCTGTGAACTTGGCCTGAAGAGGTGAGAACAGAGGCAGAGGCAGAGACTCCTGCTGTTCTCACCTCTTCTCTTCGAGTTCATGGTCCTCCTCCATCCCTCCAAGTAATCTATTAGCATCTCCATTGGGGTTTTTCTCTGATATCTAGCTGATTTCCTTCTATAGCAAGGTGATGGGCTTCATGGATGGGAGAGAGAAGTGGATATGATAGATCTTGACTTTGGCAAGATTTTGACAAGCTCTCCCACAACATTCTCATTAACAAGCTAGGGAAATACAGACTAGATGAATGTATTACAACATGGGCAGGTAACTGGTTGGATCATCGTGTTTGCTAAGTCACCATAGCGGCTCAATGTCTTTAGTTGGGAGGTGGTATCACGTGGGGTTCTCCAGGAGTCTTTCCTGGGTCCAGAATTCTTCAACATCTTCATGAATGATTTGGACTATGGGATCAATTGCATGCTTAGGAAATTTGCAGATGATACCGAGTTGTGTGAAGTTGCAGATGTTCTAGAGGATAGGATTAGGATTCAGAACGACCTACAAATATGGTCGGATAGTCATCAGACAAAATTCAACATGGGCAAGTGCAAAGTCCTGCACTTCAGGTGGAACAATTGTGTGCTCAGATACAGCCCAGGGAATAACTGGCTGGGCTGTAGTACTACAGAGAAGGGACTGGGGCTTACAGTGATCACAGACTGCTTGTGAGCCACTGTGTGCCATGTTGTATTAACAGCAGCATCACTTGTTTGTCCAGGGAAGGGACATATTGGAAAGAGTCCAGGGGACAGCAACAATGTTGAGAAGTCTAGAAAACAAGAGAAAATGTTGAAATAAACTGGGATTATTTAGTCTGGAGGAGAAGAAAACTGAGAGGGGATTCAATAGCAGTCTTCATATCCTTCAAAGGCAATGGCAGAGAAAATGGAGATGGGCTTTTCACTTTAGCCAGAGGGGACAAAACAAGAAGTAAAGATTTGAAACTGCAGCAGGAGTTAGTTCTCTGGCAGCAGCAGGGGAAGGAGCCTCCAGGGAGCAACTGCCTAGAGATGCTGTGGCTGCCTGATATGCTGCATCTTAGGTCTAATGGGGCTCCTGGAGCTCACCAGGTAACCTGGCCTGCAAGGCACTTGGTGCTGAGGGGAAGTTTGACTTGTTTAAAGGGACAAAGCACATCCTGAACTGCTAGTGTTATGTTATAGGCCAGGGGCTCGTATTTTAGTTGCTGTTTATAGACCGGTGGATCAGGCTGAGGCTATTGGGGGGGCCTGCTACAATGTGGGGACCCCAGTGCCAGGGGCACAGAGACAGGTCTGTGGAAGAGCCCAGTGATGACCGGAGGCCAAGCTAACTCAGGCCTTGGAGGGACAATGCGTGAATACCATCTGTGAGGCTTGGGGTGTGGTAAAAGGGCGGCTTTGGAGCCACATGTCCAGCCCATAAGGCTGAAGGTGCCCCATGAGGCAACCATTGTTGTGCAGGACCCAAAAGGGGTCCAAGAACCCACAGGGTGCGGTGGGGTCCATCAGGACTGTGTCCAAACCATCTCAAGGGCAGCCTCCCTATTCATAATAATTACCAACAAGACGTGATGGGCGAGAAAGAGGGTGCCTGTTGGGCAGGATTGGCATGGTCAAGGGGTATCACGGCCATCCTTAGGGACCCCATCCCATGACACTGATGGATCACGTGAGCAGCTTGGGGAGACTCATCTCTACGGACTCTTCTGATCCTAAAATTCTGTTTGAGCGGCAGAAGCCAGTGTATGCGTGTGATGAGTCAAGCCAGGGGATCTATAGCTTGGTGATAAAGAAGGAGGAATTTGATAATGATTTAAAGACCAGAACAGAAACAATCGCCTGAGAGCTAAACTTGGCATTGCCCCCAGTGACCAGAGAAGAAGAGAGAGCCATTCAAGATACAGTGCAGCAGAGTTTCCAGGAGCTGACCCTGGAGGAGGAGAATCAGTTTGCTAGAAGATCTCAGTCACTCTTCTGTGGTCCAGATCAATAGTCTAGCTATGTCCTTGCGGTGATCAGTCAATAGGAATGCAACACAGTGTATTGAAACCTATAAATCTCCACAGCACAGTGTCGCTACATATCTTCAGCAATCCCTCGCAGTTGAGGATGATTGTCTTATCTGTGTATTGTCTT
Organism: Alligator mississippiensis; assembly: GCF_030867095.1. NCBI lineage: Eukaryota > Metazoa > Chordata > Crocodylia > Alligatoridae > Alligator > Alligator mississippiensis. The sequence goes on from NC_081834.1 coordinate 57,472,577, forward strand.
ATTCTCATTCTTTTCACTGCTGTACATGTATATATAGCCCGGGTGTACACGGGTTTGTACTTCCCTCTCCAATTGAGGCAATTATTGACAGGGCAGTGTGCTGCGGAGGGACACAAGAGCCCAGTGGCCGTCTCCATCCCCTATAGAGTCAGATCCAGTCAATCAATTACTTAACTGTATACAGATTTATTATCACAACAAAACCATTAAAGGGTAAGGACATATATATAAAATCTATGTACAAGTTTACAAAACAATAAATCCTATATATATATATATTCACACACACACACACACACACACACACAGATATACCACTCCCAGTTTGGGCCGGGGGGTGTCTCCTCTGTGGGGACCCTCTCTCCAGGGTAACTTACTACTGACTTACTGGGGTTGACGACCGTGGACTGTTAAGGACCAGAGGACCGGGTTGTCGCTTTGAGGGAGGTGAAGCCATGGGTGGGGGTGGCTGTGGGGGGAGTGGGCACTTCCCACCACTTGGGCCTGAGATCTAATAACCCCCCCTTTTAAGGCCCAAAAGTTATTTTGCATGTGTTTCTGGGATAGATGAATGGCACAGTGAACCAGGTAATTGCATGTGATGTGGTGGGGTGGCACTGGGTTCCCGGAACAAGGAACAGGAAATGGGTTTAAAAGGCAGAAGATACAGGACTTCCTTTTCCCCAGCAGGTCATTTGCCCATGGGACTCATTGCTACAGAAGGTTGTTGGGGCGGCTACAATAGCCAGGCTCGCCCAGGGACTAGCTGATTTCACAGGGGATAGATCCATGAGTAGCTCTGAAACAGAACTCATTTCCTCTGATAGCTCTGATCCAGTGATGGCAAACGCCAGGGCTGCAGACGGGCTCTCTGGGTGTCCCTGTTCATATGCTGTCCCTTGATGACCTCCACTCCTGCCCCTCTCACAGATGGGAGATGGGGGTTTTGATGACCCACAGAAGCCTCATGGGTCCGGGGTGTTTGAATTCTTTGGGCTCAAACACCCGCGTGCAGACATGCGTCCAGGATGTGCACACAAGAACCCAGGCATCTGGGAAACACGTACGCACACACACATTCCAGGCGTCCAGGACACACACACACAACTCAGGTGCCTCACACACACACACACACACACACACACACACACACACATATATGTGCATACACACAAACCCTAGGCATCTCACTCTCTCACACACGCGCACAAATTCCTGGCATCTGGGACACGCACACACATTCCATACGTCTGAGACACACAGAAAAATCCAGGCATCTGATGCACACCCAGACACATGCACAAGAACTGAGGCCTCCATTGCAGACGCACAAAACCCAGGCATGCAGGACACATGCACATGCACACAAAGGCACAAAACAGGCATCTAGGATACACATATGCACAATGAATACAGGCATCTAACATGCGCGCGCACACGTGCACACGTACAGAGCCCTATGTCAATGGTTCTCACAAAACATGCTGCCCTCGAGGACACATCCTCAGACATCCGTGCACAGACCCCCGGAGACATGCAGCTGCAACACCTGAACCAGCTTGATCCTGGGTGCTGGGCTGCTGCCCGTGGCACTGGGGATGGTGCTGATGACATCTCCTGGCAGGCTTAGCCAAGCCATGTGTTGGAGCTGCCACAGCTGTGGCTGGGGGATGAGTGTGCGTGTGTGTGTCCCAGATTCCTGGGTTCTGTGTGAGATTCAGAGCTGCCATAGCATGTGTTATAAGCCCTATACTGTCAAAAGCTAAGGGAGATTCTCTTTTAGGCCCATGGTTCGCCTGGGCTTGGGGAGAAGGAGGTACGACCAATCATGCAGCAGGTTTAGGTATCTCACCAGAGCCAGAGGCTTTCTTGCAAGTCTGCAGGGAGCCTGGGCACGCAGAGATGAGCCTGCCTTGAGCACATGTATGTGCACGCGTGCACGCGCACCCCCCCCCAAGCATAAATGGCAATGCTTACGTTCTTCTGTTGTTCTTAGGACACTCACTGGACTTTTCCCTCATCGTTAGTCTTCCACAGGGAGCAGAGAGTTTACTGCCCCCTGAGTCACTTGGGATGAATCGGGACTGGAGGTGTGGGATGGAGATGGGATGCTTCACAACCTAATGCCTCTGTCCCTTCTGGCTTGTTCTCATTGCTCATGACCACCCATCTTTGTCGGACACTTGTTTCCATTAAGTCTGTCATTGGGCCAATGACTCCCACAGTGTTGACTCTCACCATGTTGACTTTCACTGTGATGACTCACAGGGCTTACTGGGCCAGATTCCATGAGGATCATGGAAAAACAGAGCTGTAGGGCCTTCATGAGGTCATGTCTAGTTCAACCCTCTGCTCAAGGCCACCGTGGTCCCTTTGCTTTCCCTGAGGCATGTTTGGGTCTGATGTCTTGTGTTGTGTCTGTCACAACCAAATTAAATAGTGCCCATGTCACAAACAAGTAAAACCATTCAAAACAGTTTTTTTCTGCACTAGGTTAACAATAATGATAGTAACCGCTTTTTTTTTGCTGCGCATGTCAAAAAGAAATTTATAACTGCGACACTAACTTGAAATGAAACTTAGCCTTCTGTGCTGTACATAAATCATTGTAACTGGTCAGAAAAAAAAGGGAGTAACCCTGTGAGATAACACCCTAGCAAAGACCGCTAAATAATTGGCGATTCTAATTAAATGTATGACGTGGCAAAAAGCAATTGGCTATTACACAAATAAAACCCGTCTTCACTTCCATGAAGAACGGGAGACCTCCGCACACACACCTGAAAAACCTCTGAACGTATGCGTGAGAATAACTGACAAATTGATCGCTTGTCAGTCTCCCCCGTCTCGACCTTATCAGACGTAAATCAACGACCTGCCGGCCCGATTTTTTCACCGTTTATCTGCCCGATCAACAAACTCTTATGCAGATCGACATACGACCTTCGAACCTTAAGCTATAACTAACCAAATATTTCTGACCTCCGCTATTCACCACCTTGATGGCATGAATAAATAATCTTGCTTTGCAACCGATAAGCGTCCACCTAATTAATTCCACTCCAAGCGTCACAAGTACCTGCCTAACGGCCTTCTAAGGCCCCGAACCCTTATCTGCCCGGGTGGGAGTCAGAGAAAGCTGCTGGCCGGCTGCCCTGGGTCCCGACAGTGTCAAGGTTGGCGGTCATTTGATGAAGAGGTTAGATGATGGATTTGTAGGGGATGGTTTTGATAAGGCTGACCCTGCCTTAGGTTGGACTAGATATGACTTCTGGAGATCCCTTCCAATCTGGCTTCTCAATGATTTCTATGATTTAAGCCATCCCATGACAAATGTTCATCCAGCCTGCTCTTATAAACTTCCAGGGATGGAGATTCAACAGCCTCTTCAGGTGATTCTCAACCCAGGTACCACAAGATCCTTTTAAGGGGGATGTTCAATATTACTGCTGTAATGGACATGTATGCATGATTAAAAGGGCTCTACCTATTAGCTGTTGATCTCCCCTGATGAACTTGTAGGCAGCCACCAGGTCCCCCCTCAGCCTCCTCTTGCTGATGCTGAACAGGTTCAGGTCCCTCAGTCTCTCCTCGTAGGGCCTGTCTGGTGGGAAGGGACCTCAGGAGGTCATCTAATCCAACCCCCTGCTCAAAGCAGGACCAGCCCCAACTGGATCATCCTAAGACTTTGTCCACCTGGCTCTTAAAAACTTCTAAGGATGGAGATCTCCCCACCTTTGGATAACCTGTTCAAGTGCCTTATTACCCTTCTTATGAGAAATGGCTCTTAACGAGTCTTAGTATATATATATTTTTAAAAAAGGTTATTTTAGCTTTGATTGTATCATTAGAAATATTAATCTATTATCATATATTCTTGAGTATTACATGCACCATTCCCCATGGCGGATGTAGGATTTTGCAAAGCAGGGTGTATATGGTGTGGTACATCATATATAAGGCAACACATATTGAGGGAACCTGGGTAGGCTCTCCTTGGGCTTCAAGAGCCTAATCTATTCCACCTTAAAGCAAACAGACATCTCCTGCAGGACTGTGGCACAGACAGATACCACTTTTATCATGGCCACAAGTGCCATAAAAGCCCCACTGAAGAGCCAAATCTATATAGACATTGGGTGAGCTGGATCTAACTAATGCGATGCTGTTAAGTGATGAAATGGGATTCAGGACTAGTGTATAAAGGACTGAAATTACAACTCATTTGATGAATGACAGAAAGGCTTTATTTACTACAAGTAGTCACTGTTAAATGAACCTAAAGCAAAGCAAAGTCCAGTAAATTTAGCTGTAAAAGTGATAGTTTTTTGCCAATACAGCCAAAGCAGTAAGTAACAGGAAAATCCTGTTAATTAAACTGTTCATTATTGGTTATCAGAAAGTCCTAATTTGGGTTGAATTACCTTCCTCAGTAACAAGAGGTTATCCATTTAGGATTGGCTGTGCCAGTCCCCAGTTTCAGAGGCCAGATTCCTGGCTGGCCAGTGAAAAATAAAACGAGCATCCTGGGCATAGAGGACAAAAACCTTGTGTTTTTCCTGGTTGCTAATCCATTTCTTGATATGTTCCAATTTATCAAGAAATGGATTAGCCACCAGGAAAAACATTAATGTTAATAGGTCTTCCTATTTCATAACTCCTACTGCCCTGCCTCCATGCCCAGATACTTGTTTTAACTTTCACTGGCCAGCCAGGAATCTGGCCTCTGAAATAACGGACGGTCCCAGCCAATTCAGGACACATGGGCACCCTAATAATGAACCATGAAGTAAAGCAATTCTCTCCGCCCTGCCAGACTAGAAATATTGCTGCCACTGCCAAGCAGTTGGTTTTTAACTTTGGGAGGAGTAGGACTCAAAGTGCACCCTATCACAGGATGGGGTCCTGAAGGATGGGCATGATCTCCCCAAGGCCCCTTTACCCTGCCAAGTTGGCCCAATGGGCACCCTTGATTCTCGCCTGCCACGTCTTTGATGGAATGATTAATAGGGAGGTTGCCTTTAAGTCATCTCGGACATGGTCTTGATTGATTCTCTGGACCCTGTGGGTTCCCGGACCCCTGGTGCGTCCCACCTCAAAATAGATGTCACGATGGGTGTTTTGGGGCACCCTAGCCTTATCAGCTATGTGTGGCTCCAACCATCCCATTACCATGCCCCAAGCCTCACAGATGGTACTGACATTATCTGGTCTGGGCCTTGTTGTAATTTGGCCCCCTTGTCCTCCCTGGGCTCTCCATAGCCCTGTCTTGCTTTGTGCCTCACTGACACCTGGGCTTTCCGCAGCCCTGCAAAGTGCTGCACCTTCTCTGGCGCCGGGGTCTGTGCACCCCAAATGCCACGCCCTCTCTGGTGCCAGGGTCCCCAGGCTGCCGTGGTCCCCCTATGAGGCCTCTTCCTTCCCCTAATAGCCTCACCTAAACCACCAGTCTTATACAACAGCAAACAAAACACAGGCTTCTGGGCTGTAATATAAATTCAGTCCGCCCGGCTATAACATCATTCAAGCCACACCGGGGGTACTCCATCCCTCAACAGTATCAGAGGCTGTACCTGCAGCCAGGCCTCTCCCCTTTGCTTGCTCCGGGAGAGCTCCTTCCTCCTTGGCTGGTGGCAGGGAACTGCCACCCTGGCCTCAGCCCTGGGGTTTATATGTGAGCCAGGCCCTGCCCCTTCCGGTCAGCTGACCACTGGCAGGTGCGGGCCACTAGCTCATTCTGGCTGCCCAGGTAACCAGCAGCTGGGGCTTCCACCTCACTGCTAGGGCTCTTCCCCTAGCAGTTTCAGCTCTTTAAAGGAGCAAGGCACTAGGCCTGCGACACACTCCCCCTCGCCCCGACAGATGTCAACACACAAAAGTGGATCAGCTGTGCTGGAGTTGCAAATGGGGGAACCTGGGCAGTCGCTCCTGGGGCTTCAAGAGCCTGATCTATTCACACTTCAAAATGTGGCTGCTGGAAATAGTGGTGTACAGTATAGGCCAAGAAATACGGTATTCACCATTTGCACCTCTGCAGCGATTAAAGGGAGTGAACGCACATTCCAGTGCTGTAGGCGAGGCTGGATGAGAGACGACAGGTGGTATCCTCAGCCGGTCTCCCAGACTTTGAGGCAGCCTTCATGCAAGCTATAACGGGTACAACAAGGTGCGGCAAGCAAGACAGAGAGAGGGAATATGCTGTAGAGATGAAGTGACAGGCAGGATTAGTTCAGCTCTTCGGGCCTGCCTTCACGTCTTGCCTTGTTCTCTTTTTTAATTCAAGTGTTGGAAGGACCATCTGCTTTATGTCTTCAAGGCCAGGCTTGTGGCAAGCGCTCAGTTTAACCCTGGCCTTTCTAATTTCCAGGAAGGTCAATTTTGTTGCTCAGAAAGCATTTGGTCCTCTCTTTAATCCAATGCTGCCATCTGGTGACTCCGGTTGAAATAGCATGCAAGTAAATTCAGCCCAATAATTTCTGACCAGAGGCAGAAGGCAGACATAGCCTCAGCCACCATTTAAGGATCATTATAAGTACATTTCTGCTTGGGTGGATCCAGGATTTTGAAACGGAGGGTGCATATGGTATGGTTCTTAATCATATATAATACAGCACCTATTTTTCTCCAGCCAAAAAGAAACTGGAAGCTTTCCCAATATGCTAGAAATATGCTAGGGGCAATTTGATCTTCAACTCAGTTGAAGGTCAAAGCAAAAACAAGTGCATCTTTATTATAGTATGCATTAATTTGCTATAATAAATATCCTGTATGAAAAGCCATAACTGTCTAGGCAAAGAGGGTCAAAATCTGCTGTTTCATTGATCCTACCATTGCTAGTATTAGAATTATAGAAAATTAGGGCCAGAAGGGACCTCAGGAGCTCACATCTAGCCTAACCCCTGCTCAAAGCAGGATGGGCCTCAACTATCTCATCCCAGCCAAGGTTTTGTCTTGTCAGATCTTAAAAACCTCCAAGGATGGAGGCTCCACAACCCCTCTGGGTAGCCTGTTCCAGTGCTTTACTACCCTCTCAGTGAGAAAGTTCTTCCTAATATCTGTCCTCAACTTCCCTTGCTGCAATTACACGGACATCTCTTTGGCAGATTCATAAAACACAATTTAGCTTCCTTGAGCATCTCATAGTGCCAATGCTTGCCTGAATGTTATTTCCACACCTGAATTAATGTTCACCTGACTTAAAATTTCCATGCCTGAGTTAATGTTTCTACCTAGAGTTGAAAACAGTGCAGAAGTGAGGTAGGAGGAACAGCCAACAGACAGCAGAAATGCAGAAGAAAGGTTGATTAGTGCGACCATTAAAGGTCATTAAAAAGGAGAAAGGGTCATTAACATCTGTGGGAGAAAGGGTTTGATTATGACCAGGTTGATTATGATGAGCCATGAAGTTAATAGATTCCTTCAGTGCTGCCTGAATAGAAATGCTGCTACCACTGCCAGGCAGTTGGTTTTAAATTTTGGGTAGAGCAGGAATTAATGTTGGGGGGTGGGGGGGTGCAATGCACCACTGTGCCCACCTGGATCCACCCCCCAACCACCCTTTTCTCCCTTTGCAGATAGAGCCCCACTTGTCCAGGCCCTTCCCCTGCCATGCCTCACAAAAGCAGGCCCCTCTCTACCAAAATGTCTCCCCCAGTGGGCCGATCTCCATGTTTCTCCTCTGCTAGAAAGAAAGAGCCTTGCTCAGCCAAACCCTCACCCCTGCCACATGACTCTCCTTCAGAAAATTTGCCCCGCATTACCATGCTCTGTCCCCTCATGGCCTTGATCAACAACTCACATCTCTCTTCACAGGAAGAGTTCACTCTGAAACCCCTGCTACACACGTGCGCATGTTACACGATGTACTGGTGGATCGTGCAATACATTTAGACTGGCCACACCAGCAAAGTAATTCCCACACATTTAATGGATTAATCACACAATAAATTTAGACCTGCCACTAGGGAAACAATTATCACACCCTAAAAATGGCTATCTTGTTAGAAAAGAACCAACCAGCCAAAAAGTTAGTGCTTGAAAATGTGTAACAACTCTGTAGCTCATTACTAAACAGCTTTAATCTGAACGTGTGGCAGAGCTCTGACAGACACTAGCACCACCACCACGGGCACTACTGGCAACTTGTTTGTCCCTTGCCAGACACAGCCCCACTCAGCAGACCCTCCCCTTGTTGAAACCACATCTGCCCAGCTGTCCACTCACAAGCAGAGGGCAAACACCAGCGTGGCTCTGATTTATTTCACTCATGGCTAGTTCTGGGAAAATGGGTATCTTTGAAGAATCTGCAAGAGATCATATGTCTAATTGATCCACCACGACTGGTCTAGAAAGTTGGATGCATCCCCGTGGCAATAATAGTGGCCTCTTGCGAGCTTCAGATCTGTAGCTCCAAAGCCTGCAAACTGGGACACAGCCACGTCCAGCTTGCACACCCCGTACCGCTCCAGAAAGTTTGACATTACCCGATTGGCACACATTAATGACCTCCCTCAACATGCCCGAGCTGAAAACAGTGTCTAGCTCCCACAGCTCCACTGGCCTTGCTGGACCGACTGGAGGAGAGAGTTACAAACTCCAGTGTCAGATCTGTCTCCTGTGCAGAGGGCCGATCTGGTGAGGGACAAAGTGATGGCCATTTCCCAGCACAAGGAACAGCTCCTGGGACAGCTGTGGGACAGGAGCTGAGGAGTCAGATGTAGCCTCCAGCCCTGACCTAAAGCAGTGTTTCTTAACCTGTGGGTTGCAAGAATATATGAAAGGGTCGCAAACAAACTTTAGAAATGGATCAACAAACTTTAAAAAATGGATTCTCCTTTAAAAGAGAAAAACATGGGAAACCATGTCTTTTCCCTTGCAGGCTACAGAGCTCCAGCCTGCAAGGGGCTGGTTGGGGCCCCGTACACCCCACACACTAGGGTCTGGGGCTGAGGAGTGGGGGACAGCGGGTCAGGAATGAGGGGCACTGAGTCAGGACTGGCTACCAATGTTTACAAATGGTTTCTGGTACAAAAAGGGTTTAGAACCACCGATCTAGAGCACTTCGAATGACTATTGGATGGACATACCCAAGACTAGCGCAGCTGCAATGAGTCAGTGCAGTAACAGGACTGCCCGAACTCAGAGGAGAGCAGGATGGGCTCACAGGCTGAGACTTGATGCTTTTATTTCCATAGATCCCATTTCACCAAGTGAATGAGAAGAAAGGTAAAAGAAATGAAGATGGAAATGAACTCGGCATCCTGGGCTCTATTAATAGGAATGTTGCCAACAGAGCGATTCTTCCCCTCTGTGCAGCGCTGGTGAAGACACATCTGGAGCCCTGTGTCAAGTTCTAGGCCCTCCACTAAAGAAAGGATGTGGACAAATTTGAGAGTCCAGCACAGGGCAACACAAATGGTTAGAGGGCTGAGGTACCTGACTTTTGAGGAGAGGCTGAGGGAACTAGGCTTATTGAGTCTGGAGAAGAGAAGACTGAAGGAGATTTAATAGCAATGTTCAACTGCACGAAGGGGGTTCCAAAGAAGACGGAGCTGGACTGTTCTCAGTGGGGGCAGATGACAGAACAAGGAGCAATGGGCTCAAGTTGCAGCAAAGGAAGTTTAGGTTGGATATTAGGGAAAACCTTCTCATAAAAAAGTAATACAACACTAGAACAGGTTAGCCAGAGTGGTGGGGGAATCTTCAGCCTTAGAGGCTTTGAAGACCGGAGTAGACAAAGCCTTGGTCCTGCTTTGAGCATGGGGTTGGACTAGATGACCTCCCTTCTACCCCACATTTTCTATGATCCTGTGAAAAATGTATATTGCATTCTATATGCATCATGCCATCTGCACCCCTCTTCTCAAAAATCCTAGATCCGTCCATGGACCTCACCCTGATTAAGAGAGTCTAAAAGGGTGATGTTAAATAGCCCTTTAGTTCCTAGCAAAATGGCTTTTTCCAATGGGGTGATCACATTGTAGCTGTGTGTGACACTGCATTTCCCACCTAGAGGGCAGGAGATACTCATCCAGATACTAGCAAGGTTTCTGAATACAGAGCAAAACCTCCAGAACAAGAGAGGAGAAAAAAGGGAGCTGGTGGCTACATCTCAGTAAGGGGAGAAAACTAAAAGAAAGGGTTTTAGATGTGACAATGCCCAGGCATGAGAACAGAGGTGAGAGGCTGTTGAGGTAGACACTGTAGGTGTGTGCACATGTGTGTGTGCAATGTGTGTACATACAAATACATACACACCCACAAACATACACACACATCCCCACCCCCACTTCTACCCACCCGTATACACATCTACAAACCACCTACACTTACACAGACACATCCACACATATGGCATCAAGTGGGCAATGAGTTATTCATACATGCAGGAAAAAATATGTATTAGGGCTGGATTATTATTCTCACTATCCTGAATTGCATTGCTCAAAAGCACAACAGCAAACCATGTCATAACTCATGTCAAATCAATTTTTGCTAGACATGGGATTCCACAAATGGTGAGAACAGACAATGGGCCTCAATTCAACTGTCTTGAGTTTAAAAGAGTTTGCAAACAAATATGGATTTCATCACAACACTTCAAGTCCTAAATACCCACAATCCAATGGTCTGGTGGAAAATGGAGTACAAATAGTGAAGAAATTGTTAAAAAAAACAAAAACCCTACAGATTCACACACCAGTGTTTAATTGTCACTCTTAAATTACAGGGCAACACCCATGAAACATAGATTGTCCCCAGCAGAAATGCTGTTAAACGCGAAACTCAAAACCAGGCTGCCAAACCTTGTAGATGATTCTCACCAGAATGAAAAGCAAAATGTGAAAACATTAAAGAAATTTGACAAACTCGAACAAAAATTGTACTATGACAGGGGCTCCAGGGAGTTATCACAACTGCACAACAAAGATATGGTGCTTATTTCAGATGGACGAACGTGGAAACAAAAGGCAGTAGTTTCCCATCAAGTAGCTCCCAGATCCTATAAAGTAGTCACAGCAGAAGGACAGCTGTTAAGAAGGAACAGACAGCACTTGCAGCTTGTAAAGGGGAAAAAAGAAGCAGCATCACAAGTCACCAAAGGCAGCAGAACTAGGAAGAAGGCAACAAGAGATGACAGAGGAGACTGAGCATGACACAGAAGTAGAGACATCTGAACAAGGAAACCAAACTGGAACTGAACCAACAAGGACTGAAAATGCAAAGAAACTGAGAAGACCACTTAAACCAGGGACGGGAGATTATTTTGGGTGGAGGGTCACTTACTCAGTTTTGGCAAGCCACCAAGGGCCGTATGACAGGCAGCCAGGGGCAGATAAATATTACTTTTCTAAAATGTTAGGGGTCCCGTGGGCTAGATAGAATGGGCTGGCGGGCTGCCTCTGGCCCCTGGTCCCCATTTTGTTCACCCCTGACTTAGAGCTAAAAAGCCAACAGAAAGACTAATAGACACCTCCTAAAATGTGCTTGAACTGTGGGTTGAACTAAACTGCCAATGCTAGTATTATATGGGGGGAAGATGTGTGGATACCTGTAAGAGTCTTATGTATAAACTGTTACATTTGGCCCGGGATTGCAGGAGGGAACAGCAGATCAGTAGGCTAAGTAGGGTCTCTGAATAAACAAGCGGTATCATTTTATAAGTTTAACTCCTTGGTCTTTTGAGAATAACACACATGGGAGCAAAGCGCTAGAACCGGCTGCCCAGAGATTCATACATTCATAGATTCATAGATGTTAGGGTCAGAAGGGACCTCAATAGATCATCAAGTCCGACCCCCTGCATAGGCAGGAAAGAGTGCTGGGTCTAGATGACCCCAGCTAGATGCCTATCTAACCTCCTCTTGAAGACCCCAGGGGAGGGGAGAGCACCACCTCCCTTGGGAGCCCGTTCCAGACCTTGGCCACTCGAACTGTGAACAAGTTCTTCCTAATGTCCAGTCTAAATCTTTTTCAAGATTTCTCCTTGCCCCAGAGAGGCTCTGGAGCCTCCATACTTGGAGGTTTTTGATTACAATACCACCTGAATTAGAGCTCCCTGGATCATGGATTTCTTCTTAGTCATGAAAGCAAAGCCATTGTTTTTGAGTGGCAAAGTTTCCGTGGTTACACTTCACATTGTAACTAAACACTGAAACAGTTTTGAATTTATTTTTTTGACCAAAATCCTCCCTAAATCGTGGTGCAGAGAGAGGAGGGTACCTTTATCAAGAACTGCTGTTCTACGCACATTCAATATATTTCATTCTACAGGCGTTAACAACCCCCTCCCCTTTTTAATGGTCTTGATGTACCACTAAGCAAGCTAGCCTTTCTTGTCTGCTCCACCTGGTAATGTAGCTTTTATTTCATAGCCCACAACATTAATTCCAGAGTGGATATAACCTTCAGTGAAGTTTTGGAGGTTCTTTCAGGATGCTCAAAAAGGCTAGATTCGGTTTTATGAATCTGAAAGAGAAATGTCCATTTAATTCTTATGCCTACAAGATGAATGAAACAGCATCTTTTCCTTATTTTTGCCTACTTCATTATGGTTCTTAATACATGAGATGTCATATTACAATGTTGTAATATAACATGAGATGTTATATCGCAATGTTATGTTATAATGTTATATTACAAATATCTTTAAACTATATTATAATATAATGTGCATTCCAATACCATTATATTTGCTTTTGCTTCCATCTTAAACTGAATAATAGAGCCATAGGCCCCTAACATATCTTCATCACCCAGCAGGCCAGTGGCAGGGCTGGGAGTAGACCCCAGGTCACTGGAGTCCCCGCCTGCCACACAGGCGGGTAGGTGCGGGCACCTCCTTTCCTGGGGTACAAACTCCTGCCTCCATCATCATCAGAGCTCTTCCTTCGGCTCCATGTTGCCTTGGCCTCTCACATGGGCCATCTCTGACTGCTCTGGGCTCTCCCTCCTGCCCCAGGTCCATGCTGCTCCCCCAATCCATGCTGCTCCTGGGAAGGGGGCCCTGGGAGCCATGGGAGCTGGGTGGGGAGGCCAGGAAAGCAGCTGAGGTTTCTGCCCGGGGATGGGGAGAGGGGGATGGATGAGCACATGGCTGGACAGACAGATTGTCCTGGGGAAGGAGGAAATGAGAGCCCAGCCTGGCCACTGCTGCCTTTGAGCTCAGGCCTGGGTGGCCCCTCCATACAGCTGGTTCTGGGGAGCAGCCTGGCTTGGCCTCGCATCAGCTCCTGCCCTGTGCTGGTCCATGGCATGGCCTGGACACCCATCGCCATGACCTTCTCACATGCTCCACACCCCAGATGTCTGGCCACGCGCAGAGACCCTTCCCCAGAGGTGTCACCCAGCCATGTCCACCCCTCACCCAATGGGCTGTGCCTGTGGTTACTTCCATGGACACCCCCAGCACTTCCAGCTTCAGTCAAAGGCCCTTTGTGTCCGACTTTGTGCAGACACCCAGGCAGAGATGGGCCCTGCTGCAGTCTGCAGCTGCCATCAAAGTCCCATGGTGCTGGGCACTGCGCAGACACCCAGGCAGGGACAGTCTCTGTGCTGGCATTTTCTGCAACAAGAGCACACTGTTGCTCCTAAACATGCACTCTGTCCCGTTTCCCAACCCCTACTGAAGATACTCAACAACACTCACCTTCAGGAAACAGCACAGTGTTCTGGATCCAGAGCGAACAGAGGCACTTCAGCTGCACCCAAGGGAGGCGTGCAGTCAATCCCCAAGTTTAGGTTTGTAGATCTCCAAGCAACTCCTTTTTCTGGGGCTGAACCACCCTTTGGAGGCACCTTGTCTGGAGCCCTGATGCTTGTTTCTGGTTGTCTGAACCCTCTTGCTGGACCCAGCTGCTGTGATGCTGTAGATGGAGCAGCCTGACGTGCCTCTCTGGATCTCACCTGCAATTCGAGTGTTGTGGCCCAGTGCCGGGTCTCAAAAAAATAACCTAAACTGCATCACAGAGTGCAGGAGACAAGCTGTCATAAGGCAGGTGTCACTTCAGGTCACACTGGTGATAACAAAAGACCTGATCCCCAAAGCACCTGAGCTGCATTTCCAACAACACAGCTTGGGAACCCCACGATTACAATGAAAACTACAATGAAACTGCAGAAAGTCTAATTCAATGAGCGTAGGCCAGTGTCTTAGTCTCAAGAAAGGCACACAGCAAAGACTAATTCAATATGCTCCTGCCTTGCCAAGCCACAGAGATTATATTTGTGCTATCTTGGAGAAAGTAAACTAAGGTATCAGCTGAGAGTGGCTATGGAATAGCCAAACAAAAAAAAATGTAATCTGCTCTCTGAAGAGCACACAAGATAGAAATATATGTGCGCAGGCAGGAATTTAAGTGCAAGAGTCAAAGTGAAGGCAAAAGCTATGGTTTCTAGGAGTCTCATTTCACCCCCAACAGCCTCATAATTGTATAAAGGTAGACATTTCATTAGTTCTGTAGCCCTGCAAATTAGATGCCTATCTCTTTCAGGTTTATAAAGCAGAGTCTTGCCTTCTTGAGCATCTGGACAGGGCATCCAGTGCTTCATTGAATGTTATATCCACACCTGAGGAAAAGTTTCTAGCTCGAGTTAAAAGCAGTCTGCAGGGTTGTGAAATAGGAACTAGGTTACCAAAGCAGCTAATGGACAGTAGAGGTAGAGAAAAAAAGGCTGTATTGAAACCATGAAAGACCATTGAAAGGTGAGCGGGTTGTTAACCCCTGGGGAATGGAGAGTTTAGAAGGAATCAGGTGTATTATGAGCCAAGACTCCAGCTGAGTCCCTCACTTCTGCCTGAATAGAAATGCTGCTGCCATTGCCAGGTAGTTGGTTTTAAAATATGGGTAGGGCAGGAATCCAAAGAGGATGTCACTACCACTGTCCCCACCTCCCCTGGATCCACCCCTATAAGACACCAAAGCAAAGCTCAGAGTCACCTGGTACTCAGGTCCATCCAGCTGGTGGAAAGAGTCACAATGTCTGATGAAACCTGGATGTGAATGATGCCAGCAAACACATTTAGTGCCTGATGAGAATCAGAACGCATATTCTGTACATAGGATTAGTGTATAAAAGGGGTCTGGGAACCCTAAATGCTTTGCTCTGAGATGAACAATGTTTTTTGCTGGTGCCATGCTCAACAGGTAACCCAGCTAGTGCCAGGCCTCAATGGGGCATGAGGTTAGTGTTGTTGTTTGTGATTGATAAACCTCAAAGTCCTTGTTACTCTGAACTAGAGCCTGCAGCCTCTTTATCACAGCTAGCAAGGTTGTTAGAAGTAGCAGTCAGGGGCAGATGGGGAAGTGGAGGTGCGGGGGGGTGCAATGGTGCACTTGCCCTACCTTTTGATGCCTGCTGCACCCAGAGTTTAAAACCAACTTCCTGGGAGGAGCACCAGCATTTCTAGTGCCGAGAGAATAAACTGGCTTCATGGCGTATTATAATCTATCTGAATCCTTCAAACCTCTTGATTCCACAGGTGTTAATGACCTTCTCTTTTTTGAATGGTCTTGATGTTCCACTAATCAAGCTGGAATTTGCTCTGCCATCTATTAGCTGCTCCTGGCAGTGGAGCTCCTATTTCACAGCCCTGCAGATTGTTTTAAATTTGTTCCAAAGAAGTTAGATTTGGTTTTGCTTCAATCTCAAAAGGAATAATACAGCCCTAGGCCCCCAGTGTATTACTAAAGCTTTTAGTTCATTTTTAACTTCGAAAAATAGGCATTATGTTTATATGGGATGCTGAACATTACCATCTGCAGACCTCTTTTCCAGATTCTTGATCAGCCCATGACTTTTCCCCAGAAGTGGACCTGCCTGGATAATGGGTTTCTTCTTCCTCCACTGAACATTAGAGGAAAGAAAAATCAAATCTGTTTTTTGAGAAAGCTTCTCCTGGTCGAATGTCACATTCTGTTTGATCACTGGCAAGATTTTGCATTTCTTCCTTGATCAAAATCTTCCTACAGAGAGTGGGTACATTTCCTCCTCAAAAAAGTCCCTTTCACCCCAAACCCGATTCTCTAACACAGAACTTCTGATGCAAAAATTCCTCTCGGGCCCTTCCTATATCCCATCGGTCTCCTCAGTCAGTGATGTGTTTTTATAAAAATGAAAAAAGCCAGGAAATTTTAAATGAATGTTCTTCAAATGACCTTCCCTGTTCTCAAGGGTGGATACCAGAACAAGGAGCAGTGGTCTCAAGTTGGTCTCAAGGAGCAGTGGCCACAAGGGAAGATGAGGTTAGATGTTAGGAAAAAATTTTTTGGGAGGAGGGTAGTAAAGCACTGGTACAGGCTACCCAGAGAGACTGTGGAGTCTCCATCCTTGGAGGTTTTTAATACCTGGAGAGACAAAGCTTTGACTGGGATGATCTAGTTTGGGATGATCCTGCTTTGAACAGAGGGTTAGACTAGATGACTTCCTGTGGTCCCTTCCATCCCTTATTTCTATGATTTTGTGATTCCCCCTGACCTGGAGCTGCCTGGATCATTGAGTTCTTTTTGCACTGAAAATGGCCATGAAAGCAAAAATATTTGGGGGGGGGGGGAATGTTTCCTTGGTAAAACTTTAAATTTAACTGACCTCTGAAATGGGTTTGAATATCTTTTCTTGGCCAAAATCCTTTGCAAACTTGGTCGAGAGAGAGTGTTGTGGGTTACCAAGAACTTCCATTCTACACACATTTGACACACTTAGTTTTACAGGTGTTAATTACTCCCTTGCACTTTTAATGGTCTTGTGTCACTGGTCGGTGCTGTAGGGCTTGGGTCCCCACTTGACTGGCGCCCTGCCCCCTCTGCAATGTCAGGGTGGGACCTGAGTTAGCACCCCTGGCACGTTGTGTTGCGGTTCTTGCTCGTCTGCCATGACTTGATGTTCTTCCTCTTGGGAGACAGTTCCTGGCAGGTGGCCTGTGGGCTCCCACACCTTGGTTTCTTTGTGGGGCTCCAACCTCCCCTTTACCCCACCCTTGCTACGTCCACAGCTGAGGCAGGCATCAATATCCTGAGGTCTCACAGATGAGAGCTTTTCACCTGTAAAGTCCTGCTGCTGTGGGACACAGACCTCCCGGCCATCAGGTCCTTGTAGGCCATCCTTTGTCTGTGCACCGTGGCCTCCACAACTGAACTCGCCTCAGTCTTGGGGTAACAGGAAACCCAGAAGTAAAGATCAACAGAAATCAGTCAGCATCTGCTGTTGGGCCCCTGCCTCTTGCCTCCGAGGCCACGAGACCCCTGCCTGGGCGCCTTTTGCCTCCCGCTTTAAGCTGTGCCTGGCAGGCTCAGCAGCTCCCCCCTGTGCCCCTTACAGCCGTCATGCAGGGCCCTCCTACGGGTCCTCATCCTTCCCACCTTGGCCCTATCTGACCTGAGGCTGGGTCTGTCTGGGTCACTCCTTCTGTCACTTCAGCCACTCATCTTGGGAGCCCTACTCAGCTCCCGCCTTGCACAGGCCCCAGGCTGCCATAGCCCCATGGCCCCACCCTGCTGATTGCTCTGCCACCCGGCTCGGTCTCAGGCTTTCACACCTGCTCAGCGGCTCTCTACCGGCGTGGTGGTTTCGTGGCATATGACCGGCTCCCCTTGGCCTCAGAGCCACGGGCCTCTTCCTTACCGTGCCTGGCAGTGTTCCCTGGTCCTCCTCCCCGGGTTCCTCCAGGGCGCCGCTGACCCTTCCTTGCCATGCTTGGCAGCGTTTCCTGGTCCACCTCTCGGGGTTTCACCGAGGTGTGCCACTGCCTCGGCATGTGGCTCCTCCTGCCCATTGGCATCCTGCAGTGTTGCCCTGTAGCCTGGCTCTCTCTAAAATAGGCCACAGCATCCCCTGGCACAGATGCCAGAGTCTGGCATGCAAAGGCATTTTGCTTGGCACATGCAGCTTGGGGCAGACAGCAGGGAAGTGGCCAGGGCTGCACTGCCACAACAAGGATTGGGCCCCTTGCAGCTCCCCTGCCATCTGCTCCTGGCACGCCAACATCTTAGAAGCTGAGTTTGCAGGTGTTTTTGGCATGCTGTCCAGAAATCTTGCTGACCCCTGCTGTAAACCTTCCAAAATCACTGAATGCTACCCAAAGAAAGTTATAGGTGTGTTATTTTTCACTTGGCCCTTTTGGGGCTTCCAGTGACTATTTAAGGGAGCAATGCTTTTCACATGGACAGTTATATGTGGCTTGCTCCAGAGTTGGTAGTTGAAGAGGGCTGTGTAACTTGGTGCCAACAGGAAACAACGAAAACATTGTTTACAAAGAAGTTCTACAATAAAGAGCATTCATTGGGATGTCATTTGAAATGTCACTTCATGTTAAATATTAAATGTTAAATATGTTATTCTTTAAAAATAAACATTTTTTTAACCTAAATAGACTACTAACTTCTTTAAAAAAAACAAAACACTGGAATTACAAAATTAATGACCCAGGCAGAGTGGGTCCTTCCTTTAGTTTTCTATAATTCAATTATTCATTGACAAGTCTCCTAACGGGTTCTTAGATGGGCATCAGAAGGACACCAGCCCACCAACTATCGACGCTGACTTGGTGCAGAGTCACTTGGATGGACTGGGTGTGTTCAAGTCAGCAGGCCCGGATGAGCTGCATCCGAGAGTGCTGAAGGAATTGACTGGTGTCATAGCACAACCACTGGCACGGATGTTTGAGCACTTGTGGTGCTTGGGTCAGGTCCCGGAGGACTGGAAAAGGCCCAGTGTGGTCCCTATTTTCAAGAAGGCGAGAAAGGAGGATCCGAGTAATTATAAGCCAGTCAGTCTCACCTCAATCCTTGGAAAAGACTTTGAAAAAATTATGAAGGATCATATTTGTTGGAGTCCAGTGGGAAAAATTTCATCGTTTCATAGTTTCATAGTAGCTAGGGTCAGGAGGGACCCGAACAGATCATCTAGCCTGACCCCCTGCCACAGGCAGGACTGAATGCTGGGTTCACAAGACCCCAGACAGGTGATCATCCAACTTCCTCTTGAATATGCCCAAGGTAGGGGCGAGGACCACCTCCCTGGGAAGTTGGTTCCAGGTTTTGGCCACCCTAACTGTAAAATATTGCCTTCTGATCTCCAACCTAAACCTATTCTCCTGATATCAGCTTATGACCATTGTTCCTCGTCACCCCAGATGGTGCTGGGGAGAAAAGGGCTCTGCCTATTTGCTGTTGATCTTCCCTGATGAGTTTGTAGGCAGCCACCAGGTCCCCCCTCAGCCTTCTCTTGCTGATGCTGAACAGGTTCAGGTCCCTCAGTCTCTCCTCGTAGAGCCTGTCCTGCTGCCCTCTCACCAAGTGGGTGGCCTCCTCTGACCCCTCTCCAGGCTGGCCACATCCCTTTTGAAGTGCGGTGCCCAGTACTAGATGCAGTACTCCAACTGTGGCCTGACCAAAGTCGCATAGAGGGGGAGTATCACCTCCCTGGACCAGCTTGAGATGCCCCTTTGGATGCATGACAAGGTATGGCTGGCCTTGCCGGCTGCGGTCTGGCATTGGCAGCTCATGTTCATCTTGGAGTCAATAATGACTCCAAGATCCCTTTCCGCCTCTGTGCTTTCAAGAGGGGAACTCCCCAGCCTGTATGTATGCTGTGGATTCCTTCTCCCAAGGTGCAGCACCCTGCATTTGTCTACATTGAACCCCATCCTATTCTCATCTGCCCACTTTTGTAGTCTGTCTAAATCTAGTTGCAGCCTCTCTCTCCCTTCAAGTTTGTCCACCTCGCCCCACATATTAGTGTCATCAGCAATCTTGGACAGTGTGCTTTCTACCCCCTCGTCAAAGTTGCTGATGAAGATGTTAAACAGTGTGGGCCCGAGGACCAAGCCCTGGGGTACCCCGCTGCTCACATCTTGCCAGGTTGAGTACAACCCGTCCACCACTACTCTCTAGCTGCGCCCTATCAGCCAATTTTTTACCCATCCAACTGTGCAGGCATCAATGCCACAGTCACTTAATTTATTGATGAGGATGGGGTGAGAGACAGTGTCAAAGGCCTTCTTAAAGTCTACAAAGACTACGTCCACAGCAACACCATCATCCAAGGATTTAGTTACTTGGTTGTAAAAGGCAATCAGGTTGGTCAGGCAGGACCTGGTAAGGCTTTTACCAGGAACTTCCATTCTACACGCATTTGACACACTTCATTTTACAGGTGTTAATGACCCCCTTGCACTTTTAATGGTCTTGTGTCACTGGTCGGTGCTGTAGGGCTTGGGTCCCCACTTGACTGGTGCCCTGCCCCCTCTGCAATGTCAGGGTGGGACCTGAGTTAGCACCCCCGGCACGTTGTGTTGCTGTTCTTGCTCGTCTGCCATGACTTGATGTTCTTCCTCTTAGGAGACAGTTCCCAGCAGGTGGCCTGTGGGCTCCCACACCTTGGTTTCTTTATGGGACTCCAACCTCCCCTTTACCCCACCCTCGTCACATCCACAGCCGAGGCAGGCATCAATATCCCGAGGTCTCACTTACAGATGAGAGCTTTTCATCTGCAAAGTCCTGCTGCTGCGGGGCACAGACCTCCCAGCCATCGGGTCCCTGTAGGCCATCCTTTGTCTGTGCACTGTGGCATCCACAACTGAACTCACCTCAGTCTTTGGTTAACAGGAAACCCAGAAGTCAACACCAACAGGACTCAATCAGCATCTGCTGGTGGGCCCCTGGCTCTTGCCTCCCAGAGCTGAGACTAGACCTAGGGCATGGTGTAATGAAGGCAGCAGGACTAATACAAGGGAGACTAGAAGTTGGGAAGTCAGGGATGTAATATGCTTCCAATGTGGTGAAAGAGGACACATAGCCAGATATTGCAATAAAAGGGGAGGCAGTGACGGGGTTCATGCGCCCCCTCATGAGAAACAGATGGATTGCAGTTTTGAGAGACACAAGGGACCCTGGCGGCAGGCCAAACCAATTGTGGAAGTAAAGATTGGAGACCTAGCGGTGCTCGCAGTAGTCAATACTGGATGCAATCAGATGATGTTAAGGTCTGATTTAGTAAACCCAGAAGTGGGTGAAGCCATGTCCTCAGTAAACATGGTCTGTATCCATGGGGCTTCTTATACTTATCCTAGGAAGAGGCTGAAGTTAACAATCCTCAATCAAACAGAGGTGATTGCAGTGGGCCTGGCTAAATCTTTACCTTGCCTGATGCTACTGGGGGCAGACTGGCCCTACTTAAAGCAGGTAGTCACAAAGGTGATGGGAGAAGTTAGGACTCAAGATTATGGGCTGCAGTTTTAACAGGGAACAGTGAAGATAACCCAGGGACAGCTAGGACGGGAGAAGAAGAAATACATTTAGATGAGGTAATAGGTGAAGGCCGTTGCTCCAGAACATTTACAAGGAGAGTCTCACCCAGAGGGAGGAAGAGGTGATCTGACCTGAGTTAATGGAGGTGCTTCCTCAGTTTCAGGTATGAAATGGGATTTTTTTATCGGATAGACAAGGTCAAGGGAGGAGAAGAAGTTGCCCAGATATTGGTACCCCGACGGTACTGGCTGAGGTTGTTAGAGATATCTCATACCCTGCCTGTGGGAGGACATTTGGGATGGGACAAAACCGAGGCACAGTTAAAACAAAGAGTTTTTTGGCCTGGGATGTATAAGTTGGTAGAGAGATACTGCAAAGAATGTCCCGAGTGTCAAAAAGTTTCAAGTTATAGTTCGGTTCGGGTACCCTTGATACTGATGCCCCAGGCAGAAGGCCCTTTTGACAGGATTGCATTAGATATTGCAGGGCCATTCCCAAAGAGCGTGGCCAGGTTTCAGTACATATTAGTCATGATAAATTATGCTATGTGTTTTCCTGAAACCATACCCTTGCATAGTGTCACCGCATCAATGGTGATTGAGCGGGGTATGTGAGACACTCCAAATAAAACAACTTGGAGCCTCCGTCTACCACCTCCAGGTGGATGTTTTAGTAGAAAGATTCAACAGAAGTCTGAAAAGCGTGCTGCAGGCCTGTATCCAGGAAGACGTCTGGAAGTGGGAGTTAATGCTACGGCCGTTGTTGTTCGCAGTCAGAGAGGCCCCACAGGCCTCAATGGGCTGTACCCCGTTCGAGTTGATCTATGGGCATAAACCCAGAGGTATACTGGATATTGTTTGCAAAGGTTGGTCTGAGAGATCTTTTGAGAGAGGAGAGACCACTCGGTTAGTACAGGACTGCCGAGAAGGTTTAGAGAGAGTACAGGAGGTGGCACAAGGGAATTTAGACTAGTCAAATCAGACAAAAATGTACCTATGATCTTTATGCCTGAGAAACAGACTTACAGGCTGGTAATTGGGTGTTATTATTGTTACCCGACCATAGTAAAAAACTGTTGGCTCGGAGGCAGGGCCCGTTCCAGGTAACTCAGAAGTCAGGTCCTGTAAATTATGAAGTACAAAGAACCAAACCAGTGAGGAGGAGACAAGTTTCTCACATAAACTCGTTAAAGAAATGGAACAGTAGAGAGTCCTTGTTAGTGAAAGAAGACGTAGGAGATTTAGATGACAAAGGGGATCCCAGAATATCAGAGTGGGAACCGGGGGAGCCCCAAATAGGAGGTGAGCTGTCGGCAGACCAGAAAGAAGAGCTAATGCAGTTAATCCATAGGTTTCAGGATGTATTCCAAGCCAGGCCCAGGAGGGCAAGAGGGGTATACTGTGAGATCAGGACCCCAGAGGGGTGTGTGGCCAGAGATCACCGTCAGAGGTTGCCCAGACATCTCTGGGAAGCCGTGAGGCAAGAACTTGTCCAAATGTTAGAGGCAGGAATAATAGCAGAGTCATGAAGTCTGTGGTGAAGCCCGTACCTAAACCATATGGCAGTATTAGACTTTGCAGGGACTTTAGGAAAGTTATTGAGGTGGCAGAAAGTTATTGAGGTGGCAGCCTTTAATGCTTTTCCCATGCCACAAATAGAGGTGATGTTAGAAAAGATTGGGCAAGCCAGATGCACATCCACTTTGGATTTAACAAAAGGATATTGGCAAATACCTATGCACGAGTGTGATAAAGAGAAAACAGCTTTTGGGACTCCATGAGGGCTTTTTCAGTTTAAACGTATGCCATTCGGACTCCATCGGGTGGCTGCGTCCTTTCAGCACCTGATGGACAAGATATTAGCCCCTCATCCACATGATGCTTCGGTGTATTGACAACTTTATAATATTTTCACCGTCCTGGGAACAGCATTGTCAACATTTACAAGCAGTCTTACAAGAACCTGGGAAGACAGGATTGACAGCCAACCCTAAGAAATGCAGCCTGGGACAGGGAGAGACCAAGTACTTAGGTTTTCAGATAGGTGCGGGGCAGATAAAACCGGTGGCTGACAAGATAGAAGCCACGAGAACTTACCAGTTACCCAGCACTTCAAGACAACTGGGATCGTTCTTGGGGGTCACAAACTACTCCAGAAGGCTCATCCAACATTTTTCAGAAGTGGTGGCCCCACTAACAGATCTGACAAGAGGTAAGCCACAGCGGTTAGATTGCTCAGGAACGGCCATAAAGGCTTTTGAAAGAACCAAGCAAGCGCTTTGCAGTGCACCTGTCTTGTACACACCCCCATTTCAGGGACCCTTTTTCCTGCAAACAGATGCATCAGAGTGTGCTGTAGGTGCTGTGTTATTTAAAAAATGGCAGGGCAAGGAACAGCCTGTAGCATATGGCAGTAAAAAGCTGACGAAGGCAGAGACCAAGTATTCCACCACAGAACGGGAATGCCTCGCAATCAGGTGGGGCATTTAACTGTTTAGATATTATTTACTTGGTCGGAAATTTGTGTTGATTGCAGACCATGCTCCTCTAAGACGGCTACAGGCAGCCAAGACCGATAATGCGAGAATACTGCGATGGGCTCTCGCCATACAACCTTTTCATTTTTCAGTTGAGTACCGAGCCAGGAAACGGAACGTGGTAGCTGATTTCCTGTCCCGCTCCACATCCAATGGAGACAAGCGGTGGTACGAAGCCGGAAGGGAGACGGAGGATATTAAAGAAAAGACATTGGACGAACATGGTGAAGACGATATTCTAACTAAAGGGGGAGGTATGTAACAGGGAGACACTCTTCCTGTTACGGGAACATCCAGGCAAAGCACCCATTTGTGGAGAACTTTCTGTTCAACCCATGGACCTGGGCGACATATTGACTGTTCACCCATCCAGGTCACTAAATGCCCACCACAGACTTTGGTGAAGTATCCATTACTTGCTGACAGCGGGGAGGTGTTCAATCAGTCTGAGATAACAAAAAGACTTAATTGCCAATTAAGCCTTCCCGGCTGGCAGTAGACGACCTCAACGAGCTTAGGAGGGCCAACTTCAATGAGCTTAGGAGTCTAGTGGGGAAGGCACTGAGGGCCCAGAAGGTAGAGGAGATGGGAGTCCACGAGGGATGGTCATACCTTAAGGGGGTGATCCTCCAGGCCCAAAGGATAGCAGTCCCTGAGAGAAGCAAGGGGGTAAGAGTGCTCAGAAACCCCCACGGCTCAGCAAGGGCATCCAGCAATGCCTGATGACCAAAAGGGGGTGTACAACCAGTGGAAGGGAGGAGCTATCACCAAGGGGGAGTACTCCTCCTCGGCCCGGGAGGGTAGGAGGGCTATTAGGAAGGCCAAGGCAGAGATGGAGCTCAGGCTGGCGTCCAGGATTAAAGACAACAAAAAGTCCTTTTTCAAGTACGTTGGGAGCAAGAAGAGGGCACCAGGCAATGTAGGGCCCCTGCAAGACGCAAACAGTAATGTTGTGGCTACCTTGGGCAAATTCAAGAGGAAGTTGGATGATCACCTGTCTGGGGTCTTGTGAACCCAGCATTCATTCCTGCCTGTGGCAGGGGGTCAGGCGAGACGATCTGTTCAGGTCCCTCCTGACCCTAGCTACTATGAGACTATGAAACTACTATGTAACCGGAGATTCATAACAGCTGGGTGGAAACATTGTATAAAGGACTGTCGGTGTGATCAGAGCTTCCCTAGAAGGGGAAGAGGAGCCGAGGCCTTAGACGCCAGAGACAGCAAGCAGCCCTGCAGAGAGGCGCAGGCGATGAGAGAGAGATTTGCCAAGAATTTCTTGTTGAAGCGGCGAGTGCCGGGGTGTCCGGCCCATTGGAAGACAGATTGCTTATTCAGCCGGACGATTGCAGCTCCGTCCGGATCTGTGGCAAGGACTTTGTTGCTGTGAGTTGATAAGTGGGGCAGGCTTGCAAACACCCACCTGGTGAGTATTCATTGCGGGACTGATAAGCGAACTGGGAACTTGTAGGGAGGTGAGGGGTGAACATAAGGACTGTCATGTACTGGGTCAGACCATAGGGTGGTCTTGCCCTGTCTCCTGCATCCCACTGGCAGAGAGGGGATGCTGGAAGGAAGAGTTCAATTACTGCAAGTAGCAGGTACCATATTACAGGAGGGCCCTCTGTTGTTTCAAGGCTCCCTTGATATTTACCATGTGGGATATGAGGATAGCATTTCTAAAATGTTTGAAAGTCTAGCCCAAAAACATTTGCAGATACCCATGGATCTGGCAGTCCTGCAACCATCCACAAGACTCCCCAGAGAACCCCCAACACAGCTGGCAGAGAGGGTGAAAGCTTTTTATGAGATTAAAATAATTGGTCAGGACATACAGAGGGCAATTGTGTTAAGAGTATTACCACCTGGTGGGTTGGGATAGAGGAATGCTTGGTGTGGAGATGGAGGAAAAGGGTTTCTTGTCAGCACCACAGTTCCTCAACACTAACAACACCTCAATAAAGCCCGATGAGGACAACAGCACAGTCACAAGACCGGCAGAAACAAAACATGGCGCACAGAGAAATGGAGGAAGACAGAAAAAAAAAAACAACAACAAAACAAAACACCTCCAATGAGCACTCACACACACAAACAAAATGCAGCACAGAAAGGTGGAAATGAGCATGGTACATACACGGGCAGACTTTAACACCCCCCCACACATACATGCATCCACACAGAGACGGGCAGGCAAGTAAAAAAAAAAACCCCAAAACACCCACAGCCCACACATGCAGAATCAAACATGACGTGCACACACAGACATGGAGAAACAAGCATGGCAACACATATATGGACAGGCAGAAAGAAACACAGTACACAGGCAAAAACAAAACAGCATGTGCACACACTCGCTCTTTCTAAGATAGGCAAAAGACATGGGACAGAGAAGGGAAGGCAGAAAAAAACCCAGCAAGTGTGCACGCACGCACACACACACACACCATCCATGGCACAGGCAAAAGAAGAATATGGCACAGAGAGCAACACAGCAGAGACAGGCAGAAACAAATATGGTGCGTGCACACAGACAGGCAGGCAGAAAGAAACACAGCAGACGGGGGAAAGAGAAAACATGGCACACATGCACACACAGGCAGAAACAAAGTACAGTGTGCACACAGGTTGAAACACACACACACATGGAATACAGAGGCAGAAACAAACATGGCACAGAGGGACACACAGGCACAAACAAACACTGCATACACAGATGGAGATAAGGAGAAAGTAACACAGACACATGGAGACATACACACACACACACACACACACGCAGGCAGGCAGGCAGGCAGAAATAAACCAAGCCCACACATGAAAAATACAGGCATGTGCAAATGTAGGTGCCAAGTATGTAGGGACCCTAAGGGCCCCGGATCCCCTCAGGAAGGGGGCTGTCGGGGCCTGAACCAGAAGAAAGTAATGCAATATTTCTCCTTTAAAGGAAAGATCTGCTCGGGGCTGTGGGGACAGCGACAGGAGGCAGGGAAATCCATGTGCATGTGAGTGGCGAGGAGCTCCCTCCAGGTAAGTCTGGGGGAGGGGGTGTCACAGGTGACATGGCAGGGGAGCACAGGCCCTGCCAAGATTTCTGCAGTCACAGTGGGGCAGGGGCTGCAGCGAGGCCAGACCAGCTCCATGCAGTCTGCAGCCCAGAGGGTGGGACCACATGCGGGACGGAGCGCTGTGCCACCTGATAAGACATGGCAGTAGCAGAGGTGTGCCCCAGTTGCTGCCGGGCAGGCAGCGGGTGCTTCACCTTGGTGGTGCAGTGCTCCCTCCTGCGCTGGCTCTTGTCCACTGGGCTGCAGAGGTGGGTCCTGCCCCAAGTTTGTCCAGCCCTGTGCCACACTGTAGGCACAGAAATCTCAGGGCATATATGCCCCCCAGCCTCATGCTGCATTGCTTGTGCCCCTTCCCACATCACCTGTGGCCATAGCCCCCTTCCCCACACACCTACCCCTTTCCCCACATCCTGGGGACTGGGAGAAGGAGGTACGTGTCCATCATCTTAGCCCCCTCCCCCCCCAAAATAAAAGTCGGTGCCCATGTGTGCAAGCACACATATACAGAGGCAGACATGAATCAGGTGGACACACACATTTAGAATCCGGGTGTCCGGGGCCCATGCCCTCACAGAAGCTTATATATTGTAAGGCCGGAAGGGATCTTGGAAGATGATCGGCCCCCGAGTAACCAAGTGCCCCTGAATAACCCGAAGTGTTCACACACACAGCCATTGAACTGTGCGTGTGCATATAATTTTGTGTCACGCCCTCCTGCCTAACAGCACGATATTGAGATCCCCGAGGATTGATCTGGCGCGTGTCAAGTCAAAATCACCTCCTTGGTTTTGCTGGAGATGCATCGATTGATGCATGCCAGAGTATTATTTGCCCTGCTGACTACAGTGTCGCAGTACCAGCTTGTATTCATACTGTGGTCTATTATTACCCCCAGGTCCCTTTCACTTGTAGTGCCACCAAGCCTGCAGGTGTGTTGGGGGCTGTTCATCCCCAGGTGGAGCACTTACATTTCTCAGTGTTGAACTTCAGCTGATTTCGACTTGCGCAACTTGTCAGCCTGTCTAGATCTGCAGTCTATCTTGAAGCGTGACCACGCTTCCCCATAACTTGGTGTCATCTGCAAACCTGGCCAGTGAGCTCTTCACTCCCACATCCAAATCATTGATAAAAGATGTTGGAAAGCACTGGACTGAGCACCGACCCTTGTGGGACACCGCTGCCCACTTCTTGCCGGGGCAACACAGATCCATTTGTTAGGACTGTTTGGATCCTCCCCTGCATCCAGCTTCGTACCCACTTGACTGTTTCGGAGTTAAGCCCACAATCCTCCAATTTTCTCACAAGAATATTGTGAGATACCAAATCAAAGGCTTTTTGGAAGTCTAGGTATACGATGTCAACCTCTTCTCTCTTATCCAGGCGGTGAGTAACCTGGTCATAGAAGGAGATAAGGTTGGTAAGACAAGACCTGCCTGTGATGAAGCGATGCTGGCTGTCGTTCAGAATCTTACCTTCTGCAAGCTTATCGCAGATAGACTCCTTGATGAATTTTTCCAGGATTTTCCCTGGGACAGAAGTTAGACTAATTGGCCTATAGTTATGCAGGTCCTCCCTCTTCCCCTTCTTGAAGATGGGCACCACATTGGCCCTCTTCCAATCCTCAGGGACCTCTCCAGAATGCCACAAGTTTTGAGAGAATTTTGTCAAGGGCTCTGCGATGACTTCGGCCAGCTCACACACACATTCAGGCAGGAAGAAGTGTGTTTACACACACAAGTGCATGCATACAAGCACACAGGGAGACATGAACTACACACAAACAGGCACATAGAGGCAGGAATGCACAGACATTCAGGCAGACATCTGTCACACGTGCATACATGCACTAGACCAACAGACACACATGCTATAGTAGGTTTGGGGCTAATTAGCTCAGGCAGTCCCTTAACAATAGAGTTGTTCATATTCTGGGCCCACCAGCCTCTCAGACACCAGCATGAACCCCACTCCCTACCCCAACACTCACACAGCCCACAGGGCTCACTCACAGCCCTTGATGGGGTAGCTCCCAGCCCCCAAGAAGGTGCGTCTGGCTGTCTGCCGCTTTTCTCCCACGCTGCTATCCTGCTCCTGTGCCCTGGGGGGTGAGCTCCTCGCTGTGGCACCGCCGCCTCCAGCTTTGCAGTCCTGGTTCTCTTCCCACACCCAAGAAGTCTCTTTCCAGACGCGCTAGCCTGGCAACCCTTGGCCTTTTTCTGCTGTTTTCCTTTACTGACTTCCAGGTCTCTGCTCCTTTGTCTTGTCCTTTCATCTCCCCAATTCCTCTACCAGGGAGCCTTTTAACTACCTTTCCCCAGCCCCTCATCTTCCATAGTTGGCTCAGTCCTCCAGGCCTGCAATTAGCTTGATTGTCAGCAGCTGGCTCTGGTTCCCTGCAGGCCTACTGACTCCTCCAGCCTGACAGGTGCAGTCTATTGAAAGTCTTTGCCAGCTGGTTTGCTACAAATACGCTGAGGCAAGCAGAAATAAACCCAGCACATTCTCTCTCTCTCTCTCTCTCTCTTTCAACCCAGCCATCTGGGGTACGCACCCTCACATTCATGCAGAGGAATAAACCAGATACACGCACACTCAGGCAGGCATAAATCAGGAGCATATGTACACACACATACATACACATACACATGCATGCACACATGAACTGCAGACAAATATACACACATAGGGGCATAAACCAGGCACACACTCAGGCCCAAACACACATAAATTAGACAAACACACACAGACACAGAGGCAGGAAGAAATAAACCCAGTGCCCACACGTGCACACACACGGACAGGCATCCGCCACCCCTGTCTCTTCCACATAGGATCAAGATGCAGCGCCCCACATGATGCCTTGTACAACCGCACACAGACCTGGCAAATGCCCAGGCCTGTGGGCTCCGATCCAATACAAGGAGCAGCTGTGCCACCACACCCCTCTGGATCCACCCCTGCCAACTGCTTCTCACAGCAGGCTCCCTTCTGTTGCTTGGCATGGCCAGGGGCCACTGCTCTCGCCTGTGCTGCTTGTACAGCCTCAGGGTTTTGCAGCCCTGAACTGCCCACAAGCAAGCTCAGGGAGCCCAGTGCCTGTACCACCCTGAGTCTTTAGATCTTCTCATCCCCCTAGGCCTGACATTTTCAATCCCTAGGGCCCACTTTTCTGGCTCCCATCCCCACACTACCTCCAGCTCCAGCCCAGTGCCCCTTTAACCCTTGCTTCTGTCATCCTTAGCGCTGGAGCTTATGTGGCCTTGAGGTTCACACACTGGCCATTGAGTTACACGCCAGCTGGAGGCTTGCTCTAGGACCTCTGGCACTGAAAGGAAAAGACAGGCACTGCTTGCAGAGAAGGGGAATGCATTTTGCTCTTGTCTTTGCCAGGAAGCAGCAGAGATGAGGTTGATGGCCCCTGTCAACCAGAGACAGGAGCCACTAACCACAGCATTTGTGACCTAACCCCAATGGTGATCCCCTTGTCCAGAAAAGGAGTGAGAGACTTGGGGTCAGCAGTAGGATCAGCAGAGATAACCCTTATGGCTATTGTCCCCTGTGCCTCAGAGAGGCCTGGCAGAGCTGCACAGGTCCTAGCTGCACAGGTCCCCAGAAGCCCTGCAGATGTCCCAGTGAGGCCAGCCACTCCCCAGAGACAGCGTTGTCTCTCTCTAGACCAGCCAAGACATGTCCTTGTCTGAGCTCGTGCTGACACCACACAACAGCCCTGTCACACACCCATCCGGCCCAGTGCCCCAAGGTCCCAAGGGGCAATGCCCCAGGAGAGGCAGGAGAGTGAGGGCTGGCCATTCACCATCCTGTTGTGCTGCAAGCTAAACACATGGGAGAGATCCAGGCTTAGTGCCCTGCACCCAGCCACAGCAAAGCTCCCCCCATCCCAGTGTATGCTGATGGGGGCGGGAGGGAAAGGCAGGGATCGAGGAGGAGACAGTACCCTCTGGCTGGGACCCCCAGGTATGAGAGCCAGCAGGGGCACTGGCACTGGCACAGCCCCATTCCCAGCCCCAGCCCAGGCTGCTGCCAACACACGGTGCTGCTGAGGAAGGTGTAAATCAGGCCCCCCGCCCCAAGCCCTGTAGCAACAGGAGCAGGGAAATTCCCTTTCAGACCCCACGTGGCATCCATCAACGCCTGGAAAAACCCTGACCACCCTCTGCTCTGCCTGGCAGCCTGGGGACAAGGCCAGCCCCGCACGTGGTCCCTGGGATAGGACGGCCAGGGCTCCACCCCATCCTTGAACTTCTCGGGATGACTTGAATCTTGTGTCACAAGCAAGTTGGCTGTGGAGCTCTGCTCCCTCCTGCTGCAGCTGAGCAAGGTCGTCTCCAAAACCCTGCTGCTCCAGGCTGCTCAGCTCTTCTCGTCTCCTCATGGTCCATGGGAGGGGGGACCTTGGGTTCCAGCTGCTGATCTTCCCCACACCCGCCAGGCCTTGCAGCACCTTGATGATCCATGAGCAGCGTCTGGCCAGCCTCTTTTGTGACACCTCCAGTGACGGAGAGACCATCCCTTCCCTAGGTGTCCAGTCCCCTGGCTGGCTCACTGTGGGAAGACACTGGGCATTGAGGCTGGCCTAAACTGCTGGCATGAGGAGAGGCAGGGTGGGGGCTAGGTCTTGGAATGGGGAATGGGGGTCTGGGTGGCGATTAAGAGACGACTTTTGGTGCAGCACAGCATAAGGCATCACCCACAGCTTTGGTGCATGCAAATGCCCAGTGCCTACCAGAGGCTGCGGGAACACCTTCAGAGAGCCTCCCGTGAGCTACAAGAGGCAGAAGCTCTTGAACAAGCGAAGCTAGAGGAGGTCAATGCCGAGTGTTTGAAGCTAGGGGCGGAAAAGATGAAGGTCAGGACGGCAAAACAGGAGAAAGAGAAGAACCTCCAGAGTCTCCGATACAGGCTCAACGCCGCTGAGGAGACTCTCGAGACATCCCGAGAGGCCCTGCAGACAGCACGGGAGCACCTGGAAAGAAGCAGAGAGTGGCTGAGGCAGCATGAGGAAGATGCAGAGAATCACAGACACTGCAGGAACGTTGCCCTGTGGACCATGCTGATCCCCGTGGTGGGGACCATCGCTGGTAAGGAGAATCCCCCAAGAGGTTATTGCTCTGCCCTGTGAAACCTGGCAGTGCTGCCTGGGGCTGAGGTTCGGCTGGGAGCCAGGCTCCTGGATTCCCACTCAGCCCTGGAGAGGAGTGAAATCAAACAGGGGAGTCAGGATGTGTGTTACGCTTGTGCTCCCGCTGTCTCATGTGCTGCGTTACAGCTCGAGAGTGTGCGCAGAGCGTTCATCAGAGGCCGAGGCAGATACTGGGAAGAGCCAAGCTGGGAGGTGAGTAGCCTCGGGCCCTGGCCTGGGGCAGGAAAGAGCACGGCCCCCTGCCTCCTCCCAGCCCATGGGAGCCACGGAGGAGCAGCCGGGGCCCCGCTCACAGCCGCCTCGGTGTTGGGGCTTCAAGCCCACTTTTATGGAAATGGGAGGCTCCTCCCTAGCTTGCATCTGCGGCCGTATGACTGAGGGCAGGCGAAACTTGGGGGCATCTTAACACCAAGTCTCTGGACTCGGGCCTGCACGTAGGATGCCCGCCAAAAGACTTTGGCAATATCTGAAGCCCCTGGCGGGGGTGGAGGATGTTTGCCAGTTGTAGGGCCACTTATGGTTTGGACCGACTCATGAATTTAGACTCGATTCGGCTGGTTTGGCTTGGGACATGAAACATTTCTTTTAATAAAACCTGAACTAAACAAAACAAAAACTGTTTTCAGAGGCGTTGGGTGTCGGCTGCAACTGAGGCCGGGGATGGTGACAGGGCTGTGCTAATGCTCCTGCTGGGACGACAGGCTCCTGGCTAGAGGGTCTTGTCCCTCTGCTCAGGGTCCCCGTGGGGATGGTGGGACCTGCCGGGCGGGCACCAGTTCTCCGGCCCTGCGGGGTCCAGGGAGCTACCCTCTAGCCCGCTGCTCTCTGTGTGTGCAGAGCATTCGTTGGAGGCAAAGGAAGATACTGGGAAGAGCCAAGCTGGGAGGTGAGTAGCCTTGGGCCCTGGCCTGGGGCAGGGGCAGGAAAGAGCACGGCCCCCTGCCTCCTCCCAGCCCATGGGAGCCACGGAGGAGCAGCCAGGGCCCCGCTCACAGGCTGGGGGTGCCGGCTGGGGAGGGGCAGAGTCTCCCCAGGCCCACGCCAGCTCCTTCCTCTCTCCCTTACAGCAGCTTGGGGACACGTGGAGGAGACACCACCATGCCAGTGCACACAGTAAGCACCACCCCGTGCCCCTGCAGCCTCCCGGGGCCTGAGAGACCCCTTTCTGCCAGGGATGGGGCTGGCTCAGGAAAGGGAGGAGGGGAGGGGGCAATGCAGCCATAGGAGATGCCCTCCTCTTTGTCCTGCAGATGCCCCATGCCTGGGCACAGGCTCAGCCTCGAGCGCACACTGCAGCTAGTGGAAAGGAGGCTCCAGCACATGACCTAGCACCTGATGAGAGATCTGAACCCGTAAGAGCTGAGTGGGGAAGATGCGGGGTCTCTGAGGGGGCCTGTTCCCAGAGGGGACCTGGAAGCCATGTTTTCTGCGGTCTTGGGAGGACACGGCCCTGCCCCACATCCCCCAGGGTCTGGACCATGTGGGGTGGGGTGGAGGGGACGTGCTCTGCCCCCCATCTCCTCTCTGCCCCCCATCTCCTCTGTGCCACAGGCCCAGACCTGCACGTCCTGCACCATCCTGGATCTCTGAGGAGCCTGAGGAAATGGAGGACCCTGACACTGCCTTCATGCAACCTCCCAGCCATGCTGCCGTGGGGGATGCCTTCGTGGGGCCGTTGCTGTTGGCCTGCCTAAGGGAGACCTTTGTGCTTTTGCAGGAAGATGGCGTGGCTCTCCCCAGCCCAGCCTGGCACCCCCTAAGTCCCCACCAGGACAGGCAGATGGGTGTCAGAGTCAGCCCATGCCTGTGCCAGTGCTGGAGCCAGCGGTTGCCCAACATCTGGACTTCCACATCTGGTGCCTGGAGCTGCAGCGCCAGCTGGGCCTCCCTAACCCGGATGCCAAGTCACTGGCCCGTCTGATCCCCCCAGTGCCACTCCGGTGCCCCCGTCCCACGTACGCTGAGAGACGCCGGCTCTGGAAGAGCATCTCCCGCACCCCTCGGGATTCCCGCGCAGCCCTGCGGGTCTGGCGCCCGCTGCCCGCCTTGCCTGAGGAGGCGCCACAGTGTGAGGAGGCCGAAGCCGTGAAGACAGAGGAGCCTGGATCCGACCCACAGGATAAGGCCGCGAGGCCTCTGGGATTGGACAGCCAGGAGCCCTGTGTCTGCCTCCCCCAGCCCTTGCCCTGCTGGGCCCCGAGGCTCATGAGCCTCCCTGAGGCTGCCCTGAGCCAGCCCACGCCCCATGCTGACGCCAGTCTGCAGCCTTCTTTCTAGCACGGGAGCCCGGAGACACAGCCTCTACTGGCCCGCGGGTCCCAGGGGATGGCTCTGTGTGGGAAAGAGACTCCCTCAGCCGCCCAGACCCATCCTTGGGGGAAGCCTTGCAGCGCGGCTGAGCCAGAGAAGGGCCCAGAGCACCGCCACCCCCCCCCCGAACCCCTGCAGGCCACTGGGGTGCACCAGCCTGCAGGGGAAGCTGCACCTCCTGGCCCCAGAGCCTGCGGGCAAGCAGGATCCTGCAGACACCACCGTGTTGCCAGGGGAAGCCAGCACCAAGATCCCAGACCCATCTGAGGATGGTTGTGCTTCCCAGGAGGTGTTGGAGCGGCACCTCATGGGGAAGCAGCTGCAGGAGGTAACTGAGGAGCCAGGCCCGGCCTCTTGCCAAATGCTCCCAGGGGCAGAGACTGATCCAGGAAAGAAGGACCTGTCCCACCCGTGGCGCACCACCAACGAAGGTGCAACAAGCAGCATCAGATGCCTCCTTCCCACCCCGGTGAGAGGCCGCCATGGAGGAAGGGAGCAGTGGAGCCTGGAGCAGTGCAGGAAAGGCAGCCAGCTGCCCCCTGCCTGGCACCCCAGAGGGCAGAGGGGGGCACCCAGCGGGCAGCCAGTGGCAGCTGGGAGCCGAGAGCTGCATCAGACTGGTGGGCAGGCGCCTGACCTCCCCTTCGTCTGTGGCCTGGAGGGAAAGCCAGCCCGTGCGGTCTGGCCAGGAGACTCTGGGCAGCTTGGTGCCAGCTGCAGCCTGAAGGAGCTTCAGGGGCTGCTCCAGAAGATCACAAGGGTCATGGCAAGAAGCCCCAAGGCCTCAACAAGCTCCGTGGCCGGTGCAGAAAGGGGCCTCCAGCAGCGCAGCCTTGAGACCAGCTGGGAACGGGATCAACTGGTCTCCCAGCTGCCCCCAGGCTCAGAGATATCCCCGGGGACCGATGTCCCGTTATCTCAGACCTCCATGCCTGCGTGGAGGCACCGACCAGCCTCTGTGCTGCTCCCAGAGCCAATCCACAAGCCTGGTGGGGAAAGCGGGATGGGACTCAGTCAGGGGAGACCCCCTGGCTCCAGCCAGCCCCAGCAGGGAAAAGCAACCCATGCTACCAGCTCGAGGGCTGTGGCAAGAAAAAGCCTAGCTGGCACCCCCGGAGACACCAACAGGCTCCCCAGGGAGAGGGCACGGGGTGCAGGGCCAGGCCTTTGGCCGTGGAAGGAGGGAGGGACCAAGAAGTGCCCTGTGGGGGCAGCCAGGCCCGCACCCAGGCCAGACCACGTAGAGCCCCCTGACCTGGCACAGCTCCTGGGCTCCATCCTGACCTCCCTCAGCGCTCATGACCTGCAGCTCCAGTTTGTTGCTGACCTGCTGAAGAAGCAGTGCCCCCAGGGTGTCAGTGCCATTTGCCCCCACCAGGCCCCTGTGCCAGCTGCCTTCTCCACCCAGCTGGATGTCCAGGCTCAAGGCCAGGTCCGCGCCCACAAGATGAGCCTGAGCTACAGGCTAGATGCCCCTGGCGGGCCAGCTCAGGAGGGGCCGCCCACAGGGGGCTCCTGGGGGACATGGAAGGGGTGAAGGGTCAGGCGAAGGCAGGGACATCTGAGCAGGGCCTGGACAATGCCACAAACGTCTGGCTCTGCACATCCCAAGCCCCGGATGGGGTCTATCAAATGTGTAGCAAGAAGCAGCAGAGGAAGCCAGGTGGCTCTTTGGGCCCTGGTGGCTTCCAGGGACCCCTTGAAGAGCCTCAGCGCTCATCTCCAGGGGACCCCTTGGGTCCTTCCAATCTGGACCAGAAGCCCCTGGAGAGAGGGAGCAAGAGGCAGGACAGGAGGCTGAGGAGAACTTCCCACCAACGACCCCAAACTGTCTCTGTCAGCACCAGCACCACGCATTTCCCCCCCCAGCAGATGGACGGAGCCACTTCTCTCCTGGCCACTAAAGAAAAGAAACGCCAGAGCAGGACCCCATCGGTGCCCAGAGAAAAGGTCCCTTTGTGCCGCCGCTTCCTGAGGTGCCTCCAGCGCACCTTCTCCAAGCTCTGCCTCACCACGAGGGCCCGGCTGTCCCGGGATCCACGGAACAAAGCCTCCCTTGCGCCATCAGGCCTCCAAGGTGGCACCCCATTGGCACCTCCCAGTCCCCACCTGCCTGCTGGGAGGGACACCCAGGAATCCACCTTCTCCCTGGGCTCGGGCAGGTGGTCACCCTCCTGGTCGTCTTCTTCTAGGGCACTGTTATCTTTTCCCATCTGCATCACAAATGGGCACCCACTGACTCCCCACAGTTGGCATTGGGAAACGGTGGTATACTTCCCATCCCCCCCTGCAATTCCACCATCTCTAGGTCCTTCCCATGGGAACAGCACTGAGAGAGAGTGCATTTGGCATCTGCCTTTCACCCTCTTCAACGTGGGGACATCCTACAACACCTTCGTGGCTACGAGTTCCAGACCTCCAGCATGACAGGGCTCCAGCACTGTGCCCTGACCTGTCGGTAGTGGATTGATAACGATGTGTCCTTCCATATATTTCGGATGTGATATTTTTCTCTGTCTCTCTTAGTAAAGGTTGTTCTTGATGAATGTGCTCCAGGTGTTTTTCTTGCGCCCATTTCCCCATGGATGAGGTCAGACAGGGGATTCCCTGCTTTCGTGGGTGCTCATTTCTGTGAAATCATGAAGGGTGCAGAGAAAGGGAAGAGGTGCCGAGCCATGAGAGCCTGAAGTCAGTCAGACGGCAGGTTCTAGACGAAATAAGATCGAAAGAGGCTTGTGCTCTGTCTGTCTGTCTGTCTGTATATATATTTGGAAAGCTTATGCTCTCTGTGCATATTTGTCTTATTTAATTAGTTTATAAAGGTGCAACTCTACCTTGCTTTATTACTGAAGGAATCAATGGCCCATTGTTCTTCACTTCACAGGTGTAAGGTGCTAACGTTTCTCTCTCCTTAATGCTCCTGACTGATGAAACTAACCTTTCTTAGGGGGAAATTTGTTCTCTGCAACTTCAATTTCTTCTCCTATTTCACAGCTCTTTAGCCATTTTGAAGATCAGAGGACCTCTTTCTTCAAGAGTGAGTGACCCAGGAAATGCCGCACTCTGTGTATCAGAACCGGACTAATGTATCTCTTCTAGATTTATGGAAATCTTTTTCACCATCTCCTGCCATCGCGGATCTGGGGTGAAAATAACAGTGCTGGGGGGATGTGGGGGTCAGGGGCGAGTTGTGTGTGTGTGTAGGTCTACTCTAGCAAGAAGGGGCGGATAAGGGTCTGTCCTTCACCTGGTAGCATCAATAACCCTGAATTTGAAGTGGGACATGGGGTTTTTCAGTGCTCTGATATCTGCTGGTGAAAGTGCTTTAGCTGAAGGGACACAAGGGGGTGCTGGACCACCACATGAAATACTTGGTCAATGGATTAGGCAGATCACTGTTAAGGGGCAGGGATTTCCATGGGGGATATCTTCTGTTGGACTGCCTGCATGGTTGGGATTGATTTAGACCAGCTTTAGGTTCAAGGCATTCATTCTTCAGGAAAGTAACGGTCAAGTATTTGATGGATTCATTTGTTTGAAGAGGGAGGAGAGAGACTTGAATTGAGAGCACATTTGATACTTATGCTAATTTCCGCCAACAAGTAGCTAACTTACTGTGAAACGATGGGAAATTGTAAAATATTGTAATTAACTGAATCTCAGTTGGTGCCAGGTAAGTGTAAATGGGAATGATATTTAGGAGAGCAGGGTAGGGAGTGTAAAGAGGATAACAAGGTGATCGCAGGTAGCCGGCATGGATTCCCCAAGGGCAAATCATGCTTGACCAACGTGATTCCTTCCATGATAAGGTGACAGGCTCTGGATGTGGGGAGAGTCATAGATGTGATAGGCCTTGACTTTAGCAAGGCTTTTGGACACTGTGGTCCCCTCTATACATTACAGGTACCACACAGTTAACTGTTTAATTACCCATTTATCTAAAAACCTGCAGCATATTTTCATCTCTAGCTAAAAACCTGCACTCCTGGGTGTTCAGATGAACTCAGGTGTGGAAATAATTGACTGAAGTATTGGAGGCACTGCCGACACACACAAGAAGGCTAGCTTTTGTTTTGTGAATCTGAATGAGACGCACATTTAATTACAGTGATTACAAGACTAGTGACACTATATTTTTTGACTCTTGCCTAGCTTGTTGTGGTTTTTAACCTTTATATATAATATAGCAAATAAATATACATCCCACTAATTGTATGCGTTTTTGCTTTGATCTTAGAGTGAATGCTGTAGCGCTGGCCCCTAGCATATTAGTAAAGCTTCTAGTTTGTCTTTAACTGGGGAAAATGTGCACTGTGGTCATGGGGGGAACTAGGATTTAGGAAAAGTGGGGAGCACAGCCACACAGCATAGTCATACAGAGCACAACACATTTTTTTCCATTTAAAAAGAAACTAGATGCTGCACTAATATGCGCTATAATATTTCATTTAAGATCAAAGTAAAAGGATATAATTCCTGGAATGTGCACTAGATTACATGTGATTTTAGCAATAATAATTTGCTGGATTATATATAAAGTTTAAAAAGCAACACAAGAAACTGGATGAAAAATAGTCAAAATAGCACAAAGATCTTGCATCATTAGTTCTGTAGTCATTATCGTTAAATGTACGCAGCTAATTTCAGATTCATAACACAAAATCTAGCCACCTTAAGCATCTTGATGTGCCTCCAATACTTCACTGTCAGTCATTTCTACACCTGGGTTGATACGAGCACATGTGAAGGAAGGCTTTAAGCTAGAGCTAGAAAAACATTGTGTAGTGCTGCTACAGGTTACCAGCTGGGGCATGTCTCTATTGGGGTTTTGCAGCTCATGCTAAAGCCTGCACTGCTGTGGTTTTGTCCCTGTGAGCCGGTCCAACCTCCACCCATGTTGCAATCACCTTTCTTGACAAGGCCTGAATTCCTTTACTATCTATAGCTTTCCTGTCATCTCGAACCCTTGCCTGGGTGAGAGGTACCCACACGTGGCAGAGAGAATCTGAGACAACGTGAGTGGCAGGGGACGGGGGTGGGGGTGCTATTATTCGCACAATGACCTTCATGTACAGAGAAACCAGCTTGGAACTTACCATATCTTCTTGCAAACACCATGCCCTGGGATATAAGATGCACCTTTATTTTGAAAGGCAGAAGGAAGGGAAAATAACAGCTCTTTCTTTGTGATAATTGGACACATCTACATGTCAAAGCAATACATTCCAGCACATGTTGCACCAGTCTTTATTGCATCTGGACACACCATTTGAACATGCACTGGGGACTGCAGCATGTTGAGCCAGGCTGAAGCTGCCCCTGCTGGCATGGCTTCTCCAAGGGCTGCTCCAATCTAGTCCAGTGTGTTGTGGAGGGGCTGGCTGGGGCACAAGGGTGCTACAGTGTGGGGCTAGCCAGCCATATTGAAACCCCAAACTCATGCCCCAGCTAGCCCTATCGGCATCTACATGTGGGTTGCTGTGGAATGAAAAACTTCACCGTAAGATAGTATTTGTATTTACAAATGCTATCCTGCTGTGGAGTTAATTAGTTTACTCCTTCCTAATAGCACTGCACTTGTAGACATTGAGAAGTTTAGTGCAGAGCTAATTAGGCAACTGCAATAATGTGTACATTGGCACAGCCTCGTCACCATCCCCACCCGTGGCTGCAGCCAATACCCAATGCCTTTGAGGGAGGTTTAAGAGCAGCCTGACACATGGAGCAGGACAAAGGAGATGGAGGAAACCAGCAAACCACGGGAATCTATGGTAGAAAGAATCATAATTCTCTAGACCTTTTGCAAATGCAGGCATTCGTATGTGTGTATTTAATACTAGTGGATCCAGCCCTTTGAACACCTAAGTACAACAGGGGATGTGGAGGCAGGAGATGGAGAGAGTCTAGAAGCTGCAACAACGAGACATGCAGCAGTACACCGCAGGTAAGTACCAAGGGGCCCTTTGGGCATCAGAAGGGGGTGGGGGCACCAAAGGCACCATTCGGAGGGCTCAAGTGCTTTTGTACTAAAGCTTGGAGCATGGGGACCAAGCAGGAAGTCCTCGCACTACCGCTTGCAGATAATAACTTCGATTAAGTGGGGCTAATGGAAACCTGGTGGGACCCTACCCATGGCTGGGCAGTACACATTGAGGGCTACAGGTTGTACAGAAGGGACAGAGTAGGGAGGAAAGGGGGAGGGGTTGCTCTCTATGTAAAGGAGCATTATACATCTACCCTAATCAAAATGGGATCAGAGGAGGAGAAAGTTGATTCATAGATTCATAGATGTTAGGGTCGGAAGGGACCTCAATAGATCATCGAGTCCGACCCCCTGCATAGGCAGGAAAGAGTGCTGGGTCTAGATGACCCCAGCTAGATGCATATCCAACCTCCTCTTGAAGACCCCCAGGGTAGGGGAGAGCACCACCTCCCTTGGGAGCCCGTTCCAGACCTTGGCCACTCGAACTGTGAAGAAGTTCTTCCTAATGTCCAGGCAGTATGGGTTAGGATACATGGAGATACATGGAGATTGTGGGGAAAGGAGCTTGGTGCGAGGTGGGGGCCTGCTACAGACCACCACATCAAGAGGAAAAAGATAGACTTGCAATTCCTGAGGCATCTTTCAGAAACCTCTCTCCCCACCTCTGCTTCAATACTCCAGGGGTGCAGCAACATCAGGGGGGCAGACACCTCCCCCTGCCCCAGAGCCAGCAGATGTGGAGCCCCTAGGCCAGGATCCAGATGTTCCTAGACCAAAGACCTGTGGATGGGAGC
Organism: Alligator mississippiensis; assembly: GCF_030867095.1. NCBI lineage: Eukaryota > Metazoa > Chordata > Crocodylia > Alligatoridae > Alligator > Alligator mississippiensis. Next base: position 57,513,671 of record NC_081834.1, read on the forward strand.
TCCTGGTGGGGGGCAGATGCACAGACACAAAGGGGACCAGGGATCCAGATGTTGTGGGTTCCCAGAGCCATCAGCCAGCTGTTGAGGTGGGCAGTGACACTGATGTGGAGGATGGTGACAGGAATCCAGAGGTGGGGGTGGCAGCCCAACTGACTGCAGCATCTCCCCGGGCTCTCGAGCCCCTTGCACCTGAAGCTCCTGATACAGATTTGGAGGCCCCCCAGCCCCGCCCATCCTCTTGGCCATCATCTGGGGACGACAGTGAGACTGATGCGGAAGGTGAGTGATAAGACCTCGCCCTGCCCGGTTCTGTCCTCTTATCCCCTGGGCAAGGGTCCTGAATGACCCTCCCCCTCCCCCCTGAAGGCCTGGGTTCCACCCCCATCTCCGGCGCAAGGGCCTTTGAATGGCTGCCCCTCCACCAGACACCTGGGTTCCCGACCCTCATCCACCCCCGGACACCTGGGTTCTCAAAGTCGAGCACCCGCTGCCACCAGCTTTGATGCCTGGGTTTGGTGGGCGCACGCTGCCCTGCAGTGCATGCGGGGATAGCGCTAGGACTTCCCTCTCACCCTTTCTCTTTCTGCCCCACTCCCCCTCCCCCCTGCAGATGACCCCAACCTGGCATTGGAGGCCACCCAGTGCTACGTGGGCAACGAGGCTGGAGCCCCCGGTAGGATACCTGGAGTCTCTCTGAGTTGCGGGGGGAAGGAGAGGCTGGGAGCCTGGACACCTGGGTTCTCTCGGAGGGTTGGGAGGCCGGTGGGTTAGAGTAGGGGGCTGGGAGCCTGGACACCTGGGTTCTCTCTCCCCCTGCCACTGGTGTCCCCACATTGTGGAGGGGGGGCAACATGGGGGATTGTGGGTAATTCCCCTACCTTCCCCCTTCCCTGCAGCCCCCGGCCTGGAGGAAGAGGAGGCCACGCAGAGGTTCTCCTTCGGGACCCAGTGCCGGGCAGGGGAAGGTGAGTGAGGAGTTGCATGGTGCCGCCCAAGGGGGTGGAGTTAGCCCCAGTGGGGGCGGGGTCTGGCTGGGGGTGGAGCCAGTGACCCACTGGATGGGGTGCTGGGTGGGAGGAGGGGTTTAACACCCCAGGGTCACATGATGTAGCCCAAGTGGGGGGTGGAACTGACCACCGGGCTGGGTCCCATGAAAGGGGTGGAGCTAATGACCCCTGCAGGGCAGGTTTACTGCGCAAGCCCTCAGTCCCACACCCTGGGGTGCCTCCACCCTGACCCTATGGCCCAGGGGGGCAGGGCCTTCGAGTGGGGTGGAGCTAATGACTGACTACCTGGGCGCGGAGCTCCAGGTCTCCCTACCACCTCCATGATGTCGCTGCTCCTGCTGGGGGCAGAAGGTTCCCTGACGGCCATCTTGGATCTAGCACCAAGTGGGGGAGGTTCCCTTGTGGCCATCTTGGATTTGACACCAATAAAGAGCGGGGCGTGGGACTTGCTGGCAGCCGTCTGGGATTAGACATGCCTGCGGTGGCAATTCTCTGGTGGCCATCTTGGATTTTGCACCAGCATGGGGAGGTATCCCTGTGGCCATCTTGGATTTAAAGCCCTTAGTGAGGGTGTCTCCTGGCAGACATCTTGGACTTGCTACCACCACAGATGGGGAGGTCCATCGTGGCTATCTGGGATTTGATGCCAGTGAAAGGGGGCTGCTGCAAAGGATTCTGGGAAGTGGCAGACTAACAGGCCTGGGCTATAGGGCCCCACTAGGGATGTGGACGGGGACCCGGGAGCCCCGTCTCCTGGGTCCACTCTCTGTCTTCCCTCCCATTTTCCAGTGGAGTCAGACGAGGAGCTCTACGTGGAACAGGCCACCCAGGCCTTCATTGCCCAGGAGGAGGAGATGCAGCCCCTGCCCATGGCACCGCCCCCAGCACCGCCCCCGGCACCTGGGGGAAAGCAGCACCCACCCAGTGGGGCCACGTTGGAGCCCCCAGGTGGCACCAGACTGGAGCCCACCCCGAAGCCAGAGGAGGAGACTCAGCCTGTGGCACCAGGCCGTGGCACCCCACACGGGCCCAGCCCAGCACTGCAGGGTGAAGAGTGGTGGGGGGGTGTATGTGTGCACATCCTGGACACCTGGGTTCTGTGCGGGTGTTCCTGTCCTGAGTGCCTTGGGGGGGGGGTGGTCCTACACGCCTGGGGTGGGTGTGGCGTAGCTCATGTACCGCGTACGTGGGCTGGCTCTCCAGCCCCAGGAGGGGAGTTATGGGGTTGGCAGTCTGGATGTCTGGGTTCTCTGGGTGGGGGGCGAGGGCTGAAGGTTGTTAAACCAGGGGGGCTGGGAGCCGAGACGCATGGGTTCTCCACACCCTGTGAGGCGGGCAGGTGGGTGCATGCAGGGGAGCTCCCTGGCTGGGGAGGCGGCAGGACTGACCCTTGTGTTCTCCTCTTCTAGGCCCTGTGGACGGGGAGCCAGGGAGGCTGCAGCTGGAGGGCACCAGGGCCGTCCCCTCACTTGCAGAGCCCCAGCTTGGGGACAGCACTGAGGTGAGTGCTGCCCCAGCTCCACCCCCACACGCCTCCTGGAGCTGGAAAGACCCCAGGCATCTGGGCTCTGAGCGTATCCTGCTCTCACCAACCAGTTGTTTTTTTTTCTTTCCTCTCTGGGAAATGGAGAGAACCCAGGGGTCTGGGCTCCCTTTTACACGTCCCCCCCACACCCCCCAGGTCTAGCCCACCTGCCCTGCTTGCTTCCCAGAGCAGGGGAAGAAGCCAGGCATCTGGGCTCCCAGCTTTCGCTCATAACCCTCGCTCCACTCCCAGAGCCAGGGGGCGGAGAACCCAGGTGTCTGTGCCCACGGTCTCTCATCTCTCCCTTTGTTGTCTCAGGTCCCACCAACCCCAGAAGAGGAGGCGGCAGCTCTGGCTGCTAGGAGGCGCCGCAGCCTGCGCTCAAGCTCTGCCCCGAGCCCTGCCCCCGCCCCTGCCCCCGCCCCCACCACTGCCCCTGTCCTTCGACGCAGCCAGCGGCGCCGGGCAGAGGCCACCCCACCAAAGCCTCCCCAGAGGCACAGAACCCAGGGCTCAAGTGGTCTCAAGGCCCCAGGGGATGCTGGGAGCAAGGCCAGGGCCCCAGAGGATGCTGAGAGAGAGGCCAGCCAAAGCAAGGTGTGACTCGGGCCTGCCGGGGCAGGGCATGAAGGGGCATGGTCTAAATTGGGGGGGTGGAGCTTGGCTCATTTGTATGGTCTCCTGACATGGGTGGAGCCTGAATCCAAGAAGGGGCAGGGCGTAAGCATGGCTTCATGACGGTGGCGCCTGAGTCTTGGAAGGTGGTGGGACTTCGAGCTGGCTGTGGGAGGGCTTGGCTATGCCAGGTCATGCCTGGTTGGCGGGGTGGGGAGCAAAAGAGATGAGGCCTCACTTGCTGGGGGAGGGGGTGAGGTCTCAGGCTGGGCGCAGGGCATGGGAAGGAGGAGGTGGGGCTTCTGAGGCAGTGGGCGGGGCTTGTTCTGGAGCAGGGGTTCTTACCCTCTCCCCTGCCCCACAGGAGCCGGAGCATCACCCAGAGACCCTGCGAGACCGCCCCACCCGCCAGCGGGCAGCCACCGCGCCCCGGGTATGAGGCTGGGGGTGGGGTCATAAAATGGGGTCATTCCCCCCCCACCTTTTAGGCCTTGGTAAAATTCCCTCCTGAGTTGCAAAGGGGGGAAGGTGCATGGATTGTACCACTTCCCCCTACTGGGATTTCGAGCCTGGGTGTGGGGCCTGTGGTGTGGTGGGTGGGGCCTAAGTGGCTGTGGGCGGGGCTTGGCTGTGCCAGGTCATGCCTGGTTGGCAGGGTGGGGAGCAAAAGAGATGAGGCCTCACTCACTGGTGGAAGGGGTGAGGTCTCAGGCTGGGGGCGGAGCATGGGAAGGAGGAGGTGGGGCTTCTGAGGTAGTGGGTGGGGCTTGTTCTGGAGCAGGGGTTCTTACCCTCTCCCCTGCCTCACAGGAGCTGGAGCATCACCCGGAGACCCTGCGAGACCGCCCCACCCGCCAGCAGGCAGCCACCGCGCCCCGGGTATGAGGCTGGGGGTGGGGTCATAAGATGGGGTCATCCCCCCACCTTTCAGGCCTTGGTAGGGTTGCCTCCTGAGTTGCAAAGAGGGGAGGTGCTTGGGTTGTACCACTTCCCCCTACTTGGGGGGTGGAGATTAAGAATATGATTAGCAGTAGACTACCAAATCACAGTAGAGGGGGCATGAGTTGTACCACATGTCAAGGGTTACAGGAACTGCACCAACCAGCCCACCTTGTAGGGGAGGGGGTGTAAGTGAGGTTACACCAAGCTGTAAGGGAGTGGGGTAAGAAACGTAGCACCTTGTGGTTGGGGGGCAGGATTCTACCATAATGTCCTAGAGTTGAGGGATTGGGGGTGGGGGTGGGGATGGGGCTGTACCACTTTGTTCTGGAACTTGGTTGGGAGGAGAGGACTGTACCACCCTGTTTTGGGTGGGGAGGGGAAGGACTGTACCACCTGTCACAGTTGGAGGTGGGGGGCAAGGATTTTAAGGTTTCACACCTGAGGGGTGGGAATGTACCACCCTGCCCTAGGGTGGGGCCGATAAGATGATCTCATTCCTGCAGATCTGAGATTATGACTGGCACCCTGTTTTTTGGGGGGGGGAGGGGTGACTGCACCATTATGTCCTGAGGGGGTTGGAGACTATACCACCCTGTCCCAAACCTCGGGGGTGTGAAGACTCTGCCACCTTGTCCTCAGCGTTGGTGAGGACTGTCTCGCCATCTCTGACCTAGGTGGGAGAAGACTATACCACCCTGTCCCAGACATGGGGGGCATGAGGACTGTACCATTCTCATGGGGGGGGCCAGGGGTGAGGACTGCACCATTATCCCAAAGCTGTGGGGGAAGAGTTATGCTAGGTGTCCCAGACTTTGCGGGGGGGAGGGGGCGATGACTATATGATGATGTTCCAGATCTGTGGGGGAAGGGAGGACTGTACCACCTGTTGGGGGCAGGCTCATGGCCAGGGCTGTGTGAGCCCCTCTGTCCCACAGGTGCTGTTCACAGGTGTGGTGGATGCGGCAGGTGAGCAAGCGGTGGTAGCGCTGGGCGGGACCTTGGCCGACTCTGTTTTCGAGTGCACCCACCTGGTGACCGACCGCGTCCGCCGCACGCTCAAATTCCTGTGTGCTCTTGCTCGCGGCGTTCCCATCGTCACCCCTGCCTGGCTTGACCAGGTACCAGTGGCCTCACTCCTGACCCACAGCGCCCCCTGACCTCCCACCCCTATTCAAATAGGGACCGAGAGAGACTGCAGGCAGGGCCTCGGAGTGGGTGGGGCTAAGGTGGGAGGTGGGGCTAGAGTGGGCGGGGCTGAGGTAGGGGTTGGCAGTGTTGGAGAGCAGGTGGCACTCGGAGTGGGTGGAGCCGAGCTAAGGCAGGGACAGGGCTAAGGTGGGGTGGGTGGAGCTATGGCTGGAATGGGCAGAACTAAGGGGGGTAGGGGTGTTGGAGTGGGCGGGGCTACAGCCAGGAGTAGGCAGGCTTTAGAGAATGGTGGTATGGACAGTCTAGGAGGGGGCGGAGCTAGACTTGGGGTGGCGCTTGGGCAAGGCAGGGGCAGTGGGAGGGACTTTTCCTTGGGAGGGCCACTGCCTAGTCAAGCTGAGGGAGAAGAGAGGCCTGGTCATGACCCTGTTTCCTCGCCAGAGCAAGCGCAGCCACTGCTTCCTGGAGCCCAGCGGGTTCGTGGTTCGAGACCCAGAGCAGGAGGAGAACTTCGGGTTCAGCTTGACCCAGTCGCTGCGGCGGGCACGACGTGGGGCCTTGCTCCAGGTGGGTGCCCAAGTTCCCTCTTATACCCCTGGCCAGGCAGCCTTTGGGTCTCCATCCCCTCCCCCCTTTTTAAGTGTTCCCATCTCCTTCAGAGGGTCCGCCCCAGCTTTGAGGGTTTGCCTGTCTGACTAGGCAACCCCACCCCACCCCACCCTTGCCTAGGCTCCACCCCCTCATGCCCCATTGCCTCTTCCGCCTGCTGAAGAAGCCCTGTCCCTCCGTCAGGCCGTGCCCCCTTTTCAGGTAATGATGGGGAATCCCTGCCAGCCTTAGACCCAGCCTCCTTTCCAGACCCTGTAGATCAGTGGTCTCCAGCCGTTTTAAGTAGAAGATCACCTTTTGGCATTTAAAAGCAAACCAAGATCTAACCCCGCCCCCCACCCCTGCCCAGCAGGTAAGTCTGTGGGGAGGGAAGGAGGAGGGGAGATTGAGGCAGAGGGAGAGCAGATGATTATTTGGCGGTGCGCCTCCCCAGCAAGCAAGTCAGTGGGAGAAGGACACCCGAAAATTCACCGTAGCCCCGTCCCAGCACTGCCGTCCTGCTTAGCCTGAGCAGTGCGTGGCACTGCCACACCTGCTTGGGGAGGGGAAAGCAGCACCACGCTCTGCTTGGTCCGGGTGGCAGTGCTGGTGCTGGGAGCAGAGGCTCTGGTGAATTTTTCGGTGCCTGCAGCCCCCCTCATAGCTCTGCTCCTAGCGCTGCCCAGTGTGCAGATCCAGAGGCACCTGCCCCTTGTGCCCTCCAGGGCTGTGCACCCCCTTGGCTGTTGGCCCGTGCCCCCTCCCTCCTGCCTGAGCTGCCCTGCGTTTTTGGGGGTGAGGCACTTGCCCCCTGATCTGTGTGCGGTGGAGGCAGCTGTAGTTGCAGGCTTGGCTTTGCATCCCAAGCGTGGCTGCAGCTGGCCCCAGGAGCAGCCCAATGCCACGTGGTGCGTCCCGCCTCCAGGCTTAGCCTCATCCCCTGCCCACTTGGTGTGTAACATCAGGCCAGTCCCAGGCAGACTGTAGCAGGACTCGGGGCACAAAGCCCAGCCTGCAACTGTAGCTGAATGCACACAGAGAGGGGGGCACGTGCCCCTCAGGGCCTCCACTGGCGTGCGCACAGTGGCAAGAGCCCCCCTGCACCCCTGGACAAGCTGCCTGGGCTCCATCCTCTCACCACGCGCCTGGCCGGGGCCCCACTCAATTTACCCCTGCTCCTGCCTCTGCAGCACCGTCCCTCACTGGGGCCTCAGTTGGGCTCCCCCCGCTTCCCTCCCCCATGGACTGATCTGCTGACTGGGGTTGGGGCATGTGTGTGCTTACCCCCCTTCCCCCCCCCCCACCATGGGATAGACTTGAAGAGGCCTTGATCCACTGGTTGGTGACCACTGTTGTAGATCTAAGTAGCCCCACCCCCTTTTCAGATGTCATGGATCTGAGAAGCTCCACTCCTCCCTCCAGCTAGCATGGTGTCGGGTTGGTCCCTCTGACCTCTCTCTCCCTCCAGGGCTATGAGATCCACGTCACCCGCCATGTCCAGCCAGAGCCTGAGCGAATGAAAGAGTTAATAGTCTGCAGTGGGGGTCTCTTCCTACCCAGAATGCCGCGGGCCTACAAGGTGGGGGTTGCAGGTTGGGAGTGACAGGCATCATGGGTGGCAGGGAGCTGTGGGTTGGGAGTGAGGGGTACTGACAGGGGATGGGGGGGATGCGAGTCGGGAGTGAGGGGTACTGGCAGGGCTGCGGGGGTGGAGACTGCAGGTTGGGAATGAGGGGCACTGCCTGACCCCTACCTGGCGCCTCCACAGCCCAAGCGCCTGGTGCTCTCATGCGCTGCCGACCTGCCCTGCTGCCGCCCTGCCCTGGCCGTGGGTCTGCCTGTGGCCTCGGCGGAGTTCCTGCTCACCGGGGTCCTGAGGCAGGAGGCTGAGCTGGGCCCTTACTGCCTGGACCAACCCCAGCCACTGGCAAAGCCATCCCCCTCCACCCGGAAGAGGAAGGGAGCAGCTGGCTCCTCTGGAACCACCAAGCGCCGGCACTGACAGGGTTAATGCCCTGGGGGGTTGGGGGGGGCTGTTCCTATAGATGACTATATTTTTCAATAAAGTGACTTTTGCAGGAAAAAAAGGTGTTGGTGTGAAGTGAGAGGGCAACTTAAAATAATACAGCCTTAAGTATTGCCAGCAATTTTTTTGTCATATAAAGTAATTGTAATAAATCTGTTACTGTGTACTGCTGACAGGTTGTCTGTGTACCAGTAGTGGTACCTGTACTACCGGTTGGGAAGTGTTGCTCTAGACCAATACAGCCACAACTCGGACACCTGGACTCCCTAGCAGCTGGGGTTCCTGGCACGAACCTGCCCCCCATGGGTGTCCCCCCCCCACATAACCTTTGACCCAACCCTATTTTGGGGTGTGGCCCTTTAATGCCCTCCCCTGCCTGCGGGTGGGAGCTGGCGTCCTCCCCTCCCCATCAGGCCCCTGCTTGGGCACTGCTTGAGCCTCCAAGCCCAGAAGTGGCACCTCGAGAGGCACCGTGGGAGCATAGAGGGGCGGGTGGCGTCAGACGAGAGCAGCTCCTGCCCGCGGTCTGCCACAGCACGGTGTGGTGGAGCCAAATGAGAGCAAGAGTGTTCACACCACGTCCTCCACACCATGGCAGCCCGTGTGGAGCAGCGAGTGAGGCGGCAGTGAGGACCGTGGTGCACGCCGCAAGGAGGAGCGGGCTACAGCGTCCATGTGGGGTCCTCCACATCACGGCGGTCAGTTACTGGCCTGAGGCACCGATGAGTAGATAACGCCCCAAAGGGGCTAGAGTGTACCCTTGCGCTCCTCCATACCGGTCACTGCCTTGCAAGAGCGGGGTGGGGGAGACACCCGGGAGAGAAGCAGAGAAGCCCCCAAAGGCAGGGCTAGAGTGGTTGCTTTCAGTCTTCCCAACATGGCACCCCCTTGCCCCTCTACCTAACGGATGACCATAGACACTAAGGGTGTGTATAGGGAGGGCAGGAGGGGCTACTTCCAGGCCTCCTCTGTCCCATGAGCCCCTGAGGCCCCTAGGCCTGGATGGCGGGGAGAACCCACGTGTCTTGAAGTGGGCAGTCAGGGGCTGTTGTGTGTCGGCTGCCCACCGCAGTGCCCGCCTCTGGACACCTGGGTTCTCCAGATGTGTGGGGGAGCCCCTCCCCCCCAGCAGAGATTACAACACCCAGCAGCCTTTGCGTACGCCCCTGTCTTCGAATGTTGACCTCACAATCTCCCTCCCCACCACCTCCTGGTAGCTAAGTTGGCCCTCTGGTGGCATGACCTACATCCTCACTGGTCTCTCTCCACCCAGTTAGAACTTTCCACTCAGCCAGATTCCAAGGGTGGAATCTTGGCCTCCCCAACATTCTACCCTTAAAGGACCCGCTGCATCCTAGCAGCCAGGCAAAGACAGCTTCCAAATGCCAGCTGAGGCACAGCTTGCTGCCTGGTGGGTGCCACCAGTGGTGCCCAGGTGCTGCCTCATGTCCTGTTCCCATGGGGGCCCAGATGTGCTGGGGGGGGGGGGGGGGGGTGATGGTTCTGGCTACTGCCAGCACGGGGTGGTATTGGGGTCAAAAGGATGCTAGGTAGCATTTTGCAAGTCTTAAGAATTAACCTTCAGTTGACTCGGGGCCAACAGCGTCACTCTGCTTGTAAAGCTCATGGTGGATTAACAGGAGAGTCACTATCAAGTCCAGGGAAGGCGCTTGCGACGCGTTATGTGTATTGCGCGAGTGCCTGATGAATTGCGTAATAAATTTAAACTGGCCCCGTGGCCATGGGCGAGGTGAGATCAGCTGCGAGGACAAAGTGATTGTTACATAATGAACTGATGAATCGCGCCATAAGTCTAGACGGGCAACAGGATCAAAGTAACGATCACACGATAACTGTGACTGTCTAGTGGTGAAAAGAATCGACCAGCCATGAAGTCAGCGCTTGAAGATATGTAACAACTCTGTGGCTGGTTTTGATCTGGCTTTAATTTGAACATGTAGCAGGGCCTGTATCGATCCCTCTGCTCTGTACCGCATTGATGAGGCCTCTCCTGGAGCCCTGTGTCCTGTTTTGGGCCCTGCGCTTGAAGAAGGATGTGGAGAGATGGAAAAAGTCCAGCTCAGGGTCACGAATGATCAGGAGCCTGGGAGATGAGACTGATGAACAGGGATCCTGGTTTCCTCTGTTTAAAAATTTCAGCTTCTCTGATTAAAATCCCCCCAATCAGTCACTCCCCACCCACAGCGCCCTGGTCAATGCTGGTGCTCTCGCTCCCCATCCACAGCGCCCCTTACCCCACAGGCCTGCTGGAGGGGGCCCACAGCTGTCAGGGCTACAGGGCCAGGGACCCAGGTGCACAGCCCTTGCCCCCCGCAGCAGTGCCCTAGCCCCAGGGGCCGCCTGCGGGAGGCAGTGGCTGCTGCGCCAGGGCAGAGCAGAGCTTGGAGCCTGCCTCCCCCTCCCCTGCGGGCAGCATGGCCAGAGCGAAGCCCATGGGCGGGGGGAGGGGGTGCTGGCTACAAATGGACTCCCAGGATCCTTAAAATTCTGGCTTATGAGATGGAATGTGCAAAACTGAGAGCGTTAAAACCCATGAATGCAACCCTTCAAATTATGAGGGGCACTGTCTCTCAAATACCCTCCTCCCCACCCCCAGGCAGGGATGATGCAGCCTTGAGCAGGGGGCTGGACTAGATGTACCCTTGCGAGGTCCCTTCCAGCCCTGCTTTGCTGTGATCTAGTGCCAAGCCAGGGGTCCGTCCAGGCCTGTCTCTCACTGAGGACATTACCACCAGCTGCAGATAATAGCTCTGCACACCCAGGCCAGCCTGTGCCTTTGGTCCCAGCCCTTCCTGATTGTGTTGACCCCTATCCTATTCTCTCCTTAACTTTCTCCTTTCCAAACCAGAGGTTGGTGCTCCCTGGGAAAGGAAATCAGTCCCGTATCCAGCAGTGACCCTAAAAAGCCAATATAATATATTGGGCAGCATTAAGAAAAGAATAGAAATCAAACCAGAGAACATTGTTATGCTATTATACATGTCAGTGGGACTCCCACATCTGAAACCTTGTGCCATTCAGGTTCCTGCATCTCCAAAAAGGATGCTGTACAATTAGAAGAAGTTCAGAGAAGGGCAGCCCAAAGGATTAGGGGCCTGGAGCTGTTGCCATACCAGGAGAGACTAAAAAGGCTCAGACCCTTCTCCTTGGAAAGCAGCAGGCTGAGTGGGGGTAGGATAGAGGTATGGACCAAATGAACAGGGAACCGTTGTTGACTGAGTCCTACAGAACTAGACCTTGGGGGCACCTGCTGAGATTCGTAGGTGGTAGGTTTAAAACTAACAAGCTAAAGGATTTTTTTGACCCAACACATTGACGGATGGCATTTATTGTTATGGGAAGTGGTGGAGATAGCACAACTAGGTTCAGCAGGGGACTGGATAAATTCAGAGAAGCTAGAGCTATTCTTGGCTGTAGAGTAGGAAGGTCAAAGATGTTTCCTCTGGTGTCTCAGACCCAATGAGGTGGATGCTAGGAAGGGTATTGAAGAAGAGGAAGCTCATGAAAATCATAGAGAAGTCGGGCTGGAAGGGAGCTCTATAGGTCATCGAGTCCAGCCCCTGCCTTGCTGTAGAGATACTCAGGTCAATGTTCTCCCTCTGGCGTTGTCAGACCAGCCTATTTGTTGGGCTGTGGGTCTCGGCCCACCAGGAGAACATCAGGCCTCCGTGTCGAAGACAGGATACCAAGCTAGATGGATCATTGGTCTGACCCAGTTTTATGTCCTTATTCCAGGCACTGCGTGGCATCCTGCTTACGCTGCACAGCGGTACAGCCTCAGCATCTCCACCTCATTACATTGGCATGCTCCAAGGATGTGGCCTCCAGCAGTGCCGTAGCAAGGCGGGGCCAAGTGGGGCGACCGCCCTGGGTGCCGAAGCGAAGGGGACGCCAAGAGGCACTGCCCAGCTGGGGCGGGCACAGGACGGAGCCGTGAGGGACTTATCTGGGGAGATGGGGATGGGAAAAGGGTGGCTTCTGCTGCTGCGTACACTCCTTGCAAGCATGGGGGGGTGCCCCCCCGATCTGTGCAGGGGGCTAGGGCGGGCTGCCACTGCGGGGTTTGTCCCAGGCATCAAAATTTGGTGCGTCAGCACTGGCCTCTAGCGTGGATCTACCTAAGCCACGTTCTGGCTTCCAGATCTCCGTGAGTCTCCCCAGCCTGGGCAGCCCCTCCCCCCAGCCTATTTCCCCCCCCCCCCCCCCCCCCCACCCCCTGGCCACTCAATTTTCCTTCCTTTCTCCTCTTTCTCCCTGCCACGCATTTAATTAGCTCATAGAGCACACTGTTATGCATGCATGTGTCATGGGGTTGTAATTTCTGGGTTCATCCTGTGCCTCAGGTACCTGCTGGTTGTTGCTGGGGGCTGTAGGGGCCAGAAAGAAATATTTATTCCCCTTAAAGGCAGAACCTGGCATCTGATGCAGTGGTTAGTTCTTGGTTTGGGGCCTTCCTTTGAAGCCTCAGAGAGCAGCTGGCTATTTCCAAGCTGAAACATTAAGGAAAAGGGGGGTAGCGGCAAGATGACACAAAGTGATTCCAGGTGGGAAAGACCCAGGTGGACTGCGAGGAACTACAGAAGGATCCTGCATGATTGAGTGACTGGGCAATGAAATGGCAGATAAAAATCCAGCATTGATAAGTGTAAAGTGATGCAAATGGGCAAAAATAACCCATGCTTTACCTATTATGGGCTCTACATGAGCTGGTACCACACAGGAAAGAGATCTGGGAGTAATTGTGGACAGCTGGCTAAAAAATACCAGCTCGATGGCTAAAGAAGAGAATTGTAAATGAAACAAAGTCTCAGGTTTCCCCTTTATAAATCCATGGTGCCCCCACACACTGAAGACTGTGCCCAGGTCTGGTCCCCGCATCTCAAGAAGGAGTGAGGGGCACGGCCTCTGAATCAGGGCTTCCTACACCTTAGATGCTGGAGGCTGCAAGTGAGAAACCATGGCTAGCCCTGGTCAGACACAGTTTACTCTCCCTTCCAGCATGTGCTGTCTGCCATGGTGTGACACAAGAGACTGGGCAAGACAGACCTGTGGTCTGACCCAGTATATAGCACTTCTGTGCTTAATTCAGTGTGGAGGAGATGGCTTGGTGCCGTGAAGGAAGGAGCTGGTAGTTCGGATCCAGGACTCCTAGGTTTCATCCATAGATCACTAGTTCTGGGATCCAGGACTCCTGGAAGTTTCATCCTAGCAGCTTGGCTAAAATGCTAGGGGACCCCAGCATCAAAAGCCTATGTTCCCTCTCTGCAGCTACATCCCCATGGGTTTGCTCCCCCCAGAGTAGTTCATGCCCTGAGTGCAGCCAGGCAGGGTCTGTTGCCCCCTTATGAGCTCACAAGGACCCTCCCATTCTGACCTCACGATGATGTCACTCCCTGACTACCTCCTAGGGCCCAGGGACCCTCAGGTGGGCAGTTGCCAAGAAAGAGGTGGAGGAGGGAGGTTGTTGTATCTTCTGCTCCACCACCCTGGCAACTTACCAGTATGGATTTTCTCATTGAATTCATCCTGGTTATACTGGGAACCCAAGTAGCCTTTTGGCTTTTGGATTTGCAGGTAGGTTGGGGGGGGGCAGAGGGGAGGAGGCTTCTGGGCTTTGCTGGTTGGCTCCTCCTCTCCTTTCTGCTCCATGTGTCAGGATGTTCTTAACCCTCTTTTAGAGGCAGGGGAAACACCCTGGATCTGGGTCAATTAAGGCAGTTTCCTTGAGCGTTCTTGGGGATAACTGTTCCCCTGGCATGGTTTAGTACCCGCCTCGGTGTTGGGGCTTCAAGCCCACTTTTATGGAAATGGGAGGCTCCTCCCTAGCTTGCATCTGCGGCCGTATGTATGACTGAGGGCAGGCGAAACTTGGGGGCATCTTAACACCAAGTCTCTGGGCTTGTGCCTACATGTAGGATGCCCGCCAAAAGACTTTGGAAATATCTGAAGCCCCTGGCAGGGGTGGAGGACGTTTGCCAGTTGTAGGGCCACTTATGGTTTGGACTGACTCATGAATTTAGACTCGATTCGGCTGGTTTGGCTTGGGACATGAAACATTTCTTTTAATAAAACCTGAACTAAACAAAACAAAAACTGTTTTTAGAGGCGTTGGGTGTCGGCTGCAACTGAGGCCGGGGATGGTGACAGGGCTGTGCTAATGCTCCTGCTGGGACGACAGGCTCCTGGCTAGAGGGTCTTGTCCCTCTGCTCAGGGTCCCCGTGGGGATGGTGGGACCTGCCGGGCGGGCACCAGTTCTCCGGCCCTGCGGGGTCCAGGGAGCTGCCCTCTAGCCCGATGCTCTCTGTGTGTGCAGAGCATTCGTTGGAGGCCGAGGCAGATACTGGGAAGAGCCAAGCTGGGAGGTGAGTAGCCTCGGGCCCTGGCCTGGGGCAGGGGCAGGAAAGAGCACGGCCCCCTGCCTCCTCCCAGCCCACGGGAGCCACGGAGGAGCAGCCAGGGCCCCGCTCACAGGCTGGGGGTGCCGGCTGGGGAGGGGCAGAGTCTCCCCAGGCCCACGCCAGCTCCTTCCTCTCTCCCTTACAGCAGCTTGGGGACACGTGGAGGAGACACCACCACGCCAGTGCACACAGTAAGCACCACCCCGTGCCCCTGCAGCCTCCCGGGGCCTGAGAGACCCCTTTCTGCCAGGAATGGGGCTGGCTCAGGAAAGGGAGGAGGGGAGGGGGCAATGCAGCCATAGGAGATGCCCTCCTCTTTGTCCTGCAGATGCCCCATGCCTGGGCACAGGCTCAGCCTCGAGCGCACACTGCAGCTGGTGGAGAGGAGGCTCCAGCACATGACCTGGCACCTGATAAGAGATCTGAACCCGTAAGAGCTGAGTGGGGAAGGTGCGGGGTGTCTCTGAGGGGCCCTGAGGCCTGTTCCCAGGGCGGACCTGGAAGCCATGTTTTCTGCGGTCTTTGGGAGGACACGGCCCTGCCCCACGTCCCCCAGGGTCTGGACCGTGTGGGGCGGGGCGGAGGGGACGTGCCCTGCCCCGCATCTCATCTCTGCCCCCCGTCTCCTCTCTGCCACAGGCCCAGACCTGCATGTCCTGCACCATCCTGGATCTCCGAGGAGCCCGAGGAAATGGAGGACCCTGATGCTGCCTTCATGCAACCTCCCAGCCATGCTGCCGTGGAGGATGCCTACGGGGCCGTTGCTGTTGACCTGCCTAAGGGAGACCTTTGTGCTTTTGGAGGAAGATGGCGTGGCTCTCCCCAGCCCAGTCTGGCACCCCCTAAGTCCCCACCAGGACAGGCAGATGGGTGTCAGAGTCAGCCCATGCCTGTGCCAGTGCTGGAGCCGGCAGTTGCCGAGCATCTGGACTTACACATCCGGTGCCTGGAGCTGCAGCGCCAGCTGGGCCTCCCCAGCCCGGATGCCAAGTCACTGGCCCGTCTGATCCCCCCAGTGCCGCTCCGGTGCCCCCGTCCCACGTACGCTGAGAGACACCGGCTCCGGAAGAGCATCTCCCGCACCCCTTGGGATTCCCGCGCAGCCCTGCGGGTCTCGCACCCGCTGCCCGCCCTGCCTGAGGAGCCGCCACAGTGTGAGGAGGCCGAGGCTGTGAAGACAGAGGAGCCACAGGTTAAAGCCATGCGGCCTCCGCGATTGGACAGCCAGGAGCCCTGTGTCTGCCTCCCAAAGCCGTTGCTCTGCCTGGCCCCGAGGCTCATGAGCCTCCCTGAGGCTGCCCTGAGCCAGCCCACGCCCCATGCTGACGCCAGTCTGCAGCCTTCTTTCCAGCAGGGGAGCCCGGAGACACAGCCTCCACTGGCCCGCGGGTCCCAGGGGATGGCTCTGTGTGGGAAAGAGACTCCCTCAGCCGCCCAGGGCCATCCTCGGGGAAAGCCTTGCAGTGCGGCTGAGCCAGAGAAGGGCCCAGAGCACCGCCACCACCCCCCGAACCCCTGCAGGCCACTGGGGTGCACCAGCCTGCAGTGGAAGCTGCACCTCCTGGCCCCAGAGCCTGCGGGCAAGCAGGATCCTGCAGACACCACCGTGTTGCCAGGGGAAGTCAGCACCAAGGTCCCAGACCCATCTGAGGATGTTTGTGCTTCCCAGGAGGTGTCGGAGCGGCACCTGGTGGGGAAGCAGCTGCAGGAGGTGACCGAGGAGCCAGGCCCGGCTTCTTGCCTAATGCCTTCAGGGGCAGAGACTGACCCAGAAAAGAAGGACATGTCCCACCCATGGGGCACCACCAACGAAGATGCAACAAGCAGCACCAGATGCCTCCTTCCCACCCCAGTGAGAGGCCGCCATGGAGGAAGGGAGCGGTGGAGCCTGGAGCAGCCCAGGAAAGGCACCCAGCTGCCCCCTGCCTGGCACCCCAGAGGGCAGAGGGGGGCACCCAGCGGGCAGCCAGTGGCAGCTGGGAGCCGAGAGCTGCATCAGGCTGGTGGGCAGGCGCCTGACCTCCCCTACGTCTGTGGCCTGGAGGGAAAGCCAGCCCGTGCGGTCTGGCTGGGAGACACTGGGCAGCTTGGTGCCAGCTGCAGCCTGAAGGAGCTTCAGGGGCTGCTCCAGAAGATCACAAGGGTCATGGCAAGAAGCCCCAAGGCCTCAACAAGCTCCATGGCTGGTGCAGGAAGGGGCCTCCAGCAGCGCAGCCTTGAGACCAGCTGGGAACGGGATCAACTGGTCTCCCAGCTGTCCCCAGGCTCAGAGATATCCCCGGGGACCGATGTCCCATTATCCCAGATCTCCATGCCTGCGTGGAGGCACCGACCAGCCTCAGTGCTGCCCCCAGAGCCAATCCACAAGCCTGGTGGGGGAAGCAGGATGGGACCCAGTCAGGGGAGACCCCCTGGCTCCAGCCAGCCCCAGCAGGGAAAAGCAACCCATGCTAGCAGCACGAGGGCTGTGGCAAGAAAAAGCCTAGCCGGCACCCCTGGAGACACCGACAGGCTCCCCAGGGAGAGGGGAAGGGGTGCAGGGCCAGGCCCTTGGCCGTGGAAGGAGGGAGGGACCAAGAAGTGCCCTGTGGGGGCAGCCAGGCCTGGACCCAGGCCAGACCACGTAGAGCCCCCTGACCTGGCGCAGCTCCTGGCCTCCATCCTGACCTCCCTCAGCGCTCATGACCTGCAGCTCCAGTTCGTTGCTGACCTGCTGAAGAAGCAGTGCCCCCAGGGTGTCAGTGCCATTTGCCCCCACCAGGCCCCTGTGCCAGCTGCCTTCTCCACCCAGCTGGATGTCCAGGCTCAAGGCCAGGTCCGCGCCCACAAGATGAGCCTGAGCTACAGGCTAGATGCCCCCGGCGGGCCAGCTCAGGAGGGGCCGCCCACAGGGGGCTCCCGGGGGACACGGAAGGGGGTGAAGGGTCAGGCGAAGGCAGGGACATCTGAGCAGGGGGGGGACAATGCCACGAACGTCTGGCTCCGCACATCCCAAGCCCCGGATGGGGTCTATCAAACGTGTAGCAAGAAGCAGGGGAGGAAGCCAGGTGGCTCTTTGGGCCCTGGCGGCTGCCAGGGACCCCTTGAAGAGCCTCAGCGCTCATCTCCAGGGGACCCCTTGCGTCCTTCCAATCTGGACCAGAAGCCCCTGGAGAGAGGGAGCCAGAGGCAGGACAGGAGGCTGAGGAGAGCTTCCCATGAACAGCCCCAAACTGTCTCTGTCGGCACCAGCACCGCAGACTTCCCCCAGCAGATGGACGGAGCCACTTCTCTCCTGGCCACCAAAGAAAGGAAACGCCAGACCAGGACCTCATCGGTGCCCAGAGAAAAGGTCCCTTTGTGCCGCCGCTTCCTGAGGTGCCTCCAGCGCACCTTCTCCAAGCTCTGCCTCACCATGAGGGCCCGGCTGTCCCGGGATCCACGGAACAAGGTCCCCAACGTCAGGCTCACAAAGCCTCCCTTGCGCCATCAGGCCTCCAAGGTGGCGCCCCATTGATACCTCCCAGTCCCCACCTGCCTGCGGGGAGGGACACCCAGGAATCCACCTTCTCCCTGGGCTCGGGCAGGTGCTCACCCTCCTGGTCGTCTTCTTCTAGGGCACTGTCTCTCTTAGTAAAGGTTGTTCTTGATGAATGTGCTCCAGGTGTTTTTCTTGCGCCCATTTCCCCATGGATGAGGTCAGACAGGGGATTCACTGCTTTCGTGGGTGCTGATTTCTGTGAAATCATGAAGGGTGCAGAGAAAGGGAAGAGGTGCCGAGCCATGAGAGCCTGAAGTCAGTCAGACGGCAGGTTCTAGACGAAATAAGATGGAAAGAGGCTTGTGCTCTGTCTGTCTGTCTGTATATATATTTGGAAAGCTTATGCTCTCTGTGCATATTTGTCTTATTTAATTAGTTTATAAAGGTGCAACTCTACCTTGCTTTATTACTGAAGGAATCAATGGCCCATTGTTCTTCACTTCACAGGTGTAAGGTGCTAACGTTTCTCTCTCCTTAATGCTCCTGACTGATGAAACTAACCTTTCTTAGGGGGAAATTTGTTCTCTGCAACTTCAATTTCTTCTCCTATTTCACAGCTCTTTAGCCATTTTGAAGATCAGAGGACCTCTTTCTTCAAGAGTGAGTGACCCAGGAAATGCCACACTCTGTGTATCAGAACCGGACTAATGTATCTCTTCTAGATTTATGGAAATCTTTTTCACCATCTCCTGCCATCGTGGATCTGGGGTGAAAATAACAGTGCTGGGGGGATGTGGGGGACAGGGGTGAGTTGTGTGTGTGTGTTTGTGTGTGTGTGTGTGAGTGTGTGTAGGTCTACTCTAGCAAGAAGGGGCTGATAAGGGTCTGTCCTTCACCTGGTAGCATCAATATCCCTATATTTGAAGTAGCACGGGGGGATCTTCAATGCCCCGATATCTGCTGGTGAAAGTGCTTTAGCTGAAGGGACACAAGGGGGTGCTGGACCACCACATGAAATACTTGGTCAATGGAATAGGCAGATCACTGTTAAGGGGCAGGGATTTCCATGAGGGATATCTTCTGTTGGACTGCCTGCATGGTTGGGATTGATTTAGACCAGCTTTAGGTTCAAGGCATTCATTCTTCAGGAAAGTAACGGTCAAGTATTTGAAGGATGCATTTGTTTGAAGAGGGAGGAGAGAGACTTGAATTGAGAGCACATTTGATACTTATGCTAATTTCCGCCAACAAGTAGCTAACTTACTGTGAAACGATGGGAAATTGTAAAATATTGTAATTAACTGAATCTCAGTTGGTGCCAGGTAAGTGTAAATGGGAATGATATTTAGGAAAGCAGGGTAGGGAGTGTGAAGAGGATAACAAGGTGATCGCAGGTAGCCGGCATGGATTCCCCAAGGGCAAATCATGCTTGACCAACGTGATTCCTTCCATGATAAGGTGACAGGCTCTGGATGTGGGGAGAGTCATAGATGTGATAGACCTTGACTTTAGCAAGGCTTTTGGACCCTGTGGTCCCCTCTATACATTACAGGTACCACACAGTTAACTGTTTAATTACCCATTTATCTTAAAACCTGCAGCATATTTTCATCTCTAGCTAAAAACCTGCACTCATGGGTGTTCAGATGAACTCAGGTGTGGAAATAATTGACAGTGAAGTATTGGAGGCACTGCCGACACACGCAAGAAGGCTAGCTTTTGTTTTGTGAATCTGAATGAGACGCACATTTAATTACAGTGATTACAAGACTAGTGACACTATATTTTTTTGACTCTTGCCTAGCTTGTTGTGGTTTTTAACCTTTATATATAATATAGCAAATAAATATACATCCCACTAGTTGTATGCATTTTTGCTTTGATCTTAGAGTGAATACTGTATCGCTGGCCCCTAGCATATTAGTAAAGCTTCTAGTTTGTCTTTAACTGGGGAAAATGTGCACTGTGGTCATGGGGGGAACTAGGATTTAGGAAAAGTGGGGAGCACAGCCACACAGCATAGTCATACAGAGCACAACACATTTTTTTCCATTTAAAGAGAAACTAGATGCTGCACTAATATGCGCTATAATATTTCATTTAAGATCAAAGTAAAAGGATATAATTCCTGGAATGTGCACTAGATTACATGTGATTTTAGCAATAATAATTTGCTGGATTATATATAAAGTTTAAAAAGCAACACAAGAAACTGGATGAAAAATAGTCAAAATAGCACAAAGATCTTGCATCATTAGTTCTGTAGTCATTATCGTTAAATGTACGCAGCTAATTTCAGATTCATAACACAAAATCTAGCCACCTTAAGCATCTTGATGTGCCTCCAATACTTCACTGTCAGTCATTTCTACACCTGGGTTCATACAAGCACATGTGAAGGAAGGCTTTAAGCTAGAGCTAGAAAAACATTGTGTAGTGCTGCTACAGGTTACCAGCTGGGGCATGTCTCTATTGGGGTTTTGCAGCTCATGCTAAAGCCTGCACTGCTGTGGTTTTGTCCTTGTGAGCCGGTCCAACCTCCACCCATGTTGCAATCGCCTTTCTTGACAAGGCCTGAATTCCTTTACTATCTATAGCTTTCCTGTCATCTCAAACCCTTGCCTGGGTGAGAGGTACCCACACGTGGCAGAGAGAATCTGAGACAACGTGAGTGGCAGGGGACGGGGGTGGGGGTGCTATTATTCGCACAATGACCTTCATGTACAGAGAAACCAGCTTGGAACTTACCATATCTTCTTGCAAACCCCATGCCCTGGGATATAAGATGCACCTTTATTTTGAAAGGCAGAAGGAAGGGAAAATAACAGCTCTTTCTTTGTGATAATTGGACACATCTACATGTCAAAGCAATACATTCCAGCACATGTTGCACCAGCATTTATTGCATCTGGACACACCATTTGAACATGCACTGGGGACTGCAGCACGTTGAGCCAGGCTGAAGCTGCCCCTGCTGGCATGGCTTCTCCAAGGGCTGCTCCAATCTAGTCCAGTGTGTTGTGGAGGGGCTGGCTGGGGCACAAGGGTGCTACAGTGTGGGGCTAGCCAGCCATATTGAAACCCCAAACTCATGCCCCAGCTAGCCCTATCGGCATCTACATGTGGGTTGCTGTGGAGTGAAAAACTTCACCGTAAGATAGTATTTGTATTTACAAACGCTATCCTGCTGTAGAGTTAATTAGTTTACTCCTTCCTAATAGCACTGCACATGTAGACATTGAGAAGTTTACTGCAGAGCTATTTAGGCAACTGCAATAATGTGTACATTGGCACAGCCTCGTCACCATCCCCACCCGTGGCTGCAACCAGTACCCAATGCCTTTGAGGGAGGTTTAAGAGCAGCCTGACACATGGAGCAGGACAAAGGAGATGGAGGAAACCAGCAAACCACGGGAATCTATGGTAGAAAGAATCATAATTCTCTAGACCTTTTGCAAATGCAGGCATTCGTATGTGTGTATTTAATACTAGTGGATCCAGCCCTTTGAACACTTAAGTACAACAGGGGATGTGGAGGCAGGAGATGGAGAGAGTCTAGAAGCTACAACAACGAGACATGCAGCAGTACACCGCAGGTAAGTACCAAGGGGCCCTTTGGGCATCAGAAGGGGGTGGGGGCACCAAAGGCACCATTCGGAGGGCTCCAGTGCCTTTGTACTAAAGCCTGGAGCATGGGGAACAAGCAGGAAGTCCTCGCACTACCGCTTGCAGATAATAACTTCGATTAAGTGGGGCTAATGGAAACCTGGTGGGACCCTACCCATGGCTGGGCGGTACAAATTGAGTGCTACAGGTTGTACAGAAGGGACAGAGTAGGGAGGAAAGGGGGAGGGGTTGGTCTCTATGTAAAGGAGCATTATACATCTACCCTAATCAAAATGGGATCAGAGGAGGAGAAAGTTGATTCATAGATTCATAGATGTTAGGGTCGGAAGGGACCTCAATAGATCATCCTGCATAGGCAGGAAAGAGTGCTGGGTCTAGATGACCCCAGCTAGATGCTCATCCAACCTCCTCTTGAAGACCCCCAGGGTAGGGGAGAGCACCACCTCCCTTGGGAGCCCGTTCCAGACCTTGGCCACTCGAACTGTGAAGAAGTTCTTCCTAATGTCCAGGCATTATGGGTTAGGATACACGGAGATACATGGAGATTGTGGGGAAAGGGGATTGGTGGGAGGTGGGGGCCTGCTACAGACCACCACATCAAGAGGAAAAAGATAGACTTGCAATTCCTGAGGCATCTTTCAGAAACCATACGGTCTAGGGACATGGTGTCATGGGGGACCTAAACTACCCTGACATGTGCTGGGAGGAGCAGTCAGCCAAATCCAACCATTCGCATAGGTTGTTAACCTGCATGCAGGACCTTCACCTAATGCAGGAGGTATACTGTCCCACTAGCAGAAATGCCTTACTGGACTTGGTGTTGGCTACAGGGGATGACCTGGTAGGGGAACTGCAGATTCGTGGTCACCTTGGGGACAGTGACCACCAATCAATCGAATTCACCATCTGGCACAGGGTGGGTAAGATAACTAGTAGGGTGGAAGTGCTTGATTTTAGGAAGGCTAACTTCAGTGTGCTCAGGAGTGTAGTCAATGATGCACTGCAGGATAGGAGCACTGGAAGATGGGAGTCCAGGAAGGGTGGTCGTTCCTAAATAAAGGAGGCGATCCTTCAGGCGCAGAGCGAGATGATCCCAGTATGAGGGAAAAGGGGGATAGGAGCCAAAAAACTTCCTTGGCACAACAGGGAAATCCAGGGGAGCCTAAGGGCAAAAAAGAAGGCATATAGGTGGTAGAAACAGGGGGAAGCTACCAAGGAGGAGTATACCTACTTGGCCCGCACTTGCAGGGAAGCAGTTAGAAAAGCTAAAGCAACTACAAAGCTGAGGCTGGCAACACAAAATAAATACAACAAAAAGCCTTTTTTTTAGGTATGTAGGGAGTAAAAGGAAGATGCAGGGCAGTATAGGACCCCTTCTGAGCAAAAAGGAGCAATTAGTGACAGGGAGCGGGGACAAGGCTGAGCTATTCAATGAGTTTTTTGCTTCGGTGATCCTGAACAGGGGTCAAGATAAGTCTCCTAATGGGCTCTTAGACGGACATCAGAGGGACACCAGCCCACCAACTATCGACGCTGACTTATAGTTTCACAGTTTCATAGTTGGCAGGGTTGGAAGGGACCTAAGCAGATCATCAAGTCCGACCCCCTGCCATGGCAGGAAAGAGCGCTGGGGTCACACGACCCCGGCAAGGTGTTCATCCAACCCCCTCTTGAAGACCCCCAGGGTAGGAGTCAGCACCGCTTCTCTTGGAAGTTGGTTCCAGATCCTAGCCGCCCTGACAGTGAAGTAGCGCCTCCTGATGTCTAGTCCGAATCTACCCTCTGCTAGCTTGTGACCGCTATTTCTAGTCATGCCCGGTAGTGCTTGGGGAACAGCGACTCCCCCAGTGCCTGCTGGTCCCCTCTGACTAGTTTGTAAATGGCCACTAGATCCCCTCAGCCTTCTCTTGTGGAGGCTGAACAGGTTCAGGTCCTGTAGCCTCTCCTCGTAGGGCCTGCCCTGCTGCCCCCTGATCATGCGGGTGGCTTCCTCTGGACCCTCTCCATGCTGTCCACATCGCTCCTGAAGTGCGGCGCCCAGGACTGGACGCAGTACTCCAGCTGGCGGCTGACCAGTGCCGCATAGAGGGGGAGGATCACCTCCTTGGACCTGCTCAAGATGCATCTGTGGATGCATGACAAGGTGTGGTTGGCCTTCCTGACCGCGTCCCAACACTGTCGGCCCATGTTCAGTTTGGCTTCAATAATGACTCCCAGATCCTTTTCTGCCTCTGTGCTGATGAGAAGCAAGTTCCCCAGCCTGTAGGTCTGCTGCTGGTTCTTCCTCCCCAGGTGCAGCACCTTGCACTTGTCAGTGTTGAAACCCATCCTGTTCTCAGCCGCCCACCCCTGTAAGCTGTCTAGGTCCAATTGCAGTCTATTCCCCCCTTGTAGCGTGCCCACTTCCCCCCACATCTTAGTGTCATCGGCAAATTTGAACAGGGTGCTTTTTACCCCCTCATCCAAGTCGCTGATGAAGATGTCTGAGGACCGAGCCCTGCGGGACCTCACTGCCCACATCTCACCAGGCTGAATAGGACCCGTCCACCACCTCTCTGGGTGCGGCCCCCCAGCCAGTTAGTGACCCATCTGACTGTGTAGGTGTCAATGCCACCGTCCCCTAATTTTTTAACAGGCCCTGCAGGACAGGAAGGTGGGCCCTGCACAGCCCCACGCAGCCTGTTATGTCCCCTGGCCGTGGGGGCTCAGCAGTGCAGGCTGCTTTTCTCCGAGCCATGGGGGCTTGGAGAAACCGGAAGTGCCACAGTGGGCACGTCCCATTTCACTTCATCTTACAAGCCGGCATGCCGGTTAGTGGAGCATGCCAGATTGTGAGATGCCGGTTAACGGAGCTTTTACTGTAGATGGGTCGGTATCGACCTGGAAGGATGCGGGTAGTGGGGTCCCCCAGGGCTCAGTCCTTGGACCTGTACTCTTCAATATCTTCATCAGTGACTTGGATGTGGGTGTGAAGTGTACTCTGTCCAAGTTTGTGGATGATGCTAAATTGTGGGGTGAAGTTCACACCCCGGAGGGTAGGGAACGATTGCAGGCAGACCTGGACAGGTTAGAAAAGTGAGCGGTACACAACAGGATGCAGTACAACAAGGACAAGTGCAGAGCGCAGCACCTAGGCCATAAAAATATCCAGCACACCTCCTGGCTGGGAAGTGACCCTCTCAGCAGCACAGAAGCAGGAAGGGATCTCGGAGTCCTAGTGCACTCCAAGATGAACATGAGTTGTCAGTGTGACGAAATCACCAGCAAAGCTAACTGCACTTTATCATGCATCAGCAGATACATGACAAATAGATCCAAGGAGGTGATGCTCCCCCTCTATGCGGCATTGGTCAGACCACAATACTGAGTATTGCATCCAGTTCTGGGCGCTGTGCTTTAAGAAGGATGTGGATAACCTCGAGAGGGTCCAGAGGAGGGCCACTTGCATGGTTAGGGGCTTACAGGACAAGCCCTACGAGGAGAGACTGAGGGACCTGGACCCCTTCAGCCTCTGCAAGAGAAGGCTGAGGGGTGATCTTGTGGCCACCTACAAATTCATTAGTGGGACGCAGCAAGGGATGGGAGGTGCTCTTTTTATCAGGGCACCTCTTGGGGTAATAAGAAACAATGATCACAAACTGACAGAGCAGATTTAGGCTAGATATCAGGAAACACTTCTTCACAGTAAGGGTGGCCAGAATCTGGAATGAGCTCCTAAAGGAGGTGGTGCTGTCCCCGACCTTGGGGGTCTTTAGGAGAAGGCTGGATAGGCATCTGGCCCCAGCACTCGCTCCTGTCTATGCAGGCGGTCGGACTCGATGATCTGTTGAGGTCCCTTCCAACCCCAGCATCTATGAATCTATGAACCTTTCTTGGTTCTCCGAAGCCATCTGTGAATCAGCCAAATGCAGCAGGGCAACAGGTATTCCCATGGTGTGTGTATTTCATCTGGGTGGATCCGGTCCTTCAAACCTTTCTTGGTTCTCCCAAGCCATCTGTGGGGCAGTGAAATGCAGCAGGGCAACAGGAGGGACAGGTGTGGGGGGGCAGGGGGAGGGGATGCTGGCATGAAATGACCAGGAGCTGGGGGCCAAGATGGGGCTGGAGCAGCTGCCAGTGGGGCCCCAGCGCCAAAAGGGACATGAATCACCCAGAGCCATCCAGCTATTTCAGTGTCTTCACATAAGACAAACCTAGTCTCTTTCTATGACCAGGTTACGAAACGCCTGGACACAGGAGGAGGGGTGGATGTCGTATACTTAGACTTCAGGAAGGCCTTCGATACGGTATCCCACCCCATACTGGTGAACAAGTTAAGAGGCTGTGATGTGGATGACTGCACGGTCCGGTGGGTGGCGAATTGGCTAGAGGGTCGCACCCAAAGAGTCGTGGTAGATGGGTCGGTCTCGACCTGGAAGGGTGTGGGCAGTGGGGTCCCGCAGGGCTCGGTCCTTGGACCGATACTCTTTAATGTCTTCATCAGCGACTTGGACGAGGGAGTCAAATGTACTCTGTCCAAGTTTGCAGATGACACAAAGCTATGGGGAGAAGTGGACACGCCGGAGGGCAGGGAACAGCTGCAGGCAGACCTGGATAGGCTGGACAAGTGGGCAGAAAACAACAGGATGCAGTTCAACAAGGAGAAATGCAAAGTGCTGCACCTAGGGAGGAAAAATGTCCAGCACACCTACAGCCTAGGGAATGACCTGCTAGGTGGCACAGAGGTGGAAAGGGATCTTGGAGTCCTAGTGGACTCCAAGATTAACATGAGCCGGCAGTGTGACGAAGCCATCAGAAAAGCCAATGGCACTTTATCGTGCATCAGCAGATGCATGACGAATAGGTCCAGGGAGGTGATACTTCCCCTCTATAGGGCGTTGGTCAGACCGCAGTTGGAGTACTGCGTGCAATTCTGGGCGCCACACTTCAAGAAGGATGCGGATAACCTGGAGAGGGTCCAGAGAAGGGCAACTCGTATGGTCAAGGGCCTGCAGACCAAGCCCTACGAGGAGAGACTAGAGAACCTGGACCTTTTCAGCCTCCGCAAGAGAAGGTTGAGAGGCGACCTTGTGGCTGCCTTTAAGTTCATCACGGGGGCACAAAAGGGAATTGGTGAGGATTTATTCACCAAGGCGCCCCCGGGGGTTACAAGAAACAATGGCCACAAGCTAGCAGAGAGCAGATTTAGATTGGACATTAGGAAGAACTTCTTCACAGTTCGAGTTGCCAAGGTCTGGAACGGGCTCCCAAGGGAGGTGGTGCTCTCCCCTACCCTGGGGGTCTTCAAGAGGAGGTTAGACGAGTATCTAGCTGGGGTCATCTAGACCCAGCACTCTTTCCTGCTTATGCAGGGGGTCGGACTCGATGATCTATTGAGGTCCCTTCCGACCCTAACATCTATGAATCTATAAGCCCCCTCTGCTCGCTTTCTTTCCAGACTCCCTCCTGACTACATGTGGCTCGGACAGAGTCCTTTCAGAGGGGCTGAGTGTGGGGGTCCCAGCTCCCCGGAGTGGGCCTGAGATTTGCCGTGGGCCTCCGGACAGAGGGGAACTTTCCCAGTACGGTAAGACTCTCCCATTCTGATTATTCGCCCCTGCAGACACAGTGAGACAGCAGGCAGCCCAGGGGAACGAAACACACAGGGAGAAGTTAGGATATCCCCTCCCCCAGCCCTATATACAGCTTAAGCTTGATCCCCGTGTGAAGGCCTTTCATTCAAAGCGCTGTTGCTTCTTTTTTCAGTCTAAGGCTCTGGGAGCATTGCCAGTGAAAGGTTTCATGGCTTTTATCCATGGGCAGTGGATGGGTGTTTGAGGCTGGCATGAGCTATGGGAACAGTGGGACACTGGTACTTCTGTTGGGCGGTTTCTGTCCTTCTCTTACAGCTCTACAAAGCTCCTTATTTGATGAAGAAATTGCTTGCTTGGAAACCCCCCCCACCACCCTGCACATTAACAAAGCACTTTGGCAATGTGATTGCAGGCTGTGGACAGAAGCATAGCCTCTGGGGGGCCGTGAGATCCCTTTTAAAGGTGCTGCAGGGTGCTATGCCTTGTTAGGGGGTGGATCCTCCATAGCATTCAGCAGAGAAACCCAGAGATTTGTCATAGGAATCCATGGCGTCTGGTGGTAGGGAATGGCCCAGATTCCAGGACTGGAGTCTCCTGTGCCTGGCACTGTCTAGAGACCCTCTGCCG
Source organism: Alligator mississippiensis (assembly GCF_030867095.1). Lineage (NCBI taxonomy): Eukaryota > Metazoa > Chordata > Crocodylia > Alligatoridae > Alligator > Alligator mississippiensis. The sequence continues at coordinate 57,541,230 of NC_081834.1, forward strand.
CAGTGAGTTTAAGATTAAAGCAAAAATAAATATAACTATTGGAATGTGCACTCATTTCCTAGCTTTACACACACACACACACACACACACACACACACACGTGTGTGTGTGCACGCATATGTATGTATGTATGTATGTATGTATGTTAAAAACAACAAGAAGCTAGGCAAAAATAGTCAGAAGCTATTGTGTCCCTTACACACACACCATACAGGCAAAAACCAGGCGCACACATACTCAGGCAGGCATTAAGTAAGTACTTACTCACTCACTCACTCACTCACTCACATACACATCTACACACACATCACAGTATAAAGTAGACACAAACACACACATATGCACACTTACACACACAGAGGCAGGCAGAAATAAACCCAGGGTGCTTATGCACGTGTATACCCCCCCCACCTCCAGGCATCTGGGTCACAGACTCTCACACTCCCACACACAGAGGCAAAATCCAGGTACGCACACACTCAGGTGGACATAAACTAGGCGCACATGTGCACACATGCATGCACATTCACAGGCATTCATGAACCGCACACAAACATACAGGCATAGAGGCATAAACCAGGCATACACACACATACATATTCAGGCAGGCATCAACCAGACACAAACACATGCACACACATGAGAACACACGCACACATGCACACATACACACACAAGCATAAACCAGACAAACACACACAGACATACACAGAGGCAGGCAGAAATAAACCCCAGGCACATGTGCGCATGCACCCCCCCCGGGGACAGGCATCCTACATCAGGTGTCAGCTCCTACAACAAGGTTGCCATGATTGGACTAAGTTTGGGCTAACAGACACCATGAGTAAAACCAGATTAGCTTTATTCCCTTGCAGCCAGGTGATTGGAGTGGCCAAAAGGCAGCTGCAAGGTTACACAAATCCAGTCTCCCTCCAGTTTGTGTATCTTCATACATACACAATCCAATCAGAAGATAATGCACCGTTAGTTATATCAGTGCATTCCCTAAACCCTTCAACTCAGCATTATGAATGGACCTCGCAAGTCATCTTGTCCAGCCCCCTGCTCAAGACAAAGTCCTCCCTGATGAAAGCCATCCCATCCAAGGGGTTGGCCAACCTCCTTGTGACACTTCCAGGGATGGAGACTCTACAACTTCTCTAGGCAGCCTGTGCCGGTGCACGACCAGCCTCATAGTCAGAAAGACCCTCCTCATCTCCGACATAAATTTCCCCTGTTGAAGCTTGAGGCTGTTTCTCTTAGTCCTGTCCTGTCCAGCCACAGAGAAAAGCCCATCTCCATCCTCTCCATAATCACCTTTCAGGAAGTTGAGGATGCTACCAAACATCTCCTCAGTCTTCTCTTCTCCAGACAAAATGACCCCAGTTCTTTGAGCCTTTCCTTAATCGAAGTCATACTTCCCAGGCTTCTGATCATTTGTGATGCTCTCCACTGGACTCCTTCCAATCTGTTCTTGAAGTATGGGGCCCAAAGCTGGACACAGGACTCTGTAGAAAGAAAAATACAGGCTTATATAGCTATTTGACATGAGTAGCATACTCCCAGAATCCTCTGGATGAACCCTAGATTGGCTCAGATAGCTGCTGTGCAGTTTTGCACTTAGACCTGGAAATTTAGCAGAACAAAAAGATAGTAAAAAAAAAAAAGTTGGGTCAGAAAGTCCCAGTAAAAGGAAAACACGAAGAAACCAGCCTTGGGAAATAAAAAACAGCCAAGCTTGTGGTGTCTAGGGTGGCGACTGCAGCTGTAAATATTGCTTAAAAAATAAAATAAAGGCAAAGACCATACAATGAAATTACAATAAAAGAGATGCTTATAACATCTGTACACTTTGCTTAAGCTGGCAATAAAAAAGTATTTCCCTATTGGACCTCCCTATTGGCCAGGACAAGATCCAAGATAGAGGATCCCCTAGTTGTACCCTCAGCCTTCTGGACCAGGAGGTTGGCCTGCATACAAGTTAAGTACTGGTTCAATATTTTACGTTTGGCTGCACTGTTCTTCCAGCAGATGTTCACAAACTGGAAGTCTCCCATCAGTACCACCCCATAACTTTTGGATAGGTGTCTCCTCCTTGAAGACTGCCTCATCCAGCTCCTCTTTCTGATTCGGTGGCCTATAATAAATGTCCCCCTCCCCCCCGCCCCCCCATTATATCTGGGCTGCATCTTTCACCTTTCATCCTCACCCAAATGCATTCTGTTTTGCTGTCTTCTTCCTCCTGAACCAGGGAACAAGTGCACGTTTCTGACATACAAGGGAACAATCCCACCTGTTCTCCCACCCCATCCTTCCAAAACAGCCCAGTGGGATAGCCACGCTAGCCAAAGGAATTGGCAGCATCACATGGCAAACCCTAACACATGATGACAAAGGACAGCATCTGTGGCACAAAGGATGCTATGCAACGTGAACAGCACATGCCCCTGGCAGCTGGGGGAGCACAGCAGCGGCAGGAGCGTGGTGGCGGCAGCGGGAGTGTGGCAGCAGTAAGCGGGCGAGCTCCTGCAGACACTGCTGGCACTGTTGGTGACTGAGGGTTGGTGACTACCTGCAGCTGCTGCTGGCAACGTTGGCAGTGGCCAGTGGGTATCACGAACCATCCGCAGAGGCCGCTGGCAGTGTTGGCAGTGGGGTGGTGAGTGGTGACTGCCTGCAGGTGCCACCAACAGCGTCAGTAGTACCTTTTTGTAGGGGGTGCACTGCCACGCTCAGGGGGTGCACATGCATCCGTGTGCACCCGCTACGTGTCACCCCTGCTATGCAATGTGCCAGAGGTGGAAGGAGGAGAGACAAGAGCCCTGTCACTGCCCTACCCCTGCTGCCACAGCCAAGCAGCTGTTCCACAGACACTCAGGATCCCTGGAACGGCCCCTGCACCAGGGCAGTCAGACCTGGGGAGAGAGTCGCTGCTTGACCTCAGGTTTCATGATTGGTCTGACCCTGAGAGGAAGAGCAAGGCCCTCCAGCTGGAAACCGTGGGGTTTTCTGGCACCTAAGGAGCATGAGCATGTGCCAGGCAAACACTTCCAAAGGCTGACACCTCAGAGAAAGGCAAACAAGCACATTCAGAGCTCCCAGATCATTAAGCATCTCCCTGTGATGGGCAAGGAAGCCATCACCCTCAAGTGGAGCAGTCATGTACTCAGGGAGTTCAAGAATTCAAGGACAGCTTATTGCATTGCAGTTTTTGCTGACCTACTTTTGTAACCCCCGCTTGTGGAAAAGTACCAGGTTTAGTGGAAAATGCGCAGATGTGGGTTTGGTGTTACCTTATATGGAAATGTTGTTTACCGCTGATGCCTTGCCTTTTTGTAAAGAGTATAAAAGAACGCCCCGCCTTTTAGTCAGGGCCATTTGGCCTCCTTGTTGGCTTATGGTCTTTGCTCGAGCAAATAAACTGCAGGAAGCCTTTACCCGTGTTGCCTGGTTCCTTTGTGGCTAGACAACGAACTTCAGGGAGTTTTCTCCCACAACAATTTGGCGACCCAGGTGAGACCCATCTAGCTTGGAGCCTTTGGAGACCTCCACCCCCCGACACCCCAGCGCGCACCAGGTGAGTTCACCTATTTGGGTCAGTCTCGGGAGGTGGATGGTCTCCTCGGGACCAATAAGGCGGGATCCTCAAATCGGGTAAAGGAACGGTACCGGCGTGTACCTCAGGTCAGTATATTTCTGGTTTTCTGGTTATTCCTCTAGAGGATTTTGGTAGCAGTCTAAGGGTATCCGTCTGCCTCTTAAAAGCTGATAGAGCGGCAGCCTGGCTGAAAGGCGACTATTGGTTTCTGTGGGACAATGCCGCTACCAAACGATCTAAACGAATGTCCCTTATTACCTCCCCGCTTTTAGCTCCTCTACAATGTTCCAAACTTCCGCTCCGCCCTCTTATTCAGAAGATGACTATAGGCCTATGTCCCGACCTCCCATCCCTGCCCCACCATTAATCCCACCTGATCTGTTCATTCCTGTGCCAGCAAGGGACTCGGGAAATCATGGGGACGTGTCACCCTGACTGCCTCCTGGCGACCGCCCAAGTCCTGAGCCTGTAGATGGATCAAGGCATCCCTCTCCAGACTCAACCTCCCCAAACACTGATTCAACTCCCATAGCTAATCGTACCCGACAACGAGTACCTAACTCTAGCCTTCTGGCTCCCCTGAGAGTACCCAGTACCTGGTGATAATGGCCAAGTTATCAGTCACTGGACACATACTCCGTTCACCACCATTGACCTCTTAAATTGGCAAGAAAATACTCCCAGACTTAGAGACGATCCAGAAATAGTCCTAAGGCATTTTAAAACTATCTTCATGACCCATCATCCCTCGTGGTCAGACAACATGCAACTTCTCGAAAGCCTCTTAACCTCAGACGAGAAAACCCAAGTACTGCGCCATGCTGACCAATTTCTAGCTGATCAACAGCATCAAAACCACCCCTTGCCTAATGGCGTACCTAGGCAAGATCCAAATTGGAATTACAACCCGGAAGAAGGGAAAAATGCAATATGAATGCTAAAGGAAAGTATCTTAGAAGGACTAAAAAAGGCAGGATATAAAACTGCAAATTGGTCCAAGGTGACAGGTGTTGTTCAGGGTCCAGAAGAACACCCTTCAGACTACTTTGAAAGACTCTGTAAAACTATGTGCCAACATGGAAACACGGACCCCGAGTCACCTGCCACTTTGCCTGTGTTAAGACTTGTATTCATAAGTCAGGCTAGCGAAGATATTAGAAAGAAACTCCAACATAACACCGAGGGTGTTGAGGGCAAATCCATGGCTGAAATCTTGGCCATTGCTACTAAAACCTTTAATGGAAGAGAAGAAAAGAAGAAAAAGGAAAAACAAAGGGAAGACCAATCCAACATTCGCATGTTGGCAGCGGTAATTCAGCCGCCAAATCCCTATAGAACCAATCTGCCCCGTGGCCCGAGGCCCTTTGCGCCTAGACCACCGGGCCACACTCTCCAACCATATGGGCCCAATGTGTGCCATTACTGTAAACAGGAAGGACACTGGAAGACAGAGTGTAAACTAAGACCAAAAAGGTCCCCAAGTGATAACCCTGAAAACAAAAAATTTAAGAACCCTCCGTTCGCTACTGTTACCCCAGATTTTGCTCAAAACCAATTTGACGTCTGACGTGATGAGGGAGATTCTACATGCCACCTTTTGCAACTATGCTCTGTCCAACCCAAAGAAGTCACCCTAAACTTCAGTGCTCAAAACCCTCTGATACCCCTAGAAATAGGAGGACACGTCTACGAGTGCCTGCTAGACACAGGGGCAACTTTTTCCAGTATTTCCAAAGGACATCTTTCACCAAGTGAAAGACAAGTCACAGTTATGGGAATCGAAGGTAGACCCTTCCATTGCTCACTTTCTCAACCCACAAACATCAAAGTTTGCCCCCTTTCAGCAGAACACTCTTTTCTTCTAGCAACTGGTCCTGTAAACCTTCTTGGACGGGATCTTCTTTGCAAGCTACAAGCCACCATACAGTGCTCACCCAACGGAATTACCCTAATGTTTCCGTCCTCCCAGATCCCTATGCTAGCTACAGCGCTTGCAGTTACGGAGAACTCGAGCTTGCAGTCTCTTCCCCTTGTTCTAAAAGAAAAGGTACCCCAGAACATTGGGGCCTCACCTCCAGCTCCGTGGGAGTGTTAAAATCTGCAGATCCTGTCAAAATTCTAATTCGTACCAATGTCGAACCACCTAGAGTACCCCAATACCCTTTAAGAACAGAGGCAATTGAGGGACTTAAGCCTTTAATTGAAGATTTTGTTAAACAAGGAATTTTAATTCCCTGTCAGTCCCCTTGTAACACTCCCATACTTCCAGTAAAAAAGCCTAAGCCCGGTCCAGACGGGAAGCCCATTTAGCGTTTTGTTCAAGACCTCAGACAAATTAATAAGTATGTCATTCCTTCACATCCTGTTGTTCCTAACCCCAATACTATCTTAACTGCAATACCCCCTGACACTGCTGTTTATATAGTAGTAGACCTCTGTTCAGCTTTCTTCAGCATCCCCATCCACCCTGAATCCCAATATCTTTTTGCCTTCACCTGGGGTTCTTCTCAACTGACCTGGACAAGGTTGCCCCAGGGATATGTAGAATCTCCCAGCATTTTTTCTCAGATTCTTCACAAAGATTTGCAAGATGTTACCTTTCCTAACTCCTCATCCCTCTTAATAAACGTGGATGATTTACTCTTATGCTTTACCTCATCAGAGGCATCTACCAGGACACCATCGTCTTGCTTACTGCCCTAGCCACCAGGGTGTCACCAAGCAAGCTTCAGTTCTGTAAATCCACTGTTAAATACTTAGGACATGTCTTAGAGCCAGGCCAACGACGCCTTAGTGATGACAGAATCCAAGCCATTCTAAATATCCCCAAACCTATAACAAAGTGTCAGGTTAGAGGTCTGCTGGGAATGGTAGGGTTCTGTCGCTCTCGGATCCCAGCCTTCGGAGACTTAACTAAGCCACTTGTGCAGCTTACCACAAAAGATGCAGAAGAGCCAGTCTTTTGGGATCATGAAACCGCCCACAGCTTCAGCAATATAAAAACAGCTCTAGCCTCTGCTCCTGCCCTAGGGCTACCAGATTATCAAAAACCTTTCACGCTCTTTGTCCATGAGCGACTAGGAGTATCCTCAGGGGTACTTATCCAACCCTTAGGCACCACCCAACGCCCAGTAGCTTACTTCTCTGCACAATTGGATCCAGTGGCAAAAGGGGGAGTGGGATACCTTCGTGCAGTGGCAGCAGCTGCAACAATAGTCGAGAAAGCCCAAGAATTAGTCCTCAGATACCCCTTATCCTAAAGGCCCCACACGCAGTAACCCTCCTCCTCCTCCAGAAAAATACTCAACATTTTTCTCATCAAAGAATGAACAAATATGAAACCACACTCTTAATGGCCACAAACCTGGTCATAGGAAGATGCAATACCCTGAATCCGGCTACCCTATTACCTCTACCCAACGACAGTGAGCCAGACTCCCACGATTGCCTTCAAGTTGCAGCATTTTCAGACAAACCCAGGGCAGATCTCAGTGACTTACCCTTAGACAACCCTGACTTAATTTTTTATGTAGATGGCTCTTCAAAAATAGTTAATGGGGTTAGAAAAACAGGTTATGCGGTGGTAACTCTGTTTGAAGTACTTGAAGCTGAACCACTGCCTGGGCAGTTGAGCGCGCAGGTGGCCGAACTTACTGCCCTTACATGAGCTTGTCAATTAGCATCGGGCCACTCTGTAAATATTTGGACTGATTCTAAGTATGCCTTCGGAATCTGTCATGCCACTGGACAATTGTGGAAACAAGGAGGATTTATGACAGCCTCTGGAACTAAAATAGCAAATGCCAAACAAGTCCATGATCTCCTACATGCTATAATGTCACCAAAGGCCATAGATGTAATGTATTGCCCAGCCCACACCAAAAAGGGAGATCAAGTCCTCAAAAGGCAATGCCCTGGCTGATGCAGTGGCCCAGGCAGCGGCCCTACAACCGCTATCCGCCCTAGCCTTCCGAACTCAAATTCCTCAGTCAAAGGCATATTTGGGAGTATCGCTAAAGCCAAAAATGTACAAGTTTGCATTGCCTTTAGAACAACAAAGATGGAAAGCAGCTGGAGCCACCTGTGAGGAAGATGGAATATGGCGAGTGCCGGACGGAAGGATAGTGCTACCTAAAGTAGCCCTTAGACCTTATCTACAACAACTCCATCAAAGCGAACATTTAGGTTGCGAAAAACTTGCCGCTATCACTAATAGGCTGTGCTACGCACCCGGGGTCTACCAGGAAGCAAAACGGCTTTTAGAACACTGCAGTATATGCAAAAGGTTTAATATCAAAGGGGAAAAATCAGGACCCCCTGGGGCCCGCCCCTGGGCTTATACTCCCTTTGAAAGACTACAAATAGATTTTGCTGATATGCCTAAAGACAATGGATACAAAAACCTCCTAGTAATCGTGGACCAACTCACAGGGTGGGTATAGGCCTTCCCCACCAGAAGAGCCACAGCGCAACAAGTAGTAAAAATACTTCTTAACGAAATTATACCCAGGTTTAGCCCCCCACGTACCATTGAAAGCGATCAAGGATCACATTTTACAGCTGACATAAATAAAACACTGGCCAGCTGCCTAGGAATAGAATGGAAATTCCATACCCCTTGGCACCCAGAAAGCTCAGGACAAGTAGAGAGAATGAATCAGACCCTAAAGCAAAAAACTGGAAAACTTCGTCCTGAAAGTGGGTTAAAATGGATCAAGGCTCTTCCATTAACTCTTATGTCCATCCGAACCACCCCCAGGGGAAAACTAAAGCTCAGCCCTTATGAGCTATTGTTTGGACACCCTGTTCCCCAACATTTCCCCTTATTACTGGCTCACACCTCCTCTCTTTTAGGCAATGAAGAACTCATCTCTTATATTTTATCTCTACAGTCTCAGTTAAAATCTCTCCATAGGTATGCTGCTTTGAGCCAACCCTTACCTGCCGATGTTCCAGCACATCGCATCCAGCCTGGAGACTGGGTGTACATAAAAACTTGGAAACGATCTCCCCTTGAACCTAGGTGGCAAAGACTGTATCAAGTCCTTCTTACCTCCCATACCACCATAAAGGTAGCAGAAAAAGACAACTGGATTCATACTTGTACAAAGAAGAGAGAAGTTTCACCAGACCTCAGGATTGACTCCAACGCAAGCTTCCCCGACTTGGAAAAGGGAAAGCCAGAAGAAGACGACTGTGGACTTCGCAGGAGCGCCACACGCCTACCTGACCGTGACAAGGGTAGGTCAGAAGCAGACGAAAATATAAAAACGAACACCTCCTGGACCTGCAGCCCATTAGATAATATAAAACTCAAACTAACCAAAATTAACTAATGAACTGTCACCCTTTTGGAATCCCGCCCGATCCAGAGAAAACCAAACTCCAAGTACGGCATCCTTTAGACACTTTCAGACCAGCCAGAACCGAACACTTTGGGACTGTAACGTGCCCCGGAAGAGCAGTTACTGGAGCTGCAGGGTTGCTCATACTGTTTGTGCTGATTTTTGTTATAGTGTGGCTTTTATAACTATGTTATTTCTAATTTTCTCTTTGCCGGGGGAATGGATCCTTTACCGGGGTCGGCTATGACTGCCAGTTGCTGCAGATGTGCTACTCCCGGCGTCCGTGGTTTCCCTGTCTGGATAAGTGATTCATTCGAACTCTCTGAAATAGACGGTAAGGTCAACGATGCTCGCTGGTATCCTCCCTCATGTTGCTGTGGTTCAGCAGAAGTCCGAGTATTTCGTTCTGGAGTAGAATATTGTGTAAAGCCTAGCCACCCAATTTACAAACAGTTCGCAGAGTCAGCACAGGCTAAAGCTAAGGCTAAGGCTGCTCTTAAATATGCTGCTCCCTTTGCCTCTGATGACAACATGTACCTCCAATACGTTGAGAGAGCTGCTATAGCGGAAAACCAAAGTAACTGTTGGGTGTGCAGCCATCTCCCTCTCCACACCCAAGGGGGAATTCCCATGACTCCCGTTCCTTTGGGCCAAATCGAGTCATTTTTAAATCCCGCTAGCCAAACTTGGGACCAGAATCAACAGGAATACCTGTTAGTAAAGCCTGTTGTTGGAGATTGGTGCTTTTATGTAAACTGCTCAGCACCAAACTGCATTGACTTAGGCAACAGCACATGTTACCACTATTTTACTAGTTTGACTGGAGGAGACTGGCGTAATAATAATACAGCAAAGCCTACTTTCTGCAACTCGTATAATAATTTCTATAGTGCTACGAATTTAACCGATGGAAAAAACCCTACATGTACCCCCACTCCCTCTACTCCCCCGCTGTGGTACTATGCATGCACTCCACTCTAGGTTAGTGCTTTGTCAATGGCACCTTTAATGCTTCCTATGCAAAAAAGGGTGCTTGAGGAGTATTGAGCGTGGGAACCAGCAACCTTCCATTTCCTGAATCATTCTCAAATCGTGCTGCCTTCATAGGGCAATATTGGATCTGCGGTTCTCGTGCCTACCATATAATTCCCGCAAATGGAAAAGGCATCTGCTACCCAGCAATGCTAAAACCTCCTACCTCCTTTGTAGCACACTTTCCCCAAGGAAGGTGGCGAAATAAAAGAGACTTACAAGGAAGCCAAGATATGCTGGAAAATTATCAAAAAAATCCGCTTACCAAAGGAAAACTAATTGGGTGCTTCCTAGCCGGTATACTCCCTGGAGTAGGTACTGCATGTCTTGGAAGATATACCTTGCGCCTCCAAGCTGTAATAGAAATTCTGGCCCACGAACTCAGTGAAGGCCACTGACAGCTTTCAAGCGCTGTCGCTGCTTTAGCCACCACCCAGGAAGAGCTTCGACAAATGGTAATTCGAAACCGTATAGCCCTTGATTTCCTCCTCGCTGCCCAAGGAGGTACATGTGCAGTTATTGGACAAGAATGCTGTGTCTGGGTTAACAGTTTCTTTACTATAGTACAAACTCATCTCAATGATGCTGCTGTCCACATCCAAAGAGCTGAGGACATAGCAAAAATCCCCAAGGATACGTCCCTCACTTGGTTAGATAGTTGGTTCCCTTCTCTTACTGGATGGCTAAGAACCTTTGTGCTAAGCATTATTGGAGTTATTATAGTAATAGTTTGTCTGATATGTTGTTTTCAATGCTTGTGTTCTTTAGGACAACAGCTTATGCAAAAGCAACTAAAAATGTACGGTCAGTTCGTACAAATATCCAGCAACAACAACCGTGGAGATCTAACCCCACTAGAACTTAACTACCTAAATGAATGTTCCAAAACTTCCTCTGGAAGCTTGGAACAAAGGGGGGAACTGTGATGGGCAAGGAAGCCATCACCCTAAAGTGGAGCAGTCATGTACTCAGGGAGTTCAAAGGTTCAAGAGTTCAAGGATAGCTTATTGCATTGCAGTTTTTGCTGACCTACTTTTGTAACCGCCGCTTGTGGAAAAGTACCAGGTTTAGTGGAAAATGCGCAGATGTGGGTTTGGTGTTACCTTATATGGAAATGTTGTTTACTGCTGATGCCTTGCCTTTTTGTAAAGAGTATAAAAGAACGCCCCGCCTTTTAGTCAGGGCCATTTGGCCTCCTTGTTGGCTTATGGTCTTTGCTCGAGCAAATAAACTGCAGGAAGACTTTACCCGTGTTGCCTGGTTCCTTTGTGGCTAGACAATGAACTTCAGGGAGTTTTCTCCCACAACATCGCCCACCCATTCAGTAGCTGTCCTCCCCTCCCCCACCCCGACCCCAGTAGTGGGCACCAGCTGTGTTGCTTGTTCCCCCATGAAGACAAGGGAAAAATGGGTTAAAATTGATGATGGAAACCAGATGTAAACTGATGGCTGAAATTGCTTTGATTTACATTGTTCCACCGCACATTAACATGGCCTGGGCCTGGGTCTGGGCCTGGGCCTGGGCCTGGCTGGGGGGTGGTGGGGACTAGCTCTGGGACCTCAGAGGAAGACCCCATGCCCTTCGGCAGCACTGTGAGCTGAGCTCTGATTTGTTCTTTCCTCCCACCTCTTTGTGCAGGAGCGGGTCACACGTGCCGTGGTCAGAGTTGTCCTGTGGCCCCCGCAGCCCTTTACTTCTGGGAAAATAAGAAAGGTAGCAGATATCCTTGGGCCATGAAAGGAGCAGAGGAGCTGGAGCAGGGGGAGTGTGGCAGTGATGAATGGGGGTGCAGAGGCATTTCCAGCAACAGGGGCTGCCTCTCCCCAGGACAGATTAGACCCTCCTGCTCTTGGGGACACTCTTGCTTTCTCTACCCATCTCAGCCCCAATCTCAGGCCAGAGGCAGCTCTGGGACTATTGCAAGCTGCCCATATCATGTTTGTTGCTCTGAACCCAGACTGGGCAGCCATCTCTGGGCAGCCTACTCCATCTCTGAGATGTAGGGGCCGGAGTGGTGTCTGCACGGCCAGATGCCCTTGTGCTGCTCCATGGAGGGGAAGTTCCCCGAGGACACGGCTGTGATATGGGGCCAGATCCACAGTAGGGACAGGTTAGTGATTGAGAGCCGAGGCCAAAGTTCCTCACCTTCCCCCCAGAGCTGGACATCAATGCAGGAGAGATCAGAGGCCTGCCTTATGGCCTCCCTGACCTTCACCCCATGGCGAAGGATGACAGAGCTTGCATCCAGAGCTGCTTCCTTCTCTGTGAGGCCAAATGCATCAGGGAGGCTTGAGTGTCCCCGGAGACCCCAGCGTGGTGTGGATATTTACCTCCCCCCCTGCTGCCAATGCCTGCAGCCATTCCAGAAAGACAGAGCTGGGGGCAGGCTGGCTCTTGCCAAGTGGGAGCAGGTCTCAGCCAACTCTCAGTGTGCCTCCTACAGCAGGGACGCACTGCCCCGCTTCTGTTCTGTACATCCTCCTGGAAAGCCCATACAATCATCACCTCTGTAGCAGGATCCTGACAGCCCCTCTCCTCTGGAAAACCGTCCCCTTCCAGGAATGGTGGGGACAGACTCACGGATGCATCTGACTGAAGCTGCTGAAAACGGACCCCTCCACCAGGGACAGGGCCCTGGGAAGAAGACATGCTCCCAGCAGCCAGGGAGCAGGGAATCCTGCCAAAAGCACTTATTTGGCAACTCTGGTCATACCTGGATCAGAGACCATTTGCCTGGAGAGAAGGGAAGCGTCCAAAATAGCGCCTTCTGAGCTCACCCCTTCCACCCACTCTTTCCAAGGGTCTATGGCAAGGGTGGGTGATTATTTTGGGCAGAGGGCCGCTTAATGAGTTTTGGCAACCCGTCAAGGGCCACATGACAGGCAGCCCAGGGCAGATAAATATTACTTTTCTAAATTTTTAGGGGCCCCACAGGCCAGATAGAATGGCCTGGCAGGCCACATCCGGCCCCGGGGCCGCATTTTGCCCATCCCTGGTCTATGGGAACAAGTCTGGGTCCCTGCAGTCGGCTGATCCTACCTCCGGCCGGGGATCAGACTAGAGACTGCTGGAGGTCTGTTCCAGCCCTGCTTCTCCAGAGTTGTGTGATGTGGGCCAGGCAAAGATCCTTTCAGCACTGGTGAATTTAATCAAAGGATTTGACTAAAAAGGAAGGTGCTGCAGGAAGAAAGGTTCATTAAATGATGGTCCTTGTCACCGCACAGTGGAGAAATGGATTTAGGAAACAAAGCGTGGGCCTCTCGGAGGTAGAAAAAGGGTAGGAGACCAACAGTCACCAGGGACAGGGATGAAGATGCAGTGATTTGTGATGTACTAGAAAGCAGAATGAGAAAGTTTTTACTATTTTCAAGGAACCAAAATGAAGAGACACTGCAAACACTTATGGATGGATAACATTTACTTTATGAGGTTTTTTTTTTCTGGGAAACAGTGTGATTCATCATAAGCAAGGCTTAGGAAAGGATCATTCTATAATAACTACAGGTGCAACTAAAGCAATCATCCCATCCAATGTGAGAACAATCCCACGGCAGAGGTGAGTACATAAGGTGGCAGACACTGCAGGTGAAAAAGGAAGTTCATAGGAATTATGGATATGAACAAAAGAATAAAGCAAGGAGATGCATTTTGCAGCACACGAAATCTCATTATGTGGTAATGATCTACATAGTTTCCCAAAACAAGGAGAACCCTAGAATGACATGCAAAAGAAATGGCCATCCAAGACAGATAAATAGCACAATGGCTAGAAAGAAAGCTATAACCACAGCGAAAGTGTGATATCTTGTGAGAGCCTAGTCGCCCAACACACTGTCCTACTTGATGACTTAGGGCAACTCCCAAAGATACATCTGAGAGAGAACTGAGGGAGGCATGAAATGGTAGAAATTAAGTTATAAGAGAAAGCCTGAACTATGCAGGAAAGTCAACCAATGGTCATCTTGTAACAATTAAGAGCTTGATGCAGATACGCTTTGGGATATGAAGAAGGAGTTTACACTTACAGCTGCTGAAGTAGTCTTCAGCAAAAGCCAGTCCCATAAGGTGAGCCAGGTAGCAAACCTCGTGGAGGAATACATAAGACTTCATAAGGTATCGAAGTAAGGAGAAGTCCTTAAGAAGGGGCAAAGCTGGATTTCGACCAAGTTTCATGCAGAAGAGACAAGAACCGTGTAGCAGGTTTGGGGTTCACCCTACTTCTCTCAGGTTTCTCCCAAACATTAAACTATGCAGAGTCTTTACCTTCTTGGCTCACCGGCCCCTCCAAACTCCTCTTAAACACTAATTAGTCCATGAAAGGTCTACCCACCCCTGTGGTCTCTTAGGCCAGGAGAGAGCCTTGGCTGGTGCTGCTACCTTCAGCCTTCCAGCCTCTCCACCCAGCTTCCTCTTCCTGCCAGCTTTCCATATCCTTTGGCCAGCCAACTGTTCTCATCCGCTGGCCCACTGCTCCATAGGCAAGGCTGTCATCATCCTCTACCTGCCTGCATGAACAAATTACTTGGATTCAGAACCCACTGCTATTAACTCTAGAAAGGAGGATCGACCCATGGCCCCCAACAGGTTTTCATGCCTGGAAGACATGTTTTGAGAACTGAATAAAAGTAGAATAACCCAAAAAACATTTGCATTTGTTGACACTGCCAATTAAAGTTGGAAATCCAGGGGACAGGGCAGAGCCAACGAGGAGAGCAGTAGTTAACTGAAAACACAGGTGAACAGGAGAGGTGTATACGCCAGGTCTGGATGATCTTGAAACATAGGAGAGGAACAGGGTGGGAATTACTGTGTTGCACCTGGAAAACAGAACGGGATAAGAGCTTGGGGCTGAAAGGGGACTATTATCCTATCCCAGCTCTTGCTCGAAGAGCAATGCAGTAAATACCAGTGTCCTGGTGACAGGAGAACAGTTACTTAGCCACTTGCTGAAAACGTTAAGGAAAAAGCTATTGCAACTGGAATGCAGAGGACCACCAAAATGAGTAATAACCATTACTTTTTCAGAAGAGCGCAACCCCTCCCCCCCCAAGACATTCAAATTAATTACAGAAAAAAGGAAAAAGCTCCCTCTATATATGGGCTTTGTGGAGATAGTAAAAACATTTAAGCTCTTAACCAAGGAAGTCCTTTAGGGGAACTGAAGGGAAAAGCGAGAACCAGAGAAGCAAACTGATCTAGTAAGACCTCAAACCTGTACACAAGCCAGAACAATCCCCTGGAAATAAAAAATGGCTTTCATGAAACCCTGCACCTAGCCCACTTCTTTTGATTATGGTGATGGGCACCTGCTCTGCAGAGGGTTGAGGAGGGCAAGACAACTTCTGAGAATGGCAGAGTGATGTCGGGAGCAGAGGTCTCCAAGTAAATATATCGAAGCCAGAGTCTGTGGTTCATGGAGACAAAGAGGTTGGGAAGGAACTTGGACAGAAGCTTCCAGTGACTACTTGTGAGAAGCACCAGGGCCCATCACATGTAAAACGTGTCATGAGAGAAGTAGAGGAAATGGATAATACACATGCTTCAGCAGCAGAGGCTGACAAGACTTCCACTAACTTCTACTGGATCTTGACCAAGAAAGAAGAAAGGGGATTTACACAATGCTAAACTGAGCGTGCTGGGATTGTTAAATGTGTTTTGACAGCAAGAAATCAAGAAGTATATATCCCTACGAGATGGCAGACAGGTCTGATCACTGACAGAGCAGTAGGGAGGAAGCGGGCTTAAACCACCAGCCAGAAGCCCATGAGATGAGGGAGAAGACAAGAAACTTCAGGGGTCACATAGGTCTACGGAGAAGCAAGAACCAGAGCTTTACCCAGGGAAACGAGGGCTTGGTAATTCCTCAGCATCTGGTCCTGGTAAAGCCCCTTGTCTTCATCTCCCAGCAGCTCCCACTCCTCTTGCATGAAATACACAGCCATGTCCTGAAAGGCCTCCTGGAGCTGTGTTCACAAGTGTTACCCCATCAGCATCTCCTGTCCCACCTGCTTCCAGCCCCCGCCGCCTTGTCTGCAATTCCTCTCTGCTACAACTATGTGCAAGCTTCGCCATGGCAGGTCGGGGAGCAGACTTGCCCATTATGGAGCTGACACATGACGTGGCTGCAGCTGTGGACAGGGGAGTCCATGCGTCTGCCCTGGCCCAGCTCAGCATGTTCTACTTGCTGGGTCCTTGGAGGCAGCCCAGGCAGCACTTTCAGAGGTGGGGAGCCCTGGCTCCACGCACTGCCCAGGCCCCGCGCCAGCACCCCTGGCGATCTGTGCTGGGGGGAGCTCTGGCTCTGGCCGGCTCGGGCTGTTTGCAGCCTCCGTCACCAGAGCCTTGTCGCTCTGCAGGTCTCTCCGCTCCCCTAATGCTCCACAGCAGCCCCGGCTCCTCCTGGCGCTGCCCCAGCTGCACTCCCACCCCCACCCGGACCTGGTGCCCTGCTCACCTCCATGCTCTCCCCGTTTGACGGCCTGCCCGGGC
Source organism: Alligator mississippiensis (assembly GCF_030867095.1). NCBI lineage: Eukaryota > Metazoa > Chordata > Crocodylia > Alligatoridae > Alligator > Alligator mississippiensis. The sequence continues at coordinate 57,557,695 of NC_081834.1, forward strand.
CCCGCTCAGGTGTCAGGGAGCCCCTCTCTCCCTGGCGAAGTCCTCTGCAGCTCCAGGGTTACAGGCCCTTCCCCAGGGGGCTGCTGCTCTGCTCAGCTCTGCTCACGGTCCCTGCACCTGCGGGCGGGGAAGAAGCACAGGTCGGTCCTGGTGCTGCCGGCGCGGGGACAGCCCTGCTCTTCTCCTGGACCCGCCTGACACTACGGCACCCGGAGGCCTCCGCGTGCGGGAGAAGGGGGAAGAAAGACCCCAAATCCCACGGCTCTTGCTGACAGACCTCCGCAGACACGAAGCGGGAGAGGAGGACCGACACCTGTGCGCCAGGCCAGGCCAGGGCGGGATCACAGCCCACGTCAGTGCTGCTGGGACACCGGTCCCTGGCAGAGGGGCCCGAGGGGCGTCGGTGCTGCGTCTGCACCCGCGCCGCGAGGGGAGGGCAGGGGGTGCGGGCCGGTCTTCTCCCGGGCGGTGACCGGCTCCCCGGCCCGCGACAACGAGGCCGGCGGATCCAGGCAGCGCTGACCCCGTGCGGGTCCCGCGGGCCTGGCCTGGGCGCCCGCCTGAGGAGCTGTCACCTGCTGCCCGCTCTCCCGCGCTGCGGGGGCCCCGCCGGCAGGACGAGGTCTGGGGTGTCCTGCACGTGCCGGCAGGGGCAGGGGCAGCCGCCGGCCCGCAGCTTGTCCCGGCCCGGCTGTCTCCCCACGGGCCCCGGGGACCCGCCCCGCTCCAGCAAAGCCCCCTGCGCCCCCCGGGACCGGCCCCAGGCGCCAGCGACCCGCCCCGCGCACGTGGTGCCCCAGCTGCTTCCGCATCACGTGGCTGGCGCGGAGGGACACTGTGTGAATACCATCTGTGAGGCTTGGGGTGTGGTAAAAGGGCGGCTTTGGAGCCACATGTCCAGCCCATAAGGCTGAAGGTGCCCCATGAGGCAACCATTGTTGTGCAGGACCCAAAAGGGGTCCAAGAACCCACGGGGTGCGGTGGGGTCCATCAGGACTGTGTCCAAACCATCTCAAGGGCAGCCTCCCTATTCATAATAATTACCAACAAGACGTGATGGGCGAGAAAGAGGGTGCCTGTTGGGCAGGATTGGCATGGTCAAGGGGTATCACGGCCATCCTTAGGGACCCCATCCCATGACACTGATGGATCACGTGAGCAGCTTGGGGAGACTCATCTCTACGGACTCTTCTGATCCTAAAATTCTGTTTGAGCGGCAGAAGCCAGTGTATGCGTGTGATGAGTCAAGCCAGGGGATCTATAGCTTGGTGATAAAGAAGGAGGAATTTGATAATGATTTAAAGACCAGAACAGAAACAATCGCCTGAGAGCTAAACTTGGCATTGCCCCCAGTGACCAGAGAAGAAGAGAGAGCCATTCAAGATACAGTGCAGCAGAGTTTCCAGGAGCTGACCCTGGAGGAGGAGAATCAGTTTGCTAGAAGATCTCAGTCACTCTTCTGTGGTCCAGATCAATAGTCTAGCTATGTCCTTGCGGTGATCAGTCAATAGGAATGCAACACAGTGTATTGAAACCTATAAATCTCCACAGCACAGTGTCGCTACATATCTTCAGCAATCCCTCGCAGTTGAGGATGATTGTCTTATCTGTGTATTGTCTTATTCTCATTCTTTTCACTGCTGTACATGTATATATAGCCCGGGTGTACACGGGTTTGTACTTCCCTCTCCAATTGAGGCAATTATTGGCAGGGCAGTGTGCTGCGGAGGGACGCAAGAGCCCAGTGGCCGCCTCCATCCCCTATAGAGTCAGATCCAGTCAATCAATTACTTAACTGTATACAGATTTATTATCACAACAAAACCATTAAAGGGTAAGGACATATATATAAAATCTATGTACAAGTTTACAAAACAATAAATCCTATATATATATATATTCACACACACACACACACACACACACAGATATACCACACTAAGTTTGGGCCGGGGGGTGTCTCCCCTGTGGGGACCCTCTCTCCAGGGTAACTTACTACTGACTGACTGGGGTTGACGACCGTGGACGGTTAAGGACCAGAGGACCAGGTTGTGGCTGCGAGGGAGGTGAAACCATGGGTGGGGGTGGCTGTGGGAGGAGGGGGCACTTCCCAACTCTTGGGCCTGAGATCTAATAACACCCCCCCCCCCCTTTTTAAGGCCCAAAAGTTCTTTTGCATGTGTTTCTGGGATAAATGAATGACACAGTGAACCAGGTAATTGTATGATACATGTGATGTGGGGAGGTGGCACCAGGTTCCTGGAACAAGGAACAAGAGACGGGTTTAAAAGGCAGAAGTTACAGGACTTCCTTTTCCCCAGCAGGTCATTTGCCCATGGGACTCATTGCTACAGAAGGTTGTTGGGGCGGCTACAATAGCCAGGCTCGCCCAGGGACTAGCTGATTTCACAGGGGATGGATCCATGAATAGCTTTGAAACAGAGCTCATCTCCTCTGATAGCTCTGATCCAGTGATGGCAAACACCAGCGGGGTTTGGCAGGTGGCAGGGCTGCAGACGGGCTCTCTGGGTGTCCCTGTTCATATGCTGTCCCTTGATGACCTCCACTCCTGCTCCTTTCACAGATGGGAGATGGGGGTTTTGATGACCCACAGAAGCCTCATGGGTCCGGGGTGTTTGAATTCTTTGGGCTCAAACACCCGCGTGCAGACATGCGTCCAGGATGTGCACACAAGAACCCAGGCATCTGGGAAACACGTACGCACACACACATTCCAGGCGTCCAGGACACACACACACAACTCAGGTGCCTCACACACACACACACACACACACACACACATATATGTGCATACACACAAACCCTAGGCATCTCGCTCTCTCACACACACGCACAAATTCCTGGCATCTGGGACACGCACACACATTCCATATGTCTGAGACACAGAAAAATCAAGGCATCTGATGCACACCCAGACACATGCACAAGAACTGATGCCTCCATTGCAGACGCACAAAACCCAGGCATGCAGGACATATGCACACACACACAAAGGCACAAAACAGGCATCTAGGATACACATATGCACAATGAATACAGGCATCTGACATGTGCACACACACACACACGTGCACACGTACAGAGCCCTATATCAATGGTTCTCATGAAACATGCTGCCCTCGAGGACACATCCTCAGACATCCGTGCACAGACCCCCGGAGACATGCAGCTGCAACACCTGAACCAGCTTGATCCTGGGTGCTGGGCTGCTGCCCGTGGCACTGGGGATGATGCTGATGACGTCTCCTGGCAGGCTTAGCCAAGCCATGTGTTGGAGCTGCCACAGCTGTGGCTGGGGGATGAGTGTGTGTGTGTGTGTCCCAGATTCCTGGGTTCTGTGTGAGATTCAGAGCTGCCATAGCATGTGTTATAAGCCCTATACTGTCAAAAGCTAAGGGAGATTCTCTTTTAGGCCCATGGTTTGCCTGGGCTTGGGGAGAAGGAGGTACGACCAATCATGCAGCAGGTTTAGGTATCTCACCAGAGCCAGAGGCTTTCTTGCAAGTCTGCGGGGAGCCTGGTCACACAGAGATGAGCCTGCCTTGAGCACATGTATGTGCACGCGTGCGCGCGCACCCCCCCCCCTCGTAAATGGCAATGCTTACGTTCTTCTGTTGTTCTTAGGACACTCACTGGACTTTTCCCTCATCATTAGTCTTCCACAGGGAGCAGAGAGTTTACTGCCCCCTGAGTCACTTGGGATGAATCGGGACTGGAGGTGTGGGATGGAGATGGGATGCTTCACAACCTAATGCCTCTGTCCCTTCTGGCTTGTTCTCATTGCTCATGACCACCCATCTTTGTCGGACACTTGTTTCCATTAAGTCCGTCATTGGGCCAATGACTCCCACAGTGTTGACTCTCACCATGTTGACTTTCACTGTGATGACTCACAGGGCTTACTGGGCCAGATTCCATGAGGATCATGGAAAAACAGAGCTGTAGGGCCTTCATGAGTTCATGTCTAGTTCAACCCTCTGCTCAAGGCCACCGTGGTCCCTTTGCTTTCCCTGTGGCATGTTTGGGTCTGATGTCTTGTGTTGTGTCAAGGTTGGCGGTCATTTGATGAAGAGGTTAGATGAAGGATTTGTAGGGGATGGTTTGGATAAGGCTGACCCTGCCTTAGGTTGGACTAGATGTGACTTCTGGAGATCCCTTCCAATCTGACTTCTCAATGATTTCTATGATTTAAGCCATCCCATGACAAATGTTCATCCAGCCTGCTCTTATAAACTTCCAGGGATGGAGATTCAACAGCCTCTTCAGGTGATTCTCAACCCAGGTACCACAAGATCCTTTTAAGGGGGATGTTCAATATTACTGCTGTAATGGACATGTATGCATGATTCTGAAAAACCCAAGAGATTTCTCCAGGGTGTTCACACCATTTGGCCATGTTGAGGACTTCAGACTGAAGAACTGGTCTCTTATTTTCCTGCAGTCAGGGAATGAGTGAAAATTATGAGGTGGTATTTTCCAAAGGGTGCCTTGAGTCCTGCAAGGGGGACCTTGAATGTAGTGAGGTTGAGAACCACTGCTTTAGGCATCTGCTCCGTCCCTGAACCGCCATCATAATTAGTAGCCGACTCCAACAACAGTTAATAGGCTGTCGGTCTGCAGTCTAGCTGAAAGTACTATGGGGTGGATCCCCAATCAGTTAGGTGTTCATACTTAATGAAGTGGACTCTCTTTCACTGGAGGCTCTCAAGGGCAGACTGGCTAAGCGTGGCCTAGGGATGATTAAGGAGGAGCAATTCTATGGAGGGGTTGGGCCCAAAGTTCTTAGGGTGTAAACAGACATCACCTTTGTGCCACCCTAGTAATGTTTATGGAGGTAGAAAGGCCAAGCAAACAGAGGTCCATGCCCCACGACATGCCACAAAGGTCCAAGATTTGTGACCGTGATAGAGGTGGTATCAATCTGTGCCACAATTCTGCAGTGGGTGTCTGTTTTATTTAAGGTGGAATAGATTGGGCTCTTGAAGCCCCAGGAGAACCTACTTAAGTCCCCCCCCCCCCCCAATTTGGGATGCCAGCTCAGCTGATATGCTTCATTTGTTGATGTCTAGATATACCAATAAGCAGTGGTAGATCTAGTGGGGGTGCACTGGTTCAGTTGCATCCCCCTTTGATTTCTGCTCCACCCAAAATTTAAAACCAACTGCTTGGGAGAGGCAGTGGCTTTTCTATTCAGACAGCGGTGAGAGAGTCACTTGATTTCATTATAATCTACCTGCTTCCTTCTCAACTCTTCATTTCAGAGGTGTTAACACATTCACTCTGTCCTTTTTCAAAGGTCTTGATGTTCCACTAATTAAGCTAACTTTTCTTCTGCAATTTTGCTGTCTGCTACTTGTTTCAGATAGCATAGCTCCTATTTTTCAGCCCTGCAGACAGTGTTTAAGCCTAGCTAACAACATTAAATCAAGTGTGGAAGCATTAACTCAATGAAACATTAACTTAGGCATGGAAATAACCTTCAGGAAAGCATTGGATGTGCTGTCAAGGAGCTCCAGAAGGCTAGACTGTGTTTTATGAATCTGAAAGAAACGTAGATTTAATTCTAAGGGCTACAGGACTAAAGAAACAGCATGTTGAGCATTTCTTGCCTGGTTAGTTGTGTTTTTATACATAATATATGCTACAGCAAAAATAATGCAGATTCCAATAAAGATATTTTTCCCCTCGGATTTTAAACAGAAGACCATAGCCCTAGGCCCCTAGCATGCATATAAAGCTTCTAGTTTCTTTTCAACTGGAGGGGAAAATGTGTGCTCCTGGGAGCATAGCTCCTATTTTTCAGCCCTGCAAACAGTTTTTAACTCTAGCTAAAACATTAATTAAAGGGTGGACATTTTTAACTTCAGGGAACATCTACTCAGGGGTAGACATAACTTTCAGTGAACATTGGATACACTGTCAAGTTGCTCAAGAAGGCTTGATTGGGTTTTATGAATCTGAAAGAGATGTACATTGAAATCTAATGATGGCAGGGCAAGAGAACCAACATCTTTTTATTATTTTTGCCCAGTTTTTTGTGGGTTTTTTTTAAATATATAATACAGAAAATTGAATACAATGAATAGTGCAGCCCTATGCCCTAACATATTGGCAAAACCTCTTCTTTCACGTGGAGAAACATGGGTGTTGTGTTTTAGGTCATGATATACCACACCATCCATCCATGCCCTTACAGTCCCTTCTGGCCTATGATTCTATCATAGAGACGGGGGAGACTTGAGCAGAGGATTAGACTGAACGAGACCTTTTGAAGTCCCTTCCAGCCCTACTTGTCTATGATTCAGAGTTGTTGTTATGGCATCATCATAGCCGTCTACCCTCAGGATGTATAATACTGCAACATTTAAGAGCCATTGCTTCCCTTTTGTAGCTCTTGAGTCACAATTTAAAACATGATGACTCTTTCTAACCAGCCACTTCTGACTCAACAGTTGGGTTCCCTCTGTGTGGATCTGAGCGAGATCTACTGACTCAAACTTAAGGGGTTAGTAGGATGGTGGATATTGTAGCAATGCCTATACCTATGATTGATCAGAGTTTCTCTTTATACAACCTTTATTTTCAGTGGACTGTCTTTAAAAAAAACAGGGTTTTCTCTTTAAAAAATGAACTGTACAATGTAATGGCACCACATCATGTTGATGTCACAACAGTTAGTAAAGCAAATTTTTCACAAGTTTCTATATAGGGATAAAAATCCTTTGAAAGTATAAATGCACGCATAGATTATTTTCTCTTGTGAAATCATAGAAAATTAGGGTTTCATAGTTTCACAGTAGCTAGGGTCAGGAGGGACCTGAACAGATCATCTAGCCTGACCCCCTGCCACAGGCAGGAGTGAATGCTGGGTTCACAAGACCCCAGACAGGTGATCATCCAAACTCCTCTTGACTTTGCCCAAGGTAGGGGCGAGGACCACTTCCCTGGGAAGTTGGTTCCAGATTTTGGCCACCCTAACTGTAAAATATTGTCTTCTGATCTCTAACCTAAACCTATTCTCCATCAGCTTATTACCATTGTTCCTCGTCACCCCAGGCGGTGCTGGGGAGAAAAGGGCTCTACCTATTAGCTGATGATCTCCCCCGATGAGGTTGTAGGCAGCCACCAGGTCCCTCCTCAGCCTCCTCTTGCTGATGCTGAACAGGTTCAGGTCCCTCAGTCTCTCCTCGTAGGGCCTGTCTGGTTGGAAGGGACCTCAGGAGGTCATCTAATCCAACCCCCTGCTCAAAGCAGGACCAGCCCCAACTGGATCATCCTAAGACTTTGTCCACCTGGCTCTTAAAAACTTCTAAGGATGGAGATCTCCCCACCTGAGAAACAGACTTACAGGCTGGTAATTGGGTCTTAGTATTGTTACCCGACCATAGTAAAAAACTGTTGGCTCGGAGGCAGGGCCCGTTCCACGTAACTTGGAAGTCAGGTCCTGTAAATTATGAAGTGCAAAGAATCAAACCAGTGAGGAGGAGACAAGTTTATCACATAAACTTGTTAAAGAAATGGAACAGTAGAGAGTCCTGGTTAGTGAAAGAAGACGTAGGAGATTTAGATGACATAGGGGATCCCAGAATATCAGAGTGGGAACCAGGGGAGCCCTGAATAGGAGGTGAGCTGTCGGCAGACCAGAAAGAAGAGCTAATGCAGTTAATCCATAGGTTTCAGGATGTATTCCAAGCCAGGCCCAGGAGGGCAAGAGGGGTATACTGTGAGATCAGGACCCCAGAGGGGTGTGTGGCCAGAGATCACCGTCAGAGGTTGCCCAGACATCTCTGGGAAGCCATGAGGCAAGAACTTGTCCAAATGTTAGAGGCAGGAATAATAGCGGAGTCATGAAGTCTGTGGTGAAGCCCGTACCTAAACCAGATGGCAGTATTAGACTTTGCAGGGACTTTAGGAAAGTTAATGAGGTGGCAGCCTTTAATGCTTTTCCCATGCCACAAATAGAGGTGATGTTAGAAAAGATTGGGCAAGCCAGATGCACATCCACTTTGGATTTAACAAAAGGATATTGGCAAATACCTATGCACGAGTGTGATAAAGAGAAAACAGCTTTTGGGACTCCATGAGGGCTTTTTCAGTTTAAACGTATGCCATTCGGACTCCATCGGGTGGCTGCGTCCTTTCAGCACCTGATGGACAAGATATTAGCCCCTCATCCACATGATGCTTCGGTGTACTGACAACTTTATAATATTTTCACCGTCCTGGGAACAGCATTGTCAACATTTACAAGCAGTCTTACAAGAACCTGGGAAGACAGGATTGACAGCCAACCCTAAGAAATGCAGCCTGGGACAGGGAGAGACCAAGTACTTAGGTTTTCAGATAGGTGCGGGGCAGATAAAACCGGTGGCTGACAAGACAGAAGCCACGAGAACTTACCAGTTACCCAGCACTTCAAGACAACTGGGATCGTTCTTGGGGGTCACAAACTACTCCAGAAGGCTCATCCAACATTTTTCAGAAGTGGTGGCCCCACTAACAGATCTGACAAGAGGTAAGCCACAGCGGTTAGATTGCTCAGGAACGGCCATAAAGGCTTTTGAAAGAACCAAGCAAGCGCTTTGCAGTGCACCTGTCTTGTACACACCCCCGTTTCAGGGACCCTTTTTCCTGCAAACAGATGCATCAGAGTGTGCTGTAGGTGCTGTGTTATTTAAAAAATGGCAGGGCAAGGAACAGCCTGTAGCATATGGCAGTAAAAAGCTGACGAAGGCAGAGACCAAGTATTCCACCACAGAACGGGAATGCCTCGCAATCAGGTGGGGCATTTAACTGTTTAGATATTATTTACTTGGTCGGAAATTTGTGTTGATTGCAGACCATGCTCCTCTAAGACGGCTACAGGCAGCCAAGACCGATAATGCGAGAATACTGCGATGGGCTCTCGCCATACAACCTTTTCATTTTTCAGTTGAGTACCGAGCCGGGACATGGAACGTGGTAGCCGATTTCCTGTCCCGCTCCACATCCAATGGAGACGAGCGGTGGTACGAAGCCGGAAGGGAGACGGAGGATATTAAAGAAAAGACGTTGGACGAACATGGTGAAGATGATATTCTAACTAGAGGGAGAGGTATGTAACAGGGAGACACTCTTCCTGTTACGGGAACATCCAGGCAAAGCACCCATTTGTGGAGAACTTTCTGTTCAACCCATGGACCTGGGCGACATATTGACTGTTCACCCATCCAGGTCACTAAATGCCCACCACAGACTTTGGTGAAGTATCCATTACTTGCTGACAGCGGGGAGGTGTTCAATCAGACTGAGATAACAAAAAGACTTAATTGCCAATTAAGCCTTCCCGGCTGGCAGTAGACGACCTCAACGAGCTTAGGAGGGCCAACTTCAATGAGCTTAGGAGTCTAGTGGGGAAAGCACTGAGGGCCCAGAAGGTAGAGGAGATGGGAGTCCACGAGGGATGGTCATACCTTAAGGGGGTGATCCTCCAGGCCCAAAGGATAACAGTCCCTGAGAGAAGCAAGGGGGTAAGAGTGCTCAGAAACCCCCACGGCTCAGCAAGGGCATCCAGCAATGCCTGATGACCAAAAGGGGGTGTACAACCAGTGGAAGGGAGGAGCTATCACCAAGGGGGAGTACTCCTCCTCGGCCCGGGAGGGTAGGAGGGCTATTAGGAAGGCCAAGGCAGAGATGGAGCTCAGGCTGGCGTCCAGGATTAAAGACAACAAAAAGTCCTTTTTCAAGTACAATGGGAGCAAGAAGAGGGCACCAGGCAATGTAGGGCCCCTGCAAGACGCAAACAGTAATGTTGTGGCTACCTTGGGCAAATTCAAGAGGAAGTTGGATGATCACCTGTCTGGGGTCTTGTGAACCCAGCATTCATTCCTGCCTGTGGCAGGGGGTCAGGCGAGAGGATCTGTTCAGGTCCCTCCTGACCCTAGCTACTACGAGACTATGAAACTACTATGTAACCGGAGATTGATAACAGCTGGGTGGAAACATTGTATAAAGGACTGTCGGTGTGATCAGAGCTTCCCTAGAAGGGGAAGAGGAGCCGAGGCCTTAGACGCCAGAGACAGCAAGCAGCCCTGCAGAGAGGCGCAGGCGATGAGAGAGAGATTTGCCAAGAATTTCTTGTTGAAGCGGCGAGTGCCGGGGTGTCCGGCCCATTGGAAGACAGATTGCTGATTCAGCTGGCTGATTGCAGCTCCGTCCGGATCTGTGGCAAGGACTTTGTTGCTGTGAGTTGATAAGTGGGGCAGGCTTGCAAACACCCACCTGGTGAGTATTCATTGCGGGACTGATAAGCGAACTGGGAACTTGTAGGGAGGTGAGGGGTGAACATAAGGACTGTCATGTACTGGGTCAGACCATAGGGTGGTCTTGCCCTGTCTCCTGCATCCCACTGGCAGAGAGGGGATGCTGGAAGGAAGAGTTCAATTACTGCAAGTAGCAGGTACCATATTACAGGAGGGCCCTCTGTTGTTTCAAGGCTCCCTTGATATTTACCATGTGGGATATGAGGATAGCATTTCTAAAATGTTTGAAAGTCTAGCCCAAAAACATTTGCAGATACCCATGGATCTGGCAGTCCTGCAACCATCCACAAGACTCCCCAGAGAACCCCCAACACAGCTGGCAGAGAGGGTGAAAGCTTTTTATGAGATTAAAATAATTGGTCAGGACATACAGAGGGCAATTGTGTTAAGAGTATTACCACCTGGTGGGTTGGGATAGAGGAATGCTTGGTGTGGAGATGGAGGAAAAGGGTTTCTTGTCAGCACCACAGTTCCTCAACACTAACAACACCTCAATAAAGCCCGATGAGGACAACAGCACAGTCACAAGACCGGCAGAAACAAAACATGGCGCACAGAGAAATGGAGGAAGACAGAAAAAAAAAAAACAACAACAAAACAAAACACCTCCAATGAGCACTCACACACACAAACAAAATGCAGCACAGAAAGGTGGAAATGAGCATGGTACATACACGGGCAGACTTTAACACCCCCCCACACATACATGCATCCACACAGAGACGGGCAGGCAAGTAAAAAAAAAACCCCAAAACACCCACAGCCCACACATGCAGAATCAAACATGACGTGCACACACAGACATGGAGAAACAAGCATGGCAACACATATATGGACAGGCAGAAAGAAACACAGTACACAGGCAAAAACAAAACAGCATGTGCACACACTCGCTCTTTCTAAGATAGGCAAAAGACATGGGACAGAGAAGGGAAGGCAGAAAAAAACCCAGCAAGTGTGCACGCACGCACACACACACACACCATCCATGGCACAGGCAAAAGAAGAATATGGCACAGAGAGCAACACAGCAGAGACAGGCAGAAACAAATATGGTGCGTGCACACAGACAGGCAGGCAGAAAGAAACACAGCAGACGGGGGAAAGAGAAAACATGGCACACATGCACACACAGGCAGAAACAAAGTACAGTGTGCACACAGGTTGAAACACACACACACATGGAATACAGAGGCAGAAACAAACATGGCACAGAGGGACACACAGGCACAAACAAACACTGCATACACAGATGGAGATAAGGAGAAAGTAACACAGACACATGGAGACATACACACACACACACATGCAGGCAGGCAGGCAGGCAGAAATAAACCAAGCCCACACATGAAAAATACAGGCATGTGCAAATGTAGGTGCCAAGTATGTAGGGACCCTAAGGGCCCCGGATCCCCTCAGGAAGGGGGCTGTCGGGGCCTGAACCAGAAGAAAGTAATGCAATATTTCTCCTTTAAAGGAAAGATCTGCTCGGGGCTGTGGGGACAGCGACAGGAGGCAGGGAAATCCATGTGCATGTGAGTGGCGAGGAGCTCCCTCCAGGTAAGTCTGGGGGAGGGGGTGTCACAGGTGACATGGCAGGGGAGCACAGGCCCTGCCAAGATTTCTGCAGTCACAGTGGGGCAGGGGCTGCAGCGAGGCCAGACCAGCTCCATGCAGTCTGCAGCCCAGAGGGTGGGACCACATGCGGGACGGAGCGCTGTGCCACCTGATAAGACATGGCAGTAGCAGAGGTGTGCCCCAGTTGCTGCCGGGCAGGCAGCGGGTGCTTCACCTTGGTGGTGCAGTGCTCCCTCCTGCGCTGGCTCTTGTCCACTGGGCTGCAGAGGTGGGTCCTGCCCCAAGTTTGTCCAGCCCTGTGCCACACTGTAGGCACAGAAATCTCAGGGCATATATGCCCCCCAGCCTCATGCTGCATTGCTTGTGCCCCTTCCCACATCACCTGTGGCCATAGCCCCCTTCCCCACACACCTACCCCTTTCCCCACATCCTGGGGACTGGGAGCAGGAGGTACGTGTCCATCATCTTAGCCCCCTCCCCCCCCAAAATAAAAGTCGGTGCCCATGTGTGCAAGCACACATATACAGAGGCAGACATGAATCAGGTGGACACACACATTTAGAATCCGGGTGTCCGGGGCCCATGCCCTCACAGAAGCTTATATATTGTAAGGCCGGAAGGGATCTTGGAAGATGATCGGCCCCCGAGTAACCAAGTGCCCCTGAATAACCCGAAGTGTTCACACACACAGCCATTGAACTGTGCGTGTGCATATAATTTTGTGTCACGCCCTCCTGCCTAACAGCACGATATTGAGATCCCCGAGGATTGATCTGGCGCGTGACAAGTCAAAATCACCTCCTTGGTTTTGCTGGGGATGCATCGATTGATGCATGCCAGAGTATTATTTGCCCTGCTGACTACAGTGTCGCAGTACCAGCTCGTATTCATACTGTGGTCTATTATTACCCCCAGGTCCCTTTCACTTGTAGTGCCACCAAGCCTGCAGGTGTGTTGGGGGTTGTTCATCCCCAGGTGGAGCACTTACATTTCTCAGTGTTGAACTTCAGCTGATTTCGACTTGCGCAACTTGTCAGCCTGTCTAGATCTGCAGCCTATCTTGAAGCGTGACCACGCTTCCCCATAACTTGGTGTCATCTGCAAACCTGGCCAGTGAGCTCTTCACTCCCACATCCAAATCATTGATAAAAGATGTTGGAAAGCACTGGACTGAGCACCGACCCTTGTGGGACACCGCTGCCCACTTCTTGCCAGGGCAACACAGATCCATTTGTTAGGACTGTTTGGATCCTCCCCTGCATCCAGCTTCGTACCCACTTGACTGTTTCGGAGTTAAGCCCACAATCCTCCAATTTTCTCACAAGAATATTGTGAGATACCAAATCAAAGGCTTTTCGGAAGTCTAGGTATACGATGTCAACCTCTTCTTATCCAGGCGGTGAGTAACCTGGTCATAGAAGGAGATAAGGTTGGTAAGACAAGACCTGCCTGCGATGAAGCGATGCTGGCTGTCGTTCAGAATCGTACCTTCTGCAAGCTTATCGCAGATAGACTCCTTGATGAATTTTTCCAGGATTTTCCCTGGGACAGAAGTTAGACTAATTGGCCTATAGTTATGCAGGTCCTCCCTCTTCCCCTTCTTGAAGATGGGCACCACATTGGCCCTCTTCCAATCCTCAGGGACCTCTCCAGAATGCCACAAGTTTTGAGAGAATTTTGTCAAGGGCTCTGCGATGACTTCGGCCAGCTCACACACACATTCAGGCAGGAAGAAGTGTGTTTACACACACAAGTGCATGCATACAAGCACACAGGGAGACATGAACTACACACAAACAGGCACATAGAGGCAGGAATGCACAGACATTCAGGCAGACATCTGTCACACGTGCATACATGCACTAGACCAACAGGCACACATGCTATAGTAGGTTTGGGGCTAATTAGCTCAGGCAGTCCCTTAACAATAGAGTTGTTCATATTCTGGGCCCTCCAGCCTCTCAGACACCAGCATGAACCCCACTCCCTACCCCAACACTCACACAGCCCACAGGGCTCACTCACAGCCCTTGATGGGGTAGCTCCCAGCCCCCAAGAAGGTGCGTCTGGCTGTCTGCCGCTTTTCTCCCACGCTGCTATCCTGCTCCTGTGCCCTGGGGGGTGAGCTCCTCGCTGTGGCACCGCCGCCTCCAGCTTTGCAGTCCTGGTTCTCTTCCCACACCCAAGAAGTCTCTTTCCAGACGCGCTAGCCTGGCAACCCTTGGCCTTTTTCTGCTGTTTTCCTTTACTGACTTCCAGGTCTCTGCTCCTTTGTCTTGTCCTTTCATCTCCCCAATTCCTCTACCAGGGAGCCTTTTAACTACCTTTCCCCAGCCCCTCATCTTCCATAGTTGGCTCAGTCCTCCAGGCCTGCAATTAGCTTGATTGTCAGCAGCTGGCTCTGGTTCCCTGCAGGCCTACTGACTCCTCCAGCCTGACAGGTGCAGTCTATTGAAAGTCTTTGCCAGCTGGTTTGCTACAAATACGCTGAGGCAAGCAGAAATAAACCCAGCACATTCTCTCTCTCTCTCTCTCTCTCTTTCAACCCAGCCATCTGGGGTACGCACCCTCACATTCATGCAGAGGAATAAACCAGATGCACGCACACTCAGGCAGGCATAAATCAGGAGCATATGTACACACACATACATACACATACACATGCATGCACACATGAACTGGAGACAAATATACACACATAGGGGCATAAACCAGGCACACACTCAGGCCCAAACACACATAAATTAGACAAACACACACAGACACAGAGGCAGGAAGAAATAAACCCGGTGCCCACACGTGCACGCACACGGACAGGCATCCGCCACCCCTGTCTCTCCCACATAGGATCAAGATGCAGCGCCCCACATGATGCCTTGTACAACCGCACACAGACCTGGCAAATGCCCAGGCCTGTGGGCTCCGATCCAATACAAGGAGCAGCTGTGCCACCACACCCCTCTGGATCCACCCCTGCCAACTGCTTCTCACAGCAGGCTCCCTTCTGTTGCTTGGCATGGCCAGGGGCCACTGCTCTCGCCTGTGCTGCTTGTACAGCCTCAGGGTTTTGCAGCCCTGAACTGCCCATAAGCAAGCTCAGGGAGCCCAGTGCCTGTACCACCCTGAGTCTTTAGATCTTCTCATCCCCCTAGGCCTGACATTTTCAATCCCTAGGGCCCACTTTTCTGGCTCCCATCCCCACACTACCTCCAGCTCCAGCCCAGTGCCCCTTTAACCCTTGCTCCTGTCATCCTTAGCGCTGGAGCTTATGTGGCCTTGAGGTTCACACACTGGCCATTGAGTTACACGCCAGCTGGAGGTTTGCTCTAGGATCTCTGGCACTGAAAGGAAAAGACAGGCACTGCTTGCAGAGAAGGGGAATGCATTTTGCTCTTGTCTTTGCCAGGAAGCAGCAGAGATGAGGTTGATGGCCCCTGTCAACCAGAGACAGGAGCCACTAACCACAGCATTTATGACCTAACCCCAATGGTGATCCCCTTGTCCAGAAAAGGAGTGAGAGACTTGGGGTCAGCAGTAGGATCAGCAGAGATAACCCTTATGGCTATTGTCCCCTGTGCCTCAGAGAGGCCCGGCAGAGCTGCACAGGTCCTAGCTGCACAGGTCCCCAGAAGCCCTGCAGATGTCCCAGTGAGGCCAGCCACTCCCCAGAGACAGCGTTGTCTCTCTCTAGACCAGCCAAGACATGTCCTTGTCTGAGCTCGTGCTGACACTGCACAACAGCCCTGTCACACACCCATCCGGCCCAGTGCCCCAAGGTCCCAAGGGGCAATGCCCCAGGAGAGGCAGGAGAGTGAGGGCTGGCCATTCACCATCCTGTTGTGCTGCAAGCTAAACACATGGGAGAGATCCAGGCTTAGTGCCCTGCACCCAGCCACAGCAAAGCTCCCCCCATCCCAGTGTATGCTGATGGGGGCGGGAGGGAAAGGCAGGGATCGAGGAGGAGACAGTACCCTCTGGCTGGGACCCCCAGGTATGAGAGCCAGCAGGGGCACTGGCACTGGCACAGCCCCATTCCCAGCCCCAGCCCAGGCTGCTGCCAACACACGGTGCTGCTGAGGAAGGTGTAAATCAGGCCCCCCGCCCCAAGCCCTGTAGCAACAGGAGCAGGGAAATTCCCTTTCAGACCCCACGTGGCAGCCATCAACGCCTGGAAAAACCCTGACCACCCTCTGCTCTGCCTGGCAGCCTGGGGACAAGGCCAGCCCCGCACGTGGTCCCTGGGATAGGACGGCCAGGGCTCCACCCCATCCTTGAACTTCTCGGGATGACTTGAATCTTGTGTCACAAGCAAGTTGGCTGTGGAGCTCTGCTCCCTCCTGCTGCAGCTGAGCAAGGTCGTCTCCAAAACCCCGCTGCTCCAGGCTGCTCAGCTCTTCTCGTCTCCTCGTGGTCCATGGGAGGGGGGACCTTGGGTTCCAGCTGCTGATCTTCCCCACACCCGCCAGGCCTTGCAGCACCTTGATGATCCATGAGCAGTGTCTGGCCAGCCTCTTTTGTGACACCTCCAGTGACGGAGAGACCATCCCTTCCCTAGGTGTCCAGTCCCCTGGCTGGCTCACTGTGGGAGGACACTGGGCATTGAGGCTGGCCTAAACTGCTGGCATGAGGAGAGGCAGGGTGGGGGCTAGGTGTTGGAATGGGGAATGGGGATCTGGGTGGCGATTAAGAGAAGACTTTTGGTGCAGCACAGCATAAGGCATCACCCACAGCTTTGGTGCATGCAAGTGGCCAGGTCAGTACATGCCCGCCCCCCCCCTCCCCATATCCAGCCAGGCCCTCAAGAGGTAGCATGAGGTTAAGGCTGTTGCTCCTCACTGGGCTGGGCCTGTGAAAGCGTGGTGAGAGTCGACTCAGGACCTGAGGCTGGCCCACGTCAGCTGGTCCTCTCCAGACACCAGGAGCTGTACTTTTCTTGCTGGTCCCCTGGCTATTGTCACCCCCTGCCCACAGAAGAACACACCAGTGGCTGAACTCCCCTAGTCTTCTGCCTCCAACACTGGCAGGAGTGGAGGCATTCAAGTGAGAGCATATGAACAGGGGAGATCCAGAGCTGTGTTTCTCAACGGGGTGCTGCAGCTCTGTGGGGGGTTCTGAGAGGCTTTCGGGGTTCACCCTATGTGCCAAATGCTCTTAGGTGTTCATTGAGTTCTTTGCAATAGAAAAAATGCTGCCTTCTTTTCCCAGCATCAGCAAAGGAGTGAAAGCAAAGAGCTGGCTTTTTCTGAGGGTGCTTTGAGTCAAAGGAGGGTGCACCAAGCCTTGCAAGGGGTGCCTTGAGCCAAAAAAAAAGATGGAGATCCACTGTGAGAGAGGGGGTAGTTTGGAGAAGACCCCTTACTCAGACAACAGAGGTTGGGACGTGGGAGACAGTGCCTTAGTTAAGGTACCTAGAGACAGACAAGGGGTCTGCAGAGATTGCCAACTGCTCCATAAGTCTCAGATCTTCTCATTCCCCTAGGCCTGAAATTTGTAATCCCCCTAGCCAGCCTTCTGGCTCCCGTTGCCTTGCTGCCCCCAGCTCTGGCCCAGAGCCCCCTTAGCCCTTGCTCCTAGAAGGCCCTGTCATCCTTCTTGCCAGAGCTTCTCTGGCCTTGATGGTCAAGAGCTGGACATCGATTTTACACGTCAGCCAGAGGTTTGCTCTGGGACCTCTGGCACACAGCAACCAGTAAGACCAAAACCAAAAGCAAAAGACAAGTGCTGCTTCTGGGAAAGGGGAATGGACTGGCCTCTCATGTTTGCCAGGAAGCAGCAGATAAGGTTCACAGCCCATGCAATCCAGAGCCTGGGGCCACAAACGGCAGCATTTATGACCTAGCTCAAGCACGGCTGCCTTTGCCTGGCAGGGGAGCCAGGTCCAGGACCAGCAGGGATAACATATATAGTCATTGTGCCTTATGGTTCATGGAACCCCAGCAGAGCTGAGCAAGCCAAGCCCTGCAGAAATCCCAGCCCAGTCAGAGAGCATTGTCCCCCTCCAGACCAGCCCCCATGTGTCATTGTCTGAGCCTGTGCTGACACGACACAACAGCCCAGTTCCATACCCACCAGGCCCAGTGTCCCCAGGCCCTGAGAGCTGCTGGCCGTGCACCAAGGAGGCAGGGGGATGAGGGCTGCTCATGCCCCCCGCTGCTGTGAGGGGAGCAAACACACCAGGCAGATCCCAGGCATAGTGCCCAGCCCCTGGCTGCAAAGGAAGGCAACCCCCCGCACCACCCCCACCACTCTGTGCTGGCCAGTGTGGGAGGGAAAATGCCTACTGACCCCAAAGGAAGGCAGCAGATAGGAGGGGAGGGGACAGGACCATATGGCTGGAACCTCCAGATGTGAGTGCCAGCAGGGGCATTGGCAGAGCCCCATCCACAGCCCAAACCTGAGCTGCTGCCAACACCCAGCACTGCTGAAGCAAGTGGAAATTGCCCTGACCAGCCCGATAGCAACAGGAGACGGAGAAATCGCCTCCTAGCCCAATGTGGCAGACAGCAAAGCCCAGAAAAACTCCTGCCCACCCTGTGCTTTGCCCAGCAGCCTGGGGACAAGCCAGTCCAACATGTGGCCCCTTTGAGAGCACAGCTGGAACTCCCCCGACACATGACTCTTTGAGCTTATCCCACTGACTTGAATCTTGTGTCACAAGCAAGTTGGCTGCGGAGCTCTGCTCCCTCCTGCTGCAGCTGAGCAAGGTCGTCTCCAAAACCCTGCTGCTCCAGGCTGCTCAGCTCTTCTCGTCTCCTCATGGTCCATGGGAGGGGGGACCTTGGCCTCCAGCTGCTGATCTTCCCCGCACCCGCCAGGCCTTCAAATCCTTTCAGGGGTGCCGCAGGTGCCAGACCACGCCAACACTGTTTGTGATTCACAAGACAAACCAAGAGATTTAAAAGAAGAGCCTAACAAACCATTCTGACCTGCTGTGGCCTTCCTGAGTTCTTTGCAATAGAAAAAATGCTGCCTTCTTTTCCCAGCATCAGCAAAGGAGTGAAAGCAAAGAGCTGGCTTTTTCTGAGGGTGCTTTGAGTCAAAGGAGGGTGCACCAAGCCTTGCAAGGGGTGCCTTGAGCCAAAAAAAAAGATGGAGATCCACTGTGAGAGAGGGGGTAGTTTGGAGAAGACCCCTTACTCAGACAACAGAGGTTGGGACGTGGGAGACAGTGCCTCAGTTAAGGTACCTAGAGACAGACAAGGGGTCTGCAGAGATTGCCAACTGCTCCATAAGTCTCAGATCTTCTCATTCCCCTAGGCCTGAAATTTGTAATCCCCCTAGCCAGCCTTCTGGCTCCCGTTGCCTCGCTGCCCCCAGCTCTGGCCCAGAGCCCCCTTAGCCCTTGCTCCTAGAAGGCCCTGTCATCCTTCTTGCCAGAGCTTCTCTGGCCTTGATGGTCAAGAGCTGGACATCGATTTTACACGTCAGCCAGAGGTTTGCTCTGGGACCTCTGGCACACAGCAACCAGTAAGACCAAAACCAAAAGCAAAAGACAAGCGCTGCTTCTGGGAAAGGGGAATGGACTGGCCTCTCATGTTTGCCAGGAAGCAGCAGATAAGGTTCACAGCTCATGCAATCCAGAGCCTGGGGCCACAAACGGCAGCATTTATGACCTAGCTCAAGCACGGCTGCCTTTGCCTGGCAGGGGAGCCAGGTCCAGGACCAGCAGGGATAACATATATAGTCATTGTGCCTTATGGTTCATGGAACCCCAGCAGAGCTGAGCAAGCCAAGCCCTGCAGAAATCCCAGCCCAGTCAGAGAGCATTGTCCCCCTTCAGACCAGCCCCCATGTGTCATTGTCTGAGCCCGTGCTGACACGACACAACAGCCCAGTTCCATACCCACCAGGCCCAGTGTCCCCAGGCCCTGAGAGCTGCTGGCCGTGCACCAAGGAGGCAGGGGGATGAGGGCTGCTCATGCCCCCCGCTGCTGTGAGGGGAGCAAACACACCAGGCAGATCCCAGGCATAGTGCCCAGCCCCTGGCTGCAAAGGAAGGCAACCCCCCGCACCACCCCCACCACTCTGTGCTGGCCAGTGTGGGAGGGAAAATGCCTACTGACCCCAAAGGAAGGCAGCAGATAGGAGGGGAGGGGACAGGACCATATGGCTGGAACCTCCAGATGTGAGTGCCAGCAGGGGCATTGGCAGAGCCCCATCCACAGCCCAAACCTGAGCTGCTGCCAACACCCAGCACTGCTGAAGCAAGTGGAAATTGCCCTGACCAGCCCGATAGCAACAGGAGACGGAGAAATCGCCTCCTAGCCCAATGTGGCAGACAGCAAAGCCCAGAAAAACTCCTGCCCACCCTGTGCTTTGCCCAGCAGCCTGGGGACAAGCCAGTCCAACATGTGGCCCCTTTGAGAGCACAGCTGGATCTCCCCTGACACATGACTCTTTGAGCTTATCCCACTGACTTGAATCTTGTGTCACAAGCAAGTTGGCTGCGGAGCTCTGCTCCCTCCTGCTGCAGCTGAGCAAGGTCGTCTCCAAAACCCTGCTGCTCCAGGCTGCTCAGCTCTTCTCGTCTCCTCATGGTCCATGGGAGGGGGGACCTTGGCCTCCAGCTGCTGATCTTCCCCGCACCCGCCAGGCCTTCAAATCCTTTCAGGGGTGCCGCAGGTGCCAGACCACGCCAACACTGTTTGTGATTCACAAGACAAACCAAGAGATTTAAAAGAAGAGCCTAACAAACCATTCTGACCTGCTGTGGCCTTCCTGAGTTCTTTGCAATAGAAAAAATGCTGCCTTCTTTTCCCAGCATCAGCAAAGGAGTGAAAGCAAAGAGCTGGCTTTTTCTGAGGGTGCTTTGAGTCAAAGGAGGGTGCACCAAGCCTTGCAAGGGGTGCCTTGAGCCAAAAAAAAAGATGGAGATCCACTGTGAGAGAGGGGGTAGTTTGGAGAAGACCCCTTACTCAGACAACAGAGGTTGGGACGTGGGAGACAGTGCCTCAGTTAAGGTACCTAGAGACAGACAAGGGGTCTGCAGAGATTGCCAACTGCTCCATAAGTCTCAGATCTTCTCATTCCCCGAGGCCTGAAATTTGTAATCCCCCTAGCCAGCCTTCTGGCTCCCGTTGCCTCACTGCCCCCAGCTCTGGCCCAGAGCCCCCTTAGCCCTTGCTCCTAGAAGGCCCTGTCATCCTTCTTGCCAGAGCTTCTCTGGCCTTGATGGTCAAGAGCTGGACATCGATTTTACACGTCAGCCAGAGGTTTGCTCTGGGACCTCTGGCACACAGCAACCAGTAAGACCAAAACCAAAAGCAAAAGACAAGCGCTGCTTCTGGAAAAGGGGAATGGACTGGCCTCTCATGTTTGCCAGGAAGCAGCAGATAAGGTTCACAGCTCATGCAATCCAGAGCCTGGGGCCACAAACGGCAGCATTTATGACCTAGCTCAAGCACGGCTGCCTTTGCCTGGCAGGGGAGCCAGGTCCAGGACCAGCAGGGATAACATATATAGTCATTGTGCCTTATGGTTCATGGAACCCCAGCAGAGCTGAGCAAGCCAAGCCCTGCAGAAATCCCAGCCCAGTCAGAGAGCATTGTCCCCCTTCAGACCAGCCCCCATGTGTCATTGTCTGAGCCTGTGCTGACACGACACAACAGCCCAGTTCCATACCCACCAGGCCCAGTGTCCCCAGGCCCTGAGAGCTGCTGGCCGTGCACCAAGGAGGCAGGGGGATGAGGGCTGCTCATGCCCCCCGCTGCTGTGAGGGGAGCAAACACACCAGGCAGATCCCAGGCATAGTGCCCAGCCCCTGGCTGCAAAGGAAGGCAACCCCCCGCACCACCCCCACCACTCTGTGCTGGCCAGTGTGGGAGGGAAAATGCCTACTGACCCCAAAGGAAGGCAGCAGATAGGAGGGGAGGGGACAGGACCATATGGCTGGAACCTCCAGATGTGAGTGCCAGCAGGGGCATTGGCAGAGCCCCATCCACAGCCCAAACCTGAGCTGCTGCCAACACCCAGCACTGCTGAAGCAAGTGGAAATTGCCCTGACCAGCCCGATAGCAACAGGAGACGGAGAAATCGCCTCCTAGCCCAATGTGGCAGACAGCAAAGCCCAGAAAAACTCCTGCCCACCCTGTGCTTTGCCCAGCAGCCTGGGGACAAGCCAGTCCAACATGTGGCCCCTTTGAGAGCACAGCTGGATCTCCCCCGACACATGACTCTTTGAGCTTATCCCACTGACTTGAATCTTGTGTCACAAGCAAGTTGGCTGCGGAGCTCTGCTCCCTCCTGCTGCAGCTGAGCAAGGTCGTCTCCAAAACCCTGCTGCTCCAGGCTGCTCAGCTCTTCTCGTCTCCTCATGGTCCATGGGAGGGGGGACCTTGGCCTCCAGCTGCTGATCTTCCCCGCACCCGCCAGGCCTTCAAATCCTTTCAGGGGTGCCGCAGGTGCCAGACCACGCCAACACTGTTTGTGATTCACAAGACAAACCAAGAGATTTAAAAGAAGAGCCTAACAAACCATTCTGACCTGCTGTGGCCTTCCTGAGTTCTTTGCAATAGAAAAAATGCTGCCTTCTTTTCCCAGCATCAGCAAAGGAGTGAAAGCAAAGAGCTGGCTTTTTCTGAGGGTGCTTTGAGTCAAAGGAGGGTGCACCAAGCCTTGCAAGGGGTGCCTTGAGCCAAAAAAAAAGATGGAGATCCACTGTGAGAGAGGGGGTAGTTTGGAGAAGACCCCTTACTCAGACAACAGAGGTTGGGACGTGGGAGACAGTGCCTCAGTTAAGGTACCTAGAGACAGACAAGGGGTCTGCAGAGATTGCCAACTGCTCCATAAGTCTCAGATCTTCTCATTCCCCGAGGCCTGAAATTTGTAATCTCCCGAGCCAGCCTTCTGGCTCCCGTTGCCTCACTGCCCCCAGCTCTGGCCCAGAGCCCCCTTAGCCCTTGCTCCTAGAAGGCCCTGTCATCCTTCTTGCCAGAGCTTCTCTGGCCTTGATGGTCAAGAGCTGGACATCAATTTACACGTCAGCCAGAGGTTTGCTCTGGGACCTCTGGCACACAGCAACCAGTAAGACCAAAACCAAAAGCAAAAGACAAGCGCTGCTTCTGGGAAAGGGGAATGGACTGGCCTCTCATGTTTGCCAGGAAGCAGCAGATAAGGTTCACAGCCCATGCAATCCAGAGCCTGGGGCCACAAACGGCAGCATTTATGACCTAGCTCAAGCACGGTTGCCTTTGCCTGGCAAAGGAGTGAGAAGTGGGGAAAGAGGGCAGGCCCAGGTTCAGCAGAGATAACATTTATGGTTTTTGTCTTTCATGCCAGAGAAAGCATCATCCGTGGTCATGGGCAGGGTTTCTTGCTCAAGTGGAATAAAGCCTCCAGCAGAGCAGCAACAGGGCTTGTGTGTGCTGCTATCCCAGGTTCTTTATGCTGTGAGTCGCTTGGGTTGAGCAAGGTAAGTCTTAATTCCTGGGGTCTCTCCCCACCTTTGGGAAAGGAGTGATGCTGGTTGGTTACAGCTGGGGGGACACCTGGGGTCTGTCTGTGTTCAGGGAGGAGACTTGTCTGTAGCTGTCAGAGCAGAAGAGGGGACTGGGGGCTCCTGGGCTCTCTCCCTGCTGTGGGATCGTGGAGGAGGTCAGTGATTTTAGCAGAGTGGTGGCCACACTCCTGGGTTCGGTCCCCAGGTCTGGCAGGCAGTGAGCTCTTCACACAGGGTGGCCAGCTGCTGGGTACCGCTCCGTGCAGGAATAATCCTGCCATCCATTTCTCGGAGTATTCGCTCCCCTAGGATTGCAATGGCACTTCCCGCCATGGCCAGGGAAGATGCGTGCTACAAAGCAGTTACTAGGCAGCACTTCGAGAGGGGCCTGCGTGAACTGGCGTCTGTGTCCCAATGGTTGGAGAAAGCTGAGGAGAAGCCCAGTGCCTACCAGAGGCTGCGGGAACACCTTCAGAGAGCCTCCCGTGAGCTACAAGAGGCAGAAGCTCTTGTACAAGCGAAGCTAGAGGAGGTCAATGCCGAGTGTTTGAAGCGAGGGGCGGAAAAGATGAAGGTCAGGATGGCAAAACAGGAGAAAGAGAAGAACCTCCAGAGTCTCCGATACAGGCTCAACGCCGCTGAGGAGACTCTCGAGACATCCCGAGAGGCCCTGAAGACAGCACGGGAGCACCTGGAAAGAAGCAGAGAGTGGCTGAGGCAGCATGAGGAAGATGCAGAGAATCACAGACACTGCAGGAACGTTGCCCTGTGGACCATGCTGATCCCTGTGGTGGGGACCATCGCTGGTAAGGAGAATCCCCCAAGAGGTTATTGCTCTGCCCTGTGAAACCTGGCAGTGCTGCCTGGGGCTGAGGTTCGGCTGGGAGCCAGGCTCCTGGATTCCCACTCAGCCCTGGAGAGGAGTGAAATCAAACAGGGGAGTCAGGATGTGTGTTACGCTTGCGCTCCCGCTGTCTCATGTGCTGCGTTACAGCTCGAGAGACCTGGCCCACAGTTGCCTGCCCACCCGGCAGTTGTGTTTCAGCCTCGTGGTGCCCCCTTCTCTCCTCTGGGCTGGCTGCTGGGCTGGCTGGCATCCCCCCAGGGGTTAAGACTCCTGGACACCTGTTTGCATTTTGCACCAGCTGCTTTTGTGTCACCTGCAGAATATTTCTAATAGCCTGAAGCTTCTCAAAGCCTTGAGCAGCCAGGGGCTGGGCTTCGATGACCTCATGAGATGCCTTTGAGCACAACTTTCCTATGATGCGCTGATCATAGAATCAGATGTTCATAGCATCACTCTATGAACATGGCATCGTAGGAAATTAGGGCTGGAAGGGACCTCAGGAGGTCACATCTGGTTGAACCCCCTGCTCAAGGCAGGACCAGCCCCAACTGTCTCATCCCAGTCAAGGCTTTGTCTATCCGGGTCTTCTAAACCTCCAAGGATGGAGAGTCCATGAACTTTCAGAGACCTGCCTCAGGAGATCTCCATAAGCGGGGAACCCTGACTTCCCACACTTACAGAGAAGCATCCTGAGTTTTCTCAAAGGGAAAGGATGTTTTTAAGCTGCCAGAGTGTTTTTAAGCCTTCCTCAGAGACGCTGGTTGTGGGCTGTAGCCAAAGCTGGGGGTGCTGACGGGGCTGTGCCAATGCTTCTGCTGGGACCAAAGCTAGAGGTTCCTAGTTAAAGGGTCTTGCCCCTCTGCTCAGGCTCAGATGGAGCCATATTTGAGGTCAGGAAGGAATTTTACCCCATAGTCAGATTGGTACGGACTGGAGAGGGGGAGAGGGAGGGAGGCTGCCTTCCTCTGTAGTGGAGGGTGTAGCCCTCTACCTGGCATCTCTTGAGCAATATGGGCATTTTATAGAAACAGGACGTTGGCTGCCATAGTTCCCCTGCTTTACCTGTGGCAGGTTCAGGTGCAATGTCTTATGTTGTGTCAGGGTTGATGATAATCTTATGTGGAGTTTAGATTATGGATTTATGGGATGGTTTGGATCGGGTTGATCCTGCCTCAAGCAGGGGGTTGCACTTGATGACATCTTCAGGTCTCTTCCAGCCCTACTTGTCTATGATTACATGTAAGTGGAAAAGCCAGGCATGTGTTCCAGGGGCTTGAGGGGCCATCTCACCAGGGCATGCAGATGGGGTCCCTCAAGCCCCCAGACCAGCTGTCCATGGCAGCAAGAGTGCACGGGTAGCTCCCAGCTGCCCTCACTCTCCTGCCACGCAGCAGATGTCTGCTGAGATAAAGCAGCACAGTATATTATTTATGGACAACCTTGAGAAGGTCCAGAGGAGGGCCACTCATATGGTTAGAGGCCTGCAGAGAAGGCCTTATGAGGAAAGGCTGAGGGACTTGGACCTTTTCAGCCTCCGCAAGAGAAGGCTGAGGGGGGTCTTGTGGCAGTATACAAATTCGTCGGGAGGTGTGGGGGCAGCAGGGAATAGGAGATGCTCTGTTTATGAGGGCGCCCCTTGGAATACCCAGAAACAATGGCCACAAGCTGATGGAGAGTAGATTTAGGCTGGAAAGAACTTCTTCATGGTTAGGGTCGCCAGAATCTGGAACGGGCTTCCAAGGGGAGGTGGTGCTCTCCACTATCTAAAGGGGCTTCAGGAGGAGACTGGGCAAACGCCTGGCTGGGGTGACATGATCCCAGCTCTTTTTCCTGCCCAGGGAAGGGGGTTGGACTTGATGATCCTTTGAGCTCCCTTCTGACCCTGGCATCTATGAATCTATGAATTAGCACCTTTTCTTGTGGCCAGTGATGTGGCATGGTAGGAATGTCTGTTTGCTCACCATTTTTGCTGCCTTAAAAATGCTGATGGCAGCACCAATGCAATGTCATGCAGCACCTGTTTCTTTGCTTAGAGATACTGCCTGATCTGGAAGAGCTGAGACTTGGGAGATGGTCCCTCAGTTGGATAGTAACTGTCTGATGTTTGCTGGAGTCAGACCTAGGGTGTGCAGAGATTTAAAGGAGAATGCTCCACGATTAAAGGAGCAGTCTAGGTGCATTGATCTCATTCACTGTAAGCGCTGATTTAATTGAACCACTCCCAGACCCTGCAGGGTAAGCAAAGTGCTATGAGAACAATGTTGTTTCCAGGTGGTGTGGCGGCTGTCGGATTCCAGGTTGCTCTGGGTAGGGCTGAAGAAGCCGTTGCCTGTGCCAATGAGGAAAGGCACCGCTGCAGCTCTGACGTGTCCAGATACTCCTTGCAAGTAGAGGAGTACTCCCAGGCGGTGAAGCAGCATGAGGAAGGCATCCAATGTGATGAGAGGAAGCTTGCAGAGATTGAAGCACAAGGGAGGGAGCTGGCCACACTTCATAGCCAGATCTTGAGCCTCCAGGAGCTCCTGCAGCGCTGCCTTACCTTCATGGGCAGGCTGGCAGGGAAAGCCCACGTAGCCAACGTGACCACAAAGGTCGTTTGCAACACTGACTCCCTGAGGCACATCTTAGAAGAGGTAAAGCAGCAGCTCTGCACGTTGCTGGATGCTAAAGGCTTTGAGGCCAGTGGGATGGGGGTCCTGGCCAGCCCTGGAAAAGCCAGCTCCTTCTGGAAGTTAAAGGGCTTGCCGGAGCCACAGGATCAATGCACAGGGAAATATTCTAGACTTAAAAAGTATGCAGTGTTTTGTGGAGGAGTTTTGTTTTATTTAATGCTTTTGCTTCTCATTCTTTACATATGCATCAGGCTTTCCGTCTCTTTGAAGAGATACCCCTAGTGCTAACTTCTCCCTTAAATTCCTGCTTAAACTCCAGTGGAAATTGTCCCCTCAAGTG
The DNA here is from genome assembly GCF_030867095.1 of Alligator mississippiensis. Classification (NCBI taxonomy): domain Eukaryota; kingdom Metazoa; phylum Chordata; order Crocodylia; family Alligatoridae; genus Alligator; species Alligator mississippiensis. The sequence continues at coordinate 57,584,831 of NC_081834.1, forward strand.
GCAAGAGGCAGCAAGCCAGAAAAATGTCACATGCGTTTCCAATGAAAGTCTCATTAATTACATTGGCCGGGGGGTGGAGGCGACCTTTTTGGCAGGTGGGCCACAAATTATTCCCATTCCCTCCCTAAATGCCACTCCACTCCCCTTTCCCTCCCCAATCTGCTGCTCTGCTTCCTGCTCCCTGTCCTGCACTCCCTGCCTGATCTGCTGCTCTGGTTTCCACTCCCTGCCTTTGCTCTCCCACCCAATCTGCTTTTCTGTTTTCCACTCCCTGTCCTGCATTCCCGGTCTGATCTGCTGTTCTGCTGCCTGTTTCCTGTGTGATCAATTGCTCTGGTTTTCGTTCCCTCCCCTGCAGACCTTGCCTGATCCTGTGCTCTGCTGTCTGCTCCTTGTCCGCTCTGCCACTTTGCTGCCTTTCCCCTCCCTGATCTGCCCCAAGTTGCAGTTCCTCTTAGCACTCATACCCCAGTTTGTCCCCCCGGCCCTCCCTCAGATTAGGGGAAGAAGCAGTGGTTCTGCCTGAATCCAAGGGCCAGGACTCGTGTGTTGTTTATACCAGTGAAAAACAGATGTGGCCCATTTGATTTCAGCAGGATTCAGGTATTGTAGTTGCAATTTGGGTATTTATAATGACAAACAGAACCCTTGCCTGAGTTAGAAAAGTGCCTCGTTGGAACACAATTAGAGTGAATTTCAACCTACCTGAACCGTTGCTGGTCCCTAAAGGGGATAAACAGCAAGTGGTGGGGTGTTTGCTCACACAGCGTTAGTGGGGGTCAGATGCCCTTGATGCTGGGGCTGGTCCTGCTTTGAGCAGGGGTTGGACTATCTGACCTCTGCGGTCCCTTCAACCCTCATGTTCTGTGATTCTATGTAGCCTGGTGGGAAGTAGCCATAGCTTGGCCCTGAGGCCCGAATGACCACCCAGTCCACATCATTTGGCTTCCCCTTCTTTCCTCTCCTGCTTCTTTGTACGCTCACTAAGGGCTTGTCCCAACCTCAGTTGCTGCTTGACCCAGGTCATGGCTTGTTGTCTCTCTTCTTCCTGTTAGAAAAATTATACAAACCTCTGACATGTACCCAGAACAAAATTAAAGGACTTACAACTGATAGCGGCTCTTTTGTTTCCTTTGCCTTTGTTTTGGTCAGCACCAGGTTATGGGTGCTGGCTGGTATCTCGTGTTTTTCCATGGCATTGAGTTCAGCGCAGCCTGGGCATGCTCCAGAGAGTGCAGGGGGATGCTTTAATTAGAGTGGATCTGAGAGCCACTCTAATTAAAGCACCAGCAATGTCTTGTGTATCAGCATCCCCCTGCTTCAAAATGGCAGCAGGGGCACTTTAATTAAAGCTCGCCAAACAAACTTTAGTAAAAGCACCTGTTACCAGATTTGCCCATTACTTTGGGGTGTGCTCATTGATGAGGGATACATTTCTAGGGTCTTGGTAATTCTGTCAATGTGCTGCTTGTGTTACTTGTGTTTCTATACGGAGCTGTATCTCTCCCTTCTGCAAGTCCTCACCCCCAATGGAGCTATCTTGCAGGACTCAGTCTCAATGGGGCTGGGTTCCTCCAGTCACCAAATCAGTCATACACACAAACACACACAGATTAACATGACATGCTTCACCCGGCTGGGTTGATCAGCATGGACAGGCTGCCACCCTCATGTGCCAAGAATCAGTTCATCAGAGCAACAATAAGCTGCAGTCGGACACAAGCACACAGGTAAACAGAATCCCTCTGAATCCCTCTGGGTGTCCAGCTGACACCCTCACGGGCCAGCATTCAGTTCATTAGGGCACGTCTGAGCCAAACTGGGTCAATCAGCCTGTACAAGCTGATCCCCTTATGTGTTTCAAACTCAGCACGTCCCAATCTTTGGACTCTTGGTGAGCAGACCCCGCAGTATTTTTGGGCTTCACAGGGATCTTTAGCTTAGGTAAAAGCAGCGTTGCTGCAGAGCACATGAGGAAGAAGAAGTAGAGAAGGAAAAATGTACCCAGTTACTACCAGTTTGACTATAAAAGTTATTTATTGCTAAGCATATGAAATATATAATGGTACTAGTAGTAATAGACATGCAAGAGAAAAACAAACACAAACAATTACAGTACTACCCTGGTTTCACTAAGTATTTGGAGAAACTTAGCTCAAGCTTAACTAATACATTTCAGGTTCAGAAATTTATGCCTAGAGAGAAAAGAGAGAGAGAGAGCGAGCGCTGAGATCTCCCCACTCCAAGGCACTCGGGTCTCAAAGCTGACAGGTAAAGTTCCTAGCACAGTCCTTGAATGGAAACAATATGTTCTTCCAGCGTCCCAAAAACAACAGGGGATGGTGTCAGCACACGATTTTTCTTCTTGAAGTGCACACTCTGCTGCTTTTTACAGATTTTTATACCCTCAGTTCAGCTGCTTCGAAGCACTCTCAATAATGTAAATCATTGTCTTTTCTCTTGACAAAGGGTTATCTGGTTTGGAACATCTCAAGAAACTGATTGATAATCAGGAAACACATCAGGTTAGGGAGTACCCAGACACTTGGGAGCCAGCTTGAAATTCCTATGGATAGCAGATATACTGATGGGATATCTCATGGTTTCTTCAGAAACAATAGATAGCTTGCAGCATCTGGATTTTGGATTTTTACTTGTTGTGAACAAGCCTCAGCTTAGCATGACTTTTCCAGATCTTACTAGTCTTTTAACAGACTTAAGGCAATTATTGGAGTGTTTATAACCTTTGGGCAGGAGGACTTCCACCAGTCGTCCCGGGAAAAGCATGACAACACCTGTGGTTAGGGCTCCAATGGGCTGGACACTGTGATGAACCCTTTACCGTTGTTCGAGTGTTGCCCATACCCCCTCTGACTTGGTCTCTTGCCTCAGCATTCCCTAACCCGGCAACCGAGTTTTAGTCAATCAAGTTTAAATAGGCCTCCCATAGTGGGACCGGGGAATGTACGGCCCAAGATGCCTAGTAAACATAGAGGTGTGTATGTGTCGGGGGGGGGGGGGGGGGTCCTTTGTAAATCCAGATTAGAACTGGTCTGATAAATGTTGAGCTGGGTGTGTGTGAACATGGGTTGATTAGCATTTGGAGCACAGATTCCCCATCATGCCGCGCTCCCCTGCTTCTCTGATCCCAGAATTCACTGCAGTCTCTGCTTCAGGTTTTCTGTTTTCCGTCTCCCATGTAAATGAATGGTCATCTGGTTCCATCTTGGATGCAAATGAGACCTAGGGCAGTTGTTTCACTCTTGTCACCCTTATCTGGAGGGTCTTAGGTGTGTCTCCCACCGCATCTTTATCAGTTTCGTTTAGGTGGGGGGGGGGAATTATTTGTGAGTCAGACAGACTGCATCCTGTGCCCCAAGAACACAGACAGGCTGCGTTCAAGAACACAGAGTTGAGATGTAACACACCCCAGCCATCATTTTAAAGCAAGGGGAAACTGATACACCGGGTGCAAAGGCTGCTGGAGCACGCTAAGTAGCACACTCCAGCCAACTCAGTTAATTGGGTCTGGTCTGATGCACTGTAATTACAGCATGTTGGAGCAGCATTCCCATATGTGTATGGGCAGACAAGGGCACACATCTGTGGAACTGTGCCCCTGCCTGCAAGACTGGCTGTAATTTCTGGGAGTGACCTACCTGCCCTCCAGCTGCAGTCATGGGCTTGAGTCATGTCCCTTGATCCCAGCTGCTCCATGTCTCTCTTCATCGTTTCAGGATTTATCAGGCAGTTAAATTAGATGTAGTTGAACACTGAGGTGAGCTGGGGAATGGGAGTCTGTTCCATGGTAGGTTTGGTCTGTTAAATGCCACAGAGGATCAGACCATTGCCCTCTGAGTTAGCTCACATGACAGATGTGTTATGCGGTGCTTGGAGGTTCTCAGAGCATGGCTTTGACTGGCAGTGGGAACAGTCACCACAGCTGGCAGATGCATGACTGGAGCCCATGCATGGTACCATACAGACACCCAGGGGCAAGAGCTAGCGACTGGTCAGGGCCCTTGGATCCTGGAAGCCCATTGTCTTCTTGAGCGCTTGATCCTCCTGCCTGCATGGGCCAAGAGCCCAGTAAGAGCTGCCATGGTGTGGGTGGGGTGGCTGCCTGGCTCCCTATGGCTGGGGTGGCTGAGAAGTGAAGAGGGCAGGGTAGATTTGCATTCTCACTAAATCAGAGAGGCTGTAGCACAAGCTGTGGTGAGCCCAAGCTCATTGCAGGAGACAATCATAGACAATCACAGAAGAACCCACCAGTTTGCAAGCTGAGTCGGGGATCTCTGATCATAATTTGCATAAAAGGCACCTTGTAAATACCAGGTGGTTCATCCTTTGCAGGAGTTCACAGCCTGGGCGAAGCTGACCCACAACTTCTGACACGACTTCTGACGGGGAGCAAGCCAGTGACACACTTCAAGTGAAAGGAAACTGAATGTAAGTAAACTTGAGGAACATCTGGAAACTGATTAGTAGCCCTACCAGTCTCTGTGGAAGGACCTTAAATGGGAGGTAATGGATTTCATGGAACCCATGTGTTGGAGACCAGCGCAGCACAGCTAAGATCTACTCTTAAAAACTTCTAGTGGCAGAGACACCGCAGGCCCTCCAAGTATCTGCTCCAGGGCTGAACTGGTTTCAGGGTTATTAAGTTTTGCTCACAGCCAACCTAAGTCTGTCTAGTTGCCATTTGAGCCGGTTACCATATTTTCTTGGATATAATCAGCTCTTTCCCCTCACCCCAAACCAGCTGGAGAAAATTGGTGTGTGCATTACATGCAATAAAAAAGGATCGCCATAGCTGAGTGCAGAGCCCTCCTCCCCACACATGTGCTAAAGCAGATGTGCACATACGGTCCAACTTGCATGCACTTGTACTAGAGCCATGTTCTGAGTCCAGCCTCCAGCGCTGCCTCCAGAGCTGTGTCTTGATCAGGGCACTATGCACTGGCTCTGGACCCAGCATGCCAGTTTGGTCTGCCACCCCAAATGGTGTGCAGGCCTGGGAGCAACCTTAGGAGCAGGCTCAGCTCCCTACCTGCTCCACTTGCATACCTCAATGAAAAGTATGTTTATTCCTTCACACTCCTTTTCAAACTTCAAGCACACACGCACGCACACGCACACACACACACACACACACACACACATATATACATTTATATACACATAGAGTAGCAAACAGCCCATCAAGAATGGTGGGAAGGAGCCCCGTGTCATGCCCCGCCCCCCTCCCGCTGCTCCAGGTCTGGCCCCACCCTCCCTTCCTGCTGCTCTGGATCCAGCCCTGCCCCGCTGTTGTTCCAGGTCTGGTCCCAGCTGCCCCAGGTTGAGCTCGGCTGCCCCTGTCCTGCTGCTCTGAGTCCGGTTCCACTCTACTCCCCGCACCGCAGCTCTGTGTCTGGCCCTGCTCCACCTCCTGCTTCCCCACAGCTCCCTGTCTGGCCCCACTCCAACCACCTGCCACTTCTGGTCCAGCCCAGATCCACCCCCCTTTCCCACTGCTACAGGTCAAGCCCCACTCCCCTCCTGCTCCCCCCCCCCCGCTCCCCTATCCCCCTCCCACTGCTCCAGGTTTGGCCCTCCTCCACTCCCTGTCGCCTCCCCACCTGTCCAGGTCTGGCCCTGCTCTACTCCCCGCCCCCTTCCCCACTAGTTGAAGTCTGTCCCCGCCCCCCACTGCTCTGGGTCTGGCCCCCACCCCCTCCCTGCCATTCCGGGTCCGGTCCTGCTCTACTCTACCCCTCCCAGGCACTCCAGGCTGAGCCCCACTCCCCCTGTCCTGCCACTCTGGGTCCAACCCCGCTCCATCCTCCACCTCCTGCCACTCCTGGTCCGGCCCTGCTGCACCCCCCGCCCTCCTCACCGCTCCCAGCCAGGGGGAGGGAGGGGAGCACAGGCCATGCATACCCAGAGTGGGGATATGCGGGGGAGCAGATAAGATGATGATGATGTCAGAGCCTGACCTGTTGGAGTCCTTCGAATCTCAAGGGCCCTGCATCTGCGTCGGGAACTTGAAGCTGTAAGTCTAGCTCAGGTTTGTTTGATCAGCAAAAGTCAGGTTTAGAAAGCTGTTCCTGGAGTAAGAAAGCAAAAGTCAAGTTCTTGGAGTCAGGGAAAGAGAGAGGGAGAGAGAGTTGGGGTCTCACCACTCAGTGAGGCTTGAACCAATCGAGGTGCCCAGGTGTTGCTGGAGCTGGCAGACAGACAGAGCCCTCAGCACGGTTCCAGGCAGTACAGGAGTGGAACCGGTGCAGCTTTGGATCCAAGCACCAGGACAGAAACATGAGCTTGGGTCGGGGTTTTTGTGGAGAACTCACAATGGCTCAAGGGAGAGCACAAGGTTTGTTTATGGGAAATGATGGCTATGGGTGGCGTTACTCTGAGGGAGCTCACAGTACAGATGGGCAGATTCAGTGTTTTGGGCACCAATAAAGGAGTCATTACTAGAATTGGTCTGATAAATGCTGAGCTGGGTGAGTGCAGACGTGGATTGATTAGCATTTGAAGCAGGGATCCCCCATCATGCAGTGCTCCACTGCTTCTCTGGTCCCAGAATTCAGTGCGGTCCTTGCCTTGGACTCAGTTCTCCATCCTGAATGCTAATGAAGGTGCATGCCTGTCCCATCTCCCATGTAAATGAGTTGTCATCCAGTTCCATCTCTGGTGTAATGAGACCACGGGGGTTGCTTCACACCTATCTTCCTTGTCTGGAGGGCTTTAGGTGCATCTCCCGCTGCATCTTCATTGGCTTTTGTAAGTCCTTCCTCTAATCGGCTCTTGTTCGGGCAGAAGTTGGGAGTGGCGGTGGGGGGGAGCGGGTCCTTTGTGAGTCAGACAGGCTGCATCCTGTGCCAGGGCGCCCCAAAAACACAGAGCTGAGACGTAACAAGTCATATTAAGAGGAAGTGTGGGAGAGCAGGCAATGTAGTTAGAGACAGAGACTCCTGTTCTCACCTCTTCTCTTTTAGTCCATAGCCCTCCTCCATCCCCCCATGTAAACTGTTAGCATCATGAATGACGCGTGCCCCTGGCGGCCGGGAGGGCACTGCAGCAGCACGGCGGTGGTAGGTGGGGAGGTCCTGCAGATGCCGCCGGCACTGTTGGTGACGGCGGGGCGAGGTGACGAGTGGCGACTGGCCCATGGCACCCTTCAACAAATTGTACCCCACCCAGTCCTTCTGCCCACAAGGGTGGGAGCAAGGCACCTACACCCACCCCCAACAGATCTTATTATGCCTTGCTCTCACCCTGGTGGGCAGAGAGGCCAGCCCTGCTAGCACCAGGCGGGGTTGCTGCTGCAGGCTTCCCAGGGTCCCGCTCCCTCTGGGCAGCAGGAAGGGAAGTGGGGAAGGGGCTGCAGCTGGGCAGGAGCATGGGGCTGGGGTTGGGGCTGGCTGCAGCGCGGAGCCCTTGCCCAGGGGAGTGGCAGCAGTGCAGAGCTTGGGTGGGCAGGGTGTAGGTGTGAGGGGGGGAGTGGCATGGGCATTGGGGACATGCAGGGGGTGTAAATGGGTCTACGTACACCCTATGTCTTTGGTGGTGCACCCCCTGCAAAAAGCACCCCCAACGCTGCCGGTGGTGCCTGCAGATGGTCTTCACTTCCCACCCCACCCCCCGGCATCTGTGGGCGGTGCACGATCGCCACTGGCTGCTACCACCACTGTGGCAGCATCTGCAGGTGACCGCCTGCGAGAGCTCCCTGCTCACCACTGACACGCCCCCGCCACCAACACCACCGCCACTCCCAGTGGGTGGTCACCGTGGCCTCCCAGCCTCTGGGGGCATGTGGCGTTCATGGGTACGGGGACCCTCCCACACTCCTCACCACACTCCCCCCATGGTGCACAGCCCTGGCGGGCAGCGGGAGCAACAACAGCAGCAGCAGGAGAGTATGGTGCTCTGCACGGCAGTGGTGCCTGGCTCCTGGCCCTGGCCAACGCCGAGAGGAGTACAGCCCCCGCTGAACCATTTCTTTCCTCAGCGCTCCCTGCACTCGCAGGGCACAGGAAGGAAACCCCAGGCACTGGAGTGGACTGGGGCAGGGAAAGCAGCTGGCTCCAACACCTGGGGCTTCCCTGCTGTGCCCAATGAATGCAGGGAGCAGCCCCACCATACACCTTCCCACACACATACCCAACGCCCCCTACACAAGATAAAAGACTAAGAATTTATTTTTGAACTATTGTGCTATCACCTCTCCATGCAGTACACAAACACAAACCATGGCAAAAATATTTTTTGTCATAAAATTAGAATACGTTATAGTCAGTGTTTGACTTTTAGTGTATGATTTGTTTTTTTCTGGTTCTAAAATGGCAACTCCCCCGTCCCAAAAGGGGTATGTCTGGGGGGCAAGGGGAGGGGCTTCTGGTGGCAAAGGTCAGGGCTTAGGGGTGGGACTTCCAGCGCCAAGGTGGCAGTCAGGGGGCAGGGCACCTGTCAGAGGTGGGACTACCCGTACGGCCCTCAACAGCTCACCAAACCTCGTTAAACGCCCTCTACGTGAAATAATTGCTCACCCCTGCTGTACTACAACATGGATAGATAACTAGTTGGATCATCTTGTTCAGCAAGTAACCATCAATACTGGGCTGCAGCCCGGTGGTTGGGAACCCCTGATATAGACTATGGGATCGATTGCATGTGTAGCAAATTTGCAAACGAGACCAAATTGTATAGGGCTGCAGACATTCTGGAGGATAGGATTAGGATCCAGAATGACCTGAAGATATGGTCGGATACTCATCCGAAACAATACAACATGGACGAGTGCAAAGTCCTGCATTTAGGGTGCAACAATTGTGTGCCCAAATACATCTTGGGGTATAACTGGCTGGGCTGTAGTACTGCAGGGAAGGGCCTGGGGGTTACAGTGAACCACTGTGTGCTGGGTTGTATTAACAGCAGCATCACTTGTTTGTCAAGGGAAGGGACAAATTGGAAAGAGTCCACTGGGGAGCAACAATGATGAGAGGCCTAGAAAGCGGGATCGATGAGAAAATGTTGAAAGAACTAGGATTATTTAGCCTGGAGAAGAAGAAGACTGAAGGCGGATTCAATAGTAGTCTTCATATCTTTGAAGGGCAATGACAGAAAGGATGGAGAGGGTCTTATTTCTATGGCCACAGGGGATAGGACAAGAAATAAAGACTTGAAACTGCAGCAGAAACTTTGTGACCATGAGGGCGTCCAGTATTGGAAGAGGCTGCACAGAGAGGTGGTGGGTCTCCATCCCTAGCAACATCCAAGAGCAAGTTAGACAGACACTTGGGCGGGCTGGTTTAGTTAGGGATATTCCTGGCCTAATCAGGGATGGTTCTGGCCTGGCTGGATTAGATGTGACCTCCTGCGGGTCCTGCCAGCCCTAATTTTCTACACATCCATGATTGTACAGCCCAGTAACACTATTGGGAAGAAGAACCAATCCTGTTTAACAGGTGGCAAGTGATTTCAATCTTTAACCTGTGTGAGGGCAGAAAGTCCCTTTTAATAAGGCTTCTTGTTTTCCACAGCAATCGTTTCTCTTGTACGGAAACAACATGGCTGCTTCGAGCCAGAATCCGACTGCCCTGCTGCGAGCAGAGATGAGGCTTTGCAAAGCGGAAATGGTGCGGAAGGAGACAGAGCTGATGATGAAGCCCTATGCAAACTGGGAGGAGTTCCTGATGCCAGGTCCTCTCTCCATCGCCATCTTGGGGGAGCTGGCCTGTATCTCCGCAGGGCAAGGGGACTTCTCCATCAACAAGAACTCCCCTCCAGATGGGTTTAAATACATCAGATACCCAGAGTCCTTCCTCACTTGCCTGATGCAGGTAAGTCACAAGGGCTGGGACGCATTTAATGCTGCTCACAAGAACATGGATCAGATCCGGCTTCTCTCCATGAGTGTCCCACGCCACATGAAAGCCATTGTCCAAACCCTGTTCCAGGATCTAGATGTGGTGGACGCCCTGCTCCCTCCACAGCTGACGAATATGAAATCCATAGCAGATGAGTGTTCACAATTAGCTCGATCGGTGGAGCACAAGTTCTCCGATGTCATCTATCTCATCCAAGAGCTGCTGGAAGCCTGTATGAGTTCCAAAAAAGGGTATGAGGATGATCTGAAAGAAATTGAGAGAACATTGGAAGATGCATGGCTAAGGGAACAGTCAGTAAAGCAAGCCAAGGAGATGGCCGAGGAGTATTACCAGAAGATGAAAGGGCAAGTAGATAAGACCTATAAAGACTATAGTGATGCAATGAGTTCCCTTCCTTTAGGGTGGAATGCTTTAGCTTTTGGTGTTATGGAAAGTTTAATAAATGTGATAAACACTGTTCCAAATGCAGTTTCCAGGCTTTTCCTTTCAACCAGGAAAAAGGACAGTTCTCCCGAGACTTCCACAGAAAATAAAGAGGATGATCCCATTGCTGTGAACAACATATTGTCCAAATCAGAGCTCTTGCTGAATCTTGCAACACAAATCTGCTCTCTTTCTGATGACAAGAATAGTAGTAGAGCCCCCGATCAGAAACAACTGATGTTTAATTTTATAGAGCAGCATGCTCAGTCTTTGCATGATCAAATAAATGCTGAAAAAAGCTGTCAAATAAAGACCCCAGCCTTGCAAATCTGCACTTCTACACTTCATGCTTGTTCAGTTTTAAAAAACTCAGCAAAGTCTGCAGATAAAAATAGCTCTAACTCTAAAAAGGTAAAGAAAGCACTTAGCTGTCTACACAATAAGGCACGTGCATTTGATTCTCAAAGTAAATTGCAGTCAAAGACTACCCCTTTACCTCCCAAAGCACCTAACATGGCCAAATGGCAACAGAGCATGGCAGAGGGCCATCAAGTAGAGTCACAAGCAGCACAAAATGCCCGTTTCAAAATAGAGCAGAGTCGTGAGATGCTGAAGATGACACAGAAAGAGTACCAGAGGAGCTTCGAGAACTTCAAGAAGCAGAATGAGGAGCTGGCAGATATCCTAAGCACCATGAGAAAATGTGAGACAAAGGAAATCGATTTTCAAAGAGCCAGGGATATGCTGATCAAAGGTCTGGAGGCCCTGGGGAGGGTGAAGGAGCAGTGGGAGAAAATGGTGCATTTCTTCCAGATGATCTCCAGCCTGATTGAGTCTTGCCTCAGCCGCTCCATCAAGGGCTTTGTAAGTTCAGCTGAAAGTGTTCAGAAAATTGAGAACTATTCTTCCATGTCCTTTGTGACAGACTTAATCTACACTCAAGCGTTCAATGCCACCAGTGTCTCTCACCTGGTGCATATGATTTCCGAGACCTACACCGAAGTGTCCTCCAAATATCTGATGGATCGTGTGAGCAGCTTGGGGAGACTCATCTCTATGGACCCTTCTGATCCCGCATTTCAGTCTGAACGTCTGAAATTAGCGCATGCATGTGATGAGGCAAGGGAGGAGATCTATAAATTGGTGATAAAGAAGAAGGAGGAGTTTGAAAATGATTTAAAGACAAGAACAGAAACAATTGCCTGCGAGCTAAACTCAGCGTTGCCCCCAGTGACCAGAGAAGAAGAGAGAGCCATTCAAGATACAGTGCAGCAGAGTTTCCGGGAGCTGACCCTGGAGGAGGAGGATCAGTATGCTTAGAAAATCTCAATCACTTCTGTGGTCCAGATCAATAGTCTAGCTATGTCCCTGCCACGATCAATCAACAGAAATGCAAAGCAGTGTATTGAAACATAAATCTCTACAGTACAGTGTCGCTACATATCTTCAGCAATCCTTCCTAGTTGAGGATGATTGTCTTATCTGTATATTGTCTTATTCTCATTCTTTGCACTATATATAGGTAGTGAATGAACAGCCATCCATGCTTTTCTTTTTAAATGTCATTTCCAGTTTAACTACGGCTGTTTATGCCCCAGGCCTGTCTCCTTAGCTCATGTAAGGGAGCCCAGCTTCACCAAAGTCGATGAAAAGACAATGAAGGAGGGATGAACCCAAGCCTTGGCCACCATCTTAACTTGCCAAGGGCGAGTCAAAAGCCACCTCAAACCTGTGCCAGAAAACTGCTGAAGGAACACCCTAGAGGGGTCAAAGGCAGGAGATAAAAAGCCCCATCATCTTATCATCTTCATTGTCCAGGGAAATGCCCACACACAGAACAGACCCAGGCTTGGGTCATGGGATGGAGATGCTGTCCCTGTTGGATGTTGCTTCTCTGGGCAGATTTGCTAAGAGGGCAGGAAGGCTAAGTGGCTCCCCAACCCCTCAATGCTGGGAGTCAAGCACTAACCATCACACCCCGCAGCCTCTCAGCTGCTGAAGGATGTCCTGACCAGCCCAGACAAGGAGAAGGGAGCAGATGGCATCAGCGTCTCCTTGTCCGTGTCCTGAGTAACTTTCTAGAGCTCCTGCCTGAAAATGACTCTCTTTCCAATGTATCTGATGCCACTTCATGGGTGTCAAGGGAAAGGGAATCGGAGGATGATGCAGGTGAACTTGATTCTGGGCAAGAAGTGTTTGAACTGTGAGCGCATCCATCTCATTCTTTTCTCTGTGCCCTCAATATACATTGATGAAAATGTCCCTGCCTGTAGATATGGAGCACTTGCAGCCCATCCCCAGTACCCAGTACTGCCGGGTTTGGGACCAAGCTGAACATATGAAGAACAATCCCCACGAGATGGGAACCTCCTTGGGATTCAGCAGCCTGATTGAGACTTTGCGAAGGCAGCGTTGGGCCCTGATTGTCTGCCGCCTGGTGCTGTCATGGCCCCCTGTGCAAAGTGAGTGCAAAACACAGGCCTGGCTTGGGAGTGTTATACACTCACTTCCCTCATGGGGATGTATTAACCAGAAGATTGAAAGCTCAGGGGAATGTCTTGTAGGCCTCGGACGTGGTCAGTAACTGAAACACAGGTATGGACAGTAGACCTAGCAGAAGTCCATCTTATACAAAACATGTTCTTTAGCTTGTACAGGGAGAAGCGCTCAACAGGCCACCAATAAACAGTAGTCAGGGAAAGTAGAAGAATGCCTGTTGGTCAAGGCCACCAGTACTGGTACCAGTACCCACAGAGGTGGTGGACTCTCCCTTCTTGGAGGTTTTTAAGACCCAGGTAGACAAAGCCTTGCCTGGGATGATGGAGTTGGGGCTGGTCTTGCTTTGAGCGGGTGGTTGAATTCGATCATCTCCTCAGGTCCCTTCTAACCTTAATTTTCTGTGATTTTCCTGGACAAGGCCAGGTGCACAGAATTGCTTTTTGGAAAGCTCTACTTCCAGGTTGCATCGGGAACAACTTTGTGCTTTATCTCTTGCTGAGGAGAAGTGAATTCTGCCTAGCCAGCCAGAATCCCATGAGGATGACGGTGTGTTTTTGTTACCTGAATACAGTGAGGCAGAACTGTGCAACACTTGTGGCCAGCCTTGGCCACTTAACAGGGCCCCAGGCTATAGCTAAAGCAGAAGGCCCCAAAGCCCGTTTTGCAGGGATGGCCGAGTGAACCTTTGCAGACATCAACAAAGTGAAGCAAGCAATCAATATGTCCAGGTAAACCAGTAAGAAGATTGCTTTATACAAAGCAACAAGCTGAAAAGAAACCAGTATCCCAGAAGGCCTTGTCAGGGACCATCCAAATAGAGTAGATCCTATAATCAGCTTAAAATCGTTAGCAGTAGTTATTGATTGATGGAGTCAAATGTACTGGGTATCATTTTGCTTTGATGAAGATGTTGCTGGCAAGTTAAAGCAGCTTTTTCAAACTCCCAAAGGCCTGCGCACCAGCCTCCTCCTCCCTTTGGAGACTCCCCAGTGGGTGTAGGGGAGAATCCATCCTGCGCTCTTCCAGGCAGCCAAATTGCCACCAGAACACGCTTATTCTTGTGGTTTAAAATATACTTGATTGCCATATTTTCTTGCGTATTGCACACCCCCAAATGTAATGTGCACCTTGTTTTTGAAAAGCATCATGAAGAAATTGTTTTTTCCCAGTTCTGGCTGCAGAAAGTAGGGACAGCGGCTCCCCCTCCCTCTCCTGCTTAACAAAAACCCCAGCTGCCGCAGAAGCCTGGTCTCCAGGGGATGACCTCTGATCTGGGACAGAGCTAAAGAGCTACAAGAGACCAGCAGCCCTAGCAGCCAGCAACATTCCCCTAAGAAAGGGCAGCTTTATTAATGGATGTCCTGGCCATTGTACAGCAGAGATGATCTCCACCAGCTGACTTGCTCAGCTGCCTGAGGTTCAATGATGGGTCTTGAGATGGTCTTAGGCTGCTGCACTTATGGTCGGGAAAGGGGATCACAACAGGGGGTTTCTATCTCAGGGAAACAATCGGCTTCCTCACTTAATACACACACCCCGATTTTGAGAGGCTGATTTTGACAGGGAAAGGTTGCATATTATATGTGAGAAAATACAGTACATTTGGCCCCCATAGAGAAGAGGCAGGAGTCCAACCTGGGAGATGGTTGTACTTTATTTGCTATCCAGAACAGAGGACCACTGGGGAGCTAAGAAAGAGGGGATTGTAACTGTATTTGAATTCTGTGCATATAAGGACTAAGAAGGAAAAGAATCGTAGCTGTATCGTAATTCAGGGTCTGAGAAGCTTGATAAAATAAAGCTTGCCAAATTCTAATCTTTGAGCATCTGCGTTGGTTTTTCCTTAGAAAAAACAGCACCCACCCCCAACAAGTCCAGCCAGTGAGTAAAAGAGCAAACAGCAGGTTAGAAAGAGGACAACTCCCTTCCAGTGCTGATGTGAGCTGTGTGCATGGCAGGGAGGTGCCTGGCAGCTGGTGGCAGCAATCACAGCAGAAGGAAGTGATCTCAGGGTGAGACGTGGCTCCCTGGAGCCAAGGGGAGGCTGAGCCTTGGGACATTGTGTGCACTGGGAGGCACCTTGCAAGAATTCAGGGTGCAAGGGGAACCTGGGCTCTTTGCAAGACTGAGCCGCTGGTGCGATAACAGGGAGTTTTTTGGGGTGCCAATAAGGAAATAGTTTCATAGTAGCTAGGGTCAGGAGGGACCTGAACAGATCATCTAGCCTGACCCCCTGTCACAGGCAGGAATGAATGCTGGGTTCACAAGACCCCAGACAGGTGATCATCCAACCTCCTCTTGAATTTGCCCAAGGTAGGGGCGAGGACCACCTCCCTGGGAAGTTGGTTCCAGATTTCCTCTGAGAATATGTCAAATCCCTTCTTGAATCTGGCTTAACTCTCAGCTCCCACATTTCATGGTAATGAGGCCACCCTTGAAGGACATGCTGGGTAGCAAAGAACTTCCTCAAGTTCACTTTCAGCATACTACTGACTACTTGCATGTTGGGGCCTCTAGATGTTGTATGGTGAGTCAAGAATAAATCCCATTGACTTTCTCTTCACCATTTAGTATTTGGTAAACCCTTCTCACATCCCCATCCAACATTTCTTTTCTAAGCCAAGCAGGCCTGGCTTCTTTCAGTCTCTCCTCATAGGAAAGCCCCTCCATGCCTCTCACCATCCTTGGTGCACTTCTCTGGACCTTCTCCAGTTCTTCTAGATCCTTTTGGAGGTGTGGGGACCAGAAATGGGCGCTGTCTTCAAGCTGTGGAGGCACCATAAAGGGGCATCTTGAGACTTTCCAGCCATCTGTCCACAGCAATTCCAAGATCTCTTTCCTGTGTGGTAACAGCTGCTGCAGAGCACAGCATGCAGGTCTAGCTTGGGAATCATTCTTTGTGCACCTAAGAGCATGTGGCACCCAGGGACAGTCCTGAAAGGCCCTCAGGGCACCCCAGAGAGCTGCAACACCCTGCAGCTCTGGTTCTGCCCTGTTCATATTTGAAAGCCTCCACTCCTGCCACTATCAGAGGCAGAAGACTGGGAAGGTGGACCACTGGTGTGTCCTTCTGTGGGCAGGGGGATGAGAGCCAGAAGACTGGCAAGAAGAGCACAGCTCCAGGCATCTGGTGAGGACCAGCTGGCTTGGAAGCATCCCCAGGCCCCAGGCAGATCCTCACCAAACTGTCACAGGCCCATCCCAATGCCCAGCATATCTCTAACCCCATACTGCCTGCCTGGGGGCCCGGCTGGAGCTGGGGGGGGTGAGCCCCATGTAATGACTCAGCCCCTTCCAAGCACCCAAGCCACAAGTGTTGGACAACGCTAAGCTGCAGCCAATGCCTCATGCTGCCCTGCATCTAAAACCTCCCTCCAACCCCCACCTGGACCCGCAGTCCCCATCCTAATGCCTGTCCCCAGCCCTGCCCTTCCGTGTGCTTGCCCAGAGACCCCCTCACATCTGACCATGAACCAGCAGCTAATGCCAGCCACATAGCCTGGAGCCTGGCCTGGGCCCATGGCCACCACCCAGATTGCCCACTACAGCAAGATCCCAGCCCTCAGACCTGGCTCCCGTGGAAGGAATGGGATGCGATGCCTTTGGAGTCAGTGAACCCTCTGGAGGTGTTCATTGTGTGCAGGTGGGGGGGAGGGGTCAGAGTGGCCAGTTGTTTGTGAATGGGGCCTTGCACTGACACATGCTGCTCTTTGGGCCCCATCATCCACCCAACGGCCACAAGCCTGCAAGCTGCAGTGTATTGCGTTCGGCCCCATGGACTTGTACACATCCAGAATTTCTAAATAGACCCTCACCTGTTCTTTTGCCGCTATTGGCTGCTCACCTCCACCCCAAACTGTGCTGCCAAGCGCAGTAGTCTGGGAGCTGACCTTGCCTGTGAAGACTGAGTTGAAAAGGGCATCAAGTAGTTTCATAGTGCTTAGGCTCGGAAGGGACCTAAACTGATGATCCGGTCCGACCCCCTGCACCAGTCGGAAAAGTACTTCATCCTTTTCTGCATCTTCTGTCACTAGGTTGCCTCCCCCATTCAGTAAATGACCTGATCCTCCTCTTGTTGCTGACATTCTTGTAGACATAGGCATCAACTCTGTTGGTGCTCTAGGCCTCAAGCACCCACCAAAAAAAATCAGCAGGTGCTCAGCACCCATGAGCCATGGCTGTTTGGGTTTTATATGCAAAAGTCACTGTGGCTGCTTGGAGATGTTAAAAAAAAAAAGAGATGCAAGCAGCACACTACTTCAACCCAACTCTAGCGTCTGTAAAGATTGGGCGCTTTAGCAGAGCTTTTAGCTAAAGCTGATTCAATCAACTATTAGACAAAAGTGCAAAAAAGCCCCACTAAAGCATCTGATCTTTACAGATGTCAGGTGAGCTGGGTTGAAGTAATGTGCTGCCTCTTCTGAATATACATGGGGCTTGCCCCACACGTTGACACCCATGCTTGTAGAAACCCTTGTTAGTCATGTCCCTGGCTAGCTGCAACTCTAATTGCACTTGGGCCTTGATCATTTCTCCCCTGCTTCCCCGAGCAATAATCTTATACTCCTCCCTAGTTGTTTGTCCAAATTTCCACTGCTTATAAGCTTCCTTTTTGTATTTTAGCTTACTGAAGAGTTCCCTGCTAAACCAAGCTGGTCTTCTGCCACACTTGCTAGTCTCCCTGTGCATCGGGATGGTTTGTTCCTGCACTCTCAGAAGTTTCTTTAAAATACAGCCGGCTCTCCTGGACTCCTTCCTTCCCCCTACCCCCTCTCAGACTGGCCTCAGGAAATCCCACCCATCAGTTCCCTGAATGAGTCAGGCTGCTTTTCTGAAGTCCAGGATTTGTACTCTGCTGCTCTTTTGCCTTCCTTTCCTCAGGATCCTGAACTCAATCATCTCATAGTCACTGCTGCCCAAGTTGCCATCCACTACTACACTCTCCATCAAGTATTCCCAGGTTGTGAGCAGCAGGTCAAGAAGAGCACAGCCCCTACTTGGCTGCTTCAGCACTTGCACCAGGAAGTTGTATCCAAAACTCCAAAACTTCCCATGTTGCCTGTGTACATGTCAAAGTGACGTCCCCCATGAGAACCAGGGCCTATGATGTAACTTGCAATAGCTGTTTGAAGAAAGCCTCATCCACCACATCCTCATCTGGTGATCTACAGCAGACCCCACTACAATATCACCCTTCCTGTTCTCTCCTCTGAGCCTTTTGGGTCTCTGGTATATGAACCAAGGGGGGGGGGGGGGGGGGCGGGGCGAGAAATCAAAAGGGAAGATCTACTAGCTTCAGCCCTCCGGGGCAGGGCTGGGAGGTAGCAGGTGCCCCATCATCCAATACGAACTGGAGCCCAACATAGCTGGGAGCACAGGTGAGAGCGGAGGCCTGACCACATGAGCAGGGTCCCAGCTGGACCCTCCCACGTCCCCAGTCACTTGCTGGAGTTGCTGTGGGAGAGAAGCAGCCATCTGCCCTTTCTCTGTGCAGCAAAGGCTAGCTGCATCCCCACAGAGCCCAATCCATTCTGGTTAACAGGGGCCTTAGTGGACTTAGGTGCCTCCCCAAGCTCCTATTCAACCCTGGCCAGGGCCCTGAAGACAAGCACTGATGCATCTACTTTTGTAACATACCCTCTTCTCCATGAGACAATGTCACAAAAAACAGTAAGAACTGCCTTTGGGAAGCAGGCTTTGAACTCAGGCCTTGGGAAGATGTATCAGGTGACCTTAACTGATCTGCACCCAGGCTCCCCTCTTGGAAAGGGGCAGGGTTAGGATCTCACTGTCTTTGACACACACTCCCTCTCCTGCACCCACTGCTGCCAAACCTGCCCATCCCGTTACAGGTTCAACCAGTAACGGGCACCTTCCAAACATGTCAAAGGTTCCCATTTCCTCCCTTCTTCTTGTGGCTGTCTCCAAAAAGATAAACCAGGCCCCTTTCCAAAAAGTCATTCAAAAGTCACAAGGTTATTTTCTTAAGCACTGTAATATAGGGAAACTGGGGGCAACTTTGTACACTGAGGAAAATCAGCAAAGAGAATTACAGAGATGAATGAGGCAGGGGTTTAGGTTGTAGCCGTGTTGGTCTAAGGACATAGACAGACAAGGTTCCTTGGGTGAATTTGATATCTTTTATTAGACCAACCCAAATAGTTGGAGAATAGTTATTAAGCAAGCTTTCAGGTTCAAAAACCCTTCGTCAGGCTAAGGAAGTGTCAGCAGTTGGTGTGTGCTCTTCCTGGATGGAATGAAAAGTAAAGAAGCCAGGGTGAAGAAGGGTAAAGAAGAGATGAATGAGTGTGCTCAATGATAGGATATTAACCTCAGAGTAGCCCCTACAGGACACTTGAAGCCAAAGAGCTTTGACACTAGTAGGGCGGCTTCAACTTCACTACAGGATACAACATTCTGCAGTTCACCTAGGGGATGACCACTTTCCCCACCCCTCCACAGGGGAGGCTGGACCTGCCACATGCTGCACCTTCTTAGCCCTGCTACCCCCAGAAAAGGGACCCTACTGACCCTGGCCAGAAGTTCCTCCAAACGTGCAGGGTTCTTGTTGCACAGCAAAACATGGGAGAAAAGCTTCAAGTGTGACCAACTCCTCTTCCCAGGGTTAGCAACCACTGGATTATGGTGAATCTTCTGGAAAGAGAAGGGGCTGTGAAATCAGAGATACCTACCCTGGAAAGGGTTTGGGACCCTGGTCTGTTCCTATCGCGCAGCTCTGGACAGGAAACAGAAACCGTCCACAGGGATAGCATGTTCACTTCTGGTGCTTCCTTAGCAGAGACTCCCTGTTACAGAGAAGGCAGTGAAGATCCCTTTAGGGAAGGGGGAGCACCAGGCACCCAGTGGTGCAGTGTCCTGGAAAGAGGCTGAAAAGCAATACCTGGCAAATGGAGCTCGGGGGTTGGTGGCATCAGCTCCTTGCAAACACACGATGAGCATGAGCAGGCCTCAGAAAGAGACTATGGGGTGGGAAGAAAAGGTAAGGTCAGGCTAGAGAGCAGGAAATGCTTCTCCCGCCATAAATATCCTCCTTCCTGCAACTAAGGGCCTCACATACCAGAAACCTGGGACCAAGATGAAGGGCGAAGCTGGGAAGTGGCCAAGGACAGTCCCTGGGTATCACTTGGAGCCATGTGACTTGGGGAAGGCACCCTATTATGATGGCACTTCTTCCCCTGGGAGCACTGGCTGCTCTTAGAAAATGAAGTGGAAGGCACAGGCACATGAAGCCTAATACAAAGATCTTCTCTTCATAGGTTCCCCCAAGGTCTGGGCTGGCCTCTGCCTAAAGTGCTTCCTCTTAGTCCAGGGGTGGGCAAGATGTGGCCTGCCAGGCCATTTTATTCGGCCCACAGGGCCCCTAAAAATGTTGAAAATTAATATTTATCTGCCTCTGGCTACCTGTCATGCGGCCCTTGATGGCTTGCCAAAACTCAGTAATCGGCCCTCCACCTGAAATAACTGCCTGCCCCCATCGTAGTCCCTCCCCAGCAATGAAACCTTGGAGCCAGCTTCTGGCTTCTTTGGGGTCTAAAGTGCCCTACAAGTGCCAAAGGCTCAGTGAACTCTTTCTGCACTCTGTCTGCATGATGCCTGAATGCAGCCACTGCAGGATGCTGAGCAGGCAGACATCCCAAAGCCTGTCTTGCATTGCTGAGAAAATTATGGATGCTTCTGGGTGTGGATGAACTGGTGCTAGGCCAGGTAGGAGGACAGGATGAAACCTTCCCATACATGAAGTTTCAATGTGGCTTCTCCTTTGTGTGGACATGCCGGTGCACACGCAGGCTGGAAGAATAGGGAAAGCTCTTCCCACACTCAAGGCACTGATACGGTGTCTCCCCTGTGTGGACGCTCTGGTGCTGGAATAAGGTGTAGGATCGGGTGAAACTCTTCCCACACACGGAGCATCGATGTGGCTTCTTCCGTGTGTGGATGCTCTGGTGCCTGGTCAGGTAGGTGGGTGTGCTGAAGCTCTTCCTACACACAGAGCACTCATATGGCTTTTCCCCTGTGTGGATAAGCTGGTGCTCAGCCAGCCTGCAGTACTGGATGAAGCTCTTCCCACATTCAGAGCACCTATGTGGCTTCTCCCCTGTGTGGAGACGCTGATGCAGGCCCAGGCTAGAGGACTGGGTGAAGCTCTTCCCACACACAGGACACTGATACGGCTTCTCCCCTGTGTGGACACGCTGGTGGTGGACCAGGTTGCCAGACTGGGCAAAGCTCTTCCCACACACAGAGCACTGATATGGCTTCTCCCCTGTGTGGATGCGCCAGTGTCCAGTCAGTTGGGAGGATCGGTTGAAGCATTTCCCACACTCGGGGCACTGATGTGACCGTCTCTGTCTGAAGTGGACCTTTGTCTTGTGGCTCTTTTGATCTCTCAGCTCCACAATTTCTTCCTTGAACCCAGGGCTCTTTCTGGCCTCTCTCCCTTCTCCACTCCCATGCCTAGTTGGACATGGGACCTCGTTCACCACTACATTATCCAGTGTTTGGAGCCACCCCCGACTCTTGTGCCATTGCTCCTGCTCAGGTCTCAGCTCATCCATCTCACCCAGACTCCCTGGGGAAGTCAGTACTGGCTCTAGGTTTGCAGATCCTTCCACAGGACGCTGCTCCTCAGTTCTGCTCAGCAGCCAGGCACCTCCTGCATAGGGAAGAGAAACTCCAGATTAGTCCCTGACCTGCTGGCACAGCCCAAGCACTGCAATTCCTTCTGCTGCAATGAGCCTCAGAGCAGGACTGAACCTTGGACCTAGTGTCTCCTTAACTAAACAAGGTCTTCCTTTCAGATTCCCAAGGTTTGGGAGTGCAAGAGGGGCAGGTCCATGGGCCATACTAATGCTTTCTACTCAGTGGATTTCAGAGGGGTTTATGACCCAACTGTCAGCCCCGTCAACTCAGACTCTGCTGGGAGAAACCCATATGGGACATGTGCCTGAGAACAGTGCTTGACTGGCATCATGCTCTAATGGGCTCTGGATGAGACCAGAGGGATCTGCTTAAAGGAAGAGTGAGGCTCTCTAAGGGCTGATCTGTCCCACAGCACTGCTGGGTCCAGGGCAACATGACGCTGAGCACTGCACCTGACTGAGCTGATATGCTGCAGAAGCCAAAGTGCATTGGTGAGACTGCTCTCCAGTGCTCGCCCCGATCTCTGGCAGTCTTGACAGCAGCATCTGGGTACAAGGGAGAACAGTCCCACGGTGGATTTCTGGGACTTTTCAGCAGTCAGAGGGTGTGAGGAGCACTGCCTTACACTGGAACAGCTGCTTTTGCTGCACATGCAAGTGCTGCTCCTCCCTGACAGAAAAAGCCACCATGTTGCATCCCTCCAACCTCCACAAAGTGACCTGGGAGAGTAGGATTGAGAGCTGTGGCTATCCCTTCTGGAAGAAACATGGCTGTGCTTCCTGCCTGCTTCCAGGCAAAGCTCTGGTGCCCTAAGAAATGAGCTCATGAAGCTTTGCTCTGGAGACGAGGCCCTAGTGCCCTCCATGTCACAGGACAAAGGTCCTGGCATTACCCTGCACATGGCCTCTATGCTGAGTCTCTGAGTTTGTGACACTCAGGGCTCCAGACACGAAACAAGGTGGGGGAGACCCTGGCACAAACCATGGTGTATTCACTTCCCCCTCCACAAAGTGAAGGCTTATGGATCCCAGCCTACTCCATGCAATCATTTAATGCAGCCTGAGATCATGATTCAGCACTTCTTGAGTTCCAGGTCAACCGTACCAGGAGAACCAAGGGAGAGCCCTAGCCTTTCTCGTCCAACAATAATGGGTACAGAGTTTTTGCCAACCATGCTCATTTCCATGGGGGACCACAAATCTCATCATTCCCTGGGACAGGCTGTTAGAGAGCAATGGCTACTTGGGCTGGGGAATCAACTCTTACACTGCTGAGTGAAGATGGAAATTTAAGATCACAGAATTCCAGGAAAACCAGATCTGTGCCCAAAAATCAAGATAACAAACTCAGTAGTCCCATAACAGCTGTCATTAGAGGGGAGAGGAAAGAAGTGATTGCTGGTTTCCACTGCTTTAATTTGGGGGAGTGGGAACAATACCTGACTGGACACATTACAGCATCAGCTATTTGAGGTCAGCACCCTGGAATGGCAGCACAGGGCAGGCCTGCAGTTTCCAGGCTACATCTCACGCTGGCTAGGAAGCATTTCTGAGAGAGGAGTATCGTGGAGGAGACACCTACAACTCACCTGGCAGCAGGTCCTCCCACCTTGAGATTCCCTCACGGTCTTCCTCAGCACAGACCCACAGCTCCACCTGCTCTTGCTGGATGCGGCAGATTAAGTCAGGCATGAGACCTCGATATCCTGTGAGGGGCAGCAGTTAAAGTGTGTTTGTGACCACAGACTGGATGGAGAAGCAATAGATGGGAAGTAGGGAATGGATCCAATGAACTCATGGATTCTACTCAGGTCTTGAAGGACAAGGGAGGTGGGCATTTAGGATGAAAAGGAAGGAGCTGCAGGGAGAAGCCTTCAATAGATGATAGTCCTTGTCACCCCATAGTGGAGAGATGGGCATAGGAAACAAAGCACAGGCCACCCTGTGGTAGAAAAAGGGTATGAAACTGACAGTCACCAGGGAAAGCGTTTACTGTTTTCAAGGTACCAAAATTAAGAGTCACTGCACATGCTTATGGACGGATAACATTTATTAAAACACCAATCAGTCCATAATAAGAATCCTTACCCCAGTCCATAAAGGGTTAACCCACTTCTGTGGTCTCATAGGCTGGGGGAGAACCCTGGTTGATGCTGCTACCTTCAGCTTCCCAGCCTCTCCCCTCACCTCCTCTTACCCATTTTCAGTATCCTTGAGCCACCCAATTGTTCTCATCTGCTGGCTCACTCCTCCATAGGCAAGGCTGTCATCATCCTCAAACATTTTCAAGATAGTTTTTTGTCTTTCTGTAATTCTCTCTTTATGGACTTTGTGGAGCTAGAAAAAGCCTTTGAGCACTTCCCTAACAAAGTTCTTTGGGGGAACTGGAGGGAAAAGCAAGCCCAAGAGAAGCAAACTGACTTAGAAAAAAGGTAAGAACCTGAAACCTGCACACAAATCAGAACAGGACCCTGTATTAGACATCCTTAGAAATTAAAACTGGCTTTCACAAGGCCCTGCACCTAGCCCACTTCTTTTGATTAGTGATGGGTATCTGCTATGCAGAGGGACTTGAGGATAAGATGTATTCTGAGAACGGCAGAGTGATCTTGACAGCACAGGTCTGCAAGTAAATACAGCAAAGCCAGAGCCTGCGGTCTATGGAGACAAAGATGTTAGGAAGGAACATGGAAGAAACTTCCAGTTACTCCTTGTTAGAAGCACCGAGGTCCATCACATGTAAAACATGTCACAAGAAGAGGAGTTGAAATGCATATGTGTGCTGTAGCAGCAGAGGCTGACAAGACTTCCACTAACTTCTGCTGGCTCGTGGGAAAAGGAGAAAAGGGAAATGACAAGGATTACCGCTGAACTGTGTATGCTAGGATTGTTAAATGCGTTTGGACAGGACAAGCTGGGGAAGACAGGAAGAAAATCAGAATTCCCAAAGGAGCAGCTTTCAGTGAATTTTTATGCACAATGAACTGGAGATGATATGAGCAGATTGAGAAGGCACAGGGAGATCACGTTGCCAAGAAACTTCATTCATGAGGATGAAACTGCTGAAAAGCAGGGAGCAGATCAGAAACTTCAGGGGTCACATAGGTCTACGGAGAAGCAAGAACCAGAGCTTTACCCAGGGAAACGAGGGCTTGGTAATTCCTCAGCATCTGGTCCTGGTAAAGCCCCTTGTCTTCATCTCCCAGCAGCTCCCACTCCTCCCGCGTGAAATACACAGCCACGTCATCAAAGGCCTCCCGGAGCTGCAGTCACAAGCATTACACCATCAGCACCTCCTGTCCACCTGCCTCTAGCCCCCGCCGCCTTGTCTGCAATTCCTTACCGCTACACCTATGTGCAAGCTTTGCCATGGCAGGTCGGGGAGCAGACTTGCCCATTATGGAGCTGACACATGACGTGGCTGCAGCTGTGGACAGGGGAGTCCATGCGTCTGCCCTGGCCCAGCTTAGCACGTTCTACTTGCTGGGTCCTTGGAGGCAGCCCAGGCAGCACTTTCAGAGGTGGGGAGCCCTGGCTCCACGCACTGCCCAGGCCTTCCCGTGCCAGCACCCCTGGTGATCTGTGCTTGGGAGGGAGCTGCGGCTAATGCCAGCTTGGGGTGTTTGCAGGTCTCTCCGCTCCCCAAATGCTCTACAGCAGCCCTGCCTCCTCCTGGCGCTGCCCCAGCTGCACTCCCACCCCCAGCCGGACCTGGTGCCCTGCTCACCTCCATGCTCTCCCCGTTTGACGGCCTGCCCGGGCCCCGCTCAGGTGTCAGGGAGCCCCTCTCTCCCTGGCGAAGTCCTCTGCAGCTCCAGGGTTACAGGCCCTTCCCCAGGGGGCTGCTGCTCTGCTCAGCTCTGCTCACGGTCCCTGCACCTGCGGGCGGGGAAGAAGCACAGGTCGGTCCTGGTGCTGCCGGCGCGGGGACAGCCCTGCTCTTCTCCTGGACCCGCCTGACACTACGGCACCCGGAGGCCTCCGCGTGCGGGAGAAGGGGGAAGAAAGACCCCAAATCCCACGGCTCTTGCTGACAGACCTCCGCAGACACGAAGCGGGAGAGGAGGACCGACACCTGTGCGCCAGGCCAGGCCAGGGCGGGATCACAGCCCACGTCAGTGCTGCTGGGACACCGGTCCCTGGCAGAGGGGCCCGAGGGGCGTCGGTGCTGCGTCTGCACCCGCGCCGCGAGGGGAGGGCAGGGGGGATGCGGGTCCATGTTCTCCAGAGCGGTGACCGGCTCCCCGCCCCGCGACAAGGAGGACGGCGGATCTGTGGCAGCGCTGACCCCCTCCACCTGTTGTGGCAGACGGTGCTGCAGGGAGGGGTGAGGGGCTGAAGTGAAGGGGCGCCAAGAGGTGCTGCGCAGCCAGGGCTGGCGCGGGAGGGAGCTGCGAGTGGCTCGTTTGGGGGGAGGGATGAAGGGAGGGCAGTTCCCTGCTGCGTGCACTCGTGGGGGACGCGTGGCCCCCAGACCTGTGCACGGGCCGAGGGCGGGCTGCCGTTACGGACTATGCCTCGGGCGCCACATTTGCTTGACGCAGAGCCGTGTCTGGGGGACGGGGCCTCCCGCTGCCGGGCTGGTGTCCCGGGCTCGGGTGTGAGGAGCCCCGCCCGCCCCCACCCAGGTCTCCTCTGCTCGGGGGCAGCCGCAGCAGGACGAGCCTCCCCGGGGGAGCTGCGCGCGGCCCTCCCGGCCCCTCGCGCGCCACAGCCCTATCCGGGGACGTGTGCGCGGGGCGCGCGGCCGGATGGGCCCGGGCCTGGCTCCGCCCCCGGCACGCGAGGAGGCAGCGCCCACGCCCCAGCCCCTCACCCCGGCCTGTGCTGCTCCCGCCGCCGCTTCCGCGTCACGTGGGCGTCGCGGCATCCGCAGAGAAGACTGACGTCACCTCCGCCCGCGGGCGCAAAGCTCAGCAGATGGAACTCGGGGAGGGGGCGGGGCCTAGCCCGTTGGGCGGAGCTTGTGCCAGGCCCGGCGGGGCTGACGTCACTGGAGCGGGGCGCGGCGCTGGGGGGGGGGGGTCTCACGTGGGCGTGGCTAGAGGCTCCTGCCCAGCGCCCGGGCTCGGACTGGTGCGGGCTGGGGGGTCCTTGCCTTCCCCTGGGATCTCCTCCGTGTACGGTAGCAACCTGGTGTGGAAGCGGGACGCTGCTGCCGCGGGCCCTGCTCTTCCTGTGGCAAGGTCGGGCGCGATGCCCTGCGCTGTCAGGGTCCGCGGTGCTCCGGCGAAGGCGAGACGGAGGAGTTGTGTGGGATGGCGGGCAGCACTGACCGGGCCTTGGCGGGGGCTGGGCTAGACGCGACCTCTGCAGGTCCCGGGCAGCCCGGCTGCTGTGGCCGGAAGTCCTCGGGCCCAGATCGCTTACACCCACAAATCCGGCAGCGCTGGTCGAGCTGGTCCCGGGGTCCCTGGCCCCTGGGCGGTGCTGGGAGGCTGCTCGGTCACTGTCGGGCCAGGGCCGTGAATCCTGGCTCAGTTCTGCAGAGCTGGGACACTTCCCGGGCGCTCGAGCCTCCCCTGCAGGCTCCAGGTGCCAGGAATCCCCCAAATCCCCAGGGCACTGGTGAGGCCTCCCCCGTAGCGCCAGGTCCAGGATGGGCCCTGCACCTCAAGGAGGAGGTGGAGAGATTGGAAAGAGGCCAGCTCAGGACAACAGAACTGATCAGGGGCCTGGGGGGCAAGTCATAGGAGGAAAGGCTGGAAAAACTGGGGCTATGGAGTCTGGAGAAGAGAGGACTGAGGGGGGATTTGACACCAGCCTTCAAATCCCCGACGGGTGACAACAGAGAGGATGGAGATGGAGTTTCCTCTGGCTGGAGGGGACAGGGCTAGGAGCAACAGCCTCAAGCTGCAGCGGGAGACGCTAAGGTTGGAGGTGCTCAGGGATCCAGGCTTTCCGTTCCCATGGAAAAATGGGGGGAAAAACATAGGTTTTCCCTTTCAACAGGAAAAAAAACCAAACGGATTTTTCATCTTAATGGAGACACCTGTGGGTTTCCACTTTTGCAACGAGCTCTCTGCAGCTTGGCAGAGCTCCAGCCTGCAAGAGCTTCCTGCAAAAAGGGGCGGCAAACCCTAAGCCCTGTCCCAAGGCGAAGAGAGAGGGTGGGGAAGGGGCAGGGCCTGAGAATCAGTTGGCCAGGGCTTGGCTCAGGCTCACTTTCCCTCCTAAAGACTTTGGGGTAAGTGGGGCTTGCAGGAGGCTGGGGGCTCCCTCTGGCAGGGGTGCAGGAGGATGGGGAGCTGTGGGTTGGGGATGGGGGGGGGCCCTGTGGGGCAGGTGTGGGTGACTGCCAGGCCTGGGGGGGACTGGGGGCTGTAGGAAGAGCCCGTGGTTCAGGTGGAGGCAGGATGGGGGTGTGTGGGTGGGAGCTGAAGGACTGGGGAAGGTGTCCGTGGGAAGCCCCATGTTGAGGGCCAGCCTGGCCCGATGGCACGTGGACTGGGAACTGCGCACCATCAGGCTGGACAGGAAGCTGCACATGCAGACATGGAGCCTCGGGCCAAGCGGGCTCCTGCTTGTCTCCATGGGCAGCTTCCCACTGGAGTGCTGGAAGCCCCATATGAAGACACAGAGCCCACCTGGCCAGATGGTGCACGGCTCCCGCCTGCAGTGCCATGATCTGCACGTGCTGGCATGGAGCCAACCCAGTCTGGTCTGAAGGTGTGTGCCAGTGGGCCAGGTGGGCTCTGTGCCAGTATATGCAGGCCCTGGGACCCAGCCAGAGGCATGCACCGCTGGGGGCTCTGCCTGCCATGGCCATGAGCTCCCTGAGGGCCCGCCACCCGCTGCTAGCAGTGGGGGCTGTGCACCATGGAGTGGGGCATATGTGGCAAACCCCACACATACCCCTCACAACCTTCCCACATATGCCCATACCCACACCCCTGCACAGACCCCCTCAAACCCCCCCACACCTGTTCACATCTTCCCCCCTACAAACCCTAGACCCACCCACAAACCCCACATACTCCCATACCCACACCTACCCACACACACTCCCAGCTGCAGGGCAGAGAGCACAGCCTCCTGCCCCCTCCCAGCCTATGGGAGTTGTGGAAGAGTGGCTGGGGCTCTGCTCACAGGCTTGGGGTCCCAGGTGGGGAGTGGCAGTCTTTCCAGGCCAATGCCAGCTCCTTCCTCTCCCTTCTAGCAGCTTGGGGAGCAAGGAAATGCCCCCCTCCCCTCCATGCAGGGCACATGATAAGCATTGCCCAATACCATCTATAGTCTCATAGGACCCAAGAACCCCTCCCTGTTCCCTTGTTCATGCCAGAATAAGGGCACTAGTAATGCAGCTCCTCAGGCCCTGGGTAGGCCTCACATCCTTCATCTGGCACCTGGAGCTGGGTCCAGGGCATGACCTGAACTCCTCTTCTTGGCCCCAGAACAGGGCAGCTGTGTGATTGCAGGCGGCGCCAGCCTGGGGGACATTGGGAGCAGGGAAGGCCCCTGGGATGTGGGTGTTTGTGGGGGGACAGGGCTGGACTGGACTCCATGGAGAAGCAAGGGGCAGGACTCCCTCCACTCCCGGCAGAGTGCAGGGGCCTGTGCAGCGGGGAGCAGGAAAGGCAGCAGGCTCCATCGTGGGTCTTCCCCTGCTGTGTGTGCTGGAGCTGCAGTGTGTGGCACAGAGCCCCATCAATAAGGCAGGCTCTGCTCCCTCTTCATAGTTTCATAGTAACTAGGGTTAGGAGGGACCTGAACAGATCATCTAGCCTGACCCCCTGCCACAGGCAGGACTGAATGCTGGGTTCACAAGACCCCAGACAGGTGATCATCCAAACTCCTCTTGAATTTGCCCAAGGTAGGGGCGAGGACCACTTCCCTGGGAAGTTGGTTCCAGATTTTGGCCACCCTAACTGTAAAATATTGCCTTCTGATCTCCAACCTAAACCTATTCTCCATCAGCTTATTACCATTGTTCCCCGTCACCCCAGGTGGTGCTGGGGAGAAAAGGGCTCTGCCTCTTTGATGTTGATCCCCCCTGAAGAGCTTGTAGGCAGCCACCAGGTCCCCCCTCAACCTCCTCTTGCTGAGGCTGAACAGGTTCAGGTCCCTCAGTCTCTCCTGCTAGGGCCTGTCCTGCTGCCCTCTCACCAAGCAGGTGGCCCTCCTCTGAACCCTCTCCAGGCTGGCCACATCCCTTTTGAAGTGCGGCGCCCAGTACTGGACGCGGTACTCCAACTGCAGCCTGACCAAAGTCGCATAGAGGGGAAGGATCACCTCTCTGGACCGGCTTGAGATGCATCTTTGGATGCAGGACAAGGTATGGCTGGCCTCGCTGGCTGCGGTCTGGCGTTGGCGGCTCATGTTCATCTTGGACTCAATAATGACTCCAAGATCCCTTTCTGTCTCTGTGCTTTCAAGAGGGGAACTCCCCAGCCTGTATGTATGCTGTGGAATCCTTCTCCCAAGGTGCAGCACCCTGCATTTGTCTACGTTGAACCCTATCCTATTCTCATCTGCCCACTTTTGTAGTCTGTCTAAATCTAGTTGCAGCCTCTCTGTCCCTTCAAGTGTGTCCACCTTGCCCCACATCTTAGTGTCATCAGCAAATTTGGACAGCGTGCTTTCCACCCCCTCATCCAAGTCGCTGATGAAGATGTGCGGGCCCGAGGACTGAGCCCTGGGGTACCCCACTGCTCACATCTCACCAGGTTGAGTACAACCCGCCCACCACTACTCTCTGGGTGCGCCCCATCAGCCAGTTTTTTACCCATCCAACTGTGCAGTCATCAGTGCCACAGTTGCTTTATTGATAAGGATGGGGTGAGAGACAGTGTCAAAGGCCTTAAAGTCTAGAAAGACTACATCCACAGCAACACCATCATCCAAGGATTTAGTTACTTGGTCATAAAAGGCAGTCAGGTTGGTCAGGCAGGACCTGCCTTTGATGAACCCATGCTGATTGCCCCTGAGCATGATCTCCCCTGCAGGCCCACCACAGATGTGCTCCTTGATGATTCTCTCCAAGATCTTCCCGAGCACCAAGGTGAGGCTTACTGGCCTATAGTTACTTGGGTCCTCCTTCCTCCCCTTCTTGAAAATTGGGACCGTTAGCCAGTTTCCAATCCCCCGGCACCTGGCCAGATGACCACGAATGCTCATACAGCTGGGCCAAGGGCTCCGCGATGACCCCTGCCAGCTCCCTCAACACCTTTGGGTGGAGGGCATCTGGACCTGCAGATTTTAAAATGTCCAGGCCTTCCAGAAGTTCCCATGAAGTGCTGGATGGAGCTGTGCCTGTGTTAGGCACAAGAACCCTGGCCTCCCCGCCTGCTGCTGCTACCAGGCAGTGGGGGGCTGCACGCGATGGGGGCAGGGTCCCTACACCTCCCACCCTCCCTCACACCCCACACCCTGCCCCCATCAACATATACGTACATCTCAACATACCCTATGCCCCCTACACAGCCACACCCTCTCACAACCCCCCCCCCGCGCCCTCATACACACACACACACAACATAAAAGTGACACTTTATTTTTGAGTTACTGTGTGCTGTATATAGAAGGAATTGCATAATCACAAGTCATGACATTTTTTGCAATAAAATTAAAATATATTAGCAGTTTGACTGCTAGTGTGATTTGGGTTTTTTTCTGGTTCTAACATGGCAACCCTTCCTCCCAAAAGGAGTATGGGGGGGCAGCAAGGGGAGGGACTTCTGGTGGCAAAGGTCAGGGGTTAGGGCCAGGACTTCTGGTCCTAATGTGGTGGCCAGAGGGTGGAGCAACTGTCAAGGGGCAGGGCTACCTATGCAGCTCCCCCACTGGTCACCAAAACTTGTTAAGCGTCCCTCTGCCCAAAATAATTGCCCACCCCTGCCCTATCACTTGTCTCCCAAGCGACTCCCAGCAGTCCCCTGGAGATTATATCTAATCCCTGGAGAGTGCAGGACAATCCTGGACTGGCAATTTAAGAGGGGACCATGCCTTCCTGTTGTGAGGGCAGCTTAGCAGGGCCCCTCCAGCTCCCCCGTCACAGGCCCAGATCTGAATCTCCTATCCTGTCCCAGATCTCCAAGGAAAGAGGAAGCCAAGGACTGCAGACCTGCCTCCCCACGTCCTCCCAGCCCCATGGGGGATCCTCCCATGAAGTTGTTTCTGGTGGCCCGACTAAGGGAAACCTTCATGCTTCTAGAGGAAGACGGGATGGCTGCCCCCAGCCCAGCCTGGTGCCTCCCCAAGCCTTCGTTGGGAAAGACGGGGGCATCAGGGGCAGTCAAGGCGGTGCTGGAGCCGGCAGCCACTCAGTGCCTGAACCTTCACATCTGGTGTCTGGAGCTGCCGCGCTGGCTGGGGCTCCCCAGCCCAGATGCTAAGTCACCGGCCTGTCTGATCCTCTCAGCACCTCCCCAGTGCTCCTGCCCCACAAATACCAAGAGACACTGGCTACAGACAGGCATCCTCCGCACCCATCAGGATTCCCTTGAGGCCCTGCTTGTCCCACATGCTGCCCCCCATGCATGAGGAGCTGCCATGGCATGCGGAGGACAAGGCTGTGAACATAGAGGAGCCTGGATCTGACCTACAGGATCCACACTCACTGCAGTGCCGGATGCATCCACTTCTCTTCACAAAATTACAAGGTGGGGTCAGCGTGAGCTAACAAAGGGGCAGAGGTGAAGGCCCATTTCAGATATTCAAAGGCTCGCTGGGCTTTAATGCACCAATAAAACCGGGGTACTTTCCATAGCAGGGTGGAGAGAAGGCTCATCACCCGAGCAAAAGTCACAATACATGTGATACCAGCTTCTAGAGGTGGAACATGAAGCCAGGCTCTAAATCACCCCCTCTAAAGTCACCTTATCCAGCAGCCTTTTGGGTCTCTGGAATCTAAACCAAGGGGAGAGACATTAAAGGGAAAGACCTACTAGCTTCATCCCTCCTGGAGGCAATGGCATCATCCAATAGGAACTGGAGCCCAACATGGCTGTGGCCACGGGTGAGAGTGGAAGCCTGACCTCATGAGCAGGGTCCCAGCTGGACCTTCCCACGTCCCTAGGCACTTGCTGGATTTGCTGTGGGAGAGAAGCAGCCATTTGGTCTCTCTCTCTGCAGCAAAGGCTGGCTGCATCCCCCCATGAAGCCTGGACAATTTTAGTTAAAAGGGTCCTTGGTGGATTTAGGTGCTTCCCCAAACTCCTACTCAGCCCTGCTCAGGGCTCTGAAGACAAGCGCTGATGCATGACAGAAGTGCCTCTTCTGGAGTCCGTCTATCGGTGACTCCGCCTTCTTGGATGGGCCAACCGCCCACCTTCTCGCCTACCATGCCTTGATCTTAATTAATTAATTAATGGATGTTAATTAGCAGGAAGCTGACTATTTATTGCCCCAGTGCCAGGGGGTGCTATCTGTGGCTCCTTTTCCTCCCCTACACCACAGCTCAAGCCTCGCAGATGATACTGATGTGGTATGATCTGGGCCTCGTTAAAATTTGGCCCTCCCTTGTCCTCCCTGGGCTTTCCACAAGGCTGTCTGGCTGTCTCACTGCCCCCCTCTCTGGGGCTGGGGTTCCCACGCTGCTGCAGGTCCTATATGAGGCCTCCTCCATCCCCTATTAGCCTCACCCAAACCACTGATACAACAGCAAACACAAACCCCCGGGCTATAACAAAATCCAAGCCGCCCCGCTAAGACATCATTCAGCTAAGCATCCTTCAATCCCTACTGGGGGATACTCCGCCCCTTAACAGCATCAGGAGCTGGTCAAGCAGTCAGGCCCCTCCCCTTCGTTTGTCCCGCAGAGCTCCCTTCCCCCTTGGCTGCCAGCAGGGAAAACTGCCCTCCTGGCCTCAGGCCTGGGATTTATGCAGGAGCCAGGCCCTGCCCCTTCTGGTCAGCTGACCAGGTACAGGTGCGGCCAATTCCCTCCTTAACCGGTTGTCCCGGCAACCGGCACCTGGGTTCCTGCCTCTGCTCTGAGAGTAGCAGGCACCTTAGCGTCCTGCTACACATACCCTCCTCTTCTCCATAAGAAGGTGTCACAAAAACGAGTGAGAACTGCCTTCGAGAAGCAGGCTTTGAACTCAGGCCTTGTAAAGACGCATCAGGTGACCTTAACTGATCTAAAACAATGCTCCCTTCTTGGAAAGGGGAGTTCAAATTTAACTTCCTTTGACACACACTTCCTCACTTACACCCATTGCTCCCCAACCTGTACAGCCCTAGAGATTCAACCAGTAACAGGCACCTTCTGAACATGTCACAGGTTCCCATTCCCTTCCTTCTTCCCATGGCCACCTCCAACAAGAAGACAAGACAGTCCTCCTGCTAAAAAGCAGAAACTTATTCAAAAGTTCCAAGGTTAAAGTGGAGGTGGCCTTATACACTGGGGGATCGGCAGAGAGGACAATTATGAAGATGAATGAAAGAAAGTGCTCAGCGATGGGCTATTAACCTATCGGAGTAGCCCCTATAGGACACTCATGAAGCCGAACAGGAGGGAAGCCTAATATTCACCATGAGAGGTTACAACGTGTTGCAGTTCACCCAGGGGATGGCCTCACACTTTCACCACCCATCAACAGGAGAGGCTGGACCTGCCACAGGCTGTACCTCCATCAGCCCTGTTACCCCACTTCCCCTAGAAAAGGGACTCTTCTGGAGGAACTTCTGGCTGGGGTCAGAAGTGCAGGGTTCTTGTTGAACAGCAAAACATAGGAGAAAACCTCGAGTGTGACCAACTCCTGTTCACGAGGGTTAGCAACAACCACTGGATTATGGTGAATCCTTTGGAAAGAAAAGGGGTTGGGAAATCAGAGATACCTACCCTGGAATGGGTTTCAGGCCCTGGTTTGGTCCTATCGCGCAGCTCTGGACAGGAAACAAAAACCGTCCACAGGTATAGCATGTTCACTTCTGGTGCTTCCTTAGCAGAGACTCCCTGTTACAGAGAAGGCAGTGAAGATCCCTTTAGAGAAAGGGGAGCACCAGGCACCCAGTGGTGCAGTGTCGTGGAAAGAGGCTGAAAAGCAATACCTGGCAAACGGAGCTCGGGGGGGGGGGGGAGTGACATCAGCTCCTTGCAATCACACGATGGGCATGAGCAGGCCTGGGAAAGGGGCTATGGGGTGGGGAGGAAAGGTAAGGTCAGGCTAGAGAGCAGGGAATGCTTCCCCAGCCATAAATATCTTCCTTCCTGCAACTAAGGACCTCACATACCAGAAACCTGGGACCAGAAGGATGAAGCTGAGAGGTGGCCAGGGACAGTCCCTGGGTATCATTTGGAGCCATGTGTCTTGGGGAAGGCACCCTATTGTGATTGTACTTTTTCTGCCCCTGGGAGCACTGGCAGCTCTTAGAGAATGATAGGGAAGGCACAGGTACTGAGGCTGATGCAAATATCATCTTCTCAGGTTCCCCCAGGGTCTGGGCTAGCCTCTGCCTAAGTTGTTTAGTCTTAGCCCCACCCCCAGCCCCAATCAAACCTTGGCACCAGCTTCTGGCTCCTTTGCTGAAGTGCCCTACAAGTGCCAAAGGCTCGATGAACTCTTTCTGCACTCTGCCAGCATGATGCTGTTTTCCTGAATGCAGCCACTGGCGGATGCTGAGAAGGCAGACATTCCCAAGCCCTTCTTGCATTGCTGGCAAAATTATGGATGCTTCTGGGTGTGGATGCACTGGTGTTAAGCCAGGTAGGAGGACAGGATGAAACCGTCCCACATAGAGAGTATCAATGTGGCTTCTCCTCTGTGTGGATGCGCTGGTGCAGAGCCAGGCTGGAAGAATAGGTAAAGCTCTTCCCACACTCAAGGCACAGATATGGTTTCTCCCCTGTGTGGATGCGCTGGTGCTGAAACACAGTGTAGGATCGGGTGAAGCTCTTCCCACACACAGAGCATCGATATGGCTTCTTCCGTGTGTGAATACTCTGGTGCCTGGTCAGGTAGGTGGGTGTGCTGAAGCTCTTCCCACACACGGAGCACTCATATGGCTTTTCCCCTGTGTGGATAAGCTGGTGCTCAGCCAGCCTGCAGTACTGGATGAAGCTCTTCCCACATTCAGGGCACCAATGTGGCTTCTCCCCTGTGTGGAGAAGCTGGTGCAGGCCCAGGCTAGATGACTGAGTGAAGCTCTTTCCACACACAGAGCATCGATATGGCTTCTCCCCTGTGTGGACGCGTTGGTGGTGGACCAGGTTGCATGATTGGGCAAAGCTCTTCCCACATTCAGAGCACCGATATGGCTTCTCCCCTGTGTGGATGCGCCAGTGTCGGGTCAGGCTGGAGGATCGGGTGAAGCTCTTCCCACAGTCAGGGCACTGACGTGACTGTCTCTGTCTGAAGTGGACCTTTGATGTGTGGCTCTCCAGGACTCTCAACTCCACAGTTTCTTCCTTGCACCCAGGGCTCTTTCTGGCTTCTCTACCTTCTCCACTCTCATACCTAGTTGGAGATGGGACCTGGTTTACCACTACATTATCCAGCGTTTGGAGCCACCATTGACTCTTGTGCCATTGCTTCTGCTCAGGTCGCAGCACATCCATCTCACCCAAACTCCCTGGGGAAGTTAGTACTGGCTCTAGGTTTGCAGAGCCTTCCACAGGACGCTGCACCTCAGTTCTGCTCAGCAGCCAGGCACCTCCTGCATGGGGAAGAGAAACTCCAGATTAGTCCCCGCCCTGCTGGCACAGCCCAAGCACTGCAATTCCTTCTGCTGCAATGGGCCTCAGAGCAGGACTGGACCTTGGCACTAGTGTTTCCTTAACTAAACAAGGTCTTTCTTGAGCTTGAGAGTGCAGGAGGGGCAGGTCCATGGGCCAGGCTCAGTGGATTTCAGAGCCACTCTTGGAGTTCCTGGCCTAGCTGTCAGCCCCATCAACTCAGACCCTGCTGGGAGAAACCCATGTAGGACATGTGCCCGAGGACAGTGCCTGACTGGCTTCATGCTCTAATGGGCTCTGGATGAGACCAGAGGGACCCGCTTAAAGGAAGAGTGAGGCTCTCTAAGGGCTGATCTGTCCCACAGCACTGCTGGGTCCAGGGCAACATGATGCCAAGCACTGCACCTGGCTGAGCTGACATGCTCCAGAAGCCAAAGTGCATTGGTGAGACTGCTCTCCAGTGCTCGCCCCGATCTCTGGCAGTCTTGACAGCAGCATCTGGGTACGAGGGAGAACAGTCCCACAGTGGATTTCTGGGACTTTTCAGCAGTCAGAGGGTGAGGGGTGCACTGCCTTACACTGGAACAGCTGCTTCTGCAGCACACACCAGTGCTGCTCCTGCTTGGGAGGAAAAGCCACCATGTTGTATCCCTCCACCCTTCAAGAAATGATCTGGGTGGGTAGGATTGAGAGCTGTGGCTCTCCCTTCTGGAAGAAACATGGCTGTGCTTCCTGCCTGTTTCCAGGGAAAGGTCTGGTGCACTAGGGAATGAGCCCACAGATCTTTCCTCTGCTGACAAAGCCCAGGTGGCCTCCATGTCACAGGACAAAGGCCCTGGCATTACACCACATGGGGTCTCAGCTTTCAGTCTCAGGGTTTGTGACACTTAGCCACAGAGATGAAACAGAATGGGGGCGAGCCTGGTGCAAACCATGGGGTATTCACTTCCCCCCACAACGTGAAGGCTTATGGGTCCCAACCCAAGTGGGAACAATACCTGACTGGACGTGTTACAGCATCAGCTATTTGAGGTCAGCACCTGAAATGGCAGCACAGGGCAGGCCTGCAGTTTCCAGGCTACCTCTCACTCTGGCTAGGAAGCATTTCTGAGAGGGAGTATCGAGGAAGAGACCAGCCACAACTCACCTGGCAGCAGGTCCTCCCACCTTGAGATTTCCCCATGGTGCTCCTCAGCACAGACCCACAGCTCCACCTTTTCTTGCTGGATGCAGCAGATTAAGTCAGGCATGGGACCTCGGTATCCTGTGAGGGGCAGCAGTTAAAGAGTGTTTGTGACTACACACTGGATGGAGAAGCAATAGCTGGGATGTAGTGAATGGATCCAATGATTCCTGGATTCTACTCAGGCCTTGAAGGACAAGGGAGGTGGGCATTTAGGAGGAAAAGGAAGGTGCTGCAGGGAGAAGCCTTCAATAGATGATAGTCCTTGTCACCATGACAAGGGTGGGCTGAGGAAACAAAGCACGGGCCACTCCAAGGTCAAAAAAAGGGTATGAAACTGATAGTCACCAGGGACAGGGTGGAGATGCAGTGATCTGTGATAGTAAGCTGTTACTGTTTTCAGGGTACCAAAATTAAGAGTCAATGCACACACTTACAGATGAATAACATTTACCTTATGAGTGTCATTGCAGACAAAGGCATGGAAGTGAGTTTACTCCCAGAGAAGTTTTAAAGCGCGGATGAATTGCAGTGAAAAGGATTTATGACAGATGTCTGACACCGCAATGTTTTCTGGGAGGGAGTGTAATTTAGCATCAACAGGGCATAGGAAAGGATGATTCTACCTTAAGTTCAGGTGTAACTACAGCAGGGATGGGAAAAGTCCGGTCCACGGGCCGGATCCAGTCAGCAGCAGGCTTCATTTCCCAGCTACCCCTGCGCATGGCTGCGGCTGGTCTTCATGGAGACCCCAGCTGCAGTTGCCCCCGGAAAGCTTAAGGCTCAGGCTGCCATGGAGACAAGCTGCAGCTGCGCTGGGGCTGCTCTGGAGCCACTGGGAACTTGCGATGGAGGCAGCTTGCTCCAGAGCCAGGGCAGAGCTGCGATCTGTAGCCTGCATGCTCTGGGCAGGTGCGTGCCCGCAGGAGATTGCAGCTCGGCCCCTGCTCCAGACCAGGCTGTCACTGCTACAAGAAGTCGAGGCAGAACCATGGTCTCCTGCTTGTGTGCCCCTGCCTGAAGTATGCAGGCTACATATCTGCCCTGGCTCCGGAGCAAGCTGCCCCCATCACAAAATCCCAGCAGCTCCGGAGCAGCCCCCCCACCCTGCTCTGCTGCATCATGAAATGCATGATATGTGTGCTGTAGCAGCAGAGGCTGACAAGACTTCCACTAACTTCTGCTGACTCACGGGCAAAGGAGAAAGGGGAAACAAGGGTCAACACTGAACTGAGTACGCTGGGGTTGTTAAGCTGTTTGGACAGGACACACTAGGGAAGATGGGAAGGAAAACAGAAGAATTCCCAAAGGAACAGCTCTCAGTGAATTTTTATGCACAATGAACTGGAGATGATGGAAGTTGTTTCCAGCTTCCAACAACTGGAGGTGGTCTCCAGCCCCAAGGCGTGCTGTAGCAGGGTCACCACCCCTCCTGGATCTCTGCAACAGGTACAAACCTCTTGCAGCACCAGGAGAGCCTGCAGACCTGCCAGCTACTGCAAGCAAGGAAGAAATGCAACCAGCTATCATCCCTAAGATGAAACGCACAGTGGTTGTTGTGGAAGACTCCCTACTAAGGGGGACAGAGGAAGCGATCTGTTGCCCTGACCCCTGTATCCGGGATGTGGCTGAGTGGATCCCAGAATTTATTCAGCCTTCTGACCACTACCCTGCACCCCTTATCCATGTGGGCACAAATGACACAGCTTGGAGCAATCCCAGCAGGGTTATGAGTGGCTACAGGGCTCTGGGAGCAGGGCTCAGGGGGTTGAGGGCGCAGGTGATTTTTTCCTCAATCCTTCCAGTTATGGGTCACGAGCTGAGGAGGGAGAGACGAATTGAGGCAGTAAACAGAAGACTGGCGCTGGTACCACCATGAAGGCTTCAACTTCTACGACCACAGTCCGCTCTTCAGAGAGAGGCAGTGGTCTGCTGGGAAGAGACTGCCTCCACCGCACTCCACTAGGGAATCTTTTCTCAGCCAGAATGGCTGATCTGCCTGACCAGGCTTTAGATAACGCTCACCGGGGATGGGCAGACAACCACCAGAGCAAGCTCACCGAGCATCAACTACAAAATCAGCAGGTTAGGATGCTCAAGGGAACCCACTCCTACCCCAGCCCAGGAACAGAGCTTCTCCATGAGTACAAGGAAGCCTAGGGCCTCCAAAGGCATACTTACTTGTACATTGCCTGTACACCAATGCCAGGAGTTTGGGGAATAAACAGGAGGAACTGGTCCTTCTGCTAAACAAAAATGGCTATGATCTCATAGGGATAACAGAGACCTGATGGGACTCCTCTTATGACTGGACTACAGATATAAATGGCTATACTCTGTATAGGAGAGATCATGATGAAAAAAGGGGCAAGAGTGTAGCTCTCTATGTGAAGGAGAGTTACATGTCCCTACAGGCTGAGACTGGCACCCAAGGAGGACAACAGGAGACCCTCTGGGTTAGAATACGAAGGGAACGTGGTGAAGGAGATACAATGGTAGGAACCTACTACAGACCTCCAAACCAGGAACAAGAGTTTGACCAAGAATTCACCAGAGAACTGACCAAGGCTGCACGCTCCCATTGCATGGTTGTTATGGGAGACTTCAACTACCCAGACATCTCATGGGAAGTGCACTTGGCCAAATCCAGTTGGTCTCAAAGCTTCCTCACATGCATGGATGAGCTCTACCTGTCTCAAGAAGTTTATGGGCCAACAAGAGGTAAGGTGCTGCTGGACCTGGTACAGGCCAAAGGGGATGATCCAATCAGCAACCTAAGAATCGAAGGGAAGCTGGATGACAATGACTATGAGTTGATCACTTTCACTATCCATTGCAAAGCTGGCAAGTCAGTCAGCAATGCAATAGTCTTTGACTTTAGGAAAGCCGACTTTCACATAAGCTCAGGAGGCATGTTCTTCAGGCCTTGAGAGACCATGATTTCACAGGGAGGGGAGTTCATGATGAATGGTTGCTCCTTAAGGAAGCAACCCTAGAAGCACAAGAGGAGTCCATCCCAACCCATAGGAAAGGTGGTAAAAGGGCTCAAAACCCACCTTGGATCAACAGGGAACTCATGGACCTCCTGCAGCTGATAACAGAGGCCTATGAAGGATGGAAGACAGGAATCACCACAAAGGAGGGGTATTCTGCACTGGTCCACACCTGCAGGGAGCAAACTAGGAAAGCCAAGGCTGCAACTGAACTCCAATGCACAAATCAAGGACAATAAAAAGTCCTCCTTCATATAGGTGGGGAGTCGAAAGAAAAACAAGGGCAACAGTGGACCCCTGCTAAAGTAGTTGGGGCAGCTGACTACCAACACCAAGGAAAAAGCCAATCTGCTTAATGATTACTTCGTGTCGGTTTTTCACCAGCCCGAAGGGACCACCCTGCCCAACATGATGCGGATGACCAGGGTGAGGGTGAATATAGGACCACCATTGGTGTGGATCTTGTGAGGCTGGACCCCCACAAATCAGCTGGTCCAGTTAGACTGCACCCAAGAGTGCTAAAGGAACTGGCAGACATCATAGCGCAGCCACTGGTGAAGATATTCAAGAACTTGTGGCACTCAGGCAAAGTACCTGAAGATTAGAAGAGGGCCAATGTGGTGCCCATCTTCAAGAAAGGGGGGAAAGAAGACCTGGGAAACTACAGGCCAATCAGTTTGACCTCAATCCCTGGGAAGATTTTGAAAAAAATTATCGAAGAAACCATTCTTGACAGGCTAACAGAAGGCAACATCTTGAGGGACAGCCAGCATGGGTTTGCTGTGGGTAGGTCTTGCCTGACCAATCTCATTTCCTTCTATGACCAGGTGACATGTCAACCTTTTCCCCTTTGTCCAGGTGATATCAAATATTTGGACTTTAAAAAAGCCTTTGACCTGGTGTCCCATGATGTCCTCATGGAAAAATTAGACAACTGCGGCCTCGGCTACTCCACAGTCCGATGGCTAGGGAACTGGCTCCAAGGTCGGACCCAGAGAGTGGTAGTTGACGGAACTGAATCAACACGGCACTCAGTGACTAGTGGCATCCCGCACGGCTCCGTCCTCAGACTTGTACTCTTTAATGTCTTCATAAATGATCTGGACACTGGTGTCAAAAGCGGACTGACTAAGTTTGCTGATGACGCCAAACTTTGGGGAAGAGTGTCCACACTTGAGGATAGGCTGGTGATCCAGGCCGACCTCAATAGGCTTGCAAAGTGGGCAGATGAAAACCTGATGCCATTCAATACAGAGAAATACAAGGTGCTCCACCTCGGGAAGAAAAACCCACATCACATTTATAGGCTCA
The DNA here is from genome assembly GCF_030867095.1 of Alligator mississippiensis. Classification (NCBI taxonomy): domain Eukaryota; kingdom Metazoa; phylum Chordata; order Crocodylia; family Alligatoridae; genus Alligator; species Alligator mississippiensis. The sequence continues at coordinate 57,626,392 of NC_081834.1, forward strand.
GCAGTGCTACACTCACCAGCACCACAACCAAAAGAGACTTGGGGATCATGATTGGAACAGACTCCCCCCAGAGGTGGTTCAAGCACCTACTCTGGACACTTTCAAGAAACATTTGGACACTTATCTTGCTGGGATCCTTTGACCCTAGCTGACTTCCTGTCTCTTGGGCGGGGGGCTGGACCTGATGATCTTACAATGTCCCTTCCAGCCCTAATGTCTATGAAATCTATGATATGAGCAGACTGAGAAGGCAAAAGGAGATCAAGTTGCCAAGAAACTGCTGAATACAGAAGCACCAGGTGCTAGGAGAATGAGAAAGACTCAAGTGCAGATGGCTGGATCAAATGAAGGGGAATATATCACTATGAAATTGGTGAGAGGCCTGATCACCAGGGATCCTGGTTCTCTGTGATTTAAAGAATCCCCAAATTTTGGTTTAAAAAAAAGTAACCCCAAATCCACAATTTTCCATGATTTAAATTAAATACCACTAATATACAGATACTAGCCAATTGCCCATCAAAAATGAAGGGGGGGGGGTGGGAACAGATGGCCGGAGCACCGCCACCCACCACCCTGCGCCACCGCTGCCTCCCAGCAACAGGGGTAGGGGGGAAAGCTTGCACACAGCAGCTGCCACAGCCATCCACTGTCTGGCGCTGCCATCACTTCGCATCTGGCCACACACAACCCACGCCCCTACTCCACATCTAGCCCTGCGCCAACCCCTGCCCCCCTCTCCCCAGCATCTGGGCCCACCGCCCCCCGTGGCCAGAGGCAGATTAATGTGCACTGGGGCCCTAAGCAAACACAAAATTGGAGGCCCCCTCCCCTCAGGGCAGCTGGGCTGTGGGGGCAGGGCAAGGCCCCTTCCACTCCTGGTGCTGCCGGGGGAGGCTGGGGGGAACCTGCCAGCCTGCAGGTGGGGACACATGTCCCTCTCTTCTCCCTGCTCCTTGTCCCACTATGGCCAAACATACACACACACACAGGCCCACACATACAGGCATGCACACAGACAGGTGCATACTACTCTCACTCACTCTCTGCACATGGACACACAGACACACACGCACTCCCACCTGCCGTGAACAGACACGTGCATGCACACACAGATACATGCATGCACACATCGGACAGGTGCACACTCTACTCACTTACTCTCTGCACATGGACACACAGACACAAACACACTCTCCCTCCTGCCATGAACGCACGCAGAGCAGTCCCTAGGGGTGTGCAGGGGCGTACCAGCTTGTGCGGGATCGGGGGTGGGAGTGGCGACTGTTTGCAGAAGCCAGCGGCGGGGGTGGGGCTGACTGCCCACAGAAGGTGGTGGCAGCGGTGGCAGGGCTGTACGGCACTGTCCACGGCACCCCCACAAAACACAGGCCCTGGGACAGTCACGCCAAATCACCCTCCCCAGGGATGGCCCTGCACATGCATATGCACTGACACACACACACACACACACACACACACACACACACAGATAAGTGCACACTCTACACACTCTCTGCACATGGACCCACAGACAAACACACTCTCCCTGCCATAAACACAGACACTTGCATGCACACATGCAAACAGGCATGCATTATACTCGCTCTGCACATGGACACGCAGGCACAAACACAGTCTGCCTGATATGAAGAATCCCCCACACCCACCCTGATGCCCCCCACTCCTGACCCACAGCCCCCTGGCACTGCCAGTGCCCCCCGACACTCCCAACCCACAGTCCCCTGCCCCTACCCCAATGCCTCATACTCCCAAGCCACAGAGCCCCCCAGCCCTGCAGCTGCCCCTCACTACCAACCCACTGACTCCAGCCTGGCTAGTGCCCCTCACTCACCAAACTGCCATACACTGCCCCCCTGAGCACTGCTGGTGCCCCCCACACAACCCCGTCCCTGCTGGTGCCTCTCAATCCTGACCTGCAGCCCCCTGCACTCACAACCCACAGTCCCCTGCCCCCACCCATGCCCCTCACTCCCGACCCGCAGCCCCCTGCCCCCCATGCCCCAGCCCTTCCGAAGGGACCCAGCTGCGTTTGTCCTGCCTAGGCCAGAGCACAGTGGCTCTGCTTCATGCAGGCAGCAGCAGATTGTGTCCAGCCCCAGCGCTGGCTGAGGGAAAAGGAGGGGAGGCTTGTGGCACCCCAGCCCTGGGATAGGGCTGCAGTGCCCCATGGGCAGCCTGGCCATGGCCCCCTCCAGCTCCCTCCTCCCCTACCCAGCAGCTCCTGGCAGCTCGGACCTCAGGGCACAGAGCACCGGCACTGGCGCCTGCGCTGTTGTCCAGCCACGGGGCTGCCCGTTGCCCTCCAAGGCCACCCCCCCTTTCCCCTGCTGGAGGGGCAGGAAACCCCCATCCCCCCTGCCCTATCACAGCTGCAGTCCCATTCCCCCTGCCCTGCCCAAATGTCCAGGACTCCGCTATGCTCCAGGGGTGGGAGAGGGGGAGGCAATCAGAGCCAGCAGTGAGCTCTGCATGGATCCACCACCTCCATAGCTGCAGGCAGGTTCATGTGTGCTCCCCACTGCCTCCCATCGCCGCCTCCTGCTTCCAACCCCAGAGCTAAGGGAAATCCTGGAGATCTCCCCCCACAGCCTGGACCCCACCACCTCCTTCTCCAGTCTGTCCGCCTGTCTGTTTGTTCCTAATGCTCTGGGCCAATTGCTGCCCGCCCTGTGGGCAGTGCATGTGCAGTTGCCCTGGAACATTGCAGACAGACAGACACACAGACAGAAGTAGTGCGGCTTTTATTATATTAGAATATATATAGTGGTGTTTCATTTTAATCATGGAAAAAATGTGGATTTGGAGTTACTTTTTTTTTTTAACTGAAAATTGAGGATTTTTGTAAATCAGAGAAAACCAGGATACATGCTGATCACTGACAGAGCAGTGGAGTGGGTTCAAACCACCAAGCACAAGTTCATGAGGATGAGACTGGTGAAAAACAGGGAGCAAACCAGAAACTTCAGGGGTCACATAAGTCTAGGGAGAAGGAAGAATCAGAGCTTTACCCAGGGAAACAAGGGCTTGGTAATTCCTCAGCATCTGGTCCCGGTAAAGCCCCTTGCTTTCATCTTCCAGCAGCTCCCACTCCTCCCGCGTAAAATACAAAGCCACGTCCTCAAAGGCCTCCCGGATCTGCAGTCACAAGCATTACACCATCAGTATCTCCTGTCCCACCTGCTTCCAGCCCTCACAGCCCTGCCTGCAATTCCTCACCACTACAAATATGTGCAAGCTTTGCCATGGCAGGTCAGGGAGCAGACTTGCCTATTACATAGCTGACACATGACGTGGCTGCAGCTGTGGACAGGGGAGTTCATGCGTCTGCCCTGACCCAGCTCAACACGTTCTACTTGCTCAGTCCTTGGAGGCAGCCCAGGCAGCACTTTCAGAGGTGGGGAGCCCTGACTCCATGCACTGCCCAGGCCTTCCCGCGCCAGCACCCCTGGAGATCTGTGCTGGGGGTGGGGAGCTCCCGCTCTGGCTGACTTGTGGTGTTTGCAGCCTCCGTCACCAGAGCCTTGTCACTCTGCAGGTCTCTCCGCTCCCCAAATTCTTTAGAGCAGCCCTGGCTCCTCCTGGCTCCACTGTAGCTTGACTCCCACCCCCAGCTAGGGTTGGTGTTCTACTCACCTCCATGCTCTCCCCCTGCTTTGAAGGCCTGCCCGGGCCCAGCTCAGGTGCCAGGGAGCCCCTCTCTCCCCATCTCCCTGGGGAAGTCCTCTGCAGCTCCAGGTTTACAGGCCCTTCCTCAGGAGGCTGCTGCTTCTGCGGGTGAGGAAGCAGCACAGGTCAGTTCTGGTGCAGCCGGCACAGGGAAAGCCCTGCTCTTCTCCTGGACCGGCCTGTGACTACAGCAGCTGGAGGCCACAGCGTGCGGGGGTGGGAGAGGAAGACTCAAAATTAGGAGTGCACCAATACAGATTTTTGGGGCTGATATCGACAGCCAATATTTAAGGAGTCATATCAGCCGATATTGATCTGATATAGCTGCCTCCAGCTGGTCAGTCCATTGTGCAGGAAGGGGACAGGGGGAGGGAAGGGGTGTGGGCAGGAGCAGATCAACAACCCCCCCCCCATGAAGGAGGGGGCAGGGGCAGGTGTTGCCCGGGCAGGGCAGGACAAAGCTGTGGTTTGTGGCGGGGTGGAGTGGTTCCAGTCACTGCTTGCATCCTGGGAGGACATGGGGGGGTATGTGCACTCAATCTGTGTGGGGAGGCGAGGGGAGGGGAGGGGAGGGGAGAGGAGAGGCGTGGCAGGCGGGAGCCAGGTTGCGTGGGGTTGTTTTTGGCAGGGGTGGGTCTCCAAGCAAGCACTGGCAGCACTGGGAGGGGACTGCACCCACCCCAAATTTCACCGCAGCCTGGCTCCCAGTGCTGCCTCCACCACTGCCTGCCTGGGGTAGCCCTGGATTAATCCCCATCTCCACCCACCTGGGCTGTGCTGGGCAAGTGGTGGCGGCACTGGGAGCTGGGCTGTGGCGAAATCTGGGGTTGCTGCAGCCCCCTCCCAGTGCTGCCGCCACCTCATCTGAGCACAGCCTCATCGAGAACAGCCCCATGCAGCCCGCCCCGCTCCAGGTGCGCACGTCCCCTGCCCCCCTCCCCCCCCTGGGGTGCCAGCAATGGCAGGAGCCGCCCCCCCACCAGCCACAAGCCTTTGTCCCGCACTGCCCTGGTTGGGCAGCACCTGTCCCTACCCCCTCCCTCCGTCACCCGCAGAGGAATTGATCTGCTCCCCAGGGCCCCTTCCCTCCCCCCTCCCCTTCCACCACAATGGAGTGACCAGCTGGAGGCAGCTCTCTACCCTGCGGGCCCTGCTCCTCACTGCTTGCGTGTTGCGCTGTGGCTGCGCACAGCAGGGGCATTTATCGGCCAAATTATCTGCCCCATTGGGCGGATATCTGATACAGACAATTTTCTTTATATTGCTACGAACCCAGTATCAGACGAATGTACTTCTTGCTAACAGACCGCCTTAGACATGAAGCTGGAGAGTTTCATAGTTGGCCAGGTTGGAAGGAACCTGAGCAGGTCATCGAGTCCAACCCCCTGCTCTGGGCAGGAAATAATGCTGGGGTCAAAGGACCGTGGCTAGGTGTCTGTCTAGCCTCCTTCTGAAGTCCCCCAGGGTAGGAGCCAGCACCACTTCCCTTGGAAGTTGGTTCCAGGTCCTGGCCGCCCTGACAGGGAAGCAGTGCCTCCCCATGTCTAGCCTGAACCTACTCTCAGTCAGCTTGTGACCGTTATTCCTAGTTACTCCCGGCAGTGCTGGGGGGAACAGAGACTGGCAGAGACGTGGGTCGGGGCCTCCCGCTGCCGGGCAGGTGTCCCAGGGCCGGCGTGTGAGGAGCCCCGCCCCGCCTCGCCCCGCCCCGCCCACACCCCAGGTCTCCTCTGCTCCGGGGCAGCCGCGCGCAGCCCGGCCCCAGGCCCGGGCCCTCCCGCCCGCCCGCCCGCGACAGCCCCTCCCCGGCGGGCGGGCGGCGCCCGAGCATCCTCCACCCTCACCCTCGCAGCAGCTCCCGCCGCTGCTTCCAGGTCACGTGGCCGTGCGGCGCGGGAAGCTGACGACACTCTCGGCCTCTCACCCAGGCGCGAGGCGGAGCGGATGAGACGCGGGGGGCGGGGCCTGGGCCGTTGGGCGGAGCTTGTCCCCCCCCATCCGAGCGAGGCGCTGACGTCATTGGAGCGGAGCGCGCGGGCGGGGCGGAGGTGTCACACGTGGGGGCTTTAACCCGGGTTAAAGCAGCTCTACGTCCGGGTCCAGGTCCGGTCGGAGCCCCGCGGGGAGAGTCCGGGCATCCGGGTCCCAGGTGTCTCGGGGCGGGGGAACCCCGGACCCGGGTTCTCGGGGGAGAGGCGCTCCCGGTGCCCCCCCCCCCCCCCGAGATCCCCCGCACCCCTCCGGGGTCCTCCCACGCCCAGCCCCGGCCCTGCTGCAGGCTGCCAAGGCAGCCTCCTTCCTCCCTCCCCGTGAGGGCACCGGGGACCCCCATGGCCCCTGCCCGGCAGCCGCGTTCCCCGAGGGGCCCGATGCGTTGGCGGAGGGGCGCTGGGGCTGCGTTGCCTGAGGGACTGGGAGCCGTCGTCCCGGGCACGGAGGTGGGAGCCGTCTCGCGTGGGGTGCTGGCAGCCGCGTTGGCCCTGTTTGCATGTCCTAGTGGGGACGTGACCCGGCCCAGCGCGCCCGCGGGGTCCGCGCCGCGTGGGGTGGGAGTTGGGGACGTGCCCTGCTGTGGCGAGGGCAGCTCAGCGGGGCCCCTTTGGCCCCCGCCACAGGCCCAGATTCGCGTGCCCCGACCTTTCCCGGACCTCTGAGGAACCGAGGGCTGCGGACCTGGCTCCCTGCGACTCCCAGCCCTGGGGTCCTCCCGTGGAGCCGTTTCCGGTGGCCCAGGTGAGGGAAAACTTTGTACCTCCAGAGGAAGATGGGGTGGCTGCCCCCAGCCCAGCCCATGTCCCCCATGATGCTGACGGGCGGCATCAGAGGCAGTCCGGGCCTGCGCCAGTGCTGGATGCGGCGGCCCCCTGCTACCTGCACTTTCACATCTGGAGCCGCAGCGCTGGCTGGGGCGCCCCAGCCCAGACACCAAGTCGCTGGCCCACCTGATTCCCTCGGCACCGCCCCGGTGCTCCCGCCCCATCCAGCCGGGCATCCCCTGCACCCATCAGCTTTCCTTTGCAGCCCTACTTGTCCCACACCTGCTGTCCCTCCCCGCCCCCCGCCCATGCCTGAAGAGCTGCTGGGGAATGGGGAGGACAAGGCTGGGAACACAGAGGAGCTTGGATGTCATCTGCAGGATCCACAGCCAATGCAGTGCTGGATGCATCCACTTTTCGCGAGTAACAAGGTGGGGTCTGGGTGAGCTAACAGGGCAGAGCTGAAGGCCCATTTCAGTATTCAAGGGCTTGCTGGGCTTTCACACACCAGTAAAACAGGGGGTTTCCATGGCAGGGTGGAGAGAGCAAAGGTAGCAATCCATCTGACAGCAGCTGCTAGAGGTGGAACATGAAGCCAGGCTCTAAATAGCCCCCTCCAACGTCACCTTCTTCAGCAGCCTTTTCACTCTCTGGAACCTGAACCCAGGGGTGAGAAATCAAAGGAGATCTACAAGCTTCATCCCTCCTGGAGTCAATGCCATCATCTAATAGGAACTGGAGCCCAACATGGCTGTGGACACGGGTGAGATTGGAAACCTGTCCTCATGAGCAGGGTCCCAGCTGGGCTTACCTACATTCCCAGTCACTTGCTGGAGTTGCTGTGGGAGAGAAGCAGCCATTTGGTCTTTCTTTTTGCAGCAAAGGCTGACTGAATGCCCACATGGAGCCCGGTCCATTTTGGCTAACAGGGACCTTAGTGGGTTTAGGTGCCCCCCAAGCTCCTGTTCAACTCTTTGCAGGGCTCTGAAGATGAGCGCTGATGTATCTACTCTTGTAACACACCCTCCTGTTCTCCATGAGACACTATTACAAAACCCAGTGAGAACTGCCTGTGGGAAGCAGGCATTGAACTCAGGCCTTGGGAAGGTGCAGCAGGTGACCTTAACTGATCTAAAACAATGCTCCCTTCTTGGAAAGGAGTGTTAGATTCTCACTGTCTTTGACACACTCCCTCACCTACACCCATTGCTCCTCAACCTGTACAGCCCCTTAGAGATTCAACCAGTAATGGGCACCTTCTGAACATGTCACAGGTTCCCATTCCCTCCCCTCTTCCTGAGGCCACCGCCAGCAAACAGACGTGCCAGTCCTCCTGCCAAAAAACAAGCTTGTTCAAAAGTCACAAGGTTATTTTCGGAGAAAGTGGCTGTGGCTTTATACACTGGGAAAATCAACAGAGAGGACAATTATGAAGGAAATGAATGCAAGAAAGCGCTCAATGATGGACTATTAACTTCTCAGAGTAGCCCCTGCGGGAACTGAATCCAAAAAGGAGTGAGGCCTCAGCTTCACCATGGGAGGTTACAACATGCTGCAGTTCACCCAGGGGATGGCCTCATACTTTCCCCACTCCTCCACAGGAAAGGCTGGACCTGCCACAGGCTGCACCTCCTTCAGTCCTGCTACCCCACTTCCCAGAGAAAAGGGACTCTACTGCCCCTGGCTAGAAGTTCCTCCAAAAGTGCAGGGTTCTTGTTGCACAGCAAAACATGGGGGGGAACCTTGAGTGGGACAAACTCCTGTTCCCAAGGGTTAGCAACAACCCCTGGATGTGGTGAAAGCTCTGGAAAGAAAAGAGGCTAGGATACAACAGAGATTCCACCCTGGAAATGTTTTGGGACCCTGGTCTGCTCCTATTGTACAGCTCTGGAGAGGACACAAAAGCCATCCACAGGGATAGCATGTTCACTTTGGTGCTTCCTTAGCAGAGTCTCCCTGTTACAGAGAAGGCAGTGAAGATCCCTTTAGGGAAGGGCATGGGTGACTGGTGCCTCCTGAGTCTGGTGGGGCACCAGATTGCCAACCGGGGCAGGGGGGTGGGCAATTCTGGTTTTGCGGCTGGCACTTCCAGGGGGTGTATGGCTGATCTGAGGGCGTGCATGTGCATCCCCTACATGTTGCCAGTGGGGAGAGGGGAGCACCAGGCACCCAGTGGTGCAGAGTCCTGGAAAGAAGCTGAAAAGCAATGCCTGCCAAATGGAGCTTGGGGGTGGCAGCATCAGCTCCTTGCAGACACCTGATGGGCCTGAGCAGGCCGGGGAAAGAGGCTATGTGATGGGGAGGAAAGACAAGGGCAGGAAATGTTTCCCCAGCCATAAATATCTTCCTTCCTGCAACGAAGGGCTTTGCATACCAGAATCCTGGAACCAAGAGGAAGGATGAAGCTGGGAGGTGGTCAGGGACAGTTCCTGGGTACCATTTGGAGCCAGGTGTCTTGGGGAGGGCACTCTATTGTGATGGCACTTCTTCTGCCCCTGGGAGCACCAGCTGCTCTTACAGAATGGTGGGGAAAGCATGGGCACCAAGGGTGACACAAAGGTCTCCTCACAGGTTCCCCGGAATGGCTTCTGCCTATGGTGTTTCCTCTTAGTCCCTCTCCCCTTCAAACCTGGGGAGTCAGGTTCTGACTCCTTTGGGTGCTGAAGTGCCCTACAAGTGCCAAAGGTCTGGTGACCTCTGCAGTCTGCCAGTACGATGCTGTTTGCCTGAATGCAGGCACTGGCAGATGCTGAGCAGGCAGACATCCCCAAGCCTTTCCTGAACTGCTGGCAGAATTACAGATGCTTCTGGATGTGGATGAGCTGGTGCTAGGCCAGATGGGAGGACAGGATGAAACCTTTCCACGCACAGAGTATAAATGTGCCTTCTCCTTTGTGTGTATATGCCGGTGCACATGCAGGGTAGAAGAGTAGGTAAAGCTCTTCCTACACTCAAAGCACCGATATGGTGTCTTCCCTGTGTGGACGCTCTGGTGTTGGAACAAGGTGTAGGATCAGGTGAAGGTTTTCCCACACACGGGGAATTGATGTGGCTTCTATGTGTGGATGCGCTGGTGCCTAGTCAGGTAGGTGGGTGTGCTGAAGCTTTTCCCACACAGAGCACTCATGACTTTTCCCCTGTGTGGATGCACTGGTGCTTAGCCAGCCTGCAGTACTGGATGAAGCTCTTCCCACATTCAGGGCACCAATGTGGTTTCTCCCCTCTGTGGATGGGCTGGTGCAGGGCCAGGCTGGAAGACTTGATAAAGTTTTTTCCATGCTCAGGACACTGATACAGTCTCTCACCTGTGTGGATGTGCCGGTACAGGGCCAGGCTACAAGACTGGGTGAAGGTCTTCCCGCACTCAAGGCACTGATATGGTTTCTCTCCTGTGTGGATGCGCTGGTGCTGGGCTAGGGTGTAGGATCGGGTAAAGCTCTTTCCACATACAGAGAATTTATGTGGCTTCTCCCGTGTGTGGATGTGCAGGTGCCTGGTTAGGTAGGAGGACATGCTGAAGCTCTTCCCACACATGGAGCAATGATAGGGTTTTTCCCCTGTGTGGGTGCACTGGTGCTGAGCCAGGCTGGAAGACTGGGCAAAGCTCTTCCTACACTCAGGGCACCAATACGGCTTCTCCCCTGTGTGGGTGCGCTGATGCTGACCCAGGTGGGAGGAGTAGGTAAATCTCTTCCCACACTCAAGGCATTGATACGGCTTCTTCCCTGTGTGGATGCGCTGGTGCTGGACCAGATTGGAGTATTGGTTGAAGCTTTTCCCACACAGGGAGCACTGATGGAAATTTAAGATCATGCTGTCCCAGGAAAACCAGATCTGTGCCTAAAAATCAAGATAGCAAACTTGACTGTCCCATAACAGCTGTCATTAGAGGGGAGAGGAAAGGAGCGGTTGCTGGTTTCCACTGCTTTAATTTCGGGGAGTGAGAACAATACCTGACTGGACACGTTACAGCATCAGCTATTTGAGGTCAGCACCCTGGAATGGCAGCGCAGGGCAGGCCTGCAGTTTCCAGGCTACCTCTCACTCTGGTTAGGAAGCATTTCTGAGAGGGGAGTATTGTGGAGTGGACAGCCACAACTCACCTGGCAGCAGGTCCTCCCACCTTGAGATTCTCTCACGGTCTTCCTCAGCACAGACCCACAGCTCCACCTGCTCTTGCTGGATGCGGCAGATTAAGTCATGCATGGGACCTCGATATCCTGTGAGGGGCAGCAGTTAAAGAGTGTTTGTGACTACACACTGGATGGAGAAGCAACAGCTGGGATGTAGTGAATGGATCCAATGATTCCTGGATTCTACTCAGGCCTTGAAGGACAAGGGAGGTGGGCATTTAGGAGGAAAAGGAAGGTGCTGCAGGGAGAAGCCTTCAACAGATGATAGTCCTTGTCACCATGTAGTGGAGAGATGGGCTTAGGAGACAAAGCATGGGCCACTCCAAGGTAAAAAAAAAAGGGTATGAAACTAACAGTCACCAGGGACAGAGGTGGAAATTCAGTGATCTGTGATGTACTAGCAGGCAGAATGAGAAAACTTTTGCTGTTCAAGGTACCAAAATTAAGAGTCATTGCACACACTTATGGATGGATTTACCTTATGAGTGTCTTTGCAGACAAAGGCACGGAAATAAGTTTATTCCTAGTGAAAGTTTAAAGTGAGGACTCACGGCAGTGAAAAGAATCCATGACAGATGGCTGACATTCATAGGCGGTGCATGGGGGGGATAACCTAGCTTACCCTGCCCCAAATGCAGGGCAGTGGTAGGGCCACAAGGCAGCCCAGCTGTGGGGTTCTGGTGGCTGCCGCTGGGGTGAGGGAGGGAGTGTAGCTGGAATAGGTGCTGCACAGCCGGGGTGGGGTGTAGGATGGAGTCGCAAGCTGCTCGTCCAGGGGACATGGCTCCAACCACTACACATACCACGGGAAGGCATGGGGGGTGTACCCCCCAGATCTGTGCAGGGTGGTGAGGCAGGCTGCGGCTGTAGGCTGGGGCTGCAGCAGGGTGGGGGGCTTGGCTGGGTTGTGCTCAGGGTGGGCGGCAGTGGTGCTGGGAGGTGGGCTACAGGGAGGCTGCAACCACCCCAAAATTTGCCATATTCCCCCCACCTCTTCCCTTCCCAGTGCCACTGCTGCCTGCCCCAAGTGCAGTGCAGCCCTATCCCTATCCCCCCCTGCTGGGAACAGCCCAGTGCGGCCCACAGCCACAGCCTACCCCACCCCGCATGCAGATCCGGGGGCACACACCTTCCTGGGGTGCATCCAGTGGCAGGAGCCACCACCATGTCCTCATAGATTCATAGATGTTAGGGCCAGAAGGGACCTCAATAGATCATCGAGTCTGACCCCCTGCATAGGCAGGAAAGAGTGCTGGGTCTAGATGACCCCAGCTAGATGCCTATCCAACCTCCTCTTGAAGACCCCCAGGGTAGGGGAGAGCACCACTTCCCTTGGGAGCCCATTCCAGACCTTGGCCACTCGAACCGTGAAGAAGTTCCTCCTAATGTCCAATCTAAATCTGCTCTCTGCTAGCTTGTGGCATTATTTCTTGTAACCCCCGGGGGCGCCTTGGTGAATAAATCCTCACCAATTCCCTTCTGTGCCCCCGTGATGAACTTATAGGCAGCCACAAGGTCGCCTCTCAACCTTCTCTTGCAGAGGCTGAAAAGGTCCAGTTTCTCTAGTCTCTCCTCGTAGGGCTTGGTCTGCAGGCCCTTAACCATATGAGTGGCCCTTCTCTGGACCCTCTCCAGGTTATCCGCATCCCTCTTGAATTGTGGGGCCCAGAATTGCACGCAGTACTCCAACTGTGGTCTGACCAGCGCCCGATAGAGGGGAAGTATCACCTCCTTGGATCTATTCATCATGCATCTGCTGATGCACGATAAAGTGCCATTGGCTTTTCTGATGGCTTCGTCACACTGCCGACTCATGTTCATCTTGGAGTCCACTAGGACTCCAAGATCCCTTTCCACTTCCGTGCCACCCAGCAGGTCATTCCCTAGGCTGTAGGTGTGCTGGACATTTTTCCTCCCTAGGTGCAGCACTGTGCATTTCTCCTTGTTGAACTGCATTCTGTTGTTTTCTGCCCACTTGTCCAACCTGTCCAGGTCTGCTTGCAGCTGTTCCCTGCCCTCCGCCGTGTCCACTTCTCCCCATAGCTTTGTGTCATCTGCAAACTTGGACAGAGTACATTTCACTCCCTCGTCCAAGTCGCTGATGAAGACATTAAAGAGTATCGGTCCAAGGACCGAGCCCTGCGGGACCCCACTGCCCACATCCTTCCAGGTCGAAGCCGACCCATCCACCACGACTCTCTGTGTGCGACCCTCCAGCCAATTCGCCACCCACCGGACTGTGTAGTCATCCAAGTCACAGCCTCTAACTTGTTCACCAGTATGGGGTGGGATACCATATCGAAGGCCTTCCTGAAGTCTAAGTATACGACATCCACCCCTACTCCTGCGTCCAGACATTTCGTAACCTGGTCATAAAAAGAGACTAGATTGGTCAGGCACGATCTGCCTGCCACGAACCCGTGCTGGTTTCCCCTCAACATAATTTGTCCTGCCGGGCTCTCACATATGTGAGCCTTGATAATTTTTTCAAAGACTTTGCCAAGGATGGAGGTGAGACTGACTGGCCTATAGTTGCCCGGGTCCTCCTTCCTCCCCTTCTTGAAAATGGGGACCACATTGGCCCTTTTTCAGTCCTCCGGGACTTGGCTCATGCGTCACGAGCATTCGAATATTCCCGCCAGGCACCTCCCAGGCAAGCCACTCACAGGTCCGTCCCGCACCCACCCCAGCTGTGCAGGGCCTGCCCCTGCCCCAGCCTCACTCCCTCCCCCTGTCCCTTCGCCCACAAACTTACCTACTGGGGGAAGAGCCCGTGTGTGCATGCGCACATGTGCTCAGTCCCTCCAAATAATTTTTTCTCCCTCATATGCCAACTTAGATACTTTTTTCTGGGAAAGAGGGTAATTACCATTAATAGAACATAGAAGACTGTCATAAGTGCAGGTGCAACTAAAGCAATCATCCCATCCAATGTAAGGACAGTCCCAGGGCAGAGATGAGTAAGTATATAGGTTGGCAGATACTGCAGGGCTTAAAACAACTGTCATGGGTATCATGGATATGGAGAAAAGAAGACTAAAAAGGAGACATTTTACTACACATGAAATCCCATTATGTGGAAATGATCTAGAGTTTCCCAAAACAAGGAGAACCCTAGAATTGCATCCAAAAGAGAGGGCCATCCAAGACAGATAAAGAAAGAGAGGTATAACCACAAAGAAAGTGTGATATCTTGTGAGAGCCCAGTGGCCTGGCACAGTGTCCTACTTGATGACTTTGAGTTACTCACAAAGATATAACCGAAAGAAACTGGTGGAGACATGACATGGTAGAAATCAGTTTATAAGAGAATACCTGAACTATGTAGAAACTCCACCTATGGTCTTCTTATAATAAGAAAAAGCTTGATGCAGTTGCAACCTGGAATACAGGGAAGGCGTTGGCCCCCACAGGTTTTCCATGCATTTTGAGAACTGATTGAAAGGAGAATGACCCAAAGAACATTTGCAACTGTTGACACTATCTACCCAGGCTGTGGAAGATCCTGAAAGATCCTGAAACATTAGGAGAGATACGGGTTGGGAATTATTGCGTTTCACCTAGAAAACTGAACAGAGTAAGAGACTGGGGCTGAAAGGGGACTAATATCAAATCCCATCTCTTGTTCAAAGAGAAAGGCAGTAAATACTAGCATTCCAGTGAGAGCAGAACAGTTCCTTAGCCACTCACTGAAAAAGGTACGGAAACAGTTATTACAGCCAGAGTGCAGAGGACCACTGGAATGAGTGATAACCAGTACGCTTTTACAAGCATGCAAAAATACTCAAACGTGTTCAAGTAGGGCCAAGGAGGTGATCCTCCCCCTCTTTGTGACACTGGTCAGGCCACAGCTGGAGTACTGTGTTCAGTTCTGGGCACCCCACTTCAAGAGGGATGTGGACAACACTGAGAGGGTCCAGAGGAGGGCCACCCACATGATCCAGGGACAGCAGGGCAGACCCTACAATGGGAGGCTATGGGACCTGAGCCTGTTCAGCCTTCACAAGAGAAGGCTGAGGGGGGACGTGGTGACCATCTATAAACTCACTAGGGAGGACCAAAAGGGTTTGGGGGAGACCTTGTTTCCCCTAGCGCCCCCCCGGGATAGCAAGGAATAACGGCCACAAGTTGTTGGAGAGTAGGTTTAGATTAGACATCCGTAAGAACTACTTCACAGTCAGGGCGGCTAGGATCTGGAACCAACTTCCAAGGGAAGTGGTGCTGGCTCCTACCCTGGGGGTCTTTAAGAAGCGGCTCGATGCCTACCTGGCTAGGGTCACTTGAGCCCAGTTTCCCTCCTGCCCAGGCAGGGGGTTGGGTTGAAGATCTACAAGGTCCCTTCCGACCCTACTTCTATGATATGATCTATGATATGATTTAACCTGCACACAAGTCAGAAGAAGCCCCTGTATTAGAGACCATCTGGAAATGAAAACTGGCTTTTATGAGGCCCTGCATCTAGCCCACTTCTTTTGATTACAGTGATGGGCATCTGCTCTGCAGAGGGATTTGAGGAGGACAAGACAACTTCTGAGAATGGCAAAGTGATCTCGACAGCATAGATCTTAAAGTAAATACAGTGAAACCAGAGCCTGTGGTCTATGGAGATGAAGATGCTGGGAAAGAACGTGTGCAGAAGCTTCCTGTCACCCCCTGTTCAAAGCACCGAAGTTCCACTATGTCTAAAACATGTCCTGAGAGAAGGAGTCGAGGAAATGCATCATACACGTGCTGCAGTAGGAGAGGCTGACAAGGCTTCGATTAACTTGTACTGGGTCATGAGTAAAGAAGGAGAGAGGGGATTCAGACAGCACTGAACTGAGTATTCTGGGATTGTTAAATGTATTGGGACAGAACCAAATGAAGGAGGATGTACCACTGTGAGATGAGAGAGAAGCCTGATCACTGACGTAACAGTAGGGAGAAAGTGGGCATGGGTGACTGGTGCCTCCTGGGTCTGGGGGAGCACCAACGGCCGATTGTTGACTGGGGGGGGTTCCGCAGTGGCCAATCAAAGACCCTAGCAATGCCGGAGACAAACTGGAAGTGCTGCTGGCTAAACTGGCCGTGCTGTCAGTGTTCCCCATTCCCCAGCCAGCGAGGGCCAATTTCAGGAGGGGCATGTGCCCCCACCCCACCATGCCCCTTCTACACGTCACCTATGGAAGTGAGTTTAAACCACCAGCTAGAATTTCATGAGATGAGGGAGAAGACAAGAAACCTCAGAGGTCACATAGGTCTAGGGAAAAGCAAGACCCAGAGCTTTACCCAGGGAAACGAGGGCTTGGTAATTCCTCAGCATCTGGTCCTGGTAAAGCTCCTTGTCTTCATCTCCCAGCAGCTCCCACTCCTCTCATGTGAAAAACACAGCCACATCCTCAAAGGCCTCCTGGATCTGCAGTCACAAGCATTATACCATCAGCATCTCCTGTCCCACCTGCCTCCAGCCCCCGCCGCCCTGTCTGCAATTCCACCCTGCTACAACTATGTGCAAGCATTGCCATGGCAGGTCGGGGGGCAGACTTGCCCATTATGCAGTTGACACGTGTCGTGGCTGCATCTGTGGACATGGGAGTTCATGTATTTGCCCTGACCCAGCCCATCATGCCCACCTTGTTCTACTTGCTCAGTCCTTGGAGGCAGCCCAGGCAGCACTTTCAGAGGTGGGGACCCCTGGCTCCACGCACTGCCCAGGCCTTCCCAGGCTAGTACCTCTGGTGATCTGCACTTGGAAGGGAGCTCTGGCTAATGCCAGCTTGCAGGGCTTGCAGCTTCCATCACTGGAACCTTGTCACTCTTCAGGTCTCTCTGCTCCTCAAATTCTTTACAGCACCCCTGGCTCTGCCGCAGCTGGACACCCACCCCGGCTGGAGCTATGTCCTGCTCACCTCCATGCTCTCCTCCTGCTTTGAAGGCCTGCCCTGCCCCTGCTGCACTTGGCCCAGCTCAGGTGCCAGGGAGCCCCTCTCTCCCCATCTCCCTGGGGAAGTCCTCTGCAGCTCCTGGTTTACAGGCCCTTCCTCAGGAGGGTGCTGCTCAGCTCTGCTCATCATCCCTGTACTTCCTGGGTGGGGAAGGGAATCCACAGGTTAGTCCTGGTGCTGCTGGCATGGGGAAAGCCCTGCTCTTCTGGACTGATCTGTGATTATGGCAGCCAGAGGCCTCAGCATGTGGGAGAGTGGGGGAAGGAAGACTCTAAACCCCACAGCTATAGCTAACAGACCTCCACAGACATGAAGCTGAGAAGGAGGACCGATACCAGGAGAATGAAAAAGGCTGATCTGTTGGATCACTGACCCCATCTGCATGTTCTGGCAGGGACGTCTCCCCTAAGGGACAGGGCCTCCTGCTGCTGGACAGGGCAGAACCGCTGCTCCTTGCCGGGTCCTGGGGAAAGGCCTCGCCTTGGGCACCAGCCTGAGGAGCTTTCATGTGCTGCCAGTAACCAGGTCTCCACTGTTTTGGGGACATTTGCAGCAGATCCAAGCCCTGAGGTGGCCTGCACATGACCCAATCCAGCCACAAGTCATCGGGGGATGTCATATCCCAGAGACTTCACCTGCCCCTTCTTGGGCACACAGGGCTCGTGTCGGGGTGGGAAAGGGGCAGCAAGTGCTGCTGATGGGGCAGGAGCAAGATTACTGCTTGTACCCAGGGCAGCACCACAAGGCCCAGCTAAGGGAAAGCATCTTTCTGCCAGGTGCTGTGCACATGCTGTGAGAACCATGAGGGCCCCCAGGCTGGCTGCTGTCTGGCCGCGGGGACCAGAGCTCTGTGCCACCAGTGGCAATGTGTAGGGGGTGCACATGCACCCCCTGAGAGCGCCACTGTACTCTCTGACAGCCAGCACTCCCTGCTTAGGCGATGAGTAGGCAGGGCAGGCGGGAGCGCTTGTGTCCCCCCCCACCGAGAGTGTAGGCCGGGGAATGGGGACGCCAAAAGAAGCGGTGCTGGCACTTCTGTGTGCCCTGCTCATGCTTCCCAGGCAGCAAGATTGGCTGCAGGGGGACTCCCCCTGGTCACTGACTGGCCACTGCAAGGGCATGTGTCCCCCTGACTCAGGAGGCACCAGTCGCCCATCTGTGGCACCTTGGCCACTGGGCTACAAATCCTGGGGCTCTGTCACAGGCAGGGAGAGGGGTAGGCATCTGAGCCTCTCACCCTGTACCAGGACCCTGGCCCCACATGGGTCCTGCCCCCTAGATACTTCCACCACAGCCCAGAGCTCCTGTCCCACATGGGCCCCAGCTTCAGCCTAAGTGCAAAGCCCCTGAGCCTGTCCCATCTCCCCCAGGAGCACAGGGTCTGCCCACCCTGCCCTGCACACATCCCGGGCTTCGGAGACACCAGTGCACAGAGCCTCCCCCTCCGTCATAGTGCCCCACACTCCTGACCCACAGCCCCTGCCCTCACCCCTGATCTGGTGTCCTCACTGCTCCCACTTCCGTTTTTGCTTCCCCCCCCAGCAAAAGAAGCAGAACAGGCACAAGGGAGGGGGTTGTGACGGAGGTGCCTCCCTGGGTTGTGGAGGGACCAGGGGAGGAGATTCTGGGGTGCCAGAGGGTGTTACATCCAGTGACACTATTATGGGTCTTGTATCAGGTATGGAAATTAAGCCATGGCTGTTCTTATCTAGGACCACATTTATTAAACCCTAACAGTTACCATTCTAAATCCAAAAGCCAAAATAACCTCAGCAGTTACAATTCTGTTACTGTAGTTAGTTAAAAGCAACATGCTCACCACCCTGAGATTTAATGAATGTGACGTCACTGGTTGATCAGCCCATAGGGTCCTGTCCGAGGTTCCCAACTCCTTCATCCGAGTTCTTTCAGGATTAAGTGCCGAAGGGTACGCTTTCGCTCACCTCTCTTTATATACCAGATAGTTGCATTTCTTAATATATACAATTAGCTTAAGCCTTCCTCTAATGCATATTAATAATCTTGCTTCTGTTTGCCAAATATGGTTACCCTTAACTGGAATTTTTTATTCCAAGTTAATCTTTTCATTCTTAGCTGGGAGTAGGTTTTACTCTGACTGTTCCTGTTTTGGCCAGACTATATTTTTTCACTTTAGTTAGCCAACTTCCCAATTCGTTTTAAGTCAAGGATTTTTCCATCTGCTCCTTTCACCAGGTGCATGTCTTTACTACATTTCAAGCTAAGCATGCAGCTTAAGCTAAGCACAAAGGTCAAAACTCAGGCCTAAAGGCCTCTGGGTCCCAACAAGGGCTAGGGCAGTTTCCAGAGTGGCAGAGGGACTTGCAGGGGCAAACCCTGGAGTCTGAGAGGAGCTGGAGGCAGTTCCTCAGGTGGGGGGGAGTCTAAGGGGGCCGAGCAACAGTCAGACAGACCACGTAGATGCATTCTCCACTAAAGCATCTACCACTGCACTTGGTAGAGATGGGAGATTGCGTTTCTTCAGTTTCTACAAGGGGAGATCTTTTCCTCTTCATCTCGCAAAGCCAGGCGTGTGTGATATGCCAGGGCACGTTATATGCTGGAGAATGCGGTCTTTTTATTCTTCCTCTGCTTTTATTCTTGCTTCTTGTAGAGTGAGAACATTCACTTGCATTTCAGTATGAAAATTGCTCTCACACAACAATGTTCATCCATTACATTTTTTAGACGACTTGTTGGTGGAGGGTGGCATTGCTACCCTTCCTGGGTCCCACATGTACATCTAGAGGTTGAGAGTGTGATGGTGCAGTTGGGGAAATCGCATCTTTAGGGCCTATTTTTGCAAGAGAGAGTGACCCAGAAACAGGAGGGGCTAATGGCACAGCGGCTTTCAACAATTTGGCCTCTTTTTTTTGCCTAGTTTGCCATGTGTTTTTTTTTTCCAATTTAATATGTAATCTTGCGAATGAATGCCCAGTCCTGGAGTTATGTTTGTTTTTTGCTTTGATCTTCAACTGAATAGTGTAGCCCTAGCCCCCCAAAAGATTAGTAAAGCTTCTAGTTTCTCTTTAACAGGAGAGGAATGCGTGTGGTGTTACATGTGTTGATGCACCGCTCTGCTGGTACCCCGCTCTTCAAAATCCACCCGCACCCAGAGAACTCGAGACCTGGCAGCCCAAGCTCAAGAGCAGGTGGATCTGGGCACAGAGATGAAAGGAAGAGGGGTTAGAGGTAGGCCAGGGAAAGGAGAATGGCCTGGTCTGGGGATGGTGGGGTCAGGTTAATTGAATATGCTGACATAATAAGGTGAGATCCTTGGCATGACGATGGCTCTGTGTATCAGAACGGAAGCAGTGTAATGTATGTAGATGTATGTGAAGCTCACCAAATCCCTCATCTGAGGAGAAGGTAACAGGGGAAAAGAAGAGCTGTGCTCTGTGTGTGTGTGTGTGTGTGTGTGTGTGTGTGCATGAAGGTCTGCTCTAGACCACTGCAACAGCCAGAAGGGGCAGATGAGGGGCCGGTAACAGCAATATCCCAAATTGATGGGGTAAGAATGCGGGATTTTCATGCCCTTGGTGTCTGCAGGGAGGAGAATCCAGCAGAGCAGAGGGTGATTCAGCTGAATGGGCACAAGAGGGCACGAGATCACCATGAACAGGACTGACTTATCTTGTTATCCTTGCGCTGTGCGGCTTGCTTTGGTTTCATTACAGTTTCATTTATACCTGTTGGGGCTGATACAGGAAAAATCACAGAGCAGGTCCTCAAGGGATCCATTCTAAGCACTTGGAGGGGAAGGTGATCAGGAACCATCAGCCTGGATTCACCAAGAGCAGGTCATGCCTGACCAACCTGATTGCCTTCTATGATGAGATGACCAGTTCTGTGGATGTGGGGAGAGCAGTGGATGTGATGTACCTGGAGCCCCAGGTTCAGATTGGGGGGCACTGGACGCTATACAGACTTCCCAGGCTAGGATTGGGGGGTGCCAGGTGCTATGCAGACCCCACAGGGTGAGATTGGGGCACACCAAGTGCTGTACAGACCTCACAGGCGAGCCGGACACCTAGAACGTCCTTTTGGCCTGTTGGGCACCCCATGGCTGTGTTAGATGCCATATTTGCCTCATGTCAGCCTGGTTGTCTGGGGTTTTGGCACATGGAGGTCCTTTTGTGACACATCTTGGGTTTATGCCATCCAGATCATTGAAGGGGGCCTGTGCAGCCATGTTGTGAACATCATATTGGCCTTGGGCCATCCAGGTTGTCCAGGGGGCAGGCAGCTGGTGCCCATATTGGGATGAGATATTGGTGTCTTGCCAACCAGGTTGTCCACGGTTTGGGCACATGGCAGCCATTTTTGGCACCCTATTTGCCTCATGCCAACCTGTTTGTCCATGGTTTGGGCCTATGGTGGCCATTTTGGGATACCACCTTAGCCTCACGCCAACCAGCTCATTCAGGGCTGGGCTTGTGGTGGCATATTGCAGACGGCACGTCGGACTCAGGCCTCCTGGGTGTTTTGTAGCTGGGCCTGTGGTGCCTGTCTTTGAATGGCACCACGGTGACCCAGCCATGGCCACGTGATGGCCATGTTCATTACTAATAATAACAGCACTGTATGATTACAACAGACTATGGTTATGAATCATATCTATGTTGCTATTGTTGTGGTGGTGGTGTTTTGTTATCATAACTTGTCATGTTTTGTTGTTGTTATAATTAATGCTAATATCAATAATAAGAATAATAATAGCATTCTTCAAATACAGTGACAATAATAATATTTTAAATTGCCACTGCATGGTCACTAGGAATAACATGGCTGTCAAATACCTTTTGGCTCCTGGAACAAACTCCACCCTCTTGATTGATTGATTGACGGCCTGGCACATTTCTTAAGAGCTCCACCAGATCTGCTTTCTCCTAGCCGCCTGCTGACAACCAACTATGTTTCTTTTGAACTGTTAGGAATGCTCCTTTCCTGCAGAATCAGGATTGCTTCATCAGTGGTGGGTAATGAAGTAATTCATTGGCATTCATTAGACATGCCAGGCTTTGTCCAGCATCCCACACTAGGGGAAGGCATCTGATCTGGGAGGAATTTCTGGCACCTAGTACCTGGGGGGAGGGAGGGGGATAGACCCTGATCCCCACCTTCAGGAGCCCCATTGCTCTGGCAGGGATCTGGGCCTGGAGATCCCCTGGCTGCCTGAAGGTCCCCCCATAATCCTCTCAGCTGCTTGCAAGTGAGCCCCAAAGGGGATGTGCATTACAGTGCCAACAACAGGGGCTCCAAGCAAGAGGAAACCCATGGGCAGGAGGAGGTCCTCCAAGGGCACCACCCCTCTTTCTGGGCATCCCCTCCTACTGCACCCGCCCAGTGATGTCCACAGCGGTTCGTTAGCACTGGGGGAAGGGGTGGATGTTTGGCCTGCTAACAAATGATGTGGGTCATTTGCGGCCGGGGGGGGAAGTGTCTGTCCCCAGTGCCTGAGTTCCCTGGGCATTAAATGGGCTTGGAACCCATGTATCCAGTGTGTGTGTGTGTGTGTGTGTGTGTGTGTGTGTGTGTGTGTTCTGGGCACCTGGACTTGAATGGGCTCAGGTGTGTTACAGCCCAAATATCTGGGGGAAGGAGGTGTCGGACGCCTGGGTCCCCAGCATCCAAGTGGCTCTGGCAGCCCAGATGCCTGGGTTTCCTGCCCGCTGCTCAGCTCCAGCCCCGTCCCCCCGCCCCCTGCTCAGCCACAGGGGCACCCGGATCAGTGGCAGGGGGTCCTGGTAGGGGTAGGGGTGGGGGCTGTGTGGTTGCAGGGGCTCCCGGGGCAGCAGCAGGCAGGCCAGGGGCTGCCAGGGACAGCAGAGGTCAGGGCTGGCACAGCAGGGTCACGGGGTGGCTTTGGTCTGCGGGGGCAGCAAGCGGGGTCAGTGCAGGGGGCTCAGAGCCTGGACTCCTGGGTTCCCCAAGGTGGGTGGGCGGAGGCGCACGTTTCTCACCTGTGCTCTGGACTGTCACACGCTGGCCCACGGCCCCGTACAGCTCACGGACCGCACTCACCTGCTCTCGTCTCCCGGCAGCTGTAGCAGAGCTGCCCGTTGGCCTTTCCCCGCGGCCCCTCTGTGCAGGGAGCGAGGGGGAGTCAGGGACCCGGCGTCCGGCCTCCTAGACCCCTGCCTCGCCTTCCACCCCAGCTCCTTCCCAGGAAACCCAGGTGTCTGCGCTCCCAGCCCCTCCGCTCTCAACCTCCACCCCCCAGATGGCCCAGGTGTCCGGGGCTCCCTTTACCCCCCTGCTGCAAGCCCCCAACTTGCACCCCCTGGGACCCAGGCATCCCGGCTCTAACCTGCAGCCCCAGCTCCCCCCCCCGGAGCCCAGGCATGCGGGCTCGCAGCCCCCCTGCTCCACCCCCACCGCCCACTCCCCACTCATTGCACCCAGGCGTCCGGGATCCCAGTTCCCACAACTCTCGTGCCACAAGCTGCCCCTTTTGGTGCCATGCTGGGTGCCATCTTGGCCTCCTGGTAACCCGGGCACTCAGGTGGCAGGCACACATCAGCCCCATCAGGTTGCCGTGGCCGTTTGGTGTCCGGAGGGTGGGGGCATATTGGGACGCCCTGTCTGCCTCATGCCATCAGGTTGTCTGGGGTTCGGCCACGTGGCAGCCATTCTGGGTGCCGTATTTAGGCACCAGGTTGTCCAGGGGTTGAATGCACAGTGGAGATTTGGGGATGCCATCTTGCCCTTGTGACAACCAGGTCATTCACGGGGTGTGCTCACGGCAGCCACGTTGTGGACACCACCTCGGCATCAGGCCGACAGAGGTTGCTAGGCTGTGGGCATGCTGCAGCACTCCTGGCCTCATGACAGCCAGGCCATTTAGGGCTTGGCCGTGTGGCAGCAATTTTGTGGACACCATAGTGGCCTTCTGCCAGCCAGGTTGTCTGGGGGTAGGGCACGTGGCAGCCATTTTTGCCTCATGGTATCCTGGTGGTCCAGTGCGTGAACACACAGGATCCATTTTGGGACACTATATTGGGGATCATCCCAATGAGGGTGCCCATGGTTTGGGCACATGGCAGCCCTTTTGGGTCATACTACTGCCTTCGCACCCACTAGGTCCCTCTGGGGCTGGGCATGTGGTAGCCATATTGTGGACGATACTGGTGTCAAGCCAACCGGCTCATCCAGGGGGTTGGCACTTGACGGCCGTATTGTAGACATCGTATTTGCCTCGTGCCAGCCAGGTTGTCTGGGGTTTTGGCAGATGGTGGCTATTTTGAGATGCCATCGTGGCCTTATGTGATACGGGTCATCCAGGTGGTGGGCCTGTGGCTGCCATGTTGTGCACACCACACTGGCCTCAGGCTAACCAGGTTGTCCAGGATTTGGGCAATTGGCAGCCATATTGGATGCCATATTCGTGTCATACCAAGCAGGTTGCTCAGGGGTTGGTCAAATGGTAGCCATTTTTGGTGCCCTATTTGCCTCATGCCAATCCAGTTGTCCAGGGTTTGGGCACATAGCAGCCATTTTGAGTCCCTATCGTGGTCGCTTGCCAACTAGGTCCTTCACGGGGGTGAACCCGCGGCTGCCATATTGTGGACACCACACTGGCCTCAAGCTAACCAGGCTGTCCAGGTCAAATGGCAGAAATTTTGGGTGCCCTGCCTCATGCCACCCACATTGTCCAGGGTTTAGGCAGGCATTATCGTTGTCTCATGGCAGCCAGCTGATTTAGGGGGTGGGCATGGAGCAGCCATATTGTAGACAGAACATGGCCTCGTGCCAACAAGGCTGCCTGGGGTCGGGGCCCACCCGGCCATTTGGGCCTCACACCAATGCTCATTCAGGGGAGGTGCCTGTGGCGGCCATGCCATTTTAACCTCAGGCCTACTAAGCAGTTTGTAGCTGGGCCTGTGATGGCCATCCTGGCAATGCCACCTTGTCGTCAATGTAACCAGGCCATGTTTGAAATCACCCCGGCGGGAAGTCATGGGTGGGAGGGTGGGCAGCCCGGGGTGCTTGGGTGGGGGTGGACTTTCCTAAACCAGGGGGCAGAACATAACTTTGACCTGCGGCTATGCTGGGGGTGGTGCGTCAGCATGCAATTGATTTGGGCCACGATGGCATCACCCCTGCTTCCTCCGCCACCCCACCGAGCAATGCAGCCAGTTTGGAGGAGGCACCACGGCCTCTTTGGGATCGGTCTCTGTCCTGGTGAATCCTAGCAAGCTCTGGTGAAACCCTGGTGCCTCCTGGTGAGCCCTAGTGGGGCCCTGGCACACCCAGCCCCAAGTGCAAGGCAGGGGTCTGGGCAGGGGTGGTGCGATGGTGCCCTGCCCTGGGCTGAGCCCCCGCTGCCCTCTCGCAGTCCAGCTTGTCTGCTCCTCCTTCCATCCCAGTGGGCAGAGACCTGGTGGTGGAGCTGAAGAACGACCTCAGGTGTTAGCACTTACCGGGGCGGGGGGTGGGAAGCCCAGGCATCCAGGCCCCGATCTCCCCCCAGTGTAACCCCATCCCCAACCTAGAGCAGGGAGAAAAGCCACGTGTCCCAGCACAGTGTGGGGTGGGGCGGGAAGCCGGGGTGGGTGACTCACGCCTGGCTGATGCCCATGAGCCCGGGCAAAGTGCAAGCAGATTAGGGGTGTCGTGGGGGTGGCTGGGCACGGACAGCTGGGGCTGCTATAAATGGGCACCAAGGTCACAGCTCCCACCCTGATTCCTGGGTTTCAGGCCCAGCTCTTGTGCCTCGGTTTCTCCAGCTGGGGGAGGCTGATCTCAGGGGTTCATCAGGGGGCTAGGGCAGGCAGGGGGTAGCTGGGCACCAGCCCTAAGACAGCAGTGGGTGCCCAGTCTGGTGAAAAGGAGAAAAGAAAACCTCCTGCATCCCTGCTTCATTTGGCTTGTCCAGAGTAAGGTAGGTGTTGCATTCAGGAGAAGGAGGTGTGCGAGGGATTACAGCTGAGGCTGCCTGTGACCCAACGCTCCGTATTTTAAGGAGGACAAGAAAAACCCTCTTAACAAAAGTACAACAAATAAGTCAGTTTAATTCATAAACAGCAGTGATTGCCGTGTCCAGGGAGGAGAGATCATAAACAAAGTAAACATGAAACGCAGTGCTTAAATTTTTGCAATATGTGGCATCTCTGCTCCCGCACCTTACATACATTAAACCATGGACTGGTGAATGGTGCAATAAATTGAGACTGGCCACCTGCAAAGTAAGGATCACACCATATAATTAGCAACTGAAAAATGGACCAGGCATCTTTAAAACAAGGAAATGTATCTTGAAGCATGGTGAAAAGGAGAAAAGAAAAGCTCTCTCATTCCTGGTTCATTTGGTCTTTCCAAAACATGGTTGGTGTCACATTTAGGGGCATTTAGCATGTCAATAATTATGTTTAAGGCCTAGGGTTTGGTCAGAAGTAATGTTTTAGAAAAAATAAATAAAAGTACAATAAATAAAACATTTTAGTTGATGAACATCAGCAATTGCTATATCTGAGGAGGGGAGATGGCAATTAAATGAAACATGAAACATAGTGGTCAATTCTTTGCAACAGATAGGGCTTCTGCCACATGTTAAATATATGACACAATAGATTGGTGAATTGCGAAATATTTTTAGACTGGCCACCTGCAAAGTAATGATCATATCATAAAATATCCATCCAGCTATAAGAAGAGCCAAATGGCTACACAATTAGTTCTTGGAAACATAACAACTTGCAAGCTGAATAAAAACTAGCTGTAATTAGTAGTGCAGGCCATTAATAAATCAGCCAGGGAAGCAAGCAAAAGCCAGGAGGCCTAAAAATGCTGTGAAAGGCAGGAAAGTGTGTGCAAACATTTGTGATCTGTTTAGGGGATGTCCTGAGATGGATGGAACGGGGACAGAGCTGCTGCGGTTGTTACAAGCATGGAGGATGGCGTGAGCAAACCTCAAGCACCGCGTGCGTCACAGATGTTATACCTGAGGAAGAGAATTAGTGCGTATATTGTAAAGGTACCTAGCACCAAATGGGGTTGGTCAGAAGAAAGCCAGGTGGGAAGGCACTGTTCAATCTGGCTACAAATAAGACTGAAAAAGAGGCTACAGATAGACCCAAAAGCCCAATTAAACATGTAGCACCATGCAACAGCAGCAGACTTTAGGTAAACATTTCTGATGCAGAAGAACTGAAATGCACTTCAGACTGTGATCTGATTATCTCTGCCTTCAGCCAGCCTGATCACCTGGCTCATGGCATCAATAAAGCACAGGGGAATTGCATGGGAGAAGGTATGGTATCTCTGCTTTAGTCAGTCTAAAAAATGCACACTGCTCTCCAGAACTGAGGCCTGCATCTTAAGCTGACTCTCTGCCCAGGGTCTAAGCCCCTGCTTTGATTCCTGCTCCACAGCGCAGCAGCCTTATAGTAGTGTTCCGGCAGCTGAGGGAGTCAGTTGACTTCGGGGCTCGTTGTTCTTTACTCCAGGAGTTAACAATCGCCTTCCCCTCTTAAGGGTTGTGATGTTCCTCTAATCACACCAACCTTTGAAGGCAGTTTTGCTGCCTGCTACCCGCTCACCGCTCCTGGTCTCTCTCCAAATACTTCATGGTCTCAGAGACTCTTTGTGGGGGGGAAAGCAGCAGCTGGGGTTTCAGCTTTAGTTGAGCAGGAAAGAGATGAGTGAGCTGAACTTGATGCTCTTTCCCTGCTCTTTACAGTTGTAACTCTGGAAAGAAAGTATCTTTTTCTCTTCATTCTCCCTTTCCAAAACAAGGTGCATATTACACTCAGGGGTGTGTTGTAGGGGAGAAAGTACAGTACATA
Source organism: Alligator mississippiensis (assembly GCF_030867095.1). Taxonomy (NCBI): domain Eukaryota; kingdom Metazoa; phylum Chordata; order Crocodylia; family Alligatoridae; genus Alligator; species Alligator mississippiensis. Next base: position 57,653,700 of record NC_081834.1, read on the forward strand.
GCACCAGATTTCATGAGCTCCAACCCAATAAAATTTACATTTAATGGCCAGGTTCCCTGCGCTTCCTGAAACTGTGCTATAGGAAGACATAACTGGGCCTCAGAAGCAACAGGTATATCCTGTGAGTCTTTGTTAACGGTCAGGGCCACAAGAAGAAGAGGCCATTGGCACAAAAACAGTCATTAACAAATCAGACAACGACAACTAGTGAATCTAGGTAGTCGATTGGTCCTGAAAAACTATTAGAAAACCTCCTCAATTCCTATAGCAGTAATTATTAAAATCCAAACAAACTGGGTGGTATTGAAGCATAAAATAAGGGGCTGAATCCACATACCCAGCACAGGATGAAATGGTTTAATGCTGACAATGGTTTAGAAAGTGTTTTTCACAGGAACGGAGAATGAGTCGATCCAGGGAGCTCCCTACACAGCAAGTTCAAAGCTACCTCTCCAGACTCACTGCTGATCTATTCCATGACTTCCCTCTTCCCAGTGACAAATGGAATAGTTCCCTTTATTATCATGGATAATCTGGGTTTCTGTGGGGACTTTTTACCATCTTTAATTTTCCCTGAGCCTGAAGAAGGGTGTGTGCGCCTGAAAGCTTGCAAAAAAAGATATTTTTTTTGCAATGTCTTAGTTGGTCTAAAAAAAAGGTATCATCTCTGAACCAAGAGTTTTGGAGACTTGCAATTCTTTTTGTCTCTACCTTAGGCATTGTGCCCTCACCCCCTCCCCAAGTGGACATATCTCTTTATCATCCAAACTACACCTTCTGCTCCCCACTTTTTCTAAATCCTAGTTCCCCCCATGACCACAGTGCACATTTTCCCCAGTTAAAGAGAAACTAGAAGCTTTACTAATATGCTAGAGGCCAGAGCTACTGTATTCACTCTAAGATCAAAGCAAAAACACATACAACTAGTGGGAAGTGTATTTATTTGCTATATTATATATGAAGGTTAAAAAACACAAGCTAGGCAAGAGTCAAAAATATAGTGTAACTTGTCTTGTAATCCCTGTAATTAAGTGTGTGTCTCATTCAGGTTCACAAAACAAAATCTAACCTTCTTGCGTGTGTTGGCAGTGCCTCCAGTACTTCACTGGAAATTATTTCTACACCTGAGTTCATCTGAACACCCATGAGTGAAGGTTTTTAGCCAGAGAAATTTAAATAGGCTGCAGGGCTGTGAAATAGGAGATAGACATTACAAGGACAGGCTAACAGACAGCAACATTGCAGAAGGAAGAATGATTTGAAACATCAAAGCCATAAAAAATGAGAGTGTGTCACTCACACCTATTCAGTGGAGGGAGATTAGCAGGAATTGGGGAAATGATAAAAAGCCATGAAGTCAATTGAAGTCATAAGAACATAAGAACTGCCATGTACTGGGTCAGACCATGGGTCCGTCCTGCCCAGTCTCTTAGATTCATAGATTCACAGAGGTTAGGGGCAGAAGGGACCTCAGTAGGCCATTGAGTCTGGCCCCCTGCCCTGGGTAGGAAAGAGCGCTGGGGTCAGACGACCCCAACTAGGTGCTTGTCCACCTCGTGTCACTGCAGCAGAGAGCGGATGCTGGAAGGGAGAGTGAGCTGGGGCTGACCAGGGTTTTTCCCGTTGTTCCTCTCCCACTTGCAGGCTTTAAGGTCTAGGAAGCTGCAGTTCTGGGGCTGTGTCCCTCACTCCCATGCTCAATAGCTACAGATGCCCCATTCCTTCAAGAATGTGTCCGACCCCTTTGTGACTCTGGTTAAATGCTCAGTGTCCACGACATCTGGTGGCAATGAGCGCCACGCTTTAATGTCCTGCTGGGGGGAAAAGAACTTCCTTATGTTCATTTTCAATGTACTCCCTACTAGTTTCATCCTGGGACCCCTAGTTCTTGTATTGGAAAACACAGTGAATAATAAATCCTTATTGACTTGCTCTTCCCCATTTTAGTATCTTGTAAACCCTCCTCATGTCTCCCCTCAAGCATCTCTTTTCTAAACTAAATCGACCTGGCCTCTTTAGTCTCTTCTCATGTGACACTCATCCTTGGTGCCCTTCTCTGGACGTTCGCTAGTACTTCTATTTCCTGCTTGAGATGCGGGAACCAGAACTGGGCACAATCTTCCAGGTGTGGCGGCACCATGGATTTATAAAGGGGCATCCTGATACTTTCTGGTTTGCTCACAGTTCCCTTCTTAATAATCCCTAACATTTTGTCTGCCTTTTAGACAACTGCTGGGTGTTGAGTTGATGTTTTTAGCAAACTGTTCCCAATTCCCAGATCTCTTGGCAACCAGAGCTACCCCCTTATGGCTCCTAGTCATCCTATGACCCACTGTAACTCCCAAGTCCCTCTCTGCAGCGTTGCAACCCTGCCCGCTATTCCCCTGTCTGTATTTGCATGTGCAATTATTCCACCCCAAGTGCAGGACTTTGCACTTGTCCTTATCGAATCTCACTGGAGTGAGGACCATTTCTCCAGTCCAGCCAAGTCCTTCTGGATCATAGCCCTGCCCACAGTATCTGCACCTCCACCCAACTTGGGGTCATTCACAAATTGCTAAGCATGCTCGCATTCCCATCATTCAAATCATTAATGAAGATATTGAACAACAGCAGACCCAGAACAGACCCCTGGGGAACCCGGGCGATGCCTCCTCCCAACTAGACATTGAGTCACTGATGACTATGTGATGATCCCACCAGTTATGTAACCATTTTACGCTCTTTTGTCTCTAGTTTCCGTTTGTTATCTCATTAGTGAGAATGTTGCATGGGGCACAGCCAAGACTGAGACACCACGTGGGTCCCGGACTTTCACACACCCCTGAGCCTTGGGGACCACAGCCATGATCCCCAGGGCTCAGGAGTTTCCAGCTGGGCATGAAGCACCCTTGTGGCCAGGAGACCTGCCAACTGATGGGGCTCTCACCTGCAGGGGAGACCCTGCTACACATGTAAATTAAAGCTCAGTAGCAACCAGCTAAAACATTAGTACACAATTTTAAGGCTTAACTTTCTAGCTGGTTAGAACTTTTTATTGTGTGATAGCTACTTGGCACATGTAGCTGGTTTTAAGGTAATTGGATAATTAAACATTTAACTGTGTGGTACCTGTAATGTATAGAGGGGACCACAGGGTCCAAAAGCCTTGCTAAAGTCAAGGCCTATCACATCTATGACTCTCCCCACATCCAGAGCCTGTCACCTTATCATGGAAGGAATCATGTTGGTCAAGCATGATTTGCCCTTGGTGAATCCATGCCGGCTACCTGCGATCACCTTGTTATCCTCTGCACACTCCCTACCCTGCTTTCCTAAATATCATCCCATTTACACTTACCTGGCACCAACTGAGATTCAGTTAATTACAATATTTTACAATTTCCCATCGTTTCACAGTAAGTTAGCTACTTGTTGGTGGTAATTAGCATAAGTATCAAATGTGCTCTCAATTCAAGTCTCTCTCCTCCCTCTTCAAACAAATGAATCCTTCAAATACTTGACCGTTACTTTCCTGAAGAATGAATGCCCTGAACCTAAATCAATCCCAACCATGCAGGCAGTCCAACAGAAGATATCCCCCATGGAAATCCCTGCCTCTTAACAGTGATCTGCCTATTCCATTGACCAAGTATTTCATGTGGTGGTCCAGCACCCCCTTGTGTCCCTTCAGCTCACTCACTTTCACCAGCAGATACCAGGGGCATTGAAAATCCCCCCCGTCCTACTTCAAATTCAGGGACATTGATGTTACCAGGTGAAGGACAGACCCTTATCAGCCCCTTCTTGCTAGAGTAGACCTACACGCACACACACACACACAACTCGCCCCTGTCCCCCACATCCCCCCAGCACTGTTATTTTCACCCCAGATCCGCGATGGCAGGAGGTGGTGAAAAAGCTTTCCATAAATCTAGAAGAGATACATTAGTCCGGTTCTGATACACAGAGTGCAGCATTTCCTGGGTCACTCACTCTTGAAGAAAGAGGTCCTCTGATCTTCGAAATGGCTAAAGAGCTGTGAAATAGGAGAAGAAATTGAAGTTGCAGAGAACAAATTTCCCCCTAAGAAAGGTTAGTTTCATCAGTTAGGAGCATTAAGGAGAGAAAAACGTTAGCACCTTACACCAGTGAAGTGAAGAACAATGGGCCATTGATTATTTCAGTAATAAAGCAAGGTATAGTTGCACCTTTATAAACTAATTAAATAAGACAAATATGCATAGAGAGCATAAGCTTTCCAAATATATATACAGACAGACAGACAGAGCACAAGCCTCTTTCGATCTTATTTCATCTAGAACCTGCCGTCTGACTGACTTCAGGCTCTCATGGCTCGGCACCTCTTCCCTTTCTCTGCACCCTTCATGATTTCACAGAAATCAGCACCCACGAAAGCAGGGAATCCCCTGTCTGACCTCATCCATGGGGAAACGGGCGCAAGAAAAACACCTGGAGCACATTCATCAAGAACAACCTTTACTAAGAGAGACAGAGAAAAATATCACATCCGAAATATATGGAAGGACACATGGTTATCAATCCACTGCCGACAGGTCAGGGCACAGTGCTGGAGCCCTGTCATGCTGGAGGTCTGGAACTCGTAGCCACGAAGGTGTTGTAGGATGTCCCCACATTGAAGAGGGTGAAAGGCAGATGCCAAATGCACTCTCTCTCAGTGCTGTTCCCATGGGAAGGACCTAGAGATGGTGGAATTGCAGGGGGGGATGGGAAGTATACCACCGTTTCCCAATGCCAACTGTGGGGAGTCTGTGGGTGCCCATTTGTAATGCAGATGGGAAAAGATAACAGTGCCCTAGAAGAAGACGAGCAGGAGGGTGAGCACCTGCCTGAGCCCAGGGAGAAGGTGGATTACTGGGTGTCCCTCCCCGCAGGCAGGTGGGGACTGGGAGGTATCAATGGGGCGCCACCTTGGAGGCCTGATGGCGCAAGGGAGGCTTTGTGAGCCTGACGTTCGGGACCTTGTTCCGTGGATCCCGGGACAGCCGGGCCTTCATGGTGACACACAGCTTGGAAAAGGTGTGCTGGAGGCACCTCAGGAAGCGGCGGCACAAAGGGACCTTTTCTCTGGGCACCGATGGGGTGCTGCTCTAGCGTTTCTTTTCTTTGGTGGCCAGGAGAGAAGTGGCTCCATCTATCTGCTGGGGGGGGAAATGTGTGGTGCTGGTGCTGACAGAGACAGTTTGGGGTCGTTCGTGGGAAGCTCTCCTCAGCCTCCTGTCCTGCCTCTGGCTCCCTCTCTCCAGGGGCTTTTGGTCCAGATTGGAAGGACCCAAGGGGTCCCCTGGAGATGAGCACTGAGGCTTTTCAAGGGGTCCCTGGAAGCTGCCAGGGCCCAAAGACCCACCTGGCTTCCTCTGCTGCTTCTTGCTACACATTTGACAGACCCCATCCGGGGCTTGGGATGTGAGGAGCCAGACGTTCGTGGCATTGTCCACCCCCTGCTCAGATGTCCCTGCCTTCGCCTGACCCTTCACCCCCTTCCGTGTCCCCCGGGAGCCCCCTGTGGGCGGCCCCTCCTGAGCTGGCCCGCCGGGGGCATCTAGCCTGTAGCTCAGGCTCATCTTGTGGGCGCGGACCTGGCCTTAAGCCTGGACATCCACCTGGGTGGAGAAGGCAGCTGGCACAGGGGCCTGGTGGGGGCAAATGGCACTGACACACTGGGGGCACTGCTTCTTCAGCAGGTCAGCAACAAACTGGAGCTGCAGGTCATTGTCATAACCCAATAAGTTAAGTGCCCCTGTCACAATAGAACTGCCCTGAAGAACTGCCCTGTTACCTCCAAATTTAGTACAGCCTGCCTCATTAGTTATTCCCACCCGGCAGTCTGTTCTTGGCTACTCTTAATGTATAAAAATACACGCGACTTCCGCCCAAGTCGGAGACCTCTGAGCACGCTGCAGAGTGCGGAGAATTTCCTGACTCGTGGCAGAGTGAATTGGCGGCCTGATCAACCACCAATTTCTCCCCGTCGCCGACCGCTTATCCCTGACGTACCCCTTTTCCTGCATGCCCGGTTCTGTCTACGGTCTCGCTGGCCCGGTTTCTTGCCAGTTGAAGCAACTTGGTGTAGCTACTCAAGCAACCTGACCACCTGCGTCGTGGCCACCAGCGGCGTAAGTAAAAGTTCAAGTGAAAGTTATTTTACAACCAATACGCTGTGTCTGCCTCTCCATCCACCAGCCCACCTGACGGCTGAGTAATCCACGACCCACCTCAAGTCGGCTCCGGCCTTCTGAGACATGGCGTCACGAACAGGATCTAAGGGCACGGTGGTGGAGATGAATCTAATTGAGTGCTGCCCCTGGCGCACCGGGATCCGCCGCGTGGAAGACGCAGACGAACTCTGGGCGCATATCACCTACCACCAGGAGGAAGGAGGGGATGGAAGGAACATTGACGGCTACTTTTTGGTGAAAAGGGAAGGAGCGGTCATAAAGGAGTGGAGAACAAAGCTGTCTCTCGGGGAGTTTCGGGTGTGTAGTGGGCAGTGATTGGGTTTATTATCGACCCCCAGAGGAAACACTGACCCTATCCCTAGCGGGGGTGAAGGCGAAGAAGGCGGAAAAGCTGACCCCCGCTCAAGAGTTTGCCCAGTGCATCCGGTACCTGAGGGAAGGAGGGGAACCCACCCCACCGGACTGGTTTAACTGTCCGGCTTTAGTGCCTGAGTCGCGCAGTCACAAACTCCTCGGCCAACTCCGGGAAGGCCTAAAGACCGAGGGCCGCCATGCGACAAGATGGGGGTTGACAAAGTGGAAAAAAGGAAAAATAATAAATGTGTTATTCCGTTCGGTAGCAGGTCTACTACGGGAGAATGCAAATCTAGAGGCTCAGTTGCATACAGAGGGCAAGGAGTTACTGGAGCGGGCGGCAGGAGGCTCCAAGCCGACGCTTAAAAATGGCACTGGCCGCATGGCGCCGCTGCTAGAAAATGGCGCCGAGAGAAAAACAAGCCGCCTGGAGAACCCGGAAAAGAAGGGCGGGGTTTCAAAAGAACAGGCGGAATTTCACCTAGCGAACCCGCCCCCTGAGGTGATGCCACTCCCAACGGCCCCACCTCCTTGCCACGGGGAGGGGGCAATGGGAGGGAAGATGTGTTCAGTGCTCCTGCCTGACGAATTTAACCCTCTCCCGACTGCGGCTCACCCGATAGCATTGATGAAGCAGATTGCAGATGAAGAAGGTACCACACATATCACTGTTACATCTCGCACACGCACTCGACCAGAGATACAAGAACTTTGTGGGGAGTCCAAAATGAAACCTGAAGAGACTCTAGCCATATGGCTGGGATGACTGATCGTGGAATTCGGATCTGACATACTAGACCTAGAAGAAGCAAGTGCCTTGACCCTGTCACAACCCAAAGTTGTGATTTGTTGTTTGTGTCTGCTTCGGCATCGCTAAATTATTTTCCCGCTAAATTGCAGCTTCTTTGCATGGTAGAGCTCTCTGCTGCAGAGGAGAACTCTGGTGCAACGGAGTATTTCCCGCCAATTTGTAGCTTTCTTTGCAGGGTGCATTTCTCTGCTGCAGAGAAGAAATGCTCGTTGCAAAGAGTTCCCGCCATTCGTATTATAATTCGAGCCCCATTATTGGCTTGTGCTAAATTATTCATACATGGCGGCTAGTGATTGGCTTGCTAGCCGTATAAGAAGCTTGAGTGGTTTCCGCCCAAGCTGGAGATCTCCGAGAATCTCAGGAGGATCCTGAGAACCCCGATTCCGAGAATTCCGGGAGAAATCCGAGAGAATTCCGGCAAGAAATCCACGATTACCTCGTGGATTTCTATGTAAATCTCGGACCGAATGGTGGTTTAATCAGCCATCAAGAGCCTCTCCACGTCGCCGATAAATTCCTAGATGTATCCCTTCCTGTATACTAAAAGATTTAAACCCACACCAGACCCGCGGAGCCTTAACAACTCCGTGGTTGAGGGAACTGAAGAGTATTATCGTACGAACCCACGGAGATTCAGCCACTCCGGGGGAACCGAGCCCACGGAGCCTAAACAACTCTGGGGGAATTAAATCCACGGAGCTTCGACAACGCCGGGGAAAGAGCTGACTTGTCGTAATCCTCCAACGGGGATTCAAGCGGAGCTGTGCCTGGAAAGCTGTCCAGCCTACACCAGTACCATCTTTGGTGTAAGTAAATAATATTTTAATCAACCACTACGTGTCCGTGACTGATTCTAGCTCGTCGCCCGCTCTCTCCGACCCCGCGTACCTGGGCTGCTGGCCACAGCCCGCGTGCGCAAAGACGGGCCCCGGCTCACCCGCACCCGGCCCGCACAGACCCAACAAGCAGCGTGGAGTGGAGGACGCGCCACTGATTTGAACGTGGTCTCGGAAAACACACATTGGCCCATTCCACTACCGGTGCTTGTAGTGGGACAAGTAACCCATAAATCCCACGCCTGGCATGAGGGTCGCCCACAGAAGGCCAGTGCGGAACAACTTCTCTTAGCCATAATCGGAGTGTCATACCTTTCGTGGAGCCCAAGGACGCATCCACTGGGACTAACAGCAACCCAGCGCAAGGAAAGATGGGCTCATCGCCACTTATCAAACCCCGGAGCAATTCCAATGCCTCTGGAGGCTATAGACGCCTGTGTAGAGGTGTACAGAGGGATGGACGCTATCCCGCTCCGACTCTTTCTTAACCCAATGGCAGGTCAGTCAGCAGGGAACCTCTTAGGTCATCTCCCACGACTGCAGGCACTCATGAAACAAGGCGAGGGAACTCCTGTTGATGCAAAAGACCGACCTTTGACGTATCCGGTTGGAGCATCGAGACCGAGGCATCAGGAACTTGACCCACGGCGAGAGCCACGGTTCTCACCCCAAAGAACACCAGAGGAAAGAGTCATGTTCGGGTTCCTTCTCAGTCATTCCGGACTCATGAAGCAGCAGTTGCGTATCCTTGGGGATGAGGGCCAACATCGTCTAGCCGACGCACTGGGATTCAAATTCGGGGACAAGCCAAAAAACGAGTAATGGCCATCAGCTCCGCCGGCGGCCTTCTCCAACTCAAACCTGACCCCACTGATCTTCACCCCTACGCCGAACTTACTGTCTATGATCCCGCCGATCCAAGTAATCAACAACAAGTGCTCTTCCTCCTTGACACCAGAGCACAAGTCAATGTAATCACTCCAACGACACCCCACCAGAAAACCACAAAAACAATTAGAGTACAGGGACTCAACGCTGTTGCAGTTACAACAAAAGTCAAATTTACAGTCCAAGGCCATCGACGCGCTCTAGAGGCAGTGTTAGGGGGCATTAATATCCTGGGAATTCTGGGAATCAAGGCGCTCAACCTCAAAGAACAAGTGCTACAAGCGTTACCCATCGCTATCCCGGAGCCGGATTGGCATCGACCGACGCTCCGCAACACCTCTACCTGGCGATACTGACCAATCCCAACCAAGGGCCCCCTCAAAAAGTCCCTCATTGACCTCCTGCAACAACTCGAGCAACGGGGTTGTATTAAACCAGTAACTGCTAGCACCTACCTGTCACTGGGATGGGGAGTCGCAAAACCTGGAAAACCCAACGAAGCCCGGCTAGTCGTTGATTACAGGGAGGCCAACAAAAGGTGTCAAGTGCTTCAAGAACCCAACCCTTCTACCCTACCACAATGTATGTTCGAAAAGGCTCAATTCCAGCGAGACAAATGGGTTGGGGTCACACTTCATGGATCTAAAGAACAAGTTCTTCTCAATTCCGATAGCTGACCCTGAAGGAGTGTTGAATATGTGCATCGAGGGCACCATGTACAGATGGACAGTCTGCCCACAGGGATACTGCAACGCCCCGTCACTAGCCACTGGTGCCATGAACAATACCTTGAAGAACTTTCGTGCCTCACACACCCTTCCATCCGAAGAGGAACTAAGAATCTGGAGTTATGTTGATGACATCGCTATCATGGGCCATGATAGTTCCATTGTTAACAACATAGTCAACCAACTAGTCGCCCACCTTCAAGGTGAGGGATGGATGATCAACGAGGAAAAGTCATGCCTACATCCCGTAGATGACATCACGTTCCTCGGCACCCGATTCATTGGCTCCATCCGCCACGGAATCTCGCATGATGGTCCCGACATCGACATATTAAAGAAATCCCTGCCCGTGACCAAAAGACATTTTCAGCAGCTTTTAGGTCACTTAAATTGGTACCGGCATTATGTTAACCCCAGTCATCTAACGCTCCTCACTAAATTACAGTGACAGATCCGTGACAAGTCCCGAAAATCCACACCTTGGACGGAAGGGGATCAGTGGAACCTGCATCGCCTGTTAGCCACTGTCAAAAGTACACAGCTCCATGCAATCAACCTTGGTGAACCATTAATCATAACTCCTGGATTCACCATGAACCACGTGTGGGCTGTCGCGCACAACCCTCATAATGAACTAGTATACACTGCCCATAAAACTCTTCAAGCAGCACAACACCGGTATGGAGCTATAGGAAAAATTCTCCTAGCTGGACAGCTAGTGGAGCCATTAGCAAGGGGGCATGGGACGCTTCGCGCTCCCATTGCCACTTTGTTGCCTTTGTTAGATGCAGAGAAAGTTGACCCGCATTTTCAAGGAGAACCCAAGATGTGGAATACGTTACTGCTTACCCATCATTACAACTGGTGCTGCTGGAAATTTGAAGACACAATACCTGATCCTAGCCCAGGGGATGAGGAAAAGCTCCCAACGCTATATGGAACCTCCGCTCCGGCCTGGATGGCCTCAGATGGAACCTCCCGACACGGCGGAGGCTACGGGTACTATTGTAAGGCTTGCCACAATCTGGAAATACTCCGAGCCCACCCGGGTGACAACTCTGCTCAAAAATGTGAACTGTTGGGATTCCTTAAGGTACTGCAACACTGTCTAGCACACCATGACGATACACTTCCAGTTCCAATCATTGCAATCGACTCACAGTACATCTATAAGATTCTTACCGGTACAGCCCTTCCTGTTGAAAATTTGGGTAATTGGGAAGATATCTGGGAAACTCTGACTAAATTTACACGGCTCCCACTGGTTAAGCATACCAAGTCACACTGCCCGGACACTGACCCAGTGCATGAAGTCATTGACAAACTCTTGGAAGACCCACTCCGGACCGACGTAGTTTTGCCCATCACTACTAACTCCGGTCCTGAAGTAAGCCCATTCCTCACATGGCTTCATGAAAATTGGGGTCACCCGGAACCGCAGGCCAGCCATTGACGCTGGTGCCAAATCACTACAGAGCCAACCTCGTATGGAGTTCAACGCGATTGGGAAAAGGTAGCACAAGCCTGTGAGATATGTGCCAAGGAGAAATGCCATCGAACCAAACATCAATTTGGAGCTTTTGACCCTTCGCAGTTCCAAGCGGGAAAGGTCTGGCAAGTAGATCTACTCAGGCCCCTCCTGGGGTCTAAACCGCCAAGTAAGGGATTAGTCATTGTTGATTTGGGAACACGCCAGTTACAAGTCATTCCCTTACAGAAAAGCAATGCCACTGCTGTTGTCTCTGCCTTAACCGCTGCATTTGCTACCTGGCAACTTCCTCATGAAATTCAGTCTGACAGAGGACCCCCGTTCAACTCCAACGCCCTGGACAAATTCGCCCGTCTCCACAACGTCGCATGGCATCTCCATCTGCCATACCACCCGCAGTCCAATGGCATTGTGGAAAGACACATCGGCTTATACAAGGAACAACTTCATCTCAGGGGAGGAGGAACGTATAAAAACTGGACTAGACATAATCATGATGTCCTCATTTCACTGAATAACGCAAAGCCACTATGGGACGAGGCTAATACCAAGAAACCTCTACCTTGGGAACCGAAATTCCAACCAGATGAGTTAGTGTGGGTTTTGATACCCCACCCTCGTCAATCTCATCCACAGGTCTACAAGGGAACAGTTCAATGGTCGGAACAGTATCCTAACACCTATTCTGTCTTATTAGAAGAAAAGCCCGATCGTCCCCCTGTTATCGTTCACCACAACTGGATGACTCGCCGTTCTGACGTTCACCCAGTTTCCTTATAGTGAACCCGATTACGGTTTTTTTTTTTGTTTTCTGTTTCCTTGCAGGCCTGGCGGTGACGAAGCAGCAATCTACAGCTGCTCGATTGTGAGACCCACTGAGCACCAAACAGCAGCACCTTCAAGTCAACGCAGCAATGGCTGCCGCAGGGGCACCGAGGCGGCGGACGTCCGCCGGGTTAGAGCTCGCTCTGGCACTGCTCCTTTCCCATTTCTGCTGTGGTACATTGATTAGACCGATTGTTGATCCACACGTAACAGCAGTTTGGGGAAAGAATGTCACATTAAAATGCATAATTGATATAAAGGGAACAATAATACAAATTTCACAGGAAAAAATATATGGTAAAAGTGCACAAACTGTTGTTGTATATCATCCTGAATATGGGTTTTCTTTTCAAAGAGAATACCATGGAAGAGTGTCATTTAAAAACTCTTCACCCACTGATGCAACAATCAGACTAAACAATGTGAGCTTCTCTGATGCAGGAGAGTATGTATGTAAAATAGTTACATTCCCACTAGGAAATGCACAGTCGTCAACAACTGTAACTGTATTTGTTGAACCCACTGTGAGCTTTATAAAGGGACCAAATTCTTTAATAGATGGTGAAAATCAGACAGTAGCAGCCATTTGTACAGCAGCCACTGGGAAACCTGCTGCAGATATTGATTGGGAAGGAGACCTTGGCGAAATGGAGTTTAGTTTAACTTCCTTTCCAAATAAAATGGCGACAGTTGTAAGTCAATATAAAATCATTCCTACCAGATTTGCCAGAGGAAGACGTATAACTTGTGTCGTAAAGCACCCAGCTTTGGACAAGGAAACAAGATACTCTTGCGTACTGGACATTCAATATGTCCCTGAAGTTTCAGCAACTGGCTATGACAGAAATTGGTTTATTGGAAGAGAGAATGTTCAGCTTAGGTGCAATGCTGCTTCTAATCCTCCACCTATGGAATTTGCCTGGACCAGGCTAGATAGGCAATGGCCTGAAGGCTTACTGTCTGTAAACAATACTCTGCATTTCAATAGCCCACTAACCTACAATTACGCTGGGACTTACATCTGTAGGGTGACAAATTCCCTTGGTCAAGGAAGTGATCAAAAGACTATCCACATATTAGATCCTCTTATTACTATCACACGACCACCCACTGTTCCATGGCATCCTTCAACTAATAGCATCATAGGTTTAGCACCAGCATTAACCTTGCCAGCAATGCAGGAAGACAATCGGGGTACCATCATCGGTAGTGCGGTTGGTGGAACCCTCTTCCTGGTATTTGCAAGTATTTTGGCTGGAGTTATCTGCTATGGGAGAAGACGAACGTTCCGTGGTAACTATTTCGTTGAGAACTACATTCCGTCAACTGATGTAGAAAAGGAGTCCCAAATAGATGTTCCCCAGTCAGATGATGACCAATAATTGTTGTTATATGTTTGAGTTATTGTATTTTATAGTTTGTTGAAGACCGGTCGATAGAGTTATCTGTTCATGTATATTCTTGTTTACCACTTGAACTATGTAGAGCCGACGAGTTCCTAGACAAAAATCACTTGTAACCTAATTCCCTTATCTATTGTGACATGGCCAAGGGGGCATGTCATAACCCAATAAGTTAAGTGCCCCTGTCACAATAGAACTGCCCTGAAGAACCGCCCCGTTACCTCCAAATTTAGTACAGCCTGCCTCATTAGTTATTCCCACCCGGCAGTCTGTTATTGGCTACTCTAAACGTATAAAAATCCACGCAACTTCCGCCCAAGTCGGAGACCTCTGAGCACACTGCAGAGTGCGGAGAATTCCCTGAGTCGTGGAAGAGTGAATTGGCGGCCTGATCAACCACCAATTTCTCCCCGTCGCCGACCGCCTATCCCTGACGTACCCCTTTTCCTGCATGCCCGGTTCTGTCTATGGACTCGCTGGCCCGGTTTCTTGCCAGTTGAAGCAACTCAGTGTAGCTACTCAAGCAACCTGACCACCTGTGTCGCGGCCACCAGCAGCGTAAGTAAAAGTTCAAGTGAAAGTTATTTTACAACCAATACGCTGTGTCTGCCTCTCCATCCACCAGCCCGCCTGACAGCCGCGTAATCCACAATCCACCTCAAGTCGGCTCCGGCCGTCTGAGACAGTCATGAGCGCTGAGGGAGGTCAGGATGGAGCCCAGGAGCTGTGCCAGGTCAGGGGGCGCTACATGGTCTGGCCTGGGTCCAGGCCTGGCTGCCCCCACAGGGCACTTCTTGGTCCCTCCCTCCTTCCACGGCCAAGGGCCTGGCCCTGCACCCCGTCCCCTCTCCCTGGGGAGCCTGTTGGTGTCTCCGGGGGTGCCAGCTAGGCTTTCTCTTGCCACAGCCCTCGAGGTGCTAGCATGGGTTGCTTTTCCCTGCCGGGGCTGGCTGGAGCCAGGGGGTCTCCCCTGACTGGGTCCCATCCTGCTTTTCCCACCAGGCTTGTGGATTGGCTTGCGGGGCAGCACTGAGGCTGGTCGGTGCCTCCATGCAGGCATGGAGGTCTGGGATAATGGGACATCGGTCCCTGGGGATATCTCTGAGCCTGGGGGCAGCTGGGAGACCAGTTGATCCCGTTCCCAGCTGGTCTCAAGGCTGCGCTGCTGGAGGCCCCTTCCTGCACCAGCCATGGAGCTTGTTGAGGCTTTGGGGCTTCTTGCCATGACCCTTGTGATCTTCTGGAGCAGCCCCTGAAGCTCCTTCAGGCTGCAGCTGGCACCAAGCTGCCCAGAGTCTCCTGGCCAGACCGCACGGGCTGGCTTTCCCTCCAGGCCACAGACGAAGGGGAGGTCAGGCACCTGCCCACCAGCCTGATGCAGCTCTTGGCTCCCAGCTGCCACTGGCTGCACGCTGGGTGCCCCCCTCTGCCCTCTGGGGTGCCAGGCAGGGGGCAGCTGGGTGTCTTTCCTGGGTTGTTCCAGGCTCCACCGCTCCCTTCCTCCATGGCAGCCTCCCACCCGGGTGGGAAGGAGGCATCTGATGCTGTTTGTTGCACCTTCATTGGTGGTGCGCCACGGGTGGGACAGGTCCTTCTTTCCTGGGTCAGTCTCTGCCCCTGAGCGCATTCGGCAAGAGGCCGGGCCTGGCTCCTCAGTCACCTCCTGCAGCTGCTTCCCCATGAGGTGCTGCTCCGACGCCTCCTGGGAAGCGCAAACATCCTCAGATGGGTCTGGGACCTTGGTGCTGGCTTCCCCTGGCAACACAGTGGTGTTTGTAGGATCCTGCTTGCCCGGAGGCTCTGGGGCCAGGAGGTGCAGCTTCCACTGCAGGCTGGTGCACCCCAGTGGCCTGCAGGGGTTCGGGGAGGGGGGTGGCGGTGCTCTGGGCCCTTCTCTGGCTCAGCCGCGCTGCAAGGCTAGCCCCGAGGATGGGCCTGGGTGGCTGAGGGAGTCTCTTTCCCACACGGAGCCATCCCCTGGGACCCGCGGGCCAGTGGAGGCTGTGTCTCCGGGCTCCCCTGCTGGAAAGAAGGCTGCAGACTGGCGTCAGCATGGGGCGCGGGCGGGCTCAGGGCAGCCTCAGGGAGGCTCATGACCCTCAGGGCCCAGCAGGGCAAGGGCTTGGGGAGGCAGACACAGGGCTCCTGGGTGTCCAATCCCGGAGGCCGCGCGGCCTTATCCTGTGGGTCGGATCCAGGCTCCTCTGTCTTCACGGCCTTATCCCGTGGGTTGGATCCAGGCTCCTCTGTCTTCATGGCCTCGGCCTCCTCACACTGTGGCGCCTCCTCAGGCAAGGCGGGCAGCGGGTGCGAGACCCGCAGGGCTGCGCGGGAATCCCGAGGGGTGCGGGAGATGCTCTTCCAGAGCCGGCGTCTCGGCGTACGTGGGATGGGGGCACTGGAGTGGCACTGGGGGGATCAGACGGGCAGTGACTTGGCATCCGGGCTGGGGAGGCCCAGCTGGCGCTGCAGCTCCAGGCACCAGATGTGGAAGTCCAGACGCCGGGCAACCGCTGGCTCCAGCACTGGCATAGGCATGGGCTGACTCTGACACCCATCTGCCTGTCCTGGTGGGGACTTAGGGGGTGCCAGGCTGGGCTGGGGAGAGCCACGCCATCTTCCTCCAAAAGCACAAAGGTCTCCCTTAGGCAGGCCAACGGCAACGGCCCCGTGAAGGCATCCCCCACGGCAGCATGGCTGGGAGGTGTGATAAAAAAAAAAAAAGGAGTGACCAAATGCCAGACGCAAGAGCAGGTTGTGTTCGGGGCGTGGGGAGAAATGGTGGGCGGGGCCTGATAGCCGCGTGATTGGGTGAGCGAGCGCGTGAAAAGGACGGAGAGGGGAGGGGGAAGAGAGGGACCGGATGTTCAGGGTGTGGTCAGTGCATGCAGCAAAATCTCTCAGCTCATGCAGCCCGTTCAGCGCGCAGGAAAAGAAAAGAAAAAAGGCTCGAAGGGGAAGGGGGCGGAGAGAGAGAGGGAGGGGAGAAAAAAAAATAGAGAGGACCCGCGCGATATCGGAGAGGCCTGATCACCCTCACCAGAGGTCCTGCGTCCACGAAATCCCTTTCCCCCCGGACGCCCCCCATTGTGACCGAATACATCGTTTAGACCATTCAGTGCTCTCGAGTTACCTAATCCTGAAACTGCTGTAAAAGAAACCACCTATACGAAAGTGTGAGTAAAGCATTTATTTGTTACACCGCCTTCTTGACTGTTTTATTAACGGAAGTAAAGATAAGGAAAGAGGAAGCAAGGTCCCGCAGCCCTTTCGTCCCTGGCCTGTTCACAAAGCATCTCTCGGGGTCCAACCACCCACCGTCAGGTTAGTCAGGAGGTTGCATGAAGGCAGCGTCAGGGTCCTCCATTTCCTCGGGCTCCTCAGAGATCCAGGATGGTGCAGGACGTGCAGGTCTGGGCCTGTGGCAGAGAGGAGACAGGGGGCAGAGATGAGATGGGGGGCAGGGCATGTCCCCTCCACCCCCCCCACACGGTCCAGACCCTGGGGGACGTGGGGCGGGGCCGTGTCCTCCCAAAGACCACAGAAAACATGGCTTCCAGGTCCCCTCTGGGAACAGGCCCCCTCAGAGACACCCCACACCTTCCCCCCTCAGCTCTTATGGGTTCAGATCTCTCATCAGGTGCCAGGTCATGTGCTGGAGCCTCCTTTCCACCAGCTGCAGTGTGTGCACGAGGCTGAGCCTGTGCCCAGGCATGGGGCAGCTGCAGGACAAAGAGGAGGGCATCTCATATGGCTGCATTGCCCCCTCCCCTCCTTCCTTTCCTGAGCCAGCCCCATCCCTGGCAGAAAGGGGTCTCTCAGGCCCCGGGAGGCTGCAGGGGCATGGGGCAGTGCTTACTGTGTGCACTGGTGTGGTGGTGTCTCCTCCACGTGTCCCCAAGTTGCTGTAAGGGAGAGAGGAAGGAGCTGGCGTGGGCCTGGGGAGACTCTGCCCCTCCCCAGCCGGCACCCCCAGCCTGTGAGCGGGGCCCTGGCTGCTCCTCCGTGGCTCCCATGGGCTGGGAGGAGGCAGGGGGCCGTGCTCTTTCCTGCCCCTGCCCCAGGCCAGGGCCCGAGGCTACTCACCTCCCAGCTTGGCTCTTCCCAGTATCTGCCTCGGCCTCCGACGAATGCTCTGAACACACAGAGAGCAGCGGGCTAGAGGGCAGCTCCCTGGACCCCGCAGGGCCGGAGAACTGGTGCCCGCCCGGCAGGTCCCACCATCCCCACGGGGACCCTGAGCAGAGGGACAAGACCCTCTAGCCAGGAGCCTGTCGTCCCAGCAGGAGTATTAGCACAGCCCTGTCACCATCCCCGGCCTCAGTTGCAGCTGACACCCAACGCCTCTAAAAACAGTTTTTGTTTTGTTTAGTTCAGGTTTTTTTAAAAGAAATGTTTCATGTTCCAAGCCAAACCAGCCGAATCGAGTCTAAATTCATGAGTCAGTCCAAACCATAAGTGGCCTACAACTGGCAAACATCCTCCACCCCTGCCAGGGGCTTCAGATATTGCCAAAGTCTTTTGGCGGGCATCCTACGTGCAGGCCCAAGTCCAGAGACTTGTTGTTAAGATGCCCCCAAGTTTCGCCTGCCCTCAGTCATACATACGGCCGCAGATGCAAGCTAGGGAGGAGCCTCCCATTTCCAGAAAGTGGGCTTTAAGCCGAGGCGGGTACTAAACCATGCCAGGGGAACAGTTATCCCTGGGAACGCTCAAGGAAACTGCCTTAATTGACCCAGATCCAGGGTGTTTCCCCTGCCTCTAAAAGAGGGTTAAGAACATCCTGACACATGGAGCAGAAAGGAGAGGAGGAGCCAACCAGCAAAGCCCAGAAGCCTCCTCCCCTCTGCACCCCGCACACCTACCGGTGAAGCCAAAAGCCAAAAGGCTACTTGAGTTCCCAGTATAACCAAGATGAATTCAATGAGAAAATCCATACTGGTAAGTTGCCAGGTTGGTGGAGCAGATGCTGGGGCCCCCTAGCATTTTAGCCAAGCTGCTAGGATGAAACTTCCAGGAGATCCAAGAACTAGTGATCTATTGATGAAACCTGGGAGTCCTGGATCCCGACTACCAGCTCCTTCCTTCACAGCACCAAGCCATCTCCTCCACACTGAATTAAGCACAGAAGTGCTATATACTGGGTCAGACCACAGGTCTGTCTTGCCCAGTCTCGTGTCACACCATGGCAGACAGCACATGCTGGAAGGGAGAGTAAACTGTGTCTGACCAGGGCTATCCATGGTTTCTCACTTGCAGCCTCCAGCATTTAAGGTGTAGGAAGCCCTGATTCAGAGGCCATGCCCCTCACTCCTTCTTGACATGCGGGGACCAGACCTGGACACAGTCTTCAATGTGTGGGGGCACCATGGATTTATAAAGGGGAATCCTGAGACTTTGTTTCATTTACAATTCTCTTCTTTAGCCATCGAGCTGGTATTTTTTAGCAAGCTGTCCACAATTACTCCCAGATCTCTTTCCTATGTGGTACCAGCTCATGTAAAGCCCATAATAGGTAAAGCATGGGTTATTTTTGCCCATTTGCATCACTTTACACTTATCAATGCTGGATTTTTATCTGCCATTTCATTGCCCAGTCACTTAATCATGCAGGATCCTTCTGTAGTTCCTCGCAGTCCACCTGGGTCTTTCCCACTTGGAATCACTTTGTGTCATCTTGCCGCTACCCCCCTTTTCCTTAATGTTTCAGCTTGGAAATAGCCAAGCTATACAACGTTCATTGTTATGTTACAACATAACAATGTTCTCTGGTTTGGTTTCTATTCTCTTCTTAATGTTGCCCAATATTTTATTGGCTTTTTAGGGTCACTGCTGGATACGGGACTGATTTCCTTTCCCAGGGAGCACCAACCTCTGGTTTGGAAAGGAGAAAGTTAAGGAGAGAATAGGATAGGGGTCAACACAATCAGGAAGGGCTGGGACCAAAGGCACAGGCTGGCCTGGGTGTGCAGAACTAGTATCTGCAGCTGGTGGTAATGTCCTCAGTGAGAGACAGGCCTGGACGGTCCCCTGGCTTGGCACTAGATCACAGCAAAGCAGGGCTGGAAGGGACCTCGCAAGGGCACATCTAGTCCAGCCCCCTGCTCAAGGCTGCATCATCCCTGCCTGGGGGTGGGGAGGGGGGTATTTGAGAGACAGTGCCCCTCATAATTTGAAGGGTTGCATTCATGGGTTTTAACTCTCTTAGTTTTGCACATTCCATCTAATAAGCCAGAATTTTAAGGATCCTGGGAGTCGGTCATTTGTAGCCAGCACCCCCCTCCCCCCACCCATGGGCTTCGCTCTGGCCATGCTGCCCGCAGGGGAGGGGGAGGCAGGCTCCAAGCTCTGCTCTGCCCTGGCGCAGCAGCCACTGCCTCCCGCAGGCGGCCCCCAGGGCTTGGGCACTGCTGCGGAGGGTGAGGGCTGTGCACCTGGGTCCCTGGCCCTGTAGCCCTGACAGCTGTGGGCACCTCCAGCAGGCCTGCGGGGTAAGGGGCGCTGTGGGTGGGGAGTGAGAGCACCAGCATTGTCCAGGGGGCTGTGGGTGGTGAGTGACCAATTTGGGGGATTTTAATCAGAGAAGTTGCAATTTTTAGGGAGGAAACCAGGATCTCTGTTCATCAGGCTCATCTCCCAGGCTCCTGATCATTCGTGACCCTGAGCTGGACTTTTTCCATCTCTCCACATCCTTCTTCAAGCGCAGGGCCCAAAACAGGACACAGGACTCCAGAAGAGGAGCCAGGGGGACATGTGGGGACTCTACACGGGGGTGCGGGATGTGCAGGGACACCCCCCTGCTCCCTCTCCCCTGGGGCAGCCCAAGCCCAAGAGGCAGGGGTCCCTCCCTCCCCGGTGCCCACCATGGCACTTCCAGTTTCTCCAAGCCCCCACAGCCCAGGGCAAAGGAGCCTGCGCTGCTGAGCCCCCACAGCCCAGGGGCATTAAGAGGCTGTGCAGGGCCTGCCTTGTTGTCCCGTGGGGCCCACAGAGGGTGGCAATGCCCTGGACACGATGGGAGAAGCGGCGGCCCAAACAGGCAAGGACACTTATTTGGGCTGTTCAGTTAACAGGCATATTTTGTTATCCCACATCCCCCATTCCTGGGGGATGCCGGATAACAGAGCTTTTACTGTATATACACATACATACATACATACACACACACACTTTTTTTTTTCTCTCCCTATTTCTCCTTGCAGACGGGGAATTTGAACTGAACCTGACACAAAAACTAGAGTGCCAATGCTAATAATCTTCCCCGTCATGACTGGTAAGTCTGGGGGTAGTCATGAGAACTGGCTGAACCAGTTATAGCACTGGCTTTCACCACCAACTAGGGACCATTTCAATACAAACACAAATACCTCACATTGATGCACCTTCCCCCTCCAAAAGCAGCCCTCCAGCACCGAGGTGCATGTCTTCAGAGGGCAAGCTGGTTTTCTTCACTGGAATAGAAGCATGGAGACACAGTGCTGCCAGCAGGCAGGGGGTGTGGAATCCAGGGTTAACTTTTTTGCATCTGTTCTCAAATGAGGTGGGCAGCCAACACCTGGTGCCAAACAGAGCAGCTGGGAAAGAGTGAAGACTCTTAATAGGTCTCAAGAACATCCCTATCAACAATCAAAGGCTCTCTACTTATACTCGCTGGTTTCAACCTTGTGGTATGCATTCAGCCAGTCAGGGGCAGAAATCAATAAAAAAGTGCTATGTTGGCTAGCACTATGGAAGAAAGAGACTTGGGGGTCATCATTGACCACAAGATGAACATGAGCCTGCAATGCGATGCTGCAGCTAGTAAAGCGACCAAAACGCTGGCTTGCAACCATAGATGCTTCTCAAGCAAATCCCGGGACGTCATTCTCCCCCTGTACTCGGCCTTGGTGAGGCTGCAGCTGGAGTACTGCATCCAGTTTTGGGCTCCACAATTTAAAAAGGATGTGGAGAAGCTTGAGAGAGTCCAGAGAAGAGCCACGCGCATGATCAGTGGTCAGGGAAGCAGACCCTACGATGACAGGCTGAGAGCCATGGGACTCTTCAGCCTGGAAAAGCACAGGCTCAGGGGTGATCTGATGGCCACCTATAAGTTTATCAGGGGTGACCACCAGGATCTGGGGGAACGTTTGTTCACCAGAGCACCCCAAGGGATGACAACTAGGTTGAATGGTTATAAACTACTACAAGACCGTTTCAGGCTGGACATAAGGACGAATTTCTTTACTGTCCGAGTCCCCAAGGTCTGGAACAGCCTGCCACCAGAGATGGTTCAAGCGCCTTCACTGAACACCTTCAAGAGCAAACTGGATGCTTATCTTGCTGGGATCCTATGACCCCAGCTGACTTCCTGCCCTTTGGGCAGCGGCTGGACTCGATGATCTTCCGAGGTCCCTTCCAGCCCTAATGTCTATGAAATCTATGAACCCCTGGCCTGCGAGCCAAATCCTATTCCCGGAGCTGTGGCATCCAGCCCGCTGAGATCCCCCCAGGTCAGGAAATGTAGTGGGGGAGCAGCAGCAATCCATACAGCCACTCTCCCCGGTACCAAATCCCCAAGCCCCATTGCAGTGGGGAGGATGGGGTCAGAGCCAGGCCACAACCCCTTCCCCACCACCCACAGGGCCAAGTAAAGCCCCTTAAACTCCCCCACCCCACAGTAGGACTTGGTCACAAGCTGTCTTCCACCTCCCACCCACAACAGGCACTGCCCATCTAACCCACTGGGCAATGGGCACTGTCCACCCAGCACCGCTGGCTAGGCCAGTGACAGCTAATAAAAGGATCCTGTAAGATCCCAACCATAGTACTTCCTGCCAGGCCACAGGTGAAGTGTGGTTGTGAGACCCAGTCTCAGTTCCCATCACATGGTCCCAGGCTCCCCCACCCACACCAGCCACAGGTGATTCCCAAATGATGGATCAGACTTTAGAACCTGAATCCAGCGCAGAGCAGAGTCGGGTACCTCTACCTGCAGCAGAGACCAGTCCAGTACTGAGGCTGGCTACAGAGACCATGTAGGCACTCAAAGTTGCACCACCAGAACAGTTTGATTTCCAGTCCCCTGGAATATGGCCTTGATGGATCAGGCGTTCACTTCAGGGAAGTGTCTGGTCTGGACAAACAGTTGGAAGCTTACCAAGTGAATACTCTTATCTACTCTATGGGAGATCAGGGGATGACATTCTGCCTTCACCACCTCTTACAAATGCAAAGAAAAAGCAATATGCTGCAGTGACAGAGGCATTAACTGATCATTTTCTGGGCAAAAGAAATGTGATTTATGAATGAGCTAGATTCAATCTCTGTAAACAGGAGCCTTCAGAACCTGTGAACAGATTCATCACATCTTTGTACACTATGGCCAAATCCTGCCAATATGGAGAGCTTGAGGAATTATTAGGGATCACTTAGTTATGGGGCTTCATGATATAGAGCTCTCACAAAGACTACAGTTGGACCCTGAGTTAATGCTCCAGAAGGAGGCTTGCCAATCAGAGCTAGTTAAACAGCAACAAAGAGAAATTAAGAGATTCTCAGTCCTGTCAGGCATTAGTTAATATGGATGCAGTACACACTGTAAAAAAAAACCCGACACACAAATACTAATCGAGTTGACAAGCACAACGAACAAAGGGAGTAGTCCTATTAGCGCCCACAGTGGCAAACAAGCAGAAAAGGAGGCCAATGGCACAGGTGCAGTCAAACCCCAGGACACAGTT
The DNA here is from genome assembly GCF_030867095.1 of Alligator mississippiensis. NCBI lineage: Eukaryota > Metazoa > Chordata > Crocodylia > Alligatoridae > Alligator > Alligator mississippiensis. Next base: position 57,676,953 of record NC_081834.1, read on the forward strand.
GTGCTCAGTGTCCTGCTATGGAAGAGAAACATCAGCGATGTAAAAAGAAAGGTCACTATGCTTTGGTTTGTTGCACCATCATCAGTGTCTGTGAAGTCACAGAACAGGATGCAGAGGATTGCACAGTACTTTTAGATGGAGTTACAGAGTCTTCTCATCAGATCCTGGAGTCTGGATGACAGAAATTGAGCTCAATGGACAGCCAATGCCATTTAAAATAGATACAGGAGCAGCAGGCTCAGCTATCACTGATTATTATTACAGCCCACATAGAGATGGGATTCTCCTTACCTCTAATGAATAGCTATGAGGACCAGGTGACTCTACCCTCAAAGTACTGGGTGCAAAGATGACACTGAAGTCGAGATGCGTAGACCAGGAAGTCTATATGATTAGTAATATTCTGTGCCTTTAATTGGTTTACCAGCTACACAGGCACTGCAACTTGTTCAACGAGTAGATGAAATAGTGGACCAGAAATCCTTGGAGCAGTACTACAGAACCAAGTACCCATCTGTCTTTTCTGGTCTTGGAAAAAAATATCAGGTGAATATCAGATACGCCTAAAAGCTGATACCATTCCATATGCATTAACTACTCCAAGGCAGGTACTTTGCCACTAATGGACAAAGTTAAAGAAGAGTGAACATTCATGGAAGAACTAGGAGTAATTACAAGGACTGAAGAACCTAGTCCCCAGGGTTCTGGGATGACGGTTGTGCCAAAATCCAATGGTAAGATTAGGATATGTGTTGACCTCTCAAATACATGTGGAGAGAGAGACATTCTTCCTTCTGTGGAACATACCTTGACTCAATTTGCAAGAGCCAAAGTTTTCACAGAAATGGATGCATCGGCAGGGTTCTGGCAGATTCCTCTAGCTGTTGAATTGTCCAAGCTTGCAACTTATTACTCCATTTGGATGCTACCAGTTTAAACAGCTCTCTTTTGGAATCTCATCAGCTCCTGAATTCTTTCAGTTTTGGACATCACAGATATTGGATGGCCTAGGTGGTCTTTGCCATGCCAATGATATTTTGATTTTTGGGACCACCAAGGCACAACATGATATGAGAGTGGGATTCAATGCTCAGAAAACTCCAAGTAGCTGGAGTTACACTTAATTAAAAGTGCACCTTTGCAGCTCATGTTTGTGGGACAATGGATTCCACCACGTGGAATTCAACCAAATCCATCAAAAGTTGTAGCCATCAAGGGGTTCTCTGAAACCAAGGATATCCCAGGATTACGCAGATTTAGGCATGGCCACATATTTGGGCCATTTTGTGCCAAGCTTGGCAACAATATCAAAGCCTTTAAGAGACCTCTTAAGTGACAAGAGCGTATGGCTCTGGAGACCGCTACAGCAGTCACCCTTCAATGAGAACAAATCTATACTCAGCTCCTCCCTGATACTGGCCCAATATGATCCAACACAAGAAACTTTTATTGCAGCAGATGCTTCATCATATGGGCTTGGAGGAATGTTACAACTATGCCAGGAAGCAGGCCCCTAGGCCCCTATTGCTTTTGTGTCAAGAGCGCTGGCTCCACCTGAAATTCAATATGCACAAATAGAAAAAGAAGCACTAGCAATTACATGGACATATGAGCGACTCAGAACCTTCCTTGTGGGCCTGACTTTTACTTTACAAACTGATCACAAGTCATTTGTGTCTCTGTTAGGAGACAAACCTCTAGATGAACTCCCACCAAGAATCCAGAGATTTTGTCTCAGAATGCTGAAATTCCCCTACATTATACTACACATCCCTGGAAAAGAGTTAAACAGCTGATACTCTTTCTAAGGCACCATTACAGACTCCACTGTGTCCAGAAGAACTCTGCCAGGAGAAAGATATTGCTGTTTACATGGACATTATTGCGGATGGGATACCCGTATCTGCTTCACTATAAACAAGAATTCAGGAAGCTCAAGAAAGTGATTCCTTTTGCCAAAAGATAAAGAAGTACTGTTTGGAAGGATGGCTGCAAGTAAGACTCAAGGACTGAACTGGCAAAGTACCAATAAGAGAGATGCAATTTCTGTGTTGTCAGAGACTTAGTCATGTTTCACAACAGAGTACTGATACCTTCAACGCTATGCCAGGAAATCCTAGAGAAAATTCATGATGCTCACCAGGGCATTATAAAATGTCAAGCTAGGGCTTACCAGACAGTTTTGTGCATGGGCAACTGATGCCTCCTGAGTCACTTGCGCCCCCAGTGGACAGTCAGTGACCAGGCGTCCCCCTGTGGCCAATCCTGCAGGCCCGCAACTGGCAGCAGCACACCACTGGCACTCCCAGGCACACCGCTGGCACTTCTGGGTTGGCAGGATTGGCCACAGGGGGACCACTTCTCCCGGTGCACTCCCCGGCCAGCGCTCTCGGGGGGGCACCAGCACTCTTGCCTGCCCCCCCATCCAGAAATGCTGGGCTGTCAGCTAAATCCAAAGGTCATCTCTAACTACAGAAGCTGAGACACGCTCCAACAGGAAGAAAACAAGTCATCACAGACGTGCAGCTGACACCCCTGGTCTAATGAATAAGCAACAGATGTGCAGCTGCTACTATAAAAGATGAATGATAAAGAAAAGACTCTGGGGGGAGACAACTTCTGCACAGAGAGGCATCGGTATGTATCCAACAGACCCCTGGCCTCCTCTTCCTTGTGTTCAGCCTGGTTGACCACCAAGCTGACTTGAGCACCTAAGGATTTGTAACATCCCAATAGTGCAAAATTGGGGGGGGGGAGGAGCATGTGTGTGTATGAATGTGTATGTTAATGTGTCTATAAGTTTATTCAAGCAATAAGGATATAATGGCTTAAAAGTCTGTGTTATCAATAAACACAGCATATTGCCTTGTCCCCCTGAAAAAGATTCCGCTTATGTTTCTTCATAAGGTATATGCCTTAGGTATATAACATCAGGGGGTGCATGTGCACCCACTATGCATTGCCACAGGTTTGGTGGCCCTCCGTCTGTGATGACAAACAGAACTGGGTAGCCAGTTACAAGGATTGTGCTCAACACTGAGCAGTCCATGTAGAGCCATGCCTTACGACTGGTTTACCAGATCATCCATGGCAGATGTCAGGAGCCAATTTATTCACCTGGAAGGGATCTGTTTACCTCGCTGCTATTATTATTCCCATTACTTGGAGATGGTGCAATTACAGAGCACCACAACAGAGAGAGTTATACCCTTCAATGTCATTATAGCTGCATGCTGTGGCATACCTTTCGTTTTCAGACCTCATAGTGGCCCACTATTTTCTGGAGCCGTGTTTAAGCAGTTTGCAGCCCAGTATGACTTTCAATGTGTCACCAGCAATCCACATTCCCCCCCTAGTCATGGAGAAGCAGAATGTGCAGGATGTACTGTGAAGGATTTGCTCCAGAAGAATGAAGATCTCTATAAGGCAGTCATGGTCTACCGTTCAACACCAATGGAGCATGGGTGGAGTCTAGCCAAGCTGCTTATGAGTTGTCGGCTCCGTACAACCCTACCAAGTATGATTAATGACTTGGTGCCAAAACTTGTCGATCCACAGGAATTTTGTGAGAAAGATAAACAGATAAAGACTGTCAGAGATGAAACTATGACACTAGGTATGCTTCAAGACGTGTACCTGCTATTTCCCCACAGCAGGGAGTTTGGAACCCAGATCCAGGGGTCCAAGGCACTGTCCAACTATGGCAGATACCCCTTGTTCATATTGGGTGGAGATGCCTAGTGGTTTACTCCATGGGAATCGAGAACATCTCCACGTCATATTCCACCTGTTTACCACACTAGGTCTGAATGTGCCTCAGTTCCACCAAAGAGATTAGATCTGTGCATTAGTCTGGTCTAAACGACTAGATTTACCAATGCTTTTGCTTTGCTTAGGTTCCTTTTGTACCTAAGTGTGCATCAAGTTCCCACTCCACCCCAGAAAGGGGGATGTAGTAGTAAGGGTTAACTCCCTTATTAAAGAATGATGCCATCCACAGGAAGTGGTCGGTCCACCATTTTGGGTTTAGGGGTTAGTTGCTACAATAAAGGCATAATGAGAACGAGGACTCTACCCACCCCTTCCTAAGATCCATAATAACACAACCAGAGCCAAGGGAAATCGTTGGGCAGAGATGGGTACTGCAGGATGTGCCGTTCATTTACCCTGCTCCTCTGCAGGCTTGTCAGAAGGTCCTGTGGTCGTGGATAGTGAGGCTGTGGCCACATCTGGAAGGAGATCACAGTGGGTGAGGAGTCAACAGGTGGAGCCATGTCAGGGGGAGTCTGGCTTTGATGGGGGTATCTGGCATGCCAGGTGCTGCACAGAGTGAAAGAAAGCAGGGAGGGCAGTGAGGCTGGGCAGCTGGGCTGACCCAGGGTTGGGGAACAAGGGAGCTCTAGAGCACAAATCAGGTCTTACTGTGCTGTACAAACACTGTGAACACCGGATGGGGCCTCAGGCTGGATGGCAGGGCTGGGGAAAAGGCATCTCTAGTGGCTGTGATTCATGTACATGGCAAGAGGTGTGATTGTGGGACCCAGCCTCAGAGTTTGGTGGAATAACTTTGTTGAATATTGCTCTCTTTGTCACACTGCTGATGGATGGAACGTGCGGCCAGTGACCACTAAGGTGGGATTAACTAGTTAATCACATCTTTAGTGTAACGTGTAGATAAGAGTCTAGGAAACATACCAGGCATTTTCAGCGTGAGGTATTGTAAAATTTCTCCAGACAGGAACTCCTTAAGGTAGTAGTGTCCTTGCAGCACACAGCTCATCTTCTTCACCATTAACATTTTATTCTTCAGGGTGATGAGATCGATGGTAAGTGTGCTGTAGGATTTGGGGCCTCCAAAGTTGGACACAATGCATGTATCATTTGTGAAACACAGTTGCATCGAGTTTTTAGATGCGTTCAAGGAGATGTTCATGGAAGAACCCTCAGGCACTGAGCAGGACAGGCCGGGGACTCCTGAAAGGAAGAATTTGAAAATGGTGAGTAACCCCAAGCCATGCTGGGAAGCAATTAGCTCAGCTGAGAGGAGGATGGACCAAGGGTGGAGCCAGCATTTCCTCTGCTCCCGACAGGGATGGTTTGCATTAGATTTGGGGACAGGCCTCTGCATCTGGCTGTGGAAGTCCCTGAGAGTGGGAATTATGGCAGTGGGGAAGCAGAGGCCACTAATACTATCGTGCTCCGCCAACCCCCCAAAACCCCAACCTTGCCCGTGGCTTCTGGATTGAGGCTGGGCCACACCCCCTCGCCCACTGGGGCTGGGCCTTGCCCCCTCCTGCTCCACAGCCCGAGTCAAGCTCCTCTCCCCCTGCATGACAGTCACCCAGCCCCACCCCTCCACGGTGGTTTCATAGACTGCAAGGCTGAAAGGAACCTTGGAAGATCATTGGGTCCAGCCCGCGGCACCAAGCTGGAAAGACAACTGGGGCCAGGTGACCCCAGCAAGGTGACTGTCCAGTCTCCTTTTGAAGATTTCCAGGGTAGGCCATTACACCACCTTTGGAGGGAGTTTATTCCACAGTTTGGACACCCCGACTGTGAAAAAGTTCTTCCTAATGTTGAGCCTGAAATGGTCTTCTAGGAGTTTGTGACCATTACTCCTGGTTTTCCTCAAGGGTGCTCTGGTGAACTGTTGTTCACCGAGCCTCTGATGCATGCCTCTGATGTAGCGGTAAGCTGCTACCAAGTCCCCTCTCAGCCTTCTCTTTTTCAGCCTGAAGACTTCCAGATCCCTCAGTCTTTCCTCGTATGGCTTGCCGTGCAAGTCTCTGATCATACGTGTGGCTCTTCCCTGAACACTTTTAAGCTTTTCTACATCGTTGTTGAAGTGCGGCACCCAGAAATGGGCACAGTACTCCATCTGCAGTCTCACCAATGTTGAGTAAAGTGGAAGAATCGCTTCCTTGGCTTTGCTGGAGATGCATCGGTTGATGCATGCCAGAGTATTATCTGCCCTGCTGGCTACAGAGTTGCACTGACAGCTCATGCTCATACTGTGGTCAGTTGTTACCCCTCAGGTCTGGTACCCTCAGGTCTGACCCCCATGATCCATTATTACCCCCAGGGCTAGTCAGATCATTGTTGTCAAGCCTGTAGACGTGTAGGGGACTGTTCGTCCCCAGGTGGAGCAACATTAAACTTCATCTTGTTCTGATCTGCCCAGCTTGCCAGCCTGTCTAGGCCTGCCTGTATCTGCAGCCTATCTTCAAGTATAACCACGCCTCCCTGTAACTTGGTGTCATCTGCAAACTTGGCCAGTGAGCTCTTTATCCCCACTTCCAAATCACTAATGAAGATGTTAAAAAGCACTGGACCAAGCACTGACCCCTGAGGAACACCACTGACCACTTCTTGCCAGGATGACACATCTGTTTATTAGGATTCTCTGGGTCCTACCCCACAGCCAGCTTCCCACCCACCTGACTGTCTTGCAGTTGAGCCTACAATCTTCCAATTTTCTCACGAGGGCATTGTGGGATACCAGTTCAAAAGCTTTTTGGAAGTCAAGGTATACACTACTCTACACCACTATGTGGGAGCAGTATGGGCCAAAGGGCCTCGCTCCACAAGACATCTGCCCCAGTTTGCAGCTCCACTCATGCCCACCCCACTTCTGGGGCCAACATGGGCCATGGGGATCTGCCACACACCCCCTCACCCACCAGGAGAAGCCTCCTCCACAAAGCTGCTACAAGCTCAGAGCAGGGCCCCATGTGCAGCTGGGAGCCCGCAGTCTCATTACCCAAGGGCACCCTGCCACATTTACATGGTGCCTGGCCCGAGCAGGGGAGGGAACAGGGGTGCAGTAGGCTGACAGGAAGCAGCAAAGGATACACAGCAGCAGCAGCAGCAGCAGGAGGGCTGGCACCCAACTAGATCAGATGTGGTGCTCGCATGCAAGTAGCCTCCATTTTGTTCAGGACACTCCAGGGAAGGGGTTGGGGTCCTAGGCAATCTAGGAAAGCCAACTCTGTGGATGCGCATGGGGTGGGGTTTGCTTCCCTGTCCTGGGTTGTGGCATCCTGGTAGAGGTGCACCAGCGGATCAATCCAATATTGAATCGGTACCGATACAAAGAAAATTGGCTGCATTGGATATAAATCCGCCCAATGGGGCTGATAAATGCTTGTGTTGCGTGCAGCTGCAATGCAGCACTCGGGCAGCCAGGAGCAGACCCAGCAGCATGGAGAGTTGCCTCCAGCTGTGGTGGAAGGGGAGGGGTGGGGTGTCAGGGCACAGATCAACACCCCCGCGGTGATGCAGGCGGCAAGGGGGGCATGTGCCCCTGGATCTGTGCAGGGTGGGACGGGACAGGACAGGCTACAGCTGGGGCTGGCTTCAGAGTGGGTGCCAGCAGCACTGGGAGGATGCTGCATCCAGCCCAAATTTTGCTGGCACTGTGCTCCCAGCACCACCACCACCTGGCACTGCCCTGGCTCAAGAGCCAGGGCAGTGGTGGAACTGGGAACGGAGCTGCAGTGAAATCTGGGGTGGATGCAGCATCCTCCTAGTGCTGCTAGTGCCCGCTACAAGCCTAGCTTTGAGGAGCCCCAGCTGCAGCCTGCCCCGTCCCACCCTGCACAGATCCAGGGGCACACACCACCACTCCGCCTCCCCGGTGCCCTCCCAGGGTGCAAGCAGTGGCAGGAGCTTCCCCCTTTCATCCTGCTTAGGCAGCACCTGCCCCCTCCCCCTATTTGCCTTCCCTCCCCCCTCCCCTTCTACCACAAGACTTCACAGCTGGAGGCAGCTGTATCAGAAATCGGATTGGTATCAGCTGATACATTTCCTTAAATATCGGCTATCGGTATTAGTAGCCCCTAACCTGTTCTTTTACCACTGAGGGCTGCTCACCTCCTCCCCAAATTCTGCAGCTAGGTGCAGTAGTCCGTTAGCTCACCTGGCCTGTGAAGACTGAGGCAAAAAGGCATGGAGCACTTCAGCCTTTTCTTCATCCTCTGTCACAAGGTTGCCTCCCCCATTCAGTAGGCTGAGGAAACTGGGCTTATTCAGTCTCCAGAGGAGAAGACTGATGGGAAATTTAAATAGCAGCCTTCAACTATTTCAAAGAGGATGGATCTAGAGACCGTTCTCAGTGGTAGCAGATGACATAACAAGGACCAATGGTCTCAAGCTGCAGCAAGGGAAGTTTAGGTTGGATATTAGGAAAAACTTTCTCACTAGGAGGATGATGAAGCACTGGAACAGGATACCCGGAGAGGTGGTGGAATCTCCACCCCTGGAGGTTTTTAAGCCCTGTAGACAGAGCCTTGGCTGGGGTGATCTAGTTGGGGGCTGGTCCTGCTTTGAGCAGGGGTTGGACTAGATGAACCTCCTGTGTAGCAGAAAGCCCCCCTTTCCTCTTGCCTGCATTTGCTCTCCCCTCCTTGGATATGTTTTTCCTCTTCTACCTTTTCTTCCTTCCTCTTTCTTTCACTTTAAGATAAGGAATTGTGTTTTAAAATTTGTATATGTGCATTTTGTATCTCCCCTTGTATTCTGGTATTTTTATCTATTTGTGTGCCATGGCATTACTTTTGTAGCTCATATTTTATACTCCTCACCTTTCAACTAAATGTGTTTAGTTTCAGAAGTAAGTTATACATTGTAACAATGTTAACAAGGGCAGGAATCAAACTGCCCTTCCCTGTATCAGGCGGGCTCCTGAAAGAGCCAGTGAATCAGTGATTGAATGCGTAACACAGTAGCAGGTGGCTATTAACATCTAGGAAAACCGCAGATCAACCAACGGAAGAAATCAATAGAAGACAATGTAACTACCGGGAATTCTCCAGACTTCACTGTTCAAGGGCTAGAAGCCCTGATCTGAGTTAATCAGTGCCGGGGACCAACTTTTGGGCTGAATATCTCCAGATCAACCCCTCCCAGAGCCCTATTCAAAATTCATCAACAGACTCCCAAACCTGCACATACATGCGGACAACCCCTGGGGCTGACAGATGCCATCCACTAGCCACCGAGGGGGAAGTCCCACGAGGGTGAACGACCCCTGGATTGGGCAAACCTGAAAACTGGGGAGTCACCAAAGTCTGCCAAGGACAGATAAAAAGCAGTGAAAAGTAACCCTCGGCGGCGCCCTTTTGATCTCCAACTTGACCAGCACCCGACCTGTCCAGCCAGAAGGACCAGCCGGCGACCCCCTTCTGGAGGATAACACCACGCTGGAAGAAGCCTCGACTGGCCATCGACAGCAGACTCCAGTGCCTGTGGAATAGGTATACTTGACTCTTGTAGCTCGCTACTGTGTGTATGTGTGTGTGTGTGTGGGGGGGGAGGGGGACCAGCCCCAAGGTTTATGATTTGACTTCATTACAGTGTTTCAATCCACCTAATAAACCAGAATTTTAAGGATCCCAAGTTGGACATTTGTAGCCAACATCCAAGTCCCTTCCAACCCTAATTTTCTGATTCTATTTTGACATGTCAGGAAGCCATGCCAAGGCGTGCCATACTACCACAAGCACAAGAACAAAAAAAATCTGGCAACTAGTTGAAAATGTGCAGGAAAGTAAAACTGCCCTGTGTCTGAGATCGTGGTGGTCAGGAACAGCCATCAAATACTTCCCTATCACTGGTGACATTGCAGGGGGAGAGGGGGGTGGGAAGGGGGGCAGGAAATGGAAAAAAGGTGGCTCTGACAAAATTCAAAGGGATGATTGGGATGGCTGCTGAAACAGAGATCTGGACCCCTACCAGCCGCTGCCCTTGAACCCCCAGCCAGAAGCCACAGCACCACAGCCACCTGCATCTGAGAACCAGAGTTTGGAAAAGGCTGCTCTAGAATCTAGAACAACACCTGGAAAAGCAGGAGAGAGGAGAAACAGAGCAGGAAATAGAGGGGGAGGAGGGAGATTGTCCCTGCAGCAAACAGGACAGCTTGAACTGGTGAAATCACAAATTAGTCATTGTCTGACATATCTGGTCATTCAGTAGATGAAGGAAAAAGCAGGGGCATAGGAGGCTGAAGCCAAGAAGGGGAAGCCCTGAAGGTCAGTGAAGTTTTTCTTTGGTGGTTACTGAAGGATCCCCTCCCTTAGAAAATGTTAACAGTTTTACAGGTTGGATGCATAAAGGTTTCCACTGGTTGCAAGCAGCAGGTATTTAAATCAGCGGATGAACCTTTGTTCCATAGAACCATGGCATCAACAGGGATTTACTGAGGACATCTTGCAAAAGCCAAAATATGTAATCCAGAAGCATTCCCGAGCCCCCTCAGAAATGGCAGTGTTGCGTGTTGTTATGAGCCTCCCTGACAAAAGCCCAGCTGACACTGCAGACAGAAGGGGAGTCATTCAAACACTGATGACGGACAGGGAGGGGGAACAGGAGGTAGAAGACAATACGCTCAAAGGAAGTGGTGCAGCTACTGCCTCCAAGCATATCCAAGTGGTGGAAATGCCCAGTGCATAGTGGAAGGTGGCCATTTACCCATGGAAGAATGGCCAAGTAAAGTAGAAACAACCATTAGGTGCCACGAGGGGACCCCTGTCAAGGAGCTATGAAGTCAGCCAGAAGAATGTAAGGCAGAGGTCCAGGAAATGGGCCCCGAGATCGTGGACAGGGGAGGAAAGGCAGTGGTAGAGGAGCTGGAAAAGACAGTGAGCCCAGTTCAAGGGCCAGAGGTCGGTACGTGGGAAGAGCAGCCTCACCTTGGGCCGGGGTGCAGTGTGGGATGAGACAAGGCACAAGACAGGGCCAAGGGGCTGGAGACTGGAGGCACAGAGAGGGCTGGTGCTGTGAGCTGGGCCTGAACCAGTGGGCCAGAGCTGGAAGCCTGCAGCTAGGCTAAGGGGGATACAGCCAACAGGGCTGAGGCCTCTGCAGGAGGACCAAGTTGGCACCGTGTGAAGTACAGGCATGGCTGTAGGGGCAGATGGGGCCACAAAGAGCCCATGAGGTGACTGGGGCGCTTATATGGCCAAGAGGGCCATGACGGAGTGTCCTTGGGGCAAGGGGAAGCCACGAGGGGCTCCCTCAGGGCCTCTAGGCACAGCCTTTCCTTGCAAACTACTCCATGCTTGTACTCATTGTAATTCTGGACTTCATTAACTCTGGGCACATATGTAAACAGACTTTTCAACCAGAATTGAAATGCTCTCCTGGCTCCTGGTTCTGCCCATCCAGGCACTGGGAACTGCTCTGCTGTCTTCTCCCTGCCCTGTACTGCCTGCCACCCCGCTCACTACTCCCCACTGCTCTGCTGTCTGCTCCATGCCACACACAAGAGGCTGCATGTGCTGTCACACACAGAGGCTGCCACCAGGCTCTAGAAAATCCAGCTCTCATCATGCACCTGGATGGGAACCCACCTCATCTCCATGCTGGGGCTCAGGGGAGCTGCTCGTCCTGCACCTACCTCTTCAACGCTTCTCTCCACATCCCCTGGCCATAGCAGTTTAAGTCCATCTTGGCTCCCACACAAGAACTCCACTGGAGAAGACGTGGACCACCATGTCCATCACCTCCACAACCGCTCTTTCCACCACATTGTCCACTGGACACCCACCAGCATCTTCCTTTGTGCTTCCCTTGCTAGCTCTTCTTTGCAGGTCCCAGATCTTCTCGTTGTCTCCCTCCCTACCAGCTTGATCCGTCTCTAACAAACAGCATGCAGCCCTACACAGCACCGCGTTCCCATGCTGCTGTTGGATGCTGGATCTCGGGTGGGAAAGTGATGCTCTGGTCTCACCCATTGGGTCTTCAGAGCCAGGACCTGATTAGCAGAGAAATTAACGGGTGTTTAGTGGAGGATCCCTTAGAGTGGAAGACCCAGTAAGGAGACGTGGGGATAGAGGTTTTGGGGTCATCTGTCCAGGAGAAGACTGAGGGACCAACAGGGTGGTTGTCTTCTGTTAAAGGAAGGGTGGTGAGATGGAGAACGCGACAGCCTGAGAGCGAGGTATCACCATCACTGACACCAGCACCACTGACTGAAGCCCAGTGATCTCACACCTACAGCCACTGTGTTTTTCAGCATACAGCATGGCCCTGAATACAACAGGCCCCAAAGAGAAAATATTTTGACTTTGGAAGATATGTAAGTACAAAAGGGCTGGGGTCTCAGAAGCCAGTGTTGGAGTGCAGAGCTAGGGGCTTGGGTACTGGGGCCATGTAGTAGGGGCCAATCCAGCTGTGGCAAAATCTAATGTCCACCAAACGCCCATACCCCTGGGGAGCCTTTTCCTCACATATAATGCCCCTCCGCCCCAATTTCCCCCAGCTGGTTTGTCGGGGAAAAAGGATGGGTTAAAAATCTCCCCATGATGCTGGGGAGAAGAGGTCTGGCCCCATGCCAAAAGACAAAAAATGTGCTGGCATCTAATGGAGCCAAATGATGGATCTGTTTTGCACCTACAAAGGCCAAAGCTCATGGGGAACTTTATTAACAAACAACCTTTATGAAGGTTGAAGCTCTTTATGAACTGCCCCATGGACCAGGAGTTCCCCGGGAGCACACTAAGTGCAGTCCTGAAATGGTTTCTATGCTGAAGACCCCTGCTCCCCATTACATATATTACACAATTACAATTCACTGATTGGCACAATAAATGTAGATAAAGTTGCATGTCCAAAGTAATTACCCTGCCATAAAATGGTCACCCAGCTATAAAAAAGAGCCAACCCGCTATACTGGGGTGGTCAAGCTCCGGCCCAAGGGCCAAATGAGGCCAGTGGAGCCATTGCATCTAGCCCACGGAGTCAGAGAAGTTTGTGGCAGTGGAGCAGTGGTAATTCATATGGTCACAGCCTCCTGCACCAAATTCCCAAATCCCAAACCCTGCGTGGCCATTTGGGGCTTGACCAGGCCAGGGTGGGCCAGGCTGTGACCCCTTTCCCTGTGGGGCCAGGCCGCCCTGCTCTGCTCCTGGATCGCCTCCACCAGAATCAACACAAGGCTGGAATCAGATTCTCCAAGGCCTGGTTATGAAACAGCAGCCATGTTGTCATGTGGGCTGGACTGATGCAACAGCCCCTTCTTGTGTCTCCTTGGTCTTTTTATCGGCCACCCCAGGGAGCAGATCTGGGGTGTGGGGGGTAGATGGAGGGGAGCCAGGATCCGTGGCCAGCCTAGGCTGCCCCCCACCTTCCCTGCCCCTGAGTGTGGTGGTAACAATCCGATGTCCGTCCGGATCTGCTCTCCCCACCTCCACTGTGCTTCAGAAGGAAAAGTCACCAGCTCCAGGCTCTGACTCCTCCCTGCCATGTCCTCCACCCCACAGGGTGTCCTGGGGTCTCCTGCTCTGTCCCACCTCAGGGAGCTGGAAGGAAACCCAGTAGCTGCATCCTGCCCCCAAGTGTCTCTTCCCTTAATCCAGGGTAATCCCTGGCCAAACCCCATTTAGATTGCCTCCATGCCCCCCAACACCTGCGGTCACCCCCAGATCCAGCCTCCCCCCTGATCCACCCCACCAAGACCTCCCCCTGCCTCAGTTCCCTCCTCCCACCCTCCTGTCCTGTGTTACTCCAGTACACCCCTACCTTTGCACCCCAAAAGGGGCCAGGGGGCAGCACCACAGGTCCCCACTCCCCAGGGGCAGCAGCAAGGTCCAGTCCCCTGCACCCAGGGCTGGTATTGGCCACGAGCCCTGCCACATCCTGGCTGCAGTGAGGGAGACTTTGTAGTCACGGCCCTGGCAAGCTGATCCGGCTGGGGCGGAGGAAGTCTTTGTCCCAGGAAAGCCAGCGTGGGAGGAGCTGTGAGCTGGATGCCTGGGCTCTCTGGAAGAGAAGTGGGGTTGGGAGTGAGAGGCGGGACTGCTGGGAGCTCCAACTCCCAGGTCCTTTCCAGCTGTGGGAGGTGGTGGGGCCTCGGGGCGGGGAGATGGGGCCTGGATGCGGGTTTTCTCCCCCCCTTTGCTAGCAAACTCCTTCCTGCCTCGGTTTAATAAATTATCAGTCATTCTTCTATTGATTTTATTATTGTTATTATTGTGGTGCTGTTTTGTTCTTATTAATGCTCATGGTTTGTTGTTATTGCTGTTATTACTGCTAACAGCAAGCATATTATGACAACAACAAAACAACAGCAAAGGCAATAATAACATTTTAATTGCCAATACCTGTTTGCTTGGAATAGCTCATGGGTCAAATACATTGCGACTTTTGGAACAAACTCCAGGCTCCTGGTTGATGGATGGTCTGACACGTTTACTCAGAGCACCGCAAGCGTAGCTGTCTCTGAGCCGCCCACTGACGACCGACAATTTTTCTTTTGAGTTTTTAGGAATGATCTTTTCCCGCAGAATCAGGATCACTTCATTGGTGATTCGTAATTAATGAATTACATAGTTGGCAGACATGGTGGGCTTTGTCCAGAGCTTGGCACAGAGAACAGGCGCTGGATCTCAGAGGTACACGGAGGAGCTGGGGCGCGGCGGGACTCGGGCTCGCGGGTGGGCGGCGCTGGGAAACAGGCAGGGGCTGGCGGGGGGGGGCACCACACAGAGCTCAGCAGCAAGGGGTAAACCGAGGCCGGGGGGGCGGGGCGGGGCGGGGAGGGACAGCTCCCCGGGTGAGGCCGAAGCCCAGCGGGGCCCTGCGCCGCCAGCGGCCACCAAAGGGTTAGCGCAGGGGCGGGGCTGCTAGAGCGGGGGGCGGGGCTTGCGCTCCGCTCCCAGGAGCCCTCGCGGCGGGGCGGGGTTCTGCCTTGTCTGCTGCTTGGGGCGGTCGCCGTCGACGGGGGCGGGGCGGGGTCGTGTCACGTCTGTGCGGGGCGAGGCCGGGGCCGGGCGGGGGGCGGTGGGGAGCCCTGGTTGGGGCTCCTGGAGCCAGCCCGGTGGTGCGGGGCAGGAGGGGAAGCGAGGGCGGCTCGGAGGGTGCCGAGTGGGGACGGTCGCGGCCAGGGTCTCCCATCACGTGGTGAGGTCGGCGCTGCCTCCTTTCCCGCTGTGGGCAGCCCGGCGGTGAGAGCGCAGCCCCCGCGGGGTGAGGCCTCTCCTGGGGAGGCGGGGGTGCTGGAGCCTGGCCCTTCCCTGCAGCCCTGGGGCAGCCTGAAGTGAAGCCGGGAAGCAGACGCAGGAGGTCTGCGGGCAGGTGCGGAGCGGAGCGGGCAGGACAAGTCCCTCGCGTGGCCCAGGTCGGGACCAGGGGCGCGGTCGGTCGGCCCCGCAGGCGGTAAAGCAGCGGCGGCGGGAGGTGCAGGGGCGGGAGGCGATGCAGGCCGTGCAGCCCCCTTCGGAGGCCGAGATGCCCTTGGAGACCCCTCAGCTGGCAGCGGGGCGCGACCTCCCCACCCCAGAGACCTGGCGCCAGCGCTTCCGGGGCCTTCGCTACCTGGAAGGCGCGGGGCCGTGGGAGGTGTGCAGCCGCCTGTGGGAGCTGTGCCAGCGCTGGCTGGAGCCCCAGCGCCGCAGCAAGGAGCAGATCCTGGAGCTGGTGGTGCTGGAGCAGTTCCTGGCCATCCTGCCCCAGGAGATGCAGAGCTGGGAGTGGGGGTGCGGCGTGGAGACCTGTGCGGATGCTGTGGCCCTGGCCGAGGGGTTCCAGCTGGGGCAGGACGAGGACGAAAATCTCCAGGTGAGGGTGTTCCCATCTCCATGCGCCTGCACAGTGTTCCCTCCCAGCCCCGTCTCTCCCAGATCCTGGCCCTGCAATGACATATTTATCTCATTCGTAGATCACGACGAGTGTGAAGATCAGGGCGGTATCCTCACACAAGGTGCAGCCCGCTGGGGCACGGCAGGACCCTGGTGATTCCTGGCTGGAGCCGCCGAAGGCCCATCATGGGAACAGGTCCCTGGAGGAGGCAGGACAGGGGGAAACCCCAGGGCATGGGGACAAGCCACCTTTTGTCTCCAGAGAGGAGCCCTTACCCCACCAGGAGTCAGGTGAGTTACAGGATGGAGGCCTCCACGTGGATCTGGGTGCCTGAGTGGCTGTTTTGCATGCAGGGGAAGAGGGTCAAATGTCTGCTCCTGCCCATGACAGAGCTACAATATCCATAACCACAGGGCTGGGATGGGACAGAGCTCTAATCCCTGTGAGTGAACAGCTCCCAGGCTGAGGACCCTGATTTGTCTCACTGCACGTATGCAGTACCCAGCACAGACAGGCTTTATCTTGCTTGGGCTTTGTTGTGCTGCCATGGTAAAAATCAGTGATGTACTTCATATTCCAATAGTCAATGTTCACTGGCTCCTTTCTCATGCCCCCATGAGCCCTTTGTGCTCAATAAGGGGCTGGTGCAGGTAATCTGGGGAAATAAGACTCCCTAGTGGCCTCTGGCTGGTTCAGGTACAGTTAACCCAGGGCTCTCTCCTGCTGCAGATTCCCCTGAAACGGAGGAGACCTGGGAGTTGTCAGCAGATGAAAGCTCCTCGGGCTGGTGCCCCAGACGAGGCCCTTCCTCAGGTGCAGGTAAGGAGCAGTGGCTCTCCCCTTTCCTGCAACAGGAGGCACTGTCCCTCAGTGGAGAAATCTCTGCCAGAACACTTTGATGGAGTCAGTGCTCCAACAGATCAGTGTTTTTTGTTCTCCCAGTAGCCCTGGAAACATTTCACATGCCCTCTAGAAGACTGACCTTGTATTCTCCCCCCCCACTCCCCTTAACGTGGATACTGATACAACCCCAACATCCCTCAAGCTTCTTTCCCAGGGAGTGATGTCTCTGTAGGCTCTGGCGGGGTGCTGTGATCACCACCCCATGCTGGGACAGTTACTGGGGCTCATCTCCAGCCTCATGCCTCTGGAGGTCTGTTAGAAAGAGCTGAGGGATTTTGAGTCTTCCTTCTTCCCCCCTCTTCCACACGCTGAAGTCTCTATTTGCTTCAGTCCCAGGCCGGTACTGGAGACTAGCAGGGCATTCCTCGTGCCAGCAGCACCAAGGCTAACCTTTGTATTTTCTTCCCCACCCCTAAGGTGCTGGGACCCTGAGCAGAGTTGAGCAGCAGCAGCTTCCTGAGGAGGGACCTGTAAACCTGGAACTGCAGAGGACTTCCCCAGGAAGACTGGGGGAGAGGAGCTCCCTGACACCTGAGCCAGGCCAAGTGCAGAAGGGGCAGAGCAGGCCCCCAAAGCAGGAGGAGAGCTTGGAGGTGAGCAGGGCATCAGGTTCAGTTGTAGTTGGGAGTACAGGAAGGCTAACTGCAACTTGTCATGCATCCACATATGCATCACGAGCAGGTCCAAGGAGGTGATCCTCCCCCTCTATGTGACGTTGTTCACGCCGCAGTTGGAGTACTGTGTCCAGTTCTGGGCACCGTACTTCAGGAGGGATGTGGACAGCATTTAGAGGGTCCAGAGGAGGGCCACTCACATGGTCAGGGGGCAGTAGGGCAGGCCCTACAAGGAGACGCTATGGGACCTGAACCTGTTCAGCCTCCACAAGAGAAGGTTGAGAGGGGATGTGGTGGCCGTCTATAAACTTGCCAGGGGGGGACCAGCGGGGAACGGGAGAGTCCCTGTTCCCCTGAGCACTACCAGGAGTAACTAGGAATAACGGCCACAAGCTAACTGTGAGAGTAGGTTCAGGCTAGACATCAGGAAGCACTACATAGTCAGGGAGGCTAGGATCTGGAACCAACTTCCAAGGAAAGTGGTGCTGGCTCCTACCCTGGGGGTCTTCAAAAGGAGGCTAGATAGACACCTTGCCGGGGTCATTTGACCCCAGCATTCTTTCCTGCCCACGGCAGGGGGTTGGACTTGATGATCTGCTCAGCTCCTTTCTGACCCTACCAACTATGAAACTGAAACTACAGATGGGGTAGAGAGCAGGAGGAGTCAGGGCTTCTGTAAAGAATCTGGGGAGCAGAGAGACCTGAAGAGCATCAAGCCTGTGGTGATGAAGCCTGCAAGCACACCAAGCTGGCATTAGCATGAGCTCTCTCCCAAGTGCAGAAAGCCAGGGGTGCTGGCATGGGAAGGCCTGGTCACAGTGCATGGAGCCGGGGCTTGCTGCCCCTAAAAATGTTGCCCAGGCTACCTCAATGGACTGAGCAAATAGAATACGGTGAGCTGGGCTAAAGCTGACACATGAACTCCTGTATCCAGAGCTGCATCCATATCACGTCAGCTGAAGACTGGGGAATTTTGAATCCTTACCTGTCGTGGCTAAGATTGCAATTAGTTTTGTAGTACAGAGTGATTCCAGACAGGGCTGTGGGGGCTGGAAGAAGAGACACTGATGCTATAACACTTGTGACTGCAGCTCCAGGAGGTGTTTGAGGACATGGCTGTGTATTTCACACGGAAGGAGTGGGAGCTCCTGGAAGATGAAGACAAGGTGCTTTACCGGGATGAGATGCTGAAGAATTACCAAGCCCTCGTTTCCCTGGGTAAAGCTCTGGTTCTTGCTTCTCCCTGAAGCTATGTGAACTCTGGAGTTTTGTAGTCATTTCCCTGTTTCCACAGTCTTATCCTTGTGAACTTTTGGCTGGTGGTTTAAATCAGGGCAGCGGTGTCCCGCAGGGGTCAGTGCTTGGTCCAGTACTCTTCAACATCTTTATTGGATATGGGGGTGAAGAGCTCGCTGGCCAAGGTCACGGACAACACCAAGTTATGGGGGAGCATGGTCACACTTGAAGATAGGCTACAGATACAGGCGGGCTTAGACAGGCTAGCCAGTTGGGTGGACCGGAATCTGATGAAGTTCAACGTCGAGAAATGTAAAGTGCTGCACCTCGGGACAAGCAACCCCCAACACACCTACAGGCTTGGTGGCACCAGACTAGCACCATGAATGAAAGGGACCTGGGGGTAACAATAGATCACAGTATGAATATGAGCTGGTAGTGCAGTTCTGTAGCTAGTGGGGCAAATAATACTCTGGCATGCATCAACTGATGCATCGCCAGCAAAACCAAACAGGTGATTCTTCTGCTTGACTCGGCACTGGTGAGACCACAGCTGGAGTACTACGTCCAGTTCTGGGCACCGCACTTTAACAAGGATGTGGAGAAGCCTGAGAGAGTCCAAAGAAGAGCCACCCGTATGGTCAGAGTCTTAAAAGGCAAGCCATAGGAGGAAAGGCTGAGGGATCTGGGACTCTTCAGCCTGAAGAAAAGAAAGCTGAGAGGGGACCTGGTAGCGGCTTATTGCTACATTAGGGGAGTACATCAGGGGCTTGGTGAGCAACTGTTCACCAAGGCACCCGAGGGGAAAACCAGAATTAATGGTCACAAACTCCTGGAAGATCGATTCAGGCTCAACATTAGAAAAAACTTCTTCACAGTCAGGATGTCCAGACTGTGGAATAAGCTCCCTCCAGAGGTGGTGCAGCCACCTACCCTGGAAATCTTCAAGAGGAGACTGGGCAGTCACTTTGTTGGGGTCACCTGACCCCCAGTTATCTTTCCTGCTTGGTGCAAGGAGCTGGACCCAATGATCTTCCGAGGTCCCTTCCAGCCTTGCAATCTATGAATCTATAAAAATCCACTTCCTCCCCACTGCTCTCTTCACTAGTGTGTCCTCTCCACACACATTTAACAATTCTAGCGTGCTCAGTTCTGTGATATCTAAATCCCCCTTCTCTTCTTATGACCCAGCAGAAGTTTAATAGTCTTATCAGCCTCTGCTGCTACAATAGGTGGATGATGCATTTCCTCAACTCCTCCTCTAGTGACATGTATACATAATATAACTGAGGTACTTCTACTAAAGGGTCAGTGGAAGTTTCTGTCCACATTCCTTCCTAATACCTTCATCTCCATAGATCAGAGACTCTGGCTTTGCTGTATTTACGTTAAGACCTGTGCTCTCAAACTCACTGCCATTCTCAAAAGTTTTCTTATGACCTTCCTAAAATCCCTCTGCTGATCAGATGCCCATCACTGTGATAAAAAGAAGTGTGCTAGCTGCAGGACCTAGTAAAAACCAGT
Organism: Alligator mississippiensis; assembly: GCF_030867095.1. Taxonomy (NCBI): domain Eukaryota; kingdom Metazoa; phylum Chordata; order Crocodylia; family Alligatoridae; genus Alligator; species Alligator mississippiensis. Next base: position 57,696,806 of record NC_081834.1, read on the forward strand.
TTTCATTTCTAAAGGACCTCTAATACAGGGGTTCTGGCTTGCACGCAGGGTTGAGGTACTTAGCTTTTACTAGTTCAGTTTACTTTTCTGATGCTTTCTTTTCCCTCCCTTTCCCTCAGAGGATTTTTTAGGAAAGTGCTCAAATGTTTTCTCCAGCTCAACAAAGACCATATAGGCCTAAGTTAGTCCGCCCTACAGACCACTTCCCCATGTTTCTTGTCCACGTGAGCACCAATGACATGGTGAGAAACAGCCCTGGGAGAATCGTGGGTGACTACAAGACCATGGGGGCTGAAGCTCAAGGACCTAGGGGCACAAGTGGTTTTCTCCTCAACCGTCCCAGTCAGGGGCTGAGGCTGATGAAGGGAGGAGCGCATCCAGGAGGTCAACCAAAGGCTTCAGAGATGGTGTCACCACGTAGGCTTCGGATTCCTTGATCTTTGTAGACGGTTCAGCTGTGATCTACGTGCAAGAGATGGTATTCACCTCATAGGCAGAGGGAGAAAGCTCTTCTCTGAGAATCGCTGACTTGCTGAGGAGGGTTTTAAACTAGGCAAGACTGGGGGAGAGGGTGGAGGTTCCACTGTTGTATATAAAGACACTACTGTACATGAATCCTCCTTCCACAGTGACCCAGAAGAGGGCATCCAAGTAGCGGACACCCAGATGAGCACCAACACCCTGAGACATTTGCACGGTGACAGGAAACTTGAGGCAACTGGAGAGGAGCTCAGGTGTCTTTATGGGAATTCCAGAAACATGGGCAATAAACAGGAGGAGCTAGCTCTCCTGCTAGGCGAAGATTTTGACCTCATCAGGTTCACAGAGACCTGGTGGGACAACACACATGCTTGGGCGGCGGATATCGATGGCTACAGGCTCTACAGGAAAGATTGCATTAGGAGAAAAGGAGGAGGTGTGGCCCTCTGTGTGAAGGAATGGTACCTCTCCCTGCAGGTCAGGTTTGATAGTGGGGAGAGGTCCCTCAAAACCCTTGGGTCAAGAAACGGAGGGGTTCAGGAGAGGGAGATCTCATGGTGGGAGTCTACTACAGGCCTCCCTTCCAAGAAGAGAATGATCAGGCATTCTCCAGGGAACTGTCTGAGGCAGCCAGCACCAAAGACCTGATTGACATGGGTGATTTCAACTATCCTGACATTTGTTAACAAGTAACAAGGGGAGTAACAAAGAATAATGGCCATAAGTTGATGGAGAGTAGATTCAGACTAGACATCAGGAGGCACTGCTTCAGTCAGGGCGGCTAGGATCTGAAACCAACTTCCAAGGGAGGTGGTGCTCGCTCCTACCCTAGGGGTCTTCAGAAGGAGGCTACATAGACACATAGCCGGCGTCGTTTGACCCCAGCACTCTTTTCTGCCCGTAGCAGGGGGTCGGACTTGATGACCTGCTCAGGTCCCTTCCGACCCTACAAACTATGAAACTGTTGGGACCATTTGGCCAGGTCCAGCAGGTCAGCCAATTTCTTGGCAGCTGTTGATGACCTGTTCTTGTCAAGTTGTCGAAGGACCAACTAGGGGGGAAGCCATTCTGGACTCAGTGTTTACCAAAGGGGAGGACATGGTAGGGGACCTGAGGATTGGTGGTACTCTGGCTGACAGCGACCCCTCACTGAGTAGGTTCACCATCCACCAGAAGGGTAGGATTTCAATTAGCAGAACAGAGGTCCTAGATTTCAGAAGGGCAGACTTTAACAAACTCGGGAGTCCAGTTAGAAAGTTCCTCTGTGACCAGCACCTGGTGGATTTGGGAGTTAAGAAGCGATGGTGCCTCCTCAAGGGAGCAATCCTCTCCACCCAAAAAGCAGCTGTTCCCAAGAGATCAAAAAGCAGGAAAGGAACCAAGAGACCTGCTTGGCTCAACAGGGATATTGGAGAACTCTTGAAAAAGAAAAAAGCATACATATAAGCAATGGAAAAAAGGATCAGCAACCGGAGAAAAGTTAACTTGTATAACCAGGTTCTGCAGGTATGAGATACGGAAAGCCAAAGCAGACATGAAGATCAAGCTAGCATCTGAAGTTAAGGACAACAAAAAGTCCTACAGGTACATGGGGAGCAAGAAAAAAATCAAGCTCCACTGTGGGACCCCTACTGAATACGGAGGGGCAGCTCACAACAGATCCCAACAAAAAGGCTGAGCTCCTAAATGGTTACTTTGTGTCGGTATTCCAGAAAGCTAACAAGAGCTGTTCACCTGTCCAGAGGCCCAGGGAATATCTGGATGTCAACAGACAACATGAAATCAGCCCCGACCTGGTGATTGTTCCTCTTAGAACAATTGGGCATTTTCAAGTCTGGTGGACCAGATGACCTACATCCAAGAGTCCTAAAAGAACTAGCTGAACTCCTAGCAGGGCCTTTGGCAAAGATATTTGAAAAGTCGTGGAACTCGGGAATGGTCCCAGATGACTGGAAGAGGATCAATGTAGTACCCATCTTTAAGAAAAAGGAGGAGGGATGTCTGACTTCAGTCCTAAGAAAAACTTTTGAAAAAATTGTTCAGGAGGCCATCAATCACAAACTTGTAACTGACAGGGTATCAAGAAACAGCCAGCACAGCTTTGTGGAGGGTAGATCATGCCTAACAAACCTGGTGTCCTTTTACGATCAGGCAGCTAACCAGCTGAACAAGGGATGTGATGTAGACATCATCTACTTAGACTTCAGTAAGGCCTTTGACTCTGTCTCCCATGAAATTCTCTCATTTAAACTGGAGGGTACTGGCCTGGACCAATCTACAGTGAGGTGGGTGGACAACTAGCTTAGAGGCCAGTCCCAGAGAGTTGTCATTGGTGGGATGGCCTCATCCTGGAGGGCTGGCTCCACTGATGTCCCACAGGGATCAGTGCTTGGACCTGTGCTTTTTAACATACTTATTAACAACTAGGATGAGAGAGTGGAATGCTCTATGATTAAATTTGCCAACCATACCAAGCTGTGGGGAATTGCAAGAATACCAGAGGATAGGGTAAGGATCCAGGATGACCTAGACGGGGCTAGGGGTGATCGGAATCAGATGAGGTTCAACAGGGAAAAGCGCCGGGCCCTTCATCTGGGTAGGAAGAACCTTCACCATAACTATAGGATAGGCATTGGCTGGCACAGCTTCCGAATGGGATCTGGGGGTCACAGTCGATCAGAAAATGAATATGAGCCAACGTTGCAATGAGGTTGCCAGCAGGGGGACTAGGAAGCTGGTGTGCATCAGTTGATATGTTGCCAACAGATCCAGAGAGGTGCTTCTCCCTCTCTACTTGGCGCTGGTGAAGTTGCAGTTGGAGTACTATGCTCAGTTTTGGGCACCACACTTCAAGAAGAATGTGGATAAGCTTGAGAGAGTACAGAGAAGGGCTACCCGCACGAGCAGGGGCCTACAGAATAGGCCCTATGAGGAGAACTAGGCTTGTTCAGCCTGAGTAAGAGCAGGCTGAGAGGTGACATGATAGCCACCTACAAATATGTCAGGGGGGAACACCAAGATCTGGGGGAGGAACTCTTCAGGAAGGCACCTCTTGGAAGGATGAGGACCAGTGGGCACAAACTAATAGATTTAGACTGGGCATATGGAAGAACTTCTTCTATATAAGGGTAACGAGAACTTGGAAAACACTCCCAGTAGAGGTGGTCGCCATCCATGGAGGTGTTCTGGAGGAGGCTGCATAAGCACCTCGTTGAGCTAGTTTGAGCTCATTAACCTCCTGCCTTTGGCAGGGGACCAGACTTGATGAGCTTCCAGGTCCCTTCCGGTTCTATGATTCTATCATTCTATTTCCGTATTATGGCTTTCACATGCTGTGAAATGTCTCCTTCTGCCTTCTTTTGTCCATATCCATGACTCCCAGGAACTTCGTGTTAAATCCTGTAATATTTGCCAACCTGTGCACTCATCATCCCTCCTCCTGGTCTGATCCTCCCAATGGATGGAACGATTGCTCAGTTGCAGCTATAGTTATTATGAAATCATTCTTTCCTGTCCCTGGAGATGATGAATTACTTTCTCTCCCCAAAAAAAGTCTCGTCATCCACCTGTCATGTATGCTTTTCACTGCCTTGCTTTAAACCTTTCCTAAGCTCATTTTCACACTTTTTCCTGGAATTACACTGATAAGATAAATGTTACCCATCCATAAATGTGTCCAATATCTCTTCTTTTTGGTACTCTGAAAACAGTAGAAGCTTTGTTTCTGCTCCCTAGTACATCTTGGATCACTGCATCTCCACACCTGTCCCTGGTGACTCTTGTCAGTTTAGTGCTCTTTTTAAATCGGGAATGGTTTGTGCTTTGTTTCCTACGACTATCCCTCTACCACAGGGGTGGGCAAAATGCGGCCCACCAGGGCATTCTATCTGACCTGCGGGGCCCCTAAAATATTTAGAAAATTAATATTAATCTGCCCCTGGGTGCCTGTCATGTGGTCCTCGATGGCTTGCTAAACTCAGTAAGTGGCCCTCCACCCTTAATAATTGCCTGCCCCTGCCCTACCACCTAGGTGACAAGGACCATCATCTCTTGAAGCCTCTCCCTGCAGAGCCTTCTCTTTCATTGTAAATGCCTATTCTCCCTTATCCATCAAAGCCCTAGTAGAAACCATGAATTCATTGGATCCATTCCCCAAGTCCAGGTTGATTATTCTGCATTTAGTATCTAGTCACAAACCTTCTTTAACTGCTGCCCCAAACAGGATATCGAGGTCCCACACCTGCCTTAATCTGCAGCATCCAGCAAGGGCAGGTGGAGCTCTGGGTTTGTGATGATGAGGACAGTGGGGAAATCTCAAGATCACAGGACCTGCTGCCAGGTGAGTTGTGGTTGTCCCCTCCACCTCACTCTGCTCTCAGTAAAGCTCCAGAATGCCAGGGGGACCTGGAAATGGCAGGTTTGTCCTGTGCTGCTGTTCCAGGGTACTGACCTCAAACACAGTGTATTATGTTGTAATGTGTCCAGGCAGGTGTTGTTCCCACTCTCTGCTGGGTTTTTGGTTGTAGTCATGTTGATCTAAGGACATAGGCAGGCAAGGTTCATTGAGAAATTTGGTATATTTTATTAGACCAACTGAGTAGTTAGAAAAAAGCTCTTGGCAAGCTTTTGGGCACAATTACCCTTCTTCAGGAATAGGAAGTCTCTGCTGTTCTGAAACTCCAAGGAATGAGAGAAGCTAAAAGCATGACAAGTTGTCAGTGAGCATGTAAATAGGTAGAGATTAGGAAAACAAAAAGTAAAGCAGGGAGGGAAGGGGGGAAATCCAAAGGTGAGTCTGGAAGACTCTACAGTCCTGGTAATACAAGGTAGAAAACAGATGGTCTTTGAAAAAGGAAATGGCTGGAAATCAGGAAGACAAAGGGCAGAAAAGTAGGGAGGGGAGGGGAGAAAGGGGGGAGGGAAGTGTAAGAGGTCATGTCTGGCAGGTACCCTGTGAATCAGATGTCTGGTAGGTTGTAATGTGTCAGATCCAAGGTCTATATTGAATCCATGGTTGGGATTCATAAGATTTCAGGTTGTTGGGGGGCGGGAAGTGAATCACCCATGGTTTGCATCAGAATTGTCCCCTTCCTGTTTCCTGTCTGGGGCCTTAAGTGTCACAGAGCCTGAGATTCAGCACAGAGTCCAGGTTCAGATTCATGCTAAGGCTTTAGACCCTTTGAAGACTCCTGGGACATGGAGGCCACCTGAGACCTGTCAGCAGAGGAAAGCTCCATGGGTGCATTCCCTGCACAAGATCTTTCCCTGGAGGCAGGCAGGAAGTACAGCCCTGCTTCTCTCAGAAGAGAGCCACAGGTCTACGTCCTCCCCTCATGCTTAATCCATTAGACCATGAAGCTATTCAGGCACTGCCCTAACATGCATGTCCCACATGTGCTTGTCTTAGCAGGGCCTGAGGTGATGGCATGGACAGCTGGGCCAGAAACTCTGAGAGTCTGGTTCTGAACTCCACTGACTAGGGAACATTAATCCAGCACAGGGACCTGCCTCTCCCTCACCCCCAGCACTGGAGGTTTTAGCAGGAAGACCTTGTTTTCTTGAGGAAACACAAGTGCCAAGGTCCAGGCTTGCTCTGAGGCCCATCCTAGCAGAAGGAGTAGCAGGATTTGCCCTCTGGCAGCAGGGCAGGGACTAATCTGGAGTTTCTGTTCCCCATGTAGGAGGTGTCCAGATGCTGAGCAGAGCTGAGGAGCAGCCTACTGCAGAAGGGTCTGCAGATCTGGAGCCAGCACAGGCTTCCCCAGGGAGTTTGGGTGAGATGGACTCCCTGAGACCTGAGAAGGAGCAATGGCACAAGAGTCAGGGGAGGCTCCAAAAGCAGATGGAGAATGTAGCAATGAACCAGGTACCATCTCCTCTTGAGTGTGAGAGTGGAGAAGGGGCAGAACCCAGAAAGAGCTCTGGGTGCAGGGAGTGTTGGGTTGTAGCTGTGTGGAGCTGAGAGACCTAAGGAGCCACTGGAAAGAGACACTATATCCGAGCCAAGGCCGTGGGAAGGGTCTCAGAAGCAGGAGCTCACTGCCCAGCACAGGCACAGAGCCCACCCCTACCCCAGGTCAGGAAAACCTTTTAAGTGCCCATCGGTCCTGGCTCTTCACAAGATAAACTGCACTGGGGAGAAGCCCTATGTATACACCAAATGTAGGAAGAGCTTCACCTACCTCTATACCCACATTGCTCACCACCAGATGCATTCTGGAGAGCTACCCCAGCACTTCACCAAATGGGGGAAGAGCTTTGTGTGCCCCACAGACCTGGTCAAGCACCTACATGTGCAGAGGGGGAAGCGTCAGGCACAGCTGTGTCAAGTATGGCAAGACATTCACCCTTTTTTTTTTTCTCCCTGTCTCAGCACAGGCACATCCACCAAGGCAGGAAGACATGCTGCTGCACTGAGTGCAGGAAGAACTTTATCTGCTGGCAAGACCTATCCCAGCATCAGAGTGTGTGGCACCATTGCACCAAGCGTGGGAAGAGATTAAGGCAGCTCTCCAACCTGGCCAGGCACTGGTACATGCACACAAGGAAGAAGTCACATCAGTGCTCGGAGTGTGGGAAGAGCTTCATCCTTTCGTCCAACCTGACTAAACACCGGCTCATCCACACGGGGGAGAAACCACATCAGTGCCTGGAGTGTGGGAAAAGCTTCAAGCAGTCTTCTGACTTGGCCCGGCACCAGATTATCCACACAGGGGAGAAACCATATCATTGCTTCGAATGTGGGAAAAGCTTCAACCGATCCTGTAACCTGACCCAGCACCAGCTAATCCACACAGGGAAGAAGCCATATCAGTGCTCAGAATGTGGGAAAAGCTTCAACCGATCCTGTAATCTGGCCCAACACCAGCTAATCCACACAGGGAAGAAGCTGTATCAGTGCTCGGAATGTGGGAAAAACTTCGACCGATCCTCCAGCCTGGCCCAGCACCAGCTGATCCACACAGGGGAGAAGTCACATCAGTGCTCGGAGTGTGGGGAGAGCTTCACCACATCCTTCTACCTGACCAAACACCAGTTCGTCCACACAGGGGAGAAAACACATTGGTGCTCAGAGTGTGGGAAAAGCTTCAAGCAATCCTCTGACCTGGCCCGGCACCAGATTATCCACACGGGGGAGAAGCCACATCAGTGCTCTGTGTGTGGGAAAAGCTTCAATCGATCCTGTAACCTGGCCCAGCATCAGATGATCCACACAGGGAAGAGGCCACATCAGTGCTCGGAATGTGAGAAAAGCTTCACCCGATCCTCCAGCCTGGCCCGGCACCATCTTATGCACATGGGGGAGAAATTACATCAGTGCTTGGAGTGTGGGAAGAGCTTCATCCTGTTGTCCAACCTGACCAAACACCGGCTCATCCACACTGGGGAGAGACCACACTGGTGCTCGGAGTGTGGGAAAAGCTTCAAGCAGTCCTCTGACCTGGCCCGGCACCAGGTTATCCATACGGGGGAGAAAACATATAATTGCTTGGAGTGTGGGAAAAGCTTCAAACAGTCCTCTGACCTGGCCCGGCACCAGCTTATCCACACAGGGGAGAAACCATATCATTGCTTGGAGTGTGGGAAAAGCTTCAACCGATCCTGTAACCTGGCCCAGCACCAGCTGATCCACACAGGGGAGAAGCCACATCAGTGCTCAGAATGTGGGAAAAGCTTCAACCGATCCTTCAGCCTGGTCCAGCACCAGCGTATCCACATGGGGGAAAAGTCATATCAGTGTTCGGAGTGTGGGAAGTGCTTCACCACATCCTCCTACCTGACCAGACACCAGGTTATCCACATGGGGGAGAAACCACATCGGTGCTCAGAGTGTGGGAAAAGCTTCAAGCAGTTCTCTGACCTGGCCCGGCACCAGGGTATCCACGCAGGAGAGAAACCATATCATTGCTTGGAGTGTGGGAAAAGCTTCAACCGATCCTCTCACCTGGCCCGGCATCATCTTATCCACATGGAGGAGAAACCACATCGGTGCTCAGAATGTGCGAAAAGCTTCAAGCAATTTTCCGACCTGGCCCAACACCAGATTATCCACATGGGGGAGAAGCTACATCAGTGCTCAGAGTGTGGGAAGTGCTTCCTCCACTCCTCCAAACTGGCCCAGCATCAGTGCATTCATATCCAGGAGTGTCCATAATTCTGCCAGCAACACAGGAAGGGATTGAGGGTGTATACCTGCTCAGCATCCACCAGTGTATATATCCAGGGAAGCAGTCTCATGCTCGTGCATTGCAGCAACAGTTCACTCTTCTTTCAGCCCTGCCAGGGCACTGTAGAACCCAAAAGACACAGAGGTTGGCCTCCCAGGTTCGATGCAGGTGAAGGGTTAAGAGGCAACACCTCACACAGAGACCAGCCCAGATGCTGGGGGAACCTGAGAGATGATCTTTGCATCAGCCTTAAAGCCTGGGCCATCCCCATCATTCTCTAAAAGCAGTCAGTGCTCCCATGGGGAGAAGAAATGCCTTCGCAATTGGTGTCCTCCCCAGGACAGCTGGCTCCAAATGACACTCGGGGACTTGTCTTTGGCCCAGCTCCAACTTCCCTCCTGGTCCCAAGATTCTTGTTTGTGAGGCTCTAGAGTTGCAAGGAGGACATTATTCCTAGGGAATCGTTCCCTGCCTTCCACCCTAACCATGCCTTTCCTCCTCACCGCATCACCCTTTTCCCAGGCCTGCACATGCCGATGGGGGTCTTCAAGAAACTTCTACTGCCACCCCATGGAGAAGAGAGTGGGGTGTTACAAAAGTAGATGCATCAGCATATGTTGTCAGGGCCCTGAACAGGGTTGAATAGGAGCATAGGGAGGCCCCTAAGTCCACTAAGGCCCTCACTAGCCAAAATGGGTCATGCCTCGTGAAGTACAGCCAGCCTCATTTGCTGCAAAGAGAAAGGCCAAATGTCTGCTTCTGTCCCAGAGCAGCTCCATCAAGTAAATGGGAACATGGGAGAGTCCAACTGAGACCCTGCTGATGAAGTTAGGCCTCCACTTACACCCACGGCCACAGCCATAGATCCATAGATGTTAGGGTCGGAAGGGACCTCAATAGATCATCGAGTCCGGCCCCCTGCATAGGCAGGAAAGAGTGCTGGGTCTAGATGACCCCAGCTACATGCCTATCTAACCTCCTCTTGAAGACCCCCAGGGGAGGGGAGAGCACCACCTCCCTTGGGAGCCCGTTCCAGACCTTGGCCACTCGAACTGTGAAGAAGTTCTTCCTAATGTCCAGTCTAAATCTGCTCTCTGCTAGCTTGTGGCCATTATTTCTTGTAACCCCCGGGGGCGCCTTGGTGAATAAAACCTCACCAATTCCCTTCTGTGCCCCGGTGATGAACTTATAGGCAGCCACAAGGTCGCCTCTCAACCTTCTCTTGCGGAGGCTGAAAAGGTCCAGTTTCTCTAGTCTCTCCTCGTAGGGCTTGGCCTGCAAACCCTTAACCATACAAATACCATGTTAGGCTCCAGTTCCTATTCGATAGTGGCATTCCCACCAGGAGGGATAAAGCCAGTAGATCTTCTCTTTTGATTTCTCTCATCTTGGTTCAGAGTCCAGAGACCTAAATTGTAGCTGAGCAGGGTGAAGTTGGAGGTGGTGATTTGGAGCCCAGCTGCACTTTCCACATCTGGCAGCCTGTGTCAGGTTTATTGCTATCTATTGCTAGCCCTCTCCCCACTCCACTAAGTAAAAACCTCCAGTTTTACTGGACTGTGGCAGCCTAGCGAGCCTTTGAATATCTGAAAAGGGCCTTCACCCCTGCCGATTTGCTAGCTCATCCAGATTCAATCTTGTCTTTGTGGTAGAAAGGGATGCATCCGGCACTGTAATATGTGTGGTGCTCTTGCAATGGCAAGGCCCAGACCAAATCCTGCATCCTTGCCTCTTCTTTTCCTGCAAACCCACTTGAGCAGAAAAGAAATCTTGAGATCCTGACCAATGAACTCATGGGTGTTAGAGTGCCTTTTGGGAAGTGGTGGCAACGCTTTGAAGAGCCATGGCACAAAGTACAGGTGCTTACAGATCACAACCTGGTTGCTGACCTGCATCCCCAGAAACTGGCACAAGAAGCAAGGGAGAGTTCCCACTTCTATATAGAAAATTGTAGTGCAGGGGTTTTCAAGCTTTTCGGGCTCGTGTACCCCCAACAGCTAGTCAGCAAGTGGGAGTGGGGAGCGGTGGCAGTCGCCAAGCCCAGAACTGCCAGTGGTGAAACCAGAAGTGCTACCAGCGCACAGATGAATAGTCCCACTTCTCCACGCTGCTGCAGAGTACCCTCCGGGGGCTTCCCAAACACCCCCATTTCATCCTGTGCTGGATTCAACTTATTTTATGCTTGAGTACCACCTGGTTTAGGGGTGGTTTATCCATGCTAATTTTGTTTGGATCTCTATAATTACCGCTGTTGGAATTGAAGGGGTTTTCTGATGGTTTTCCAAGACCAATCAGCTGCTGGCTATGCCATGTTTTTGCTGTTGTTGTTGTCCAATTTGTGAATGACCTAATAACATCCCAATCCCTGAACTGTCAGAGAGGAGAAGCACCTTTGCTTTGTGTGATGTTTACCAACACTTTTTCTCCAAGGAGTTGGCATTAATTTAACCAATCAACCCCCACTTCCCAAGTACAGATCAGCTAAGAAATAAGATAAGATTGCTGTATCTTTTCGTTTACCAACCCTCCCTCCAAATAAGACTCCCACCTTGATTGGGGAAAGTGGAATAAAGGGGAAAAAATCCCCCCCGAAGTCCCGGCTGGAAGGTGAGCGGGCAGACAAGTGCGGGTTGAGCTCCGCGGCTGTAGCCTGCGCTTCAAGGCTGCGCCTGTCTCCCCGCGCGGGTGCCCAGCGGGGGGGGGGGGGGGGGGGCGTGTGTGACAGTCAAGGACCAATCGCCTCGTGTGGGTGAGCGGACTCGCTCCCGCCCGCCGGCGAGAGGAGCTCTGGGTGGTGAAACACCCGTGGACACGAGCTGATGAACAGAGCCATCCCCACGCGTGACCTGCGAGGGCCTGGCCCGCCCGCGAGACGGGCCCAGTCACCGGCACTGGTCGGTGGTGGCGATGCTGGTCTGATCCTGGAGGAAGGCACGTCAGGTGCGGAGGGCCGGAGCTTGGCCGCGCGGTTGAAGCGCGCAATCCTGTGTCCATGGCATTAAACGCGGCCCCTGGGTCCCTTCCGCGCCGCCTCTGTCCCTTCTCGCGGCTGCTGGGCCGGGGCCTTCCCCGGGAGCCGCGGGGCTCGGGACGCCGCGCTTCCGTCGGGGCGGGGCGGGGCTACAAGAAGCTCCTCCTCCCCATGTGCTGCGCATGCGCAGGGCGCGAGTTCCGGTCCGAGCGCTGCCGGCTCGTGTCCCCGGGTCCCGCCGCGATGGTGAGTGCCCGCGTGACGTCACGGGCCGCGGCCGCGTCTCCGGGGCGATGCGGGGTCCCCCCCCCCGTGCCCGGGCGGCTCCGGGTGACATTGGGGCTTCGGGCTGAGTGTGACGCGGGCGGGCGCTGGGCTGTTGTAGCAGAGCCCGGCTCTGCGGGGTGAAGAGGAAGCGCAGCCCGGCCGGGGGCAGCAGCGTCGGGTCACGGGGCGAGGGGCAGGCCCCGGGGTGCGTGATCCCACTCGAGCTGGAGCCTGTAACGGAGCAGACGGGGGTGGGGGGGGCGCAAGCGCCACCGCCCTCTTTGGGCAGGTGCCGTGTTGCGGCGGCCGTGGCCGTGGCCGAGGGGTGGAGCCGGCCCCGCGTGTTCTTGTTGAATTTCCTGCAGGCCTTTGCCCGGTGCTGGCCTTGGTTCCCTCTCTGTAAGGCCCGGGGCACGTGGCATGTGACAAGAGGTGATTAACTGTTTAAGGGCATCTCAAGGCGTGATCCAGACAGCGTTCGTCCAAGTTGCAGGGCAGGATCCACTTGCTTGGCCTTTATTTTCCTGTTTGCAACCTTCCCTGTTCACTGGAGCGACCCACCCCCAGTATCATGGACTTTCTGCTCTGCCAGCCCCGAGTCCCTGGGACACGGGCCGTGGAGGCGGCTCCAGGGCTCGGGGGCTGCCTGCTCACAAGTCGGTCGCATCCCACTGTACTCGCTGTGTGTTTTACATCTACCCAGTGCTCTCAACACGGGTGATAACTACTACTGCCAATGAGCTCGACATGCGCCCCGTGTACTTTTGAATTTCCATCGTCCCTGGGATGCTGTGCACGGTCTTCGGTTCTGTAGATACAGCTTTTGCTTCCTGAAGCTTCACGTTCTTGCTCCTAAGAAGACCATCCCCCCGTTATTGCTCAGCCCAGCTCTTCCGTGGAGATGCTCCTGCCACCCACAAGCAGGAATCTACAGGGAAGGGAAAAGGGAAGACACAGCACCTGTCCAAGGCCCTTTTCACATCCTAGAAAGGGTAAAAGAGGAAAAAAAGTCATTCTGTTACTGGGTGAAACCACCTGCACCAACAGGCAGTGAGTTTACGACTTTTCTATTCCATATGCATCACTTTTTTTGGTGTGAGAAAAATCCCTAAGTCTGCCTTTGCCTGGTGCACTTGAATGCAGTCGAAGTGGGGAGTGGACCATTTCTCTGTTCTCCTCTGTCTCAGCGTTATATTGCTCAGGATATCTTGTCTTGTTCATCTCTTGTTTAATAACTTGATGCGTCTCTCAAATCAGAATTTCCTCCCAGTACAAACTGGCAGATCTCCAGACTGATGGAGGCTCTTGCCTGGGACTTGGTTCAGTTTCCACCGGTTCTGGGATCAAGGCAGAGGGGCTGCTTGGAGCCAGAAGGCAGCAGCAGTGAGGGGGAGGATCAGCAGCACAGACTCGCCTTCAGCAGGTGGCTGCAGGCTTCCCTCCTCTGTCTCCGAGATCAGCTTGCACAGAGAGGAGCTTTGCTTGGAGAGTTGGGCTATATTCTCCTGGTGGCTCCTCTGAGTCTCCTGCTCTTCCCTCTAGTTCCTGCAGAAGCAGCTGCTCTTTCTCGCACTTGGACTTAATTCTCCCTCTCTGCTCTGCTTTGTCCTTTCAGAACAAGCAGCAAAACCAAGAGAGTTGTGATCCTTAGTTTCACCTTTTCACTGGCAGACAGGAGATGAAGTCGCTGCATACTGTTCTTGTCCTCTGTCAGCTAGAGGTGCATTGATATATTGGTGGCATATTAGATCGGCACCAACAAAAGGAAAATTAATGTTATTGACCATTGGCTTTTTTTTTTTTTTTTTTTTTACCCGTGTAACCAATACTGTTGCCTCTGGGGGGCATGTTCCCGCCCAGATTTCTGGGGGTGGTGAAGACAGGCTGGTCATTGTGGTCTTGGCCAGGAGCTGTGCTGGCATCTTCCTGGCATGGGGGGCTGGGAGAGGTAGCTATGGGGAATTTTGGGGTAACTTTAGCCCCACAACCCCCACCCTAGCATCACCCCTGCTTGGGACACTCTGCTGTGCTGCCTTTCCTTTGCGCAGCCATCGCAAGCGGGTAAGAATGGAAGAAGCATTTAATGCAGGGAACTTCAAGCCGGCATTGGCCAAAGGAGATGATGGGGAGCATCCCAGAAGAACACCCCCATCACCCACAGGAACTCTTGCACACAGGAGTCAGGCCTGCCTGCCAGTGTGTTTTGTTCTCTTCTAGGATGGGGAAAGTGACTACTGCTTAACTGGCAGCCTGAGAGTCAGGACATGTATACTCACAATGTATTTCAAGATGCGCAGTTGGAAGGAAATGCAGGGCTGAGGTGTAAGGCCCCTACAACGGGTCCCACCAAACATGAGCTCTGCCTCTGTGAGAGCTGCCCCACCATGGGGAGCTCTGGAGTCCTTGTTCCTGGGTCCAGGTTGGAGGAACAAATACTGCCTCCCCCTTGCCCCAGGAATGGCTGATAGGAAAACTCAGAACTTCATGGGGAGACGCTAGGTGTGTGGGGGGTGGGGAACAGCACCGGGGACCCAGGACAGGGTAACCCAGTGTGCCGGGTGACCTCAGACGGGGCTGTACAGTAGTCCTCTCTGGCACAGTGATGCTCAGTGTGATACAGAGCCTGAAGGTTTTATAGAGCTCCATAAAGAAACTCACAGGAACGGAAATACCAGCAGGATCCTAACTCTCTGGCGTGGGGCCCATAAGCCCCTTGGGATGGCTTGGAAGGACAAAGACACGGGCTTGGGGCTGTGCAAAAAATGCTGTAGCCTTGGGAGCAAACATTCCTCCAGCTTGGAAAGAGTGACAAAAGTCAGGAAAGATCAGTTCTCTCCTCTGGACTAGCAGTACCAAAGCTGCACCTCTGCTGGGAGACAGTGATGAAGGGCTTAGCCTGCCTGCTTTAAAGAAACCCTCAGTATGGGCGCAGCCCTCCCTAGAACGCTGTATCCATGTACACCTTGTGTTATTGCAGCACCTAAGGGGACAAAGCTTGGCAGCTGCCCCCACCTGTCACTGGCAGCCCTGCATTGAGAACGGGCTCTTAAGGAAAGAAAACCTGGCACCTGCCTTCCACACCATGATGCTCTCCTTCTTGGACTCCATTGCCAGGGCTCTCTCCAACTCTTTCTTCAGAGGATCCAGGACTTCCTGGAGTTTTTCACTTGGCAGGAGAATTGTCACATCCTTGTTCCTGACATTGGCCCATGTCAGGGGTGATTTGATACAGAACCATAAACATATTTTGAATGCAAGCAGCAGAATGAGTCCTCCAGCATCCTGCAGCCCTGGGACTTGCACAGGTTTGACGGAACAGCTCGTTCAGAAAATGTGCTATTTTTTCCAGTGGGGTTTTACACTGATGCCCACCTCCTGAAGTACAAGCTCCTACCAGGCAGAACTTGATCTGTGACCACAGAATCTGTAGTGAAGTTCATGGGATCTCTGGATCCTGTCCCTTTTTGGGAGAACAGGAACTCTGCTTGGATGCACTGTTTCTTACGGAGTTTGGGGCCACTTTCTCAATTGGATTCAGTTTAGGCAGGAAGCGGGAGCAAAGAGGGATGGGATCAGTTTTGGACATCCCTCTCTCTGCAACAGATGCTCTGTGTCTGTCACCTGCTCTGCCCCGGCGAGACTGGGGAAGCCGAGCAGGTCCCTGGCGGCAGTAGCAGCAGCAGCCCTGCTGGATGCTGCTGCTGTACAGGCCAGGCCCTTCTGCCCACAAAGGGCTGGGCACAATTAATTGGTGAGCGCCGTGGGCTGGATGAATGTGCCTGGCAGGCTGGATTGGGCCCACAGGCCGTATTTTGCCCGCCCCTGCCTTACAGGGTGGGTGACACTGGCAGGCTGGTACTGAAAAATCAAGCTTCAGGTCAAGCAGAAATCTGCCCAGGCTTGTTCAGGAGAGTCCCTCGGTGATGGTGACGTGTTTTGTGGTGACCCAAGGTGGGTTTTGCCCCATAATCCCAGTCTAAAAGCAGCTTCTTATGTGTAACAATGTCAATGGCGCGTGGGGCTGGGGGCTGGCAGTTGGCAGGCTGGCACGTGAAAACCAAGCTTCAGGCTGGGAAACGCTGTCCCAGGCTTTGTCACGGGACTCTTCTGGCGGTGGTGACACGTCTTCTGGAGTGACCCAAAAAGGATTTTGCCTGATGATCCCATCCACAACTCAGCTCCATATTCGGGGCAATGTATTTATTACACAGGCACGGGGGGCTGTCAGTTGTCTGGTGGGCACTCAGTACTGACTGAGCTCCGTGTCGGGCAGGACTCTGCCCAGTCTTTTTTAGGGAGAATCTCCTGCTGGCAGAAGCATGTTTTGTGGTGATCCAAAGAGGGGCTTGCCCCATACTCCCAGCCCAACATAAAATCCTCGTATTGAGCAATGTACCTTGCATGCAGGCATTGAGGGGTGTATGGCAGGTAGCAGGTCGGCACTTGGACTGAGCGTGGAGATCACGGAGGCCGGCCACCATTTTCGTGGGCTGATAGTGGCCCTCTCCCCCCCACTGTGCCTTTAGCCAAGGGGTCCCAGTAGCCCCACCCCTTGCCACTGATTGGTTGCTAGGGCTGTCCATCATGCAGCCCTGCTCTTTGCTGCAGATTAGCGGAGCAGGGCAAGCACCACAGGGGCAAGCAAGTGGGCAGCCTTCTCGGCCAGCCAGCAGTGAGTGGCGGGGGACACTGCTATCCTAGGCTCCTCTTCCGGCTGGTAGCCCCCTTACCCCTGGCTGCAGTGCCATGAGGATTGCTGTGGGTAGGGGACCGTCTGGCCCTCACTGGGCGGGACAGTCCCGAAATGTCACATTGAGTCCTGGTCTGGAGCTGAATTACTCCCAGACAAGTTTTTCTCCCCAGGCCACACAGGCAGGCAGTTTGAAATTTGGAGACCAAACCCTAGCATGTAGGCTGGTGTGCCCCAAAACAGTGAATGGTGAGAGCAGGCCACTTGCTGCGAGCAGGGGGTCTCCCACAACCCTGGGGGGAGGGGGAGGACCGGACGGATGGATGGACGGACGGACACAGAACTGACTGGGAATTTTGCAACTGAAGTGTTCCTGGGACCTCAAATGTGTGTGGGCTGGTGAACAAAGCAAGTAAAGTGCCTGGCCTGCCAAATGCAAGTCATAGCTAAGCAGGCTTTTGCCAATTTGGGGAGAGAGCCCCAGCATGTATTGTTGGGTGCATGTGGTAAGGGAAGGGTAGCTCCTGGTAATTGCCTTTGGCACACAGAGAAGTAATACAGGAATGGGGATCTGGTTGTAGGAAAACGTGGTGCTCGGAAGGATAGATAAAGTAACTTGGACATAAACACATAAGTAAAGCTGTATCAAGGTCCCCAACCAAGCCATGGGTCAGCACACCCAAAACCAGCAGAGTTAGGGCTTGTCAATCCCTATCCACATCAGCTCCTGTTACATGTAAATGGTGTGTTCCTGTGCAAATGGACCACTTTTGCAGCCTTTGGGTTTCAGGGACAGCCAGAATTGTCTCTGTGCACTGCTTGCCAAATATAGATTATGGCTTAATTCATTTCTAATGGAGTAAGTAAAAAGAACAGGATAACATAGCCAGGTCTACAAGAGTTGTATTGCAGAACTTGGCTTCAAGAAGAGGAAATGCTTATTGAACCGGGTTGGCGTTTGTTCAACCTCCTGCAGACCATGCTCGGATGTTTGCCTCAATGCCAATGCACAGGCTGATGAAAGAACCGTGCGAGGTACTGCAGTCTTTTGAAGAACTGAATTTAGGGATTATGAGACTTTAATAGGGTTCCCATATTTCCTAAAAAGATGACAGGTGTTGTGCAGGAGGGTGTGGGGATATGATGGGGGGGGTGGGGGGGGAGTGAAATGCTGGTGCCCTGCCCATTCTGTTGCCCCGGACTGCCAAGCCACAGCCTCCACCCCAGCCCTGCTGCTGCCCCTCACTCCTGACTCACTGACCCCAACTCTGCCAGTGCCCCTCACTCCCAAACTGCAGTGCTGTGCCCCTTACTCCCAACTCGTAACCCCTTGCCTCCTCAGCCCTGCCAGAGGGGTCCCAGCTTTCCCAGTCCTGACCAGGCTGGAACATGATGACTCTGATTCACGCAAGCGATGGCAGAGCATGTCCAGCCCCAGCATGGACTGGAGGGAAGAGGAGGCGAAGCTTGTGGCACCCCTTGCCCGAGGATAGAGCTGCAGTGCCCTGCCAGGCATCCTGGCCAGGCCCCTGCCCCCACCCCGTGGCTCCTGGCCGCTCAGCCCCTGTGAGCACAGGTGCCTGGCCATAGAGTTCCCCCTTTCCCCCCACTGGAGGGGCAGGCAACCCTCCCCGCTGCCCTGACCAGATGTCTGGGATTTTGCTGTGCTTCTGGCATGGTGGGAGCAAGGGGAGGGTAATCAGAGGCAGCAGGGAGCACCACGTGGGTCTGCCCATGCCTTGGCAGCTGCAGGCAGGTATGTCTGTGCTCCCTGCTGCCTCTGATCGCCCTCCCCCTGCTCCCACCAGTGGAGCAAAGCAAAATCCTGGACGTTTGGTCAAATTTAAACAACTCACCTGGATGGAGATCAGAGGGTTCAACAAGAGGACATGTGCAAGAAAACCTGGACCTATAGTAAC
This sequence comes from Alligator mississippiensis, assembly GCF_030867095.1. Classification (NCBI taxonomy): domain Eukaryota; kingdom Metazoa; phylum Chordata; order Crocodylia; family Alligatoridae; genus Alligator; species Alligator mississippiensis. Next base: position 57,715,301 of record NC_081834.1, read on the forward strand.
CGTAGACTATAGCAACTTTCTGGCCAGACCTTAATAGCAACGATCACCAGATCTGGACACAAGAAAGCAGCTCTGACTGGTGGGAACATGTTGTTGACTTGGGTCACATCAGTGGGTAGAGACATTGAGCAGGGGCACCTTCTTTCACACTTGTTAGTATGCTGTCACTGCACATCGAGCACCAGACAACTGTCAGGTGGAAGCCCATCACCCCAAAGAAGCGTGTTTTCATGATGGCCATGACAGTGGCCACTCCAACAAGCCTGCGCTACGTGGCAAATCAGTTCGGCATGGCTCCCTGTACAGCAGGGGTGGCAGTAAGAGAGGTCTGTGAGCTGCTGCAGGAGCTTGCAGCAAACAAATTCATCTCCTCCAGTAACTCCAGGAAGGTGGTGGAAGGATTCAAGGCAGTGGGCTTCCCAAACTGCATGGGAGCACTGGACAGCACACACATTCCCGTCCTGTCACTGTGCTGGAACAACTAATTGTTCATCAACAGGAAGGGATTTCCTTCACTCGTTCTCCAAGCTGTAGTAAATCTTCCTTGGTGATCCACTAACATTTGCACAGGATGGGCAGGAAGCGCCCATGATGCACATGTCTTTTGAAACTCACTGCTGCCTGGGATGGTGGAGAAGGGCCAAGATGCCCCAGGACTGGAGGAGGTTATCATCTGGGGTGTTTCAGTGCCACCCGTCATAATTGCTGACATGGCTTATCTACTCCTGCCCTGGCTCATGAAGTCGTATGAGGAGCAAGTGACTGACCCACAAAAACAGACCTTCAACTACTGCCTAAGCAAGTGCTGCATGACTGTAGAATGTGCCTTTGGGTGCCTGAATGCCCAGTGGAGGTTGCTGAACTATAGGGTGGAGATAGAGCCAGAGAATATCACCGCTTTCATAGTGGCAGCCTGCGTGCTGCACAATATTTGTGAAACATGGGGTGAAATTTTCAGTGGGTCTTGGGCCCAAGAATTGAGGGAAGTGAGAGCAGCTGCCCAGTGGTGACGCATGGGGGAGCACGTGCACCCCTGAGAGTGCTGGTGCACTCCCTGTCAGGCCGCACTCCGTGTTTAGGCGATGGACAGGGGGCAGGCGGGAACAGCACTGCCCCCCCTGTAAGCGCCAGCTGGGGAGCGGGGCTGTCAGCAGAAGCGGCCATGCCACTTCTGGAAGTGGCCGCAGGACTTCCGGAAGCAGAGCAGCTGCTTTTTGGTGAGTGAGATCAACCATGGGGTGACTGCCACCCCCCCTTCCCTCCCCTGGTCACTGACTGGTGTCAGGGGAGGTATGTGCCCCCCTTGACTCAAGAGGCACCAGTTGCCCATGGAGCTGCCAGATCTGGACTGAGTCAAGCAGGACAAGGAGGGGGATTAGACAGTCAAGTAAACAGTGGTAGGGCAGCTGTGGTGAGAAATTGCCTGGCGGCACGTGTAAGGGCTGCTCAGGTGGGTGAAGGTGCTCTGTAAAACTGGTAGGCTTCGTGCTCCTGTGTACCTGCATGGGTTTTTTTAAATTTTATTTCATATAACTTTTGAATTCAATAATGGGTTTCTGATAAATGGTTTGGATACCTTTGGTAATGGGATCTGGTGGTTGAGGTGTTAGTGGTTGTGCTTGGAATGGGGCGGGGTCTGGGATGGGAAAGGAAGAAGACATCCTCAATGCAGGATGGAGGGGTGCTTGGGTGCTGTGGGTGCAATATACAGGGGATGGGTCTGGGGTGCTCAGTCAGGCGCCTGAAGGAGAAAGGAATTTTAAGCAAAAGGCCATGGGAGGCCTGAAGATTGGAGCTAGAGCAGTGGTGGGTGGAAGGTGGTGGGGCTTGGGGACAAGTGTGTGGGGGGGGGGGGGGGGGGGGGGACTGCAAGGACTGAAACACATACAGGTACTGCATCAAAAAAATTACCAGGTATCTCTCTAGCCTGCCCAAGTGTCAAACCAGGGTTTCATAAGTAAAAGGTCTAAAATACAAGAAAAAGGGTTTAGGTTGGCACAGTGCGGGTGAGTGGCAGAAATCAGTAGTGGCATCAGATTTCGGGACACAGTACAGAGAAGAAAAAAAAAAAAAGGTGCCTGATTAGCGCCACAACAGTTTGGACATGGAAGGGCTACGGTCATCGCTGTGATAAGCAGGTCAGGTTGTCAGCAGGCAGGCAGGGTTCAGCCAAAACAATTTCTGGACAGGAGGAGCAGACCAGACTGTGGTCTGGGAAAATAGAAGTGGTTAGTCCTGTATTCAGTCTGCCTCCACCCAAGAGGCAGGTAATCAAAGCAGGGGATCAGAGTAATGTGAACTGCAGGAAGCCAGAATTGGCATGCAAATAACCTAACTGTGAAAATGCTGATGGGACAATGGCACAGTCAGATTTAACTTCCCCCCACCAAAAAGGACCATAATCTGGCTTGGACAGAAAAGTTTAAAAAAACAAAACAAAACAAAAAAAAAAAAAAACCCAAACCCAAAAGTGACTGTTATAAAATTGCTGCTGTACCCCAAAATTGGCCAAGCCAGCATATTTCTTGGGATGAGCACCTGGAAAATGCTTTACAAATCTGCAGAAAATTTGTGCCAATGAGAGAACGCCACACATGGACCACGGGGTCCAAGCCCTCCACTTCCTGACGGCTGCCTGCTGGCTGCTGTGCAGGGGGTGGTGTTTATGGAACTGCAACCAAAAGCTAACCAGTCTCACTCCATGTCCCCAAAATTGACAAGGCTAGTACGTTTTTTGGGTAGAGCACCTGAAAATGCATCGTTGAGTGGCAGAAAATTGGGGCAGTAGGAGCAGTCTAACCCAAAGGCCACCCCCCCTCCCCCCCCAGAAAAAAAAACTAAACCAATCACAAATTTCATTCCTAACCTGCCCCCTGCTGTGATTTAGTAGTAGAAGATCGGGATGGTTAAAACTGTTATGATGTGTCTAGCGTTTTTTACTAGTTATAGTACATTAACGAATTTTGAGTGTTATACATGTTACGTGCAAAATAGTAACGGAAATCATTGTAGTACATTGTGAAAATGAAATAAACCCGGAGATTATCTTTAGCTAGAAAAAGCCAACATTGTGTGCAGGCACCCACAGTGCCCAGGCTGGGGGCGGGCAGCGCTGGCGCAAGAACTGAGCTTGGTGCGGGACAGGGCCCTGCTCAGACTTGTTCAGAGCATGCCGTGGCGGTAAAGACATGTGGTTTGGGGCAACCTGGAGAGGATTTGACCCCAGAAACCCAGCTGCAGATCAGGTCTTTTTGGTGCTGTGTCCTTGAGGCATGATGCTATTTTAGGTTGTCATAAGCAAATAGATCGTTTTGGTGCCACCTGGATTCTTTGGCTGCTGTACTTTGCTGCTAACAACCTTCAGCTGCGTAAAGACTGGGTCTGGGAAAGGGACCAGGACCTGGAAGTAAAGGACCAGCTTCAGCCTTGTGCTCGGGGTGGTGGGGGGGCTGTGTGCCTGCCCCAGGCTGAGCCCTGCCATTTTTTCCCCTCCACAGCTTTTCTACTCCTTCTTCAAGTCCCTGGTGGGCAAAGATGTGGTGGTGGAGCTGAAAAACGACCTCAGGTGAGCGGGTGCCTACTTTAGGCCTGGGGGGTGCCTTGGTTTCTGGGCTCCCAACTCCCCCCTCCCCTCCAGGCTTTCCCCACCTAGAGCAGAGGGAGAACCCAGAGCTGGGAGAGAACCCAGGTGCCCAGGTGTTTGGGCTCCCAAGTACTACCCCCTCCACACCTCACTCGGCTCCCGGAGCAGCAAAAGAACCCAGGTGTCCGGGCTTCCAGCCCCCTGCTCTAATGCATCTGCCCCCATCTCCAGCCAAGTGCTGGGAGAGAACCCAGGTATCTGGGCTCCCAACTCCCTCTGCTCCCCAACCAGACTCCACTCTCCCCCCACAGCACGGAGAGAACCCGAGCATCGGGGCTCCCCCTGCCCCACGAACTAACCCCCTCCTCTATTGCAGCATTTGTGGGACACTCCACTCCGTAGACCAGGTAGGACCTCTTCTCCCCCCCATGCCCCTCAATGATTCAGTCCCTTTAAAGGGCCACCCCTCCCCCCCAAGCTGCTCTGCAGCCAGCTAGGAGGCTCCAGGCCTCTACCTCACAGCACTAGGTTCAGGGCCTGTCTCTCTGTCTGTCTGTTCTTCCCACCCCCTCCCAGTACCTGAACATCAAGCTGACAGACATCAGTGTGACAGACCCTGAGAAGTACCCACACATGGTAATGGCCAGTGGGGGGACACAGGGGTTAGGCTTGGGTGTGTGTGGGAGGGCTGGGTTTGGGGGGTGTGGGGAGGCCAGGCTTGGGGCAGGGGGGTGAATTGAGGGGACTGGAGACTGGGGTTTAAGGGGCTTGGAGGTGTGTGTGGGGGGCAGGCTATGGAGGGGCTTGGAGGTTGCAGGGGTCTGGGGGTATATGGGGAGGCCAGGCTCTGGGAGGGTGCTGGTGGCTGGGAGTGTGGGGGGAGGCCAGGTCCTGGGGTGGGGACTGGCTTGGGTGGGGCTTGATGATATTGTGAGGGGCTGTCTCACTGGCTGTGGGGGGTCCTAGCTTGTGGCTGGAGCACCCTGGGGGAGGTGGAGAGTCCCCCAGCTGTGGACACTGACCCTCCTGCTCCCCCCCTCCCCCCAGCTGTCAGTGAAGAACTGCTTCATCCGGGGCTCAGTGGTCCGGTACGTGCAGCTGCCAGCCGACGAGGTGGACACACAGCTGCTGCAGGATGCCGCGCGCAAGGAGGCGCTCCAGCAGAAGCAGTGACCTGCCCCCCCCGGATGCCTGGGTTCCTGCCTCAGACCTGAGCAGAGCTGGAGCCCACGTCCAGACCTCCCCACACCCCTGTGTTCCTGTCCTGCCCCCCCCCCCCCCCCCCCCCCCCCCCACACCTGGGCTAATAGCTCAGAGGTGCCTGGCTCCTGCACTGTCTTGAGCAGCGCTGGAGCCTACATCTAGATCCCCAGACACCTGGGTTCGTGCCCTTCCGCACACCTGGATCCCTGTCCTAGTCTTGAGCAGCGCTGGAGCCAACATCTACCTCCCCGGACACCTGGGTTCCTGCTCCGGTCCTGAGCAGAACTGGAGCCATATCTAGGTCCCTGGGTGCCTGGGTTCTTCCCCCCTGCAACTACTGGGGGGGTTCCTCTTACGGGACCCCATCCCTTTTTTTCACCACACTCCTGAAGGCCCCTATTTTAGCCTGATCTTTTGTTGCACTGAGTTTTCTACCCCTCCTTTTGGTTCTTTTAAGGCAGGGTATCTAGTCTCCCTGCCCCCTATGGGATAGAGTCGAGGGTCCTGGAGGGGGAGGGGGTTCCAGCACCTGGGGGGCAAATAATCACATGGGGGCATCTTTGGGGCCTTGTCTGTGCATAGACTTGGCAGTGGGGTATTAAATTTGGGTGTCTTCAACCTTTGATTTGTATCAAGGCTTGTCTGGGTCTATGGGGCGGGGAGGGGGGTACTGGCCATGGTCCTGGACATCTGGGTTCCTGGAGCTCCCCCAGGGCCTCGCAGCTAGGAGGGACTGGAATGGGGGGGGGCTCTAGGCTCTAAGCTATGAAGCTGAAAAAGGGGTGGTGGTTACAATGGACTAGTCTATCTGACTTGCAGGGGGAGTGGAATGGACTAGTTTATGTAGAATGGTCTAGTCTACTTTAGATGGTTGGGGGGAGGGTAGAGTGGACTGGTCCACCTGGCTTGGATTGTAGGGGGTGGACTGGACTAGTTCTAGCTTGGCCTGCAGGGCCTACGGTGGACTAGTCCATTTGGCTTCTGGGGTAGAAGGGTTCTAATCTAGTTTAGACTACAAGGGCGTAAAGTGGACTAATCCATTTAGCTTTGTAGGGGTTAGAATGGACTAATTCAAATAGTTAGGATTGCATGGGGGTTTGGAATAGACTAGTCCATCTAGCTTGGCAGGCAGGGGGTAGAATGGACTACTCCATTTAGCTTTGTAGGGGGGTAGAAAGGACTAGTCCAACCGGCTTGGACTGCAGGGGGGAGTGGAGTAGCTCATTTGCCTTGGTTTGTAGGGGGAAGCGTAGGTTGATCTATCTTGCTTGAAGGGGGGGGAAATGGTGTTTAGACTGCTCCATTAGGCCTACCTCCTAGGGGGAGGAGTTCAGCCGGACTGATCCACCCGGAAGAGACTGGCGAGGGGGAACTTGGGGGTTTCTCCCCCCACCCCCCTGCCCCACAGCAGCCAGCCCTAGGGCCTGTTTAGCCTCATCAAGAATCCCCTGTGCCACACTGGGCTGCCTGGGGGTGGGAATGGACCAGCCCATCTGGCCTGGTCCATTCCCCAAGCTGGGGTGAGGGGTGTCTCCATCCCACCAGGGCTGGTGGTGGTCCCCTCTGCTCTGGTTTTATGCTCCCACATCTCAATAAAAGTGTTTTGTAGCATCCAGTCTCCCCTCTTCTTTCCTATCCCGGGTTGCGGCCCAGCTGCCCGGGTTCTCTGTTCAGTCCAGGGGTGGCCTGGGGTTAAAGCGGGAACCGGGACGCCTGGGTTCTCCGTTTATTTCGGGAGGGGTGTGGGCACCGCACACCCCTCCTGTTCTCTCTGCATTTTAGGGGCGGGCAGAATCCCGCCGGCCAGGCACTCCCGTCTAGCCCGCGGGGCCCGGCTGTGGCCTGGAAGGCCGGGGGCCCTCGCTGCCCCTCCGAAAGCCGGCGTGCATGCCGCAGCGCGGCTCTGCTCGCTGAGCACCGAGCACCCACTCGGCCCACCTGACCCGACCCGCCGCGGCCCCGAGCCAGGGGCTGCTAGAGACGAGCGGCTTCTGCCTGGCACAGGCTTTTGCTGGCCACCCCACGGCAGCTGCACCAGGCCGGGAGCCAGGGAGTTTGCACCGCGCGATGCTGCGGGGCAGTCAGCTCCCTTGTAGACGGGCCGCTGGCTCTCGCACCGGGGAGGGAGCGGGGTGGGTGTGGGGACTACAGAAGGGAGGGACACCTGGGCTCTCTGGGACCCTCCCAAAGGAGCCAGGTGTCCCTCCCAGCCCCCCTTCTCTAATGCCCCATTCCCGCAGAGACCAGCCCAGTGTCACGTGGGGAGTGGGGCCTGGGGGTGACAACAGGGGCTGGGGCCAGGACAGCCGGGCTCTGCCCCCGGCTCTACGCAGCCCCCGGCCCGCAGAGGAGCGCCCGTGAACCCAGGCGCCCAGGGGGCGCTATGACACTCTATGAACCTGCCCAAGTGCACGGCCTGCGCTGTGGCCGCTCTATCCACCCCAGCACCTTTATGCCTCCACGCAGCTTCCTTTCTACAAGGCCCCGTTTTGCGAGTATCCTAGCTAGTGCCTGTCCAACTAGATAAACAAAGCCACGCCCGCATTCATGCTAAAGAGGGGCACGGCTAAACCCGACCACGCCCCTCCAGCTGCCTAGTGAAGGCGGAGGGGGCGGGGCTGCGTGGCGCGGCTCAGGCAGTGCTGTGGTCAGCCCCAAGTGGGTCCTTGGAGTGTAGAGCGAGGCCGGGCGGCACACGTGGGGCTCTGGGAGGTAAGAAGGGGGCGGGGGGAGTGGTGGCAGGACCCCCTGTAATCCCCCACCCCCCAGAGCGTTGGAAGGACCCCCTGCAATCTTCTCCCCCAGAATTGTGGTAGGACCCTCTTTAATGCCCCCCCGCCCCTCCCAGAATTATGGTACGACTCACTATTATCCCCCTCCCGGATTATGGTGGGACCTGCTGTCATTTCTCCGTCTCCCCCGGGAATTATGGTAGAGCCCCTGGACCCCCCCCCCCAACTACCCAGAACCCACTATAATTCCATCCTCCAAATTATGGTAGGTCCTCCTGTCACTCCCTCTCTTGAACTGTGGTAGGACCCAGTATCCCCCCCCCCGAATTGTGGTAGCACCCCTTGTCATTCCCCACCTATTCCCAGAAGTATGGTACAACTCACTGTTAATCCCCCCTCATTCCTAGAATTATGGTATGATCCACTAACCCTCCCCCCCCCCCCCAAGATATAGTAGGGCCTACTGTCATCCTTCACCCTTCCCCACCAGTCAAGGTAGGACTCACTTATCTCCCCTCCCCCCCGAATTATGGTAGGAGTCTCTGCCATTCCTCTCCCTTCCATACAGTGTTGGGAGGACTCACTATAGCACCCCCCTGCACAGTTATGGTGAAACCACATATAATTCCCCTCCCTGCAAAATTATGGTATGACCCACTGTAAACCCCTCAGAATTAGCATAGGACTTACTGTAATCCCCACCCCCACCCAAGAATTATGATAGAACCCCATATAATCCCTCTCTCACCCCTGAATTATGGCGGGGCCCCTGGCCTTCCCCCCAATGATAATACAACCCACTAATAATACCATCCCCAGAATTACGGTAGGGCCCTCATATTCTTCTTCCTTTCCCCTAGAATTGTGGTACAACCCACTATAGCCCCTCAGAATTATGGCAGGATCCCATATAGTTTCATAGTTGGTAGGGTCGGAAGGGACCTGAGCAGATCATCAAGTCCGACCCCCTGCCATGGCAGGAAAGAGCACTGGGGTCAAACGACCCTGGCTAGGTGGCTGTCTAGCCTCCTTTTGAAGACCCCCAGGGTAGGAGCGTTCCAGATCCTATCTGCCCTGACAGTGAAGTGGTGCCTCCTGATATCTAATCTGAATCTACTCTCCATTAACTTATGGCCATTGTTCCTTGTTACTGCCGGTAGTGCTCGGGAGAACAGGGACTCTTCCATTGCCTGCTGGTCTCCGTTTGCAAGTTTGTAGGTGGCCACCAGATCCCCTCTCAGCATTCTCTTGAGGCTGAACAGGTTCAGGTCCCGTAGCCTCTGCTTGTAGGGCCTGCCCTGCTGCCCCCTGACCATGGTGGTGGCCCTCCTTTGGACCCTCTTGATCCTAGCCACATCCCTCCTGAAGTGCAGTGCCCAGAACTGGACGCAGTACTCCAGCTGCGGCCTGACCAGTGTTGCATAGAGGGGGAGGATCACCTTGGCCCTGCTTGAGATGCATCTGTGGATGCATGACAAGGTGCGGTTAGCCTTCCTGACCACATCCTCACATTGTCGGCCCATGTTCACCTTGGAGTCTATAATGACACCAAGATCCTTTTCTGCCTCTGTGCTTTCAAGAAGAGAGTTCCCCAGCCTGTAGGTATGCTGCTGGTTCTTCCTCCCCAGGTGCAGTACCTTGCAGCTTTTGTTAGACTGCAATAGAGAAGGAAGAACTAACAGAGAGATGCACCAAGAGGAGCAGCATGTCAAAGTTACAGGCTAGGAAAATAATGTTTACATCAGCTTTCTGGATGGATGTGAACAGAGCAAGGCTGCTTGCATCAAAAACAGTACAAAAAAGATGCAAATATATAATATAATCTCCCTACTCCACCAAGATTATGATAGGATCCCTTGTCATTCCTCCCTTCCCCCCCAGAATTGTGGTATGACCCACTATAATTTCCCCCTCCCCCCAGAATTATGGTACCCCCCAATTATGGTATGACCCACTCTAACCCTCCCCCAGGATTATGATAGGACCACTTTGTAATTCCCTCCTCGCCTTCCCCCAAATGATGATACGACTCACTATAATCCTCCTCCCCTCTAGTTACAGTAGGACCCCCTGTAATTCCACCCTCCCCTTCCAGAATTATGGTAGGACCTCCCTACTCCCTAGATTTATGGTACAACCCACTATAATTCCCTCCCTCCTCCCCAGATTACAGTAGGACCCACTGTTATAGGGGGCATGACTGGACACCTGGGTCCCTTTTGGTGGAGGGTGTCCATGGGATCGCATCAGCTGGGACACAGGTTCCTAGGAGCAGGGGTGGCGTTGGGGATCAGGGAGGGGGATCAGAGCAGGGTGGGGAGCTGACAGCCTGACTGTCTGTGTTCTCTGCCGCTGGGAATGGGGAGCTGCTGGATTGGAGTTGGGAGCCTGGACCCCTGGGTGGGCCCCAGGAGCTCCAGTGGGTTACAGCAGGGGGTGCTGGCAGCCTGGATGCTTGGGTTCTCACCCCCTTTCTTTCTCCCCTGTCCCAGGCCTGGACATGGCCACGCTGTTTGTGTCCCCCTGTGCCGAAGATGTGGCCAGCCGGCAGGCGCTGGTGGTATCGCGCTTTGCCCCCTGTCCACCCCGTGTGGTGCCTGTGCCCGATCTGACACCTCCTGGTCCCTTTGCCCTGCCCCGGCTGCCAGCATTGGAGGATCCAGGGGGGCTGCGTGTGACCGGAGCCACCGCTGTCACCTTCCTGCTGGCCCCCCCAACCCTGCGTGGCTGTGGCCTGGCCCAGGCCACTCTAGTGCGCCAGTGGGTGGCCTATGCCCAAGCTGATGTGGCCCCTGCTGCCACCGCTGCCTCCCTGCCCCACCTTGGCCTGGCAGCCCTTGGCCCACAGGTAAGCCTCCATTCTGTGGGAGGGGCGTGGGGGTGGGGGCTGGGAGCAGGAGGCCTTGGGTTCCCTTGGAAGGGGTGTGGGGGGCATGAGAGCAGGGAGGCTGGGAGGCCAGATGTCTGGATTCTCTGGGAGGAGAGCAGGAGCCTTGGCTGCACTTGACCCTGTTCCCCATCCATGTGCAGGTGGTGGAGCGGGCTGAAGCGGAGCTGCGCCGGGTGCTGGGCATCCTGGATGGGCACCTGCGGCTGCGCACGTACCTAGTGGGCGAGGCTGTGACGCTGGCAGACATCGCTGTGGCCTGCACCCTCCTGCTGCCCTACAAATATGTGAGTATCCCCACATCCCAGCGGTGGTGTATCCCATGTCTGTTCCACCCCCCACACTTGAGCTGGTAAGTTTCTTCCTCCTCCATTCGAATATTCCCCCCACTATGCTGGTAGTGGTTTTTCCCATCCCTCTCCTGACCATTCATGGTTTTTTCCTTCCCCATTCAGAATATTGCCTCCTACCACCCTGTTAATGGACCCTTCCATTCCCCCTCCCAACCAGCAATGACTTTTTCCCCTTCAGGAATATTCCCTCCATCACACTGTTAATGGTTCCTTCCATGCCTGCCCCCCCCACTAGTAATGGTTTCTCCCTCCCCCCTCTTGGAATATTCCCTCTCCCAGGTTGTTAATGGTTCCTTCCATTTCCCTCCTCCCCACCAGTAATGGTTTCTTCCTCCCCCACTTGTTGTATTCCTCCCACTACATGTATTGGTTCTTTCCGTTCTTCCCTCCCAACCAACATGGTTTCTTCTTTCCCCATTAAGAAAATTCCCCCCACCACACTGTTAATGGTTTCTTCCCTGTCTAGAATATTCCCCCCATTACACTGGCAATGGTTCCTTCCACCTTCCACCTTCCCCTTCCAACCAGTAATGGTTTCTTCCCCATTCAGTATATTCCCCCCACCATCCTGGTGATGGTTTCTCCCATTCTAAAATGTCCCTGTCTTCATCCTCTGTCTGGTTGATAACGATTCCTTCTGTTTTCTCCGCTCCCCCCATGATGGTTCCTTCCCCATCAGTGTGATGCACACACATTCACATACACGTAATGTGTACATACACATGTAGACACACAGATGTATATGTAATATATATATATACCAAGGCACATATGCCAGTGCACACGTGCATGTACATAGTATATTTGTACGTACACATGTATGCGATAAAGATGTGCCTATACATGTACATGTGACATTATTATGCATGCACACACAATATATGTGTACACACACATTTACGCTATATGCATATACGCACATGTTTATGCAATACGTATATACTCACACCCATACATATGATATTTGTATACACATGTGTGTATGCAGTATATGCATACGCACATGTCTATACTACGTGCATATGCACATGTCTATGCAGTATGTGTATACACATGCATATGTATGACATATGCACATACACATGCGCACAATATATGCATACACACACGTGCAGTATGTGAGTATATGCATGTGTCTGTGTAATATGTTTATACCCATACACGTATGTGTGACATTTGTATGTACATACGTATACTCACAATATATGCATACGCACACACACCTATATTATGTGCATATACGCACATGTCTAATGTGTATAAATACACACGTATGCATGATGTATGCGCACCTACATATGTATGTGTATACATATGTGTGTATGATATATACGTACACCTGTGCAGGTATATAATGTATTAGTATGCGCACCTACATACAATAGGTGTGTACCCACCCCCATGCATGCACCAATTTTATTGCGTGTGTGCACATATGTAATAAACAAGTAGGTGCATGCGTACACGGTGTATACACATGCATACACACATATTTGTACTCTGTGTGCACTTATCTATACCTGCACCAGCACATATTTATAATATATATGATTAATGCATGCACATTGCACATGTGTAACATGTGTGTGCCTGCGCTCACAAGCATATATTATTTAATGGCATGTTCTCATGCTTCACCCTCTTCTACCCCCTGCAACTTGGAATGGTTTTTCCCTATGCCCTCCACTTCAATAATGGTATGCCCTCGTCTTTCTACCCTCTCTCACTACAAATGGTGTCTCCCTATCTCCTCATTCCAATAATGATACTCTCTCACCCCGCCCCCCTACATTTGCTGACAATGGTTTCTCCCTCCCCCCTGCCCCCAAGGTACTGGACTCCTCAAGCCGGGCCACCTACCCCAACGTCACCCGCTGGTTCCTGACCTGCATCCACCAGCCCCAGTTCAAGGATGTACTGGGACCAGTGGAGCTCTGCGCCCAGGGCCTGGGGGGCCCAGACCCCCCGCCGGTCACCCTGGGTAATAAGTATCCCTTTCAGGGGGGGGGGCAGAAAGGGAGGTGGGGAATATACCCCTCTGAGCCTGGGACCCTCCTGCTGGGGGTGGTTGTCCTAGGGTCTTAGCCTGAGTCTTCCCCCCCCACCCCAAAATCAGGGCCTCCAGCCCCGGAGACCCCAGAGCCCCCTCCCAAGAGCGCATCTCAGCTCAAGAAGGAGGCGAAGAAGAAGGAGAAGCTGGAGAAGTTCCTGCAGAAGAAGGAGAAAAGCATCCAGCAGCAGCAGGGCGAGGTGAGATGCAGCTGGCTCTGGGGGGCATCGGGCTGGGTGTAACAGGGACAGGAGCTGTGGCTGGCTCTGGAGGGCAGCAAGTGGGTGTAACAGGGACAGGAGCTGCGGTTGGCTGGCAGGGTGGGGCTGGGTGTAATGGGGACAGGAGCTGCAGCTGGATCTGGGGTGGAGCAGGGATGAGTACAATGGGGACAGGAGCTGCAGCTGGCTCGGGGCAGGGGTCAGGTAAAGACCCTGGGGCAGTTTCCTACCCCCTCTTCTCTACTTGCCCCCCCTTCTGCCATCTTTCCCAGGCCCAGAAGAAGCCGAAAGCTGAGAAGAAGGAGAAGAAGGATCCTGGGGTCATGACCTATGACCTCCCCACTCCCCCTGGAGAAAAGAAAGGTACAGGGGTGGGGCTGGTTGGGGTAGGGAAGGCAGGCCCTGTGCTGGGGTTAGGGTTCTGATTGGCTCCTGTCTGGAGGGCACGTTGTCCCACCCATGTACTCATGTCCTGAGCTGCAGCCTGGCCTCAGCCTGCTCCCACCTGGGAGTCAAGAGGCCTGGTACACTCTGTGTGTGTGTGTGTGTGTGTGTGTGTGTGTGTGTGTGTGTGTGTGTGTGTGTGTGTGTGTGTGTGTGTGTGTGTGTGTGTGTGTGTGTGTGTGTGTGTGTTTCCCCCAGATGCCTGGGTTCTGCGTGTGCTGCAGGTGTCTGGGTTCTCTGGAGGTTGAATTGGCTCGGGTGGGTTATAGCCTGGGTTCTGGGTGTGCATCCCGGACGCCTGGGTTCTGTGTTGCCATGGGGTACAGGCGGGGAGGGAGGGAGACCTCTGCCTTTTGTCAGCCCCATCCATCCCCTGCAGACATCAGCGGCCCCATGCCCGACTCCTACAGCCCACAGTACGTAGAGGCTGCTTGGTACGCCTGGTGGGAGCGCCAGGGCTACTTCAAGCCTGAGTTTGGGGTGAGTCTTGGGGGATTTGCCCCTCCGTGGGGCAGTATGGGGATTAGACATGTTGGGGAGTGGGGAGATCCCCTAGCAGGGGGCCACCATGGTTGGGGGTTAGTTTTACTCCCCACACCTCTCCAGATGGGAGCTCTGAGGAGGGGAGATCAGCAACTCGCCCTGGGGCAGGCGCAGTGTGGGTGATAGGAAAAGCGACAGGTGGTATCTCAAATGACCTGGCTTTTCCCCGCAGCGGACAAGGGTGTCAGAGCCAAACCCCCAGGGGATCTTCATGATGTGCATCCCTCCGCCCAACGTCACGGGGTCCCTGCACCTCGGCCATGCCCTCACCAATGCCATCCAGGACACCCTGACCCGCTGGTGAGAGACCGCTGCCCCCGGTGCCGCTCACTCCCAACCCACAGCTCCCTGTCCCTCCCAGCCCTGCTGGTGCCCCTCACTCCAGACTGGCAGCCCCCTGCCTCACCCCCTAGTCTCATTAGTGCCCCTCACTCCCAACCTGCAGCCTCCTTCCCCCTTTTCTGTTCTGCCAGTGCCTCTCACTCCCAACCCATGGCTCTCTGCCCACCCCCCCACTGCAGTGCCCCTCAATTCAGACCTTTAGCCCATTATCTGCTCTAGTCATACAGATGCCCCTCACTCCTGACCTGCAACCTCCTGCCAACCTCAGCTTTCCCGATTCCCCTCACTCCCAACCTATATCCTTCTGCTTTCTGCCATTGCTCCTCACCCCGCTACCCATGCCCCCGGCAGGCACCGTATGCGTGGTGAGACGACACTGTGGAACCCAGGCTGTGACCACGCAGGCATTGCCACGCAGGTGGTGGTAGAGAAGAAGATGTGGAAGGAGCAGGGGAAGACCCGGCACGACCTGGGCAGGGATGAGTTTGTGCGCCAGGTCTGGAAGTGGAAGGAAGAGTGAGTCCCTGGAGCAGTGCCCCCTGCTGGATCCCCCTCCCTGCCCCACAGCATTCCCCCAGGGATTCTCCAGTGTGTCACACTAGCAGGGTTCCCAACCTAAGAACATTTTCTTTTCCTGGTGATTTGCAAAGTTTTTACTGACACCTCAGCTTTTTTTACTGAGATATGTTACAACTGGGTATCAAAAAAAAAAGCTTGGGTATCAGTGAAAAAAGCCTGGGTGTTAGTAAGGTTTCAGTGTCATGTTGTTTTTTTTTTTACTGGTGCATGTGAGACCCACACCCAAGCTATTTAACTGACTCCCAACCTTTTTGGTGAAATTTTTATCAAAACCCAAACTTCTTTATTGACGTATATTTTGATTTGGCAACAAAAAAATGTTTGTCCAAAAAAAAAAAAAAAAGTTTGGGTGTCCAACTTTTTAATTGGCATGTGTTTTGACTGACGCAACCTTTTTTGATGACACACGTTGTGACCAACATGCAGATTCTTTTGTCGATGTGTTGTGAATGGGTGCCAATAAAAATTTTGGGGTGTTAGTAAAAAAGGAAAAAAAAAAAGTTTGATGGCAAACATTTTACTGGTATGACTTGTGACTGATGCCCAAATTTTTTTTACTGACATACATTGTGATTGGGTACTAGTGAAAAAGTTTGAATGTCAGTGCGAAAAGTTTGGGTGTCCAACTGTTTTATTGCCATGTGTTGTCATTGACATCTGAACATTTTTACTGACACATTCTCTGACTGGAATGTATTAATGATATGGGATGTGTTACTGATGCCCAAACTTTTCTCTGACATTCAGACTTTTTACTGTCACATATTGTGATTGACACTTGAACATTTTTGCTAACGGGTGTTATGGCTGACACAAGATGTTACTGGTACATGTTGCAACTGACATTCAGGCGTTTTTATTGGTTTGAGTAGTGGCATATATTGGCCTATATATACTGGCATATATTGTGACTGGTACCCAAACTTTTTTACTGATGTGTGTTGTGGTTGATGCATGTTTTTATTGACGTGTTACTGACACGTCTTGACTGACACTCAAACTTTTTGTTGACACAAACACTTTATTGTGATATATTATGATTGACACCCAAACTTTTTACTGATATCTAAACATTTTTACTGACATGTTACAATACTCACAAACTTTTACTGACACAGGTTGTGACTGACACCCCAATTTTTTTTACTGATCCATGTTGTTACTGACTTGTGTCACACCCAAGTTTCTTTACTGACACCCAGACTTTTTTACTGATGTGTATTGTGACTGACACCCAAACTTTTACTGACATGTGCTGCAACTGACACCCAAACTGGTTTATTGACCCAGGTTGTAACTGACACCTCACATTTTTTTTTACTGATCTGTGTTGTGAATGGTACCCAGACTTTTTGCTGACAGTCTCTTTCACTGATGCATGTTGTGACTAGCACGTGTTGTTACTCACACCTAAACTTCATTGCTAACAAATGTTGCTGATGCATTATTGCACCCAACCTTATTGCTGTTGCATGTTATTGCTGACAGCCAAACTTATATGCTGGCACGTGTTATTGCTGGCCTGCATTATATCTGGCAACTGACCAAACTATACAACTGATGTGTCAATACGATCACATAAGTTGTACGACATGTGAATGTAACCCTTTTGCTAGGCCCCAGATGGCTGTGACAAACGCTGGGTTGAAATTTAGGGGTTAGTAACAACCATAGTAATGTTTTGTTGTCAGTAAAAAGTTGTGGACATTCACTAGTAAAAAAATAAAGAAACAAACAAAATAAATAAAAAAACTCATGGGGTGGCAGCTCCAACATCCCACATGGTGCTGCCCCCACCCCAGCCTTACCCCTGTCGACTGGATCCCCTCCTCGCATGCCAGCACAAACCAACCCATCCACCCCTGCTTCTTGGTCTGAAGTTCTTTCCCAGCTGTTACAGGCAGGGACCAGACATGGGGACTTAGCAGCAGCACATAGATGGGAAGTAGGAAGGGAATCATGTTTTCGTGGGGGAGATGGTATGAGCAACTGCTCAGAGTTGAGGAGACAGCACCTTCTAGCATCCCCCACCCCCCAGCCCCACCTGGGTCACAGCACCCCCTGCTGGCTCCCTCCTTCCCCGGGTCATCAACCTTGATGCCACCGCCTCCTACCCGCACAGGAAGGGCGACCGGATTTACCATCAGCTCAGGAAACTCGGCGCCTCCATGGACTGGGACCGGGCCTGCTTCACCATGGATGTGGTAAGTGTAGGGGCCCTTCATGGTGGTGGTGGCAGGAAATGGGTGGTGGGAGAGTTGCCCCAGCAACCTGCAGTACGGGGGCTGTGACACATGATGCTATTGCCTCGCAGAAGTTGTCGCGGGCGGTGCAGGAGGCCTTCGTGAGGCTCCATGATGAGGGCGTCATTTACCGCAGCACTCGCCTGGTCAACTGGTCCTGCACATTGCGTTCAGCCATCTCCGACATTGAGGTGCGGGGGCCGGTCCTGGGGCAGAGCCAGGCGGGGTGAGGAGGGAGCAGGGCTGAGCTGGGCTTTTTGGTGGAGTGGGAGTTGCGGGGAGGGTGGAGAGGATGTGGTGGTTGGGAGCTGAAGGGTGATAAGGGCATTAGTAGGGGAGTGATCTGGGCGTGTCTGGAAGGATTGGGGACTCTGGGGTGGCTGCGGCTGTTTTGTGGGGCTGACTCCCCTGTTTCCCCTTGGCAGGTGGACAGTAAGGAGTTGGGGGGCCGCACGCTGCTGCCTGTGCCTGGCTACGCCCACAAGGTCGAGTTCGGCGTCCTCGTCTCCTTTGTGTACAGGCTCCAGGGCTCAGGTGGGGTTGTGGGGGGCTCTGGGAGGGCTTGTCTGCCACTGGGGGGTACTGCCGTCACCTGGGTGGGGCAGGGGCCAGGCCTGGGGGGTGTCTCATGGTCTGTCCTCCCCTCTGTCCCTTAGATGAGGACGTGGTAGTGGCCACCACGCGGCTGGAGACCATGTTGGGGGACACAGCAGTGGCCGTGCACCCCAAGGATCCCCGCTACCAGGTACCTGCCCCAGGGGCAGCAGTTGGAGGTGGGGGTACAGGTAGGGAGAGGGGTGGTGTTTTGGGGGTCCTGGAAGTTGCAGGTTGAGGTAGGGGGGTTGGGGTGATCTAGAGGGTGTGGGGGTACAAGTAGGGGGTGGGATGGGGTTTTGGGGTGCTGAGAGTTGTGAGTGACTAGGTGGTTCCATGGGTGGGGTTTGGGGGAGTCCTGGAGGTGGGGCAGGTTGGTGGGGGATGGGTGGGGTTTGGGGGGGCTCATGCTGTTGGGGCTGGAGCTGGGTTTTAGGGTGTCCAGGGGGTGAGAATAAAGGTAGGGAGAATGGTGGGGGTTTTGGGTGTCCCTGGGGGCTGGGGCTTCAGGTAGGGGAAGGCTGGAGCTTTGGGGTGTGCTGGGGGTACAGGGAGGAGGAGCAAGGTTTTGGGGTGCCCTAAAGATTGTAGCATCTTGCTGGGGGAGCGGTGACGTTTTGGGATGTTGGGGGGTGTGGATGCAGGTAGGAGACAGCAGGTTTTTGGGGTGCCCTGGAGGTTGGGACACCTTCCTGGGGGTGGGGCAGAGTTTTGGGTTCACCTGGGGGATTGGGGGTAGGGTTTCGAGGTGACCTTAGGGGTAGTTTGGCTGGCTGGAGCGGGGCAGGGTTTGGGGTGCCCTTGGGGCTGTGGCATCCGGGTGGGGTTTGGGGGTATGTGCTCACTGCCCCCATCTGTCTGCTCCCCCAGCACCTGCATGGGCGCCAGGTCCTGCACCCCTTCACCCAGCGCCTCCTGCCTATCATCTGCGATGACTTTGTGGACATGGCCTTCGGCACAGGTACCAGGGGGTGGGGCTAAGGGGAGGCAGAGCCTCAGCGGAGGGGCAGGGCAGGGCTGATCTCATTGCTCTGGATGGCAGAATAATGAGGGGGTGTGGCTTAGAGGAGTGTATGGGTGGGGCTAAAGAGAGATGGGGCCCAGACTCAACAGTGGGTGTGGCTGAAAGAGAGAGGGGTGTGGGCAGGGCCTGATAGAGGCTGAGTGGGTGGGCTTTAGTTTAGAGATGGAGTCTAAAGACAGTAGGTGGGGCTTAGTGGTGGGAGGAGCTTCCTGAGGCCGCGGTATGCCAGTGAATGGGCGGAACTTTATGGGGAGTGGGTGAGGCTTTATGCAGAGTAAGCATGGAAGTATGGAGGGGGAGGGGGAGCTGAGTGGGTGGGACTTGGAGGTGGTGGGCAGGGCCTGGGGCAGCAGGCTGGGCCCTGACTGCCCCCCCCACCAATATTCCTGTGCTGTCCTTCTCCCTCCTCACCCCAGGGGCAGTGAAGATCACACCAGCCCATGACCACAATGACTTTGAGGTGGGGCAGCGCCATGGCCTGGCCTGCATCACCATCATTGACGACAGCGGGTGCCTCATCAACGTGCCCCCTCCCTTCCTGGTACACAGGGGGCCAAACCAGGCTGTCCTGGGGAGAGGGGTGCTGGAGGGATTGGGGGGGCTGGGATGTACTGGGGGTGGGGGAGGGGCCTGGGTTGGACTGGACACAGAGAAGTGGGGGGAACTGGGATGGGTTGGGGGAGGTAGGAGGAACTGGACCATACTAGGTTGGGGGGGACCTGGGCCATACTGGTTTTGGGAAGGGCGGAGGATCGGCCACACTAGGTGCAGGAGCGGGGGACCTGGGCTATTCCGGATCTGGGAGGGGAGGGGGAACTGGGTCATACTGGGTCCAGGGAAAAGGGGAACTGGGCTCAACTGGGATGGGGGGAGGGGAAACTACTAGGGGGCTGCCAGGTTGACAGGGGGGCCAAGGGGGTGCATTTCAGTGACCCTCCTATCCCACTGCAGGGCATGCGGCGGTTCGAGGCCCGCGGGGCCGTGCTGGCTGCCCTCCAGGAGCAGGGGCTGTTCCGGGGGGTCCAGGACAACCCCATGGTGGTGCCCATCTGCAGGTGCGCGGGGGACTGTCTGCAGCGGTGCACAGATCCAGGGGGAACGGAGGAGGTGGGGAAGGGGTGGCAGAGGGATATTGGCTACACAGTGGCATCCCTCTGCCCCAGGGGTGGGGGTAGTGGCTCAGGGGCGGGGGCAGAGATCCCTTTAGGGGCACCTGGGGGTGGTGCCGAGGTCTGGGG
Source organism: Alligator mississippiensis (assembly GCF_030867095.1). Classification (NCBI taxonomy): domain Eukaryota; kingdom Metazoa; phylum Chordata; order Crocodylia; family Alligatoridae; genus Alligator; species Alligator mississippiensis. Next base: position 57,735,337 of record NC_081834.1, read on the forward strand.
GCTCTTCGAGAGGGCGGAAGGAGATTTGTCAGAGGATTCGGGGGGACTCTTTGAGGGGGTGGAGGGATATCTTATTGGGGGCTCATGGAGGGCCTCTGAGCGGCGGAAGGATATCTGTCGGGGGGGTGGAAGGGGGAGCCCCCGAGGGGGTGGTGGGGTATCGGGGTCTGTTGCCAAGATTCCGAGGGCGGAGGGATATCTGTCAGGGCATGTAGGGGGGACTCTTTGACGGGGTGGAAGGATCTCTGTTGGGGGGGATGAAGAAGGTGTTTTTCCGCCCCCTCAAAGACATCCGTTGGGCAAATGTAGGGGACACGGAGGGTGAAGGGACATCAGGCCATATGGCAGGGACTTTTTAAAGGGGTGGAAGGATATCTTTTGGGGGAATGCTGTGGGGACTGAAAGGAGTGGAGGGACATCTGTTTGGGGCATGTGGAGGGGTCTCGTTGAGGGGTTGGAGGGGTACCCATCGGGACATGCAGGGAACTCTTTGAGGGTGGAAATCGGTATTTTTGAGGGACTCTTTGAACAAGTGGAGGGATATCTGTTGGGGCTTGCTGGGGACTCTTTGAGGCAGTGGAAGGATATCTGTCGGGCTGCAGGGGAGACTCTGGAAGGGGGGGCGGAGGGACACCTGTCACCCCTCAGAGGGTGGAAAGATACGTGGTGCTATGGAAGGGGGCAGGCGGGTGACCTGAGGTGGTGGAAGGACGTATCCTCGTACGGGGCTGGGGCCGCAGGGACTATTTGAGGTGGCGGACGAGTGCATCTTGTCATTGGTGGGGGGCAGCAGGGGAACGCATCCTGGCATTAGGAGGGGCCAGGTGGACTATTTTTGGTGGCAGAGGGATATAGACTGGGTCTTGGGATTGCAGCGGAGGGATATCTGTGGGTCTTGGGGTGGGGCACAGTGAGCCATTTTGGGAGTGTAGGGGGCGGCAGAGGGACACCTGTGGCCCCTCCTATGGGTGGAGGGATGCACGTGGCGATATGAGGGAGGCAGGGACTGTTTGAGGCGGTTGAAGAATAATATTGCGGGGGTCTGACAGGGACTGTTTGAGGGGCTGGAGGGCCATAGCCTGGCATAGGGGGCAGGCAGGGACTACTTGAGGCAGTGGAGGGATGTATGCTGATATGGGGGCGCGAATGTACTATTTGATGTGGCGAGGTATACTCTCAGTATGGGGGAGGAAGCGGAAGGACATCACACCTCATGCCCTGGGGACTATTTTTTCTCCCCTGCAGCCGTTCAAAGGATGTGGTGGAGCCACTGCTGAAGCCACAGTGGTACGTGCGCTGCGACGGCATGGCGCGGGGGGCAGCTGAGGCCGTGCGCCGCGGCGACCTCCGCATCCGCCCTGACTTCCATCTCAAGACCTGGTTCCAGTGGATGGACAACATCCGGTGAGGCTGAGCGTCCCTGTTTCCCTTTGCCTTTACACCCCCTCCCCCCCGCCATCTTTTACCCCCTGCCATCTTTGTGCCTTTGCCATGGTATCGCTCCGCCTTCACCTCCAGCTGGGGTGGAGGGATATGGCGCTCCATCCGGTAACATGGAGCACTGCGTATTGCAGCAGGAGTAGTAGAGCTGTTGCCTGCCTAACGTTAAGGCCCAGGAGACAGGCACGGGGGTGGGGGACCCCAGCCTTCAATCTCTGCCTTGGAGTGGGCTTAGAGTCGCCCCCAGACTCTGCCCCCTGTTGGGGCTACAGTTGTCCCTGCCTCACAAGCCTCATGGTGGGCGTCTTCCATTGCAGAAGCAGTAGTAGTCTGTTACCCACTGTAAATAAGGTCCCAGCAGATGGGCACTGGAGGGGCACACAGCCCCAGTCTCCACCTCACAGTGGAGTTAGAATTGACCCCCATTTTTGCCCCACGGTGGAGCTACAATTGCCACTTTTGATCTGGGCTGGCCCTGTATGGCAACAATAGTAGTAGGGCTGTTATCCCCTAAAATCAGATCCCAAGAGATGGGCACAAGGCGGGGAGAGGGGGGCACAGACCCTAATCACCCCACAGTGGAGTTAGAATTGCCCCCCATTGGGACTATAATTGTCCCCTCTGCCCCTGCCTGAGCCCCTGGGGGGTGCCCCCTGATTGCAGTAGCAATAGTAGAGCTGTTATCTCTTCTCCAGGGCATAGTACATCGGATGAGTCCCCAAACTGCCCTTCTATATACTGGGATCATAGGGGAAGGGGTGTTCCTTTCACTGCAGCAGCAGTAGTAGGGTTATTATCTGCCCCGATATTGGGTTAACCACCTCCAGAGGGGCCCCTCCTGGGGTCCACAGAGCTGGGGACTGGCTTCTCGCACATGGGTGATCCACTAGGGGGCGCTATCTACACCAGGCAGCAGCAGTAGTAGGGCTTTTATCACCCTGATGACACTTACCAGGACCCCCCCCCCCACCCCTCCCAGCATGAGGGAGGGGTCTCCCCCCACATCAGGCAGCAGCAGTAGTAAGGCTTTTATCTACCTGGGGATACTGAGCTGCCCCCCCCACCAACTCTCCTTGCTTTGGCAGTGGCCGGGGTCACTCCCCCTCATCAGAGAGCAGCAGTAGTAGGGCTTTTACCCACCTGGGGGCACACACCAGGATCCTCTTATCATGCTGTGCGGGGCTGGGGTTATTTTCTGTGGCAGACAGCAGCAGCAGTGGGACTTTTCTCCGCCAGGGGGCATTTACCAGGACTACCCCCAACCCACATATATCATGGGGGTGGTTGGGGTCCCTCTATCAGGCAGCAGCACTAGTAGGGCTTTTATCTTCCCCTTGCAGGGACTGGTGCATCTCACGGCAGCTGTGGTGGGGCCACCGCATCCCTGCCTACTTCATCACTGTTGATGACCCTGCTGTGCCCCCGGGGGAGGTGAGACAGAGGGGATGGGGGGCCAGATTTGGGCCAGGGGCAGGAGACTGGAAGATGGGCTGATGTGGGGTCTCTCGCTGGCAGGACGCAGACGGCAGGTACTGGGTGAGTGGGCGCAGTGAAGAGGAGGCGCGTGGCAAGGCTGCCAGGGCTTTTGGGGTGACCCCCGACAAAATCTCCCTACGGCAAGGTATGGGGGGGGGGGGCTATTGGTTGGGACTGAGGGGCACCAGGGGAGGGTGGGGGTTGGGAGGGGCAACAGCAAAGCTGAGGGGTGCAGGTTGGGAGTGGGGCACTAGCCAGGCTCGGGAGGGCTGTGGGTCAGAAATGAGGGGTACTGGTAGGGCGGGGGGCAGATGGGGAGGTGTGGGTCAGGAACAAGGGGCACCAGCAGGCCTGGCGGGGACCATAAGTTCCCACCAGTTTCCTTGGATCCCTCCCAGACGAAGACGTACTGGACACGTGGTTCTCTTCTGGCCTCTTCCCCTTCTCCATCTTCGGCTGGCCTGAGCTCGTAAGTCTGAGGGATGCATGTGGGACCCAGACATGCGGGGGGCTGTGGCACAGGGCCCTCACTCTTAGGGAACCAGCCGTCTGGGGCAGGGGGTAGACTGGGCCATCACTCCTAGGAATCCACATATCTGTGGCAAAGGTGGACTAAGCAGTCACTCCTAGGGACACAGGCAGGTGGGGGACATGACTGCTATTCTTCCTAGGAACCCAGGTGTCTGGGGCAGGGGAGTCAGGGACCTAGATATTTGGCACCATAGCACAGGGCTGTCAGAACCCAAGTGTCTGGGCTGTAATACAGGGCACTTCCTTCAGCCCAAAATCATTGATTGTAGGGAACCCAGGCATCTGGGGTGGGCACCAGCTGCTTGCAACCCTGGTAGGTCATAGGCATCACTCCTAGGGACCCAGGCTTAGGGAGCAGGGGGTGTGGGACTGGGCTATCACTCCTAGGGAGCCAGGAGTCAGGGGCAGGGGTGGCCGATCACTTTTAGGGACTCAGGTATCCAGGGTAAGGGAGAGTAGAATTGGGCCATCACTCCTAGGGACCCAGGCATCCACATCTTCCCTTTTCCCCCTCGCAGAATGAGGACCTGGAGGTCTTCTACCCGGGGACCCTGCTGGAGACGGGCCATGACATCCTGTTCTTCTGGGTTGCACGGATGGTCATGCTGGGCCTCAAGCTGACTGGAAAACTGCCCTTCCGTGAGGTGAGACTTGCTGGCGCTCCCTACTGCCCCCGCATCCTGCCCCCTGCCCCCCTAAATGCTTCCTGCCCCTGCCTTCCAGGTCTACCTCCACGCTGTGGTACGGGACGCCCACGGGCGCAAGATGAGCAAGTCCCTGGGCAACGTCATTGACCCCCTGGATGTTATCAGCGGCATTTCGCTGGAGGTAAGGACTGGGCTTGACTCTGCCTCCCTGAGCCTTAGCTCCGCCTCCCGCTGGAGACCTGGGAGGTTGGGTGGCCCTGCGTTAACCTCATCACCAAGCCAATGTGCGTTGGAGTGGACTTTGAGCCCTGGCCATCAGTAGGTTCTGGGGTTAACAGTGTGCATTTTCCAGTGGGTGTCAGTGTTAAGCACTGTGGGTTTCCATCAGTACGTTTCAGGGTTAACACAGTGCAAATATACATTGGTGAGTTTAAATGTTAAGACAGAGTGTGTTTTGATGAGTAGGATGGAGAGCCATCACAGTGCAAATCAAAACCATGCAGGTTTCCATCGGTTGGTTCCAGAGTTAACACAAAATGAATCTCCATTCATAGGTTTTAATGTTAAGATTGATAGGTTTAATTAGTAAGACTATGCAGGTTTCCATCAGTCGGTTCAAGGTTCCATACAAATTCCCAGCAGTAGGTTTAACGTTAAGACTGTGCACTTTTCTATCAGTAGACTTCAGACTTAACACAACATGAATTTCCATTGATAGGCGTTAATGTTAAGATTAATGCAAATTTCCTTCAGTAGTTCCAGTGTTAACATGATGCAAAATTCCATTGGTCAGTTATAATACTAAGACCATTAAGGTTTCTGTCAGTAGGTTTCAGAGTTAACAGGATGCTGCTTTTCATTCTTAGGTTATCATGTTAAGACAACGTAGGCTTCTATCAGTAGATTCCCGAGGTAGCACAGAAATAATTTTCATTGGTAGGTTTTAATATGAAGACAGTTCAGGTTTCCATCTGGATTCCATAGTTAACACAACATGAAATTCCATTGATGGGCTAAGAATGCAGGTTTCCATCAGTAGGCTCCAGGATCAACGCTGTACAAATATCCATTAATAGGTCTCAGTGTTAAGGCTATGCAAACTTCCTTCGGTAATTCCAGTGTTAATGTGATGCAAAATTCCGTCAGTTGGTTGTAATAGTTCAACCATAGAGGTTTTTATCAGTCGGTTCCAGAGTTAAGGCAATGTCAATTGTCATCGGTAAATTTTAAGACAATATAAGTTTCCATCATTAGGTGCCACTGTTTACACAACGCAAAGTTCCATTGATAGGCTATAATGTTAAGATGCTGTAGATTTATATCAGCAGGTTCCAGGCTTAACAGAGTGCAGGTTTTCATTGGTATGTTTTCATGCTGTGACAATACAGATTTCCATCTATAGGTTTCAGAGTTAACACAATGCTGCCTTTCATTGGAAGGTTGTAACATTAAGACCACGCAGGTTTCCACCAGTAGGTTTCAGAGTTAACATGATGCAAATGACCATTGGTAACTTCCAGCAGTAAGACCATACAGGCTTCTATCAGTAAATTTCACACACTGTAAATATCTGTTGGTAGGTTTTAAAGTTAAGAACCCACAGGTTTCTGTCAGTAGGTTTCAGGGTTAACACAATGCAGATTTTGTGGGTGCAGCCTAGAGGTAGTGCAGCACAGAAAGAAAGTGCAGGTAGGTTCCAGGGCCAGCACAGTGCATCGTGGCATCAGTAGGTTCCAGAGTTAACGTGTCATTGAGATTCCATTCTCTGGGCGGGCTGTCCTGGAGCCATGATGACTTGACTCCCATTGGTAGTTTCCAGAGCCAACAACCCATGAACTATCTTCTGCTTGTGTTTTCTGGGGTGGTGCTAGTGATCACCCATCTGTAGGTTCCAGAGTTAATGTTGATGGGGCATAAATGGGTTCCGGAGTTAACAAGCAGGAGACAGCTGATAGGATGTTCTCTCTGGCATATGGGATCCCATCAGTGGGTTCCAAAATCAACCCCCAGTGAAACTCTCCCCTGGGGCCCTGTTGGCGAGTGCCCATCAGTAGGTTCCAGAGTCAACAGTCCATCTGCTCTCCCCCAGGGCCTGCATGCCCAGCTCCTGGACAGCAACCTGGACCCCGCGGAGGTGGAGCGTGCCAAGGAGGGCCAGGTGAAGTGCGGCAGGGAGGGGAAGCAAGACCAGACCACCTTCTGTGGGGTCTGGAGTGGGGGGCGCTGAGCTGAAGGTCTTACTGTTTTGTTTCCTCTAGAAAAGCGACTTCCCAGCTGGGATCCCTGAGTGCGGGACTGATGCCCTGCGCTTTGCCCTCTGCGCCTACACGGCACAAGGTGGGTGCTCCCCACCCAACTGCCAGCCCCCCCCTGTCAGGCCAGCCCCAGCTGTCCTTGGGTCAGGTCCTGGGGACCCTGCTTGGGTTTTCTTGGGTAGAGCTAGTGGGGACCATCAGTAGGTTCCAGAGCCAACACTTGGTTTGGTTAACTCTGTGTCTGAGCCTTCCTAGAGCAATGGTGACCACCTCCCACCATTAGGTTTTAGAGTCAACACCCTGTTATTGGTCTTCTGTTTGGAGTTCCTAGACTGGAGCTAGTGGGGACTTTTCAGTAGGTTCCAGAGTCAACATCTCAGTGAGATCACTGCTAACCCCCTAGGTTAGCATCTCAGACCTCCACTATCCCCCACACCCCATGGGCTGACTCCCTGCCCACCCCCACCCCTCACCACCTCTTTCCTGCTGGGCTGCCTTCTCCCACTACCCCAGCCTCACCTCCACAGACTGGTCCATTAGCCTCCTGGGTCACTGGCCTTCCTGGAGTGGTGCTTGCTGGCTCCCATCAGTAGGTTCCAGAGTTAACACACTTGACCACTTTTGTGCGTGGGCTTCCTGGGCTGTGACACCAGTAAGATCCAGAGTTAACAGCCTGCAGAGTGTGTAAGGGTGCTAACATCAGGCAAGGTTCTTTGGGTAGATCTAATACATTTTATTAGGCCAACTCAAATAGTTGGAAAACATCTTCTTTGCAAGCTTTTGGGTGCAAACACCCATCATCATGCTGAGGAGGTGTCTGCAGTTGGTCTGTGCTCTCCTGGATGGGATAGAAGAGAAGCCAGAGGCCAGCCTGGGAGAATTCCCATTAGTGAAAATGCAAACTGAGGCAGTCAGTGGGGGAGAAACAGGTGGGGAGAGAAGAAGAATGTAGACCTGGTGATAAGAATGTAGCTGGTAAATAGTGGAGACGTACCTCGGGAGTCAGATGTCAGTCGGGTTGTAATGTGTCATAAATCTAATGTCCGTGATTTTTTGTATCCAGTAGGTTTATGAAGTGAAGTTCATATGCTCGTCTGTGAAACGTGTTTTGTAAATTCCTTTGAGGGTTAGAACTGATAGATTGGAGAAAGAGAGAGTGGTTTTCTTGTGAGAAATGTGCCCCCACAAGTAGTTGGGTATTCTTGTCTTTAATAGATTTCTGGTGCACATTCATTCTGGTGCGCAGTTGTTGTTTTGTTTCTCCTACATAATTTCCATCAGGTCATTTGGTGCCCTGGATGAGATATCACATTTCCGGAGGTGCAGCTGTAAGATCCAGGAATGGGGTGGTCCTGTTGTGAGGTGTAGTTATAGTGGGGGTGGTGGAGACGTGTTGGCAGGTTCTACATTTCTTGTCCCGGCATGGTCAGGGTCCATTCGGCATGCTTTGCTTCTGGTGATGAGGTTGGCGAGGTTTGGTGCTTGTTTAAAGGCTAGGATGGGTGTTTCTGGGAAGATCTCTGTGAGAATTGGGTCTTCATCTAGTCTGGGTTGCAATTGTTTGAGGATTTTCTGTACAGGTTTCAGGAAACGGTAGTGTCATAACCAGTCGTGTGAGATTCGTTGTGGGGGTTTCTTTTGTACCGCAGCAATTCTTCACGTGGTGTCTGGGTGGCTCTTTCCATTGTGTGCTCTCTCTCTGGAGGAGTGTCCTTGCTGAGTGAAAGCCCTTTTGGGATTTGTGAGGTGATGATCACAGGTATTCTCCTCAGTGCAAATTCAGTGGTATCTGAGGGCTTGGCTGTATATTACAGCTTTCTTGATGTGTTTAGGGCAGGGGTGTCCAACCTTTTTGAATGTGGGGCCGGATCACGAACTTTTTATCACCCAGTGGGGCTAGCGAGCCATATTCAAAGATGTCATAGGAAGTGGTAAATTATAAGTGATGTCACATGACCTTTGACACCAGTGAAGTTGCAGGGGTTGACATGGTGCTGGTTGACATGGCATGCATGCCCAGGTTGACATGGTGCTGCAGGAGCTGCTTGGCTACAGCCAGGTTGACCTGGTGCTGGAGAAGCTGCGGGGGTAGGCTGGGGTTAACCTGGGGCCAGCCCGGCCTGCCGGTGCCATGCCTGGGTTGACATGGTGCTGCAGGACCCGCCTGGGCAGAACCGGGTCGGCACCGGCCAGGAGAAGCAGCATGCAGCTGAAGCCGGCTTCCCACGTGCTGCTGGGGACGGTAGGAGGCTGGCCAGGTCTGCATCGGCCAGCAGAAGCGGTGGCGGAGCCGTGTGCCGCTCAGGGCTGACTGGTGCAGGCTCGTCCCATCCCGAGCGCCACACGGCTCCACCGCCGCTTCTGCTGGCCAGTGCAGACCTGGCCAGCCTCCTACCGTCCCCAGCAGCACGTGAGAAGCGGCCCCCTCGGGGCCTCGTGCACAGGCAGCCCGGCCCGGAGAGCCGCAGTGCCTGAGGGGAGACTGGCCGGGGCAGCAGGCGCTGCCTTGCTGTGGGGCAGGGCAGGGCAGGGCAGCAGGGCTGGCTTGAAGCAGGCAGGTGAGGAGGCAGGCACAGGACAGCAGTGCCAGCGGCCACTGCTTGGCCTCCCGCGTGGGGCCAAGCATCTCCCCTCTCCTCGCTGCCGGCTGGGGCCCGCAGGCTGGTCCTGCCTGCCTCGCTGTGGCCCTGCTGCGGCTCCACACCGCCGCCATTCCGCGCCACCGCGGGCCAGATAAAATGGCTTGGCAGGCCGCATGTTGGACAAACCTGGTTTAGGGGGATTGCTGGTTCTGTGCAGATATGTATGTTGGTCCGTGGTGTCTGTATTTTACCATTCTGGACAGTGATTGTAGTATCTAAAAGGAAATTTTGGTGTTGGAGTATTCCAGAGAGTCTGTTTGAAAGGTGCTGCATGTTGAATTTCTGATGGAAATCAGTCAGAGATTGCAGGTTTTCAGTGCAAATGAAGATGACAAACTAACTCCAGCCTTCCTGCAGACTGCCAGGGTAGCTCTCTGGGCCAGCTTCCCAGCTTGCACCCCCCAATCACCTCCTGTTAACCCAGGACAGCCCCCAGCTCCCCCAGCCAGCCCCTGTCCCCGATTAACTGTCATCCCCCTGTCGCTCCAGGCCGTGACATCAACCTGGATGTGAAGCGCGTCCTGGGCTACCGACACTTCTGCAACAAGCTGTGGAATGCCACGCGCTTCGGCCTGCGTGCTCTGGGACCCGGCTACCACCCCCCACTGCAGCCCCAGGTGAGGTATCGCCCGAGGCACCCCTGGGCTCCCCCTGGGGTGGGACACCCGTACCATGGCACCCTGCAGCTTCCCCCGAGCCCCCAAGTGTGACACAGCCCCAGCCTTCCTCAATCCTCAGGTGCGAGATCCCCCCCCATGGACCCCCAGGGGAGGGCCCCCCCCCCCATAGCATCCCGAGCCCCCTCCCCGGACCCTCAGGTGAGAAAGACAACCCCCCCTCCCCCCACCCATGGCACCCTCCACTTCCCTGGACTGCCGGGTGATAGAAAGCACCCCTTATACCCCCCCAATCCCCAGCCTTAACCATGACCCCAAGTGATGGGAACCCCCCCTTGCCACCAGCCCCATAGTGCCCCACCACCACTGTATGCCCTACCTACCCCCATCCACACCCTTTCCTCCACCCCCATTGGCACCAGCCCACCTCACTCCAACCCATTTCTTGTGCTCCTGTCTTGGGGGTAAGGGGCAGGTGTGCCTTGGGTTGGCATGTGTGCGTGACCTGTGTGTGCTCCCCCCTGACAGGCAGGGCTGGACCTGGCAGGGGCAGGGCTGGCAGAGCGCTGGATGCTGAGCCGGCTGAGCCAGGCCGTGGCGCTGTGCGATACCGCCTTCCATGCCTACGACTTCCCGGGCCTCACCACGGCTGTCTACAGCTTCTGGCTATATGAGCTCTGCGATGTCTACCTGGTGAGCAGCGCTTGTGGGCCATGGCTTGGAGGTGGGGGCGGGGGCAGGGCATATGGGGTTAAGGGTGGGGCACTGGAGATGGAGGGGATGAAGGTTGGAGATAAGGCTGAGGGTGGGTCCCAAGGGGGTGGAGGGAGGGGCTTGGAGCATGAAGGGAGGGGGCGGGACCTGTGGGCTGGGGGTGGAGCCAGCAGGGATGGGTGGAGGGTCTGTGGAGCTGAGGCCAATGTGGATAGAGGGAAGGCCCTGGAAGGAGGTGGGTGCAGCCATGGGGGGTTTCAGGGTGGGGCCTAAGGAGGACAGAGGGCTCCACACCCCTGTTTATGGAGAGGGGCCCATGAAGGGAGGGAGCAGAGAGTGGGGTGCTGCACCCTCCCCACCCCATTTGTCTGACCCGTGTTCCCCGCTTGTCCCACAGGAGCTGGTGAAGCCAGTGCTGGCAGAGGGGCCAGAGGCAGGGGCAGGGGCAGTTCGGGCCACGCTACACACGTGCCTGGATGCTGGCCTGCGCCTGCTGGCCCCACTCATGCCCTTCGTCACTGAGGAGCTGTTCCAGCGCCTGCCACCTCGGCCCCCTGCCGCCCCCAGCCTCTGTGTGGCCCCCTACCCCAGCCCCCAGCAGGTACTGCCCCAGGGTGGGGGGATTGTGGGTCCAGAGGGGCACCTAGGAGGGGGAGTGGGTCAGGAGTGAGGGGTGCCAACAGGACTGGGCAGGGGTGCTGCTGATTAAGAGTGAGGAGCAGACGCAGGGCTGGTCTGGCAGGGTGGGAGTGAGGGCCTGGGGGCTGCGGGTTGGGAGTGAGGGGCACTGTTAACCCCTTCTCGCCCCCAGTACTGCTGGCAGGACGCTGAGGCTGAGGCGGCCATGGAGTTTGCGCTGGGCATCGTCCGGGCTGTGCGCTCCCTGCGGGCTGACTACAACCTCACCAAGACCAAAGCCGACTGTAGGTACCAGGTGGGGGCAGGGCCAGGGAGGCGGAGCTCTCCAGTGCCCTGCCCCCTTGACCTCTGATCCCTCTCTTGCTCTCCCACCCTTTCTCCCCCAGGCTTCCTGCAGTGCCGTGACCGGGGCACGGCCCAGCTGGCAGCCCAGGTCTCCGGCTACATCCGGACACTAGCCTCATGCCAGGCCGTGCAGACACTGGGGCCTGGCGAGGCCGCCCCTGGCGGCTGTGCTGTAGCCATCGCCTCAGACCGCTGCACTGTCCACCTGTTACTCAAGGTCAGCTCATGGAGGCACCCAGACATCCAGGAGGGGTCTTGAAGGGGAATGGAGGGATACCCAAGTATCTGGGAGGGATGCATGTGGGCACCCAGGTATCTAGGGAGGATGGGCAGTGCAAAGTCAGATCCAGGTGTCCTGGAGGTGGGAAGTGGAGAGTGGGACCCAGCGTCCAGGAGGGGCCTGTTGGCACCTTGTCGAAGGGGGGACCCAGGCATTGCAAAGGGGCCCTCCAGTGGGACCTAGGTGTCCAGGAAGGGATGGCAGGGGGACCCAGGTGTCTGGAAGGAGCACATGGAGGGACCCAGGTGTCCGAGTGGGGCCTGTGGGGGACCTGGGGAACGGGGTGTTGTGGTGGAGATCAGGACCCAGGTATTGGGGGTGGGGGGCAGTAGAAAGCAGGACCCAAGTGTCCAGGGTCCAGGTGGAGAGCAGACTGGGGTGGGGGGTGGGCAGGGGTAGGGTATGGAGAATGAACCCAGGCGTCTGGGGCTGGCGCTGCAGGCAGGAGCACAGAGAGCAGACCCAGGCATCCATCTGGGACTGGTTCTGGGGGTTATAGAGAGTGGACTCGGGCATCTGGGACTGGTGCTGGGGGATCTGAGAAAACAGGACCTAGGTGTTTGGGTGGGGGGGTATGAGGAGTGGACCCAGGCATTGGGAGGTGGCACTGGGGTGGGTTGGGAGGTGTAGCATGTATGGAGAGTGGGACCCAGGCTTTTGGGGTTGGGGTGTAGCATGCATGGAGGATGGGACTCTGGTATCTGGGCACTCACCTCCCTGTTCTGCCCCATTAGGGTCTGATCGATGTAGAGAAGGAGGTGGGCAAGCTGGAGGGGCGCCGGGCAGAGCTGTTACGGCAGGTGGAGCGGCTGCATGAGCGCCTGGCAGCACCCGGCTACAGTGCCAAGGTGCCCCCCCAGGTGAAGGAGGCCGACGCTGCCAAGGTAGGTGCCCATGAGGGCAGGGGGTCATGGGGCTGTGGGGCAAGGGGTCACTAGGAGTGGTGGGTGAGAAGGGGGGGGTCCAGCAGGGGGGATCATGGCAAAGTGCTTGGCCACAGGGGTGTTGACCCCTGACCTCTGACCTGCAGCTGGCCCAGATGGAGGCAGAGCTGCACAAGACGGACGAGGCACTGGCCACCTTCCAGACGCTGCTGTGAGCCCCCCACAGACAGGAATAGGGGGGTGGATAGACAGGCGGACCCCCCTGCCCTCTGCTTTCTCCCGGCTGATCGGGTATCAGAGACATTAAACTATTTTGTTCCATTTGAGATGGCCCCTGTGATTGGGTAGCTGCTTGCGGAGGGCATGTGGTGGGGGGCTGTGTCTGGGGCATCCCATGATGAGGTGTGGGGGTGGTGGTGGGCCGTACCATGGCTGAGGTGCGGGGGCCAGGAGCCTGGACACCTGGGTTCTCTGGGAGGGGAGCTGGGGCTGGGGGACAGACGAGAGCAAGTGATGGAACATTCCAGAAGACCCCCGCTCCCCCCACTGATAAGAATAGAAACCCCGCCTTGCCCCTCCTGCAGGGAAGGGGTCCCAGGCGTCTGGGGAGCTCTTGGGTGCAGCCATGGCTGAGCTGGGGGTGCCACCCACGCAGCCACTCGGGAGGGTCTGTTGGGGGGTGGGGGGCTCGGATCCCCCCGGCCCCCATGGCAGAAAGGACCACGAGCACCAAGGGCCTGAGGAAAGTTCAGGCCCAGCAAGAGCTGCAGATGACTCCCAGGTTAAGATGCTTCGAGCTGGCGCTAAAGGAATTCCCCCAGTGTGTGCAGGACAATGCCCGATGGTCTTTGCAGGCCAGGGGACAGAGTGGGTGTTTATCTCTGGAGAAGGGGAGTGCGAGAGCAGGGTGCCCCATGCCAGAGGCAGCCCCCAGGGGGATCCTCGCTACGAAGTCAAGGAACCCCCGGCCGACGCGTTCCTGGAAAGGTTGTTCCCCAGCCCCAAAGGCTGAGCATGGAGAACCTCCAGAGAATCCACAAGGGGCTGATATCCTGAGAAGAGACGAGCAGAGCTGAGAGGCTATTTTGACCCCTTCTTCCTGGAGAAGTTTCCCAATGAGGCAGCGAGCCTCCAAGAGATCCCCACCGTGGATGTGAAGTGGGATGGGACAAGGCTGTGGTTCTTCTCAGGCAAGGCCCTCCTGGTCACCATCAAGTGGCAGGAGGGGAGTCCTACCTACAGCGTCCAAGCAAAGACCTGGGCAATGTATCTGAAGATGCTTCAGCTCAGCAGAAACCGCCTGAGTGAGAAGAACCTCAAGATGGTGCGGTCGAAGGTGAGGAGTCTGCAGCGAGTGCCCAACAAGGTTAGGGAAGCTTTGAACATGGCCATAGAGAAGTTTTCCACTGAGCTGAAGTGCCTGCAGAAGGCTGGTCATGGAGCACGATGCTGGAGAGAGCTTTTTTTTCTCCAGGAAAGGAGAGAATGCAGTGGACACATGCCTCGTTGACAGGAAGGTCAACTACAAAAACGTGAAGGAGACCATAGGAGTGCGTTTGTAAGGCATTTGAGTACGCCTCGAAATGTCTTCCGTCGTTTCAGCAATTTCTGAAGTTTAAGCTGCAAAAGCCAACAGCAAAGCAGTGAGGTGACCAATGCAGAATAGGGCTCCCAGCTCCCCCTTCCTGAGCTTGAGCCCATTAGGTCCTACAGTCCTCTGAGGGAGATGAGAACCCAGGTGTCCTGGCTCCTCGGCCCTCCTGATTTCATGTCAGGTCTGCAGTCCTCCCAGAGCTGGCAAACAACCCAGGAGCCCTCATTCCTTATGATAATAGAAGTTGGGTGACCAGAACAAGGAGCAATGGGCTCCACTTACACAAGGGAAGTTGAGGTTGAATATTAGGAAACACTCTGGCTGGGGGGGTGGTGAACCACTGGAACAGGATACCCGGAGGTGGTGGAGTCTCCCCAGCTTGACAGAGCCTTGGCTGGAATGATCTAGTTGGGGCTGGGCCTGCTTTGAGGTCCCTTCTGAGGCTCCTTTCCAACCCTCACTGTCTGTTTATTCTATGAGAGGCACTGGCAGGGCTGGGGTGGGCGGCTGTGGGTTGGGAGTGAGGGGCACCCACAGGGCCGAGGAGGCTGTGGGTTGAGAGTGAGGGGCACGGCCATATCAGGACTGCCCAGTGCCACAAAGCAGCGGGGGGGGGACGACGACAGCTGCAGCTGGACCCACATCTTGGTGAGTGAAGGGGGCAGCGGGAGCTCCGATTCTCTATAAAACAAAAACACCAAAATATATAGGTATTTAGAATTTATTTTATTATCATGATCGAGGCACTGGAAGGCTTTCAAATTCCTTAAAAACGGTAATGTATCAATAAAACAGAATTGCCAGCCCATGTCAAAAATTGTGAGACAAACTTAAAAATCAAGGAATTTGGAATGTAACTCATGAATTGCTATTTTTGAAGTCTGTATGTGTGGGGAGGAAGGAATTGGGACTCATGGTAGAGGTGATATCTTTTATTAGACCAACTAGATTTTTTCAAAGAAAAGTATTGTTTTTAAATAATAAAATAAATAAAAAATTAAATTAAAAATGTGTGGTGGGGGGGTGTTGTGAAGGTGTGGGGCTGTGGGTGTGGGATTTGGAGCTTGGGGAGGGGGTCCCCCCTACACCCTGGCAGGATGGAGGGTGCTGTGGGGGGCAGCAGCAGGGCTGGTGGGGTATGGCTTGGGAGTGAGGGGCAGATACGCACAGACAGCTGCCCATGGCTGTTGCATGACTTGCCCTGGCCCCCAGGCTTCATTCACTACAGCCCCTGCCCCACTCCCTCCCTCACCATGGGGGTCTCAATCAACCTCCCTACCCCCTGTCCTACACCGACTTACCAGCTTTGCACTCTCTACGCATGCCAGAAGAAAAAATCCCAAGATTTGATCTATCAGATCATGAGTCAGAGTTAATTTGACCTGGAAATCAGGAGTCTCGTGATTGTTTTCAGTAAAGCCAACTCTCACGAAAAAAGAGTTCAATGGATACTTATATGTATAGAGGTGGAAGGAGGGTGGAGAGCCAGGGGGGCTCTGAAACAAACCCTTTGGAGCAGTGGTCTGCAACCTTTTCATGGTGAAGATCACTTTTTGTCTGTAAAGGGCACCGCAGGATCTGGTGCCCACCCCTCACCCTGAGATTGACTATCAGAGGCTCCATGACCAACCAGTTGATGGAGATCAACTGGTTGGTGACCACTGTTTTGGAGGAAGGCACTCTGTGATTATAGTGCTGCCGTCTCCCAGGCACGAATGGAAGCGGCCGAGATGATTGGCCAGCTGCAGCCACCAGGAGTGAAGGGCCGGGCTCTTACCATACTACCTCTTATCTTAGAAAGCGTGTCCCAGACGCCCAGTTGGCCACACTGGGAAACTGGTCTGGGAGGAGCGGGGTCCTCAGGGCCTGGGGAGGAGGGTGTTCAAGGGAGAGGCACAAAGGGGTATGTGTGCATCTCGTGTGCCTGGGTTGTGTCTGTCATGGATGCCTGGGTCGTGTGTGTGTGCGCGCGTGCACACACACACACACGCCCCAGATGCTGGGGGGGTGGTGTCCCACATGTTTGGAGTTGTGTGTTTGTATGAGAGAAGGACAGAAGGAAATGTGGCCATGAGGAAGTGAGGGGACCCATGCATCTGGGTTCTCCAGGCAAGGGAAAGCCTGGGGCACCCAGTGGGGCAACGAACTCCAGCAGGACAGGCGGGCGGCCCAGCTGCCTGGGTTCCTGCAGACCACATCAGTTTGGGGGAAGACACCACTGCGCACGTGACTTCAGAGGCAGCAACCTTAGGATGAGCAGGAGCAGCAGGAAGTGACATCGCTGAGCAACACAGGCTACCACGCTGGGGTTCCGTTTCAGCAGGCGCGATGTCATCAAGCAGGAAGTGACCTCAGAGGAACATGGGCGCCCTGTGGGCTGTGCTGCGGCCGCCCTGGGTCTCCCGGAGCAGCTGGACCAGCAATGCCTTCTCCCGCTCCAGCCGTGCGATGCGCTCGCTCTTGGCCGACGCCTCCTGCAGCCGAGATAGCAGTGGGCGGCCACCTGGGGCAGGCCCTTTTGGGGGGCAGCCATCTCGGGGTCTCCCTCCCAGAAGAAGCAGCCACCTTGGGGAGAGATCTCCCAGTTGCGGGGGCAAGGGTGTCCATCTTGGGCCAGGCCCCCCCAGGTCAGCCATGTAAGGCAGGCTTTCACGAGGCTGGCTTAGCAGGGCAGGGGGAGAGGTGGCCATCTTGGACCTGCCACTGCTGCCAACAGCAGGGGGGTGCAATGCCCCCCGCAGCAGGCAGGAGCTCCCCTCCCCGCCGTCCAGTTGCGCAGCACCGCTCGTGGTGCCAGGAGCCCCAGAGGCACAGAGCCTGCCCAGATTAAATTATGCAATATAATGCAATTATGCGTGGTCGTATGTTGTATGCACATTATTACACGGGAGCATAATTGTGCAATTCGCTGGGGTGTACTTTGTGCCGCCAGCAAAGTGGCCATCTTGAACCCACTGCCCTAACAGCCATCTGGGTGCTGTTGGGCAAGGCTGGCTTCTCCGGCATCCACCTTGTCTCACTACCAACAGCCCGTCCTTCCCCGGGGTACCATCCCCCCCAGGCCTAGGGCCCGGTGCCAGCAGCCATCTTGAACCTGGCCTCCCCCATCGCCGGCTCCCAAACAGACCCGTTGGTGCAGCCATTTGTCACCCCCACCTCAAGCAGCCCTACCATGGGGTATCGGCCACGTCAGGGGCCCACCCGCAGCAGCTGCCTCAAGATTTGGCCATTGCGAACAGAGGCCTCGCCCAGCGCATAACGCCCACGGGGGCACCACACAGTTGGCAGCAGTCGGCCATCCTGGCCCAGCTGGCCACGGGGCCTGGCAGCCATCTTGGGTTGGCCACAGCGGCCCCGTGGGCCATCCTGGGCCCAGCTCCACAATGGAGTTGGCCATGGACGGACCCACGGCAGCAACCTGGTCGGCTGCTTTGGTGTCCTCTGCCCCCTGCAGCCTCCTCACCTTGATGAGCAAGCGGTTCTGCTCTCGCAGCACCGACAGCGTTTGCTGCTGAAACTCCAGCCTCTTCCACAGTGGGACAGGGGGGTCCCGGGCCTGGTCCTGGTGGGAGCATGGGGGGGTGCTGCCCTGGGGGGAGACAGTGCTTAGTTGTTATTCCCCAGCCCTGCAGCCCCCCACCCCTCAGTACCCCCGCTCCCAGCCCCTCACTCCCGGCCTGCAGCTCCTGCCTCCCTAGTCCTTCTGGTGCCCCCCCACTCCCAGCCCGCACCTTTCTGGCCCCAGCAAAGAGTTTCTCGAGGCACTGATTCACCTCCTGGATCTTGGCCAGCAGGAGGCAGCTGTGGTCGGAGCCGGAGTCTCCCAAATAGTCCTGGGAGCAGGAGGCAGCGGAAACACTTGTCAGGGAGACCTGCAGGTGGAGAATACCTCCCCCGACATGGGTCTCCTTAACCACCACCCACCACATTAGGCTTCCCTACAACGTGCCCCCATCCCCCCTGCCTCCATTGATCCCTGTGGGAAACATGGGGCAGTCCACCCCGCTCCACTACAATATAACACTGCAACATCCATTTCCTCTCCTCCTGTGTCAGAAATAATGGAACGATCCATGCCCCCAATAGCATCCATGTGCCCCTGTTTCTATTCATAATAAATCCCCATTGATACTATGACAAAAAGGGAACCTCCCAGCTCTCAATCCCTATTGACACCAATGGAATCCTCCCCCCCCAGCTAGGAATGGAACATTCCACCCATCCCCCCTACTAGGACAAGAATGGGTCACTCCTATTTCCCATTTCTCTCGATAACAATGGACCGATTCCCCATTAAGTGGATGCTCCTCCCATCCTACTAATAGGACATTCCACCCTCCTACTCCCATCATAACAGTGGGTGCTTCCCCGACTACCAATCCTAATGGAACATTCCACTCTCACCATTGATAACAGTGGATTGACACCCCCTCATTGATGCCAAAGGACTCTCTTACTCCCACCCTTCCCCAACTAAATTAGCAGTGGACTCCATTGATAACAGTGGACTGGTCCAATTTTTCCTTTTCCCACTGATAATGAAACCACCCCCTATAACAGCAATGGAACAGTCCACCCCCCAATTGATGGTAGAAGCATCCTACCCTCTCTCCCCTATTAGCAGTGAACCAGTTACTGCCCCCTCTTCTCCTCTGATAATTATGAGCTGACCCATCCTCCTCTTCCCCATTCCCCCGTACTGATAACGGAACCCCCTCATAATAGCAATGGGAGATTCCACACACACACTATCCCATTGATAACAATGAACTGACCTACCCTCCCTTTCCCCTTGATAACGGAACCCCACACCCAAATAGTCCACCTCCCTTCCCCATTGATAATGGAAGCCCCCCAGCCTATAATAGTAATGGAACATTCTACAACCCCCCCCCAGCCCATTAATAACAACGGTCGACCCTCCCACGCCTTCCCCATTGAGAAAATTGGCCCCACCCCGCCACATCAGCAACGGTCCGCCCAGCGTCCCAGCCCGTGGGCGCGGTAGTACGTACCGCGCCTGCGCGCTGGGCGTGGCGGCGGCGGCGCTGGGCAGCCTGCAGGTGGCGCTGGCACCAGGCGCGAAGCCGCTCCGCGAGTTCGAGTCCCTGCAGCAGCGCGTCTCGCTCCCGCTCCAGCCCCTGCAGCCGCCGCAGCTGGGGGAGGGGAAAGGATGGGATGGGATGGGCGGTGTCAGGACACCTGCGTCCCCTGCGGGGCTGGGAGCTCGGGTCCCTCGGGGGGAGTTATGACACCTGGGTCCCTTGGGGCCGGGGGGTGCTAGGACACGTGGATCCTTTCGGGGAGGGCGGCTTTAGGGGGGTGGAGAGCCCGGACGCCGGGGCCGGGGGGTCAGGGCACTCACCCGCAGGAAGCCCCGCAGCGCGTCCCAGCTGCCCAGGGCGCTGCCCAGGGGCAGGATGAGCACGGTGTAGCCCCGCGCGGCCATGGGCACGTGGCGCTGCTGCCGGGTCCGCCGGACTCGCGCCCCCCTCCCCCCCAGTGCTGAGCCCGGCGCCGAGGCACAAAGGGCACTAATCCCCGCGGGGGGGGTCGGGAGCGAGGGGCACCGGCGGGGGGCGCGTTTACAGAGTACGCGGACGCCCGGCTTGGGGGGGTGGGGGGGCGGTGACGGAGCCCGGACGCCCCGGTTCTCCGGCCGAGGCTGGGGGAGTGAAACTCCCGGTGTCCCGCCCGCGCGTGTCTCCCGCCCGCACGCGCCCCAGGACCAGGGGACGATCGCGGCCCCGCCCGAGCCGGCCCAGTCTCCGTCCCGCGGCGGCTTGTGGCGCTGGTTGCCGTCCCCGCCCGCCCCGCGCCACCCCGCCCAGAGCACGCAAGTGCCCACCTGTCCCCGGAGAAGCCGGGGGTCCCCTCGCCTCCCCGCCCCCCCCGCCCAGGTGCCCTGCTGCCCCCCCCCCCAGGACACCCAGGCGTCTGAGTCCCCTCCCCCAAAAGATCCAGGCACCCTGCCCCCACCCCCCCACTCAGGAAGCCGGGCTGCCCCCCGCCCCGCCCCGCCCCGCGGGGAGGGGACCCGGGCGTCCGGGCGGGGCGGGGCGGGGGGGCCCTTGGGTGCAGCCATGGCCGAGCCGGAGCCGCCGCCCGTGGAGCTGTTCGTGAAGGTCGGGGGGCAGCGGGGTGTGCGGGCCGGGGTCGGGGGAGAGGAGAAGAGGGGGCCGGGCCGGGCCGAGGGGCGCTGCTCGGATCCCCCCGGGATGGGGAAGGGACGGAGCAGCGCTGGGACCCCGCCCCGGCAGGGTGGATGGATGGGGCAGCCCGGGGGGGGTGCACCCCTGCCCGGGGGGGGGGACGGGGGACGGGTCTGGGGGGGTGCAGGCCGGGGGGGGAGCGGGGGGCAGGGAGGAGTGCGAGCCAAGGCTTCCGCTCCCCGGGCGGCTCCTGCATCCGCCCAGCCCCTCCCGCGCCGCCTCCTTCCCTCGTGCTCGGCTCAGGCTGCCCGAGTTCCCAAAACCAGTTTGACTCTAGTTCCTCCCAGTGCGAACCCCCTGAAACCAGTTGGATTCCGGATCAGAGCTCTGAGACCAGCGAGGACCCCCCCCCCCCCCCCCAAGCCAAAGCCCCTGGGACTAGTTTGATTCCAAACCAAAGCTCTGGAAACTAGTCAGAAACCCCCACAAATCAGTTTGATGCCTAATCCTCAAACCAGTGTAACTCCAGTTCCTCCCAGTAAGAGCCCCTCAAATCAAAAGCCTTCAAACCGGTTTCCCGCAGTCCAGACCTCCCCAACCAGCTTGATTCCAGATCAAAGCTCCTGAAACCAGCTTGACTCCAGTTTCCCCCAGTCAGAGCCCTTGAAACCAGCTTGGCCCCTCTTCCTCCCTGTGAGGGCCCCTCAAACCAGTCTGGTTCCAGATCAAAGACCCTGAAACAGTCAAAGCCCTCGAGCCCCATTTGATTCTGGTTCCCTCAGTCAAAGCCCCTCAAACTAGTTTGACTCCAGATCAAAATCCTTAAAACCAGTTTGACACCAGCTTCTGCAGTCGAGATCCCCCTCCCAAAACCAATTTAACTGCCCTTTCCCCAGTAAAAGAAAACCCCACAAACCAGTTAGATTCCAGATCAAAGCCCCTAAAACCAGTTTAACTCCAGTTCTCCTTATCAAAGCCCCTCAGACCCATTTGATTCCAGTTCTCCCCAGTTTAAAAAAAAAACCCCAGAACCCTCAAACTGGTTTGACTCCACTTCCCTCAAGTCAAACCCTCACAAACCACTTTGATTTCATTCTGAAATCAGTTTGACTCCAGTTCTCCCAATCAAAGCCTTTCAGACCCTTGTGATTCCAGTTCTCCCTGGTAATTCCCCCCCAACCAGTTTGACTCCGCTTCCCTTCAGTCAAATCCTCCAAACCCAGTTTAATTCTGAAACCAGTTTGACTCCAGTTCCCCCAATGAAGGCCCCTGGAGCCAGTTTGATTTTAGGTCAAAGCCCTTCATGTTGGTGGGAAATTGCCTATAAAACGCCATTGGATCTGGTTTCCTTCTAACTAATTTTGGTTTGAAATTAACTAACAATAAATCGGTTCATTGGATTCCAGCTAATTTTGGAGTGAAATGGACTACAGTAAATTGGGCCCTTCCCTTCTAGCTCCTTTTGGCAAGAAATTAGCTAAAAACGCATGGATTTGGCCTCTTCCAGCTCATTGTGATGTGAAATTGACTGATAATAAATTCATTCTTTTCCTTCCAGCTAATTTGAGTGTTCAATTAGCTAAAAACAGGTTGGTTCCTTTTGTTCAGGCTTAATTTGTTGTGAAATTGACTGAAAAAAAAACCAAAAACAGGTTGACTCCTGCTTTTCAAGCTAATGTATGCTGGAAATTTACTAAAAATAAGTGGGTTCCTTCTCCTCAGGCTCATTTTGGTGCAAATATTGATTAAAAACAGATTGGCTAGTTGGATCCGAGCTAATTTTTGGTTTGAAATTAGCTCAAAATAAATTGGCCTGGAGCTAATTTTGGTAAAATTAAGTTTTGGTAAAATGAGATTAGGTAAAAATAGGATGGTGGTTCCTTCCATTCCAGCTAATTTGCATGTGTAACTGACTAAAGATACATCCTCTTGTTTCCTTCTAGTTATTTTGGTGTGAAACTGGCTAAAAAAAAAACCTGGTTGATTTGTTCCCTTTAGGCTTGTTGTGCTGTGAGACTGACCAATGCTAAATGGTTTGTTGGATTCCAGCTAATTTGGGGGTGAAACTAGCTAAGCATAAATTGGCCCTAAGATTGCTTTTGGTGTGAAACTGGGTACAAATGAGGTGATTCCTTCCCTTCCAGCTAATTTTGGTGTGAAATTGACTAGCAGGAAAGTTGATTTCTTTTCCTTTTAGCTGATTGGGGGGCCGCGGGGTGGAATTGGGTTAAAAATGGATTGACTGATTCTCTGCAAGCTCATTTTGGTGTGAAATTTGCTAAAAGCAGGTTGGTGCCCTGAGCTTCCAGCTCGTTTTGGTGTGAAACTGACTTAAAGACAAGTTGATTAGTTTCCCTCTGGTTAATTGTGGCGTGGAATTGACCACCAGCATGCTGGTTTCTTCCAGTCTAGCCTTTTTTGGTGTGAAATTGGCTAAAAACAGGTTGCTTGGTTCTCTTCAAGCTCCATAGCAAGTTGGCGTCTTGGTTTCAAGCTAATTTTGGTGGAAAATTGACTACAAATACATTAGTTAGTTGGATTCCAGCTAATTTGGTTATAAAACTGACCAACAGTTTTATAACCAAATGAACCAGTTGGTTCATTGTGTGGTGAAATTGGTTAAATGTGTGTTGGTTCCTTGCTTTCTAAACCCAGGGTGAAATTGGATAAAAATAAATTGGCTTCAAACTAATTTGGGGGTGAAAATTACTAAAATAAGTTATTTTTCCCCTTTAGCTAATTTTGAGGTGAAATTGACCACAGTATATTGGATTTTGGGGTGAAATTAGCTAGGTCGGGGAAAATAATTTTAGTCAGTTTCATCTCAGAATTAGCTAAAAGGGGGAAGAAAACAACTTTTAAAGTCAATTTCATCCCAAAATTGACTAAAATGAGGTTTTTTTCCCTTCTAGCTAATTTTGGGGTGAAATTGACTAAAATAGGGGTTTTTTTTCCTTGTCTCCAAGCAAATTTGGGTGTGAAATTGGCCAATAACCCACCCCACCATTAGACCTGGTTTAATTGGTGGATCCAGCTGTTTAAGGCTCACTGCCTCCCCCCCCCCCAGCTCCTGCCTCAGTTTCCTCCAGTGAAATTGACCAGGTAATTGAAATTGACCTGAGATCTTGTCTGGCTGAGATCTCCCAGTCCCCAGAGCTGGGCCTGAACTGGGTTGAATCCTGTGGGAACTGGATCAGATGCTCAGTCTGTAGGTAGGGACCAGTTTGAGGGCTGGGCTGGTGAGGTGTTGCATACTGGTTTCCATGGTTGTAACAAGGCAGGATGGATTATGTCTGGGGTGTGATGGGGTCTTCTTGGGGGGGGTTTCTGACCCCCATTCTGACTGGGTTCCCTGCCCCTCTTCCCCGCCCTGGTATCTTTTCTCCTTTCCTTGTTCCCTTCAGATACACACGTGCACAGGCCTCTAGGCACCCATGAATTCACATGTGGACACTCATGTACACACACACGCACACTATCATACACACGTGTTCACATGAGTCCACACATGGACACACACACATCTAAACATCCGTGAATTCACATGTGGACATGTGTACCCATGTACACACATACACACTCTTTTGCATGTGAGGGCTTACACATATACACATGCACAGCACTCTAGGCAGCCACCAGTTCACACAAGGACACTTTAAGTATACACAGTAGAACCCCCTGACCCCTGTACACGTGCACACACATGTTCACATATGAGTCCCCACACACATGCACACAAACACACTTCTAGGCATCCATGTGTTCATATGTGGCCGGTTGTTTACACACACACACACAAACCCATAGGGACCCACATCTAAGTTCAAACCTGGACACACACACACACACACACACACACACACACACACACACACACACACACTGCAGGCACAGAACCCAGACTTCTGGGATGCATGCACGCGTGCACGGGTATTTCCTGTGCAACCGTATCTTTCCACATCCGATGTAGATAATTTTTAATCTCTCTGCATCTCAGCAGGGCCCATGATCCCCTCCCCCTGCTGTGCATGCGTGTGTGTGTGCGCACGCGTCCAGGATGCCTGGGTTGTATGTGTGTGTGCATGTGCATGCCGGGCTGGGTGTGGCGCCGTTGGTTGAGCCCTGAGGCTGCACTGAGATTAAACATTGCAACAGAATCATCTGGGTCCCCGCCAGGACCCCTGGGCTCTTTCCAGCTCTGGGAGGGGAGCGAGTCCTGGGGCCTTGGAGCAGGCAGGTGGGAATGGGTGCCTGGATGCCAGGGCTCCCAGGGCAGGGAGTGGGAGCAGGGGGGAGCGGAGGCCCGGGTTCCTTTCTGCCTCTCTCCAGGGTGGGGCCAGTGTCAGGTCTTGGCTGGGTGTTGACACTGCAAACAGACCTGGGAAGGGAGGGGAGGGGGGTGAAGGGGGAGAGCAGGGGGGGCTGGAAACCCAGATGCCTGGGTACTCTGAGAAGAATGAGAGGGCTGGAGGGCCTCGCCCCCGCACCTCTCTCTTCCCCCACTTGGTCTCCCAGCCAGGGGCTGAACATGTGGGGGGTCCTGCTTAGCTGGGAGCTCAGTGGAAGGAACCATTTGGCTCCACCTGTGGGGGCTGGGGGGAAACAACTGCCCAGTGGTAGCAGCCCAGATGCCCCCTGCCCTGCCCTGCTGGTGCCCCTCACTCCTGACCTGCAGCCCCCTTAGCCCAGGCACTGGGGCTTCCTCCCACCCTGCTGCTCAAACCTACGAGCCCTGCTCCCCTCCCAGAGATCCCACGTGTCCGAGGGTCCCTGCCCGACCCCCCCCCCCCCCCCAATGGAGAGGGAACCCAGGAGTCGGGGCCCCACCGGACCCCACTGCCCTCCCAGGGCTGGGGGAGGAACCCGTGCATCCTAGAGACTTTTGGCAGGAGGTAGCTTGGAGCGGTCTGTTGCCTGGCAGGTGTGGTGCTGTCTCTCCATGGCAACAGTTGCCAGACAGGCATGTCTCATTGCCATGGCGACCAAGGGAGGGTGTGGCCCTGAGAAGGTAGGGGCGGGGCCTACTGTCCTAGTAACTTCCCTAGGGCTGTATTGGGGAGGGCAGTTTCCTAGCTGTTCCTAGGAACAGCTTGTATTTCTGTGCCTCCCTTAGCAGCTGTTGCCATGTGGGGCAAGAAGGGGTGTGTCCCTAGCAAGACAGGTGTCTCTCTAGGAACCAGTTGCTAGTGGGGTGAGGCGCAGCCAGGTGGAGTGGGAGGGGCTATTTCCCTAGCAACCATCTGTCCAGACAGGCAAGCTAGGAGGGGCTGAGGGGAGGGTTTCCTTGGTAACCGTAACAGGGCAGGGCAGGAGGGGGCATTTTCCCTAGCAACTGCCTGGTCCTGGGGGTCCGTGGCAACCGGAGGCGTGGCCAGTGCTCTATGGGGAAGGGGGCTGACTCCCTCCTTCCACCCGCTGGGGGGAGCTGGTACTGCATTAGAGGGTGGGGCCTGGGCCAGGTTTAACCCCTTGCATGCCTCTTCCCAGGCTGGCAGCGATGGAGCAAAGATCGGGAACTGCCCCTTCTCCCAGCGGCTCTTCATGGTGCTGTGGCTCAAGGGGGTCACCTTCAACGTCACCACAGTGGACACCAGGCGGTGGGTGACCCCCTGCCCCCCAGTACCCCTCACTCCTGACTTGTAGCCCCTGCCACCCAGCCCTGCTGGTGCCCCTCACTCCTGACCCACAGCTCCTGCCCCCTGTGAGCCCTGCCAGTGCCCCTCACTCCTGACCTGCAGCCCTCTGCCCCCCTGAGCCTGGGCAGTGTCCCTCACTCACCCCTGCCCCGCCAGGCGCACGGAGATGGTGCAGCGGCTGTGCCCCGGGGGGCAGCTGCCCTTCCTGCTCTACGGGGATGAGGTGATCACTGACACCAACAAGATCGAGGAGTTCCTGGAGGCTACCCTAGGGCCCCCCAGGTAGGGCGGGGCCTGGGAGCTAGGGGTGGGGCTTTGAGGATGGGGCAGGGCTCTGGGGGGAAGGGGCAGGGTCTGTGGCAGAGGGTGGGACTCTGAGGGAGTGGGGGTGGGGCTCTGCTGCATGGGGCCAGGGCTCGGAGGGTGGAGGGGCGGGGGATGGGGGTGGGGGTGAGGCTAAGGGTAGGTTGGGGGGCAGAGTTTTGGGGGGCAGGCTGTGGCTCTTAGGGTGGGGTCAGGGTTTGGAGTGAGGGGGTGAGGCTATGTCCGGGGAGGCGCTCTGAAAGGGTGGTGGTGTGGCTCGGGCTCTGAGGGACAATGTGTGGGGCTTTGAGGGTGGGGGCGGGGCTCAGGGAGGGGCCCTGGATCAATGGGGGCGGGGTTCTGAAGGGCTGAGTTGAGGCACTGGGGTGTTGGGGGCCTCTGAGGGGCTGGAGGTGGGTTTCAGGAAAGGGGGCGGAGCCTCTGCTGAGCACCCGCCCCCGGCCCACCCAGGTACCCCAAGCTGGCTGCCCGCAACCCCGAGTCCAACACGGCTGGCCTGGACGTCTTTGCCAAGTTCTCTGCGTATATCAAGAACTCAAACCCGGCCCTCAACACTGGTGAGTGCCCTGGGGGCGGGGCTTCGCCTGGAGACAGAGCCTCCCTCCCCATTGGCTGCTCAGCGGTTGCGTTTCTCTGTCCATTGGGTGCCATTGGCCGCCATTTGTCACCCCTGCTGTATCCTGATTGGTTGCCTCTGCGCCCTACCCAACTCCCTGCCCTGTGTCCTCGTGGGCTGGGTTTTGCTTCATCTCCCCCCCTGCTTTTTTTCGCCATTGGCCTATTGGCTGTCCCCCTTCCTGCCTCAGTTTTGATTGGCTGTCCTCCTTTCCTACCTCAGGCTCCACCCCCAAACCTCACTATTAGCGCTTCACCCCAAATGCATCCTAACTGGTGCCCTCCATCCTACGTCCATTTTGATTGGCTGTTCTCCATCCTTACCCAAAGCTTACTGGCTGCCCCCATCCCACCTCAGTCCTGATTGGCTGTTGGTCCTCCCATTGGTGTTGTCTATCCCCTGTGGATCCTGATTGATTGTTTTCCCTCCATGCCCAAATCTCCCTGACTTTCCCACATCCGTCCAGATTGGGTTCCCTTCTTTCCCCCTGGAATCTAATTGGCTGGCCTCCCATGCCCATTTTGATTGGCTGCTCCATCGCTGCTAGCCTGGGAAGAGACCTGGATCTGATTGGCTGCTCTCCTTCCTATGTCTGTGCTGACTGGTGTCTTCTATCCCACCTTGATCCTGATTGGCTGCCTTCCTTCCTACGTTCTTTCTGATTTCTTGTCTCTCTTCCCATATCCATTCCAATTCGCTGCCCTCCATCCTTACCCAACCTCACTGGCTGCCCACCTTCCCTCCTGTGTCCATCCTGATTGGCTGCCCCCCTTTCCCACGTCTGTCCTGATTGGCTGCCTTCCCTGTGACCCTGCTCAGGGCTGGAGAAGGGACTGCTGAAGGCGTTGGGGGCACTTGACACCTACCTTCAGACGCCGCTGCCTGACGAGGTGGACGAGACGAGCGCCGAGGCCGAGGGGCCATCACGACGCCTCTTCCTAGATGGCAACGAGCTGACGCTGCCTGACTGCAACCTGCTGCCCAAGCTGCACGTGCTCCAGGTAGGGGCAGGGCCGGGGGGGTTCTGGAAGGATGGAGCCTGAAGGATTGGGTGGGGCTTATTCTGGGAGAGGTCATAAAAGAGGGTGGAGCCTAAGGGAGTGGGTGGGGGTTAAGGAGGAGGAGCCTCAGGGGGCTGGGTGGGTGAGGCTTATTGGGCAGGGGCAGCAGGGGTGAGTGGGCCTTGTCCAGAGTGGGGGGGTTGGTCCCAAAAGGAGAGGAAGGCAGAGCCTGAGAGGGTGGGGGGCTCGTCCTGGGAGTCCCAGCGGGAGGGGGCAGAGCCTAGGGGTTTGGTGGGAGGGGCTTGGCCTGAGGTGGAGCCTGGGAGTCCCAGAAAAGGGTCTGAGTGGAGCCTGGGGGTGTGGTTGGGGCTGGCCTTTTTGTGGTGGAGGAGCCAGAGGTGGGCAGGGCTGGTTTGGGAAGTCTCAGCAGATTAGTGGGCGGAGCCTGAGGGGAGAAGGGGGGTAGGCGGGGCTAGTTCTGTAGGGTCCCAGAATGGGGCGGGGTGGAGCATGAGGGGAAGGAATGGGAGGGCCTGGGGCAGGAGCCTGGGTGGGCAGGGCTTATTCTGGGTGGCCTGGGTGAGTGGAGCCAGTAAGGAGGGGCTTGTCTGGGGCGGAGCCTGATGTGGGCTGGGCCTATCCTGAGGGGTCTGATCCCAGGAGTGGGTGGGACTAGAGCTGGGTGGGGGCAGAGCCAGAGGTAGGCAGGGCTTGTCCTGTGGGGTGGCTAGCTTGTCCCCCTGCGGGGGTGTGGCCTGTCCTAAGGGGGCGGGCTTAGGCATTGCCTGCTGTGTGTGTGTGGGGGGTGGGGGTGCTAAGCAGGTGGTGTGGCCTCCCTGGTGACTCCACCCCCTGCCCCCCAGGTGGTTTGCCGCAAGTACCGGGGCTTCTCCGTGCCGGCGGAGCTGCACGGGCTCCAGCGCTACCTGGCGGCCGCCGCCACCCGCGAGGAGTTTGCCAGCACCTGCCCCGACCCGGCCGAGATCGAGCTGGCCTACGAGCTGGTGGCCAAGGCCCTGAAGTAGCCCTGGGGGCAGATCCTGGGGGTGCGGGGGGAGGGAGGGGGTGCTGTAATGCTCTGGGAAGGAGCAGCTCTGCTGGGGTTTTTCTGTAATAAAATAAAATGACCGAAAACCAGGATGGAGTCAGGAGCAAACCCAGGCGTCCGGGAGCGGCGGGAGGGAGGGTGGGAGCCAGGCGTCTGGGAGGAGGAGGGGTCCAGGAGCAAGGGTCAGGAGTGCGGGGCACCAGCAGGGCTGGGGGCAGGGGGCTGCAGGGGGGGAGTGAGGGGCACCGGCCTACCGCTGGCCTCTGCCTGTACGTGATCCCATCCAGCCTCACCCAGGCAACGCCCCTTACCCCACAACAGGCGGCCACAGCCCTGGTGATGCTGTGACCAGGCCAGGCCCAGCTGTGGTGGGTGACATACCCCTCCCCCCCCATGTTCCCGACTCCAGCAGGCCACGGGCGAGGAGGCGCAGGTGCTGCAACAGGCGCTGGGAGACAAGCGGAGAAAAGAGCTGCATGGCCCAGGCAGTGCTCGGCAAGGGGGGGTGGAGGGGCGGGTGTGTGACAGGGGTGTGAAGTGTGTGTTATCTGAGAGTGTCCCAGACGCCTGGGTTGTTTGGGGGGTGCACACAATTCCAGCTGGCTGGGGAAGGGTCTTGCACACGCACACAGAATCTGGGGGATGGACACACACACATCATACAGGTGTCTGGGCAGACTTCCAGGCGGTCTTGCAGATCGGTGCCTTTGTTGGGAGCCATCAGTAGGGGCCAGAGTGAACACCCCAATGCCCTGGGGAGCTGGAGACAGCCCTGGCTGCTATCGTTGCATCCCAGTAGGGCTCCAGGCCCTCCCAGTATGTCCCCATCCTGGCATCAGTACCTCCCAATCCCTGTGTATCCCCATCCCCATCTTCTCTGTCCAGACCAGTCTCTCCCAGTATGCCATCTTCCAGCTTCCCTTTGGTCCACTATGACCCCACGCTGTCCCAGTAGCTCCTCTCTTGCTTACAGACTCTAAGCAGCCCCCACTCCAGTCCCTCCTAGTATGCCCTTATGTGTCTCAGGGCAGAGCCTTGACTTGTCCCAGTTACCTCCCAGTTGTCATCAGTGCCCCCCCGTGTGACTATAGTCTCAGCTTTATCCTTCCCCAGTATGACCCCAGTCTCTCCCAGTATGGCTCCAGTTCCTTCCAGTATAATTCAGTCCTTCCCAGTATGGCCCCACCCCAGCCCTACCCCTTCCTAGTATGACCAGTCCGTCCCAGTGTGACCCCACCCACTCCCAGTATAGCCCAGGCCTTCCCAGTTTGGCTTAATTCCTCCCAGTATGACCCCAGCACCTTCCATTCTAACCTGAGTCCTTCCCAGAATGACCCCCCGCATTCCCAGGATGTTCCCAGTGCCTCCCAGTATGGCTCCAGCCCCTTGCAGTATAATTCCAGACCCTCCCAGAACAGCCTCACCTGGCCCACTATAACCCAGTCCCACCCAGTATAACCCCGTTCCCTCCCAGTATAAGCCAGCCCTCCTCAGCGTACCCCTACCCAGTCCCGCCCCGTATAGCCCCGCCCCTTCCCAGTATCCCAGTCCCGCCCACTGTAGCCCCACCCCGCCGGGTGCGGATTGGCTGTGGGGCGTGCCCCGCCCCGGGGCGTATTTCGCTGGCCCCGCCCCCGCGGCAGACAATGGCCCGGGCCGGGGCGGTGGCCGCGCGCGGAGCGGAGCGGGGTGAGGACGGGGGGGCGGGGCCAGCCGGGGGGGGGCGGGGCCTGGGGGCAGACTGGGGGGCACTGGGGAAACTGGGAGCTCTGGGAAGGGGTACTGGGAAGGGATGGGGGGACCAGTTAGGGGCAGGTTGTGAGGCACTGGGGAGCCTGGGAGCTCTGGGAAGGGGCGGGTTGGGGGGGAACTGGGAAGGGGCGGGGGGCACTGGGAAGGGATGGGGGGGCCAGTTAGGGGCAGGTTGTGAGGCACTGGGGAGCCTGGGAGCTCTGGGGTGGGGGGCACTGGGTAGGGGGGCACTAGGGATACTGGGGCCACTGGAAAGGGTAGGGGCACCAGTTAGGGGCAGTCTGGGAAGCTTGGGGGCACTGGTTAGGGAGGACTGGGGATACTGGGGAGCTTGGGGGCACTGGTTAGGGGGACACTGGGAGGGACTGGGGATAGAGGGGGGCACTGGGCAGGGGCCATGGGGTGGGCTTGGGGGTGACGGCCCCGGGCACCCGGGTTCTCTGCTGGGGGGGGGGACGGGTGGGGCCCGGGGTCTCCGGGGAGGGCGCTGGCCTGAGAGCTGGAGAGAAAAGGGGGAGGGGCTGGAGGAGGTGGCCTTGCTCTGTGTGTGTGTGTGTGTGTGTGTGTGTGTGTGTGTGTCCGTGTCCAGTCCTGGGGTTCATGATTCTGTGCTGGGTGTGGCATGAAAAGGGGGGAGGGGCTGGAGGAGATGGTGTGTGTGTGTGTGTGTGTGTGTGTGTGTGTGTGTGTGTGTGTGTGTCCAGTCCTGGGATTCATGTATCTGTGCTGGGTGTGGCGTGTCTTGTGTGTGTGTTTTTGTGTCTGTGCAGGGGGTGTGTCCCCCTGTGTGTGTGCGCGTGTGCAGGGTGCGGTTTCTGGTGTGTGTGTGTCCGTGTCTGGACATGCTGTTAACAGGAACCAGCTGCTGCATTTTTTCCCCCTGAGCCAATCCCGGCCCCAATCCTGGACCAGCCGCTTCCCCTGCCCTTCCCCCCCAACCCCCAGCCCCTAGTCAGGCAGCAAAGTCCAGAGCTCCCCTCCTTGCACCAGGCCCCTGACCTCCGCCCCAGTCAGTTAACCCCTGCAGGGTGCGGTTGGCAGGGGTTGGGGAAACCGAGGCTGGGGGAGAGGGTTGGCTGAAGGAGGAGAGGGAGAGACCCCAGGCGTCCAGGCTCCCAGCCCCACAGCTGTGACCCACCCACTCCCACTCCCTTCTCACAGCAGGGGGAGAGCCCAGGTGTCCAGCCAGCAGCACTCCCTCCACAGAGGAGAGTCACTGGGTATGTGCATCTCCCTAGGCCCCTTCTGGCTTGTGTGTGTATGGGATGCCTGAGCTGGCTGTGTGCGCGTGCGTGTGTCTCCGATGTTTGGGTTCCTTGTGAGTGCACGTATGCGTGTCCCAGATACACGGATTCCTGCTCTGGGTGTGTGTGTGTGTGCATCTGTGTCTCCCAGTCAGCAGGGTTCATGGTGTGTGTGTCCTGGATGCCTGGGTTCTGTGTGTGTGTGTGTGTGTGTGTGTGTATGTGGGCACACATGTGCGTGTGCCCCAGACATCTAAGTTCCATATGTGTGTGTGTTTTTTCCATGTGTATTTGTCCCAGACACCTAGGTTCTTGGCGGGGGCAGTGGGGGGTGATGCCTGGGTTCACGCTCTGGGTATTGTGTGCACGCATGAACATTTCTGTGTCCCAGACATCTGGGTCTTGGTTTGTGTGAGTTCCAGACACCTGGGGGAGGGGTGTATGTGTGTGAGTGAGTGAGTGAGAGTGAGACTGGGGGGGCGGCGAGGGGGAGGGAGGAGGTGGCTCTCATGCACACATACGTGGCATTGTGTTATGAATGATTACTGATGTGTCAGTATATATAATTTATTACCGTGTTTTATAAAGTGCCTGCTTCAGTGCATATTGTGTGTGTGTGTGATGTGCTGTGTGTGCAAAATCATGTGTGTGCATCTGTACTTCATTAGTATGTAGCTTGCATAAGAATTACACGCCCGTGTGTGTGCACAGTCATTACAGCGTGCGGTTTGTCCACATGTACGTGTGCCACTGCCTTTGAAACTATGACCATATGCATGTATCATTGATTCCACGTGGGGATATTTGTGTGTGTCGACAGAGTTAGCTCCATGTGCAGACTCACGCAGTATAGATGGATGCATGTTATACCCAAATGTAAAGAGGTACATACAAGTACATGTGTATAATCACGTATGTATAATTTAGAATACAGTGATGCCGTGTCTCCCTGTGCATGCACACACCTCGTATACAGTTGCATGTTGTACATATATAGTGTATATATGTGTATGCATGGATATGAGTATGTATGATGCATGTGTATCAATATACGTGTGTATATGCATGTATGTGCATATATGTGGGTGCATACGTGTATATATGTAATCATGTATATGTAGGAATATGAGTGTGTGTGTATATATATATATGTATGTGTGCATTTATGTCTGTATGGATAGAAGTACGGCTAATTATTGTATGCAGCATACAATCTTCATTACATTATCCAAGTATGATGCACATATAAGAATAAATCATCAATTATGTATACATAATTAGTTATAACACAAAGCCACATATCCCTCCCTGTGTGCATGCACACACAGAGTGTGTATTAATAACTGCATGTTATACACAAATATAAGTAATATACTAATACAAGTAAATATATTTACTTGTATATAATTGTATAAATATAAATGTATATGGTGCCACACATCCTTGTCTGGGCATACACATAGCATATAATAACATTTGCATATTAGACACAAATATGAATGTGCATATATAAATATGAATGGATATACATGCATAGAATCAGTTGTATATAGGTAATAGTTTATAATATGATACCACATATGCCTGTGTGCACACACAGCATGCATCAAGTATCATGTATTATACACAAATATAAATAATATACACGTGTATATTTACTCATGTTTAGTTATGTATAATCAATTACACACAGAGTTTATAATAGCGTTACATATTCCTGTTTGCACATGCAACATGTATTCCTAATTGCATATATTCATAATTGCCACAAGTTCTGATTCCTAATTGCACCTTATACACAAATGTATAAAACATACATCTATGAATAAGTGTACATATGTTCATTTTATATAAATATATATACATCAATACATAAATATCCGCATGGAGAATCCATTATATATATATCATAATTTATAATAGAATGCCATGTATTCCAGCTTGTGCACACACAGCGTACATTGATAATTGAACATTATACCCATCTATAAATCATATACATGCATAGACATAGATAAATACAATAAATAAATAAATATAAACTTGAGCATAGAATCATAGAAAATGAGGGTTAGAAGGGACCTTGGGAGGTCACATCTAGTCCAACCCCCAACATGTGTGTAACCAGTGCGTGATAATACCAAGCCACATATCCCTGCATGTACACGCGCGCACGCACATTTTTCCAAGGGGAAATCTCCATCTGGTTCTTTTGTGGATTTAGCATCTGAAACCTCCAATTGATCTCAACGTTTCTCTTCTCTTTCAAGGTCCTGGAAGCTCCCAGACCAGAGCAGGCCTGTTTCTATAGGCCTTTTGCCACCAAAATTTCCACTTCGGCCCCTAAATTCCAGAAGGGGGTGGGAATTTTTGTGCCTTCAGTGGAAATCGAAGCAATTTGGTGTCTTCCAGGAGAGGTGACTGGATCAAAGTTTGGTGTCCTCTGGAAGAGGTGACTGGGAAGAAGAGATTTGGTTTCCACCAAGAACCAACAGGGAACTAAAGGCACAGTTTGTTCCAGGAAAGGAGGAAGTTGCTGGAGAAGTTGATCTTAGGTGTTAATTAGGGGTCCTGTTGATTGATTAATTTAATCACAAACGAGAAGATAGGTGGCCCTGCTGTTCCTGGAAGAGGCTGATGAGTAACTCCATCTAAGACAGCTGCATTTTGAGGCTGACAGGAGAGATGGGTGACGAGGAGGTATTGATTGGGGTCCCAAATTGATTGATCCATCCACGCTGATGGCAATTCTGTCAGATCCAGGGAAACTGACCAGCCGCTTGGTTGGGTAGCAACTGGGGAGATCCGGTAGACTCCAAATCATCCAATTATTGATCAAGAAGGAACAACGATTGGGGAACTGGTGATCAGTCGATTGGTTGCCTAGTGACAGGACAGAACCCCGCTGGGGATCCGTCCAGAACAGTCAGTCTTGGAATCTAATTGATCAGAGAGATGCAAGATTGATGGGAGTTGGGCCTCAAAGGGAGAAATTGGCCAGAGGTTGGATGCAAGGAAGAACATAATTGACAACCTGTCGGCTGTGGAGGGAGATATTGATTGAAGCTTTGCTGCCCGGGACAATACAATTGGATGTTCAGTGCTGGCGGTAGGGGAGAATCAATTGGAGATGCCCTGGTATTGATCGATCCATGGGAAAATCACAGCCTTGGCAACAGTTGTTGGATTCATTTCATTTTGAGGTCCAGAAGTGCTGGAGGCCTGAGTCAACTTCCTTGAGGGCTGTTGGCTGATTGCAGAGCGTATTGATCGCAGCTCAGAGCGGGGAACTGACCCATTCATGCCCTGGCAGTGAAACTGACCAGACTCTCAGGAACATTGATCAGAGACTTGAAACTGATCACGGGGAGGAAACTAACCGGAAGCTCTAGAGGAGGAAGAAGCCAATTGCTTGAGGGATTATAGATCCACTGGTGTGGTAATTAGCTTTTCCAGAGAGAGAGAGAAACCAACTGATTCGCTCTTCCTGCCTCCAAGAGGAAATTGATCACGCTCTGGGGGACTTGATTGGGGGATATCGAGGAGAAACTGTGACCAGATCCTCCGACAGGGACTGAGGTTGGGGGTCAGCAGTATTGATGGGACTGATATTGATTGATTGGGACAGAAACGCTCAGCTCCAAGGAGAAGAAACTGACCAGAAACTCTAGAGGAAGAAGAAAAGAGTTGCTTGGAGGCTTATAGATTGACTAATTGGGGATCAACTTTCCTGGGAGGCGAGAACCCAACTGATTGGCTGTAGTCCTGTGCCAGAAGGGAATTGATTGATTGGTCCATACAGAGAAGCTCAGCTCCAAGGAGAAACTGATCAGATCCTCCAGGGGGGACTGAGATTGGGGTTGGTGATACTGACACAACTGTTATAGATCAGTTGATTGGGACAGAGACTCTCCTCTCCAAAGGAGGCTCAGGTCAGTGTGGGTGATACTGACACAACTGATATTGATCAACTGGTTGACTGATTGATCAGGACAGAGACTCAGCTCCAAGGAGAAACCAGCCTGCTCCTGCAAGAGGGACTAACATCAGGGATACTGACAAGACCTAATATTGGTCAGTTGATCAGTCGGGACAGAGGCTCTCAGCTCCTTGGGGACTGCGATCAGTGTCAGTGATATTGACGAGATTGGTAGTGATTGCAGGGCTGAGAGCTGGAGAGAGGCTGAAAAAGAGGGAAGGGGCTGGAGTAGAACCAGCACAGAGGAGCTGAGAAACCGACTGGACCCTGCCGGGGGCTGCGATCAGGACTCGGTGATATCAACGAGCCCGATCCCAACCTCGCATCCATGGCAGGGCTGCCATCATTTGGCCGCTACACCCATGCCGTGGTACGGCGCCTGCCTGGCTCCCTGGGGGAGGCAGTAGAGGGGCTAGGGGAGCCAGTGGACCTGGCCAAGGCACAGCGGCAGCACGGGGTGCTGGTGGGGGTCCTGCGCCAGAAGCTGGGCCTGCAGGTGGTAGAGCAGCCCCCTGATGAGGCTCTGCCCCGCTCTGCGTTGCTGGAGGACGCTGCCGTAGTACAGGGGGACACGGCGCTGCTCACGCGGCCCTGGGAGCCTGCACGGCGGGCAGAGGTGAGTTGGGCATGGGGATCTCTTCCCGGCAAACGGAGGGGAGTGGGCATTGGCAGCGGGGACTGGGAGCCCGGACACCTGGGTTCTTCCCTGCTCTGGGAAGGGAGTGGGGCAGGTGGGTTGGAGCAGGGGAGGCCGGGAGCCTGGGTACCTGGGTTCCTTTCCCAGAGATGGAAGTGGGTATGGAGGAGCCTGGACACCTGGGTTCCCTTCCCAGCAGAGAGAGGCAGGGGGTGGGAGCCTGGACACCTGGGTTCTCTCCCTGCATCTGGCATTAGGAACCCTTAAGGCCTGCCTGGCAGATGGGGCTCCATGGGAGCTCCCAGGGGGCTGGTGGGAGCTTTGGGTGGGCATCCCCTGACAGGAGCCCCCACAACCACTCCATGGCTGCAGATCAGCGGCATCAGGAAGGTGCTGGAGGAGCTGAAACTGCGGGTGGTCGAGGTGACGGACGATGGAGCCACCTTGGATGGCAGCGATGTGCTCTTCACAGGTGAGGGGGTCGGCAGGGGGTGGATTAGCTGCAGCTCTTGCTGGGGGGGCGGGCACACCTGGGAATCCAGTCTCCCCCTTCCTCAGAGCTGGGAATGAACCCAGGTGTCCTGGGCCCAGTCTGAGGTGTGGGATGAGGGGGCTGGGTGGGAAAGGTGGGTATCAGAGTGGGGCTGTGGGTCAGGAGTGAGGGACACCACCAGGCTGGGGGGCGCTGAAGGTGGGTGGGACTGGGACCTCAGGTCTCTTCCTGCTGCCCCATAGGCCGGGAGTTCTTTGTGGGCATCTCCAAATGGACCAATCACAGAGGAGCTGAGATGGTGGCCGATGCGTTCCGGGTGAGTTTGCATGTGGGTTTGGGTTGGAGGGAGCCCAAGTGTCCGGGCTCTCAGCCCTGCCCCCCCTTTTCATGCCCTAGCCCCCCCCCCCCCCCCCCGAGCAGGGGTGGAACCCAGGAGTCCCGGCTCCCAGTCCCCTTGCTCGAACTCCCCAGACCCATGCAGATCTGGGAGCAAGCCCGGGTGTCCGGGCTCCCAGCCCCGCCTGCTCTGAGCACCCCTTCTCTAAGTCATGGGACTCCAGGCTCCTCCCAGAGTAGGGAGTAAACTCAGGTGTCCAGGCTCCTTTCTGCCTGGCCCAGCAGACTTCACTCCCCAGCTGGAGCCCAGTGGTTTGGGAATGAGAGGTACTGGGAGGGGACAGGGGGCTGCGGGTTGGGAGTGAGCAGTACCAGCAGGGCAGGGGCTGCAGGCTGGGTGTGAGGGACACGAGCAGGCCTCCTTCACCTGCCCCCAGGACTTTGCTGTCTCCACGGTGCCTGTGCTGGGCTCCTCCCACCTGAAGAGCTTCTGCAGCATGGCCGGACCCGACACCATCGCCATTGGCAGCAGCGAGGCTGCCAAGAAGGCCATGAAGGTACCGAGGCCTGAGGCTGGGGTCGATGGGCCCATGGGGGCAGGGAGCTGTGGGTCAGGAGTGAGGAGCACCAGGGGGAAGGCATCACGGAAATGGGGGGGTTTGGGCCGGGAGTGAGGGGCACCGGTGAGGCAAGGTGGGGGCTGTGGGTCAGGCGTGAAGGGCACCGCGGCCCCTGATCCCCGCGGCCCCCAGGCCATGGAGCAGTTGACCGACCACCGCTACGAGACGCTGACCCTCGCCGACGACCCGGCCGCCAACTGCCTCTTCGTGCGTCTGGGCACCGGCGGCGCCGCCCTCGTCCACCGCAGCCCAGAGGAGTGTCCTGGTGGCCTCCAGGTGGGATCAACCAATGAGAATGGAAGGGTGGGGCAGGGTCGGCCAATGGGGACAGAGCAGCAGGCAGGGTCAGCCAGTTGGGATGGAGTGGTGCAGGCAAGGAAAGCCAGGGGGACGGAGGAGGGGGTCCTGCATCAGCCATTGCGGGATGGAGGCGTGATTGCCCAATGGGGATGGAGGGATGGAGGCGGGATAGGCCAATGGGGGGTGGAGGCCAGGTCAGCCAATGCGGGTGGAGGTGGGATTGAGCAGTTGGGACGGGGGTGGGGGCAGAGTCAGGTAATGGGGATGGAGGTGAGGTCGACCAATGAGGGTAGGGGTGGGGTTGGTCTTAGCCAATTGGGAGAGATGGGGGGATGGCCAGTGGGGAGGGAGGGATGGAGGCGGGATCAGCAAATAGGGGTGGAGAATTGGGGGTCGCATTAGCGAATGGGGACAGAGGGCTGCGGGACCCTTGGGAAGGTGTTGGAGGTGATGGGGGCCAGGTCTCTGGGGGCAGGGCTTGAGGTTGGAGAGACCAATGGGGTGGGGCCTCTGCAGTGGTGGGTGGGGCTTGAGGTTGAGTAGACCAGTGGTGGCAAGGTCTGGCACTCCCTCAGGCAGGGGTGAAGAGGTGGGTGGGCCTTAACCCTAGGGGTTGGGTCATGGCTGTGGTGGGCGGGACTTGAGCTTCTGGGGGTGGGCATGGCTTTGGGGGGCAGGGCTGAAGGCAACCAGCCTCCCTGTTTTGTACCCACAATGCCTTGCAGCCACATCTCCCCCGCCAACCCCTCTCCTGACCCCTCCATGTGTCTGGTCCTTTCCGCAGCCTTTCCAGAAGCTTCCGGACTGCACCCTCATCCCGGCAGCCTGCAGCGAGGTGGCCAAGCTGGGGGGCGCGCTCAGCTCCTGCGCCCTCCTCATCAACAAGAAGCTGGACCTGTAGTGCCTTAGGGCCCCCCAAAATATGGGGGTGCCCTAACCCCCCACCTTCAGGGCTGGGGGGACTTCCCTCCCCTGCAGGGGCAGCTCCTGTGATCCCCCGCTGCCCCTCCCCCATCAGTCTCCTTCCCTCCCTCCCAAACTTGGGGTTCCCTCAGCGCCTCCCCCCCCCCCCCCCCCCCCAGCAATCCCAGTTCAGTCTACTGTCGTCCCCTGCTGGCTGGGGAAGCGGGTCCTTCTATAGCCCCCCACAGTTAATGAATGAATGAGGGGGGTCAGAGTACCCTAGACCGAGCAGCGGTGGGACTGGGACAAGGGTGTGGACCCACAAATTGCCCCCGTCAGAATTTGCAGGGTCTCTAGTAGTCCAGTGCAAGGGGCGGGGGAGGGGGGGCAATTTTGTGGGGCTGTGCTCACTTCCTGGGGGGCTCCTCATTGACTACCAGGCCCAGAGACCCTCAGTGGCTTGATAGAAGCTGTGGGGGATATATCATGTTCCCCTCACAGTTGCCCCCAGCCCCTCAACATGGCTTCTCAACCCCTCCCTTTGTGGTGCTGGTGTTTCGGGGTGATCCTCAGAGCCCTGCCAGATGCAACCAATGGCTTCTCACTGCCACAGCAACTTCTCCTTTCACACCTATAGCTATTGTTGGTCTAGGGTAGGGACAGGCAATTATTTTGGGTGGAGGGCCACTTACTGAGTTTTGGCAAGCTATCGAGGGCTGCATGACAGGCAGCCAGGGGCAGATAAATATTAATTTTCTAAATTTTTTAGGGGTCCCGCGTGCTGGATGGAATGGCCTGGCGGGCCGCATTTTGCCCACTCCTGGTCTAATGGGGCCTGGTTTGGGGCCTAGTTGAGGCCTGGCTGGGCTTAGTAGGGTCCAGTTGGGCCTGGTTGAGGCCTGGTCAGGCCTCGCAGGGTCCAGTCAGGCCTGGTTGGGCCTAGTTGAGGCCTAGTGCAGGCTAGTGAGGCTTAGCCAAGTACCACTCTGGATGGGCCAGTTGGTTTGGCCAACAGTGCCCAGTAGGGTAGGTTTGTAGTCGGCCGTGGCAAGGTTTAGATGCCAGGCTTCCTGGGTTGGCTAGCATTGCCATGGCATCCAATCCCCAGCCCCATGGACCCCATTAGACCCTCATCCCCTGGTCTGCTGTGGTGAGGGTCTAATCCCAGGCCCAGTACAGACCCCAGGGTCTGGTCAAATGGTACCAACAGGTGGATGCCAGGCCAAACAGGCCTCTGGGACTGGGTGCTGGCATGTGGTGCCAGGCTGGACAGGCCTGATCCATGGTGGGAGACCAGGCCTAGGCCTGAAGGGGCAATTAGGCCTCCTGAGGCCAGGCCCATGGCTCCTATGTTGTGTGTGTGTGTGTGTGTGGTAGAGTAGCCAGGGAGGAAATCACCCCAGTGCCCTGTTTGCTATGGGTCGCGGGGGTCTGTATCCCCACGTAGAGGAGGGTGTTGTCTCTTAGCTTAGCATTACTCACTGCCTCCAAGAACTCAATAAAGAATTAAGCCAATCCAGGGCCTCCTTGCAGTGGATTTGTGGGTCCCGGCGCCCCGGGGTGGGAGACAATGGAAGCACAAGATTCCACCCCCCTGGTAGTCGTAAACCAATAAATTAAGTTTAATGTTGTCAAAATAAATAGGTTCATCTCAGTCTGCTGGGAAATGTGACCAATGGGGGGAGGGGTCAAAAATCACGCCCTCTTGGCCCCAGGCATCAGGCAGGGGGCCAGTAGGAGGCCACTGTCATGAGCAAGACCCATTTTTGAAGACCACTGTCATCCCTTCGTGGTTCCTGTGACACAAGACCTCTTCCAACATGGCTGCCACCCAGCATCTCCCGCCATCTTGGAAAGTGGCTTTCAAGATGGCCACCAAGTAGATTTTTCCTCCTCCTTTCTTTTTCCATGGGCAGGCATCTTGGTTACTGGCTTTGGAGCAAAGCCTTCAGATTAGATGGAGGCCATTTTGGAAGGTGCCAAGCAGCCATCTTGGATGGATCCCATGGGATTGGGTTGGTGCGGGGACTCCGTTGGTCATGACCACCATTGAAGGAGACTATTGGCTAGGGACTAGTGGGAGAGACACCCAAGAGGCAGGTGACTGCCTTGGAAGAAGGTTAGCCATCATGTGGGTAGCCATCTTGAAAGGAACCTTCACCAAGGAGATGTCTTGCTGTGGCAGCCATCTTGGGAGCAGAAGCCACATCTTAGGCAGCCATCTTGAAAGTAGACTTTGTCCAGATGGTGTTTTTCCTGGTGGTCATTGGGGTCAGGGAAACTCGGTAGTAGTGGCCATCTTGAAACCCATTAAGGGTGGAACTAAAGATCAACATCCAACAAAGCAATGCCACATCTTACAGGTGGCTGTCTTGGAGGAAGTGTTTGGCAGAGAGATGTGGCATAGGCAGCCATCTTGAAACATGCCAAGGGTGGAGCCAAAGAAGTTACTGTGTCTTATGGGCAGGCACATTTGCTGGTGAGATATGGTGTAGGTAGCCATCTTAAAAATGTGTTGGCTACACCTTGCAGGTAGCCATCTTGAAGGAAGCTTTTGGCAAGAGCACACAGCACAGGCAGCCATCTTAAGCTGCTAACAAAAACGTTGCCTATCCTATGGCTAACCATCTTGGAAAAAGTTTGCCAGGGAGATACAGCACAGGTGGCCATCTTGGAACATGCCATGGGTGCAGTCGAAAATGTTGACCATGTCTTACAGGCACCCATCTTGGAGGAAGGCACATATCAGGGAGACTTGGTGCAGGCGTCCATTTTGAAAGACACCAAGGGTGGAGTTAAAGATGTTGGCCACCTCTGATTGGTGGTCATCTTGGAGGAAGCATTTACTGGGGAGACGTGGTGTGCCCAGCCATCTTGAAGCACGCCAAGGGTGTATCAAAGACATTGGCCTTGTTGTAGGGGCCTGAGGCTCTAGTCCTTTGTGAATGCCCACCTTAAACGTTGGGGTCTATCAAAGCCTGGAAGACCAGTGTGTCCTCTTGGAGGTAGGTGGCCCCACTCGGGGCTTCCAGCTGACGCAAGGGGAAGAACTCAGGGAGGCCGCTGGCGATGTTGTTCTTGCCAACAGGCCGTTGGAAGGATGAGGAGGTCCCCAGGGGGCGAAAAGAAGTGGACACGTGCCGCTGCCCACTCTGGTCCAGAAGGCTGAAGGTGACCTGGGTGAGAAGAGTGGGATTCAGGGTTAGCCTGCCCTTGGCCTGCACTGAAGGGGGCCTAGGATGAGACTGCCCCCATGTGTCCCTGGTGCCCTCCTCACCTTGTGCTGGAAGGGCCACTGGAGCTGGAAGTCGTATTCCCCCCTCATCACCACCAAGAAGAGAGAGAGGTGAGTCCCGGCTCCAGCTCCATCCCCATTGAGGAAGAGTTTAAGGCAAAGCTTGTAGCCGTAGCGGTGGGTGTAGAAAGCTGGTGGGGGGAGAGACAGTGTGTGAGGTGAGTGGCCATCTTGGAAGGCCCCTTGGGCAATGGGGTTTCCTTCCAGGTGGCCATCTTGGAGGAAGCCATTGGATTCCTTGCCATGTGAATGGCCAGAAGCATGATGGGATGTGCAAGTCCTCCTAGCCAGGGGATAGTGGCATGCCTTGATGTATTGAGACACAGGATGGGCGAGCTGCATTCTACACTTTGCTTCCCTGGCTGGGGAGTGGTGTTTTTTTCCTGGGGCTCCCTCCTGCTGGATGTCATAGGGGCTATAATAGGCTCCCCGGGGGAGGACAATTCACCCCTCTTGAGTGTCCTCAACAGACATTCACTAGAGGACTAGAAATAGATGAGACGCATGGTGGGGGATGTGGGGGAGGCACTCACAGGGGGAGTAGAGGGCAAGCCTCTGGCCTGTCTGGGCTTCCCGCCTCCGAAGGGTGATGTCGGTGACCTTCCAGAGGAAGCGCCCATCATAGGACGTCTGCTCCAGGGTCTGGATGCGGGCACCCAAGCTGCTGATCATGACATCCTTGATGGCCAGAAGCGAGTCCTGATGGGCCACCTGGGGAGGGGTCAGGGGGGAGACATAGGTGGGGTCAGAGGTGAAGGGTCAACCCTATGGCAAAGGTTTCCCCCCACCTCATGGTCCTTTGAGTGAAGTAGGAGACAGTAGAATGGGGCTGAGGCCAAAGGGGAAGGGTGAAGTGGTTCAGATGAGAGGTCATGGTCAATGCTCACATGCCTTGGGCTTGTAGGTCTAGTTAGAGTGGGGGGGCAGGGGGGGGTCAGAGGTCAAAATTGGACTGGCCTGCTCAACAACGGTTGGAAGGACAAAGGTGAGGGAGCTTGTGAGGCTTTTCCTGTCAAAGGTCAATTCTGACAGTGTCCACAAAAGTCACAGGCCAAAAGTGAGAGGATGCTGGCTAATGTGGGTAATGGGAGGCCACATAAGCCATTATCAGAAGGCCACAGGCTACCATGGGAAGGCCCTAGGCCACTGTTGAAAGACCCTAGGCAACACTTAGAAGACCACACACTATCACTGGAAGGTCATAGGCCACTGTCAGAAGGTCAAAGGTCAACTGTAGTGCCAGAGGGCAGTGGTCATATGTCAAAGAGGAGTGACATACGGATCCATACTAAGGGCTATGGGGCAATTGAGATGGGTCACAGGTCAAATCTGATGCCATGGGGTCATGTGGGAGGAAAGGGGGGGGAATGGGGGATG
Source organism: Alligator mississippiensis (assembly GCF_030867095.1). NCBI lineage: Eukaryota > Metazoa > Chordata > Crocodylia > Alligatoridae > Alligator > Alligator mississippiensis. The sequence continues at coordinate 57,779,114 of NC_081834.1, forward strand.
AGTTAGGGTGTGGGGGAGAGGCAAGAGGAGGGAGTCACCTTCTCCTCCAGCTGCAGGATTCGGGCCAGGGCTTCCCCCAGGGCCTCAGAGGCTGCAGCCCCAGGCTCCTCACGCCGGCTTAGCTCCCGGCTCATCACAGCCAGGATGTTGTGCAGGGTCTTCTGCTGCAGCTCCACCCGCCCCAGCCGCTGCTCCAGGGGCCCCAGCAGGTCGCTGGCACCAGGAGCCCCCTCTCTGCCAGGCAGGAGAGCGGCATGGGCCTCCAGTGGACCATGATGCACCTGGGCAGGGAGAGAGGAATGGGCCCTGAGCACAGTGCCTCCTGCTTGGTCCTCCCTGCCCCACAGCCCAGCACCCCCTGGGCCAGCTCCGGGCACCTGCCCCAGCGCCTCCTGCTGGACCCCAGATCCCCTATTTTGCCCCCCCCAACTGCCTGCACTAGGGGAAAATGCCCCTTTTCTGGTCACCCCCCACCCCCCCAGTCCCCTACATCCACTCACCCGATCCAGGTCATTGAACAGCGGCTGCACTGGGGCTCTGTACCCCTCTGGCCCCAGCAGGTCTCTGAAATATGCCAGGGAGGGGTAGAAATGGGGGGACAGGAGGTGAGTGTTGCCCTTGTGGGATCCCCCTGTCCCACCGTGCCCCCTAGAGGCCCCCCCCAGGGTGGGCATCAGCCTGGCTGCTGGTGGGGGCAGGTGTTACTGCAATCAAGTGAGCAGTGAAGGGGGAGGGATGTGGGACACTGGCATAGTGCCCTCACCCGGGTGGGGGGGAGCTGTACCTGGGCCCCATGGATGGTGTCACCTGTTGAATATGTCTCCCATGGCAGTCTGGATGGATTCCCCCCCCCTGCTCCCACCCTGGAGGCTGCACCCAGCCCACCTGCCCCCACCATGGAAGGATGCCCCCTGCAACTGGCACTGGCCCCTCCCTGCAGCCTAGTGCCCCCAAGGGTGCCCCATAGTGCCCCCTACCTCCTCAGGGCCTGATAGCAGCCGCAGGGGGGCGTCTCCTCCTCATAGGGGGCTGGGGCCCCTGCAGCGCCCCCCTGTGGGGTTGTAAGGGTCTCACTGCTGCTCCAGGGGCTGAAGACCATGGAGCTCATGTCCCTGTCAGGGGACAGAACAAGGCAGGAAGGGGTTAATGCACTGCAATTGGCTGGTAGGGCCAGCCTAGCCTGTGGCTGATTGGCTGAGCCACTAAGCGATTGGTCCCACTAGCTCAGATTGGCTGAGAGCTCTTGGGGCCCTCTCTGGGCTCTGTCCGCCAGTCTCTGAGCTCTCATTGGCTCTTGTCACTGCATGCCCTGAGCCCCCAATTGGGTGTGAGGCACAGTGCTGTGCTATGATTGGCTTGTTTCCCAATGAGCTGTATGTCCACCCCGGTTCCCCCCTTCTGATTGGCTCAGTGGACCTGGTGTTGGCCTGCTGATTGGCTGGCAGGTGTGAGAGACCAAACCGCGGGTTCCCTGAGCAGGGCCTGGCTTAGAAAGATGGCAGGCTCCTGGTCCAGCTGGCTGCAAGGCAGAGCTCTCGGCTCTTCCCCTGACTTCTTACTGGCTCTCACTCCCTGAGCACTGATTGGCTGGGAGGCCAGGATCTCTTTCCCTTTCCCTGAACTCTCCTTGGCTCTCATCCCCTCCCTCTGCCCTGCTTGGTTGGGAGACAAGTCATAAATGCATTCCCTGTACTGTGATTGGCCGAGGGGGCATGGCACAGCCTGTCTGTCTCCATCCCCCAACCTCATGGGCTGCAAGGTGATGGGTGAGCCCCTCCCCTGGCTGGGATTGGCCAAGCCGGGCTCATGGGGGGTGGAGCAAAGGCCCTTGTGTGGGGGGATTTTGCTTTCAGTTGTTTCCCCCTTGGCTGCCCTGAAGGCTTCTAGGAAACCCCCTCCCCTCGGGCAGCAGCAGTTCCCGGAGGCGGGGGTGGGGCGGGGGGCTTTCCCCTGGCTGGGGGCAGGGAGGGCAACACTAGTGGGGACCCCACTGCGCTGAGAACCCAGGACGGCCATTCCCCTCCCTCTCATCCCATCCATCCAGCCCTTGGCCCTGTCGTGAGACTGTCCATCTGCGCCAGCGCTGCCACCCGCAGCCACCCAGCCCCCATCCAGCACCCATCCATACGCCCGTCCACTCCTCCATCTGTCCTCCACACCCCGCTCCATCCTTCTCCATCCAGCTAGCCCTCTGTCTGTCCCTTCGTCCAGCCATCCATCCAGCCATGCAACTCCTGCGCCCACCCCTTCCTGTCCGTCCATCCATCCATTCTGCGCCTCCTCCCCGCCTCCCCCCCCCCCCACTCCTTTCCCTCAGTTCCTCCATCCCCAACCCCGTCCAGCCATCTGGTCCCACATGCTCCCATCCATCCATCCATCCATCCATCCATCCAGCCAGCCAGCCAGCCCATGTCCGTCTGTCTAGCCGTCCATCAATCCCCACATCTGCCTGTCTGTTCAGTTTCATTCATCCATCCATCCATTCCTGACATCCCCCATCTGTCTGTCCATCCAGCCATCCTGCGTCCATCCACTCCTACATGCATCGCCGTCAACCCTCCATCCCCCATCCCCACATTGATCCACTATTCACCCCCATGTCTCCATCCCTCCCTCCATCTCCACACTCCCATCCATCAGCTCACACGTGCCCCCTGCCTACATCCATCTACACGTCCCTTCCATCCCTACACACCCTCCCTCCCTCCCTCCCATCCATCCATCCCCGCGATCCATCCATCCATCCAGCTGCCCCCCACCCGCAGCTTCAGCTCACCCAGTGCCACGTCCTCCTCTCTCTGCGGCCAGGTCCCGTCTGCTGCAGCCAAGCCAAGGCCTGCGTCACGGGTCCCCAGTGACTCACAGCCCTCCCCAGCCCACGCGTCATGTGTGTCTGTGCGTGGGGACAGGCCCAGGGAGGGGAAGGAAGAGGAAGGAAATAGCTGAAGGTGTCTGCGGGGGCTGGGGCACCCTGTGTCCCCTCCTGGCGCAGTGCCCCCCCCCCAGCTACGGGTCCCTGCTCTGCCCCACCTGGGCACCACCCTCCTGCCCAAGGCAGTGGGGCAGCCCCAGGGGCCTCCCAGCAGGAACCCCCCACCCCAGCCTGGGGAACCCCCCGCCTCGGCCACTGGGAAAGGCCCAGAGGGGAGGCCATGGTGGGTGGGGGGGAAACAGTTGTGTGTGTGTGTGTGTGTGTGTGTGTGCGCGCGCGCGCGCATGTGATGTTTGTGTCTGTGTGCATGTGTGCTAGTCTCTGCATGTATGCATCTGTCTATGTTTTCATTTGTGGCTGTGTGTGTCTGTGTCTATCCTGCATCTGTCATGTCTGTGCTGGTGTGTGTGTGCGTGTATGTGTGTGCACACATGTGCATCTATCTGGTAGTGTGTGTGTGTGTCTGTCTTCATTTGCGGCTGTATCTGTTTGTGTGTGTGTGTGTGTGTGTGTCTCCAGATGTGAGAGAGAGTCTGTGCAAGTGTGTGTGTGCTTGTGCATGTCTACCACTATTTGTGTGTCTACTCTGTATGTGTTCCTGTCTGTCACATCTGTGTGTTTGTCTGCAGCTTCATTTGTATGTGTGCACCTCCGTGTGTATGTGTGTGTGTGTGTGTGTGTATGTGCCTGTCTCCAGCTGTGAAAGATATGGTCTGTGTGTGCAAGAAAGAGAAAGAAACAGCGTGCGAGTGAGAGAGAGAGAGAGAGAGGGAGAGAGGGCAGTCTGTCCATGTGAGATAGGATGTATGTGTTTACATAGGTACATGTGTATTGGTCTCCATGTGTGTGCATCTGTCTGTCTTATGTATTCATTTGTGACTGTGTCCCTCTGTTTCTGTGTGTCTGCCACTATTTGTCTTTGCATGTTTGTCCATTACAGCTGTGCCAGTGTCTCTGTGTGTGTTTCCAGATGTGAAAGAGATGGGGGGGGTGTCTTGTGTGTGTCTCTGTCCGTCATGTCTGTGTGTCACTGTGTGTGTCTGAGAGCTTGTGTGTGATGGGTCATATATTACTCTGTGTGTCATGTGTGTACATATGTCATGGAGAGTCTTTTTAGGGGGGTGTGTGTGTGTGTCTGTGTGACTATGTGCTGGGTAGCCACCTGTGTGAGTGTGTACATGTGTGCACATGTCTATGTTTGTGGCCGTCTGTGTCTTCATTTGTGGGTTGAGGGGGAACGTCAGTGGAAAATAACATCTTGTTAGGGGCAGGAAGGGAACGGGGCCCTGTTTAATCTTTAACGAGGTGGGTGTGAGGGCCAGATGGGATCTATTTTGATGGAGGACGGGGTTGTTGCCAAGCCTTGGCCATTTACAAGGGGCCTAGGCCAAGCTGCAGAAGTGTTGGCTAAGCAGAAAGCCCCAAAGCCTATTTCTGAGCAATCGTAGCCTGGACATTTGCCACTGTGACAATTAGTCAGCAAATAAAGGAAGCCATCAGCACGTCTGACTAAACCCGTCGGGAGATTCAATTAAACAAAGCACAAGGCCCAAAAGGAGACAGTATAGGGGAGGCCACAGATGAAATAATGCAAATATACTGCTGTCTCATAGCTTTCTCTTAAAATATTAGTAGTGACTGATATAGCCAAATGTTCTGGGTGCTATTTTGTTATGATAGGTATATTTTTATGTTAAGATGCTTCGATCATGTGGAAAAACAAAACAGCCTTGTCAGAGAAGGCCATAATTTAGGTAGAGAAGACACATGATGGTGACGAACAGCACTCCACACCTTCTACTCTCTCGAGGATATAAATCTCAAGTAATGAACACCTTTTAAGTCTATGAGAGGTCTGGTTCAGTCCAGTCCCCAAAGTTTCAGTGAAACAAAGATATTTAAACAAAACCAGAGGTCATTTATTAAAATATTTAGAACCAGCTGTCTATAAAAATGGGCTATAGGCTGAAGGGCAATGTGGAGAACTCAGCAAATTCAAGGTTGGGCTGTAAACCTATTTCTGCCTCCTTTATCTGTAGCCAACTCACAAGGGTACCTGCCAGCTGGGCAACAGGATGTCATGGTGACTTCTGCGACCAGAGATGACTCGTGACCAAGTCACTGGACAACTCAAAGGTGAGTAGAGTGTTCCTATGTTCAGGACCAATTATGCTGGAAGCACATAGAGCCCCAGACAGAAGTCTCATTGGCTGAGGGACTTGATAGCAGCAGATCCAAGGAGGATTATGGAGGTTTTCTGTTGCCTGAAGGAGCCCACAGGCTTAATGTAGGAGAGAAGTTTCCTCTGTAGGAAGGAAACGAAGGCGACAGAGACACTTCTGATCACAAAGAGAAATTCCCAAAACCCACGTGATCTCAGCATTGGAAAAGACCCGGGTGCCCACCTCCATCATTTCAAACCTGAAATGTCAAAGCCGAAAGTGAAATAGCTTTTAGTCTTGTGGGCATTTTGAGTGGTTTCTGTGGTAAACGGGAAGTTTTCAGAGGCTGCCTCAATGGAAATAACCCAACAGCCCCGTCTTGGGTCTGCGCAGAATCTGGAGGTTGCAGAGGAAGTGGTTTCTCCTCTCCCGTGGTAGGAGGCCTCCCAGAAGACAGCAACTTAGAGGGTATTTCTCAACTGTTCGACATTTTGAATGGAAACTGAACCAAAACTTCTAATTAAAGGACCTTCTGGGAGAAAGTAACTTGTCTGCATTGGAAGGGTGTTGAGATCCATCAAGGCAGCAGAATGGAGCCCTGGGGAATGGTGTTGGAGGTTTCCAAGAGAAGGCTTGGATAAGCTCTGGACATGGAGGATTGAGGAGTCGTGGTGTTGGACCAGAGAGCCCACAAGGTCCATCCCTACAATGCTGCCATCCTGTGATGACCCTTTGGAGGTCTCAAAGAGGGTGACGTTCTACTGTCTTGGTAGAAGACCTCCCAGAAGGCACCACCTCCTGCATCAGAGGTACCTCTTTCTCTGCATCTTCCACCACAGAGGGGGAGCGGGAACTGGGAACCTCTCTCCAGGGCTACAAGAGATGGGACAAGATCTGTGATGATCCAGAATTACAAGCAGAGATGAAAAGGGTGAGGACATAACAACAGGCAGCCTGGGGAATAACTGGCTGGGCTGCAGTACAGCAGAGAGGGACCTGGGGTTATAGTAGACCATAACAAGCTGAATATGAGCTACCAGGGTGCTCTTGTTGCAAAAAAGGCCAACAGCCTCCTGAGTTATAGTAACAGGAATGTCACTTGCAAATCTATGGCAGGGATTCCCCCACTTGATTCAGGCCTCCCCTGGAGTCCTGTGACCAGTTTTGGGTCCTGTATTTCAAGAAGGAGGTAGAGAGATTAGAAAGAGCCCAGGGCAGAGTGACACAAATTGTTAGGGGCTTTGGAGGCAAGACTGATGAGGAAAGGCTGAAAGAGCTAGACTGATTGAATGTGGAGATGAGAAGACACGGGGGGTGGGGGGGATATGATACCAGCCTTCAGATCCCTGAAGGGCACAGACAGAGAGGATAAAAATAGGCTTTTATCTGTGGCCAGAGGGGGCCGGACTAGGAGCAATGGCCTCAGGCTGCAGGAGGAGGAATTTTGTGACCGTGAGGGGGCTCCAGCACTGGGAACAGGCTGCCGGGAGAGGTGGCAGCGTCCTGGCTGGGATGGTAGAGTCTGGGATCATTCTGCCTTGAGCACGGGCTGGACTAGATGTGACACTGTGATGTCCTTTCTAGCCTGACTTTCTTGTGAACCTGGGATCCTATATTGCTGCCTGACCCATTCTTCCTTCCCTCGTTTATCCAGAAAGCCAGGGTCAGCCCCGACAGGTACAAATGAAATTGTAATGAAACAGAAACAAGCTAGGCACACAAGGATAAGAAGCCAAGTCAGCCTTGTATGTGGCAGTCTAGTGCCCCCTTGTGTCCATTCAGATGAATCACCCTCCCCGCTCTGCTGGATTTCCCTCCCTGCAGACACCAGGGGTGTGAAAATCCCCCATTCTTACCCCATAAATTCAGGATATTGCTGTTACGGGCTGGAAGACGGCCACTCATCTGCCCCTTCTTCCTGCTGCCGTCGTCTAGCGTAGACCTGCAGACACGTGCACACACCACAGCTCTGTTATCTTCTCCCCATATCAGGCATGAGGGGAAGCTTTGCATAAATCTGCATACATTAGACTGCTTTGATCCTAACACAGGGACATGGTCATGCCAGGGACATCACCCCATTATGACATGATATTCAGTTAACCTGAACCCAGCTTCTCCATACCGGGCCATTATCTATTCCCTGGCCTTCCTTCCTTTCATCTCTGTGCCCAGATCCACCTACCCTTGAACTTGAGCTGCCAGGTCTGGAGTTCTCTGGGCGCAGGTGGATTTTGAAGAGTGGGGTACGGGCAGAGGGGTGCATTATCACATGTAATACTACACACATTCCTCTCCTGTTAAAGAGAAACTAGAAGCTTTACTAATCTGCTAGCGGGCTAGGGCTGCACTATTCAGTTGAAGATCAAAGCAAATGCAAACATAACTCCTGCACCAGGCACTCATTTGCTAGATTATATATTAAATAGAACCCTTCCCCCCCCACCCCCCGCCACAACAAACTAGGCATAAAAGGGGTCAGATTGTTGAAAGCTGTTGTGTCATTAGTCCCCCCTCCCCCCCCCCCCGTTTCTGAGTCACACTTTCTTGCAAAAATAGGCCCTAAAGATGCATTTCCCCAATTGCACCATCACACTCTCAACCTCCAGATGTGCTCAGGGGACCAAGGAAGGGTAGTAATCCCACCCCCACAATCAAGTTCCCTAAAAACTTAATATATGAACATTGTGAGAGCAATTTTCACACTGAAATGCAAGTGAATGTTCTCACTCTGTGAGAACCAAGAATAAAAGCAGAGGAAGATTAAAATGACCACACTTTCTAGCATATAATGTGCCCTGGCATGTCTCACACACCTGGCTTTGCGAGTTGAAGAGGAAAAGATCTCTCTTTGTAGTAACAGAAGCTCAATCTCCTGTCTCTGACAGGGGCTATGATAGATGCTTTAGTGGAGCGTATATAGACATGGTCTATCTAAGAGTGATCTGTCCCTGTTCACATGGTCACTGGCATCCACCGTCATTGGTTTAGAGATGTCAGAGGAGACTTGTAGCCATTAACGGATCCATCCTCTGCGAATGTATTTTAACCACTGGACAAAGCTGGCTTTGCTCTCTGCCTCTGCATCCTCCTGTGCTGAAGTCTGTTCTCTCATTTGTTTTAAATTTGTCTCCCATTAATTTCAGTGGGTGCCCCCTAGTTCTGCTACTATATTCTCTCGCATGTAACCTTCTCCCAAAAATAACACACACCTTCTTTGTGAAAGGCAGGACAGACACATTTTTCCATGCCCAGAGTTATGGCTGCAGAGAACAAGGGCAGGCTCATCTTCAGCTGACTCACCCTCCCTCTCCAACTCAAATAAAACTCAACAGACTGCTGAAGCCTGGTTTCCTTGGGGGGGACCTCTGATCTTAGAAAGAGCTAAAGAACTGTGAAATGAGAGAAGAGACCAGAAGTAGCAGAGAGCAACTTTGCCCCCCAAGAAAGTTTAGCTTTTTCAGTCATGACCACTGAAAAGGAAAGAGAAAGGTTAATACCTGTGAAGTGAAAAAGGCCATTAATGAGCCATTGATTCCTTTGGTAATAAGGCAGGGTAGAGATGCACTTTATGGACTAATTAAATAAGATCTATCTATCTATATTTATATCTATGTCTATACATACACACACATACATAGTGAACATAATTTTCCTAATATAATATAATAATATACATTCTATATCTATCTATATCTCAGAGAGCAAGAGCGAGCGAGCACTAGCTTTTATGGCTTAGTCTTAATGCCCCCTCCCTTTCTCTCTCTTATTTAATTAGTCGAGAGCCCTGTCTTTTGATTGACTTCAGAATCACAGCGTGAGCTATCTCTTCCCTTTCGTCGCATCCTTCATGATTTCACAGACATCTGCTCTGGACATACATCAACCAGTTCTCCTTGGGGACACCCAGAAATCAGCACCCAGGAAAGCCGGGAATCCTCTGCCTGACCTCATCCCTGGGCAATCGGGGACAGGAAAACACCTGGAGTGTATTTGTCAAGAACAGCCTTTACTAAGAGGGACAGGGGAAAATATCACAACCTATATCTATGGAACAATATGTTGTTATCCACCTACTGCTGACAGAGCCAGGGCACGATGCTGGAGCCCCATCATGCCAGTGGTCTGGACCTTGTAGTAATGAAGGTGTTGGAAGATGTTCCCACACCTGAACAGGATGCAAGGCAGATGCCAAACATGGTCCCTCTTGGTGCCGTTCCCATGGGAAGGACCTAGAGACAGTGGATTCCAGGGTGAGATGGGACATATATGACTGTTGCCTGATGCCAGCTGTGGGAGATGGGTGCTGGGGCTCTCCAGAGGGCTCCCAGGAATAGTTTGGGCCTGTGAAGCTACCCGGCTTCCCCACTCAGGTAGGCCAGCAGTGACGGCCCCACGGGAGGATCCCCACGGCGGTGGGGCCAGGTGGTCACAGGGAGGCAGCACCAGGGTCCTCCGCTTCCTCAGGTTCCTTGGAGACGCGGGACAAGGGAGATGTGGGTTTGGGTCTGTGGCAGAGAGGAGACAGAGCGGGGCCGAGGGCTCTGCTGAGCTGTCCTCACAGGGCAGGGCACATCCCCTCCTCCGCACCCCACATGGTCCAGAGCCCGGGAGACGTGGGGCCGGGCCGTGTCCCCCCAAGACTGCAGAGACCACGGCTTCCAGGTCCCCTCTGGGAACAGGACACAGAGTCCCCTCAGCCCCACACTCTCCTCTCTGGCCCCATGCTCTGCCCCTCAGTGGGCTATGGGCTCATCCACTGTCTCTTCCCAGGGCTGCCCTCTTCCTGGGCTCTGCTGTTCTGCTAGGAGTCCTGCTGCCCTAAGCTCCTACCCGGTGGCTTCCAGGGCTAGATTGCCCAACGGGCTTGGGCCCCAAGCTTATATGGCTCCAGTCCTGGCCAGCTGTCTCCTTAATTGGCCACTACCACACCTACTGGTTACTTCCTAAGCAGGCTCTTCTCTTAAAGTGACAAATGCACCAAGCGCCCTGTCACACTAACCTCAACTTCCCTTGCTGCAACCTGAGCCCATTGCTCCTTGTTCTGTCACCTGCTCCATCCTCTTTGCAACCCCCTGCAGGAAGTTGAAGGCTGCTATTAAATCCCCCCTCGGTCTTCTCTTCTCCAGACTGAATAAGCTCAGTTCCCTCAGCCTCTCCTCACAAGTCGTGTGTCCCAGCCCCAAAACCATTTTCATTGCCCTTCACTGGACTCTCCAATTTGTCCACATCCTTTCTGTAGTGGGCCTCAAAACTGGACACAGGACTCCAGATGTGGTTTCACCAGTGCAGAATGGAGGGGAATAATCACTTCCCTTGACCTACTGACAGTGCTTTTCCCAATGCAGCCCAAGATGCCATTAGCCTTCTTAGCAACACGGGCACACTGCTGGCTCATATTCAGCTTATTGTCCACTGTAAACCCCAGGTCCTTTTCTGCAGAGCTGCTGCCCAGCCAGTCAGCCCCCAGTCTGGGATTGCTCAGTTCAAAGTGCAGGACTTTGCACTTGTCCTTGTTGAACCTCATGAGATTCCTTTTGGCCCAATCCTCCAATTTGTCTAGGTCACTCTGAATCCTAGCCCTACCCGCCAGCATATCTACTACTTCCCCCAGCTTGGTGTCATCTGCAGACTTGCTGAAGGTGCACTCTGTGCTGTCTTCCAGGTCACTGATGAAGAAACTGAACAAATCTGGCCCCAGGACCGACCCCTGGGGGACTCCCCTTGATACCAGCTGCCAGCTGAGCCACTAATGACTGCCCTTCATGTCTGATGATCCAGCCTGTGACTTCCAGTGCTCTACGGCCTATGCAGCTTCTTCTGTCTCCTTGGTCTTCTCTATAGTCTGTTCGGCTATTCTGGTTGCATGCTGTCTCCATCACCTACCAGCTGTGCCCAGAGCTTCTGAAACTACATTTTCTACTCTTGTTACTGTTCTTCAGCTCTGCCAGGACCCTGCAGATTCCCATCCAAGTCCCCCGCACTTCTTCCTGAAACCTGTACGAACTGCCTTTTTCTATTACCCAGTGTCTGTATGTCATTAACCTCTGGAGGACTTTGGAGGGAGGAAAGGAGGGGATTACCTAACTCAGAGGATTGTGCCATTACTGGTTGCAATTCTCCAAGAGGGTAGTTCACCACTTACCGAATCCAAGGTCAGGGTCCCCAGTGTTGTCCTGAGGCATGCAGAATGTCTTCTTGGGTGGTATCTGGTTGCTGTCATTTTTGATGCACAGACTACTGGAGTCTGGGTGCTCTGGCAGGCTGACACTAGCAAGTCATCTTCCCAATCCCAAAAGTGACACAGAAAACACAACTTGGATCTGTGTCAGGTGGCAAAAGCCACTGGACCAAAAAGCAGTATGCGGAAAACAGGCCTCATGACCACTGAATGACCCAATAAGAAAGGAAAAAGAAAACACACACACACACAAATGGAAAAAAAAGACACTGAGGGCCTGGCACAAGTTATGTGCATTACACAATTCACCTGCACAATAAAGTTAGACAGGCCACAGTTGCAAAGTCATTTATCGCACAATTCACTGGTGACCTGAGCAATAAAGCTACACCAGCCACATGTCCAAAGTCACGATCACGCCATAAAAATGGCCATCCAGCTACAAAAAGAGTCAACCAGCCCTGAAGTTAGATTCATCCAAGATCACATTGCCCTGGTGAATAAGACATTAGTCATAGAAAACGAGAGCTGGAAGGGACCTCAGGAGGTCATCTAGTCCAAGCCCCTGCTCAAAGCAGGACCATTCCCAACTAGATCAACCCAGCCAAGACTCTGTCAAGCCGGGTCTTAAAAACCTCCAAGGATGGAGATTCCACCACCTCTCTGGGTAACCTGTTCCAGTACTTCACTACCCTTCTAGTGACAAAGTTTTTCCTAATATCCATCCTAAACTTCCCTTGCTGCAACTTGAGACCATTGCTCCTTGTTCTGCCATCTGCCACCACTGAGAACAGTAATGGTGAAGAACATGAGCTGTGTGCTGAAAGGAGAATACCAGTTTAAGGGGTCCCTGTCTGGAAAAATCTTAGGCCTTACACTGAAAATGCCGGGTATGTTTCCTAGGCCCCCACCTACCCATTACACTGAAGGCATGATTAACCAGGCAGCTTCAGTAGTCACTGGCCACACGTTCCATCCATCAATAGCATAACAGAGAGAGGAATACACTACAAAGTTATTCCACTGAAGTCTTGAGGCTGGGCCTCACAATCACGTCTCCTGACACATACGTGCAGCCCAGCAGCTAGAGGTGCCAAGGGGCAGTAGACCCTGAAGAAAGGCTGCAAGCAGCAGAGTTCAGCTGCAGCAGAGGAGGATGAGCTGGCCTTCAAGCTAAAGTAGAAACCCCTGGGAGTGGCTGGGAAGCTGCAGGATGGGAAGAGGCAGTGCTCTGGGGGCATAGAAACCGAGTGCCTGGGACCAAGCAGCCAGCCTGGCCCCACAGGCTTCAGGGAAATGAGCTCCTGGGGGAGATGGGCAGAAGACAGACTGGCAGGCACCTGAGCTACCCAGGAGAGCTGGGAGGAGGGAGCGAAAGGGGACTTGGGGTGTGGTGAGGCAGTGACTCAGAGTGGGATGGATTTGAGTTGGGCAGTCTGCATTTACAGTTTTGGTGTTGGGATTCTGCTTGCGACTGGATGACTGGGTTGTAGTGGTGAGGATGGACACCCTAGAGGGGACCCTGGTGGCTGAGGGATGGTGAGAGCAGCCTGGCGGAGGGCCAGGGATCCTGGGGGATTAGGGCTGGTGTGGAGGAATCAGGCTGAGGATGGGAATGCTATGGCCAGGGAAAGCAGCAGAGCTGGGGACATGGGCAACTGGTGGCTCCTGAGTCAGTAGTCAGTAAGTGACCAGGGGGGTGGGGCGGTGGTTGGGTACCCCCATGGCCGATAATGCTGACCCAGAAGTGCCGGGGTGAGTCCGGAAGTGCCAGCAGTGCTTCTCCTGGCGCCCCCACTCCCTGGCTGCTGCTCTCAAGGTGGGCACCATTGCTCCCACCTGCCCCTGCTCCTGTTGCCTAAGCAGGAAATGCTGGATGTCAGGGGGTGCACCAGCACTCTCAGGGACTGCATGTGCACCCCCCTACACCCCCTATACATCGCCACAGGCCTGGGGTCAGGGTCCCAGAGAGGTGGGAGCTGGGGCAGGTTTACAGCAGCCATGCTGGGGCCATGGGCCAGGAGGGCTGGAGGAGCTAGGCCAAGACCAGGAGGACTAAGGCCACCATAGGGAAACTAAAGCCAGGGAGCAGCTGAAGCCAGATCAGGTTTAAGCCAGGAGGGCTAAAGCCTGGTGAAAAGGGGCTGAAGACCAAGAGGAGAAGCTGGGCTAAGACCAGGGACCCAGGGAGAATGGAGAGCCTGTCTAGGGCTGGGACCAGGTACACTGAGTGGACTGGCTCTCAGATAGGGCCAGAGGGTCCACAGGATGGACTCAGAGTAACATCTGGGAGGCTGGACCATGGCTCAAGGGTAGGATGGAGGCCACAGTTACTGCCTGCAAAGCAACTGGTGGTTGAGGGATTGACAGACCGAGAGCACCACAGCTGAGTGCCCCAGGGACAAGGCAGGGGCCTGCTGGACACGGGCACTACCAGCAGGCAGGGATGAACTGGACTCACTCTGGGACCTTGGGCAACCTCCCAAAACCATGTAAGATCCATCCCAGCGTGGCAGGCAAGGTGAAAGGACGAGCTGGAGTGGGGCAGGAGTTGCGTGGCCACCAGGGGACATCACAGTCACCTTTGGGGCCAGATGCTGCTACAAGCACCTGGTAGGATGGGGACAGGGTAAGTGAATGGTGTCCTCTCCATACCTGCTTCTGTCCAGTGACTTCCCTCGGCAACGGTCTCTGGGGCCTGGGACGGTGAACCCCACATCCTTCCTGGGCAGCCACATTTCCTTCCAGCTGCAGCTGGGGAGGCTCTGGCTGAGGAGCTGCAGCAGGCTGGGACTCCTGGGTTATTTTTGCCACCTCGGTGGGTCTTTGTCCTGGTCACTGCCCACCTCTTTGCCACTGTTTTCCTCTCTCTGCAAAACAAAGCTGCTGAGCTGAGCTGGCCAGGGGCGGGGGGGGGGAGGTTGAGCGGGGCTCGGGGTGAGTAATGGCAAGCTGGGATTCTTGAGGGGGTGAGTGGGCTGGGGTGAGGTGGGGTGGGGAGCAGGTGGGGGAGGGCAGGAGACACAGACACAGATGCAAGGGTGCATGCAGACAGACAGACAGACTGCTGGGCAGCAGGAGGTACATGGGAGAGCCCCACGCCGGGTGGCAGGGACACGTCTCCTAGAACGACCACACTGCCCCGCTGGAGAAGCCTCATGTTCACACTGTTCAGACCCTGGCCGTGGGCTCTGTGGACACACGAGATCCAGCCTCAGCAGCCCCCAGAGCCAGCACGTCTCTCGAGGTCTGATCCCTGCTCTAGGGTTGCCTTGTTCCCCAGCCCTGGGGCAGCCCAGCTTCCCAGCCCCGTGGCCCTGCCCTGCTTTCCTTGGCTCTGTGCAGTGCCTGGTACCCTTGGACCCCTGTCCCAGCCAGGGTCCCCCCACACGTCTCCACCTGTTGACTCCTCACCAGCTCTGATCTCCTTCCAGATCCGTCCACAGTCTCACCATCCACACCCACGGCCACAGGACCTTCCAAGAGGCCTGCAGGGGGCAGCGTGAGTGGCACATCCTCCAGTGAGGCTCTGCCTGAGGGGGTGAAGCAGGTTGGCAGCCGGGACTCCTGGGTCCTTTCTGAATTTCCCATAGGCCTTTGTCCCCCTGGCTGGCCTTGGTTTCTCTCCCTGTAAGGCACAGGTGGCACTTAAGAGATGATTAACTCATTATTGGCATCTCAAGGCTTGATCCGGCTACATGTTTGTTCAAGTAATAGCATGAAAAAGCCCAGAGTAAGTGACTGAGTCGTTACACACAACATGCAGGGCAGCTTTGTGGCAGGTTCCTCTCTGAGTGCGTGGCCAGTGCTCCCAGCCTCCGCAGCGCACTGTTCATCTCATCCGATGGCTGACTGGGCTCCCTGGGAGCGTGATCCTGGGCTCTGCCCCGACCCCATCTATAGCGCATGATGGGAACTGAGCCTGGATCTCACATCACGCCTCACTTGTGGTCGCACAGAAAGAGCCATGCTTGGGATCTCACAGCCCCTTCTTGTCAGCTCTCAGAAGCCCAAACCAGCGGTGCTCAACCTTTTTGCTCAGGGGGCCAGAAGGGCAGTGCCCATTGTGGGTGGGAGGGGGAAGATGGCTTGTGACCTAGCCCCACTGGGGCGTGGGGTTAGGGGGCCTGACCTGGCCCCATGGGGGGTGGGGAAGGGGCTGTGGCCTGGATCCAACTCCCCCCACAGGGCTTGGGGATTTGGCAGCTGGGGAAAGTGGCTGTAAGAACTGCCACCACTTCCTTGCTGCCACATTTCTCAACCCAGGGGGATCCCTGTGGGCTGGATGCCACTGTGCTGAGCACCGCATTTGGCCCACAGGCCAGGGGTTGAGCACCTCTGGCCTAAAACAAAGGTGCTGAGGCAGGCACGGCCACTCCCAGGCAGCCTTGGCATGCTGGGATGTGCTGGGGCAGGGAAGGGGGTGCGTGGGCAGCCTGGACACCTGGGGTCTTTCCAGCTCCGAGAGGGAAGTGAGGCTGAGGAGGCTAGAGCAGGGGGAGCTGGGAGCCTGGGTTCCCTCCCTCTCCACAATGGATGGGATGGGGAGGGGGTGTTGCAATCTGGGACAACTCCCTTCCTGGGCTTGTCAGGCCCAGTTTCCAATAGGACACACGTCACAGGGCCTTGACCGAGGTTTGAGTATGTGTAGGTGTGCGTATGGCCAGGACAGGGGGAAGGAACTTTCACTTGCGACACATCTGCCCGTTAATTGCCCAGCCGCAGCTGCAGAGGAATTTCAGCGCCTATCTCTGGGTAAACACTGCTGCACCAAAGAGCCAACCAAAGCTCCTATCCTCATTATACCCAGCTGTGCCCCCCTCCCAAGAATGAGCTGCAGCCCCTATGCCCATTATACCCAGCCTGATGCCACCTAGAGCCAGTTACTTCCCAGGGCCGGGAGATTGGCTGATATATGGTTTACAGTGAGGGGCTGGGAGCCCGGGCACGTGGATTCTCTGGGGTGGATTGGGGGCTTGTGGGTAGGAGCAGCAGGCACCAGGAGCTCGGACGCCTGGGTTCTCCAGGGAGCAGGATCTCGTGTCTTAGAACAAGGGGTTGGAGCTCAGACACCTGAGTTCCTTCTATATCAGCTCTGAGTCATCCTGTGCCTTCAGGTCGTCCCCCGCCCTGCCACCACCTCACCGCAGCTCCTCCCAGTGCCCATACAACAGGCAAGTGGTGCCCAGCTCAGCACAGACCAGTGCGGACGGTACACGGGAGCCATGATGCCTGCCTTACACATGGTCATGTTCCTTGAGCTGTTGGTTACTGGTGAGTGGGCCTCGCTCCCACCCAGAGCCAGCCACAGCTTCTCTCCCCATTACACCCAGTTGTGCCCCACAAGATCAGCTGTATCCCCCCACAGCCTCCAGCTTGCGCTGCCTGAAATGCCTGCCCTGGCAGGGGAACTGCCGGGACGAGGTGGAGACGTGCGCGCCGGGGCAGAACGCCTGCGTGGTGCAGCAGCTGAGCCTGACTCCAGGTGAGACCCCGGGGGCTGGGGAAGGGGGGCCTGGACACCTGGGTTTCCTGGGAGGGGAGTGAAGCTAGAGGGTGAGAGCAGGGGCGGCTGGGAGACCAGATGCCTGGGTTCCTTGGGAGGCTGCAGGGCTTGCTGGGTTGTCCCAGTCAGATAAGAGTCCCTCCTGGAGTACTTGGCTATCTGCTCCAGGCCCCGGACACCAGTGCTCTGGGCTTACCTCTGGCCTCCTACCATCCCCCTGCAGTCATGATGGATGCCCTGCGGGTGGGCTGCGGGACCTGTAACCGGCTCCTTTCAGACACCGCGGCTGGACTGAGCATATCCAGCTCCTGCTGCTACACGGACCTGTGCAAAGCGACCAACATTCGTAAGTACGGCCTCTCCCCAGAGCCAGCTGCATCCCAGCACATTACACTCAGCCCTGCCCCCCACCAGACCCAGCTGCAGCTCTGGTCCCTGTTATATCCCATCCCATCCCTCCCAAAGCCAGCTGCGTCTTGGTCCCATTACATCCAGCCTGATACCCTCTAGATTCAGCTGCAGCGCCTGTCCCCATTGTACCCAGCCAGATGCCCGCCACAGATCCAGCTGCTGCTCCTAACCCCATTGCACCCAGGACTGCTGCACCTCTGATATACCTGCAGCTCCTGTCCCCGTTGTACCCAGCCCAATTCACCCCAGAGCCAGTCACATCCCAGCCCCATGTCTCTACAGGTGACCCACGTCCCAGTTGGCGTCTCCCGTGTCAAAGCTGTGTGGGATCTGCCAAAGCCTGTGGCCCCAACACCCCGACTTTGACCTGCGTTGACCCCCAGGCCCAGTGTCTGCAGCTGTCCCGGCGCCTGCTGCCTGGTAAGGCCTGGACACCTGGGAACCTCCTGCAGGAGGAGGGGGAGTGGTTCTGGGTTCCTTCCTCACGCTGGGTGCGGGGAGCCCGGACGCCTGGGTTCTGTCCTGACGCTGGGAAGGGATGTTTGGAGGTACTGGGAGCCCAGACAACTGGGTTCGCCCCAGCCCTGGCAGGTAGCAGGCCCGGTGCTGGCTTTAAATCACAGCGGCTGGTTTTAAAGCCCAGACACCTGAGTCCTCTGATGGGAGGAGTGGGGTAGGGTTGAGAGCAGCGGGGCTGGGCATCTGGAAACCTGTTTTCAGGGCACGGCACGGATCAGGGTTGATAGCAGGGAGGCTGGAAACCCAGACACCTGGTTTCCTCAGTATGCCCCACACTGGCCTAGCCCCCTCCCAACCCTCTGCCTGTACCTCAGTTTCCCTGTTGCCTCACTACTCCCATGTCCTGGCAGGGGAGCAGGGAGACACCATGTACAAGGCATACGGGTGGCGAGGGCGCCCCGAAGAGCTGCTGGCCCTTGCTGTGGGGCCTGACCTCACCTATGTGCACGTGCAGCGCTGCCATGGGACCAGCTGCAACAACGGCTCCTTTGCTGGTAACGCTGCCGGGACACCTGGGGTCTCCGGGCAGAGAGTGAGGGCTGAGGGGTGAGAGCAGGAGACTTGGGAGCCCGGATGCCTGGGTTCTTCTAAAGGTGGGAGCTGGGGGGTGAGAGCAGAATGGGCTGGGAGCCCAGACCCCTGTGTTTCCTGACCACCTCCCCCCCACACTCCCCCCACAGAGGTGCCCCGGGGGAAGCCCAATGGGAAGCGCTGTTACACCTGCCGGGAGACAGGAGCAGGAGAGTGCAACCGTCGGCAGCTGCAGAGCATGAGGTGTACAGGGGCCATGGACCAGTGTGTGAAAGTCCAGAGCACAGGTGAGAACCAAGTCTGCCCCCACCAGGAGTCCCAGGAGTCTGGGCTCCCACCCCCAGCTCACCCTTTTCTGCCAAGAGACCCAGGTGTCCAGGGTCCTGGGCCCTTACACTCACCCTTCTCTCTGCCCCCCAGACAAGAACAACCCTAGGACCCTGCTCTGCGGCTGCGGCACCCCCAACCTCTGCCACCCCTGGCAGCCCCTGGCACGCCTCCTGCTGCCCTCGGGCCACAAGATCTACTGCTGCTCTGAGAGCCTCTGCAACCGTGCAGCCCCCCGTTGGGACCCCCTGCCCACCCTGCTGCTGCCCCTGACATTGCTGCTGCTGCTGGGGGCAGTCTGGAACTGAACGGGTGGCAGGGAACCCAGGCATCTGGGCTGGGACCCGCTGGAACCTGTTCAACTCCCAGGTAGACTCAGGTGTCCAAGACACACTCACAGAACACACGTATCTGAGCTCTAAATCACGTGAACCCATTCCTCGTGCAGGGAACCGAAGTGTCCAACACACACACACACACACACACACACACACACACACACACACACACTGCCTCGCCCCTCCCCCTGTCTCCATGGTCCGAAGACTTATGGGTGTCCACAAGGAGGCAGTGCCCACTTTGACTTTCAAATAATGCCCCCCTGCCCTCCATCTTGCTCCAGGAGCAACAGAGCCTTTGAAATACCCCCTGGAAGGAGCAACTCCGATGTCCTGCCTGGTAAACACGCCGGTGCTGCCCTGCTGGCTTCCTGGGGGTCAGGTCCTTATACATAACAACCCATTTTCTCATTAGCAGGCTAGACATCTACCCCCTCCTCCTGCTGTTGAACCCCTGTGACCATCACGGGGGAGGGAGTGCAGTAGCAGGGGGTGTCCTGCAGGGGAGCGGTGCCCTTGGAGGACCTCCTCCTGCCCATGGGGGTCCCTTGTTTGCTAGGAGCCCCTGCTGAACATCCCCTTTGGGACCCCCCTTGCAAGCAGCAGAGGGGATTATGGCTGGGAGGATCTCGGGGAATCCAGTGAATCTCTAGGCCCGGATCCATGTGAGAGCAACGGGGCACCTGATTGGCTGGGATCAGCATGTGGGTCTCCTAGCTCCAAACCTGGTGCTAGGCCTTGGACGTACCTCTGAGATGCAGTGCCTTCCTCCTGGTGTCAAGTCCAAGCCCATCATGTCTACTACATGTCCATTAATTAAATTATTACACAACACCCATGGATCAATCTGGATTTTGCAGGAAACGATCATTCCTAAAAATTCAAAAGAAATATTGTTAATTCTCAGTAGGCATCCGGTACAAAGAAAATTTTGTGGTGTTCTGTATAAACATGTCAGGCTGTCAATCAATCAATCTGCACTCCATCAGTCAATAAATCAAGAGCCTGAAGTTTCTTCCAAAAGTTACAAGATACTTGATGGATGGGTTATTTCTAGTGAACAGATACTGGCAATTAAACTACAATTACTGCCATTGCTACTGTTACTGTTGTTTAATTGCTATAATCACTATTGTTATTAGCATAAATAATAACAACAAAACAAGACCAGTAATGCTAACAGCAAAAGCCACCAATGGCCAGACCAGACTGATTGCACCTGATGCTGTCCGATCTCGGAAACTAAGCAGTCCCAGGCCTGGCTAATACCTGGATGGGAGACTGCCTGGGAATCCCGGGTGCCGTAGGCCAAGTTTTTCAAACTACAAGGGGGGCGAGGCAAAAGGGACCTTATGGTGGGTATCTACTACAGACCACCCAAACAGGGGGAAGAGCTGGACCAGGACTTCTCCAGTCAGCTCATGGAGGTGGTTAGATCAAGGGATGTCATTGTTATGGGTGACCTAACTACCCAGACATTTGCTGGGAGGAGCAGACAGCCAGGTCTGACCGCTTGCATAGGTTCCTGGCTTCATTACAGGACCTTCACCTTATCCAGGAGGTGCACGGCCCCACTAGGGGTAACGCCTTGCTGGACCTGGTTCTGGCCACAAGGGATGACCTGGTGAGGGGACTGCAGGTCCTTGACCACCTGGGAAGTAGCAGTTTTCACCTGCTGGATTTCACTATCCAACACAGGGTGTCAAGGGCTCACACCAAGGCTAATGCCCTTGACTTCAGAAGGGCCAACTTCAATGAGCTTAGGAGACTAGTGGGGGAGGCACTGAGGGCCCAGAAGGTAGAGGAGATGGGAGTCCACGAGGGATGGTCGTACCTTAAGGGGGCGATCCTCCAGGCCCAAAGGATAACAGTCCCTGAGAGAAGCAAGGGGGTAAGAGTGCTCAGAAACCCCCACGGCTCAGCAACGGCATTCAGCAATGCCTGAGGACTAAAAGGGGGGTGTACAACCAGTGGAAGGGAGGAGCTATCACCAAGGAGGAGTACTCCTCCTTGGCCCGGGAGTGTAGGAGGGCTATTAGGAAGGCCAAGGCAGAGATGGAGCTCAGGCTAGTGTTCAGGATTAAGGACAACAAAAAGTCCTTTTTCAAGTACATTGGGTGCAAGAAGAGGGCACCAGGCAATGTAGGGCCCCTGCAAGATGCAAATGGTAATCTTGTGGCTACACCAGACAAGAAAGCTGATATTTTTAACAGTTTCTTTGCCTCTGTTTTCTTGAACAGGGACCGGGATATCCCGCCTACCAGAGGTAGGGACAACCTCAGGGATAGTTCTGTCAGGCCTTGGGTCAGTGCAGATGTAGTTAGGGATCTTCTGGAAGGGCTGGACATTTTTAAATCTGCAGGTCCAGATGCCCTCCACCCAAGGGTGTTGAGGGAGCTGGCAGGGGTCATCGCGTAGCCCTTGGCTTGGCTGTATGAGCATTCGTGGCCATCTAGCCAGGTGCCGGGGGATTGGAAACTGGCTAATGTGGTCCCAATTTTCAAGAAAGGGAGGAAGGAGGACCCAAGTAACTACAGGCCTGTAAGCCTCACCTCGGTGCTCAGGAAGATTAATAGATTCATAGATGTTAGTGTCGGAAGGGACCTCAATAGATCATCGAGTCCGACCCCCTGCATAGGCAGGAAAGAGTGCTGGGTCTAGATGACCCCAGCTAGATACTCATCTAACCTCTTCTTGAAGACCCCCAGGGTAGGGGAGAGCACCACCTCCCTTGGGAGCCCGTTCCAGACCTTGGCCACTCGAACTGTGAAGAAATCCTTCCTAATGTCTAGTCTAAATCTGCTCTCTGCTAGCCTGTGGCCATTATTTCTTGTAACCCCCGGGAGCGCCTTGGTGAGTAAAGCCTCACCAATTCCCTTCTGTGCCCCCATGATGAACTTATAGGCAGCCACAAGGTCGCCTCTCAACCTTCTCTTGCGGAGGCTGAAGAGGTCCAGGTGCCCTAGTCTCTCCTCATAGGGCTTGGCCTGCAAGCCCTTAACCATACGAGTGGCCCTTCTCTGGACCCTCTCCAGGTTATCCACATCCCTCTTGAAGTATGGCGCCCAAGACTGCACGCAGTACTCCAACTGCAGTCTGACCAGCGCCCGATAGAGGGGAACTATCACCTTCTTGGATCTGTTCATCATGCATCTGCTGATGCACGATAAAGTGCCATTGGCTTTCCTGATGGCTTTGTCACACTGCCGACTCATGTTCATCTTGGAGTCCACTAGGACTCCAAGATCCCTTTCCACTTCCGTGCCTCCAAGCAGGTCATTTCCTAGGCAGTAGGTGTGATGGACATTTTTCCTCCCGAGGTGCAGCACTTTGCATTTCTCCTTGTTGAATTGCATTCTGTTGTTTTCTGCTCATTTGTCCAACCTATCCAGGTCTGCCTGTAGTTGTTCCCTGCCCTCCGGTGTGTCCACTTCTCCCCACAGTTTTGTGTCATCCGCAAACTTGGACAGAGTACACTTCACTCCCTCGTCCAAGTCGCTGATGAAGATCTTGGAGACAGTCATCAAGGAGCACCTCTGTCGGGGGCCAGCAGGGGAGATCATGCTCAGAGGCAATCAGTATGGGTTCACCAAAGGTAGGTCCTGCCTGACCAACCTGATTGCCTTTTACGACCAAGTAACTAAATCCTTGGATGATGGTGTTGCTGTGGACGTAGTCTTTCTAGACTTTAAGAAGGCCTTTGACACTGTCTCTCACCCCATCCTCATCAATAAATTAAGTGACTGTGGCATTGATGCCTGCACAGTTGGATGGGTAAAAACCTGGCTGATGGGGCACACCCAGAGAGTAGTGGTGGACGGGTTGTACTCAACCTGGTGAGATGTGAGCAGTGGGGTACCCCAGGGCTTGGTCCTTGGGACCGCACTGTTTAACAACTTCATCAGCGACTCGGATGAGGCGGTGGAAAGCACGCTGTCCAAGTTTGCTGATGACCCTAAGATGTGGGGCGAGGTGGACACACTTGAAGGGAGAGAGAGGCTGCAACTAGATTTAGACAGACTACAAAAGTGGGCAGATGAGAATAGGATGGGGTTCAACGTAGACAGATGCAGGGTGCTGCACCTTGGGAGAAGGAATCCACAGCATACATACAGGCTGGGGAGTTCCCCTCTTGAAAGCACAGAGGTGGAAAGGGATCTTGGAGTCATTATTGACTCCAAGATGAACATGAGCCGCCAATACCAGACTGCAGCCAGTGAGGCCAACCACACCTTGTTATGCATCCAAAGGTGCATCTCAAGCCGGTCCAGGGAGGTGATACTCCCCCTCTATGCAACTTTGGTCAGGTCCTACTTTCAGGAGAACCCAGTAGCGGTAAGCTGCTACCAAGTCCCCTCTCAGCCTTCTCTTTTTTAGCCTGAAGAGACCCAAGTCCCTCAGCCTTTCCTCCCATGGCTTGCCTTGCAAGTCTCTGATCATACAGGTGGCTCTTCCCTAGACTCTCTCAAGCTTTTCCACATCCTTCTTGAAGTGTGGGGCCCAGAACTGGACTCAGTACTCCAGCTGAGTTCTCACCAATGCTGAGTAAAGCAAAAGAATCACTTCGTTGGTTTGGCTGGAGATACATCGATTGATGCATGCCAGAGTATTGTTTGCCCTGCTGGCTACAGCATCGCACTGACAGCTCATGTTCATACTATGGTCTGTTATTACCCTTAGGTCCCTTTCAGTCATGGTGCTAGTCAGTTTGGTGCCACCGAGCCTGTAAGTATGTTGAAGATTGTTCATCCCCAGATGGAGCACTTTACACTTCTTAATGTTGAACTTCATCTGGTTCTGATCCGCCCAACTTGCCAGCCTGTCTAGGTCCACCTGTATCTTGAACCTATCTTCAAGCGTGACCATGCTCATCCTGTGAGAAGCTGATTCTCCACTGGGTTTGGAGCTGTGCAACCAGGGACACAGGTACCAGGGAAAGAGTGGGAGGGGGTTGGTAAGCAAGGCTGATAGGCTGGCTGGAGCTGGGAGAAGTTGTAGAATCAGAGGCCTGCAGAGGGAAACCCATGTCTGAGAGTGGATGTGCTGGGAGGGGGAGACAGCCCGGAGATGGGCTGAGAGAACACAAACCAGCATGGGTATGTGAGGGGATGCCTAATCACTAGTGCTTGCAGGAAGTGAGTTTCCAAAAGGAAACACCAGGGAGCCCACTGTCTGCAGCAGCTGTTCAGAGCCTGTTTCGCGGTGTTACCAGGAAGCATCAAAGGAGTCCATTTCTCCCTCAGCGGGAGAAGCCTCCCCTCTGCCACCTAGTGGTGGATCATAACTATAGCTGTGTTGCCATTTATTGTTATGGGGAGTGGATTGTGACCAGAAGGAAATCAATTGGGTTATGGGAGGAAACTGTTTTAAAGAGTTAACAAATTTAATTTATTTAGGTAGTTTAGCACAAGTGAGACCACCCAGTGTGCTGGTATTATGCACCTGATGTTGTATTTATGAATTTATTCCAGATTGTTAGTTTTATTATTAACAATTGTTATTATATTTCTTTGGTTATATATTTTTTCCTGTATATAAATTAGTTGTATATAATAAAGAATAACATCTTCATCGGGTTCAGGCTGATTCCTGGGCAGTAAGGGTGAGGGAAACACCTCTACATGCGACACCTCAGTCAGTAGATCTGCCTGAGGGACTCCCAGGGCTACTGGCACCCTGAGGACCCAAGATCCAGCACATCACCTGGCCTTGGCGTTGTGGCACAGGTCACACATATCTGGTGTCCACCTTATGGCCATTGTGTGCCAACCCCTGGACAACCTGTTTGGCTTACCAATATGATAACCACAATATGGCTGTCACAGGCCCACCCCTGAATGACTTGGTTGGTGTGAGGCCAAAAGAGTGTCCCAAAGTGGCCAGCATGTGCCCAAACCATGGACAACCTCATTGGCATGACCCCAAAATGGAGTCTGGATGCCTGGGTTCCTTCCAGATGAAATCTGAGTCACTGCGCGACTTCAGCTCCCCTCCCGACCCTCCTGACTTCCACAACCCTCAGTGTTCATATATGGGGCAGGCAGGGCCCAGCCCAGCACAGACCAGTGTGGACTGAACACGGGAACCGTGATGCCTTCCCTATATGTGGCCATGCTCCTGAGGCTGCTAGTTACTGGTGAGTGGGCCTTGCTCCCCCTCAGAGTCAGCTGCAGCTCCTGTTCCCGTTATACTCCTGTTGTATCTTAGGGACAGGTGAGGAGCTCTGATAGGGTTTACAGCCCTCAGGCACAATGCCCAGTACAGGTTTATGGTCCAAGCTAGTAACACCCAGAGGCTGGCACCAGCTTCCTTCCTGCCCGGACATCTGGGTTCTCTCCCTGCCCTGGCAGCAACTGTCTCCAGGATAAGTACAGAGCTGCCACCCACCATTCTTGCTGGCAGTACCTCTGGCATGGTGGGTGACAGCAGCGGTGGGGCTCGGAGCCAGAATATGTGAGCTCTCTGGGGAGGACTGGGGGCTTGTGGGTGAGGGCAGCAGGGACCAGGAGTCCAGATGCCTGGGTTCTCCTGAAAGTAGGACCTAGTGTCTTAGAATAAGGAATTGGTGACATGTAGAGGGTGCATGCGGGTGCACGTACACCCCCTGAGCGTGGCAGTTCACCCCCTGCAAAAAGGCATCGCTGACAGTGCTGGCGTTGCCTGTGGGTGGTTGCTGCTCACGCCCCCTGCCATCAACACCGCTGGTGGTGCCTGTGAGCAGTCTGCGATTGCCACTGGCCACCGGCAGTGTTGGCATCTGCAGGTGGTTGCTGACCGCTAGTTGGTGCTCACCACCCCTGCTGCCAGCGCTGCTGCAGGAGCTCCCCGCTTGCTGCCGACAGGGCTGCCGTTACCCCCGCATGGCGGGAGCTTGCCATGGCCCCTCAGCCGCTGGGGGCACGCGGTGTTCATGGAACAAGGGGTTGGAGCCCAGATGCCTGCATTGCTTCCCGATGAACTCTGAATCACCCTGTACCTTCAGCCCCTCCCAGTGCCCATATAAGAGACAGGAGGTGCTCAGCCCAGTACAGACAGGTGTGGACTGCACAAGGCAGCCATGATGCCTGCCCTACACATGGCCACCCTCCTCGGGCTGCTGGTCACTGGTGAGTAGGCCCCGCTCCCCGCCAGAGCCAGCTGCAGCTCCTGTCCCCGTTACACCCATCTCTGCCTCCCAAAAATCAGCTCCATCTCTCCACAGCCTCTGGCCTGTGCTGCCCAAAATGCCTGCCCTGGCAAGGGAACTGCCGGGACAAGATGGAAACATGTCGATTAGGACAAAACACCTGCATGGTGCAGAAGCTGCGCCTGGCTCCAGGTGACACTCCGGGGGCTCAGGAAGCAGGGCTCAGATGCCTGGATTCCCTGGGACGGGGGTGAGGACTGCAGGAAGAGTGCGGGGCCCGAATGTCTGGGTTCCCTGAGAGGCTTCAGATGCCTGCTGGGTTGTCCCAGTCAGATAACAGACCCTCCTGGGGTACCTGGCCATCTGCTCCAGGCCCCTGACACCTTGGTTCTGGGCTCACCTCTGAAATCCTTCCCCCCACAGTAGTCATGGGCAATGCCCTGCGGGTGGGATGTGCAGCTCTGCAGATGTGTGACCTGCCTCCTTCGGACACTGCAGCTGGACTGAGTGGCAAAAACTCCTGCTGCACCACAGACCTGTGCAAAGCAATCTACATGCCCCTCCCCAGAGCCAGCCGCATCCTGGCCCAATGCCCTCTAGATCCAACTGCAGCTCCTGTCCCCATTGTACCCAGCCCATTGCTCCTCAGAGCCAGCTGAATCCCAGCCCTGTGTCCCCACAGGTGACTCAGGCCCTGTGGGGCATCTCCTGTGTTAGAGCTGTGTGGGATCTGCCACTGACCAAGGCCTCGACACCCCGATGGTGACCTGTGCTGACTCCCAGGCCCAGCATCTGCAGCTGTCCCGGCGCCTGCTGCCTGGTAAGGCCCGGACACCTGGGATCCTCCTGCAGGAGGAGGGGGAGCGGTTCTGGGTTCCTTCCTCACACTGGGTGGGGGGACCCCGGCCGCCTGGGTTCCCCACAGCCCTGGCAGGTAGAAAGCCCGGTGCTGGCTTAAAACCACAGTGGCTGGGTTCAGAGCCTGGGCACCTGGGTCCTCTGGTGGGGGGAGTGGGGCAGGGGTGAGAACAGGGGGGTTGGACATCCGGACACCTGGGTTCCCTAGTATGCCCCACGCCAGCCTATCCCCTTCTCAACCCTCTGACCTGTGCCTCAGTTTTCCTGTATCCTCACTACCCGCATGTACTGGCAGGGGAGCAAGGAGACACTGTGTACAAGGCATGCGGGGGACCGGGGGCCCCTGAGGAGCTGCTGGCCATTGCTTCGGGGCCTGACCTGGCCTATGTGCATGTGTGGCGCTGCCATGGGGCCAGCTGCAACAGCGGCTCCTTTGCTGGTAATGCTGCCCAGACTCCTTGGTTCTCTGGGTGGGGAGTGGGTCTGGAGCTGGGGGGCTTCGAGCCCAGATGCCTGGGGTCCCCTGGTGATGGGGGCTGGGAGAATGGCGGGAAAGGGAGTCTGGATGCCTAGCTTCTCTCGGGGTGGGGACCGGGGGGTGAGAGCAGAAGGGGATGGGAGCCCAGATCCCTGTGTTTTCTGACAGCGCCCCCGCACTCCCCACACAGAGGTGTCCCGGGGCACCTGCAACAGAAAGCTCTGCTACACCTGCCTGGAGACAGGAGCAGGCGAGTACAACTGTCAGGAGCTGCTGACCATGAGCTGTATGGGGCCCATGAACCAGTATGTGAAAGTCCAGAGCACAGGTGAGAACCACCCCACCCCACCCGACCACGGGGAACCCAGGGGTCCAGGCTCTTAGGTCCACTGGTGCCACCTCCAGCTCACCCTTTCCTGCCAAGAGACCCACGTGTCTGGGCTCCCAGCCCCCTGCACCGAACCCCTTCTCTGCCCCCCAGCCCACAACAACCCTGTGACCCTGCTCCGTGGCTGTGCCACCCCCGACCTCTGCCACGTTTTCCAGCCCCTGGGCTGCCTGCTGCTGCCCTTGGACACCAAGATCCACTGCTGCTCCAGGAACCTCTGCAATTGCACAGCCTCCTGCCAGGGTCCCCTGCCCCTCCTGCTGCTGCCCCTGGCACTGCTGCTGGTGCTGGGGGGGAACTGGAGCTGAGCAGGGGGCAGGGAATCCAGGCATCTGGGCTGAGACCTGCTGGTACCCTTTCGGCACCCAGAGGGACCCAGGTGTCCGGGACACACTTACAGAACCCAGGTATATGAGTTTAAATCACGTGAGCCCATTCAACTTGCAGGAAACCCTGGCGTTGCACAACCCCCCCTTCCCCCTCTTCCTGTCTCTCCCTGGACCAAAGCGTCCTGAGTTGCCACAAGGAGGCAGCACCCACCTCGACCTCCAAATAATGCCCCTTCCCCTCCATCTTGCCCCACTGGAGCAACAGAGCCTTTGAAATACTCCCTGGAAGGGGCATGTACGACTCCCAGCCCCATAATCACCCCTGTCCTGCCCTGCCAGTTCTCTAGGGACCAGTTCCTTCCCCCTAATGATCCATTTCCTCATTAGCAGGCCAGACATCCACCTGCCCCCCCTGCTAATGAACTCCTGTGGCCATCACGGGGGAGGGGGTGCAGGAGCAGGGATGTCCAGCATGGGGCGGTGTCCTCCTCCTGCCCATGGGGGTCCCTCTTTCATTAGGAGCCCCTGTTGTTAGCAATTTCGTGCACATCCCCTTTGGGAGCCCCCTTGCAAGCAGCAGAGGGGATTATGGCTGGGGGCATCTCTGGGAATCTGGTGGATCTCTAGGCCCAGATCCTTGCCAGAGCAACGGGGCACCTGGTTGATGGGGATCAGGATCAAGGTCTCCCAACCCCAAACCTGGTGCAAGGCACTGAACGTACCCCTCTGAGATCCAGTGCCTTCCCCCTGGCATCGGGCTTTGGACAAAGCCCATCACCCCATCGTGCACGGAGCAACCTGGATTCTGCAGGAAATGATCATTCCTAAAAATTAAAAAGAAATATTGTTAGTCCTCAGTAGGTGGCTGGGACAAAGGAGTCTTGTGGTGTCCTGAATAAATGTGTCAGGCTGTCAATCAATAAATCGTCAATCAATCAATCAAGAGCCTGAATTTTGTTCTAAAAGTCACAAAGTACTTGATGGATGGGTTATTTCTAGTGAACAGATATTGGCAATTAAAATTTAATTACTGTCATTGCTACTGTCGCTGTTGTTTAATTGCAATAATCACTACTATTATTATTATTAGCATTAATAACAACAAGAACTAAAGAAGAACAATAATGATAACAATAAAACATCACCACCACCACTGTAACTACAATAATAATGACAAGAACAACACTAATAAATGGAATACAAGTATAAGGCATAATCAGACTGTTGTGATAATTAGATTTCATTATTATTAACAGTAATCAATGTAGCTGCCATGTGACCACAGCCAAGTTACCATGGCACCAAGGTGGCATTCAAAGATGGCTGCCACAGGCCCAGTTACAAACCACCTAGTAGGCTTGAGACCAATATTGCATCCATGATACGGCCGCCACAGGCCCACACCCTAAATAAGCTGGTTGGCATAAGGCCTAGACGGTGTCCTAAAATGGCCAGCATGTCCCCAAACCCTGGACAACCAGGTTGGCATGAGGTAAATAGAGCACCAAAAATGGTGGCTGTGTGCCCAAACCCCGGACAGCCTGATGGCACGACTCCAATATGGCATCCTGAATTGGGTGCCAGCTGCCCACCCGCTGGGCAACCTGGTTGGCCTGAGGCTCATATGGTATGTACAACATGACTGCCACAGGCCCACCCCTGAATGAAATGGATGGCATAAGGCCAAGATGGGGTCCCAAAATGGCACCATGTCCTTAAATCCCAGACAACCTCCCTGGCACAAGGCAAATATGGTGTTTAATATGGCCCCCAGGTACCTGAACCCTGGACAGTCTGGCTGGCATGGGGCAAGCATGGTGTCCACATTATGGCTGTCACGTGCCAACTGCCTGGACAACCTGCTTGGCTTGCCACCAATATGGTAATTGCAATATGACCACTACATGCCCACCCTCTCAATGACCTGGTTGGTATGAGGGCGAGAGAGTGTCCTGAAGTGGCTGCCATGTTCCCAAACTATGGACCACCTCATTGGCATGACCCCCAACATGGTGTCCCAAAATGCAGCTGTGTGCTCAAACTCTGGACATCCTGGATGCCATGAAGTCAATAGGGTGCCCATAATGGCCACCATGCCCTGGGCCACTACAGTACTAGCACCCTTGAGCAGTCTTGTGTTGCAACCTCAGAAGCCATGGTCCAGGTGGGTCCTGCTGCCACATCTGCTTGGGGCCCAACTTTCCAGAGCCTGGTGGAGTTGGTCTCTCCCTGCCTGAAGTTTCCATCTTGTCTCCGTTAGCGCCCACAGGACGGACAGTTCTGGGGTCATGCTGTGCGCTGCCGGCCCATCTTCGCTGGCATGCACATGTGTTCTGGCCTCGGCGTCTCTGGCACCTAGGGTCCATCCGCCCTGCCGGCTCCAACTCCGGGCTGTGGGCTCTTCCCAGCTGAAGTGAAACTTTGCCTTCCCCACTGCAGGCATGTTGTACAGAATGGTCCCGGGCATTGTGTACATCTGAGCTGAGCTGCAGGAACGCCGTGGGGCTTGTGTGTCTCCCCTTCCCACGGGGGTGCGCCTCCTCCGGCAGCAGCCCTCTGCCCTGCTCAGAGCTCCGGGTGACAAAACTATGCCCTCACTACAACAGTTTGCCCAGCACCTTATGGTCTCTGACCACCAATCCCACCGCTACCACCAGTTGTAGCAAACTCCTGCAGTGCCAGGCACAATCACTACAGCCAATGAGGGATTTACTCACTTTATACACAGTGTCCTAGGGATCAGGGTCACAAACCAATGGGAAGGACAAATACAGGTAAATGGGCATTCACAGAATAACAACATACACTTAAGAGGGCAAGGAAACAGGTAATGGGCAGTACCGCTGGGGTACACACATTCGGCACATGCAGCCTCCTCCCCACCTCTGGACGTGTCCCCAAAAAACAGCCTTTAGTTCAGAGTCGCTCTGTACACAATGCATACATTACACCAGCCCCTGCTCCACCCCAGAGCCAGCCGCAGCTATTATCTGTTATGCCCAGCCCTGTGCCCGTCCTCAGAGCCAGCTGCCACCTCTATCCCTGTTATACCCCGACCTGGATTCTGTCCCCACCCTGGCCATGTTCCTGGGGCAACTGGTCACTAGTGAGTGGGCTGTGCTCCTCCCCAGACCCAGCTTCACCTCCTGTCCCCTTTATACCCAGGCTGACACCCTGAGATCCAGCAGGAGCTCCTATCCCTGTTATACCCAGCCTGTGCACCCCAGAGCCAGCCACATCCCAGGGCCGGATGAGAAGCCAATATATGTTTTACTGCCCTGAGGTGTGATGCCCAGTACAGGCATCATGATCTAAACTGGGGACTGCACAGAGGTTGGCATCAGGTTCCTGTCACCCCTGGATGCCTGGGTTCTCTCCCCACCCTGGCAGGGACTATCCCCATGTCTGCCCTGGCCCCCGGGGTCAGTACAGAGACAGCCCTGCCCCTGCCAGCAGTGCTCCTGGCATGGTGGGTGATAGCAGAAGGACTGGGATTGTAGTATTACAGTGAAGATTTTGCTTTGATTACTTATCTTGTTATTGACTATCATTGTTTTGACTGTTTATTTTGTTATTTTTCTTTTTACATAAGGACCATTAAGATAAAATTAATCCTATTATGATTTACTAACCATCAAGATAAAGTTATTTAATCAATTATTATTATTATTATTTGGAACTGATCATATGTTTTGAATTTCTTATTGCTTAGCATAAAATGTATTTGACATTGGTCTTATGATTTTAGACATGTTTGACTCATGACTTTAAAACTTAAATTTAGTATAAGGAAAACGCTTGTGTAAGTGTTTGTGGTATGTCTGGTGTGTTTGTGGCTATGTCTGGTTTATGTGGAAAGAGGCAACGAAAGAATAAATGATGGACATGTGTGCCAGCAACACAGAAAGACAGGCCTCTTGCAGCAGGTGAAAATAGCCATCTGTGGTTTAACAGTTAAGAGCTGCAGCAATTTACAGTCAGCAGTAAAGGATTATCAAACACTATCATGCTTCATTCTGATGACTGAAGACTAAAAGCGACGGCCCCTGAAGATTGCAGACCACAAAGCCAGAAGATCATGACCTATCAATCCCAGCATGCCAACAGGACAAGGATGGCCTTCATATCTGACTCAGCAGAATCCAGAGGCTGGTATGGACCGCTCTTGCTATACAGAATAAACACAAACCCAAAGTCTCTTCCACCTGCAAGAAGGAGTTTTGGGCGCGTCCAACAAGACCTGACTCCAACTCTCTTGGTCAGCCTGGCGGGCCACCAGACTCACCTTGAGCAACTTGAAACTTGGTAACACCTTAACCTTTGCAGGACTGTGTAACTTCTGTGTCTGTGTGCGCTTGTCTCTTTTGAATGAATGGACGAATGAATGAGTGAATGAGTATGTACGGGAATGAGTGAAGGAAATAACCTTATTGTTCTTTATTTTTTTCATATTGTACATTTTATGTTCCAATAAATGCATTGTGCCTTATCCCCCTCATAAGATTCCGGCTTGTTTTTAATTCACGCTGTATGCCTGCGTGCACAACTGAATGTCTGTGTCCTCTGGGGAGCCAGATCTGGTGTCTTATAACAGGGGGCGGGTTGGAGCCCAGATGCCTGGGTTCCTTCCAGATGAACTCTGAGTGAGTCACTGTGAATTCAGACCACCCCCACTTCCCCTGCCTCCCTGCCAACACTCAGTACCCATATAGGAGGCAGGCAGGGCCCAGCCCAGCACAGACCAGTGCCGACTGGATATGGGAACTATGACGCCCACCTGGCATGCGGCTATGTTCCTGGGGCTCCTGGTCACCGGTGAGTGGACCCTGCTCCCCACAGACTGACTGCACCTCCTGTCTCTGTGACACCTAGCCCTGCTCCACCCACAGCTCCTGTCCCAGTTACACCCAGTCTGACGTCTGGGCTCCCAAGCCTTGACGTCTGCTCCCCAAGGCCAGAAGAACCCTATGACCCTGCCCCTCGGCAGCACCACCCCCAACTTCTGCTGCCCCTGGCTCGCCTGCTGCGGCCCTCAAACTGCAAGGTCCAGTGCTGCTCTGGGAACCTCTGCAACCGTGCAGGCCCCTGCCGGGATCATCTGTCCCTTCTGCTGTTGTCCCTGGCACTGCTGTTGCTGGGTGGGGGGGGAGGCCTGGAGCTGAGCAGGGAACCCAGGTGTCCAGGCTGGGACCCACTGGAGCCGGTTCAACCTCCTGGGGGACCCAGGTGTCCAGGGCACACTCAAAGACCCCAGGTATCTGAGTTTAAATCACGTGAGCCCATTCAACTCACAGGGAAACCAGCTATACAACACCCCATTCCCCCCTTCCCCCAACTGCCCCAGTCCCTCCCCATCTTTTCATGGGCCGAAAGCTCCTGAGTGGCCAAAAGAGGGCAGCACCCACCTCGATCATTTAATAATGCCCACCTCCCCTCCATCCTGTCCCCACTGGAGAAACAGAGCCTTTGAAATACCCGCTGGAAGGGGCAACTCCCACTTCCTGCCCCATAAACTCCCATCCCACCCTGCCAGTTTCCTGGGGTCCAGGTCCTTCCCCCTAAAGACCCATTTCCTCATTAACAGGCCAGACATCAAGCCCCTCCCTCTGCTAATGAACTCCTGGAGGACCTCTTCCTGCCCACGGGAGTCCCTCTTTTGCTAGTAGCTGGTTGTTGGCACTGTAGTGCACATCCCCTTTGGGAGCCCCCTTGCAAGCAGCAGAGGGGATTATGGCTGGGGGGATCTCTGAGAATCTGGTGCATCTCTAGGCCCAGACCCACACCAGAACAATAGGGCCCCTGATTGGTGGGGATCAGGATCAGGGTCTCCCAATCTGACACCTGGTGCAAGGCACTAGACATATCTCTGTGTATGCCTTTCCCCTGGCACCGGGCTCTGGACAAAGCCCATGGTGTCTACTACTTGTCATTCAATTAATTAGTTACCAGCACCCACAGAGCAACCTGGATTCCGCAGGAAAGAATCATTCCTAAAAATTCAAAAGAATTATTGTTGGCCCTCAGTAGGCAGTTGGGACAAAGCAAGTCTTGTGGTGCTCTGAATAAATGTGCCAGGTTGTCAATCAATCGTCAATCAATGAATCAATCAAGAGCCTGAAGTTGGCTAAAAGTCACAATGTACTTGATGGATGGACGGGTGTAGGTTGTAGCCGTGTTGGTCTAAGGATATAGGCAGATAAAGTTCCTTGGGTGAATTTTATATCTTTTATTAGAGCAACCCAAATAGTTGGAGAATAGTTATTAAGCAAGCTTTCGGGTTCAAAAACCCTTCGTCAGGCTAAGGAGGTTTCAGCAGTCGGTGTGTGCTCTTCCTGGATGGGATGAAAAGTAAACAAGCCGGGGGCTGGGCTGGGCTGGGCTGGGCTGGGCTGGGGAGTCGGTTGCCAGGCAGATTGTAATGTATCAAAAATCCAATGTCTATATTTAGTCCCTGATCTCTAGTATTCGGGAGGTTGGTGAAATGGAGCTCGTAGGCTCGTCTCTGGGAAGCGTTGTGTAAATTTCCTCATCATTTCCTCAAGGGAAACTTACACAACACTTCCCAGAGACGAGCCTATGAGCTCCACTTCATCAACCTCCTGGATACTGGAGATCAGGGACTAAACACAGACACTGGATTTTTGATGCATTATAATCTGCCTGACAACTGACTCCCCCGCCCAGCCCAGCCCAGCCCCTGGCTCCTTTACTTTTCATTCCATCCAGGAAGAGCACACACCGACTGCTGAAACCTCCTTAGCCTGACGAAGGGTTTTTGAACCCGAAAGCTTGCTTAATAACTATTCTCCAACCATTTGGGTTGGTCTAATAAAAGATATCAAATTCACCCAAGGAACCTTGTCTGCCTCTTGATGGATGGGCCATTTCTAGTAAACAGATATTGGCAGTTAAAATATAATTACTGTCATTGCTACTGTTGTGGTTGTTTAATTGCTATCATCACTATTGTTATTAGCATTAATAATAACAACATCACAACAAGACCAATAATGATAACAAGAAAACCACCACAGTTCTAATAATATAAAAGCTGTTGTCTGTCTGTCCATGATGCTTTAGTCACACTCTGATCAGCAAACAGAAACAACTAATTCGAGTGTAAATACAGTGTTTGGACAGGAGGTGGTGGTGCAGCGGAGAATTGCCATGATGCTGGGCACATAGGGGACAGAGTGGAGGTGGGGGGGCAAAGCCAGTGCAGCTGGCCTTGCCCCACCTGCCTTGCTCCCTGGAGGCAATGGCAATGGAGCGGACACAATGGTTGGGGCGGGGGCAGGCCAGTGGAGCTGGCCCTGCCCCACCTTCCCTCTTGCTCCTTGGAGGTGGTAGAAGAGGTGCAGGGGAGAATGAGGTCCAGATGCCACAGGAAAAAAATGGCCAGGGCCAAAGGAGCCAGGATCAGCATCCCCATCGGTGTGGGCATACTTTATAACAGTGTGCTGGGACTGATTGGGTGGCCAGAACCCCGGGTCCAAGATAAAAGGGCTGGCGGAAGACAAGCTGGGGGGGTACCGTAAGTGGAGTCCCTAGCCGGCCCGGAGGGCCAGAGAACACAAGCAGTCCCAGTGAGGGGACCTGGTGGTTACTCCAGGAAGGGGTCTCCACAAGAGCACAGGGCCAGAGAGGGCCCAAGGATTTGCTTACAGGACCCACGTGGACTGAGGAAGTTAGCAGCAGAGACTGGAGCCCGGCAGGACTCAGTGGAGCCAGGATACAGACGAGACTGATGGACAGCAAATACCAAGCCTGGGGCAGAGGCAAGGCGTTGGGGGATGGACCAGTATTGAAGCAGGACAATGTATAATCGGGAAGGAGGAAGGCCGTGGGAAACACTCAGGATAGTAACACTGCCCGTACCTGGCGGCCATCATATTCCAGGAACCCAAGCACCGAGAAGGCACAGGACATCAACCTCAACAATGCAGGTAACAACATCGTGGTAGGTGTTAGGCGGGGTGTAGGGGTGGTGGAGTCCCACAAAGGTGGAACAGCAGGAACAACCGAGGAGAGACGCCAAGGTGAGGCGGGACCAAACATCCTCCTCCCAATCTGAAGGCAATCATCACCAAAGACGTGTCAGGCGAGGCCCCTGGTGAACTGACCGAAAGTCATTCCAATAACCAAGCTGTTCAACCCTAAGAATAACGGCGAGGCTTGAGAGGAATCCCCATATGCGGCTCACAGGAGAGAGACACGGAAGACTACAATGAGTGAATAAAGGCCCAGCCCCTTGGTGGAGTGGGGGAAAGGGGGAGCAGGCCCGGCCCCGAAGTTGGCGGGGGGAGCTGAACCCAGGCCTCTGTCCCCGCCCGCACCCCCTGCCCATCATTCTTGACGGGCAACTGTCTAGTGTGTTATATAAAAAGATAAAACAAAAATATGGCGCACAACATAAAATATGGCACCCCCTGGATGAGCCGCTCATAGCTCAGTCCCACAATTCACCCCACCCCAGCTGTGTATCACCTGCCCCTCCCCTAGCCCCAGCCCCACTCCCTCACTGCTGTGCGCACACCCCTCCCTACCCCTGCTGCAGCTGCTGGAAATTCGCATCCAGGCTGCTTTGCAGTTCTACCACTGCCCTGCATTTTTGGGGGGCTGAGCCCTGTTAGTGCCCCCTTTTGCCACCTATGGGAGGATGTAGTAATTGTTGGTTCTGTAGGACTGAGGTATTACCTGCAAGGAAAGCTAGGAAAGGTCCCTTGCCAAATTCTCCTAGATTCAGGCACCCGGGTATCCCTTGTACATTGCTGAGTGTGGCCACAAGCTACAACTGGGACAGAAAGGAACCTATGACCCTGTAGCCTAGTAGTCAAGGCAGCCAATTGGGAGGCACTCCCCATCCTGGTGGAGTGAGGTACGACCATCTGCTTCCAAGACCTGCAGCTACCATGCACGTTCCTCATATTGAAAGATGCCAGGCAAGATGCCTTGTTGGGAACCGACTTCCTAAAACAATTCCAAGTCACCATAAACTTTGCTGACTGTTCCTGTTCCTTGCTAAGACGATGTTTTCCCTTGTACACCACAGAAAGTCAAACTAAAGCGTCTGAAGTGGTGGTGAAGGAGAGTTAGACAGTACCTCCTAGAAGTGAAATGATGATCACAGGCAGATTGAAGAGATGGTGCTGCAAGGATGAGGAGGGCTTGTTTGAACCTAAGCCTAATAAGGAATTGGGGCTCCTGGTGGAAACCGCAATGGGTAAGAGCTACCAGCGTGAAATCCCAGTACACATTGCCAATATGTCAACAGAATCTCAGATTGCATATCAAGGTACTGTACCTGGAATATTTGAAACCAGTGTGGCTGTCCTACAAGAGGATCCTGGGATGGAGAGATTAGTAGCTATATGAGTACTTAGTGCAGACAAGGACCAACAATTTAGAGAGCCAGGTGAGAACCACCGGTGGACTCAAGAATGATTGGCATGCGTGTTCAAGTTAGGCCATTGTACCCTAGATCCAGAGCAAGTAGGGGCAGTGCAAGAGTAGCTACTGAAGTACTCCAGTGCATTCAGCCTGGAGGACCAGGATCTGGGCCGGACAGGCCTAACAAAGCACCGGATCAACACAGGCAATGCCAGACCTGTCAGACAAGGGCCACGAAGAGTACCCATTCATTTCCAATGAGAATTTGATCAGCAACTACAAGAGATGGAGGAAAGGGGCATTATCAGGCCCTCTGCCAGCCCATGGCATGTCCCTGTGCTGCTAGTCAATAAGAAAGGTGGCAATGTGTGAGTTTGTGTGGATTACCAGAAACTGAACGATGTTATTGTTAAAGATGCCTACCCCTTGCCTTGCATTGATGATATGCCAGAGGCTGTGGAATGGGGTGGGCCACCTGGGCCATGGCCCAACCAACATTTAGCACAGTGATTCAAACACAGCCCCACTCCCTGCCTGTCTCCCTCCCTCCCTCACATGCGCAATGGCAGCTGCGCTCTGCCACCTGCAGCCCCACCGGGAGGGAAAAGGGACACCCCCCTGCAGCCAGTGTGCCAATGCACTGGAGCAGGGCTTGGTGCATTGGCTGCAGGGGGCTGTCACTCCTCCCTTCTGGCGGGGCTGCGGGAGGGTGGAGCGCAGCTGCCACTGCGCATATGAGGGAGGGAAGGAGGCAGCCAGAAAGAGGGTCTGTGTTTGAATCGCCATGCTAAACATTGGTTGCACCATGGCCCGGGGGGCCAACCCCATTCCATGGCCTCTGTGATATGCTGGACCATCTAGTCAGAGCCCGATGATTGTCTGCCCGTGACCTGGCTAGTGGGTACTGGCAGGTGGAAGTGCAATCGGAGGACAGAGCTAAGATCGCTTTCTGTACTAAGGGTCTTTTTATGATTTTATGATTGTTGAGTTTAACATTATGCTGTTCGGGTTGTGCAATGCACCTGGTACATTTCAGAGAGTGATGGATATCGTATTTGCAGATTTACAAGGGACCTCCTGCTTGGTCTACCTGGATGATATCATCATGACAGGCTGAACATTTCAGGAGCACCTGCAGAAACTGAAAGCTGTGCTTGAGAGGCTGAAGGAGGCCAATCTGAAGATTAAACCTGCCAAGTGTCAGCTGTTCTGCAGGAAAGTGAACTTTTCAGGGCGTGCAATCTCCACCGAGGGGTTAGGCTGAGACCCAGAGAAAGTGGAGACCAATTAGACCTGGCCAGTACCCTGAAATGTGAAAGAGTGGAGCAGCTTTTTGGGTCTGGCCTCCTACTACAGGAGATTTGTGGTGGGTTTTGCTGTCATTGCAAGCCCCTTGCACAAACTGTCCAATAAGGTAAAGTTAATTTGAATGAATGAGGAGATGCCTTCTGGGAGATCAAGCAAAGGTTTATGTCATTCCCTATTCTAGCATATCCTGGCCCTTAGTAACCTTTCATGTTGGATATGGATGCACGTGATGTGGGCATCGGAGCTGTGCTGCCGCGAGTTCTTGAAGAAGGCCAAGAAAGGCTAATACCCTATGCCAGCCAAACGTTGTGTCAGCATCTACTGAAGAAGATCAGAGTCTCCATAAATCTCACACTCAGCTGGTTTGTGCCTGGAGGAAAAATTCACGTTATCCTTGCAAAATCTAACGGTGGTTATCATCCCATCCTCACCTGCTATGGCTTGTTGTCACTTATTGGTATTGGGAGACGTGTCCTTTTTTGAGAATTCACTTCAGAGATATATGAGGGTTATCTTCTCGGGGGCTCCAACCTCGCCTTACACCACTAACCAGATGGTCTGACAGCGCACTACATACCAGCCACCAACAAATGTTCTATTTCTTCATGGGTCTTATCTTTTCCTTAGCAGATCTGCTTATGGCTATGGCTGACAGGGAATGGTAACTGCTAGCAGACAACACGGGTTAGGTAAATATCGAACAGTCTCAAGGCCCCGGGGCTCTGGCCGCCCAATCAGTGGTGGTCCCCAATTTTTAGTGGGCTAGGCCCACAGGCTTTTTAATTCAAAGAAGTCAAGGCCCTGGGGCACTAGGCACAATATATATATACACACACACACACACATATATACACATACACACACACATATACATATATATATATATATATATACACACACACACACATATGTGTATATATATATATATATATATACACACATATACATATACATATACATATATACTTATACGTATATACATACATACATACATACATATATATATATATAGTGTTCTTCTTTTTTTTACTTAGAAGCCAGTTTTTTCCTGGACCCTAAGAACACTCCTCAGTAAAATCAGTCCTGGGTATAAACAACTGACATCCCAACAAAAGTGAAAGTAAAAACCAAGAGAAAATATATGTACCCCAGGGCTAGGCAGTGTTTCTACTCAGACCTGCCCACAATTCTTACTCTGCTCAGGGCTTCCCTTCCCTCAGAGGATTTGACTTCATTCAGCCTTCTCCCTCTATGTTACGACAATGTTTAGTCTATGCCACTGGGTCCCAGGGACGGGGTACTCACACAGCCCTCCATGCCTTTGGGGTTTGGTCCTCGAGTCGGCATGCAGCAGAGACCGGTGGGGTGGTAAACAGCTTTATCTTTAGGAACAGGATTCAGCAACTCACATGCTCACAGCTTGCAGGGAGAACTACAACTCCCCACCACCACAAACTACACCCACAGGGCACCACGGGGAGAGACTGGGTCGTCCCACTGCTGGCCCCCTCCAGGTACATGCCGTATACCACACCAACGTTCACACGCACTCTCCTGCCTTTCACAGCACTTTTAGGCCTCCTGGTTTTTGCCGTCTTCCCTGGCCCGTATTAATGGCCTACACTACTAAGGGTGCTGCCCCATGTTCAAATTCAAACTGGATAAAAAACATATGTCATGTTACGCGTTTCCAAGCACTAACCATGTATCTGGGTGTTTCTTTTTATAGCTGGACGGCCACTTTAGGGTGTCATCATTATTTTGCAGGTGGCCAGTCTAACTTAATTGCACCATGCACTAGTCCATGGGGTAATAAATGATCCCAAAGAGACCACGGTGCCTCCCTAGAAGTGGCTGCATTTCTCAGTGGGGAGGGTGCTCGCGGAGGGGTAGGACCAGGGTGGCCACAGGAAAATGGCCGCCGTCATGCCAACCCCAAAGTCATGTCCTGCCCCTGCTTTAGGGGAGTCCACAACCCCCTGCCCCACTCCCCACCCCCCGAAAACATCCAGGGCCTCCTGCCTTCGCCAACCATAACACCTGGTTGGCATGACTCCCCAAATGGCTGCCATGTGGCCACAGCCTAAATACCATGGTACCAAGGTGGCTTTGTTAAGATGGCTGCCACAGGCCCAGCCACGAACCACCTAGTAGGCCCGCGACCGATATGGCGATCATGATATGGCTGCCACAGGCCCACCCCCTGAATGAGCAGGTTGATGTTAAGCCAAGATGGTGTCCCAAAATGGCTTCTGTGGGCCCAACCCTGCACAACCTGGTTGGCAGGAGGCCAAAAAAGGTGTCCACAAAATGGCTGCTGCACACCCACCCCCTACGTGAACTATTTAGCACAGGGCCAAGATAGTGTCCCAAAATGGCTGCCATGGGCCCAGATAGTGGACAACTGGGCTAGCACGAGATAAATACGCTGTGCACAAACTGGCCATCATGTAGCAACCCCCTGGACATCCTAGTTGGCCAGACACCGACACAGTGTTCACAATATGGCTGTCACAGGTCCATTTAGACAACCAGGTTGCCATAGCCACCCACCATGGCCCCCGCGTGCCCACCACCTGTGTGCTCTGGTCACCGTGAAGCCGAGATGGTGCCCCACAATGGCTGCTGGGTGCCCACCCCAAGGGGGGTATCAAGAGGGGTGCTGGCTCCAGGGAAGGGGTGTGGGCAGCCGGGACACCCGGGGTCCCTCCCCTCTCCAGAATGGATGAGGGGTGTTGCAATCTGGGACAACTCCCATCCTGGGGTTGTCACCCCTGTTTCCGGTAGGACACACGTCACAGGAGCCTTGACCGAGGTGTGAGCATGTGGGTGTGTGTGTGGTGGGGTGGGGGGGGGGAGGAACTTTCACTTACGACACTTCTGCTTGTTAATTGCCCAACTAACGAACCCAAGCCACAACCACAGGGCTAGAGCACTGTCAGTGCCTGGCTCTGGGTAAACACCCCACTGCTACACCCCAGAGCCAGCTGCAGCTCCTGCCCCCATTACACCCAGCCCTGCTCCCCTCCCTGGAGTGAGCTACCGCTCCTATCCCTGTTACACCCAGCTGATGCCCTCCAGAGCTAGCCACATCCCAGGGCCAGGCAAGAGGCCAATTTGTAGTTTATAGCCTTTAGGCACAATGCCCAGTACAGGTTCATAGTGCAAACTGGGGGATGCCCAGGGGCTGCACAGCTTCCTCACCAGACGCCTGGGTTCCCTTCCCCAAGCTCTGAGTCACCCTGTGCCTTCAGGGCCCCCACCCCAACCTACCCACAGCCCTTCCCAGTGCCTATATAAGAGACAGACCAGTGCTGAGGGCACACAAGAGCCATGATGCCTGCCCTACACATGGCCATGCTTCTCAGGCTGCTTGTCACTGGTGAGTGGGTCCCATTCCCCTGCAGAGCCAGCTGCAGCTCCTGTCCCCATTACACCCAGCCTGGTGGCCCCCAGACCTAGCTGCAGCTCCTGTCCCTGTTACACCCAGGTTGGTGCCACCCCTCAGAGCCAGCTGCAGCTCCTGTCCCCATTACACCCAGCTCAACACCACCCACAGCGCCAGTTACAGCTCCTGTCCCTATTATGCCCAGCCCAATGTATCCCAGAGGAAGTCCAGCTCCTATCCCTGTTACACCAAACCCGATGCCTCCCAGAGCCAGCCACAGCTCCCATCCCCATTACACCCAGCTCTGCCCCCCCGCAGAATCAGCTGCATCTCCCCACAGCTTCCAGCCTGCGCTGCCCGAAATGCCTGCCCTGGCAGGGGAACTGCCGGGATGAGGTGGAGACGTGCGCGCCGGGACAGAACACCTGCGTGGTGCAGCAGCTGAGCCTATCTCCAGGTGAGACCCTGGTGGCTGGGGAAGCGGGGCCCAGATGCCTGGCTTCCCAGGGAGGGGAATGAGGGCTGGAGGGTGAGAGCAGGGGCGCCTGGGAGCCCGGGTGCCTGGGTTCCTTGGGAGGCCGCAGGGCTTGCTGGGTTGGCACAGTCAGATAAGAGTCCCTCCTGGGGTACCTGGCCATCTGCTCCAGGCCCTGGACACCTGGGCTCTGGGCTCACCTCTGACCTCCTTCCCCCTGCTGTAGTCATGGACAATGCCCTGCGGGTGGGCTGCGCAGCTCTGACGACCTGTAATCTGCTCCCCTCGGACACCGCAGCCGGACTCAGCGGATCCAGCTTC
Organism: Alligator mississippiensis; assembly: GCF_030867095.1. NCBI lineage: Eukaryota > Metazoa > Chordata > Crocodylia > Alligatoridae > Alligator > Alligator mississippiensis. The sequence continues at coordinate 57,822,082 of NC_081834.1, forward strand.
TGCTGCACCACGGACCTGTGCACTAACGGGAGCTACATCCGTATGTATGTCCTCTCCACAGAGCCAGCTGCATCCCTACCCATGACACCAAGCCCTGGCCCCCAAAAGCCAGCCCCCAGCTCCAGGCCCTGTTATATCCAGCCCCATCTCCAACGAAGCCAGCTGCATCTCAGCCCTGTTACACCCAGCCAGACACCCTCCAGGTCCAGCCGCAGCTCCTGTCCCCGTTGTACCCACCCCATTCACCCCAGAGCCAGCCACATCCCAGCCTTGTGTCCCCACAGGTGACCCAGGTCCTGCCTGGCGTCTCCCGTGTCAGAGCTGCGTGGGATCTGCCACAACCTGCGGCCCTGACACCCCAACCTTAACCTGCCCTGGCCGCCAGGCCCAGTGTCTGCAGCTGTCCCGGCGCCTGCTGCCTGGTAAGGCCTGGACACCTGGGCTCCTCCTGCAGGAGGAGGGGGAGCAGTTCTGGGTTCCTTCCTCACGCTGGGTGCGGGGAGCCCGGACACGTGGGTTTTGTCCCCACACGGGGAAGGGATGTTTGGTGGGTACTGTGAGCCTGGACACCTGGGTTCCTCACCAGCCCTGGCAGGTAGCAGGCCCGGTGCTGGCTTAAAACCACAGTGGCTGGTTGTGGAGCCCAGATGCCTGAGTTACCTGATGGGGGGAGTGTGGCAGGGGTGAGAGCAGGGGGGCTGGGCATCTGGACACCTGGGTTCTCAGGACAGGGCACGGGTCAGGGCTGAGAGCCTGGGGGCTAGGCACCCGCATGCCTGGGCTCCTCAAAATGCTGCATGCTAGCCTAGCCCCCTCCCAACCCTCTGCCCATGCCTCAGTTTCCCCGTGGCCTCACTTCTCCCACATCCTGGCAGGGGAACAGGGAGACACTGTGTACAAGGCATGCGGGTGGCGAGGGCCCTCTGAAGAGCTGATGGCCATCGCTGCGGGGCCTGACCTGGCCTATGTGCACGTGCAGCGCTGCGACAGCGCCGGCTGCAACAACGGCTCCTTTGCTGGTGACACTGCCTGGGTGCCTGGGGTCCCTGGGCAGGGAGTGGGGGCTGGGGGGTGAGAGCAGGAGACTTGGGAGCCTGGATGCCAGGGTTCTCCAGAGTGGGGGTTGGGGGCTTGGGGCAGCGTGGTAAAGAGAGCCCTGATGCCTGGGTTTTCTCAGGGTGGGGGCTGTGGGATGAGAGCAGAAGGGGCTGTGAGCCCAGACCCCTGGGTTTTCTGATGGACCCGTCTCACTCCACACACAGAGGTGCCTCGGGGGAAGCCCAATGGGAAGCTCTGCTACAGCTGCAGGGAAAGAGGAGCAGGCGAGTGCAACCGTCAGGAGCTGCCGACCATGAGCTGTACGGGGGCCATGGACCAGTGTGTGAAAGTCCAGAGCACAGGTGAGAACCACTCCCTCCACGACCCTGGGTATCCCGGGGGTCCGGGCTCCCAGCCCCCACTGCTCCCACCCCCAGCTCACCCTTTCCTGCCAAGAGACCCAGGCGTCCAGGCTCCTAGGTCCCTGCACTGACACCCCTCTCTGGCCCCGCAGACGAGAACAACCCGGTAACCCTACTCCGCGGCTGCGCCAGCCCTGACCTCTGCCGCCCCTGGCAGCCCCTGGACCGCCTGCTGCTGCCTTCGAACCGCAAGGTCCATTGCTGCTCTGAGAGCCACTGCAACCGCGCAGGCCCCCGCTGGGACCCCCTGCCCTCGGTGATGCTGCCCCTGGCATTGCTGCTGCTGCTGGGGGGGGCCTGGAGCTGAGCAAGGGGCTGGGCTGGGCTGGGCTGGGCCCCGCTGGAGCCCATTTGACCACCAGGAGGAGCCTGGTGTCTGAGCTTCAAATCTTGGGAGCCCATTCAACTCGCAGGGAACCCAGGTATCCCACACATGCCCAGACCCCCCCCTCCCCCCAGCTGCACCAGCCCCTCCCCCTCTCTTTATGGGCCAAGTGGCCATGCCTTGACCTCCAAATAATGCCCCCCTCCCCTCCATCTTACCCCCACCGGAGCAACACAGCCTTTGAAATATGCCCTGGAAGAGGCAATTCTGATTCCCTGCCCTATAATCACCCCTCTCCTGCCCTGCTGGTTTCCTAGGGCCAGGTCCTTCCCTCTAACCACCCATTTCCTCATTAGCAGACAAGACATCGACCCCCTTCCTCTGCTAGTGAACACCTGTGGCCATCATGGGGGATGGGGTACAGTAGCAGGGGTTGTCCAGCAGGACCTCCTCCTTCCCAAAGAGTCCCTCTTTTGCTAGTAGCTCGTTGTTAGCACTGTAGTGCACATCCCCTTTGGGAGCCCCCTTGCAAACAGCAGAGGGGATTACGGCTGGGGGGATCTCTGGGAATTGATGTATCTCTAGGCCCAGATCCCTGCAAGAGCAATGGGGCACCTGATTGGTAGGGATCAGGATCAAGGTCTGCCAACCGCAAACCTGGTGCTAGGCACTGGACATACCTCTCAGATCCAGTGCCTTCCCCCATAGCGCCGGGCTCTGGACAAAGCCCATCATGTCTACTACATATCAATTAATTAACTAATTACCTGCACCCATGGAATGAGCTGGATTTTGCGGGAAATGATCATTCCTAGAAATTCAAAAGAAATATTGTTGGTCCTCAGTAGGCAGCTGGGAGAAAGCGAGACTTGTGGTGCTCTGAATAAATGTGTTAGGCTGTCAGTGACTCAATCCTCAATCCATGAATCAATCAAGAGTCTGAAGGTTGTTGCAAAAGTCACAATGTACTTGATGGATGGGTTATTTCTAGTGAACAGATCTTGGCAATTAAAATATAATTACTGCCATTGCTACTGTTGCTATCATCACTATTTTTGGTATTATTAGCATAAATAATAACAGGAAAAAAAGAATAATGATAATAAAACCACCACACTAATAACTGTAATTGCTGTTGCTGTTGTTTTATTGCTATCATTACTATTATTGTTGTTATTAGCATAATAATAACCAAAGAACAATAATTCTAACAATAAAACCACGTTTTATGTATGATATGCATGATAAAGTGCCAACGAAGATGGGCACTTTATCATGCATCAGCAGGTGCATGACGAATAGATCCAAAGAGGTGATACTTCCCCCCTATCGGGCGCTGGTCAGACCGCAGTTGGAGTACTGCGTGCAATTCTGGGCGCCGCACTTCAATTCTGGGCACCTGGACCTTTTCAGCCTCCGCAAGAGAAGGTTGAGAGGCGACCTTGTGGCTGCCTATAAGTTCATCGTGGGGGCACAGAAGGGAATTGGTGAGGTTTTATTCACCAAGGCACCCCCGGGGGTAACAAGAAATAATGGCCACAAGCTAGCAAAGGCAGATTTAGACTGGACATTAGGAAGAACTTCTTCACAGTTCGAGTGGCCAAGGTCTGGAACGGGCTCCCAAGGGAGGTGGTGCTCTCCCCTACCCTGGGGGTCTTCAAGAAGAGGTTAGATAGGCATCTAGCTGGGGTCATCTAGACCCAGCGCTCTTTCCTGCCTATGCAGGGGGTCGGACTCGATGATCTATTGAGGTCCCTTCCGACCCTAACAACTATGAATCTATGAATCTATGTGCTCTGGCCTCGGCATCTCTGGCACCTAGGGCCCATCCACCCTGCCAGCTCCAACTCTGGGTTGTAGGCTCCTGGCCCAATTCGTAGGGTGCCTTAACCTGTGTACTGAACCCCAGCCCAGGCCAGCCAGAGTCTGCCGCTGGTGCGAAAGCTTCCCCGTGGGCCTCCATGAGGTGCTTGTTGTCCTGCTTGGTTTCCCGGCTGAGGCCACGGTAGACTGCCGTGGTCTTCCTGGCGCATAGAATACCAAGGAAGCCCAGTGTGCCAACCTCATGCCATCCATTCACCTTAGCTGCTACTTCAAATGGTGCATGGCAGATACCCCACTCCTGTTGTTCCCCACTATCGGGTGCAGGGGTGTTCCTACTATGAGCCTTTGATGGGGACGTGGGGCTTGTGTGTCTCCACTTCTCATGGGGGTGCGCCTCCTCCGGCAGCAGCCCTCTGCCCTGCTCAGAGCTCCAGGTGACAAAACTATGCCCTCATTACAACAGTTTGTCCAGCGCCACAAGGGGGCAGCACCCACCTCAACCTCCATCCTGCCCCCACCGGAGCAACCTTTAAATAATGCCCACCTCCCCTCCATCCTGCCCCCACCGGAGCAACAGAGCCTTTGAAATGCCCCCTGGAAGGGGCAACTCCCACTTCCTGCCTCCTAAACGCCCCGTCCTGCCTTGCCTGTTTCCTTGGGGACAGGTCCTTCCCCGTAATGACCCATTTCCTCATTAGCAGGCCAGACACCAACTCTCTCCCCCTGCTAATGAACCCCTGTGGCCATTATGGGGGAGGAGGTGCAGTAGCAGGGGCGTCCAGCAAGGGGCAGTGCCCTTGGAGGACCTCCTCCTGCCCGTGGGAGTCCCTCTTTTGATAGTAACCTATGTTGTTGACACTGTAGTGCACATCCCCTTTGGGAGCTTCCTTCAAGCAGCAGAGGGGATTGTAGCTGGAGGGGATCACTGGGAATCTACGCCAAAGCAATACAGCACTTGATTGGTTGGGATCAGGATCAGGGTCTCCCAACCCCAAACCAGGTGCAAGGCACTGGACGTACCTCTGAGATCCAGTGCCTTGGCCCTTGTGACAGGTCCTGGACATAGCCCATTATGTCCGTTACCCATGGATTGATCTGGATTTTGCGGGAAATGATCATTCCTAAAAATTCAAAAGAAATATTATTAATTCTCTGTAGGCATCTATGACAAAGCAAGTTTTGTAAGGCTCTGAATAAATGTGTCAGGCTGTCAATCAATCATTTGTCAATCAATCAGCCAATGAATCAAGAGCCTGAAGTTTGTTGCAAAAGTCACAATGTGTTTGATGGACAGCTTATTTCTAGTGAACAGATATTGGCAAGTAAAATATAATTACTGCCATTGCTATTGTTGCTGTTGTTTACTTGGTATCATCATTATTGTTGTTATCAGCATAAAACAAAATAAGATCAATCATGCTAACAAATGGTAACATGGGCGAAAGGGACCTAGGGGTAGTGATCGACCATCGCATGAACATGAGCCAGCGGTGCAATGCAATGGCCAGCAAGGCAAACAACACGCTGGCATGTATTAACCATTGCATCTCATACAAAACTAAGGAAATGATACTCCCACTGTAGTCCATACTGGTGAGACCGCAGCTGCAAGTACTGCGTCCAGTTCTGGGTACCGTACTTCAACAAAGACATGGAAAAACTTGAGAGTCCAGGGAAGAGCCACCCATATGATCAGGGACTTGCAAGACAAGCCATACAAGGGGGGTTTGGGGGACTTGGGCCTCTTCAGCCTACAGAAGAGAAGGCTGAGAGGGGACTTGATAGCGGCTTACCGCTACATCAGGGGAGTACATCAAGAATTCGGTGAACACCTGTTCACCAGGGCACCCCTGGGGAAGACCAGGACCAATGGATAAAAACTCCTGGAAGGCTGCTTCAGGCTCAATTCCAGGAAAAACTCCTGACACAGTCAGGCTGTCCAGACTGTGGAATAAACTCCCTCCAGAGGTGGTGTAATCACCTATCCTGGAAAGCTTCAAAAGGAGACTGGACAGTTACCTTGGTAGGGTCACTTGACCCCAGTTGTCTTTTCCTGCCTAGTGCAGGGGGACAGGACCTGATGATCTACAAGGTCCCTTCCAGCCCCTAACAATCTTTGAATCTATGAAAACACCCCTCGGGCTCTGCGGCCCCCCCCTCCGGCACCTCAGACACGGCCACCCAGACGGAGCCCCTGGTCCCGGGCTCCACGCAGACGGAGCCCCTGGCTCTCGGCTGCGGGGGCTGCCTGTCCCTTTTTCAGGCTCTGGGGCCTGGGAGCATGGCGACCTCCCCTTGCGGGGTCTGCTCCCTTTTGGGGTCTCTGGCGCGCCAGCTGGAGGAGCTCCAGGCCACAGTCCACAGACTGCGTGCCATCAGGGACTGCGAGCAGGAGATAGACTCCTACTGCCAGGCCCTTCTCCCCTGGGAGGCAGAGGGTAGATCACAGTCTCCCTCCAGGCCAGAGAAGGACTCTGGGACCTCCTGCTGTGTCCAGCCAGGGGCATGGACCAAGGTGGTCAAGGGTCCTAAGGCCCGCCGCACCAAGGCCCCTCCCCCGCCACAGCTGAGCAACAGGGACGCACCTCTTGCTGCCCCAGCAGAGCCTGCTGAGTTGCCGGCCCCCACAGGCAACATGGGCCCAACTGCAACTCCCGCCCCTGCTCTCCCCAAGACAAAACATAAGGTGTTTGTTGTGGGAGACTCCCTCCTGAGGGGGACGGAGGGGCCAATCTGCCACCCTGACCCCTTAGCCCGGCAAGTCTGCTGCTTCCCAGGGGCCCACATCCGGGACATTGCGGAGAGGATCCCCAAGCTCCTCAAACCCACAGACCACTATCCCATGCTCCTTATTCATGTGGGCACCAACGACACGGCTCGGAGCACTCCCAGCCAGGTCATGAGGCGCTACAGGGATTTGGGAGCGGGGCTTAAGGGTCTGGGGGCACAGGTGGTGTTCTCGTCGATCCTCCCAGTCTCAGGCTATGGGCTGAGAAGGGACAGGAGGATCTATGTGGTCAACCAAAGACTGCGGCGCTGGTGTCGTCAGGAAGGCTTTGGCTTTCATGACCACAGCCCGCTCTTTGGCGAGAGAGGCAGCGAGCTGCTGGGAAGGGACAGCCTCCACCTCTCTCCCCTAGGGAGGAGGCTCTTCTCAGCCAGACTGGCTGACCTGCTCCACCGGGCTTTAAACTAAGCCCGCTGGGGGACGGGGGGACTACCGCCACTGCTGGCCCGCTGAGCAATCCTTGCAAAGCCAGCGGATCACAGCACTCAAGGAAGCCCACCCCAGCCCCAGCCCTGGTAAAATCTGTGGGCAAGGAAGGAGCCCCCCAGGGGGCACTTGCCTGCCTGTACACAAATGCAGGAGGAGCTCATCCTCCTGCTCAGTGCAAACAATTACGATGTCATAGGGATCACGGAGACCTGGTGGGACTCCACCCATGACTGGACCACAGGGATAGATGGCTATACCCTGTACAGGAGGGATCGTGTAGAGAAAAGGGGCGGGGGTGTAGCTCTCTATGTTAAGGAAAGCTACACGTCCCTGCAAGCCGATATTGGCGACCAGGGTGGACGGCTGGAGACCCTCTGGGTTAAAATCCGTGGGGAACACGGCACAGGGGACACAATGGTGGGAGTCTATTACAGACCTCCCACCCAAAGTCCTGAGCTAGACCAGGAGTTTGCCCAGGAACTGGCTGAGGCAGCTTGCTCCAGGACCATGGTTGTCATGGGTGACTTCAATTACCCAGACATCTCGTGGGAGGATCGCTCAGCAAAATCTGAGCGGTCACAAAGCTTCCTCTCGTGCGTGGATGACCTCTACCTGACTCAAGAAGTCTATGGGCCAACGAGAGGCAAAGTGCTGCTCGACCTGGTGCTGGCTACTGGGGAGGACCTAGTCGGCGACCTAGTGATCGATGGGAAGCTGGGTGACAGCGACCACGAGCTGATCACCTTCACCACCCGCCGAAAAGCTGGCAAGTCAGTCAGCAACACGCAAGTCCTTGACTTCAGGAAAGCCGACTTTGACAAGCTCAGGAGGCTTGTCAGTGAGGCCCTAAGAGACTGTGACCACAGGGAGAGGGGAGTTCAAGAAGAGTGGTTGCTCCTCAAGGGAGCGATCCTCCATGCACAAACTAAGTCTATTCCATCTCGGAGGAAAGGCAGCAAGAGGGCACAGCAGCCCCCCTGGCTCTCCAGGGACCTAGCAGACCTCCTGAGGCTAAAAAGAAAGGCCTACAAAGGATGGAGGATGGGAGTCACCTCCAAGGAGGATTATTCTGCACTGGTCCGGTCCTGTAGGGAGCATACCAGGAAAGCCAAGGCTGCAACTGAACTCCAGCTAGCTTTGAGCATCAAGGACAATAAAAAGTCCTTTTTCAGATATGTGGGGAGCCGGAGGAAAAGCAGGGGCAACGTTGGACCCCTGCTGAACCAGATGGGGCAACTGACAACTGACGCCCAGGAAAAAGCCAACCTATTAAATAGGTACTTTGCGTCAGTCTTTCATCAGCCCCATGGGACGCCTGTGCCCGCTACAGGGCCAGGAAGTCCGGGTGAGGGTGATCCCCTGCCCTCCATTAATGCTGACTTTGTGAAGGAACATCTTGAGAAGCTGGATACCTTCAAGTCAGCCGGCCCTGACAATCTTCACCCCAGGGTACTCAAGGAGCTGGCGAGCATCATAGCCCAGCCCCTGGCACGGATCTTTGAAAACTCTTGGCACTCTGGTGTAGTGCCCGAAGACTGGAAGAAGGCCAACGTGGTGCCTATCTTCAAGAAAGGGAGGAAAGTGGATCCGGCTAACTATAGGCCCATCAGCCTGACTTCTATCCCGGGGAAGATCTTAGAAAAGTTTATTAAGGAGGCCATCCTTAATGGACTGGCCGACGCCAACATCTTAAGGGATAGCCAGCACGGGTTTGTTGCGGGTAGGTCTTGCTTGACCAATCTCATTTCCTTCTACGACCAGGTGACCTATCACCTGGACAAGGGAGATTAGATTGATGTCATATATCTTGACTTTAAAAAAGCCTTCGATCTGGTGTCCCATGATCGTCTCTTGGAGAAACTGGCCAATTGTTGCCTTGGGTTCCCCACGATCCACTGGCTGGAAAATTGGCTCCGGGGTCGGACCCAGAGGGTAGTAATTGATGGAAGTCACTCATCATGGTGTCCTGTGACCAGTGGGGTCCCCCAGGGCTCTGTCCTTGGACCCATACTGTTCAACATCTTCATTAATGATGTGGACACTGGAGTCAGAAGCGGACTGGCCAAGTTCACCGATGACACCAAACTTTCGGGCAAAGCATCCACACCAGAAGACAGGCGGATGATCCAGGTTGACCTGGACAGGCTCAGCAAGTGGGCGGATGAGAATCTGATGGTGTTCAACGCCGATAAATGCAAGGTTCTCCACCTTGGGGAGAAAAACCTGCAGCATCCTTAAAGGCTCGGCAGTGCTACGCTGGCTAGCACTATGGAAGAAAGAGACTCGGGGGTCATCATTGGCCACAAGATGAACATGAGCCTGCAATGCGATGCTGCGGCTAGTAAAGCGACCAAAACGCTGGCTTGCATCCATAGATGCTTCTCAAGCAAATCCTGGGACGTCATTCTCCCCCTGTACTCGGCCTTAGTGAGGCCGCAGCTGGAGTACTGTGTCCAGTTTTGGGCTCCACAATTCAAAAAGGATGTGGAGAAGCTTGAGAGAGTCCAGAGAAGAGCCACGTGCATGATCAGAGGTCAGGGAAGCAGACCCTACGATGACAGGCTGAGAGCCCTGGGGCTCTTTAGCCTGGAAAAGCGCAAGCTCAGGGGTGATCTGATGGCCACCTACAAGTTTATCAGGGGTGACCACCAGTATCTAGGGGAACGTTTGTTCACCAGAGCGCCCCAAGGGATGACGAGGACGAATGGTCACAAACTACTACAAGATCGTTTCAGGCTGGACATAAGGAAGAATTTCTTTACTGTCCGAGCCCCCAAGGTCTGGAACAGCCTGCCACCGGACGTCGTTCAAGCGCCTTCATTGAACACCTTCAAGATGAAACTGGATGCTTATCTTGCTGGGATCCTATGACCCCAGCTGAAGTCCTGCCCTTTGGGCGGGGGGCTGGACTCGATGATCTTCCGAGGTCCCTTCCAGCCCTAATGCCTATGAAACCTATGAAACCTATAATAATTCTAATTTAATAAAAGGCTTAGCTTGTCTGTGTGTCTGTAATGCTCTGAGGCAACTGTGCATGTGCTGCTGAGAGGGAGGGTGGCAATTGGCTGTGCAGGCCCAAGTGTTTCAGTTGGATCCTCATCAGCGGGGAAGCGAATGCTGTGGTTTTGAACCCTGCACCCAGTTTTGGCACCAAGTTTAAAACTGCGACTTTCACATTTTGTCATCTGGGAGCTGGAAGCAGGGTCACTCCAGCAATGGGGCTATGGGGAGGGGCCCGCAGGGTGGGAGGCAGGACGGGAGAGCCGTGCCCCACCTGACAGGTGGGGCTGTTGGGGCCAGGCCGGTTGGGCCAGGAATGCTGCACTGCGCCTTTGCGGGCGGTGGTGCTGGGAGGGCCTTGGGGGCTGTAGCCCCCCAAAATTCATCTTGCCCCCCCCCACCCCCAGCTCCCACTCCTCCCAGTGCTGCCCCCCACCCGCAGAGACATGGCATGGTGCTCCCAGCCTGGCCTGGCCCAGTGGGCCCTCGGCATCTGCCTGGCTGCATGGGACAGCCAGGAGCAGTGCCCTGCAGGGCAGCGGGATGGGGCCAGACGGGAGCAAGACTCAGCCTCGGGGCAGGGGTGGGCTGCCTCCATGTGACCAAGTGGGGGAAGTCCACTGAAGGGAAAGTGGGTCTGTATGGGGGTCTGTGTGTGTGTGTGTGTGTGTGTGGGATTTTGGGCAATTTGCTAGTTTATCCATAGTAATATAGGGAGCTATCCCATTTGGCACTGGGAAAAGGGAAGTCATGGACTAGATCAGTGGTGGGCAGCCTGTCAAGGCTTTCTATACAGGCAAAGCCTGCAGCTCTTTTTTGCTCGGTTTTTCTAGATCCATATTAATATCAGTGGTCACTTTTCTTTTCAGAGGGGACCTGGGCCACTAGCTTTTCTTTGGATTGTTACACCTTTGGAGTGAAGAGCAATGAACCCTGAAGTCAACTGACTCCCTCAGCTGCCCAAAGACTGATATAACGGCTGCTGTGCTGTGGAGCAGGAATCAAAGCAGGGGGCTTGTACACAGGGCACAGTCAGCTTAAGACACAGGCTCCAATTTTGGAGGGCAGTGTGCATGTTGGATGGGAGAAGATACGGCATCTCTGCTTTAGTTAGTCTGTAAGGTACAACTCCGCTGTGCTTTATTCATGCCATGAGGCAGGTGATCTGAGTGCCTGATGGCAGGGATAATCAGACTCCAGTCCTAAGTGCACTTCAGTTCTTCTGCATCAGAAATGTTTACGTAAAGTCCACATTGTTGCATGGTGTGACATGTTTAATGAGCCTTTTGGGTCTATTTGTAGCCTCTTTTCAGTCTTAGTTGTAGCCAGGCTGGACAGTCCTTTCTGTCTGGTTTCCTCCTGACCAATCCTGTTTGGTGCCAGGCATCTTTACAATATATCCACTAATTCACTTCCTCGGGTACAGCATTTGTGACGCACACAGTGTTTGACGTTTGGTCACGCCGTCTTCTGTGCTTGTAACTACCACAGCAGCTCAGTCTCCGTTCCCCTCATCTGGGGATGTCCCCTGAACAGATGGCAATTGTTCTCATGTGCTCTTCTGCCTTTCACAACACTTTTAGGCCTCGTGGCTTTTGTCCTCTTCCCCAGCCTGTATTAACGGCTTGCACTACTAAGGGCCCTGCCCCATGTTCAAATCCAAGCTGGATAAAAACAGCTGTCAAGTTGTTACACATTTTCAAGCACTAACTCTGGATCCAGGTGGCTCTTTTTATAGCTGGACAGCCACTTTAGGGTGTGATCCTTACTTTGCAGGTAGCCAGTCTAAATTAACTGCACCATTCACCAGTCCATGGGTAATACATGTAATGTGTAGGGGCCCTCTATATTACAAAGGGGCCATATAGGGGCCTCTATATGGCACTGTGTGTCATGTTTGCTTTGATCCTCATCTGTCATCCTTGGACACAACAATTGCTACTATTCCTGAATTAAACTGATCTATTTGTTGTACTTGTATTACAAGGGTTTTTCTTTCCCCCTTGAAACAGAGCGTTGGGTCACAGGTGGCCCCAGCTGTAATCGTTCACATACCACCCGCCCCTGAATGCAACACCTGCCTTGCTTTGGACAAGGCAGATGGACCTGGGACTGGGGAAGTTTTCTTTTCTCTTTTTCATCAGCTTGGGGTGTTGGCCCCCACTGCTGTCCCCTCTCTGGTGCCCAGCTTCCTCCCCTCCACCCTGGCCCCCTGTATGAACCGCTGAGATCAGCCTCCCCCAGCTGGAGAAACTGAGACACAAGAGCTGGGCCTGGGACCCAGGAATCCAGGGGTGGGAGCTGTGACCTTGGTGCCCGTCTAGGGCAGCCCTGGCTGTCTGTGTGGTGCCTCCCCCCCGGTTTTCTTGGGCTTTTCCTGAGCTAACGGGCATTAGCCCAGCATGAGTCACCCACCCCGGCTTCCTGCTCTGTGGAATGCTCGGAGATTGCACCGGGAAACAGAGCCCAGATGCTTGGGTTTTTTCCTTGCTTTGGGAGGGGATGTGGGATTACACTGGGGGGGCTGGGGGCCTGGACACATGGGTTCTCCCTTCTCTCATCCTGGCAAGCACTCACTCACCTGAGGTTGCTCTTCAGCCCCACTGCTATGTCTTTGCCCACCATGGGTAGAAGGAGTCGAAAAGCTGGACAAGGAAAGGGCAACAGGGGCTCAGGCCAGGGCAGGGCACAGAGCACCCCTGCACCAACTGCCTGCCTTGTACCTGGGAACAGGTGTGCCAGGGCCCTGCTAGGGTACACCTGGAGGCACCAGGGCTCACTACCTGTGTGCCCTGGTCACCGTGAAGCCGAGATGGTGCCCCACAATGGCTGCTGGGTGCCCACCCCAAGGGGGGTACCAAGAGGGGTGCTGGCTCCAGGGAAGGGGTGTGGGCAGCCAGGACACCCAGGGTCCCTCCCCTCTCCAGAATGGACAGGGGGTTTTGCAATCTGGGACAACTCCCATCCTGGGGTTGTCACCCCTGTTTCCAGTAGGACACATGTCACAGGAGCCTCAACTGAGATGTGAGTGTGTGGGTGGGTGTGTGGGGGGTGGGGGGCAGGAACTTTCACTTACAACACTTCTGCTTGCTAATTGCCCAATTAACGAACCTGAGCCCCAACCGCAGGGATAGAGCAATGGCAATGCCTGTCGCTGGGTAAACACCCCACTGCTCCACCCCAGAGTCAGCCGCAGCTCCTGTCCCCATTACACCCAGCCTGGTGCCCTCCACAGCCAGCCACATCCCAGGGCTGGGTGACAGGCCAATATATGGTCTATAGCCCTTCAGCGCGATGCCCAGTACAGGGTCATGGTGCAAACTGGGAAATGCCCAGAGGCTGCACAGCTTCCTCCCCACCCAGACACCTGGGTTGTCTCCCTGCTCTGACAGGGACTGTCCCCATGTCTGCTCTGGCCCCGGGGTCAGTACAGAGCCGCTCCTGCCCCTACTGGCTGTGCCCCTGGGGTGGCGGATGCTAGTAGAAGGGCTGGGGGCCTGGACGCCTGGTTCTCTGGCAGGGATTGGAGGCTCATGGGTGAAAGCAGCAGGGACCAGGAGCCCTGACACCTGGGATCTCCAGGAAGTAGGGTCTGGTGTCTTAGAACAGGGGCTGGGCAGGAGCCCAGTGCCTGGGTTCCTTCCAGATGCAAACCGAGGCACCCGGTGCCCTTGGTACCTCCCCCTCCCCACAGCCCCTCCCAGTGCCCATATAACAGGCAAGGAGTGCCCTGCCCAGCACAGACCAGTACTGAGGGCACATCAGAGCCATGACCCCCACGCTATACATGGTCATGCTCCTCGGGTTGCTGGTCACCGGTGGGTGGCCCCTGCCTCCCCCCTACAGCCAGCCGCAGCTTCTGTCCCTGCTACACCCAGTTGTGCACCCCCAAAATCACCTGCATCTCCCCACAGCCTCTGGCTTGCGCTGCCCGAAATGCCTGCCCTGGCAGGGGAACTGCAAGGGCAAAGTGGAGATGTGCGTGCCGGGACAGAACGCCTGCGTGGTGCAGCAGCTGAGACTGACTTCAGGTGAGACCCCGGAAGCTGGGGAAGGGGGGCCTGGACCCCTGGGTTGCCTGGGAGGGGAGTGAGGGCTGGAGGGTGAGAGCAGGGGCGGCTGGGAGCCCGGATGCCTGGGTTCTCTGAGAGGCCTGCTGGGTTGTCCCAGTCAGTTAAAGAGTTCCTTCTGGGGTACCTGGCCACCGGCTCCAGGCCTCGGACACCTGGGTTTTGGGCTCACCTCTGACCTTCTTCCCTGCCCCGCTCCCGCAGTCATGGAAAATGCCCTGCGGGTTGGCTGTAGGAAATGTGAGGTGCTCCCTTCAGACACTGAGGCAGGATTCAGCGTAACCAGCACCTGCTGCTTCACAGACCTGTGCAAAGCGATCGACATGAGTACGTATGGCCCTCCCCAGAACCAGCCACTTTCCGGCCCATTTACACCCAGCCCTCCACTCCCCCAGAGCCAGCTGCAGCTCCTCCTACATTGCATCCATCCCCATCCCCTCCAAAGCCAGCTGCATCTTGGCCCTGTAACCCCCAGCCCAATGCCCTCTACATCCAGGTGCAGCTCCTGTCCCCATTGTACCCAGCCTGATAGCCCCCAGAGCCAGCCACGTCCCATCCCTGTACCCCCACAGGCCTGCCAAGCCTTGCCTTGGGTCCCCCGTGTCAGAGCTGCGTGGGATCTGCCACCACTTGTGGACCCAACTCCCCGACTGTCACCTGTGGCGACCCCCGGGGCCAGTGCGTGCAGATCTCCCGGCGCCTGTTGCCTGGTAAGGCCCGGACACCTGGGCTCCTCCTGGCAGAGGGTGGGGAGTGGTTCTGGGTTCCTTCCTTGCACGCGGTGGGGGAGCCCGGCCGCCTGGGTTCCCCACAGCCCCGGCAGGTAGAAAGCCCGGTGCTGGCTTAAAACCACTGTGGCTGAGTTCAGAGCCCGGACGCCCAGGTCCTCTGATGGGGGGAGTGGGGCAGGGGTGAGAGCTGAGGAGGTGGACACCAGGATGTCTGGGTTCCCCAGGATGCCCCACACCGGCATAGTCCTCTCCCAACCCCCTGCCTGTGCCTCAGTTTCCCTGTTGCCTCACTATCCCTATATCCTGGCAGGGGAGAAGGGAGACACCATGTACAAGGCATGTGGGTGGCAGGGGCCCTCTGAAGAGCTGCTGGCCATCGCTGCAGGGCCTGACCTGGCCTACGTGCACGTGCAGCGCTGCCGCGGGGCCGGCTGCAACAACGGCTCTTTTGCTGGTAACGCTGCCCGGATGCCTGGGGTCCCTGGGCAGGGAGTGGGGGCTGGGGGGTGAGAGCAGGAGAGCTGGGAGCCCGGATGCCTGGGTTCCCCGGGATGGGGGCCGAGAGCCAAGGGGGCGGGGAGCCCAGACCCCTGGGTTTCCTGACCGGCCACCCACGCTCCCCACACAGAGGTGCCCCGGGGGAAGCCCAATGGGAAGCTCTGTTACACCTGCCGGGACACAGGGGCAGGCGAGTGCAACCGTCGGCAGATGCCGACCATGAGCTGTACAGGGGCCATGGACCAGTGTGTGAAAGTCCGGAGCACAGGTGAGCCCCCCCAGCCCTCGCCCTGCCTGCCCTGCCCTGCCTGCCCCTGCCCTACATGACCCAGGGAAACCCAGGAGTCCAGGCTCCCAGCCTCCCACCCCCAAGTCACACCCCCAGGTCACCCTTTCCTGTCAAGAGACCCTTGTGTCCTGGCTCCCAGGGCCCTGCACTCACCCCTCTCTCTGCCCCCAAGACTGGAACAAGCCTGCAATCCTTCTCCGTGGCTGCGGCACCCCCAACCTCTGTGGCCCTCTGCAGCCGCGGGGCCGCCTGCTGCTGCCCTTTGAACGCAAGGTCCACTGCTGCTCCGGGAACCACTGCAACTATGAAGCCCCCCTGCCAGCGTCACGTGCCCGCCCCCCTGCTGCCCCTGGCACTGCTGCTGCTGGGGGTGCCTGGAGCTAAGAGGGGAGCAGGGAACCCAGGTGTCTGGGCTGGGACCCGATGGAGCCTGTCCAACATCCAGGGGGACCCAGGTGTCCGGGACACACTCACCGAACCCAGGTATCTGAGCTCTAAATCACGTGAGCCCATTCACCCCCCCCCCCCAAAACCCCTCCCCCTCTGCATGGCCCAAAGTCTCTGAAGTGGCCAAAAGGGGGCAGCAACCACCACAACCTCCAAATAATATGCCCCCCTCCCCTCCATCTTGGCCCATCAGAGCAACAGAGCCTTTGAAATGCCCCTGGGAGGGGCAACTCTGACTCCCTGCCCCATAAACACTGTCATCCTGCCATGCCAGTTTCCTGGGGCCAGGTCCTTCCCCCTAACGACCCAGTTCCTCATTAGCAGGCCAAAATCAACCCCCTCCCCCTGCTAGTGAACCCCTGTGCCCATCATGGGGGAGGGGGTGCATGTGCAGAGGTGTCAGGGGGGTCGTGCCCTTGGAGGACCTCCTCCTGCCCATGGGGGTCCCTCATTTGCTAGTAGCCCCTCTTGTTGGCACTGTAGTGCACGTCCCCTTTGGGAGCCCCCTTGCAAGCAGCAGAGGGGATTATGGCTGGGGAATCTCTGGAAATCCAGTGGATCTCTAGGCCCAGATCCCTGCCAGAGCAATGGGTCACCTGTTTAGTTGGATAAGGATCAGGGCCTTCCACCCCCAAACCTGGTGCAAGGCACTGGATGTACCTCTCATATCCCTGGTATCTCATTCCCCCTGAATCCAGGCTCTGGACAAAGCCCATCATGTCTCCTATAGGTCAAATAATTAATTACCAGCGCTCATGGAGTGACCTGGATTCTGCAGGGAACGATCGTTCCTAAAAATTCAAAAGAAATATTGTTGTTCCTCTGTAGGCGGCTGGGAGAAAGCGAGTCTTGTGCTCTGAATAAATGTGTCAGGCTGTCAATTGAGCAATTGTCGGTCAATCAATGAATCAGGAGCCTGAAGTTTGTTCCAAAAGTCATCATGTACTTGATTGATGGGTCATTTCTAATGAACAGATCCCAGGAGTTAAAATATAATTACTGTCATTGCTACTGTTGCTCTGGTTTAATTGGTATCATCAGTGTTGTTGTTCTTATTAGCATTAATAATAACAACAAAACAAGACCAATAATGATAGTAAAACCACCACCACCACCACCACCACAACAGAAACAATACTAATGAATACAATACAAATAAAATGCATTAGACAGTTGTAACCATTACATTTCATTATTATTAGCAGTAATCAACGTGGCTCCCACATGACCATGGCCGGGTTACCATGGTGCTAAGGTGACATTCAAACATGGCTGCCGCAGGTCCAGCTACAAATCACCTAGTAGGCTTGAGACCAATCCTGCGTCCATGATACGGCCGCCACAGGCCCACATCCTGAATGAGCAGGTTGGCATGAGGCCAAGATGGCGTTCCAAAATGGCTGCCATGTGCCCAAAACATGGACACCTGGGTTGGCATGAGGTAAATAGAGCACCAAAAATAGCTGCCATTGTGCCCAAATCCCAGACAGCGTGATTGGCACAACACTAATACGGCATCCCAAATTGGCTGCCGGCTGCCCAAGCCATGGAGAATCTGGCTGGCCTGAGGCCCATGTAGTGTGCACAACATGGCTGCCACAGGCTCACCCTGAATGACCTGGATGGCACAAGGCCAAGAAGGTGTCCCAAAACGGCCATCGTGTGCCCAAACCCCAGACAACCTGGCTGGCATGAGGCAAATATGGTGTCCACAACATAGCTGTCGCCTGCCAAATCCTTGGACGACCTGCTTGACTTGACACCAATATGGTGTCCACAATATGGCTGTCACAGGCCCACGCCCTGACTGACCTGCTTGGCGTGAGGCCAAGAGTATGTCTGAAAACAACCGTGTGCCCAAACCACGGACAACCTCATTGGCATGACCCCCACAATGGTGTCCCTAAATGCAGCCGTGTGCTCAAACTCTGGACAACCTGGATTCCATGAGGTAAGCACGGTGCCCAAAATGGCCACCGCGCACGCAAGCCCCAGACAACCTGGTTGGCAGGAGGCCAATGGGGCATCCCAATATGGCCGCCAGGTGCCCACCCCCTGGACAACTAGGTTGCCATCGTAACCCAGTGCCCTGGTTGGAGGGGCAGTGATGGCTGCCAGGTGCCCGGCTCAGTCGGGGGCTCCAAAAGGCTTGTCTGGTTCAGGGAAGGGGCGAGGGCAGCCCGTCGCCTGGGTCCCTCCAGCTCTGGGAGGGGAGCAATGCTGAGGGACTTGCAGCAGCAGGTGCTGGGAGCCTGGCCCACGGCGGCCGGGGTTACATCACGAGACAGCGGGGGTGCTGGCAGTGCGGGGGCTGTGACCCGACTGCCCAGACAGAAGGTGTTAATTCAGGCAGGGAAACAAGCAGGCAGGGGAGAAGGGCCCGTTCACTGCCGATACACCCCGGGGCCCGCAGGAGGTTGCATGGGTGGGGACATGTGGGGCACATGCTCCCACACCTGTGAGCTGGGGCTGGGGCTGCGCCAGGCTCTTCCTGGTGGGGGCTGGGCCGCGCTGTACTCGGGGCAGGCAGCAGAGGCACTGAGAGGGCAGCTGGGGTTATCCTGTATTTTGCAGTGGCTGCAGCCCCCCCTGTAAACTCCTCCTGGTGCTGCTACCACCCATCCCGAGTGCAGCGGGGTGCAGACCCCGCTGGAAAAAAACAGTGCTGTCCGAGGCGCAGCCAGTTCAAGTTAGGGCATCGTGGCGTGGAGCCAGAGCAAGTAGGGGCAGTGCAAGAGCAGCTACTGAAGTACGCCAGTGCATTCAGCCTGGGGGACCAGGATCTGGGCCGGACAGGCCTGACAAAGCACCGGATCAACACAGGCAATGCCAGACCTGACAAACAGGGGCCACAAAGGGTACCCATTCATTTCCAAAGAGAATTTGATCAGCAACTACAAGAGATGGAGGAAAGTGGCATTATCAGGCCCTCTGCCAGCCCATGGCATGTCCCTGTGCTGCTAGTCAATAAGAAAGGTGGCAATGTGTGAGTTTGTGTGGATTACCAGAAACTGAATGATGTTATTGTTAAAGATGCCTACCCCTTGCCTTGCATTGATGATATGCCAGAGGCTGCGAAACAGGGTGGGCAACCCGGGCCATGGCCCGACCACCCTTTAGCATGGCTATTCGAACACAGCCCTGCTCCTTGCCTCCCTCCCTCACAAGCACAGCAGCAGCCCCACCGGGAGGGAAAAGGGACACCCCCCTGCAGCCAATGTGCCAATGCACTGGAGCAGGGCCTGGTGCATTGGCTGCAGGGGGCTGTCACTCCTCCCTTCTGGCGGGGCTGAGGGAGGGTGGAGCACAGCTGCCACTGAGCATATGAAAGAGGGAAGGAGGCAGCCAGGGAGCGGGTCTGTGATTGAATCATCATGCTAAACATTGGTTGGGCCATGGCCCGGGGGGCCAACCCCATTCCATGGCCTCTGCGATATGCTGGACCATCTGGTCAGAGCCCGATGGTTGTCTGCCCGTGACCTGGCTAGTAGGTACTGGCAGGTGTAAGTGCAATCGGAGGACAGAGCTAATGTAGTGCGCAGGTTTGTTATTACCCTAAAATAGAATAGTTTTCTGAAAGCATACTGTTAGGTTTACAATAATTTCTAAAACCCTCTACGTCCTTCGCCACGCACCTTCCATGGGGCAGGTGGCGAAACAAGAGGTATTTGCAAGAAAGCCGTGATATAGTAGATAAATATCAAAAAACTCCGCTTGCCAAAGGAGTGTTAGTCGGGTGTTCTTTAGCAGATATACTCCCAGGAGTAGGCACTGCTTGTCTTGAAAGATTTACACTACGCCTACAAGCTGTGATAAAAATCATGGCTCATAAATTCAGTGAAGGTCACAAGGAACTCTCGAAGGCCGTTGCTGCCTTGGCTGACACCCAAGAAGAACTCCAACAAATGATAATTCAAAACCGCATAGCCCTTGATTTTCTCCTCGCTGCTCAAGGGGGAGCTTGCGCAGTTATCGGACCAGAATGTTGCGTTTGGGTTAACAGTTCTTTTACAATAATACAAACCCACCTCAATGATGCAGCTATCCATATCCAAAAAGCCGAAGATATAGCAAAAATCCCCAAAGATACATCTCTTAGTTGGCTCACAAATTGGTTGCCTTCCCTTACAGGATGGCTTAGACCTTTTATATTAAGCTTAATTAAAATTGTTATAACTATAATCTGCCTGTTGTGCTGTTTTCAGTGTCTATGCTCTCTAGGACAACAGTTTATACAAAGGCAAGTAAAAATGTATGGTCAGTTTATACAAATATCCAGCATCAATCATCAAAACCTAACCCCACAAGAAGTTAAATACCTAAAAGTGTGTTCCAAAATTTCCTCTGAAAAATTGGAACAAAGTGGGGGTTGTAGTGCGCAGGTTTGTTATTACCCTAAAATAGAATAGTTTTCTGAAAGCATACTGTTAGGTTTACAATAATTTGGATTATTAAGAAGTATTAGCTTTACAGCTGAATACAAGGCATGACCTGTGGCCTAGCAATGCAGCTGACCACAAGGCAGAATGGTAGCTAGGCCTTTGCTTGTGTCAAGTAATCATTTTAACTGCACCAAGCATTTTCTGAGTTAAAAAGTAAATCTGTGTCTGTGTGCTAAAAAAAACCAGCTACAGCAAGAAGTAAGATAAGACAGAAAAACCATTGTTTTAAGCTTACTGGTTGCGTCCTTGAAAAGTATCTTCTACTGTATAAGGTTTTGCTAACATATTATAATGTTACTGTTACTTAACTTTTAGCTTTTAAAAGTGCTAGTTCAGCTTAATAGAAATATGCTGTTACAAAGATTTGTAGAGCACCGCCCCAAGTATTGCTTTTTGTTAACCATATAGTCTTGCTTTGTTATAAAAAATATAAAAGATCGCCTCACCCTTGAGGGGGGGCCATTTTGCCTTTTGCTGGCTTTATGGTCTTTGCTCGAGCAAATAAACAGCCGTCTTTCTTTACCCGCGTTGTCTGTCAATCAAATTACAGCTAGACAATGGACCTTAGGGAGGTTTCTCCCACCACAATTTGGCACCCCAGATGGGACTCGTCTAGCTTGACGCCTTTGGAGACCTCCATCCCCCAACACCCCGGCGCGCACCAGGTGAGTTCACCTATTGGGTTAGTCTCGGGAGGTGGACGGTCCCCTCAGGACCAATAAGGCGGGATCCTCAAGTCGGGTAAAGGAACGGTACCGGCGAGTACCTCAGGTCAGGTATGTTTTTGGTTTCTATCTGGTTTCTGGTTTTCTGGTTTTACCTCTAGAGGTCTCTGGAAGCAGTCTTTGAGGGTATCTGTCTGCTGATTTAAACGCTGATAGAGCCAGCAGCCTCGCCGAAAGGCAAAAGACACAGATATAAGGTAGAAATGCTGTTATAACGGCCAGTGACTAGGGTCTCGGACTCAAGACGCCCCTCCTCACGGAGAAAGCCAGTGGGGTCCGAGAACACCGGTTGTTATACGTGGATGAAACAGCTTCTAGGCAGGTAGGACTTAGGGAAATAAGACTGCTTGTGCTTGGATATAATCATGGGTTCCGGTTTAGGGAAAGTTATTCCTGATTCACCCCTTGATTTTATGATTAAGAATTGGAAACATTTGGAGGGACGGGCGGAACTGTCCAAGTCTCGTATGGCAGAACTCTGTTTAACTAATTGGACGTCTTATACGTCCCAGTTAGATTTGGGAAGACAATGGCCAGAAAATGGATCATTTGACCTAAATCGCCTGGCTGCCTTACGAAAGATCTTGGAGGACCTCCGCCCTGGCCAAATTAGTTATTGGTATTTATGGGACAACGTTGCTAGCAAGCAATTAAAACCTTTAGCTTCCCAGACCCCTGCACCTTTTCCAAATCTGTTAGCTCCCCTTCTATATCCAAAACCTGCTGCACCACCGTCATATTCAGAAGATGATTACAGACCCATGCCTAGGCCCCCTAACCTACCATTGATACCACCCCAAATGTTTGAACCCCAAAACATTGCCCCTGGGCTGGCCGAGGGACTGGGAAGTCTTCGGGAGGCATCACCTCGAATGTCTCTCGGAATCCCCGAGTCCTGGATCTGGAGAGGGATCTAGAGATCCCTCTCCAGATTCCAGTTCCACTCCGATTTCAAATCGCACTCGTCAAAAATTGTCTAAGCCTGCACTTCAGTTACCTCTAAGAGAATACCCTGTGCCTGGCGAGGGTGGAGAAGTTATCAGTCACTGGACACACGCTCCGTTCTCCACCACAGACCTCTTAAACTGGCAAGAAAACACCCCCAGGCTCAGAGATGATCCCGAAGTAGTTCTAAAACGCTTCAAAACCATTTTCATGACTCATAACCCCTCCTGGTCAGATGTCATGCAGCTTCTCGAAAGCCTCTTAACTACGGACGAGAAGACTCAAGCACTACGCCATACTGACCAATTTCTAGCCGATCAGCCCCATGAAAACCACCCCATGCCTAATGGCGTGCCCAGGCAAAATCCGAATTGGAATTACAATCAGGAAAGGGGGCAAAATTCAATACGAATGCTGAAAGACAGCATTTTAGAAGGATTAAAGAAAGCAGGAGATAAAACTACAAACTGGTCCAAAGTGACAGCTACTGTTCAGGGTCCCGAAGAACACCCTTCAGACTATTTTGAAAGACTCTGTAAAGCTATACGTCGGTATGAAAACATGGACCCCGAGACACCTGCCACTTTGCCTGTGTTAAGACTTGTGTTCATAAGTCAGGCTAGCGAAGATATTAAAAAAAAGCTTCAACATAACACTGAGGGTGTTGAGGGCAAATCCATGGCAGAAATCTTAGCCATTGCTACAAAAACTTTTAATGGAAGGGAAGAAAAAAAGAAGAAAAAAAAACAAAAGAAAGATCAGTCCAACATTCGCATGTTGGCAGCAGTAATACAGCCCACAAATGCCTATAGAACCAATCTGCCCCGTGGCCCGAGGCCCTTTGTGCCTAGGCCACCAGATCGTACCTACCAACCGTATGGGCCCAACGTATGTCATTACTGTAGACAGGAAGGACACTGGAAAAGAGAGTGCAAGTTAAGACCAAAAAGATCCCCAAGTGATAACCCTGAAAATCAAAAATTCAAGAACCCTCAGTTCACTACTGTTACCCCAGATCTTGCTCAAAACCAATGTGACGACTGACGTGATGAGGGAGATTCTACATGCCACTTTCTGCAACTATCCTCTGTCCAACCTAAAGAAGTCACCCTAAACTGCAGTGCTCAAGATCCCCTAATACCCTTAAAGATAGGAGAACACATCTACGAGTGCCTGCTAGACACAGGGGCAACTTTTTCCAGTATTTCCAAAGGACATCTTTCACCAAGTGGAAAACAAGTCACTGTTATGGGAATTGAGGGAAAACCCTTCCGTTGCTCATTTTCACAACCCACGAATGTAAAAATTGGCCCCCTCTCAGCAGAACACTCTTTTCTTCTAACAACTGGCCCTGTTAACCTTCTTGGACGGGATCTTCTTTGCAAACTACAAGCCACCATACAGTGCTCACCTGATGGAATTATTCTAACATTTCCGTCCTCCCTGGTCCCAATGATAGCCACAGTGCTTGCAGTTACAGAAGACTCGAGTTTGCAGTCTCTTCCCCTTGTTCTACAAGAAAGGGTACTCCCAGAGCTTTGGGGCCTCACCTCCAGCTCGGTGGGACTCCTAAAATCTGCAAATCCTGTCAAAATTCTAATTCGTACCAATCTTGAGCCACCTAAAGTACCCCAGTATCCTTTGAAAGCAGAAGCTATTGAGGGACTCAAGCCTTTAATTGAAGATTTTTCTAAACAAGGAATTTTAATTCCCTGTCAGTCCCCCTGTAACACACCTATACTTCCAGTAAAAATCCCAAGCCTGGTCCAGACGGGAAACCCATGTATCGTCTGGTTCAAGATCTCAGACAAATTAATAAGTATGTCATTCCTCGACACCCGGTCGTTCCTAACCCCAATACTATTTTAACTGCAATACCCTCTGACACTGCTTTTTATACTGTAATAGACCTCTGTTCTGCTTTCTTCAGCATCCCCATCCACCCTGAATCCCAATATCTTTTTGCCTTTACCTGGGGTTCTTCTCAACTGACCTGGACAAGGTTACCCCAAGGATATGTAGAATCTCCCAGCATTTTTTCTCAAATTCTTCACAGAGATTTGCAAGATGTTACTTTTCCTAACCCCTCATCCCTCCTAATATACGTGGATGATTTACTCTTATGCTCTGCCTCATCAGAAGCATGTATTCAAGACACCATCATTTTACTCACTGCACTGGCCGCCAAAGGCCACAAGGTGTCACCAAGTAAGCTTCAGTTTTATAAATCCACTGTTAAATACTTGGGCCACATTTTGGAGCCTGGCCAAAGACGCCTGAGTGATGACAGAATCCAAGCTATCCTAAATATTCCCAAGCCTATAACAAAGCGTCAAGTTCGGGGTCTGCTGGGAATGGTGGGGCTCTGTCGCTCCTGGATTCCAGCCTTCGGAGAGTTAACCAAACCACTTGTACAGCTTACTACAAAAGAGGCAGAAGAGCCAGTCTTTTGGGATCATGAAGCCGCCCGCAGCTTCAGTGATATAAAATCTGCTTTAACTTCTGCCCCTGCCCTAGGGCTACCAGATTATCAAAAACCTTTCACGCTCTTTGTCCATGAGCGACTAGGAGTAGCTTCTGGGGTACTTACTCAACCCTTAGGCAACACCCAACGCCCGGTAGCTTACTTCTCTGCACAATTAGATCCAGTGGCAAAGGGGGGAGTAGGCTGCCTTCGCGCAGTGGCAGCAGCTGCAACCATAGTCGAGAAAGCCCAGGAATTAGTCCTCGGATATCCCCTTATCCTAAAGGCTCCACATACAGTAGCACTCCTACTCCTCCAGAAAAATACTCAACATTTTTCTCATCAGAGAATAAACAAATATGAAACCACACTTTTAATGGCTACAAACCTGGTCATAGAGAGATGCAATACCCTGAATCCGGCTACTCTATTACCTCTACCCAGCAACGGGGAACCAGACTCCCACGATTGCCTTCAAGTTGCAGCATTTTCAGACAAACCCAGGGTAGATCTTAGTGACTTACCCTTAGACAACCCTGACTTGATTTTTTTTTGTAGATGGCTCTTCAAAATTAGTAAATGGAGTTAAAAAAATGGGTTATGCAGTAGTAACTCCATTTAAAGTACTTGAAGCTGAACCACTGCCTGGGCAGTTGAGCTCGCAGGCGGCTGAACTTACTGCCCTTACACGAGCTTGTCAATTAACATCGGGCCACTCTGTAAATATTTGGACGGATTCTAAGTATGCCTTTGGAATCTGTCATGCCACTGGACAATTGTGGAAACAGAGAGGATTTATGACAGCTTCTGGAACTAAAATATCAAATGCTAAACAAGTCAATGATCTCCTACAAGCTATAATGTTGCCAAAAGCCATAGCTGTAATGCATTGCCCAGCCCATACCAAAAAGGGAGATCAAGTCTCAAAAGGCAATGCCCTGGCCGATGCTGCAGCTCAAACAGCAGCCTTACAACCACTATCCGCCCTAGCCTTCCAAGCTCAAATTCCCCAGTCAAAGGCATATTTGGGAATATTACTAGAGCCAAAAATGTATGAGTCTACACCACCTTTAAAACAACAGAGATGGAAAGCGGCAGGAGCCACCTGTGAAAAAGATGGAATATGGCGATTGCCAGATAAAAGGATAGTGTTACCTAAAGCAGCTCTTAGACCCTATCTGCAACAACTCCATCAAAGCGAGCATTTAGGTTGTAAAAAACTTGCCACTATCACTAACAAGCTGTTCTACGTACCCGGAGTCTACCAGGAAGCAAAAAGGCTTTTAAAACACTGCAGTATATACAAAAAGTTTAATATCAAAGGAAAAAAATCAGGACCCCCTGGGGCCCACCCCTGGGCTTATACTCCCTTTAAAAGACTACAGATAAATTTTGCTGATATGCCTAAAGACAATGGGTACAAAAACCTCCTAGTAATTGTTGACCAACTCATGGGGTGGGTAGAAGCTTTCCCCACCAGAAGAGCTACAACACAACAAGTAGTAAAAATACTCCTTAATGAAATTATACCCAGGTTTGGTCCTCCACGTATCATTGAAAGCGATCAAGGATCGCATTTTACTGCTGACATAAACAAAACACTGGCCAGCTGCCTAGGAATAGAATGGAAATTCCATACCCCTTGGCACCCAGAAAGCTCAGGACAAGTAGAGAGAATGAATCAGACCCTGAAACAAAAAATTAAAAAGCTATGTGCTGAGAGCGGGTTAAAATGGACTAAGATTCTCCCACTGGCCTTTATGTCCATCAGAACTACCCCCAGGAGAAAACTAAAGCTCAGCCCTTACGAGCTGCTGTTTGGACACCCTGTTCCCCAACATTTCCCCTTACTACCGGCTCACACTTCTTCTCTTTTAGGCGATAAAGGACTCACCTCTTATATTTTATCTCTACAGTCTCAGTTAAAATCTCTCCATAGGTATGCTGCTTTAAGCCAACCCCTCCCTGCCGATGTCCCAGCACATCGCATCCAGCCTGGAGACTGGGTATATATAAAAACTTGGAAACGGTCTCCCCTTAAACCTAAGTGGCAAGAACCGTATCAAGTCCTCCTCACCTCCCACACCACCATAAAAGTAGCAGAGAAGGACAACTGGATTCATTATACTCGTACAAAAAAGACAAAAGTTTCACCAGAGCTCAGGATCGGCTCCAACGCGAGCTTCCCTGACCTGGAAAAGGAAAAGCCAGAAGAAGACGACTGCGGACTTCGCGGGAGCATCGCACGCCCACCTGACCGCGACAAGGGTGAGCCAAAAGCAGACGAAAAAATAAAAACAAACACCTCCTGGACCTGCAGCCCGTTAGATAATATAAAACTCAAACTAACCAAGGTCCACTAATGAACTGTCACCCTTTTGGGGTCCTGCCCAGCCCAGAAAGCACCAAACTCCAAGTACTGCATCCTCTAGACACTTTTGGATCAGCTGAAACCGAGCACTTTGAGACTATAACATGTCCCAGAAGATCAGCTATTGGAGCTGCAGGGTTGTACATACTGTCTGTGCTGATTTTTGTTATAATATGGTTTTTATAACTATGTTATTTCTAATCTTTCTCTTTGCTGGAGAAATAAGTCTCTCACAGGGGTCGGCTATAGCTGCCAGTTGCTGCAGATGTGCTAATCCTGGTGCCCGAGGTTTTCCTGTCTGGATAAGCGATTCAATCGAACTCTCTGATATAGACGGGAAGGTCAACATTGCCCGTTGGTATCCTCCCTCACATTGCTGTAGTTCAGCAGAAGTTTAGGTATCTACTTATGGAACAGAATATTGTATAAAGCCTAGCCACCCAGTTTTCAGACAATTTGCAGAGTCTCCTCAGGCTAAGACTACTCTTAAACCTAATGTTGCCCACATCTCTGATAATAATATGTACCTCCAATACGTTGAGAGAGCCGCTAAAGCAGAAAACCAAAGTGACTGTTGGGTGTGCAGTCATTTTCCTCTCCACACTCAAGGAGGCATTCCTATGACTCCCATCCCCTTGGGCCCCACCAAGTCACTTTTAAACCCCTCTAATAACCAAGCTTGGGACCAAAGTCAGCAGGAGTTCCTTTTAATAAAGCCTGTTGTTGGAGATTGGTGTTTCTATATAAACTGCTCAGTATCAGACTACATTAATTTAGGCACAAGCATATGTCACCACTATTTTACTAGTTCTAGTGGAGGAGACTGGCGTAATAATAACACAGCAACTCCTACCTATTGCAGCTCTTACAATGATTTCTACAGCAGCAAAAATTTAACTAAGGGCACTAATCCTATCTGCACCCCCATCTCCTCTTTAAATAATACCTTGTGGTATTGTTTGTACACTGATACCTCCCGGGGACAATGCTTCTTCCATGGAACTGCAAATCCTTCCTTTAAACCAAAGGGTGAACGCGGGGTGCTAGGATTAGGAAACGGGGGCCGAATACCTCCTAAGTATTCAAACCTCGCTGCTTTAAAAGGACAATACTGGGTCTGTGGCTCCCACGCCTACCATAAAATCCCTGCCAAAGGAAAAGGTATCTGCTATCCGGCAATGCTAAAACCCTCTACGTCCTTCGCCACGCACCTTCCATGGGGCAGGTGGCGAAACAAGAGGTATTTGCAAGAAAGCCGTGATATAGTAGATAAATATCAAAAAACTCCGCTTGCCAAAGGAGTGTTAGTCGGGTGTTCTTTAGCAGATATACTCCCAGGAGTAGGCACTGCTTGTCTTGAAAGATTTACACTACGCCTACAAGCTGTGATAAAAATCATGGCTCATAAATTCAGTGAAGGTCACAAGGAACTCTCGAAGGCCGTTGCTGCCTTGGCTGACACCCAAGAAGAACTCCAACAAATGATAATTCAAAACCGCATAGCCCTTGATTTTCTCCTCGCTGCTCAAGGGGGAGCTTGCGCAGTTATCGGACCAGAATGTTGCGTTTGGGTTAACAGTTCTTTTACAATAATACAAACCCACCTCAATGATGCAGCTATCCATATCCAAAAAGCCGAAGATATAGCAAAAATCCCCAAAGATACATCTCTTAGTTGGCTCACAAATTGGTTGCCTTCCCTTACAGGATGGCTTAGACCTTTTATATTAAGCTTAATTAAAATTGTTATAACTATAATCTGCCTGTTGTGCTGTTTTCAGTGTCTATGCTCTCTAGGACAACAGTTTATACAAAGGCAAGTAAAAATGTATGGTCAGTTTATACAAATATCCAGCATCAATCATCAAAACCTAACCCCACAAGAAGTTAAATACCTAAAAGTGTGTTCCAAAATTTCCTCTGGAAAATTGGAACAAAGTGGGGGTTGTAGTGCGCAGGTTTGTTATTACCCTAAAATAGAATAGTTTTCTGAAAGCATACTGTTAGGTTTACAATAATTTGGATTATTAAGAAGTATTAGCTTTACAGCTGAATACAAGGCATGACCTGTGGCCTAGCAATGCAGCTGACCACAAGGCAGAATGGTAGCTAGGCCTTTGCTTGTGTCAAGTAATCATTTTAACTGCACCAAGCATTTTCTGAGTTAAAAAGTAAATCTGTGTCTGTGTGCTAAAAAAAACCAGCTACAGCAAGAAGTAAGATAACACAGAAAAACCATTGTTTTAAGCTTACTGGTTGCGTCCTTGAAAAGTATCTTCTACTGTATAAGGTTTTGCTAACATATTATAATGTTACTGTTACTTAACTTTTAGCTTTTAAAAGTGCTAGTTCAGCTTAATAGAAATATGCTGTTACAAAGATTTGTAGAGCACCGCCCCAAGTATTGCTTTTTGTTAACCATATAGTCTTGCTTTGTTATAAAAAATATAAAAGATCGCCTCACCCTTGAGGGGGGGCCATTTTGCCTTTTGCTGGCTTTATGGTCTTTGCTCGAGCAAATAAACAGCCGTCTTTCTTTACCCGCGTTGTCTGTCAATCAAATTACAGCTAGACAACGGACCTTGGGGAGGTTTCTCCCACCACACTAAGATCGCCTTCTATACTAAGAAGGGGCTTTTTATGATTTTATGACTGTTGAGTTTAACATTATGCTGTTCGGGTTGTGCAATGCACCTGGTACATTTCAGAGAGTGATGGATATCGTATTTGCAGATTTACAAGGGACCTCCTGCTTGGTCTACCTGGATGATATCATCATGACAGGCTGAACATTTCAGGAGCACCTGCAGAAACTGAAAGCTGTGCTTGAGAGGCTGAAGGAGGCCAATCTGAAGATTAAACCTGCCAAGTGTCAGCTGTTCTGCAGGGAAGTGAACTTTTCGGGGCATGCAATCTCCACCAAGGGGTTAGGCTGAGACCCAGAGAAAGTGGAGACCAATTAGACCTGGCCAGTACCCTGAAATGTGAAAGAGTGGAGCAGCGTTTTGGGACTGGCCTCCTACTACAGGAGATTTGTGGTGGGTCTTGCTGCCATTGCAAGCCCCTTGCACAAACTGTCCAACAAGGTAAAGTTAATTTGAATGAATGAGGAGATGCCTTCTAGGAGATCAAGCAAAGGTTTATGCCATTCCCTATTCTAGCATATCCTGGCCCTTAGTAACCTTTCATGTTGATTATGGATGCACGTGACGTGGGCGCCGGAGCTGTGCTGTCGTGAGCTGGAGAATGCCAAGAAAGGGTAATAGCTAGGCCTGTGCGAGTAGACAGCTATTTAATCTGGCTTCGGATCCGAGTGCTTCAGATGTCAGAGATCCTATCCGGGGCCACCTTGTGCAACTGACTGTCTCTGTTTTGGGGCAGTTGATTGTGTGTATTGATTATTTCCTCTCTTTAGTGTGGGGCTTTCTAGGAGTTAATTGTTGCTAATGAACTGGTTACATCCCTGCCAGTTTCATTCCCCTGTGTTGTAACACATAGGGGTGACATGAGTTTTGCTTTCATAGATTCATAGATTCATAGATGTTAGGGTCGGAAGAGACCTCAATAGATCATTGAGTCCGACCCCCTGCATAGGCAGGAAAGAGTGCTGGGTCTAGATGACCCCAGCTAGATGCCTATCTAACCTCCTCTTGAAGACCCCCAGGGTAGGGGAGAGCACCACCTCCCTTGGGAGCCCGTTCCAGACCTTGGCCACTCGAACTGTGAAGAAGTTCTTCCTAATGTCCAATCTAAATCTGCTCTCTGCTAGCTTGTGGCCATTGTTTCTTGTAACCCCCGGGGGCGCCTTGGTGAATAAAACCTCACCAATTCCCTTCTGTGCCCTGGTGATGAACTTATAGGCAGCCACAAGGTCGCCTCTCAACCTTCTCTTGCGGAGGGTGAAAAGGTCCAGTATCTCTAGTCTCTCCTCGTAGGGCTTGGTCTGCAGGCCCTTAACCATACGAGTGGCCCTTCTCTGGACCCTCTCCAGGTTATCCACATCCATCTTGAAGTGCAGCGCCCAGAATTGCACGCAGTACTCCAACTGCGGCCTGACCAGCGCCCGATAGAGGGGAAGTATCACCTCCTTGGATCTATTCGTCATGCATCTGCTGATGCACGATAAAGTGCCATTGGCTTTTCTGATGGCTTCATCACACTGCTGACTCATGTTCATGTTAGAGTCCACTAGGACTCCAAGATCCCTTTCCACTTACATGCCACCAAGCAGGTCATTCCCTAGGCTGTAGGTGTGCTGGACATTTTTCCTCCCTAGGTGCAGCACTTTGCATTTCTCCTTGTTGAACTGCATCCTGTTGTTTTCTGCCCACTTGTGCAACCTATCCAGGTCTGCCTGCAGCTGTTCCCTGCCCTCCGGCGTGTCCACTTCTCCCCACAGCTTTGTGTCATCTGCAAACTTGGACAGAGTACATTTCACTCCCTCGTCCAAGTCGCTGATGAAGACATTAAAGAGTATCGGTCCCAGGACTGAGCCCTGTGGGACCCCAGTGCCCACACCCTTCCAGGTCGAAACCGACCCATCTACCACGACTCTCTGTGTGCGACCCTCCAGCCAATTCGCCACCCACCGGACTGTGTAGTCATCCAAGTCACAGTCTCTTAACTTGTTCACCAGTATGGGTGATACCGTATCGAAGGCCTTCCTGAAGTATACGACATCCACCCCTCCTCCGGTGTCCAGGCGTTTTGTAACCTGGTCATAAAAAGAGACTAGATTGGTCAGGCACGATCTGCCTGCCACGAACCTGTGCTGGTTTCCCCTCAGCATAATTTGTCCTGCCGGGCTCTTGCAAATGTTTTTCAAGAAATTGGGGTGCAGTTCTCCCTGAACCCCAGCACTGATCTTCTTGAAACTTAGCAGGCTTCATGATCTCAGCATAGGCTACCATCCCTGCAAATTTCATCCAAATCAGGCAAAAATCAACAAAGATATAGATATTTCATTGATTCCCCATTATACCCTATAGCCGGATCTCGGAAGCAGCTCTGAGGCTTTTCCAACCTGTTTCAGAAGCTCCGAACTGCTTTGGAAAGCCTAACGAAGCCAGTGCTTCGATCCAGACATGCTGCTTCAGAGGCCAAAGTGTCCGAAGCTTCTCCAGATGCAAAGCACAGTCCAAAGCCTTGTACAGCCCTAGTAATAGCCTATGCCAGCCAAACCTTGCGTCAGCATCTGCTGACAAAGATCAAAATCTCTGTAGATCTCACACTCAGCTGGTCTGTGCCTGGAGGAAAAACTCATGTTATCCTTGCAACATCTAACAGCGGTAATCATCCTATCCTCACCTGCCACGTCTTGTTGTCACTTATTGGTATTGGGAAGTGTTTCCTTTATTTAGAATTTACTTCAAGGATATATGAGGGTTATCTTCTCGGGGGCTCCAACCTCGCCTTACACCACTAACCAGATGGTCTGACAATGCACTACATGTCAGCCACCAACAAATGTTCTATTTCTTCATGGGTCTTATCTTTTCCTCAGGGTCTCCTTTGGTCCTAGTTTTCAGAAGAAAGATGTCTTGGTGAACTCAGAAGCAGATCTGCTCATGGCTATGACTGACAGGGAATGGTAACTGCTAGCGGGCAAGGCCCTGGGGCACTAGGCACTCATATATATATAGTTCTTCATCATCATCTTTTTTTTTTCTTTTTTTTTTTTTTACTTTGAAGCCAGTTTTTTCCTGGACCCTAAGAACACTCCTCAGTAAAATCAGTCCTGGGCATAAACAACTGACATCCCAACAAAAGTGAAAGTAAAAACCAAGAGAAAATATATGTACCCCAGGGCTAGGCAGTGTATTTACTCACAGCTGACCACAATTATTATTCTGCTCAGGGCTTCCCTTTCCCTAGAGCAGGGGCAGGCAATTATTTTGGGCAGAGGGCTGCTTACTGAGGTTCAGCAAGCCATCAAGGGCCGCATGACAGGCAGCCCAGGGCAGATTAATATTAATTTTCTAAATTTTTTAGGGGCCCTGTGGGCTCCCAAGGGAGGTGGCGCTCTCCCCTACCCTGGGGGTTTTCAAGAGGAGGTTAGATGCATATCTAGCTGGGGTCATCTAGACCCAGCACTCTTTCCTGCTTATGCAGGGGGTCGGACTCGATGATCTATTGAGGTCCCTTCCAACCCTAACATCTATGAATCTATGAATCTAAAACCCAGGGTGTGGGCTTAGTCACCTTCGTAATGATTCCCATAGCTTCCAGCGTTTCGAGGGCAGGCTTCAACTTGCCTAGGGTTGAATAGGGAATTTTTCTACACCCATGGACAACTGGTGGTACTGCTGGGTCGACACAGATGCGGTGGGTACCAGGAAATTGGCCCAAACCTTCAAAAATATCCGGGTATAGTTTGAGAAGGTCCGCCTTGGTTGCAGGTGCTGTCAGAGCCATTCCATGGACTTGTCTGATAAGGTCTAAGGTGGTGCATGCCACCCTGCCAAGTATTGGTGGGTCACGATTGTCTGTTATAAAAGAAGTTAAATCAGATTCATTAGCACCAGATTTGCAGTGTG
This sequence comes from Alligator mississippiensis, assembly GCF_030867095.1. Classification (NCBI taxonomy): domain Eukaryota; kingdom Metazoa; phylum Chordata; order Crocodylia; family Alligatoridae; genus Alligator; species Alligator mississippiensis. The sequence goes on from NC_081834.1 coordinate 57,855,426, forward strand.
CAATGATTGCATCCTGTGCTTTGATGCGTGCATTGCCAAATTCAACCAATGCAACATGAGCTGGAGTCTTGTGTACTTTGGCCCAAACCCTAAGCCTTTGCTACATCTGCTGGGATAGTGTTTGCTTCTGCTCCAGTAGCTAACTTAAAATCAACTGGCAAGCCAGTAATCATGACTGTGCTATACCAGGCCTTCTGGTTATCAAAGGTCTGTGAAAGCTACCTTGTCGATCGATATATAGGGTGCTGACTCTGTGCAGATGTTGAAGCCTCTCCCTTTGATGCACACATTTTCACGAAGTGGTCCACTTCAGAGCATTTGTAACAAGTTTCTCCAAAAGCTAGGCAGGACCGAGACTTGTGTGTGCTTCCACTCCTTCTGCAAGCTCTGCCTTTAGTTTGATTGCCCACCTGTGCAGCAACCTTCACTGATGGCTTGCTTTGTTTTTGCCAAGTGCTCTGGCAGCTTTGCTTTTGCTCAACTGTATGCAAGCTTGCTTCCTTCTCCAGGCATAACTCAAGCCTGAGCACTTGTGAAAGCCTTTGCCCTGCAGATAACCACAGACAGTGCTAGGGTGAGGGAGGGATTTTCCAGAAGCCCTTTCCTTGTGCTTGCAGTCAGTTATGCAGAAGACAATTTTGTCCCACAACCATGAAGGATGTGTGCCCCCAGTGGCTGGGGGAGTACGGTGGTGCTGGTGGTGGTGGGAGCGCGACAGCAGTAAGTGGGGGAGCTCCAGCAGATGCCGCTGGTGCTGTCAGTGGTGGGGCGAGGAGGGGGTGGTGAGTGCCAATCAGGGGTTGGCAATTCCCCACAGACACCGCTGGCAGTGTTGGCAGCAGGGGTGGTGAGCAGTGACTGCTTGTTAATTACTCAGTTAACGAACCCAAGCCCCAACCACAGGGCTAAAGCAATGTCAGCGCCTGTCTCTGAGTAAACACCCCACTGCCCCACTCCAGAGCCAGCTGCAGCTCCTGTCCTCATTATGCCCACCCCGATCCCCTCCCCGGAGTGAGCTACCACTCCTATCCCTGTTACATTCAGCTGATGCCCTCCAGAGCTAGCCACATCCCAGGGCCAGGCAAGAGGCCAATATGTAGTTTACAGCCCTTAGGCACAATGCTCAGTACAGGTTCATGCTGCAAACTGGGGAATGTCCGCAGGCTGCACAGCTTTCTCCCCACCCAGAAACCTCGGTTCTCTACCTGCCCTGGCAGGGACTGTCTTCACATCTGCCCTGGCCCTGGCATAAGTTCAGAGTTGCTCCTTGACAATTCCTGCCAGCAGTGCCCCTGGCATGGTGGGGGTGCTTAAGAGCCCAGACACCTCATTCTCTGGGGAGGATTGGGGGCTTGTGGGTGACAGCAGCAGGGAGAAGGAGCCCGGATGCCTGGGTTCTCTGGGAAGTAGGATCAGGTGTCCTAGAACAAGCGGTGGGGTTGCAGACTGAACCCCTGGGTTCCCTTCCCTGAGCTCTGAGTCACCCTGTGCCTTCCCATAGGCTCTCCCAGTGCCCATATAAGAGACAGACCAGTGCTGAGGGCACACAAGAGCCATGATGCCCGCCCTACACATGGCCATGCTTCTCAGGCTGCTCGTCATTGGTGAGCAGGTCCCATTCCCCCGCAGAGCCAGCTGCAGCTCCTGTCCCCATTACACCCAGCTCAACACAGCGCCAGTTGCAGCTCCTTTCCCTATTATGCCCTGCCTGATGTCCCACAGAGCCAAGTGCAGCTCCTATCCCCATTACACCCAACTCAACGCCTCCCAGAGTCAGCCACAGCTCCCATCCCCATTACATCCAGCTCTGCCCCAATAAAATCAGCAGCATCTCCCCACAGCCTCTGGCCTGCGCTGCCCAAAATGCCTGCCTTGGCAGGCAAGGTTCCTTGGGTGAATTTGATATCTTTTATTAGACCAACCCAAATAGTTGGAGAATAGTTATTAAGCAAACTTTTGGGTTCACAAACCCTTTGTCAGGGTAAGGAAGTGTCAGCAGTCGGTGTGTGCTCTTCCTGGATGGAATGAAAAGTAAAGAAGCCAGGGGCTGGGCTGGGGAGTCGGTTGCCAGGCAGATTATGAGGTGGTGACGTGCGCGCCGGGACAGAACACCTGCGTGGTGCAGCAGCTGAGCCTATCTCCAGGTGAGACCCTGGTGGCTGGGGAAGCGGGGCCCAGATGCCTGGCTTCCCAGGGAGGGGAATGAGGGCTGGAGGGTGAGAGCAGGGGCGCCTGGGAGCCTGGGTGCCTGGGTTCCTTGGGAGGCTGCAGGGCTTGCTGGGTTGTCCCAGTCGGATAAGAGTCCCTCCTGGGGTACCTGGCCATCTGCTCCAGGCCCTGGACACCTGGGCTCTGGGCTCACCTCTGACCTCCTTCCCCCTGCTGCAGTCATGGACAATGCCCTGCGGTTGGGCTGCGCAGCTCTGACGACCTGTAATCTGCTCCCCTTGGACACCGCAGCTGGACTCAGCGGATCCAGCTTCTGCTGCACCACGGACCTGTGCACTAATGGGAGCTACATCCGTATGTATGGCTTCTCCACAGAGCCAGCTGCATTCCCACCTGTGACACCAAGCCCTGGTCCCCAAAAGCCAGCCCCCAGCTCCAGGCCCTGTTATATCCAGCCTCATCCCTGCCAAAGCCAGCTGCATCTCAGCCCCGTTACACCCAGCCCGATACCCTCGAGATCCAGCTGCAGCTCCTGTTCCTGTTGTACTCAGGCCTGCCCCATCCCTGATCCAGCTACAGCTCCTGTCCCCGTTGTACCCACCCCATTCACCCCAGAGCCAGCCACATCCCAGCCTTGTGTCCCCACAGGTGACCCAGGTCCTGCCTGGCGTCTCCCGTGTCAGAGCTGCGTGGGATCTGCCTCAACCTGCGGCCCTGACACCCCAACCTTAACCTGCCCTGGCCGCCAGGCCCAGTGTCTGCAGCTGTCCCGGCGCCTGCTGCCTGGTAAGGCCTGGACACCTGGGCTCCTCCTGCAGGAGGAGGGGGAGCAGTTCTGGGTTCCTTCCTCACGCTGGGTGCAGGGAGCCCGGACACGTGGGTTTTGTCCCCACACGGGGAAGGGATGTTTGGTGGGTACTGTGAGCCTGGACACCTGGGTTCCTCACCAGCCCTGGCAGGTAGCAGGCCCGGTGCTGGCTTAAAACCACAGTGGCTGGTTCTGGAGCCCAGACGCCTGAGTTACCTGATGGGGGGAGTGTGGCAGGGGTGAGAGCAGGGGGGCTGGGCATCTGGACACCTGGGTTCTCAGGACAGGGCACGGGTCAGGGCTGAGAGCCTGGGGGTAGGCACCCACATGCCTGGGCTCCTCAAAATGCTGCATGCTAGCCTAGCCCCCTCCCAACCCTCTGCCCATGCCTCAGTTTCCCTGTGGCCTCACTTCCCCCACGTCCTGGCAGGGGAACAGGGAGACACTGTGTACAAGGCATGCAGGTGGCGAGGGCCCTCTGAAGAGCTGCTGGCCCTTGCCACAGGGCCTGACCTGGCCTATGTGCACATGCAGCGCTGCCACAGCATCGGTTTCAACAACGGCTCCTTTGCTGGTGACACTGCCTGGGTGCCTGGGGTCCCTGGGCAGGGAGTGGGGGCTGGGGGGTGAGAGCAGGAGACTTGGGAGCCTGGATGCCAGGGTTCTCCAGAGTGGGGGTTGGGGGCTTGGGGCAGCGTGGTAAAGAGAGCCCTGATGCCTGGGTTTCCTCAGGGTGGGGGCTGTGGGATGAGAGCAGAAGGGGCTGGGAGCCCAGACCCCTGGGTTTTCTGATGGACCCGTCTCACTCCACACACAGAGGTGCCTCGGGGGAAGCCCAATGGGAAGCTCTGCTACAGCTGCAGGGAAAGAGGAGCAGGCGAGTGCAACCGTCAGGAGCTGCCGACCATGAGCTGTACGGGGGCCATGGACCAGTGTGTGAAAGTCCAGAGCACAGGTGAGAACCACTCCCTCCACGACCCTGGGTATCCCGGGGGTCCGGGCTCCCAGCCCCCACTGCTCCCACCCCCAGCTCACCCTTTCCTGCCAAGAGACCCAGGCGTCCAGGCTCCTAGGTCCCTGCACTGACACCCCTCTCTGGCCCCGCAGACGAGAACAACCCGGTAACCCTACTCCGTGGCTGCGCCAGCCCCGACCTCTGCCGCCCCTGGCAGTCCCTGGACCGCCTGCTGCTGCCTTCGAACCGCAAGGTCCATTGCTGCTCTGAGAGCCACTGCAACCGCACAGGCCCCCGCTGGGACCCCCTGCCCTCGGTGATGCTGCCCCTGGCATTGCTGCTGCTGCTGGCGGGGGCCTGGAGCTGAGTTGGGGTGGAGAACCCAGGGGTCTGGACTGGGACCTGCTGGAGCCCATTTGACCGCCAGGGGGAGCCAGGTGTCAGGACACTCACAGAACCCAGCTATCTGAGCTCCAAATCACATGAGCACAATCAGCTCCAGGGAACCCAGGTGTCCCTCCAATATATCATTACCGTCATTGCTACTGTTGCTGCTGTTTTATTGCCATCATCACTATTATTGTTATTAGCATAGTAATAACAACAAAAGAACAATAATTCTAACAATAAAACCACCACAATAATTCCTATAATAATAATAATAATAATAGACAATACTAATAAATGCAATACAAATATAATTCTTAACCCAGAGACTGTTGTAATCATTACGTTTCATTGTTATTAGGAGTAATCAACAGGCTGCCACGTGACCAGAGCCTGGCTACCATGGTGCCAAGGTGACAGTCAAAGATGGCTGCAGCAGGCCCAGCTCTGGAGCACTTAGTAGGCTGAGGCTGATTTGGCATCCATGACACGGGCACCATGGATCCAGACTCGGAACGAGCTGGGTAGCACGAGGCCCAGATTGTGGCCCAAAATGGCTGCTGTGTGCTTAAATCCAGGACAACCTGCCTGGCACGAGGCAAATATGGCTCCTCGTCCAAGTGCCAGGCCAAGGTCCTGGCCCGACTTGTCGGGTGCCCTGACTTGTGTACTGAATGCCAGCCCAGCGCACCCAGGGCCTGCTGCTGGTGTGAAAGCTTCCCCAGGGGCCTCCACGAGGCACTTGTCATCCTCCTTGGTTTCCCAGCCAAGGCCATGGTAGACCGTCGTGGCCTTCCTGGTGCACAGCAGACCAAGGAAACCCAGCGTGCCAGCCCCATCCCTTCCATTCACCTTAGCTGCCACTTCGAATGGTGCATGGCAGATACCCAACTCCTGTTGTTCCCCACTGTCGGGTGCAGGGTTGAACATGAATGAGCCTTTGACCAGGACATGGGGCTTGTGCATTTCCCCTTCCTGCAGGGGTACACCAGCTGCAGCCCAATGCCTCCCAGACCCTGCGTCATCTCCCGTTCCCTTTATACCCAGGCTGACAGCCCCAGAGCCAGCTGCAGCTTCCATCCCTGTTACACTGAGCCTGATGCCCCTCAAAGCCAGCTGCAGCTCCTATCCCCATTACACCCAGCTTGATGCCCTATAAAGTGGCACAAGTTGAGGACTCAAATTTGAAAGGCAGGAATAATATTCAGGGAGAGCAGTCCTAAAAAGGAGGTACAGAATAAGGGTGACAGAGGAGAACCGATACAGGTTGTTACATTTAGTAACAACAGACCACCTTTTTTGGAAGTTTGGCACTCCTCAGCACAAGACAGGAGTCAGAGAAAGAGGTGTACGTAGGGCTCAAGGACCCGGAGGTAGGAAGGAGTACGGAATCCGCAGACAGGGGCAGAATAAGGGAAGTCGTGATTCCCTCTGGACAGGTCTGGAAGAGCCCGATGTCTATGGGGGAAGACAGAGCCAAGTGCAATGGGGCTCCCACTAATGCACTGGTGAAGAGGCTGATACAGCTCATTGCAACAGAAGAGCTAGCAGGAGCAGAGCCAGACCCATGTTGGTCAGTTCAGCCTTCAGTGCCTCTGGACCTACAATAGAGATGCCCTGCTCCCCAAGCACCGAGGGGGCTAGTAGGACAAGTCTGCTTTGCCGACTGGGGGTGCCCAACCACTCAAGTTTCAGTGGAAAACAAGGGGAATGTGAAAAAACCCCAAATGCTGATTGATACTGGAGCCTCAATCAGTGTTTTGCAGCAGCAGTGGGGTTTTAATGGATCCCAATTTTCTGCAACTACAGTCCTATACTGGAGAGTTAGAGGACTTGCCAGTAACCCAACCTGTTGCAACTCAAATAGAAAAGTGAAAGTTTGGGGAGAAATATGGAATACAGCAGAATGAGCCAGGAGGAGACGGTGAGAATGGACTGGTAGGGATGATGGCTTTGCAGCAAGGAAGAACACTGTTGGATTTAGCTAACGGGTGTCTGTGGAAACGGCCAGTAGAAGAAAAGACTGTTGATTTCTGCAGTGCACCGTTGTGAAGCTATCAAAGCTCCTGCTGTCACTGATGAAGTTGATCAGGACGACTGGATGCTGGATGCGGGCATTTCCTATGGTTTGGGCAAAGGATCAGTTAGAATGTGGCAAGATACAGGCTTGTCTTCAGGGACCAGACCCCCCGCCCCCACCTCCACGGGGCAGGGAGGGGCTCTGTGCAGCGCTGCCCGGCCCAGCACAGCTGGGCTGCTGGGAGCAGCTGTAATTGAGCCGCAACCTCCAGGGGTGGTCTGCGTGGTGGGGCTGGGCCAGGCAGAGGGCGCAGGGCCACTCCTGATGGGCGCAGCTCAGTGGTGGGGACCCGAGCGGAGCAAGCACAGCCAGGCAACTCACCCTGTCAGTGAGCGCAGCCTGGTGTGTGCGACCAGTAGCTGGCCGGGCAGTGGCTTATTCAGGCCCACTCAGAGGCACTGTGGGGGTTCATGGGGCTTCAACAAACCTCCGTGGCGGATGGCTGCCAGGCTCTGGGCCCATGGTGCCTCTGAGCAGGCTGGGTAAGCCACTGCCTGGCCAGCTGCTGGCTGCACCTGCTCACAGGGTGAGCTGCCCAGCCGCGCTTGCTCCGCTTGGGTTCCCATCACAGCTGCAACCGTCAAGGGGGACCCTGCGCCTGTAGCCCAGCCCTGCCATCCAGCTGTCTTGGCTGGGGCTGAGTGAGACCAGCCTGGGCTTCAGCGGCGGGCAGTGGGGTTGGGGGAGGAGGGAAGGAATCACCCCAGGGCTGAACAGAACGCCCTGCCCCCGTGGGGGGGGGAAGAGTCCCCCTCTGGGGCCTGGACCGGGTAGCCTTGCATACAACCCCCCTCCGTGCCCTGCAGCGGTGGGCTGGGGGTGGCGGGGTAAGGAGGAGGTGGGGGAAGACTTCCACCTAGCACTGAACAAAACCCTCCCCCTGGCCACGAGTGGGGTAAGGTTACCATATTTCCAGGCCCAAAAAAGTTTGTATCTGTCATGGTGGGTGGCAGGAGTGGGAGTATGACCATGGGGTGGCAGCGACATGCCAGTACCCTGCCTCTGCCCATTCTGTTGCCCTGTACTGCCAAGTCAAAGCTGCCCCTAGACCTGCTGCTGCCCCTCACGCCCAACCCACTGACCCTAGCCCTACCAGTGCCTCTCACTCCCAAACCACAGTACCCTGCTCCCCTGGGCCATGAAGGTGCCCCTTGCTCCTGACCCGCAGCCCCTGCTTGCCCAGCCCTGCTGGTGCCCCTCACTCCCGATCTGCAGCCCTGCTGGAGGGGGCCCAGCTGTCCCCATCCTGACCAGGCTGGAGCACAGTGGCTCTGATTCACGCAAGCAGTGGTGGAGTGTGCCTGGTCACACCCTGGGCTGGAGGGAAGAGGAGGGGAAGCTTGTGGCACCCCTGCCCTGGGTTGGGGCTGCTGCATGGCGCCAGGCAGCTTGGCCACAGCCCCCCTCTCCCCTCCTCCTCCCCCACAGTGTTTCCTGGCTGCTCAGCCTGTGAGCATGCATTGGCCCCTGTGCTACAGACCAGCCACAGAGCTCCCCGCTGCCCCCCTGCCCCTTTCCCCCACTGGAGGGGCAGGCAGCTCCCCAGCCCCCACTCCCCCTGTCCTGACCAAATGTCCAGGATTTTGCTTTGCTCCAGGGGTGGGAGCAGGGTAGGGCGATTGGAGGCAGGAGGGAGAACCACATGGGCCTGCGCGTGCCTCTGCTGCTGCAGACTGGTACATCTCTGCTTTCTGTTGTCTCCAGTCGCCTTCCCCTACTCCCACCAGCGGAGCAAAGCAAAATCCCGGACTTTCAGGCAGACTTAAAAAACCTGCCCAGGCAGGTCTGTAGGTTGGGGTCATGTGCAATTTGTGGTTCATCTGTGCTGTGCAAAAGCTTCCCACTCCTCCAATCAACCTCAGTCACCAACCTACTGGGTCCCCCATACCTCACCAGCCTGGGCTGTCCCTTTGCTGCCTCCTCCTGGTGCCCCAAGGATTCTGGGATTTGTAGTCAGTCAACAGGACTTCACAGGGTTGCTCCCCTTCTGTCACACACACATCACATTTTCAGTGCACACAATGCATTACATTACACAACGCATACATTACACCAGCCCCTGCTCCACCCCAGAGCCAGCTGCAGCTACTACCTACTCAGCTCTGTGCCTTTCCACAGAGCCAGATGCACCTCCTGGCCCGATCATACTCAACCCAATGCTCCCCCCAGCGCCAACCACTTCCCAGGGCTGGGCAAGGGGCCCATACAGGGCTTACAGCCCGACAGCACAATGTCCAGTATAGGGTCATGGTGCAAACTGGGAAACACCCAGAGGCTGGCACCAGAAACCTCCCTGCCTGAACACCTGGGTTCTCTCCCCACCCTGGCAGGGATTGTCTACAGGTCTACCCTGGCCCCTCGGACAGTACAGAGCTGACCCACCTGACCCTCTGGCAGTGCTCCTGGCTTGGTGGGTGAAAGTAGTGGGGCTGGGAGCCCTGGACAACTGGGTTCTCTGGAGGAGGACTGGGGGCTTGTGAAGAGGGCAGCAGAGACAAGGAGCCCAGACACCTGTGTTTTCCAGGACGTGCTGTTTGGTGTCCTAGAACAAGGGGTGGGGCTGGAGCCGGGATACCTGAGTTCGCTTCCCCGAGCTCTGAGCCACCTTGTGCCTTCAGGCCCTTCCCCACCCCCTGCACCCCTCCCAGTGTCCATATAAGAGGCAGGCAGGACTGGCCCAGCACAGACCACTGAGGACAGGACATGGGACCCATGACACCCGCCCTACACACGGTCACACTCCTAGGGCTGCTGGTCACTGGTGAGTGGGTCCTGCTCCCCCCCCAGAGCTAGCTGCAGCCCTGTCCCCATCATACCCCAGCCGACACCCCCAGAGTCAGCCGCAGCTCCTATCCTCGTTATACCCAGCCTGATGCCCCCCGAGCCAGCCACATCGCAGGGCCAGGCGAGAGGCCAATATATGGTTTACAGCCTAGGCACAGTGCCCAGTACAAGTTCATGGTCTGAACTGGGGAATGCCCAGAGACTGGCACCAGCTTATTCCCTGCCTGGACACTTGGGTTCTCTTCCCATCCTGGTAGGGACCGTCCTCACATCTGCCCTGGCCTCTGGGGTTAGTACAGAGCTCCCCCTGCCCCTGCTGGCTGTGCCCCGGGGATGGTGGCTGATGGTAGAAGGGCTGGGAGCCTGGACACTTGGGTTCTCTGGCGGAGGATTGGGTGCTTTTGGGTGACAGCAGCAGGGACCAGGAGCCCGGATGGCTGGGTTCTCTGGGGAGCAGGATCTGGTGCCTTAGAACAAGGGGTGCATAACCCTGTTGCTGTTGACATGTGCTGAGCAAAAAGGGCTGGGTTCAGTTTTGGGGGTATTAAATATATTTTACCTTGGCTCGAGCCCCCACCCAGTCTAGCTGGGAAACACTAAATGAATCACTAGGGTGTCCCATAAAACCAACAACCCTTCCCTCACGAGCAGTATGAACACAAACCCTGGATTTACTACCGAGGCAGACACCAGACCACAACACACAGTCAAGCAAAAACAAAAACACTGTCCTAGTTCAAAGTACTCCCATATCACCCCAGGCTCAGAGGTCCAAGAGTTGGGAAGTCTCAACCAAAAAGTCAGTCCCTGGGAATTTGGGTGCATCATCTCTCTCACTGTTGCTGTGCGCTGCAAAGGGCCCTTCGGTGAGTTGATGTAGCTCCGCCGAGCTGCTGGGGGGCGCTGATTTCTGTGCTGCCCTGGATTCCTACTGATGTCTGTGCTGAGCTGCTGGGGAGCACCCAACTCTGCTCTTGCCTGAGTGGCTGCAGAGGGGAGCTACTAGCTGCTACCCTGGACTCCCAGTCCAACCCCCCCATGGCTACTGGATTTGAACCCCTGGCTCTCTATACCACCCCACCTCAGGCTCCAGCCAGTGTCCCAGGGTTCCCCCTTCCCCTCCATAGGGACCAAAGGGAAAAACAGAGGGCGAGCCTCCCAGCTCAAGAGGCCTGACCCTTAAGAAAGATTTTTTTTTTTTTTGCAATTTCTTAGTTGGTGTAATAAATCTAAAATGGATCATCCCTGAACCAAGAGTTGTAGAGTTTTGCATTTCTTTTTATCTCAGACCAACTCCCAATGTGGCTACCAAATATATCCCTGAAACATGAGAGATGCCGGATTTCAGCTGATTTTGCAATGATAAACTGTATTGCTAAACACAAAAGAAAGATTTCGACACCTTCCTGCCATCTAACACCACCAGGGAAGAAATCCTGCCTTATCTACACATCAGAGAGCAACTACCACAAAGGAACTCAAATCTCATGGATCCAGAGGAACAGACATCCATCTTCAGCTTCCTCCATGCAAAATGAAGTTTATTTTCTACCTAAGGGGACTTTTACCCTCTTTAATTTTCCCTTGGCCTGAAGAAAGGCACGTGTGCCCAAAAGCTTGCAAAGAAAGATGATTTTTTAGTGATTTCTTAGTTGGTCTAATAAAAGGTATCATTTCTGAACTGAGAGTTTTAGAGTTTTCCAATATTTCTAAACCTTAAATCGCTTTTCTGACCTCACCCCAGGGCCCTAGTCAAGAAGTGGCAACACTGGGACATGGCTAAGGCAGACAAGTGCATTCAAAGGGGTCAGGGTTGTAGGTTGTAGCCGTGTTGGTCTAAGGACATAGGCATACAAGGTTCAAAGGGGTCAGCACTCCTAGTAGAGGTGATATCTATCTTTTTAGACCAACTACAGGTTTGCAAAAAAGGCTTAATTTGCAAGCTTTTGGGCACAAGCACCCTTCTTCAGGCATGGGAGAAAAGATTGTAAAAGTTCTCCTGGGCAGACATGAAAGTTCATAATTCAGAGGAGTTGAAGGTGGTGAAATCTGTTTGCAACAGTTTGTGTTATGCAGCTTGGACTCAAAGAAAAGCAGAAAGAGTGTTTACTTGGCAGCAGGATGTACAGTGTTTCCTTCTGGTTCTGATGTTTCTTATTTCACAGAAGAGTAAAAAGACAGGATGTTCGTCTGGGTAGGAGTTTCTTGTATGGGGAGGGGTCTCTGGGCTCTGTGATAATGCAAATGACCTGAAACAAAGGCAAGAGCAGGGACAAAGGGGTCAGGCAAGTCACTGAACTGGTTTTCCCTGGTTCTGTTGAGGAATGGAGGGCAGTGGTCTGGGGGGGTGGAAGTGGGCCTCTCCTGTCCTGGAGGAGGCACAATATACACCCATCACACAGCAAACATGATCAGGCTTTCCAGCCAAACGGGACGCACTGTGACATGAAACACACTTTATAGCACAAAATGACTTGTACTTTTTGGGTGTGCAACAGGTGGGGTTGGAGCCCACATGCCGGGATGGGGTGAGCTCTGAGTCCCTGTGTGACTTCAGACCCTCCCCCACTGCTCCTACAAGAGGCCAGCAGGACCCAGCCCAGCCCAGCAAGCCAGGATGCCCATCCTACACAGGGCCTGGGGCTGCTGGCACCAGTGCGTGGGCCCCGCTCCCCCCACAGCCAGCCCCACATCCTGTCCGTTACACCCAGCGCCAGCTGTGCCCGCGGGCCCGGGCAGGGTCTACAGCCCTTCAGCGCCATGCCCAGGACAGGGTCATGGTGCAAACTGCGACCACCTTCCTCCCTGCCCGGAGGGGACACCTGGGTTGTCTCCCCGCCCTGGCAGGGGCTGTCCCCACGTCTGCCCTGGCGCCGGGGCCCCGCTCCTCCCCCGCAGCGGAGCCACGACTGGCCTCGCCCGCCTCCCCCCGCCCGCTGCGCCGGCGCAAGAGGGGCACAGCTCGGCCCGCAGGCGGCTTCCCGCCGGGCTGATGTTGCCACCCGGGATCTGGTGCGGGCCCTGCACGAGGCTGCGGCGGCCGGGCGGGCGGGCGGGGCGCCCCCCTGCCTCGCCCGCCATCTCCGGCCCGCTCCCGGGGCAGCGCCTCCCCGCCTCGCCCGCACCTGCCTGCGGGGCCGCCGGCTGCACCAGCCCCGCTCCCGGCGCCGCTCCTTCCGCGGGCACCGGGGGCTGCGCCCCGCCCCGCCCCCCGCACAGCGCTGCGCCCGCAGCCACCCCCCACCCCCATACACGCGCGGGCGGGATGCCTGGGGTCTCTGGGCAGGGGGTGGGTGTGGAGCTGGGGGCCTTGGAGCCCAGGTGCCTGGGGTCCCTCAGGGCGGGGCTGGGGGGCGGGAGCAGAAGGGCCGGGAGCCCGGACTGCCCCCGCACACACACAGGGGTGCCCCGGGGGAAGCCCAAAGGGAAGCTCTGCTACAGGAGCCGGTGAGCGCGAGCGCCAGGAGCTGCAGAGCATGGGCGGTGCGGGGACCACGGACCAGTGTGTGCAAGCCCAGAGCACGGGTGAGCACCACCCACCCCCACGACCACGGGGACCCCAGGGGGCCAGGCTCCCACCCCCAGCTCACCCTGTCCTGCCAAGGAACCCAGGTGCCTGGACTCCCAGACCACCGCGCTGCCCCGCTCTCTGCCCCCCCAGACTGGAACAACCCTGTGGCCTTGCTCCGTGGCTGTGCCAGCCCTGACCTCTCTTGCTCCTGGCTGCCCCTGGGCTGCCTGCTGCTGCCCTTGGATGCCCGGGGCTACTGCTGCTCCAGGAGCCTCTGCAACCGCTGAGCGCCCTGCCATGACCCCTTGCCTCCCCGGCTGGTGCTCTTGGCACTGCAGCTGCTGCTGCCGAGGCGGGGGGAGCTGAGCTGCGGGCAAGTATCCAGGCTGGGACCCACTGGAGCCTGTTCGACACCGAGGGGGACCCAGGTGTCCAGGGCACACTCACAGGACCCGGGTATCTGAGCTATAAGTCACGGGAGCCCATTCAATTTGCAGGGAACCCAGGTGTCCAAAACACACACACACACACCCCTCCCCTCCATCTTGCCCCACCGGAGCAACAGAGCCTGTGAAATACTCCCTGGTAGGGGCAACTCTGACTCCCTGCCCCATAAACAGCCCCATCCTGCCATGCCAGTTTCCTGGGGACCAGATCCTTCCCCCAGTGACCTATTTCCTCATTAGCACGCTGGACATCCACCCCTCCTCCCCCTGCTAATGAACCCCTGTGGCCATCATGGGGGAGGGAGTGCAGTAGCAGGGGTGTTCAGCCTTTGGAGGACCTCCTCCTGCCCATGGGAGTCCCTCTTTTGCTAGTAGCCCCTGTTGTTGGCACTGTAGTGCACATCCCCTTTAGGAGCCCCCTTGCAAGCAGCAGAGGGGATTATGGCTGGGGGGATCTCTGGGAATCCAGAGGATCTCTAGGCCCAGATTCCTGCCCGAGCAATGGGTCACCTAATGGGTTGGGATCAGGATCAGGGTCTTCCCCCCAAACCTGGTGCACGGCACTGGACGTACCTCTGAGAGCCAGTGCTTTCCCCCTGTACCAAGCTCTGGACAAAGCCCATCATGTCTACAATAGGTCAATTAATTACCTGTCACACATGGAGCAATCTGGGCTCTGCAGGAAACAACCATTCCTAACAATTGAAAAGAAATATTGTTGTTCCTCGGTGGGCGGCTGGGACAAAGCGAGTCTTGTGGTGCACTGAATAAATGTCAGGCTGTCAATCAATCAATCAATCGTCAATCCATCAGTCAATGAATCAAGACCCTGACATTTGTTTCAAAAGTCACAATGTACTTGATGGACAGGTTATTTCTAGTGGACAGATATTGGCAATTAAAATATAATTACTGCCATTGCTACTGTTGCTATCACCACTATTGCTGTTATTAGCATAAATAATAACAAGAAAACAATAATGATAATAAAACCACCACAATAAGAACTATAATAATAATAATAATAATACTAATAATGACAAGGACAATACTAATAAAAGCAATGCAAACACAATTCATAATCAGCAGACTGTTGTGATCATAACATTTCATTATTAGCAGTAATCAACGTGGCTGCCACGTGACCATGGTGCCAAGGTGACATCTAGAGATGGCTGCCGCAGGCCTGGCTACAAACCACCTAGTAGGCTTGATGTCGAAATGGCGTACATTGTGACAATGATTCAACCACCACCCTGAACAAGCTGGTTGGCATGAGGACAAGATGGTATCCCAAAATGGCCACCATGCGCTCAAACACTGGACAACCTGGCTGGCATGAGGTGAATATAGTGCCCACCTTATGGCCGTACCAACCCACAGTATGGTAACTACAATATGGCCGTCACAGGCCCCCCACATCAATGACCTGGTTGGTGTGAGGCAAAGAGAGTGTCCCAAAGTGGCCACCGTGTGCCCAAACCACAGTCAACCTCATTGGCATGACCCCCAAAATGGTGTCCCAAAATGCAGTCATGTGCTCAAACTCTGGACAACCTGGATGCCATGAGGTAAGTAGGGTGCCCAAAAAGGCCACCGCACCCAGCCCCAGACAACCTGGTTGGCAGGAGGTCAACGGGGCATCTCAATATGGCTGCCAGGTGCCCACCCCCTGGACAGCCAGGTTGCCATTGTAACCCCGTGCCCACCACCTGCATGCCCTGGTTGGCATGACAGTGATGGCTGCCAGGTGCCCATCCCCATTGGGGGCACCAAAAGGGGGTTCAGGGAAGGCAGGTGTGGGCAGCCCGGGCGCCTGGGTTCCCCCAGTTCTGGGAGGGGAGTGGCGCCCAGGGGGTGCTGACAGCCCAGGCACCTGGGTTCCCCATCTCCAGGAAGGGGCTGGGGCAAGTTAAGTGCGGGACAACTCCCATCCTGGGGCTGTCCCGGATTGCAACACCCCCACTGCCCCCCTCCCCCTGCTGCCGGCGAGACACGTCCCAGATCATGAACAAGGTGTTGGGGGGGGGGGGGGGTCTGCCTTGTGAAACCTGCTCATTAACTGCCCAGCTGATGAACCTGAGCCCTAATAGGGGGGTCAGGGCAACGTCAGTACCCATCCCTGGGAAATACCATGGTGCCCCACCCACAGCCAGCCGCAGCTCCTATTCTCATTACACCCATTCGGATGCCGGACAGAGACAGCTGCAGCCTGTACCTGTTACACCCAGCTCAGAGCCAGCCCCAGCTCCAGCTCCTACTGCCTTATACTGAGCCCTGCTCCACCCCAGAGCCAGCTGCAACTACTGTTATACCCAGCTCAACACCCCACCCTGCTCAGAATCAGCTGCAGCTCCTGTCCCCGTTATACTCAACCCAATGCCCCCTCCAGTGCCAGCCACTTCCCAGGGCCGGGTGAGGCGCTCATACAGGGTTTACATCCGTCAGGCATGATGCCCAGCACAGGTTTGTGGTGCAAACTGGGGAACACCCAGAGGCTGGCACCAGATACCTCCCTGCCCGGACACTTGGGTTGTCTCCCTGCCCTGGCAGGGACTGTCCCCATGTCTGCCCTGGCCTCCAGGATCAGTCCAGAGCTGGCCCAACTGACCCTGCTGGCCGTGCCCTTGGGATGGTGGATGAGAGCAGTGGGGCTGGGAGCCCGGACGCCTGGGTTCTCTGCGCAGGACTGGGGGCTCGTGGGGAGGGCAGCAGAGACAAGGAGACTGGACACCTGTGTTCTCCAGGACGTGCTGTCTAGTGTCCTAGAACAAGAGGTGGGGGTGGAGCCTGGAAGCCTGGGTTCCCTTCCCTGAGCTCTGAGTCACCCTGTGCCTTCAGCCCCCCCCCCGCACCCCTCCCAGTGCCCATATAGGAGGCAGGTGAGGCCAGGCCCAGCACAGACCAGTGTGGATAGGACAAGGGAGCCACGATGCTCACCCTGCATACTGTCACACTCCTGGGGCTGCTGGTCACTGGTGAGTGGGCCCTGCTCCTTCCAGAACCAGCTGCAGCCTGTCCCCGTTACACCCAACCCAACACCCCCCAGAGCCAGCCACAGCTCCTGGCCCCGTTTCACCCAGCTGCGCCCCCCCACCAAATCAGCTGCATCCCCCCACAGCCTCCGGCCTGCAGTGCCCGAAATGCCTGCCCTGGCAGGGGAACTGCCAGGACAAGGTGGAGACGTGTCGACTGGCCAGAACTTCTGCGTGGTGCAAGACTTGTACATGAACCCAGGTGAGACCCCAGGAGTTGGGCAAGGTGGGGCCCAGATGCCTGGGTTCCCTGGGAGGCTGCAGGGGCCTGCTGGGTTGTCCCCATGAGGTAAGAGCCCCTCCTGGGATACCTGGCTGTCACCTCCAGAACCCAGGCCCTGGACTCCTGAGTTCCAGACTCACCTCTGACTTCCTCCCCTGCACCGGTCATGACCAGTGCAATGCATGTGGGCTGCATGGCTCTGCACAGCTGTGGTCTGCTTTCCCGGGACGTTGCAGCCAGACTGAGTGGCAACAGCTTCTGCTGCACCACAGATCTGTGCACCAAGAGCTACGCCGGTATGTACAGCCCCTCCCCAGAGCCAGCTGCCCCAGCCAGTTATACCCAGCCCTCCCCAACCCCACCCCAAACCAGCCACAGCTCCTACCCCTGATATACACTGCCTGAGGCTGCACAGCCAGCTGCAGCTCATATCCCGGTTATATCCAGCTTTGCCCCCCACCAACCAGCTGCAGCTCTTAACCCCAATATACCCAGCCCTATGCCCCCCCAGAGCCAGCTGCAGCTCCATTATACCCAGCCCCATGCCTGCTTCCCAAGCCAGCGCCAGCTCCTTTCCCCGTTACACCCCAGAGCCTGCCGCATCCCAGCCCCATGTCCCCACAGGCATGCCAATTCCCCCTGGGCATCCCATCTGTCAGAGCTGCGTGGGATCTGCCACCGCCTGCGGCCCCAACTCCCTGACCTCACCCTGCCCCAACTCCCAGGACCAGTGTCTGCAGCTCTCCCAGCATGTGTTGCCCGGTAAGGCCCAGAGGCCTGGGTTCCCTCCTGGCAGAGGGAGGGGGTGGAGGGAGCCTGGATGCTTGGGTTCCCTCCTCGCACTGTGTGAGGGGGATCCTGGACACATGCTGGGCTCCATCTCAGGACTGGGGATATGGGGAGCCTGGATGCCTGGGTTCCCTCCTGCTCTGGCAAGTAGAAGGCCTGGTGCAAGCTTAAAAGCACAGTGGCTGGGTGCAGAGCCTGGACGCCTGGGTTCTTGGGGTGGGGGTGGCGAGAACAGGGGGGCTGGGTGCCCCAGCACCTGCATTTTTGGGGGGGAGGGTGCAGACAGGTTGGGCACCCATGTTGCACAAACGGCTAGTTTCGTGCCCCTGGAGGCTTTTCCAATACACCTCAAGGAGAGAGTCATACACACTCAGGCCGAGTCCAACTTGAGTTTATTTGTTTGCAAACAGATCGACAAGGGAGCTGAGTCGCTCAAATCAGAGTCGACCCCTAGCCACGCCCGAAGTTACAGTTTTATACCTCTCATGAACAAGATTCCGTTGTGGCAATCTGTGATTGGCTACAGTTTTCTGCAAAGTTTTTAGTACATGCATAGTTCTAAAACGAGCAAGTAACAAGCGTTGCAAAGTTTATGTGCAAAGCAGGCAGTAACTAATCTGTGTTCCCACAGGAATCAGCCTTATCGTGAATCGAGCATTGTTCGGACTGTTCTCTCCCCCTAACAGGACCCCCCCTCCTGGCCCCGCAGTGGTGGGGGAGAGAGGAGAAGAAACAATTTGCAGTTCTCCGCTGTGAAGCCTTTTGTGTAGTGAGATTATGAGACATTTTCACTACACCCGGACGTCTGGGTTCTGCAGCATGTCCCAGGCCGCCCGAGCCCCTTCCTGAACCCTGGCCCTGTGCCTCATTTTCCCTGCGGCCTCACTCCCCTGTGTCCTGGCAGGGGAGGAGGGAGATGCTGTGTACAAGGCGTGCGGGGAGCAGGGCCCCCCCCGAGGAGCTGCTGGCCATGGCTGTTGGGCCTGACCTGGTGTATGTGCATGTGCAGTGCTGTCACGGGGTTGGATGCAACAACGGCTCCTTTGTTGGTAATGCCGCCTGGATGCCCGGGTTCTCTGGGGATGGAGCGGGGCCCAGGGGTGGGAGCCCGGACACCTGGGTTCTCTGGGAGGGGAGTGGGGCCTGGTGGTTACAGCTGGGGGGTACTGAGATCCCAAATGCGTGGGCTCCCTGGCAGAGAAGTAAGGGGTGTCAGTTAGAGCCCAGATGCCTGGGTGCTCTGGGAGGAGAGTCCGGGCTGGGGCGGGGGGTGAGAACAGGGGGCTGGGAACCTGGATGCCTGGTTTCTCTGGGTGGGGAGTGGTGCCTAGCAGTTGGAGCAGGGGGGCTTGGAGCATGGATGCCTGGTATCTTTGTGGAGGTGGGAGCTTGGAGCAGGGGAATAAAGGGAGCCCAGGCACCTGGGCTCTTTGGGGCTCAGGAACAGGGGGTGAGAGCACAGAGAGATGGGAGCCTGGACCCCTGGGATGTCTGGGAAGGGAGTTAGGGGGTGGGATGGGGGGAATGGGAGCCTAGACGTCTGGGTTCCCTGACCCCTCTCTGCACCCCGACAGAGGTGCCTCGGGGGAAGCCCAATGGGAAGCTCTGCTATAGCTGCCGGGAGACGGGAGCAGGTGAGTGCAACAATGAGCAGCTGCGGCCCATGACCTGTAAGGGGGCCATGGACCAGTGTCTAGAAGTTCAGACTACAGGTGAGAACCACCACCCCTGCCAGTGGCATCCAGGCTGCTACCCCTCCCCTCACTAACCCTGCCCCTCTGTCTGCCCCAGACTGGTACCACCCTGTGACCCTGCTCCGCGGCTGCACCAGCACCGACCTTTGCCGCTCCTGGGAGCTCCTGGGCCGCCTGCTGCTGCTGGCAAACACCTTGGTTCACTGCTGCTCTGGGAGCCTCTGCAACCGCGCAGCCTCCTGCCGGGACCCCCTGCCCCTCCTGCTGCTGCCCCTGGTGTTCCTGCTGCTGTTGGCGGGGGCCTGGAGCTGAGCAGGGGGCGGGAACCCAGGCATCCGGGTGCACGTCTAAGGTCCAGAAGACCCAGGCAGCTGGGACATGCACACACACAAACACAGGACCAAGCTGTCCAGGATACACACGGACACATAAAACTCAGGTAATGGGCTCCAGCTCACCTGAGCCCATTAAACTCCCAGGAAACCCAAGTGTCCAACACACACACACACACACACACACACACACACACACACACACACACACACACACACACCCCCCCCCCGGTATGTTGCTTCAAACCCATCTGAGCCCATTCAGTGCCCAGGGAACCCAGGCGTCTGAGACATGCACACACAACCCAGGTGTCCACATCCCACACACACCGCCCCCCTACACAGAGGGGTAGAAAGCACACCCATATTTATATGGTGGGGGGGGATTACATTGTTGCCTCAACAACCTTCCCCCTCTCCCCCCCCAGCTGCCCTTGCCCCTGCCCCTCTTTCCGTGGGCTGCAGCCCCTGAGGGTCAACAGGGGACAGCACCAATCACAACCTCCTTATTTGACTTTCCTCGCCCCGCCCCCGACTTGCCCCCAACAGGGCAACAGAACCCTTTGATATACCCCTCAGGGGGTAACTCTGACTTCCTACCCCATGAACATCCCCACCCTGCCCAGCCGGCTTCTTGGGGGTGGGTCCCTCTCCCTAATGACACATTTCCTCATTAGCAGGCCAGACATTTGCCTCCTGCCCCTGCTAACGAACCCCTGTGGCCATCACGGGGGAGGCTGTGCAGGAGCCAGGGGCGTCCAGCAGGGGGACAGTACCCTTGGGGCTCCCTCTTGTTGGGAGCCCCTGTTGTTGGCACTGTAGTGCATATCCCATTTGGGGGGGTGGGGGGTGCCCTGCAAGCAGGAGAAGGGATTATGGCTCTCTGGGAATCCAGTGAATCTTCCTGGCCCAGATCCCTGCGGAGCAATGGGGTTCCTGATTGGTGGGGACCAGGATCTCCCCTGTGCCATCCCAGTGCCAGACACTGGATGTACTGTACTTCCAAAATCAGATGCCTTCCCCAGGTGCCAGGAGATGAACGAAGCCCATCCTAACACCTGTCAATTAATTACTTAATTAATTACCCATCACTGAAGTGAACCTGAATCTGTGGAAAAGGCTCATTCCTAAAAATTCAAAAGAAATATTGTTGGTCGTCAGCAAGCGGCTGGGAGAAAGGAAGTCTTGTGGTGCTCTGGCCATCAATCAGTCAATCATCCACCAATCAATCAGTCAATCAATCAAGAGCCTGGAATTTGGTCCAAAAGCTGCAGTGTATTTGATGGACATGTTATTTCTAGTGAACAGATCCCGGCAATTAACAGAATATGATTATCTTTACTGTTGTTATGTTGGTGCTACCATCATCATTATTACTGTTATTATCATTATTAATAATAAATAATAATAACAAAACATGAGCAATAATGATAACAACAAAACACCACCATGTTTTCAAAATGGAGAGACAGGACACATGCCTGCATCTCCTTCCCGCCCCCTTGCGCCAGTGGCATGGCCAGAGCAGACAGAGTCGAGCAGAGATGGGTGGATGCGGGCTCCCTGCCCTGCTACCCTTGCTCTGGGAGCCCCCTGCCCACCTGGCAGCGGCAGGGGGCCCAAATCCACATCAGCTGAGCTGGAGGCTGCTGCTGGATGGGAGGAGGCACCTCATCATGGTGGCACAGCTGGCATGGGGCTCCCTGGGGAGGGCAGCAAAGTGGGCAGTGGGCAGCCTGCATCTGCCTCATGCACAAATGTGGGGGCATGTGCCTTCCCCATGTGCCTTTCCCCAGGAGTGTGCGCAGTGGCAGGGAGCTGCCCCCCCAGACGAGCCACCTGTGGCAATGTCCTGCTCTCTGACCTGGCCCCGTGGACCACCTTGGCTGGGCAGTGCCCCCAGCTGTTGCCCCACTCCCTCCCCCACCATGGGGGCTTAAATCTGTCCCTGCCGCCCTCCCCATCATAGCGCTCTCCGCACTCCCTGGCTGCCTTGCCAGGCACATGCATGTATGTGGGTGCACACAGGCATGTAGTGCACCCCCGTCCCACTCCTGCCAGCCCCAAGCAGCTCCTGGCAGTGTGGAGCGCTGCCTGCCAGCCAGGGGAACCCACTGCTTCCCACGGGTTTCCGTGGCGCACAGAAAACCCGGATCCCTGCCGGACACCATGAATCTGGAACAAATGCTTTCCTGGAGTCATGTAGCCCAGGACCGGGACTTAAGGTTCGCATTGCAGGACTGTCCCACACAATTAGGGAGGCGTGGGGGGGAGTCACTTGGCCATGGTCTGGCTCCCGTGGTCCCAAGGTGCCTCAGCCACAAACGACTTAATAGGCCTGAGGCAGATATGGTCTCCACGCCAGGGAAGCCACAGGCTACCCCCTGAATGAGCAAGTTGGCACGAGACCAAGATGGCATCCCAAAATGGCCACTGTGTGCCCAAACCCTGGACAACTGGGTCGGGATGAGGCAACAAAAATGGCTGCCATGTGCCCAAACCCCAGACAACCTGGTCAACACAACAATAACCATCAGTTGCTCAACACAACCTGGCCGGCCTGAGGCCCGTGTGGTGAGCACAACATGGATACTACAGGCCACCCCTGAATGACCTGGATGGCCAAGTTGGTGTCCCAACATGGCCTCCATGTGCCCAAATCTCAGACAACCTGCCTGGCACGAGGCAAATATGGTGTCTGATATAACCCCCAGGTACTCAAAACCTAGGCAGCCTGGTTGGCATGAGGCAAACATGGTGCCCACATTACGGCTGTCATGTGCCAACCCCCTAGATGACCTGCTTGGCTTGACAGCAATATGGTAACCACATTATGGCCGTCACAGGCCACCCCCTCAATGACCTGGTTGGCGTGAGGCCAAAAGGGTGCCCCAAAATGGCTACCATGTGCCCAAACCACAGACAACCTCATTGGCATGACCCCCAAAATGGGGTGCCAAAATGGATCTATGTGCTCAAGCGCTGGATGACCTTGTTGCCACAAGGCAAGAATGGCACCAAAAATGGCCACCTTGTGCCCAAACCCCAGACAGCCTGGCTGGCAGAAGGCCAATACGGTGTCCACAAAACGGCCACCACAAGACCAAACCCTGTGACCTGGCTGTCATGAGGCCAAGATGCTGTCCCAAAATGGCCACTATGCCTTCAACCCCTGGACAACCTGGTTGGCAGGAGGTAAATGCGGTACAGAAAATAGGTGCCATGCACACAAACCTCAGACAATGGTGTAAAGCAAATGGGCATCGCAGTATGGATGCCAGGTGCCCACCCCTTGGACAACCAGGTTGCCATTGCAGCCCAGCAGCACCTGCCACCTGTATGTCCTGGTTACTGTGATGCCAAGGTGATGCCCCAAAATGGCCACCATGTGCCCACCCCAAGGGGGGCACTAAAAGGGGGATCAGCTCCAGAGAACGGGGTCTGGGCATCCTGGGCGCCTGGGTTCCCCCCAGCTCTGGGAGGGGAACGGCGCCCAGGGGTTAGAGCAGGGGGTGCTGGCAGCCCGGGCGCCTGGGTGCCCCCTCTCCAGGAAGGGGCTGGGGCAGGTGAACTTCCTGGGGCTGTCCCGGATTGCAACACCCCTGCTGCTGTGCACCCCCCCCCTCCCCCCGGCTGCTGGCGGGACATGTCCTGGGGCCTGAACAAGGGGGGGGGGGGGGGGCGGGAAAGGAAGTTTGACTTGCAAAGTCTCTGCTCGTTAACTGCCCAGCTAATGAACCTGAGCCCTAATAGAGGGCCCAGGGTGACGTCAATGCCTGTCCCTGGGAAATCCCACGGTGCCCCACCCCAGAGCCAGCTGCAGCTGCTGTTCCCATTACACCCAGCCCTGTCCTGCCCCCACAGAGTCAGCCGCAGCCCGTCCCCGTTACACCCAGCCTTGCCTGCCCCCAGAGCCAGCCACATCCCAGGGCGGTGCAAGGAGCCCATATAGGGTTTACATGATGCCCAGTATAGATTCATGGTCCACACTGAGGAAGGTCTGAGGAGGGCATCAACTTCTCCGCTGCCCAGATGCCAGAGACCGTCCCTATCTCTGCCTGGCCCCCGGGGTCACTGCCAGTGGGGATGGGGGGCTCTGTACTGACCCCGGGGGCCAGGCAGAGATAGGGACAGTCCCTGGCTCTCTGGGGGGGCTGGGGGCTGGGAGCAGCGGGTGCCAGGCGCAGGGTCTGCTGCGCTAGAACAAAGGGTGGGGCTGGAATCCGGACGCCTGGGTTCCTCTCCGTGAGTCACCTCCATGTGCCTTCGGGCCCCCCAGCCCCTCCCAGTGCCCATATAGGAGCAGGTGGGGCCCAGCCCAGCACAGACCAGTACAGACGGGACACGGGAACCATGATACCTTCCCTATACACGGCCACACTCCTGGGGCTGCTGGTCACTAGTGAGTGGGCCCTGCGCTCCCCCAGAGCCAGGCGCAGCTCCTGTCCCCATTATACCCAGCCCTGCTCCCCCCCAGAGCCAGCTGCAGCTTCTGTCCCCATTCTACCCAGCCATTGCCCCTCTCCCCCAGAAACAGCTGCATCTCCCCACAGCCTCTGGCCTGCGCTGCCCAAAATGCTTGCGATGGCAGGGGAACTGCCGGGGAGAGGTGGAGACGTGCGCGCCAGGACAGAACGTCTGTGTGATCCATGAACTCGACCTGAACAGAGGTGAGACCCCAGGGGCTGGGGGTGGGGGCCCCGACACCTGGGTTTTCTGGGAGAGACAGATTTAGGGTGCCAGGAGCGGGGCTAGGAGCCTGGACGCTGGGTTCTCTGGGAGGCCGCAGGAGCTCGCTGGGTTGTCCCCCTTGGGTGAGACCCCCGTCCCTGGCATACCTTGTTGTTACCTCCTGGCTCCCAGGCCCCGGACACCTGGGTTCTGGGCCCATTCCTCTCCCCTTTTCACACCCCCAGTCATGAGGGCCGCCGTACGGACGGGTTGCATGCTTCTGCAGACCTGTAACCTGCTGCCCAGGGACAATGCGGCCGGATTGACCGGATCCACCTTCTGCTGCACCACGGACCTGTGCACCAGCAAGAGCTACATCCATACGTACAGCCCTTTCCCAGAGCCAGCCACATCCCCGCCCTGTCACATACAGCTCTGTGCCCCCCAGAGGCAGCCGCAACTCCTGTCCCCGTTATACTCAGCCAGACAATCCCGTGCCCTCCCACAGCCAGCTGCAGCTCCTCTCCCTGTTATACCCAGCCCAATCCCACCCTGCTCCAAGCCTACCAGGACCCCCCAGATCCTGCTTGATACAGCTGCCATCCAGCCACGTGCCCCCCATTTTGTACTCATGTTTCCCATTACTCCTCCCGAGCTGCAGCACCTTGCACATGTCCATACTGAACTTGAGCCTGTTAGCTCCAGCCCAGATTTCTAATCTGTCAAGATTTGGGGCACCATTATCCTTCAATAATATCCCTGATATACCCAGCCCAACCCTCGAGCCAACTGCAGCTCCTGTCCCTATTATACCCAACCTTGCTCACCCCCCCAGAGCCAGCTGAGTGTGTGTGTGTGCATGGGGGTGTGGGGGGGGGGGGCAGGGTCAGGAACTTTCATTTGTGACACCTCTGCTTGTTAATTGCCCAATTAATGAACCCAAGCCCTAACTGTGGGGCCAGGGCAACGTCAGCACCTGTCTCTGGCTAAACACCCCATTGCTCCACCCCAGAGCCAGCCACAGCTCCTACCCCTGTTAAACCCAGCCTGACATCTCCCCCACGGCCAGCTGTGGCTCCTGTCCCTGTTATACGCAATCTGATGTCCCCCCAGAGCCAGCCACAGCTCCTACCCTCATTATAACCAGCCTGACACCTCCTGGATCCAGCCGCAGCTCCTGTCCCCGTTATACCCAGACCTGCCCTCCCCAGAGCCAGCTGCAGCTCCTTTCCCTGTTATGCCCACCCTGACACCCCCCAGAGCCAGCTGGATCGGAATCTTGTGTCCCCCCCAGGTCAGCCAGGCCCCCCGAGCAACTCCCGTGTCAAACCTGCGTGGGCAACGCCACCACCTGTGGCCCTGACAACCCAACTGTGTCCTGCTTAAGCCCCGAGGCCCAGTGTCTGCAGCTCTCCCGGGGGCTGCTGCCTGGTAAGGCCCTGGACACCTGGATTCCCTCCTGGCGGGGGCAGGGGATGAGGGGAGCCCAGAGGCCTGTGTCCCATCCTCACACTAGGTGCGGTGGAGCCTGGATGCCTGGGTTCCACCCTGGCAATGGGAGGGGGCTTTTGGGGATACCGGGGACCCAGGAGCCTGGATTCTCGGGGGGGCGGGGAGGAGGGGAAATGAGTGCAGAGGTGCTGTGCACCCAGATGCCTGGGTTCCCCAGCATGCCCCGGGCTGGCTTAGCCCTCTCCCAACCCCCTGTGCCTCAGATTCCCTGTGTCTCACTCCCCACGTCCTGGCAGGGGAGCAGGGAGACACCGTGTACAAGGCTTGTGGGGAGCCAGGGCCCGCTGAGGAGCTGCTGGCCATTGCTGCAGGGCCTGACCTGACCTATGTGCATGCACAGCGCTGCCGTGGGGCTGGCTGCAACAATGGCTCCTTCGTTGGTAATGCTGCCTGGATACCTGGGCTTTCTGGGGGTGGCGGGAGGCCTGGGGAGGGGCAGGGCCACTGGGAGCCCAGACACATGGGTGCCCTGGGAGTGGGATGGGGGCTTGAGGGTTGGAGCCTGCACGCCTGGGCTCTCTGGGAGGGAGTGGGGGCTGGGGGATGAGAGCAGGAGCAGGTGGGAGCCCGGATGCCTGAGTTTTGTGGCAGGGACGTGGGGTGGTGCCAGCTACCTGGGTTCTCTGGGGTGCAGGCGGGGGTGGCTAGGGGTGGGATTAGGCTGGGAGCCTGAACGCTTGGGTTCTCTGGCAGAGGAGAGGGGCCTCATGGTTAGAGCGGGGTGAGGGGCAGATGCCTGGCTTCCCTGATCCCCCCACTTCACTCCCCTCGCTTCACTCCCCACACAGAGGTGCCCCGGGGGAAGCCCAACGGCAAGCTGTGCTACAGCTGCCGGGAGACAGGAGAAGGTGAATGTAACCACCAGCAGTTGCAGACCATAACCTGTATGGGGGCCATGGACATGTGCGTGAAAGCCCAAAGCACAGGTGAGCAACCCCCCCCAAGAGAAGCAGGTATCCAGGTTCCCAGCCCCCCTCACTGACCCCCGTCTTTGCCCCCCAGACCAGAACAACCCTGGGACCCTGCTCCGTGGCTGCGGCAGCCCTGACCTCTGCCGCCCCTGGCAGCCCCTGGCACGCCTCCTGCTGCCCTCGGACCCCCAGATCCACTGCTGCAACGTGAGCCTCTGTAACCATGCAGCCCCCTGCCAGGACCCCCTGCCCCACCTGCTGCTGCCCCTGGCACTGCTGCTGCTGGGGGGCGCCTGGAGCTGAGCGGAGGGTAGGGAACCCAGGGGTCCGGGCGGGGAGCTGCTGGAGGCCATTTAATGCACAGAGGACCCAGGCACCTGCCCCCCCCAACACAAAATCACCCCCCGCCCCCACCTCCGCCGGGAACCCAGGTGTGTTGGTTCAAACCCATTGCAGACAATTCTACTCCCAGGGAACCCAGGCAGCCGGGACACGCACACACAGTGCAGGTGTCTTGGCCATCCCCCCCCCCACCACACACACACACACACACATGTACAGAGGAGTATAAAGGATATCCAAATGTATATGGTGCGAGGAACCTGGTTGCCAAAACAACCTGCCCCCAGCCCTGCCCCCTATCTGCTCTGGCCCCTCTCTTCATGGGCCTTAGCCCTCTGAGTGGCCACCGGGGGGCAGCACCCACCAGAACCCACATATCAGCCCCACTTTCTCCCCTCCCTCCCACCCCCTCCAGACCAGGGCAACAAAGCCTTTGCAATAACCCTGGGGGGGCAAATCCGACTTCATGCTCCATTAACACCCCTGCCCTGCCTTGTCATCTTTCTGGGCGCAAGTCCCAAGTCCCTCCCCCTAATAATGCATTTCCTTGTTAGCAGGCCAGACATCCTCCCCCTCTCCCTGCTAATGAACCTGTGCCCATCGCAGTGGAGGTGCAGTAGTGGGAGGTGTCCAGTGGTGGGGGGTGGTGCCCTTGGAGGACCTTCTAGTGCCCATGTAGGTCCCTCTTGGTAGGACCCCTGTTGTTGGCATTGTAGTGCACGTCCCCTTTGGGAGCCCTCTTGCAAGCAGCAGAGGGGACTATGGGTGGGGGGGATCTCCAGAAATCCAGGAGATCCCCCGGCCCAGATTCCTGCCAGAGCAACAGAGCACGTGATTGGCAGGGGATTGGGATCAGGACCCGGGTCTCCCCCCACACCCTGGTGCTAGGCATTGGACATACCTCCCAGATCAGCTGCCTTCCCCCAATGCCAGGCACTGGGGGAAGCCCACTGTGTTTAACACATGTCAATTTGATTAATTAATTTATTACCTGTCACTGAGAAAGCGATCCCAATTCTGTCAGAAAGGATCATTCCTAAAAAGTTCAAAGAAATATTGCTGGTTGTCAGCAGGCAGCTGGGAGAAAGCGAGTCTCATGGTGCTCTGTACAAATGGGTCAGGCTGTCAGTCAATCATCAATCATCCAAGAGCCTGGAGTTTGTTCCAAAAGTCACAGTCTCTTTGACAGCTGTGTTATTTCTAGTGAACAGTTATTGGCAATTAAAACATAAAAATATAATTTTTGCCACTGCTGTTGTTGTTGTTCCTTGTTATCATTATTAGTGTCCCAAAATGGCCACCATGGGCCCAAACCTTGGACAGCCGGGTTGGCATGAGGCAAATAGGGCCCCAAAAGTGGCTGCCGTGTGCCCAAACTCCAGGCACGTGCCTCCCCTGAAACTGGCCCTCGCCAGCTGGGGAGGAGGGGAGGGCTGGCTGGTGTGTCCCCTCCCCCCCCCCCCCCCCCCGAGAGGCACCAGCGGCACTTCTGGTTTGTCCTTGGTGCTTCCAGGGTTGGCGATCAGCCGCTGGTGCCCCCCCAGAGCCAGGAGGCACCAGTCGCCTATGCCCCAGACAGTCTGGTTGGCAAGACACCAATATGGCATCCCCATATGGCTGCCAGGTGCCCACCCCCTGGACAACCAGGTTGTTGTGGCAACCCAGTGCCCACCACCTGTATGCCCTGGTTACCATGATACCATGTTGGTACCCCAACATAGCTACCATGTTCCACCCCCAACGAGGGACACTAAAAGAAAGGGAAGAGGGGTGCTGGCATCCTGGGTGCCTGGGTTCCCCCAGCTCTGGGAGGGGAGCGGCGCCCAGGGGTTAGAGCAGGGGGTGCTGGCAGCCCAGGTGCCTGGGTTACTCCTGAACTGCAGGATAACTCCCGTCCTGAGGCTGTCCTGGATTGCAACAGCCCTGCTGCCCCTTTCCCCTGGGCTGCCGGTGGGACACATGTCCCAGGGCCTCGAACAGGGTGTGCGTCTGTGGAGTGGGTGGTGGGGTCAGGGAATTTTACTTACAACACCTCTGCTCATTAACTGCCCAGCTAATGAACCTGAGCTCTAACAGCAGGGCTGGGGCAAAACTAGCACCCATGCTTGGGAAACACCACAGTGCCGCACCCCAGAGCCAGCCACAACTCCTGTCCCCATTACACCCAGTCTGAGGGCCCAAGAGCCAGCTGTAGCTCCTGCCCCCCTAAAACCAGCCTGACTCCCACTTCCCAGAGCCAGCTGCATCTCCTGCCCTTGTTATACACAACCTGATGCCCCCCAGAGCCAGCTGCAGCTCCTGTCCCCTTAAATCCAGCCTGACACCCCCCCCCCGAGCCAGCTGCAGCTCCTGTCCTTGTCATATGAAGCCTTGCCCCCACCAGAGCCAGCCGCAGCTCCTCTCCATGTTATACCCAGCCCATCACCCGCCAGAGCTTACCAGGACCCTCCGATCCTTCTCCATAGAGCTGCCATCCAGCCATATGTCCCCCATTTTGCATTTATGTTTCTGATTAAGCTCCCCCAAGCTGCAGCACCTTGCTTAAGTCCACACCGAGCTTCATCCCACTAGCTCAACCTCAGCTTTCCAATCTGTTTATGGGAGAGGTCACGTGGGACCTCATCCAAAGCCTTGCTGGGGTCCAAAGGAGTTAGAACTCATGGTAGAGGTGATAACTTGTATTCGATATTTTCAAAACAATTCTTCATTTGCAAGCTTTTAGGCACAAGTGCCCTTCCTCAGGCATAGGAGAGTGCAAAGATTGTAACATTTCCCCAAGGTGGAAATGAAAATTCAAATTTCACAGGAGAGATGTAAGGTGTGGTAAGATCTCCTGGGCGGGGAAAATTAATTTTGTGCAAATTAGGCTCAGATAAAAGTTAGAGCAGTTTATTTACCTCAGAGTTGTCTAATGGCAAGCAGGGTGTTGAATTTTGCTTCCTTCTTGTAAAATGATGAAGTTTTCATTTAATAAAACAGCTAATTTTGACATCTTACATGGTTCAGGGTACGACAACCTGCACTATACATACATCACTATATATACATATATATAACCTGCTCTCAGTGTACGGTCATCATGGGAGACTCCAACTTCCTGGACATCTCACGGGAAGAGCACTTGGCCTAATCCAGTCAGTCTCAAAGCTTCCTCTCATGCGTGGATGAGCTCTACCTGTCTCAAGAAGTTTATGAGCCAACAAGAGGTAAGGTGCCGCTGGACCTGGTACTGGCCAAAGGGGATGATCTAATCAGCAACCTATGAATCAAGGGGAAGCTGGGAGACAGTGACCACAAATTGATCACTTTTATAATCCTTTGCAAAGCTGGCAAGTCACTCAGCAATGCAACAGTCCTCGACTTCAGGAAAGTTGACTTTGATAAACTCAGGAGGCTTGTTGTTGAGGCCCTGAGAGGCCATGATTTCACAGGGAGGGGAGTTCATGATGAGTGGTCACTCTTTAAGAAAGCAATCCTAGAAGCACAAGAGGAGTCCATCCCAACCCGTAGGAAAGGTGGTAAAAGGGCTCAACAACCCCCTTGGATCAACAGGGAACTCGTGGACCTCCTGCATCTGAAAAGAGAGACCTACAAAGGATGGAAGACAGGAAACACCACGAAGGAGGGTTATTCTGCACTGGTTCGCACCTGCACGGAGCAGACTAGGAAAGCCAAGGCTGTAATCACACTCCAGCTGGCTACACGAATCAAGGACAATAAAAAGTCCTTCTTCAGATAGGTGGGGAGTTGGAAGAAAAGCAAGGACCACGTGGGCCCCCTGCTGACCCAAATGAGGCAGCTGACAACTGACACCCAGGAAAAAGCCAACCTGCTTAATGATTACTTTGCATCGGTTTTTTGCCAGCCCCAAGAGATCGCCCTGCCCAACATGATGCAGGAAGACAGGGGTGAGGGTGAATATATGCCCACCATTGGCGTGGATCTTGTGAGAGAGCACCTAGAAGAGGGGGGACTGGGAGCCCAGATACCTCTGGGCTTCCAGTCCCATCTGCTGCCCCCCCTTCTCCCTCCCCCGCAGAACATAGCCACCTTGTGACCCTGCTCCGCAGCTTTGCCAGACCCGACTTCTGCTGCCCCTGGACTGTCTGCTGCTACCCTCGGACGCCAGGGTCCACTGCTGCTCCAGGAGCCTCTGCAATTGCCCAGGCCCCCCGCCAGGACCCCCTTCCCCCTTGGTGCTCCTGCTGCTGCTGGGGGGGTGCAGTCTGGGACCTGCCAGAGCCTGTTTGATGCCCAGGGGACCCAGGTGTCCAGGACACTCTCCCCCCCACCAACAGGCTCTCTGTCTCACCCCCAGCCCTGCTACAGTCCCTGAGCCTATGAACGCAAGCAAGGCTGACATCCCATGATGCAGTTCCCCTCCTCAGCCAGCAGGGGGCACAGTCCCTGTCCCTGAACACACGCCCCTGCCCGGCTGGAGCAGGGTGGGGTCGGGGACAGGAAGATCCAAGGGCCCTGTCCTAGCTGTAATTAATTCATTAAAGCATGGGCTCAGAGGATGCCCTGCCCAGGCCCAGGAACCAGGTCACACGCAGGGGACCCAGGTGTCCAGGAGACACGCACAAACACACACCAACACAGGTGTCTGGGCCACACTCCCCGTCCCCTTGCACACAGAGGTATAAAAGACACCTATATTTACACAACAACCTGCCCCAGTCCCCCTTTGTGGGCTGCAGCCCTGAATGGCCACAAGGAGGCAACACCTCCCATGATCCCCAGATTGTGTCCCCTCCTCAATTTGCCCTCCCCTCTCCCTTCCCGGCTTGGGGCAAAAGAGCCTTTACAATAGTCCTGGGAAAGGCAGCTCCTACTTTCTGCCCCATAAACACCCTTGCCCTGCCCTGCCCTGCCCTGCCCTGCCCTGCCAGCTTCCTGTGGAGCGAGTTCCAGGTCCCTCCCCCTAATAACCCATTTCCTTGTTACCAGGCTGGACATCAACCCTGCTCACCCTGCCAATGAACCTGTGCCCATGGTAGGGGAGGTGCAGTAGCAGGGGGTGTCCAGCAGGGGGCGATGCCCTTGGAGGACCTCCTCCTGCCCATGGGGGTCCTTCTTTTGCTAGGAGTCCCTGTTGTTGGCACTACAGAGCACATCCCTTTAGAGGCCCCCTTGCAAGCAGCAGAGGGGATTGTGGGTAGAGGGATGTCTGGGAATCTGGTGGATCTTCAGGCCCAGCTCCATGCCAGAGCAATGGGGCACCTGATTGGTGGGGATTGGGGATGGGGAACCCCTCTCCCCGGCTAGGCACTGAATGTACCTCTGAGGTCAGATCCCTCCCCCAGCACCAGGCAATGGAAGAAGTCTGTCATGTCAAACACGTATCAATTAACCAAGTAATTAATTAATTAATCAATCAATCATTTATTTAGTTAATTACCTGTTAGCAATGAAGTGATCCCAATTCTGTGGGAAGGAACATTCCCAGAAATACAGAAGAAATATAGCTCATCATCAGTAGGCGGCTTGGAGAAAGCAAGCCTCCTGGTACCCTTAATAAATGTCAGGCCATCAATCAATCAACTAATCAAGTCTGGAGTTTGAGCTGAGGTTCACAATGAATTCCAGACAAATAACATTACATAGATAATTGTAATTAGTTAATGCTATTAGTAGTAGCTGTAGTAATTGGTTCATCATGCATATCAAGAGCTTGGGGTTTGATCTGATACTCGTAAAAAAATCAACATAAATGTAATTTATAATCAACAGATTACTGTCATCCATAAATGTCATTATTAGCTGAGGCAGTCATCATTCAATTAATTGATCAATCAATCGATCATTCAATCAATCATTTATTCACTCAACTGATTGATGTTTCAATCAATCGTCTGACGTCTGATTCACAAGAAATCCAACACAGATATCATTTGTAATTAATAAGTTATTGTCATCATCAATCAATGGTATCAGTCGTCATAGTAATCAATCCATCCAGGGCCTGGAGTTTGAGCTGATATTCAGAATAAATTCAACACAATTTATAATCATTAGATTGTTGCCATCCAAAAATGCCATTATTAGCAGTAGTCGTAATCAGTCAATCAAACAAGGGGCTTGGAATCAGATCAGTGATTCATAATACATCCAACACTAATATAATGTGTAATTAATAGGTTACTATAATCAGTCAATGGTATCAGGAGGGTAGTAATCAATCAACCACCCACCCACCCACCTGTCGTGTTTGATTGGCAACTGAGCCCCTCCTCAGGCAGCTGGGACCCCCTACAGATGGAAGTGGTGTTGTCACCGTAGCGTCCCCCTCACCCTGGGGCACATGGGGCTGATGCATCAGTTCCCCGCAGTGTCCAGTGCTGTCCCCGCTCCCTCACTAGGCGCAATACAAATCTGGATCAACCCCTTTCCCAGCTGGGAAAACTGAGGCATGAGAGCTGGGGCTGGAACGCAGGTGTCCGGGTGTGGTGCTGTGACCTCAACACCAATCTAGGGCAGCCTCGGTTGGTGTCAGGGCAGGGTCTGGCTCTGGATGTTTCCCATGCTCCCCCCATATGGGGCCTTTAATTTCCTTGGGCTTGACCCAAGCCAATGGGCATCAATTGGGCATGAATCATCTGCCCCTGACTTCCTGCCCTGTGGCATGCTGGACATTGAGCCAGGCAGCAGAGGATTCTGGGTGAGGCCCCAAAGCTCCGTGCCCCCCTTCTTCTCCAGTGAACTGTCATGGAGACCTGGTGCCCAGGGGATCAAGACACCGAGCCCCCCAGTGCCTAGGGGGATCCAGTGCCCAGGGGATTGAGACACCCAGCCCATGGTGCCTGCCCAGGGGACAGAGACACCAAATGCCTGGGGGATTGAGATACTCCCTCACCCTGCTCCACAGTGCCCACAGCTTCACAGTGCATCAGGTATTACACCACCACCCCAAGATGCTTAAGGGATTGAGACACTCAGTGCCTGGGGGATTGAGACACCTGGCTCCACAGTGCCAAGGGGATCCAGACACCCAGCCCTGTAGTATCTAGTGGGATCCAGACACCTGGCCATGCAGTGCCTTGGGGATTGAGACACGTAGCACCCCACCCCATGGGGTTTAGGGGATCCAGATACCTAGCACCCTGATACCCAGGGGATAGAGACACCTGGCACCTCAATACCCAAGGAGGTGTGATGCCTGGGGAATGGAGACAGCCAGTGCCTCAGTTCCTGTAGGATTAAGATGCCTGGTGCCCCAATACCCAGGGGACTAAGACACCTGGCACCCCTATACCTGGCAGATTGAGAGGCCCAGCACACCAGCCCCATGATGCCGAGGGAATCCAGACACTCAGTGCCCTGGTGCCTGGGAGACTGAAACGCCTAGGACCCTGGTGCCCGGGGGACCCATACACCTGGCACCCCAGTATCTGGGGGATTGAGACACCCAGTGCCCTGATCACAGGGCATTGAGATGTTTGGCTTCACAATGCCCCAGGAATGGAGATAACTGGTTCTCCAGTGCTTGTTGGAATGAGACATCCAGCACCATGATACCCAGGGGATTGAGATGCCTGGCACCTCACCTCTACAGTGCCCACGAAATCCAGATACCCAGTTCCCTGGCACTTGGGGGACTGTGGGGATTGTGATGCTCAGGTCCCATCCCCCTGCCAGTAGGGTAAGCAAGGGAGGAAGGCGGGGGAGGGAGCCAGGACCGGCTGGACAGGTGTGGGGGTGGCTAAGCCGGGCGGGGTGACGCGGGGCCCTTTAAAACCCCTGGGGCTGCCACAGCTGCCAGATGAAGCTGCCAGGAATCAGCTGCCAGGACCAGGACGTGGTGGTGAGTAGCAGGGAGCTGGAGGGGCAGGGCTGGGGTGACATCTCAGGCCCCTGGGTGTTGGGGCACAGGGTGTCTAAATCCCCCAGGCACTGCGTGTTTTAATCCCCTGGGTGTCAGGGTGCCAGGTGTCTCAATCCTCCAGGCACTGGGAAACTGGGTGTCTCAATCCCCCGGGTGTCAGGGCTGGGAGAAGAGACGGGATGTTGGGGGAGCAAGGGCTGGGGGGCAGGGGGGAGATGAGGGGGGTGGAAGGACAGATGGGCAGGGCTGGAGGGGTGGATAGGGGTACGGACAGGTGGAGGGATGGACAGACAGACTGATGGACGGGAAGATAAATGGATGGAAGGATGGCTGGGCTCCTGAGTTTTCTGGAATGGACAAACAGATGTGTGGATGCATGGGGAAACAAAGGGATGGCTGGACTCCAGGGTCCTCTGGGATGGACAGACAGATGGATGGATGGACAGATGGATAGGGGGAGAGATGAACACACAGACAGAAAGACGACTGGACAAATGGATGGACAGAGGGATGGATGGGCTCCTGGATTCTCTGAGATGGACAGATGGACAGACAGAGGGGTGGACAAACAGATAGAGGGATGCAGAGCTGGACTCCTGGGCTCTCTGGGATGGACAGACAGACAGACCAAGGGCGGTGGGGATGGGGGCAGAGGATGGAGGGCTGAACCAGCTGCTGGGTGTGGGGGTGGGCTCTGGCCTGGGGCCTCAGCGTCGTGCCCGTGTGTCTGTCAGGAAGCAACAGCGTGACAGGATGTGCCAGCAGTGCAAGTGGGTGATTAACATCATCCGCTGGATCTGGAACATTATCAAGAGCATCATTGGCAGAGGTACCCGGGGCTTGCTCGGAGGCCTGGGCTCTCTGCTGGGGGGGCTAGGAGCCCGCACCCCTGGGTCCCCTCCAGCTCTGAGGCAAGGGAATGCGGTTCAGGGAGGCGGTTGGGAGCCTGGACATCCCTCCTGCTCTCGGTGCCTCAGTTTCCCTGCTCCCGGGGACACGCAGGGCTAAGCCTGGGACCCTCCCACCCCCCTCAGATGTGTGGGTGCCAGTCAGGCCCTACCCAGCTGCAGTTGCCCAATGGGGTGAAAACCGAGGCCCCACCCTGCCCGACACCCACACCCAGGCCTTAAGTGGCCCGGGTGCAGGGACAGCCCAGGTGTTGGGGCTCCCATCCCCCCTCCAGCCCCACCCCCTCCCAGAGACCCTAGGTCTCGGCCTGCGCTCTCCCTCTGCGCTCCCAGTGCAGGGAAACTGAGGCAGCTCTTCCCTTCCAGGCCGGTCCAAGCCCAACGAGAGGACCCCATTGGTTCCGGACAAGGAAGAATGACGGCCTGGCCCCACCCCCAGCACCATGTGAGGCCAGATCAAGCCCAGCTCTCCCCTCCCATCTTAAAGCAACGCCAGGAATAAAGCTTGGCTTTTGTTTTCTACATCCCATGGGTGGGACTGTTTCTTTAAGAGCTGCTGGGGGCAGGGCTCAGGCCCCAGGGTATCCTGGGAGCTCCGCCCACCCGGCCTCCAGGAGCCCAGCAGGAATCCAGCCCTGCACCTAATGTGGGCTGAACCTCGTTAGCCACCTACCATATTGATGCATATACACCGTGCACCTCATTGCGCCACATGCTGTATTGGCTCATATACAACGCAGCCACCCACCACATTGATCCAGGTATGACTCCGCCCCACCATATAGCCCCCTACTAGATTGACGCGCACCTTAGTGGCCACATACCATCCTAACCCATATACAACATACACCTCTTTGGGCCACTTACCATATTGATCCATATAGGACACATGCCTCTTTAGTCCGCCTACCATATTGAATCATATACTTTGCACACCTCATTTAACCACCTACCACATTTACCCACACATGACGCATCTCATTTGGCCACCTACCGTTTACCCATATACTATACCACCTCATTTAGCCACCTACTGATCAAACATCTCTAAAATACAACAAACACAGATTGAACATAGCTGCATATTCAGCTGCTCATTAATATTGATTAATTAATTAAGCTGCATATTCAGCTGCTCAGCTGTGATTGTGTATTCACAGAATCATAGAAAATTCGGGTTGGAAGGGGCCTCCGGAGGTCATCTGGTCCCACCCCCAAATATTACAGTTGAATAATCCATTGCTAAATGAACCGCATTTACCAGAGATTGACTACTACTGACTATGCAATTGCTAATTAAAGTACGAGTAACAGGGCTGAAACGCGACACAGTGCCACATGGCTAATGGAATCATGTTTGATGTTCAACGGCTAATTACATCGCAATGCTCACAACTGGATTGGGGGGGGCTTCCTCTTCCCTAGGAGAGGACGGGGGGGGGGGGTGCAGTGATGGGGCAGGGGGACAGGACCCTGGTGCCACAGCAGGACATTGCTGGGGGAGCAGCTTGGGGAACCCAGACGTGCAGGCCACTCCTCTCCACCCCAGGCCCCCTCCCCTCCCCTCCCCTCCCCTCCCCTCCCCTCCCCTCCCCTCCCCTCCCAGAGAACGCAGGTGTCCAGGATCCCCCCCCCCCCCCCGGCCCCCCAGAGAATCCAAGTATTAGACCCCCCCCCGCCTTGCCAGTGCCCCTCACTCCTGACCTGCAGCCCCCCTGGGGATGCCCACTGGGGGTCTCCATTGGGGACATGTATTGCAGCGGCCTGGGGAGGTGGATGGAGGCAGGGGGAGGGGGCAGGAGGTACCCTTATTGAGGTGGCATCAGCCCTGCCCACCCCACGGGCTGCGTGGGGCCCTGGCGAGGCAGAAACCCCGGGTACAGCCTCTGGGAGCCCTTGTAATGGGGCAACATGTATTGAAGCGGCACGGGGGAAGAGGGGGATCTCTGTGGGCCCTCCACAGAGACATGGGATGGGGGCAGAATCATTGGGGGGGGGTCCAGCAAACTGTTGGGGGGACCCATATTAGTGTGACACCACCATTCCCCCCAAGCCGGGGTGGGGGGGGGTAGGTCCCTTAGAGGGGGCTATGGAGGAGCAGGAATCAAGGAGAGAGGTGGTGACACATGGGACCCATATTGACATAACACCAGGCCCCACTCCCCTGCCCCCCAGGCCGATGGGCCCCTATGGCAGTGTACAGACCGGGCTGGGGAGAGTCCCTGGGGGAGCACACGTGTGTCCCAAAGTCAGGGTGAGCTGGTGCTGGCCCCACAGAGATGTGTGACCACACGTATGTGTGCCTTGTCCCCGCTGTGCATGGATGGGCGAGAGCCGTGTGGGGCGAGGCGCTCGTGTGCGATGCAGGTCTGGCTGCACATGCCCCTGCCCCCCATGTTCACCCCTAGGGCGACCCGTGGCTGTTATGTAAGCCAACGAGCTGCAGGGTTGCTTGACCCACCAACCACCCAGGCTCCCCATTGGCCCATGGCAGGGCAGGGATCCCTCCCCCAGGGCCATGTCTGGACACATGTCCCATGCCCCAGGGCTCGTGCTCATGTGCTGGAGCTGTGAACACACCCTGACATGCGTGGCCCATCCCTCAGGGTCCCTCTCTGTGCTGGAGCCCTGAACATGCCTCGACACACGTGGCCCATGCCCCAGGACCCTCCCTGGGCCAGAGTCTGGTCCCCAATGAGGCTTCACTTGCATTCACGTGTGGACTGGCACGGACGTGCCGCTTTGTGCCACGGGATGTCACACGTGCTGGACTGGTCACACATGAGCCATCCGTGGATTACCGGGGGAGGGGGGTGTGTGACTAGTGTGTCCCTGTCCCCAAACCTGGTCACGTCACGGGTTGTTCATGCATGTGCTGAAGCCGAGCCACACAGGCCCCACGGACACGTGAGCCCACGCGTGTCTGTGGCGTCGCTGCTCCTGCCCCGTGTGTGCTGGAGCCAGGCGGGGGGCATAGGAGTCACTTGTTACGGGGGTGTGGTAGTGCCCGTGGTGGGCGGTGACACGGGGAACCCGGGTGTCCGGTCCCCCCCAGCCTGCGGTGCCCCTCGCTCCCGGGCCCTGCCCCCGCTCGATACAGCGCTGATGGTCGCTCCCGCCGGCCATTGAGTCTTGATGGGCCGCTAAGTGCCGGCCCCGCCCGCAGCGCCAGCAAACCCGAGCCCCGCACCCCGTCCGCCTCCCAGCGGGGACCCGGCTCTCCGGGCTCGCAGACACCCCCTTGATCTCAGTGCACCCCGCTCCCCCCAAAACCCGGCTCTCCGGGCTCGCAGACACCCCCTTGATCTCAGTGCACCCCGCTCCCCCCAAAACCCGGCTCTCCGGGCTCGCAGACACCCCCTTGATCTCAGTGCACCCCGCTCCCCCCAAAGCCCGGCTGTCCGGGCTCGCAGACACCCCCTTGATCTCAGTGCACCCCGCTCCCCCCAAAACCCGGCTGTCCGGGCTCGCAGACACCCCCTTGATCTCAGTGCACCCCGCTCCCCCCAAAACCCGGCTGTCCGGGCTCGCAGACACCCTCTTGATCTCAGTGCACCCCGCTCCCCCCAAAACCCGGCTCTCCGGGCTCGCAGACACCCCCTTGATCTCAGTGCACCCCGCTCCCCCCAAAACCCGGCTGTCCGGGCTCGCAGACACCCTCTTGATCTCAGTGCACCCCGCTCCCCCCAAAACCCGGCTCTCCGGGCTCGCAGACACCCCCTTGATCTCAGTGCACCCCGCTCCCCCCAAAACCCGGCTGTCCGGGCTCGCAGACACCCCCTTGATCTCAGTGCACCCCGCTCCCCCCAAAGCCTGGCTCTCCGGGCTCGCAGACACCCCCTTGATCTCAGTGCACCCCGCTCCCCCCAAAGCCCGGCTCTCCGGGCTCGCAGACACCCCCTTGATCTCAGTGCACCCCGCTCCCCCCAAAACCCGGCTCTCCGGGCTCGCAGACACCCCCTTGATCTCAGTGCACCCCGCTCCCCCCAAAACCCGGCTGTCCGGGCTCGCAGACACCCCCTTGATCTCAGTGCACCCCGCTCCCCCCAAAGCCCGGCTCTCCGGGCTCGCAGACACCCCCTTGATCTCAGTGCACCCCGCTCCCCCCAAAACCCGGCTCTCCGGGCTCGCAGACACCCCCTTGATCTCAGTGCACCCCGCTCCCCCCAAAGCCCGGCTGTCCGGGCTCGCAGACACCCCTTTGATCTCAGTGCACCCCGCTCCCCCCAAAGCCTGGCTCTCCGGGCTCGCAGACACCCCCTTGATCTCAGTGCACCCCGCTCCCCCCAAAGCCTGGCTCTCCAGGCTCGCAGACACCCCCTTGATCTCAATGCACCCCACTCCCTCCCAAACCCAGGTGTCCAGGCTCACAGACACCCCCCCCCCCGTGATCTCAGCGCACCCCACTCCCCCCAACCCAGGCATCCAGAGTCCCAGCCCCCCACTCCCCCTGCCCAAGAGAACCTAGGTGTCCAGGCCCCCTTGACCCTGACCTCCCCCAGGCTGGAGGAGGGGCCAGCCCTTGGAGGAGGGGGGAATCAGCCAATGGGGTGGGAGCAGGCAGGGAGGGGTTAATGGGGGTTATCAGCCCTGGGATACCTGGGCTCTTTCCAGCCCCAGCCCCAGCCCCAGCCCTCCTCTTGGCTTTCACCCTGGGCAGGGGACACCTGGGTTCAAAGGCTCCTGGACACCTCAGCTCCCACTGTGGGCACCGAGTGCCCCCCCAGCCCCCTTGGACTACTGGGTTCCTCCTGGACTTCACCTTGGAGTGGCAAGTGCCCAGACACCTGGGTCCCTCTAGGCAGCTGGGCCTGAGCCTGAGGTCAGAGGTCGGGCAAGGGGGTTGGGGGGGGGGTGGAGCTGAACCCTCCTGGACACCTGGGCTCCTTGACACCTGAGCAGCTTTTGGACGCCTAGGTTCCCCATTGCCTGGACACTGAGATCCCTCAACAGCTGAGAAGCTCCCGGACACCTGGGTCCCTTGTGGCCTGGATGCCAGGGGGGTCCCTCGACAGCAGAGCAGCTCCCAGACACCTGGGTTCTTCAACTCCCGGACTCCTGGGGTCCCTCATCGCTTGGACATTGAGGTCCTCGGACAGCACAGCAGCTCCTGGACACCTGGGTTCCTCGTCTCCTGGCTGCTGGGGTCCCTTGACAGCGGAGCACCTCTCGGACACCCGGGTCCCCGCCATGGCTGGCTCCTTCCCGTATGACTTTGGGGGACCGCCTGGCCCAGCGCACACCAGCTCCTTCCTGCCCGAGGGCTTCGTGGGGACCCCGGTCTTGGCCTTCGGCCCCCAGGGGGGGCTGCCTCCAGCCTGGGGCCCCTTCCCGGGGGGAGGCGGTGAGGCCTGGGTGCCCCCCGCCGGCCCCTACCCCCCCGGCCCAGCTTACGCCAGCCCCCAGCCGGAAGCTGAGGGAGGGGAGCATGAGGCCGTGGCTTGGGGAGATCCCAGCCCCTCACCCCCTGCCCGCCTTGCCAGCCCCAACCCCGGTGATGTTGGCCCTGCCAAGACCCCAGCCCCTGTGGCCCCCGAGGACCCTGCTGCTGGTGAAGCTGATGAGGCCCATGGGGAGAATGAGGTAAGGGCCAGACTGGGGGGCTGAACACTGAGATCTCCTGAGATCCCTCCTCTGCTTCCTCCAAGATCCCCAGAGATTCCTCCCTCGGTTCCCCTTTAGACCCCCCCGGATCCCCAACTGAGATCCCTCCCCTGGCTCCCCCAGGATCCCCCTGAGGTCCCCCAAGACCACCCTAGCATTTTTCCCCTGGTTCCCCCAACCCCCCCTGAGATTTTACCCTGGCTCCCCCAAGATCCCTCCTCTGGTTTCCCTTGGGATCTCCTGAGGTTTCCCGTAAGATGTCTCTCTGGTTCTCCCACCCCTGAGATACCCACTTGGTTCCCCCATAAGATCTCCCTCTGGTTCCCACTGAGAACCCTCCCTGGTCTCCCCAAGATCCCTTTGAGGCCCCCTCCTGATCCCCTCAGTTCCCTCTCCTGGTTCCCCCTGAAATCCTCCCTGTATCTGCCTGAGACCTCTCTCTTTAGTCCCCCTTCCCCAAAGCCGACATAGGATTCTCCCACACAAGATCCTCCACTAGATCCCCTAAGACTCCCCCATGTCCCCTCTCAATCTCTTGAGGCTCCTTCTGAGATCCCTCCTTGGACCCTAGATCCCCCAGAGCCTGGCTTAGAAACTGCTGAAACCTTCCCTGTTTCCCCAGGGGGCCCGCAGGTTCCCCTGCTAGATCCCATGGAGCTCAGTGGGACCCACACATATCTTGGGTCACTGGGATCACTGCTTCCCTCCGGGCCTTGACTGAACACCCCACAAACCTGGACCGGACCCCCCTGGATTCCCACTAGATCCCTCAAAGGGGGCATGGGAGAGACCCACCAAGAGACTAGTGGGGTCCCTCAACAGATCAAGTAGATCCCTCCCCCAGGACCCAACTCAATCACCACAGATCCCACGGGGGTGGGTGAGCTCATGGGTTCAGCGGAACTGACTACACCCCATAAGGCGTCGCAATAGGATTCACCCCAGATGCCAGCTAGATCCCCCAGGGTCCTGCTGGGATCCTCCCAGTTCAGGAGTGGATCCCTGGCAAGGGATCACCTGGCTGGGTCCCCTTGGGGAGTTGGGGGGGGGGTCTGCTTGAGACGGCCTTCGCTGTCACCCACACAGCCAGAGAGGGAACCCAGGCGCCCAGCCCCCACTCCTCCCAGGGAACCCAGGTGTCCTGGGTGTGGAAGCCCTGGGGGTGGGCGGGGGTCTGGGACCCTCCTTGATCTGTATCAGCCCGGATGCCTGGGGTCCCTGGGAGGGGGTGGGGGGATGGGACAGGACAGAGAGGGGGGAGGGGGCTGGGAGCTCAGACACCTGGGTCCACTGGAAGGGGAGTGGGGCCTAGTGGTTGGGGGGCTGGGAGCCCAGACTCCTGGGTTCCCTCGGAGGGGGCTGGGTTGGGCTCATTCCTGGCTGATGGGCCCATCAGGGCCCTGATAGCAGCACATTGTCCCTAGGGGCCCAGCCCTGGACGCCTGGGCTCTCTGGGGGGCAGGGAGGGGAGACTTGGGGGTGATAGCAGGGGGGCTGGGAGCCCGGGGGGGGGGGGGATGATGGGGGCCGGGATGCCTGGGCTCTCTCCCCTCTCTGTAGGGCCAGGGGAGTCTGGAGGCCTGGATGCCTGGGTCTCCTTCCTGCTCTGGGTGGGTTGTGGGGCTGGGGGTTGTCTGGGGAGCTGGACACCTAGGTTCCTTCAGGGCTGGGAGGAGACATCCGGGCATGTGGAGGCCTGGGCTCTCTCCCTGCTCTGTGTGGGGGGCAGGGGGAGGGCTGGAGTCCCAGACACCTGGGTCCCATGGTATTCTTCTCTTCCCCAGACCATGACGACAGAGGAGATGGAGCAGTTCGTGCGGGAGCTGAAGCACAAGCGCATCATGCTGGGCTTCACCCAGGCTGACGTGGGGCTGGCGCTGGGCGTGCTCTATGGTGCGCTGGAGGCCTGGGACCCTTCCTGGGGGAGGAGTGGGGTCAGCCGGACACCTGGGTTCAATCCCTAGAGGGAGATGGGACATGGGATGAGGTCCCCCAGACACCTAGAGAGGTATCATCACCTGGATGGATGCCTGGGGTCCCTTTCCTGGTGCGGGGGGGTAGGTTCTCCCAGACACCTGGGTCTCTTTCCCAGACAGGGTGGGGTTCCCCAGACGCCTGGGTCCCTTTCCTTGGAAAAGGGGGGCGATACGAACAGACGCAGCTGGACACCTGGGTACCTTTCCTAGAGGGAGCGACAGGGTTGGTCAACTACCAGTCCCCCCAGATGCCAGGGGAGATGGGGGTTGACTTACCTGGATGCCTGGGTCCTTGTCCTGGGTGGAGGCTAGGTCAAGGGCTCCCAGATGCCTGGGTCTGCGCTGACCCCCTATCCCCACCCTCAGGCCGCATGTTCAGCCAGACGACGATCTGCCGGTTCGAGGCACAGCAGCTCAGCTTCCGCAACATGTGCCGCCTGCGCCCGCTGCTGCACCGCTGGCTGCGCGAGGCTGACGCGCGTCCCGAGCTGCAGCAGGTAGCATCTGCGACCAGCGGCACTGGGGCGAATGGGGCTAGGGGCGGTGTCCGGTGGTGGTGTGGGAGGATGACTGACCCCATGTCCAGCCACCCCAGGGCATTGATGTGACCAGGCCCAGGGGGGGCATGACTGGGCCGTGGGTTCTGGGAAGTGTGGGGTCATCTGGGGGTGTCTGACACCCGAGGGATTGGCATGACCAGACCTGGGGCTCCCATGAGCTGTATCGGGGGGATGGGGGGTGGTGGTGAATCCTGTTTCCGGCCCTCCTGGGGAGTCAGTGTGACTAAGGCCAGGGCATACCGGGGGGGTCTGACCCCTAGGGCGTTAGCATGACCAGGACTAGGGGGGTGGGTGGGGGCTGTGGGACATTGGCGTGACCAGGCCCAGGAGTCTCAGAGGGGCCGTGGGGGCTGGTGTGACCAGGCAGGTGGTCCTAGCTGGGGGGGAAGGGCCCAGAAGGCTGTGGGGATTGGCATGACCAG
The DNA here is from genome assembly GCF_030867095.1 of Alligator mississippiensis. Taxonomy (NCBI): domain Eukaryota; kingdom Metazoa; phylum Chordata; order Crocodylia; family Alligatoridae; genus Alligator; species Alligator mississippiensis. The sequence goes on from NC_081834.1 coordinate 57,899,370, forward strand.
GTTCACAGGGACTGGGGTGGGGTGGGGTGGGGTGCCCAGGCTGGCATTCTGGTGGTGCCTGACCCCCACATTGCCCCCCCCCAGCTGTGCGGCATGGAGGTGACGCAGGCCCACAAGCGCAAGCGCACGCGCATCGAGAGCGGGGCCCGCTGGCGCCTAGAGATCTGCTTTCGCCACTGCCCCAAGCCCGGCCTGCCACAGATAGCCCGCATCGCCCGCAGCCTTGGCCTCGATAAGGATGTGAGTGGCTTTCCCGCGTGGGGGTGGTGGGGCATCTCAGGGGTGGGGGGGGCCGTCCAGGCCTGATGCGTCTGTCTGTTCCCCCAGGTCGTCCGTGTCTGGTTCTGCAACCGACGCCAGAAGGGCAAGCGCCGAGGGGCCGCGGCTGGGACTGGCCCCCCAGCTGAGGCCTTTGAGGGCCCCACCCCACCCTTTGCTCCCCCCGGCCCTGCCCCGCCAGGCCTTGGCCCCGCCTCCCTGGGCCCTGGTCCTGCCTACATACCCCCCTTCCCCCCCCAACCTGGGGATCTCTATGCAACCCCCACCCCCATGCATTCCAGCTAAACCCAAAGCCTTGTGGGTAATCCGGCCTGCCCCAGGGGCATCTAGGTTATTGGGGCTTGGGGGAGGGATATACCTCCCAAGTTTTCAGTGGCAAAAGATCGTGGGTAAAGCTGGAGGCGGGAATTTGCCCCTTTTCAATGGAGATGCGGGGAAGAGCAGAAGATTATGGGTAAGGGAGGAAGTGGGGATTGCCCCTTACTGGGACAAAGGATTATGGGTAATGCTGGAGGGTGGGAACTGACCCCATATTGAGGGGGTAAAGAGCAAAGGTTTATGGGTAAGGCTGGTTAGGGCGGGGCAATTTACCTCTGCCGAGGTGGAGAGAAGCAAAGAATTGTGGGTAAAGGTTGTAGACTCACCTGGCGCTTAGGGGACCCAGAAGGTCCCAGAATGCTCTGGGTGCTGCCAGGTGTCTTCTTGGTCCCAGCAGGTTCTAGGTGCCTCAATGGGGAATGCTCCCAAACCCCTTAGGTGACCAAAGGGGGGGGTGTGGGGCGCAGGGAGGTTCTCATCCCTCTGCCCCCGCTTCCCTCCCAGAGCTGGGGAGAGAACACGTGTCCAGGCCAGGGGTGGACAAAGGCCCTTGGTTGTAGAGCAGGGCGGGGATGGGAGCGGCCCCGGGGCTCCTCCGTGGGGTGGGGGCGTTAGAGCTCCCCCAGCCAGGACTAGAAAAGGTGGGGTCCCAGATGGGGTTGGGGAACCTAGAACCTATTCTAGACTAGTCACTGAGGGAGGTCATGGGGTCCCAGGGGGACTAGCTCCACCCCCTCCTGCTGGGATTGGACTCCAGGGGGCTGGTCCCACCCCCCCCCACATGCCAGGATTGGATCCCCCTGGGCACCTCTGGTCTGGAGCGTAATTTGGGTCACCCAATAGGTTTTAGACCCCGCTCTTGCTGACAGGGTCCCAGCCCCTGCTGGGATAGGGTCCCATGGGGCTGGCCTCACCCCCTACCCACCCCCAGATTGGGTCCCCCTGCCCTAGGGCACGTTCTAGACCGCCCAACCCAAGGCCTTGAGTTGCGAGGGGTCCAGGAAGGCACCACCCTGTTCCCCCCCCAGGGGTTCTAGAACTGGCCCTGGCACCTAGAACCCCCCCACCCCAGGGTGGGGTGGTAGATGTCCCCACCCACTCTTTTCTGTAATAAAGTATTACCCCCTGTAATAGGGTGTGTATGTGTGTGTGGTGGAGGTGCGGGGGTGGAGAATCCAGGCATCCTGGCTCCCAGCCCCCCATCCCTTGCTGAGAGTTGGGGGAGAACCCAGCTGTCTGGGCCAAGGGCCAGGTTTCCCCCCAAGGCTGGAAAAGCTGGGTGGGTGGGGGGGGGTCTCTATATAGCTTCCCCCCTCTCTATGGTGCCTGGGGCCAGTGGCCCTCGATGGGGGGGAACAGTCCTTGGCAATGGGACACAGCAGGGGTACCCCAGTTTCCTTGGCAACAGGGGGAACATTAGTATCTCCTTGGCAACAAAGACCCCCTCTGTGACCTCTTGCTGGAGCCCCAGTTTCCGTGGGGGTGGGGTGGGGCAGAGGGAACATAGCAGAGGATTTGTGGTCTCCTTGGTAACAGGTCCCGCCCCCCCACCATGTATTGCAGGAAACCCACTTCCTTTAGAAACAGGGACTCACACAGTGTAACCCCGGTCGGTCTCAATGGCAACAGCCCCCCTGCCCCTTAGTGAAGCAGTGCTGGAACCCCATTTCCTTAGCAAAACTGAGCCCCCACCATATGATACTGCCATGAAAATGAATCCCCCCAACATAGTGCTGGCCCCCAGTCTCCATCGCAACAGGGGTGCATCATGCTGGAACACTGGTTTCCTCAGCAACGGGTACCCCGCTGGTTTAGCAAGGGGGAGAGGGTGACATCACGCTGAAATCCCAGCTGTCCTTAGCAATGAGGGTGACAGCATGGTGGAACCCATCTCCGTAGCAACAGAGTGACATCCTGAGACCCTTGTGGTCTCCATACAGGGGTGATATCTCTGCAGCAACAGGGGAACCCCAGGGTCCTCCCTAAATGGGTTTTCTGGTGAGGCAGCTGAGGAACACCGGTCTACATGGCAACAGGGTCCCCATGTGACCTAGTGCTGGAAACCCAGTTGCCTTAGCAACAGGGAAGGCCTTGCACTGGACCCCTGGTATCTGCCTGGCAATGCAGCTCTGCAGCCATAGGCGACTCCTGGGTTCCCTGGGAGTGGAAAGGGCGGAGGAGGGGGATCCTGCCAGGGGAGATCCCAAGACTCACCCCCTCCCTCTCCCAGAGACCCCAGGTACCTGTGCTCTGACCTCGCCCAGACCCAATTGCCTGAGAGAACCCAGGCATCCAGATGCCCAGAGCCCCCTGCCACCCCGCTCTAACTGCCAGATGTCCCCCTCCAGGAAGCCCAGGCAACCCCCTGCTCCCAGCCACCCCCACCCCAGCATCTCCCCACCCCAGAGCTGGAAAGAGCACAGGCATCTGGGCTCCTCCTAGGGGTGCCTGAACCCATAGCTGTATCCCCAGCTGTGACCTCAGCAAGGGGGCAGGGCCAGTGCCTCCCCCCTAAAGCTGAGTGTACCCCAACTGATGAACTCAGCAAGGGGGTGGGGCCAAAACAGCCTTTCCCCTCACAGCAGGGCTGGGTCAAGGTCCCCCCCAGAACTGGGCGCACCAGGGCACCAAGTACAAAAAATACCTCCTCTTTATTGCAGGCTCCTCCAGGCCCAGACGGTGTGTATGTGTGGGGGGCAGGTATGGGGGGTGGGGGAGCCATAAGTGCAGAGATGGGGGTTGGGCAGGGGGCAGGGCTACAAGCGCCAGGGCAGGCGGAAGTTGTGGTGGGGCAGAGGGGTGCAGTGCGTTGCCTCGAAGTTCTGCAGGTGCTTGCGAGCCTGGGGGCAGGGGGGAAGAGTGGAGGTGAAAACCCAGGCATCTGGGTTCCCAGCTCTGCCCCTGATCCCCCTCCCAGGGAGCCCAGGCATCCAGGTCCCCCCCAAGCCTTACCAGGAACAGCGCCAGCTGCCGTCGGCCCTCCGGCATCATGTCGTCCCCTGGGGGTGGGAAAATGCAAATGAGAAAGGGGAGGGGCCATGGGAGACCCTTCCCCCTGGCCCATGTTAGCCAGCTGACTAACCATGCAAGACCCCCGGCCCAGCCTGCTACCCACTGACCTCCCCTCAATTCCACCCCCCACTGCCTTTCCTGACTTGGCTCCCTTCCTTAATCCCACCCCCTTAGGCTCATTCCCCAGTGCCTGTCCCTCCTTAGTCCTGCCCACTCCCCTCAGCCTCCTCCCTTACTGGCTGTCCCCAGTCCCACCCACTTCCCATAATCTTCTCCCCATTGGCTGCCCCTCCCTGCCTGCATGCAGCCTCCTCCCCATTGGCCAGATTATGGCCCTCCTCCCCCCAACACCCCAGTGGCTCACCCAAACCCCACCTGCACCCCATTGGCCAAGCCTTACCCCACCCCTTCTAACAACTTCTAGCCTCACTGTCTATCGCCCTCCGGTCCCACCCCTGCCTTCCCATTGGCCAGCTCCACCCACTCACCTACGCTCCAGGGGAAGTCAGGGCCATGCTGGTCGCGGTAGGAGCGAAGCACGGACATGCACCAGTCATCCTCCACCTCATAGCGGCTGCACACGGCCACTGGAGGGAGCAAGGGGGAGGGAACGTCAGCCCGGACACCTGGGTTCCCTCCTGGATGCCTATGTTACTTCCCCAAGTGGGGGTGGGTCAGCCTAGATACCCAGGCTCCCTCCTGGACACCTGGGTTCCCTCCTAGAGAAGGGGAAGGGTAAGCCTGGACGCCTGGGTCCTCTTGGGGGCTCCAGGTAGAGCCCGAGGAAGGGGGTATGGGCTTGGTGCAGGTACTGGGGACCCGGATGCCTGGGCTCCATCTGAGCATGGGGTAGGGAGCAGGATCTGGCAGGGCGGAGAATCCAGACACCTGGCTTCTCTACTCAGCTGTGGGACAAAGAAGCTGGGGCACCTGGGTAGAGAAACTGGGAGCTGGGAGGAGGTGGGGAGCCTGGAGACCTGGGTCCCTCTCCTGGCTCTTAGGAGAGAGGGGCCTGGGAGCAGGGGCACAGTACTGGGGGCCTGGACACTTGGGTTCTCTGCAGGGTCTGGCCATTACCTTCCTCCATGGGGCTGGAAGCTTCTAGCCACTCCCGGACCATGCGCACCCCCTCCTCACCCATCACCTTGGGGTACCTGGGAGGTGCAAGGGGAGGAGTTAGGTGCCTTCACCCCCCTGGTGCCCCTCACTTCCAGCCTGCAGCCCCCTGTCCCCCCAGCCCTGCTGGTGCCCCTCACTACCCAACCACAGCCCCCTGCTGCCCCCAGCCCTGTCAGTAACCCTCAACTCCGACCTGCAGCCCCCCACCCCCGACTCACCGGTGCTGGAGCAGTTTGAGCAGCAGATCATTGCCTCGGTTGGACATGATGTCCTCTGGGACCCTGGCCAGGGATGAGGCAGAGTTAAGGGCAATGACTGGGACACCTGAATTCCCTCCATGCTCTGAGAGGGAAGGGAGAACTGGGAGCCTGGGTTCTCTGGGAAAGGTGCAGGGGCTGAGGGGTGGGAACGGGAAGGGCTGGGAGCCCAGAGGCCTGGATTCTCTGGGAGGGGAGTGCAGGCTGTCTCACGTGGTAGTGATGATCTCATCCTTTGTCCTTCGCACCAGCAGCACTGGGCCCTGATATCTTGAACAAAGAAGATGGTGTGAGAGCGGCTGCAGGACATGCATCCACCCCAACGCCTCTTGCCCCTCAAAAGAACCCAGGTGTCCGGCTTCCCACCGCTCCTACTCTCACCCCCCCAAACTCCCTCCCCTCTGCTGCCACAGAAGCCAGGCATCCGGGCTCCCAGCCTCCCTGCTCTACCCCCAATTCCTCTCCCAGAACAAGAGAACCTAGGCATCCCCCCGCCCCTCCCCATCACTGCCCCCCAGGTACCTGCACAGCTGCTCCCCATTGTTGAGGTTCAGGTGTTGCCTCACGGTCCTGGTCACCAGCCCCCCTAGGAGAGGCAGGAGAGGGAACCTCGTTACAATCTTGGCTTGGTTAACGAAGCAGTTCATTAATGAGCAGAATGTCCTTGGGGGAGGGGGTGGCTCTCCCCAGAGTGGGTGCTACGTAGGAAACTGGTACCAACAGCCATTTGGGGAGTGGGTCTCCTGGGGCCGGGTAAACACCCTGTTCACAGACTGGGGAAACTGAGGCAAGAGTCCCAGGTGAAGCTGGCTCTCCTGAATCAAAGTTCTGGCCAGCCCAAGCCAAAGGCTGGGGGTCGGCAGGGGAACTAGATGCAGATATAGGTAGAGCAGGGCTCCTAACATGGTATTACATGTGGTACGGTCCAGTGTTGCATTGGGAGGGGGGAAATCAATTGCCACCTGCCCACCCCCACAGGCATGGAGCTCCCTCCGAATGGAAACTTCCACTGCCCCTGCACCATTTATACATAGAGCATTCCACAACCTCCCCCCATAATGGAACCTTCCTGCTCCTCCCACCCCACCCCAGCTGTGCCACATGGGTTGTGCCAGCCTATTGACTGGCAGGGTGGGGTCATATGACCTCCTAGCAGTGGGTGGGTGAAAGTTTCAGTGAGAGGGGAAAGGTCAGCAGGCTTTGGGCTGATTAATGGGTCTCTGGCTGGATGGGGGGAGGTAATAATTTGGACTGGACTGAAGCACACCACCAGGAGTGGAAGTGGGCGGGGGTGTTACTTACTCCAGCTCTCAGGCATGACCTTGAGGGCCAGGGGCACCAGGTCGTCAAAGGAGGCATCCAGCACCAGGGCGCTGATCTCAGGGTACGTCATGGCTGCCCAGGTGGCTGCGAGGACAGATGCATGGATAGCATCATCTGTGGCGGGGAGGGGCTCAGAAGCAGCCCCACCCCCAGATCCTCCTCCCTTCTCCAATCCACTTAGTTTCTCCCATTCGGTGCCCGATCCCCCATCTAGGGGGGAAGCTAGGCCCACACAGTTCTTCCTGCTCTCCTCCTTCCTCCCACCATAGTTTTTCCCATCCAGTCCTAGCCTCCCCCATTCACTCTATCCAATTGTTCCTCTAGTTCCACCTTCTTCCATGCACTTGTCAGAACCCCCCTCCACGCCCACATGGTTCCTTCCATCCCTTTTTAGCCCACCCCCACCATCCATATGGTTCTTCCCCCACACATTACCCCAGGGTCCCTCTCATCCCTTTTTTGTCCCCACCCTCCGTCACCCACATGGTCCCTCCCATCCTGTTTTAGCCCCTCCACACATCTCCCATCCCTCCCCACATCACCCACGACCCCCTCCCATCCTGTTCTACACCTCCCACCCCCCAAATAGTTCCTCCTGTCTCCCCCCACTATCACCCACATGGTCCCTCCCATCCCATTCTAGCCCCCCCATCTCCTACAAGGTTCCTCCCAGCATGTCTCTGCGTGGTCCTCCCCACCTGTGAAGCCACCAATGGACCAGGCGTACAGGACGATGTCGTCAGGCTGGAAGCCAAGGCGGTGGATGGCAAATTGCACCACAGCGTCCATGGCATTGGCCTCAGCCTGGGGCAGCGGGATGCCCTGCGGGGCCAGGCCGGGGTCAGAGCCAGCACTTGGACACCTGGGTTCCTTCCCTGTGCCCATGGGCAGTGGGGATGGAAAGATGCTAGCTTCTCTTCCCACTGAACTAGGAGTGCGATCTGGTGGGTTAGAGCAGGGGAAGCCTGGCTGCTCTCAGTGTGGGGAGGGGCAGGGCAATGGGAGCCCAGACGCCTGGGTTGTCTGCCCTCTGCTGAGGAAGGCCGTTTTCTTTCCATGCCTCAGTTTCCCCATATAGAGTTGGAGGCTCTGAGGGTCTTGACTGGACCTCCAGGGCTTGTGAAGGGGCTGATCTGAATCCGAGTGGCCCATGCCCCCTCCCACTTCTGTAGTGGTATTTCCTGGGGTGCGTGGGGGGCGGATCTCACCGTGCTGCCTGCAAAACCAGGGTGGTTCCATCCGAGCACCGAGTAGCCAGCTGGGGAGGTGGGAAGAGAAGCCTGGATTAACCTAGGACCACATCATTTTGGATCCCCGCCTCCGCTTCACAAGAAAACTGAACCTCCCCAATGCCGCCCCTCCCCCCAGCCGCAGAAATAAAGTCGGCACAGGGCCAACCACTCCCACTTTCAATATAGCACAACCCCCCTGAAATGGATTTGTCCAGGAGATTCCCCCCATAAAGGAAAATGGAAAGGTCCAAAAGATCCCCCCCTCCGTTGGAAGGAAATGGATGAGGCCAAGAGATTCTGCCTCCCAATGGAGGGAAACAGAATCTCTTGGACTTATCTTTCCCCCCAATAAATGGAAATGGAGGAGTCCAAGCTATTTCCTGCCTCATTAAAGGGAAATGAATGAGTCCACGAGATTTTCCCCAGTTAAAGTGAAAGGATGAGTCCAAAGGATGTCTCCCCCCACTTAAAAGGGAAGTGGATGACTTCAAGAAGAAGATACCATTTTCCTTCACAGCAAAATAGTTCTGTCCATTAGGGCAAAATAGTCTCCCCATCCATGCTGATAGGTAGAGTTGCCCCACAAGGTGAGGTTATGTCTGCCCCTCATGGAGGAAAAGCTGTCTAACCCAAAACACCCTCCACAACAGAAAACAGAATGGATGGGTCCACTCCTAGCTGCATTCCTCTGCAGGGAAAATGGACTGGTTCAGAAAGGCCCCCTGAAGCAAAGGAATGGATGAACCCACACAGGGCAACTTTCCCCCTACAACAGAAGTGATCTGGTCCAAGATGATCCATGTCCAAGAGAAGTGGATTATTTCAAATGGGGAAAACGGGGGTTGGGAATGAACCATTCCTGGAAGCGGATCATACCATCCAGTGGGGTGGAGAGGCACCCCACTTCGTAGAATCCAGCATTGCCTTCGCAGCAGATCACCTGGGAAGGAGGGGATCAGTGTTATACCTGGTCGGACACCTCCCCAGAGCCAGCTGCAGCTCCTGTCCCCATTGTAACCAGCCCAATGTGCCCCAGAGCCAGCCACACGTTGACATTGTGTGAGGGACCCCATATCCCCAGGCAGGGGGTGACATGAGAGTGGCTGCCTTTAAGGAAGCTAGGCCCACACAGATATTCAGGTCCTCCCTGAGGTGGGAGATGCCCCTGGAGGGGATTCAAAGTCCTTCCCCCCAGCAGGGCCCAGGCAGTACAGGGGGCCGTTTGTATTCACAGTCTGCTCCCAGGACAGCTGGGTTCTCTGGGAAGGGCTAGCGGATTAGACCAAGGGGGCTGGGAGCCCGGATGGATACCTGGGTTTTCCCCCCACATTCCCCGGGCCTCACCAGCTTGGCGCCCTGGGGCTCTGAGGTCCCACGCCGGTCCATGAACATCGTGTCTATCTCGTTGCCATCGCAGGCCAGCAGCTTGGCCCTCTTCCCGCCGCACTGCCGGGAGGGGTGGGGGGGGCGGGGGGGTTAGCCCGGATGCCTGGGTCCGCTCCCAGGTCTGGGAGAGGAATGGGGGTAGCGAGTCAAAGCTGGGAGCCTGGACATCTGGCTTTTCTCCAGATCTGAGAGGGGGGTGAGTTTGGGTGGATGACAGCAGAGCGGGCTGGGAACCTAAATGCCTGGGTTCTCTGGGAGGGGGGGTGAGAACCAGGGGTCTGTGAACACGGTTGCAAGGGAGGACTGGGGGTGGAGGGGAGGGTAAATGGATTAGATCTTAGATCAGGGGTGTAGCTGGGAGCCTGGATTCTCTTCAGGGGGGGATTGGGATGTAGAGAGTTACAGCAGGGGGTGCTGGGAGCCTGGGTTCTTTTCTAGCTCTGACAGGGAAGTGGAGTCTGGGACAGGTAAAAGGTGGGGGGAACTGGGAGCCCCGACGGGGCATGGGGGGTTGGAAACCTGGCTTCAATTCCAGCCCTGGGAGGAAGGTGGGGACCGGCAGCTCGCACGCCTGGGTTCCTTTCCCCAGCTCCCTGCCCCCCAGACTCACCTCCTCAACGAGGCGGGCCTGGCCCTGGAGCAGCATGGGCATGAGGGCTTTCTGGAGCAGGTAGACTGAGCCAGGGTAGAGCATCCGGCGCCCGAATGTGTGAGCCACAATGTAGCTGGGGGGTGGGGCAGGGGGCAAAGACAAGGGTGTCGTGATGCTCCCCAGAGCCAGCTGCAGCTCCTGTCCCTGTTACACCCAGCCTGACATGCCCCAGAGCCAGCCACACCCCAGCACCAGGGTCCCAGACCCCTGTTGTCACACCCATGCCATATTTAAAAAGTTACTAGTTAGGTGATCTCACCCCCTGGCCAATAAGCAGTCATAATTACCCCAGTCAATCTCCGTGAACCCCACTTGCCAGCCTATGAGCTATTTAGATCCTCCCCAGCCAATCAGGTGCCAGAATTCTAGCGTTACTTCCTCTTCCATCCCCCCAGCCAGGCCAACCCCCAAGCTGGCCTATCTGCAGGCGCCAACCTTCCGATTCCTACCACCAATCAGCATCCTTTTCAGCTCTGCCTCCAGCCAATCAGGACTCTGAGCTGCAGCCCCTTCCCCAGCCAAACCCCAGCCAGAGATCCCTCCAGAACTTCTCAATGCCTACCAATCAGTATCTTGGGCCCAAGCCCTCAACCAACCAGGGGACAGGTCTCTGGACCTAGATTCCTAAGCCACACCCCACCAAGCCCTGCAGCCAATCAGGAGCTAGGGATCCCTCCTGCAATTCCCAATGCCTCCCTCCAATTAGCTGCTGGAAACACCACTCTGACCAATCAGAGGTCAAACATCTTGGAACAAAGATTCCAAGGACATGCCCCCCCAACTCACCCCAGCTGATCAGCAGCCAGGAAACCCTACCATGATTCCCAATGCAGCATCCTGCACCCACGCCCTTGGCCAATCAGGGGACAGGTCTCAGGACCAACATAGCAAAGCAATCAGCAGCTAGGGATCCCCACCCACACTCCCTGCAGCCTCCCAGGATGCTTTCCCACCCCTCACCCCTCCAAAGGGAAGCCTGCAGACCCCACCCCTTGGCCTGTTGCAGCCAATAGGGAGGCAGGGAGCTCAAACCCCTCCCCTGGGGGGAGGGTTATACCTGGCAATCTGGCAGGGCAGCTTCTTTACAGCATTGAGGAATCCGTTGGCCGTGCTGCGGTGCTTGGGGGGCGGCTGCAGCAAGGAGATCCCCCGCGAGTCTGACCTGGGGAGAGCCAGATGCCTGTGTTCTCAGCTCAGGAAGAAGACGGGGGCTGAGGGACTGGACGCTTGGGTTCTTTACGAGGGAAGTGGGGGCTGGGGGGCAAGAGCAGGCAGGGCTGGGAGCCTGGACACCTGGGTTCTCTCTCACTTCTGGGAACAAAGTCAGGGCTGGTGGGTCCGAGCATCAAGCCAGGACTCCTGGGTTCTCCCCTTGCTCTGGGAAGGGAGTGCCTGGACACATGGGTTCTCTGGGAGGGAGGGAGGGAGGGAGGTGAAAGCAGGGGATGCTGGGAGCCCAGATGCCTGGGTTCCCTGGAAGGGGAGGGCATTGGTGGGTAAAAGCAGGAGGGCTGGGAGCCCGGACGCCTGGGTTCCCTCCCCGCTCACCCACCGGCTGGAGACCTCATCCCAGCGGAAGTCCACGGGCCAGCTCCGGAAGTCAAAGTTGTAGCTGGCGAGTTTCTTCTGTGCACACAGGAAGGAGAATGGTTGGGGTTGGGCATGAGGGGCTGAGACCTCATGCCCCCCCCAAAACTACCCCCCCACCAGCCCCTCCTTGGGAGTGGGTGGGGATCCCTGCTTTGGCTCCACTCCCCTAGCCAACCCCCAACCCCCCCAGACCTGGGTCTGGTTTCTGCCCCTTTAAAAGCAGGGAAAGCTGGTAGCTGCAAGGCATGCTGGGAAAGAGTCCAAAGCACAAAAATGGTTGGGCTGCAAACCATCCTGGGAAACAAGGGGGGGGGGGGGAGTGGTGGGCAGCTGCAAGGCATGATGGGAAACTGAGGCAGGCTTGGCTGTTGTGGTACGGTGAGGAGGTTAGGGTGCAAGGCATGAGGGGAGAAGCGGCAGCTCCCATCATGCCTTGCGGCAAGGCCTGGCTGCCAGGGATGGTGGGGAAGGGGAAGCTGAAAGGCATAACGGGAAACAGCAGAAGGTCATGCAAGACCAGGAGGGGGTGGTGCAAGCTGTGAATGGCTTGGCAGGAGAGGGCGGGGCATGCAAGGCACTGTGGGAAGCAGCAGGGTGGATGGCATGCAGCCTAGAGGTGGAGCCAGAAGCCCGGTCACAGAGCCTCACCTTGATCTCAGGGGTGCCGATGCGGTGGCTGTCCTCCAGGATGGTGATAAACTGGATGTACTGGGGGTTCGTCCAGCGCCCAATCCCTGGGCGGGGAGGGGGTGCAGTTAGATAGGCTGAAGGGTTGTGGGAGAACCCCAAAGTCTGGGCTTCCACCCCACAGACCCTACCCCGCTCCTAGAGAACTCCAGCGTCTGGGCTTGCAGCCCTAGCCCCTAGCATACATCCCCCTCCCGAAGAACCCAGGAGTCTGGGCTGCCACCCCCACACCCCAGCCCACTCCTAGAGAATCCAGGCATCCGGGCTTCCAGCCCTAGCCCACCGGCATTCATCCCCCTCTCGGAAAACCCAAGCATCCGCGTCCCTAGCTCTCCCTGCTTCCACCCCGCAATCCCCACCCCCTCCTAGAGAACCCAGGGATCCGGGCTCCCAGTCCTAACCCCTCACCCCCCAACATCTTCCCAAAGAACCTGGGTGTCCGGGCTCCAAGCCCCACTCTTCTCCCTGAGCTGGGTAGAAGGGACCCCTGTCTCCCAGCCTGCCTCCCTTGCCTCCGGAGCTGGGAGAGAACCCAGGTGTCCAGGGGGCGGGGGTGTAGCCCTTTCTTACCCACAAGCCCCCACTCACCTCTGAGGCAGGCGACACCGGCCAGGAGGAAGAGCATGGTGGCAGCGTAGTGGGAGAAGGGCACCACTTTGGACATGGTCAGGTAGCCTGGGGGGGAGGGTGGGGGCGGGGGGAAGGGGCAGAGGAGAGGGCGTCATGGCCAGGCCCCCGACGTGCCCAGCTCTGGGATGAAACAACTTCCCTGATATGCCCTGGCCCCTTAAACAACCCCAACCAACCCCCCTGGCTCCCCCTACCTGCCCCTTCAACCTACCCCCCAACATGTTGGTGCCCCTTAGTCACCCCACCCCCTCATTTATCTGCTCCCCACCCCTCTACCTGTCCCCAGGTCCCAGGAGCCTGCTCTTCCTGACCTCCCCACTTGCCCCCCAAGCCTCCTACCCCCAACTGATGCCCTCTACATGGACCTTGCCTCCCCTAGATCCCTCCTGTGTCCCCTAAATGCCCCCTCAAGCTGTATCTTCCCCCCCCACCTGCCCCCACAATAGCCCCTACCTGCTCCCCTAGTACACCCCCACCAGCCCCTCCCCATACCCCATATATGCCCCCTGCCCTCCACAAGCCCCCTACCTGCCCCCGCAGTGCCTCCTACCTTTCCGGTACAGGTAGAAGAAGGCCAGCGGGGAGGTGTAGTAGGAGATAGACCAGAGCACCGAGGCCTGCAATGGGACCAGACATCAGAGTCAGTGCCGGACACCTGGGTTCTCTGCAATCCAGGGAAGGGGTGAGGGCTGGGAGTCCGGACACCTGGGTGCTCTGGGAGGCGAGTGGGAGCTGGGGGGTGAAAGCAGGGGGGGGATGGAAGCTTGGGTTTTCTAGGAGGTGAAGAGGGGCTGGGGGGCCAGCACGGGTGGGGGGGGGGCAGCGGCCCGGATGCCTGGGTTCTCAAGGAAGGAGGCAGGGGGTTGGGGCAAGGGCCCAGACACCTGGCTTTTCTGGGAGTGGAATGGGGGCCAGGGGCTGAGAGCCTGGACACCTGGGGTCCCTCTGCAGGGAAGGGAGTGAAGCCAAGCTAGCTCAGTGCACGGCCAGGACACCCGAGTTCTCTGCCCAGTTCGAGGAAGGAAACAGAGTCTGCTGGGTTACAGCAGTGGGCGCTGGGAGCCCAGACACCTGGGATCCTCTCCTGGGGGGTGAGGGCAGGAGGAGCTGAGAGCCCGGATGTCTGGGTTCCCTCCACGCTCTGAACAGGATTGGGTCTGGTGAGCCAGAGCAATCGAGGCTGGAAGCCTGGACGCCTTGGTCATCTGGAACAGGAGAGGGGCAGGGCGGGGAGCCCGGATGCCTGGGTTCTCTGGGAAGGAAAAAAGGCGTGGTGGATTCAGGCAGGACAGGGGAGCATGCTGGGAGCACGGACGCCAGGGGTGTCTTTCCGCTCTAGGGGACAGAACCGGGGGCCTCAGGGACTGGAGCAGAGATAAACATGTTTGTGCTGCCAGGACTGCTCCCCTGGGCAGGGCCCAAGAAGGGGAGGAGCCTGGACACCTGGGTTCCCTGGAAGGCTGGGGAGGGGGGGGATGGGGAGCCCACATGCCTGGGTTCCCAGCCTCCCCCAGAAGCAGAGGAGCTCACCAGGGCCAGGATGCTGTCCGAGTGCTTCTCCAGGCTCCGCGGCTGGTAGTACGAATCCTGCACGGAGAAAGTCTCCATCACCCCAAGACTTGGGAGGGGGTCAGTGCCACAGGTGGGGAGTGGGGCATGCTGGGAAATCAGCCAGAGGGGCACAGTAAAGCCCTTGGCTAACAGCGAGGGGGCAGTGCAGGGCATTATGGGATGCAGCAGCCGTTCTGGGGTGGCCAAAATGGAGTCACGCTAATGGTCACCTCATGGTCAGGGACATGGTGGCCATTGTGGCGATGCCATGGGGTCACATCAAAGGTCACCTCACCATCAGGGTCATGGTGGCCATTGCGGTGATGTCACATGGGGCGCATTGGCCATGGTCTCGCGTGCACAGCACCTGTATTGCCCCCTGCCAAGGCAGGATCACGACAGGTTACAGCGGAAGCCAGGCCAATCCAGCCCAACCAGGCGGGCACCACGGTGGCCAGGGCAATGTGGGCAAACTAGGAAACGCCACCACCGCCATCTTGGCCAGGACGCCCACCTTGGCTTGGCTGTTCTGGTCATGCCAGCTGAGCCCCATTGGGGAGGGTGGGGGCGGGGGGAGGCAATGTCTGCCATCTTGGCAACACCAGTCATGCTAACCCACCCCCTACTGTGGCAGACTGGTAGCAAACTTGAGAATCACACCACCACGGCACCTCCCCCTGGGTCGAGGCCCTGACTGCCATCTAGGAAGTCGTGCCAACATGACGTCCCCACTAATAGAGGGGCCCCGGCCGCCATCTTGGGGGTTACGCCAACCCGGCCTTGCCAGGCTGGCGTCATAGCACTAGGGAAGTAATACAGGCCAGAGGGGAGGACGGGAGATACCATATGAGGTCCTGGAAGGGAAACGTGTCCCCCTCTACCCACTGCTTCTACAATGGTCTCACCCAGAGGAGTATCAACAGCTTCCTGAGGGTGAGGCGTACCATGCAGGAAACAGGAGTGGGAGCACCCCTCTTTTCTACAATGGTTCGTCTCAGGGTAGTAGCAGCAACTTGATACAAGGACTGCAGGGCTGCACAGAACAGGGTGGGGAGATACTGTTAGGGGGAAATATATCCCCTCCCCCACCCCCATAGCCTGATCCACTGGGGGAGGGGGAAATACCATCCAGAAGAGCAATCATGCTCTCTGCCCCTCAAGTTCCTGCCCCCTCTTTCCTCACAAGGGTTTGTCCCCAGATAGCACTATCCTAGGGGACCTGGATAAGGAGAAGTGGAGAGGAAGAGGGGCATAATTGTCCCCTCAACTCCATAACCCCACTTTCTAAAATGGTCTCTTTCAAGAGGGGAGGGGTCACTTGGGGGGCTCATAGAAGAAGGAAGTAAGGGGTAACAGAGTCTCCCTTTCTTGTCCAACATGGTATCGCCTTAACGGGCATCTAGACGCGACGACTGGGAAGGTCCCATCACGGCCACGCAAAGACACATTCCGCCCCTCCCCCCCATCATGGTACCGGCCTAACGGACATCCAGACCCAGCGACTGGGAAGGTTCCACTAAGGAAAAAGGGGGCGTGCCCCTGAACGGCACCCCTCTCCAGGCAATGGTCTCGTCCGAACTCCCGTAGAGAGAGGCAGTCGGGAGATACCACTTCTCCCCCGCGGGGGGGAGGGTTAAAAACGGCACTCACCCAGGAAGACTCACGGGAGGCTGGGGACCCCTCGGCAGCCTCGTCCCCATCCTGGGGGAGCCGTGCGGGCCCCCGTTCCCTGTAGACCCGGTAGAGCCGCGGCCCCAGCACGCAGCTCAGCAGCTTCGCCATCTTGGGCCGGACCAAGCCGGGTCGGAGACCGAGCAAAAGCGCCACTTCCGGGTTCTCTACGGGGTACCGGAGGTAGCCAAACTTCCCTCAGGGGTTATGAAAACGCGTTTTCCCGGCGTCCTGGCTGCGGGCTTCTCTCTCCCCCTCCCACCTCCCTTGTTAAAGAGCCAGGCACCCATTTCTGCCCTTCTTCCATTGGAGTGAAAGAGTCGCCATCTTGGCCAACTGGGGGGTGGTTACACCACATGGGACACCAATTAGAGGCAACTGGGAGAAACTGGTGTGCACAGGACAGCCATGTTGGCCTGGTTCTAAGCTGCTCAGGGTTGGCAATACAGCAGCCATCTGGAGAGTCACGCCAAGGTGGGGTGGGATCTGTGGGGTCGCTGAACAAGGGTGGGGTGGTCAGGCCAACTGGGATACCACTGGAGGGCAACTGGGAGACACTGGTGGGCACAGGGCGGCCATGTCAGCCCTAGGGGACTCACACCAACTGGGCCACTCAGTGTTGGTGACACACCGGGCATCTTGGAGTCACATCAAGGGGGGATCTGAGGGGTCACTGTACAAAGGTCAGGCCACCTGGGACACCAGTGGGAGGCAACTGGGAGACACTAGTGGGCACAGGGCAGCCATGCTGGCCTGGCACTAGGGGTGCACACCAACTGGGCCACTTGGGGTTGGCGATACAGTGGCCATGCTGGCGTTAGGTCATGAATGGGCACCATTTCCGAGCCGCCATGCTGGAGGTAGGTCAAGATGGCGTCTGTGGGGCGTGGCAGCCATGTTGGTGCCACTATGTTGGAGTTAGGCCAAAATGGCATGTGTGGGACATGGCAGTCATATTGGTGTCGCCATTTTGGAACGGCATCAGCTAGGTGCCTCAAGCCTGGGGCGGCTGTTACTCAGCCGCCCCTGGGGTGGAGAGGCAGCATGCCAATTGTTTGGGCAATGCTAAGTGAAGGGGAACTCATAGGGGAGCGTCTGCTGGGATGCCTCTATGTGAAAAGAGCTCCTCCCTGCCTGAGTTGCGGCTGGCTTGGGGGAGTGTGGGGTGGCTTGGGCTGGGTATAACGGGCGAGGAGCTGCAACTGGCTCTGAGGGGGAGTAGGGGTGGATGTAATGGGGGTAAAGGCTGTGGCTGGCTCTGGGGTGGAGCAGGGCTGGGTATAACAAGGACAAGAGGTGCAGCTGGCTCTGGGGTGGAGCAGGAATGGGTGTAACGAGGACAAGAGCTGTGGCTGGCTCTGGGGGAACAGCTGCTTTGTGTCACTTCCTCCACACATCCATCCCTGTGGGATCCTGATAAGGTCCCTCATCCTTCTGCTGCGTCACTCCAGACATGGCTCCAGCCTGACCAGCTCCTGGCGCCCTCCCCTGGGTCACACCCTGCATCCCCGAGGAGATGCCGGCAATGGGGGCAGCCGTAGAGCCCTTCTGCCTCCTTCTCCTGCTGCTGAGACCCACCATGGAGGGAGGTAAAACCCTTCTGTCTGTTCCACCCCAGAATCAGCTGCACCTCCCTGTATAACCACGTTCCACCCCAGAATCAGCTGTGTCTGTGTTTCTCCCCCATTGTACCCCAGAATCAGCTGCATCTCACCCTAGAATCACTCACATGATCTATGTTCCACCTCAGAATCAGCTGCATGTCTGTTTGCAACCATGTTCCACCCGAGTCAGATGTGTCTCTGTGTATGACCACGTTCTACCCCAGAATCAGTCAATTTTGCTGTGTATAACCAAAGTTGCCCCCAGAATCAGCCACATCTCTGTGTACACTCAGCTGTTTCACCCCAGAATCAGCCACGTTTATCCCCTTTCACCCCAAAACCAGCCACATGCCTGTATATAACTGCTTCACCCCAGAATCAGCTGCATCTCTGTATATACTCAGATGTTCCACCCCAGAACCAGGCGCATTCCCAGTGCATAACCACATTCCACCCCCGAATCAGCTGTGTCTCTCCCTTTGCTCCCACCAGAGGTCTCCGTGGCTGTGGGGGCTTCGGTGGAGCTGCCCTGCCCTGTGCAGCGCCACCTGGGGGCCGGGGAACAGCTGTTGTGGCTGTATCGCAACAATAGCCTAGACCTAACCGTGGCTCAGCGACTCCCAGCTCCGGGGCTTGGAGGGGACCAGGACCGGCTCTCCCTGCTCCCCAGCCAGTCTCTGCTGCTGCGAGAGGTCCAGGTTGGGGATGCTGGAACGTACTGGTGCACGCTGGGGGGAACGACAGTAACCGGCTACGAGCTGCGCGTGGTGGCAGGTGGGTGAGCGTTGCAGCCCCAGGTGGGGCAGGGTGCCTGGGTTCCCCGGGAGGGGAGGGGAGGCAGGGGGTGGGTGGGTGCTGAGAGCCTGGTTCCCTTGGGGGTGAGAGAAGTGGAAGGTGGGAGCCCGGATGCCCAGGTCCTCCAGGAGGGCAGTGGGCCCGGGAGTCTGGACACCTGGGTTCCTCTATCCTGCTCTCCCGTCTTCTCCAGTACCGGGGTCTTCCCAGTGCCCCGAACCCCAGAGCCGGGATCCTGGGGTCTGTGACACCCTGTGGGCTCCACTGGCTGCCTGTGTTGCTGTGGAAACCCTCCTCCTCCTCGCCATGGGGGCAGCACTGTGGAGGCAGAGACACCAGGGCCGCAGGTGAGGGGCTGGCAGCCTGGGTTCCCTCGGTGAGAACAGGGGCCTTGGAGCCCCGATGCCTGGGAGGGGAGCGGGTGTCTGGACTCCTGGGTTCTGCGGGAGGCTGGTGGGGCCTGTGGTTGGAGCAGGGGGGCTGGCAGCCCGGATGCCTGGGTTCTGCACCCCTGCTCATTGCCTCTTCCCCTGCAGGGCGGCACCTCCAGCCCTCTTGTTTCAGGCCCCGCCAGGTGAGTGCTGCTCTGGTCCCAGTTCCCCTCCCTTAGTGGGTGAACTGGGGGCCCTCCATCCACCACATTGAGCTAACAAGCCCCCCCACTGTCTTGCAGGCCCCCTGGAATCTAAGGGTGAAGCCAGCCTCTACGAGAACATGGGGGCCTGATGGCCCCTCCCGGGGGCGGGGTTCCACCCACCTGGCCACACCCCCAGCACTAGCCCTGCCCCATCAGAAGCCACACCCCCATGCCCAGCTCCATCCCCTAAGCTCACCCCTGTGAAGGCCCTACCCTTAGCTCCATCCCTTCCCAGCCCTGCCCCTGCCTAAGCCCCACCCCCAGTTGCAGCCCCTCCCATCTCTGCCCCTTGCTCAGACTTTTCCTTCATTTGAAGGCCTGCCCCACCCCAAGCCCTACCCCTCAGAAATCCCACCCCAGAACCCTCCCCTACTAAGCCCCACCCCTTCCTGAAGCCCCCCGCCCCCCCACTCCTCATCCTCAGCCCCTCCACCCCAGTCCCTCTCAGCTGCCCCCTAGAGGACCCATCCAACCAGGCACAGTCCCACTGGGAAGGGCTGGGGCAAGGGACCCTGGTGTCTGGGTGCGCCCTGGGCAGGGTCTGGGGCAGGCGCTGCGAATAAAAGCAGCAACTGGGAACTGGTGGCTGCAGCTTTGTGTCAGGCCAACAGGCGCGCAACCCAGGCATCTGGGACACACATGAGCAGGGAACCCAGGCATCTGGGACAGCTCCCCCTTGCCCCTCCCCTCATATCCAGGCCTCAAACCACAGTATAATCAACACAGCCAGTGGTGATGTGCCTCCCCACGAGCGCCGGCTGGGGAGTGGAGTGCCGTTTCGCTCCCAGAAGCAGCCTTAGCCATTCCCAGAAGCTGACTAAGGCAGCACCAGTCGCCCATGAACACAGCACAGGCCTGCTGCATCACCCCAGGGCTGCGGGTTGGGAATGAGGGACACCAAGGCGTAGGGGGCTGAGGGTCGAGAGTGGGGTGCACCGGCAGGGCGGGGGCAGGGGCTGCGGGTCTGGAGTGAGGGGCACTGGGGGGGGGGGGGGGCGCATGGTGCTGTGGGTTGGGAATGAGGGACACTGGCAGGGCTGGGGGGAGCAGGGGCTGCAGGTCTGGAGTGAGGGGCACCGGCAGGGCTGGGGGAGCAGGGGCTGCCTGGGTGGGGCAGGAAGCCAAGCAACTCTGTCCAGATGCTGCAGTCTGGGGAGAGGAGAATGAATAAAGCTACAGAGGAAAGAGAGAACGATGGGATGGATGAAGGAAGGAATGGGTGAATAAAGCCATGGAGGAAAGCAGGAATGGCGAAAACCAGAGAACTCAGATGAAGGGAAGAAAGAACAAAGGACAAAACTAACAGACAAAGCCACAAAAGAAAAGAGGAACAAAGAAGCAGCAGAGCAGATGACTGAATGAAGGGGAGAATGAATGAGTGAAGGAATGAATGAGTGGGGGGAGACAATGGATGAAGGGACAAGTCAATGAATAAACTCACAGAGGAAAGAAGTAATGAAGAAGGCTGAATGGATGAAAGAACAAATGGATGAAAACAGCTGTGGAGGAAGGGAAAGAAACCAGAGTGAACAATGACGGGAAGAAAGCCTGAAAGAAGGAATACATGAACGAACAAAGCCACAGAAGAAAGAATGAATGAACAAAACCCAGAACAAACATGAGAATGAAGCAGAGAATGGGTGAAGGAATAAATGAGTGCATAAATGCATGGAGGAAGAAAAGGAAAGAAAAAAGCAGAGCGAATGGCTAAAGGAAGGAAGGACCAAGTGAATGAGCAAAGCCACAGAAGAAAAGGAACGAAGGTGAGAATGAATGGATGAACAAATGAACACACAGGAATGAACAAATGAAAAAAGTCAGAGTGATTGAGTGTATGAATGGAGGAAAAAAGAACAAAGGAAGGAACAAATGAATGACTGAACAAATGAGTGAACAAAAAACCAGAGCGAGTGAATGACAGAAAGAAAGTGAGGAAAGAATGAAGGAAGGAAGGAACAAATGAATGTACAAACCCATAGAGGACAGGATAAAAAAGAACAAAGGAATAAGTGAATGAATAAAACAAAAGAAAAAAAGGAGAAAAGAAGGAATGAAGAAAAACTAGAATTATAAAGTGATCAAAAGAAAGAAAGAAAAAAACAAAGGGAAGGAACAAATGACAGGAACAAAGAATGAACGAAACCCAGAGCAAACACGTCAATGAAAGAAAGGACAAAGACCAAGTGAGATCAAGAAGGCATGAACCAAAAAAAAAAAGTGAACAAATGAGTGGGGGAATGAAAGAATAAACCAAAAGATGTGAACAGGTGAGGGGAAGAACCAAGGTGTAAAAGAAGAGGGGGAGGAAAAGTAAGAAGGAACAGACAAAGGGTGAATGAAGACAGAAGGAATCAAAACAACCATGGAACAAGAGTGAGAAAGGAAGGAAGGGGAAGAAGCCAACAGAGAAGAGGAGGAGAGAGGAAGACAAGGAAGAATCCAAGCTCCAAATGACCAGGAAGTGAGGGGGCTTGTCAAGTCATTTCCTGCCAACAGATGCCTCTCCCTCTCTAGACCCCGTCCCCCTTGGCCCCGTGTTCTTATGGCCCCTGGCGCCTGAGAAAGGTTGGAAAAACCACACCGGGATCTGTTTTTTTGATCACCCCTTTAAGGCCCAAAGTGGGCGGAGCTATTTAAAGGCAACCTCAGGCTGAATTTTTTGCCCTCCTGCAAACATATAAAAATGTAAAACTCTTTCCACTCCCTCCTTCTCCACCCCAACCTGTTTCTTCCCATGACTGGGGTGGGGGCAGGGCTAGAAGCCCCTGGCCAGCCACACCCCCAGAGCAACTAGCCCCGTGGCCAATGGGAGGTGGGGCCCAGCACCGGCCCGGGAGTTGCAGAAGTCGGTACGGCAGCACTCGTAGCTGGTGACATAGGAGATGCCCAGGTAGGTGGTGGTGTCATTGCTGTGGCACTTGGAGAGAGGGACGCAGTTCTTCCTCTTGATTAACTTTTTGCCAGCTGTGGGATGGACAGAGAGGTGGACCAATGGGAGGGGACCCAGCTGAATTAGCTCTGTCCCCTTCTCTAGAGCCACTGGGATCCCATTCCCCTGCCCAATCCACTACTCTGCTTTCTGCTCCCTGGCCTATACTCCCAGATCCATCCACTGTTCTGCTTTCTGCTCTCTGCCTTGTGCTCTGTGCCCCATTGGTTGCTCTGCTCTCTACTTCCTGCCCTGTCACCCCTGCCCCATTGCCTACTCTGCTGTCTCCCTGCCCCATCCAAATGGCCTGTCTTCTGCTCTGTTTTCTGCTCCCAGCCCCATCAGCTGTTGCTTTTTGCTCCCTGCCCTGTACCTCCTGCCCCATCCACTGCTTTGTTTTCTGCTCCCTGCCTCATCTACTGTTCTAGTCTCTTCCCCCTGCCAGATCTGCTACTCTGCTATCTGCCCTTACCATATCCACTGCTCTGTTCACCATACTCTGCCCAATCTGCTGCTCTGCTCTCTGCTCCCTGCTCTGTCCTTCATGCTCTGTCTTCTGCTCCCTGCCCCATCTTCCCTGCCTGCTCTACTATTCCAGTCTCTGTTCCTTGTCAAGTCCACTGCTCTGTTCTCTGTTCCCCGCCCTGTATCCTCTCCCTGATCTGCTGCTCGGCTCTCTGCTCCCTGCCAGATCTGCTGCTCTACTCCCTGCTCCATCTCCTGCTCTGCTTTCTGCTCCCTGCCCAGATGGGCCCCAACCCCTGGGCCCGAGGGACTCACCGGCATGCCCACGGATGATGGCACAGGCCTGCTCAGCCTCACAGGTTACAGGGCTCGTGTGACACGGCAGGTCGAAGACTGTGAAGCTGCACTTGAGGCACTGCAGGGCCAGGCCTGGGGGACATGGGGGTGGGGGTGAGGGCCAGGTGGGGGGGGTGGATACACACACACACACACACACCCACCCCACTCAGGTGTTTGGGCTCAAAGCCACATGAGGCCTTTCAACTCCTAAGGAACCCAGGTGTCCAAGACATTGACATGGGCACACACACCCCAGCATGGGACCCAGGTATCTGGGATGTGCATGCACGCGCGCGCGCACACACACACACACGGCATCTGGACAGGGTCATACACAGACAACCCAGGCACCCCCGCCCTCCCTCCCACACAGAACCTAGGTGTCTGACACCCCCCCTCCCCTGCAAGCATCTGGGGGACACACACACTGTTGTTTTCAAGCCCTGCGGCAGCCTCAGCCCTGCCTGGAAAATGCAGGGTCTGGCCAAACCACAGACTGGGAACAGAGACAGTGTGTGCACGCATATGTTTGTGTGTGTGTGCATGCATATATGTGTGCATGCATGTGTCCTGGATGCCTGGACACACACACACGCACACAACCCACACACACACACACATACAGAGCCCAGGTGTCCAGGACACACACACAAAACTAAAGCAACAAGGACACATGCGTATGCATGCACGCACACACCCCCAAGGGGTCTGGGACACACAGACACACAGAGAACCCAGGGGTCTCACACATACACACACAACCCAGGCATCCAGGGCACACGCACACATGCACACATACAGCCCACACATCCAGGACACCCCCCCCCGCCCCCCGCCCCAGGAGTCCAGGATACAGACACAAAACTGAGGTGCCAAGGACACTTGCACACAAACACAGACACAGAACCCAGGCATCCAGGACACACACACACCCCCTTCCTCTGGAAAAAACCTACGCCAGGGCACAGCCAATCTCAGGACAAGGGGTGGGTCCTGGGATGGGCAGGGTGGAACCCAGGCATCTGGGTCCCCCTCCCCTGCCCCTTGCAGATCCCACTGCCCCCCACCCCAGGGTCTGGGTCCCCCCTCCCTGCTGTGACTCCCCAGACCTCCCCCCCACCCAGACCCAGGGTCTGGGCACTCACCCAGCCCCAGGCAGCCAAGCACCAGCAGCGCTCCCAGCAGCAGCCGGCCCATGGTGGCACTGGAAGCACTGGGAGCACTGCGGTGGGTGGGGCTGGGCCCCTTGATATCCTGTGGGGGGCAGGGCTAGGCTGGGAGAGGGGCCACACCCCCTCACATACAAGCCCCCCCATTACACAACCACATAGGGTAACACAACATTGACCCGCAGCCTGATATAAGACACAAGAGGGAACCCAGGCAGCCCCTCCCCACACACACACATCCCAGTCACACAGACTATAACACAATCCCCCCATAACAGTCCCCACAACCACTCACACCATAACCATGTACACAACCACACCCAGCTCCCCCAAACACACACACACACACACACACACCACATGCACAACATGGCACCTCCCTAACACACACACACAACTACATAACACAACACAGGACGGCCCCTCACACAGCCATACCACACACAACACAACCACACACACGACACCCCTGATTACACAGCACAATGACACACACGTACACAACACATGCCCCTTCACACTGCCACACATGTCCCCCCATACCAACCTCCCACAGACACACAGAACACAACTCCCAAAACACACACACCACCGTGCCACACAACTACACAACTGATGACTTCTCGCACAGCCACACCCATACCCCCTTAACACCCCTGGCAAGTACACACTACACAACAATGCACACACTACACAACATATCAGTACCCCCACAGCTCACCACACTCATACACCCCCCCAGCAAACGTCCTATAACACACACACACACACCCCACAGCCATGCATACAACATAGCCCCCACACACTACAACCGCACACACAAGTACACACCATAACCCTATATGCACATGCGTGCAGCCACACGCATATGCCCACATACACAACCTGAAACCTCAGTAACAACTACACAACACAACCCCTGCACACCACTACACCCATACATACATACCCCATAACATAAAAGCACACCCTAACACACACACAATATGTAACACAACGATACACAAAACTACATAACCCAAATTATGTACACATGTATGCAACCACACCAACACACACACAACCCACAACCACACTGGCAACTACACAACACAACAACCTTCACGCACTGCTACACCCATGCATATGCATATCCATAGCATAAAACACACTCTAACACACACACAACACAACCACACACACAACCGTGCAAAACAACCCATGTGCACACACAACTGGCCACACCCATGCACACATACTACCTAAAACCACATTCACAGCTACACACCATGACCAAACAGCCCTCACACACCACTATACCCCTACATACACATAGCCCAGGACACAAAACACCCTGAACCACAAGCACAACTTAACCTTCACCACAGCCCATAACACAACCACACATACAACTACACAATATAACCTCCTGTGCACATATACCCTGCCACATCCATGTGCACGTAGACACATCACAACCATGCACACACAACTACACAATGCGATGTAACTCCACATGGGCATGCAGACCGCCACACCTGCCCAGGGGGCATCACAGCCACCTACACAGGACCCAGGCATTTCACACACACACACACACACACACACACACACACACACACATGCTAGGAGTCCGAGGACCACCCTGCTAGGTCTCTCTCTCACTACACACTACTCAAACCACACAACCACATCCACACCCACTGCTAAAACAACCCCCTGCCTGCATGTGCACACACACAACTGCAACATAACCAGACACCCATCCACATCTGCTCCCCCCCAGGCAGACCTCTGGAGAAAACACAGCTCCAGAACACAACTGGTCCCAGGACAAGAAGCGGGTCCTCCAGCTGGGCGGGGAGGAACCCAGGGTCATGGTCCTCCTCCCCTGCTCCCCCCTAGATCCCCCCCTGAGCCCAGGGTCCAGGCACTCACCCAGCCCCAGGCAGCTAAGCATCAGCACCACAGCTAGCAGCAGCCGGCTCATGGTGGCACTGGGAGCACTGGGGCGGGTGGGGCTGGGGCCCCTGATGTCTTGCAGGGGGCGGGGCCAGGCCCAGGGAGGGGCTGGACACACCCACTACACAATCATACAGGGTAACACAACATCAGCCCCCAGGCAGATAGTAGGAGGCACCTCAAGAAGACATACAGAGGGAAACGTCCCCCCACATCCCTCTCACCCCTGCCCCCAGGTCCCTCTCACACCCACACCCACACACACTTCAGGAGTCTGGGGACCACCCCCCCAGGTGACACACACACACATACACACTGTCATGGAAAACACGCAGCAAACTTTTGGGTCAGGTCAGCAGAAGATTTATTTGGCTAGAGCTACAGCTGTAGGAGGGGCCCAAAGTGACATGGATTCACCATGCACTTGGAGGGGGCTCCCTTCCTAAACGTTAAAGCAAAAGGCTTATATACCTTTTAACAGCCACCTACAATTCACGTGAACGTATAGTGATTTTTTTTAGAAACCTAGCTGCGGTAACAGTTACAAAAACATTATTTTCATTTCTTTATTACAAAACACTCCTTTCTTGCTGTCTCAGTAACCGCTGATTACCACAAAGCCAGACATTCTTCCTCTTTTCCTAGCCCACACTTTTACACAATGCCTTTTTTATCTTTACAACCTTTTTTTAATCAAAGTTTAAGGCCTTTGATTTTTTTATACCTCAACACACATTACACAACATAATTGCACACCACACACCTGCATGCACACTGCACACATTGGGGCTCACACAACCCCCCCCCCCCCAACTACACAACATGACCCTATGTGGCTCCATGCTGTCAAACATGCTGTCAAACACATTCAAACCCACAACCACCCTCACCTCTGCTGCCTCAACCCCCTCAACCAGCCTCGCATCCGCTGCCACAACCCCCTGCCCACATGTGCACACACACAACTATGCAACATAAGCAGACACCCATACAATACACATCTGCCACCACATGCACACACACAACCCAGGCATCCAGGACCCCCCCACACACACACATGCACACATTAAACACTCCCCCTTCCCCCACCCCAGACAGGCACTAACCACACATCCGAATAAACTGGTGACACAACCAGCGCTGGGCTGGAAATAGCCTTGTCTTAACAAACTCCCACACGCAGGGGGCATTGGGGTGGGGGATGGATGGGAACAGAGCAGTATCTGGGGGAACGTTTGTTCACGAAAGCGCCCCAAGAGATGACGAGGTCGAATGGTCACAAACTACTACAAGACCATTTCAGGCTGGACATAAGGAAGAATTTCTTTACTGTCCAAGCCCCCAAGGTCTGGAACAGCCTGCCGCCGGAGGTGGTTCAAGCGCCTTCATTGAACACCTTCAAGATGAAACTGGATGCTCATCTTGCTGGGATCCTATGACCCCAGCTGACGTCCTGCCCTTTGGGCGGGGGGCTGGACTCGATGATCTTCCGAGGTCCCTTCCAGCCCTAATGTCTATGAAATCTATGAAATCTATGAGAGCAGGACACACACAAACCTGGTCATCAGGCAGTACATACACAGCATGAAGGGGTACACCCCCCCCCACCCCGGGCACACATAGAACACAGGCGTCCAGGACACACACACACACACACACACACATAGCTAACACAACCAAGGTATCGAGAACAGATACACAGACGCAGACAGACAGACATGCACACACACACACACACAATTCAGGCATCTGGGCTCTTACCCCCACCTCGTACCCCCCCCAGCATGCCCCCCTCCCAGAGAACCCAGGTGGGGGCTCCCAGCCCCCACAACACCAATGAGAACATGAGGTCAGGGGGTTATCATTTATTGGGGGGTGAATATGCACAGGGCTCTGCATGGACCCCCTGCACCTCCCCCCCCAGGCTCCCAGGGACCCAGGCATCTTGGAGGGGCTAGAGTCTGGAGGTGCTGGTGCCCCTATAGGAGCAAGGCTGGGGCAGGGGTGGAGCCTGGATGCCTGGGTTCTCCCCCACCTTGTGGGGTTTAACATGGCTGGGACTGTGGTGAGTCACAGGAAGGCCATGATGTCAGTGGTGGGCGGAGCTGGCCTCCTGTGAGGTCACAGCCAGGTGACATCATCATGGGTAGCCACCATGGGGTCAGTGAGGTCACTCACCATGGCCACACTGGGAGGTGGTCATTGGTCATGTGATGGTATGTCAGAGGTCATGTGGCGTCAGCACCATGTGTATGTTGGGGGGTGTGATCAGAGCTATGAGATCATAGGGGAGATGAAGTCAAAGGTGGTCACTGTGGTGACACCATGGAGGTTGGTGGTTATGAAGTCACCATGGTAACGTGAGGGGCTGTCACAAGACACTGTCACCATGGCCTCTGGCAGATGAAGTCATCACCAGGGGCCTGTCACTGAGGTCAAAGGTTGCTTGCACACATGGGTCAAGTGAGGTAATCACATCCATGAGGTCAGTGAGGTCATTCCGTGATCACTATGGCAACACCATTGGTTAGCTGGCTATGGCAACATGAAGGCGGTCATGGGCCATGACCATGGCTGTGGAGGGTCACAATCATGAGCATGGTGACATCACAGAGGTCACGTGATGTTGCCATGGCTACCCGGACGAGGTTATAGGTTGTGACCATGGCAACAACACAGAGGTCACAGGTAACTATGGTGACACTCTAGTGGCCATGTGACATCACGGGCATGGCAAGATTACTGACATCAAAGGTCGTAGGCAGGGCCACACCACAGCGACCATGTGACATCACAGCCATGGCAACTTCATGGAGGTCAAAGGTCATAGGCAGGGTAATACTGCAGCGGCCATGTGACACTGCTGCCATGTCAATCTGCACGAGGCCATGGGCCACAACCACAGCAACCCCCTGGAGGTCAAAGGTCACAGGCATGGTCATACTACAGCGGCCATGTGACCTCACCACCATGGCAACCAGGTAGACATCAAAGGTCATAGTCAGGGGGACACTGCAGCAGCTATGCGAGGTCACAGCCCATCACCATGGAGATGCCACGACATCCCCCCACCCCCAATCAGGACTGTCCACTGTGACCCGCTCCGGGGCCCTGCCCTCCCCAGAGCCAGGAGGAGGCAGGGCCTGTGTCCAGTGCGGGGCAGAGGGCACGGGGTCAGAGGGCACGGGGCAGCCAAGCACCCAGGGCAGCGGCCAGGCCCAGCAGGGTGGGGATTGCTGGGGGGAGCTGGGCCGGGGGGGCCGCATTGCACAGGTCAGAGCTGCAGCAGGTGGAGGTGATGCGGTAGGAGCCCAGGTATCCGGGCAGGTACTCCCGGCCCCCGCAGTTCCATGCTGCCGCGCAGCCCCGGCTCCAGATGGGGTCGTGGACCTTGTGATCTGCAAGACAGAGCGAGAGTGAGAGGCACCGGGGGGGGCTGCGGGGGGCAGGGGAATGCAGGCCGGGAGTGGGGCGCACCGGGTGCCCATACCTGCCAGTCCTTTCCAGATGGCGCACTTGTCTCCCTCTTTGCACGTCACCACCTTGACCTCACACAGCTTCTCAAAGCCGCATTCGTAGCACCTCAGCCGGTGATTTTGGGATTCCCCTGGAGAGAGATATGGGGTTAACGAATGGGGGCAGGGGGCTGCGGGTCAGGAGTGAGGGGCACCCGCAGGACCAGGTGTGGGGGCTGCACATCTTTCCAATCTCTCCAACATCTTAATCCATGAATCTCCAATTAAATCCAGGCAGAAATTTCCTATCCACCCCTATTTTTTTGCCCCAGAAAACATATGGATTCTACCAACAAAGAGTCCCTCCCTGGGGAATTTCTTCCTATGGTTGAATCAAAGACAAAAAAACCCACTTTTTCAATGAAGAATTGCCCAGAAATATCCTTTGCACACTTGAACCAATCAGAGCCCTTATATTTCTCCTTTATGAGCACGAATTTGCCACTGGGCCCCCAAAACAGCCGGAAAAAGCCCTTCATTGGGCTTTTTTCTAATAATACCATATTTATCTGTGTATTATGCACCCATAAAAAGACACCCTGGGGAAGGCAATTTGAAGATGACAGGAGGTCCCCCCCCCCCCCCTTTAATCAAGATAGTTAGAATCAGACCCATTTTTAATGACTAATTTTGGAATAAGAAAAACAATTGCTGTGTGGTACGTAGTTAATTATGGTATTTCATTTAATCCTTTCTTTTTCCACCTGAGCACACCTTGCAACTGGAAGCTTGGCTGAGTCTCTCCCCGCCCCTGGAGTCGAGGGGGGGGGGGGGGTTCCTATATTACTGTACATTCTCACATATCGTTTGTCCTCAAATAAGACCCACTCTTTTGTTTTGGGGGTGAAGAAAAAGAATACCATGTCTTGTATACCAGACACCCTCATCTAAGACCTACATATTATTCTGGGGAAGATACAATGAAGGAAAAATAAATAAATGTATCATTCCATACAGCAGTGTAAATCTCCAGCTCATGCACTCAGCCTGTTCGAACCATTTGCACGGCTGACATATTAGCAGCTCAGCCAAAAGCTGCAACCCTAGCTGCTGCAGGAGACTGGATTCTGCGGTTTTGGAATGAGCTAAAAACAGGTTGTGAAATAGGAAGAGAGAGACTAGGAGTAGCCAATAAATGGCACAAATTCCCAAAGAGAGGTTAGCTTACTTAGTGGAACATCCAGCTTATTATAAAAGGAGAAAGTCTCATTAGCGGCTGTAGATTAGCAGGTGGAGTCTAACAAGCAGTGATGTTGGTTTGGTCTGAATTGAAACTTTCCCTACTATAATGGAGCTTTCCCACTTAAAAACACATCCCCCCATTTTTTCTGGGGGGCAGGGGCACACAAAGGGGTGCATATGGTAGGCTGAGAAATATGGTAGACTTCTACAGCCTCTGGAAAAGAAGAGAAACATTGCCAATGGAATGGAAAAAAACAAATAATTTGGGTTATATCATACTCACAAATCCTTGTTTTTCTTGTTTGGCTGGAAAAACTGAGACTCGTTTTGCCAAAGGAGGCCAGAAATCAAGCCTCCACCCAGCCCTTCTTCTGTTTAGTCAGTGGAAAAACAAAAAAGGTGGGGGGGGGGGGGGAAGGAAGAGGGGAGGAACATTCCTCAAACTGCCTCTTAGGATAGGAGAAAAAAGAAAACAAGGAGGATGAAAGGGCAAAGGAAACAGCTAATCCTATGGATGTGTTTGAAACATGGTTAGCTGGGAACGTTAATCTAAGGAATACTGAAAGCCAGACATCGCTAGCTGGACACACTAATACAGAATATTGAACAACTAAATGAGCTAATCATAAGGCCACATTACAAGACATCCTTAGCTTAGCTGTTAATTAATCAGGAATGCTGAAAGATAAAATCAAGATCTAGTTGTCTGGATTTGTTAGAAGATCTCGTTAGCTGGTCATTGTTAATTAATAATGAATACTGAGAAAGAAAAGAAATACTGAATCATATGGCTAGCTGGACACATTAACTAATAAAAAATATTGAAAGACTAGATAAGCTAATCATCATATGGACATATTTCAAGACATCGTTAGCTGGTGGCAATTAATAAGATCTATTGAAAGACAAAAGAAATACCCAGTCAATTAATAAGGATTGCAGAAACACAAGAAATAACCAATCATGTGGCCATATTATAAAACATCCTTAGCTTTAAATAACAATTAAAGTTGCATAGTTGAAAGGGAGGAAATAAGTAGTATGAGACCTAAGTGGAAAGTGCCAATTTTTAAGGCCAACTGAAAGACAATTGAAGGACAAGGAAATACACAACTATGTGGCTGCATTCCAAGCCATTGCTAGCAGAAAATAACAATTTAAAGCAAAGTTTGAAAAACAAGATTATAGCTCATCATGTGGACGTGCTATGAGACCTCGTTAGCTGGCAATACCCATTAATAACCCAAGTTCCTTCCCAAATCTAACCATGAAAAGGAGTGAGATCAAAAAGACCATGCTAGTCAGGGAAGCCTGGAGGAAATCTGTAGTGACCACAGAAGAAGAGAGGCCAGACGACTAGTTCAGGTCAATGTTGACCAACAGAAGCAAAGGGTCTTGTGAACATGACCTGATGGACCTTTCCCAGCTTGGACATCCCAAGGAAAAGAGACCACCATTTTCGACCTGGAGGGATGTGGGCAGTGGGGTCCCCCATGGCTCGGTCCTCGGGCCCGCACTGTTCAACATCTTCATCAGTGACTTTGACGAGGGGGTAAAAAGCACCCTATTCAAATTTGCTGATGACACTAAGATGTGGGGGGATGTGGGCATACTAGAAGGGAGGAATAGGCTGCAATTGGACCTAGAGAGGTTACAGGGGTGGGCAGATGAGAACAGGATGGGTTTCAACACTGACAAGTGCAAGGTGCTGCACCTAGGGGGGAAGAACCAGCAGCAGACCTACAGGCTGGGGAACTCCCTTCTCGTCAGCGCAGAGCCAGAAAAGGATCTGGGAGTCATTACTGATGCCAAAATGAACATGAGCCGGCAGTGTGGGGACGCGGTCAGGAAGGCAAACCATACCTTGTCATGCATCTACAGATGCATCTCGAGCAGGTCCAAGGAGGTGATCCTCCCCCTCTATGAGACACTGGCCAGGCCCCAGTTGGCGTACTGTGTCCAGTCCTGGGTGCCGCACTTCAGGAGGGATGTGGACAGCATTGAGAGGGTTCAGAGGAGGCCACCTGCATGATGACAGGGCAGCAGGGCAGGCCCTACGAGTAAAGGTTAAGGGACCTGAACCTGTTCAGCCTCCACAAGAGAAGGCTGAGGGGGATCTAGTGGCCTGTTACAAACTAGTCAGGGGGGACCAGCAGGCATTGGGGGAGTCCCTGTTCCCTCGAGCACTACCGGGAGTGACTAGAAATAACGGTCACAAGCTGGCAGAGGGTAGATTCAGACTAGATATCAGGAGGTATTTCACTGTCAGGGCAGCTAGGATCTGGAACCAACTTCCAAGAGAAGTGGTGCTGGCTCCTACCCCGGGGGTCTTCAAGAGGAGGCTGGATGAACATCTTGCCGGGGTTGTTTGACCCCAGTGCTCTTTCCTGCCACGGCAGGGGGTTGGACTTGGTGATCTGTCAAGATCCCTTCTGACTCGACCAACTGTGAAACTATGAAGGACATCCCGTTCCCATCATCTCAGTGACTGTATGGCTAAACCATGGTGCCTTCCTTCTGTGAAGGTCTCTCCTCTGTCCATGCAAACAGCGATTGGCCCACCTGGCTCTCAGGGGTCCAATCTCCTGCTCTGGGTGGAGACATCCTGATCTGACCTTCGAGAGTTGGTTAGAAAATGATGCACCTGTGATCTTTTCCGATGGGGGTGGATGGAAAGTCAAGTGGAAGGCACTGAACACAACTCAACCCAACCCAACCCAGTGGGTCTTTGGGCTTTAAGGACTGGGGGAGAGGTCCTGAGAGGGATGAAGCAGGGTCCGGGGGCCTTGTCTTGTGTTTTGGGGCCAAGGCTTGACCCTATTGACCAAACTCCATAGGGGTCTTGTGTCTCACTAGGAGGGGAGGTCAAAATGGCTGGATGTGACGGTGGCCACCATACATAACTCATATACACAGACCCTGAGGTTAATGGGAATGACTTATGACCTCCCAGGGGGGTCATGGTTAAAGGCACAGCAGCTCCAGGTCCGGAAATGGTGCCCCGCACTCCCAACCCCAGCCCACATCATTGTTGGTGCCCCTCACTCCTGACCTGCAGCCCCCTGCCCACTCTGGCACTGCTGATGCCCCTCACTCTTGCCTGCAGCCCCCTTCCCCACAAAGCCCTGCTGGTGCCCCTCACTCCCAAACCATAGCCCCCTGCTCCCCCAGCCTTGCCAGTGCCCCTCACTCCTGACCTGAGCCCCCTGAGCCCCCACTCTACTAGTGCTCCTTACTCCCACCCCACAGCCTCCTGCCCCCCCCACCAGTGCCCCTCATTCCTGACCTGCAGCCTTCTGCCCCATCAGCCCTGTTGGTGCCCCTCACTCCAGACCCATAGCCCCCTGCCCACCCAGCTTTAATGGTGCTTCTCAGTCCCAAGCTGCAGCTCTCAGCCCTACCAGAGGGAGATGTTATGAGTCTTTCCCGGTTTCAGTTCAGCTCCAGGGCTCATAGGGGGCCTGAGGCACCACAGGGCTGGATGGGGAACAGCTAATCCACGTGGGGCAGGAACATCAGATCAGGCTGGGGGCAGGGGGCGGGGAGTGGCTCCTCTATGGGCTGGAGCTACTATGAGTTGCCTTGTTCTTTGGAACCCAGGGGTCTGGGCTCCCAGCCCCCCCTGCACTGATCCAAAAGTCCCTCCTCCTCTCCCAGGGCATGGAGAGAACCCAGGTGTGTGGGCTCCCAGACCAACCCTACTCAAACCAGCAGAGCTAGTGAGCATGGGGGCATCCAGGGCTCGGGGAGCAGGGGGCTGTGGGTTGGGAGTGAGGGGCATCAGCTGAGTTGGGGGGATCAGGGGAGCTGCAGGGTAGGAGTGAGGGGCACCGGTAAGGCAGGAGTGGGGAGGGGGGGGGGGTGATCTCTTACCTGGGTGGCACAGACACCCCAGAAACAGAAGCAGGGCTGAGACCTTCATGGCAATGCTGGGGCAGGTCCAGAAGCCTCCAGGACCTTTATAGCCTGTGGCAGGTGGAGACAGGAAGACTGGGACAGGTGAGGTGAGGGATTGGGTGTTCCAGCCATGCCCCAAGGCCCCGGTGTGGGGGTGGGGACAGGGCACAGCCCAAGTTCCCCCCCCACCTCCCCGTCCTGCCAGTGCCTCTTGCTCCCAGCCTGCAGCCCCTGGACCCCGCAATCCCTGATGGTGCCCCTCACTCCTGACCCACAGATCCTGCCCACCCCCCAGCCCAGCCTTGCCAGTGACAGGCTGTCAGTTCTTCACCCGTCAACTGGACAAGTCCCAGCCTGTAATTTTCATTCCTCATTATTGTTATCATCAGACCAACCTTCTGTTAATTATAGCTCACATCTGAGCTCCTGCGTGTTCAGGGCGCCGGGGAATTTTGGGTTACAGCGGAGTTGGGCGGGGGGGGGGTGGGCGTGGGAGGGCTGTGAGCTCGGACACCTGGGTTCTCTCCCACCTTCATCACAGCTTTGGTGCCAGGGAAGAAGAGCCCTAGCCCTGTTGGTGCCCACCCGGTACCCCTCACTCCCAACCTGCTGCCCCCAGTGCCCCTCACTCCTGACCCATCTCTTGTCCAGCGGAACCCGGTGTCTGGGCTCATCATGGTCCTTCAGTTTAGCTGCATCTGTGGGCCATCATGGTGGAACCTCCCCATGCTTGTCCATGGGCAATGCAGCATTAGGGTGGCCAAGAATTCCTTATGTGCTGGTTGGTGGAGAAGATATCGCATGACCTTATCTTCCAGCTGGCCCTCTGATACCCATGAATGACCTCCATGACCTTGCAACTGCCAGAGAAGGTGAAAGGAATGTCACCATGAAGATGAAGTGGCTGTTTTGGGGGAAAGCATGGAGGTACTTCCAAGGCACTGGATGATCCACCAATGTCATCAACCCAGTTGCCTTGGTTTTGACTTCTAGGATGTCCCATGGGACATGGTGGGGGTAGACCTATTACTTCCCCAGAGCCCGGGACCATCTGTGGAGAACAGGCCCAACTCAACCAGGGGAAATATCCTAGAGGTGGGAGCTGTAGGTAGGCATGGATGCTTAGGGTTAGGCTGAGAGATTTGTCCCCTTGGCTCCTGGTGCCATGATGGAAGGGGAGGGGGTGGATGGATGGACTCGCTGAGGGCTTTCTCAGGGCCTGGCATGGAAGGCTTCTCCATGGTGGTGTCAGGTCTAGGTGGTTATAGGCTGGGGTTCTAGGTGTGTCTTCCATCACAGGTGCCCCTGGGTGGTCATTGGCTGGGGATCAAAGCATGTTTTCCATCACAGACTCCTCTGGTTAGCTATAGGTTGGGGTTTTAGGTGCGTCCTCCATCACTGACCCTTTTTGTTAATGGTAGGCCAGGGTTCTAGGTGTATCTTCCATCACAGATACCCCTGGGTGTCCATAGGCTGGGGATCAAGGTGTTTTTCATCACAGATCACCCTCCCACTCGGGTGGGTATAGGTCAGGGTTCTAGGTTTGTCTTCCATCACAGGCCCCTCTGGGAAGCCGTAGGCTGGGGTTCTAGGTGTGTCTTTCATCACCACCCCCCCCCGCAGGTGGCAACAGGTTGGTTTCTAGGTGTGTCCTCCATCACAGAGATATCTGGGTGGCTGTAGATCAGTGTTGTATCCTAGGTGCATTGTCCATCACAGGCCCCACCCTGGGTGGTCACAGGCCAGGTTCTGGGTGTGTCTTCCATCAAAGACCCTCCTGAGTGGCTATAGGCTGGATTCTATGTGTGTTTTCCATCACAGACCCTGAAAGGCAACATGGTTGGTCTCATGGAGGCTCTGATGAGCACGAAATGAGTCACTGTCTCCACCTAGCACCCCAGGGCAATGTGGGCACTACCTTTTGAGCCCTGACAGCTGCCTGGCATGGCAGGGAGGGCAGGTTGTTTTGAGAAGGGCTTAGCGGGGTGGAGGCTTCAGGCCTGGCCTATCCTAGCCAAGGAACAAGAGCCCCATTGATAGGTCAAGATGTGGCAGCTAGGCAGGTGGGAGATCCACCAGTTGGATAATGGGTTGGAGGTGGGTGGGCACTGCAGCTCTCCCACCAGCCATTGGAGGGCACCAAGAGGTCCCCACTGGCCAACCCTGCTCAATGGAATGGTCAAGCCAGTGGGTGGCACAGGCTGGAGCTCAGTCAAGAGACTGCAGGGGAGCTGAAGGATGGAGAAAGGGGATTCTTAGTGGGGTGGGAGGTGGTTGGACTGGGAACAAGCTCCCAGTGTGGGGGAAGGGAAGGGAAAGGAAAGGAGTGGCTGGGATTTCCCTCGGGGCAACAGTGAGTCATCAGTAGAGATGGAAAATACCGTGGCCTAGCACATGCCCAGGGCTGGCAGAGAACCCAAGCATCCTGGCAGGTTGCCTCTGGTTGTGTTATAGCCAACGTCCCCTCCCAGACCTGGGAAAGAATTCAGGAATCCGGGCTATGCTCTAACTCACCAGCCCTGCCTGCATTCCCACAGCCAGGGAAGAAACCAAGCATCCAAGTTCCTAAAACCCCTCTACTTGCTCCAGCTCATCGGCCCTCTGGAGTGGAGAGAGAACCCAGGCATCCGGGATATTAATGGAAACTTTGTATTTACGAGGACCTAAGAGCCTGTCCTCCCACTGTCAACCCACAGCCCCCCACCTATAGACATGGGGCCTCTCACTCCCAACCTATAGCCCCCTGCCCCCCTAAGCCTGGTTGGTGCCCCTCACTCCCAACCCACAGCCCCCTGCCCTCCCCAGTCCAGACAGTACCATTCACTCCTGATTTGCGCCCCCTCCCCACCCCCAGCCCTGCTAGTACCCCTCACTCCAGACCCACAGTCCCTGCTCCCCCCACTTTGGCCAGTGCCCCTCACTCCCAACCCACAGCCCCCTGCCCCTCCAGCCTGGCTGATGCCCCTCACTCCCAGCATGCAGCACCCTGCCCACAGCTGCCTGCTGCTGGACCTTGAGCTTGCACTGCCCCCTACTGGCTCAACCTTTCATTGCAACTCCCTGGGGCACTGAAGGGGTGGGGCAGGTACAGCAGGGATAAAACCCAGGTGTCCAAGCTCCCAGGGCCTCCTGCTTCCACCCCACAGCCCCCAACCCCCTCCCAGAGAACCCAGGCATCTGTGCCCACCTCCACCCCAGCTCTGATGTGCCCTGATGTGCCCATCCCCACCCCAAGCCCAGAGCGCACACACCAGACTTCAGGAAGATTTCTCTGGCTTTTATTAACCCCTTGAGACCCACCACAGGCTCCTGGGCTCTCTGGGAGGTGAGGATGGGCATGGCTGGCCCCTGGACTCCTGGGTTCTCCAGCTGATGGGGGTGAGGCCTGCCACACAGACTCCTGGGCTCTCTGGCAAGTGGGCAGGGGCCGAGCGCCCAAACTCCTGGGTTCTCCAGCAGGTGGGGGTGCGGTCCGGCACCCGGACTCCTGGGTTCCTCAGCAGGTGACTGCGGTCAGGCCCCCGGACTCCTGGGTTCTCTGGGTGGTGGTGGGGGCTGGACTGCAGGACTCCTGGGTTCTCCACGGGGTGTAGCTGGGAGCCTGGACACCTGGGTTCATCAGCAGAGGGCTGGGGCTGGGAGCCCGGACTCCTGGGTTCCCTGGCAGTGGGGTAGGCCTGGACGCCTGGGTTCTGCTTGTGGTGTGGCTGGGCACCCAGATGCCGGGGTCTCTCCAGGGGACCCCTAGAGCAGCAGGGCGGCAGTGAGGGTGGAGGCCAGGCCGGCCAGCAAGAGGCGGGTGGGTGGGGTGCTGGAAGAGGGGCTGGCCCCATTGCACAGGTCGTGGGGGCAGCAGGTGCGGTTGTAGTTGATATCAAAGATGGAATCGTGCTGCTGTGTCCGGTTGCACTGGGCCATGCTTTCATTTGTGGTGCAGCCGGACTTGGAGAAGAGCTTTACGTGCCCTGGGGGGGAGGGGGGAAGAGGTGAGGGCCTGCCTGGACACCTCGGTTTCTGCCCTGCTCCCACCCCAGCCCTCGTCTGCCTCCCAGAAAACCCTGGCATCCAAGAACCACCCCTGTCTCCCCGCCCCAGCCACAACCCTTGGGAGATGCAGCCACCTTGTGCCCTGTCCAGTCCTGGGACCCCTGCCACCTCCTGCGCACACACACACACCCACCCACACACACAGAGCCACCCCTGAGGTCTCACGTGCACACACACACAACCCAGGTGTCTGACCCCCCCACCCCAGGTGTCCAACACACACATACTTGAGGTGTCTCACACACACACACATACACATTGGGTGTGCACATACACACACATCCTAGGTGTCTGGGATACACACACAGGCTCCGCCCCACCCTTTCCTCAAGCCACGCCCTTCTTAAGCCCACCCCCAGAGCCGCCCTCCTCAGGCCACTTGCATTCCTGAAGCCCTGCTGCACCCAGAGTCCCTCCCACACTGTAAACCCCTCCCCTGCCCAGACCCCACCCTCCCTTTCCCAGGCCCCTCCTATTCTGGAAGCCACACCCCCTCAGTGCACCCCTCCCACTCCTCTAGCCCCTCCTCTCCCAGGCTCCTCCCCCCATGCACCCCTACCAGGCCATGCCCCTCCCACCCTTCAAGCCACACCCTTCTGAGGCCATGCCCCTCCCACTCAAGACCTGCCCTCCCCCAGGTTGGCCCCTCCCCAAACCCCTGCCACCCCTCAAGTCACCCCCTCCCTGTCCTTCAACCTGTCCTCTCCACAGGTCCTACTCTCCTGTACCCCCATGCTCCTCCCACTCCTCAAGCCCCTCCTCATGCCCCTCTCCTCTCTCTCCCAGGATCCTCCCAAACCTCAATCCCCATCCTCCTGTTCCTCAGGCTCCTCCCACTCTCAAGCGCAGCCCTCCCCAGGCCACCCCCCACCCCCTGGTGGCTACCAGAAGCTGTTGAGATATTAGGAGTCCTGGTTCCCCAGCTCTTACCCCTCAAGGCTGGGGGCAGGAGGCATTTCTGGGCCCCAGAGCCCCCACCCCAGGGCCCTGCTCCCTTCCTGTCCCCCTGTGGGGCAGTTAGCCCCCCCAACTCACCAATGTAGGCCTTGATGACTTCACACTGCCCATCCATGACCAAACATGGGTCCTTGCGGTGGAAGCAGAGGGAGCCCACCTTGAACTTGCAGACATTGCAAACCAGGCCCTGGGCTGTGAGGGGAGAAAAGTGGAGGAGAGGTCAAAGGGTGCCTGGACACCTGGGTTCCTTGGGAAGGGAGTGGGGGTTGGGGGCTGAGAACAGGGGGCCTGGATGCCTGGGTTCCCTGCCCAGCTCTGGGAGGATTTGTTCTGGGCCTCCCCCTCCCCACCTCCCAGTCCTCCCTTCCCAGCCCACCCCTCCCCACTGCCCAGCCCACCCCAGCTACTTCCCAAGGCCTTTCAAACCAGATACCCAGCTCAGGGAATTCCTGGGGGTATCCAGCACTCAAGATCCACATGGATCTCATCCATGGATGCCGCAGCTGGCTCTATCACAGAGCCAGCTGCACCCTGGATGGTCAGATAGACTCAGCCGCTCCACTACTGAGCCAGTCACTACCCAGAGCCGAAAACCAGCTCCACCCCAGAGCCAGCTGTGTGTGGTAACTTACTCACTGGTCCCACTCCAGAGCCAGCCACAGCTCCTACGCCTGTTACACCCAGCCCAGTGCAACCCCTAGAGCCAGTCCCAGCTCCTATCTCCATTATGCCCAGCATGATGCCCCCAGAGGGCCAGCCATAGGAAATAAGCCTTTCAGGAAGCCGGGAGGAGATGGAAAACTGAGGTGTTGTCACCGCTACTGCTGGTCCCATCCCTCCCTTTCCCAACCCCACCCTGCTCTATTCTGTTTGACCCCTCCCAGAGATGGGGCTCGCAGCCCAGATACCTGGGTTCTCTGGGAAGAGAGTCGGGCTGGTGGGTTGGAGTAGGGGCGTGCTGGGAGCCTGGACGCCTAGGTTCTTTAGGAGGGAATCGGGTAGGAGCAGGGTGGGCTGGCCTGGGTTCTCCCCCATTTTGAGGAAGGGAGTTTGGGAGAGGAGTGTGGGCCACTGCTTAGAGTGGGCTTTGGGTGGCTGGGTGGAGCCCAGATGCCTGGGTTCACTGCCCTTTCTTAACATCTGGGTGACACAGAGGCTTGTTTCATCACTGGCCAAGACATGTGAGCCACCCGCTCCCCACCCCTCCCCTGTGACTCAGTCTCACATTGGGGGGAAGCTGCGGCTGAGGCTGGGGTGGAGATGGGACCCACCCTGCAGCTCCTCTTCCAGAGGACTCAGGTGTTCTGGCCTCTCCATTGCCCAATGGTTTGAAGCAGGGATATGGGACAGGCTGAATGCTGTTGACTTCCAGTCCCCGTGGGGTTGGGGTCCAGATGCCTGGGTTCCCTAAGAGGGCAGTGGAGGCTGGGAGCCCAGATGCCTGGGTTCCACTCCC
Organism: Alligator mississippiensis; assembly: GCF_030867095.1. Classification (NCBI taxonomy): domain Eukaryota; kingdom Metazoa; phylum Chordata; order Crocodylia; family Alligatoridae; genus Alligator; species Alligator mississippiensis. Next base: position 57,940,010 of record NC_081834.1, read on the forward strand.
CACCCAGGAATGTGCCAGGGAAAAAGTGTGCCCAGACCCACTCTGGGTGAGACGTTCCTGGCTCTCAGGCTCAAGTGGAGTGGGAGGGGCATGAAACCACTCAAGGGGTCAAGAGGCATTCCTCAGGGCTGCATCAGGGCCCTGCGAGGCATGTAGGGACCCAAGCATTCCCTCCCCCCGCATACACAACCCAGGCATCTGAGACACACACCCATGAACAACATACATGCACACTCCTGACCCAAGCTTCGTTGCTGAAAGAAAGCTCCTTCACCTAATGGTGCTGGACCCCCAAGAGAACCCGTGCACCTGGGCTTCCCCCATAAAGAACTCAGGTGTCTGACACCCCCCCCCCACCCAAGTTTCATTGCTTAACTAAATCTGCTTCACCTAATGCTGCCTGAACCCCAAGAAAACCCACAAGTCCAGGCTCCCCCTGCAAAAGAACCCAGGTGTCTGGGCTCCAGCCCCTGGGACTCACCCAGTGTCAGGCTGAGCAGCAGAGAGACCCCGAGGAGCAGGACACGTCTCATTGCTGTAGCCTGAGGAGTCCGGGTGCTGGTGAGGGGCCAACCTGGTCTGAAGTATTTAAGCCCTGCCTGGGGTGGGGCAGCCAATCAGGGGCAGGGAGGGGCTGGGTGGGGCCGGACCGGGTAGGAGAGGGTGGGAGCACCTGGGGGAACCCAGATCTGTGTACATGTCCCCTGTTCCCCACCCCTTCCCCCCAGCCCCCCGCCCCCAGCCCTGCGGTGTCCCTCACTCCCCACCCACAGCCCCTTGCTTGCCCCCGCCCCAGCCCTGCCGGGGGCCCTCACTTCCGACCCGCAGCCCTCTGCCCCCCCAGCCCGCCTTTCCCCCCTCCTTCAACTTTATAAAGGGCTTGTTGTTTTCTTGTCTTCCTACATTCTTCTGACTCGCTGCTGCTTGCTAGTCGTGGTGAGCAGCGAGGGAGGCGGGCAGAGCTGGAGGGGCCGCGGGTCAGGAGTGAGGGGCGCCGCAGGGCTGGGGGATTCCGGCCGCCCCCGGGCTCGTGGGCGCCGGGGCTCGTCCAGCCTCTCCGCTCCCGGGTGGGGCTGGGGCGTGATCCCGGCACTGCCCCCAGCTGGGGAGGGAGGGACTCAAGCGTCCCAGCCCTCCCACGGCCCTGCGCACGCCCAGCGCCGAGAAACCCACGGTCCGGTTTCGTTCTGTCTCTGTCACCCCCCCATCACACAGACCCCGAGCAGCCGGGGCTCAGACACACGCAGTCCAGGTGTAAGGTGCACACACACACACACACACACACACACACACACACACAGAATTCAGGTGCCTGGGACACACACACACATACACACCCAGGTGTCTTGGAAACACAGACACAAACACAGAATCCATGTGTCAGACACAAACATACACATACACACCTTTCAAACACCAGGTGACCAGGGTATGGACCCCCTCCCCGGGGAAACACACGCACACAACCCACCTCTCTCTCTCTCTCTCTCTCTCTCTCTCTCTCTCTCACACACACACACACACACACTGAACCTGGACGTCCAGGAACCACACACACACACACAACCCCCATGTGTGTCTCTCTCTATCACACACACACACACACACACACACTGTCTGAACCCAGGTGTCTATGACACATGCAAGCGCTAACATGCACACTCACCCACACACACAGAACCCATGTGTTGGACTCCCCCTCCCCCCCCAGCCATCACACACACACACACACACACACACACACACACACACACACCCCTCTCCCTTGAACACCCTCCTCCCCAGGCTCATCAGACCCCAAGACTGCGGCTCCACCCCAGACCAGTTGCCCAGTCCATGCCAACTGGACTTCACTGGGACATTGGGTCCCTATCCTGCTTTCTAGCAGAAGTGACAGTACAGTAAAAGCCCACCCCTTCCTTCCTGTTGGCCGAGCCCCGGCTGGCCTATCATCGCAGGCACTTCCATTTGTGCCCAGTAGATGGCAACGCCATACACAAAATACCCGATTCTTTCTCAAAAGGGTTTATTTCGCTGTCCCCTGGGTCCCCACCTGGGTCCCTTAGACCCAACACCCTTTGTTCCACCCCCAGCACCAATCATTAGACCAAAGAGTCCTCATTAGACCCAAGACAGCCCTCATTAGTTTCAAGAAAACCTCATTAAACTCAAGGCATCCCTCATTAGATCCAAGTCCTCCTCGCTAGAGTCAAAGGCCCCTCACTAGACCTAAGGACCCTTTGTGGGACCCAGGCCCCTCTCGTTAGACTCAAAACCCTTTCATTAGACTTAAGGACCCCCTTGTCAGACCTAAACCCCCATTAGGTTTAAGACCCCATCGTTAGACCCAGGAAACCCCTTCATCAGACTGAGGACATCCCTTGGCCAAGACCTCATTAGACTCCAGGCCCCTCATTAGACTCAAGGCCCCCTTGTTAGACTCAGGGAAGCCTTATTAGTCATAACCCCCCACTTTGTTAGACCCAAGACAACTCTTGTTACGCCCAAGCCCCTCACATTAGACACAACACACACCTTGTTAGATTCCTAAGACAGCCCTGGTGACAAGCAAACCCCCTTATTAAGACTGTCACCACCCCATGATCCTGGCTCCATCTCCCGGTCCTGCTCCTGGATGCTGTTCCCTGCCCACCTGAAGCCCCATCCCTTCCACCCGGCCCAGCCCAGCGCCCTGCCCATGGGGGTCCCATGCCAATATCCATGCAGACCCCACTTGCCTCTGCCAGTGGGTATGAGGAGATGAACCCAGGGCCAAATGAGAACAATTGGAATCTCCCTGGTACTTGCCCCCCCCCCCCACCCCAGGTTTAAGGTTCATTAATTTTATTGGTAGAAAGGGAGGACAGGAACAGGGAGATAAGGGGAAAAACAATCTGGGGCTGCAATTCAGGAGGTGCCACATGCATGTACCCACCCACATGTGGTTAGCATGCAGCCAGGCAGGGCGGTGGGAGCAGCTGCGGCAGCTACAGGCAGGTAAGTCTGTGGCAGGTGGGGGTTTGAGGGCCAGGGCTGGGGGAGGTGCCATCAGGGTTGGGGGCCGAGCTCTGATGAGATCAAATTGGCCCTGCATCACTAGTGGGCCCCAGTGATGGCACAGGGGAAGGCTGGGTATGCCAGTGTAGCAGAAAGCCCCCTTTTCCTCTTGCCTGCATTTGCTCTCCCCTCTTTGGATATGTTTCTCTTTTTCTACCTTTTCTTCCTTCCTCTCTCTTTCACTTTAAGATAAGGAATTGTGTTTTAAAATTTGTATGTGTGCATTTTGTATCTCCCCTTGTAGTTTGGTATTTTTATCTATTTGTGTGCCATGGCATTTGTAGCTTATATTTTATACTCCTCACCTTTCATCTTTCAACTGAATGTATTTAGTTTCATAAGTAAGTTATACATTGCAACAATGTTAACAAGGGCAGGAACCAAACTGTCCTTCCCTGTATCAGGCTGGCCCCTGAAAGAGCCAGTGAATCAGTGATTGAATGTGTAACACTGTAGCAGCAGACAGCAATTAACACCTAGGACACTGCAGATCAACCAACGGAAGAATTCAATAGAAGACAATGTAACAACCGGGAAACCTCTAAAGGTCACTGATCAAGGGCTAGAAGCCCTGGCCTGAGTTAATCAATGCTGGGGACCAACTTTTGAGCTGAATATCTCCAGATCACTCCCAGAGCCCTATTCAAAATTCATCCATGGACTCCCAAACCTGCACGTAACATGCGGATGACCCCTGGGGCTGACAGATGCCATGCAGTAGCCACCGAGGGTGGGGAAGTCCCACGAGGGTCAACGACCCCTGTATTGGGCAAACCTGAAAACTGGGGAGTCACCAAAGTCTGCCAAGGACAGATAAAAGGCAGTGAAAAGTGATCCTCAGTGGTGCCCTCTTGATCTCCTACTCGACCAGACCTGTCCAGCCAGAAGGACCAGCCGGTGACCCCCTTCTGGAGGATAACACCACCCTGAAAGAAGCCTCGACTGGTCATTGACGGCAGACTCCGGCGCTTGTAGAATAGGTATACCTGACTCTGTAGCTTGCTACTGTGTGTGTGTATGTGTGCATGTGTGTGTGTGGGGGGGGGGGGACAAGCCCCAAGGTTTATGATTTAACTCATTACAGTGTTTCAGTCCGCCTAATAAACTAGAATTTTAAGGATCCCGAGTTGGACATTTGTAGCCAACACCAGAAGTAGGTGCATGGCCCTGATGGCATGGGGGGGGGGGGAGGGGGTATTGGGTACTCCAGAGGTTGGTGCATGGCCCTGATGGCACAGGGCTGGTTGGGCTTAAAACAGGCCAAGCTCTGTTAAGTCCAGGCCAGGCCTGAGCTATCAGGGCAGAGGCCAAGCTATGGCAATGCATGAGGGGTGGACACGTGCTATGAAAGCTGCAGAGTCCCCTGCCACCCACAGCTGCTGGGGTACACGTGCTCCTCATGCATGCCCCCACCACCTGACAAACACCTACCCACCCTACACAGCCATATAACCACCCCAACACACATCCCCTGCCCCACACGCCCACCCTCTATGATACACACCTTCTGCCACATACACGTACCCCCAACCCACACGTCCATCCTTTGCCACAGCCCCCCTCTTCCTCACAGACCCATATCCTTCCCTACACACCCATCCCCTGCCCTATGCACCCACCCCCTACCCCACACACCCACCACTATGCTACACACTCCCTGCCCAACACAACTACCCATAGCCGACATGCCCATCCCTTGCCCCACACCTCCCCTGCCACATGGACCCATCCCCTACACTGCATAGCCCCTGCTCCACACACTCACACCTTGCCCAAGGTTTCTTCATGTGTAGCTTTCTTTGAGAAGTCTCTATCTATTATATAGTATTATAAACATGACATCAAAAGTAGCTCTACAATAAAGATCAAAACTCCCTTGTCTCTTTAGTACCTGCCCTGATCCCCACTGTACACTACCTGAACCCCATCAACAATCACCAGTCATTTTACACACACACACACACACACACACACACACACACACACACACACACACGTGTATGTATGTATGCATCACCCAACTGAGTAACACCTGATGGACAGTACCTTGTTAGACTTCACGACTCCATAAAGCACAATGCAATCCCATTGGTTAATGACTGAGTAGCAGTATTAGGTAAAGTGAGTCTCATTGCTAACTGTGGCCCTGTGCAGAGCTGAAGTCCATCCCTTTTCCATCTGGGTTAATGTTCTGGTGTTGGTGATGGCAATAGCATCATGTCCACAACCTCAGCCCTGCCTTGTAGGATCATTAATACCAAACTCAGTGGGTGCAAGGTGATCTCTTCCACGAGAGTCCACCCAGGGGTCTTTCCTTCTTCTTGCATCTTGTCCATCTCCTGGGCTTGTTGTCGGATGAGGTCAGCTGTGGGAAGTAATGATTCCTCACTGCAGTTTACTAGGCCTTGCTCATCTGGGTGTAATTCTATAATGGGGGAAACAAATCAGTCATCAAATTCTTTATATTTAGGGTGATCATGTGGCCCAGACTGGATGGGACAGTCCTGGATTTTGGATGCTGGCTCAGCTTTCCGGCTGTTGGAGGAAACTGAAGCAAAAGTTCCTGGTGGGCAGGAACCAGGGAGCTGTGGGGTTGGGGCTGTGTGTTTGTGTGTGTGTGTGTGTGTGGGTGTGTATGTGTGCATGCATGTGTGCAGCCCCTTGTGCCCTCCCCCCTGCTCAAAGCAGGACCAGTCGCAGCTATCTCATCCCAGCCAAGGTCTAGCCAGACCTTCAAAACCTCCAAGGATGGAGATCCCACAACTTCTCTGGGGAGCCTGTTCCAGTGCTTCCCCACCCTCCTAATCAGAATATTTTTCTTTAATATTGAACCTAAACTTTCCTTGCTGCAACTTGAGACCATTGCTTCTTGTTCTGCCATTTGTCCCCATTGAGAATAGTTTAGCTCCATTGTTGTTTGAATCCCCCTTCAGGGAGTTGAAGGCTGCTATCAAATTCCCCCTTGGTCTTCTCTTCTGCAGACTAAATAAGCCCAGTTCCCTCAGCCTCATGTGCTTCAGCCCCCAAACCATTTTCATTACTCCTCTCTCCATTGGGGAGGAGGGTCTTCTCAGCCAGACTGGCTGACCTGCTCCACCGGGCTTTAAACTAAGCTTGCCGGGGGATGGAGGGACTACCGCCACTGCTGGCCCACTGAGCGGCCCTTGCAAAGCTATCAGGCCAAGGCACATAAGGGATCCCACCCAAGCCCCAGCCCTGGAACAAAATGTAGGCAGGGCAAGGGCCCCTATGGGGACACTTGCGTGTCTACACACAAATGTCAGGAGACTGGGAATAAATAGGAGGAACTTGTTCTCCTGCTAAATGCAAATAACTATGATGTCACTGGGATAACAGTGACCTGGTGGGACTCCACCCATGACTGGACCACAGGTATAGATGGCTATACCCTGAACAGGAGGGAACGAGTGGACAAAAGGGGCGGGGGCGTAGCTCTTTATGTCAAGGAAATCTACGCGTCCCTGCAAGTCAACATTGGCACCCACAGTGGATGACTTGAGACCCTCTGGGTTAAAATCCGTGGGGAACGCGGTGCAGGGGATACTATGGTGGGGGTCTACTACAGACCCCCTACTCAGAGTCAAGACCTTGACCAGGAGTTCACCAGGGAATTGGCTGAGGCTGCACAATCCCTGTGTATGGCTGTCACAGGAGACTTTAACTACCCAGACATCTTGTGGGAGGAGCGCTCGGCCAAATCCGAGCGGTCGCAAAGCTTTCTCTCGTGTGTGGATGACCGCTATCTGACACAGGAAGTCTACAGGCTGACAAGAGGTAAAGCACTGCTTGACCTCGTACTGGCAACTGGGGACGACCTAATCAGCAACCTAACAATCAAAGGGAAGCTGGGTGACAGTGATCATGAACTGATCACCTTCACCATCCACTGAAAAGCTGGCAAGTCAGTCAGTAATACAGGAGTCCTCGACTTCACGAAAGCTGACTTTGACAAGCTAAGGAGGCTTGTCAGAGAGGTCCTAAAAGGCCACAATCCAATGGTGAGGGGAGTTCAGGATGAGTGGTTGCTCCTCAAGGGAGCAATCCTGGATGCGCAAGCAAAGTCCATCCCATCTCGGAGGAAAGGCAGCAAAAGGGCACAGCAGCCCCCTTGGCTCTCCAGGGAACTGGTGGACCTCCTGCATCTTAAAAGGAAGACCTACAAAGGATGGAGGACTGGAACCGCCACCAAGGAGGAATACTCTGCTCTGGTCCGGACCTGCAGAGAGCAAACCAGGAAAGCCAAGGCTATGATGGAACTCCAGCTAGCTACAAATATCAAGGACAATGAAAAGTCCTTTTTTAAATATGTGGGGAGCTGGAGGAAAAGCAAGGGCAACATTGGACCCCTGCTAAACCAGATGGGGCAATTGACTACCGATGCCCAGGAAAAAATGAACTTCCTATATGGGTACTTTGCATCAGTTTTTCACCAGTCCCATGGGACAGCCCTGCCCACTATGGGTCAGGGAGGTCCAAGTGAGGGAGATTCCTTGCCCTCCATTGAAGCTGACCTTGTGAAGGAACACCTTGACAGGATGGATACCTTCAAGTCAGCCGGGCCTGATGGGTTACACCCAAGGGTACTCAGGGAGCTGGCCAGCATCATAGCCTAGCCTGTGGCACGGATCTTTGAGAGCTCCTGATGCTCTGGTGAAGTGCCCAATGACTGGAGGAAGGCCAATGTGGTGCCTACCTTCAAGAAAGGGAGGAAAGTAGATCTGGCAAACTACAGGCCCATCAGCCTGACCTCTATCCTGGGGAAGGTCTTGGAAAAGATTATCAAGGAGCCTATCCTTAACAGACTAGCTGATGGTAATATCCTGAGGGATACCCAGCATGGGTTTGTTGCAGGTAGGTCTTGCTTGACCAATCTCATTTCCTTTTATGACCAGGTGACCTATCACCTGGACAAGGGGGAAGAGATTGATGTTGTATACCTCGACTTTAAAAAAGCCTTCAATCTGGTATCCCACGATCACCTCTTGGCTAAACTGGCCAACTGCGGCCTTGACGTCACCGTGATCCGCTGGCTGGGGAACTGGCTCTGCAGTAGGACCCAGAGGGTGGTGGTCAATGGGAGTCAATCATCTTGGTGCGCTGTGACCAGTGGGGTCCTACAAGGCTCTGTCCTAGGGCCTATACTATTTAACATATTCATCAATGATGTGAACATTGGTGTTAGAAGTGGACTGGCCAAGTTTGCCGAAGACACCAAACTGTGGGGTAAAGCATCGACACCTGAGGACAGGAGGGTGATCCAGGCAGATCTGGACAGGCTCGTGAAATGGGCGGACAAGAACCTGATGGTGTTTAACACCTAAAAATGCAAGGTTCTCCACCTTGGGAGGAAAAACCTGCAGCATCATTATAGGCTCGGCAGTGCTACACTGGTTAGCATCACAGATGAAAGGGACTTGGGGGTCATCATTGACCACAAGATGAACATGAGCCTGCAATGCGATGCTGCGGCTAGTAAAGTGACCAAAACGCTGGCTTGCATCCAGAGATGCTTCTCAAGCAAATCCTGGGACGTCATTCTCCTGCTGTACTCGGCCTTGGTGAGGCTGCAGCTGGAGTACTGCGTCCAGTTTTGGGCTCCACAATTCAAAAAGGATGTGGAGAAGCTTGAGAGAGTCCAGAGAAGAGGCACGCGAATGATCAGAGGTCAGGAAAACAGACTTTATGATGACAGGCTGAGAGCCATGGGGCTATTCATCCTGGAAAAGCTCAGGCTCGGGTGATCTGATGACCACCTATAAGTTTATCAGGGGTGCTCATCAGGATCTGGGGGCAAGTCTGTTCACCAGAGCACCCCAAGGGATGACAAGATCAAATGGTCACAAACTCTGCCGTGACCGATTCAGGCTGGACATAAGAAAGAACTTCACTGCCCGAGCCCCCAAGGTCTGGAATAGCCTGCCGCCGGAGGCGGTTCAAGCACCCACTTTGAACACCTTCAAGACACATTTGGATGCTTATCTTGCCAGGATCCTACGATCCCTGCTGACTTCCTGCCCCTGGGACAGGGGGCTGGACTCGATGATCCTCTAGGGTCCCTTCCAGCCCAAATGTCTATGAAATCTTTGAATTACTCTCTGCTGGACTCTTTTCAACTTGTACACATCCTTTCTGCAGCGGAGGACCCAAAACTGGACACAGAACTCCAGATGTGGCCTAACCAGTGAGGAATAGAAGGGAAGAATCATTTCCCAGTTTCCTGAACAGGTTTTTCCTTGTATCATAACATGAGACTGCCCTAAACCACATAGTGTATTTGTGGTAGAGCTGGAGGGGCAAAGAGGAGAAAAGCCCCACTCGCATGTCCACCCTAACTGCCTGGGCACCCAGGATGTATCTGGATGCTAAAACTAGCATGAAGCCGGGAGAGTCAGGGCAAGATCCTTAATTCTCCACAGCTGCACAGGGGTGACTCATGGGGCTGGAGGCTGATGCCAGAGGTGTGTGCCAGCATGAGCAGGTTTTCTGATTAAGGCAGGGCCAGAGCCTCATGCCAGCCCTGCTGCTGAGTGGAGAGCCAATTAATCAAGAGCTAGTCATTTTTTCAGCAGGGAATGCAAGCCACAGCTGTGCAGCAGAGATAACAGGTGATTGGAGCTGAGAGCCAGCGGGATGTCCCATAAAGCCCCCAAAATTGAGGCACAGTGGTAGGCAAGCAACAGAGTATGCCAATCACCAGATAGGTGAGAAGCAGCCAAGCTGATCACCCTTCATTATACCTGTAAAGAACAGACTCTTGGGTATACCAGGAGCCAAATCAGGCACCTTCAGCTATGACGCTGTGCTCAGACAAGACTTTGAATAATTATAAGACTGGAAGTACGAGGCAGGAGTGTAGGGGTTGGAGGAGCTCCCAGATTTGGCCTCTAAGGGCAGCCAAGTAGTCCTGGAAGACACAGTGTTGAGCAGGACTGGTGGTATTTTGCTGATGGTCTTCCCCACTTGAGGATTGACTGTTCTCAGATGGATCATCGCTCCTGTAATTTCTCCATCAAAGTCATGGTGGGTGAGACTAAGTGAGGACAGGAACAGCTTCCCCTGGGGAAGGGAATGAGCCAGGTTACCCTATCAGAGGCTAGGAGAAACCTGGTCACTGGGACTTACTAACCTACTGCAGGAGGTGAGATTGACCCAGTGACAGTATTATTCACTCAAACTCCCCCCATTCTTTCGGTACACATTGGACCCAGCCCCTTTTTGTGCTATTGGCAGTGAAAGAGGTGTAGGACTCACAGAGCCACCATTCAGTGGTTTGTAGTAACTTCTAGCCTGTTTGTGCCATCAGGGGAATACCAGGGTCATGCTGCTTGTATACAATATTCATAAAGGTCCCCATGCTGCTCATGTAGTAGACCATCGTTGGCCACTGCTGTAACTGCAGTTGGAATAAACTCTGCTTAACCCAGCCAACAACGTTACTTCCATACATCATCATGCAAATCAGCGTGGTTTTCTGGAAAACAAAATAAAATAGTGCCTCTCCTTTTTCTTATTTTTAAATACACACCACAACCCAGGTTTCAGGGTTTCATCCTATCTGCCTCTCTGTCACACGCATCACATAGCATCTGTATCACATACACACATGCACACACAACCCAGGTACTCAGGACACACAGACACAGATACAGACACAGACACACAACTTAGGTACCTGAGTGACACCCACACACATACACATGCACAGAACTCAGGCATCTGGAATATACCCCCGCCCTCTCCAACACACAGAAACTGTGCCAGACACCTCCTTCACACACGCACACACAACCCAGGTGCCTGGCACACATGCGCACACACACACAGACATAGACAGACACATGCTCAGAGCCCAGGTGTGCAGAACACACAGACATAGATGCAGGCACAGACACACAGCCTAGCTACCTGAGAGGCACCCATACATACACACACACACAGAACTCAGGCACCTGGGACACACATACACACACCCACACACACAGAACCTGTGTGTTAGATACCCCTTCCACACACACATGCACACAACTGAGGTGCCAGGCACACATGTCACACACACACTCACAACCCAAGTGTATGGGACATGAATGTGCACACACACAACGCAGAACCCAGGGCTCTGACTCAGCCCCCTGCAGCCATCTGACACCCCCTGCCCCCAAACACATAGAGACACAACCCAGGTATCACAGACACGCACCCTCCCCCCCCCCGGCACACAACCGAGGTGTCACAGACACGCCCCCTACACACAGAGACACACACCCCAGGTATCACAGGCACACAGACACAAACACACACACCTCTTGCTTTGAACATCCCCCTCCCCATGATCATCAGGCCCTGAAGACCCCAGTCCTCCCCAGATCAGTTGCCTGGTCTGCACCTACTGAGCCTCACTGGTTTTTATCATGCTTTCCAGGATTTACTTTAAGAGTCTGCCCCTTTGTTCCTATTGGCTGTGGCTGGCTGTCAGTGCCCCCACTGGCCTATCATCTTGGCTACTTCCATTCAATCCCAGTAGATGGCAGCGCCATATCACAAAACACCCAAGTCTTCCTCAAAAGGGTTGTTTCAGCACCCCCTGGTTCTCTGCCCTCATTAGACTCAAGGAATTACAGCCAATGAGGTTGGAAGGGACCTCAGGAGGTCACATCGTCCAACCCCCTGCTCAAAGCAGGACCAGCTCTAACTACATCATCCCAGCTAACGCTTTGTCAAGCCATGTCTTGAAAACCTCCAAGGATGAAGACTCCACTGCCTCTCTGGTTAACCTGTTCTGGTGTTTTACTATCCTCCTCATGGGAAAGTTCTGCCTAATGTCCAACCTCAACCTCCCTTGCTGCTACTTGAGCCCATTGCTCTTTGTCCTGCCATCTGCGACCACTGAGAACAGTCCAGCTGCATCCTCTTTCGAACCCCGCTTCAGGGACTTGAAGGCTGCTATTAAATACCCCCTTGGTCTTCTCTTTTCTAGACTCAATAAGCCCAGTTCCCTCAGTCTATCCTCACAAGTCACGACCCCCAGGCCCCTCACTATTTCTGTTGCCCTCTGCTGGACTCTCTCCAATTTGTCCACATCTTTTCTGTAGTGTGGGGGCTACAACTGAACAGAGGACTCCAGATGTGGCCTCACCAGTGCTGACCATAGAGAGGAAGAATCACTTCCCCCAACCTGCTGGCAACACACCTACCAATGCAGCCCATTATGCCATTAGCTTTCTTGGCAACAAGGGCACACTGCTGGCCCAGTCCTCCAATTCATCTAGGTCACTGAATCCTAGCCCTACCCTCCAGCGTATCTACTGCTCCCCCCAGCTTGGTGTCATCTGCAAACATGCTGAGGATGCACTCTGTGCCATCTTCCAAGTCATTGTTGAAGACATTGAACAAAACTGGCCCCAGGTCTGACCTCTGGGGCACTCCATTTGATACCAGCTCCCAAGTAGACATTAACCATTGATTATTACTCTCTTAGCCCAATGCTCCAGAGAGTTTTTTATCCACCTGACAGTCCATTCATCCAGCCCATACTTCCTTAGCTTGCTTTTGAGATTGCTGTGGGAGACCATATCAAAAGCCTTGCTCCCCTCATCCACAGAGCCAGTCATAGAAGGCAATAAGATTGGTTAGGCATGACTTGCCCCTGATGAATCCATGCCGACTGTTCCTAGTCACATTCTTGTTCTTCAAGTGCTTAGCAAAGGTTTCCTTGAGGATCTGCTCCATGATTTTTCCAGGGACTGAGGTGAGGCTGACTGGTCTATAGTTCCCTGGATCCTCCTTCTTCCCTTTCTTAAATATGGGCACTATGTTTGCCCTTTTCCAGTTATTTGGGATCTCTTCTGATCACCATCAGTTTTCAAAGACGATGGCCAATATCTCTGCAATCACATAAGCCAATTCTCTTAGCACCCCCCTGGGTACATCCCATCCGGTCCCATGGACTCATACATGGCTAAATTTTCTAAGTAGTCCCTAACCTGTTCTTTCACCATTCAGGGCTGCTCACCTCCTTCCTAAACTGTGCTGCCAGGTGCAGTAGTCTGGGAGCTGACCTTGCCTGTGAAGACTGAGACAAAAGAGGCAGTGAATACTTCAGCCTTTTCTGCAGCCCCTGTCACAGGGTTGCCTCCCCTATTCAGTAAGGGACCCACACTTTCCCTGATCCTCCTTTTGCTACCGACATACTGACAGACTCATGTCCTCTCATTAGACTTGACACACTTTGGTTCACCCAAGACACACCTTGTTAGTCTCTAGTCCCCCCGTTAGACAAAAGGCACCCCTTGTTAGACTTAACACACTTCATTAGACCCCATTCCCCTTGTTCAACCCACAATACCAATCATTAGACTCAAGGAGTCCTCATTAGACCCAAGATGGGTCTCCACAGAGACTCAACCTGCTGACTTCAGCTGTTGCAGCTGGTGGTGGGTACAAGGCAGACAGGCCTGGGATCTGATAGAATCAATTGTCATCTCCTCAGGACCCCCACCCCATTGCCAGATGGTGTAAACTAGTGTTTCTTAACTTTTTAAGTAGCAAATGCTCCCTAACTTCTGAAAAGTTTAATAATTACCCCAACACAATTTTCCAGGGGATTTTATATCTACAGAGTAATGTGTGTCATATATTGGAAGAAGGGTTGTGTATATAAGGCTGCGATATGACAGATATCTGATCTAGTGTGGGTTGGTTTGCCACGTTTTACACCAGGGGTGCACAACTCAAGTACATACCTGGGCTAGAGGTGATGTTGGCCACAACTAGGAGCACTGAACCCAGTGCTGTGCAAAGCACGGCATGCCAAATTATTACTGGGGAATTTAAAGTGCTGTGCAATGCATGGCGTGCCAATTTTTTTGCCATAGTTTTGAGAGGAGGAAGGGGTGAGAGAGATAGGAAAAGAGGGCTAGAGAAAGACAAACAGGGAGGCAGCTGCTGCCAGCCATGGAGCCCAGGCTGTTCCCAGCAGGCAGCTAGGAGACTGAAAGCCCTGCTGCAAGCAGCCCAGGATCCATGGCTGGCAGCAACTACCCAGAGGCTGGGCTGGTTACAGTCAGGAGGCTGCAAAGAGATGCTCTGGGCTCCAGCATCACACGCCTTGGAGTGCATGGTGAGGGGGGTCCCTGAGGCAGGGCAGCCCAGAAAAGCCCGGTGCCACTGCCAGCCTCCACCAGTAGCCAGCCTGGGCTCTGGGCAGCTGCAACAGGCAGCGGGCAGGCTGCAAACAGCTGCACCAGGCTCCACAGCCCCGGCATCCGCTCCATACTGGTGACTGCATGTGTGTATCAGAGCAGAGAGAGGGGGAGGGTTGTGCTGCCTCAGGACCTATCCCCTCTCTCTGCTCCAAGGTGCGCATGCAGTTGCCAGTATGGAGTGGATGCCGGGGCTGCAGAGCCCAGTGCAGCTGTTTGCAGCCTGCCCGCCTGCTGCAGCTCCCCAGAGCCCAGGCTGACTACAGGCAGGGGCCGGCAGCAGTACTGGGCTTTTCCTGGCATTCGGCAGTGGTGCTGAGGGGGCAGGTTGGGGAGGGCTATGGTGAATACTGGGGTGGCAGCAGCCCCCCTCCCATCACTGCAGCCCACCCCGAGCTCTGGGAAGAGTCTGGTGCTGCCGCCAGCCCCAGCCTGCAGTGGCAGCCTGCTCCCTCCCACATACAATGAACTGGGTCCCACGGTGCCCTGGCCCTACCGCACTCCCTCCTGCACTGTGGGGGTCTTGGCCTGTCATTCCCCACAAGCCCAGGCAGGATAAAGAAAGAAACTTACCTGCCTGTGGCTGGGTTGGCAGGGAGTGTGTGGGTACCTGTGTGCCCACCCTTCCCCTCCTGCAGCAGCCTGTAGCCAGCTTCCGGGGGGGGGGGCTAGTGGATGGACGCGAACCCAGCAGCAGTGGGGGGAGTGGTGGTGCTCCCTTGCTATGTGGGTTTTTGGCACACACGTACCTCCTGCCAGTTTCTCGTGTACCCCCAGGGGTACGCGTACCATAGGTTGAGAAACTATGGTGTAAACAGTTGTGATGAGATGCCAAGTCTGGGTAAGTACCCACACACTGCCCCACAACAGCTCATCAGAACTCCTAAAATGGCCCTCCCTGTCCTACAAACACATACACACACGTACACATATGTGTGTGTCTGTGTGTGTGGGTGTGTGTTTAGGACAATGATAGGGGATTATTTGGGCTCATCAGTTGTCACTCCATTGAGTTGTATGTGTACAGGTGATATCTTTTATTAGACCAACAAGATTTTTTCAAAAATATTCTAGACCAATACGGCCACAACCTGGATACCTGACACATGGAAGATATCGAATTTTAGCTGATTTTTAAAATGCAATCTTCATATTTTCCCAAGCAGGAAGCAACTGTGACCACCTGAACCCAGAGAAACCAGAGATACTGCTCTTGCCTTGGTTCAAGGTAATTTGCATCATAACAGAGCCTCACAAGAGAGCTGAGAGACTCTTCACCAGCTAAGAACTGCCTGCCCACAGGAGCTTTCTATCTACTGACTCCTCTGTGAAATCCTATGAAATATGAACATTAATTTCTACCCAGGAGAACTTTTATAATCTTTTCTCTGATGCCTGATGAAGGGTGTCTGTGCCTCAAAGCTTACAATTAAAGAATCTTTTTTTGCAAAAAACTTGTTGGTCTAATAAAAGATATTACCTCTACCACGAGCTCTGATTGTGTATATGTATACACACACATACACACACAACTCAGCTGAGTAACATCTGATTAACAACACCTTGCTAGACTTCACGACAGCATAAAGCATAATGCAAACCCACTGGTTAATGACTGAGTAGCAGTATTAGGTAAAGTGAGCCTCATTGGTAATGCTGGCCCTGTGCAGAGCTGAAGTCAGTCCCTTTTCCATCTAGGCTAGTGTTCTGGTTTTGGTGATGTTGATAGTAGTATATTCCAATTAGCATAATCACAGTCCCACCTTGTAGGATCATTAGTACCAGACTTAGTGTTTCGAGTATTGGGTGCAAGGTGATTTCTTCCAGGAGAGCCAGCCCAGGGGTCTTTCCTTCTTTTTGCATCTAGTCCATCTCCTGGGTTTGTTGTGGGATGGGGTCAGCTGTGGGAAGTAACAATTTCTCGCTGTGATTTACTAGGCCTTGTTCATCCATGTGTATTTCTATGATGGGGAGGAAATAAGTCACTCATGAAATCCTTTATATGTAACCATATGTTCCAGCTTGGCCAGGACAGTCCTGGATTTTGGAGGGTGTCTCAGCATCCTGGCTATTGAAGGACATTAAAGCAAACATCCTCGATGGGCAGGAACCAGGGAGCTGTTGGGTTGGGGCTGTGTGTGCATAGTGTGCGCACGCGCTTGCGCATGTTTGTGTGTATGCACACATGCATGCAGCCCCTTGTGCTCCCCACCTGCAATCCTGGATATCCGTAAAATAATTATGGTCACCCTACTTCTGTTATCAGAAGGAACAATAAGCTTGCTTAGTGCTTTGGCACTGGCTCGCAAGAAAGCCTGAGTCCCAATTTGAATTGTATGTGTTATATTCAGATAGGATCATATGAGATAAGGGTTGGCAAAGACCTCAGGAGGACACATCTAGTCCAACTCAAAGCAGAACCAGCCCCAATTAGATCATCCAAGCCAAGGCTCTGTCTTCCTGGGTCTTCAAAACCTCTTGGGATGGAGCATCCACCACCTCTCTGGGTAACCTGCTCCAGTGCTTCACCACCTTCGTCGTAAGGGAGATGTTAATAATATCTAAACCGAAACTTCACTTGCTGCAGCTTGAAAATGTTGGTCCTTGTTCTGTCAGCTACCACCAGTGAGACTGTCCAGCTCCAACCTCTTTGCAACCCCGCTTCAGGTAGTTGAAGGCTGCTGTTCAGACATCTTCTCTTGACTAAATAAGCTCAGTTCCCTCAGCCTCTTCTCAGAAGTCATGTGCCCCAGCCCCTGGACCAATTTTGTTGCCCTCCACGGGAGTCTCAAACTTGTCCACCTCCTTTCTGTAGTGGGGGGAGCGGGGCAAAACTGGACACAGGACTCCAGATGTGGCCTCACAAGTGCTGAATAGAGGGGAAGAATCACTTCCCACTTTCCTGGATAGGTTTTTTTTCTGCATCATGAGACTATGCCAAACCACATAGTGTATTATTCACTCTAACTCCCTCTTGAATCCATTCTTTCTGTACCTGTTGGACCCAGCCTGTTTTTGTGCTATTGGCAGTGAAAGGTGTAGCACTCTCAGAGCCACCGTCCAGTGGCTTTTAGTAACTTCTAACCCCGTTTCTGCTCTCAGCCAAACACAAGGGTTGTGCTGCTCATATACATGATTCACAAAGGCCCCCAAGCCATTTGCATAGAACAAGCAGTCCTTGGACTTACAACACAATTGGTTCCTGAAAACAGTGTCTTAAGTCAAAACGTTGTAACTCAGAATCAATTTTCTCATAAGAAACAATGTTATAAATGGTGGATTGGTTCCTGAACCAAGGAACCATTGGTTCCCAATACCCTGTTTTCATGAAAAATATCTCAGAATTTTGTACTCAATCAATTATAGATGAGTAATATAGCTACATTAATGCATTTATTTTGTAAATAGCAATCATATTGATTTGGAAGGACTTCTTTGAGGTGACTTTGCTGGACTTTTTGAAAGGCTCTTGGCTGGTGTCTTCTCAGGAGTCTTGGCTGCAGGTTTTTCTGGAGTCTTGTCTGCTTTCTTAAAGAAAGTGTCCAAGCAAGTTTGGACAGATGTTCTCCAGGGAGATGGGCAATACAGCGAACTTGTTCGCTGGTGTGGCGTTGCATCAGATCAAGCATTGTAAAGTTGAAAGGGATGTCAGAAAGTTGAACTAGGGTGTCAATTTATAAATGTTGTAAGCATGAAACATTGTAACTCAAAACATTGTAAGTCCAGGACCGCCTGTATACTGTCACTGGCCACTGCTGTAACTGCAGTTGGATAAACTCTGCTTAACCCAATGAATAACATTACTTCCATACATCGGCATCCAAATCAGGGTGGTTTTCTGGAAAACAAAATAAGATAGCGCCTCTCCCTTTTTTTGTTTTTCAACACATGCACATGCCCGCACACGTGCACATGCACACGTACAACCCAGGTATCCAACACAGGCACGTGCACAGACATACACCACAAACCAGGCGTCTGGTTTTCACTCTATCTGTGTCTCTCTCTGTCATACAAACATGTGCCATATGGACCCCAAGCATCTGGGGATCACACAGACACAGATGCAGACACACACACACACACACACACACACAGATCTCAGGTATCTGGGTCACACATGTGCACACACCGTGCTGAACCCAGGTCTCTGACTCAGCCCCCTGCAGGCATCTGACACCGCCCTACACACACCCACACAGATGCAACCTAGGTATCACAGGTACACAGACACAAACACACACACCTTTTGTTTGAACACTGCCCTTCCCTGGCTCATCAGGCAGTGAGGCTCCCACTCCTCCCTAGACTGATTGCCCAGTCTGCACCTACTGGGCCTCACTGGGACAATAGTTTTTTATCTTGCTTTCTGGGACATACTGTAAGAGCCCACCCCTTTGTTTCTATTGGTTGCAGATGGCTATCCGTCCCTCCCCTCATCATCTTGGCCACTTCCATTCATGCCCAGTAGATGGCGGTGCCATATCACAAAATGCCCAAGTCTTCTTCAAAAGGGTTTTGGCATCTCCCTGGTTCCCCACCCTCATTAGACTCAAGCTCCCTCATTAGAGCTGGCACCCTTTGGTTGACCCAAGACACTCCTTGTTAGACACCAGGCCTCCCCCCCAGACAAGACACCCCTCGTTAGACTCAACACTGACCCTTCATTAGACCCTGTCCCTCTTGTTCGACTCACAACACAAATCATTAGACTCAAGGAATCCTCATTAGACCCAGGCAGGGGGTGCCATGTGCATGCCTATGGCCCCAGGCATCCTGGAGAGCAGCTTCCAGGTAAATCAGGGGGGATTGAGGCCTCCATAGGGATGGGGGAGGGTGGGAATTAAGCAGGGCTGGGGCTGCTGCCCAGCCAGGCAGTATGTGGGGCTTGGGGCCTGGGATCACACCTGCTACAGGGCCCCAGTGGAGAGCAGGAAGGGGCCACAGGAAGCTTGTCTGGGGGGGCATGGGCTGGGGCTGGCTCCTCACTGCTGCTTGCACTCCCAGGGGCAGGGGTGACTCTTTACTAGGGCACTGTGGAGCTTGCAGCAGTGGGCAGCCTTTCTTCATGGCCGTGCTCTGCCCAGCCACAACAGGTTGCACCCGCTGGGCTGTGGAGGCCCCAGTGTGGGGCAGCAAGGCAGAGAGCCCATGGCCTTTTGTTAGACCCCAGATCAGGGATGGGCAAAATGTAGCCAGTGGGCTGGATGCAGCCCACCAGGCCATTCTATCTGGCCCATGGGGCTCCTAAAAAATTGACAAAATTAATATATATCTGCCCCTGGCTGCCTGTCATGTGGCCTTCAATGGCTTGCCAAAACTCAGTAAGCGGCGCTGTGCCTGAAATAATTGCCTGCCCCTGCCCCAAATCCTCTCATAAGACACAAGAAACTCCTTGTTAGACCCCAGTTCCTTGCATTAGCTATAAGACATTCCTCATTAGACTCAGTACCCCCTTGTTGCACCCATACCCCCTTATTAGACTATCGCTGCCCCACTATCCAGACCCACCCTCTCATCCCACTCCTGGAGGCTGCTCCTCACTGCCTGCTTCCAGCCCTACCCATCCACCTGGCCATGCACCCTGCCCATGGGGCTCCTCTGCCAGTCTCCACAGAGACCCAACCTGCCCGCTTCTTCTGGTGTACCCAGTGGTGGTATGAGGCAGAGGGACCCAGGGTCTGATAGGATCAAGTGGCATCTCTCTAGAGTCCTCCCCCCGCTCCCTGCTAGATGCTGTAAAGAGTTGTGATGGAGGCCCAAGGCTAGGTAAGTACCCCTGCCACTGCCCCACAACAGCTCAAAGTTCCTTAAATAGCCCTTGAGCCCAAATAATCACCCACTCCTGTCCTACCCGCACACAAACAGACACATATACACATATGTGTACGTGTGTGTGTGTGTGTGTGTGTGTAAATAGGACAGGGATGCATGATTATTTGGGCTCGTCAGTTGTTACTCTGTTGAGTTGTGTGTATGTGTGCGTATATATACATATATATACACATACATATACCTATATACATACATGCTCCCTCCCCCACCCCACCACTCCAGGTCCATCCCCGCTCTAACCCCTGGTCCCTCGCCAGTTCAGATCCATCCCTGATCTACCCCCCTCCCCCCTGCCACTCTGGGTCCAGTCCTGCTCTACCTCCCCCCATGTTGGGCCCCATGCCCCCACCTTTACCGCTCAGGGTCCAGCCCCACTCTACTCCTCTCTTCCCCCATTTCCATTTCCCCCACCACTATGGGTCCTGCCTGGCTCAACTCCCCCTGCCACTTTTGGTCTGCCCCCACTCTACCCCCACCCCTATGCCCGGCAGTTGAAACATTTCAACATGGAATGCAACAACATTTTCAAAATTAAACAAAACTTGAAATGAAACACTGTTCCGTCGAAATGTCGAAACGGAACACTGCTGTTTCGCACAGCACTATTACATATGTTATATGTATTTAACAACAAGGCGTGGCAGGAGAGAGGCGGGAGGCTTGCCCAAAGATGGGAGGGTGGGCTGATACTGAGACTTGGCCCAGGAGTTTGCCCCGTCACAGGGACATACTGAAATTGTGATTGTGTGATTTTTGTGGCAACTGCAATTTCGGGCAGGTTCTGTGAAAAAGTGCAGGATCACTGAACAGTTGGAGGAGGGGAGTGGAGGGGGGCAAAAAAAAAAAAAAAGGTTTCAAAACAGAAAAGGGTGAGAAGCCCTGGCATACTGAAGTACAGGGGAAGGGAGAGTGGTGATTAAAATATATAGCATTTAATACCTAGCATAAATTGCCTGTCTCAAGGTTAGCATTCAATTTCAGTAGACTCCTTTTTATAATGTCTTTTAATAAAGTGTTTATAGTTGGCATTAGTGAATAAAGTGCATATACTTGGTATTAGTTACAATTCATGTTGCACATAGCTTTTTCATAAAATATTTCAGTTTAGAGTTTAATTCATTGCTTAGATGGTATTAATTAATAAAGTGTATGTAGTTGGTATTACATGCAATTCATGGTGTGCATAGCTTTATTTTAATAAGGTATTTCATTTTAGACATTAATTATGTGCTTAATTGCTTAATAAAGCATCAATTAATGGCTTCCATTGGACTTAATCCTGTGATTAAGCTGATGGAAACTATTAATTGATTCATTATTAAGCAATCTAAGTGGCCATTAATAGCTTCCATGGGCTTAATCAGGGGATTAAGCCCATGGGAACTATTAATTGATGCATTTTAATCTAAGCAGTTTGGGGCCATCTGGCAATCTGCAGGGGGGGTGAGACTACTAGGGCCCCTTGGCCATTCAGAAGTGTGTGTGTGTGGTGGGGGAACCTGCTGCATTTGAAGAAAATAGCTAAGAAAATAGTTGTCGGTCCTGGGATCTATAGTTTTTGTTGTAACCAAGTTTTCCTTTCCTTTAACAGCATACTGTTTTTTAATTATGTATAAGCAACTAAAGGGTTAATGATTTAACATCATAATTTTGTGTAACTTGCAACATTGTTTGTGTTTCTACAATAGTTTTTACTGGATAAGCATGAAGCTCATATTTTACAATAGGGATCCCTGCCCCCTTGTTTAATAAAACATTTACAGGCCTGTCCCTATCTCAGGCATGATTATAGGGGTCTGAATTTGTGATCCATACACCCGCTATTCATCAACTGTCCTGGAGGTGTCTAAACACCTTAGGGAGTTAAGGACTGCCCCTTCCTTCATCCATTGGGCAATAGTCAGAGTGACTGGCTATTAGCTGTAAATAATTAATTAGGGGATTAATACAATGAGTATTTAACATAGTACATAAGTTATTGGCTTTGTATTCATTACCTTGATAACCCCTTAATCTGCTTTTTTTGCATTGTAAATAATTATCAACTGTTATTTTTGTATAAACTCATCCTTGTGTATTGTTAATAGAGTATTGAAAACTTTTGATAGTATTTCATATTTGCTTGCATATAGCAATTATTTTCTGTATATAATTAAATTTTGTAAATAGTTACTCCTGAGTCTGCAAGGTCTTTCCATTGTAAAAGGGATCCCCCTCCTCTCAGGGAGCCTCTGGCCACTCCTAGGTGAGCTGAGCGGGGGTAAAGCTATCTGGCACCCCAGGTTCCAAACATCTGGGCACAGCAGACGGTAGTGTCATGCACCAAGGGTTACATGAACATGGAAGGCGAGTGCCTCTCCTGGCTGAAATGCACTGCACCTCCTCAGGAAAAGTACAGGAGAATTGCATGGCTGCATGGGTGAAAGGGGATGCTTTCTGCTTTTTGCCTGATTGGAGGCTCTGTTTTCTGCTCCCTGCCCCATCCACATCTATGCTGCCTGTCCCCCGCTTCTGCAATCTGCCATATACCACAAACTGAGGCTGCTTGTACCACTTAGTTTCACAGTTTCATAGTGGGTAGGGTTGGAAAGGACCTAAGCAGATCATCAAGTCCATGGGCAGGAAAGGATGCTGGGGTCAAATGACCCTGGCTAGGTGATTGTGTAGCCTCCTTTTGAAGACCCCCAGGGTAGGGGTGAGCACCACGTCTCTTGGAAGTTGGTTCCAGATCCTAGCCGCCCTGACTGTGAAGTGGCGCCTCCTGATGTCTACCCTGAATCTACTGTCCATCAACTTACGGCTGTTGTTCCTTGTTACTGCCGGTAGGGCTCAGGGGAACAGGACCCATTGCCTTCTGGTCCCCCTTGGCAAGTTTATAGGTGGCCACCAGATCCCCTCTCAGCCTTCTCTTGTGGAGGCTGAACAGGTCTAGGTCCCATAGCCTCTCCTCATAGGGCCTACCCTGCTGCCCCCTGATCATGCGGGTGGCCCTCCTCTGGACCCTCCTCGTGTTGTTCATACCCCCCTGAAGTGTGGTGCCCAGAACTGGACACAGTACTCCAACTGCGACGTGAACTATGTCACATAGAGGGGGAGGATCACCCCCTTGGACCTGCTCGTGATGCATCTGTGGATGCATGATGAGGTGCGGTTAGCCTTCCTGACCACGTCCCCACACTGTTGGCCCATGTTCATCTTGGACTCAGTAGTGACTCCAAGATATTTTTCTACCTTTGTGCTGACAAGAAGGGAATTCCCCAGCCTGTAGGTCTGCTGCTGGTTCTTCCTCCCCAGGTGCAACACCTTGCACTAGTTAGTGTTGAAACCCATCCTGTTCCCATCCTCCCAACTCTGTAACCTGTCCAGATCTAGTTGTAGCCTGTCCACAAGTTGGCCACCGCAGTCTACAAGGTATTCCTCTACCCTGCCTTCTGGCCAGCAGTCACTAGAGAAATCATTCAGAAAAACACTAGTCACTAGTCATTCAGAAATACACTAGTGATCAGAAAAACACTAGTCATCATTCAGAAAAACAAGATTTTTGGGGTGGCACATTTTATTGTACAGGACAAACTCTTCTGCAAGTGCAGCTACAGATGAAAACTTTGCTTTCCTCCACAGTTTTACAACCTTTCCTGCTTCCTGAAGTGGCTGTAATGCAGGGGCGGGCAATTTTTTTGGGTGGAGGGACACTTATTGAGTTTTGGTAAACTGTTGATGGCTGCCTGGGTAGCCCTGTCCCTTGACAGGTGTCCTGCCCCCTAGTTGTCATCTTGTTTACAGAAGTCCCTCCCACTAACCCTCAACCTTTGCCACCAGAAGTCCCCCCCCCCACCTTCTCCTTGCCTCGAGAAGTACTCCTTTCAGCAAGGAGTTTTGCCATATCACAACCAGAAAAATACCAAATTATATTCTAAAAATCTAATATGTACAAGAGTCATTAATTTGATTAAAAATATTTTTGTCCTGATTTACATGTGTTTGTGTAGTTTACATAGAGGTGATTGCACAATAGCTTAAAATGAAGTCTTATGCTTGTATGTTGTGGGGTAGGTATGTGGGGTGTGTGGGAGGGTATGGGTGTATCTATGGAGTGTTTGTGGAGGGGTGGATAGGTGTGGGGGTGTGCGGTGAGGGAGCATGTGGGTGTGTGTGTGGATATGTGGGTGGATATGGGGTTTGTAGGGGGATGTGTGTGGGGGGAGGGTGGCTGGGGTGTGTGAGGGGGGAGTGGGGTTTGCATGCATGGTAGTACAAGGGGGGTATGGGTACATGTCTATGGTGGGGGGCAAACACATACAAGGGGCAGGGGTGGGGGGAGGCTGGGTTTGGGGCAGGCCTGGGTGGGCTTTGTGCTGGACTGCCAGTCCTGCTGTCAGCTTCCCCTGGGTCCTACTGCACCTGGTTCCTGTCATCTTTGAAAAGCAGCCAGGAGAAAATAAATGTTAACTTTCTAAATTTTTAGGGGCCCTGTGGGCCAGATAGAATGGCATGGCAGGTTGGATTTGGCCCACAGGCCATATTTTGCCAAACCCTGCTGTAATGTGAAACAGAAGTCACTATTTTATCTGGTATTTAGCTGAGGCAAGAAATGTAGGCCAGCCACAGGAGCAGAGTAATTATCACACCATTAAAATGACCAGTCAGCTACAAAGCAAGTGCTTGAAAATGTGGCACAACTTTAGAGCTGGTTCCTTCTACTTCTTTAAGTGACTATTGCTATTTACCCAATGGAGTTCAACAGAACTTACTAGAAATGACTTGGTATTAAGCTGACGCTGAATCTGCTTCTTTCCCAGCCTTAAGGAAGGGCACTTTGGGCCAAAGTCTTGTCTAACATCTCTCCCAACTTTATATCTGTGCCAATGAAAATACTACTTAAAAAGGGCTTCGAAAATATTTCTTGGACTGTTCTGGCTACAACAACAAGGCATCAAGAGAGTGAGGACAGTACTCACTGTGGTCTGGCCAGTCCTGGGTTAAAATGGGGAGGGTGTATGGAGTGGATCTGGAATAAAACTTCATAACACAGCTGTTGTGCTATTTTCATTCTGGAACAAAGCTAAAGGAAACGTTATTCCCTACTGGCAAAGCTCACCAGGGCACACCCAGCTTCACATTCTTGTTGCATGTCATCATTTACCCTTCTTCTACCTCTGCTTTGTTTCCATCTTCCCACCATATCCTCCACAAGACTATGTGCACACACAAATCCATGGAGACAGCAACAGAAGAGAGGAAAGGGCAGATCACCCCTCTGCATTTTTCATATATGAACCTCAGTGGGAAAGTACATGGCAGAGAGCAATGCAGTCCAGGGATCCTGGCCAACGTTACCCAGAGGCGCAGGTCCTCCCAGGAGACTGACATGTGTAGGTGGCCAGTGAGAAGGATTTCTCTCTGGCTACCTTTCTAGTGACAGTGTTTTGGGGGAGGGACCTAGAAACAGCATAAAAGCCTCTGTTTGGAGGTGTGCTGTGCCTTTTTCTAGCTTGTTCCCTCTCACGAACTGCGTGAGAAAGGTACCCTAGCAGACTCAAGCATCTCAGCTTGGTTACTTTACTCAGTAGTTGAACTTGCCTGCTCCTTTTTGTTGTTAGAAAGGATTGGGTAGGATTTAGTTTATCTTAGCTTAGCTATTACTATTACTATTACTATTCAATTAATTTCTTTCAATTTATATTTGCTCTTTTTCTTTTGTGTGCAAACTTTGAAAACAGAAAGCTGTGTTTTTCCTGCTAGCATGATCCATCACTGCGCAGGGAGGCACACAGATTGCACACATGCACATACACACACAATATAAAGAAGAAAAATCAGATATTCATAGAAGAAGACAGACAGACAGCACACAATTTTTACATAGCTCTTAACACTGAAGCAAACAATCAAAAGAAGAGCCCAGTGCACGCATGCAACAGAGGGAATAAAACACACAGCACAAAAGGAGTGACACACACACACAGACCTTTTGCAGCACAGGAAAGATGAATATGAAGCATGCTGGAAAGGCAGGTGCCAGGTCTTCTGGCAGAGGAGGGAGACAGCTACAGCTGAAAGGCGCCCCCCGTCCCAAACACAGACGCATTCTCTTCCCAAGCAGCCATGACATCGGTGCTGCCAGTGGAAGCCAGGCGGTGGGAGCAGTGTCTGCACCTGATGGCCCTGCACCTGCACCACCTCTGCTCAGTCCAGAAATGGGCACCAGCAGAGGAATCACTGCCTCTTCCACCCCAATTTCAGCTCTCAGCGTGAGCCTCCCACTGCCAGAGGAGGAGCTGGAGTTGGAACCAGGGATGCTGAGCATGCTGGCTCAAGCAATTCTGGGGACTGAGGGGGAATCAGAGTTTGTGCTCCATGCCCCCCAAATTTCCCCTAGACGCAGGTCTCCTCTGGAAAGCAGCCCCTCGGAGGAGGCTGAGGTTGTGGAGGCAAGTGGCTCAGCTGAGGCAGCTCCTCCTGCTGTTCAGCCTGAGCCTGCTGAGGAGTGGGATAAGGCAGGATCCTCAACCTCAACCCAGAAGCGGGGGAGTAGTGTAGTGTGGGAGCATTTTGAGGTGGCAGATGATCCCGGGTTTGCCATCTGCCAGCACTGCCGAAGGCACATGAGCCGTGGCAAGGATGTGAGACACTTTTCCACCATGGTGATGCTGCTGCATCTGAGGAGGCAGCACCCCTTGCCCTTCTTCCTGCTCAGCTTGGCACCAGTGCAAGCATGCTAAAAGGGAAGTCCCCCGCTCACTCCAAAGTCCTCTTACCCCCAAAGCAGAGGCAGGCCACCCTGGACCAGTGGGGGAAAGATGGACAGAAAGTGGGGCGCATGCCCAAAACAAGTGAGATCACCCATAGCACTGGGGAGATGCTTGCTCTGGATAGCCAGCCCTTCTCCCTAGTTGAGCGGCCAGGGTTCAGGTGGTTCATAGCACTTCATTTTACCAAGTGCCCTCATGCACTACTTTTAGCAGGGTGGTGGTGCCCACCCTGTATGAGGCATGCAGGGAGTACTTGAGGGAGGAGCTGTGCAAGGCAGGGCCGCAGGTAGTCTTGCACTTCACCTCTGACATCTGGAGCAGCCGGGGTGGCGATCATGCCTACCTCTCCCTGACGAGGCAGTGGTGTGATCAGTCAGGCCGTTGGTGGTCTCTACTGCAAGCTGAGGTGCTGGATGAATCCCACATGACAAGGGAGATCATGGGGGTCATGAACCGCATGGTGCAGGAGTGGCTCACTGGGCAGGCCAAGCTCACCTGCGGGTTCATGTTCACCAAAAATGGGGCCAATATGGTGAAGGCTGTCCGTGATGCCAATTTTGTTGGCATCTGCTGTGTGGCACACAGGCTGCACCTAATAGTGAGGGATGTCTTGGTGGGGGACAGGGCTGCTGGTGACGGCACTGCCACCACTACTGCTACAAGCCAGCTGATTTTGAAATGCAGGAGGGTGTCGGACTACTTCCACCGCAGCATCAAAGGCAGAGCTGAGCATCCTGCAGCACAGAATCCTGCAGGATGCGGAGACTCGGTGGAATCCACATACCTGATGCTCGAGAGGCTGGTGGAGCAACAGAAGGCCAGCCATGAGATGGCCTTGCTTGGGGAGATTGGGATCAGTGGCTCCCTGAACAGAGCTGAGTGGGGTACCATCTCCCAGATCTTGGTAGTCCTCAAGCCCTTCCTCGAGGCCACCAAGACCCTTAGCGCTGGCGATGCCCTCCTCAGCCAGGTGATCCCCCTAGTGAGGGAACTGGAGGAGCAAATGGAGAAGTTGCAGGGGATCAATGTTCCTGGCTGGGGCAGGTCGCTGTCACCAGATGTGCAGGCACTGGTGAGGCAGCTGAAGGAGAGCATCAGGTGATGCTTGGATCCCTTGCGGTCCATTATGGTCCAAATGATTGTGGGCATGTGTGCCCTGAGGGTGAAGGGAAGCATGTGCACTGGCAGCCCCAAAACCCTCGATCACTGGATGCAGGTGCTGGTCAACAAAGCCAGGGAGGCCAAAGTGCAGAGGCAAGGGGATGTGGAAGAGGGGGCTGCCAGCACTCCCAGCACCGGCGCCAGCACCAGCCAGTCTCCTCCATGCCAGCCACCGCCAATGTGGGCCATGGGCATGGCTTCAGTGCTGGGGTCCAAACACACCAGAACCCAGCCTTGGGCAGGTAGCACTGAGGCTTTGGTGGCTACCTATGTCACTGAGGATGTGGAGCCACTGGACTATGACCCCTTGGCCTCCTGGGCAAACCACAGCCAGATGTGGCAGGATCTGGCCATGGCTGACTGGCAACACCTGTCCTGTCCATGAACCAGTGTTCCAAGCGACTGGGTGCTCAGCATTGCTGGGGATGTTGTGGCACCCCACCGCACCTGCCTGGATCCTGCTTTCGTGGGGCAGCTGGTGTTCCTAAAGGTGAACCTCCTGCTGTTGGGGTTCCCCAAGCTGCACCTGCAGACGGACTGAGTGCCACCCTCCTCACTCTGTCTGCACCAATTTCCCTTTTTGTGGTTTGCATTGTAATTTGTTCCCTCTCAGGATCAGGCCTGAGAGACTGGAGGCAGAGTGTTTTTTTGGTGAGGAACGTGCCCCCACAGGTAGTTGGGTTTTGTTGTCTTTGCTAGATTCTGGTGTGCAGTTTGTGGGGTGCTGGAGATAGTTGGCAGGTTTTGTATTTTGAGCTGTAGGAAGTTGGTTTCAGTTCTGGTGATGAGGTTAGGTGCTTCTTTGAATGTACAAAGCACTTTTCAGAGCTGGGCCTATGAACCGCACTTCATCAGCCTCCTAGGTAGCAGGCACAGAAACTCATGGACTCAATACACACAGTGGAGTTCTGGCACACTGCGACCTGCCGGACATCTGACACCCCAGGCACCTCTGAACTTTTACCTGTACTGCTACATCCCCTTTTCTCCCTACCCCCCCCCCCCCCTCCCGAATGTCTTCATTTCCATTTTTACTGATGGGCTTTCTTGCCTGCACTGCGGGCCAGGCCAGCCTCTGGCTTCTTTACTATTCCTTCCATCCAGGACCAGGTACTTCCTCAGCCAGACAAAGGGATTTTCAACCCTAAAGCTTCCAAAGATACATTTTTTTAAGTACTCCTTTTTTTTCATAATACACATATAGACATAAAAACACAAGATAAGCCATCACACACCATGAGTAACATCATATGTCCAACACAGCACAACATCTTTACTTCTTGCTGTCAATTCCTTTATAAAAAGAAAGGCTCTGTGACAGTTGTGTTTGGGTACCTTTGATGCTGCTGTTGCTGCTGGTGTTGAGCCAGCTAAGTTATTTTAGCTGCTGTCACATAAAGCGGAAGACCAGGTGTGAGGCTGTAGGGGAGGAGGAGGCCTCAGTGGGGCACACTGCTGTGTTGTGCAGAGGCCTCAGCACCAGGAAGGGCACATCTTAACACACACACAGTGTCACCCACCCACATGACGAGTTTTGCCTGTCGGCAGCCTGGGGTGCAGGACCCCAGACAACAGACTCCCCCAGTGAGACACACACATCTGGCAGGCTTCATGGCCTGGCAGAGCCCAGCACTCAGGCCTGCACTAGGAAACACACACACAGCTGGCAAGCTTTGTGGCCTCAGCACCCCTGCAGTTTTCAGCCCGCTGTGCCTTAACACACACAGGGTCATTTGTATCATGAGTTTTGCCCGTCAGCAGCTTGGGATGCAGTTCCCCCCAAACCCCTACACTGATCTTCTTGAAACTTGGCAGACTTGGTGACCTCAGTAAGAGTTACCATCTCTGCAGTTTGGAGCCCCCTGTGTTGTAACACATAGACGTGACAGGAGTTTTGCTTTCAGAAATTTGGGGTGCAGTTTCCCCCAAACCCCTGTGCTGATCTTCTTGAAACTTGGTAGACTTTGTGGTCTCACCAGGGGCTACCATCCTTGCAGTTTTCACCCCCCTGTATTGTAACACGTACATGTGATGTGAGTTTCACTTTCAAGAATTTGGGGTACAGTTCCCCCCAAACCCCTGCACTGAACTTCTTGAAACTTGACAGAGTTCATTCTCATAGCAGGGGCTACCATCCCTGAAAGCTTCATCTAAATCAGACAAAAACCAACAAAGTTATAGATATTTCATTGATTCCCCATTATACCCTATGTCCATTTCTCCGAGGTGGCTCCAAAGCTTTGGAGCCGCTTTGGCCGGATTGAGGCGGAAACCCGGTCCGAAGCTCCAGATCAGATCGCTGCCATCTGAAGCGACTGGATCTGAAGCCGGATTGGATCACTGCCAACTCGCACAGGCCTAGTGCATGGTGTCCTTTCTCCACGAGGCCAGGGGGACGAGTGTTTCTGAATATGCGTGCATCATGTGCACTGCCAGCCCACCCGGTAAAAATGTTCGTGATCCAGCTCCAGTGGTCCACCATGGCTTACAGGACCATGGAGGCAAATCCTTTCCTGTTTCTGAAAGACCTCCCCCTCCCCAAAGGGCACAGCCCTGGGATATGAGTGCTGTCTAAAGCCTCCATGCAGTTAGGGAACCCCTTTTTATTGAAGCCATCTATGACTTCCTGTGGATTTGCCAGCAGACCTGTGCGAGTCGGCAGGTATTCAATCCGGCTTCAGATCTGGCCGCTTTGGATGTCAGTGATCTGATCCGGAGATCCGGGTTGCTTTGCTACTTCGAACCGGCTAAAGTGGCTCTGAAGCTTCGGAGCCGCCTCAGAGATCCGGCCATAGGCCATAATGGGGGATCAATGAAATATCTATAACTTCATTGTTTTATCTCCAATTTGGGTGAAACTTGCAGAGGTAGCCTCTGCTGAGAGCATAAAGCTTGCCAAGTTTCAAGATGATAGGTGCAGGGGTTTGGGGGGAACTGAACCCCAAACTCTTGAAAGCCAAACTCTTGTCATGTCTAAGTGTTGCACCACAGAGGGGTGAAAACTGCAGGGATGCTAGCCCCTGGTGAGGCCACAAAGCATGCCAAGTTTCAAGAAGATAGGTGTAGGAGTTTGGGGGGGACTGCACCTCAAGCTGCTGACAGGCAAAACTCGTGATGTAGGTGGGTGCTTGGGCGACTGCGTCTGTCTTGGGGCACAGGGTTGAAATCTTGTGCAGGTCTGGGTTCTGGGCCCTGCCAGGCCATGAAGCCTGACAGCTGTGTATGTGTCTTGCTGGGGAAGTCTGTCTTCTGGGGCCCTGCACCTCAAGCTGCTGACAGGCAAAACTCGTGATGTGGGTGGGTGAGATGGTGTGTGCGCTTGAGCTAGAGTTGCGCAAGATGGAGCACGAGGTTAAAGAGGCCCAGCTCAAGTTTGAGCAAGAAGCTGAAGAGGCAAAGCTGAAGTGCAAACATGATTTCTCAGTCCTGCAGATGCAGGAAAACAGTGGAGCGATGGCCGTTCTGCAGCAGCTGATGCCAGCGGCAGCCCCCCCAGACTGGACACCCCGATCTTCACCTTGTACAAGGATGGAGAGGATCCAGAGATGTTCCTGACTAACTTCAAAAAACAAGCGGACCAATGGGAAGTAAAAGAGGAGGACCATTTGAAATACATTGCTGGACAAGTATTGAGTGAACTCATGGCTGTCCTAGACAGTCTCCCTCTGGGCCTGAGATTACGTATGACACTTCTAGAGATGCTGTGTTTCAAAGGTATCGGTTGGGGCCAGATTATTTCCAGAAAAGGTTCTGTGATAATACCCCATGGCGGGGAAAGTCCCTAACTGAGTTTGCAGCTCAGTTGTAGGATTTATATCTCAAATAGAGGAAGGGAGCCAAAGCTAACACCATAGCGGAGGTGGATGTATTTGTGGTGCTGGACTAATTCTATTTCTGGTGCCCTAGATGGATTAAAGACCTAGTCAAGGAAAGGACCCCAAAATCACCAAGGAGGCTGCATTAATTGTGGATTAGCTGTTTCTCAGTTATGAGGGACTGAACAGAAGACCTCCTCACTTGGGGGGCACCAGAGAGCGGGGAAGGTCAAGCCAGTCCCAAAGCAAGAGAGTGGGCCGCTCCCTCCAAAGCACTGGGCAGCTTTGGATTTGGCCCAGTCACACAAATTGGATAGGAAGGGGTGCTTCAACAGTGGGGAATTGGGCCACTTCAAGACCCACCGCCCAAAGTGGGACAACCCCAATAAAACTGTCAACCGAGTAGTCTCTGTATGCAACAAAGGGGGAGCCCTGAGCTGCTCTAAGGGGCATATCTTTGGGTACATGATTACAAACCCAGAGAAGGTAACAGCCCCCTACAAAACAGAGGTGACAGTAGGTGGGAAGGCCATCATCGGGGAAGTGGACACAGGAGCAAGTGTGTCATTAATTAGTGCCAACCTCGTCTTGTTCTCGGATATGGTCCCTGGAAAGACTCTTACCATAAAAGGGCTGAGGTGCCAGCTATGCAAGGTACTGGTAGTCTGTCTCCCCATCAAGTGGAAGGACTTGGCAGCAGAGCTGGAACAGGGAGTGCTGAGGCGTGCCCCTGCCCCCACGTTGGTGGGGAGGGATATATTAGGACTTGGGCAGATGACAGCCACCAGGGAAAACCTTATGGAGCCCTACCTCATTGATGTGGTGACTCACCCACAGAGCAGGAAGGCAAAGGCAGGAGGTGGGGAAACCTCCCAGGGCTAGGTAACCTCATTGGCTGTGGAGCCAGAGGGGAAGAAGGAAAAGACTCCTCCTGGCTGTGAAACCGGCAACTCTGGGGTTAGGTTAAGTGACAGCCCTGAGGAAGAGCCTGGTCAGTCAGTGGCAGAGGGAGCGGAGCCTTCCAGGGACCATTAAAGAAGATCCCTGCGGGGGAGGATGCACCGGTTCCTGGAGCGCTGGAGCTCCCTGCTGGTTGCCTGGCTGGCCGGGGAATTCAAGCAAGAGGCTCTAGTGGATTCCAGCTTGGAGGAGCTCTGAAAGATAGCCCAGGAGCAAGAGCCAGAGTGCACCTTGAACAAGAGGGAACAGGTGATCTGGGATAAGGGACTCCTTTATTGGTTATGGGCACCTAAGAACCATGCCAAGTCCTGGGAGCCTTATTGCTAGCTCGTGGTACCTCGTAAGTTCATAGCTCATGATTTACCTTGTGCTGGTCACATGGGTAAGGGCTGGATTTTCCAGCAGCTGTTGGCCAACTTCTACTGGCCCAGGCTAGCCCAGGATGCGACAGACTATTGAAAATCCTGTGAGACATGCCAGCAGACGGGCCGGAGTGGGGACAAAAAACAGACTCCCCTACAGTCCCTCCCTATCATTGATGAAGCTTTCCAAGAGTGGGAATAGATATTGTAGGCCCCCTGAGGCATAAGACACACAGAGGAAAGAAATATATCCTGACTCTTGTGGATTTTACAACGCAGCACCCAGAGGCAATTGCCTTGGCCTCCACAAAGGCACTCGTAGTCTCTGAGGCCGTGACAGAGATCTTCCAGATGGGCTTCCCCTCTGAAATGCTGACTGTCAGGAGTGGGAACTTCCTGGCTAAAGTAATGAAGTGCCTGTGGGAGTACTGTGGGGTTACACACCTCAGGACCACAGCCTATTGTCCTCAAACAAATGGGCTGGTGGAGATGTGCAATGGGATCTCGAAGGGTATGCTGAAGGCATATGCAGACTCTAACCCCAATGACTGGGACAAGAAACTTCCACACTTGCTTTTCACCTACTGAGAGGTGCCCCAGGAGTCCACCGGGTTCTCGCCATTCAAGCTGATGTTCGGGAGGCGAGTCAGGGGCCCTCTTGACCTGGTGACAGCAGAGTAGGAAGGGAAAATCCCCGCCTCTAAAACATCTGTGGTGGAGTATGTCCTGGGCTTTTGCCAGAAGATAACTGATATGATGAAGGTGGCGCGAGACTCCCTGGCCCAGGCCCAGGAGAAGCAGAGTGTCTGGTACAATAAAGGGGCTCACTTGCGTACCTTTGAACCAGGAGATAAAGTCATGGTTTTCCTGCCTCTAAAGACAGAAAAGCTGCAAGCAGCATGGGATGGTTGCCAAAAGACCTAAGGTGGTACATGTGAGCATGCTTAAACCCTACTATGACAAGAATGATGCTGTGCTGTAGATTTCCTTGGTTTAGGAATCACCTGAGGACCTGGAGGAGCCAATCCTGTGTGATGACGAGGGAGGAGAGGCAGGAATCGAGGAGCTTTGCCTGCCTGATTAACTGCCCACCTCAGACAAAGACAAGCTGCACACAGCTCTCAGAGACTTTGAGACAGTGCTCTACAACAACCAGTGAAACAAACCTGGCAATGCACGCTATGGACTTGGGCAGCCATCGCCCTGTCCATACCATGCCTTACCTAGTCAACAGGTAAGTGCTGCAGGAAAAAGAACGTGAGCTTGCTGACATGCTAAGGCTGGGGGTAATAAAGCCTTCCACAGGTCCATGGGCTAGTCCCGTGGTACTCGTCTGGAAGCAGGATGGGACCATCAGGTTCTGTGTAGACAACTGGGAGCTGAATGCTATTACCACCCCCAACGTTTACCCTGTGCTCAGGATGGACTCTCTGCTCTACACCCTGGGCTGAACCAAGTTCCTCTCCACTCTCAATCTATCCAAGGGGCTCTGGAAGATGGCACTGGATCTGGACGCTGTAGCCAAGTCTGCTTTTACCATGCCTTTGGGACTGTATGAGTTTGCCATTTTACCTTCTGGTATGCACAATTCTCTCGCTTCTTTTCAAAGACTGATTAATAATTTGCTGCTTGGATGTGAGCAGTTTGCAGTGGACTACATCAATGACATCGCCACCTTCACTCAAGACTTGGAATCACACCTGATTCATTTAACCACTGTGTTAGACAAAATAAAGCCAGCTGGACTTACAGTGAAAGCAAAGACGTGCCAGTTAGCATCACCTGATGTGGTGTATTTAGGACACCTTGATTGCTCCCCTGAGGGAGAAGATCTGGCCAACCCCACAAAAGAAAAAGCAGAGCAGAGCCTTCCTTGGTCTGGCCGGATACTACAGAAGGTTTGTCCTTGGGTTTGGAACAATGGCAGCTCCTCCACACGAGCTAACAAAGAAAGGAAACACTGATCCGGTAGACTTGAAACAAGAGAGTCAAGAGGCATTTGGCATGTTGAAGGCTGCCCTGATCAACCAGCTGATTCTGAGGGCACTGGACTATGATAAGCCCTTCTGTGTTGCTATGGATGTTTCAGACACAGGACTTGGAGCTGTACTCCTGCAGGAGCATGAAGGGACATGACACCCCATGGTTTACTTAAGCTAGAAGTTAGTTCCCCATGGGCACAACATGTCATCTACTCAGAAGGAGTGTTTGGCAATTGTCTGGGCACTAAATAAATTGAGGCCCTATCTGTGGGGACAGCAATTCACCATCCTATCCCACCATGCCCCACTTCAATGGCTGCAGACAATGCAGAACACCAATGCCGAGCTTCAAAAGTGGGGCTGGCAGCTTCAGAAGTTCAACTTCACTGTCAACCACATCAAGGGAAGCCAAAATGAAAACGCAGATTTGCTGTCACGGAAAGACTCTGGGTAGCAGGCCAGATGGACTCAGGCCTAAAGCGCTCTGGCATGGGGACACCCCAAATGGCCTTGATGTTCATGGGTAGTGCTGTTTTTTTTTCCTTTTAAGTATAGGAGATAACCTTTCCATACAAGGAAAGTGCCCACAGCTCAGTCAAGCAATGGGCACAGGTGCTAGAAGGGGGTGGGAGGCGGGAAGGAGAGGTGGGGCTACAGCCTCAACCCCTCCGCGCTCTGGTTGCAAACTCTGACTGCTGGAGTCACCTGGTCTCCTAGGTAACGGGGTGTAAATTCCATAGGGGGGGCGAGCTTTCACTCTCTTTGTGTAGGAGTTCCCACTACTGCAGGTCAGGTGACTAGTCTCCTCACCTGATCAAGGTGATGTCATTTGGAAGCACCAGTCTACAGCCAATGGATCTGCTTTTGTGGGGAACTGGTGTGATGAGGTCACAACAGGGATATAAACCCACCCCTCAATGAGGGGTGTGGGCAGGCGACATGTTGGGACTTTTATAGATTCATAGAAGTTGGGGTCAGAAGAGACCTAAGTAGATCTTCAAGTTTGACCGCCTGCCCTGCACAGGAGTGAATACTGGGCTCATATGACCCCAGCTAGGTAACTATCCAGCCTCCTCTTCAAGACCCTCAAGGTAGGAGCCAGCACCACCTTCCTTGGAAGCTGGTTCCAGATCCTAGCCGCCCTGACTGTGAAGTAGCACCGTCTAATGTCCAGCCTGAACCTACTCTCAATTATCTTGTGGCCGTTATTCCTTGTTACTTAGGGAGGTGCTCGGGGGAACAGGGACTCTCCCGTTCCCCACTGGTCCCCCCCTGTAAGTTTATAGATGGCCACCAGATCCCCTCCCAGCCTTTTCTTGTGAAGGCTGAACAGGTTCAGGTCCCGTAGCCTCTCCTCGTAGGGCCTGCCCTGCTGTCCCCAGATCATGCGGGTGGCCCTCCTCAGGACCCTCTCAATGCTGGCCACATCCCTCCTGAAGTGCAGCACTCAGGACTGGACGCAGTGCTCCATCTGTGGCTTGACCAATGCCTCATAGAGCAGGAGGATCACCTCCTTGGACCTGCTTGAGATGCATCTGTGGATGCATGACATGGTGCAGTTAGTCTTACTGACTGTGTCCTCACATTGGTGGCCCGTGTTCATTTTGGAATCGATAATGACTCCAAGATCTCTTTCTGCTACCGTGCTTTCGAGAAGGGAGTTCCCCAGCCTGTAGGTATGCTGCTGGTTCTTCCTGCCCAAGTGCAGCACCCTGCGCTTGTCAGTACTGAATCCCATCCTATTCTCATCCGCCCACCCCTGTAACCTGTCCAGGGCCAGTTGTATCCTGTCCCTCCCTTCTAGCGTGCCCACCTCACCCCAGATCTTGGTGTTGTCAGTGAATTTGAACAGGGTGCTTTTCACCCCCTCGTCCAAGTCACTAATAAAGGAATTGAACAGTGAGGGTCTGAGGACCAAGCCCTGGGGGACCCCACTGCCCACATCCCTCCAGGTCGAATATGACCCGTCCACCACCATTCTCTGGGTGTGGCTCCTCAGCCAATTTGTGACCCATCTGACTGTGTAGGCATCAATACCACAGTTGTCTAGCTTTTTAATGAGAATGGAGTGGGAGACAGTGTCAAAGGCCTTCCTGAAGTCCAGAAAGACTACATCCACTGCGACACCTACGTCCAATGATTTTGTGACCTGATCATAGAAGGCAATCAGGCTGGTCTGACAGGACATAGCAACTTGGACTTCTGCCACTTTCTCTCTTTCTCCCAGGATCTGGAAGTGAGTAAATTACTAGAAACTTGACTAGAAATGTAGCTTACTGTATTCTAGAAGCATATCAAAGGCTACCGAATTGGTACTGTTTGCTTTGGGTTATTCTGCCCCTGGGCACAGGGGACACAATGGTGGGAGTCTACTACAGACCTCCCACCCAAAGTCCTGAGCTTGACCAGGAGTTTGCCCAGGAACTGGCTGAGGCGGCATGCTCCAGGACCATGGTTGTCATGGGTGACTTCAATTACCCAGACATCTCGCGGGAGGATCGCTCAGCAAAATCTGAGCGGTCGCAGAGCTTCCTCTCGTGCGTGGATGACCTCTACCTGACTCAAGAAGTCTATGGGCCAACGAGAGGCAAAGCACTGCTCGACCTGGCACTGGCTACTGGGGATGACCTAGTCGGCGACCTAGTGATCGATGGGAAGCTGGGTGACAGCGACCACGAGCTGATCACCTTCACCATCCGCCGAAAAGCTGGCAAGTCAGTCAGCAACATGCAAGTCCTTGACTTCAGGAAAGCCGACTTTGACAAGCTCAGGAGGCTTGTCAGTGAGGCCCTAAGGGACTGTGACCACAGGGAGAGGGGAGTTCAAGAAGAGTGGTTGCTCCTCAAGGGAGCGATCCTCCATGCACAAACTAAGTCTATTCCATCTCGGAGGAAAGGCAGCAAGAGGGCACAGCAGCCCCCCTGGCTCTCCAGGGACCTAGCAGACCTCCTGAGGCTAAAAAGAAAGGCCTACAAAGGATGGAGGATAGGAGTCACCTCCAAGGAGGATTATTCTGCACTGGTCCGGTCCTGTAGGGAGCATACCAGGAAAGCCAAGGCTGCAACTGAACTCCAACTAGCTTTGAGCATCAAGGACAATAAAAAGTCCTTTTTCAGATATGTGGGGAGCCGGAGGAAAAGCAGGGGCAACATTGGACCCCTGCTGAACCAGATGGGCCAACTGACAACTGACGCCCAGGAAAAAGCCAACCTATTAAATTGGTACTTTGCGTAGGTCTTTCATCAGTCCCATGGGACGCCCATGCCCGCTACAGGGCCGGGAAGTCCGGGTGAGGGTGATCCCCTGCCCTCCATTAATGCTGACTTTGTGAAGGAACATGTTGAGAAGCTGGATACCTTCAAGTCAGCCAGCCCTGACAATCTTCACCCCAGGGTACTCAAGGAGCTGGCGAGCATCGCAGCCCAGCCCCTGGCACGGATCTTTGAAAACTCTTGGCGCTCTGGTGTAGTGCCCGAAGACTGGAAGAAGGCCAATGTGGTGCCTATCTTCAAGAAAGGGAGGAAAGTGGATCCGGCTAACTATAGGCCCATCAGCCTGACTTCTATCCCGGGGAAGATCTTAGAAAAGTTTATTAAGGAGGCCATCCTTAATGGACTGGCCGACGCCAACATCTTAAGGGATAGCCAGCACGGGTTTGTTGCGGGTAGGTCTTGCTTGACCAATCTCATTTCCTTCTACGACCAGGTGACCTATCACCTGGACAAGGGAGAAGAGATTGATGTCATATATTTTGACTTCAAAAAAGCCTTTGATCTGGTTACCCATGATCGTCTCTTGGAGAAACTGGCCAATTGTCGCCTTGGGTCCTCCACGATCCACTGGCTGGAAAATTGGCTCTGTGGTCAGACCCAGAGGGTAGTAATTGATGGAAGTCACTCATCGTGGTGTCCTGTGACCAATGGGGTCCCCCAAGGCTCTGTCCTTGGACCCATACTGTTCAACGTCTTCATTAATGATGTGGACACTGGAGTCAGAAGCGGACTCATCAAGTTCACCAATGACACCAAACTTTGGGGCAAAGCATCCACACCAGAAGACAGGCGGGTGATCCAGGCTGACCTGGACAGGCTCAGCAAGTGGGCGGATGAGAATCTGATGGTGTTCAATGCCGATAAATGCAAGGTTCTCCACCTTGGGAAGAAAAACCCGCAGCATCCTTATAGGCTCGGCAGTGCTGTGTTGGCTAGCACTATGCAAGAAAGAGTCTTGGGGGTCATCACTGGCCACAAGATGAACATGAGCCTGCAGTGCGATGCTGCGACTAGTAAAGCGACCAAAATGCTGGCTTGCATCCATAGATGCTTCTCAAGCAAATCCTGGGATGTCATTCTCCCCTTGTACTCGGCCTTGGTGAGGCCGCAGCTGGAGTACTGCGTCCAGTTTTGGGCTCCACAATTCAAAAAGGATGTGGAGAAGCTTGAGAGAGTCCAGAGAAGAGCCACGCGCATGATCAGAGGTCAGGGAAGCAGACCCTACGATGACAGGCTGAGAGCCCTGGGGCTCTTTAGCCTGGAAAAACGCAGGCTCAGGGGTGATCTGATGCCACCTATAAGTTTATCAGGGGTGACCACCAGTATCTGGGGGAACGTTTGTTCACCAGAGCGCCCCAAGGGATGACGACTAGGTTGAACGGTCATAAACTACTACAAGACCGTTTCAGGCTGGACGTAAGGAAGAATTTCTTTACTGTTCGAGCCCCCAAGGTCTGGAACAGCCTGCCACCGGAGGTGGTTCAAGCGCCTACATTGAACACCTTCAAGATGAAACTGGATGCTTATCTTGATGGGATCCTATGGCCCCAGCTGACTTCCTGCCCTTTGGGCAGGGGGCTGGACTTGATGATCTTCCGAGGTCCCTTCCAGCCCTAATGTCTATGAAATCTATGAATCTATGACATTATTTTGATACTTCTCAAACCTGTACTCTTCCCCAAGTCTGCCCTCTTTAAACAATAAAGCTCTCACTATAGCAAGCTTGGTGGTACATGCTTGAGAGGGATGGGGCATGCCTCTATGCTCCCTTTGCTTGGCTGACTAAGGGAGGCTACTTTCTGTGTTTCAGGCTAAAGGAAGCACCCCAAGTTCTCTCAGTGGGTCAAGCACCCTCAAGGTCTACAAGTCCTGTGTACCCTGGCAGGCACATGGCCTGACTAAAGACCAGATCCTGGGTGGTGGCAGCAGTTACCCCAGGCTTGCAGGTGCGCTTCAGGACAGGGGTCGGCCACATGTGAGGCACCCAGGGGAGGCACTTGGAGCTTGGTGTTTGGTTGGGCGCAGTGAGGTGGGTGGCTCAGTGCCTGAGCACCTCCTACTGGCCCACCATAGACCACACTTGAGTTAAGGTTTTGAGCTTCTGCTAAAAAGAGTCTGCAGGGCTGTGAAATAGAAGAGGGATGTTACCAAGAAGGGCTAACAACAGCAGCATTGTAAAAGAAAGGATGGTTTGAATAGTGGAAGACTGTTAAAAAGGAGAGAGGGTTGTTCACACCTGTGGAGTGGAGAGAGATTAGTAGGAATCAACCAGGAAGTCAATTGACCCCATTAGCACTACCTGGGTAGAACACCAGTGGTCCCATATCATATGGAGAAGAAGTGAGATGAAATGATATGTCCATGTGTGGATCAAGGCTTTTGAAAAGTGGGGTGCTGATGGCATGGTGCATCATCACATATAATATAACACATATTTTTCTCCAGTTAAAAAGAAACTAGAAGCTTTACTACTATGCAAAGCACTATATTACTTGTATATCTAAGCAAAAGAAAGTATGTTTTATTGGAATGTGCACCGATTTGCTAAATTATACACTTGATAAATATTTTAACAACCCAGAAACTAGGCAAAAAATAGTTAGAATAGTAAAAAATAAAAGCTTCATTCATATATCTAAGTTAAAGAATAGTGCAAAAAACTAGGCAAAAATAGTGCAAAGATAACATTTAATTAATCGTGTAGTCATTATAGTTAAATGTGCAACTCTTGTTCAGATTTGTAAAACAGTATTTAGCTTTCTTGAGTTTCTTGTCAGTGCCTCCAGTACTTCACTATCAGTCATTTTTATCTACCCCCAAGTTCATAGGATCACATCTGAGTCAAGGTTTTTAGCTAGAGCTAAAAAAGCTTTGCAGGGCTGTGAAACAGAAGGACATCACCAGGAATGCCCAACAGACAGCAACATTGCAGAAGAAAGGATAGCCTGAATAGTGAAAGATCAAGACCCTTCCAAGGGAGAGAGGGTTGTTAACATCTGAATCAGAATTGGTGATCCAAAAAAACCCCTCCTGCTCTTCAGCTGCCTCTGAGCCTTGGGGGCAGAAGGGGGCAGAGGTGGGGGGGTAATGGGGCTCAGCACCACCAAATGCAGGGCAGCAGGTATGGACCCAGGGAAGCCTGGCCGCAGGCTGCTGTGGTGGTGGGGAGTGGCGCACACACTCACATGCCCTGTGCAGCCAGGATCACAGCAGGCCCAGCAAGATATGGGGTGGGGGGGGGACAGTGGGGGCTGGGGGAAGTGGTGACAGCAGAAGTGGCCACTAGGTAGGACTCCTGGGTTCTCTCCCCACTGTGGGAGGACTGTGGGATCTCAGGTATGAGATCAGGAGGCCTGAGAAACCAGGACATCTGGGTTCTCTCCTACCTCTGGAAGGACTGTGGGGATTAGTGGGTTCAAGTTTGGGGAGGGGGAGCTGGGAGCCATACTCTGGATTGGTCTCTTCATTGCTTTGGAGCCACCTTACTGACTTGCTGTTGGCTTTTGTTACATATATTTTCCAATTAGCGGAAGCAATTTAAGGAACTCAGGAAAGTGTTTGACCATATATTTTCCAATTGTCGGGAGCAATTCAAGGAACTCAGAAAAGCGTTTGACCATATTGTTAATTAATGCCTCCCACAAACTTG
The DNA here is from genome assembly GCF_030867095.1 of Alligator mississippiensis. Lineage (NCBI taxonomy): Eukaryota > Metazoa > Chordata > Crocodylia > Alligatoridae > Alligator > Alligator mississippiensis. The sequence continues at coordinate 57,982,074 of NC_081834.1, forward strand.
AGATTATGTCCATTAATGTCTTAAGGAATTTCACTTCTGTTGTCTCCTGCAGATTTTTGTAGTAAACCTTGCCATCACTGAGGTATACGTCCACTATGTTTTCTCCTTTCCCAGAAACAAAGACGATCTCCCCAACATCACACTTCATGACCAGCTTTGCATTATTTTGTAGGACCTCCTGCTCAGCGAAGAACTTCTCTATGGCCATGTTGAAAACATCCTCAACCTTGTCAGGCACTCCTTGCAGATTCCTCACCTTCTGGCGCACCATCAGGAGGTTCTCCTTACTTAGGGGTTGTTCACTAAGCTTGAGCATCTCTTGATATATCGCCCAGGTCTTTACTTGAACGTTGTACGTAGCTTTATCATTCAGCCATGTGACAGTGACCGTGAGATCTCCCTCAAGGAACTGCAGCCTTGTCCCATCCCACTTCATGTTCATGGTGGGGATTTCTTGGATGCATGCTGGCTCATTGGGAAACTTCTCCAGAAAGAGGTTGAAACAGGCTCTCAGCTCTGTGCTTATCTCTGTCCAGGATGCCAGCCCTTTGCGGATTCTCTGGAGGTTCTCCATGCTCAGCCTTTGGGGCCGGGATAGCAACCTTTCCAGGAACACTTCTGCCGTGAGTTCCTTGACTCTGTATCGGGGTTCACTACTGCACACAGCAATCTCACATTTCCTTTCTCCTGAAACAAATCTCAGCTCCATCCCATCACAGTGGATCACCAGATAGGCATTGCTTCTCACACACAGGGTTTCTTGAGGGAACTCCTTGAGGACCTCCTCGAAACACAGTTCCATCTCCTCGCTCAGAGAACCCCAGGTCTCCAGTGTTTTCTTGATGTTCTTAAGGTTTTCAGTAGTCAGCAGTTGAGGTTGATGGAGGAGCCTGTCCAGGTACATGGATTTTGTGGGTTCCCCCACTTTGTACTGGGGACAGCCTTCAGCACTGGACACCTTGATCTTACACTCCCCTTCTCCAGAGACAAACTTCAGCTCCATCATCTGGCTTGCAATGACCATCTGGGCATTGTCCTGCACACACTGGGGCTCCTGAGGGAATTGCTTTAGGGCCAGCTCAAAGCATCTCCTTAACATTGGAGTCATCAGCCTCTTGGACTCCAGCTGGGCCTGAACTTTCCTCAGGCTCTCAATGCTCAGCTTCAATGGTTCCTTCTGAGGTTTCAAACACTGGATGAAAAGATACAAGTGAGATGGTAATTATCCCACCATAAAAATGGCCAACCAATTACAAAGATTGTGCTTGAAAATGTGGAAAAACCTTAGTGCTGGTTTCTAGCCAGTTTTAATTCAAACGTGTGGCAGGGCTCTTAAAGGCTGAACATTGATATAAACAAGGAAGACAAGTGCCTCTGCAGGCTGAAACAGCCTGTACTTCCCCAGTGAAAATATAAGAGAATTACATGGCTGTGTGGGTGAAAGGGGATGCCTTCTGCCTTCTGCTTCCTGCCTGATTGGAGGCTCTGCTTTCTGCTCCCTGCCCCATCTATTTTCATGCTGCCTGTCCCCCACTCTGCAATCTGTCATATGCCACACACACATGCTGCTTGTGGCACCTCAACCACAGGTCAGCCACCCCTGGTCTAGGAGGTGCACCTCATCCTGCCTTCTTGCCAGCTGTCACTACAGCACCATTATTTTGAGAAGCAAGACTTTTGAGGTAGCATGTTTTAATGGATGGGACAAATTCTTTTGCAAACACAACTACAGCTGATAACTTTGCTTTCCTCCACAGTTTTACAGCCTTTTTCCACTTCTTGAAGTGTCTGTAATTAGGGCCTGATTTAAATAGCAACTTTACCTTTTTTTGTGAAAAATCATAAAATTAAGTGATGAACAATGCAATTTGCAATGAAATGCCCAATGGGGTTAGTTGCTGCATGTTTCACTTTAACAAGACGGCTGCTAAGAGTGTAGGACAGAGGAGGGGGTGATTTAAAGAGACAGGAGCAGCACAGCTGGCTGGGGGAGCAGTGGCAGAGCAGAGGAGAATAGCTTTCCCCTCCCCTGACTCCATGAGGTGGCGGCATCAGTACCAGCCACCTCCCCAGCCACATCTTTGTGCCCTGTTCAGCCTGCTCTGCCTGGCTTGGCACCACACTTTGTTTGGCACTGGGGGGGGGGAAGCAGTTGCCTGCCCACCCCCTCCACAACCCATGGATGGGACACAGTATGAGGGGGTCAGAGCCCCTGAGGTGGCAGCGGCTCGAGGAGGTAGCAGCCAGAAGGAAGGAGCTGGCTCGCTTGCCACCTGGCGTGGCCCAGCCTTGTCCCTGGCCCCAGCCTGGCTGAGACCAGGAGAGCAAGCATATTTTCATCCTGCAGCAAAGCTGTTTCCAGCTGGAGAAACCTTACGCCCCAAGCTTACCAGGGCAGACCCAGCTTCGGATTCCTGTTGTATGCCAGCATTTCCCCTTCTCCCACACCCTGATTACTTTCTGCCTTCCCATATCCTCCACAAGATCCTGTGCATGCACAAACCCATGGAGAGAGCAACAGCAGACATGAAAGGGCAGACAAGTCCTCTGTTTTTCCTTGTAGGAACCTCTGTAGACAAATACAGAGCAGAGAGCAATGCAGTCCAGGGAGACATGCCAATGCCTCTCAGAGGCATAGGCCCTCCCAAGAGAGGGTCACTTCCTGATCTCTGCTCCTCCAGCTGGAGACCACCTGCGGGACATGGACCCTGAGCTGAGAGGGCTTTCAGACAAGCCAAATCAAAGGGCACGAGGAACTCACCATGATGCATTGATGACAGCTGGTTCAGTCGGAGTTAGACGGAGTGCTTCTGCCTCTCACTATTAGGAAATGCGCTCCGGGAGCTGGAAGGAAACCTGTAGCAGGGCAACAGAAAGGAGCTAGGCTCAGTACCCCTCTCTCAGCCCCATCCATTTCTCACTGTTGGATGATAATGGGAAACGTGGTAGAGGAAAGAAGTGAAAGACTGCATAACTGAAAGAATTCTGCTCACTGGACTGGGGAGAAAAACCCAGCCTGGAATAAATCCTGAAGAACGCAATGCATAAGTGATGACAGTGCTGCTGCCACCACCATCCCCGGCCACTGTGCCTTGGGTGGAGTGGGGCTGCAGCCCTATGCCCTGCCATCAGTGCTGAAATCACAACCCCACCACCCCCACTGCAGCTGGAGATGTTCTGGGAAACTGTATGGAGGAACTTATCTTAGGATGCAGCTGAGTGACAACAGGCAGACGTGCCAGGGGATTGGTCACCCCGAGCACTTGCCAGATAATTAAAGGCAGCTGTTACCTACTGGAATGAGGAAGAGAGAGGAGTGAAGACTCCCACCTGCAATGGTTCCAGCTGCAGGTGAGAGGAGCAAATGGCTTCTGTATTTCCTGTTACTTTATATTTTTGTTAACAATGGTGGATGTGGAAAGAACGTAGGGGTGGTGGAGCTCCCACCCAATGGCACCATGCTTCAAACACGTGGAGCAACTGAACCAGGCAAACACAAATGGCCTTTACAGAAGCAGGTCCTAAATTCTGCTGTAGAGCTGGACAAGCCTTTTCTTTTCTTGAATATACAGCATGAAGGTGAATCACATCCTGTTGTGTTATTAAGCTTTAACAACAAGTTACGGCAGGAACAGAAGGCAAGAGGTGGTAGTCACCTATGGGCCAATTTAGGTCAGGGGAGTACCCAGTCCTGGGATTCAACCCCTGATGCACCCACATTTGGTGCATCAACCAGGAATTCTGTAATCCAAACCGGATAGAGGGAACTCTGACTGCTTCAGGGACCATGGATACCTGGCAGCAAATGCAAGAAGTAAGGCCACAAATCCTGCAGGGGCATCAGCGGCAGGTAGAGCTGTTGCTGAAAGAGTGGAAGAGAATGAGGTCCATAGGTTGCTGTTTGCCTGTCACCTAGCCTTGAATGAGAAGATGGGAAAGGTGTCTAGGGCTCTAGGAGGAAGGACAGAGGAATTCTGCATACCCTGGATGGTGGACAGGGAAGACACAGGAGTGTACCATGAGGCTTTTGAAAGGATGGCAACAGTGGTTGGGAGGGACAAAGCCAAATTGACCTACCAGCTGATGGGTAAAGCCCAGGAAACTTATAGGGCTCTGTCTCAGCAAGAAGCCAGGGACTACCGGAATATGAAAACAGCAATTCTGTACTGGCATGGAGAATTATAGGTTGAGATTTAGGGAGAGAAAGATGCCAGAAGGGAAACAACCCTAAATCTTACAGTTACTACAGGACCTGGCGAGAAAGTGCCTGGATCCTGAAAAATGTAACTTGGAAGAAATACTAGGCCTGATAGTGCTGAAACAGTTTATTGGGAACTTAGCTGAAGGAACCCAACAATGGGTGTACCAACACCAACAGCAGTCTGGGTTGGAGGCCCTGAAAATAACAGAGGCGCATGCCAAAATGGAGAAAAGTGCATGGTGAGACAAGGGGATAAAGCCCTATTCACTCATAGGTAGAAGAATAGCTGGAGGACCTGGCAGAATAAGAGAAGGAAGAAGGGGTGGCATTGAGAGGCATGATAAATGTTATAATTGTGGGGAAAGTGGCCACAAAGCAAACCACTGATCCCAGGAAAAAAGGGAAACTTGCCCATGAAAGAGACACTGTATGTTAATCAAGATGGCAAAAAGGATATCAACATCCCAGAGAAGATGGACTGTAGTTATAGTAGGAAAGTGCACCAAAATCTAGTAAAGCCTACTGTGGAAGTAAAACTAGGAGATCTAAGGCTTTGTGCTGTGGTAGACACTGGTTGCACCCACACCATGGTGCAAACCTCACTAGTCCCAGCCAGCATGAGGAAACCAAGTGGGGCGATAATGGTGATATGTCTGCATGGGCATGCCAGAACATACAGTAGCAGAAAGTCCCTTTAATGATACTTGGGAAAATGCCTGCCAGTGGGATTATCCATGAATTTACTAAATGCCATGATACTAGGCTGTGACTGGCGTCATATTAAGGAGGTGCTGTGAGAAGTAGCCTCGGAACTGGAGGTGCTGAGAAGCCCATGGGACTTTAGCAGGCTGAATGAGGGACTGATAGGACAAGATGAAGAAGGAGGGACTTTACGGGAGGATGAAGACAAGCTGCTGGATATGCAATGACTGGCCAGACAAGGACAATTCTGTGCTGACCAGTGGCAGGAATTTACTTCTTGAAATGTTTATGAGCATAACATGGTCAACTGGAATGGGGAGATCCTATGGCCAGGGCTGATGGATCAGAACCTACAGTTTGAGGTAAAGGACAACACTCTTTATTAGATTGGCAAGGGGATGGCGAAAGAAAAAGAGACTCAGATATTAGTAACCCGTAACTATAGAAAGCCTTTGCTACAGGTGGTTCACATCCTACTTCTGGGACACACCCACCCCATAGGCCTGTGCGAATAGGGTATTATTTGATATGGATTCAGCCAATTTGGAGGACAGTGATTCAATTCAAAGATTTGGATCACTGTCCCAACTCGATTCGGCTGAATTGCTTTCAGAAGATTCGGTGCTGATTCAGAAAGATTCAGTGATTCGTCCATAGACTATAACGGGGAATCACTGAAATACCTATAACTTTGTCATTTTTTGTCAGATTTGAATGAAAAGAGCAGGGACGGTAGGCCCTTCTCTGGGCATGAAGTCTGCAAAGTTTCAAGGAGGTAGATGCAGAGGTTTCCAGGAAATTGTACCTCAAACTATTCAAAGCAAAACTCATCCTTAATGGACTGGCCGATGCCAACAACTTAAGGGATAGCCAGCACGGGTTTGTTGCGGGTAGGTCTTGCTTGACCAATCTCATTTCCTTCTACGACCAGGTGACCTATCACCTGGACAAGGGAGATTAGATTGATGTCATATATCTTGACTTCAAAAAAGCCTTCGATCTGGTGTCCCATGATCGTCTCTTGGAGAAACTGGCCAATTGTCGCCTTGGGTCCTCCACGATCCACTGGCTGGAAAATTGGCTCTGGGGTTGGACCCAGAGGGTAGTAATTGATGGAAGTCACTCATTGTGGTGTCCTGTGACCAGTGGGGTCCCCCAGGGCTCTGTCCTCGGACCCATACTGTTCAACATCTTCATTAATGATGTGGACACTGGAGTCAGAAGCGGACTCATCAAGTTCGCAGATGACACCAAACTTTGGGGCAAAACATCCACACCAGAAGACAGGCGGGTGATCTAGGCTGACCTGGACAGGCTCAGCAAGTGGGCGGACGAGAATCTGATGGTGTTCAATGCTGATAAATGCAAGGTTCTCCACCTTGGGAAAAAAAACCCGCAGCATCCTTATAGGCTCGGCAGTGCTATGTTGGCTAGCACTATGGAAGAAAGAGACTTGGGGGTCATCATTGACCACAAGATGAACATGAGCCTGCAGTGCGATGCTGCGGCTAGTAAAGCGACCAAAACGCTGGCTTGCATCCATAGATGCTTCTCAAGCAAATCCCGGGACGTCATTCTCCCCTTGTACTCAGCCTTGGTGAGGCCGCAGCTGGAGTATTACATCCAGTTTTGGGCTCCACAATTCAAAAAGGATGTGGAGAAGCTTGAGAGAGTCCAGAGAAGAGCCACGTGCATGATCAGTGGTCAGGGAAGCAGACCCTACGATGACAGGCTGAGAGCCCTGGGGCTCTTTAGCCTGGAAAAGCGCAGGCTCAGGGGTGATCTGATGGCCACCTACAAGTTTATCAGGGGTGACCACCAGTATCTGGGGGAACGTTTGTTCACCAGAGCGCCCCAAGGGATGACAAGGTCGAATGGTCACAAACTACTACAAGATCTTTTCAGGCTGGACATAAGGAAGAATTTCTTTACTGTCCGATCCCCCAAGGTCTGGAACAGCCTGCCACCGGAGGTTGTTCAAGCACCTTCATTGAACACCTTCAAGATGAAACTGGATGCTTATCTTGCTGGGATCCTATGACCCCAGCTGACTTCCTGCCCTTTGGGCGGGGGGCTGGACTCGATGATCTTATGAGGTCCCTTCCAGCCCTAATGTCTATGAAATCTATGAAATCATGACGTGTGACTTTGTACGTGTGTTAAGGCACAGTGGGATGAAAACACCAGGCATGGTAGCCCCTTATGAGGCCATGATGCTTGCCAAGTTTCAAGGAGATATGTGCAGGGGGTTCTGGGAAACTGCACCTCAAACTGTTCCAAGCAAAACTTGTGTCATGTGTGAGTGTTAAGGCAGAGCAGGATAAAAGCATCAGGAATCGTAGCCCCTTCTGAGGGCATGAGAACTACCAAGTTTCAAGGAGATAGGGGCAGGATTTTTGTGGAACTGCACCTCAAACTGTTCAAAGCAAAACTCATGTTGTGTGTGTGTGTGGTAAGGGGTGTAGGTTGTAGCCATGTTGGTCTAAGGACATGGCAGACAAGGTGCTTTGGGTCAATCTCATATCTTTTATTAGACCAACTAGTTGGAGAGTAGTTGGAGAAATATATCTTAGCAAGCTTTCGGGTTTAAAAAACCCTTTGTCAGGCTGAGGAAGCATGTGCAGGTGGTGCGTGTGCTCTTCCTGGATGGAATGAATAGTAAAGAAGCCAGAAGCTGGTCTACATGCAAGAAAGGCAGTCAGTGAAAATGTAAATTGAGGTGTCACGGGGTGAGAGACAGGTTGGGGGAGGGGAAAGGGGATGTAGCAGGTAAAAGTGGAGAGGTACCTGGGGAGTCAGATGTCAAGCAGGTTATAGTGTGTCATAAATCCAGTGTCTATATTGAGTCCATGAGGTTTTGCATCTAGGAGGTGGATGAAGTGAAGTATGTTGTTTCTACATCCCTACCCCAGAGCACTGTGACTGGAAGGGAACTCAGGGAAAGATCACAGTCACTGGCTAGCTACAGATGTTAGTCCTCCTCCCTGCCCCCCCGCCCCGCTCCCCCTCCCTCTTCTCAGTTTCTGTTTCCCTGCAAGACCGCCTTCCAAATCACTGAATCTCCTAATCTTTTTCCAAATCTTTTCCAAATCAATTTGGATGCTTCAAATCAATTTGGAGGTTTCTACGGGTCTCTTGATTCAATTCAGATTTGATGATTCAGCGTCCGAATCAGGCCGAATCTTCTCCGAATCAAATTGACAACTAAAGCTTCACCCTTCCCGTCCCCCACTACACATCAGCCTGGGAAGGGATAAGATAGTGGCCCATTTGGTAAAACCTTTTTCTGCCTGAGCATATATAGGGAAATATAACAGTTCTGTGGGGGTTGCCCATCCTGCCTAAAAGTATCGACCATACAAACCCCCGAGCCCTGTTCATACCTATGCCAATAATTAAAACCTGTTTCAAAGAATCACACAAAGCATTACAGGACCATTCCCCAAATGCACTGCAGGGTATCAATATGTTTTCATCATTATGGATTATGCCACAAGATACTCAGAAACTATACCTCTGTGGTTGGTAACAGCTCCCAAAGTAGCATTGGAATTGATGAAATAGTTCTCCCAGATGGGACTGCCCTGAGAAATTTTAATACATAAGGGGAATAATTTTATGTCCAGGGTAATGTGGGGGTCTATGCATCAAACAACTATGTACCACCATATATCATCCCCAGATGGGTGGCCTAGTTGAGATGTTCAATAGAACTTTGAAAGGGATGATAAGGGCTAAAATTCAATGATCTTCACAACCAGGACCAGGTTCTTGCCCCAGTATTGCTCACTGTAAGGGAAGCCTCACAAGCTTCAATGGCTTTCTCCCCTTTTTGAACTAGTATATAATTAACAGCCCAGATGACTCCTGGGCATAGTAAGGGAAGACTGGGAAACCAAGGAAAATGGTGTGACCATGGTTCCAAATTATGTGGTGAAATTGTGGGAAAGGCTACACACAGTGCATCAGTTGTCACAGGACAATTTATGAAAAGCCCAATACAGACAAAGAGAAGAATATGATTACAGAACCCAAGCGTGAGGGTTAGCTGTGGGAGGTAAGGCACTTGTGATGCTCCCAGAACAGGGATGCAAATTTCTCTCTTGATGGCAGGGCCCTGAAGAAATAGTTGGTAAGGTGGGCCCTGTGGACCTGGGACAAAGGAAGGAGCTCCAGGTCTGCCACATTAACCTTCATAAAAAATGGAAAGGTCAAGAAGGCTGGTTGATGGCTGTGTATTCAGACCCCTAGAGTTGGGACCTTTAGGAGAATGAAAAGCAATGAATGAGGAAGATTTCTGTATAGCCATGGGAGCACACCTCAGGGAAGAAGAACAGGAGCAGTTACAACAGATAGTACAAGCTTTTGATGATGTGTTTTGCCCCCAGCTTGGTTTGGCTATGGGGGCAGTGCACTGGATCAAGACCTCAGCAGGTTAGGTAGTGCAGGAGCATCGGCGGTGGTTGCCACAGGGACTGCACAAAGAGATAAAAAAGGAGATTGAACAGATGCTGGTAAAGGAAATAATCAAGAAATCAAGAAATCAGTGGTGTAGCCTGTTGGTGGTGGCACCAAAAGAAGATGGGTATTTGAGACTATGTGTTGATTTCAGGAAAGTTAATGCTATAGCTCAGTTTGATGCCCTCCCCCTTACCAAAGTAGAATAAATGATCAAGAAAACAGTTCAGGCTATATATATAGATATATATATAGATATATATAGATATCTCTCTCTCTCTCTCTCTCTCTATATATATATATATGTTAGATTTAACTAAAGGCTACTGGGAAATACCCATGGCACCTGAGGATTGTGAGAAAATGTGCTTTGGGACTCCATGGGGTTTATCCACATTTCAGAGACTGTCACTTGGCCTCAGCATTTTATGGACCAGATCCTTGCCACCCACAAATCTAGGGCTGCAGTCTATATCAATGATGTTTTTATATTCTTGATTCGTTGGTAGCAATATTTAGAAGACCTACATAATGTATTAGAGGAACTGAGAGCAGCAGAACTTACTGCCAATCACTGTAAGTGTGCCTTAGGACAGGAAGAAGTGAAGTATCTTGGGTCTTGGTAGGGCAAGGCAGGATAAAGCCCCTTCTGGATAAGGTGGAGGCATTAAAAACATACGAAGTCCCGCAGGCAAGGAAACAAGTAAAGTCCTTTGTGGGATTAGCAAACTATTTCTGGAAATACATACCCTACTTCTCCAAGCTGACAGCCCCCCTCATGGACTAGACAAAGGGACAAGGAGACAAACCTGTGGTGTGGAACCATGAAGCAGAGCGTGCCTTTGAAAAAGTCAAAGTGGCCTTATGCAAAGAGCCAGTGCTCTTCATGTCTGATTTTAATAGACCTTTTTTCTTACAGATGGATGCTTCAGGAAGAGCTCTTGGGGGCATATAGATGAAGAGATTCAAAGATGAAGGACTGCTAATGAATGTAATGACTGAAAGCTGTGAAAGTTTGGCTAGACCTACCTACACATAACATCCAAATGACCAAATTAAAATAACAGTGCATCTTGCACAAAAATGAAAGATCATAGCTGGAACCATGCAAAGTAGAGCAATCCCAATTGATTTAATCTTCTGTGCTACTTGCAAATGTACCCGATGTTTTATTATGCCAAATCATCATAGTGTTTGTAATCACCTGAAAGTTTTAATAGCTACGAAAAAACCCTCCTGCACAAAAGACAGTAGCTGGAGCAAGATTGAATTGTGGTAACAAGAGTGCCACAAAGATCAGCCTCCACTAATGGTTGCATCCCATTAGGCACCGAGAAATTGGAACTTGCGGCACCCAATGCCAGACCCATGCCATAAGATGATAACAGTCATAATGAAGGATGGGGCAGGAGTGGATGAAGATGGTGAGAATGCTATCAAGAAGAACAAACAGTTGCTCTGCTAGTGTCAAACAGTTGCTCAATGCCTTTAGGCATTGAGTTAGATAGGCCTCAACCCTTACCACACCCAAGCCTAAAAATAAAAGTGATGGTTCTTTTAAAAGGAGTGTGTCAGGTCTCTGTTGGCAGAGACCTGACACACTCATCACATGTGTATAACAAAGCTAAGAGAGCAAGAGAGGGGCCCAGACTGCTTGAGCTAGTGTAACTAAAGAAAGCAGGAAACTACATATACATTTCAACTGAGCTAGTATGACCAAAGAAAACAAAGGATTAAATATATATTTCAAAGCAAAACCTGTAAGAGGCGAAAGATTGAAACCCACTGAAGGCAGGACATGAGGAACATGAGCATGCTATATGTGACAGTAAATATATCCTGGTTAACACATTCACCCTTGATTAAGGCATGTTTCTCAAAGCAAGCATTCAACGTCTGTCTGGGGTTTTGTAAATGCCTCCATAGACTATCACCATATGAAATATTGTAAAAGTAAATTCTGCCCCATTATTAAAACAGCTACCCAACCATGTCCTGTCATAAATGCTCCAAGGTATTCCATTCAGTCAATCAAGATCCATTTTCAGTTGATCAAAACCCATCCTACTTGACTCAAAGTCATAGTTGACTCCAAGATGAACATGAGCTGGCACTGCAACAAGGCCATCAACAAGGCCAATCGCACCTTGTCATGCATTAGCAGGTGCATGACCAACAGATCAAGGGAAGTGATGCTCCCCCTCTGTGCAGCATCGGTCAGGCTGCAGTGGAGTACTGTGTCCAGTTTTGGGCGCTGCACTTCAAGAGGGACACAGAGGATCTGGAGAGGGTTCAGAGGAGGGTCACTTGCATGATTAGTGGTCTCCATGAAAGACCCTATGAGGAGAGGTTAAGGGATCTGGATCTCTTCAGCATTTACAAAAGACGGCTGAGGGGTGACCTTGTAGCTGCCTATAAGTTTATCAAGGGAGGACAGCAGGGAATTGGGGATGCACTGTTTACCAGACTGCCCCAGGGAGTAACTAGGAATAATGGGTGCAACTTAGTGGAGAGTAGATTTAAGTTAGACATTATCAAGAAATTTTTTACAGTAAGGGTGACCAGAGTCTGGAACGGGCTTCCAAGACAGGTGGTGCTATCACCTAGCTTGGAGCTCTTAAATTATCCTGAGTGTAAACAAGAGGAGTTACACCAGCCACCTGCTTGTCTCATTAAAATTTACTACAAGACAAACAGATCCAATTGTAAAGTTCTCAAAAGGAAATTAAAACCTCCATCGGTTACTTTAAACATACCAGGCCTTTGGGAAAACATAGGGCTGCCTCACTTAAATATGATACCAGTTTTCTGAAGGAATGACTTGGTAACAAGCATGGCTCACAGTTACCTGACAGGCACTCATGAGTCCATTCCTGCCTCACTTGCTGCCAGAGCTGACCCAAGCAGGGTGCGGAGCCTGGGGCAAATCAGCCCATGTGGGGCCCCGCTCCCACCCCACCCTGATCCCACGTGCCCCAGGCCCAAAGAAGCTTCTGCTGCCATCACCACCAGTGGTGGGGTAGGGGGTGGGGTGGGCAGCAAGCGTCTGGATGCGAAGCTGGCAGCATGGAGTCACCGTGGCCCCTCTGCCCAGCTCCAGGGGGCCCCGCAAGGTACAGGGCCTGGGGCAGTCACCCCAATTTGCCCCCCAATCAGCCCTGCTTGCTGCAGACAGGGAACGCTACAAGTGACTGATAGACAATGTCCACGTGAAACCTCTGATCAGTGACCAGGAGAACTGGGCCATGTCACTGAAGGAGGTTCCCATGTTAATTACTATCCTATACCAGTTCGGGTGAAACCTAAGAATGGATCCATGCTCTTTTCCAGGAATCTTCTTTGAAATGGAAGTCAGGAAATTTTCCTTCTCCATTGCTTTCATTCTCTAAGAGTCCCTACAAACACATCGCCCCATACACCCTGCGTCCCTCATTGTGCACAGCCCCTGCCACCAGTGGCAGCAGCAGGCAGTGAGGCCTCAGGGCACCTGTGGCCCACAACAGGTGGAGACCCCCGGTGGTCCCAGCAACCACAGAGCCCTTGCCAGGGACCATAGAGCTCCTGTCAGCTCCTGTCAGCCCAGGGCCCATGCTCCTGTTGCCCCACCCTAGACCCCTGCCAGCCCTGGCCCAGGGGCACTGGTGTGTGCTGCGCTCCCACCCACCTGCTTGCTGCCACTTCCCCTCCCACCAGACATGGCCACTTGGTGCTTTAATAAGATGGCTCCTGCAACAAGGTGGATGTGGTGAGTATTGGAAGGAGGAGGGGGCGTAATTTAAGGTCAGGAGCAGCTGGCTGGTGGAGCAGTGGCAGCAGCAGAGTGGAGACGAATAACTGCCCCCCTGCCAGGGACCCCTGGAGCCCCACTGGCTCAGTGGCACTGTCCGCCTTCCCAGCCCCATCTTTTTGCACCATCTTGTCTGCTGTGCCTGGCCTGGGCCTACGCTTTGTTCTGCACTGGCTGAGGAAAGCTGCTGCCTGTCCAGCCCCTCTGCAGCCCATGGGTAGGTTGTAGTGTGTGGGGACTGAAGTCCCTGATATGGCAGTGACTCAGTGACCGCGGTAAGGCTAACCGCACCTTGTCATGCATCCACAGATGCATCTCAAGCAGGTCCATGGAGGTGATCCTCCCCTCTATGCGACACTGATCAGGCCACAGTTGGAGTACTGCATCCAGTTCTGGGTGCCGCACTTCAGGAGGGATGTGGCCAGCATGGAGAGGGTCCAAAGGAGGGCCACTCGCATGGTCAGGGGGCAGCAGAGCAGGCCCTATGAGGAGAGGCTATGGGACCTAAACTTGTTCAGTCTCCACAAGAGAAGGCTGACAGGGGATCTGGTGGCCATCTACAAACTTACCAGGGGGGACCAGCAGGTAATGGGAGAGTCCCTGTTCCCCTGAGCATGACCAGGAGTAATTAGGAATAATGGCCACAAGTTGATGGAGAGTAGATTCAGGCTAGACATCCATAGGAACTACTTCACAGTTAGGGTGGCTAGGACCTGGAACCAACTTCTAAGAGAAGTGGTCCTGGGGGTCTTCAAAAGGAGGCTAGATAGACAGCTTGCCGGGGTCGTTTGACCCCAGCATCCTTTCCTGCCAGGGCAGAGGGTTGGACTTGATGATCTGCTCAGGTCCCTTCTGATCCTAACAACTATGAAACTATGAAACACTGCAGCAGCCAGCAGGAAGAAGTTCACTCACTGCCCACCTGACCTGGCCTGAGAAGTGGATCCTTCAAAAGTTACAGCAGTGACCTCTAGTGGTACCGGCCTCATATCCTCTTCTGGGTGTGTGGATGTCTGTTTCTAGATTTCTCATTGTTCAAACAAGAATTTCATGCTTGGCCCCGACTCCCCAGGGTGGCATTGCAAAAACACACACTGTTCCTTTGTTTGTTCATCACTTTTGTAACCTTCTTACCCTAAATTTTCTAATCATCATGTTTCTTATCCATAGGCAGAGGGAGAAAAAATTATTTGGGGGGGCTGAATGCACGTGCACATTCACTCCCTACTCTACCCAGAAAGTAAGTCTGTGAGGGAGGGGATGAGGAGAGGGGGGAAGGGCCATGGGGGGTGCAGATTGAGGCCCCTGCCATGTGCATCCTGCCACCAGGTGGGCAGGAGGCGTGGCACAGCCCAGTGGCAGAATGCAGATGGTGTTGCGCCACTCCTGGGGCAGTGGCAGTGAGGCACAGGGCCCATCACACAGCGGCAGCCCATCTCCACCCCACACACAGAATGTGGGGGCATGTGACCCCTGGGCCTCCGCCAGGGTGCGCACAGTGTGGGGACCCACCCATGCCCCTGGATAAGCCAACCAGCCTGGCCAGGCCCCATTCACCCCTGTCCCTGCCTCTGCCCCACTCCCTCCCTCAATGTGGGGGGTCTTAATCTGCTCCCTAAGCCCCTCCCCATCACAGAATAGACTGATACTTGCCTGCTGTCCTGAGCAGCCAGTGATCCACATGCTGGGTTACAATCCTGGCTGCATGGGTGCCCCTCTCTACTCCTGCTGCAGCTTCCAGGGCTGGGCTGCCTTGTGGCCCTACCTGCTGCCCTACTTTTGGAAGGGCTAAGCCCTGTTAGCTTTGGCCTTCCACTGCCTATGTTCTTACATCACATTTTTAGATAAGGTACTCCACCAATCCTATTCTGTTCTTGGTTTTCTTTCCTTTTAGGGAAACTGCTGTATCTGACATCCATTTACAGCACTTCTCTATTCTGCACTGCCTTATAAGGCACTCTACAATAATTGCATAATTCTGGGAAGGACTAACTCCTGCCCAAAAGCAGGAAGCTTCTCTGGGTTCATCTTCCTGCAGTTATATGTCCATCAGGGTCCATCTGAACTTGCCTCACTCAGCCAGTGTTGTTTAGTCTCTGTTAATGCTCCATGCTTCCACGAGGACTCTCAGAAGCTCTCTTCAGCCACCTCATTCTCCCTTCTCCAGGGAAACAGATTAACTGCCAGCTTCCTCTTCAACAGGTTATTCCAAGATGATGGCTAATCAGCGTTGGCTCCAGCGGAGGGCCTCTGCTTTGCTTGCATTCCCCTTTTGGTGTCCGACATTGTCAGGCATAGACACAGCAGGCATACAGCGGCCCCCACTCAAGCCCCTGCACAAAGCGTGCGGCAGGACCCGGCCCCATGTGGCTTCTGAGCTCAGCTTTGGACCAGACTGGGGAGGCGCAGGTCCTGTTAGCTATGTGGCCTGGGCTGGGTCATGCTGGGTGCATTTTCCATGAGGCTGAGGCAGTGATGGATGGCTGCAGCACTGTGCCTACAACAGGCCAGGGTGCATCACCACCTGAGCCTTATGGAAAATGCACCCGGCATAACCTGGCCTGGGCTGTGCAGCTAACAGGAACTGTGCCTCCTGGAGCCACACCTCCCAGTCTGGTCCAAAACTGAGCTATCAAGTCACACTGGGCCAGGTCCTGCCATGCGCCTCCTCCCTGCATACGCCACGGGTCTGGCAGCACTGCCACTGGAAGCAGGACCCAGTTGGTGCTCAGGAACAGTTTGTTGGTCCAAGCCAGCTTCTGCCACCATGGAAGTGGCCCAGCCTGGTGGTGTGAGCGGCCCCAGTGCTGGCAGGACCCAGCTCAGAGTGGCACATCCCCGCAAGTGGCGCCAGCCCCCAGGTGATAGCGCAAGCAGCCCTGGGGCTGCAGAACTGTGCGTGGTGCCACAGCGAGCCAGGCGAAACTTGCGACAAGTGGCACAAGTGGTGTCGGCTCTGAGCCACTTGTGGCTGCACTGAGACACAGTGGGGATGGCAGCAGTGGGCCCTGAGCACTACACAGCTGCTGCTGTTGCACAAAGCTGAAGTAGCTTTCTGTAGGAGAAACCTTGAAACTACATCTTCATATCTATTAAGTTCAGTGTCACTAAAGAAAATAGAAGAACTAAAATATCCACAGGCTACATAATAAATGACAGTGATATTCTTCAGATGTGTAAGGGTCCTATGTGGAGGAGGCAGTAGGGATACTGCATGGGGCACTGGAAGCCCGCCAAGCCCAAGCTTCCCTAAGCACACCCAGGCTTCCAGTGCCCCATGCACCGTTGGGTCCGGGGGGTGCTTGCCTGCAAGCTGGGGCTACACCCACGCAGCCCTGGGGGGAGGGCATTGCCACCATGGAAGGAAGCACTGCAGCTCAAAGACTGCGTGACCTGGTGGTAGCTTGTGTGACCAGGCTCCACCGAGAAAAGCCCCCCCAAAAAAACAAGGAGCCTTTTTTCTTTTTTCTTTTTTGTCCTGGAGCTTTCCTGGGTCTCCCATGTCTGGGGAGCAAGCTGTAAATATCCTGGTGCTAACCTAACTCACTGTCCCAAGCAGCCTTTGATCCTTACTACCTCACAGTGCATTTTTATAGTTCAACTGTCTTGTCTTTTTTGTGGCATTTTGTATTTTATTTTTTTACTTTTAAACCCTTAAGGAATATACTCCCTGTAGAATAAAGTTACACCCTGGACCATTGTTAAACCTGCATTGAAATTGTAATTGTAAAGTGATAAAATCTGTTATATTGGGCAGTGCCTTGTGTGAATGGGAGTGAATGATGATCATCAGTAGACAATAGCCGAGCCAAAGGAACTCCATTTTAAACTAATCGAGCTAAAGAACTGATTCTTGGAACGGAGCACCTACCCAATGGACTATTCCTGCAACCCTAAACAGTACCATTGTTAATTAATCAAAATCACAAACTGATCCCAAAACTGCACTACCAGCAGGCAAGACCCCTGTGACTAACAGCTGTCAGGTACTACTCCAGGCCCACATGGGACAGCGACCTCTGGATTGGGTAGCCAAGATGAAAGGGATAAAAGGCAGTGAAGCGTGACTCTCAGTGGCACCCTCTCACCCAGGACCTGACCTACCGAGACAGAAGGACAGGTAGGCGACCCTCTTCTGGAGACAAGATCACCTTGAAGGAAGCTGACCATCAACAGCAGACTCCAGGGGCTCGGACAGGGAGATATACTGACACCAGCGCTCTCACAATCATTACAGCAGCTACTACTCACTATACAACATGGGTTTGAATGAGTGAGTGCATGTGTGTGTATGTGTGTGTTCACTAAGGTGACCAGTACCACCCATAAATCCAAGTTTGCATTTATAATTTTATTGGTAACTTCACATCCCATCCAATAAACTAGAACAGGGGGAGGCAACGTTTTTTGGCCGGAGTGCTGAAAAACACCACAATGCCTACCTTGGAAGGTGCTGCAGTGCCGGCATGGCAGAAAAACAAAATGAGGGCAAGGGGTACATGGCAGGATGCCCTGCTTGTGCTCCTTGCCCCCAACCCAAAGCCCCTGCCCCACAGCCTGGGCTCTGTGGCTGCCAGCAGCTACCCTGGCTCTGGGTACCTGCTGGAGCCTGGGCTGCTCCGACCAGGGCTTGCAGCATCCCAGCCACCTGCTGGGAGCAGCCTGGGCTCCTGGTGGGCAGCAGGTCCCCCGAGCTGGGGCCAGCTGCAGCCGGGAGGCTCCTAAGAGCTGTGCTGGGCTCTGGCATCAGCTCCGCACCAATGTGTGCATTCGCGCGTTGGAGTGGGTGGTGGGAGGGGGGCCTGAGGCAGCACAGCCCTGGTCCTTCCCCCGCTCCCAGTACGGAGGTGATGGCAGGTTTCCAGAGCCCGGCGCAGCTGTTTGTAGCCAGCCCGGGCTCTGGGCAGCTGCAGCAGGCAGGGGACAGGCTGCAAACAGCTGTGCCACGCTCCACAGCTCCGGCATCAGCTCTGTGCTGGTGGCAACTGCACAGGCACCTTGGGACAGACAGCAGGGCAGTGCAGCCCGCCCCAGGGCTGACTGTGGCAAGCTGAGCAAAATGTCCTCGTGTGCCATGCTCGGCATGCATGCCGGGGGGTGCCGACCCCTGAACGAGAATTTATTATGATTCTGTGAGTTGGTCCTCTGTAGCCATCAGGGTGACCCCATACTGGAGCCCCTCAGAGACCTCTCGGGTCCTGTGCTGGGATGTGGCCCCTTCTGGGGTGGGAATATGGCCCTTCATTATACTGCAGGGGGGCATAACAATTTCCCCAAAGCAGTTCCCCTAGGTAATCCTGGCCCCTCAGGAAGAGGATGTCCCTGCAAAATCAAGGGAAATGATTCTCCCAATCTATTCAGCACTGCGAAGGCCACCCCTGGAGTCCTGGGTCCAGTTTTGGGCTCCACACATCAAGAAGGATGTGGACACATTGGAAAGAGTCCAGTGTGGAGCAACAACAATGATTAGGGGTGTGGGAAGTAAGCCTGATGAAGAAAGGCTGAAAAAAACTAGGGTTATATATTCTGGAGAGGAGAAGACTGAAGGAGGGGTTTGATCACAGCCTTCAAATCCCTGAAGGACAATGACAGAGAGGATGGAGATGGGCCATCCAGGGGTTTTTTCCTGTGGCCATATTGGACAGGACTAGGAGCAATGGCTTCACGTTGCAACAGGGGAAATTGAGGTTGGAGATGAGGGGGGAATTTGTGACTCTGGGAGGGAAAGTGGGGGGGTCAAGCACTGCAACGGGCTGCACAGAGAGGGGATGGAGTCTCCAGCCCTGGCAGTGTCCGAGAGCCGGTTGGACAGACCCTTGCTTGGGCTGGCTGAGTCAGAGTCAGTCCTGCCTTGAGTAGATGTGCCCTCGTGAGGTCTCTTCCAACCCGTCTTTCATATGAGCCTAAGACATCTCATGATACTGCAACAGGGCTGCTGTGCTGAGCTGGTGTGTTTTGCATTTAGAGGGGAACTCCGATACTGTGAAAGCACTTGGTAGGGCAGGAAGGGACGTGGTTTGTTTCCAGTCAGTGCAAAGAACAGAAAGCAGGGTCTGGGGGAGGGGTCCTCTGAGCTCAGCTGGGGTGGGCTCAACATCCTAAGGAAGGCATTTTAAGAGCACAAAACTGTACTTTCTCTACAGGTTAGGAAGGGAACCTGGAGAAGAGAAAACTGAGAGGGGACTTAATAGCAGCCTTCAACTCCCTACAGGGGGGTTGCAAAGGGGGTGGAGCTGGACGGTCCTCAGTGGGGGCAGACGACAGGACAAGGAGCAATGGTCTTAGGTTCCAGCAAGGGAAGCTGAAGTTAGATATTAGGGAAAAAACCTCTCTCACAAGGAGGGTAGTAAAGTCCTGAAACAAGCTACCCTGAGAGGTGGTGGAGTCTCCATCCTCAGAGGTTTTGAAGAGCTGGGTAGACAAAACCTTGGCTGGGATGAGATAGTTGGGGCTGGTGCTACTTAGAGCAGGGGGTTGGACTACATGACCTCCTGAGGTCCCTTCCAACCCACATTTTCTAGGATTGTGTGAAGAAGGAGGAATAAAAGAGGACTCCCAGAAGGGGTGGAGAAGGGGAGATACAGCAGATTGTTTAAAGCAAGTATTCCACTTCTTCCTACAGCTGGAAACAAAGGCAGTGAGAGCACACAGATCTCTCCATACTCACCGCCACAGGTGTTAACGACCCTCTTTTCCTTTCTCATGGTCTTGATCTTTCACTAACAGAGCTAGCCTTTCTTCTGCAGTTCTGCCATTAGCAGCTCATGTTTACATGGTTCCTGTTTCATAGCCTTGGAGACTGTTTCTAACTCTAAGTAAAAACATTAGTTCAGGTGTGGAACTACCGTTCAGGGAAGCATTGGATGCACTGTTCAAGAAGGCTGAACTTGATAAACCTGAAAGAGCAGTCCATTTAATTCTGATAGCTACAGGACTAAAGAAATAACATCTCTTGACTATTTTTTGTCCAGTTCATTGTGGGCCTTTAATAATAATGCATGATATAGCAAATTAATGCATATCCCAATCAATTTATGTGTGTTGACCAGCACTACGAATGAAAGAGACCTGGGGGTAATAACAGGCCACTGCAAGACTATGAACTGGCAGTGCGACTCTGTTGGCTGTGGAACAAGCTCCCTCCAGAAGTGGTGCAATCGTCTACCCTGGAAATCTTCAAAAGGAGACCGGACAGTTATCTTGCTGGGGTCACCTGACCCAACCTGTCTTTCCTGCCTGGTGCAGAGAGCTGGACCCGATGATCTTCCCAGGTCCCTTCCAACCTTTCAGTCTATGAATCTATTAAGCTGTTTATCTCTCGATATATTGAAAGATCTATCTCTTTCAATATATATTCACAGATGTCTCTATATATTTATAGATCTATCTATTTACATACATCTTTATAGATAGAGGGATCTCTCTCTCTCATATATATATATATATAATTTTTTTTACAGATCATATTTATAGATTTCTTTCTCTTTGTATTTATAGATAACTTATTCTCTACATAAAGATCTCTTTCCATCCCCCTCTATATATTTATAGATACCCCTTTCTCTATATATATTTTTAGATCCTTATTTATAGCTTTCTCTCTATATATTTATAGATCTCTTATTCCCTTCATGTTCATAGATCTCTTTTCCTCCCTCTATACATTTACACATCTCTCTCTATAGATTCACAGATTTCTCTCCATCCATCCATCCATCCATCCATCCATCCATCCATCCATCCATCCAAGATACACACCAATAAATAAAATAAATAAATCTCTGTCTCTATATAGAGATATCTATCTATCTATCTATCTATCTATCTATCTATCTATCATCTATCTATCTAATGTTATGTTAAACATGTGTGCGTGTGTGTGTGTGTGTGTGTGTTTGTGTATAATGTTAAACATAACATAATGTAACCAGTAGCCTGTAAGAGAGTGTATTGTGCTAGGTGGCCTGAATATTAATGTACATAAACTTTAAAGTGAGATAAGTTATAAGACTCGTTGCATATTAGTTTCTTTGCCAAGATAGGATAACTCCAACCTGATGCATTTCCTGCAGGTTAGCGCCATATTGGAAATTTATTTCTGTCTTTGAATATTAAAAAAAAATAGTCAAAATGAAGCCAATATTAGAATCCTGACAAGTCAGACCAGCAGGACTGTCAGGAGACCACGTCTAAGCCAGCCCTCTGCTACAGGCAGGACGGTTCCCCATCCAAATCATCCCAGTCACGTGCTTGTCTAATTTAATTCTAAAACAACACAGCAACCCTGTCACACATCTCCAAGGTCCATTGACCAAAGAAACCCCGAGTCCCCTGGACCTGACTCACATAAAGCAAGCAGACAAGGGCTGGCAGCGTCCCACCCCCATAGGGGTTAAGATACACTCAACAGATTCAAGAAGGGGTCTATGCAGACCAACCCCCCCCCAGCCCACTACCCCATACCAATCTGAGCGTGGCGGGGAAGTTCTTTCCTGCCCCCAAATGCAGCAATTGGGCTGACCCTGAGCAGGGGGAGAAGACCTCTAGCCAGGGCCCTCCAGCCTTGAGTCCCAGCAGGAGCACTGGCACAATTCAGTCACCACCCAGTGACTGCAGCCAACACCCAATGTTTCTGAGTTGACCAGACCCTCAAGCTACTTTGGGAGGAGGTGGGGAGGCTGTGAGAGGCCTAAAATCCTAACACTTCCATAAATATGAGAGAATTCATATTTATAGACGTCCCTGATCTCTGAAGGAACTAAAGCATGAAGTGAGCGGTGGGAGGTATGTGTGTGGGGGGAGGAGGGGGAGGAGGAGGTGGGGAGGAGGAGATTAGGAAGAGAAAGGCATTAGAAATGTCCTTGACTTACCTGCATGGGGTCAGGAGCTTTGCGGATTCCTCTCTCTTTTCCAGGGTGGCAATAGAGGACTCCAGTGAGAAACTGTTTGCAGCTGGGCTTTTGGTTTCAAAATGACTTCTGTTCCCTGCACACTGCTTTAAGATAGCGTCCGAAAACAGGAAGCTTCAGGTTTTAAGCTCTGTATGCTGTTGTGATATAAACCTGAGGGGATCTCTAATGCAAAGGGCTGAGTTTTGCCCAGGGTCCCATCTCAGTGACATTAGGTGCAGATCTGGACAAGGGGTGGACCTACCATTTTAAAAAGGCAGATGGTGAGATCTATATATAGTAAGATAGATGGATCTATCTGTAGATGGCTATTGGATAGGTCTATACATATATCTAGAAATATAGATGTATCTATAGATGGGTAGGTCTATACATAGAATTAGAAACATAGATGTATAGAGCTATAGATAAATCGCTCTACATCTATATATATAGATCTATATTTATATAGATCTATTTATATAGATCTACAACTATTTATATGTAGACCTATTTATATAGATCTAGAACCATATATATCTCTATCTATATCTCTCTCTCTATATATATAGATATCTATATATATCCCTATCTCTCTCTCTATATAGATATCTAGATATAGAGATATATAGATATATATGGTTCTAGATCTATATAAATAGGTCTATATATAGATAGTTGTAGATCTATATAAATAGAGCTATATAAATAGTGCTTGACAGACAGACAGATCTGTCTATATACTAGCTAAACCTGTAAACCATTTGCATTCAAACTTTTATTGCAAAAGTATTTCTTTAAATACAGGATTTGTAGTTATCCTTTGAATACTTTAACGGAATCAAAACCTCTCACCCTCAAAAAGGCCACATAAAGCTGTCCATGTGTGAACACAGGCTTAGGAATATTTTAATATAATAAAGGGCTTAGTCTGCCTGTCTGTGTGGCTGTCTGTGTGACTGTCTGTCCATAATGCTTTTAGCTAACTGTATATGCCACCAAGAGGGCGAGCAGCAATTGGCTTCACAGCCACGTGGGCCCAAGTTTGTGCAGCTGCCGAGGAAGTTTGCGGTGACACCGAACAACCCCTGCCTGCCCGAACAGCAGGATTTCCCCCCCATCTCCCTGCCTGAAGGTGAAGGCGGGGATCATGGTGCCAGTGAAAACCTATCTTCTGGTGTGACCACACTGCCACATACCTTGGTGTCATCCATGAACTTGGTCCATAAGCTTTTTACTTCCCGCTCCAAAACATTGATAAAGATGTTGAAAAGCACCAGTCCAAGCACAGACCCCTGAGAGAGACCATTGGCTACTTTGTGCCAAGATGACACGGATCCATTCATGAGAACTTTCTGGGTCCTACCCTGCAGCCAGCTTCCCACCCACTGAACCGTCGAGTAGCTGAGCCCACAGTCTTCCAGTTTTCTCACAAGGATATCATGGGTTACTAGATCAGAAGCCTTTTGGAAGTCTAGGTGTATAATGCTTACCTTGTCTCCCATGTCCAGGTGGCGAGAGACCTGGTTGTAGAAGGAGATGAGATTGGTAAAGCAAGACCTACCCTCAACAAAGCTATGCTGCGTGCCGTTCAGAATCCTACCTTCCACGAGCGTATTGCACTGATTCTTTAATGAGCTTTTCCAGGATTATCCTTGGGATAGAGGTTAGGTTGATTGGTCTATAGTTGCCTGGATCCTCCCTCTTCCCCTACTTCAAGATGGGCACAACGTTGGCCCTCTTTCAATCCTCGGGATCTCCCCAGTGCACCATTAATAAGGAAAGAGTTTTGCCAGGGGTCCCGTGATGACCTGGGCCAGCTCCTTCAGCACTCTCGGATGGAGTCCCTCCGGTCCCACTGATTTACAAACGTCTAGCTTTTCTAGTTGGTATTGCACCCACTCAGCATCCACAGTAAGGAAGCTGACAGTCCTGGTATGCCCCCTATGTGCTGTGTCTTGCTTGACTTTCCCCATGGTCTGGTGAAATACTAAAGCAAAGTGGGCATTCCAAACTCAAGTCCTTCTCAGCTGCAGGGAGTCTGGGGGCCAGGACACCTAGGTGAGTATGTGCAGTGGCAGGATGCGGATGGACACCTCCCACCAATACCCACAGCTCTGCTATCAAGTAAACAACCCTTCATCCCTTGAATGCATAATATCTCCTCCTTCTCTGGCCACATCTATTGCCTGTTTCTGAAGCAAGCACACAGGAACCGACCAGACAACTTTGCACAGGCCCCTGGTTGGGGTGTGATGCTTCCAGAGAAGGAGGAAGCTGAATTGAGCGGCCCTTCAGCACCGCTCAGAGAGTGGGGAGCATGGAGCTGCTGCCAGCACAGGTTTCTGTCCTCCTCCACATCACCCTTTTCCTACCCACCAAGGGATCAGGTCAAGAAGGATGTTTATCCCCTGTTGAGATTGATACAGACTGGGGATGGGTTGCCTTCCTCTGTCGTGGGGCACATGGTATCTCCCTGGGATCTTTTGAGTGTTTAGAAACAAACTTTTAAAGCAGCAGGACATTGGCTGCTGTGTTCCCTCTGCTTTCCCTGTGGCAGATTTGGATATGATGCCTTGTTCTATGTCAGGGTTGACATTGTTTGACAAAGAGGATGGGTTTGGTTGGGATGGTTTGGACAGGGCTGACCGAGCTCAACCATGACTTCTCTATGGTTCTGTGATTCCCTTTGGGCCACAGGGTGCTAATGCTAGTGCCTCTCTCCTTCACAGCTCGTTTCAGAGGGCTGATCCCTATGTCCCTACCTAGGTCCCCTATACTACTGGGCTGTCATCTCCCTGCTCTTCACTGTTCTGCTCTCCCTGGCCATCATCTTCAGCCTCCTGCCACCAAGAGGTACCATGTCAGCATGTGGCTTCCCTGCCTGGCTTGCCATGATCTGTCAGACAATATCGCCATGTGGAACAACTGTCTTTGGCTCTGCTCCACCCCAGAGGAAAAACACATCTCAGAGTTGGGGAAAGGCACCTTGTTTAACCCCAGTGCTTGTGGTCAGATTGGTACAGACATGGAGGGTGGGTGGTTGCCTTCCTATGTAAAGGGCATGGCCTTTACCGGGAATCTCTTGAGCATATATTAACCACCTTTTATAGAAGCAGGATGCTGGGCTGGCTGCTGTGGTCCCCCTGGTTTACATGTGGCAGGTTTGGGTGAGATTCTCTGTGCCACCATGATCAACCCATGGCTTATTTAAGACCAGAAGAGGAAAGGTAGTGGCCCACTGGGTCAGACTAGTGGTCCATATAACCCAATGATGTGGCAGAAGTGCATGTTATACAAGAAGAGTATTGAACTGGATATCTCACTATTTTGGGGGTTAGAGATGCCAGAGGAAACATTTCCATCCATTTTGTCAAACAGCCATTAATAGATCTATCCTATATGAATTTATCCAGCCCCTTGCTGCAAATGCTTCATGTCTCCACCACCTCCTATGACAATAAATTCACGTGTTAACTTCAAAATGCATAAAAAAGTTTTCTTTTTGGTTAGTTTTAAACTTCTCACCTACTAATTTAAGTGAGTACCCTCTCATTATAGTATTCTTGGATTTGCACTGGTACAGGTTACCCAGAGAGGTGATGGGATCTCCATAACTTGGAGGTTTTTAAGACCTGGCTAGACAAAGGCTTGGCTGGGGTGATATAACTGCGGCTGGTTCTGCTTGGAGCATGGGGTTGGATTAGATGTGACCTCCTGAAAAGTTATCTTTGGAGGTCCTTTCCAACCCTATTTTTTATGATTCTATGATTCTATCCAGCTGAGGCTGTATCTGCTTTTTTCTCAGCCCTGAGGAAGGGGGCTTTGGGCCAAAGTTTGTCTAACATGTCTCCCAACTTTATGTTTGCACCAAAGAAAATATTACCATAAAAGGGGGCTTCTCAAATATTCCCTGCACCACTCTGGCAACAGTAACACAGCTGTGATGCCATTTGTTCTGGAGCAAAGCTCTGTCCCCAGCTGGTGGAAGCATTACCTTATGAGGTCCCAACCAGCCCTACTTTCCTATGAGCCTAAGACATCCCACAAGCCCCCACCCCAAGGTGGGGTTTGTGACACTGGCATCATTTCCTGCATGGACATAATGTTGCAGAATAAAAGTAACGTTTGTCTGACCTGATTCTTCCTTTTCAGAGCAACACGAAAAGAATTTTGGAACCAGAATGATACGTCTGCACAGGATGGAGGGCTACATGGGTATTGTCAAAGGTGGATCCAGGACATTGAGAAGGTCGGGGTAGGGGTGGGGATGAGGTGAATGTGGCGTGGCCCATCACCACATAAAACAACACACATTTTTATCCATTGAAAGAGAAACCAGAAGCTTTACTAATAGGCTAAGGGCTTACGCCTGTTTTGGTCAGTTTAAAATCAAAGAAAAACAGAGATACATTTATTGGGGCACACACTAATTTGCTAGAGTATATAATGTTTGAAAAAATTCACCACACTAGGCCAAAATACTGAAAAGATATTTTGTTATTTGTCCTGTAATCATTACAGTTCAATACATATTGACCAACCTGACGGTGGGTGGCTGGACCCAGAACAGTGCTGCGAGAACAGGCCGGGGACGAAAGGGTTACGGGACCTTGTTTCTCCTTCTCTTATCTCTCTTCCCCTTGACAGAAAACAATTAAGGAGGCGGTGTAACAAATAAATGCTTTACTCACACTTTTGTATAGGTGGTTTCCTTTACAGCAGTTTCAAGATTAAACTCGCTGGTGACTCGAGAGCTCTAAACACATTCGAATGATATACTCGGTCGTGATGGGGGGCGTCCGGGGGGAAGGGATTTCATGGACGCAGGACCTCCGGTGAGGGTGATCAGGCCTCTCCGATATGGCACGGGTCCTCTCTCTTTTTTTGGCGCGCGCGCTTTTTTTAAACAGCTCGTCGCCTTTTTTTTTCTCTCTCCTCCCCCGATCACGCCCCCTGCCAATCAGCACGGGCCGGGACCGCCGATCTCGCGGCTATCAAGCTGCGCTCATCACCTCCCCCACGCCACGAGCACAACTTGCTCTTATGTTTGGCGTTTGGTCATTTTTTTCTTCTCTTTATCACATGCCCCTTGACCAAATGCCAATTTCGGACATGTTTAAGCTCGAGAACTTCTTTTCCTATAGCGAGTAAGTGGGTATATACAAAGCTAAAACGTACAAAATACAACATCTAATACAAATACATAAAAAGGCACTAAACAATGGTATCAAAAGTGTAAAATTTCACTCAAGACTTGCAAATAAGTCAGATAGTCAGTACTGAATCCAACCGCGCCTGTCTAGTTGCAGCACGGCGTTTTTGCCGGGGTCGTGGCCAATGGGTTCACTCACGGCGACAGTTGTCCCGAATACGAGTTTCACACCATGTCATACATCGGCGACTTCATGCCGTTTTGGGCTGGAAAACAAAACTTGGAGTTCATTAGTAATGTATACTAAACTGTACTACGTCGACTTAGCCAATTATGGTGGGCCAAGATGGTGCATGCGGGTGAGACTGCTTCAAGAGAAACAAAATAGGTATTCGGGTACTTGCCGGGTTTAAGTACAACACCGGGAGGTGGGGTTGGGCGCTTGCTGGTAGCTGTGGGAATGGCTAGTCACACTGTTTCTTGGGATGAGTAACATGGCTTCCAAGGCGGACGTGGCACCGGGATGCGTTCATCCCACAAAGCTTTAGTGGCATTCATGGCAATTAGTACATCATTGTTGTACTTGGTCCAGTTCTTGAACGATCTGTTTTCCTTTAGCCTTAACTGTTCCTTGTATAGTCCTATTTGGTGCTCCATGACACCATTAGACTGTGGGTGATAGGGTAGATGGTGATGCCACTGAACGTTATGCTCTGTCGCGAACCGCTCTAAGCCTTTTGAGTTAAAAGGTGGTCCTCCATCGGAGTGTATGATGTGGGGCACTTGCCAATGGGCCAAAGCGAGCTGTAGGCATCCTTGAATTACAGAAGCGGTGGTCTTCCTTGCGGGGAGGACGAGGATTTGACGGGTTCCCAGGTCTACGATTACTAGCCCATTGTTCAGTGTCTTGGCTCCTGGGAGTGGCCCGAGCAGGTCCACTTGCCACACCTTACCTGGAGCAAAGTGCACTGGGTCATAGGCGCCCTTTTGGTGCTTGTGGTGCACCGGTTTTTCTCGTGCACAGGCAGAGCAGGCTTGGATTATTCTTTTCCATTGTTCTACGCTCGGTCCTTTGTTGCTATGCTCCCTCCAGCGAGCTTGCGCCCTTTTTGCTCCGAGATGTCCCCAACGCTCGTGGAGCCAAGTGAGAAAGGGGTCGGTGTCTATGATGTCAGTGACGTGTAACTGAGGTGTGTCCTTTTGATTCATGGGTCATTGGTATGCCAGTAGCTGATCTATGATGGCATGTACGGGGTCCGTGTCAGGTCGGTGAGAGCGTGTGTGCTTGATTAAGGGGCAAACAGAGAAATGTAATATGGTGGTCTTGATATCGTCCCAGAGGGTTGTGTATTCTGTAACCTGTGCCATTCCGGTAACAATCTTGTATATATATTCTGAGTCTACGGCTATGATGGGTACCGGAAACGTCCCATTGTGGTGACGGTAGGTGTGTTCAAGAGCTAGTTGAAAGCCTCGTAGTTCAGATGCTTGGACCGACTCTCCTGGATGGGACGTTTGGAGCTCATAGTCGTGACAGGGGTCACAATAATATCCATACCCTCTGCCATCACGGGATGTACCATCTGAAGCTATCCACGCCGGGGATGTGGTCCCATACAATTATGGTACAATGAGATCATCCTCTTCGGCAGCTGGAATCATTTCTCCATCAGCGACTTGCCACGCCGACCAGTGATACCAGTGATGAAAGACTAGGGCTCTCCAAGTTTTTTCTGTGCCCTGATACTCCGGGTGGATTTTACCAGGGTTAAGTAATTCCAGTGTGGTGCCGCCGGGTGTGACAAGTACACCTGGGCTCGCCGCAAGGTGTTCTCCTAGTTGAGCAGCGAGCATGACTTTCCCTAGACAACCATACCGATGTTGGTGGCTTTTGAGTGTGCGGTGACCAGTGTACGCGAGTTTTCCCGTTTCGGCGTCACTGGCTGTAAACCAGATATGCTCCGGGGTGTAGCCTACGTGAATTGTCAAGAGATTGCCAGCGGGGGGGGGGGGGGGGGGGGGTGCGATCAGACGCATTTCTTTAACCTCTGTAACTTTTTCCAGCGCGGTTTGGCCTGGTTTGGGGATGTCCCATCCGGCCGAAAAGTAGGTGGAGGATTTTACCGGCTGAATGCACCCTCACTTGCCCAGGTCAGCCAAGAGGTTTCGGATCTGGGACTGCAGGTCAGTGCACGTCAGGATTGGCTGATACCGCCAGGGCGCAGGGTTTACTAGCACTGGCTGGTGTTTTTCGCCTGGTGCCACAGTCAATGGGAGTGCTAGGTATATGGCGTTCTTTAAGGCCAACGCCTTTATTGCGGGGATGCCCAAGATGTTTATGCCCCCTAAGACTCCATGCAGGACCCTTTTGTTGATCCAAAACTTGACCACGGGCGCGGATGACATGGCGTTTAACCCTTGTACAAAGATGACTTTGGATGTCTTGACATGGGGCGTTTCAGATCTGAACATGTTTACTTGGGCTCCCGTGTCTAGCAAAAAGCGCGTAGGGATAGGGGTAGAATCTGCAGTTCCGCTCACACTATAGGTTGCGTACGGGCATTCGTCATTGGTGGGTCGGCCGTCGTTGCCCGTATCGACGGCCGCTACTCGTTTTTTTCTTTATCTGGCTCCTGCCCCCTAAGCTTAAAGCCTAGGTTCAGCGCCAGTGCTCTTTGCCCCTCATCTCCTAACCCACGAAGCTGATTCTTTGTCAGGCCGCTTTTGCTTATCAGAAAACCAAACATGGCACGTTCCTCAGGTGTGCGGTCCGGTGGTCACCCGTGCGGCGAGCGATCAGTTCGGGGTTTACTAGGCAGTGCTTTCCACGCTCCTACTGCCTGTACTGCCGCTGGCGGGGTGGGCTTGGGTTCTGCTTTGCGCGCTGTGGTGAGCTTTCCCAGGCTACTTAGAACGTTCCCTATCAGCCCCCCTACCAGTGGGTGTAATAACAAGCGGAACATGGGTGTATTCATACCTCCATAAATCTCAACGCAGGCCTCCACTGCTGATGCAGACACAGGGACCTTGCCAGGATCATTACACCAGCGATGCGGCCAAATACTGTTTGCTTGATGTGGAGTTAGGCTTAGTGTATAACGTCCCGCGTCCCAGGTTAAGTAACTGGCTCCCGCTATTTCATACAGGAGCTGTGTGGGCGATGAATCACCGGGTGGATCCGTATGCCAAGCGTGGGCTCGGTTTAGCAGTGCTAGGACCACGGCAGCACACAAAGGGATTGGCTAAACCTTGTTGCGCAGTATTTGAGTCGTGTCGCTACACGCTCCTCCACTCCATGCGGGTTGGCGCATTAGGGTAGTACACCCCTCAGGGTCTACTAAATCTGACCCGTGTTCTAATATTAATCGTCCTAACCACATTACCAGTGTTTCACCCAGATTTAGTCGGGTGTCTCTTACCAACTCTTGGAGTTCCCCTCTGGTGCGTGTGCGGAAGGTAGTGAGGGTGCGGGTTCCCATGCCATCGGTGACAGTTTTCACTAAGGCTACAGGGTTTGCATGCAGAATGGGTGTGCCTACGTTGGCGGGGAGGGCAGGATATAGCTCCAGCGGGGTATTATACGGAGGCGGTTCCTCGGGCGGGCCGACGGGGTTTCGCTAGCATCGGGGTTTCCTGCCCGGAACTTTTCAGCCACTCCCTCTTCTTCTTTCGCGGCGCCATCTTTAAGCGGTGGCTCGGGCTGTGCGGTACTCTGCTGCGCGGTCACCTTAGTCAGCATATCTATTATGCTGGCTTGGTTCGCCGCATGTCGTAGTAAGGTGGTCACCAAGCAAAACAGGATATTAATCATCTTTCCCTTATTCCACTTTTGCCCTGTCCACCCTGTGGCGTCCCGCCCATCGGTCTCAAGACTCTCACTGAGTGCCGTTAGGATTTCATTTTTGGTGCCCCTGGGATCAAGGTTGGGGCATCTGAATTTATCAGGAGGGGTTTCGCAGCCACTCCCCTCCTTTAAGTACTGGATGCACCTGGCGTACTCTTTCGCGGGAGTGCGGTCGTCTGTGCCTGTGGGCTTGACATGGCTAAGTAACGCCTCTGGTTTTGTGTCGGGCGGGTGGTAAAGAACCGCGGAGCTGGAAAGGAGGCATCCTAGGGCTGCAGGACTGAGGCCGGACACGACCCATTCTTTAAGCGGCTCCTCGCTGCCCTCGGTTGGGCGGATGGAGACATAGCCACCTATCTTCCTGTCTTGTCCAGCTTGATGATACGCCACGTGGGCCCACAGAGTATTAGCGTCCATGGTCGGAGGCTGGTGATGGTTCCCCCATGGGCAATATCTGACTAACTCATCAACGTCTCCTTCGTTCCCCCTTTGCCTCAAGGATCCTGTCCGTGACGCCATGACCAACCTGACGGTGGGTGGTTGGACCCAGAAAAGTGCTGCGCGAACAGGCCGGGGACGAAAGGGTTACGGGACCTTGTTTCTCCTTCTCTTATCTCTCTTCCCATTGACAGAAAACAATTAAGGAGGCGGTGTAACAAATAAATGCTTTACTCACACTTTTGTATAGGTGGTTTCCTTTACAGCAGTTTCAAGATTAAACTCGCTGGTGACTCGAGAGCTCTAAACACGTTCGAATGATATATTCGGTCGTGATGGGGGGCGTCCGGGGGGAAGGGATTTCGTGGACGCAGGACCTCTGGTGAGGGTGATCAGGCCTCTCCAATATGGCACGGGTCCTCTCTCTTTTTTTGGCGCGCGCGCTTTTTTTAAACAGCTCGCCGCCTTTTTTTTTCTCTCTCCTCCCCCAATCATGCCCCCTGCCAATCAGCACGGGCTGGGACCACCGATCTCGCCGCTATCAGGCCGCGCTCATCACCTCCCCCACGCCATGAGCACAACTTGCCCTTATGTTTGGCGTGACAGCACCTCTAACACTTCAGTGTCAATCATTTCTACACCCAAAATAATATGGCCACACTTGAGTTAAGGTTTTGAACTTGTGCTAAAAAGAGTCCGCAGGGCTTTACCACAGACAGTACCAAGAAGGGCTAATGAGAGCAGCATTGTAAAAGAAAGGATGGTTTGAATAATGGCAGACCATTAAAAAGGAGAGAGGGTTGTTCACACCTGTAGAGTGGAGAGAGATTAGCAGGAATCTTGCAGGAAGTCAACTGACGCCCTCAGCACTGCCTGAGTACAACACCAGTGGTCCTATATTATATTGAGAAGAAATTAGATGAAGTGATAGGTCCATGGGCAGATCTAGGATTTTGAAAAGTAGGGTGCAAATGGCATGGTGCATAATCACATACAATATAACACATGACATCACATATAATATATTTTTCCTCCGGTTAAAAGAAACTAGAAGCTTTATTACTATGCAAAGCACCATATCAGTTGAATATCAAAGCAACAACAAATATATCTTTGATTGGAACGCGCACTTATTTGCTAGATAATACACTTGAAAACATTCTAAAAAACCCAGAAATTAGGCAAAAATTGTCAGAATAGTAAAAAAAAAACTTGCTTCATTCATATATGTAAGTTAAAGAATAGTGCAACAAACTAGGCAAGACTAGTAAAAGATAATATTTCATTAGTCTTGTAGCAACTATAGTTAAATATACATCTCTTATTCAGATCTGTAAGACAATATCTAGCTTTCTTGAGTGTCTTGACAGCGCCTCCAATACTACACTATCAGCCATTTGTGCCCCTGAGTTCATAGGATCGCACCTGAGTCAAGGTTTTTAGCTAGAGCTAAAAAGCCCCTGCATGGCTATGAAATGGAAGGGCATCACCAGGAATGGCCAACAGACAGCAACATTGCAGAAGAAAGGATAGCTTGAATAGTGGAAGATCAAGATGAGAGGGTTGTTAACATCCAAATCTGTGCTGCAAAAAAAAGCCCCTGTTTTTCAGCTGGCTTTGAGCCCTGGGGCATGCCTAAACCCCTTAGGTAGCTGGCTTCATGCCAAAATTCTCCCAAAGATCTCCTTGCTCAACTGCATGTAAACGCAAGCCTAGAGCCAAGTGCTCTGGCTTTGGCAGGGCTGAGGAAATGAACACCTAGAGTCCAGGCCCAGAGGGTCAAGTAACTGGTTGCTTCCCCTTTCATGTAGGGAAGCTGGGTCTGGTTGGGGAGTCATGACACTGGGGTTCTCTTCCCAGCTGTGAGTGGACAGTGGGATCTGGGGGTGGTGCAAACTGGAGGGGTGAGAGGCAGGACTCCTGGGCTCTCCCCCAGCTGTGGGAGGAGAGAGGAGTCCATTGGGTTAGAACACAGTGGGGATGGGATCCTGGACACTTGGGCTCTGTCCCAGCTCTGGGGTCTACTGGATTACAATGGGGGGCTCTAGGAGCCACGATTCAGGGTTCTCTTCCCAGTTCTGAGAAGATGATGGGATCTGGAAGTGTTGAGAACAGGAGGGATAGCGGGGAGGATTCCTGGGTTCTCTCCTAACTCTGTCAGGGTAATGGGGGCTACCAGGTAAGAAGGAGTTGGGGGGATTTAGAGCCAGAATACCTGGGTCATTTCCCAGCCTGGGGAAGGCAGTGTGGTCTACTGGATTACAATGGGGGTAGGCACAGTGAATCAGGACACCTGGACTGTCTTCCACCTCCGGGAAGGGAGTAGGGTCTACTTTGTTCCAATATGGGTACTGGGAGCCAGGACCCCTGGCTTCGCTTCCATCTCTGGGAAGGCTGTGGGATATGGGGAGGGGGGAGAGGGGGTTAGAGAAGGAGGGGTTGGCAGGAAGGACTCCTGGGTTGTCTCTCCACTATGGGATGACTGTGAGACCTCAGAGGTGACAGTAGGAGGGCTGAAGAGCCAGGACACCTGGGTTTTTTCCCACATCTAGTGAGTTTTCAGGGTGAGAGCTGGAGGGCCAAGAAGCAGGAGTCCTGGGTTCTCGCCCACCTCTGGGAGGACTGTGGGGCCTAGATGGTTCAAGCTCAGGGAAGGGGAGCTGAGAACCCGACTCTGGATGGGTCACCTCAGTGCTATAAAGCCACTTTACTGACTGGTATACAACATGAAAGAAATGGCTGAACGCGTCTCCAAAAAATTGGAAGTAGCTTCCGGAGAATGTATAGGGATGCCCTATAGATCTTCACTTGTATGGTCTCCTTCACATTAGAGTAGACCTTCCCACCAGTAAAGCACACATCCACTCTGTTCTCTTCTTTCCCGGAGGTGAAGACGATCTCCCCAACATCGCACTCCATGACCAGCCTTGCGTTCTCCCGAAGGCACCTTGGCTCATTGGAGAACTTCTCTACAGCCACGTTCAGCACATCTTTGACCTTGTTTGGCACTTTCTGCAGACTCCTTACCTTTGACCGCACCTCCTCGAGGTTCTCTGTGCTCAGAGGTTGTTTACTACACTGGAGTATCTTCCGATACATTGTCCAGGTCTTTGTATTGACCTCATAGGTAGGTTTCCCATCCTGCCACGTGATGGTGACCGTGAGGTCTCCATCTGAGAGGAACTGCAGCCTTGTCCCATCCCACTTCATGTTCATGGTGGGAATCTCTTGGATGCATGCTGGCTCATTGGGAAACTTCTCCTGGAAGATGTCAAAACAGCTTCTCAGCTCTGTGCTTATCCCTTCCCAGGATGCCAGCCCATTGTGGATTCTCTGGAGGTTCTGCTTGCTCAGCCATTGGGACCGGGAAAACAACCTTTCCAGGAACACATCTTTAGTGGGTTCCTTGACTTTGTAGTGGGGTTTCCCTGTGGACACAGTAATCTCACATTCCCCCTCCCCTGAAATGAATCTCAGCTTCATCCCATCACCGTGGATCAGCAGGCAGGCATTGATGCTCACACACTCGGGTTCTTGAGGGAATTCCTTCAGGGCCTCCTCAAAACAGATCTTCAACTCCTTTGTCAGAGAACTGCAGGCCTCTAGTCTTGTCTTGACATCCTTGAGGTTTGCAATAGACAGCTGTTGAGGCTGATGGAGGAGCCTGGCCAGATACACGTCTTTTGTGGGCTCTCTCACTTCATACTGGGGACTTTCTGTGGTATGGAATACCTTGATCTCACACTCCCCTTCCCCAGAGACAAACATCAGCTTTGTCTCCTGGGTTTCAATGACCATCCAGGCATTGTCCTGCACACACGGGGGCTCCTGAGGGAATTTCTCGAGGGCCAGCTTGTAACAACTTCTTAACCTCAAAGTCATCTTCCCTTGGGACTCCAGCTGGTGCTCAACTTCCCGCAGGTTCTCAATGCTCAGCTCTCTCTGTCCTTTCCACTTCCCCCAGCCATGCAAGAATGGCAAAAGGCAACATGGAGGCTGGGACTTGGGGTTGTGTCTATGACCTTGAGGAGAAATGTCTTGATGGGCTCTTTCAACCATGATCTCCAAGGATTGCAGGGACTCTCAGCTCCAGATTCCCCTCACAGCCCGTCAGCACCTATCTGGCCTCCTCCTTCTTCAGTCTATGGCAATCTTTCAGACCTGAGGTATCCCTGCTGCTTTTCAGAGTCTCCTACTTTCTCAGGGGTCCCTGCTTCTCCACGTCTGAGCTACAAAATACAGCTCCTCTGTGTCCTAGGCCTAGATCTTTGATGACCATCCAATGGGTGCTGTCTCACAGCCACACACAAGACTTGCTTGAGAAATCCTTCTGGGCTCAGCTGCAAGCCAGGTTTTCACTCAGCATCTTCTTCTTTCAGGATCTAGAAAAAATAACAACCAAACAGGATTGGCTTATTTAGTGTTTGCCAGAGAGACAAATTGAGAGATTAAGAATATAGGAACTGCCATTGACTGGGTCAGACCATAGGTCCATCTTGCCCAGTCTCTTGTGTCCCACAGGGGCAGACAGTGGATGCTGAAAAGGAGAGTGAACTGGGCATGACCAGGTTTTTTTCATTGCTCCTCTCTCACTTGCAGCCTTCGGCATTTAAGGTCTAGGGAGTTCTGATTCAGAGGCCATGCCCCTCACTCCCATGCTCAATAATGACCAATGCCCCTTTCCTCCAAGAATGTGTCTAATCTCTTTGTGAATCTGGCTCACGGTCAGCTTCCATTGCATCTGGTGGCAATGAGACCCACGCTTTGATTCCACACTGATGGAGAAGAACTTCCTGTTGTTCATTATCAACTGACTCCCTACATGTACGTTGTCTTCTATGTGATGAATTTCCATCCTTTGAGGTTTTTGAGACCTGGCTAGACAAAGCCATGGCTGGGATGATCTAGTTGGGGGTGGTCCTGCTTTGAGCAGGGGGTTGGACTAGATGTGACCTCTTGTGGTCCCTTCCAACCCTCATGTGCTATGATTCTGTGATGTTCCACACTCTCACATCCCCATCTTCAGCATCCTAGATGTTCCGCCATTTTTATACTAGTCTATGGGCCCATCTACATGAGATGCTTAACGTGCAGGAACCTAATAAAACTGTGCAGTAGCACATGACAGCACAAACAGTGCTAAGATGCTACTGTGTAGTGTTATTAGTGGTGTGTCACAAAAAAGGACGCCAGGAGTGTCACAAAAAAGGATGTCCTGTTCTTAGTGGGGTGTCACAAAAAAGGCATTTGCCAGTGCTACTACACAGTAACTGCATTTGCTGTGCATTTAGTTAGTACTTCATTAAGCAAGTACTAAAATAAATCTTCACCAACTACTGTGCATTAATGAACATGTAGACATGCCCTATGTGTGGTAAACTCTTGTTCTGTTATGGGTATAGTCAGGTTTCTGATCACTTACATCTGTAAAAGTGTAATGTCTGTACCTGGCCAAGATGTTAGACTGAAATAACAGATGGCACATCTACACATGCAATTAATGCGGTCGAATAAATTGGCACAGTTTGAGCAGGAGTAAACTAATCTAGACATCACTGTCTATACATGCGTTTAAGTGCAGTAATTTACTCCACCACTGGACAGTGCTTGTGTCTGATGGGACTATGCAACAGTGCAGTAAATTAGTCTAACATAGGCCTAAATGCTGCCCATGTGTAAACGGTGATGCTTTACTGAGCAGCAAATTAGTCTACTGCACAGTAAAGTGCACATGTAGATGCATCTGTAAAGTACCAATTTAAACTGGGTTACCTGGTTTCACTCTAAACTCTCATGTGGATGCTTTTATTCTGGCATGAAAAGTCTCATTTCTCAGTCTCACTTAAACTGATTCCCAGTGAATATATGGAAGACTGAAAAGAGGCCATGTTTACACTAGGAAAGGTGCACACCTACAGGTCAATCGGGTACAATTTTGCACATAGACCAGATATTCCTTGACCCACAAAGCTGTCACAAAGTAGGGGAAGAGCTCCATGTTGCAATCTAGCAAAACTGCAGAAGACTTGGACCAAGGCAGCAAAGAGGGAAAAGCCTGTTCAGGCTTGCACTGTCCAGTTGAAAGCAGAAGAAATGGACAAACTCAATCCTCCTTCTCGCATCTGTGTGATCATCTAAGACTTGTTTTAATGGCCTGCAGATGTTTGCTGTTCAGTGTGGAACACCCAGATAGTTCAAGCAATCAAAGGCTGGTACCATATGTGACCTCATTAGGAAAGCCAAGTTGGGCAGGCAGCTTGGATAGTGGTGTTCCCAGGCACAGTGACGGCTACCAATCCCTTCCCACACTCAGCCCCCCAGCCTGGCCAGGCCCAGCAGCAGAGGTGACCTACACATGCCAGCACTACCCAGCACAGCTGGTGCAGCAGAGACTGGTCTGTCAGGAGTGTGAGACAAGTCACACATGTAGGTGGCAGGACCCCACCCCGGCCCCGCGCACAGATCACCTGCACCAGTGGGTAGCCTTCCTACTGGCATGTCTCCCAGTCTGGGAGAGGGCTAGCATGAAGACCAGACTTCTCTTGCCAGTAGAAGTTGCTTCTTCACCTGGTGCTTTGCTGGCCCAGCTGGCTAAGGGAGGCTGTGGCAGGGCAGCCTGGCCCAGGCCCGGAGTCCTGCTGCTGCTCTGCAGAACCAGCCTGATGCAGAACTTCAACTCCCGCATTTGGCTCCTTACCCAGACATGGCTGCTCACACCATAGCCAGACTGGGACTGAGGGTTGCTCTGGCCCAGGTTGGTGCAATGCCCGCCCCCGCCCGCCTGCAACTGCATTGCTGATTGGGGGATGAAGCACCCCAGACCAAGCTGCCCACACTGGGTGCTGGTTGCTGGAATACCAGTCCTAGTCCTGGTAGGTGTTTCCTTCCCTAGATGGCCCCTGTGCCCCAGAGAGGCCAGAGATGAGTCCCTAGGGATGCTGGCAGTACAAAGGCAGCATGCAGGGATGGAGCTTCTGGCTGTGCCCACACACCATGGGCAGTTGTGTCACAGATAGGGGGAGCTGAACCAGACTGAATCAGATGGGCCCAGGACACTCAGAGCCTGAGATGCAGGACCACTGCCCTCCTCCCTCCCCCCACCAGGGCCTGTTTCCACTGCCTGGCTCCAGGCATTGCTGCTCACTGGGGGTGTCTACCAGGACAGCCATGGTCCCCAGGAGCAAGAGCATTTGCCTGCCCTGCCCACCCCACCCAGGGTCTGGACAGACAAGCCCACTGCCCCATGCTGGGGTGGTCTTTAGCAGCCTATCCCCTGCCAGGAGTGGGGGAAAATGAACACTGCCCCCCCAACCCTGCCCCCACCCTGCACTCATCATGCCTGCTTCTCTGTCTCCACAGCCCCCTCCACATGCCCCCACCCAATGTTCCCTCTAAGGAGTAGTGGTCCATGAGTGCAGCACCTCGGTCCGTGAGCACGCTGCCTTGATCTGTGATTGTGCCACCTTGGTCCATGAGCACGCCACCTCGGTCCAGCGTGGGACGCTTATCAAAGGGGTCTGGGGGCTGGAGGCTGGGGGCCAGAGGCTGTGGCTGGGGGCCAGGGGCTGGAGGTTGGAGCGGTGGCTGAAGGCTGGGGCTGTGAGCTGGAGATGAGAGGCTGAGGCTTAGGGCTGGGAGCTGGGGGCCAGAGGCTGGAGCTGGAGGCTGGGGGGCTGGAGCTGAGATACTGGGGCTGGGGACCAGAGGCCAGAGGCTGGGCCGGGGGCTGGGGGCTGGGGGCCTGGGGCCGGGCGCCAGAGGCTGGGCTGGGGGCCTGGGGCGAGGGGCCAGAGGCTGGGGCTGGGAGCTGGGGGCTGAAGCCGGGGGCTGGTGCAGGCTTCGCTGGCTCCAGGGAAGTGCTCCACTCCCCCACATCAGGGCCGGGGAGTGGAGCACTTCCCCAGAGGTGGTGGAGCCCACACCAGCTCCCCACCCCAGCCTCCAACCCTGCTTTGCCTCACCTCAGGGAGGAGCCGCTGCCTGCCCCAATGAGGCTCTACTGGCTCTGGGATACTGCTCTGCTTCCCGGCATGGCCTCAGGGGACATGTCCTGCAGTGTCCCGGAGCTGGTGGAGCCTCACTGGGGCAGGCAGGCAGCGGCTCCTCCCCGAGGTGAGGCAAGGCAGGGATGGAGGCTGGGGTGCGGGGCTGGGGCGGGCTCCACCACCTCTGGGGAAGTGTGCCACTCCCCGGCCCTGATGTGGGGGAGCAGAGCACTTCCCCGGAGCTGGCAGAGCCCGTGCCAGGCTACTGCCCCAGACTGGTGCGCGGCGTTGAAAAGGCTGTGCGTGGCCACACTTTTAGTTGTGCATGGCCGCGCACGCACACACCTTAGAGGGAACTTTCCCCCACCCCTTCTTCCTCACTTCCAGAAGCCCGGCCCTGGTGCCTTAGGACCAGTTGCCAGGGCCTGTCCCAGGGCTCAACTTAGCCGCTGCCCAGGGGCTGGGGTCTGTGTAGGGCCAGCCAGGCACTGCCCACCTGCTTCTCTGAAGGGCTCAGCACAGCCAGGACCCAATACTGACCTTCCTCAGCCAGGATGCAGCCTCCAGGGTGCACCCTGCAGCTCAGAGCAGCTAGCCCTGTGGACGTCAGTAACCCAGGGCATCTGCAGATGCCCCCCCAGGCCCTCTTTCTCTGTCATCAGTGCTGTGACTGGGAGCCTCTGGCATGTAAGACCACCCCAGACCTCTGGCCCACAAAGGGAGGGGCTGTCTAGGTTACCTTTAATCTACACTGTGGGGTCAATGCATTTGTGCTGGGACCGTTGCACCTTGGTGACTCTGGGGCCTCGGTGCCAAGCTTTCCTCCATAGCAGCACATGCGCTGTCTGTCCAAGGAAGCAGAATCTGGCCTGCAGAATCCCAGTTCTCCAGGGGCTGCGGCTTTCCTAAGGACACCAGACGCCACAAGCCTGGCAGCAGCTCCAGGAGCTGGCAGTGGGGAAGGGAGATGCTTGGTGCCTGCCTTTAAGTGCTGGGTCAGAGCCCAGGGATGGGGCTG
The DNA here is from genome assembly GCF_030867095.1 of Alligator mississippiensis. Lineage (NCBI taxonomy): Eukaryota > Metazoa > Chordata > Crocodylia > Alligatoridae > Alligator > Alligator mississippiensis. The sequence goes on from NC_081834.1 coordinate 58,022,550, forward strand.
TGACTCCCCTACCACCCCAGAGTGGATGCCACAACTGGTTCTGCCCATCTCTGCAAAGAGGGGGCTAAGGCCTGCGGGGGCCACTGGACCAGGGTAGTCCTGCCAGAAAGTTGCACTCATCCTGAGCCCCACTCCGCTGTCCCACGGGAGGGCTCTGTGCTGGGGTGAAGGAGTTCCTGTCCCAGCTCGGCCCGCTGTGGGGTGAGGCAGTAATGCCCAGCATTGCTGCCTGGCATTGCTGCCCTGGGTGATGGCACATAGAGACGCAGGCACTGAGAGGGGGAACGGAGAGACTGGCTACAAGGCAGCGAGTATGTGAAAACGACTCAGGGGTCATAGACCCTCATCTATGTCTCCCCAGACCTCACCCCCTGAGAGCCAAGGGAGAACCCAGGCCTCCGGGCTCCTCTTCCCCAGCTCCACGCAAGGGCTGGCAAAGCAAGGGTGCCTGATTCTGCACTTTCTTTGTCAGCACAAGCTGCTCTCCAGCTTGCATTGCTTTTGGGAACTATTTTTATTTCCTTTTACCCTTCAGAGGAACAGGGCAGCTGGGGACCTTTGCTGTTTGCCAGGCTGGGGCAGAGCCACAGGGAACCATCGGTGCTGGCCCATGTGGGACCCTGCCTGGCCCCAGAGCTCTTGTTGGAGGGGATTGGGCTTGATGCAGCAGATGGTCCACGGTTGCTTCTTGTGTACTATCCCTGGCCCACAGGTGCGTTCACTCCTGCTGCACCACAATGGTGGCTTGGACAGAGGTCAGCATCAGCCCCTACCACCGTGCCCTGGCCTGTGTCCTGGCCCTGCTCAGAGCCCTCTCCCCTTCCTACATGGGCACAGCTGGTTTAATAAGCCCCAGTTGATCCCCCCAATGCCCCAACACAGCCCTGTCCTGGCCCTGAGATGCTGGAACCGATCCCTGAGGCAGGTGGCCATGGTTCTGCTCTGGTGCCATTGGCTATTTTGTACCCCAAGGCCTGCATGGGACAGGACACAAAATGGCCACATTAGGGGGACCCCCCTGCCCACCACCACCACCGGTGACGGACTGTTAGGGACAGGCCATGGGGCTGTGGTTGAATAGCAGGGCCACAACCCCTTGCTCCTTCCACCTCCCTCTGAGAAGCAGGGCTCAGCGGTACCTGCTGGCTCCCCAGGGCACCCCGCAGGCCTGTGGCTCTGCCTCTGCTCCAGGGGCTCTGATGCAGCAGGTGTCCAAGAAGCACCTGGAGGGATTTCCAGGGGGAACTGGGTGGAGAAATCCCCCTGCCAGGCCTAGAGAGCACATGAGGCCCGGTGACACTGGATCCAGAGCCCAGATCAGCTTCCAGCCTCCCTGTTCCCAACCAGGTTGGGGTCTGAGAACAAAGTGGCCAGGCATGCAGGCTCCCTATCATGGGGGGTGAGCTAAGCAGCTGAGGGGCATTATGGGGTTGTAGAAAAAGCCCCCTTTGTACCTTTCCCTTTTGGACATGGAGAGAATAGACGCCCCTTCTTGGCTGAACACCCGCCCCCCCCTCCCCACACACACATTTTGTGCATTTCTTTTCCTTCTAAGTATTGGCAGAGACCTAGCACACATTACATGGGTGTGGCAAAGCTCAGAGCAAGACACAAAGCTGAAGTAGCTTTCTGTAAGAGAAACCTCGAAACTACATCTACATATCAATTAAGCTCAGTGTCACTAAAGAAAATAAAAGAACTAAAATATCCACAGGCTACATAATAAATGACTGATATTCTTCATGTGTGCAAGGGCCCTATGTGGAGGAGGCAGTAGGGATACTGCATGGGGCACTGGAAACCCCAAGCTTCCCTAAGCACACCCAGGCTTCCAGTGCCCCATGCACCGTTGGATCTGGGGGGTGCTTGCCTGCAAGCTGGGGCTGCCCCCACGCAGCCCTGGGGGGAGGGCATTGCCACCATGGAAGGAAGCACTGCAGCTCAAAGACTGCCTGACCTGGTGGTAGCTTGTGCGACCAGGCTCCACCGAGAACCCCCCCCCCCCCCCCAAAAAAAAAAAAAAAAAAACCAACAAGGAGCCTGATCTTCTTTCTTTTTTGTCCTGGAGCCTTCCTGGGTCTCCCATGTCTGGGGAGCAAGCTGTAAATATCCTGGTGCTAACCTAACTCACTGTCCCCAGCAGCCTTTGATCCTCATTACCTCACATTGCATTTTTGTTTTTTTCTCACAGTGCATTTTTATAGTTCAACTGTCTTGTCTTTTTTGTGGCATTTTGTATTTTATATTTTATACTTTTAAACCCTTAAGGAATATACCCCCAGTAGAATGAAGTTACACCCTGGACCATTGTTAAACCTGCATTGAAATTGTAATTGTAAAGTGATAAAATCTGTTATATTGGGCAGTGCCTTGTGTGAATGCAAGTGAATGATGGTCATCAGTAGACAATAGCCGAGCCAAAGGAACTCCATTTTAAACTAATCGAGCTAAAGAACTGATTCTTGGAACGGAGCACCTACCCAATGGACTGTTCCTGCAACCCTAAACAGTACCATTGTTAATTAATCAAAATCACAAAGGGATCCCAAAACTGCACTACCAGCAGGCAAGACCCCTGTGACTAACAGCTGTCAGGTACTACTCCAGGCCCACATGGGACAGCGACCTCTGGATTGGGTAGCCAAGATGAAAGGGATAAAAGGCAGCGAAGCGTGACTCTCAGTGGCACCCTCTCACCCAGGACCTGACCTACCGAGACAGAAGGACAGGTAGGCGACCCTCTTCTGGAGACAAGATCACCTTGAAGGAAGCTGACCATCAACACCAGACTCCAGGGGCTTGGACAGGGAGATATACTGACACCAGGGCTCTCACAATCATTACAGCAGCTACTACTCACTATACAACATGGGTTTGAATGAGTGCATGTGTGTGTGTGTGTTCACTAAGGTGACCAGTACCACCCATAACTCCAAGTTTGCATTTATAATTTTATTGGTAACTTTACATCCCATCCAATAAACTAGAACAGGGGGAGGCAACGCTTTTTGGCCGGAGTGCTGAAAAACACCACAATGCCTACCTTGGAAGGTGCTGCAGTGCCAGCATGGCAGAAAAACAAAATGAGGGCCACAGCTACATGGCAGGATGCCCTGTTTGTGCTCCTTGCCCCCAACCCAAAGCCCCTGCCCCACAGCCTGGGCTCTGTGGCTGCCAGCAGCTACCCCGGCTCTGGGTACCTGCTGGAGCCTGGGCTGCTCCGACCAGGGCTTGCAGCATCCCAGCCACCTGCTGGGAGCAGCCTGGGCTCCTGGTGGGCAGCAGGTCCCCCGAGCTGGGGCCAGCTGCAGCCGGGAGGCTCCTAAGAGCTGTGCTGGGCTCTGGCATCAGCTCCGCACCAATGTGTGCATTCGCGCGTTGGAGTGGGTGGTGGGAGGGGGGCCTGAGGCAGCGCAGCCCTGGTCCTTCCCCCGCTCCCAGTACGGAGGTGATGGCAGGTTTCCAGAGCCCGGCGCAGCTGTTTGTAGCCAGCCCGGGCTCTGGGCAGCTGCAGCAGGCAGGGGACAGGCTGCAAACAGCTGTGCCACGCTCCACAGCTCCGGCATCAGCTCTGTGCTGGTGGCAACTGCACAGGCACCTTGGGACAGACAGCAGGGCAGTGCAGCCCGCCCCAGGGCTGACTGTGGCAAGCTGAGCAAAATGTCCTCGTGTGCCATGCTCGGCATGCATGCCGGGGGGTGCCGACCCCTGAACTAGAATTTATTATGATTCTGTGAGTTGGTCCTCTGTAGCCATCAGGGTGACCCCATATTGGAGCCCCTCAGAGACCTCTCGGGTCCTGTGCTGGGATGTGGCCCCTTCTGGGGTGGGAATATGGCCCTTCATTATACTGCAGGGGGGCATAACAATTTCCCCAAAGCAGTTCCCCTAGGTAATCCTGGCCCCTTAGGAAGAGGATGTCCCTGCAAAATCAAGGGAAATGATTCTCCCAATCTATTCAGCACTGCGAAGGCCACCCCTGGAGTCCTGGGTCCAGTTTTGGGCTCCACACATCAAGAAGGATGTGGACACATTGGAAAGAGTCCAGTGTGGAGCAACAACAATGATTAGGGGTGTGGGAAGAAAGCCTGATGAAGAAAGGCTGAAAAAAACTAGGGTTATATATTCTGGAGAGGAGAAGACTGAAGGAGGGGTTTGATCACAGCCTTCAAATCCCTGAAGGACAATGACAGAGAGGATGGAGATGGGCCATCCAGGGGTTTTTTCCTGTGGCCATATTGGACAGGACTAGGAGCAATGGCTTCACGTTGCAACAGGGGAAATTGAGGTTGGAGATGAGGGGGGAATTTGTGACTCTGGGAGGGAAAGTGGGGGGGTCAAGCACTGCAATGGGCTGCACAGAGAGGTGATGGAGTCTCCAGCCCTGGCAGTGTCCGAGAGCAGGTTGGACAGACCCTTGCTTGGGCTGGCTGAGTCAGAGTCAGTCCTGCCTTGAGTAGATGTGCCCTCGTGAGGTCTCTTCCAACCCGTCTTTCATATGAGCCTAAGACATCTCATGATACTGCAACAGGGCTGCTGTGCTGAGCTGGTGTGTTTTGCATTTAGAGGGGAACTCCGATACTGTGAAAGCACTTGGTAGGGCAGGAAGGGACGTGGTTTGTTTCCAGTCAGTGCAAAGAACAGAAAGCAGGGTCTGGGGGAGGGGTCCTCTGAGCTCAGCTGGGGTGGGTTCAACATCCTAAGGAAGGCATTTTAAGAGCACAAAACTGTACTTTCTCTACAGGTTAGGAAGGGAACCTGGAGAAGAGAAAACTGAGACGGGGACTTAATAGCAGCCTTCAACTCCCTACAGGGGGGTTGCAAAGGGGGTGGAGCTGGACGGTCCTCAGTGGGGGCAGACGACAGGACAAGGAGCAATGGTCTTAGGTTCCAGCAAGGGAAGCTGAAGTTAGATATTAGGGAAAAAACCTCTCTCACAAGGAAGGTAGTGAAGTCCTGAAACAAGCTACCCTGAGAAGTGGTGGAGTCTCCATCCTCAGAGGTTTTGAAGAGCTGGGTAGACAAAACCTTGGCTGGGATGAGATAGTTGGGGCTGGTGCTACTTAGAGCAGGGGGTTGGACTACATGACCTCCTGAGGTCCCTTCCAACCCTCATTTTCTAGGATTGTGTGAAGAAGGAGGAATAAAGGAGCGCTCCCAGAAGGGGTGGAGAAGGGGAGATACAGCAGATTGTTTAAAGCAAGTATTCCACTTCTTCCTACAGCTGGAAACAAAGGCAGTGAGAGCACACAGATCTCTCCATACTCACCGCCACAGGTGTTAACGACCCTCTTTTCCTTTCTCATGGTCTTGATCTTTCACTAACAGAGCTAGCCTTTCTTCTGCAGTTCTGCCATTAGCAGCTCATGTTTACATGGTTCCTGTTTCATAGCCTTGGAGACCGTTTCTAACTCCAAGTAAAAACATTAGTTCAGGTGTGGAACTACCGTTCAGGGAAGCATTGGATGCACTGTTCAAGAAGGCTGAACTTGATAAACCTGAAAGAGCAGTCCATTTAATTCTGATAGCTACAGGACTAAAGAAACAACATCTCTTGACTATTTTTTGCCCAGTTCATTGTGGGCCTTTAATAATAATGCATGATATAGCAAATTAATGCATATCCCTATCAATTTATGTGTGTTGACCAGCACTACGAATGAAAGAGACCTGGGGGTAATAACAGGCCACTGCAAGACTATGAACTGGCAGTGCGACTCTGTTGGCTGTGGAACAAGCTCCCTCCAGAAGTGGTGCAATCGTCTACCCTGGAAATCTTCAAAAGGAGACCGGACAGTTATCTTGCTGGGGTCACCTGACCCAACCTGTCTTTCCTGCCTGGTGCAGAGAGCTGGAGCCGATGATCTTCCCAGGTCCCTTCCAACCTTTCAGTCTATGAATCTATTAAGCTGTTTATCTCTCGATATATTGAAAGATCTATCTCTTTCAATATGTATTCACAGATGTCTCTATATATTTATAGATCTATCTATTTACATACATCTTTATATATAGAGAGATCTCTCTCTCTGTCTCATATATATATTTATATATATATATATATATTTATATATATATATAATTTTTTTTACAGATCACTATATATATTTATAGATTTCTTTCTCTATGTATTTATAGATATCTTATTCTCTACATAAAGATCTCTTTCCATCCCCCTCTATATATTTACAGATACCCCTCCCTCTATATATATTTATAGATCCTTATTTATAGCTTTGTCTCTATATATTTATAGATCTCTTATTCCCTCCATGTTCATAGATCTCTTTTCCTCCCTCTATACATTTACACATTTCTCTCTATACATTTACACATTTCTCTCCATCCATCCATCCATCCATCCATCCATCCATCCATGATACACACCAATAAATAAAATAAATCTCTCTCTCTCTCTCTCTCTCTCTCTCGATCTATCTAATGTTATGCTAAACATATGTGTGTGTGTGTGTGTGTGTGTGTGTGTGTGTGTGTGTGTATAATGTTAAACATAACATAATGTAACCACCAACCAGCCTGTAAGAGAGTGTATTGTGCTAGGTGGCCTGAATATTAATGTACATAAACTTTAAAGTGAGATAAGTTATAAGACTCGTTGCATATTAGTTTCTTTGCCAAGATAGGATAACTCCAACCTGATGCATTTCCTGCAGGTTAGCGCCATATTGGAGATTTATTTTTGTCTTTGAATATTAAAAAAAAATAGTCAAAATGAAGCCAATATTAGAATCCTGACAAGTCAGACCAGCAGGACTGTCAGGAGACCACGTCTAAGCCAGCCCTCTGCTACAGGCAGGACGGTTCCCCATCCAAATCATCCCAGTCACGTGCTTGTCTAATTTAATTCTAAAACAACACAGCAACCCTGTCACACATCTCCAAGGTCCATTGACCAAAGAAACCCCGAGTCCCCTGGACCTGACTCACATAAAGCAAGCAGACAAGGGCTGGCAGCGTCCCACCCCCATAGGGGTTAAGATACACTCAAGAGATTCAAGAAGGGGTCTATGCAGACCAACCCCCCCCCAGCCCACTACCCCATACCAATCTGAGCGTGGCGGGGAAGTTCTTTCCTGCCCCCAAATGCAGCAATTGGGCTGACCCTGAGCAGGGGGAGAAGACCTTTAGCCAGGTCCCTCCAGCCTTGAGTCCCAGCAGGAGCACTGGCACAATTCAGTCACCACCCAGTGACTGCAGCCAACACCCAATGTTTCTGAGTTGACCAGACCCTCAAGCTACTTTGCGGGGAAGGGGGGGAGGCTGTGAGAGGCCTAAAATCCTAACACTTCCATAAATATGAGAGTATTTATATTTATAGACGTCCCTGATCTCTGAAGGAACTAAAGCATGAAGTGAGCAGTGGAAGGTGTGTGTGTGGGGGGAGAAGGAGGAGGGGGAGGCAGGGAGGAGGAGATTAGGAATAGAAAGGCATTAGAAATGTCCTTGATTTACCAGCATGGGGTCAGGAGCTTTGCGGATTCCTCTCTCTTTTCCAGGGTGGCAATAGAGGACTCCAGTGAGAAACTGTTTGCAGCTGGGCTTTTGGTTTCAAAATGACTTCTGTTCCCTGCACACTGCTTTAAGATAGGGTCCGAAAACAGGAAGCTTCAGATTTTAAGCTCTGTATGCTGTTGTGATATAAACCTGAGGGGATCTCTAATGCAAAGGGCTGAGTTTTGCCCAGGGTCCCATCTCAGTGACATTAGGTGCAGATCTGGACAAGGGGTGGACCTACCATTTTAAAAAGGCAGATGGTGAGATCTATATATAGTAAGATAGATGGATCTATCTGTAGATGGCTATTGGATAGGTCTATACATATATCTAGAAATATAGATGTATCTATCTATAGATGGATAGGTCTATACATAGAACTAGAAACAGATTTATAGAGCTATAGATAAATCATTCTACATCTATATATATAGATCTATATTTATATAGATCTATTTATATAGATCTACAACTATCTCTATATAGACCTATTTATATAGATCTAGAACCATATATATCTCTATCTATATCTCTCTCTCTATATATGTACCCAGAGCAGCGGTGGGGGAAGTAGAGCAGAGCTGGGCCCAGAGTGGGGGGGGGCAGCAGGGAGTGGACTGGGGCTGGACACAGAGCGGTGGAGGGAGGGGGGCCAGACCCAGAGCGGCAGGGGGTGGGGGAGGAGTGGGGCCAGACCTGGAGCAGTGGGAGGGGAAGGGAAGGGAGTGCAGGGCCAGGTGAGGGGCTCTGACCCCATTCTTGACCAGCAATTCGCTAGTAAATACATATTTTGTCAAAAATCTGACCTTGAGACTAGTTTATAGTCATAGAATGATTGGCCCTTGTACACGTGAGGAAATTGCCCCTTTTAGTGGTTTAATTGCCCTTTTTAATGATTTAATTGCGTAGCAGTATAACATGTTCAGTGGCATGTTATGACCAAATTTCATAACAGTGCACACGTTCAGTGGTGTATCATGATTCAAATGACTTTTTACGCAGCAAACCAAAACACATCCCATGTATTTCAATTTGCTACAGAATAAATTACAGTGAATCCCTCATGTGTGCAAGGGCCCTACGTGGAGAAGGCAGTAGGGATACTGCATGGGGCACTGGAAACCCGCCAAGCCCAAGCTTCCCTAAGCACACCCAGGTTTCCAGTGCCCCATGCACTGTTGGGTCCGGGGGGTGCTTGCCTGCAAGCTGGGGCTGCACCCACGCAGCCCTGGGGGGAGGGCATTGTCACCATGGAAGGAAGCACTGCAGCTCAAAGGCTGCGTGATCTGGTGGCAGCTTGTGTGACCAAGCTCCACTGAGAACCCCCCCCCTCCAAAAAAAACCCAAAAAAACAAGGAGCCGGATCTTCTTTCTTTTTTGTCTGGAGCCTTCCTGGGTCTCCCATGTCTGGAGAGCAAGCTGCCTGCAGCTCGTGCAGCCCCTGAGTTGTGGGGGACCCCGGTGCTTCCCCTTGCGGGGGCAGTGCTCCTTGGGCAGCTCCCACCCACTGGCACCCCAGCCAGGCAGCCCCAGTGGACACCACCGCTGTGAAGGGAAGCACTGGGGGCCCCTGCAGCTCCGGCTCTAGTGAGGGATTAAAAGGATCAGGCCCCTCACCTCATTTTTTTTCCTTCAGTGGAGCCTGCCCGCTCAGTGGTGCAGGGAGGGGGGAAGGGGGCCCAGTGCTTCATTCTAACTCTGACTTGCCTACATGCCTGCTTGAAATCCTGCAGGATCTAGAATAATAACATACTTAAGTCTGTGTCCAGAGCGCACATCCTCATCCTCGACATCCTAGATCTGCCCATGGAAGTGCCCCTTCTCGCTGCTGGACCTTGGCCATGATTGCTCCAGTTTCAGTTCTTTCCTGCTATTTCTGTGACTATCTCCTAGACAGCAATCATGCGTTGACAATATTTTATTCTTGGTTAGTGGAGCAGGTTTTTGTTTCATTCATTCATTCTCTGCCAATATCAGGTGTTGATTCTTTTCATTGGATCACAGAATTGAAGGGAAGTGGGGCTGGAAGGGACCTCCAGATGTCATAGAGTCATAGTCATAGAGATGTGGGGCTGGCAGGGACCTCCAACGGTCATCTACTCTAATCCTCTGCCTAACGCAGAATCATCCCTATTCTACTGTCCACACCGATGGCTCATGTTCATGCAATGGTCAGTCATGACCCCTAGGTCCCTTTCAGCCGTGGTGCAAGTCAGGCTGTCACCTCTGAGCCTGTATGTATGTCAAGGGTTTTTTGCCCCCAGATGGATAACCTTACATTTGGAAGTGTTAAATTTCATCTGATTCCGGTCTGTCCAACTCTCAAGCCTGTCCAGGTCTGCTTGAATCTGCAGCCTGTCTTCTGGTGTGACCACACTGCCACGTACCTTGGTGTCATCCATGAACTTGGCCCATGAGCTTTTCACTCCCCACTCCAAAACATTGATAAAGATGTTGGAGAGCACCAGTCCAAGCACAGACACCTGAGGGACGCCATTGGCTACTTTGTGCCAAGATGACACGGATCCATTCATGAGAACTCTCTGGGTCCTACGCTGTAGCCAGCTTCCCACCCACTGAACCGTCGAGTAGTTGAGCCCACAGTCTTCCAGTTTTCTCACAAGGATATCATGGGATACTAGATCAGAAGCCTTTTGGAAGTCTAGGTGTATAATGCTTACCTTGTCTCCCATGTCCAGGTGGCGAGAGACCTGGTCGTAGAAGTGTTGAGCCCCAGCTCAAGTCTGGGATCGTGCCCGGTATGCAAAGGCCAATAAAGATACTGGGGTGAAAGTACAAAGAAGGTTTATTGCTAGCAATAAAAGGTGCGAGCGGAATAAATTCACGTAACAAGCACACCAGATCACTATTTCTAAGCATCTTTTATACAGGAGTTTTCAAGTTTTCACCAGCGTGCTTGTTTGCTGATTGGATGTAAGGAGTGACGCAAGAAGTTCTTTACTGAGCATGTCTCTATACCTGTGTTTTAGCTATGTATCTCATTTACATACATGTATGTTTCATTAGCATACTTTTTCCCCACCTAGGGGTGTGATTTTTAGTATTTTAATGAGCCCTTTAACCCAGTACTCTGCTTCTGCTTTTGTTTTCAAGCCCCCTTTATCTAAGACTGTCTCCTCCTTATCATTGCAGATGGGCATTCGTCACATAACATTTTCTTCTGCTTCGTCTTCAGGTAGTGCTTTCTAGGTCACTCCTTACAGAAGGAGATGAGATTGGTAAAGCAAGACCTACCCGCAACAAAGCTATGCTGCGTGCCATTCAGAATCCTACTTCCACGAGCGTATTGCACTGATTCTTTAATGAGCTTTTCCAGGATTATCCTTGGGATAGAGGTTAGGTTGATTGGTCTATAGTTTCCTGGATCCTCCCTCTTCCCCTTCTTCAAGATGGGCACAATGTTGGCCCTCTTTCAATCCTCAGTGATCTCCCCAGTGCACCATGAATTAGGAAAGAGTTTTGCCAGGGGTCCCGTGATGACCTGAGCCAGCTCCTTCAGCACTCTCGGATGGAGTCCCTCTGGTCCCACTGACTTACAAACGTCTAGCTTTTCTAGTTGGTACTGCACTCACTCAGCATCCACAGTAGGGAAGCTGACAGTCCCGGCATGCCCCCTATGTGCTATGTCTTGCTTGATTTCTCCATGGTCTGGTGAAATACCGAAGCAAAGTGGGCATTCACGAGTTCAGTTTTTTCCTGAATGTCGGTTATCAGCTGTCCCGAGGTGTAAAGCAGGGCCGCACACTTTCAGTTGCTTTCCTTCTACTGCCTCCATACTTAAAGAAGGACTTTTTATTGTCCTTGACTCCCATGGCTAACCTAAACTCAGTCACCGCTTCAGCTTTCCTGATCATTTCCCTGCAAGTGCTGGGCATTAATGTATAGTCCTCCTTGAGGACCGTCCTTAGCTTCCACTGTACATATACCTCTTTTTTCTTTTTTTAAGAGGACTGCAGTGTCCCTATTAAGCCAGAAGAGCTTGCCAGCCCTTCTGGTGCTTTCCTCTTTGCAGGTATGGCGTTCTTTTGTGCTTCAAGGAGCGTGTCCTTGAGCAACAACCACTCTTCGTGCACCCCATTTAACTTCCCTTCCTGTTCCCTCATTGACTCCCCTACTAATGCCTGGTTTTCACCTGGTGCTCACTGGGTGCTGCCGGGCAGGGGGTGGGGGTGGCAATCCCCACTGCCCTCCACTGCCCCACACTGCATGGGGGCTCTACCATGAGCCCCTGACCCCCCATCCTCACTCCCCCAGCCTCCTCACGGGTGTCCTGCCTAGACCAGTTCTGGCCCTTAAAGAAAAAAAAAACAAACAAGAAACGCCCTTGGGGTCACCGCTCCTGCAGCAGCATCATGTCGCGTGGGGCAATGGGGGGCAGTGAGGATTGCCCCCTGCCAGCAGGAGCTGTGAATCCGGGGTTTTATTTCATTATTTTTTTCTTAAAGGACTGGAGCTGGCCCAGGTGGGGAACCCATGGGGGGGCTGGCGGAGTGAGGGGGGAGTTGGAGGGCTCATACAGAGCCCCTCATGCAGTGTGGGACAGTGGGGGCAGTGGGGATCACCCCCTGCCTGGCAGCACTTGGTGAGCTGGGGCTTTTTTTTAAACAAGTGCAGGAAGCTGGGGCGGGCAGGGCAGCCATTGCAGAGAGGGGTGGGGGATGAGCCTGTCCTGGCTGACTCGGAGATTCAGCAGCAGTCAAATCTCTGAATCAGATTTGTCTGAAATGAATGGGGACAATGAGTCAAATCACCAAATCAAATCACTGTCTCCCAAATTGGCTGAAACTGAAGCGAATACTATCTGCTTCATATAGGCCTACCATCCATCCATCCATCCATCCATCCATCCATCCATCCATCCATCCATCCACACCGCCTACACCCTCCATCCCCCACCCATTCCTATACACCTCTCTATGCATGCATGCATCCATCTATCCACCCCCACATTCCTCCTCCCATTCTTCTATCCATCCATGTGTCCCCACATGCCCTGTCTGTCCATCCATGCATCCATCCCCACCTACCTCCTTTCATCCTAGCTTGTCAGTTCTTCTCAGCTTCAGACAGTCTAACAGCCAGGACACAGGTGAGTATATGCAGTGGCAGGATGCTGATGGACACCTTCCCACCCATACCCACAGCTCTGCAGTGAATTAAACAGCCCCCACACACTTAAATACACAGTCCCTCCTCCTTGTCTGGCCACATCTCTCAACTGTTTCTGAAGCAAGTGTAGTGGCACCAACCACAGCGGGGCGGGGGGCCGTGATGCCTACTGGGGAAGTAGGAGTTCAAGCTAAGGGCCTCTGGAGAGCTGCTCAGAGAGCAGGGACCACGGAGCTTGTCCCAGCACCAGGTTCTGTCCTCATCACGCTTTCTCTACCTACGTGGGGAGAAGGTTGGTTCGGAAAATTCAGACACTGCCCTGGGCAGTATCCAACTGGCCTCCAGGACCTGCTCCATCCACCTGAAGTCACCCATCCCTTCTTGGGCACAGTCAGCTCATCTATTCATGTATCACACCCTCTACCTCCACCCGTCCACCTCTATTCTAGGAGGTGAGGGCTGATAGGAGCAATATGTTGGTGGCGCCATCCCTTCTTCTTCAATGCCAACATGCCCCCTCCTTCCAGCCACCCCCACATGCCCAACCACATCCATCCCCACACTACCCATCCATCCACCCTTCCCCAACAACCTTCTTTATCTATTCATCCCTATAAACCTCATTTATTCACCCATGTGTTGAATCATCCATCCACCATCACCATACCTACTCCATCCACCCACACATTCCTACACTCTTCTCCAGGCATGTATGCATCCATCCCCACATGCTCCATCCATCTATGCATCCCCCCCACCCACTTCCTTCCATCCATCCATGGATCCGCACGTGCCACATCTGTCCATCCATGCATCCATCCCCACTTACAGTTTAGAATCCAAACTCAAGTCCTTCTCAGCTGCAGGGAGTCTGGGGGCCAAGACACCTAGGTGAGCATGTGCAGTGGCAGGATGCAGATGGACACCTCCCACCAATACCCACAGCTCTGCAATCATGTAAACAACCCCTCGTATCCTTGAATGCATAGTATCTCCTCCTTCTCTGGCCACATCTATTGCCTGTTTCTGAAGCAAGCACACAGGAACCGACCAGACTACTTTGCACAGGCCCCTGGTTGGGGTGTGATGCTTCCAGGGAAGGAGGAAGCTAATTGAGCGGCCCTACAGCACCGCTCAGAGAGTGGGGAGCATGGAGCTGCTGCCAGCACAGGTTTCTGTCCTCCTCCACATCACCCTTTTCCTACCCACCAGGGGATCAGGTCAAGAAGGATGTTTATCCCCTGTTGAGATTGATACAGACTGGGGATGGGTTGCCTTCCTCTGTCGTGGGGCACATGGCATCTTCTGGGATCTTTTGAGTGTTTAGAAACAAACTTTTAAAGCAGCAGGACATTGGCTGCTGTGGTCCCTCTGCTTTCCCTGTGGAAGATTTGGAAATTATGCCTTGTTCTATGTCAGGGTTGACATTGTTTGACAAAGAGGATGGGTTTGGTTGGGATGGTTTGGACAGGGCTGACCGAGCTCAACCATGACTTCTCTATGGTTCTGTGATTCCCTTTGGGCCACAGGGTGCTAATGCTAGTGCCTCTCTCCTTCACAGCTCGTTTCAGAGGGCTGATCCCTATGTCCCTACCTAGGTCCCCTATACTACTGGGCTGTCATCTCCCTGCTCTTCACTGTCCTGCTCTCCCTGGCCATCATCTTCAGCCTCCTGCCACCAAGAGGTACCATGTCAGGATGTGGCTTCCCTGCCTGGCTTGCCATGATCTGTCAGACAATATCGCCATGTGGAACAACTGTCTTTGGCTCTGCTCCACCCCAGAGGAAAAACACATCTCAGAGTTGGGGAAAGGCACCTTGTTTAACCCCAGTGCTTCTGGTCAGATTGGTACAGACATGGAGGGTGGGTGGTTGCCTTCCTATGTAAAGGGCATGGCCTTTACCGGGAATCTCTTGAGCATATATTAACCACCTTTTATAGAAGCAGGATGCTGGGCTGGCTGCTGTGGTCCCCCTGGTTTACATGTGGCAGGTTTGGGTGAGATTCTCTGTGCCACCATGATCAACCCATGGCTTATTTAAGACCAGAAGAGGAAAGGTAGTGGCCCACTGGGTCAGACTAGTGGTCCATATAACCCAATGATGTGGCAGAAGTGCATGTTATACAAAAAGAGTATTGAACTGGATATCTCACTATTTTGGGGGTTAGAGATGCCAGAGGAAACATTTCCATCCATTTTGTCAAACAGCCATTAATAGATCTATCCTATATGAATTTATCCAGCCCCTTGCTGCAAATGCTTCATGTCTCCACCACCTCCTATGACAATAAATTCACGTGTTAACTTCAAAATGCATAAAAAAGTTTTCTTTTTGGTTAGTTTTAAACTTCTCCCCTACTAATTTAAGTGAGTACCCTCTCATTATAGTATTCTTGGATTTGCACTGGTACAGGTTACCCAGAGAGGTGATGGGATCTCCATAACTTGGAGGTTTTTAAGACCTGGCTAGACAAAGGCTTGGCTGGGGTGATATAATTGGGGCTGGTTCTGCTTGGAACATGGGGTTGGATTAGATGTGACCTCCTGAAAAGTTATCTTTGGAGGTCCTTTCCAACCCTATTTTTTTATGATTCTATGATTCTATCCAGCTGAGGCTGTATCTGCTTTTTTCTCAGCCCTGAGGAAGGGGGCTTTGGGCCAAAGTTTGTCTAACATGTCTCCCAACTTTATGTTTGCACCAAAGAAAATATTACCATAAAAGGGGGCTTCTCAAATATTCCCTGCACCACTCTGGCAACAGTAACACAGCTGTGATGCCATTTGTTCTGGAGCAAAGCTCTGTCCCCAGCTGGTGGAAGCATTACCTTATGAGGTCCCAACCAGCCCTACTTTCCTATGAGCCTAAGACATCCCACAAGCCCCCACCCCAAGGTGGGGTTTGTGACACTGGCATCATTTCCTGCATGGACATAATGTTGCAGAATAAAAGTAACGTTTGTCTGACCTGATTCTTCCTTTTCAGAGCAACACGAAAAGAATTTTGGAACCAGAACGATACGTCTGCACAGGATGGAGGGCTACATGGGTATTGTCAAAGGTGGATCCAGGACATTGAGAAGGTCGGGGTAGGGGTGGGGATGAGGTGAATGTGGCGTGGCCCATCACCACATAAAACAACACACATTTTTATCCATTGAAAGAGAAACCAGAAGCTTTACTAATAGGCTAAGGGCTTACGCCTGTTTTGGTCAGTTTAAAATCAAAGAAAAACAGAGATACATTTATTGGGGCACACACTAATTTGCTAGAGTATATAATGTTTGAAAAAATTCACCACACTAGGCCAAAATACTGAAAAGATATTTTGTTATTTGTCCTGTAATCATTACAGTTCAATACATATTGACCAACCTGACGGTGGGTGGCTGGACCCAGAACAGTGCTGCGAGAACAGGCCGGGGACGAAAGGGTTACGGGACCTTGTTTCTCCTTCTCTTATCTCTCTTCCCGTTGACAGAAAACAATTAAGGAGGCGGTGTAACAAATAAATGCTTTACTCACACTTTCGTATAGGTGGTTTCCTTTACAGCAGTTTCAAGATTAAACTCGCTGGTGACTCGAGAGCTCTAAACACGTTCGAATGATATACTCGGTCATGATGGGGGGCGTCCGGGGGGAAGGGATTTCGTGGACGCAGGACCTCTGGTGAGGGTGATCAGGCCTCTCCAATATGGCACGGGTCCTCTCTCTTTTTTTGGCGCACGCGCTTTTTTTAAACAGCTCGCCGCCTTTTTTTTCCTCTCTCCTCCCCCGATCACGTCCCCTGCCAATCAGCACAGGCTGGGACCGCCGATCTCGCGGCTATCAGGCTGCACTCATCACCTCCCCCACGCCACGAGCACAACTTGCTCTTATGTTTGGCGTTTGGTCATTTTTTTCTTCTCTTTATCACATGCCCCTTGACCAAATGCCAATTTCGGACATGTTTAAGCTCGAGAACTTCTTTTCCTATAGCGAGTAAGTGGGTATATAGAAAGCTAAAATGTACAAAATACAACATCTAATACAAATACATAAAAAGGCACTAAACAATGGTATCAAAAGTGTAAAATTTCACTCAAGACTTGCAAATAAGTCAGATAGTTAGTTAGTACTGAATCCAACCGCGCCTGTCTAGATGCAGCATGGCGTTTTTGCCGGGGTCATCGCCAATGGGTTCACTCACGGCGACAGTTGTCCTGAATACGAGTTTCACACCATGTCATACATTGGCGACTTCATGCCGTTTTGGGCTGGAAAACAAAACTCGGAGTTCATTAGTAATGTATACTAAACTGTACTACGTCGACTTAGCCAATTATGGTGGGCCAAGATGGTGCATGCGGGTGAGACTGCTTCAAGAGAAACAAAATAGGTATTCGGGTACTTGCCGGGTTTAAGTACAACACCGGGAGGTGGGGTTGGGCACTTGCTGGTAGCTGTGGGAATGGCTAGCCACACTGTTTCTTGGGATGAGTAACATGGCTTCCAAGGCGGACGTGGCACCAGGGTGCGTTCATCCCACAAAGCTTTAGTGGCGTTCATGGCAATTAGTACATCATTGTTGTACTTGGTCCAGTTCTTGAACGATCGTTTTCCTTTAGCCTTAACTGTTCCTTGTATAGTCCTAACTGGCGCTCCACAACGCCATTAGACTGTGGGTGATAGGGTAGATGGTGATGCCACTGAACTTTATGCTCTGTCGCGAACCGCTCTAAGCCTTTGGGGTTAAAAGGTGGTCCTCCATCGGAGTGTATGATGTGGGGCTCCCTGAATATTCTTGGACTTGGTGAACAATAGTTCCCTGTTCGCTTGGTGCAGTGATTTGAGAGACCTTTATTATGTCCCCGTCCCTGCCCCCCACTAACCCCTCCCCAGCCTTCTCTGTGTTGACCCTCTCGTATAACCAATCACAGTCTTGTATCACCAAGGGACTGTGTGGGAGCCCACATCCATCGCTGACTCCAAGCAACTCAAGGAACTGGAGAAAATGAAATGTAGAAAATGGCCTAAAGTCCTCTGCATCTTTTGTTGAGCATCTCCACAGCTGGCAGAAGTTTGGGGAGACCATGGATGCTTTTCTTGTTAGGTTTGGCACATCTCCTCTCAGATGGTGTCAATCAGCTCTGCTGCCTTCAGTGGGGCTACTTGATGCCAGTTAGGTATCTGGTCCACTCTCTTCCCTTCACTTATTCAGAAACTGAAGGCTCCAAAAATACTGGTTAGGGAAAAGCGTTGTAATAAATGGTGTTTTCCAACCTGGGGGCCAAAAAAGGACAAATATATGTATGTAATGGCCTGTCCAGGAGAGACACTTTCACAAAGAAGAAAGGTCACTTGTTTCAAGGGAAAAGCTGTAGCACACCATAGCTCTCTGTTAACACACACACACACACACAAACACAAACACACACACACACACACATTTAGAATGCTTTTGACAAAGGCTTGTTTTTGGGAGAAACAGTATAGTAAAGACTTGAGGCGTGCTGTTGTCATTGTGATTTTTAGGTGTATGTATATACAATATATTAAAGATAACAGTGATCGACAGCCATCTATATATATATCTGCTGTTGTGTTTCATAAATGCAACTTCTTTTGTATGACAAAAATGGCATTTGTATCTTTACCTTTGTGCCCTTTAGCATTTTTATCAATTAGGGAAATCTTAGCCAACGTTACCAGGGATCACTATGTAGAAGTGGCTCTCGTGGATCCCCATAATTGCATCTCACCAAGGGGGAGAAAGGTACTTATGGGGTACTATCTATACTCCCCAAAAAGAAAGCTTTGCCAGACGCAGCTGGTGACTAGAAGAAATTCTCAGACGAGGGCAGGTTTTGAGAAAAGTACTGACTCGGACACGGGCAAACCTAGGATTTTGAAAAGGGGGGTGTTGATGGTGTAGTGCCTGGTGTAGTGCAGCACAACACATAGCTCTCTCCAATTAAAAATTAACTAGGAGCATTACTAATACACTGGGGGCCTATGGCTGTATTATTTAAGAGGAAAGCAAAACGAAATATATTTCCTTGAAATTAATTGATTTTCCACTAATGAAACTAGCCTCCCTTCTGCCAACCTGCTGTCCATTAGCTGCTCCTACTAATATAACTGCTATTTGCCAGCTTTGTAGCTTGTTATTAACTCTCAACAGAAACATTTTGTCAGGTGTTTAAAGGTCAGGAATGAACGATGTTATAGCTGTGATGGTCCAGGCCTTCAAGAGCCAACCAACACTCTAAGTATGGATACAGCAATATGAACTTATCATGATGTCCCTTTTTAAATCCATGCTGCATCCATACCTTGAAGACTGTGCCCGGTTCTGGTCTGCACATTTCCAAAAGGATCTAGGACAACTAGAGAAGTCCAGGGAAGGGCAACAAGGACATTGAGTGCTATGGAGGGGCTTCCATTTGAAGAGAGACTAATGAGGGCAGCCCTGTTCAGTTTAGGGGAAGAGACACTTGAGGGAGGGAAATGAGAAAGGCGTACCAAATATTAAACAGTGAAGAGAAAGTCAGTAGGGATTTATTCTTTTCTGTCTCTCCCAGTACAAGAAGTAGGGGTCCCACCAAGGAACTGCTCGGTTGTACGTTTAAAATGAACACAAGGAGACTCATTTTCACCAGGGGTCTCATTGTCACTAAATGTAGTGGAAGCTGAGAGTTTAGTGAGATTAAGAGAGGGATTGGACACAATCTTGGTAAAAAAAAAGGCACCTGTAGCCATCGAGCACAGGAGTTAGGGAAACTGCCTCTGAATGAGAACTTCCTAGACCTTAAATGCTGGAGGCTCTCAAGTGATGGGAAGAGTCAGCAAATCCTGGTCACACCCAGTTCACCTTTACTTCCAGCATCCACTGTCCCCTGTGACACAAACCTATTTGACATGCCATGGGGTCATGGACTAAGGCCCATCACAAAAAAAGTATAAGTTTCCCTTAATAAGGGCAAGCACTGGGGACACATCAACTGATTTCCTGGGACAATTAAAAATAAAACAGGAGCTGGATTGAAGTCATAGGTGTGTGTGGTCTAGTATGATGCTTTGCTGACAGTGCCGGCCCAGGTCACCCCTGGAATGAGCCCACTGGGGATGCTGAAGGTGCAGGTAAGGGTGATGTTGGCTCCTGCCTTGGTGGCGAGCATGGCAGGAAGCTGCTGGATAATGAAGAGGGGGAGAGAGGGGGAAGTTAGAGTCACAGGGCCAGGTTGACAGGGAAACCATCAGCTCTAAGGTGAGGACCTATAGGAGCAACTTGTTGGTGGGGCCATCCTTTGTCCTAGAATCCCAACATGCCTCCATCCTCCTCCAGCTACTTCCATATGCCCCCTCCCTTGCTTCTTCACTTCCTCCATCCATGCCTAACTACTTTCATCCCCATGCTTCCCATCCCTCCACCCATCCTTATTCCTCCTTTCCTCCCATCCACTTCTCCACGCTGTATTTATACACTGTAGGCACCAGTTCTCTATTTTCCTAGTCCTTCTGGAGTCTGTCTAGCTGCAATCCCTCTATCCATCTGTCCAGTTTTCCTCTCAAGGGCAAAGTTGGGGAGCAGGGCCTGGTAGTTTGGTGTGTGTAGGGGGAGGGTCTGTGAGCTAGGACACCTGGGTTGTATCCTGTGATCTGGAAAAGGCCTGGGAGCTGGGGTTTGTGAGGGGTGAGGACTGGAACCGCAGAAGCCTGGGCTCTGTTCTGAAATGGGAGGGGAGTGAGGTCTGGGGTTCAAGTAGGGCAGGCGGAGAGCCCGGGCTCTGGGGTTCTCTGCCAGCTGTGGCAGGGGAGTGGGGTCTGGGGAAGTTAAAGCAGGAGACCTGTGGAGCCTGGACTCCTGGGCTCTCCCCAGCTTATTGATGTCTGGTGAGCTAGAGTGGGGCCGGGGGAAGTGCGGCTCAGTGCCGGGCACCTGGTTCTCTCTCTAGTCTGGGACAGGTGCTCTGGGTGTATCAGGTTCGATCAGGGTGTGGTGGCACCAGGATGCCTGGGCTCTCATTTCCTTGCCACTGACAATACAAGCCCCTCTCACCAGTTGCTGTGATGGATACAAGGAGGGGGACGAAGAGGACTGTCACTGTGATCCTCTGCAGCTCTCTACCAGTTGCCCCAGGAGAATTGACCACAGTTTGGAGGAAGGACCTTGGTTCAGACGTCACAGGAAGTGACAGGCTCAGGGTGTGTGAGAGAAAGGTCTAAACAGGGGACAGGAAGAACTGTGGTCACCGGTAGGAGCAGGAAGGAGGTGTCAGTGGTCACCAGCAAAAATGACTGAGGATATCTATAGATTTGTGGGGGAGGGACAGCACTGTACCTAGATTCCTGGTGGCCCCAGTGAGCCTTTATTATCGGGACCCCCTTCACTAGTGATAATAAAAATCATTTTTAAATGACAAGTTTTGGGCTCCCTTTCTGTCCAGGCCCCTGGTGGCCACCCAGTTAGCCCATGCCTGTGCCTGGGCCTGGAGGGGGAAACAAATTGACTGGAGGGCACCTTGCTGCTGGTGGCCCTATAGAGAGGCATCTTTCTTCTACAACCAGGACAAGGATTGGGAACACATTTTACATTAGCCAGAAGCACTGTCCAAACCAAAAAAGCACACTTCTGGGTTTCAACTCTGCTCCTGAGCCCTTTGTGCCCCTGCAGTTGTCTGCAAGTAATGAGATATGTAGCACAAACAACTAGAAAACCCCTGTGGTAAGTGACCACTAAGGGAGCAGCAGGGGTTCCTGAGATATTGTGTGGGAGCCACTGGCTTCATTGTGTTGACGCTGGAAAAGTCATTTCCTGTTGATGGGAGCATTAAAAACTGGGAGAGTTATAATGAAGTTGTGCTCTATAGACACAGACAGAGATGTCATGATTTTAAGTAGTGGGGAGTGGAAAATGCTCCATCCATCCATGCATGCACCCACCGTATACCCCTCCAACAGCCCACGCATTCCTGCACACCTCTCTAAGCATCCATGCACCCATCCCTACATGCTCCATCCATCTATCCATTCCCCACCCCCTTCCGTCCATCCACCCATGGATCCCCACGT
Organism: Alligator mississippiensis; assembly: GCF_030867095.1. Taxonomy (NCBI): domain Eukaryota; kingdom Metazoa; phylum Chordata; order Crocodylia; family Alligatoridae; genus Alligator; species Alligator mississippiensis. The sequence continues at coordinate 58,044,248 of NC_081834.1, forward strand.
GCCCCATCTGTCCATCCATGCATCCATTCCCACCTGCCCTCTATTATCCTAAGTCACGAATCCTTCTCAGCTGCAGGCCATCTAGGGGCTAGGACACATGCGTGAGTATGTGTAGTGGCAGGATGCTGATGGACGCCTCCCACCCATAGCCACAGCTCTGCAATCACGTAAACAACCCCGCACACCCTTGAATGCACAGTCCCGCCTCCTTGTCCGGCCACAGGTCTCACCTGTTTCTGAAGCGAGGGCAGAGGCACCAACCACACAACTTTCCATGGGTGCTGAGTTGTGGGGTGAGGGAAAGGAGGAGGCTGAGTTGAGGGGCCCCGCAGCACTGCTCAGACAGCAGGGAGCATGGAGCTGCTGCCAGCACAAGTTTCTAGCCTCCCCCTGCTCACCCTTTTCCTACCCAATGGGGGATCAGGTAGGTTGAGAAAGCTTGTAAATGCTTGTAAATGCATCTGATGGCCTCCAAAACAGCAGTCTTCAAACTAACTCTCAGTCTGGAAAGGTTCCTGGCATCTCCCATAGCCAGGCTGCAACATAAAGCCTAGAGGTTCCTGGCTTGAGGGTCTTGCCCCTCTGCTGAGGGTCACAGCACAGCACTCTTTGGGGTCAGGGAGGAATTTTACCCCCTGGTCAGATCAGTACAGACTCTGGGGGAAGGTTTGCCTTCCTCTGTTGTTGGGAGGGGCATGGGCTCTGACTGTCTTGAGGATATATTAGCAAACTTTTATAGCAGCAGGGCATTTTCTGCTATGGTCCCCCAGCTTTCTTCGTGGAAAGTCTGGGTGTGATTTTCTGTGTGGTGTCAGAGCTGACAGTAGTTTTTAAATGTTATAATCTAGCAAACCAGTGCACCTTTCAATAATTACACTGATTTCCTGCTTTGATCTTCCGCTGAATACTATAATGCTGCATCCCCAAACATATTAGCAAAGCATCCAGTTTCTCTTGAACTGGCATAGAATGTGTTGTGTTGTATGTGATGATGCAAAACACCATAGACACCTCTCACTCAAAATGACCTACCCATGTGTGTGTCATACTCACACTGTTGAAGGCTGTTGTTGGGTTTGAAGTAAATATGTCCTTGGTTAGGTTGAAGTAGTGTTTCTTGCCCACATTTTGCTCTCGCAGCTGTTTCATGTCTGGTCACTGCCTGGAGCTGAGAAAGGTGATTACAGCCATGGCGCCTGCACTTCCTCTCTGAGGCAGAAAATAGGCCTCACTCTGTTCATCTATCTTGCTGGAGTCAGCTGGGAGCTTGGGGTTCTCGAAAGAGGAGATCTCACCCACCCCAGGGGTTCACTGTGGGGAGAACTGGGGCAGGGATCTGGGCTGGTCTGGGCAGGCAGGCGGAGAACAGCAAATAAGTCAGAGGTTTTGCTGAAGGTACATGGAGGAGGACTTTGGCTGGGTAGAGAAGGAGAAAAAGAGAGAGTATGTGCAGGTGTGGGGGAGATTGTGAAACAGAAAGGATATAAAAATTCACAGAGGCAAAAAATAAATGCACATTTAGATACTGGAAACAAAAGCAAGTCTGATCCACGTACAATGAGCCCACTACAGGTATACGCCTGCACACAAACACTCCCCTGAACCCAGACCCCAAATCAGTTCATTGCAAAACACATGGCTTTATAATTTGGCTGCAAGAGAGGCAATTTAAACTCCACTACATGGGCCACAGAAACTATTTAATTAAACCCAAACCTAGCTTTTTGGTTTGTCTTGTTTTAGGCCTTTTAATTTTTTTTCTAATGAATTTTAAGCACTATTCAAATCTAGCTGAAGGAGCCCATTTCATTGGAAGGCTGCCTTGGCAATATGGGAACATATTTGCAGCAATCTCCTTCCCTGGGCTTCTTAACCCCACGTGACTCTCCAGTAGGGCTCAAAAGATCCCAGGTAGAAACTGCTTCCCCCTCCTCACACCGACAAATTTAATTTCTTGACTTAAAATTAAATTTGCAAACATATGTCAGGGCCTGTAAAATGGCAGGCTTCAAATTACACCTTTGTCTGGAAATGTTCCCCACCTCTCCCACAGCCAGCCTCCAACATAAAGCCAGAAGTTTCTCGCTGGAGGTTCTTGCCATTCTGCTCAGGGTCAGACCAATGCAAACTTTGGGGTCAGAAAGGAATTTTACCCCCGTTCAGATTGGTATAGAATTGGGGGGGGGGGGGGGAGGGGGAGGTGGCTTCCTTTCTGCGTAGCAGGGGAATCATGGCCTCTACCTGGGACCTCTTGAGTTTATAGTAGCAAATTTATATAGGAGCAGGACATTGGTGGAGTTTGAGAGGGGAGGAGATATGGGTGGAACCACAGGAGGGGCGAAGGTGGAGTAAATGCTAATGAGCATGAACCAAGATGTATAAAATGTGAAAAGAGCTAATGTTCACTGCAGGTCCCCAGTCTGTTGTTTTTTGGGGACCTTTGCCTGAAGCTGTCTCCATTCTGAATAAAGCTGTTGTAGGCAATGCGTGTTGGTGTTTGCTCCCTGCTTGTTCTGGCTAATGAGTAACAGGATCCATGAGCAATTGGATCGTTGAATCCCTAGTCGTCAGGCACCGCATGGAATCAGGGTCTAACAGTCTTGTGTGATGTCGGGTTGACGATAGTTCTACAAGTTTAGATGATGGATGATCCTGCCTTGGACAGGGGGTTGGACTAAATTACCTTTGGAGGTCCCTTCCACCAGACTTCTCTATGATTCTGTGATAGCTAAGCCACACAGGGAGACACCAACAATGGGAAACACTCAGGTTATGAACAAATGCATCATTCATGGGTGGATCAGGGTTTTAGAAATGGTGGCTGCACACATGGTGGCATATCATCCTATAAAACGCAGCACATATTTTTATCCAATTAATTAATATGTAGGGGGCTAGCACTATAGTATTCATCTTAATTTTAAAGCAAAACAAAAAATAGCCAGTGGAATTTACATATATAAATTATATATAAACTATATATAATCCTATCAATAATTGGCTAGATTATAAAGTTAAAAGAAAAACCAGAACCAACAGGGCAAAAACGATTCAAAATAGTCCAAAGATATTGTGTCATTTCTCCTGTAGTCATTCCAGTGAAATGTACATTGCTTATTCAAACTCTAGTCATCTTGAGCACCGTGATGATACCACTGGATCTCCACTCCCGCTCATTTCTACACTGGAGTTAGTAGGGCCACGTCTGAATCTAGCTGGTTTTAGCATTTTGAAAAGGGGGTGCAGATGATGTGGCCTATCATCATATAAAACAACACACATTTTTCTCCATTTAAAGAGAAACAAGAAGCTTTACTAAAATACTAGTGGCCAGCACTGTAGTAGTCAATTTAAGATCAAAGCCCAAGCAAATAAAACTAGTGGGAAGGAACCATGCCTCTGATCAGGGAGGTAGAAGATATGTGGTAATCTTACCTGGCTTGGGGCCTTTAGAAATTTCCCAGATGCTCCCCTTGCTTGCGCATGTGGATATGGAAGAGGTGGCAGGGGGTGGCTGGAGGTTGTGGCACAACTACCACTACAGCACAGCTTGCCACTTGCAACACCCACCTTTACTAAATCCTTTATCCACTCCCAAGACAGATGGACAACAGGATGTCACAGGGGGAAAAATGGTTGGTACATGCATACCTGAGTGGGGCTAAAGCAGGACAGTGGATATGGACAACTGGTCTACTGGAACCCCCAGGTCCTTTATGGAACAGATGCAGCCCGGCCAGTTCTTCCACAGGGTGAGTGTCTGCATTTGGTGACCTGCAAAAATACTGTTTTCAGGCAAACTCTGGATCAATCTGAGAAATGTCCCCAGCTGTTCCAGACGTGTGCTCAGACCTACAGATCTAAGTCAGGCTGGGAGATGTGCATAGAGCTGAACACACAAACATACACACACGTACATACATACATACATACATACATATGTATACACACACACACACACATACATACACACACACACACACACACACACACACACACACACACACACTCACAGCATACCCCTCTACCCAGGTGCACACAGCCTCAGAGACCCTTGTCTCCCACCGCAACCCCAACTGCACACACATTAATAATTGCAAAGCGGAGAGAGACTCCAAAATGGCTCCATAGACCTCTGACAGCTCCATCACACCCAGAGAACCTCCAGGTCCTTCTCTGCAGAACTGCAGCCTGGCCAGGCCTGCATTTGGTGGCCTCCAAAACTAGTTTTCAGGCAAATACAGGATGTATCTGGAAAGTTTCCCCAACTGTTCAAGACCTGTGCTCAGGGTTACAGATCTAAATCAGACTGGGAGATGTGTATAGACCTGAACACAGCATACACCTCTACCCAGGTGCGCACAGCCCCAGAGACCCCTGTCTCCCACCACATCCCCACTTCACACACACACATATATATTCATAATTGCAAAGCAGAGAGAGTCTCCAAAATGGCTCCATAGGCCTCTGACACCCAGGGGGCCTGCTGCTATGAGCAAGAAGATCACCCCAGCCTGACACCATCCCATCATGGAAGCTTCAACAGGGAGTATCAATCTGGGAGAACCTCTCTGGATCCCAGTGGGGGTCACTTCAGAGGTGTGGCAAGGCAAAGCCTGACCCATGCCATCAGCTATCTCTTGATTTGTGGATAGTCTCTACCATGGGCCACTGATGGGTGCTGACCCTCATCCCTGACTCTGTAGGCAACAGTGGGAGTTCACTGACATCAGAATCAGGTCTTAAGTTTACTGACATCAACAGGCTGAATCCAGATCTACAACAGTCCCTGAGAGCTATGCTGGGTCAACCTGGCTCAGCTGGTGTCACTTGGGATTTACCCAAAGGGATCTTGAGATCAGGACCCAACTCTGATTCCACTAATGCCCCTTTGGGGGAACTCTGGGCGTACCAAGTTCTGAATTGGGGTTTGGGTCCTTCAGGGTGGCTTCAGACTCACATTGGGGTCCCTGAAATCAGGACCTGGTGCCCTGGCTGCCCTGGGCATATCATTGTCATTTATTCATTTCTCCAGTGGAGACATGCAACCCAGAGGACCAAATCAGAGAGAACGTTATATACAGAGCTGGCGTTGCCCTGAGAGCATGGCTTTCCTTGCCATGATGGTCTTCCTCCTATGGAGGTGCAAAGGTACTTGCCTCTCTGGCTGCCTCTTTCACACTCTCAGGATTTGTGTTGTACTTTCAGCTCTCCACATTCACTTGTAACATGCTAGTGCAAGCAGAGTCTGGAGCCTTTCAGCTGTTTCTCTAACTCCGTGTTTCTGATGCACTTGCTGCTTGTTTCTTCAACTGGTAACTCCTGCCTTGCTCCCTTCTGCAGCTCTGTACAGAGTGAGGGGACAGTGGCCATATTGGGAGAGAGATGAGATGTTAATATTGGTGAATCTAGGATGCTGAAGATAGGGGTTGCAGATGGCATGGGTCATCATAACATAGAAGATAACACGTATGTAGGGAGCAAGTTTAAATGAACAAAAGGAAGTTTTTTCACCCGGTGTGTAATTAAAGGGTAGGAGTTATTGCTACCAGATGGGGAAGCTAACAATTTAGCCTGATTCATAAAGGGATTGGACCCATTCTTGGAGGAAAGGGGTATCAGTGAATATTGAGCATGAGAGTTAGGGGCACAGCCTCTGCATCAGAACTTCCTTGACCTTAAATGCTGGAGACTACAAGCAGGAGAGAAATGGTGGAAAAAGACCCAGACCTATCCAGTTCACCCTCCCTTTCAGCCTCCTCTCTCTGACCAGCATGACACAGGAGCCTGTGCAAGAGAGCCAACTTGGTCAATGGCAGCTCTTACGTTCTTATTTTTCCAGTGAATGAGAGACCAGGTTTACCAATATGCTTAGAAGCCAGCACATTTTAATTCAATTTAAGATCAAAGCAAAAAACAAATATAACTATTGGTAGGTCACTGATTTGCTAGATTATACTTTTTTTTAAAAAGCGCAATGAATTAGGCAAGTAATAATTAAAAGAGTCTGAGATATGGCATTAATAATCCCATAGTCATTATAGTTAAATGTATGTCTCATTCTGATTCACAAAGTAAAACGAGCCTTTGGAGAGTCTTGACCATGCCTCAAATACACCACTCAGTCATTTCCACATCTGAGTTAATATAAACTCCCATGAGTTAAGATTTGTAGCTGGAGTTAAAACAATCTTCAGGGATGTGTAACAGAAAAGGGATATTCCAGGACGGGCTGACAGAAAGCAATGTTGAAGAAGCAAGGATAGTTTGAAAAATGGAATATGAAGACCCTTCAAAAGGAGAGAGGGTCGTTCTCACCTGTGGGGTGGGGAGAGATTAGCAGGAATCAGGGAGATGAGATTAAGCCATAAAGTCATACAATCATTAAAAAATCACTTCAGGAGGTCATTATTTCCAAACCCCTGCTCAAAGCAGGAACAGTTTCAGTCCCAGTCCCAGTTATCTCATCCCAGCCATGCCTTTGGTGAGGCAGGTCTTCAAAACCTCAAAGGACAGAGATTCCACAACCTCTCTGTTATCATGTTCCCATGTTTTACTGCCCTCCCAGTGAGAGTATTTCCTAATATCCAAACCTAAACCTCCCTTGCTACAACTTGAGTGCACTGCTCCTTGTTCTGTCATCTGCCACCGCTAAGAACAGTCCAGCTCCATCCTCTTGTGAACCACCCTTCAGGGAGTTGAAGGCTGCTATGCAATCCTCTCAGTCTTCTAGCATTCTGGGACTCTATGTTCCTTGGCTACTTGGACCACACACTTCATGATGACAGTCGACTTTTGAAACAGAAGAGCGTTAGGCTTTTTAGCCTCTCCTGGGAATGGCGAAGCTTCCAGGGCCCTGGTCATTTTGTTTGCCCTCCTATGAATAATATGTAAGTCTCCCACATGCAATGTTCATGGTAAGACCTCTGAGGAAGATGCTCCAGTTCATGTATATGCCTAGGATGTAGTTTCCATTATTCTACTTGGCCTCCCCTCACCTTCTTCCCACTTGAATTTTCAATTTTAAATCTTCCCCTGAAAATTGGGGGATGGATCCATGATAATTATATTTTTCTGCCTCCCCAACAGAGCTACAGACAAGCTGGTGGTGAGACTAACAAAGTTTTGCATTGTGCCAAGATCAAGCTAACACCAGTGGAGCGGGTGGAGTACGCCTCAGACCAGACACACGTTGGGGAATGCATGGAGTATGCATCGATCCAGATACGCCCTCTCTGAAGTAGTTGGATCTGGTCATGAAGTAGAGACCCTTGGACTACAAGAAGATGGGGTCTTGTGGCCAGAGACATCCATCTCAACAGGGTTTATACTGATTTGGCCAACCACAAGAGCCTTTTGCTTATGGATTTCTTGTGATTAATGGGAATGAACGTGTGAGACTTTAGCCTGATCCTCACCTGACATAGGTTGGCCATTGCTCCGCTGGAGGTGGGAGGCTGACCAGACACGCTGCGGGCAATGGTGATCTCCCCGCAGGAATTTCTCTGTAATTCTCTTATCGTTTCATAGTTTCATAGTTGGTAGTGTTGGAAGGGACCTGGGCAGATCCAGTCTGATCCCCTGCCATGGCAGGAAAAAGTACTGGGGTCAAATGACCCCAGCAAGGTGTTTGTCTTAAAGACCCCCCAGAGTAGGAGCCAGCACCACTTTGCTTGGAAGTTGGTTCCAGATCCTAGCTGCCCTGACAGTGAAGTAGCGCCTCCTGATGTCTAGTGTGAATCTACACTCTGCCAGCTTGTGACCAAGGCAGATGATTGGAAAGTTCAGGTCCCCCATGATGACCACGTCTTTTGACCTAACTACCTCAGTGAGCTGACTTCGGAAATCCTGGTCTAGCTCTTCCCCCTGGTTGGGTGGTCTGTAGTAGACCCCCACCATTAAGTCCCTTTCCCTTCGACTCCCTTGTATCCTAACCCAGAGCATTTCAGTGTGCCCCTCATCTGACCTTGCGCTACTAGATGAGGATGTGTATTCCTCCTTGATGTAGAGCACCACACCCCCACCTTTCTTCCCTGTCCTGCCCTCCTGTACAGCCTATAGCCCTTGATATTCACCGCCCAGTCGTGCGTTGGGTCCCACCATGTTTCTGTGAGCCCCACTATGTCTGGCTCAGTGTCAGCTACCAGGAGGGCAAGTTCCTCCTGCTTGTTCCCCATACTACGAGTGTTTGTGTAGAGGCGTTTGAGGCCTCCTGAAGATGTGTGCACTGGCCCCCTAATCTCAGTACTGCCCGGGCCCCAGTTGCTTACCTGGGTATTCATTCTGCTCATTGTTGGTCCAGGCTGGGCTGTTCTTGTGGGTGTCTCTTGGTTTTTAGGTTCAAGGCTTCCTCCGCCCTCATCTTCCCTGTCCCCCAACGAGCCTAGTTTAAAGCCTGCTGGAGGAGATCCACCAACCTGGAAGAGAACACATGCTTACCTTTGGGGGAAAGGTGAAGCCCAGCCCACCCGAGCATGATTCTCATTGATATGTGCGGGTTGTTGTCTAGGAAGCATGAACGTCCATACATGAATAATAAAAGTCACCTCTCATGTTCAATCTCTGTTGCTCCCTTATCCAAAAAATATCATAAAAATCATGGTTGACCAACAGCTTGTGAGGTTGGCAGGGGGTGGCAAGGAGCACAACACTGGCACTCAGGGAGAGCTAATACTGCCCAGGGCAGGGGGTCGGACTTGGTGATCTGTTCAGGCCACTTCTGAACCCGGAAACTATGAAACTCTGCTCTTCAGAGCTAAGGAGCTAAGCTCAGCTTGTAACTACAGCAACTTCCAGTGTCCAGTATTAGGAGGTGTTGCCAAAAAAGCCATGATCAACAATATTTAATTGAATCCAAGTCTACCTCCAATTGAAGATGATTGCATTATAATTAGTTTCTATATATGGAAAACTATAAACTGGTAATAATTATATATGTAGAGAATCTAATTAAGGGAAGGATGTCTTAAATATGTTCTCCACATGACTGTCATGGCAGGGAGGAGATAAGACCGGCATTTTCTTTTGTCCCTTTTCTGCCCATGTCTACCCCCTCAATGTCTACCCCCCATTCCCACCCCTGTGTGGCTTGATTTTCTCTGCTGCCTGTCTCCCATCTCTCTGCTTCTTGCCCCCCACGCCTGTACCTGCCTCTCCCATCCCCTGTCTCCCCTATTGCCTATTCCTCCACTTCTTGCACCCCAGGCTTATTCCTGGCCCCACACTGCCTACCAACACTTGGCTTACCTTCAGGTGTGGAAATCACTTTCCAGGAAGCAGTGGAGGCATTGTTTGGATGCTAAAAAAGGCTGGATTTTGTTTTATTAATCTGGGAAAGAGATGGATTTTTAACTCCAATGACTCTAGGCTGAATGAAACAACATCTTTGGAGAACTTTCAGTTTCTTGGGTTTTATATATAAGTTATCACCTTTTCATACTTCTTCCAATGAAGTGTTTCATTTTTTTGTTTCAATATTAGATAGAATAATCCAGCTTCAGCCCCTACTTATTAGTGAAACTTCTAGTTTCTTTTTAACAAGAGAAAGACATTTGTTGCACTCTATGCAATGATGTACCTCACCGTATGCACCCACCTTTTCAAAAGCATAGATCCACCCATGCTCACTGGATTATGCATGACTACAACCATTGTTCAGGGCATCTCTAAATGATACAGAGGCTTGATTTTTCCTTCATTTCTGGGGGAACCTCTGGTGTATGGAAGGCTAAGATGCCACAATGATTTTATGGCTCTGGAACCTAGAAGGGACCCCCTAATGAGGAGTGCCATGGCAACAAGATCAGAGAAACAGAGAGATGGGTGGAATTACATCACAGCAGAGGCCATTATGAATGAATGAAAATGCCTCCAGTAGGACATGAGTTCCCAGTCCTGAGGACTGGTATGTGGAAACCAGCATCAAATTTCTTCATTGTCCATTCCAGAGGTAAGAGCGAAGGCAGGCACTGAAAGGCGGTGCTGACCTGTGACCTCACTTGCCCTTCAGCAATGTCACTGGATGGCTTTCCCCTCATGTTGTAATTGGGGCGATCATTACTGACAGCCCCCAACCAAAAGCCTGCAGATCACTGCTGGAAGGATGGCTCGCTCCTAGCCAGATAGATTGACAGAAAAAGTGAGTCCCCTCAACATGACAAGGACAATGATGGGTGAACCAAGACTCGTGGGTGTTCATAGGTATGGAGGAATGCAGCAATGGAAGGATAGATGAACTACAATGTCTGGTCAAACAGAGGAGCAGCCATATAGATAGATGGAGCTGCAGATGGGAAGGGTGCCTGATCCAACCCTTTCCCCCACATGCCGTCCACCTGCCTTCTTCCTAACTGAGAACCCCTCTGAAGCAAACCAGCCTCTCATATAGAGCATCTGGGCTGCATTCTGCCCCAGGAATCCTACCCTTTCCCCACAGGGTGATGGAGGATTTGGGGGCTCACCCACTGACCCCATGCATAGGCCACTCATCTCCATTCAGCTCAGAAGAGTCTCCCTAGATGCAGGCAGTATTGAGGACCAGAACATACGGGCCAGTTCCAGACAGTAGATGTAGCAGGGGTTAGAGAGCACCCTCCCCAACAAAAAACTACGCTTTAACGTCCTACAGAAACGTTCATGGTTCTCTACATCTCTGACATCACACATATGGCTCGGTATCTGGACTGTCCCTGCAGCAAATGCAGAGGCACCAACCACAGACCTTTCCACTGGCCTCTGGGGACAGATGCATTTAGGGAGACAGAAGCTGAGCTGAGGGACCCTAATAGCACCATGCACAAAATGAGCAGTATGGATCTGAGGCCATAGAGGGTGGAGAGGGATAGATAAAAAGACAGAAAGGAAATGAGAATGGGAGGGAATATCAGTGCCAGTGGATAAACAGGTTTATAGGCAGACTAACGACTGGATGGATGGACAGAAGGAACATCTAGCATGGCCAGATCTAGGATTTAGGACAAGAAAGGGGTGCACATGGGGTATAAAAACACATACATTTTCCTCCACTTAAAGGAAACTGGATGGTTTGCTATTAAGCTAAGCGGTTAGCACTATAGTTTCAGTTTAAGATCAAAGCAAAAACAAATACAGCTACTGCAGTGCGTGCTAAATTTGATGTAATAGCAGCAATATTTTGATAAATTATATTTTAAGGTTAAAAAACCCACCAAATAAAGCAAAGAAATATTCAAAATAGTCTAAAGATAGAAAAACATCATCAGATAACATTAGCAGTAGAACTGACCCTAGGAGGTCACCTAATCCAACCCCCTGCTCAAAGCAGGACCAGGTGCAAGAGCTCTCAAGTGGGCCATGTTGTTTTCTCCTGCCTACCAGCCCTATCTCCATAATAGTCTTGGGGTCCCATCCACACCCCAAAACTGAGAGAGCAGGGCCTGTGGAAATCAGTGACTTTTCAAAAAGGTTAAAATATAGAAATCGTCTATAAATTTGAATCGATCAACATTTAAAAAAATAAAATACTAAATATGTTTCTGTGAAATCATTACAGCATTTATATCCATTTGGGAACTGGCCTCTGCCTCTTCAGGGTTAGCTGGGAGCACGATTTTTCTCCAAAGAGAAGGTCCCACGTCCAGGAACTCATTATGGGGGGTGGGGATGGGAGGTTGTAGGTAGCAGGGTTGCAACCCAAAAATTCATTTTAATGACAATCTGCAAGGTTTTTACTTTTTAACTGATACTTTTTCTTTCTAACAAGTATATGGTTACATAATGTTCACATAACTCTTTGACGAGGCCCTGGCTCTGCTGACAGGCCTTGCTCAGAAGGGCTGGGTTCAAATATAAGGGTTTAGTATGTGAGCCATAGTAAAAAAAAATAAAAAGTTTGCTTTTAAAACAAACAAAAAAATTCTAGTTTTGGTAACCCCACTTGAACACAATGATGGAATTAAACGGTGCTGCACCTGTACTCTGCACCAGGGGCCTGCCACTCCCCCCGATGCCTGATGTCCCAACTGCACCGTGCTGTCCCCCAAAGGCCATCCCACAGTTTTACTGCTGCTTGCCCATTTCCTACCATCCTGGCAAGGACCCAGAAAGAAGTATCCCTGTGATTTCCCAATATTACAGGCAGCCTGAGATAAGCAGAAGCAGCACGTGGCTGAGAGAGTGCTCACTGTAGGTGCTGAACTCCTACTCATAGACCAGGCAGTGCCACTGTGCCACTGAGTTTCCACCCAGTTGATGCAGCAAAGTGTTTTTACTGATGGTTAAAGGTTTTTTCCTGACTTTACTGACAGCCATTTTAGCCTGATTTTTTACTGACAGTCATTAAATGTATTGACAGTAGACAATCCTGGGAGGGGGAGGGCTGGGCTGTGGGGTAAAGAGGTGGGAATGGAGATGGTTTATAGCATGCTAGTGGAGGAGGAAGTGAAGTGCTGAAGTCAAGGGAATATATGTGAGTGTGTATATCTGTATGTACCAAGGGAGAGAGAAAAATAAGGACCCGGGGGCCTTACACATGCCATATTCCATGGCAATCTCATCCACCCCTCCTTTCTTCCATCCTCTCCATCCCTGTGACATCCTCCCCATCTCCCCATGGAGTGCTCATCCCCCACTGTTCTTAACCACAGATCTCTGCTACCCACTGCACACTAACTTTCCCCTTTCATCCTCTCCCTACACAAATGTCCGGGACATGGACAACAGGATATATGGGAATGGAGAAAAATGGACTGAATAATTCCCATAACAACCAACCTGGAATAGCCATGGGAGCTGGAGCAGTCCTTCCCAGGCTCAATGCAATGGAAGAATTCTTCCTGTCCACCCCTCTCCACTACTTCAATGAATTAGCTGTCAAAATCACAGCCGGCTGCTGCAAAGCTCCAGGCACAACAACTTGGACCTGGAGCCAGGGAACAGAGAGGTTTATCTGAGCAAATCATGGATATAGTCCTCATGAGGGAAATCACACCGCCTGGACTGGTCCAGCATCCTGCATGCTAAACTTTCCCTGGGGTAGACAGAAGAATGGGTAATGGAAGCAAAGGAGGGGATGGACAGAAGGACAGATATGTAGCAGAAATCACAAGGTGGATGAAGAACAGCAAAGGATGATGTACAGCTGTGAGAATGAGGGCTGGATGCATAGACACGTCAGTGTGTTCTTGCCACTCGAGGGGAAAGAAGAGGGAGACACAGGGACTGAGGACCCAAGGATGGATGTACTCTCAGGAGAGGCAAATGCTGCTGTTAAGCTAGAGGCAGGTGGATGGGTGGTAATTATCTGTGAACAGAAATCAGAGGTGCATCATGGGTGGGTGGAGAATAGGGCAGGGGCATTTTCAGTCCCGAGGGCAAGAGGAAGTCATGCTATTATCTCCTAATTCCTTGTTACATTTCAAGCTGAAGTTTTTGGCATAAGCAGCTCCCCAACATGCCCCCATCTTATCGCTGTACACTCCAACACCACAGAAGCAGCCACGTTGCTCTGCTTAAGGGTGAGTCGCTACACAAACTGCCTGTGGTAAACCAAAGAACCAAGGTGGCGGTATGTCATGCTCTGTGCCACCATGGTCTATCCATAGCACATTTAAGAACAGAAGAACAAAAGAAGATCCACGCTGGCTCAGACCCGTGGTCCATCCAGTGCTGTATTCTTGCTCCCTTGGTGGCAGAAGCGGATGCTATACAGTGAGGATGTTGATGTGGATATCTCTGCCAATGGAAATATTTCCATCTGTTCTCACCAACAGCCATTAACAGATCAGTCAGAAGCAACTGGTGACCGGAAGAAATACTCAGTGGAGGGCAGATTGGGAGAAAGGTACTGACTCGGGCATGGGAAAATTAGGATTTTGAAAAGAGGGCTGTAGATGGTGCAGTGCCTCATCACATGTTACACAACATGCTCTTTCCAACAGTGAAAAATTAACTATTGACTAGGAGCATTACTAATATGCTGGAGAGCTATGGCTGTATTATTTAATTTAAGAACATAGCAAGGGGATGTCACAGGAGCAGGCAACAGTGGTGTTGGCTCCTGTCTTGGTGGGGAGTGTGGCAGGAAGCTGCTGGATAATGAAGGGAGAGAGAAAGGGGGAAGTTAGAGGCACAGGCCCAGGTGGATGGTGCAACCATCAGCTATGAAGTGAGCTTTGATAGGAGCAACATGTTGTAGGGGCCATGCCTTCTCCTTCAGTGTCAACATGCCCCCAGCCTCCAGCCATCTCTACATGGCTCAACCCTCCAGCTTGCCATCCCTCCATCACCATATACTTCCTTCATCTCCCCTCACCCATTCCTACACTCCTCTTGGCATGCACACATCCATCCCCAGAAACTGCATCCATCTGTGAATCCCTCACCCCCTTTCTTTCATGCAACCATCTATCCCCATTTGCCCCAACTGCCCATCCATGCACCCATGCCCACCTACACTCTAGTATCCTAACTCATGAGTCCTGCTCAGCTGTAGGGAGTCTGGGGGCGGGACACATAGGTGAGCTCAGGCAGAATGCTGATGGATGCCATCCCCACAGCTCTGCAAACACATAAAAAACCCTTCATACGCTTGAATGCACAGTCCCTCCTCCTTGTCCGGCCACATCTCTTGCCTGTTTCTGAAGTGAGCGCAGAGGCTCCAACTTTCCACGCACTCCTCCGCGGGGGGTGATACTTCCAGGGACAGACAAGGCCGAGCTGAGGAGCCCTGCAGCATCATTCAGAGAGTGGGGAGCGTGGAGCTGCTGCCAGCACTGGTTTCTACCCTTCTCCTCATCACCCTTTTCCTACTCCCTGGGGAAGCAGGTAGGTGGGGAAACCTTTGCCACTGCCCTGGGCACAGCCCAACTGTCCTCCAGACCCAGCTGCACCCACCTAAAGCTCACCATCCCTCCCTGCCTACAGTCAGCTCATCTTTGCATGGATCCAACCCTCTATCTCTACCCATTCACATCGCTTCCATATCTATCCACCCACTCTGCCTTCTCTCCAATCTGTCCTTTTTCTTTACCATCCCTCTCTCTCCTACTCATCCACCCATTTCCCTTTGATAGATAAACCATCCAGGCAACTTAGCCTTGCAAGTGTCCTTACTTCTCTTCGCTGCTCAAATAATCCATTTATTTTGATTCTGTAGCAATTTCATTCATCCTTCCCTTCTCATACAGCCCTCCCAGCCCTCCATCCATCCCCACATTTCCCATCTACTACCCACCCACCCATCCAGATTTTTCTGCTCAAATAATCCATTTATTTTGATTCTGTAGCAATTTCATTCATCCTTCCCTTCTCATACGGCCCTCCCAGCCCTCCATCCATCCCCATACTTCCCATCTACTACCCACCCACCCATCCAGATTTTTCTTCTCTAGTTCCTGTTCATCTTCTTTTACACCATGTCTACCAACTCTATCTAGAGCCAGCTGGTTCCTTCCAGCACTCACCTGTAACAGTGTCCATCTGCCCATCTGGCATTCTGGTCTTCTCTGCCCGTGGGTTCATCTATCAATCCTCTCTTCCTCTTCAGATGTCTCTCCCTCCCTTCCTTCACAGACTGCCTTCTCTCCATTCAGTTTCTCTACACACAGCTCTCCAGCAGTCTGAGACCTGGAAATACATGGACAGACTAATCTAGACGGCATTTCAGCCCAGAAAGGTCCACCTGGGTGCCCATTCTGGCTGGATTGTCCTTTCTTATTATGGAGTTCACTAGGTAATCTGTGGTTTCTCACTCTCCAATCAAACAAAGCTGGTGCAAGAATTCAAGAGGAGTGTCGCAAAGCTCGGGCCATGAACAGAAATACCCAGAACCAGAGAAGAGGTACGTTTGCTGTTGCTCTGCAGAGTAAGACGTTCTTTAGTGCCTTCTCACCGTCAGCCTAAATGTTTCCTACTGCAGCTTGAGACCATTGCTCCTAGCCTGTCTCTTATGGCCACAGAGAAAACCCTATTGCCATCCCCTCTAGCATCACCCTTTAGAGGCTGGAAGATTGCTATGCAATCCCCACTCAGCGTTCTCTGCTCCAGATTAAATAACCCTCATTCTTTCAGTCTTTACCAATCATTCTTACTGCCTAGGCCCCTGATCATTTCGTCACTCTCTGACGGACTCTTTCTAAACTCTCCACATCCTTCTTTAGGCATCGGCCCCAAAACCAGACGTAGAACTTGAGGGGAGGCCTCCCATTGCTGAGTAGAGGGGAAGAATGACGTTCCTTTACTGCTATGCCATGTAGTTCCTGCAGTATAGTGTCAGATCATAGGAAAGTCAGGAGAATAGGAAAGTCCCAAAGTCACATTTAGTCCAGCTCCCTACTCAAGGCAGGATCAGCCTGAGTCTTGTCTTCTCCAGTTCTTTCAGCCTTTCCTTGATGGAGAGGAAGAGAGTCAGAGAAATTGAGGGATGGGGCTCTCTGAGGAGCTGAAGCAACATGGAATAGAAGGGGAAAGGAGGGGTGGGCAGAAATGGATGGATCAAGGTGTTGGAAAGGGAAGAGGGAGGCTATTGTTCAATCAGAAGTGGTGGGTAATTAAAGCTGGGGATTGCTGTGGGGGAGACTCCTATCAAACACCAAGCCTCATCTAATTTGTTGCCATGAGGTCTTTTGGGGGTGTGACTTTGTCTGTCTCTCTCTCATTTTCTAGATGGCTTTAGAGTCTCTCAGGATCCGAAATCTCTCAATGTGATGGCTGGGGAAAATGTGAGCCTGAAGTGTACTTTTGAGAACCATAATATGGAGCTGGCAAAAGTGCTCTGGTTCTGGGGAGCTATTGGGGACTTCATATTGAGTCCTCACCACCCGTTCTACAAGGGGTGGATCCAGATGTCCAACCTGGAGCAGCAAAAACTTGGGCAGGCCACGTTGATACTCTCAGCTGTGGAGGAGCGGGACTCCAGCCTCTACCAGTGCTGTGTCCAAATAAATTGGGAGCAGACTGGGCTGGGAGAGGGCACCGTGCTGAGTGTTACAGGGAGGAACCAGAGCCAGACCGGTGAGTGGGATTAAATCAGGAATATGTGTCAGGAGGCAGA
This sequence comes from Alligator mississippiensis, assembly GCF_030867095.1. NCBI lineage: Eukaryota > Metazoa > Chordata > Crocodylia > Alligatoridae > Alligator > Alligator mississippiensis. The sequence continues at coordinate 58,061,277 of NC_081834.1, forward strand.
TCCAGGATGGGGGCACTGATGCAGCTGCAGCCCGCTTTGAGTGCTTCTGAACTGAAATCAAATGCCTTGATGGGGCAGCACCATTTACATCCAGGCCTCACTGAGGGAGTCCACAGACTTCATGGCTCGTTATCCTACCCCAGATTCCTTCTTATTTCACTCCGCTCCATAGGTATGAACAACCCACTCTCCTTTTGAAGGGTCTTGATCTTCCACTCCTCAAAGTATTCTTGCTCCTGCAATGTTGCTGTCTCAGTCTTTTCTGGCAATGTCTCACTTCTAAGTCACAGCCCTGCAGATTGGTTTTATTCTTGGTCTAAATAAATACCTTCACTTGGGGATGGTCCTAGGAACTCGGATAAAGAAATGACTGACAGTGAAGTGTCAGAGGGACTGTCAAGACATGGAAGAAGGCTAGATTTTGTCATATGAATCTGAATAAATAACGTACATTCAACTGGAATGATGACAGGGTGAATGACACAATATCTTTGGATTATTTTGACTATTTTTTGCCTAGTTGGTTGTGGTGTTTTTTTAACTTTGCATGTAAAGTATCAGACCAGTGAACCTTTCAATAGTTACTTTGGTTTTCTGGGTTTGATCCTCATCTGAAAAATACAGTGCTGTCCCCCCTTCTACTCCTTTGCATAACAGAAAAGCATTTAGTTTGCCTTGACATGGAACAAAATATGTGTTGTGATATATATGTATGATGTACTATACAATTTACACTTCTCTTTTTCAAAATGCTAGACCCACCAATAGGTGCATCATACTCACCCTTGTTGGGGGAGGGGGGGCTGTTGTCAGGTTTCAATGGAACGGGTCCCTGGTTGGTTTGAGGTGGCATTTCCAGCTGGTATGTTGGTCTCAAGGCTGTCTCATGTCTGGTCACTGCCTGGAGCTAAGGTGGTTGGACAAATGGAGGCAGGAAAGAGGCCTCCCTCCATTCATCTATCTTGCTGGTGTCAGATGGAAACTTGGGATTGTCTAGAGGGGAAATCTAACCTACCCCAGGGGTAACTGTGGGGAGAGCCAGGGCAGGGATCTGGGGCTAGGCTGGGCACTGGGATGGACAGGAGAGAACTCAGAAGTTTTGCAGAAGTGTGTGTGGAAGAGGATGTTGGCTGGGGAGTGCAGGATTAAGTGGTGGGGGTGGTGTGGGGTGTGGAGAGGATGGACTCTGCCTGCCTTGAGGACATATCTGCAAACTTTTACAGCAGCAGGACATTTTCTGCCATGGTCCCCTGCTTTCTCTGTGGACGGTCTGGGCATGATGTCTTGTGTGGTGTCAGGGCTAATGGTAAGTGTTTTTTGAATGTTATAATCTAGCAAACCAGTGTACCTTTCAATAGTTACATTAGTTTCTTGCTTTGATCTGCAGCTGAATAATATAATGCTGCTTCCCCTAGCATAATAGCAAAGCATCCAGTTTCTCTTGAACTGGCATAAAATGTGTTGTGTTATATGTGGTGATGTAAAACACCAGATACACCTCTTTTGTTCAAAAACCTAGATCCTCCCATGTGTGTGTCATACTCACCTTGTTTGGGGCTGTTGTTGAGTTTGAAGTATTTAAACACTATTCAGATCCGTCTGAAGAAGCCCATTTAATTGGAAGGATGCTTGGCAATATAGGAACATATTTGCAGCGATCTCCTTCCCTGAGCTTCTGAACCCCATGTGACTCTCCACTAGGGCTCAAGAAATCCTGGGTAGAAACCAATCCCTTCTTCATGCCTACAAATTTAATGTCCTGACCTAAAATTAAATTTGCAAATGCATCTCGTGGCCTCTAAAATGGCAGGCTTCGAACTACCTTGTTGTCTGGGAAGGTTCCCCACCTCTCCCAGAGCCAGGCTCCAACATAAAGCCAGAGGTTCCTGGCTGGAGGGTCTTGCCCCTCTGCTCAGGGTCAGACGGATTAAATCTTTGGGATCAGAAAGGCATTTTACCCCCCTATTCAGATTGGTATAGAACGGAGTGGGGAAGGGGAGATGTTTGCCTTCCTGTGTAGTGGGTGGAGCATAGTCTCTACCAAGATCCTCTTGAGTACATATTAGCAAATGTATATAGGAGCAGGACATTGGCTAGCATGGCAACCCTGCGTTCCCTGTGGCAGGTCCAGGTGTTACGTCTTGTGTGGTGTCAGGGCTGATGGTAGCTTTACAAAGAGCTTAGGTGATGGATTTCTATAGGATGGTTTGGATATGGATAATCCTGCCTTGGACAGGAGGTTATAGGAAGCTACCTTTGGAGGTCCCTGCCAGCCCGAGTCCTCTATGATTCTGTGATATCTAAGCCATACAGACAGAAACCAACAGTAGTAACCACTGAGACTATAAACAGATGCATCATTCATGGCTGGATCTTGGATTTAGAAACAGTGGCTGCACACAGGGTGGCACATCATCCAGTGGAACATGACACACATTTTTCTCCAGTTAAAGGACACCTAGATTCCTTTACCAATATGCTAGGGGACTAGCACTATAGTATTCAGCTTAATACTAGTCTTCAAAACCAAAAACAGCCAATGGAATTTCCATTATATTATATATAATCCTATCAATAATTGGCGATAGTTTATAAAGTTAAAAGAGAAAACACAACAAACTAAGCAAAAAAGAGTCTAAATAGTACAAATATATTGTGTCGTTTGTCCTGAAGTCATTCCAGTTAGAGGTACATTGCTCATTCACACTCTGGCCTTCACTGTGATGGTACCTCCAGATCTCCACTCTCAGTTATTTCTACACCTGAGTTAACAGGACCACGTCTGAATCTAGCTGGTTTTATCTAGAGTGATAAAGAGTCTGCAGGAAGGCAGAATGGAAGAAAGACATTCCTAGGAATGTGTGACAGACAGGTGCAGGAGAAGGAATGGTTTGAAGAGTGGCAGATCAAGGCCACTAAAAAGAGAAGAGATGGGTGCTCACACCTGTGGAGTAAAGAATGATTACCGAGAACCAGGAAGATGATAATTATCTATGACGTCTATTGAGTCTCTCAGCACTGCCAGAATAGAAATGCCCCTCCCAAAGTTTGGGTGGAGCAAGAATCAAAGTGTGTGTGTGTGTGTGTGTGTGTGTTGCGGGGTGGGGGGGTTGAACTCCACCCTGCCTGGATTTGCATGTATGCCTCTTGGCCTGTTTGAAATGGGATGAATGTTAGGGCTATGCAAAGCTTTGGGTGCTGATTCGATTCGGAGGAGATTTGGCCTGATTCAATGGACAAATCTCCAAATCCAAATTGAATAAAGGGACCAATTAGAAGGTCTGAATCAATTCAAAGCTCTCTGAATCAATTCAGAAAAGAGTCAGAGAGCTTCAGCGATTTGTGCAGTCTCTGCTCACTGCAGCAGAGAGCTGGACCCAGACGCCATGCTGGTTAGTAGCGGGCAGGGGAGGGGGAGGCTGAAGGAGTGGGGAGGGGACCATGGGGTGACCCCTGCTAGGCCCCATCCCCTACCTACCCCCTGAGCCCCTCTGAGTACCCCCTGACCCCCGCCTGCTCCCCCAACCCCTCTATGGCTGCCCTGCTTGCCCCAACTCATGGTTCTTTAAAAAAAAGCCCCCACTCACCAGGTGCTGCCAGGTGGGGGGGCAATCCTTGCTGCCCCACTGCTCCATGCTGCATGGGGGGTACTTCCATGAGCCCCCTGACCTCTGCCTGCTCTCCCAGTTTCCCCCACCAAGCTTCCTTGCCTGCTCCAGCTCCCAACTCTTAAAAAAAAAAGAAAAATCCCCAACTCACCAGCTGCTTCAGGGGCCTCAGGGCTTCTGGGGACAGGGGAAATAGCCCCATGCTGAGCAGGACCTGGTGAGTTGGGCTTTTTTTTTTTTTAAAGGGCCAGGAGCTGGGGCAGCCATGGGTGGAGGGGTGGGTGGGACAGCAGGCGGGGGTCAGGGGGCTTGTGACAGAGCCCCCCACACATCGTGGGGCAGTGGGGATCGCCCCCTGCCTGTCAGCACCTGGTTTGTTTTTTTTTAAAGCGCTAGGAGCTGGGGTGGGCAGGGCAGGCAGATTGGGCAGGGGATGGGGCCTGTGTGATTCAGAAATTAGGCTGATTTGGCAGAAGCTGAATTTCCAAATCAGATTCGGTCAAATCGATTCAGGACAGTGATTTGAATCACCAAATTGAATCATTGTCCCCTGAATTGGCCAAATCCGAATCCAAAGTGAATACTAGCCACTTCACACAGGCCTACTGAATGTAGAGAGCTGTGTGCGCTCTGTCTGCAAGGAACATTGTCTTTGTTTCCAGCTGTAGCCAGAAGTGCACCACTGAACCCCCCTCCCCCTGCTCTATTCCCCCTGGAGTGGGTATGGGGGAGGTGGCAGGTGGTGGCTGGAGGTGGGACAGAACTACCACTACCACAGAGGTTGCCAGTCCCTACACCCACCTTTACCAAATCCTGTATCTGCCCCAGTACAGACAGACAACAGGGTGTTGGGGTAGGGGGGGGGAGAGGGGGAAATGGTTGGTACATGTTATCCAGCATACTTGAGTGAGGGGGTGGGAGGCTAAAGCAGTACAGTGGACATGGACATCTGATCGACTGGAACCTCCAGGTCCTTCTCTGCAGAACTGCAGCCTGGCCAGGCCTGCATTTGATGGCCTCCAAAACTAGTTTTCAGGCAAATACAGAATGTATCTGGAAAGTTTCCCCAACTGTTCAAGACCTGTGCTCAGGGCTACAGATCGAAGTCACGCTGGGAGATGTGCATAGAGCTGAACACAGCATACACCTGTACCCAGGTGCACACAGACCCAGAGACCCCTGTCTCCCACCACAACCCCACTTGCACACATACACACATATATTCATAATTGCAAAGCAGAGAGAGTCTCCAAAATTACTCCACATAGGCCAGGACACCCAGGGTGCCTGCTGCTATGATCAAGAAGAGCATCCCAGCCTGACACCATCCCATCATGGAAGCTTCAACAGGGAGCATCAACTACACCAGGTCAACCTGGCTCAGCTGGTGTCACTCTGGATTTACCCAGAGTGACAGGATCCAAGATCAGGACCCAACTCTGATTCCATTGATACCCCCTGGGGAAACTTTGGGCGTGCCAAGTTCAGAATTGGGCTTTGAATCCTTCAGGGGCAGGGGGAGGTTTCAGATTCACACTGGAGTCCCTGAAATCAGAACTCTGTGCCCTGGATGCCCTAGGAACATCATTGTTATCTATTATTTTCTACAGCAAAGACAGACTGCCAAATGGATTGGTTCGGAGAGATCATCGTGTACAGAGTTGGAGTTTCCCTGGGAGCTGTGGCCTTCCTTGCTATGATGGTCCTCCTCCTATGGAGATGCAAAGGTACTTGCATCTCTGGCTGCCTATTCCATACTCCTGCTATTTGTGCTGTCCTTTCAGCTCTCCAAATTCACTTGTAATATGCTAGGTTTAAGCACAGTTTGCCTTTCAGCTATTCCTTTAACTCCTCCGTGTTTCTGATGCACTTGCTGCTTGTTTCTTCAACTAGTAACTCCTGCCTTGCTCCCTTCTTCACCAGAAACCATCACAAAGACCCGACAGCAACAGCCCTCAAAGGTAAGACTGTCACGCTGCAGCCTCATACTGAATGAGGGTACAGTGGTCATTTCTGGAGAGAGGTGAGATGTGAACATGGGTGGATCTAGGATGTTGAAGGCATGGGGTACAGATGGCATAGGTCATCATCACATAGAAGACAACACTCATGTAGGGAACAGATTTAAAATGAACAAAAGGAAGTTTTTTCACCTAGTGTGTAATTAAAGCGTGGGACTCATTGCTACCAGATGGGGACACTGACAGCTTAGCCTGATCCATAAAAAGATTGGACCCATTCTTGGAGGAAAGGGGTGTCACTAAATATTGATCATGAAAGCTAGGGGCAAAGCTTTTGAATTAGAACTTCCTAGCCCTATAAATTGTGGAGACTGCAAGTGGGAGAGTGTAACAAGTGCATGTCTCGAGGCCAGTCAAATCATTTGCCTGTCCACTTGTCTCAGGGCTAACCACCCACCTACCTTTCCTGCCATGCCTTTGATGATACAATTGAAGGATGATAACAAGGTGGGAGGCTTCCCATTTAATTGCCCAGATGCTAAGTGCTTGTATACATGGTTCCGACCTTGCCTATACTGTGTCCCATGTCTCACAGATGGCATCCATATTACTCCACTGCCTCACACTGGTTCAGTCTCTGTGACTCATGCTGGGACTCTTGATCCCTATGCCCTCACGCTGGGACTCATAATCCACCCCCCGCCCCCGGGCTCCCAGCCCCTACCTTTTCCTTGGGCTCCCTGCCTGGCTCAGGACCCTCTTGGTGCTCTCACTTCCCCAAACTGGGCCTCAATCCCTTGCCTTACTCTAGGCCACAATCCCCTTAATCCCCTTGCCCAAGAAGCCTCACATCTAGCTTTCTCATAGGTTTAAATAAAAGTGCAATTAATTAGGAAGGTAACATTCAAGATAGTCCAAAGATATGGCATTATTACTTCCATAGTCATGATAGTTAAATGTATGTCTTATTCTGATTCACAAAGCAAAATAAAGCCTTTTTGAGAGTCTTGATAGTGCCTCAAATACACCACACTCAGGCATTTGATCACCTCTTAGTAAAACTGGCTACCTGCAGCCTCGGCACACATCACGAACCATTGGCTGGGCAATTGGCTCCGTGGCTGGACCCAGAGGGTGGTGGTTGACAGAAGTAAATCGTGGTGCCCTGTGACCAGTGGGGTCCCCCAAGGCTCTGTCCTTGGGCTATACTATTTAACATCTTCATTAATGATGTGGACATTGGTATCAGAAGCGGACTGACCAACTTTGCTGATGACACCAAACTCTGAAGTAAAGCGTTCACACCTGAGGACAGGAGGGTGATCCAGGCTGCCTTGACAGGCTCAGGAAATGGGCGGACAAGAACCTGATGGTGTTTAACGCCAAAAAATACAAGGTTCTCCACCTTGGGAAGAAAAACCTGCAGCATCCTTATAGGCTCAGCAGTGCTACAGTGGCTAGCACTAGGGATGAAAGGGACTTGGGGGTCATGATTGACCACAAGATGAACATGAGCCTTCAATGTGATACTGCCGCTCACTTGCATCCACAGATGCTTCTCAAGTAAATCCCAGGACATCATCCTCTCATTGTACTCGGCCTTCATAAGGCTGCAGTTGGAGTACCGACTCCAGTTTTGGGCTCCACAATTCAAAAAGGATGTGGAGAAGCTTGAGAGGGTGCAGAGAAGAGCCACGCATGCGATCAGAGGGCAGGAAAGCAGACCTTATGAAGAGAGGCTGAGAGCCATGGGACTCTTCAGCCTGGAAAAGCGCAGGCTCAGGGGTGATCTGGTGGCCACCTATAAGTTTATCGGGGTGTTCACCAGGATCTGGGGTAACGTCTGTTCACCAGAGCGCCCCAAGGGATGACAAGGTTGAAAGGTCACAAACTCCTCCATGACCATTTCAGGCTGGACATAAGAAAGAACTTCTTTATTGTCCAAGCTCCCAAGGTTTGAAACAGCCTGCCGCCAGAGGTGGTTCAAGCACCTACTCTGAACACCTTCAAAAGACATTTGGATGTTTATCTTGCTGGGATCCTATGACCCCAGCTGACTTCCTGCCCCTGGGGCAGGGGGCTGGACTCAATGATCTTCCGAGGTCCCTTCCAGCCCTAATGTCCATGAAATCTATGAAATGTATGAAATTTCCACACCAAAGTTAATATGAACTCCCATGAGTTAAGATTTCTACTTAGAGTTAAAACAGTCTTCAGGAATGTGAAATAGAAGAGAGACATTCCAGGAAGGGGTGACAGAAAGCAATGTTGAAGAAGCAAGGATAGTTTGAATAATGGAATATCAAGACCCTTCAAAAGGAGAGATAGTTGTTCTCACCTGTGGGGTGGAGAGAGATTACAAGGAATCAGGAAGATGAGATTGATCCACAAAGGCATGCAATCATACACAAAATCACTTCAAAGGTCATTTCATCCAAACCCCTGCTCAAAGCAGGGCCAGTCCTAGATCCTCTCCCAGTTATTTCATCCCAGCCATGCCTCTGGTGAGGCAGATCTTAAAAACCTCAAGGGACAGAGATTCTACAACCTCTCTGGTTCACCTGTTCCAGTGCTTTAATAGTGAGAGTTTTTCCTGATGTCCAACCTAAACCTCCCTTGTTACAACTTGCACCCATTGCTCCTTGTTCTGTCACCTGCCACCACTGAGAACAGTCCAGCTCTATTCTTTTTTGAATCACCCTGCAGGGAGTTGAAGGCTGCTATTCAGTCTCCTCTAAGTCTCCTAGTATATCTGGGACTCGGTGAACAACAGTTCCTTGGTCACTTGGGCCACACGCTTCATGATGGTACAGACAACTATTCTATATCCCACTTCAGCCTTCTACTTTCCAAATGGAAGACCTGTAGGCTTTTTAGTGTGTTCTGAGTATGGCAATGGCTCCAGGCCCATGATCATTTTGTTTGCCCTCCTCTGGACAATTACTAATTCTCCCACATGCAATTATCATGGGACGATCTCTGGGGAAGATGCTCAATTTCATGTATACACCTAGGACGTAGTTTCCATTATTCTATTTGGCTCCCCCCCACCCCCCCAGCCACCTTTCAGACTTGGATTTTCAATTTTAAATCTCCCCTTGGAAGTCAGAAGATGCATCCCTGATAATTCTATCTGTCTCCCCAACAGAGGTACAGCCAAGCTGGTGGTGAGACTGATGAAGTTTTGCACTATGCCAAGATCAATCTGACACCACAGAAGCCTGTGGAGAATGCCTCAGTCCAGACACACCCTGGGAAATGCACAGAGTATGCATCAATCCAGATACGTCCCCTCTGAAGTAGTTGTACCTGGTCGTAAAGTGGAGACCTTGGAATACAAGAAGATGGGGCTTGAGGTTAGAAACATCCGCTGGGGGCAATGGTGATCTCCCCACAGGAGTTTCTCTGTAAGTCTCTCATGTCCATATATGAATAATAAAAGCCACCTCTGATGTTCAATCTCTGTTCTTTTCTTTATCCTAAAAATGTCATTAAAATCATGGGTGACCAACAGCTTGTGAGGTTGGCAGAGGGTGGCAAGAAGCACAACACTGGCGCTCAGGGAGAGCTAATACTGCTCATTAGAGCCAAAGAACGAAGTCCAGCTTGTAGCTACAGCAATTTCCAGTGTCTAGTTCTGGAGGTGTTGCCAAAACCCCACCATGATCTACAAGATTTACTCAAATCCAAGACTACCTCCAATTTAAGATGACCACCTGATAAGTAGTTTCTATACATAGAAACTTATACATTGTTCCAGCCCTGGAACAATGGCTGGAAGGGATATTCCTATAATTAGGTATGTTGAGAATCTAATTAAGGAAAGGTTGCCTTAAATTTCATCCCCGTGACTGGTAGGGGGCAATGGGGTGAGACCTCCATTCCTTGTTCTGCTATCTCTTGTCTCTCCATGTCTGCCCCCCAATCCCTATCCCCACATTCCTTCCCCTTTGTGGCTTGATTGTCCCTGCTGCCTATCCCCCACCTCTCTGCTTCTTGTCCCCCATACCTGTACCTGCTCCTCCCACTCTGTCTCCCCTGCAGCCTGTCCCCCCCTTCTTGCACCCCGTGCTTGCCCCTGACCCTACACTCCCTACCAAACCTTGGTTTACCTTTTGCTGGAGCTCTGCTCCTCCTAGAAGGGTGGTCGCTGCTTCCCTTTCTGTCCCAAACTGTTAGAAGGCATCCACCACAGTAGGCAATGGTGGTGTACTTGGACACCCCTCTTGGGGAGGTGTCTGCAAATACATTTTCCACTGGACTTGGTAAACTAGTTCAGCTGCTCTATTCTGACCTCTTTGGAGACTTGGAATTCAGATGGGGAGAGATCAGGTCACACTGTTTCAGCTTTAATTTGTTTTCCCCTTGGCTCAAGCCAATATGAAAGGAGCCTGGTTTATACAATGCCTGATACAAGCTGAGAGGGGCAGATTTAAGGTGATGGGAGGCTGGATCTAACTTAAGTTCTGCATCTCCTGGGAGACTGTGGAGTTAAACTTCCAGTTCTGAAGTGGCACAAGTTAATGTTAGGATAACCACCACTCAGACCACGGCATCTACCAGGTCATTCTCACACCCCCATACGAGTCCAAGGGCTGTGTTTTGAAGTGGATGTGGGTGTGTTCAACGAGTCTGAGAAAGAGCTTCTAGAACAATCTGATGCTGGAGACATCTGTGAAGCAAGAAACTAATGAAGTTCAGTTTTTCCAGCTATGTTAGAAGGATGTGAAGAGGTAACCTTCACCAAGGAAGTATCCATTGCAGGCGTCGCTGGCAGGGACACATCCAGCTTTGGGGAGGATGGGAGGCACTAATGCAATTTTACCCCACTTTGATTCCTGCTCCACCCAAAGCTTAAACAAACTGCTTGGCAGTGGTAGCAGCATTTCTAGTCAGGAAGCAGTGATGAAGTCCATTTACTTCATTGCTCATTATGGTGTTCAGATTCTTTCTTCCTGCAGATGACACCAAGCTGGGGGAAGTAGTAGGGCTAGGATTCAGAAGGACCTTGACAAATCTGAGGATTGGACCAGAAGAAATCTCATGAGGTTCAATAAAGACAAGTTCAAAATCCAGCACTTACAACAGAACAATCCCAGGCACCGGTACAGGCTGGGGACAGGCTGGCTGGGCAGCAGCTCTGTAGAAAAGGACCTGGAAGTTACATTGGACAATAAGCTGAATGTGAGGCAACAGTGTGTCCTTGTTGCCAAGAAGGCTTCTGGCATACTGGGTTGCATTGGTAGGAGCACTGCCAGGGGATCCAGGGAAGTGATTCTTCCACTCTATTTGGCACTGGTGAGGCCACATCTGGAGACCTGTGTCCAGCTCTGGGTCCCCACTACAGAACAATGTGGACAAATTAAAAAAAAGTCTAGCAGAGAGTGTGGCAGGTCAGTAGAGGGCGCTCCTGCACTGAGCCACCCATCTTACTGCACCCAACCACCTACCAGGGGTAACCGCTGCCACCACCCAGGGGTATGAATGTTATCTGGACCCTGTGTCCCCTGAGGTACAGAAGCCTGGTAGACCTTGGGGGTGCTAGCCTTCCTTAATCAGCCAACCCAAGGGAATAGAAAGGTGTACCCCAAACCATCTCAATGCATTTACCACAAAGCATGTTATACCAGAAAGCGTTATTGGTTAAAGAGGGTAGGCTTGGGGAAGGGTACAGGTTAGAGAAGTATCAAAGAATAACACAGAGAAAACTGTGCCAGCGTAGTAGCTGTTTGAAAATACTTCTATATTGCAGCAAGCTAGATATTTAGATAAGTTTCCAGCAGCTTACTCACTTTAGCATCATGTGCAACTGAAGCCTGGAAGAGTTCCAGAGGCTGTGTGCTTTTTCCATGTGCCCCAATATGGCTCCCCTTCTTCCTGGAAGAAGGGGTTCTTAAATAACCATTCTGACCTCATCCCTTGGACCAACCATACACCAGTATTCTCAGACCTCGGCTGACACTGGTTGGGCAATTTAAAAAAGCCAGCACCCTCAGGTGAGAGTTTAGGGTTACACAGGACAGAGGACAAGCAAGTTCCCCCTCCCCTCAGGAATTTGCAACCCTCTTACCATGGAGACCAGGAGCCTCCCGGTCCACTTCCAGGTCTGCCAGTATTTCCGGTCCACTTCCAGGTCTGCCAGGGAGCTCATTGGGGGACCCCCCGCACCCCTCTGGCTCAGTGATTGGCTGTGGAGGGGACCCCAGGTGCTCTCCTCAGACCCAGGAGACACCAATCGCAGAGCCAGGGGGGCACAGTGCGCTCCCCAGCTGACCCAGAAGTGGACTGGAAGTGCTTCAGGGAGCTCCCCACCCTTCTGTAGGACACTTCATGTGTCCCAGCATTGCAGTGATCATGGGCGCCTGCTACCTAGAGCTATGTAGAGGTATATCATTGCATAGAGTACAACAAATGTCTTTCTCTTGTTAAAAAGAAACTAGAAATGTCACTAATAAGTATGGGCCTGATGCTGGATTAGTCGTGTGGGCTACACTGTACTCTCTCAGGGTGAATGCAATGAAAGAGTTCTTCTTTTCCATCCATCTCCACAACTTAAATGAATCAGCTGTAGAAAATATAGCCACCTGCTAAAAAGCTCCAATCACAAGTACTAGGACCTAAAGCCAGAAAACAGAAAGGTTTTCTGAGCACATCCAGGACACAGTTCTCACCAGGGAAAATAACCTTATTGGATTGGTCCAGCATCCTGCTTTCCAAACTTTCCCTGAGCTAGACAGATGATTGGGCAAGGGGAGGAAAGAAGGGGATGGACAGAAGGACAGACATGTACTGGGAGTTCCCAGATGGAAGAAAAACAGAGCATGGAAAGATGTATACTTCTGACAAGGAGGGTTGGATGCACAGACACATTAATGCATTCAAGCCACACACTGTGGCAGAAAGCCACCTTTGTTTCTCCCCCAAAAACTCTGCTCTCTGACAATTTTGATTAGGATGGGCCCAGTAGAGGAGACACACCTTTAACCTATCTCTTTAGGTAACCTGAGCTGGATACATTCCTGGGGGAGGGGGAAACCTGCTCCCTCTGCCTATGTGACTGGCATCACATACCTGGGTGAGGGGCTTCCTCCCTGGTGGGCTAGAGTCTGCCCGGCAACTAGTGATGCATTTCAAATTGGTTGGCTCACAGCCAACAGGTGCTGGCCTCCATTGGACCAGGTAAATGAGGTCACAAGGGCTATATAAGTTAAGGACTGCCCAGGAGGAGGGGGGCAGCAGCCATGAGGGAGACTCAGGAACAAAGAGCTGGACCATCTGAAACTTGCTCTCTCTCTCAAAACTCATGATCAAGGAACCGCCTGCCTCCAGAGGGAATCTGCAGCAGCCTCTGGATGATACTTGTGAGTAAACTACCTGAGACCCAACTAGATATATAGCTTGCAGTAACTCAGATGCGAGATCAAAGGCTACCCCAGCCACAAGAGTTTGCTCTATGGGATGTCTCTGATATTGCTCTACCCTGTGCCCTATTCTACCCCTACCCTCTGTAACCAATAAAGTTCTCCTTTGTGACTGGTGTAGGAGACTTATTGAGGGGTGGGTTTAATTATGCCCAGGAGGCCCCTTGCGTCAGCAGACTAAGGGAGACTGTCCTTTTTGGCCCCCGACTTGGGGAAGTGCCCCAAGTTCTTGTATTGGGTCGAGTACCTGTAGGACTATTAGGCCTGTGTTCCCCCGAGGACACAGGCCCCAGACAGTCCCTTTTTGGGCTGGTGGCAGCACACATTACCCCCGGACTCTGTGGTGGAGCTTGAAAGGCAATCTGCCAGGATTTAGGCACACCTGGAGAGACACTGGAGTCCAGAAGGTGGATGGGTGTGGTGAGGTGGGAGGCTCAACGCAGGACCACCCCCTACTGGCCCGCCACACACACTAGAAAAGAAGAGGGAGACACAGGGACTGAGGCACTAAGGATGGCTATGCTCTCAGGAGAGGCAAATCCTCCTTTTAAACTAGAGGCAGCTGGGTGGTGAATTAGCTGCATATAGAAACCACAGGTGGCTCATGGGTGGGCGGAGAATAGGGCAGGAGCTTTCTCCATCCCGAGGGTAAGAGGCAGTTATCCTATTGTCTCCTAACCCCTTTCCCCATTTTGCCTTATTTTCAGGAGGCTGCATGCTGGGAGTCCCTAGATGGATGAAAAACAGAGCATGGAAAGAAGTATACTTCTGCCAAGGGATATATTTCCATCCATTCTGTCCAACAGCCATTAACAGAACTATCCTCCATGAAATTATCCCACCCACTGTTGAACCTGGATGTGCTCTCTCTCCCACCAACTCCTGTGAAAATGAGTTCCAGATGCTAACTATGTGGTGCATAAAAGTCTTTCTCTGGTTAGCTTTAAACTTGGCTCCTACTAATTTCAGAAGGGGTCTGTTCATTCTACTGTTCTTGGACTTGGTGAATAAAAGTTTCCTGTTCACGTCATTCAAAACCTTCACAAGGAAACCTCTATTATGTCTCACTTCAGCCTTATCTTCATTCACCTCCTGGTATAACCAGGCATATTCTTGTTGTATCATGAAGAGACTCTGTGGGAGCCCACATCCATGACTGACTCTAAGTTCCTCCAGGAATGGGGAAAGGTGACCCACATTCAGCAAGTCCTTGTTCCTGGCTCTGGATCATGAATCTCTTGGGCTTTGAGTGACCTCAGCCTCCTCTTAGGGCCATCTCTGGCACCAGAGATTGCCCTTTATTTTCTGCTTCTTCCTTTCTGATGGGGACCTATCTCAGGCAGTGAGTGGAAATAGTAACAGAAGCTCATTGTACATTGGTACCTCTGTGGACATTGTGGTTACAGTTTTCCCGGGTATAGAAAATGGTATATGGTCTTCAGCACCTGTCGCTAAGCATGTGTGCACCTGGTTGGTGAGGGAAACCATGAATGCTCTTCTTCTTAGGTTTGAATCATCTGCTCCCCAGCTGGTATCAATCAGCTCGGCTGCCTTCAGTGGGGCTACGTGGGCAGGGGTATCTGGGCCAGTGCATCAGCTATGAGGTGAGGGGTGAGAGAAGCAAGATATTGTTGGGGTCATCCTTTGTCCTATGATTGCCCATGTCGTCCTCATGTCATCTCCACATACCCACTTCATCCATCTGTTCCTCCATCGATCCTGAACCACCCCATCATCCATCCATGCATCCCCACACACCCCATTCGTTCACCCATATGATCTCTAACAACCAATTCAGCCATTCATTCATCCATACGCACCTATTCCTCCCTTCCTTCATCCACCCCCATACCTCCCTCCCTGCTGTGCCTATACATTCTGGGTACCATTTCTCTATTTCCCAAATTGCTCTGTAGTATATTTGGCTAAAATCATTCTGTCTGTCTGTTCAATTTTCATCTCAGGAAAAATGATGGGGTGTAGGGCCTGGTAGTTTATTGTGTGGTGGAGAGGGGCAGTGAGCTAGGACACCTGGGTTCTATCCTCTGACCTGGAAAAGCCCGGGGGCTCGGACATCTGAGAAGTGAGGACTGGAAGCACAGATGCCTGGGCTCTATGTTCTAAGATGGGAGGGGAGCAGGGTCTTGCGGGGTTAAAGTAGGGGAGGCTGAGAGCCCAGACTCTTGGGGTCTCTCCGAGGTAATCTAGAGTGGAGGGGGATGGGGGAGGTTTATGGCTCAGTCCCAAGATACCTGGGTTCTACCTCCACACCTGGGACAGGTGCCCTGGGATGTATCAGGTTATGGCAGGGAGAGGTGGGACCAGGATTCTTGGGTTCTCATCCATTTTCCTCTACACATACAAGCCCATCTCACCAGTTGTTGTGATTGAGCCAAGAAGGGGAACAGAGAGGACCATCACTGTGATCCCCCACAGCTCCATGCTCTCTGAATGTTGCTCCAAGAGAACTGAGCTCAGTTTGCAAGAAGTAGCTTGTCCTGGACGTCACAGAAAGCAAAAGCCTCAGAGTGTAAGGGAAATAGAGCCAGGAAGGAGACAGGAAGTCCTGTGGTCAATGGTGAGAGCAGGGAAGAGGTACTAGTGGCCACCAGCAAACTGGCCAGGGGTTTCTAGAGTTCTGTGAGAGAAGGAAACAAAGTGACTTGGGGGAGAGGGGGTACCTTGCTCTTGGTGGCCAAATGGCATGGGGCATCCATCTTCACCTACAAACGTGACAAGGTTTGGGAACTCATTTTCTATTGGCTGGAACCCCCATCCAAGCCAGGAAAGACCCTTCTTGGATCCAACTCTGCTTCTGAGCTCTATGTGCTCCTGCAATTGTCTACAGCCAATGAGGGAGACATAGCACAAGTGCCCAGGATGACCTCATGGTAACCAACCACCAAAGGGGGAGCAGGGGTTGCTGGGATAAGATGAAGGCTGCTGACTGCATTGTGGTGATGCTGCTTGGAGTGATTTTGCGCTCTATATACAGAGAGAGAGAGAGACAGAGATCATGGATTTATGCAGTGGCGACTGGGAAACTGCCCATCCATCCATCCATCCATCCATCCATCCATCCATCCATCCATCCATCCATCCATCCATCCATCCATCCCCATATTCCCCCTCCAGCCACAAGCCATTCCTACACACTTCCCATGGCATGCATGCATCCATCCCCACATTCACCATCCATCTATCCATCACCCATCCATCCATGCATCTCCATGTGCCCCATCTGTCCATCCAAGCATCCATCCTCACCTACCCTCTACTATTTTAATTTGTGAGTCCTCAGCTGAAGGCGGTCTAGAGGCCAGGACACACAGGTTAGTATGTGCACTAGCAGGATGCTGTTGGATGCCTTACCACCCATACCCACAACTCTGCAATCATGTAAATAACCCTTCATACCCATGAATGCACAGTCCCTCCTCCTTGTCCAGCCACATTTCTCACATGTTTCTGAGGTGAGCGCAGAGGCACCAACCACAAAAGTTTTCACTGGCCCCCGGAGAGTGATGCATCCGGGGAAGGAGAAGGCCAAGCTGAGGGCCCTGCAGCACTACTCAGAAAGCAGAGAGCATGGAGCTGCTGCCAGCACTGGGTTTTGTCCTTCTTCTCATCACCCTTCTCATTTCCACTCAGGGAGCAGGTAGGTTGGGAAAAATTAGCCACTGCTCAGCTGGCCTCCACACCCAGCTCCGTCCACCTAAAGCACCCACCTCTCCCTGCCAGCAGCCACCCACTCTTCCCTCCCTGGAATCTCCCCGTCTTGTTCTCCATCCCTCCCACTCCTCCTCATCTATCCATCTCCCTTAGGTGTCTAATTAATCCAGCCAGCTAAGCGATGGCACTGTCCTTATCTCCCTACCCTGCTAAAATCATCTCATTTGATTCTGTAGCAATTTCATCCATCTTCCCTTCCCACCTGCCACTTCCATCCCTACATCCATCCCCAAACTTCCCTTCTACCCAAACACCCACCCACCCAGATTTTTCCTCTGTAGTACCTGTTCATTCCCCCCAACCCCCCGCATGTCTCCCAAGCCATTCTAGATCTACCTGATTCATTCCATTACTTCTCCTGTAGTAGTGTCCATCTGCCCGTTTGGCAGTATGTTCCTCTCTCCCCACGAGCTCATCCATCAATCCTCTCTGCCTCTGCAGATGTCTCTCCCTCCCGTCCTCCACAGACTGCCTTCTTTCCATTCAGTTTCTCCCCACATGACTCTCTAGCATGCTGAGCTATGGAAATGCATGAACACACTAATCTAGACTGTCTTTCAGTCCAGAATGGCCCATCTGGGTGCCTGTGAGGGCTGGATTGGCCCTTCTCCTCCTGGAGTTCACTAATTAACCTGTGGTTTCTCCTCCTCCACTCAAACAAAGCTGGTGCAGGAATCCAAGATGGGTGTCATAAATCTCTGGCCATAAACATAAGTACCTGGAACCAGAGAAGAGGTAAGTTTGCTGCTTCCCTGGTTTGCTCCTCACCTTCAGCCTAAATTTCCCTACTTCAGCTTGAAAGCATTGCTCTTATGTCTCCTATGGCCACAGAGAAAATCCCATCGCCATCCCCCCAGCATCACTCTTCAGAGATTGGAAGACTGGTATGCAATCCCCCTTCCATCTTCTCTTCTCTGCTCCAGATTAAATAACCCTCATTCTTTCAGCCTTTCCTAATCACCCTTCCCAGGCCCCAGATCATTTTGTCACTCTCTGATGGACTCTTTCCAATCTCTCCACATCCTTCTTTCAGCATTGGGTCCAAAACTGAACACAGGACTCTAGGGGTGGCCTCCCATTGCTGAATAGGCAGGAAGAATCATTTTCCTTTACTGCAATACCACACAGGTCCTGCAGTGTAGTGCAGGATCATAGGAAAGTTGGGTTGGGACTGACCTCACAGAGTCACATCCAGTGCAGTCCACTATTGAAGGCAGGATCATCCTGAGCCTTCTCTTCTCCAGTTTACTAAGCCGTGATGCAAAGGAAGACAGACAGATAATTTGAGGGATAGAAAAACACAGTTCTCTCTGAGGAGCCAAAGAAACTAGAAATGGAAGGGGAAAAGAGAGGTGGGGAGAAATGGATGTAGGATAGGTGGATCAAGGTGATGGAAGGGGAAGGGGGGAACTTGTTCAGTCATGAGAGGTGGGCAATTAACTGTGGACAGCAAATTGCTGTGGCAGAGACTCCTATCAAACACCAAACTTCACCTACCTTGTTGTTATGAGTTCTTCTGGGGATGTGACTTTGGCTGTGTCTCTCTCATTTCCTAGAAGATTTCAGAGTCTCTCAGGATTCCCAATCTTTCAATGTGAGAGCTGGAAAAAGTGTGACCCTGAGATGCATTTTGAGAACCACAGCATGGCAAGAACAAGAGTGACCTGGTTCTGGGGGGCTGCTCGGGTCGTAACACTGCAATCTCACCACCCGTTCTACAAGGGGCGGATCCAGACGTCCAACATGGAGCAGCAAAAACACGGGGAGGCCACATTGATGCTTTCAGCCCTGCAGGAGCGGGACTCTGGCCTCTACCAGTGCTGTGTCCAAAGAAATGATGGGAAGATTGGGCTGGGAGAGGGCACCGTGCTGAGATTTAAATGGATGAACCAGAGCCAGACCAGTGAGTAGGATTAAATCAGGTATATGTGTGTGTCCACAGGGGATCCAGAAGGGGGGGAAGTGCTGCAGTTGCACCCTGCTTTGAGTTCTCCTGGACTCAGATCAAATGCCTTGGAGGAGCAGCAGTATTTACATCCAGGGATCAATGAGGGAGTCCATTGACTTCATGGCTCATTATCCTACCCCAGATTCCTGCTAGTTTCTATCCGCTCCATAGGTGTGAACAACTATCTCATTTTGAAACATCATGAACTTACACTCATCAAACTATCCTTCCTCCCACAATATTGCTTTCTTAAACCATTTTTGGCAATATGTATCTTCTGTTTCTCAGGTGAGCAGTCTGGGTTTTTTTTAGCTGTAGCTAGATATCTTCACTGCAGGTGGTTCTATGAACTCAGATATAGAAATGACTCATACGATAGCGAGGCATCAGAGGGTGTCAAGACACTCAAGAAGGCTAGATTTTGGTTTTTGAATATGAATAATCTAGCAAACTAGTGCACCATTCAGTAGTCACTTTTGTTTTTGCTTTGATCTTCAGCTGAATAATATAGCACTACTCTCCTCTGCACCCTTCTCCCCTGCACCCAGCATAACAGCAAAGCATCCAGTTTCTCTTGAACTGGAACAGAATATGTGGTGTGATGATGTATTACACCATTTACACGCCTCCATTTCAAAATGCGAGACCCAACAATGCATGTGTCATACTCATGCAGGTGGAGGGATGGGGGGGCTGTTGTCTGGTTCGAACTCGACAGGTCCATGGTTAGTTTGAGGTAGTTTCCAGCTGGCATGTTGCTCTAAAGGCTGTATCATGTATGGCCACTGCCAGGAGCTGACTAAGGAGGTTAGATGCACGACCCCTGCACTTGCTATCTTGCCAGTGTTAGATGGAAACCTAGAGCTCTCCAGAGGGGAGATCTCCCCCACCCCAGGGACACACTTCCAACAGAGCCAGAGCAGGGATCTGGAGCTGGGCTTAGCTCTGGGGTGGGCAGGAGAGAACTCAGAGGTTTTGCTGAAGTGTGTATGGAGGAGGGCATTGGCTGGGGAGTGCAGGGTAGAGAGGGAGAGAAAGAGCCAGTTATGTGTGGGTGTGGGGGAGAGCGAGAACCAGAAAAGATAGAAGAACTCAGAAAGGCAAGAAACAAATGCACACCTAGAGACCAGAGCCCAAAGCAAGCCTTACTCAGAGATACATGGACCCAATACTGATACACACACACACACACACACACACACACCCCTGTGCCACACTTGGCTTTATAGCTTGACTCAAAGAGGGACAATATACACCTCACCACACTAGGAAAAAGAAAATATTTAATTGAACCAAAACCCAGAATTTTGTTTGGCTTGTTTTAGGCATTTTAGTTTTTTCTAAATAATTTTACGCACTGTTTAAATCATGCTGAATGAGCCCATTTGATTAGAAGGCTGCTTTGGAAAGATGGCAATGTAATTCCAGTGATCTCCTTCCCTGGGGGTCTTAACCCCACATGGCTCCACTAGGGCTCAAGAGGTCTCAAGTAGAAACCACGCCTCCACTAGAAATTTAAGTTGCTGAATTAAAACTAGATTTGTAAATGTATCTCATGGCCTCCAAAATGGCAGTTTTCAAACTACCTCTCTGTCTTGATCTTCCACTCTTGAAGCTATCCTTCCTTTTGCAATGCTGCTGTCTCTCAGCCATTCCTGTCAATGTCTCATTTCTAGTCCACAGTTCTGCAGCCTTTTTTCTTCAGCTGTCTCTAAAAAATATCACTTGGGGTGCTCGTATGAACTCAGGTGCACAAATGACTGACTGTCAAGTATTGGAAACACTGTCAAAATACTCAAGAAGGCTAGATGTTGTCTTATGAATCTGAGTAAGATATATGCATTTATCTGGAATGACTACAGGATGAATGACCCAATATCTTTGGATTATTTTGACTATTTTTTGTCTAGTTTTCTGTGGTTTTAATTTTTTTTTTTTTTTTATCTATAATCTAGCAAACCATTGTACCTTTTGGCAGTTAGATAAGGTTGTTTTTTCCTTCGATCTTCAAGTGAATAATATAGTGCTACCCCACTCCTCCCCCCATCACAATAGCAAAGCATCCTGTTTGACATGACAAGCACTTCCCCCACTCCCCTTGCTGCAGCCCAGCACTCCTCTGCCCCACTCCACTCAAACAAAAATATGTGTTGTGTTATATGTGACAAAGCACTACACCATCTAACCCCTCTTTTTCATACTTAGTCTGCGGTTGGCTGCTGTTGGGTTTGAAGTGAACAGCTCCTGGGTTAGTTTGAGGTAGTATTTCTGGCTCCAGTGCTGCCCTCAGGGCTGACTCATATTGCTGTCACGGGCTGGAGCTGAGAAAAGTGGTTAGATGCAAGCCCCCTGCACGTTCTTTTTTGCACAAAGGCAGAAAACAGGCCTCCCTGAATTCACCTATCTTGCTGGAGTCAGCTGGAACATTGGGGTTCTCCAGAGGGGAGATGTCACTGATGCCAGGGGCTCAGTGCTGGGAGAGCCGCGCAGGGATCTGGGGCTGGGCTGGGCAGTGGGGTGGACTGCAGAGAACTCAGAGGTTTTGCTGAAGTGTGTATGGAGGAGGACATTGGTTGGGGACTGCAGGGGAGAGGGAGAGAAAGAGAGTATACATGTGGGTGTTGGGGAAGGGTATGAAAGAAAGTCTATAAGTACTCAGAGGCAAAAAAATAAATGCATGGTTAGATGGCAGAAACAAAAGCTAGACTAATCCAGAGTCCACTGGACGAAGTACAGATACACACATATACTCACACCCCTTTAAACCCAGACCCAAAATCAGACCATTGCAAACACATGAAATTATAGCCTGTCTGCAAGAGGGGCAATTTAAACCCCATTACATAGGTTAAAGTAACTATTTAATTGAACCAGAACCCAGGTTTTTGGTTTGTCTTTAGTCATTTTCAGTTTTTTCCAATGAATTTTAAGCACTATTTAAATCAAGCTGAAGTAGCATATTTGATTAGAAGGCTGCTTTGGTGAAATAGCATCAGATATCCATATATCTCCTTCCCTATGGTTCTTAACCACATGAAACTCTGCTGTAGGGCTCAAGGGTTCCCAGGTAGAAACCACTGCCCTCCTCCCCACCCCCACTAAAATTTAATTGGCTGAATTAAAATTAAATTTGCAAATGCATCTCATGACCTCCAAAATTACTACCTTAAACTATCTCTCTCTCTGAAAAAGTTACCCACCTCTCCCAGTGCCAGGACCTAACACAAATCCAGAGTCTCCTGCCCCTCTGCTCAGGGGCAGACCAATGCAACCTTTTTGATCAGGAAGGAAACACATCCCCTGGATAGACTGATACAGACTATGGTAGGGGTTTGCCATCCTCTGTGATTGGGGCCTGGCCTCTGCCTAATGTTTCTTGAGTGTTTATAAAGAAACTTTCACAGCAGTAGGACATCGGCTGCTGTTGCCCCCTGCTTTCCCTGTGATAAGATATAAAACCCCAGCCTGTGCTGTGTCAGGGTTGATGGATGTTTCATGAACAAGTTAGATGATGAATTTGTCTGGGGTGGTTTGGACAGGGCTGATCCTTCCTCCGGTAAGGGGTTGGACTACAGGTGACCCCTGGAGGTCCCTTCCAGCCTGACTTCTCTAGGACTCTATGATTCCCCTCGGGGTGGAGGTGCTGATCCCAGTCTCTTCCCCTCCTGAGCTGGCTCCAGAGGACTGCTCCCTATGCCCCAAACTAGGTCCCCTCTCCTACCAGGCTGCCATCTCCCTGATCTTCAGGGCATCCTGCTCTCCCTGGGCATCATCTTCCTGTCACTGAGAGGTACTGCCTCAGCATGCAGCTTCCCTGCCTGGCTTGCCAGGTAACATCACTGTGTGGAACCATCATCTGCTGGTCTGCTCCATCCCTGGAGGCAGCTTTATCTGAGGGGTGGGAAATGGTGCCACGTTTTACCCCATAACAAGGTGCATCCCAGTGCTGGGAAGGAGAGTCCATATCCCACTTGTATCCCCAGGCCTGATGCCCACCCCAGAGCCAGCCATATTTCAGTGCCAGGCAAAGGACCCTGTATTTCCAGCCCTGATGCCTCACCTTGGAGCCAGCCACATCTCAGGACAGGGCACCAGCCAGCCATTTTTGCCATGTAACTATATTAAAGCTAGGCTGATTAATACCATTTTGGGAATCAGCCAATTCTTTTGCTCTTATGTATGGACCCATGGGTCAGCAAAGCAAACTCATCTGGGTGGAAGTGGCTCAAAATGAGGTGGGGGCCTTTGAGGACAGATAGTGGAGACAAGTTGTAAGAGATGGATGGATGGATGGATGGATGGATGGATGGATGGATGGAACAAGCGGGGATGGGTGGATGGATAATGGGGTTGAGGGATGGATGGATGGAGGTGGCTTATGTGAATGGATGGAGAGATAAATGAAAGGGTTTTCTGGGGATGGTAGGGGGAATGGGATGGATGGAGTCCTATAGTTGGAGGATGGTAGGAGGGAGTGGGGTGGGGAGGGGGATGGTAGGAGGGATGCAAAGGGGAATGTGATGGATGGATTCCTATAGTTATTATAGTGAAACATCAATCTCCTATTCAAATACATAAAACAAAATCCCACTTTCTTCATCATCTTGACAGTGCTACCAATACTTCATTGCTGGTCATTTCTACACCTACTTTATAAGACCACTGCTGTCTGTGGGACTGTCAATGAGAAGACCATGACCAGGAATGGGTAAGACAGCAAGATTGTAGAAGGAAGGATTGAAAAATGGACGATCAAGACCGTTCTAAAGGGGAGAGGGGTGTTCATCCCAATTGAGTGGTAGGAGACTATCAGGAATCAGGAAGATGAGAATGAACCATGAAGCACTGCCTGAGTAGAAATGCTGCACTCCCAGGCATTTGGTTTTCAAGTTTGTGTGGAGCAGGAATCAATGGGGTGGGGGTGGGGTGCACCTTCACCACTGCACACCCCTGTCATGGATGCACCCTGGGACACAGCCAAAGTTCATCTCTGAGCACAGAGCCAAGTTTTCTAATGCCTAACAAATGGTCAGGTCTGCCCAAAGACCTTGGGACACGACTTACACGAGAGCAGTCTGATCTCCACACAGTTCAATAGGATCAATGGTAAACACGAGTGAAGAACATAAAGTATGCAGAACTGAAACATTCCTGAACTCACAGTTATGTGTCCTTGACCCTTGTAACTTCAGTCAGCGTCCTGTGGTTCTCTCTCTTCTCCCAGGCCTTGTACTGCTGTGGATCACTGTCCTGGGGTCCCCCTCCTAGGCCCCTGATGCCAGACACTCCCTGTGTCCAGACACCAGCAGTCTCCTCTGGCTCCTTCTGCATGGTTGGCTCTCTCTGGTAAAACAGCTCTCATTGCCAGACCAGCATTTCCCACTTTACAAACTCTCCCTGACGTGCAGGATTTTCTTGCTCTCATTGCTCTCACTGTGCTGCTGGCTCTCCCCAGTGTGTTGCCTGTCCTGGGCTTGCTGATCCTTTCTATCTTTCTGGCTCTCCCTAGCATGCCAGTTCTCTCTGGTGTGTTAGGGGTCATAAAGAATTGGGCCTGGAAGGGACCTTGTGACAGGGGGCCGTCCCAAGGCCAGCCACAGTGTCAGCCCATCCACCCGTCTAGTGGATGGGCCCACCCACCTTTCTCATCTGCCACACCTGTGTTGTATTTTAAATAGTTGTTTGTAGGTAGGAAGCTGCCCATTTAATGCCCTGATGCCAAGGGCATAATACACAACTCAGATTTCACCTTTACAGGGTCCCACGCCTCACTGATGGCATCCACAGTCTACAGCATGACAATTTTCTCTGGTGTGTCAGCTCTCCCCAGCGTGTCAACTCTCCGATGACTGGTGTGGGGCTCTGGTTATACTGGAAGCTGCTGGATATCCACTCACATACACCTAGCACACGTTCCTAAAGAATGGCTGAGACTTTCAACAGGACTATCTCCAGTTTCTTACTGGAGCTCTTAGCAATAATACAGTCCTTTTATGTATAGATAAACTCCTCCTCTTCTTCTCCCCTGCCTCTTTCCTGAACAGCTTATACTCATCCATGGCAGTGCTCCAGTCATGTGAGCTATCCCACCAAGTCTCTGATTCTAGTCACTTCACAGGTCCTTGATTGTGCGAGGACTTCCACTTCTTCCTGTTTGTTCTCTGCATTTGTGTACAGACAGCTGAGGTAACTAGCTGATTGCCCTACTTTCTCAGGAAGAATGAGAAGGCTTCTCCTGTTCCCCGTCCTTTTTGCACTTCCTCCAGGTCATCCACTTCCCACCCTAACTCAGGGCTTTGGTCTCCACTCCCCAAACCTAGTTTGATGGAGAACAACTTCCTTTAGGTCATGTTCAACTTAGCCCCTACATGCCTAGTTTTATTCTATGAGACGAATTTCCATCCTTAGAGGTTTTGTAGACTCAGGTAGACAAACCCTTGGCTGGAATGATCCATTCAGGGATGGCATTTCTTTGAACAGGGGCTTGGACTAGATGAACTCCTGAGGTCTCTTCCAATCCCAATTTTCTTTGATTCTATGATGTTCCACGCCATCATACTCCCCCATGCTCTTGAGTATATATTAACAATCATATAGAAGCAGGATGTTGGCTGCTGTCCTTCCCCTGCTTTCCCTGTGGCAGAACTGGGTGTGATATCTGGTGTGGTGTCAGGGTTGCTGGTCATTTTATGAGGCGTTTAGATAATGGATTTGTATAGGATAATTGGATAGGACTGATCCTGCTGTAGCAGGCTCACCTTTCAAAGCTTGGTTTGAGTCCCAGGCTTGAGATCATGCTGTTTTAATTGGTGGAGCCCATTCACCAGTCAGGAGGCAGCAGGAGAAATAAAGTCACGCCCCTTTCCTGAGGGGAGGGGGAGAAGAGCTTCCCGGACCTGATTGAAGTCTATAAACTGTTAGGTCTGGAAGACTTTGGGGCGGAGCCTGGAGCATATAAAAGGGGCTGCGTGCCCAGCATGAGGGGCAGATGCACCGAGGGACTCGAGAAGAGTGGAGCCAAGAAAAGCTGGGGAGGTCTCCCTCAGCAGGCAATAGGTCTAAGGCTCCTGAAGCTGCAACTGGTGGAGCAGCCTTGAGAGCGGTGTGAGACCACTCGGGCTGTTGACAATGTGCAGGGACACTACACGGAGACCTAGACTTGGGAGTGGTGTGTGACTGCTCAGGCCCATCATGGTGCACCGTTCAGTGGATGGAGCCCAGGCTTTGGGAGCCACAAGCAGCAGCTTGAGCCTGCAACCCTAGCAGGGCCTTGGAGGCCGCAGTGGGGTGGCTCAGGCCCCATCTCCCAGCAAGCGGCCAGGTCCCACGGTGTGCAGGGCGGCTCACGGGCCCAAGCCTTGGAAGCCAGGGAGCAGCGGAGGATGCTTGGGTTAGCCACCCAGTGTGAAAACGTCCAGCTGGAACCTGAAGGGCCCGGCCTGTGCTAAGAGAGACCTCAGTGCCGCGGTTCTTCCCTGCACTCATTGGTGCAGCTGTGGATCTCAGGAAAGTAGACTGCCTTGTGGCTGACCTGCCATGTCATCCTGAGTCCCATGGTCCCGGCACCCTTCTGGATCCCAGGTCAGGCTGCTCGTTCTCCCCCTTCTGGGGTTCCAGTAGTCCCTCGTCCATCCTCCAGTGCCCAAAGGCAAAGTGCGTCTGCCCCGCCACTGGATTTATACTGGCCGTGGTGGGCTGATCACCTTGACCTCCTGGTGTGTAACTCCCTTCAGCTGGTGGGGTACATTCTAAGGTCATCCATGCCCGAAACTATCTCAGTAACAGGGCTCCCCTCTTGAGCCCCTGTTACACCCATCTTCCAGGCTGGCCTGTGCTTTCTCTAGGCCTAGGTGTACATGGCCTCTCCAGGCCTGCAGTCACCTATTTGGGGCATGGGACCCCACTGGGTCCCTAAGACTCCATTCATCTGCCCATCTATTCACACGTACTCCATCCATCTATCTGACCCCATACGCCACCTGCAACCAGCCCCACCTGCCCTCTCCATCTGTCACAGGCCCCCACCTGGTTACCACACCTTTCCATCAAGATGCAGTTGCTTTGCAGATACTTTGATCCATACACAAGTGGGAAAGAGTGACCTAGATTCCAAAATAGTGTTAATCAGCTTGGTTTTAACGTAGTCACAAGGGCAATATGCTTGGCTCATGCCCTGTATTGGGATGTGACTGGCTCTGGGCTGAGGCATCAGGGCTGGGAATAGAGGGTCCCTTGCCTGCAATATGGATGGATCTGGAATATGGCATCAGGGCTGTGGACAAAAGCCACCTGCCCAGCTCAGGGATGTACCAGACACTGGGATGGACATAATGTTTGGGAATACAGTGGGGATATGGACTCCCTTTTCTAGCATTTGGATCTTCCTTGTTCTTGACTTACACAGGGTGCTCTTGCCCAACCCCGAGATGCAGCCACCTCTGGGGTGGAGCAGAGCAGGTGATGATTGTTCCAGCTGGTTATGTTACCTGACAAATCATGGTAAGCTAGGCAGGGAAACTACATGATGAGTTGGTACCTCTCGGTGGCAGGAGGCTGAAGATGATGCCCATGGAGAGCAGGATTGTTAAGGGCAGGGAGATGACAGCACAATAGCAGAGGGGACCTAAGTTGGGACATAGAAATCTGTCCTCTTAAACCAGCTCTGAAAGAGTGCGAGAAACTGGGATTAGCCTTGCCTGGAAGGAAATCATAAAATCCTAGAGAAGTGGGGTTGGAAGGGATCTCCAGAGGTCACATCTCCTTCAATTCCCTGCCAGAGGCAGGGTCATCCCTGGCCAAATGAGGTAGAATTCATTACCGATTCCTTCCTGATTCCACATCTGGCATCATTCTGGTCCCAGAGAGACAGCAACACTTGCTATCCATGTCCCTATGGCTGTGGTCCAAGGAGAAGCATAGGCATAGCCCAGTCATGACCCACAGGCTTGGCTGCAGCTAACACCCAATTCCTCCAAGAAAAGCTTAAAAACACCCTGACACATGTAACAGAGACAGGAGAAGAAGGCAAGTAGCAGATGACAGAAGCCTGGAAAGTCTGCGTCATGGAAGATAGACATAGCTAGGCCTAGAGATCATCTCCAACAAGTAACCATCCAACCTCTCCTCGAACACCTCCAGTGATGGAGAGACCACCACTTTTCCATGCAGTTCATTCAAAAACCCTGAGTCCTGCTTCATCAGCTCCAAGAAGGTCATTGTCACCATGGATCCTACATTGTCAGGTAGGAGACAGCCACGTGTTCATGGTACAAGGGCTGGGTGTGGTCTATTATAAAGGCTTTGTTGGCAGTCTGGGCCCAGATCACCCGTGGCATGGGCTCATTGGAGACTTCAAAGGTGTAGGTCTGGGTGGCATTCACTCTGGCTTTGGTGGTGAGCATGGCAGGAAGCATCTTCACCTTGAGACCTTGCAGAGAACAGAGGGCTGTTAGAGGCTTGGGGCAGGGGTAGCTGGGCCAGCGCACCAGCTATGAGGTGAGGGCTGAGAGGAGCAAGATATTGTTGGGGTCATCCTTTGTCCTATGATTGCCCATGTCATTCTCCTGTCATCTCCACGTACCCAGCCCATCATCCATCCATCCATCCATCCATCCATCCATCCATCCATCCATCCATCCATCCATCCATCCATCCATCAATGCATCCCCACACACCCCATTCATTCACCCATATGTTGATCTCTAACCACCAATTCAGCCATTCATTCATCCATACGCACCTATTCCTCCCTTCCTTCCTCCACCCCCATACTTCCCTCCATGCTCTGCCTATACATTCTGGGCAATTCCTCTGTAGTATGTCTGGCTAAAATCATTCTGTATGTCTGTACAATTTTCATCTCTGGGGAAACGATGGGGTGTAGGGCCTGGTAGTTTGTTGTGTGGTGGAGAGGGGCAGTGAGCTAGGACACCTGGGTTCTATCCTCTGACCTGGAAAAGCCCGGGGGCTCGGGCATCTGAGAAGTGAGGACTGGAAGCACAGATGCCTGGGCTCTATGTTCTGATATGGGAGGGGAGCAGGGTCTTGTGAGGTTTCAATAGGGGAGGCTGACAGCCAGGACTCTTAGGATCTCTCCCAGCTGTGGGAGGGGAGTGACGCCTGGGGAGATTTAGAGCAGGAGAGGCTGGGAGCCTGGACTCCTATGATCTCTCCCAGGTGAGTTAGAGTGGAGAGGTTGAGGAGTTTGTGGCTCAGTCCCAAGATACCCAGGTTCTACCTCCACACCTGGGACAGGTGCCCCAAGGTGCATCAGGTTACAGCAGGGAGAGGAGGGACCAGGATGACTGGGTTCTCATCCATTTTCCTCTGCAAATACAAGCCCATCTCACCAGTTGTTGTTTGAGATAAGAAGGGGAACAGAGAGGACCATCACTGGGATCCCCCACAGCTCCATGCTCTCTGAATGTTGCCCCAGGAGAATTGAGCTCAGTTTGGCAGAAGTAGCTTGGCCTGGATGTCATAGGAAGCAACAGGCTCAGAGTGTGAGGCAAGTAGAGCCAGGAAGGAGACAGGAAGTCCTGTGGGTCAATGGTGCATGCAGGGAGGAGGTGCTAGTGGTCACCAGAAAATTAAATGAGGGTTTCTAGAGTCCTGTGGGGATAGGGAACAAATTGTCTGGGGGGAGGTGGGATACCTTGCTGTGTGACCTAATGGCACACATTGGGGGTGCCTAATAGTATGGGGCATCTGTCTTCTAATACAACCATGACAAGGAACTATTGCCTGGAACCCCCATCCAAGCCAGGAAAGACCCTTCTTGGTTCCAACTCTGCTCCTGAGCCCTATGTGCTCCTGCAATTGTCCACAGCCGATGAGGGAGACATAGCACAAGTGCCCAGAATGATCTCATGGTAACCAACCACCAAAGGGGGAGCAAGGGTTGCTGGGATAAGATGAAGCCTGCTGACTCCATTGTGGTGATGTTGCTTGGAGTGTTAAAAGCTGTGGGGGTTATAATAATGTTGTGCTGTACAGATATAGACAGAGACAGACATCATGGATTTATGCAGTGGCGACTGGGAAACTGCCCATCCATCCATCCATCCATCCATCCATCCATCCATCCATCCATCCATCCATCCATCCCCATATTCCCCCTCCAGCCACAAGCCATTCCTACACACTTCCTGTGGCATGCATGCATCCATACCCACATCCTTCATCCATCTATCCATCACCCATCCATCCATGCATCTCCACGTGCCCCATCTGTCCATCCAAGCATCCATCCTCACCTACCCTCTACTATTTTAATTTGAGAGTCCTCAGCTGAAGGCAGTCTAGAGGCCAGGACACACAGGTTAGTATGTGCACTAGGAGGATGCTGTTGGATGCCTTACCACCCATACCCACAACTCTGCAATCATGTAAATAACCCTTCATACCCATGAATGCACAGTCCCTCCTCCTTTCCAGCCACATTTCTCACATGTTTCTGAGGTGAGCGCAGAGACACCAACCACAGAAGTCTTCACTGGCCCCAGGAGAGTGATGCTTCCGGGAAAGGAGGAGGTCGAGCTGAGGGCCCTGCAGCATTGCGCAGAGAGCAGAGAGCATGGAGCTGCTGCCAGCACTGGGTTTTGTCCTTCTCAACACCATTCTTGTATCCACCCAGGAAGCAGGTAGGTTGGGAAAGCTTAGCCACTTCCCTGGGCACTGCCCAGCTGGCCTCCATGCCCTGCTCCATCCACCTAAACCTCTCCCTGCCAGCAGCCACCCACTCTTCCCTCCCTGGAATCTTCCCTTCTTGTTCTCCATCCCTCCCACTCCTCCTCATCTATCCATCTCCCTTAGATGTCTAATTAACCCCGCCAACTAAGCCACAACACTGTCCTCATCTCCCTCCCCTGCTCAAACTATCTATTTTCATTCTGTAGCAATTTCATCCATCTTCCCTTCCCACCTGCCCCTTCCATCCATTCCCAAACTTCCCCTCTAACCCACCCACCCATCCAGATTTTTCTTCTCTAGTATCTGTTCATGTTTCCTCCCCTCCACCCCCATGTCTCCCAAACCATTCTAGATCTACCAGATTCGTTCCATTACTGATCCTGTAGCAGTGTCCATCTGCTCATTTGGCAGTATGTTCCTTTCTCCCCATGGGCTCATCTGTGAATCCTCTCTTCCTCCACAGACTGCCTTCTCTCTATTCAGTTTCTCCCCACATGACTCTCTAGCATGCTGAGCAATGGAAATGAAAGAACATAGTAATCTAGACTGTCTTCAGTCCAGAATGGCCAATCTGCATGGCTGTGAGGGCTGGATTGGCCCTTCTCCTTATGGAGTTCACTAAGTAATCTGTGGTTTCTCCTACTCAAACAAACTGGTGCAGGAATCCAAGATGGGTGTCACAAAGCTCTGGTCCTGAACATAAGTACAAGGAACCAGAGAAGCGGTAAGTTTTCTGCTGCCCTGGTTTGCTCCTCACCTTCTGCTTAAATGTCCCCTAATGTTGCTTGAAATTGTTTTCCTATCATGTCTCCTATGGTCACAGAGAAAATCCCATTACCTTCCCCCCAGCATCACCCTTAAGAACTTGGAGGACTGGTATGCAATCCCCACCCAGTCTTCTTTTCTCTGCTCCAGATTAAATAACCTTCATTCATTCAGTGTCTCCCAAACAGCATTACTTCCCAGGCCCCAGATCATTTTGTAACTCTCTGATGGACTCTTTACAATCTCTCTGAATACTCCTTTAAGCATTGGGTCCAAAACTGAACACAGGACTCTAGGGGAGGCCTCCCTTTGCTTAATAGAGAAGAAGAATCATTTTCTTTTCCTGCAATATCACACAGGCTCTGCAATATAGTGCAGGATCATAGGAAATCTGGGCTGTAGGGCTGTGCGAGGCTTCAGCAGAGCTTCAGATCGGAGAAGCTTTGGATGCTTCAGGGTCCAAAGCAGCACATCTGGGTCAGTGCTGGGCTTGTTAGGCTTCCCGAAGCAGTTCGGAGCCACCTCAGAGTTCCAGCCATAGGATATAATGGGGAAACAATAAAATATCTATAATTTTGTTGGTTTTTGTCCAATTTGGGTAGTAGGCTGTGCAGAGGGGATGAAGTCTACCAAGTTTCAAGAAGATTGGTGCACGGGTTTGGGGGAAACAGCACCCCAAATTCTTAAAAGCTAAACTCATGTCATGTCTAGGCATTACAACATAGCAGGGTGAAAACTGCAGGCATGGTAGCTCTTACTGAGGCCACAAATCCTGCTAAGTTTCAAGAAGATCGGTGCAGGGGTTTGGGGGGAACTGCCCCTCAAGCTGTGGACAAACAAAACTCGTGCCATGGGCGCTGTGGGACTGAATGTGTGTCTTGGGGCGGGAGGGGAGACACTGCTGCAGGCCTGGCTGCTCAGCTGCTGTGTTCCCAGTTACCGATCAATCACTCATGATTCACTCAGGGACCAGGGACACAGGGACCATCTCAATGCACAGGACCTAGATACTACAAACTTAACAAGCATCAATTAGCACCTACAAAACCAGGCTAAGGAGAGGAAAGAATCAATGCAGACAATCAACTGCCCCAAGACAGACACAGTCTTGGCACAGTTTTGCCCATCAGCAGCTCGGGGTGCAGGGCCCCAGGACCCCCCTGCACTGATGTCCTCGACAGCTGGCAGGCTTCATGGCCACAACAAGGCCACCATCCCTGCAGCTGTCACCCCGCTGCACCTTAACACACACAGTGTCACCCAGGGCACGAGTTTTGCTTGTCCACAGCTTGAGATGCAGTTCCCTCCAAACCCCTGCACCAATCTCCTTGAAACTTGGCAGGCTTCGTGGCCTCAGTAGAGGCTACAGTTTTGACCCCGCTGTGCTGTAACACACAGCCGTGACATGAGTTTGGCTTTCAAGAATTGGGGTACTGTCCCCCCACCCTTGCACTGATCTTCTTGAAACTTGGCAGGTTTCATGCTCTCAGCAGAGGCTACCATCCCTGCAAGTTTCATCCAATTGGGACAAAAAACAATAATGTTATAGATATTTCATTGATTCCCCCTTATACCCTATGGCTGGATCTCCGAGGCAGCTCTGAAGCTTCCGAGCTGCTTCAGCCAGATCGAGGAGGAAACCCGGTCTGGAGCTCTGGATCGGATCGCAGCCATCTGAAGCTGCCAGATCCGAAGCCAGATCAGATTGCTACCAACTCACACAGACCTATTCAGCTGGAAGTGACCTCACAGAGTCGCATCCAGTCCAGCCAGCTGTTCAAGGCAGGATCATCCTGAACCTTCTCTTCTCCGGTTCACTAAGCCACGATGCAGAGGAAGACAGACAGAGAAACTGAGGGACAGAAAGACAGACAATACTCTGAAGAGCCAAAGAAAGTAGAAATGGAAGGGGAAAAGAGAGGTGGACAGAAATGGACGTAGGATGGATGGATCAAGGTGATGGAACGGGAAGGGGGAAGCTGTTGTTCAGTCAGGAGAGGTGGGCAATTAACTGTGGACAGCAGATTGCTGTGGGGAAGACTCCTATCAAACACCAAGCTTCACCTACCTTGTTGTTATGATGTCTTTTGGGGATGTGACTTTGGCTGTTTCTCTCTCATTTCCTAGGTTTTAGAGTCTCTCAGGATCCCAAATCTCTCAGTGTGAGAGCTGGAGAAAATGTGACCCTGAGATGCACTTTTGAAAACAACAGCATGGTGAGAACAAGAGTGGCCTGGTTCTGGGGGGCTGCTGGGGACATAAAACTGCAATCTCACCACCCGTTCTACAAGGGGCGGATCCAGACGTCCAACCTGGACCAGCACAAACACGGGGAGGCCACATTGATGCTTTCAGCGCTGCAGGAGCGGGACTCTGGCCCCTACCAGTGCTGTGTCCAAAGAAATGAGGAGCAGATTGGGCTGGGAGAGGGCACCGTGCTGAAAGTTACACAGAGGAACCAGAGCCACACCGGTGAGCAGGATTAAATCAGGCATGTGTGTGTCCAGAGACAAATCCAGAAGGGGGGGGTTAGTGCTGCAGTTGCACCCTGGCTTTGCGTTCTGCTGGACTGAAATCAAATGCCTTGGAGGAGCAGCAGCATTTACACCCAGGGAGCACTGAGGGAGTCCATTGACTTCATGGCTCATTATCCTACCCCAGATTCCTGCTAGTTTCTATCCACTCCATAGGTGTGAACAACTCTGCCTCCTTTTGAAACATCATGAATTTATACTCCTCAAACTATCCTTTCTCCTACAATGCTGCTGTCTTCAGCCATTTTTGACAATGTGTATCATCTATTTCACAGGCCAGCAGCATGCTGGTTTTTTTGATCTCTAGCTAGAAATTTTCATTGCGGGTGGTTCTATGAACTCTGATATAGAAATGACTCATACGATAGTGAGGGATCAGAGGGTCTGTCAAGACACTCTGGCAGGCTAGATTTTGGTTTTTGAATCTCAATAATGTAGCAAACCAGTGCACCATTCAGTAGTCACATTTGTTTTTCGCTTTGATCTTCAGCTGAATAATATAGCACTACTCCCCCCAGCACTCCCTTCCCTTGCCCCCAGCATAACAGGAAAGCATCCCATTTCTTTTGAACTGAAAAAAAATATGCGCTGTGATGATGTATTACACCATTTACACGCCTCCTTTTCAAAATGCTAGACCTACCAATGCATGTGTCATACCCATGCGGGGGGGGAGGGCACTGCTGTCAGGTTTGAACTGAACAGGTCCATGGTTGGTTTGAGTCGATGTTTCCAGCTGGCATTTTGCTCTAAAGGCCGTCTCTGCCCATTTGTCCAACCTGTCCAGGTCTGCTTGTAGTTGTTCCCTGCCCTCCGGTTTGTCCACTTCTCCCCACAGTTTTGTGTCATCTGCAAACTTGGACAGAGTACACTTCACTCCCTCGTCCAAGTCGCTGATGAAGACATTGAAGAGTATCGGTCCAAGGACCGAGCCCTGCGGGACCCCACTGCCCACACCCTTCCAGGTCAATACCGAGCCATCCACCACGACTCTCTGGGTGAGACCCTCTAGCCAATTTGCCACCCACTGAACTGTGTAGTCATCCAAGTCACAGCCTCTTAACTTGTTCACCAGTATGGGGTGGGATACCGTATCAAAGGCCTTCCTGAAGTCTAAGTATACGACGTCAACCCCTACTCCTGCGTCCAGGCGTTTCGTAACCTGGTCATAGAAAGAGACTAGATTAGTCAGGCATGATCTTCCTGCTACAAACCCGTGCTGGTTTCCCCTCAGCATAATTTTTCCTGCCGGGCTTTCACAAATGTGAGCCTTGATAATTTTTTCAAAGACTTTGCCAAGGATGGAGGTGAGACTGACTGGCCTATCGTTGCCCGGGTCCTCCTTCCTCCCCTTCTTGAAAATGGGGACCACATTGACCCTTTTCCAGTCCTCCAGGACTTGGCCCATGCGTCACGAGCATTCAAATATTCCCGCCAGTGGCTCTGCAGTGATGTCGGCCAGTGCCTTCAGCACCCTCGGATGGAGCTCATCCGGGCCTGCCGACTTAAACACATCCAGTTCCTCCAAGTGACTCTGCACCATCTCAGGGTCTACGCATGGCAGTCCGGCGCCTTGCTGCTGCCTCTCTACAACCCCAGTGAAAGACTTGTCTTGCCCCTCACTTAGGAACACTGAGACAAAGACCTCGTTGAGGAGTTCAGCCTCGTCCCCCCTGTCCGTCACCAATTGTTTCTGCCCATTTAGTAGTCATCGTATTGTCTCCTAACCCCTTTCCCCATTTTGCCTTATTTTCAGGAGACTGCATGCTGTGTCTGGACCTGGGTCCCCTCTATTACCGAGCCATCATCTCCCTGCTTCTCACTGTCCTCCTCTCTCTGGCCATCATCCTTAGCCTCCTGCCACCAAGAGGTACCTGCCCCAGAATGCAGCTCCCTTGAGTGGCCCGCCCTGGACTCTTGACCAGAAGTCCTTTGCATAAAGAGCCACCCAACAGGCCCCATCTTATCCCTGAGCACCCCAACACCCTAGAACAACCACATTTCTCTGCTGGGAGAGGGGTCCCTACACAAAGAGCCCATGGTGAACCAAAGTGCCGAGGGGGCTGGATTTCATGCTCTGTGCCACCATGATCCATCCATGGCACATTTAAGATCAGAAGAACAAAAGAAGGGCCACACTGTGGGCGGAGCCATGATTCTTCCAGCCCAGTATCCTATCTCCAGTGGTGACAGAAGTGGGTACTATACAGAGAGAGCGTTTATCTGGGTATTCATTGGCCATTCATTGGTTTAGAGATGCCAAGGGAAATATTTCCATCCGTTCTGTCCAACAGCCATTAACTGATCTATCCTCCCTGAAATTATCCCGCCCACTGTTGAACCTGGATGTGCTCTCTCTCCCACAACTCCTCTGGAAATGAGTTCCACATGCTAACTATGTGGTGCATAAAAAAGTCTTTCTCTGGTTAGTCTTAAATTTGGCTCCTACTAATTTCAGAAGGGCCCCCTTCATTCTACCGTTCTTGGACTTTGTGACCAGAAGTTCCCTGTTCATCTGGTTCAAAACCTTCATGATTTGGAAACCTCTATCATGTACCCCCTCAACCTTATCTGCATTCACCCCCTGGTATGACTAGTCACACTCTTGTTGTATCATGAAGAGACTCTGTGGGAGCCCACTTCCATGACTGACTCTAAGTTCCTCCAGGAATGGGGAAAGGTGACCCACATTCACCAGGTCCTTGCTCCTGGCTCTGGATCATGAAACTCTTGGGCTTTGAGTGACCTCAGCCTCCTATTGGGGCCATCTCTGGCACCAGAGATTGCCCTTTCTTTTTTGCTTCTTCCTTTCTGATAGGGACCTATCCCAGGCAATGAGTGGAAATAGTAACAGAAGCTCATTGCGTATGTGTACCTCTGTGGATACTGTGGTTACAGTTCGTCACAGTATAGGAAATGGTCTGTTGTCCTCAGCACCTGTAGCTAAGCATGTGCACACCTGCTTGGTGCAGAGGACCATGGATGCTCTTTTTCTTAGGTTTGGAACAGCTGCTCCCCAGCTGGTGTCAATCAGCTCTGCTGCCTTCAGTGGGGCTACGTGACACCAGCTAGGTGTTTGGCACATTCTTTTCCCTTCACTTATTCTGAAACTGCAGGCTCCATAGAAAATGGAAACCAGTCATAATAAATGGCATTTTCCAACCTGAGAGCTAAAAGAGAAAAAAGAAATGTATGGAAATGGCCTGTCCCGGAGAGATGCTTTCATGGGGAAATAAAATCGTCTGTCTTAATGTAAAACCTGCTGTAGATGAAAGTGCTCCCTCTATACATACACACACACACACACACACACACACACACATATATACATATATGTCTTCACGTGCAGGTGTTCACACATGCACACACATACACTCACACACACCAAATGAGAATGCTTTTGACAAATGTATGTTTTTGAGAACAAAGTTATAATAAAGACTTATGAGCACTGCTGTTGTCATTGTGATTTTTATATATATCAGAGGTGTTGTGGTTCAACAATGCATCTCACTAATGGGGGAAATGTACTTAGAGGGTACGATATATACCCTCAAAGAGGAAAGCTTTGCCAGAAACAATTGGTGACCAGAAGAAATTCCCAGAGGAGGGCAGATTGAAAGAAAGATATTGACTCAAACCTCAGATTTTGCAGGCAGGGTGCAGATAGCATGGTGTCTCATGACATGTAACACAACACAGACTTTTCTCCAGCTAAAAATTAGCTAGAATCTCTAGCTGGGCACCTAGGGTTATATTATTCATTTAAAGACCAAAGCAAAGTCAAATATAGATTCATTGGAATGAATTGAAAACTATCCTGAGGGCTTTGAGATCGGAGCTTCATTAAGCAAAAGCAGCAGACAGGCAGAAGAATTGTCGAGCAAAAGCTTGTTTAGGTGGTGGAACATCAAGACCATTAAAAAGAAGAGAGTATTATTAACCTCTGTGGAATGAAGAGATTAGCAGGAATCAGGATGATGAAAATGATCTGTAATGTTGAGTGACTGCCTCGGCACTGCCTAATTAAAAAAGCTGACAGGGAGTTAGTTTTAAACTTTAGGTGGAAGAGGAATCAAAGTCTGCCCCTTGTGCTAGCCCCATAGTGTTACTAGTTTCCATGTATCTGGAGAAAATTATATTTTGTCTTCTGTATGATGAGGTGTCACCCCATGGGCACCCCCATCCCTTTTCTAAATCCTAGATCCATGCATGGAAGATGACTGAAGGACTAAAGCAGGGTTGTCAACCAGGGGTACACATGAATGCTCCATGGAGAAGTCAACAGCAGAGGTCTGCAGTGTCTCACGGGATCAACATGATTATAAATTTGTTCACAGGGGAAACTTGTCCTGGCCAAGCAGGTTCTACCTAGTCTTGCTCCATCCTCTTGGGAGCCACTCTTCAGGTAGTTGAAGGCTTGAATCCAACACCTCAAGTGCAATCAATACCTACAGCCAAACTCTCTACCAATTGGGCCTTCATTGATGACCTTTTGCACTTTATTGGTACCCACACTTATGTGCCAAGTTCTGTTCTCACACGCCACAACTTGTTATTATTAATTAGGCAGAAGGCTCCTGATAATTCTTGGGCTACCCCCATGGGACGGGTGGTCACCTTTTCAGAGCTCCAGCCTCCCTTTTACCCCATCGACTCACCAACCAGCTGTTGCCAGATGTAAGCAAAAAATGGAAATTTCTGAAAATCAAAATAAGTTTTCTAATGCCTGACAGATGGTCAGGTCTGCTCAAGGACCTTAGGACACTATGTATACAAGATCAGTCTGATCTCCCCACAGTTCAATACAATCAATGGTAAACAATAGTGAAGAACATAAAGGATGCAGAACTGAAACGTTCCTGAATTCACAGTTATGTTTTGTTGACCCTTGTAACTTCAATCAGTGTCCTGTGCTCCTCTCTCTTCTCTCGGGCCTTTTGCTGTTGTGGATCAATATCCTGGGGTCCCCGCCCCGAGGCCCCTGATGCTGGACACTCCTCATGTCCGACACCAGCATTCTCCTCCGGCTCTTTCTGCATGGTTGGCTCTCTGGCAAACTAGCTCTCATTGCCAGGCCAGTGTTTCCTGCTTTGACAACTCTCCTTGACGTGCAGGATTTCCTCGCTCTGAATGAGAAAGCTGTGCTGCCAGCTCTCCACAGTGTTGGCTCTCTCCAGTGTGCTGATCCTTTTTATCTTGCTGGCGCTCCCCATTGTGCCAGCTCTCTCTGCTGTGTCAGAGGACATAGAGTATTGGGGCTGGAAGAGACCTTGTGACAGGGGGCCGTCCCAAGGCCAACCACAGTGTCATCCCACCCACCTGTCTATGGTAGTCCACCCACCTGTCTCTCCTGCCACACCTTTGTTGTGTTTTAAATAGGTGTTTGTAGGCATGCCCATTTAATGCCCTGATGCCAAGGGTGGAATACACGGCTCTGACTTCCCCTTTATTGTCTCCCATGCCTTGCTGATGGCATCCCCAGTCTCTGGCATGTCAACTCTCTGTGGTGTGTCAGCTCTTCCTGGCTTGCCTACTCTATCCAAGGACCGGTGCGGGGCTCCACTTATACCAGAAGCTGCCAGATGTCCACTCACATACACCTGGCACACACTCCTAAAGTATGGCTGACACTTTCAACAGGCCTGTCTCCAGTTTCTTACTGGAGCTCTGAGCAATCATACAGTCCTTTTCCGTATAGATCAACTCCTCCTCCTCTTCTCCCTTGCCTGTCTTTCCTGAACAGTTTATACTCATCCATGGCAGTGCTCCAGTCATGTGAGCTATCACACCAAGTCTCTGTAATTCCAGTCACTTCACAGCTCCTTGACTGTGTGAGGACTTCCAATTCTTCTTGCTTGTTTTTCAGGCTTCATGCATTTATGTACAAACAGCTGAGACAACTAGCTGATTGCCCTACTTTCTCAGAAAGAATGAGAAGGATTCTCCTGTTCCCCTTCCTTTTTTGCACTTCCTCCAGGTCATCCACTTCCCACCCTACCTCAGGGCTTTGGTCTCCATTCCCCAAATCTAGTTTGATGGAGAAGAACTTCCTTTTGTTCATGTTCAACTTCATAGAATCATAGAAGTCGGGTCAGAAGGGACCTTGCAGATCTTCAAGTCTGACCCCCTGCCTGAGCAGGAGGAAAACTGGGCTCAAATAACCCCAGCCAGGGAGGCATCAAGCCTCTACTTAAAGACCCCCAGGCTGGGAACCAGCACCACTTTCCTTGGAAGTTGGTTCCAGATCCTAGCAGCCCTGACAGTGAAGTAGTTACTTACACTCTACATGTCTTGTTTGTTTTTCTATGTGACAAATTTCGATCCTTAGAAGTTTTGGAGACTCAGGTAGACAAAACCTTGGCTGGAATGATCCATTCAGGGATGGCATTTCTTTGAACAGGGGCTTGGACTAGATGAACTCCTGAGGTCTCTTCCAACCCTAATTTTCTTTGATTCTATGATGATCCATGCCATTACACTCCCTATGTACTACATCCTCGATCTGCCCATGGAACTGCTCCCCGTTACTATTGAACCTTGGCCAGGATTCATAGATTCATAGATTCATAGATGTTAGGGTCGGGAGGGACCTCAACAGATCATTGAGTCCGACCCCCTGCAAAGGCAGGAAAGAGCGCTGGGTCTAGATGACCCCAGCTAAATGTATATCCAACCTCCTCTTGAAGACCCCCAGGGTAGGGGAGAGCACCACCTCCCTTGGGAGCCCGTTCCAGACCTTGGCCACTCTAACTGTGAAGAAGTTCTTCCTAATGTCCAGTCTAAATCTGCTCTCTGCTAGCTTGTGGCCATTGTTTCTTGTAACCCCTGGGGGCGCCTTGGTGAATAAAACCTCACCAGTTCCCTTCTGTGCCCCCGTGATTCATTTGGTTTCAAATCTTTGCTGCTACATCCATTAATATCCCCTGGTTGTCAGTTGTGCATTGCAAATGTTTGAATCTTGCTATAGTGGAGGACATATCTATTTCATTAATTCAATATTAATACCTGGTGTTGATACTTTTCATAGGATCACAGAATCATAGAGAAAAGTCTGGCTGGAAGGGGCTTCTAAAGGTCATAGAGAATTGGGGCTGGAAGGGACCTTGTGACAGGGATCCGTCCCAAGGCCAGTCACAGTGTTGGCCCACCCATCTGACTAGGGCAGTCCACCCACCTGTCTCTCCTGCCACACCTTTGTTATATTTTAAATAGTTGTTTATAGGTGGGAGACTGCCCATTTAATGACCTGGCAGGGAGTTGGAGGAGTGACCTGTGTCTGCAGCCCTGATGCCATACTCCAGATCCAGCATATTACAGTTCCAGGCAAGGGACCCACTATTCCCAGCCCCAATGCCTCAGCCCAGAGACAGCCACATCCCAATACAGGGCTGCCAGAGGCAGGGTCATCCCTAGCTATGTAGCAAGAAACCTTTTTGCCTGCCCCCCCAGCCCTTTCAAATGTGAAGCTCCTCCATATGGCAAAAGCCCCTTTTGCAGTATTTGCCCCCTTTTGGGGATGCTTGCTCTTTCCTACCTTTTCTTCCTTCCTCTCTTTTTATTTTATTATATTATTATTATTATTATTATTATTATTATATAATGTGTACTTGTAGTGAAAATAGAGCTTGTAGATTGCTTTTACAAATGTACTTTAAGTTTAAAAGTAAATTGTACCATATAACAATGTTAACAAGGGCAGGAATCTCTGTATGGAGCAGGTCCCTGAAAGAGTCATGGTTGATTGTATAACACAGTAGCTAGTCTGGATAAGCATGTTAATGAGCAGCAATTAACACTTACAAAATCAGAGACCAAGGAGAGGAAAGAATCAATAAAGAGCCAGGAATTTAACTTCATTGTTAAAGGTACAAAAGCCCACATTTGAACTAATCAATACTGGAAACAGACCCTTGGGGCTGAAATACCCCCTGATCAACCACTTCCAGAGCTCTATTCATCACAGCAGTGAATCAATCAAAATTCATCAATGGACTCCTGAGACTGCACATATGTGCAGACGTGACCCCTGGGGCTGACAGCTGCCATCCAGCAGCTACCAAGAGGGACGTCCCTCAAGGGGAATGACCTCTGGATTGGGTAAGCCTGAGAATTGGGGAGTCACCAAAGTCTGCCAGAGAGGGATAAAAGGCAGTGAAGAATGACCCCCAATTGCGCCCTCTTTGACCTGACCAGCATCCTGCTTGTCCAGGCAGAAGAACCAGCCAGCGACCCCCTTCTGAAGCACCATCACACTGAAAGAAGCTTCAACTGGCCATCGACGGCAGACTCCAGTGCTTGGGGATAGGTATATCTTGACACAGGTGCTTAGTGTTCATAGCTAGGTACTGTGTGTGTGTGTGAGTGTGTGTGTGTGAGTGTGTGTGTGTGTGTGTGTGTGTGTGTGTGTGTGTGTGTGTGTGTTTGAGGGGATCAGCACCAAGGTTTATGGTCTGACTTTTGCATCCATCCAATAAACTAGAATTTTATGATGATCCTGTGAGTCGGTGCTTTGTAGCCAACAGCCAAACCGTCTCAGACAAATCCATCATCTAACCTCTTTGTCAAACAACCATCAGCCCTGACAGAACACAAAACATCACATCCTACCCTGAGAAAGGAAGAGCAGGAGGACTATGGTGGTGAATGTCCTGATCATATATAAGGTTGTTAATATAAGCAGAAGAGATCCCAGGTAGAGGCTGTGGCGGGCCAGTGGGGGTCACTCCTGCGTTGAGCCGCCCACCTCCCTGCGCCCGACCACCTTCCAGGCTCCGAGTGCCTCCCTGGGGTGCCTCCCGTCCGGCCGACCCCTTCCCTGGAGCACACCCGCTAGCCTGGGGTTCCCGCTGCCACCATCCAAGGCTCTGGACTCAATTCTGGCTCTGCGCACATTGGAAAACACAGGCCTGATCGTCCAATGGGTCCTAGACCCAATACAGGCACTCGGGGCACTTCCCCAAGTCAGGGGCTTATTAGGAAAGCCTCCCTTAGTCCACAGACCTAAGGGGCCTCCTAGGCATAATTTAGACCCACCCCTCAATAAGTCTCCCACACCGGTCACAAGGAGAACTTTATTGATTACAGGGGGTAGGGTGAAAACAGGGAAAAAGGTAGAGCAATATCATGGAAAAATCAGAGGAATATCAGAGGAATCCCACAGAGCAAACCAGTGTGGCTGATGGTAGCCTTTTGATCTCACATCTGAGTTACTGTCAGCTAAATATCTAGTCTGATCTCGAGTAGCTTACTTTCACGCATCA
This sequence comes from Alligator mississippiensis, assembly GCF_030867095.1. NCBI lineage: Eukaryota > Metazoa > Chordata > Crocodylia > Alligatoridae > Alligator > Alligator mississippiensis. Next base: position 58,104,200 of record NC_081834.1, read on the forward strand.
TCCAGCGGTGGTTGGAGTTTCCTCTGGAGGCAAGGCATCTTGGAGCATGCGGTTATGAGGAGAGAGCCTGTTTCAGATTCACCTGGATGACCGCATGGCTAATGGCTGCCTTATTCCTGGACCAGGCCTTTAAATAACCTCTCTGACCTCAGCAGCCCGGTCCAATCGAAGCTGCCAGTGCTGGCCACTCGCCAACCAATCTAAAAAAGCCTCACTGGCTACCTGGGCCGGTGAGCAGGGCTTTTCCTCCCCCTCCACAGGTGACCAGAGCATCCGCCTCCGAGGCACCAGGCTTTTGTAATGCAGACAAGGTGGGAGATCCCCGCCCTGAGGGATTCAACACCAGACTCTCATGCTGGCAGAGACAGATCTCTGGAGAGGGACACAGACGGTGGCATTTCTGCCACACTTCCCCCCCTCCTTTAATAGCTCAGACACGGGGCCTCTCAGGGCCGTGGGTCCGGGTGTGTTGGGTCAGGGAGTTCCCACGGGATGCCAGAAGAAGAGGAAAAAAAAGAAAACCTTAAACATGGAACGAGTTATGACAATAACATACGGAAACCATAAAACCTGATGGGCAGTCTTACACTAGCGATCTCTTCACTAGTCCTGAGTCCAAGGACCCACTACCCAGAGTCCTTTCGTGACAAGGCATCCGCTATCACATTCTGGCTTCCCTTGATGTGCTCGACAGTGAAGTTGAACTCTTGAAGCTGCCAGGCCCATCGCTGAAGCTTGGCATTAGTGTTTTGCATGGTCTGCAACCACTGCAGTGGGGCATGGTCAACAGGACGGTGAACTGTTGTCCTCATAAATAGGGCTTCAGCTTGTTCAGGGCCCAGACGATGGCCAAGCATTCCTCGATGGATGACAGGTTCCTCTCCCGAGGGATTAGCTTCCGGCTGAGGTACACCACGGGGTGCCATGTCTCCTGGTGCTCCTGTAAGAGTACAGCTCCTAGTCCTATGTCAGAGGCATCCATTGCCACGTAGAAGGGTTTATCCTGGAGCGGTGCCTTCAGGATCGGTTGTTTGACCAGGGCAGCCTTGAGGGTGTCAAATGCTTCCTGGCACCCCTGCTTCCAGACCACCGGGTCCGAGCTGCCCTTCTCGGTCAGCTCGTGCAGCGGGGCTGCGGTTGCTCCAAACCCCAGGACAAATCTACGGTAGTAACCCACCAGGCCAAGGAAGGCTCTGACTTGCTTCTTGGTCTGTGGAGGCGGCCAGTCTTTGATGGCCTCAATCTTGTCCCACAAGGGAGCAATATGACCTCCACCCACTCGATGATCCAAGTAGACTACCTCCGATAGTGCCCACTGGCACTTTTTGGCTTTCACAGTAAGACCAGCTTGCTTGATCTTACCTAACACACTGGTCAGGTGAATCAGGTGTGACTCAAAATCCTGACTGAAGATGGTGATCTCATCGATGTAAGCCATGGCAAACTGCTCACATCCTTGCAGCAGATTATTAATCAGTCTCTGGAAAGAGGCAGGAGAGCTGCGCATACTGAAAGGTACAACTGTGAACTCATATAGCCCTATAGGTGTGGTAAAGGCAGACTTGGCTATGGCATCCGGGTCCAGGGCTATCTGCTAAAATCCTTTAGACAGATTGAGAGTAGAGATGACCTTGGCTGGGCCCAGGCAGTCCAGCAAAGTGTCCATACTGGGCATAGGGTACGCATCGGGGTGGTAATGGCATTCAGCTTCCAGTAGTCCACACAGAACCGGATGGTCCCATCCTGCTTCTGGATGAGTACCACCGGACTGGCCCAGGGACTTGTTGAAGGTCGGATTACCCCCAACTCTTCCATCTCTGCGATCTCCCATTTTATTTCTTGTCTCACCTTCTCATTAACTGGGTAATGTTGGGAGTATATAGGGCGATGGCTACCCGTCTCTATAGAGTGTACTGCCAGGTCCGTTTTACCTGGTTTATTAGAGAACACTGTCTCAAAGTCCTTGAGTGCTGCGAGCAGCTGGTCCTTGTCCTGGGAGGGCAGATGGTCTGGCAGGTGGAGTTCCTCAATCCCTGCCTCGCCATCCCAGTCCCCATACATGACCGGCTCCTCCGGGTCCTCTGGTGTTCCCTCAACGGAGGGGACCCAGAATACCATCTCCTTTCTGTCATAGTAGGGTTTAAGCCTGTTCACATGAACTGTCATAGATTCATAGATGTTAGGGTCAGAAGGGACCTCAATAGATCATCGAGTCCGACCCCCTGCATAGGCAGGAAAGAGTGCTGGGTTTAGATGACTCCAGCTAGATGCCTATCTAACCTCCTCTTGAAGACCCCCAGGGGAGGGGAGAGCACCACCTCCCTTGGGAGCCCGTTCCAGACCTTGGCCACTCGAACTGTGAAGAAGTTCTTCCTAATGTCCAATCTAAATCTGCTCTCTGCTAGCTTGTGGCCATTATTTCTTGTAACCCCCGGGGGCGCCTTGGTGAATAAAAACTCGCCAATTCCCTTCTGTACCCCCGTGACGAACTTATAGGCAGCCACAAGGTCGCCTCTCAACCTTCTCTTGTGGAGGCTGAAAAGGTCCAGGTTCTCTAGTCTCGCCTCATAGGGCTTGGTCTGCAGGCCCTTAACCATATGAGTGGCCCTTCTCTGGACTCTCTCCAGGTTATCCGCATCCCTCTTGAAGTGCGGGGCCCCTAGAATTGCATGCAGCACTCCAACTGCGGTCTGACCAGTGCCCGATAGAGGGGAAGTATCACCTCCTTGGACCTATTCGTCATGCACTTGCATGATAAAGTGCCATTGGCTTTTTTGATGGCTTTGTCACACTGCCAACTCATGTTCATCTTGGAGTCCACTAGGACTCCAAGATCCCTTTCAGCTTCCGTTCCACTGAGCAGGTCATTCCCTAGGCTGTAGGTGTGCTGGACATTTTTCCTCCCTAGGTGCAGCACTTTGCATTTCTCCTTGTTGAACTGCATCCTGTTGTTTTCTGCCCACTTGTCCAACCTGTCCAGATCTGCTTGCAGCTGTTCCCTGCCCTCCGGCGTGTCCACTTCTCCCCATAGCTTTGTGTCATCTGCAAACTTGAACAAAGTACATTTCACTCCCTTGTCCAAGTTGCTGATGAAGACATTAAAGAGTATCGGTCCAAGGACCAAGCCCTGTGGGACCCCACTGCCCACACCCTTCCAGGTCGAAACGAACCCATCCACCATGACTCTCTGGGTGCGACCCTCTAGCCAATTTGCCACCCACCGGACTGTGTAGTCATCCATGTCACAGTCTCTTAACTTGTTCACCAGTATGGGGTGGGATACCATATCAAAGGCCTTCCTGAAGTCTAAGTATACGACATCCACCCCTCCTCCTGTGTCGAGGTGTTTCGTAACCTGGTCATAAAAAGAGACTAGAAAAAAAAAAAGAGACTGTCTTAGGCTTTCTATCCTGAATAGCCACTACGTAGGTCACATCATCCAGTCTGTCCAGGATAGCATGATGACCTTCCCAAGCGGCTTGTAGCTTGTCTGTTTTCAGTGGTACAAAAACCATAACATTATCACCCCGCTTAAAGGTACGTAAGCAGGCCCTCTCATCATACCAGGACCTTTGTTTCTCCTGGGCCTGTCCCAGGGAGTCCCGTGCCACCTTCATCATGTCAGTCAGTTTCTGATGGAAGTTAAGCACACACTCCACCACTGAGGTCTTTGTGGAAGGGATCGTCCCTTCCCACTCCTCTCTCACCAAATCAAGAGGCCCTTGAACTCACCTCCCGAACATCAACTCGAAGGGCGAGAACCCAGTGGACTCCTGGGGCACCTCCCGGTAGGCAAAGAGCAGATGCGGCAGTTTCTCAACCCAGTCATTGGGGTTGGAGTCCACATAGGCCTTTAGCATCCCTTTCAAGGTCCCGTTGAACCTTTCCACCAGCCAATTTGTCTGAGGGTGGTAGGCTGTGGTCCTAAGGTGTTGCACCCCACAGCAGTCCCACAGGCACTTCATCACCTCCGCCATGAAGTTCCCACCCCGGTCCGTCAGGATCTCGGAGGGAAAACCCAGCTGGCAGAAGACCTTGATGAGGGCATCAGCAACCATGGGTGCCTCGAGGGAGGTCAAGGCAACTGCCTCCGGGTACGGCGTTGCGAAATCCACTAGATTCAGTATGTATTTCTTTCCCCTACGAGTCCTATGCTTCAGCGGTCCCACAATGTCTACTGCCACCCTGTGGAAGGGTTGATCGATGATAGGGAGGGGCTGCAGGGGGGCCCTTCTCTTGTCCCCACTTTTGCCCGTCTGCTGGCATGTCTCGCAGGATTTGCAGTAGTCCGTTACATTCTGGGCAATTCTGGGCCAAAAACAGTTCACCTGCAACCGCTGGCGTGTCTGTTCCCTGCCCATGTGACCATCACACAGTAAATCGTGAGCCATGGCAAGCAATTGCTGTCTGTATTTCCGGGGTACTATGAGCTGGCGCTGGGGCTCCCAGTTCTCGGCATGGTTCTTCAGCACCTACAACCAATAGAGAAGCCCCTTATCCCAGATCACCTGTTCCCTTTTGTCTGGAGTGAACTCAGTCTCTTGCTCCTGAGCCATCTGCCGGAGTCCCCCCAAGCTGGGGTCCTCCCGAACCTCCCGCTTGAACTCCTCTTGCCCAGCTAGGCAATCACCAGGGAGTTCAGGTGCTCCTGCAGGGAGTGCACTCTCACCCTCAGGGACTTCCTGGGTCTCCAGTCTCACCTCCCTCTGCCACTGATGGAATACACACCTCCCCGGGACTGTTGCTTAACCCACCCGCAGGGTCGCTAGTTCCCTCCGGGACCGGTGTGCAATCGCCGTCTGCAGGGGTCCCTTCCCCTGCGGCCAATGGTGTGGCTGTCTCCTGGGGATTTTCTAACCCCTCCTCTTTAGCCTTCCTGCTCTGCAGGCGAGTCACCGCATGAACGGTGCAGGGCTTTGGCTCTTGGGTCTGTTCCCACCTCCGGAGCTGGGATTCCTGCCCCATAAGATGCCGTCCCACCAGGATGGGGACCGGAGCCCTTCCAGTACCCCCATTTCCAGGTACGTTGCACAGTCGTTCCACAGGACAGGTGTGCGGACTACCAGTACCGTCAGAGGTGGGGGCCCCACCCCGTGAATAGTAAGGGTCTTGTCCGGGATTATGTCTGCGGGCGACACAAGGTTGGAATCGATTAATGTCACACTGGACCCCATGTCCAGTTCCCCGACAAGGGTCCTCTCCTTTACCGTGATCATGGTCCGGTGAGGGGCCATCACCTCCTCCGAGTTTGTGATCCTGTAGCAACAGACACTCCCCTCAGAGTGGCTCCGGCCCTCCCCCTCACTGCTCACGGCTGTTGCATGCCTGATGGGCCTGGGTCTATTGCTTAGCTGTGGGCAGTTGGGCTTGATGTGGCCTTGCTCCCCGCAGTTATAGCACCCCCTCTTTTCCGAATTGGGTGGTTTGTCCGAATCTGGGGCCGCCTTGCGCTCTGCAGGAGGTGGCCCTCTTTCCCCTTTTTGACCTGGGCCTCTCTTCCCCCCTCTTTGGGCCCCCACACCAAGGGGAAGAACTAGATTTGGGGCTCCTGAGGCAGCTCCCGGAGATCATAAAAGCTAAGGAGGCGGTAGTCATGGGGGACCTAAACTACCCAGACATCTGCTGGGAGACGCAGACAGCAAAGTCCCACCGTTCACGCAGGTTCCTATCCTGTGTACAGGACCTCCACCTGACACAGGAGGTACACGGTCCCACTAGGGGGAATGCCTTACTGGATCTGGTATTGGCAACGGGGGATGACATGGTAGGGGACCTACAGATCGGTGGCCATCTAGGGGACAGTGATCACCTAATAATAGAATTCTTCCTAAGACGTCGAGTGGGTAAGGTAACTAGTAGGGTGAACGTGCTAGACTTTAGGAAAGCTGATTTCAATGAACTCGGACGATTAGTCAAGGACGCACTGCAGAGTAGGAGTTTTGAAGTGATGGGAGCCCAAGAAGGGTGGCTGTGCCTTAAGGAAATGATCCTTCAGGCACAAAGGGAGACGATCCCTTACAACCCCTGCCCAGTATGCACCAATCTGACCATGGGCTAAAATTCCTTCCTGATTCCACATGTGGCATCAACCTGGTCCCAGACAGACAGCAAGGCCTTCTGTCCATGTCCCTATGGCTGTGGTCCCAGGAGAAGCATTGGCACAGCCCAGTCGTGACCCACAGGCTTGGCTGCAGCCAACACCCAATTCCTCTGAGAAAAGCTTAAAAACACCCTGACACATGTAACAGAGACAGGGGAAGAAGGCAAGTAGGAGATGTCAGAAGCCTGGAAAGTCTGCATCATGGAAGATAGGCATGGCTATGACTTGATCATGTCTGACAAGTAACCATTCAACCTCTCCTTGAACACCTCCAGTGATGGAGAGGCCGGCACTTTTCCATGCAGTTCATTCAAAAACCCTGAGTCCCACTTCATCAGCTCCAAGAGGATCATGGTCACCATGGATCCTACATTGTCAGGCAGGAGACAGTCACGTGTTCATGGTACAAGGGCTGGGTGTGGTCTATTATAATGGCTTTGCTGGCAGTCTGGGCCCAGATCACCCATGGCATGGGCGTGTTGTAGACCTCAAAGGCATTGGTCTGGGTGGCATTCACTTTGGCGGTGAGCATGAAACGTCTTCACCTTATGAACCTGCAGGGAAGAGGTTGGGCTGTTAGAGGCTTGGGGCAGGGGTAGCTGGGCCAGTGCACCAGCTATGAAGTGAGGGCTGAGTGAAGCAAGATATCGTTGGGGTCATCCTTTGTTCTATGATTGCCCATGTCATTCTCCTGTCATCTCTACATCATCCATCCATTCCTCCATCCATCCTGAACCACCCCATCATACATCCATCCATCCCCACATGCCCCATTCATTCACCCATACGTTGATCTCTAACCACCAATTCAGCCAGCCAGTCAGCCAGCCATATGCATCTATTCCGCTGTTCACTCATCCACCCCCATACTTCCCTCCATGCTCTGCCTATACATTCTGGGCAATTCCTCTGTAGTATGTCTGGCTAAAATCATTCTGTCTGTCTGTCCAATTTTCATCTCAGGGCAAATGATGCAGAGTGGGGTCTGGTAGTTTGGTGTGAGTGGCAGAGAGGGTCAGTGAGCTAGGATACCTGGGTTCTATCCTGTGACCCGGAAAAGCCTGAGGGCTCGGGTGTCTGAGAAGTGATGACTGGAAGCACAGATGCCTGGGCTCTGTGCTCTGATATGGGAGGGGAGCGGGGTCTTGCAGGGTTAAAGTAGGGGAGGCTAAGAGCCTGGACTCTTGGGGTTTCTTCCAGCTCTGTGTGGGGAGTGTGGCCTGGGGAGGTTTAGAGCAGGAGAGGCTGGGAGCCTGGACTCCTGTGATCTCTCCCAGGTGAGTTAGAGTGGAGGGTGGGGGAGGTTAGTGGCTCAGTCCCAAGATTGCTAGGTTCTACCTCCACACCTGGGACAGGTGCCCCGAGGTGTGCCAGGTTACAGCAGGGAGAGGTGGGACCAGGATGCCTGAGTTATCATCCATTTTCCTCCACAAAGACAAGCCCATCTCACCAGCTGTTGTGATTGAACCAAGAAGGGGAACAGAGAAGACAATTGCTGTGATCCCCCACAGATCCATGCTCTCTGTAATGCTCCAAGAGAATTGAGCTCAGTTTGGCAGAAGTAGCTTGGCCTAGATGTCACTGGAAGCAACAGGCTGAGAGTGTGAGAGAAACAGAGCCAGGAAGGAGACAGGAAGTCCTGTGGGTCAATGGTGCAAGCAGGGAGGAGGTGCTAGTGGTCACCAGCAAACTGACCAGGGATTCCTACAGTCCTGTGAAAAGAGGAGACAAATTGATTGGGGAGAGAGGGGGTAGCTTGCTGTTGGCTGTCCAGTGGCATGGGGCATCTGTCTTCTCCTGCAACCATGACAAGGATTGGAAACTCATTTTCTATTGCCTGGAACCCCCATCCAAGCCAGAAAAGACCCTTCTTGGTTCCAACTCTGCTCCTGAGCCCTTTGTGCTCCTGCAATTGTCCACAGCCAATGAGGGAGACAGAAAAAATGCTCAGAATGACCTCATGGTAACCAGCCATGAAAGGGGAGCAGGGGGTGCTGATATAAGATGAAGGCTGCTAGCTCCAATGTGGTGATGTTGCTTGGAGTGTTAAAAGGTGGGGGTGTTAAAATGATGTTGTTCTGTATAGACAGAGACAGCAACAGACATCATGGATATACGTAGTGGCAACTGGGAAACTACCCATCCATTCATCCATCCCTCCATCCATCCATCCACACATCCATCCCCATATTCACCCTCCAACCACCAGCCATTCCTACACACTTCCCGGGGCATGCATGCATCCATCCCCACATTCACCATCCATCTATCCATCACCCATCCATCCATTCATCTCCACATGCCCCATCTGTCCATCCAAGCATCCATCCACACCTACCCTCTACTATTTTAATTTGTGAGTCATGGTCAGCTGAAGGCAGTCTGGGGGCCAGGACACACAGGTTAGTATGTGCACTAGCAGGATGCTGTTGGATGCCTTACCACCCATACCCACAACTCTGCAATCATGTAAATAACCCTTCATACCCATGAATGCAGAGTCCCTCCTCCGCGTCCAGCCACATTTCTCACATGTTTCTGAGGTGAGCACAGAGACACCAACCACAGAAGTCTTCACTGGCCCCAGGAGAGTGATGCTTCCGGGAAAGGAGGAGGTCGAGCTGAGGGCCCTGCAGCATTGCGCAGAGAGCAGAGAGCATGGAGCTGCTGCCAGCACTGGGTTTTGTCCTTCTCAACACCATTCTTGTATCCACCCAGGAAGCAGGTAGGTTGGGAAAGCTTAGCCACTTCCCTGGGCACTGCCCAGATGGCCTCCATGCCCTGCTCCATCCACCTAAACCTCTCCCTGCCAGCAGCCACCCACTCTTCCCTCCCTGGAATCTTCCCTTCTTGTTCTCCATCCCTCCCACTCCTCCTCATCTATCCATCTCCCTTAGATGTCTAATTAACCCCGCCAACTAAGCCACAGCACTGTCCTCACCTCCCTCCCCTGCTCAAACTATCTATTTTCATTCTGTAGCAATTTCATCCCTCTTCCCTTCCCACCTGCCCCTTCCATCCATCCCCAAACTTCCCCTCTAACCCACACACCCATCCAGATTTTTCTTCTCTAGTATCTGTTCGTGTTTCCTCCCCTCCACCCCCATGTCTCCCAAACCATTCTAGATCTACCAGATTCGTTCCATTACTGATCCTGTAGCAGTGTCCATCTGCTCATTTGGCAGTATGTTCCTTTCTCCCCATGGGCTCATCTGTGAATCCTCTCTTCCTCCACAGACTGCCTTCTCTCTATTCAGTTTCTCCCCACATGACTCTCTAGCATGCTGAGCAATGGAAATGAAAGAACATAGTAATCTAGACTGTCTTCAGTCCAGAATGGCCAATCTGCATGGCTGTGAGGGCTGGATTGGCCCTTCTCCTTATGGAGTTCACTAAGTAATCTGTGGTTTCTCCTACTCAAACAAAGCTGGTGCAGGAATCCAAGATGGGTGTCACAAAGCTCTGGTCCTGAACATAAGTACCGGGAACCAGAGAAGCGGTAAGTTTGCTGCTGCCCTGGTTTGCTCCTCACCTTCTGCCTAAATGTCCCCTACTGTTGCTTGAAACCGTTGCTCCTATCATGTCTCCTATGGTCACAGAAAAAATCCTATTGCCTTCCCCCCAGCATCACCCTTAAGAACTTGGAGGACTGGTATGCAATCCCCACCCAGTCTTCTTTTCTCTGCTCCAGATTAAATAACCTTCATTCATTCAGTGTCTCCCAAACAGCATTACTTCCCAGGCCCCAGATCATTTTGTAACTCTCTGATGGACTCTTTACAATCTCTGTGCATACTCCTTTAAGCATTGGGTCCAAAACTGAACACAGGACTCTAGGGGAGGCCTCCCTTTGCTTAATAGAGAGGAAGAATCATTTTCTTTTCCTGCAATATCACACAGGCTCTGCAATATAGTGCAGGATCATAGGAAATCTGGGCTGTAGGGCTGTGCGAGGCTTCGGGCAGAGCTTCAGATCCGGAGAAACTTTGGACGCTTCAGGGTCCAAAGAAAGTAGAAATGGAAGGGGAAAAGAGAGGTGGACAGAAATGGATGTAGGATGGATGGATCAAGGTGATGGAACGGGAAGGGGGAAGCTGTTGTTCAGTCAGGAGAGGTGGACAATTAACTGTGGACAGCAGATTGCTGTGGGGAAGACTATCAAACACCAAGCTTCACCTACCTTGTTGTTATGATGTCTTTTGGGGATGTGACTTTGGCTGTTTCTCTCTCATTTCCTAGGTTTTAGAGTCTCTCAGGATCCCAAATCTCTCAGTGTGAGAGCTGGAGAAAATGTGACCCTGAGATGCACTTTTGAAAACAACAGCATGGTGAGAACAAAAGTGACCTGGTTCTGGGGGGCTGCTGGGGACATAACACTGCAATCTCACCACCCGTTCTACAAGGGGCGGATCCAGACGTCCAACCTGGACCAGCACAAACACGGGGAGGCCACATTGATGCTTTCAGCCCTGCAGGAGCGGGACTCTGGCTCCTACCAGTGCTGTGTCCAAAGAAATGAGGAGCAGATTGGGCTGGGAGAGGGCACCGTGCTGAGAGTTACACAGAGGAACCAGAGCCACACCGGTGAGTAGGATTAAATCAGGCATGTGTGTGTCCAGAGACAAATCCAGAAGGGGGGGGGGGGAGGTTAGTGCTGCAGTTGCACCCTGGCTTTGCGTTCTGCTGGACTGAAATCAAATGCCTTGGAGGAGCAGCAGCATTTACACCCAGGGAGCACTGAGGGAGTCCATTGACTTCATGGCTCATTATCCTACCCCAGATTCCTGCTAGTTTCTATCCACTCCATAGGTGTGAACAACTCTGCCTCCTTTTGAAACATCATGAATTTATACTCCTCAAACTATCCTTTCTCCTACAATGCTGCTGTCTTCAGCCATTTTTGACAATGTGTATCATCTATTTTACAGGCCAGCAGTATGCTGGTTTTTTTGATCTCTAGCTAGAAATTTTCATTGCGGGTGGTTCTATGAACTCTGATATAGAAATGACTCATACGATAGTGAGGAATCAGAGGGTCTGTCAAGACACTCAAGCAGGCTAGATTTTGGTTTTTGAATCTGAATAATCTAGCAAACCAGTGCACCATTCAGTAGTCACTTTTGTTTTTTGCTTTGATCTTCAGCTGAATAATATAGCACTACTCCCCCCAGCACTCCCCTCCCTTGCCCCCAGCATAACAGGAAAGCATCCCATTTCTTTTGAACTGAAAAAAAAATATGTGCTGTGATGATGTATTACACCATTTACAAGCCTCCATTTCAAAATGCTAGACCCACCAATGCATGTGTCATACCCATGCAAGGTGGGGGGGAGGGCGCTGCTGTCAGGTTTGAACTGAACAGGTCCATGGTTGGTTTGAGTCGATGTTTCCAGCTGGCATTTTGCTCTAAAGGCCGTCTCATAGTCACTGCCAGGAGCTGACTAAGGAGGTTAGATGCACGACCGCTGCACTTGCTATCTTGCCAGTGTTAGATGGAAACCTAGGGCTCTCCAGAGGGGAGATCTCCCCCACCCCAGGGACACACTTCCAACAGAGCCAGAGCAGGGATCTGGAGCTGGGCTTAGCTCTGGGGTGGACAGGAGAGAACTCAGAGGTTTTGCTGAAGTGTGTATGGAGGAGGGCATTGGCTGGGGAGTGCAGGGTAGAGAGGGAGAGAAAGAGAGATGTATGTGTGGGTGTTGGGGAGAGTGTGAAACATTAATGATAGCAGAGCTCAGAGAGGCAAAAAACAAATGCACATCTAGAGACCAGAGCCCAAAGCAAGACATACCCAGAGATACACGGACCCAATACTCTCTCACACACACACACACACACACACACACACACACACACACACACACACACACACACACACACAGATTCCTGTGCAACACTTGGCTTTATAGCTTGGCTCCAAGAGGGGCAATTTAAACCTCACTCCACTGGGTCAAAGAAAATGTTTAACTAAAACCCAGATTTTTGTTTGCCTTGTTTTAGACATTTTAGTTTTTTCTAATGAATTTTACACACTATTTAAATCATGCTGAGTGAGCCCATTTGATTGGAAAGATGGCAATGTAATTTCAGTGATCTCCTTCGCTGGGGTTCTTAACCCCACATGACTCCACTAGGGCTCAAGAGGTCTCAAGTAGAAACCACCCCTCCACTAGAAATTTAAGTTGCTGAATTAAAATTAAATTAATAAACACATCTTATGGACTGCAAAATGGCAGCCTTTGAACTAACTCTCTGTCTGGAAAGTTTCCCAGAATCTCCCAGAGCCAGACTGCAGTAGATAGCCAGAGGTTACTGGCTAAATGGTCTTGCCTCTCTGCTCAGGGTCAGACCAATGTAATCTTTGGGGTGAGGAAGGAATGTTATGCCCTGGTCTAATTTGTACAGACCCTGGTGGAAAGGTTTGCCGTCCTCAGTAGTGGGGGGCATAGCTTCTGCCTGGGATGTCTTGAGCGTACATTAAAAGATTTTTACAACAGCAGGACATTTGCTGTCATGATCCCCATGTATTCTCTGTGGAAGGTGTGGGTATGATGTATTTTGTAGTGTCAAGGGATAATGGGAGTTTTAACAAAGAGTTTAGATGATGGATTGCTATAGGAGGCTTTAGATGTGGATGATCATGCCTTGGACAGGGGGTTGGACCAGATGACCTCTGGAGGTCACTTCCAGCCCAACTTCTGTATCATTTTGTAATATCTAAGCCACACTGGGAGACACCAACAAAGGTAAACACAGTCTATAGACAGATGCATCATTTGACCTGGGATGGATTCATGGGTGGATAGGATTTAGGAAAGTGGGGGTGCACACGGGTTGGCACATCATCCCAAAGAACATGACATACATTTTTCTCCACTTAAAGGGAACCTAGATGTTACTAATATGACAGGGGGCTAGCACTATAGTATTCAGTTTAATATCAAAGCAAACACAAATACAGTCAGTGGAATATGCACTATACTATATATAATCCTATCATTAATTGGCTAGGTTATAAAGTTAGAAGAATAAACACAATCAACTAGGCAAAAAAGAATTGAAATAGTCCCAAAGTATTGTGTCATTTATCCGGTAATCATTCCAGTTAAGTGTGCATTGCTTATTCAGACTGACAAAGCAAAATCTAGCCTTCTTGAGAACTTGATGATACCTCTAGATCTGTACTGTCAGTCATTTCTACATGTGAGTCAATAGGACCATGTCTGAATCTAGCTAGTTTTAGCTGGAGTTACAAAGTGCCTACAGGGCTGGGAAATGGAAGAATGATATTCCCAGGAATGTGTGACAGATGATAACATTGCAGAAAAAAGGATGGTTTGAATAGTGGAAGTTCAAGACCATTAAAAAAAGAAGAGGGGTGGCTTTTCACACCTGTGGAGTGAAGAGAGATTTGCAAGAACCAGGAAGATGATAATAAGCCATGAAGTCTATCGAGTTTGAAATCACTACCTTATGCCCTGGTTGCCCTGGGAATATCACTGTCATCTATTTTGTTCTCCAGCAGAGAGAGAGTGCTCAATGAATTCCACAGGGGATCGAAGCACAGAGATCATCATGTACAGAGCTGGAGTTGCTCTGGGAGCCATGGCTTTCCTTGCCATGACTGTCCTTCTCCTACAGAGATGCAAAGGTACTCAGCTCTTCGGCTGCTTCTTCCACATTCCCATTTGTGTTACCCTTTCAGCTCTTCAAATTCAATTGCTACATGCTAGCTCAAGGGGAGTCTGCAGCCTTTCAGCTACTCCTCTAACTAAGCACTTCCTGCTTGTTCTTCAACTGGTAACTCCTGCCTTGTTCCCTTCTTCCCCAGAAACCACCACCAAGACGCAACAGCAGCCAGCAAAGGTAAGACTGTCATGCTCCAGCTCTGTATTGACTGAGGGGACAGTGGTCACTGCCAGAGAGAGGTGAGATGTGACCATAGGCCGATCTAGAAAGTTAAAGATGGGGGGTGCTGATGCTGTGGGTCATCATCACTAGGGATCCTGGTTTTCTGTGATAAAAAATAGTAAATTTTGTGATACAAAATTGCAAATTCTCTGATAAAAATCCCCAAATCCATGGTTAAAATTAAATGCCCCCCACAGCCCTGATGGTATGCCTCACTCCCCACCACATCCCTCCAACCCTCCTTGTGCTCCTTGCCCCCCACCCACAGCCCCTGCCCCGCAGCCCTGCTGGAGGGGGCCCCCAGCTGCCAGGGCTATGGGGCCAGGGACCCAGGTCTGCAGTCCCCTGTCCCCAGCAGAAGGCAGTGGCTGCTACAGCAGGAGCAGGAGCCATCTCCCCCCTGCTGCTGCCTGCTGCAGGCTTGAGTGGGGCCAAATCCCAGTGGCAGCAAGCACTCGGTCAATCGCAATGCTTATGTTCTTATTTTTCTCCAGTGGAAGAGAAACCAGAAACTTTACCAATGTGCTTGGGGCTAGCACATTATTATTCAGTTTCAAATCAAAGTAAAACAACAAATCCAACTATTGACAGGTGCAGTGATATACTAGACCATTTATAAAATTAACCGACCCCACCACAACCAAGTAGGCAAAAAGCAGTCAAAATAATTGAAAGATATTGTCATTTATCCTGTAGTCATTTCAGTTAATTCTATGTCTCTTATTCAGATTCAAAGGACAAAATCTAGCCTTCTTAAGGCTCTTTCTTGACTGGGCCTCCAATAGTCACTCTCAGTCACTTCTACACCTGAGTTAATATGACCACCTGTGAATTAACATTTTAGTTAGAGCTAACAATAGTCTACAGGGCTGCAAAATAGGAAAGAGAAATTCCCAGGAAGGGCTAACAAACACATCAATGTTGCAGAAGAAAGGATTGCTTGAATAGTGGAACATCAAGACCCTTCAAAAGGAGAAAGGGTTATTCTCACCTGTGGGGTGGCAAGAGATTGGCAAGACTCAGGGAGGTGAGAATGAGCCATGAAGTCATAGAATCATAGAGACTGAGGGTTGGAAGAAACCTCAGGAGGTCACATGTAGTCCAACCCCAACCCCCCCCCCCCCTCCACCTCTCCCCCCTGCTCCAAGCAGGACCAGCCCCAACTATGTCACCTGGGGTTTAAAAACCTTGAACAACGTATGTCCTAAGATATAACAACTTCCTCTCCTGCAACTTAAGACCATTGGCGCAGTGTTCTGTCATTGCCACCACTGAGAGCAGTCAAGCTCCATCTTCTTGGTAGTCAACCTTCAGGTAGTTGAAGGCTGCAATGAAATTACTCCCAAGTCTTCTATTCTCCAGACTCAGAAAGCCCAATCCCCTCAGCCTCTCCCTTATAAGACCTGTGTCCTAGTCAATGGACTCTCTTGCTGCTGCCAGAATAGAAATGTCACTTCCACTTCCAGGATGTTGGCCTTAAAATTTTGGTGAAGCAGGAGGCAAAGAGGAGTGTGACTGCATCACTGCACCTGGGTGCCTCCTAGTTCTAGTGCTCTGGGACTTGGTGAACAACAGTTCTCTGGCCACTTGGGCCACTCCCTTCATGACATTACAGACCTTGATCCTATCTCCCTCTCAGCCTTCTCCTTTTCAAACGGAAGAGTCATAGCCTTTTTAGTCTCTCCTGGGTATGGCAATGGTTCCTTTGGGTTGCCCTCTTCCAGAAATTTTCTGATTCTCAAACATCCAATGTATGGTAAGGCCTCTGGGATAGATGCTCCATTTCATACGTATGCCTGGGCAGTAGCTTCCATTATACTATTTGGCCTTTTGTTCTCTCTCTTTCCCTCTTGCATTTTCCAGTTTTAACTCTCCCCCTGAATGTCAGGAGATGGATCCCTGATGATTCTTTCCATCTTCCCAACAGAGACACAGACAAGCTGGTGGTGAGACTAGTGATGTTTTGCACTATGCTGAGATCAATCTAACACCAGGGAAGCCTGTGGAGTATGCCTCAGTCCAGACACACCCTGGGGAATGCACAGAGTATGCATCAGTCCAGATATGTCCCCTCTGAAGTAGTTGGATCTGTCTGTGAAGTGGAGACCCTTGGAATACAACAAGCTGGGGCTTTGAGGCCAGAGACATCCATCTCAACAGGGTTGGTACTGGCTTGTCCAACCTCAAGAGTCTTTTCTTTATGGATGGTTTGTGATTAATGGTCATGGGCACGAATGTGTGAGACTGTAGTCTGATCCCCACCTGATGTAGGTTGGCCATTGCTCTAGCGGTGGTAGGGGCCTGACCAACCCACTGTGGATAATGGTGGTCTCCATGCAGAAGTTTCATTGTGAATGCCTTAAGTCCATGTATGAATAAAATCTTCCCCTGACACTCAATCTCTTCTGCTTTCACTATTCTAAAAATATCATAAAAATCATGGCCGACTAACATTCCCATGAAATTGGTAGAGGATGGCAAAGAGTACAAGACCGGCAGCCAGGAAGAGCCAGTACTGCCCTTTGGAGCCAAGGAACCAAGCCCGGCTTGTAACCATAGCAAATTCCAGTGTCCACTCCTGTGAAGAATTACTACAAAAGCCATGATCTACTGTATTAACTTGAATCCAAGATGACCTTCAGTTTAAGATGACCACCCAATAATTAGGTTCTGTACATGGAACATTATAATTTGGTTATAATTATGTATGTACTCTAATTAAGGGAAGGTTGTCTTAAATTTGTCACCCCCAAGGCTGTGGTGGTGGGCAAGGGCTCAGACCCCCATCCCTTGCTCCCCTTCCCCATGTCCACCCCTCCGTGTCTGCCTCCCTACTACCTATCCCCCAACTCCTGCTCATCTGTGTCATTGACTGCCCCTGTTTCCTTCCCATCATCTCTTTACCCCTTGTCACTCATTCCTGTACCTACCCTTCCCACTCCCAGTCTCCCCTGCAGGCTGCCCCACACATCTTGCACCCCATGCCTGTTCCCGACCCCACGCTTCCTACCTACCTTTGGCTTACCTTCTGGTGCAGTTCTGTTTTTCCTAGAAGGGTGGAAACTGTTTCCCTTTAAGCACAGACACAAGTGACAACTTTTGCCCAATCTAGCCACAGACCATGCTTTATTGCCATGACCAAACACAGGTAACATGGCTGCAGACCACTTCAAAAGTGGCTAATTGGGTGAAAATCTCACCCCTCATTCCATGAGGGATCAGATGAAGACATTGCAAAACATAGCATCTCCTGTAACTTGTGTCTGCACTTCATAGGCAGAGGAAGGGGCTGTGAACACCGCCCCCCCAGCAAGTAAGTCTGTGGAGGGGAAGGGCCTGTGGGAGGGGTGAGGGAGATTGAGGCCCCCATGGTGAAGAAGGGAGTGGGGCAGGGGCTGGAGTGAATAGGGCCCCAGGGTGGGTTGTGGGATGGTCGGAGCCCAGGCAGCTCATCCAAGGGCATGGGGGAGGCTCCCACTGCTGCGTGCACTCTGGGAGAAGCATGGGGGGGGGCATGTGCCCCCCCTGAATTTGTGCATGGGGTGGAGGTGGGCTGCCACTGAAGGCTGGATTACTGCACCCTGCTGTCTTTGGCCTGGAAGCTGCATGATGCTCTGTGCCTGCCACTGCCAGACTGTGCAGCATCCTGTGCCCACCCAGCAGAAGAAGGCACATGGTGTCACGCATCTCCTGAGGCAATGGCAGTGGGACACAGAGCCCCAGCCTGCAGTGGCAGCCTACCTCCACCCCACGCACAGATCCTGGGGGCATGTGTTCCCCATGCTTCCTCCAGGGTGCGCGCAATGGCGGGAGCCCCCCTCTACAACTGGACAAGTCATCCAGGCTCCAACCATTCCACAACCCACCCCTGGAACTGGCACCCATTTACCCCATCCCCTGCCCCTTTCCTTCTCCCTCCCTCACTGTGGGGTCCTCGATCTGCCCTCCCCCATGCCCTGTCCCCATCACAGACTTGCCTGCTGTGGTGGGCAGTGCTCCGCACACCGCCAAGCTGCTGCAGACTGAGGCTGCATGACTGTGTCTGTGCCTGCCCCTCCATGCCCGGGCTGCCCTGCAGCCCTCTAACACTGCCAGCACTGCCCTGTGTTTGAGGGGAATAAGCCCCTTTAGCCCCAGCCTGCCACCACCTATGCCGCATTGCCTCCCAGCCTAAAGTGTTTTCAGAATGGGAGAGGGGAAAGGAAGAAGAAGTGGTTTAGTCTGGGTTTTTTTCAGCCCCTGCTGGACAGTGCGGTGGGTGTACTGGAGCACCCCTGGGTTGGGGGGAGGCTCCAATTCACCTCCCCAACCCCCCAGTGCTGTCCAGGAAACTCCTAGCATGAGCCCCCTCTGCTCCCTTTCCCCACTCCCATTCTGAAAATGGTGCAGGCTCCCGGGGAGGAGGAGCCATTGCTGGGGGAAACTGGCTGCAGGCTCCAAGCCAGAAGCTATATTTTCCTCCCTCCTGAAACCAACAGTGAACTTCTGTTTTGCCCGGAGGATTGTTGCAACACAGAAGGCGTCCTGTAAAGCCTTCACAGTTACAGCAAGGAGCTGCACTTCTGTCTGCACCCCTTCTGTCCCAAACTGTTAAATGACCACTGTGGGCAATGATGGCTTACGTGGATGCCCTCTATACAGGTTGGAGGTCATGTTATGAAAAGGATGTGGACATACTCAACAAGGCTCAAAAAGAGCTTCCAGAACAATGTGAGGCCAAAGACACCAGCTATGAAGCAAGAAATTAATGAACTTCTGACTCTTCAGCTTCATCAAGAGGACATAAAGAGGTCACCATCACAAGGAAGTATCCATTGTAGACCTTGCTGGCAGGAACATATCCTGGGGCTGGGGGGCATCCCCCTTTGATTCCTGATCCACCCAAAGCTAAAACCAACTGCCTAGCAGTGACAGCAGCATTTCCATTCAGGCAGCAGTGAGGGAGTCCATTGACTCCGTGGCTCATTATAATTTGCTTCATTCCTTCCACCTGTGGATGACACCAAGCTGGGGGAAGCAGTAGATACACTGGAGGGTAAGGCTAGAATTCAGGGAGACTGTGACAATTTGGAAGACTGGAGCAAAACAAATCTCATGAGGTTCAACAAGGACAAGTGCAAAGTCCTGCACTTAAGACAGAACAATCCCATGCACCAGTACAGGCAGGGGACTGACTCAATAAGCAGCAGCTCTGCAGAAAAGGACCTGAGGGTTACAGTGGACAATGAGATGACTAGGAGCCAGCAGTGTGCCCTTGTTGTGAAGAAGACTAGCACCACCCAGGCTGCATGAGTAAGAGTGCTGCCAGCAGATTGAGGGAAGTGATTTTTCCTCTCTATTCAGCACTGATAAGGACACATCTGGAGTCCCGTGTCCAGTTTTAGGAACCTGGTTTAGAAAGGATGTGGACAAATTGAAAAGAGTCCATCAGAGGGCAATGAAAATGGTTTAGGGGCTGGGGACTGTGACTTGTGAGGAGAGGCTGAGGGAACTGGGTGTATTGAGTCTGGAGAAGAGAAGAGCGAGGTGGGATTGAATAGCAGCCTTCAGCTCTCTGCAGGGGGGTTGAGAAGAGGCTGGAGCTGGACTGTTCTCCGTGGGGGCAGATGACAGAACAAGGAGCAATGGGCTCAAGCTGCAGCAAAGAAAGTTGAGGAGAGGTATTAGGAGAAACTCTCTTACCAGAAAGGTAGCAAAGCACTGAAAAAAAGTTACTTCAAGTTATCCTTGGAGGTTTTGAAAAACTGAGTAGAGAAAACATTGTCAGGGATGAGATAGCTGGGGCTGGTCCTGCTTTGAGCAGGGGGCTGGACTAGATGTGACCTCCTGAGGTCTCTTCCACCCTGACTTTTCTATGATTCTATACCAGGGACAGGCAATTATTTTGGTAGGAGGGCTGCTTACTGAGTTTTGGCAAGCTGTCCAAGGCCACATGAACCTACTCTTCATTGCACATGTGTGAATTACCCTCTTCCCTTTTAATGGTCTTTCATGGTCCCACTACTCCAGTGCCCCTTCCTTCTGCCATGTTTACTACTCCTAATCATGTCACACCCATTTTACAGCCCTTCAGACTGTTTTATTAAAAATGTGAACTCAGGGGTAGAAATATTAGCTCAGGTGAACATGAGCTCAGGTGTAGAAAGCACTTTCAAGGAAGCTTTGGAGGCACTGGCCAGAGGCTCAAGAAAGCTAGATTTTATTTAGTGAATCTGGCAAAGAGACAAATAATTGACTTGAAAGACCCCAGGTTGAACGAAACAACATCTTTGGAGTATTTTTAGTTTGTTGGGTTTGGGGTTTTTATATGTAATAAATGATATCACCAATTCATGCTCTTTCCAATGAGGTGGGGGGGTTTTCTACAATATTAAATAGAATAATCTAGCTTTAGGCCCCTACTTATTAGTGAAGTGTCTAGTTTCTTTTTAACTGGAGAAAGATGTGTGTTGTGTTCTATGTGACGAAGCACCTCAGCATCTGCACCTGCGTTTTCAAAAGCCTAGATCCATCCATGCTTACTGGACTATGAATGAATACAGCCATCAACTGAGGATATAAAAATCATAGAAAAACTTGGTTGATTCCTCTGTTATTGAGAAAACCTCTGACAAATGCAAGGCTAAGATGGAATAATGCTATAATGACCCAAAGTGCAGAAGAGGTCCCCCATCAAGGAGATCCATGGCAACAGGATCAAAGAGAGAGAGATGGGTGGGTGGAATCACATTACATTGATTGTCCATGTGAATGAAAATGCCACCAGTAGGAAATGAGTTCCCAGTCCTGCGTCTGTGGAAACCAGCATCCAATGGTCCTATGTTAGGAAATCTCCTCAGTTCCAAAAATTTTCCCATCCATGACTCATGAATGAATCTCAGGAAGGAAATCTTTCTTCACTGTTCAGCCTGGAGTTAAGAGCAAAAGTAGGCACTGAAAGGGGAAACCGAGTGGTGGTCTCACTTCATCTTCAGCAAAGTCTCTGGATGACTTTTCCCTCCTGCTGGGATAGGGGAGATCATTACTGACAGCCCCCAACCAAGAGTCTGCAGCTCATAGGTGGAAGGCTGGCTCACTCCCAGACAGACAGACACACAAAGCAAGCCCTTCCCTACATGCCAAGGACAATGATGAGTGAGCAGAGACAAATGGGTGGTTAGAGCCATTGATGGATGCAGCAATATAAGGATGGATGGACCACAATGTCTGGACAAACAGAGGGCATCCCAGACAGCTAGATGGAGACGAGGATGGGAAGGGCAGTTGACCCTGCTTCTTTCCTCACATGCTTTCCACCTCCTTTCTTCCCAACTGAGGCATCTCCTGAATCAAGCCAGACTCTCATACATACCATCTGGGCTGTCCTGCACCTAGGGATCCTACCTAGCCCCATGAGGTGGGGGGCCCATCCACTGCCCCCTGTGCATAAGCCAGTCCTCTCCATTAAGATCAGAAGAGTCCTGCCAGATGCAGGCAGTATGAGGCCCAGTTCCATAGGCCAGTTCCAAGCAGCATATGTAGCAGGGGATTAGAGATCACCCTCCCCCATGCACACCTACAGTCAATGTCCTGCAGACACGTACCTAGCTCCTTGCACCACTGACATCACACATCCGGCCCAGTGTGCAGCCTGCCATTGCAGCAATGCAGAGGCACCAACCACAGAACTTTCCATTGGCTTCTGAGGGCAAACATATCTGGGGAGACTGAGGCTCAGCTAAGGAGCCTCAGTAGCACCAAGCACAGAATAAGCAGTATGGGGCTAAAGCTGTAGAGCACCCAAACTTTTCCTCAGAATGACCTCATTTAAACCTTGGAAATTTGTGACCCCAAAATGATGCAGATAAGATCAACAAATCATAAATATGGCATTATAATATTTATGGGCTTTACATTTTTCATTTAAAATATTTTAAATCATTGTAGCTTCTTTTTTAGAGTAAAAAAAAAAAAAATTTCAGAGAAAGTCTGGAAAAGCTATTAAATGACATTTAATTCAACTGTTTTAACTGTGGATTATGTTTACTGTGCTTCCATACCATTAAACTACCCTAAATGTCATGGTTGCTAAATTAAGACTTAAAGTATATAGTGCACAGAAATAATACAGGAAACTAGACTGCAATTACTGTTCACTGTTAATGTTGCTATGCTTGCTCAATACCACCATCTCTCTAAACTTCCACTACAAAGAAACCAATACAGACCAAAAGAAAATTAAATGAATGCATCATATTTAATAACATTTTCTTTTAGTAAGAAAAAGAATAAGTAGCATGCTATATTCAGTAATGGAGAAAATAAATAGTTGGCATGTCTACACATGCACTTTAATGCACATTAACTTATTTTAATGTGCATTAAAGTGTCACAAAAAACCACGCACTTTCACTAATGTGCATTAAAAATAGGCTAATGAACCTTCTTCTAGTACCTCACAATGGAGGTACAAATTTAATGCACATTACCAAAAGCTCATTAATGAATGTGTAGATGCTCTCATATATACAGAGTTTATCAATGCAAATTATAACTCATTCTAACTGTAGTCTTAAACTACAAATAACACACATAGAAGACAGCCTAAACATTAAACTGACATTACTTTGCATAGGAATTTAGCAGAGAAATGTGGTTATATACAAGTTGTCATGCTTAGTCACATTTAAAAGCTTTACTATTACCTGAACTAGTGTGACACCTGGGCCTAAGCACCCCAACACAACTTGTCAAAGTTTGGTTGTGTGCTAGAGAAAAGCATCCATGTCATATTTCTCTGTCACATAAACATATTTCAGCCAGCCAGTATGAACATACTGATTTTACATCAGCTTCCTACAATGTACAAGTGCCTTGTTTTGGAGCTGCAACCGTCATACATGGACAAAACTGCCATGCATGAGAATCACATATTTATAAACAGGGAGCATATTCATCATAATTGATCAACACTTTTGAGCATCTCTGCTACCTCATTTTCATAGTTGAGAGCCCAAATAAGGTCACCCAAGATTGGACACCACTGCCATAAAAGGTGGAAAGGGATGGATAAAACTACAGATAGGAAATGGGAATGGAAGGTAAAATCAGTACCAGTGGAGAAACAGGTTGATAGACAGACTAATGACTAGATGGATGGATGGACAGAAGGATCATCCAGCGGGAGGGGATCTAAGATTTAGAAAAAGGGGGTTCACATAAGATAACACCACACACATTTTTCTCCACTTAAAGATAGACTAGATGCTTTACCGTTATGCTAAGAGGGCTAGTACTATAGTATTCGGTTTAAAATCAAGGCATAAAAAATATAGCTACTGGAGCGTGCGCTAGATTTTGTGCAGGCCGGGCCCCGATCCCGCCGCCAAGTGGCCAGCAGCCCGGGCACGCGGGGTCGGAGAGAACCGGCGATGAGCTAGAATTAGTCACAAACGCGTAGTGGCTGATTGAAAAGATTGTTTACTTACACCTGAAGATGGTAGTGGTGTACGCTGGAAAGGTTTCCAGGCACAGCTCCGCTTAGTTCCTCGCTGGAGGACCACGACAAGTTCGACTGCTCCCATGGAGTTGTTTAAGCTCCGTGGGTTTGAAAATTGGGTTTACAGGAAAGGGATACGTCTTTGGATTGCGCTTGGCGACGGGGAGAGGCTAGAAGCAAAAACTCCGTAGGTTCGGTCGTTAAGCCTCTTTTGCCTGCTTAAGAGAGGCGCGTTGGGTCTGCAAGGATCCGCAGCGCTTAGAGATCTTCACACAGCGCGAAGTCTTCTCCTCGTGGAGTCCTCCAGTTTTTCTCTCTCTCTCCCCGACTTGGGCGGAAACTACCCAAAGCCTTTTATATAGCTAGCAAGCCAATAGCTAGCCGCCACGTGTGCCTACATTTGGAACTGGCCAATAATGTGGCGCGAATCCAAATACAAATGGCAGGAACTCCTTTGCAACATGCATCACTAGTATGCAAAGAAATGCACCCTGCAAAGAAGCTGTAATTTGGCAGGAAATCCCTGTTGCACCATTGTTCTCTCTCGCAGCAGAGAACTCTACCATGCAAAGAAAGCTACAATCGGTGGGAAAATAATTTAGCAGTGCCGAAGCACACACAAACAAAAAAAATCACAACTTTGGGTTGTGACATCCCCCCTTGCTGAGAGCATAGCTAAATTATGCCATACTCTTCTAGCAATCTAGAATCTTGTTGTGAGTTGTCAAACAAGTAGATAAGCAAACAAACAAATAAACAAACATAAAATTCGCTGCCCTGGGATCAAGTTACATAACAATCAAGAAGCAATAATCAACACAAACACATAATCCGATTCATAACAAAATTGCGCAATCATGGTTTCAGTGGGCGTCGTGGCGAGGTCATACGTCAAGCCCTCACTTCTCTCAGTGATGTCATCCCTCTCAGGGCTCCTCTCTTGTCACGCACTCTGAATCCTGGATCTGTAAACAGAAAACTCTCAAAAACAGATTAATGATCTTATTCAACAAACTTAAACAATTTTCATGGCTCAATTAGACGAAATCGTCGAAGATTCATCATCTGGTTCTTCTAAATAACGGAAACCTAACTCATAAGCTAACTGCCATTGACCTATGTCCCCTAAAATCCGAAGCTGCCGCTTGTTGAGTCCAGAACGCTGTAGGAGAAATCCAAACATGTATCGCTCCTCTAGGGTTCTCGGTGGCAGTGGTGGGAGATCGGATCCACGACGTCTGGTGTCTTGAGGTCTGGCCGGGTGTTGACAGTCCCGATCAAAAGACAATCTTGGTTCCATCAGGATACGCAATCTTGGCAACTGGCAAAGAAGATTACTCACGGGTTGATTTACCATTGGACTGAGCAGAATCCGAAGAACGACGATGTTCTTTTGCCCATAAATCTCGAGGCTACTGTCTAGACTGCGAGAGGTTAGTGGAACGGTTCCAGGATCTCGCAAGTGACGGTGAGGCCATGGTCTTATTCACTGGAGTGATGTCAGTCCCAGCGCACATGCTCTCGGGTTCCAAGCACAGTACGAGACGCCGATGATTGCCAGCATAAGATGATCTGCGCCGGTACATTCTGGCCGTCCTGCATGCCACACGTGGGCCTTTTGACTAATCAGTCCTGCAACAAGCGCTGGCAGTGGGATAGGCCAGTGAGTATTACATGTTATCATGTCGATGTCGGTGACATGTCCTCTACTCCACAAAGCTTGTCTGACTAAGAAGCTTGCTTCTTCTTGGTTCAGCAGGTCGGATCCAAGTTCCATGACTAAACGTCCTAACCACACAGCTAGAGTCTCTTCAGGTTGAATTCTTGATGCTCTACATAAATCCCGCAACTCAGTTCTGGTGCGAGCATAATAAGTAGTAGCAACTCGGTTAGTTGTTGTTGTAGAACAAGCTGCTCCTTCGGGAGTTGATGTTGTTAAAGGCTGAACTGCTGCCGCGGGGGTTACTGCTGCTGTTGCTGCTTCAGGCAGGAGGGGCGGATGCTCTCCTCCTCTTGACTCTCTCCTTCATTGGCAGGAAGGCATGGTCGGCAGAGACGTCGCTGTGTCGCTAGGCGGGGTTGCCGGCGACGACGCTGCGTCGATGGGTGGAGTCACTGACCGAACTCTCGCGGGTTCGTCAGAAGCTCCACCCTTCTTTTCCGGTTCTTCCACGCGGTCTCCCTCTTGCTCGGCGCCACCTTGGACGGGCGTTTCAGGCTCCTTTTTCTCAGCCGCTTCTTTGACCGATTGGATCGCCATTTGCAGCTGGGCTTTCAAACTTAAGTTCTTTTGCATTGGGTTCATTACAGTACGAAAAGTTGCACTACATTCTCCCACCTTGTCGTACCGCAAGGCCACTCTTTTATCCGCGGCGCATTCCTCCATCTCCAGATCTTCGCGGAGCTCAGATGGAAGCTCGCGACCCCGTAATCTAGGTATTACCATACACAGGGAGAACCGGCCGATTGGCTTCGGTTCTTCACTCTCCCGAGCATATCGTAGGCATCGGGCACACTCCCGGGTGAAAGTCGGGTTCGTTTCACCCGCCGGGTTGGGTCCGGCGAGGGACACAGTATCAAGGGGCCTGAACAGGACCCGCTCATCTCTCATTATACACCCGAACGCTGCGGGGAGCAAGTACACTTCCCTTTCTCTCGGGGCTCTGTCTTCGGAGACTCCCTCGTCTCCCTTTAGTGACAGGCGTCCGCTTACAAATCTTTCACCTGTACTGCCCGCCTGGTGGTAAGCGATATGCACCTCCAGATCCTCAAAGCTTTTCACTTGGCGTTGGTTATTGCGCCAAGGGCAGATCTGAACCAACTCTAGCTCTAGCGTGTTTTCTCCTGATCCCATCCTCGTCACCATGTGCGGGCCGGGCCCCGATCCTGCCGCCAAGTGCGAGTCGGGAGGGGCGATCCGCGGCCCGCCTTTGCGCACGCGGGCTGTGGCCAGCAGCCCGGGCACGCAGGGTTGGAGAGAACCGGTGGCGAGCTAGAATTAGTCACAAACGCGTAGTGGTTGATTGAAAAGATTGTTTACTTACACCCGAAGATGGTAGTGGTGTACGCTGGACAGGTTTCCAGGCACAGCTCCAGCTTAGATCCTCGCTGGAGGACCACGACAAGTTCGATTGCTCCCACGGAGTTGTTTAAGCTCCGTGGGTTTGAAAATTGGGTTTACAGGAAAGGGATACGTCTTTGGATTGCGCTCGGCGACGGGGAGAGGCTAGAAGCAAAAACTCCGTGGGTTCGGTCGTTAAGCCTCTTTTGCCTGCTTAAGAGAGGCGCGTTGGGTCCACAAGGATCCGCAGCGCTTAGAGATCTTCACACAGCGCGAAGTCTTCTCCTCGTGGAGTCCTCCAGTTTTTCTCTCTCTCTCCCCGACTTGGGCGGAAACTACCCAAAGCCTTTTATACAGCTAGCAAGCCAATAGCTAGCCGCCACGTGTGCCTACATTTGGAACTGGCCAATAATGTGGCGCCAATCCAAATACAAATGGCGGGAACTCGTTTGCAACGTGCATCACTAGTATGCAAAGAAATGCACCCTGCAAAGAAGCTGTAATTTGGCAGGAAATCCCCTGTTGCACCAGAGTTCTCTCTCGCAGCAGAGAACTCTACTGTGCAAAGAAAGCTACAGTCGGTGGGAAAATAATTTAGCAGTGCCGAAGCACACACAAACAAAAAAACCCACAACTTTGGGTTGTGACAGATTTTATATAATAATAGCAAAAGTCTGCTAGATTAAAGGTTTTATAAAAACCCAAATAAGGCAAACATATTCAAAATAGTCCAAAGAGAGAATCACACAATCATAGGAAATTAGGGCTATTAAATCCTCCCTCTCCTTCCCCCCACCCCATCTTCTCTTCTCCAGATTAAATAAGCCCCATTTCCTCAGTCTCTCCTCAGAAGCCATGTGCCTCAGACCCCTAACCATTTTCACTGCCCTCTGCTGGACTCTCTCCAATTTTTTCACATCCTTTCTGTAGTGGGAACCCCAAAACTTGGCACAGGACTCAAGATGTGGCCTCACTAGTGCTGAATAGAGGGGAAGCATCTCCTCCCCTAAACTGCTGGCAATGCTTCTACTAACATAGCCCAGGATGTCATTAGCCTTCTTTGCAACAGGGGCACATTACTGGCTCATATTCAACTCATTGTCCACTGTTACCTGTAGGTCTTTTTCTGCACAAGATATTGTGCCATTCATCCCATGGCTATTATAGTTAAATATGCATATAAAACAAAATCTAACCTTCTTGAGCACCTTGATAATAACTCCAACAGGTCATGATCAGTCATTTCCACACTGAAGTTCATATGATCTCAACTGAGTGAAGTTCTTAGCTAGAGTTAGACAGTCTGCAGGGCTGTGGAACAGAAGAGAGACATTTCCAGGAAGGACTGACAGACAGCAACACTGTAGAAGAAAGGATAGGTTGAATAGTGGAAGATCAAAAGCATTGAAAAGGACAGAGGGGTGTTCACACCTGTGGAGTGGAGAGAGATTAGCAGGAATGAGGGCGATCATGATGAGTCATGAAGTCAATGGACTCTCTCAGCACTGCCCAAATAAAGGCTGTTGTTTTAAAGTTTGGATAGAGCAGGAATCAAAGGGGAGTGCAATTGCATGCCCCCAGATACACCTCTGCCCCCAAGTCTAGGTTAATCATCTAGGAAGCCTTGAGTCTCTGGCTGACAAGCTTTACTAATTAACTGGCTAGCTTTGTGATTGGCTGCTGGGAGTACAGCCCACCAATTTATCCCCAGCTGTGGCACCAAACTCCAGGCCAGCCAACAGTTCTGGCCAATGGCTGCTGAAGCAAGCCTCCCAGTTCCTATGCTCTCCAGCTTTCCTGGTTCATGACCCTGATTTGGTTCCTGGACTTCCCATTGGATTTGTTTCCTGGTTTCTTGACTCTGATTGGCTCTGTAACTGGACTTCAACTTGCAGACTGCCACTTTGATCTGATTCCTAGCCCCTGACCTGTGTTATATTGTGTGATGTGCTAAATGTAAGGTGGAGTACCTTACATTTATCTATATTGAACATCATCAGGTTTGTATCCACTCTCTTACTAAGTTTATCCAGGTCAGCCTGGATCACTAGCCTGTCCTCCGGTGTGCACACTATGCCCCAAAGTTTAGTGTCATCAGCGAACTTAGCCAGTGCGCTTCTGACACCAGTGTCCACATCACTAATAAAGATGTTAAAAGGAACCAATCCAAGGACAGAGCCTTGGGGGACGCCCCTGGTCATGGAGCACCATGATGATTCAGTACCATTGGCCACTACTCTCTGGGTCTGACCTCAGAGCCAATTACCAAGCCATTGGACTGTGGTGAAGGTAAGGGCACAGTTGGCCATTTTTTCTGTGAGGTCATGGGGTAGGGGGCTGGACTTGGTGATCTTGGAGGTCCCTTCCAGCCCTAACATCTATGAAATCTACAAAGAGCACTAAGAAGGAGAGAGGGTCATTCATATGTATGGAGTGGGGAGTGATTATAAGGAATCAGAGATAACAATGAGCCATGAAGTCAATTGCCACTCTCAGTACTGCTTGAATAGAAATTCCACTATCCCCCCCGGGCAGTTAGATTTAAAGTCCGGGTGGAACAGGAATTACACGCCGGTGAAACTTGACCAAGCCCACCCTGGATTCACCCGTGGTCTCAAGCTAGTAAATCTAAAGAGGCTGAGAACCACTGGGGGAAGGAAACCTACTGAATTCATTACCTTGCCTTCCAGACTCTTCCCAAAAAGGGACAGATCAATATTAGGGTGGACAGACAGAAGTGAGCTTACAGCAGGGAATGGAGGAGACTGTGAGACTCACATCAAGGCTAGGAGAGGGATGGATGGATGGACAGCCAGCCATACATATCCATCTATCCTAGATCCCAGAAACATGGCGGGGAGGGAGACATGAACATAGATTGAATCACAGGGAGAGGATCATAATGAGTGCAAGAAGCAGACAGAGAGGGAGGTGGGCTGGTTGAGGAGACAGATTGGATGGCTGAGCTCCAAGGAAGGGATAAGACAACATCACCTACCTATTTGCAACATGGTGCTCTTCATGGGTTTGAGATGCCAGCCATGTCTTTCATCCTTTGGAAGGTCTCAGAGTCTCTCAGAAGCCCTATTCCCTCAAAACAATGGCGGGAGAGAATGCAGCTCTGAGCCGCATCTCTGCGATCAGAGACAGGAGAACAGTCCGAGTGACCTGGCGAGGAGGTGACATTGGATGAGCAACACCTAGTCTACATGGGGAGGCTCTGGATTTCTGTCTGGAAGGAGATCAGACAGGAGGAGGCCATGATGACTCGCTCTGCCCTGGAGGAGTGGGACTCTGGCCTCTACCAGTGCTGTATACAAATCTATCAGAGGCAGTGATCTGGGAGAGGGCACTGTACTGAGAGTGACTGTGAGGAACCAAAGGGAGAGAGGTGAGTGTCATGATGGGGTTGAAATGGGGTAGGGGCCTTCCCCACTTTTCAGGGTGCATAGTCCAAATCTGGCCTCAGAGCAGAGGGACCGACTGAGTTGAGACTGGGGCAGTGGGCGTGTTCCCATCGGCGGGATGCAGGTCAGGAACACACTAAGCCTGTGCGAATAGGCAGCTATTCAATTTGGCTTCAGATCCGGCCTCTTCAGATGCCAGTGATCTGATCCAGAGCTGCATATTGGTTTCCTGCTTTGATTCTGCTGAATCGGCTCCGAAGCTTTGGAGCCGATTTGGAGATCCAGCCATAGGGTATAATGGGGAATCAATGAAATATCTATATCTTTGTTGATTTTTGTCTGATTTGGATGAAACTTGTAGGGATGATAGCCTCTGCTGAGAGCATGAAGCCTGCCAAGTTTCAAGAAGATAGTGCAGAGGTTTGGGGGGAACTGCACCCCAAATTCTTGAAATCAAAACTCATGTCACATGTATGTGTTACACCACAGGAGGGTTAACACTGCAGGGGCGGTG
This sequence comes from Alligator mississippiensis, assembly GCF_030867095.1. Taxonomy (NCBI): domain Eukaryota; kingdom Metazoa; phylum Chordata; order Crocodylia; family Alligatoridae; genus Alligator; species Alligator mississippiensis. The sequence goes on from NC_081834.1 coordinate 58,134,672, forward strand.
GCTCCTGCTGAGGCCACAAATCCTGCCAAGTTTCAAGGAGAAAAGTGCAGGGGTTTGGGGAACTGCACCTCAAGCTACTGGCAGGCAAAACTCGTGCCATAGATGACCCTGTGTGTGTTAAGGCGCAGTGGGGTGAACGCTGCAGGCCTGCTAGCCCCTGCTGAGCCCACATAGCCTGCCAGCTGACAAGGAGATCGGTGCAGGGGGGTTCTGGGGCCCTGCACCCCTAGCTGCTGACAGACAAAACTCGTGACATGGGTGCTTGTCCCAAAAGGAGAGAGATTCTAGCCAGAAACCTTCAGCTTTGGTCCCAACAGAAGAATTGGCACAGCACAGTTCAATTCCCCAGCCTTGGCTGGAGCCAACACCAAATACCTCTGAAGAAGGCTTAGAAACACCCTGATACATGGAGAAGAAAGGGCGGGGAGGAAAGGGGACAATCAGGAAAGCCCATAAGCCTGGGAAATACCCATAGTAAAACATAAGCATCAGTACACCTAGATCCCCCCCAAACCAGTGGCTGTCCCACCTCTTCTCGAACACCCCTAGTGATAGACAGTCCACACCTTCCCTACACAACACTTCCCAGAGACGAGCCTATGAGCTCCATTTCATCAACCTGCTGGATACTAGAGATCATGGACTAAACATAGACACTGGATTTTTGATACATTACAATCTGCCTGGCAACCGACTCCCCAGCCCAGCCCAGCCCAGCCCCTGGCTTCTTTACTTTTCATCCCATCCAGGAAGAGCACACACCAACTGCTGACACTTCCTTAGTCTGACGAAGGGTTTTTGAACCCGAAAGCTTGCTTAATAACTATTCTCCAACCATTTGGGTTGGTCTAATAAAAGATATCAAATTCACCCAAGGAACCTTGTCACATTCCCTCCTCTTTCTTTATTTCCCCTAGCCCAACACACTGCCTGGATATGTCCTTTTCATGACAACTTTCACAGTAGTATTCCTTACAGTCCTAGAGAAGTCAGTTTGGAAGAGACCTCCAGAGGTCACATCTTGCCCAACCCCCTTCCTGAGGCAGGGCCATCTCTATCTAAACCATCCTATACAAACCCATCATCTAACCTCGTAAGTCATTTACTCTACTCCCCTGGCAGAGACAGGCTCATCCCTATCCAACCCATCCTATACAAACCTATTGTCTAACCTCAGAGGTCACCTAGTCCAAACCTCATCTAACCTAGTCCAGCCCCTGCTTGAAACAGGATCAGTCCTATCCAAACCATACTATACAAACCATCATCTAGAGTCAAAATGACCATCAACCTTGGCACAACCCAAGACATCACATCCAAACCTGCCACAGGTAAAACAGGGGAACCACAGCAACCAATGCCCTGCTTCTATGAAACACAGTCAATATATGCTCAGGAGATCCCACGTAGAGGCCACCCCCCCCCCCCCCAATTATAGAGAAGGGCAAAGTTCCTCCCCCACCCCCAAGTCCATACTAATCTGACCTTGAGATAAAATTCCTCCCTGATCCCAAATACAGTGATTGGTCTGACCCTGAGCAGAGGGGCAAGATGCTCCAGCCAGGAGCCTCCAGCTTTACCCTTCATATGTTCCCATGGGTAATTTCCTACCCCAGACACATATTTTGTGCAATATCTTAAAGTTAATTAATTTTTAACAAAAATCTTTTTAGGATATTTCCACTGACACTGAAGTGCACAATATCCCCAAAGAACAGCCAGCGTACATGACTGGGTTGTTCTTTGTGAATGAAAAACTGCCTAGGGTAACATGTTACCCCAGGCATGAATGTGTTTTCCATATGGGGTAACAACTTACCCCACGCCCATGCTAACAATAATAATCTGTCCCTGTTAATGACCTTCTCCCCTTTTAATGATCTTTAATATTCCATGAATCAAACTAGCCTTAGAAGCTCCTCCTAACGTAACTCTTACTTCCCATCTCTGTAGACTGTTTTTAAGTCTAGCTAGAAGCATAGTCAGGTGTGCAAATGTCAGGGATGAATGATGTTGTAGCTATGATGATCCAGGATTAAATGCCCCATGAAGACTCTGCATATGGACAAAACAACATGAAAGAATCATAGAATTATAAAAAATGAGGTTGGGAAGGAACCTCATGAGGTCACATCTAGTCCAACCCCTGCTCAAAGCAGGACTAGCCCCAATTAGATCATCCCATCCAAGGCTTTGTCTAGCCAGATCTTCGAAACCTCCAAGGATGGAGATTTCACCTCTCTTGGAGAGCCTATTTCAGTGCTTTAGTACCCTCCCCATAAGAAAGTTTTTCCTAATATCTAACCTAAAGTATTGTGACGCCCTTTGATGAATCCATGGTGTGTCCACACCTTGAAGACTCTGCCCAGTACTGGTCCCCACATCTCCAAAAGGATTTTGAAGAACTAGAGAAGGTCCAGGAACAGGCAACAAAGATGATGAGTGTTATGGAAATAACTTTCAGGGAAGCACTGGAGGCACTGTCAGGATGCTCAAGAAGGCTAACTTATCTTTCATGGATCTGAAGGAGATGAACAATGAATTCTAATGGCTACAGGACTAATGAAATGGAAGCTTTTGATTATTTTGCCTCATTAGTTTCTATTTTAGACATAATATATGATAGAGCAAATTAATGCACATTCCAATAAAGAATTTTTTTGCTTCTACTTTAAGCTGAATAACACCTATAATAATAGGTCCCTAGCATATTAGGAAAGGATCTAGTTTCTTTTTCCTTAAGGGAAAATGTGTGATGTGCTATATGGGATGATGTACCATGCCCTCCGCATCCCCATTTCAAAATCCTAGATCCACCCATGCCTGCTGGTCTAATCAATGGGTGGCTGCATCTGAAGAACTATCTGTTATTTCTCTCTGATATTCTCATTAGTAGGAGGCACTATTCAAAATTTCATAGATTTTAGGGTCGGAAGGGACCTCAGTAGATCATCAAATCCGACACCCTGTCCTGGGCAGGAATGAGCATTGGGGTCAGATGACCTCAGCCAGGTGTTTGTCCATTCTCCTTTTAAAGACCTCCAGGGTAGGGGAGAGCACCATTACTTCTTTTTAAATTCATGGTGTCCATTTTAGACCACAGGTGGAGATGGTTCCTGTTCACAGAAGTTGTGTCTCCAGCAGAGAGATGGCTGAGCGGAGGGCGAGAGAAGCGAAGGTTTGCATTATGCCAAGATCCATCTCAGAATTCAGGAACACACAGAGATGGCCCCTGACCAGACCCACTTCATGAATGTATGGAATATGCTCCCATCAGGACCCAGCTGCTCCAAGGAGTGGATCCAGCTGTGAAATGAAGCTAGGCTCCAAGTACACAGGAAGACTTGGTGTTGAGTCCTGAGACATGCTTCTTGGTGGAATTGTGCTGGCCTGGCCCACTGCATGAGCACAGTGCAGATGAACTGCTAATCATATATGTGGGCCAGGTCTCCTCCTGGGGTAAACTGGCCGTTGCTCCAGTTGGTATCAAGAGGCCCAGACCCACCAGCTGTCATGGCTCAGCCATCCCTCTGTTGCAGTCCTTGTAGTAGAACAGTCATTAGTGAATAATAACAGCAACCTCTGATGCTCCATCTGTCCTATTCATTGTCCTTAGACCTCTTCAGAAAATCATAGATAAGTCAGGCTGAATGGGACCTTGAGAGATCACCTAGTCCAACCCCCTGCCTGAGGCAGGTTCATCCCTATCAAAGCCATCCTATACAAATCTATAACTTAACTCTTCACAAAACTACTCTTAACCCTGACACCACACAAGACAACATCACACCATAATACCCTTCTGAACCTACTATTAATGACAATCACAGATGAACTGCCCATAGCACGGTAAAGGGTGACAAAGAGCACAGCCCTGGCAGCTTAGAGGACCTAGGATCTCCCTAAGAATCAAGGCTCCAATTGCACTAGCCACACTGTTACCACCCAATCCATATCCAAGGCAGAGAGGGATTGCTAGGCTATGGGGAAGCATTGTCCAACAATGCAGGTTTGTGTTGGGGCTCTTTGTGGTACTCTCAGAGCTTAGGTCCAATCTCCGTCTTCTCTAGAATCTCCCTTCTGGTGTTTGATAACAGTCTTCAGATCCCTGAATAATGATTATATAGAGGATGGAAATGGATTTTTCTCTGCCTGTAGGTAACAGGACTAGGAGCAGAGGCCTCAAGCTGCTGCAGGGGAAATTTAGGTTGGAGATGAGGTGGAACTGTCTGACAATGAAGAGGGTCAAGCACTGGAACAGGCTGCCCAGAGAGGTGGTGGAGTCTCCATCTTTGGAAGTTTTCAAGAGCAGGTTGGTAAGACGCTTGGACAGAATGACTTAGGGATGATCCTGCCTTGAGCAGAAACATTGGCGATGCATAGGGGGTGTACACAGGTACACATGGACCCCTTGAGATTGGCCATGCAACCCCTGGAAGCGCTAGCTGCAAAATCAGAAGTGACAGTGGAAATGCACTTCCGGTTTCACCAGTTTCACCACTTTTGGTTCCGCGATCAAGCATCAGCCGTGGGGGGCCCCCCCACTCCCACTGGCAATCTGGTGCCCCCCCAGACTCAGGAGGCACCAGTTGCCCATGAGCAGAAGGCTGGACTAGATGTCACCTTGTGAGGTCCCTTCCAGGCCAATCGTCCTATCATCCTGTGATCCTATTAGGAAAAATGGAGTGGGGGCATGGGATGGGGTGACTGTTGGTCATAGTCAAGATGAAGGGGATGTTGCTTTTGCTGAGTCCATCTGGCCCAGGCAGACACTTTCTCTCAGGTTGCTTAGCATCTTGAGATGACAAAGAGGCCTATGGGCTGTTTGCTGGAGCTCTGGGGAGGGGTGGGAGCTCAGACCTTGACCAGGACCTGGTGTTTCCTCTCAGGACTCTGTAGGTGCTTCAAGGGCAGGCATGGGCAGATCTCAAATTTTGAAAAGTAGGGTGCAGATAGTGAGGTATATCATCAAAAAGAATACACCTATTCTTTTTCCAGTTGAAGAGAAACTAAGAAGAAAGTATAAAGATGCCCCTTTACAAATCCATGGTGTGGCCACACTTCAAAAACTGCCCAGTTCTGGTCCCCACAACTCCAGAAGAACTAAAGAAGATCCAGAGAAAGGCAGCAAGGACACTGTATGGTATGGAGGGGCTTCCATATGAGAATAAACTAACAACACCAGACCCGTTGAGTTTAGAAAGATGCTTGGGCAGATGTGGGGGATAAGAAGGGTTCACAAAGCACTAGATGGTGGAGAGAAAGTCAATAGGGATTTATTGTTTACTGTGTCTCCTAATACAAGAAGTAGGGGACACCATGAAACTAGTATGTCATAAGTTTAAAGCAAACACAAGGAAGTTCTTTTTTACCCAGAGTGTAATTAATGTGTGGGTCTCGTTGCCACCAGATGCAGTGGAAGGTGAGAATTTAGCCAGACACAAAAAGGGATTGGACTCTTGGAGTTCCTTTTCTTTCTCTCCCCTTCCCATTTGAGTTCAATCCCATTCTTGGAGGAAAGAGGCATCCATAACTATTGAGTATGGGAGCTGGGAACACAGCCTCTGTGCATCTATTATTCAGCTATTCAGATTCACACTGAATTTCCTAGACCTTAAATGCTGGAGCAAGAAAGGAACATCTAGAAAATCCTGGTCAGATTCAGTTCATGCACCCTTTTAGCATTCACTCTCTCATACTGTATGACACATTAGACTGGACAAGATGGGTCTATGGTCTGACTGAATGGCAGTTCTTAGGATCTTAAATACCGGAGCTACAGCTGCTTTAGCATCCCTTGCTGACTTGTAACCCTGTCTTGTTGATTTATTACAACTTTAATCAAGAAACAAATGGAGGGTGCTTATTTTGTCCTCTCAAGGCCTTTCTTAAATGTTAGCTCTCACTAGGAGCAACAACTGGAATTGAACGTTTGGTAAACCAATCCCTGGGTCCATCAGACACAAGGGCAAGCCCAAAGGGTGTAAAGAGAAGGCATTACAAAGTTGTTGTTGTGCTAATTTTAGATGCCTGGGTAGTCACAAGAATAGCTGGAGCTGTTCCCATGGGAGGAGAAACATGATACCGTGGATATTATTGAAACTTGGATGTACGGCTCAGAGAACTGGAATGTTGTGGTCAGCAGTTATAATTTATTCTGTAGGCACAGGATGAGACAAGCAGATACTGTCAAGGAATGCCTTTCTTTTGACAAGATTGTATGGTTGATAAAGGAAATTGCGTGAGGACAACATAGAGCACAGGAGCAATTACCCACAGCCTAATTACCTGAACTGCTTTGTTAATTAAGCACAGGCCATACTGCCAATTTGCAAGGGCCAAGATCCAAGTGAAAGCAGTGGCAGCTGGAACAAAGGAAAAGCGGGTTTAATGTCTGAAAGAGGCAAATATTAATTAATTAATTAAAATTAAAATCAACCAACTGGAAAAAAAATTGCATATACAGGTTTCCCTCGCTTTATGTGGGTTCTATATGTGTGAATTCACTCTTATGCGATGACCCTTTTTATACCAAGAAATTGTTATATGCAAAGTAAATTCACTCTGATGTGATCGGTGTGGTGGAAGCCCACAGTCAGCTGCTTTATGCGGTGCATTGTGGGACTGGTGTGCACCAAAGATAGTTTCCCATGTGGATCTGTGCTCCTTGCTCGTTGTCTGCAACACAAGTTTCTGTAGTTGTTGTTGTCCCACTCTGACAACTTTCACAACCATCCTGCGCTTGTGTGTACTGTCTGCTGTTGGTGAGCACCAAAATTGTCCTGTAAAAGTGGTAGAAACGGTTTTAGGGGTCGGTACAGTTGAGGTCGTGGAATGTATCCCTATTTGTTACATTGTAAAGTGGGTTCACTTTATGTGAATTCGAGTTATGCACCGTTTTCCAGGAACACATGTACAGCATAAAGTGAGGGAAACCTGTATTCTCTGCACAGAAATGGTTCTTTACAACAGGTCTCATGAACCAATCACTGTTGACATAGACAGACAGAAATATTGTATTGATAATAAATAAGGACAGGTGCAAGCGCTGCATTTAGGATGGAAAAAAACCCATGCACTAGTACAGGCTTGGGACCAACTGGCTAAGCAGCAGCTCTGAAGAAGGGGACCTGGGGGTTACAGTGGACAGTAAGTTGAATATGAGCCAGCAATGTGCACTTACCTTTGTTGCAAAGAAGGCCAACGGCATACTGGTCTGCATCAGTAGGACCATTGCCAGCCGACCAAGGGAAGTGATTATTCCCCTCTATTTGGCACTAATGACGTCACATCTGGATTCCTGTGCCCAGTTTTGGGGCCCCCATTACAGAAACAATGTGGAAAAACTGGAGACAGTCCAGTGGAGGGCAACAAAAATGGTTAGAGGTTTGGGGAACATGAGTTCTAAGGAAAGGCTGAGGGAACTGGGCTTACTGAGTCTGAAGAAGAGATAATATAGTTGGGAATGGTCCTGATCTGGGGTGAGAAGTTGGAATAGATGACCTCCAGAGGTCCCTTCCTACTCAAATTTTCTGATTCTAAGACCTCAAGAGGGTGGATTCAATAACAGCCTTCAACTCCTCGAAGGGCGGTTTCAAAGAGGATGGAGCTATTCTGTTCTCAGTGGTGGCAGGTGACAGAACAAGGAGCAATGGGATCAAGTTATAGCAAGGGAAGTTGAGGTTAGATATTCATAGAACCATAGAAATTAAGAGCTGGAAGGGACCTTGAAAGATCATTGAGTTCAACCTCCCTCCCCCCCCCCCCCCAACGCGCACACACTCCTGTGGGCAGGAATACAGCTGAGATCAAATGATCCCAGCAAGGTGTCTGCCCAGTCTCCTCTTGAAGACATCCAAGGTTGGGGACTGCACCACCTCCCTGAGAAGTCTCTTCCAGATTCTGGTCACCTGTGGCAGTTGCGCTTAGGATGTCTCCTTTTGCCACTCTCTATAGTCACCCAAGACCCGTCGGTACCCCGACTTTCCTGCCTGCCATGTCTTGGATGTTATTATTCTATGCTTGATTTTTTGATGAGACTAGTCGGGAGGGTTGCTTAAAAAGAAAGGGGTTTTGTTTGTTTGTTTTTGGGGGGGGGGTTTGGTCTCTATTAGGGTTTCATGGGTACTATTGGTAAGTTATCTCGCTCACTCCTCTGTATATTCACACGCACTCGACAGTATAGATAATCGTAGTCTAATTCAGATCAAAACTTGTATTTAGTTACTTAGTTCTTTATATCAACTTGGTGATTCTATTTACATACCATTCTTAAGCTATTACTATCAATTGACTGATTGGAACCTAGTATTAATAAACAAAGTCTCTTTCTTATTGTCCATTTTGTGTTTCTATCCTTTTCATGGGCTTTTATCTTCAAACCCCACTATATACTCTCTCTTTACTTCGTTGGCTGATAAGTCTATTCCTTTTTTTTTTTTTTTTTTTTTTTTGCGTATGTCTGATGCCTTGGGTCCTTTCAATGGGCACTCAGACACTGTCTCCACCACTGAATAATCATGGGTCGCTTTCACTCTTTTCTTTTCCTTTGCTTTCTTTCCAGGTCGGCAGTGAAATACACGTCCCGCAGTGTTTATCTACTCCCAGATCTGACCCTCACTCCCAGAGCTCCGTTCCTCCCACCGATGCCATGAGAGATCCTCAGGTAAGTTACTGATCCCCTGGGGATCTTCTTTCCTCTCTCTTTTCTCTCCTTTTCTCTTGTTGAGGCTTCCTTTTCTCTGCCGCCACCGTGCTCTGATCCCAGAGCTTCTAGCCTTATATGGTATTGGCTCCGGAAGCAGCATTCTCCGGGTCCTTTCACTGTCTCCACGTTTGCTCCTTCACATCACCCTTACCATAAAGTTCTTCCTTGCATCCAACCTGAAACCATTCTCTAACAGTTTATGGCCATCGCACCTTGTCCTCCCCTGGGGCACCCGAGAAAACAGTTTTTCTCCCAGCTCCCAATGTTCACCCCTTACATCCTTACAGATGGTCACCAAGTCCCCCCTCAGTCCTCTGTTTCCCAGGCTGAACAGTACCAGATCCCTTTGTCTTTCCTCATAAAGTTTGTCCTCCAGGCCCTTAATCATTCTTGTGGCCCTTCTCTGCACCCTTCCAAGATTCTCCATGTCTTTTTTGAAGGGCAGTGCCCAGAACTGGGCACAGTCCTCCAGCTGGGGTCTCACCAGCGTTGAGTAGAGAGGAGGTATCACTCTCTTAGCCCTGTTTGTGACACATTGGGTAATGCACCCCAGCATGCTACTAGCTCTGTTGACTACAGAGTCACACTGGCAGTTCATGTTCATCCTGTGATCAACCATAACCTCGAGGTCCTTTTCAGACATTGTGCAAGCCAGGACATCTTCTAACCTATATTTATGTCCCCGGTTACTTCTCCCCAGATGAAGTACTCTGCATTTATCCTTATTGAATGGCATCTTATTCCACCCTCCCCACCTTCCCAGTACCTCTTGGATCTGCATCCTATCCCCTAGCATGACCACTTTTCCCCATAATTTAGTAATGTCCACAAACTTGACCAGCATGCTTTCCACAGCCTCATCTAAATCATCGATAAAGTTGCTGAACAACACAGGGCTGAGAACTGAACCCAGTGGGACACACCACTGGCCACCTCCCACCAAGACAATACAGACCTGTGCACTAATACTTTCTGGGTTCAACCCCTTATCCAGTTCCTAACACACCCAACCATGGACTCTGCCAGCCCACAGTCCCACAGTTTTTTTATTTGTAACAGCATCATGGAAGACCATATTGAAGGCCTTTTTAAAATCCAAGTATATTAATATCAATGGTGCCTTCCACATCTAAGCAGTTCAGAGAAACTCCATTAGAAAAAACTCTCTCATGAGGGGGGTAGTAAAGCACTGAAACAGGTTACCCACAGAGGTGGTAAAATCTTCATCATTGGAAGTTTTGACACCCTAGGTAGACAAATCTTTGACTGGGATGATCTAGTTGGGGATTTTCCTGGTTTGAGCAGGGGGTTGGACTAAGTGACCTCTTGAGGTCCCTTCCAACCTTAATTTTCCATGCTTCTATGATGAAAAATGTATAAGTCATTAGGCTGTCACTAGTTGTTGAAACCATAGAGAAGTCAGGCTGGAAGGGACCTCCAAAGGTAATGTAGTCCAACCCCCTGCCTGAGGCAGGATCAGCCCTGTCCAAACCATCCTGTACAAAGCCATCACCTAACCTCTTAGCAAAATTACAGTCAACCCTGACACAACAAAGGCATCACACCCAAACCTGCCACATGAAAAGGGAGACCATAGAAGCCAATGCCCTGCTTCTGTAAAAGGTTGTTACTATACGCTCAAGAGAACCCAGAGAGAAGCTGTGCCCCCCACTACAGAGGAAGGCAACCCCCCCACCCTCACAGTTCATACTATTCTGGCCATGGGGTGAAATTCCTTTGGCCCCAAATACATATGCAGATGTGATCTGATGAGGAGGTCTGGAAATTTGGTGGTTTGGGAGCAGTGTCATCAAGCTAGCCTTTCTTCTGCAATGCTGCTGTCAGTTAGCAGCTCCTGGTTAATGAAATTCCTATTTCATAGCCCTGAAGACTGTTCTCTACTCTCTCAAAGAACACTGACTCAGGTGTGGAAATGTTAACTCAGGTGAACATAAATTCAGGTGTAGAAATACCATTCAGTGAAGCACTGAATGCACTGTCAAGACAGCCAAGGAAGCTGGATTTTGTTTTATGAATCTGGAAAAAATAAATAAAAAGGAGCTGTCCATTGAATTCTAACAACAAGACTAATGAAGCAACAGATTTGATTATTTTTGTCTCATTTGTTGTATTTTTATCCAAAATATACCATATAGCAAATTACTACACATTCCAATCAGTTTATAATTGTTTTTGCTCCCATCTTAAATTGAATAATACAGCCCTAGGCCCCTCACTTATTTGTAAAGCATCTAGTTGCTTTTTACTGGAGAAAAAATGTGTGTTGTGGTATATGTGATGATTCACCACACCACCTGTACTTCCCTTTTCAAAATCCAAGATCTACCCATCCATCCATCTACCCACCCACCCACATCCTTCCATCCATCCATCAAGAGAGAGATCTAGATCTCTCTATATAGATGTCTCTCTCTACATATTTATAGATGTCTGTTTTATTGATTTCTATGTGATAAGCCACACCATATGCACCTGCCTTCTCAATATTGTAGACCCACCCATAGTTACCTACTATAAAACCTGATTCCTGAAAGTCCATGTACTTCCTAATTCAGCTTGTGCTGGAACACTTCTGGAGGAGGAACAATTCCCACAGGCATTCACACCCAGTTATATCCACCAAGGGGAGTTGTAAAAGTTGTCAGATCAACACATGTATGGATATAGGCACATGGCCCCTGGCTGGGCAAACTCTGGGCCATCCACTTCACTGGTTGTCTGCATGTGTGTTTTTATCATGAGGCTACAGACAGTAGAGAGTCAACCCTCCCCTCCCTCTGCCCAAGAGCTATAAGCTGGGCTCTGAGCCCATTTAGCTGAAAGAACTCCGGGCACCTGTGATCATCCACACTAAAAATAAAGTCAAACGTCTGTGACCTTTTGGGAAGAAAGCAAAAGTGCAGGATATTGTGATGCAGAGTGAGCAAATCAAGACAAGTCCCCCTGGACGCTTCAGAAACAATGGAGGTGGGTAGCATTTCTTGTTTCCTTTCTGTCCCCTTCCCATTTGAGTTCAACCCCCATGTGGGCTGTTTCAAGAGGGTCACACCCTTCCATATCCTGAAATGCCCTTTATAGCAGCTGCCCTGGGAAGGAAAGATGATGAAAACTAGTCAAGTCATTTCTGCTCTTCCAGTGTTGTGAAGTGGGGCAGAAAGAGATGAGGGGAAGGGAAAGGAGCAGGGTGGGGCACTTCTGGTAGGCAAATATCATTGCTTGCATTGCTGCTCAAGCTGGAGGGAGAAAAGGACGTGATTAGGTCCATGGGTCACTGAGAAGTGGGTTCTGGGTGGACTGTAGAATACACTAAATTCTGGGTGAATTTAGACTGTGAGGTGACCCCAGAGACCAGGATGTGAAAACTGAACCTAGGCTTATGGTCTCATCATCAGAGACTGACTCCTGATTTATGAATGGTTACAGCTGGCCATATTGCTTTCTCCAACCACTAGGAGAGATGGTCCATCTCTGTCCCCAACACTGATGATTCCCAGACTTGAACTCCTGTCCTCCTCCAAATGGCTGTCTCTCCCTTTCCCCACTTTCTTTCTATGCTCATGCTTTCATAACATAGGAAAGTTGGGCTGGAAGAGACCTCATGAGGACACATCTAGTCCAGCCCCCTCACTCAAGGCAAGATCATCCCAGACTAAACCATGCCAGCTTAGTGCCTGTCCAACCTGCTCTTGAACATGCGCAGGGATGGATATTCCACTGCCTCTCTGGGCAGTCTGTCCCAATGCTTGACCACCCTCATGGTCACAAAGCTCCTCCTCATATCCAACCTCAGTATCTCCTGCTGCAGCTGGAGACCATCGTTCCCAGCCCAGTCCCATACAGCCATAGAGGAAAATCCATCTCCATCCTCTGTGTTGTTGCCTTTCAGGGATTTGAAGACTGGTATGAAATTCTTCCTCAAGCTTCTCTTCTCCAGATTCAGTCACCCTCATTTTTTCAGCTGTTCCTCACCAGTCCAGGCCCCTCACCATTTTTATCACTCTTTCTCTTTCTTCCTGGCCTCTCAGAAGTCCTACTTCAAATGCAGCTGGCTTAAGTTGCCTGCAATATAAATCCCTGCTGGTGCCTCTCACTCCTGACCTGCAGCCTCCTTCTATTACCAGCTTTGGTCCCCGCTCCCCAGCTCTACTGATGCCCCTCTCTGCCACCTCCACTGCCCAGCCCTGGGCTTTCCCACCACCATTATTCTGCCTAGTTATGATGGTGATTTGTCTTCATTTAAGCCCCAAACGTCAGACTTCTGTGATGGTCAGAGCTCCACCAGCTGCCCCCCAAACTGACATCCTTTAACCTCATGTTGCCTTCAGGTCCTCAAAATGAGAACCACAATGGAGTCACAGATGAGCCCATGGCACCAAGATGTGAGATCCCCCACAGAGGAAGCAACGTGACATGTGGCTTCATTCGCTGGGTGTTGCTCTCTTTACCCAGAATGCTTCAGAGCATGGTCAAGAGTCTTCTGAGATTCATGCTGAGCCTGACATATCAGAGGTCACTGCTGTTGCTAGTGGGGATATCTGCAGGCCTTGCAGCCATTTTCTTCTCCAAAGGGGCAGTGAAATATGAAGCCGAGGGGCCAGAGCCATTAAGTGTTCTTGACCTGTTGAGAGCACGTGCCAGGCTGGAGAGCCAAGGGAAAATGACCGGTGAGCTCAGCACTTGTATGGACCTTGCCCTACAGGAGTTCATAGAGGAGCCAGCTGGCATCCAAGGCAATGCCAAGCTGGTTGTCCAGTGCCAAGGAACAGTGCTAGAATTCAATGCTGGAGATGAAGAGCATGAGATCTACGTCTATGCCACCAATGGGAAGCCCCAGTACAGCGTGAAGGGGCCAACCCCATACCGGGCCCGGCTGCTGGCTCGCCCTGAGCGGCTGAGCATTGAGAACCTACTGAAGGTGCAGAACCGCATACGGGCTTGGGAGGGAGCCACAGAGCCACTGAGCCGGTGCTTTGAGGTGGCACTGGAGAAGTTCCCACAGGAGCCAGTGAGTGTCCAGGCCAGTGCCAGACTGGTGATCAGTGCAGCTGGCATGGAGTTGGTCTTCCTGGCTGGGAAAGGAGAGAATGAGATCAATGTCCATCATGACAACAGGGGCATCATCCATTACATGGTGAAAGTGCCAGGATGGTGGCCCTGGGCTGCCAGGAACACATTAACCATTGCTCTGGCAACCCTTCCCATCATGCTTTGTTTAATCATGGTCCTTCAGAGAAGCAGGAAATGCCGCCAGAATATCTAGCAAAGCGAGTGGCCATCCAACATAATCACTTCCTAGCAGCTTACCCTGGCTCCTTCCTCCACCTTCACCCCCCTGCCCCCTGGTAAATTTACCCTGTAGTAAGGAGCAGACACATGACCAGCTAAGTGCCCACTACTGGTGCTATTACTGCCCCCAGATACCAATGGGCAACAGGCTAGCATGCATGGAACACATGGCTTCTTTGGGGTGAAACTGGCCTCATGGTGTCCCACATGTAGGCTATAGCAGGTGGTATTAAATGCCATGGGTCTGTAGTTCTCTGGAAGGCAACAGAGCTCACCAAAGGACTTAGACTCTCTTCAAGAACATCTTGAGATGGACATAAGTAATACTGATGTTGTACAATAGATGAGGAAAGCCTATTGGATGACACAAATGAGACAGATACAACAGTAATGAAAGGCATGTAGGAATGTTTTAACTAAGTTCATTAATTAGCCAGCTGAGTCACCTGGCACCCAAACTGATGAGGTCATGTATGGTCAACAATGTGTGCTCAGTCCGATCGGTGACATACTATATTTCCTCACAAACCACACACAGCTGTCCCCCAAAATCATCCCTCTAAATCTGGGTAGCATGTCTTAAGAGGGAAGGCTGATTTGATTTGCTTGACTGGAAGAACAGCAGCATGGAAATACTGTGTTGCAAAGCAAATACTAGCTTTTCTCTCGGGCAGGAAGCAGAAAGAGCAGTTTGCCACTAACCCTTTCACAGCCACTCTTAAGTTGGAAACAGCTCTTTCTCTGAAAGTGTTAACATTGGACTCCATCCCCACTATATGCTATCCCAGAAAGAAGCTGGCATTCATCTTCATGGGGGTATATAGGATTTTGAAAAGGGGGGGTGCAGTTGGTGTAGTGTGTCACAATATATAACAACACTTATTTTATCAAGTTAAAAAGAAACCAGAAGCTTTATCAATAAGTTAGTGTCCTACAGCTACATTATTCAATAAAAAACAGAAGCAAGAACAAATATAAATTGATTGGAATGTGCATAAATATGCTATGTCATTTATTATGCATTAAAAAAACCCACAACAAGCTAGGCAAAATTAATCAACAACTGTTGTTTTATTGCCATCAGGCCAGGCCTCTCTTGGTCTGCTATCTGGTACCATGTAAACCAGGACAGCCTGTTCCATGGTCAGGTTGTCAGTGACTAAAACTGGCACTCCCACCTGGGCTAGCCAGGTTGAGGAGGGCATGTGGACACATAGCAGGACTAAAAACAAGACCTATCAAAGGGTGGATTAACTCCCTGTGAGCCAATGGCCATCCATACCTGGAGAGGAGATGGGCACTGCCAGGTCACTTTGCCCAAAGAATCACCAATGATGCAAAGCAACTCAATTAACTTTGGAGTGGAGGAGGGTTGTTACAGCATCTGAAGTGCCCCAAGAGTCGTAGCGGCCTCAGGACTGACTTGACTCATTGTTTCATTAGTCCTGCTGTCATTACAATTTAATGGACAGCTCTTCCTCAGATTCATAAAACACGACCAAGCCTTCTTGAATATCTTGATAGTGCCTCCAATGCTTCCCTGAAAGTCATTTCCACACCAGAGTTAACATTGATCTGAGTAAATGTTCCCACACCTGAGTTAATGTTTTGAATGAGTTAGAAACAGACTGCAGGGCTGTGAAATAGAAGGTACAATCCGAGGAACAGCTAACAGACAGCAGCATTGCAGAAGAAAGGTTGGCTTGATTCATGGAATAGCAAGGCCCTTGAAAAGGAGAGAGGGTCTTTGGCACCCATGCAATGAAGAGTTTAGAAGGAATCAGGTCAGTTATAATGGAGCCTATGAAGTCAAATGACTTCCCCACTGCTGCCTGAATAGAAATGCCACTGTGACTGCCAGGGAGTTTGCTTAAAGTTTGGGTGGTGCAGGGGGGGGCGGCACAACAGCCCCACTACACTCCTCCCCTTGAGACCTGCACCTACTGTCTTGTAGCACAGGCTCTCCATGACAAAAGTCAGCTTTAAGCCATGATTTTGGGAAAATCCCCTCACCCCCTACATCCTGCCTTCCAAAAGAAAACCAAGGCGCAGGTCCTTTCATAGTTTCATAGTAGTTAGGGGTCAGAAGGGACCTGAATAGATCACCTAGTCTAACCCCCCTGCCACTGGTTGGAGCACACGCTGGGATCACATGACCCCAGACAGGTGTTTATCCAACCTCTTTTTTAATTTACCCAAGGTAGGAGCGAGGACCACTTCCGTAGGAAGTTGGTTCCAGATCCTAGCCACCCTGACAGTGAAATAGTGCCTCCTAATCTCTAACCTGAACCTATTCTCCAGCAGCTTCTGGCCATTGTTCCTCGTCACCCCAGGTGCTGCTGGGGGGAATAGGGTCCTTCCTATTTGCTGCTGATCTCCCCTAACAAGTATGTAGGCAGCCACCAAACCCCCCCTCAGCCTCCACTTGCTGAGGCTGAACAGGTTCAGGTCCCTCAGTCTCTCCTCATAGGGCCTGCCCTGTTGCCCTCCAACCAAGCAGGTGGCCCTCCTCCGAACCCCCTCAAGGCAGGCCACATCCTTCTTAAAGTGTGGTGCCCAGAACTGGATGCAGTACTCCAGTTGAGGCTGGACCAATGTTACACAGAGGGGGAGGATCACCTCTCTGGACCAGCTTGAGATGCATCTTTGGATGCACGACAAGGTGAAGTTGGTTTTGCTGGCTGCGGTCTGGCATTGGCGGCTATGTTCATCTTGGAGTCAATAATGACTCCAAGATCCCTTTCCACCTCTGTGCTCACAAGGGGGGAGCTCCCCAGCTTGTATATATGCTGTGGATTCCTTCTCCCAAGGTGCAGCACCCTGCATTTGTCTACATTGAACCCCATCCTATTCTCGTCTGCCCACTTCTGTAGTCTGTCTAAGTCTAATTCCAGCCTCTCTCTCCCTTTGAGCGTGCCTACCTCTCCCCACAGCTTGGTGTCATCGGCAAACTTGGACAATGTGTTTTCCACCCCCTTGTCCAAGTCGCTGATGAAGATGCTGAATGGTGTAGAGCATTCTTACCCCACTTCTTTCTCTCAGGGACTATCACACTCTGAGCCTGGAGGATCGTCCCCTTAAGGTACGACCATTCCTCATTGATTCCCATATCCTCTACCTTCTGGGCCCTCAGTGCCTCCTCCACTAATCTCCTAAATTCGTTGAAGTTGGCCTTTCTGAAGTCAGGGGCTTTAGTCTTGGTATAAGCCCTCAACACCCTGCGCTGGATAGTGAATTCCAGCAGGCGATGATCACTGTCACCCAGGTGGTCAAGGACCTGCAGTCCCCTCACCAGGTCATCCCCTGTGGCCAAGACCAGGTCCAGCAAGGCATCTCCCCTAGTGGGGCTGTGCACCTCCTGGATAAGTTGGAGGTCCTGTATTTCAGCTAGGAACCTATGCGAACGGTCAGACCTGGCTGACTGCTCCTCCCAGCAGATATCTGGGTAGTTTAGGTCCCCATGACAATGACATCCCTAGACCCAACTGCCTCCATAAGCTGCACTGAGAAATCCTGGTCCAGCTCAACCCCTTGGCAGGGTGGTCTATAGTAGACACCCACCGTAAGATCCCTTTCGCCACGCCCCCCCCTTGAAGGTTGACCCATAGTGCCTCTGCCTGACCTTTCTCTGCCCCAAGGCTAATTTTTGATGATGGGAGTTGCTCTTTGACATAGAGGACGACCTCCCCCACCCCCCACCTTTCCTCCCAGTCCTGTCCCTTCTATATAGTGTGTATCCCTGAATGCCCACTGCCCAGTCGTGGGTAGGATCCCACCAGGTTTCTGTGAGCCCCACTAAGTCTGGGTTCTTCCCTGCTATCAGAAGGCAAAGTTCCTCCTGCTTGCCCCCCATACTACATGCATTAGTGTACAGACATGTGAGGCCTCCTGAGAGTGCATGTACCTCCCCCCTGGTCCCAGGACTGCTGTGCCCACTGTCGCTTACCTGGGTTTCTGTTTCTCTTGTCGCCTTGCTAGTTGGCGAAACATCCCTTTCTCCTTGGGCGGCCCCTTCCCCCGATGAAGCTAGTTTAAAGCACGCCGAATGAGATCAGCCAACCTAGAGGAGAAAATGTGTTTACCTTTGGGTGAGAGATACAGTCCATCCCACCCCAGCATACCCTCAGCCCAGAAATATAGGTCATTGTCCAGAAATACGAAGCCCGCCTCGTAGCACCAGCTTCGAAGACACCGGTTAACTACACTGATACAGGCCTCGTGGCATCTACTCCGTCCACTTACCGGAAGGATGGAGAAAAATACCTCCTGGACTCCCATCTCCTTGAGTAGATGACCCATGGCCTTGTAGTTGTCCATGATGGAGTCAGTCTTACCCTTAGATGCATCATTAGTCCCCACATGGACCGCAACTAGAGGGTAATAGTCCAAGGGGTTAATGATCTTTGGGATGGTCTCTGTGATATCCCGAATCCTCGCACCGGGCATGCAACAGACCCCCCGCAACCAGGGGTCGGAGCGACAGATTGGGCCGTCAGTTCCCCTAAGGATGGAGTCCCCGATGACCAGAACTCTGCGTCTCTTCTTTCTCGGGGGCTGCCTCTTCACTGCCTGTGATGTAGGTGGAGAAGCCCCAATGGCTCTGGGGATATGTTCTTCTACCCTCTCCTCCTGGGTCGCCAGGGCCACATACCTGTTCACAAGGGGGATCTGAGCAGGCACAGCGATAACATAAGCCACCTTGGCCCCGGACTCGACAGGAACCCGCTGCCATCGTTTAGTTGGGCGTTTTGCACGGGGGCTCTCTCCCGTGGATTCCTGGCCCTGCAGAGAATGAAAATACATATCAGTTTCATCCTCTGCCGCCCGAATCCCCCGCAGCCTGCTCACCTCAGCCTGGAGCTCCGCCACCTGCCCCTCCAGAGCCTGAAGATGGTCACAGGAGGGGCAAGCAGGGGAGTCACCAGACCACATCCCTACTGCCGAGGTCCCCACCCAGCTGCTCCCAAAGAATGGGGGGCAAGTGGACACCAGGCCCCCCACGGGCTCCATCTGGGTGGCAGCCTCAGAGGAGCCTCAGGAGGGCAGCACCACCAGGACAGAGCCCCTGGTAGTGCTGTGGGTCCACACCATAGCTTGTAGGTAGTACTTACCTCTCTCCTTCTTGGCATAGCCTCCTCACTTCCGAGGAAGGCTCGCTCTCGGCTCTGCCTGCTTCCACCAGCACCAACGCCAGTGCAAACACTGGTGCAAATGCCAGCGCGCCCTTACAGAGCGTGCCTGTTTGCACGCGCGGCTTGGGAGCATGGCTCCCTGCCCAGCTCAGCAAAAAGGGCTCCAGAAGGCTTCCCCTCCGGGTCCTCTGCAGCTGTGCTGTCTCCTACCCCACTTACCTTAAGGGGATCAGCTGTTGCTGCCCCTGCCACCGGTCCTCAGCCTCCGCCGTCGGTAACTTGAAGTTGAAGGGGGCACACGTGTGGCGAGAGCCCCACATGTGCCCAGTCAGCCTCCTCCTGCTCCCTCAGCTCCCAACTCCTATTTGGAGGGTGTGCAGTTTGCAAGGAAATACAGTAATTCGTTTATTGTGGGACAGCTGAAAATATGATTGGTTGTAGAGCTGTGCAACTGGGAGCACTCAGGAGGCATATATGTTTATGATGTCTGAAAAAGGGGTGGAAAAAGAGATGGATTTGGGATTAATGTTGGATTATCCCTGTTGGCAGCCAATCTGATCACACGGATGATGGCATGAATAAAGGCTACACTGAGTTTATACTCACAGGAGAGTTCTGTGAGTATTTAAATAGCATTTTGGTTGGACCTGAGAGGATTATGGGAAGCCA
Source organism: Alligator mississippiensis (assembly GCF_030867095.1). Lineage (NCBI taxonomy): Eukaryota > Metazoa > Chordata > Crocodylia > Alligatoridae > Alligator > Alligator mississippiensis. The sequence continues at coordinate 58,154,487 of NC_081834.1, forward strand.
CACCTCTACCATTACAAAATAAACTTGACTCAGCCTTCTCCAGGGGGTAACTGTGTCTTGAATTACAGTGATCGGCTACGTGGTCAGGCTGTACATGGCACATCTGCTCCATTTTCTACCACATATTCATCAATTTAGCAGAGGTGTTGTGTCCACAACCTTAAGATAGACACAAAGTCCTCTGTTTTTCATCTCCACATCACCAACACTTGCAATCTAATTGGAATTGGCAGATCTAGGGAAAATGCCTCTTGTCATGAATAATATCCCACCATTATCCAATAGCATGAAAATTTCCTCTTTTGTTAAAAAGATAAAAGGGAAGATTTCACCATTCCTGGTTATAAAAGAATCTTAGGCAAGCTGGGCTGGAAGGGACTTCCTGCAGTCATGGGGAACCCATTGCCACCAGATGTGGTGGTAGCTGTTGGTTTAACAGGATTAAAAAATGGATTGAACACATAGCTGGAGAAAAGGGATACAAGCAGCTATGGAGCATGGGAGTTAGGGGGACAGTCATTGGTGGATCTAGGATGTTGAAGAGGTAGGTGCAGGTGGTGTGGCACTTCATCACATGAAATACAACAGACATTTGTCACCAGTTAAAGAGAAACTAGAAGCTTTACTAATATGCTGAGGGGCCAGTGTTAGATTATAGAATCAAAGAAAATGAGGCTTGGAAGGGACCTCAGGAGGTCACATCTAGTGCAACCCCTTGCCCAAAGGAGGACCATCTACAGCTAGATCATCATACAGCTGACTTCCTGCCCTTTGGGCAGGGGGCTGGATTCGATGATCTTCCGAGGTCCCTTCCAGCCCTAATGTCTATGAAATCCCAGCCAAGGCTTTGTCTAGTCGGGTCTTAATAACCTCCAAGGATTGAGACTCCACCACCTCCCTGGGTAACCTATTCCAGTGCTTTACTACGCTCTTCATGAGAAAGTTTTTCCTAATATGTAACCTTAACTTCCCTGCCTGCAACTTGAGCTCATTGCTCCTTGTTCTGTCATCTGCCATCACTGAGAACAGTCCAGCTCAGGGGTGGGCAATTGTGTGTGCTGGAGGGACAGTGAAGAAATTTTGGTGAGCTGTTGAGGGCTGCACAGAAAATGAATAGTGTTTAACAACAGCTACACTTAAAAATTGTTATGGCATATATAGTGTAAACTTTACACTATAAATGTCATAACCTGTTTTCTGCACATCACCAGTTTTCCGCACAACTCCAGAATAAAGGTCCCAATTTACCATGTAATTTCCCAAATAGCATATTTTTATAAATGTTTCCAGAACACAGTTCACAAATCAATAAAGACAATCATGTTGCCACATTTTCCACACACCACCCCAGGATGTGGCAGCACGCAGTGCCATGTCTTCCCCATGGCCTCCACAACCAACCTCAGCCTGTTCCCCACTGACCCAGTGCAGGTGAGCAGAGGGGCCAGGGGCAAGTGGCATGGAGCAGTGTCCCACTGGAACGAGCCTCACAGAGGAGCGCCCCATGTCTGCTTGCTGCTTGGATGTGGCCCCCAGAGCTCTGGGAAGTTCAGCAAAGGGAGCTGACAAGGGCTGTGTGCAGTGGAGTTGCTGCTCATTTCCCTCAGGGACCTTTCTGGGCTGTTTTGCCAGCTCAGGTTGCACACACAAGGTCCCTGGGTGCATGCTGCTGCATGTGCACACCATGCCAGGAGCACTGCTTCTCTCCTATAGGCAAGGACATGGGTGAAGCACTGGGCGCTGCTGCCCTCTGATGGACAAGTGCAGGCAGAGCATCCAGGAGGGCCATGCCCAGCAGCATTCTCCATTCTTCATGTCATTTCCACGCTTAATCACAATAACGCTTTTTAACATGCTAATATATGTGATACAGGTCTACCCAAAAGTTATTGGTGGGCTGGACGAACCACTTGCTGGGCTGGATATGGCTAAACCCCTGGTCTAGCTCCAGCCTCTGTGGAACCATCCTCTAGTTAGCCGAAAGCTGCTGTTCAATCCCCCCATAGGTCCTTTCTTCTCCAGACTACATAAGCCCAGTTCCCTCAGCCTCTCCTCAGAAGCCATGTGCCCCAGCCCCTTAACCTTTCACTGCCCTCTGCTGGACTCTCTCCAATTTATGCATATCCTTTCTGTCATGGGGGTCCCAAAACTGGATGCAGGGCTCCAGATGTAGCCTCACCAATGGAGCACAGAGGGAAAGAATCACTTCCCTTGATCTGCTAGCAACATTCCTACTAATGCCTGCCCTTGAATGCCACCACGACGAAGGGTCTCCACCAGCCCTCCCCAGGCCAGCTGAACATCCCTCACACTATCTACTTAGATGGGGAGGCTCTGGAGTACATGGAGCACTTTCCGTCTCTCGGCGGCCATCTCTCTCAACAGGCTACCATCAATGAAGAAGTCTAGCACCAGGTCAGCTGTGCTAGTGCTGCCTTCTTCAAGGAGAAAACAACTCTGATGAATGGGCCACTGCATCTGGATCTCCAAGAACCACCTCCCTTTTCAGATTCTCTTTTCCCAGCTTTCCATTGGCCAACACTCAAAGGGCGGCCTAAGGAAATAGTACAAAGACACATTCAAAGTCGACCTTAAGCACAGAGGCATTGACACCAATGGCTGGGAGGAGCAAGGTGCTGACCGTTTGGTGTGCTGCCACCTGGTCAACCAAGGCATTCACCACTTTGAGGCCCAACGACTCAATACGAAGGCAGAACGGAGGCAGCATAGGCAGGAGAAGGAGACCAACCAGGGTTTGCAAACCCCACTCCCCTGTGCAACAACATGTCCCCATTGCCGAAGAATGTGTGTATCCAGAATCGGGCTCCTCAGTCACCTGAGGGCTCGTCAAGCCTGATGGATGTCATCCTCGACTCCCAGGGACTGCTGATGAATGCAGCCCAGTATGCTGTTAGACTTCTTCACAAAAAGGGCACACTGTTGGCTAAATTAATCAGCGATTACTTCTCTCATCTTAGTCTGTTTAAGATCTAAGCAAATAAAAAAAAAAATACAACTAATGGAATGTGCACTGATTAGCTACATAATATATTCAGGTTTAAATAAAAAAAAAAACCAAAAACCAGGCAACAAACTAGGCAAAAATAGGCCAAAGGTAGTCCTGGAGTCATTTTAATTAAGTGTAGTGTATGTCTCTTATTCAGATCCATAGAACAAAATCTAGCCTTCTTGGGTGTCCTGTGGGCCCCTCTAATACTTCACAGTCAGTCATTTCTACACCTGAGTTAATATGACCACACATGAGTTCAGGTTTCAGATATAGAGCTAAAAACAATCTGGAGGGCTTTGAAATAAAAACGAGATGTTACCAGAAATAGCTGACAGACCTCCACATTGCAGAAGGAAGGATGGCTTGAATAGTGGAACGTCAAGACTCTTCAAAAGGAGATAGGGTCATTAATATCCATGGAGTGAAGAGATTAGCAGGAATCAGGGAATAATGACCTGTGATGTCAATGGACTCCCTCAGCGCTGCCTGAAAAGAAATACCACTGTCCCTCGCAGTCAATTGGTTTTAAAGTTTGGGTGCAGCAGGGGTCAAGGGAAGGGAGGAGGTACCACTGCACACCCCCAGGTCCATCCCTGGCTTCATTCTCTGAATCAGAACTTCCTAGAACAGGGGTTGGCAACCTCCAGCATGCGTGCTGAGCATGGCACGTGAGGCTATTTTCCTCAGCATGTGTTGAGGCCGGGGCCAGGGTGGGGAGGCAGCAGCTGTTTGCAGCCTCCTGGCTGCAGTCGGCCCAGGTTCTGGGTAACTGCTGATAGCCACAGAGCCCAGACTGCTCCCAGCTGGGAGGAGCCCAGGCACCATGGCTGGCAGCAGCTGCCCCAGAGCCTGGGATGGCTACAGCTGGAAGGCTGCGAACAGCTGCTGCCTCCCTGCACTGGCCCCGGCCCGGCTCCAATGGGTGCAATGCCAGCACCTGCTGCCTTCCTGGGGCTGGCAGACAGCTGAGGCCAGGGCGGGGAGGCAGCAGCTGTTTGCAGCCTCCCGGCTGCAGCCAGCCCAGGTTCTGGGTGGCTGCTGATAGCCACAGAGCCCAGGCTGCTCCCAGCAGCTGGCTGGGAGGATGAAAGCCCTGCTGCAGGCAGCAGGCTCAGCAGCTACCCAGAACCTGGGCCAGCTGCAGCCAGGAGGCTGCAAACAGCTGCTGTGCTCCTGGCTCTGCTGCCCTCCCTGGGCCCTCCGGATCTCAGTGTGCGTGACCCAAAGCAGCAGCACGCAGAGGGGCCGCGCAGGGAAGCTGCCTGAGGCTGCAAGCTCCGCACTGCCCAAGTCACACTTCCCCTGTGTCCATGGGAGAAGCGTGGATAGCAGGCAGGGTTGTGGTTCCCTCTGCTGCCCCGCCTGCAAGGGAAGTGTGGTCAGGGCAGCGGGGAACTCGGAGTGGCAGGCAGCTTCCTGCGCCCCCACTGTGCTCTGCCGTGCCGGGTTCCAGCGCTGCTTTGCAGAAGTGGCGGCGAAGGCAGCACCTGTATCTGCTGCCTCCCCAGAGCCTGGGGCCGGGTCTGGGGCTGAGAGGCAGCTGGGGCCGGGGCAGGGAGGCAGCAGCAGCTGTTTGCAGCCCCCCAGTTGCAACTGGCCCAAGTTCTGGGTAGCTACTGATAGCCACGGAGCCTGGGCTGGGGGCAGGGGCACAAGCAGGGCTGGGGGACAGGGGCTTTGGGTGAGGGGCAAGGGGCAGCAAGACTGGGAGGCAGGGGCTTTGGGTGGGGGGCAAGGGACACAAGCAGGGCATCCTGCCATGTACTCCCTGCCTCATTTTGTTTTTCTGGCATGCCAGCACTCCAGCACCTTCCAAGGTAGGCATTTTTTTGGCACTCCAGCCTAAAAACCTTGCCTACCCCTGTCCTAGACCTTAAATGCTGGAGACTGCAAGTAGGAAACACTATTAGGGGCAACAGCCTCAAGCTGCAGTGAGGGAAATACAGATTGGAGATGAGGAGGACCTGTTTGAACTTGAGGGTGGTCAGGCATTGGGACAGGCTGTCTGGAGAAGTTGTGCAGTCTCTACTGCTGGCAATGTCCAAGAACAGGTTGGATGGACACTTAGTTGGGACGGCTGAGTCAGAGATGGTGCTGCCTTTAGCATGTGCTTGACTAGATGTGTCCTGGCGAGGTCCCTTCTCACCATACCTCCCTGAGATCCTAGGATCCCTTTTCAGAGGTACCAAGCCAGTGTCAGTCCACATTTCCCAAAAGTCTTCCCACAGAAATCTATCTAGACACTCTGGCTGTTCCTAAAACTTAAACAAAAGAAACTAGAAACACCTCCATATTTTTGTCTTTCCACCATAAGAAAGCGGCAAGAAAACTCAAAACTATTCGTCGTCTTTTTTCCTCTCTCAGGGGATCAGATTTAAAATCAAGAACCTCTGATCTGTGGTTTGCTAGATGCAAACATAACTCAACCCTCTTACAAAATGAAGGCCGTGAAAGCACTGATGTGCAGGGAATTACATTATTTTAATGCATTTATAAATATATTTGCTAAGCAAACAGTTAAGTTGGCAGCAAACCAGAACAGGAGGGATAATCAGATGCAAAATAGTTGGCTGGTATTTGTAACACAATCATTGTTCTTATCATCATAGTTATAAAAGCAATCTGTGACAACACAGAAAACCGCATAAAGCCATATGTGCAATAAGATAAGATAACCCATTTAAAATGCTACCACAAACTTGTCTCACATCCAGCAGAGAACAGCAGAGAGCAGTTTATAATGTCCACAATCAAACGACATCAGTTCTAACTCAAGAGAATTTCTCTGATAGGCAAATAGAGTCATAGAGACATGGGAAAGTCAGGGTGGAAGAGATCTCTTGGAGTTGTATCTAGTCCAGCCCCCTGCTGAGGGGAGGATAACCCCTGACTAAACCAGCCCAGCCAAGTGTCTGTCCAGCCTGCTTTTGGAAATTTCCAAGGACAGAGACTCTGTCACCTCTCTGGGCAGCCTGTTCCAATGCTTGACCACCCTCAGAGCACAAAGTTCTCCTCATCTCCAAGCTCATCCTGATGAAGCTGAAGGCCCTTGCTCCTAAGCCCTATCTCCTACAGCCATAGAGAAAAGTTTATCTCTATGCTCTCTGTAATTGCCTATGAAGGCCATTATCAAACGCCCTTTCCTCAGTCTTCTCTTCTCCACACTAAACAATCCTCATTCCCTCAGTTTTTTCTCATCGGTGTTGCTTTCCAGGACTCTAATTTTAGTTTCTTGCCAGTGGACTCTTTCCAATCTGTTCACATCCTTCTTGAAGCATCTAAGTGGTTATAGTCAAAGATATCAGCAATAACAGAGATAAAGTGATTCATAAGCACCCAGCTGTCACAAATTTACCTGGCTCATTGTAATTAATGGAGCATCTTCCCTTTATACCAAATGAACTGGGGATATTATACTAGAAGAGGCTTCTTCTTCACCCTCCAGTGACCCAAACCATTCACTCCAACTCCTCTCTTAGCCCACAGATACAAATCACCCTATGAAAGGAAAAACCCTACACGGTGCTTTGTGGGAAGTCAAGGACACATCCCTTTAAATGGAACAAATTTGTGAGGTCAGAATATTACCAAATACCCACACCTTCCTTGCCTACATGATCAAAAAGTTCCTCTTTGATGTCAAATCTGTTAGCAGAAGTGATCATGCATTAATAAATATCCCTTAATAAAGTAATTAATAAATAATAATAGTGATAAAGCACTGATTTGCACCATGAAAACATTTGTACAAGTACCAAAATCCCTCTGACTTTAGTAACCAACTCATCAGTGTTAGTTTCTAGATTTTGGCTTTCTTGATGGTCAGAAGGGGATCACTGCAATGGAACAATGGTTTCAATGAGCAAAGAACAATGGTCTCAAGTTGCATCAGGGCAAGTTTAATTTAGATATTAGGAAAAGCTCTCTCATTAGGAGGGTAGTGAAGCACTGGAACACAGTACCCAGAGAGGTAGTGGCACCTCCATCCTTAGAGACTTGGGTAGACAAAGCCTTGGCTGGGATGAGATAGGTGGTGCTGGTCCTGCTTTGAGCAGGGGGTTGGACTAGATGACCTCTTGATGTCCGTCCCAACCCTAATTTTGGATAAGTCTATAATTACAAGGTAGATCAGCAATGTTAAATTACTTACCATTGCTTGGAGGCCCTTCAGATTTCATAGTCCATGGTGATCTCAAAAGAATCAGCCATGTGTTCACCAGTGCAAGTCTTTCTTCAGTACATTAGATTCTCCCACTGGAATCTCAAACCTGTCCATTCACATTCTCCCTTTCTCTGCATATAATGTGTCCTGTTAACATTTCAGCATCATCCCCAGAGGACCTCTGAATTTCTAGTAACTTCTACATGATGTTTACCATGAGTTGTGTCCACCAAACATGGAGGATACTCCTTGAGAAGAGAGCTTGGGAACCAAGGCTGAGAACAAAACCTCACCATTTGGTAAGAACTAGATTTTTCAAAGGTGAAGAGAGGGAGCTCAGGGGATTTTTCAAAGGTGCCTGGGTATGTTATTGAAGACTTTTGGAGTTATGCATTTAACATGGATAACCTGTCTCACTAAGATTCAGAGCCTCAGGGGCCTACCTCCTAGTAACGCTACAGCAAGTTAGATGCCTACATACCTTTGAAGATCTAAGTCTCGGTGCCTGCTTGTAGGCAATCTCCATAAAGCTGGTCCTGCCAGAAGATCCAATGACTATTCCCAAAGGATCATGAAAAATATACATGAAGGAAAGCATTGTTGACTTCAAGTCATTTCCCATCTTTATGGCTTAGGACCTAAAGAATCTAGAAATCAATCGTGTTTGGGAGTGGTGAGCTCGCAGCTAGAATAAGAGGGGCTATGGTTGAGCGGCACCAAAAGATCCACCTAGAGGTGGATCTAGGATTTTGAAGGGAGGGTATATTAAGTGTGGCACATCAACACATAGAACAACATATTTTTTCTCCATTTAAAAAGAAACTAGAAGCCTTACTAATATGCTAGGAGACCAGCACTGTATTATTCAGCTTAAGATCAAAGAAAAACTAATACAAATGTATTGGCCTGTGCACTTATTTGCTAGATAAATACATTAAATTTAAAAAACACAGCACACTAGGCCAAAATAATCAAAAGATGGTGTTATTGGTCCTATAAGTCATTACAGTTAAACACGTCTCCTATTCAGCTTTATAAAACAAAGTCTCACCCTCTTGAGCATCTTGACAGTGCCTCCAATACTTTTCTTCTGGTCTATTCTACACCTGAGTTAATATGACCACCCATGAGTTAAGGTTTTTGTCTAGAGTTAAAAAGAGTCTGCAGGGCTGTGAAATAGAAGAGAGACATTACCAGGAGGGGCTAATGGACAGAACCATTGAAGAAGAAAGGACTGTTTAAATAGTGGAACATCAAGACAATTGAAAAGGAAAGTGTTTTTTTTCCATCCCTGCAGAGTGCAGAGAGATCAGCAGGAATCAGGGAGGTGATACTGAGCTACAAAGTCAATTGACTCCCTCAGGGTTGTCTGGATAGAAATGTTGCTTCCTTTGCCAGGCAGTTGGCTTAAATTTTAGGTTAATTAGAAATCAAAGAGGGGGGAGTATATACAACTGCACGCCCAGTAGATCTGCCCTTAAATCCATGTAGGATTAAGGTCAGGATTGGGGTATCCAGGAGCTGTGAGGTTGGGTGAGGGGCACTAGAAGGACTATGGGATGGAGAACCCAGGCTTGGACTGGCAGAGTGAGTAGCCTACAATATTTTTGGCATACAAAATGCCCCAATATAAGATACACATCTTACTTTTGAGAGGCAGAAGGAAGGGAAAAATCTCTTTTGTTGTACTAATTAAGTAGCTACAGCAAGGGAGCTGGACCTGTTCATTGGTCTGTGCCCTGTAGATCATAGGCAGATTTAATTTTTGTTTCATCTGGTAAGATGGAGAAATTGCCCGTACTGTATTTCCTTGTATATAACACACGACCTACAATCTTTTTTTTTTGGTGGGCGGAAAAGGTCTATATGTCATATGTGAGAAAATACGTAGCTATTTTCCCTCCTTGGTTGGGCAGGGATAGGAAGTAGCTCTTTTCCCTCTTAGGAGATTGGTGATCATAACAGCAAGCCAACCAACCAGGAGGAATGATGGCCATTTCTCCCCACCTCTGCAAAACAAAGGCAAACATCAGCCATCTGAGCACTAGGGTTTATTGATAAAAAAAGGAAAATCAGGTGTGGAGAAGAAACAGCACCAGGCACCTCTGGCTTGTTCAACCACACTCCCTGACTACAAGCTTTTGTAGAATTGTGATAAAATAGGGTTGGAAGGGACCTCAGGATGTCATCTAGCCTGACACCCCCTTCTCAAAGAAGGATCATCCCTATCCAAACCATCCCATCCAAGTACTTGTCTAACCTAGGCTTCCAGTGTTTGGCTGGGAAAACCAGACAAAACACAGAGCAGGATTCCTGTCAGGCAGATGACATGGGATTCTCCCACAAAGCAGGTGAGGTTGCTAGTCCTAGAGTCTCACACAGGTTAATATCACTCGGTGCTACTGTCAGAGTAACAACAGGGGGAACAAAAATAAAACCCATGTCATTCCACAGCAACACATCTGAAATCGAGAGATAGAGATCAAGACAGGGCCAAATCCCCAGCAGATGTCAATCAGACACAGCTCCATTGGAGTTGGTAGGGCCAAGACCCCATCTGGGGTCCATTAGCTAGAGCCCCACTACAGTCGGTGTAAATGGGGGTTGTCACACAAACTGGTGTGAAGAGGGTAGTTTCACTACAATCAACAGGGATCAGGAGGGTCACACAAACAACTGGTGTGAAGAGGTTGTAGCCCCACTATAGTCAAAAGGGAAGCGGGGAGGGGTAGCCTTACAGCCAACCAATGTGGAGAAATTGTAGCCCCACTAGAGTCAACAAGGACGGGGGATCACATACCCAATTGGTGTGTAGAGGTGGTAGCCCAACTACAGTCAACAGGGATGGGGGAATTGCACACCTAACTTGTGCAAAGAGGTTGTAGCCACCCACACAGTCACCTACCCAGCTAGTATAAGTGGTATATCCCCATTAGGGTCAATAGATCCAGGTCTTTGGCAGCCACTGTAGTCAATGGGTCTAGAGCCAATAGGTTACAGCCCCGTCAGAGAGTCAGGTCACCAGCACCAATATCTGGTCAAACACATTTAAAAACAGGGTGACAAAACATGTCCCCTCAGCCAGGCCAGGTGCCATCTCAGATAACCGCACAGATGGCTCGGAGGAAGACGATGATCTTCTGGAGAAGCTCCAAGCTCTCGGCAGCCTGGGCCAAGATGTCCCCCAGGTTTTCCCGAAGGTAGTAGAAGAGCTTGAGCCACCAGTCGGAGATGGTGATCTTGTAGCGAGGCCGTTTCTCATTGTCGTCATAGTAGACTATCATGCTGTTCCGGCCCTCACCAGAGACAAAGGTGATGGCCCCACCAGCACAGCCAATCTCCAACCTGGTGTTCTTTTGCACCAAGCCCAGCTCACCACAAAACTTGCTGATGGCCAACGAGAAGCAAGCCTGGAGCTTCTCACTCAGGACCCCTGCCGCAGCTAGCTCACCCTGCACCCGCTGCAGGTTCCTGAAGGTCAGTGGCTCACCACGGTGGCAGAAGAGGTCCAGGTACATCTCGCCTGTTGGCAACTTCCGACGCAGGTGGCAGCTCCCACTGGGGGCGAGCACACTCAGCTCACACTCCCGCTTTCCATAGACCAGCTCCAGCGTGTAAGCCCCACAGCAGCGGGCCATCTTGGCCCCATCCCGGAGGTATGATGGCTCCTGAAGGAAGTCCTTCAAGATGCCAAATAGGCAGTTCTTCTGCTCCTGGGTCAGCAAACCCTCTGTGCTCGCATCTTCACTAGGGTGGCCATCTGCCTTTGTTGGCCCAGAGACAACTGGATTCCCTGAGGGGTCATTCAGACTGATGGTGGGCTTTGGGCTTGGCTTTTTAGCTTTGTCTTCATGTCCCTTGAGGCCTTCTAGGAGTGTTGGAGCAGGCTGGGAGGCCTGCGGGGAGGATTTCTGCATGGATGAGCCATTTTTTCTCCTCATTGCTGTTTCCTCGTGCATTGGGTCCTGGGCTCTGGGCTTATTGGTCCTTTTCCCTGGTTCCCCTCCTCTTCCTGGGCTGGGAAAAAGGCCTGTTGAACAGGGATGAGCTGCAGCAGGCATCAAATCCTCCCAGCAGATTCTCCCCTGCCGCTATCAACACAAGCGAGTGCCAGGAATGCTGAGCTCAGCAGTGCCTGTGCAAACACCACTGGACAGGCACAATTGAGTTGAGCCAGGGGATGCTCACAAAGGGGGGTGGAGAGATTAGAGCCAGCCTTGCTTCAGCGAGAGGTTTTTGAAGTGAAAAGCCTCTTGCTGGGCTGAAACCAAGGAGAGTTTCAGAGCTGGGGACTGCAGGGGGCTGTGGGGCAGGAGTGAGGGGCTCCAGCAAGGCTGGGGGGAGCAGGGGGCTGCAGGTCAAGAGGGAGGGGCAACAGCAGGGCTGGAGGGGATGGGGGGGTGCATGTTGGGAGTGAGGGGCACTGGCAGGGCTAGAAGGAGTCAGCTGGCAGTGAGGGGCACCAACAGGACATCTGGACACCCTAACCCACTCTGGCTCCATGGCCGCCTCTAGCAGCCAAGCCACATGCACAAGGTTAGAGCCTACTACAGCACCCTGAGCATGGTGTGGGGAGGCATCTCTGTGGCCTAAGGCATTCAAGAGACCTGGCTTCTACATCCTTCAGGTAAGAACTGCCCTCCCCTTGTGCCTCAGTTTCTTCCCTGCCCGTGAAGCAGGCTGAGATCCTGGGGACAGGCCTGGCTGATATGGGTGAAGTTGAGCTGAAGGGGTTAAGGTTCCTCAATGAAAACAATGGAACATGTTTGCATGTGCTTGGCACTGCCCACTTCTGCTCCCTGGGCTCTGGGATTGGGTCCTGGGGGCCTGACCCTGCTGCCTCCCATGAGAATTGGGTCCCCAGGGTCCAGTGCTGCCCCTCTAACTCCCCATGTGCCAGGATTGGATATTGGGGGCCTGGAACTGTGCCTTCCCTGCCCCTTGTGCTGAGATCGGGCCCTGGGAGCCCAGCCCTATCCCCAAACCCACCAGGATTCAGTCCTGGGGACCCAGCTTGCCCCCTCCTGTCCCTCTATGCTTCTTGGCCAAAGAGGAACATCAGGGCCCTGCCATGGCACTGGACCTCCAGCCAAGCATTCGTTGGGATGCAACTGGGCTCCATGGAGAACTTCTCCAGGGCCTGCCACAAGCAAGACTTTAGCTCCTTCGTCATCTCTTGCAAAAGACCATCTTTACAGAGCAGTGGGCCTGGATGGGACATCCAGAGGTCACTTCTAGTCCAACCCCCTGCCAGAGGCAGGATCAGCCCTATCCCAACCAGCCCAGAAAAATCACCATCTAAACACCTCCATGTTCTTTTAGGTCATGACCAGGGTATTCACGATGCTGTCCAAGGGGAGCAGCATCACCCAATACTCAGGCCTTCAAACCTTCTCCTCTGACACCATGATGCGGCTCTCCCCAGCACCCAAAAGGACCTCCAGCTGCTGCTGACTGTCCCTGACACCCACCATAGTGTTGTTTTGTGAGCACATGGCCTCGCCTCATTGCTGCATGGTCCAATGACCTCTCCAGGGTGGAAGACAAAGTATCCAGGGACACCTGTTGTTCCCCAACCTGAGTGTTGTTCTCCAAGCTCAGTGGGTTAAGGGGGGTCTGGATCAGAAAGGAGCTCACTGGGTTTGAAAGGGGTGAAAGAGAACACCTCCAGATTGAGGCTGTCCAACACAGTTGGGGCCTTGCCCAGATCTGGAGGGTTAGAGCAAGGGGGGTTGGGAACTTGGATGCCTGGGTTCTCTCCTTATTTTGGGAGAAGAGAGGGGGCTGGTGAGTAAAAGGAAGAGGGGGATGGGGCTGGGAGCCTGAACTTGTTTGTCCCCCGACTCTGGGAGGAGAGCGGGTTCTCCCGCGACTCTGGGAGAAGAGTGGCTGCCTTGGGCAATGCTGAAATCAATCAGAGCAGAGGGACTGGGACACAGTCCCCAGTGCCAGGTGAGGGTGAGTATGACACACCTCCCCTTCTGGGTCCAGACTCTGCTGTGGCTCTTTGGAGCAGTGGGATGCTCAGGGCACACCCCAGCTGCATTAGGTAGCTGGGACAGGAATGCCTGGCTCCTGCTCCTCAGTGGTTTTGGTTTTCTGAGAAAGAGAGGACCAGAGCAGGACATGTGTGTGCACGTGTGTCTGCATATGTGCACCCCCAGGCATCCATTGTGTTCAAGAGATGCTTTTCCCCAGCACAATCCAGGATGTAAGGAAGGGAGAGGGGGATGAAACCAGTCCCAACCCTCTCTCCCTGGCTCTCCCCTTGCCCCACCCGAGCCAGGAAAGGAAAGTGCAATCTCAGATCCCTGCAAGTGGCAGGGGAAGAACTGAGGTTTCATTCCAGCCATGGAGAAGGAAGTAGCTAGTGTGTGTTTGATGAGGCTGTAGTTCAGGAGCAAGGGGCACTGGCAGGGATGGGAGGTGCAGGGGGCTGCGAGTCAGGAGTAAGGGGAACTGGTGGGACTGGGGGTACAGGGGGCTGTGGGTCAGGAATGAAGGGCACTGGGAGGGCTGGAGGGGGAGGACATGGGGATACAGATCAGAAGTGAAGGACACTGGAAGGGCTGGGGGGCAGGGGAGCTTCAGGTCTGGAGCGAGGGGCACTGGTAGGGCTGGGGGGCAGGCAGGAGGGCTGCAGGTCAGGGCTGAGGAGCACTGGCAAGGCTGGAGGAGGACAGGGGTCTGTGGGTCAGGAATGAGGGGACCAGCAAGGTTTGGGGAACAGGGGCTGTGGGCCAGGAGTGAGAGGTACTGGCAGAGCTGGTGGAGGGAGTCAGCTTGGCTCCAGTTAGCCCCATAACCCCTTTACTGCCTGCCAGGTCCTTCCAGAGATCCAGGGCCCAGCAGAGATGTGCAAGTCTCCCCTGGTAGAGTGGACCCTCTGGGAACTGTCAACACTTCCCCAGTCACCTCTAGACCCATGGCCATCCTGCTGGCCCCCTGCAGCCTGCCCTTGGCATGGCTCATCTAGCAGCTGTGGCCCTATACACCCAGATCCAACCCCCACCGGGCCCTACAACAGGAGGGCAGGTTGAGGGGGGAAGGACGTTACCAATCAACTGTGAGGGGCAAAGGGGGCAATCCAAGTGGAACAGGGGAACAAATTGTGGCTAGAGAGTTGGCAAGCAGGCATGAATGCTGCATGCCCCTGGAGGCTGGGGGGACACAGTGACAGCTTGCAGGTGGCAGCAGCAGTGTCATCGGTGGTGAGTGGGGAGCTCCCACAGGCAGCCACAGCACTGTTGGGGGCAGGGGCAGGCTGAGTGGGGAGCTCCTGTAGGTGGCCGCAGTGGTGTCGGCTATGGCAGGGGGAGGGGGTGACGAGTGCTGACTAGCAGTCAGCGACTACCTGCAGACTGCCATCAGTAGCCAGTGGCGATTAGGGACCACCTGCAGGCCGGTGGCAAGGGGGGGGGGTGAGGGGGGGAACAGCAACCGCCCACAGGCGCTGCCAGCAGTGCTTTTTGCAGGGGGTACAACACCAAATTCAGGGGGTGAAAGTGCACCCACATACACCCCCTATGCATCACCAATGCAAGCAGGATAGGCATTGCATCCCTCTAGCAACAGGTCTCTACAACCCTCTAGAAACCCAAGAGCAGACTTACAACCCTCTAGCAATAGGTCTGAGCATTGCACACTGGAGAGGTTATTAATCCTGAATGAGTGATTGAAGCTTGATGGAAGGAATGTCTGCTGGGGCAGAGAGACAGAGCTTTGTGGGCCCAGAGCTCACTGAAGTAGCAGACACAGGATTTTCTAAGCAAGAGAATTACTTGCAACCATTCCTTCCTGATCAGGGCAACAAGCTATTATAGGAGCTGCTTGTAAATGAACAGGACTGATAGCTAGAAAATTCAGCCAATCAGCCTCTTGCAGGCTGGAACTCTGCCAGCTTGCAAACAAAAAGCCAGTTTCCCATATTTTCCTCCTATATAGGAGAATCCATTTTTAAGTTTGTTGATGCATTTTTAATATTTATGACCCTTTCATATATTCTTGCAACCCACTTTTGGATCACCACCATGGGTTGAAAAACACTGTTCTAGACCTTCACAACCAGGGAACCCTGGGGTATTGGGAGATCCCCTGGAGTGGGCTTTTGCAGCGTGAGAAGATAAGCAGATAAACTCAGGTTCATCCCTGTCTGGTCATTACCCCCTACTCCCACCACCCAGCCTCTATGCAAGGAGATAAGTATTGTAATGAACACATTAATCTTGGAAATACCAGTTTTGGTGGGAATGATATATTTGGGGAAAGTTATGCTTTGAGCAGGGATTTGGACTAGATCACCTCCTGAGGTCCCTTCCAACCCTCATTTTTTATGAATCTCTGAAATGGAATGAAGAACAGATCACAAATGTTACAGAGGCCTTTGAGTCTAACAATGGTGTCTAGAGTCTAAGAAGACTGAGATCAACTGGTCTACACCATGAGCAAAACAAAGTGAAAGACAAACCTTTACAACAACACCAGACCTCTACAGGACAACAAAATGAAGGCTGTGAGTGACCTGTGTTGCTTTTATAGGTGGGTGGCTCCCAGAGCATGCTGGGAACCTAATTCTAAGGATGCTGGGATTTGTAGTTTCTCAGGTGTGTTAATGCAAGGTACCAGCTGGGGCAGGGTCCTGCAGCACCCTTGTCTCCCTTTGAGTGTTTTCCCTTCATGTCTTGTGGGGTTGTGGGAACAGCAGGTCCAGGGCCCCACATCCACCTGGGCACCATAGTGTTGAAGCTTAATCACACCAACCCATAGGGAGGGGGAAGAGGATAACTCAAAGTTTCACTGACCACACCTCCTCCTCTGTGGTTGGTTCAAAATGGACATGCTCCCCTCCCCCACCCCTTATGGCATTCCTGATTGGCCAAAGGGGGCTGTTCCCAGCTATATAAAGCTTACAGGCTACTAACACCCACCTGACTACTTTGTGCCAGGAGCTGGGTGTCTTTAAAGCAGCTGTGATGGCGTGTGTGAGTGGGGGTCTGGGGTATCTTGGCTTCCCCTTCCTTCTGGGTGGTTTTCTCCCACCCTATCTTTGTGGTGTGTATGGAGGGTATTTGATGTGCAAAGCCTGGGTGACACCCCCTCCTCCCAGGTTGGGGGTGTCTGAATCCTGGTATTTTTGGAGCAGTGCCCTACTTAGTGATGATGAAAACTGAGTTTCCCAGTAGGCCCTGGATGAGGTGGGGATTAGTAGAGGGGTATAAGGGGTTAGAGCTGAGGCTCTCCAGGAGACCCTACATGGGGGAGCAAGCTGTGGGAAGATCTGAGGTCATCAGGTTTTTCTTACCTCATGTAGATAATGGTTATGGTGAACGTGAATCACCACTTGGGTGACCGCATTGAACTGAAAGGGAAGGTGGCACCTGATGCTGAGAGGTGAGGCTGGGCTCATGGCTGGGAAGTGGGGGAGTCCCTGGGCCACCACATGGGCTTCAGCCCCTATGTACTCACGGGGGTTCTGGTGTTTCATAACCATCACCCCCATCTGGGCTGGTCCAGGCCATGGATGCATGGAGACCCATCCAAGCCTGGTGGGATATGGGGCAAGACCAGGGCTGGGGGCTGTTAGTTTCCTCATACTGCATCCCCCAGGACACTTCAATTTGGGGAGGTGCTAGCTCCCATAGCTATGAGAATGGAGGCTGGGAATCTCCCAGAAGTGTGCAAGGGGTGGGGGGGGGGGTCTATGGGTGTTAGACCCTTTCATATGGGTCTGAGTCCCAGCTGTCAGCAAGAGGTGGACTGTAGATATGGGGGGGTCTACAGGACTGCTGCCCCACAGGCTGAGCTTGCCCCAAGAGGGCCTGGCTGCTCCCCTGGTCCTGGTAAAGAGGATGCTCAGAGGCTACACCTTACTATTTATCTGCCCTGATGCATTGTGGGATGATGGCTCCTATACTACAGCCGGGCTCCCATTGCTTTGCCAAAGTTGCTACGAGGCTTTCCATGGGTAAGATAGTCCCACAATGCCCCCTTCCAGGAGATGCTGGGAGGCTTTTATTCCCTAAAGCCGATTGATAACTTAGATTAGGGTGCAAGGAGTTCACTTCATCTGGGAATGCCCCAGGAGATGCTGGAAGGTTTGCCACAATGCTAGCAAGGGCCTGCCCTGGTCTGGACTACGCATTTGGGGGGGGGGGGGGGGCGTGGTTCATGAAGGAAGTTTGGATCCTATCTCAGAGGTCTTGTCTCTGCTTTAACCCGCCCCACCCCTCAGGTTTGCAGTGAGCCTGGGCCAGACTAGCTTAGACCTGGCCCTTTACTTCAACCCCCGGTTTGAGAGCGAAGGTGATGCTGGGATCATTGTCTGCAACTCGATGAAGGGTGGGGTGTGGGAGGAGGAGCAGCGTGAGTCCTGCTTCCCCTTCCAGAAAGGCCAGGATGCCAAGGTGAGCGGCAGGGGGAGCTGGCTGGGTGCAGGGTCACTGTCTAGGGGGGGAGAAAATTGCAGCACTCATGCTCTAGCATAGCCTGGTAGGAGCTGAGGCCCTCTGCTTCTTTGGGATGAGGGTACAAGACCCACTTTCTGGGGTGACCTGTCCTCCTAGCTGGGGGCAGGAAAGTGTCTAGGAGAAGTGTGTAGCTCCTTCATTTTGTACTGAGCTGGTCTGGGTGGACAGGGCTCTCTGGGATGGGAGAGTAGCCCAGTGTTAAGTTGGACTTCCCCAGTTCTTCTTTTTAGGTTCTGGGTCCTGTGGGGGGGTGGGAATGAGGGCACCACCTGAAGAAGTTGAAAACTCTCCTAATGGCTGGGAGGGCAGGGGGTGAGCTGGGCAGGGCACTCTCTGGGAAAAGATTGCAACCACCTGGCCTCTCCAGCAACTGAGAATGTGGGTGATGACTACCTGGGGTGGGTGGGAGCAGGCGAGTCCCCCAGCTTCCCCCCCACCCCATCACATCTCTTGCTCCCCATCCCCAGATGAGTTTCTGCTTCGATGGACAGCAGCTGAGGGTGACTATGCAGGAAGACCAGGAGCTCACCTTCCCTAACCGCCTGGGGCTGGAGACCATCTCCTTCTTCTCAGTGGAGGGAGACATCAAGGTCACCTCCTTCGAGTTCAAATAGCTTCACCCCAGGCATAGGGCACATGAAAGAAATGAGCTGATAAATATATCTTTGCTTCTCACCTACGTGGATCTGTCATTCATGGTGATTACAGTGGGAAAGGGTCGGGAGGGAGATCATTCCTGGGGTCCCAGATCCTTCCTGAATTGGGGGCGGGGGGCAGTAGCTGGCTTGGGCATGGGGAATTATTCCCCCTGCCTAGCAAAAAATCCTGCGATTGGGAGGAGTACAGTCTTGTCACGTGTTACATTTAGTGCCTGTTAACTGCACTGAAAACCCTGGCATTCAAGCAGTAAAATGTGGATTAAGGACTATCATAGAGTAGCAAAGCTAGGACTTTGCCTTCTGCTTGAGAAGCATCTCTAGATCATGTTACTGAACCTGCTTTGAGCTAACATCCTATTGCTCCATGGAGATAATCCAAGTGGGAGACTTGGGTGTGGTGAGAAGGCTGGGACTGCCAACCACCTCTTATTATTTAAATCATAGTAAGTATTACTATGCAACAGCTTCAACACTCTCAATGATCTAAATAAAACTCAAGCTAAATGTCATATGTAACAACCTGTAGAGACTCCTCTCCCCTGGATGGTGGGGGGGGGAACCGAGTTAGGATCTGGGAAGGGAGGGGGAAGATCCTCAAAGGAGACTGCAGTACCCCAGAGGGGCCCTGGTTGCTGCTGTTCTGCAGGGGGTGGGGCACAGGGGTCCAGCCAGGGGTGAACCCTTCTGGGGGGAGGGGAGCTGTAACTTTCCACATGATGCCTAAACTGGGTCTCCCTTGCTAGGGAGAAAATGGGTCTGCCCCAAACCCACCTCCTTCCAGCATCAGATGGTAGCTGGCTTTCTCACTGAATCCTCTTCAAGTCCCTCTTTGGTGCAGCAAGAGGAAACATGCTTACAAGTGGGTTTGGTTGGGGGAACACTTCAAATTGCCTCTACCCCAAAAAACCCTAATAATTTGTAATACAGTTTTGTCTGATTTACTCTCCTTCCCTCTTGGAGCTAAAGGAGATTCCTTAGAGCATGACTCCAAAGCAGGGATCCTCAACTAGGGAATCCGGCTGGTAGTCCCGATCCAGCACCAGAGCTGGCACAGGGGTCACCATCTGACCACGTGGAGGGGGCATGGGGCAGCCCAGCCACAACCTGGCCCCATGGTGTGGGGAGGGGGTGGGGAATAGCATGACTTGGCCCCACAGGGGAGAAAGGGGGTGTGTCCCAGCAGTGGGGAGCTTGGGGTTTGGGATTATGGCAAGGGAAAGGTGGCTATATTAATAGCTACCACTTCTCTGCTGCCAGTCTTCTTGCCCCACAGGAAGCCCTTATGGCCACATTTGGAGTTTCAAGTAAGAATCAGGCTCTCCAAACCATCCTGACCTGTTGTTGAGTGGGCCCTAAAGCCTTTTTTTTTTTTTTTTCTTAACCCTTTTAAAAAATTGTATAGAAATGAGGCCAAAGGACATGGGTTTTAAAATAAAGGTGTCATGTTTCATATCAATAGAGAACAGAATAGCAGACAACTGGAATGTCCTCTGTGATGGCTACCCTATATAGAGCTGAAAGGCTTTGAATGAATAAGGTGCAGCAGACAACAAGTGACAAAGAGCTGGCACTATTCAAGGAGGGGCTTTGAATCTAATGAGCTTGTGAAAAACAGCTCTAAATGTGTCCCCTGAAGGGCTCTGAGTGTCACTGCTTCCATTCCACCAGTGGAGGGCATTGTTGTCCACATTTTACCAACAGAGAGTGTGGATATCCCTGTTTCACCAGATTGTATTTTCAAGAGAGAGCTCTTTCACAATGGCCTTCTAGGCCCCTGGCAGACATTACACTTAACATGCAATTAACCAGTTAATTGTATCATTGGTAGAAACCTGGCCACAAGTTCATGCATTTATGGGTATGATAAAAGAAGGAACAAGCCACAAAGGTATGACACAAATGTATACAGTAGCATTGTAACTAGTTCCCATTCTGCCTTAAATTGCATATAGCCAGGCAGCAGCTGACTGGGGGTCTCAGAGTCAAGGGCCCCAATGCAGCATTTTGGAAAATCCCTGGAAAATCTCAGCTCATCTCTTGACTATGGAAAAAAATCCTAGAACAATGCTTCTGTTATAAAGACCTCAGCCAGGCTCTGGGATGGCAGAATATTTCTGACTCTTAGGAGTCCTATTGGAAACCTCTGGGTTGGTCTTGTGAATTATTCATGGATGCTTGCACACCTAACTCTGGTGGTAGGAGCTATCCTTTAGAGATGCCCCCTAGCTAAAAAGTTTGGGAGCTGGGAATTGGGAGATGGGCCCTTTGTTAAGAATGTAGTAACTGGCCAGTGAGTCCCAAGAAGACAAAGGGGTAAAGAGGCTACCTACTGCTCCACAATAAAGTTTTAGTTCTCTTCCTTCATTTTATACCTGACTTTATTGAACCCAATGATCACTACATCAACTGTGTTACCATTGTGACAGCTCACAGCATCGTTGAGAAGATCGCAGAGTGCTGTGGCCCCAGGGTTGTGGGACAACACATGGTCCCAGAGAACTTCTCAGCTGCTGATCGTTGCCCCATGCTCTGGAATTAGCACCACACACACACACACACACACACACACACACAGATCAAAGGTCAGATCAGTGGAAGGCTGGAAAATCTTCACTTCCTTTCAATACCTGGTACGGAGAATGTGTGTGACACAGCTCTTATTCCCCTGCCTGTTTCCAGCCCCTGGTGCACAGAGAAGTTGGGACTGAAGTTCTGTGCGGATGAGACAGGCCTAGCCCTGGTCTTCCAGCAGCAACTGCTTCCACGTGGATGAGCCTGGGGCCACTGAAAGAGATGGGAAGTCTCAGAAAGAAGTTGGCAGACTGCAGGTGGGGCAGCAGTTTGTGGGGAGGGGGCTCTGCTCTGACACCAGGAGTGGGAAGGTCTTGGGGGTGATCAGGTGGGGGAGGGGGAAGGTAAGTGGGGCTTTCACCCTGTTCTGTGGCAAATAAACTTCAGGGGAGACTTGCTAAAGCTGGAAAGTTTTCCACCCCCCTTCACCTCCAGAAATTTCACAGAACTTGAAAAGCTACTGCCCATCTTCACTCCTCTCTGATTTCTTGGGCTACCAGAACACCTGAGCTCCCACACTGAAGTGCGTCCAATGACTTCTACCTCCCCACCCTCCAATAGCTAATTGCAGCCATGTGTTGGACATGAGGGGCACCAGTGACAGGGCTGGCGATGTGTCTTTCACTCTGTTGTGTAAGTCTAGTCCTTCCTCTCCTCCTCAGAACCCCCCTCCAGCTCATCCTATACCTCTTCCTCCAAAACAGCCACCCCAGCTGCAGCATTCAGAAGGACCTTGAGGGTCTTCCAGTGCTAACAGCCTCTGCGGTGCTGGGAGCATCCAGTGGGGCCAATCAGTGCGCTTGAGCCTGTTGTCATAAGCATGACCCTTATGGAGTTTGGTGACCAATATGGGGAGCCTGAGAGCCGAGAGTTATGAGCCGAGTTGTCCAAACTTTAGGGGATAGAGATGGATGTGGGCAGGGGCAAGGAACAAGGTTCAAAGAACAGAAGAAGCAGTAGAAACAAGAGAAGCTAGGTATGCTCAGCTTGTGGGAAAGGCATGTAAGAGAGGATATGATAGCAGTCTTCAAGTACCTGAAGGGCTGCCATAACGAAGAGGGAGAAGTGTTTCTCTCTTGTTGTAGAGTAGAATGAGGACCAATGTCTTGAAGTTGCTGCAAAGTAGGTTGAGAGGGCATCTCATAAAGAAAATCATCGCTGTCAGAGCAGGGAGGCAGTGAACTCGATGTCAATTTGAGGTGCAGGGAAGATGGACTCACTCATCACTGGAGATGTTCAAGATGTTGGACAGCCACTAGCTAGAGATGATCTAGCTGTAGTGATGCCCATGTTTTCCCAGGGGGATTCTCCAGGCTTCTGGGCTTCGGTGGTTTCCCCCACCCTCCTTCTGCTACGTGTGTCAGAGTGTTTTTAATCCTCCCTCAGAGGCATTGGGTGTTGGCTGCAGTTTAAAAGGGCCCGCCAACAGCAAAAAAGTCTCAGTTAGGCTCCAAAGTGGCGAGAGATGCATGGGTGAAAGCCCGCTGCACCCCTGCTCCCCCAGAAGCCACAGAGCCCCCCTCCAGCCCCCAGCACAGCTGGAGGTAAGCGGGGCCCGTGGTGGGAGGGGGTTAAACCCTAGAGAGTAGGAGGAGGTGGCTGAGAGGGAGCCGGGCAGGTCTTGCCATGCCCAGGCCCCCGCTTCGCCCAGCCCCCAAGGGACCCAGCGACCAGGCTGCGCAAACAGGCGTGCTTGTCTGCTGGTGCATGAGTTAGTGCGGAGTTCACGCAGGAGGGTGCGTGGGAGGCCCAAGGCCCTGCCTGTGAGCCCCCCAGGGTAGGTAGACTCAGGCCCAGCCAGCCTACCAGCAGCATGCTGCAGATGGGCATGCGCCACACCCCGAGGGTCCCTGGAGGTCTGTGCCCCCCCCCCGGCACCTCGGAGACGGCCACCCAGATGGAGCCCATGGTCCCGGGCTCCACGCGGATGGAGCCCCTGGCTCTTGGCTGCAGGGGCTACCTGTCCTTTTTTCAGGCTCTGGGGCCCGGGAGCATGGCCACCTCCCCTTGTGGGGTCTGCTCCCTGCTGGGGTCTCTGGCACGCCAGCTGGAGGAGCTCCAGGCCACAGTCCAGAGCCTGCGTGCCATCAGGGACTGCGAGCAGGAGATTGCCTCCCGGGGGAGAAGGGCCTGGCAGTAGGAGTCTGAGGGTAGACCACGGTCTCCGTCCAGGACAAGGGAGGACGTGAGGACCTCCCCTTCTGTCCAGTCGGGGGGTTGGACCAAGGTGGCGAGGGGCCCCAAGGCCCGCCGCACCAGGGCCCCTGCCCCACTGGAGCTTTGCAACAGGTACGACCCTCTTGCAGCCCCCGCAGAGCCTGCTGAGTTGCCAGCTCCCGCAGGCAGCACAGATGACATTGTAGCTACCGCTCCTGCTCTCCCCAAGACCAAACGCAAAGTGTCTGTTGTGAGAGACTCCATCCTGAAGGGGACGGAGGGGGCACTCTGCTGCCCCGACCCCTCGGCCCGGGAAGTCTGCTGCTTCCCGGGGGCCCGCATCTGAGACACTGCGGAGAAGATCTCTAAGCTCCTCCAGCCCACAGACCACTATCCCATGTTCCTCATCCATGTGGGCACCAATGACACGGCTCGGAGCGCTCCCAGATGGGTCACGAGGCACTACAGGGATTTGGGAGCAGGGCTAAAGGGTTTGGGGGCACAGGTGGTGTTTTCTTTGATCCTCCCAGTCTTGGGCTATGGGCTGAGGAGGGAGAGGAGGATCCAGGTACTGAACCAAAGACTACAGCGCTGGTGTCGTCAGGAAGGCTTTGGCTTCCATGACCACAGCCCGCTCTTTGGCAAGAGAGGCAGTGAGCTGCTGGGAAGGGACAGTCTCCACCTCTCTCCGCTGGGGAGGAGGCTCTTCTCAGCCAGACTGGCTGACCTGCTCCACCGGGCTTTAAACTAAGCCCACCAGGGGATGGGGGGGACTACCGCCACTGCTGGCTGCTGAGCATCCCTTGCAAAGCCAGCAGCCCAAGGCACTCAAGGGATCCCACCCCTGCCCTAGCCCTGGTACAATCTGTGGGCAAGACAAGAGCCCCCAAATTGCCTGCCTGTACACAAATGCCAGGAGCTTGGGGAATAAGCAGGAGGAACTTGTCCTCCTGCTTAACGCAAATAATTATAACGTCACGGGGATAAGAGAGACCTGGTGGGACTCCACCCATGACTGGACCATGGGTATAGATAGCTATACCTTGTACAGGAGGGATCAAGTAGATAAAAGGGGCTGGGGTGTAGCTCTCTCTGTTAAGGAAAGCTACACAACCCTGCAAGCTGATGTTGGCGACCAGGGTGGACAGCTGGAGACCCTCTGGGTTAAAATCCGTGGGGAACACAGGGGACACAATGGTGAGAGTCTACTACAGACCTCCCACCTAAAGTCAAGAGCTTGACCAGATGTTTACCCGGGAACTGGCTGAGGCCGCATGCTCCAGGACCATGGTTTTCATGGGTGACCTCAATTACCCAGACATCTCGTGGGAGAATCACTCAGCAAAATCTGAGTGGTCGCAAAGCTTCCTATCGTGAGTGGATGACCTGTATGGGCCAATGAGAGGTAAAGTGCTGCTCAACCTGACACTGGCTACTGGGGATGACCTAAATCGGCATCCTAGTGATCGATGGAAAGCTGGGTGACAGCGACCATGAGCTGATCACCACCATCCGCCGTAAAGCTGGCAAGTCAGTCAGCAACACGGAAGTCCTTGACTTCAAGAAAGCCAACTTTGACAAGCCCAGGAGGCTTTTCAGTGATGCCCTAAGGGACCACAACCCCAGGGGGAGGGGAGTTCAGGAAGAGTGGTTGCTCCTCAAGGGAGCAATCCTCGACGCACAAGCTCAGGCTATTCCATCTCAGAGGAAAGGCAGCAAGAGGGCACAGCAGCCCCCCTGGCTCTCCAGGGATCTAGCAGACCTCCTGAGGCTAAAGAGAAAGGCCTACAAAGGATGGAGGATGGGATTCTCCTCCAAGGAGGAATATTCTACACTGGTCCGGTCCTGCAGGGAGCAAACCAGGAAAGTCAAGGCTGCAACTGAACTCCAAGTAGCTTCAAGCATGAAGGATAATAAAAAGTCCTTTTACAGAGATGTGGGGAGCTGGAGGAAAAGCAAGGGCAACATTGGAACCCCACTGAACCAGATGGGACAACTGCCAACTGATGCCCAGGAAAAAGCCAGCCTATTAAATGGGTACTTTGTATCGGTCTTTCATCAGTCCCATGGGACACCCATGCCCACTACGGGACAGGGAGATAAGGGTAAGGGTGAAGGAGGTCGCCTGCCTTCCATCAATGCTGACCTCATAAAGGAACACCTTGAGATGCTGGATACCTTCAATCTACACCCCAGGGTACTCAAGGAGCTGGCCAGCATCATAGCCCAGCCCCTGGCATGGATCTTCGAGAACTCCTGGTGCTCTGGTGAAGTGCCCAAAGACTGGAAGAAGGCCAATGTGGTGCCTATCTTCAAGAAAGGGAGGAAAGTGGATCCGGCTAACTATAGGCCCATCAGCCTGACTTCTATCCTGGGGAAGATCTTAGAAAAGTTTATTAAAGAGGCCATCCTTAATGGACTGGCCGATGCCAACATCCTGAGGGATAGCCAGCACGGGTTTGTTGCAGGTAGGTCTTGCTTGACCAATCTCATTTCCTTCTATGACCGGGTGACCCGTCACCTGGACAAGGGAGAAGAGATTGATGTCATATATCTTGACTTCAAAAAAGCTTTCGATCTGGTATCCCATGATCACCTCTTGGAGAAACTGGCCAATAGTGGCCTTGGGTCCACCACGATCCACTGGCTAGGAAATTGGATCCGTGGTCAGACCCAGAAGGTAGTAATTGATGGAAGTCAATCGTCATGGTGTCCTGTGACCAGTGGGGTCCCCCAAAGCTCTGTCCTTGGACCCATATTGTCCACATCATTAGTGAAGATGTTGAACATCGGAGTCAGAAGCGGACTAGCCAAGTTCGCCAATGACACCAAACTTTGGGGCAAAGCATCCACACGAGAAGACAGGGGTGCGATCCAGGCTGACCTGACAGGCTCAGCAAGTGGGTGGATGAGAACCTGATGGTGTTTAACACTGAAAAATGCAAGATTCTCCACCTTGGGAGGAAAAACCTGCAGCATCCTTATAGGCTCGGCAGTGCTACGCTGGCTAGCACTATGGAAGAAAGAGACTTGGGGGTCATCAATGACCACAAGATGAACATGAGCCTGCAATGCGATGCTGCGGCTAGTAAAGCAACCAGAACGCTGGCTTGCATCCATAGATGCTTCTCAAGCAAATCCCAGGACGTTATTCTCCCCTTGTACTTGGCCTTGGTGAGGCCGCAGCTGGAGTACTGGGTCCAGTTCTGGGCTCCACAATTCAAAAAGGATGTGGAGAAGCTTGAGAGAGTCCAGAGAAGAGCCACGTGCATGATCAGAGGTCAGGAAAACAGACCTTTCGATGACAAGCTGAGAGCTATTGGACTCTTCAGCCTGGAAAAGCGCAGGCTCAGGGAGGATCTGGTGGCCACCTACAAGTTTATCAGGGGTGACCACCAGGATCTGGGGAAACGTTTGTTCACCAGAGCGCCCCAGGAGATGACAAGGTCAAACGGTTATAAACTACTGCAAGACCATTTCAGGCTGGACAAAAGGAAGAATTTCTTTACTGTCTGAGCCCCCAAGGTCTGGAACAGCCCGCCATCAGAGGTGGTTCAAGCACCTACATGGAACACCTTTAAGAGTAAATTGGATGCTTATCTTGCTGGGATCCTGACCCCAGCTGACTTCCTGCCCTTTAGGCAGGGGCCTGGACTTGATGATCTTCCGAGGTCCCTTCTAGCCCTAGTGTCTATGAAATCAACAGGAAGGTATCATGGCTAAGGGCAGGAAGAACTCCTGTGGCCTCGAGCCCTTGAGCATAGAGAACATCCTGCATGCCTGGGCCAGCTTGGAGGCCAACAGACAGCTGACATTTGAGCTGGCTGAGTGTTTGGAGAAGGCCCTGACTTCCCCCAGGAACCATGGATCATACAGGAGAATGCCAAGATGATCAATTAGAGTGGGATAATTGTGTTGGTCTTCATCTCTGGCCAAGATGAGAAAGAAATTGTGATCATCTTTTTACAAGAGAAAGTCATGTACAATGTTCAGCCATCAGGATGGAGAGCCTCTCAAGAAAAGCCAAGAAGATTCTGCCAGTGATGGGAAAACATACAACACTTGTCACCCTCCTCATCTTCTTGGGTGGAAATATACTTGTGCTCTGAACTGGTAAATAGAGCTGGGAGGGGATCTTCTGAACTCTTCTTCCAGCCAAAAGCCAGAACAAATGGCACCTACACTCCGTACTTCCAGGATGCCAGGACAGAAAAGAGGGATGGAGGGATCCCATCTCAGAAACCTTGAGTGATTCCTCTTTCAAGATCTGAGTGAAAACACCAAGCTGGTATCCCATCTGTGTTCTGGACCCGTAGTTGGCAATATATGCTTGTTTTTCCCTCCCCTCTATCCCCTATGCACACAATAAACATACCAAGTCAACAAATGACTCTGACAAGTATTAAATTTTAGTCTAATAAAATATATCGAATTCACCCAAGGAACCTTGTCTGCCTATGTCCTTAGACCAACACGGCTACAACCTACACCCCTGTAGCATCTTTGGGGCATTTAAGCTTCAGATCCTGCCTTGACAAGTCCTGGGGTGGATGGTAGAATGTGATGCATGGGGTGGGTGCCCAAACACTTATGAAGAAACAGACCCAGTGACTTCCCTGATCTGTTGAAGCATTGTAGAAACTTCCACCCTCTCTGAAACTCATAAGCACCCCTGAATATAGCCACAGGGGGCTGAGACCAGCAGGGGAGCGCAAGGAACAAGGTTCTAGACAGTCTGGCCTGATGTTTAAGCCACTGAGGCAAGGTAGGGACTAGGTCAGAGTTCAGGTATGGAGGTAAGTCCAGGCCTGACTCTTCCCTCCAAGGTTGTTAGGGTAATCTTTTTTATTGGACCAATCATATAGCTAGGATTGAGTTAGATGAACTTTCCAATGAAAGACATTCTCTTTCAAGTCTTTCCCACATAGTCAGTCCAGTAGGAGAGATCAGCCCAAGAAATCCGCCCCTTTTAGGGGGGGGGGGGGGGGGGGGGGAAAATAATAAAGAAAATAAGGGAGCAATTCTCCTGCTGTAAAGAACCCAGCTGAGCAAGAAAGTTCAGGTAGTCTAGATCCTTATTGGAGGTCTCTAGGTTTGTCTTGTGAATAATAGATAGGTGTTGGCACCCCGACAGCCCCCTTGGAAGGGGGCCAGGACAACCCAGGGTGCCACAGCCCCCTTGATTGAGAATGGCTGCTTTTGGGCAGCACACCATATAGGTATAGCATCCTCTTGCTCTATTGGTACCCCACCTATCAGGCTCTCTTGCAGGCCCCCTGTACCAGAACAGAGTCCTTCCCCATTTCTTCCTCTTCATAGGAGTTCTTGCAGCCACTTGTTGAGGCACCGTGGGTGTTGCGTCACTGGCACAGCAAGTCCACCTAGCTGGTATCCAGGAAAAAGGATGCTCTACTGCTAGACTCATCTATGGTATTTCCCCCTCTCTCCAACAAGAGACACGCTGAAGGTCCAGCTTTGGCATTCCTGAGACTTGGAGAGCTCAGTCTTCTCTTTTTCTGGAAAAAGCTGAGCTTGCTATAGGAGGGAAATAGCTAGGGTGAATGAGAAGTCAAGGAGGCAGAAGAAAGTGAAGAGCAAAGTTAAGTTTATTGGTCAGTATCCTCCATATGCCCCACAGAAGGAGCAGAGTTAACAGAACAGGATGCAGCTACTTGAACTTGAGGGAGGTGACCTTGAAGTCTCCTTCCACTGAGAGGAAGGAGATAGTTTCCAGCCCCAGGCGGTTTGGGAATGTAAGCTCCAAATGTTCTTGTAGTGTCACACACATCTCCTGGGCATCAAAGGAGAAGGTCATCTAGGTGGGAGGGAAAGGGGTGAGGGGTCAGGGAGAGCTTGGGGGTTTGAGCTTGTCCCCACTCACCCAAGAAGGAGTTATCCCCCCCATAACCTGTAGCTAGGGAGAGCACCCAGACTCTTCTTCTGGGAGATAGGTTCTGGGAAATATTTCCACCCAACTACCTCCTCCAAGGGGCCCAACAAGGAAGATGTGACCTTCCTTGAAGAGCAGCCTTACCTCCAGACCCCTTCAAGTAGGGCACAAGAAGGGCTGGGGAAAAGGAGAAGGTCCCCAGAAGTCAGATCCCATACAGGTCAGCTCACCCATGGAAGAACAAAAAAAACTGTGATCTTCCCCTAGACAAGGCCTTGCCCTCAGCTGGGAGGAAAGGGGGCTGAGACACCACAGAAGAGGTAGGGCTGGAGATCCATCCAGCCAACACATTCTACAATTGTGATTCCCCTCTCCAACCCCCTCCCCCAAGAGACTGTGCCCCAACACCAAGCTGACCCCTCACCTTCCCTTCCTGCCCCTGCTGGAAGGGGAAGCGGGGCTCACGCTGCTCTTCCCCCCACTCCCCTTTCTGCAGCGAGTTGCAGACAATGGTCCAGGCATCACCCTGGCTCTCAAACCGGGGGTTGAAGTGAAGGGCCAGGTCCAAGCCACTCCGACCCAGATTCACAGCAAAGCTGTGGGGAAGAAAGCATAGACAAGACCCCCTGAGACAGGATCCCAGAATCCTCCACTTTGGGGCCTGCCATACCTCATTGGGGTGAGCTCAGCCTGTGCAAGGGCAGCCAGGGCCCTCTTTTTTTTTTTTGGTGGGACTCCACACACAAAAAAAAGTCACTAAATGCAGGCAAGACAACCCTGGGAGACCCAGCCCCCCTAACCTCATAGTCACACCAGCTTGAGCTGGTCTCCCCTTATATCATCCCCATGGCACCCCAATACCCTCCATCCACAGGGTTGGGCATGGGGGGAAGGAAGAAGGGGGAGGGTCTCCATGCACCCATGGGCTGGGAGAGTACAGATAGGGGACAGCAGAGGTCAAGGGTGACTGTTGTTCCTTTAAATAAGGGGGGACTGAGCCCCTCCTGGGGTCCTAGAGGGAGCCTACACTGTGGAACAACCCCTCTTCCACAAACAAGCTATTAACATATTTCCAGCCATGGACTCAGCCTCACCTTTTGGCATCAGGTGCCACTTGTCCCTTCAATTCAACGCGGTCACCTGGTTGGATATTCAGATGGGTCACAACTATCACCTGGGGGGGGGGGGGGGCAGAAGAGAGATGAGCATTCTCCAGTAATGCCCTCATTACTGTTGTGATGAGAGGGGGTCAGAGCCAGCCCCCATGGGCAGGGCAACTTCTACTCTAGGAGGAGATTTGGCAGGGAAAGAAGAGAAACAAGTATCATGGGGGCAGGAGCTGCAAGTATTCCCCCTACCCCTTAAGTAGCTAACTCCACTCAGAAAGCCCAGAGCCCACCACAGCCCAACCCCAGCCCCAGCCCCCAGATGACTTAAAACACAGCTAGATTATCCCTTTACTTGGCACAGCAACAACCAAGGAGAGCACGGAAGAAACCCACCCAGGAAAACAAAAACATCCTAGCCCCTACTCACACACTCCATGGCAGTGCCTGTAAGGAAACCCCAGCTCACAGAAAAAAAAGAGGCATGTGGGTATAACCCACCTATGAGCCTTATATAGCTGGGAACAACCTGCTTGGCCCAATCAGGTATGCTGTGTTCCCACTGGCCCAGTCAGAGGGAAGGGGACGTAGCCAGTGAAATTTTGAGATACATCCCCCAAGTGAGCTGAGCTAACCAGGGCTGAGCTTCACCCAAAAAAACACAAGGGGGAGGTACCCATGAGGAGACAGGTGTTGCTGATGGGCCCCACCTGAACTAGTACCTTCCATGAAGAACCACCCCTCATCGCAATCCAGCTGGGAGACTACAACTCCCAGTATCCCGAGCAGCAGGCCGGGGGTGCATCACACATATAAAAGCATCGCAGGTCACTCCTGTTCTTCATTTTGTTATACTGTGGAGCGTTGTGGGATCTCTTTCTCCCTGGTTGTGTATATGATGGTCAGGCCTACAGAAACATGCTAATTACTTTGGTGAGTGAAATAAGATCTAAGTTAATTGGCTAAGAAAAGAGGAGGCAAGTTCTTATAACAATGCAAATGTGCTCTTTGTTTGGGGGTGAGGGATCTGCTCTCCTTAAGAGCAAACACTATTATGGATTGGGATGTTTTTAGTTGAAGAAAGGTTTAGTTTTGATGCTTTTCTGTTCTAAAAAAAAAAAAAAAAAATCCTGTTTTTTCTTTTTCTTCCCCTCAGTTTTCTATAGTCTCTACTGGAAATAGCCAGCCCATAGATCGTGTTAAAAGTGGCATGGGTAGCTTCTGCATGTGGCATGCACATGCAGCAGACTGGGGAGTATATGTGGCATATAAGAGAGAGGGTAGAGGCTAAGGGCTGGGGAGGTACAGGGGCACTCATTGCCTAACTTGTGGCCCACATGCCAAAAACCTTGCCCCCTTTTGATCTATAAAGTACCCAGGTGTTTCCTTTTTGCCTCTGTGACTGTCATCAGAGAATGAAGAAGGGTAGGTGATTCAGTAGGCTGATGCCTGCCTTATAGGGCTGTGGGTTTTTTTCCTAGTTATTGGAGTTGCTTTTTTGGGCTCAGTGGGTTGTGGTGGAGTTATTTAGCTTGGAGACACTTTGAGGAAGTATGTTCCCCAGATTTCCCAGGTTCAAGGTGTGCTCTGGTCTCTGCTGATGGGGGAAATTGTGTAGGGCTGTGCAAAGCTTTGGGTGGTGATTTGATTCGGAGGAGATTCGGCCTGAGTCGGTGGCTGAATCTCCAAATCTGAATCAAATCTGGGACCAATTTAAAGGTCTGAATAGATTCAAAGCTGTCCAAATCTTCTGCAAAGGTTCAGAGAGCTTTAATGATTTGAGCAGTCCCCCCTGGCTGCAGCAGGGAGCTGCAGCTGACTCTGAGGTGGTAAGTACTAGGGGCAGGGGAGGGGACCATGGGGGGACCCCTGCCAGCCCCCCGACCCCCCCCCCGACCCCCGCCTGCTCCCACAGCTGCCCCTGCCTGCCCCAGCTCCCTGTACTTTAAAAAAGCCCCAGTTCTCACAGGGTGCTCCCAGGTGGGGGGTAATCTCTGCTGCCCCCCACTTCCCCATGCTGTGTGCTGGTTCTGCCACGAGCCCCTCATTCCCCCCACAGGCGCCCCGCCTGCCAGGGCTCCAGCCCTTTAAGAAAAGAAAAAAAGCCACGAAAATCCCCAGGACTCGCCACTCCTAGTGCTGCTTTGGGGCTTTGGGGACTCATGCAGAGCCCCCCACGTGGCGTGGAGCCGTGGGAGGAAGTGATCACCCCTGCAGCAAGAGCAGCGAGTCCCGGGATTCTTCAAGTTTTGTTCTTTTTCTTAAAGGGCCAGAGCTGGCCCAGGCAGGGCACCCATGGGGGAGTGGAGGTGATGGGGTTTGGGGGCTTGCACAGAGCCCCCCATGCAGCATGGGGCTGTGGGGATCGCCCCCCACCCGGCAGCACCTGCTGAGTTAGGGCTTTTTTCCCCCAGTGCCGGGAGCTGGGGTAGGCAGGGCAGCCACCGCTGGACTGGGAGAGCGGGCGGGGGATGGGCCGGGCCGGGCCGGGCCTGGCCTGGCTAATTCAGAGATTCAGCTGCTGCCAAATCTCTGAATCCAATTCGGCTGAATCAAATTGGGAC
Organism: Alligator mississippiensis; assembly: GCF_030867095.1. Taxonomy (NCBI): domain Eukaryota; kingdom Metazoa; phylum Chordata; order Crocodylia; family Alligatoridae; genus Alligator; species Alligator mississippiensis. The sequence continues at coordinate 58,187,072 of NC_081834.1, forward strand.
AGTGATTTGAATCACCGAATCGCTGTCCCCTGAATCAGCCAAATCCAAAGCAATTACTAGCCGCTTCGCACAGGCCTAGAAGTTTTTATTAAGGTACTGCTGAGATGTGCTCCCAGCTCAATGTCTTGCATCTGGTCTCTGTTCTTGGCCTTTTGAAATGTCATTTTGCTGCATGGGTCGAAGTCCACCAAGTAGACCTCTAAGACTGCCTTGATGGTGGAGGGGGAGGATCTCCGGTCTAGTAAACTATTGATCTTTCTAAGCTAAATCCTTTCTTGATAGTAAACTGAAGTTTTATCAGTGATTTGGAGGTGGGCATGGAAAGCACGCTGTCCAAATTTGCAGATGACACAAAGATGGGGGAGAAGTGGGCACGCTGGAGGGGAGGGACCGAATCCAACCAGATCTAGACAGGTTACAGAGGTGTGTCGCGGAAAAACCACTTGTATGCTGCGTTTTTTCGTGAAGCAGGTCAGTCGAAGCTTTATTAAGCTACAGCTGTAGGGGGGGGGAAAAATCTCTGTTCAGATCCTGCACAACTGTACACCGAGGACATCCCCCTGGGGCAGCTCTGCAATGAAAATGGCAGCCTGGCTGCGAGCCAGGGCATCTGCTGACCTGCAACAGTGCTCCTTGCCCAGAGGAGCTGTCCTGCCAGACAGGTCCCACGTATCCAGGACTGCTTTATGGCTACGAAAGAGCCAGCAGACCAATTCCTCCCCTCACCAGCACGTGCATTAGGCATGAAAAAGCAGTTTGTGGGCAGGAAGTCTCTCTAGAGGACTAAAGGCACTTCAAGCAGTAATGCCCTTCCTCCGCAGTCTGAATGTGCATCTGCATTCGAGATGCTCCCAGAGGGGGATCAGATCCTAAGGCCTCAGAAGGTACAATCAAGCAAAGGAGCATGGTCAGAAACCAGTGTTAGCCTCACAGCGCTCGATCCTGCTGGCTACGGAAAACATCAGCTCCCTATACACTGTGCAGTGCTCGGCCAAGGAGAAGGCAGACTTGCTGAGCCCAGATGGACTTACTAAAACACTGACGGAGGTAAAGTAGCTGCACAGAGAGATTGAGGACCTAAGGACAGCGATATCGGACATATATGCTTAGGATATGGGAGACAACTGCATCACACAGTGAGAGATGAGCTTTCCCCAGCATGTGACGGGAACAGCTGGACATGACTTGAAAATCCCAGGAGACTTCAGCGCTTCTGCAGTGGAAAAACGTATTGGCACCTTAGCATCCCCCTGCTTGGGTACAGCTGTGGGGGTCACTCACAAGAAGTCAGGGATTCTGTTGCCAAGAGTATTCAGATGCTGTTTGGCCAACCGGATCTGTTCAGGGTCTGTGTTCATTAGATTCTTGCAGAGCTTTTGCTCCTGCCATTGGCTTCAAGCTGGCCCCGGCCTGTCCGTCCTTTCTAATAAACTCTCCAAGCCAATGCCTGGCGGAAGCACTAGCCTCGCACAGGTATTCAGGAGTCTGGGGTGATACACCCGTAACACCATCTTACCATGGTGCTACAGGTTTATCTGAGACTCCTGCGTACGTGGTTCTGGCCTCCAGGTGACATGTAGTCATTTGTGTACCGAGGCCTGTATTGCTCAGGTATAGGGAGCTGATGTTTTCCGTAGCCAGCAGGATCGAGCGCTGTGAGGCTAACACTAGTTTCTGACCACGCTCCTCTGCTTGATTGTACCTTCTGAGGCCTTAGGATCTGATCCCCCTGTGGGAGCATCCCGAATGCAGATGCACATTCAGACTGCGGAGGAAGGGGATTACTGCTTGAAGTGCCTTTAGTCCTCTAGAGAGACTTCCTGCCCACAAACTGCTTTTTCATGCCTAATGCATGTGCTGGTGAGGGGAGGAATTGGTCCGCTGGCTCTTTCGTAGCCATAAAGCAGTCCTGGATACGTGGGACCTGTCTGGCAGGACAGCTCCTCTGGGCAAGGAGCACTGTTGCAGGTCAGCAGATGCCCTGGCTCGCAGCCAGGCTGCCATTTTCATTGCAGAGCTGCCCCAGGGGATGTCCTCGGTGCACAGTTGTGCAGGATCTGAGCAGAGATTTTTTTTTCCCCCCCTACAGCTGTAGCTTAATAAAGCTTTGACTGACCTGCCTCACGAAAAACGCAGAGTACAAGTGGTTTTTCCGCGACAATTCTTGGTGCCGTGACTCGGATCCACGACACGGATTGAGGGGAGAGAACCGCGGACTGCCCCCTCCGAACCTCGAGGCGCCAAACTCAAGAGGTAAGAGACCTAATTCAAAATCTCTATTGGGGTTTCGGAGGAGGACTGCCTGTAGGCTCCCACCTTGGCCATGGTAACTGGATCCGAACCTTGTTAATACAGGTCAGTCTGAACCGTACTGCCGGCTAAAATCTTCTGTCTGGTAAAATTCTCTTTTATGTCTGGAAACATACATTTTATATGAGGAAATTGTTTTGAGGTATTTTCACCCAGCAGCACATTGGGCTTGTAGTTAATTAACTAAGGTGGTGTGAAAGGGGAGGTCTGATTGAATGCATGAGTGTGCGTGTATGAGTATTTAGAAAACAATGAGCCACTGACCAGGTCTGGGACTAAGGCTGGACCTAGCTGCCCCGATACTGCCTAAATAGGCAGTGTCGAAAGCAAGGAGGCCCAGCCAGAACCTCGTGATGCAGTGGACAAGGCATCTAAGTGCTTTTGTCTCTTCCAACCCCTGTCCCAGTAGCTTCTGCCAAGGACAGGAGTGAAAGGATCCCTTCTGTGTCTTCCTCCTCATTTCCATTCTATGAGCCCGTGTTGGGTCAGAAGCCTTATGTCTGGGCAGTGAAAACTGTGGGGCAGGGCACTGAGCGGCCCGGACATCCTAAATAAGCCTTTCCTATGTGTGACTGAGTATGGGAACCGGTCAGTCCAAACCAGTTCCTGCCCCCCCTCCCCCCCCCCCAAGGGACCCCAGCATATTATATGTACACTCATTATTCCCCTAAAACCTGTAACTATTTGAATAAGTGGAATTGGTATACCAGGGATGATACGGTGAAGCAGTTCCCGCTAGAAAGAACTTTTGATCAGGATAAAATAGTGCACTTAAGAGAGGCTGTATAGTCCTGCGGGCCTAAGGTCCCGCAGAGTCAGTGGGGGGTGTGTGTGTGTGGTTTTTTTTATTGGTATGATGAGATGTCCAAAAGGCGGACGGAATCTCGCACCCGAAGTTTAAAAGATTCTCAAGATAAATTTTAAAGCAGCAGTTGAAGGCTGCTCGGGAGAAATTGGCTGCTCCCCCAAATTTATACGCTGGCTGCTACTCCAATATATCCAGCACTGCCTGGGGCGCCCCCTCACTAGAACCAGCAGAGGATGTTCTTGACTCTTGTGCAAATCCTGCCCTCCTGGAACCCCCTCATCAGCAACCACCCGTTCAACAGGCTGCAACCCCGGTCAGCCCTCCATTGATTGAAACTCCCTTGGTAACCTCTTCCACTGAAATTACTAGTCCAAACTCATCCTCCAGTTCCACCATCATTCAGTCGTCACCAAAATGGCAAATGACCCCTGGATCACTTGCCTGTACTTTCCCTAGGAGAGCAGGAATGGAGGAAGAAAGATCTCCCATTATTCTCAGACCTCGAGGAAATCTAACTCTCCCAGCCTACCCCTTAAGACAGATGCCGGGAATCGGCCCAAGCGGACAGAACATAATTACTGTACGTGCACCTTGGACACCAGGTGATCTTTATAATTTAACCCCAAAATTTCCCAAAATTAGAGAGGACCCAGAAAAATTTCAGGAAGAGTTACAAACCATTATAAACTGCTACAATCCAACATGGGCTGACATAAATTGGCTCATGTGGCAAAAGCTCTCTAGGCAAAATAGACCGCATCTTGCCCGTTTAACCCACTCTGCGGCCCATACGAGCAAAGGGGGGATGATTGCTACAGTAAAGAAAAATTGATTTGCCCCAAATTTTCCTTCCATGGCACAACAGTACTGTAGCTCCTGTCACATCTGTTTAGCGCTCAACATTGGGCAACGGGTAAAAACAACACCCACAGCCCATCCCCTTCCTTGGGGACCTTTTGTAAATCTGCAAATTGATTTTGTACAGCTACCTAGTGCTGTTCTTATGAGTATATTCTTGTTGTTATTGATATGTTCTCTGGATGGGTAGAAGCCAGCCCGTGCGTACATGCTGATTCTATCACTGTAGCAAAAAAATTGCTTAAAGAATTCATCCCTAGATTTGGGCTGCCCCTCACACTAGATAGCGACCACAACACCCATTTCACAGGACAAATAATAAAAAACATTTGTCAAGCACTCAACATACAGCAACACCTACACTGCAGTTATCATCCACAATCAAGTGGTGCTGTAGAACGTAAAAACTCTGATTTAAAGGTACGCATTTCAAAGATTTGTGCTGAAACAGGCCTTAAATGGCCTGATGTGCTGCCTATTGCTCTCATGCATATTAGGAACACTATCAATAGAAAGCATGGCCTGACCCCTTATGAAATACTTATGGCGCGACCCATGAGGATGCCAGCCACACCACCTGTTGCCCTACACCAAGTTGACTTGCAATAATTCACAGTCTCATCAGTTAATTGTAAGGCTTTAATCAAATCTGTTAGATCTCTTCATTCACAGGCCCGAGAAGCCTTGCCACAACCACCAGAAGTCCCCTGTCACAACCTCGAACCAGGAGATTGGGTTTACGTAAAGGTCTATCAACGGAAAAATGCTCTTCAACCTCGGTGGAAAAGACCTTTTCAAGTACTTTTGACCACTAATACTGCTGCTTGTTGTCAAGGGCATCAGACCTGGACTCACGCTTCACACTGCAAGAAGGTATCACCCCCATTAAACCCTGAAGCAGCAGTATTTCAACCAAGATTAAGAACTCTCCCTGAGGCCAAGGACAAAGAACCTCAGGACTTCACTCAAGCAAGTGAGGAGCATCAGGTCTCAAGTGCTAATAGAGAACTCTCCCCTGAACACAATCCTTCAATCCAACCAGATTCATCAATTAGTGAACAAACCATTCCAGCATCAAATACTGCTAAAAAGGACCTACCATCACAGACTGAGAAGGATGCACCACAGCAACACCGTTACGCCCTTCGGGAGAGGAAGAAGGCCTCTACCTAGTTCCTGGTTCCCGAGGTGGGGTTGGTTGTTTATGATCTGGGTGTCCCTCAGTCTTTTACTTTTCATTATTTTGCACAATTTAAGGAACACACCGCTGCAAAAAAACTTGAAAAATCAAACTGAGCCCTCCCTTAGATCCAAGAGATCACTCCCACGTTGGCATTATCACCAAAATGCTTTTCTTCAATTATCTTACCAGTATGTAAAGGATTTAAATGTTTCCAGATGTTGGATATATTCCCACTTGCCTCTTAGTACGCTGATGGGGGTACCCATGGTTGCTTTATCCCTTAACTGGACCGACTTTTGTGATATGTATGACCCACAGCACAACGAAAGTGAATGCCAAGGATTTTGGTCAAATCGGACCTTCTCCCAACGCCCTCCTCCCTCTTCTGATCCTGCTTCATTTCCACGTATCCAGTTAGCCAGAAACATTCCTGGACTTTTGTGTTATAAATATAATGATGCCAGAAGGGTAGGAACTAGTACCTGTAATTATACTATTGATTGTTCTTTAATAAACAATAATGTAAGCTTTAAAATTTAAGGGATACGGACACATATCCTTTAACTGTTCAGCCAATGCACCAACCGTCATTTTAAATAGTACTCATGCGCAACACAGGAAATGGATGGCATATAATGGAACTTATTATATTTGTGGAGATCGTGCATATTTTTGGCTACCTGACAACTGGTCAGGATCATGTTATCTTGGAGATATTACACCAGCTATTCGACATTTGTCTTCCCTTTCTTTCAGAACAGTGAGAAAAAAGAGAGAAATCACTGAAGAAGAACAATTTGGTGCTATACTGTTTCCTATGTATGGTATAGGCAGGACAATTCAAGAAGTTAGGTTGTTGGCTAATATATTAGAACGAGTAAGTAATGATACTGCAGATTCTTGGGACAGTCGGTCTAAAGAGATGGTAGCACTGCAAACCATGGTTTTACAAAATCGCGTAGCTCTAGACTTCACTTTAGCCAGTAAAGGAGGAGTCTGTGCTTTGATAGGAAAAGAATGTTGCACCTATATTCCAGGCAACTCTGAGGAAATACACGATTTGGCCAATCATATTTGTAAGGAAGCGGCCAAGCTCCACAAATCTAGCGAAATGGAGTTTTGGTCCTCGGTTTGGTTCTTTATTTGGTTCATTAGGATCTACTGTTATACGTGGGCTCTTGATATTTTTTTATTGTAATCCTTTTGATTTGCATTATATACCTTTGCTTTCGCTGCTGTTTTTTTGCCTGTCCCAACCAAACCCAGCAATAAACAATGTCATGACGCTACAAATGATGCAACAAGAAAGAGAGAGAAGGCCTACGGAAGATGAGTATGAAGAATTACAGGAAGTTTTCTGGGATTTTATGAATATAAGAGTATAGAAATAGTGAGACTATTAAAGTCTCAAAGGGGGGATGTGTGGAGGAAAATTAAAAAAGGGAAGTAAAAATATTGCTCAAGTACAGTTAGCAGATAAGGGAAGTAGATAAGATTGCTTAAAACATAATTCATGGAAAAGCTGATGCTTTTGCTAATTTTACAGTTTTCGACGGTTAGTTGCAAGGATGTGTGGAAAGTACCTAGAGCTTTGGGTGGAACCTATATCATGATTGGTTATGTAAAGATGATCTTGCGCAACTAAAATGTATAAGAACTTTTGCATTCCTTGTAAGTGGGGGGAAGAAGGAAGAAATTCCCTTTTCCCCCCCCCCCCCCCCCCCTTTATAGCTGTAGCTTAATAAAGCTTCGACTGACCTGCTTCACGAAAAACACAGAGTACAAGTGTTTTTTCTGCGACGGGTGTGTGGGTGAGAATACAATGCAATTCAATGCAGACAAGTGGAAGGTGCTGCATCTAGGGAGAAGGAACCAGCAACACACCTATAGACTGGGGAACACCCTTCTCAACAGCACAGTGGCTAAAAGGCAGCTCATGTCCATCCTGGATTCAACAATGACTGCAAGATCCCTATGTGAGAACACAGTCAGTAAGGCTAACCACACCTTGTTGTGCATCTACAGGTGCATCACAAGTAGGTCCAGGAAGATGATCCTCCCCCTCTATGCAGTGCTGGTCAGGCCACAGTTGGAGTACTGCATCCAGTTCTGGGTGCTGCACTTCAGGAGGGATGTGGTTAACCGTGAGAGGATTCAGAGAAGGACCATTCACATGGTCAGGGCAGCAAGCCAGGCCCTATTAAGATAGACTAAAGGGCCTGAATCTATTCAGCCTCCAAAAGAGAAGACTGAGAAGGGATCTGGTGTCTATATATGAACGCACCAGGGGGAGCCAGCAGAGAATAGGTGAGGCTCTGTTCTCCTGGGCACCACCTGGGATAACAAGGAATAATGGCCACAAATTGATTGAGAGCAGGGTCAGACTTGATATTAGGAGGCATTGCTTTATGGTTAGGGCTGCTAGGGACTGGAATGGGCTCCCAAGGGAGGTGGTGCTCTCCCCTACCATGGAGGTCTTCAAGAGGAGGTTGGATAGATATCTGGCTGGGGTATTATGATGCCAGCACTCAGTCCTGCCCGGGGCAGAGGGTTGGACTTGATGATCTGTTCAGGTCCCTTCTGACCCTAGAAACTGTGAAACTATGTCTTGATGCTGTGGCTCAGAGGGTCAAGGGATGGTGTTGGAATCCATGGGGATCGTCATAAGATCATGGGAAAGTGGGGCTGGAAGGGACTTCAGGAGGTCACATCTAAGCCAGCCCCCTGCTTGAGACCGGATCATCCCTGACCAAACCATCCCAGCCAAGTGTCTCTCCAACCCGCTCTTGGACCTGTCCAGGAATGGAGGTTCCACAACTTCTCTGGGATTTCTGTTCCAATGCTTGACCACCCTCATAGTGTGGCAGAAATGCCACCGTCTGTACCCTTCTCCAGAGATCTGTCTCTGCCAGCGGGAGAGGCTGGTGTTGAATCCCTCAGGGTGGGGATCTCCCACCTTGTCTACATGACAAAAGCCTGGTGCCTAGGAGGCGGATGCTGTGGTCAGCTGGGGGGGAAGCCCCGCTCACTGGCCCAGGTAGCCAGTGATGCTTTTTCAGATTGGTTGGCGAGTGGCCAGCACTGGCAGCTTCGATTGGACCGGGCGGCTGAGGTCAGAGAGGTTATTTAAAGGCCCGGGCCAGGAAGAAGGCAGCCATTAGCCATGCGGTCATCCAGGTGAATCTGAAACTGGCTCTCTCCTCATCACCGCATGCTCCAAGAGTGCCTGCCTCCAGAGGAAACTCCAACCACCTCTGGACGATGCGTGTGAGTAAGCTACTCAAGATCAGACTAGATATTTAGCTGACAGTAACTCAGATGCAAGATCAAAAGGCTACCTCAGCCATACTGGTTTGCTCTATGGGATTTCTCTGATATTTCTGTGATACTGCTCTACCTTTTACCCTGTTTCCGCCCTACCCCCTGTGATCAATAAAGTTCTCCTTGTGACCGGTGTGGGAGACTTATTGAGGGGTGGGTCTGAATTATGCCGAGGAGCCCCCTTAGGTCTGTGGACTAAGGGAGGCTTCCTAATAAGCCCCTGACTTGGGGAAGTGCCCCAAGTGCTTGTATTGGGTCTAGGACCCATTGGACAATCAGGCCTGTGTTTTCCAAGGTGCACAGAGCCAGAATTGAGTCCAGAGCCGTGGATGGTGGCAGCGGGAACCCAGGCTAGCGGGTGTGCTCCAGGGAAGGGGTCGGCCGGACGGGAGGCACCCCAGGGAGGCACTCGGAGCCTGGACGGTGGTCGGGCGCAGTGAGGTGGGCGGCTCAATGCAGGAGCGCCCCCTAGTGGCCCGCCACACGTGGTGGTAGCAGTGGGATCCGAATACCCTGCTGTTTTAGAGGCATAATTTGGGGAAAGGAATAGAGTCACTGAAATCCCTTGAGCAAACAATTTCTAATTTGGTATCAGGTTGACTGGGTAGTGTAGGTAGTCAGGATGGCGGATGAGTATGTCCGGATGACCGTGCCTGAACTGAAAGAACTGGCAAAAGAGAGAGGCCTTCAGGTGAAGAAAGGGCTAAAGAAGGAAGAGCTGGTTAAACTCTTGTGCACCAGTGAGTCAGGACAAGCATCAGCTTCACGCTCGACAACTCCTGAGACCGACCCAGGAGCACACTCCCGCTCGTCAAGTCCGGAGGCCGCCAAGAGATCATCCTCTGAGGGGGAGCGGCAGAGACTCCATGAGCTGGAGCTGAAAAGGATGGAGTTGAAAAGGCTGGAGCTGGAAGCCCAGCACGAGAAGGAACAATGACAGCTAGAAGCAAAAAGAATGGAGATGGAGGAAAAGAGGGAACAACGACAGCTGGAGGAGAAGAGGATGGAGTTGGAGGCCCAGTGTGACAGGGAACAACGACAGCTAGAAGTGAAAAGGATGGAGATGGAAGCCCAGCTGGAAGAGAAAAAGCTGGAGGCTCAGCTCCGTCTGCCGACCATCGGGGGAAACGCGAGCACTCCACAAGCATCTGGGGAACAGCCCAAACTGGACGTCTCAGCCTTCGCTCGCTACCAAGACGGAGACGATCCTGCGGTGTTCCTAAGCAACTTGGAAAGACAAGCCCAGCGGTGCAAGGTACTGGAGGAAGAGATCGTGATGCACTTGTCTGCTCTGGTGGAAGGCAACATGGCGGTGGTCCTGAACAGCCTGCCCTCAGATGCAGCTGATGACTATAATGCCTTTAAAGCTGCTGTGTCTAAAAGGTTCAAGTTAGGACCAGAGTATTTTCAGAAAAAATTCCAGAATATGCGCCCACACCCTGGAAAGTCATTGACTGATGATGTGGCCCTGTTGTACGACACATATGTTAAATGGTTAACACAAGCCAAGGCTGACACTTTAGATAAGGCATGCCACCTCCTGGTGCTGGAGCAATTCTATTTTTGATGTCCAAGAGAGGTTAAGACCCTGGTCAGGGACAGGGACCCCAAAGATGTTCACAAGGCCACTGAAATTGCAGACCGACTGTTGCTAAACCGTGAGAAGCCTCCCTACTCTGGGAAGGAACAAAAAGTGTCCCAAAGAGGGGGGAAGGGAGGTCCAGGTCAAAAAGGGGAAAGAGGGCCACCTCCTGCAGAGCGCAAGGCGGCCCCTGATTCGGACAGACCACCCAATTCGGAAAAGAGGGGGTGCTATAACTGCGGGGAGCAAGGTCACATCAAGCCCAACTGCCCAAAGCTAAGCACTAGACCCAGGCCCGTCAGGCGTGCAACAGCCGTGAGCAGTGAGGGGGAGGGCCGGAGCCACTCTGAGGGGAGTGTCTGTTGCTACAGGATCACGAACTCGGAGGAGGTGATGGCCCCCCACCGGACTGTGATCATGGTAAAGGAGAGGACCCTTGCCAGGGAACTGGACACGGGGTCCTGTGTGCAATTAATCAATTCCAACCTTGTGTCGCCCGCAGACATAATCCCGGACAAGACCCTTACTATTCACGTGGTAGGGCCCCCACCTCTGACGGTATCGGTAGTCCGTGCACCCGTCGTGTGGAACGACTGTGCAACGTACCTGGAAATGGGGGTACTGGAAGGGGCTCCGGTCCCCATCCTGGTGGGACAGGATCTTATGGAGCAGGAATCCCAGCTCCGGAGGTGGGAACAGACCCAAGAGCCAAAGCCCTGCACCGTTCATGCGGTGACTCGCCTGCAGAGCAGGAAGGCTAAAGAGGGGAGGTTAGAAAATCCCCAGGAGACAGCCACACCATTGGCTGCAGGGGAAGGGACCCCTGCAGACAGCGATTGCACACCAGTCCCAGAAGGAACTAGCAACCCCGCAGGTGAGTTAAGTGACAGTCCTGGGGAGGTGTGTATTCCATCAGTGGCAGAGGGAGGTGAGCCTATCAGGGAGGAGACCCAGGAAGTCCCTGAGGGTGAGAGTGCACTCCCTGCAGGAGCACCTGAACTCCCTGCTGATTGCCTAGCTGGGCAAGAGGAGTTCAAGCGGGAGGTTCGGGAGGACCCCAGCTTGGGGGGACTCCGGCAGATGGCTCAGGAGCAAGAGACTGAGTTCACTCCGGACAAAAGGGAACAGGTGGTTTGGGATAAGGGGCATCTGTATCGGTTGTGGGTGCCAAAGAACCATGCTGAGACCTGGGAGCCCCAGTGCCAGCTCATAGTACCCAGGAAATACAGACAGCAATTGCTCTCCATGGCTCACGATTTACTGTGTGCTGGTCACATGGGCAGGGAACGGACACGCCAGCAGTTGCAGGTGAATTTTTTTGGGCCAGAATTGCCCAGAATGTGACGGACTACTGCAAATCCTGTGAGACATGCCAGTGGACGGGCGGAAGTGGGGACAGGAGAAGGGCTCCCCTGCAGCCCCTCCCTATCATCGACCAACCCTTCCAAAGGGTGGCCGTGGACATTGTGGGACCACTGAAGCATAGGACTCATAGAGGAAAGAAATACATCCTGACGCTAGTGGATTTTGCAATGCCGTACCTGGAGGCAGTTGCCTTGGCCTCCCTCGAGGCGCCCGTGGTGGCTGACGCCCTAATCAAGGTCTTCTGTCAGCTGGGTTTTCCCTCCGAGATCCTGACGGACCGGGGTGGGAACTTCATGGCGGAGGTGATGAAGTGCCTGTGGGACTGCTGTGGGGTGCAACACCTTAAGACCACAGCCTACCACCCTCAGACAAATGGGCTGGTGGAAAGGTTCAACGGGACATTGAAAGGGATGCTCAAGGCCTATGTGGACTCCAACCCCAATGACTGGGATGAGAAACTGCCACATCTGCTCTTTGCCTACCGGGAGGTGCCCCAGGAGTCCACTGGGTTCTCGCCTTTCGAGTTGATGTTCGGGAGGCGAGTGCGAGGTCCTCACGATTTGGTGAGAGAGGAGTGGGAAGGGAAGATCGCTTCCACAAAGACCTCCGTGGTGGAGTATGTGCTTAATTTTTGTCAGAAACTGACTGACACGTTGAAGGTGGCATGGGACTCCCTGGGACAGGCCCAGGAGAAGCAAAGGTCCTGGTATGATGAGAAGGCCCGCTTACGTACCTTTGAGCGGGGTGATAATGTGATGGTTTTCCTGCCACTAAAAACAGACAAGCTGCAAGCCTCTTGGGAAGGTCCTCATACTATCCTGGACAGACTGGATGATGTGATCTGCATAGTGGCTATTAGGGATAGAAAACCTAAGACAGTTCATGTGAACATGCTTAAACCCTACTATGACAGAAAGGAGATGGTATTCTGGGTCCCCTCCGATGAGGGAACACCGGAGGAGCCGGTCATGTATGGGGACTGGGATGGCGAGGCAGGGATCGAGGAACTCCGCCTGCCGGACCATCTGCCCTTCCAGGACAAGGACCAGCTGCTCGCAGCGCTCGAGGACTTTGAGTGTTCTCTAATAAACCAGGTAGAACGGACCTGGCGGTACACTCGATAGAGACGGGCAGCCATCGCCCTATATACTCCCGACATTACCCAGTTAATGAGAAGGTGAGGCAAGAAATAAAATGGGAGATCGCAGAGATGGAAGAGTTGGGGGTTATCTGGCCTTCAACGAGTCCCTGGACCAGCCCGGTGGTACTCGTCCGGAAGCAGGATGGGACCATCTGGTTCTGTGTGGACTACCGGAAGCTGAATGCCATTACCACCCCTGATACGTACCCTATGCCCAGGATGGACACTTTGCTGGACCGCCTGGGCCCAGCCAAGGTCATCTCTACTCTCGATCTGTCTAAAGGATTTTAGCAGATGGCACTGGACCCGGATGCCATAGCCAAGTCTGTCTTTACCACACCTATAGGGCTATATGAGTTCACAGTTTTACCTTTCGGTATGTGCAACTCTCCCGCCTCTTTCCAAAGACTGATTAATAATCTGCTGCAAGGATGTGAGCAGTTTGCCATGGTTTACATCGATGACATCGCCATCTTCAGTTAGGATTTTGAGTCACACCTGATTCACCTGACCAGTGTGTTAGGTAAGATCAAGCAAGCTGGTCTTACTGTGAAAGCCAAAAAGTGCCAGTGGGCACTATCTGAGGTGATCGTGTGGGTGGAGGTCATATTGCTCCCTTGTGGGACAAGATCGAGGCCATCAAAGACTGGCCGCCTCCACAGACCAAGAAGCAAGTCAGAGCCTTCCTCGGCCTGGCTGGTTCCTACCTAAGATTTGTCCCGGGGTTTGGAGCAACCGCAGCCCCGCTGCACGAGCTGACCAAGAAGGGCAGCCCGGACCCGGTGGTCTGGAAGCAGGGGTGCCAGGAAGCATCTGACACCCTCAAAGCTGCCCTGGTCAAACAACTGATCCTGAAGGCACCGCTCCAGGATAAACCCTTCTACGTGGCAACGGATGCCTCCGATGTAGGACTGGGAGCTGTACTCTTACAGGAGCACCAGGAGACACGGCACCCCGTGGTGTACCTCAGCCTGAAGCTAATCCCTCGGGAGTGGAACCTGTCCTTCATCGAGAAGGAGTGCTTGGCCATCGTCTGGGCCCTGAACAAGCTGAAGCCCTATTTATGCCAACCCATGCCCCACTGCAGTGGTTGCAGACCATGCAAAACACTAATGGCCAAGCTGCAGCGATGGGCCTAGCAGCTTCAAGAGTTCAACTTCACTGTCGAGCACATCAAGGGAAGCCAGAACGTGATAGCGGATGCCTTGTCACAAAAGGACTCTGGGTAGTGGGTCCTCGGGACTCAGGACTAGTGAAGAGATCACTAGTGTAAGACTGCCCACCAGGTTTTATGGTTTCTGTATGTTATTGTTATAACTTGTTCCATGTTTCAAGTTTTCTTTTTTTTTCCTCTTCTTCCTGCATCCTGTGGGAACTGCCTGACCCAACACGCCCGGACCCACGGCCCTGAGAGGTCGTGTCCAAGCTTATAAAGGAGGGGGGGGAAGTGTGGCAGAAATGCCACCGTCTGTGTCCCTCTCCAGAGATCTGTCTCTGCCAGCGTGAGAGGCTGGTGTTGAATCCCTCAGGGCGGGGATCTCCCTCCCTGTCTACATGACAAAAGCTTGGTGCCTGGGAGGCGGATGCTCTGGTCACCTGGGGGGGGGGGGGAAGCCCCGCTCACCGGCCCAGGGAGCCAGTGCTGCTTTTTTAGATTGGTTGGCGAGTGGCCAGCACTGGCAGCTTCGATTGGACTGGGCTGCTGAGGTCAGAGAGGTTATTTAAAGGCCTGGTCCAGGAAGAAGGCAGCCATTAGCCATGCGGTCATCCAGGTGAATCTGAAACTGGATCTCTCTTCATAACCACGTGCTCCAGGAGTGACCTGCCTCCTTAGGAAAACTCCAACCACCTCTGGACGATGCGTGTGAGTGAGCTACTCGAGATCTGACTAGATATCTAGCTTACAGTAACTCAGATGTGAGATCAAAAGGCTACCTCAGCCATACTGGTTTGCTCTATGGGATTCCTCTGATATTCCTCTGATTTTTCCATGATATTGCTCTACCTTTTACCCTGTTTTCGCCCTACCCCCTGTAATCAATAAAGTTCTCCTTTGTGACCGGTGTGGGAGACTTATTGAGGGGTGGGTCTAAATTGTGCCGAGGAGGCCCCTTAGGTCTGCGGAGTAAGGGAGACTTTCCTAATAAGCCCCTGACTTGGGGAAGTGCCCCAAGTGCCTGTATTGGGTCTAGGACCCATTGGACGATCAGGCCTGTGTTTTCCAAGGTGCACAGAGCCAGAATTGAGTCCAGAGCCTTGGATGGTGGCAGCGGGAACCTCAGGCGAGCGGGTGCGCTCCAGGGAAGGGGTCGGCCGGACATGAGGCACCGCAGGGAGGCACTCGGAGCCGGGAAGGTGGTCGGGCGCAGGGAGGTGGGCGGCGCAACGCAGGAGTGCCCCTTACTAGCCCGCCACAGTCGCATCTAGGCCAGCCCCCTGCTTAAGCAGGATCATCCCTGACCAAACCATCCCAGCAAAGTGTCTCTCCAACCCGCTCTTGGACCTGTCCAGGAATGGAGGTTCCACAACTTCTCTGGGATTTCTGTTCCAATGCTTGACCACCCTCATAGAAGCTCCACCATAAAGGTTCAAATCTTCTGGAGAGCAGTGTATGGGGTGGATTTCTTCTAGCAAAAGACCATGGGGTTCCTCTGTGTTGCCCCATGGGGCAGCTCGGACATGGTCATAACAGTGCAGTCCAGTGTGGGCTCTGCACGGCTCCTGCAGGCAGCACTGGGCAGAGCTGTGGGAGAGGGGCTGATTTTCCCCCAAGCTGCGTGTGCTTCTGCCCTGCCAGCACTGCTCTTGCTGCACCTCTTCAGTGTAAGCAGGCAAGTCTGCAGCAGGTGCAGGGTGGGTGGGGTTGCACACAGGTTCCCATCAGTATTGCAGGCCTGGGGCCAGCAGCTGCCTGAAAGGCAGTCAAGCATGGAGCCCCCCAGCCCCATTGTGTTCCCAAGAGCTAGAAGGATGTGCCATGGGAAGGTGGTGCAGAGCAGGCATAGAGGCTGGGCGGGTGCTGTGCATGTGTCTGGCTGATCTGCTCCTGCCTGGGTCAGTGTGGAGCGGGTGCAGGGTGCACTGTGGCTGCACACTGCTGTTGGTGGAAGGGAGGTGATGCAGAATGTGCAGGCTCTAGGCTGTTGTGAGGTGGGGGTGGGGGTGAAGGCAGGTGCTGACCAGCTCAGGGGGTATGTG
Organism: Alligator mississippiensis; assembly: GCF_030867095.1. Taxonomy (NCBI): domain Eukaryota; kingdom Metazoa; phylum Chordata; order Crocodylia; family Alligatoridae; genus Alligator; species Alligator mississippiensis. Next base: position 58,202,838 of record NC_081834.1, read on the forward strand.
GGGGCCCCATGCACACTCCACCATACCCACAAACCCTCTTCTGTAAACTGCATAACCACACTCCCTCACACACAATCATGCACCCCCACACACACACCCATGGGTCTCTGGGGAACCCCCAATCACTACTACACATACCCACACCCTCCCGCTCCACACACTCTGCAAACCCCATACTCACCCACACATGCCCACAAACAACCCCACAGGCCCTCCATACCCATCTGCATCCACACATACCCCACAAACCACATGCACCCAAAACCTTCCCACAAACCTCATATTCACCCACCCATACCACCACCCAAAACCCTTCCACACCCCCCACAATATACCAGTGTTTGACTTCATATTGAGCCATTATGCAGTCACCTCTATGTACCTGACAAACAGGCATGAATCAAGCCAAAAATATCTTGCTAAAATAAAATTAAAGTATGTTATTGTGGATGTTAGATTTTTAGTATATATTTTGTTTTGTTTTCTTGTGGTTCCAAGATGGCAAATCCCCTTCCCAAAAGGATTACTTCTGGGTCAAGGGCAGGGACTTATGGTGACAAAGGTCAGGGGTTAGGGGGTGGGACTTCCAGTACCAAGATGGCAACCAGGGGGCGGAGCACCAGTCAAGGGGCAGGGCTACTCTTTTGGCCCTCAACAGTTTAACCAAACTTGTAAAGCATCCCTCCAACTAAAATAATTATCCATCCCTGCCTTATGCCCTTCATTCCCTGCAACTCCACCCAATGTCTCAGTCTCTTGTGGGATAAACCCATGGTATGTCCACACCATGAAGATTGTGCCCAGTTCAAGTGCCCACACCTCCAAAAGGATACAGAAGACCTGGCGAGGGTCCAAAGAAGGGCAACAATGATGGTGAGTGGCATGGAGCGGCTTCTATATGAGGAAAGACTAACAAGGTCAGGCCTGTTCAGTTTAGAAAAGAGAAGTTTGAGTGGGGACATGAGAAGGATTTACAAAATATGAAATGGTGAAGAGAAAATCAATAGAGATTTATTATTATTAAGACCTAAGGGTCAAAATGAAATTAGTAAGTTGTAAGTTGGAAAAAAAACCTAAAGGAAGTTTATTTTTTGGTTGTTTTTTTTTTCCCACCCAGCCTGTAATTTAAGTGTGGGATTCATTGCCACTAAATCTAGTGGGAGCTAAGAGTTCAGCCAGATTGAAACACAGATTGGACACATCCTTGGAGGAAAGGGCTGTCCATAGGTATTGGGCATGGGATTGAGGGGCATTGTCTCTGCATCAGAACTTGACCTGAAATACTGGAGGCTGCAAGTGAAAGAGGAACAATGGAAAAGCCCTGGTCACACCCAGTTCAAGTGTCCTTTCAGTATCTGCTTTCTGCCCCTGTGAGACACTAGTTTATTAGTTACCTAAGGAATGTGGGCCAATGCCCACTAGGAAACACTGTAAGCCTTTTTAAAAAAGGGAGGCCAATAGGTTGATGATAAATTATTTCTGGGGACAACTTAAAACATAGGAATGGAAGCGAAGTCAGAGGTTTAAAACTAATGTGGCAAGGAGAAACACTAAGCAGAGTCCACTGGCTGGCATCCAACAGCCCTCATCTGAGTCCAAGAAGCCAGTGGACACTTCCCAGTGATACTATGCCTGGAGCCAAGAAAGCATTAGGGAAAGAAAAGCAAACCCCGCAGTCCTCAGGAGTCCTCCCTTCCACAGCCTCCTTCCTGGTCAGGTAGATGGCCAGTTTGGCTAGGCTCTAGAGGAGGTTGACCAGGAGGACCCAGAACTTGGTGGGGCAATGGAGAGGGAGTGCAAAAATAAGCAGGTGAGGGAAGAAGTGCAGCCAGGACCTCAGCAGGACTGTGAGACAGGAGATCAGGTATGGTGGACCTATGGTCTAACCCAGGGAACAGCAATTCGTGTTCTTATACCACAGTGAAAATCTTCATATGTGGACCTGTCCCTTCAGCTTTCTTTGATCAGACCTTGAACACACCATTGAGACACAATTTAAACAAAGGACTAGTGAAATCAATGGTTTATTATACCCTTCTGATGCAAAGTTCAGCCTTTCTGGTATCCTGAAAGTGATCTCTGTAATAATTATGACCTACTAGTCCCCCTTGACAATAATAATGAATAATTATCCATGTTTCACTTGAGCCCCTGGCACGTGTTATATGCATTACACGAATAACTGGTGAACTGCATAATAAAGGCGTATGTTGTATGTGAGGAAAATATAGTATTGTTCTTATTCAGCTGAAATGGAAGCACCAGGAAGGACATCTGAAAGTTGCATCTGGTCCAGCTTCTTGGCTTCAGGGCAGGAACAGCCTGTCCTAAACTATCCCAGTCAATTGTTTATCTAATAAGAAACAGCCATTCTGACCATCTTTGTTGAGGGGTGTGTTGAATTGTGGGTCTGTGGTGAGTTTGCAGGTAGGGGTGGACATTGAATCATGCGTGTGTTACAAGTGTTAGCAGTGTGTGTGTTTTCCAGCTCTGTGGCCTTAACCTTAGGAGAAGATCCTAGCTATCCATTCCCACCGCCCTGCAGTTTGTACTCTGCAAACAGCAGGCCCGTGCTGGGTGAGATGCACCTTGATCTTGTTATTTCCTTCCCCAGAGATGAAATTTAGTGTCCTAGAGGTCTGGATCTCCAGGTGGGCATTTTCCATGATGCACACAGGCTCTCAGCTCAGATCCTCCAAGGCACGGTTCAAGCACAGCTCCAGCTCTGGGTCCAGGCTCTTTCATCTCCTCAGCTACTCCTTGACCGTCACCAGGTGGCCAATACTTAGAGGCTTGGGTTGAGCATAGAGTCTTTCCTTGTAGATCTCTCCAGAGGGCACCTCCACTTGGTAGTGCCACATCCCCAAGCTCATGAACCCCCAGACTGGCTCATGGCGGAACTGCCTCTGGGCCAACTCCAGGCTGCTCTTCCATTCATCTCTCAGGCCCTGGAGGCCCTTCAATGTGTCCTGTATTTCCAAGAGCTTCCCATCATTCAGTTTCTCTGGGTGGTGGCATAGACATTTCAAGTAGCCCAGCACTGTGGTTGGCTTTGTGAGGTGATGGGTCCCACTATTTGTGGGGGGCACTGTGATGAGGTAGTCCTCCAGCTCTTGCCTGAAGGTCATCTCCCCTGTGCCCCATTGCACAGTCATGCTAGCATAGTCTTTTATGTCAGCCAGCTCCTTGGAGAGCCTCTCCATGGCCATGTCAAAGAGGCCCTCTAGCTCAGCTGTCATCAGCCCAGAGGTGTGCAAATGGTCCCTCTCAGAAGTCATGTTGGCCAGCTTGGCCCTTTCTGGGCTGGTGTGGAACCTGTCAAGATGCACCTCTAGTGATGAATCATGGACTGCGTAATGGATGTCCACACCATCGTGGGACACTGATTTCATAGGCCCCCTTCCCAGAGAGGAACTTCACCACCCTGTTGTCCCAGGTGACACTCAGCATGGCATTCTCCTTCACACAGGCTGGCTCCTGCCCATACTGCTCCCGAGCCAGCTGGAGGCACTTGCTCAGATCCTCCATGCTATTCCCCCAGGCCATCACTTTGCGTGATCTCTAGGCTTTCAATGCTCAGAGGCATGATCTGGGGGGTCAGACTCTCCACATAGTCCTCCTGGGAAAGGGCCTTGATTTCATATTGGGGTCCCTTCTCACTGAGGGCCACCTTCATCTTGAATCTCTCCTTCCCAGAGATGAATGTCACCATCTTTCCAACAGCATGAATTTCTATCTGGGTAGCACACTGGACCCACTGGGGCTCCTTTTTGAACTTCATCAGTGCATAGTCCAGGCATTGCCTCAGCCCTTTGCTTAGATTCCCCAGCTGCTCCAGGTTGTTCCTCACCATGGTAAGGTGCTCCTGGCTAAGGCTGTGAGAAGTGGCACAGCCGGGAGTAGTAGGTCTTCCCCATGAGTCCTGTGACCTCATAGCCTGGCCTCCCATTGACTTGGGAGACACGGATCTTGCAGCTTCCCTGCCCAATCTGGAACCACAGCTCTTCTCACCATAGTGGATGATCATGCTGGCATTTTCCTTCACACATGGTAGCTTCTTGGTGAATTCAACCACTGCCAGTTGGAGGAAGTCCCTGAGCTCCTGGCTCATCTCCCCTTGGGAATACAGCTGGTTCCAGACTCTGTGGTCCTCGGTGCTCAAGGGCTCTGAGTGGGACTCTTGCTCAAGCATTGGATGGATCCATTTTGTGGTTAGTTCCTGGCAAACCTGGGACTAAAGGTAGAACAGCTCCTGTTGCAGCTTGGGAAGGAAGAAGCTGGAGAGAAGTGGAGATGGGCATTCAAATCAATTCACTGACCCTGGGGTCTGGCAGGAAGAGCGAAGATGCTTAGCATGACAGGGATTATAGCTATAGCCAGAGTAGGGACCAGTGACCCATGCCAGTCACACTGGGCCATGTGATAAGTGAGCCGAGATCAAAGAGTGAGACAAAATCTTGTTATTTCCAGTCAGAAATTGGGAGAAAGGAATGAATTTCTAGGCCTTGGAGCACCAACATGTGAGACGGTGTGGGTCAGGAGGGAGGGGCAGTGGGGACATGGGGTGGCAGGTCAGAAGTGAGGAATACTGGTGGGGGGGGCAGGGGACTGTGGGTCAGTAGTAAGGGGCACCAGCTGAGCTGGGTGGGGCAGGGGGCTGTGGGTTGGGAATGGGGAGCACTATGATACCAGGGTTGGCTTGTACTCACACTAGCAGTGTCCTGGGCCGTGTTTCTGTCTTCACTGTTCAGTTCTGGAATTTTCTTGGGAACACTGTATGCAAGAAAACATGGTAGAACTGAGAACAGCAATTGCTGGCTATGGATGGAGGTAACCGCATAGAAAGGGGAGACTAGATTGCCCTTTGGCAGTGTGTTTCCATTGTTAGGCCCCAAATGGGTAGCATGGAAACCTTGAAGGAGGCGGAGGTGAGGTTGCAATGGTGATGCTTTGCTTATACTGGGACTTCTGGGTTATTATTACCAGTGCAGCTGTTCAAAGCTCTGCTTTATTGCTGTCCTTGTACAGGAAGCCATCTGAATTGTGAAACCTGAGGTTATGTGCTTCTAACCAGATGCTTCCTCATGTTTTTCTTAATTTTGCTTATCTTACATGGGCTTTTCCTGAAATACTGTTTGTTTTTAAGTCTTCTGCTCAGATGCCCTCCTCATAGCTTGCATTGTGGTCACCTGCGTGGAAACTGTTTGCTTAGCAACTAGTCCTCCAGCCATTGAAGACAGGCTCCACCTTGGTGACCTCTATGCCAAGGACTTGTGGATCTGAGTTCCAATCACATGCTGATGCCCACCCGTAGGGTCTCTTGCCAGGTAGAAAGTTGGCTGCTCTGCAATGAATTGATGTTGTCTAATTATTAGGTCACCAGAGAGTGAGGCACAAAGGAGGCTGAGTCTCCATGGCTCCACCCAAAGAGGGTCTTTCCATTCCACAACGACTAGACAGTACAACCTTGATAGAAGCCAGGAAAAGGTGGGCAGAGAAGGATGTGGCTGCCAAATGTCTTCAGCTTGCCCTGGAGAAGTGGGAGAAGGAGCCTGAATGCATTCAGAACAACGCCCATCTGACAATCCAGAGCCAACGAGGAGTGATGGAGTTCATCTCTGGGAATGGAGAGAACAAGATGACGGTGTGGGAGCAGGATGGGAGACCTTGCTATCACCTCCAAGTACATGCCTGGGCCCCGTGGCTGGTGAAACAACTGAACAAAGTTATGCAGCTAATTATTGATTGGTATAGATGGGCTAAGAGACACTTCAGCTGTTTGCAAAGGGAAGGGTACAGGTCGATTGTCCCCATGTAACAGAACCCCCAGCCAGCTCACCTGCTTTACGTATGACCTGCAGCTGACTGAAAGCTTTCTAGAGGTATCTGATCTCCTGCTGCATACCTTGACTTCCTCTCTTCCAGTTGTTAACGTCTGAATATGATGCCTAATGATTTTTGTGATTTTTTTTCCATGATATTTTCTTATAGTGTTTGGAAATGTTTTAATCTTCTTGCTTAAACATAATTAAGAGATGTATCTGGTGGCAGGAAAAGCTTGAAAACCTCATCTTTAAAGACTTGGAGGATAAATAGCACTAATAGGTTTGGGTTTTTGTTTGTTTGTTTTGGGGGGGGTAAAACGGTTTTTAGATACAATTGACTTTGTATTCTTCCAAACATTTAGAGCTGGCAGAACTGGTTCACTCTGCTTCTTGTTTTCATAAATTGCCCTTAAATCAATGTGTCTTCATGTCCTTGAGGAAAATATATTGACAGGATTAAGGGAGGAGTTCATGATGAAATACTCCATTAAAACTGCCTATAATACTACCTAATTAGCAAAGCACTACTTCAAACATTTAAATAGTGTCAGAGGGATGTTGTAGCCATGATGGTCCAGAAATTATATGAGGGGCAAGGATTTCTTAGGGTGATCTCTTACTAAACCAGCTGTGTAGCTGAGATAGTTAGACAAACATTCAAAGCCAAGGCATTTTCTGTCAGGTCCTTTTAAAAATAGTTTTCAAAAATAGTTTATATTTTTCTAATCATCTTGAAGTGATGTTATAAGCTGTGATAGTCTACGAAATATATATATATAAAAGTTGACTCTTGGACAGTTTTATAAACATTAAAATACAACATACTCTTATGTCTCCAAGATCTTACTGCCCATACATTGTCAAGAAAAATCTATGTGACCTAAAATTGATTTACTTTTTTAAATCTGTGTGAAAAAATAAGAATTAATCATCTGTGCAGTTTGGAAGTCAAACATCTATAAACCCAGGCAATTTTGATACTTGTAAGGTAAAAAATGTGGTGGGAAGTTGGCCTCTTTCCACTGCAATTAATTTTATGTTGACAAAATGGCTTTCCATCACTATGGCTGGAAAAGCTTTCTGTAACTTCAAGGAATGGATTATTATCTGTTGCAGGGCAAGGAGTTGAGGGGTGGGGAAGAAATAGGCTTTGGAGTTAAACTTGTTTGGGTTTTGAAAATGATATTATTCTGGGAAGGATATTGTAAACAAGAAAATTCATGGGGGGGGGGGAGCTGTTGTATTATTCACTTTCGGGTCCTTCTCAGGCCCTTCTTCGTTGTCAGATGACCCATTTCATCTTCATCTGCTATAGTAGCTTGTGATACCCCAAAATGAGAGCTTTATAACCAATCATCTTGCTGAAATAAAACCAACTTTAATGAATTTTTAAAGGCTCAGTGTATTTATATGGGTGGGAAGGGAGGGTGGTTATGCTTCCAGTAATGTAGCAGGTGATTTACAAAGGAAACAAAACCCAACTGCATTAAGCTTCAGAAAAAGAAATGCAATATTTCCTGGACTGGAGCCAGTGACAGCCTAGCTGGGCGGCGTTCCCTGCCAGCCAAAGTTATCTTTGAAGTCTTTGACTCTCCCCTGGGTTTCTGATCCAAAGTGGATGCCACTTGTTCATGGGTGAGTCAGCAGGAAAGGTCAACCAAGAATAGCTTCTCCTTGAGGGCCATGTATTCTTTGCACATGGACCCAGGGAGCCATCCTGCTGTCTTTCATTCTGGGCTACATCTTAAGGTAATAACCTTTTAAAGGGGCAGTGGAGAACCCAGGTGGGATGCTTGAGAGAGTGAGACCAAGAAGTTGATCTAGGTCAAATCCCATAAGGCTGTGCTCATTTCAGGAGGGTAATGCCTATTTCAATCAGCTGGGAATCTTTTCTGGGTAACTCAGAAATCTCAGCTGGGTGGCATCTGGCTGCATAGATTGTAGGAGTCTGATCACCTCTGCCCAAGAGGCAGAAGGCCTTAGCTGAGGGGCAACAAAAGGTGAAAGATGACCTTCAAGATGACTCCTGAGGTCACATGTGGCCCTAGGATTGACTTCCCAAGAAGTTACTAGGGAAAACGATGACAGAAGAACGTGTGTGAAGTTACTAGGGTAGGAGACAGAAACCATGTGTGTTGCAAGTGTGGTGAGATGACAGGCAAAACCCTTGGATAGGGAAGATCTTCTTAATCAGGACTCCCACCTCAAATGTCACCCATGAGTTGCATTTCCAGGCTGGGATTTTAGCTTTACAACCTGTGTAGTCCCTTCTATTTGGGGTGTGGTCCCCAAAGTTTCTTCATGGTGTAATAAGACCTGAAGGCAGGCAGTCCAGGGAGCACAGCCCAGGAGAAGAGACCCATAGCAGGGGGTTGTGGGGTTTCCTTGCTTCTGAGTGACAGAGCTTTCACCTACCACCCTCCCCTTATGTAATCCCTTTCCCCATTCAGACAACTCATGTATGAAGAAAGAATTGAGAACAAATTCCAAGTTCTCATGAGCTTCAGTGCTATGGGGAGCCTCCAAAGTACAAAACACCACTCCACAAATCCTTTTAGGAAATGTATTGGCATTCCTGTGTATGTTCATAAGCCTCTATAACACCCATCTGCTAGAGGAATCATAGCATAGTTGTGGATGACCTTCAACATCCATTCTTGAAAGCATTAAATACACAAGACAGAAGGATACATCTCTTGGCAATTTCAAATCTCAAGTTGAGAAGATGGAAATAATGACCCCCCAGGTACTAATTTTGGATGGGGACAGAATTTCAGGTAGCTTCATAGTTTCATAGTAGTTAGGGGTCAGAAGGGACCTGAACAGATCATCTAGCCTGACCCCCCCGCCACTGGTTGGAGCACATGCTGAGATCACATGACCCCAGACTGGTGAGCATCCAACCTCTTTTTGAATTTACCCAAGGTAGGAGCGAAGACCACTTCCCTAGGAAGTTGGTTTCAGATCCTAGCCACCTTAGCAGTGAAATAGTGCCTTCTAATCTCCAACCTGAACCTATTCTCTAGCAGCTTCTGGCCATTGTTCCTTGTCACCCCAGGTGCGGCTGGGGAGAATAGGGCTCTTCCCATGGTACCTTGTCGTCCAGCCCATTGGTACTGGGGGAACTAGGTCACCACAGCCCTGCTGTCAAATCTCTGGCCCCTGTACATTAGATTCAGCCCCAATCCCAGGGTGAGGGGCTGGAAGGGAGTGGCACTGGGCCCCCAGGAAACAAACCTGGTGGATGGGGGATAGGAGGCAGTGGCTCCATCCCCCTGGAAACAAATCCTGGAGCACAGGGGGCAATGGGGTGGTGCTGGGCCCCTGAGATGTAATCCCAGTGCATGAGGGTTGGCTCTAGGACCCAATTCTAGCACATGGGGGTCAGGAAAGGATGGCTCAGGTCTCTGGAGACCCAATTCTTGCATGGGGGGGACAGTGACATGACCCAAGTCCCCTTCCAAGCCTTATACTGTTCTTTTGGCTAAGCCTAGGCATCACCCCAGCTTCACATATACCCCTCAAGGCCACTGCTAAGCAGGTGTATCTTAGCATATAGAAGGAAGCTCCAGTTCCATGGATAGCAAGTCATAACAGCAGTTACAATGCAGCTACCATATTTACTAGCATACCACATGACCCTCACATAAGTCATGCACCTTGTTTTAGGTGGGCTGAGCAATGCAAAAAAGATTTCCCTTGAACAACCTGTTTGGAATAGGCTTACTCATTGGATACAGACATGCCAGTTTTTGTTCATCAGTTGACAGGAGAAAAGGGAGCATGGGTTGTGAATAGTTGAGGTACTATGTCTGCAAGCTTCTACAGCAGGGGTGTCCAACCTTTTTGAATGTGGGGCCAGATTACGAACTTTTTATCACCCAGTGGGCTGGTGACCCATATTCAAAGACCTCACAGGAAGTGGTATGACATCAGGAATTGATGTCACATGACCTTTGAAACCAATGAAGTTGCAGGAAGTGACAATGAAATAGGTCTGGAAATGTGGTTTAAAATCTAAAATAAAAACAATATAAAAGCCAGAATGAAATAATACCAAACACTTGACTAAAATAAACACTTTCGCTTCTACTCACTTCTCAGTGAATGAAAGAAGCATAATGCAAGTCAACAGATCGAATGTGGAAAAGATATCAGCCAGAGTGGAAACTTATCAAAGCAACAAAATATGGGCATTTTTGAGAATAATCTTCAAAAAGATTAACTTTTATTGAATTAATAACTTGTTAGTAACACATCTTTAACCAATAGTAACAAGTTGAACCCCCAATCCTGCACAAAGAGAAACAGAAGCAAACACAATCCAAACACCGGACAGTATTTTTACAAAGATTTTTACCTGCTCCGAATTTACGTCAGAGCCCAGATCGCTCATGCTCTGTTCTTGAGCACATTGTCCAGTCTTGCAGGAGCAGACAGCAGAGCTGCAGGGGCTCAGCCACAGCTTTCCCTCCCGGGTGCAGCCCAGCCAGCCCATCCCATCCCCTATCAAGTGGTGGCTTCCCCACGTGCTGCTGCACTTTCCCTCTACCTGCACCAGCTCGTCCCAAAAGGCAGGAGGCTCCACCATTGCTTCTGCTGGCCAGTGCTGACCCAGCCGGGTGTCCCCAGCATCACGTGGGAAGCTGGCTTCAGCCGCATGCTGCCCCACCCAGCCGGGTCGGCACCGGCCAGGAAAAGGAGCGTGCAGCTGAAGCCGGCTTCCCATGTGCTGCTGGGAATGGGAAGAGGCTGGCCAGGTCGGCACCAGCCAACAGAAGCGGCGGCGGAGCCGTGTGCCACTCGGGAATGACCAGTGCAGGCAGGGGGAAAATGCAGCTGAGCCCCTGCTGCTCCGGCCAGGCTTGTCCCATCCCAAGCAGCACATGGCTCCGCCACCACTTCTGCTGGCCAGTGCAGACCTGGCCGGGCTCCTCCCGTCCCCAGCAGCACGTGAGAAGCCTGTTTCAGCCACATGCCGCTTTTCCTGCCCAGTGCTGACCTGGCTGGGTCCATCCCATCCGGAGCAGCATGCAGCTGAAGTTGGCTCCTCATGTGCTGCTGGGGACAGAAGGAGCCTGGCCAGGTCTGCACCAGCCAGCAGAAGTGGCAGTGGAGCCGTGTGCCGCTCGGGACTGACCAGCACAGGTAGGGGGAAAGTGCAGCTGAGCCCCTGCTGCTCCAGCTGGGCTCATCCTGTCCTGAGAGGCACATGGCTACTCCTCTTCCCACATGCACCGCGGTGCATGTGGGAATGTTGTCCCTTCCCCAGCCCTTCAGCAGCCATTAGGAAGCTGTTGAGGGGTGGGGGAGGGACAAGGGGTGGGAATGTAAGTAAACCATGTTTACTTTTGTTTCCTGTCACAGCACCACAGGCCACAGAAAACGCCTTGGCGAGCAGCATGTTGGACAAGCCTGTTCTACAGTATTTACAAGTGTAGCCAAACCGTGGCATCTCTTAACACTGTTTCTTTCAGAGTTAAAGTTACTGCAAATGAACTGATGAAAGGGTGAGGTTCTGATGTGGTGCCCATTGACTGGTATTTTTTGAGATCAGCTTAGGAAGCAGCCACCAACTGGCTCCCCTTGGATGGCTCATAAGCATGGGGCCGTGTGAGGTACCTGGCGATGGATGCCCACCACCCTTTGGCCTTGGCATCATAGCAAACCTGCTGGCCATCACGCCACACAGTGATCTGATTTTCACCATTGCCAGAGAGGAAGTGGAGCTCCAGGCCCTCACACCGCAGCACCAGAAAAGCATTGTCCTGTACGCACACAGGCTCGCTACCGAGTTCCATCATGGCCCGGTTGAAGCAGGAGCGGAGGTGGGGAGTCTTGGAGTCGAGAGGCTGAAGGCAGTTCCGGGTGTGCAGGAGATGGGCGACACTCAAGGGCCTGACATTGTGGCTGTTCACGTGTCTCGGGAGACGATGAGGAATGGCTGGTTCCATTTGTCCCCGTGCCGGCATGGCTTTCTGGAAAGAGCTCAGGCTGGGAGCCATTTGTGTATGACCCACCTCACGCTTGGTCTTCCCTGCACCATGAAAGCAAACAAAGACCTTTACACCTCAGCCAGACAGCACGAGAGACAGAGTCTCTGCGACAGGGTATTCTCAAGTGAGATGTTCCTATTGCCACCCTGAAGAGGTATTCAGCCCTAAGGCAGGGGTTGGCTCTATCTTGCTCTACCCTAGTCTACTGGTTTTCAAGCTATCTAGCCCTGTGAACTGGATCTGATGCATAGGGGTGGACTGAAGGCCTACTCCAACATAGGGTCAGTGCATGGGCTCAGTCCCTGGGTGTAATTCAGGATGCCAGTCTGGCCCCAGACACTGGATCCAGCCATGGACCATCCCCATAAGCTGGCTCAACCCTTTGCACTGGGACCAGCAATAGAGCAACCCCACCCAAGGTCTATGTGCAAGTTCCCCATGGCAATTAGTGCTGACACCTCTCCCCCACAACCAATTTGCTAGACCTGTGGCCCAGCAGATGTAGCTCCATGGGATATATCTGAGACATTGGCTGAAAATCACTGCTATAGTCTGTCACCTTCAGCGCCCTCACATCCATATATCTGAAGAAACAGGATCTCTTTAAGACAAGTCTATCCAGCTTCCATGGCTGGGGTTGCCTGCCCCATGGACTCTGTGGATTCCCCAGGCCCCTACCCTGCTATGTCCAAGCCAGCCACTGGGCTCCCTGAATCCTTGTGAGCCTCATCACCCCACCCCATTCAGTGGCAGCCAGTGAATGGGTTCATTCACTGCCAGTTCTGGCTGGATCTCCACCTGAGTTCACCAGCCACTTGGCTGTAGGAATGACTACACCTCTTGGATCATGCCCCCCTCCAGCCCCAGGTCCCTATAAACTAACTCCCACTTCCAGATCTGCACATATTCCTCCCTCTGTTCCTACTGATTAAATCATTTTGGGCAAGAACTTATTCAGTGGAAAAATACAACTGTTGGGGCTCCAAAATAACATCTGGGAATACAGGGAATAGTTTCTGCCAGGGCAGGGCAACATTTCGTACAGAAAGGATGTAGACAAGGAAAAGAAACAGCCTTATTTTAATGCTTCTAACCGAAAATTCATTTGAAACTCCCCATCTTGGCTTGGCTGTTTCTCATATGGGGTTAAGACCATGAACCCAGGAACAGTGGATCTCTGTTTGGCATTTTAAAAACCCCACCAAAAGACAAGAAAATGAGCCAAAAGACCATGAGCAAAGTGATTATCTCAGAGCAAATATTTTCTTTTCCCTGAGTTGGATATTGCTGCATGCAGTTGAGAAAACGCAATTGTTTTTGCTTTTGGAAGTAGCTGAAACCTGTATTCTCTACCCCAAATGGAGTAAAAAAAAAGCTCCTGACTCATCGAGTGCTATTTCCTCTATTGATCTCAGCCATGACATTCCACCAACAGCCAGTTCCGTGTCTACATGTTTTTAACCCTCCCTTTGAGACAGGCACATTAGTCTGTCTCCCCATCTCTGGCTAGGCAGTTTTAATGGATAGTTTTAATTAGGGAATCCTGAAGCAAAATGTTTGGGGTTCTGGAGGGGTTGCTATCCCCGGAAAGCTAGAAAGGCTAGGACACCTCACTCAGGAAAGGAGAAGGTGGAGGGAGGACATGATAGAGGTCTATGCAATCATCAGGGTGTAGGGCAAGTGAACAGGGAACTGTTGTTCACCAACTCCTAGAATGGGAGGGCACCCTCTGAAATTTGTACATGACAGATTTCAAATGAAGAGGAAGTGTTTATTTTTCTTACACAACACATCCTTAATGTGGGGAATTCATTGGCACAGGAGGACATGGAGGCAGAGCCAGGATCAAAACAGAACTGGATATATTCTTGGATGATAGATGAATTAATAGCAGTGGGATAGAGCAGTGGGAGAAGATTCCTCTGGCATCTCTAAACAACCTATGCTGGATGGTCTCTGCCCCTTCCCTTCCCTACTGACGGACCTGCTGGGTAGAGAGTGGTGGTGGCATTTTAGATCCTGGGTTGCATTTTAATTCAAAAACTGGTCTAGTGCTTAAAAAGTTGGAGCCCACTGCTCTATAGCATCCACTTCTTTGTATTGGAGACAGGATTCTGGGCCGGATGGATCATTGGTCTGACCCATATGGTGTTTCTCGTGATCCCAACCTTGTGTTGGAAACAACCTCTTTCAGCTTCAAGGATTCCCAAATGGGATAAAAACTATAAGCCAGGAACCAATGGGTCTCAGGTTTGAGTATCAAACAAAGCCCTCCAAAAAGCCAACAAAGCAAGGTCAAAGAGCAGAACAAAGCTACCACACTGTTTCGGACAAACTATTTGCTCATTCTTTTCCGTGAAAATGCAGTGATTACCATTTTGGAAGAAGCAGTATGGCTCAGAAAACGCAATCCTTTTAGCTTTGGAAGGAATCAAAACTGCTATATTCTACCCAAAATGGAGCTGCATTACTGAAGCGAAAGAAAAAAAAAGCCCATTACTCACTCAGTGCTACTTCCTCTATCATAAGGCTCCGCAGGACACACTTCAGTGCTTGGCTACTTATAATCCTTCAGTCCCCAAGTACATCTATCTGTCTGTCTGTCCACCTAGAGCCACACACAATTCTCCCTGTTTTCAGTAGGCTTCGTGACCTACTAATACCTTTAAGCTCCTATTGCTCCTTTTTAAGTCTTAAAGAGTAGACAACCATCAACCTTTCTGGATTATGATGTATGCTTAAGAGGCACCCAGGACCCTCAACACACAAGCCTAGGTAGGAGAATGGAGGAATGGAGGCTGCCCAGACCTTCCATCACTGTCTCTTTAGATCATTAAGACAAAATCCAAATGCCAGACATTCAGTGCCTCAATGGCTGTAGCTATATAGAGGCCCAGGAATCAAACCCAGGTCTCCCACCTGGCAGCAAAGGAGGCTCCCCCTGAACCACAAGAGCAGGTCAGGCTTAAAATACCCTGATCTAAAATAACAGCATTTCAAACTACATTTCCTGGCGGCAACCAGGGGGAGCCGGAAACTCAAACTCCTGGGTTCAAATACCAGTTCTAGGAGAAGAGTGGTGTCTGGTGGGTTAGAGCAGGGGTTCTGGCCACCTCTTTAAGCTTCAAGGTTTTCCAAATGGGGTTAAAGCTGTGAGCCAGGAACCAATGGGACTTTGCTTTGAGTTTCAAACAAAACCCTCCAAAAAACAAAAAAGCAAGGTCAAAGACTAGAAACCAAACTACTACATTGCTTCAGACAAAATATTTTGTGCAAAGTATGGCATACCAAATTATTATTGGGGAATTTAAGTTTTTTTAATTGCACCAAATTTTTTTCCCATAGTTTTGAGAGGAAAAGAGGACAAGAGAGACAAAAAAAGAGCACGTGCGCGCGTGAGAGAGAGTGTTGGGGTACCTGCATACCCCCTGCCTGTATCTGGTGTACCCCCAGGGGTACGCATACCACAGGTTGAGAAACTATGGGTTAGAGAAGGGGTGCTGGGAGTGAAAAGTCCTGGCTTCTGCCCCAGCTCTGGGTGGGGAGCAGGAACTGGGAGGTCAGAACAACAGGGCAGTGGCTGGGACTCCTGGGTTCTGCCCCAGCTCTGGGAGGAGATTGGGGCCTGGTGGTTCTGAACAGGAAGGGAAGAGAGGCAAGATGCCTAGGTTCAATCCCCGTTGTGGGGGAAAGGCAGCTGGTAGAGCAGGGCCATGTGGGCTGGGTGCTAGGAGGACTATGTTCTATTTCACTTGCAGGAAGGAAATGAGGCCTGGTGATTCAGAGCAGCGGGGTCTGGGTGTTGGGGTGCTTGGGTTCTTGCCCAGCTCTGAGAGGTGGACCCTGTGGGTCAGAGCATGGGGAGGTACATGCAGGACTCATGGGTTCTCTCCCACTGCTGAGACAAGAGTGGGGTGTAATGCTTTTTGGGTGGGGCAGAAGCCTGAGAGCCAGGACTGGGTCCTTCCCCAGCTCCAGGGGTTTCAGGGTGCTGGGAGGTCAATGGTTTTCATAGATTCATAGATGTTAGGGTCGGAAGGGACCTCAATAGATCATCGAGTCCGACCCCCAGGAGTGGTGGATGAAGGAGTTTAGGGGATAATGGGTAGGGAGGGAAGGGTCCTGTCTGGGTTGTGGGGTGAAAGATGGACAGGACAGGAGGAAGAAAGGGGAGGGAAGAGAGGGAGTCTTACTTACAGGGTTTTGTAGTTGAACCTGGCCCCACAGAGACCTGTCAGCAGTGTCCCACTAAGGAGCGAGCGCTTTCACCTCGTCAGTGTCCTGATGCTGTACAACTTTGTCATCAAGTTCGTTGTCACACGCCCAACGAATGATCTTACACATCATTAGTTCCAGAAACATGGGAGGATGTGGTCAGGAAGGGGGAGGGGAACACACCCAACAGGCTTGTTGATGAAAGTATAGGGGACCAGGCAGCTGGGACTTAGAGACTCAGTGAGAAGCAGGTGGTGTGTGTTTCCTGAAAGGGGTGGAAGATGGTTAGTAGGGTCCTGAGAGAAGGACTAGGGGTGTTTCTATTGGGTGGGTTTTCTGAGGGGGAGATCAGGCTGGGTATAATAGGGTAGGAGCTGTGGCTGGCCCCGGGCAGGGCAAAGATGGGTATAACAGGGATAGGAGCTGCAGCTGCTTCTGGAAGGGCAAGTTGGGCTGTATGTAATGGGGAGAGGAGCTGCTGCTGATTCTTGGGGGGGAGAGGTCAGACTGGATATAACAGGAACAGGAGCTGCAGCTGCCTCTGAGGTTGTTACACTGTGTATAAGGAGAACAGGAATTACAGCTGGCTCTGCGGGGAATCGGAGTGGAAAAAATAGAGGATGGAGCTATGGCTGACTCTGGGTGGGGGTTTAACAGGGACAGGATGTGCAGCCAGCTTTCTGGGGGGCATTGGGCTGGGCACAAGGAGGCGCAATGGGCTCAAGGTGCAGCAAGGGAATCTGAGGTTAGAGATCAGGGGAAACTTTCTCGTGAGGAGGGTGGTGAAGCCCTGGAACAGGCTCCCCAGAGAGGTGGGGGACTCTCCATCCTCAGAGGTCTTTTAAGACCCAGCTAGACAAAGCCTTGGCTGGGATGGTGTCGTTGGGGTGGTCCTTCTTGGACCAGGGGGCTGGACTAGATGTGACCTCCTGAGGTCCCTTCCTACCCTCATTGTCTGTATCTGGGAGTTAGGGACGCGGGAAATCTTCTCACAGTGTTGGCAGCAGGGTGGTGGGGGAAGTGTGTCTTGTTAGGGGGCCCCAGGAAGACATTTCCTGTCACAATGGTTAGAGAGAGGAGAGGCTCATTTCCTGTCATAGTGTTGAGAAACGCGCGGCAGTTCCTGTCCCGGTGACGGGTGGTTGGAAGGGCTTTGCGGGGCAAGACTGTTCCTGCCGTGGCGATGGCCGAGGGTGGTTAAGGAGTGAGGGGGCGGCTCCTTTTATGGCGCAGGTTGTGGAGGAAGGGAACAGTTGGGGGCAGGTGGTCCCTTGGGACCCGGACGCATCCCGCGAGGGAGGGGAGGGGCTGTAGGAGTCGCAATGACTCGCGTCTGCTGTGAGTGACACGGAGGTGGGACAGACCGACGCTAACAGATGAGGAAGCCCTGACAGCCATTTTAGCAGGGAGGAAAGCACAAAATGGCGCCGGGCTACCCGCAAGAGAAACGGAGGGGGTGGGGGGGGCTGCAGTGGCAGCTCTGTGGCCTCGAGCCCTGACAGGCTCGCTCCCTACCCAGCCTGGGACAAAACCCAAGTGGATTCAGTGGCTTCCCATTGCTTGCTTGATTTGGTCAGAGCCAGGCTGTCAGCATAGCCATACTTCTCGGCCTGGGTGTCAGGCAGGTCGACAAGGGACAAGTTGAAAAGCAATGGAGAAAGTATCGAGCCTTGCGGGACACCGTTCTTCAGTCTCCTGGGGTGTCTTTCCCGGCCATCGATGGTCTTGAGAGTGAAACTGCGGTGCTGGAGCGCGAGCAGACAGAGCCGGCGGTCGTTGTGAGCAGCGGCGCTCTACCTTTTTGGCCGATGGGCTGCCCAGGCAGTGTCTGGTTCCTCCGCAGGGCAGAGCTGCCCGGTGCACCCGATCCAGTGCCCAGAGTGGGTGCAGCTGGACCCCATACGGCCGCAAGGAAGAGGGTGGAGGGGCAGCCTGGCCAGCTCCATTTGTGCAGAGGAAGGGGCATGGCCCAAACCTACAGGAGGAAGAGGGCATTGCCCAGTCCCAGTCTGGCTGGGCAGAGGGAAGAGGGATTGGTCTGGCCTTTCCTGGGGGGTGGGGGGGGGGCAGTCTGGCCCTATGGGGAGAAGATGGCATGGCCCGGCCCTAAACAGCCAAGCAGAGAGTAACTCCAAGGCTCCACAGGATGCACGTGGGCTGTGCGTCGGAGGTTGAGCACGTCTGCATCAAAGCATAAAAACTTCCATGGAAAGGGTCAGACCACAAGTCTCTCTTTCTCAGTCTCCAAGGCCATGGCATTGCAGTGAGAGGGTGCTATAGGGGAGAGGGAACTGGGTCTGACCAGGTTATTATCCCCTGTGCCTCTTCCATGTGCAGTCTCCAGCATTTAAGGTCTAGAGGGCTCTGATTCAGAGCCCATGCCCCTCATTTCTGTGCTCAACATCTACAGAAACTAGGCCTGTGCGAGTAGGCAGCTATTCGATCTGGCTTCGGATCCAGCTGCTTCAGATGCCAGGGATCCAATCCGGAGATCCGGACCAGGTTCTGCTTCGATCCGGCCAAAGCAGCTCCCAAGCTGCGGAGCCACCTTGGAGATCTGGCCATAGGGTATAATGGGGAATCAATGAAATAGCTATAATTCTTTTTGTCTGATTTGGACGAATCTTGCAGGAATGGTAGCATCTGCTGATAGCATGAAGTCTGCCAGGTTTCAAGAAGATCGGTGCAGGGGTTTGGCAGGAACTGCGCCCCAAATTCTTGAAAGCAAAACTCATGTCACGTGTATGTGTTACACCACAAGGGGGTGAAAACTGCAGGAGTGGTGGTCCCTGGTCAGGCCACAAAGCATACCATGTTTGAAGAAGATTGGTACCGGGGCTTGGGGAGAACTGCACCTCAAGCTGCTGACAGGCAAAACTCATGACATAGATGACCTTGTGTGCGCTAAGGTGTAGCAGGATGAAAATTGCAGGAGTAGAGGCCCCTGGTGAGGCCACAAAGCCTGCCAAGTTTCAAGGAGATAGGTGCAGGGGTTTGGGGGGAACTGCACCTCAAGCTGCGGTGTGTTACGGTGTGTTAAGGGTGACAGCCGCAGGGATGGTGGCCCCTGCTGCGGCCAGGATGCCTGCCAGCTGTGGAGCAGATGGGTGCAGGGGTTCTGGGGCCCTGCACCCCTAGCTGCTGACAGACAAAACTCGTGACATGGGTGCTTGTGTCACTGACTCTCTCTGTCTTGGGGCAGTTGATTGTCTGTATTGATTCTTTCCAATCCTTAGTCTGCTTTTGTAGGTGTTAATTGATGGTAATTAACTGGTTACATTAGCTAGCAATTGTGTATTGAGCTGGTCCCTGAGTGAATCAGGACTGATTGGTAACTAGTAACACAGCAGCTAGCAGCCAGGCCCGCAGTAGTGTCTCCCCCACCACACCCCAAGACAGACACAGTCAATCCCACAAGCACCCATGTCACAAGTTTTGTCTGTCAGCAGCTAGGGGTGCAGGGCCCCAGAACCCAGAACCCCCTGAACTGATCTCCTCGACAGCTGGCGGGCTTAATGGCCGCAGCAGGGGCCACCATCCCTGCAGCTTTCACCCTGCTGCTCCTTAACACACACAGCGTCACCCATGTCACAAGTTTTGCTTGTCCACAGCTTGAGGTGCAGTTCCCCCGAAACTCCTGCACCGATTTTCTTGAAACTTGTCAGGTTTTGTAGCCTCACCAGGGGCCACCACCCCTGCAGTTTTGACCCCCTGTGATGTAACGCATAGACATGACATGAGTTTTGCTTTCAAGAATTTGGGGAGCAGTTCCCCCTAAACCCCTGCACTGATATTCTTGAAACGTGGCAGGCTTCACGCTCTCTGCAGAGGCTACCACCTCGGTAAAATTCATCCAAAGTGAACATAAAACAACAAAGTTATAGATATTTTATTGTTTCCCCATTATATCCTATGGCCAGATTTCCGAGGCAGCTCCAAAGCTTTTCTGAAGCGGTTTGGGAGCTCCAAACCACTTCGGAAAGCCTAACAAAGCCAGCGCTTTCATCCACACATGCTGCTTCAGATGCTGAAGCAGCCGAAGCTTCTCCAGATCCGATGTATGGTCCGCAGCCTTGCACAACCCTAACGGATAACCCTTTCCTCCAAGGATGTGTCCAATTCCTGTTTGAATCTGGCTGAACTCTCAATACCCTCTGGGGGCAATGAGTCCCACCCTTTCATGATGTGCTGGGGGGAAAAGAACATCCTGGTGTTAAATTTAAACTGACACCTTGCTCAATGGGTCTTGTATTGGTAAATAAGAAATCTCAAGTGACTCTCTTTGCCATTCGGTATTCTGCAAGCCCTTCTCATGTCGCTGCTCACACATCTCTTTTCTAAACTGAACAGTCCTGGCCTCATTATTCTTTCCTCATCTATGTCCCCAGATCCTGGCCCCACAGCTCCCTTTCTGGGTGTCCTGGCATCTTCCCCATTCTTGGCTGTGGCAGACTGTCACTGCCCCCTCTTCTTCAGACTGCCCTTCTTGTCAAGTCCACAACTGAGCTAGGGCTTCTATGGCACTCATGCCCCTCTTGGTTACCTCTAGGAGCACTAATCCCATAGTTGGACCCCCTGTGTGGGCAACAAGGGGGTCGTCCCCTCTAGCCTTCAGATCTGAATATCTCAACATCAGGCCACCACTACAGCGCCGGCCATCTCAGATTCAGGCCACCGAGTTTGCCCCCTGCATCAGGATACCCTCAAACTAAGAGGAGTCTCTGACTCCCTGTTATACCTGCTCCACCACCTGCTCTACAGTGTACCCCCACTGTCAGCTCCATCACTGCCCCCCTTACCACCGCCCCCCAATCCACAGTGCCTGCAATAGTGGAGGGGATGAATTGAACCTCCAGTTATTAGAGTCTACATATGGAAAATAATAGCCACTTTATAACTTTTCTGTGTCTGGAATCTAAGGATTGGGGGAGGTCTTCTTAAATTCAGGGTCTCCTTGGATTTGGGTACAGGTACTATTTGATGTGTCCCACATAATGATGCATATTGCTCATCCCCACCACCCCCTTGTGAGCATCTTGGATCTGCCCATTATAGTAGCTTTTTATGTCTGAAGAATTAGGGTTGCCAAGCTGGTCAATTTGACCAAACATTAAATCTAAAATATTTTTAAAATATAGACATATTTTTGAAAATGACTAATGAATCTTGTTGATGAGTCACGGACCTTTTTTAACAATGGCCAAAGGTATCTTCCGCAACTTTGACTGCCACTGTCAAGTGCTTCATCTAATGTAAATAAAAGTGAAAGCATAAGGCAATGTTGCCAGTTCTAGATGCACAGGGAAAACTCCTTTTGGCCTCCATCAGGGTAGAAGCTGGAAAGAGCCAGCCATGACTTCAGTTACGTTATTCCTGACTGGGAAGAGGTTCAGTTACATTCCTCCCTCCAGACCTGAGTCAGCTATTGACAAGGCCCACACACCCATTCCTTCTCCGAGACCATCTCCTGAACTTCTCCACTGACTTCAAAAGGAATTAATGACACTTTTACATCGAGTACCCAGGGGCTCCTGAGTTAGAGATGAGTGGGTCATCTATTTGATGTCTTTCCCCACATTTTAACTTGGGCCTCCTCTAGTATTGAACAGAATCACATGTTTTTCCTAGAAAAGTCTCCTGGGAAGGCTGTCAGCCTGGGTCTGGGACCCTGTAGAGCATAATTTCTCAAGCCATGGGTCATGACCCAAAAGTGGGTCATAAGAATACATGAAAGGGTCACGAACAAACTTTAAAAATGGATTCTCCTTTAAAGGAGAAAAATGTGGGAAACTGTAGTTTTTCACTTACCGGCTGGCAGAGTTTGAGGCCAATTAATATGATGATTGGTTGACTGGGTAAACCAAATATGGAGAACAGAGAGATTTTAATTAATGTGGGACCCAAATAACTACATCTCTGCCAGATAAGAAGAGGGTGGCTGGATAACTTACAAGTGTTGCTATTGAAGTTTGTCAAATTTATGACAAAGGTGGGGTGTCCAGCAAACCTTATATATAGGTTTTGGGAAAAAGAGAGGAAAAACAAAAGACTCAAATGGTAAGTACAACACACATATATGGTATCACACCAAATATCAAACACATCAGCACAGAACAGCATACAAATGGTTCAACATTTAGTACAACTATTAGCAAGGTTATACACAGATAATAGAATTTATATGCAAATATATGCAAGAACAGATTTTCACCTCCCAACATAACCACACAGACACCCCTACTGCTCCCAGGACTTCTCCCACAACTAGCAACACCCAAGCTGGTCCCACACTTACTCATGGGAAGGTGATACTTTACCCAATTCCTTAGCACTCCTCTGTCTCAGGTAAGTGTGTTCTTCAATTACTCCGGCCTAGTTAGGGATCTAGGGACAGATGACCACAATAACTGATGATGATGGACCAAGGGAAGATGAAAAGCTGAATGCCCATGACAAACAAGCTTCAGTCACAGAGACCGCTCTGCTGGACCACTCCCTTCACAGAGACTACAACAACGGAGACTCCTCTCACTGCACACAACTCCCTGATGGCGAAGAGTCGCAAACTCTGGTCAGTTAGTCTTTTTAAAGGGCAGATCACCCCATTTGAAATGATCAATCATCTTCCAGACATACCCATCAGTCATTCCTTCTGATACAAAGTTGACACTCATACTCATGCCTACCAACCAAAATCTCAAGTACCTCAGAAGTCACGCAACCACTATTTGCCAATCACGTCAAACTTTCCCTCCATGTCTGAGACACCAACCACACATACTCACCCATGAAAATTAGGGCATTACCTTGTAAAGGTGAGGAGTTTATGATCTTCTAAAACCTTCTCCATTCTGTATAATGAGCATGCTTAATTTCACTCAAACAATGTAGATAACTAAATATGAGGGAAGAGTACACAGGTGACATATCAGAACCTCATCCCAACAAAGGAAGCAGGTTGAGAGTTAGTTTATACTGTTTATTGAGGGGATGAGATAGCTTTGTGTACGAGCAGCTGGGTGTGGGAACTGGAAATGAGAGGCAACTCCTCCATCAATCAGGTAAAAATAAGTAACTCCCTTGGGAGCGCTGCACCCATAACTGTAAGGCATTCAGAATCATAGCTAATATTGCTGGTAAGGCCTTGGAAAGCTGTTGAGCAAGCCAGCTTCTCCATCCCGCCACTTTGATGGTGTGACAGATCATGCCATCATCACCACAATACACAACAATCTCATTTTCTCCAGTACCAGACACAAACCTCTTTTCAGAGACCATGCCATAGTCAAGCACCAGCGTGGTATTGTCTTGTATTCTGTTGGACTGGACATTCAAGAGCTGTATGGCATGATTGAAACACCGCCGAGTTGCATTGTCCAGCTCTCCATTGGCCCCCAGTCGGTTGCGTTCATTCAGGAGGTTTGGGACAGATAATGGCATGGGTGGCGTTGGCAATTCTGAAGAGACTCTGTGGCCAGGAATAGCTGTCAGGTCCTCATCAACCATGTTTGGTGTAGGAGAAGATGCTGTTGACTGCAGTGTTTGCTCCAAGTGATATAGGAAGCTAGAAAGGATGAGAAATGAAGACTATGAAGGCTCTTAAGGGCTGTAGGGAGGCATATATATATATATACATATATATATATATAGGAATAGGGCTGATGAGGGGTTGTTACAGGGTGGAGAGGGAGGGAGAGGAGTGTGTGGGCTTGAGAGAAGGGTTGAGTGTACCTGAGGAAGCATGCATGGATAAGAGGATTGTGGCGATGGAGAGAATGGTAAGGAGGGACACATGATAGTGTGGATGGATGGATGGATGGATGGATGGATGGATGGATGGATGGATGGATGGATGGATGGATATATTTGGGGATGAGTCAGGTGCACCAGCATGGGGCTATGGGTCACAAGTGAGCGGCACCATCAGGGTGGCCATGCCAGGGCTGCAGATTGGGAATGAGGGGCACCAGCAGGGCTTGTGGGGAGCCCAGAGCTGGTATAGTTGGGGCTGCTGGTTGGAACTGAACAGCTGCAGCAGCTGCAGTCCTGCAGACGCGATGAGGCAATGAGTCATTTCCAGTTCTCGAATGCTCCTGAATCAACTAGTACGTCACTCCCCACAACATGTTGAGGGAGGCACTGCAGTGGGGGTGGGGAGAACTAGCTTGTGGGGGGAGGGATTCCTGAGTCTTCCCCAGGCACTGACCACCAATGCATTGGTGTCCTGCCCACTTCCTGGAGGCTACAGATCCCAGTGTATCTCATCCTGCCTGAGGCTGGACCAAATCTGGGAAAGAGAGAGCTCCTATGGTTGGGAGAGCAACGGATGTCTCCTACTTTGTAGCCAGAGGTAGCCCATTGGACCAGAAATGTAGCAGGGTGGATGGGATGAGATTCATCCTGCTCCAACCACCGTGTCCCTGTCTGGGGACAGGACACCAGGACCAATTGGCTTGGTACTGCGGGGGCCGAGGGAACTCCTGGCACAGAAATGGACGTGGTGGCTCAAGGGGTTGTTGGTGGGAGGGCTGGGGGTACCCTTTATCCACAGGAAGCCCCCTGGCCACCCTCATCTGGAGTCAGATGCCCAAATCCCCCCTATTTATCCCTTGCCCCACAACTTACCGAAAGCCTCCAGCACCTGCCAACTCCCCGGGACACGTCAGCAGCGTTTCGATTTCACCACTGTGAACTTGTTCCTCTCCTGCATGGGTGGGGCTTAACATGGCTTATCCAATCTGGGCACCTCATTTTCCCAACCACGCACAGACATACATACACCCGAAGAAAGCTTGTGTCTCAGTGGCTGGAAGAAGGCCAGTGGAAGCCAGGCCAGGAGGGGGGATCTAGGTTGCTGACAAAATGAGTAAAGAGGAAGAGAGTGGGCCACCTCCTCACATGAAACACAACACATATTTTTATCTCCAGTCCAAAGAAATCAAAACCATTTCCTGAGATGCGAGGGGTCTGGGTCTGTGTTATTCAGGTTCAGGCTCAAGAAAAGACAAACAAAGACTTTATTGGAAGGTGTGTTCATTTGCTCTAGTGTCCATTATGTCAAAAAACACAATTAAAAAGGCAAACATCATTAAATATGGTGCTATCATTAGTCCTGGAGCTATTAGTATCCAATGTCCATCTCTCTCAGACTCATGAAAGACCAACTCACCTTCTTGAGCATCTTGACAGCATTTCCTATTCTTCTCTGAAGGAGATATCCACCCCTGAGGTAATGGTCACATGAGTTAATGTTTCCATGCCTGAGCTCGTGTTTCTTGCTGAACTTAAAAGCAATCCAATGGGCTACCTCTGGCTACAAAGGATGGGGCCACAGGAGGACATGAGGACACCTCCCAGCCAAGACAGGTGACATGCACAAGGAGTACTCAGGTAAGTGACAGGGGTCCGGATAGACCTAAGAATCGAGGGGTGGTGCATGTACCAATACGAGGCCTTAAATGCCTCTACACTAATGCTCATAGCATAGGGAATAAGCAGGAGGAACTCGCCCTCCGGATAGCTAGTACAAACCCAGACATAGTAGGGCTCACAGAAACCTGGTGGGATTCATCCCATGACTGGGCGATAAACATTAGAGGCTTCAGACTCTACAGGCGGTATAGTACGGGGAGGAAAGGCAGGGGTGTGGCACTCTACGTCAAAGAGCAATGCATGTCCTCAACTAACAGGATGGGGTCAGAGGAGGGGCAGACTGAAGAGCTCTGGGTCAGGTTACAGGGGGGTCATGGGGAAAGGGACTTAATGGTGGGGGTCTACTACAGACCTCCCAACCAAGGGGAAGAGCTAGACTGCGAATTCTCAGGTCAGCTTGCAGAGGCAGTTAAGGCAAGGAATGTAGTCATCATGGGTGATCTAAACTACCTGGACTTCTGCTGCAAGGAGCAGTCAGCCAGGTCTGACCTCTCACGTAGGTTTCTTTCTGAGATACAGGACCTCCACCTAACCCAGGAGGTGCACAGCCCCACCAGGGGGAATGCCCTGCTGGACCTGGTCCTGGCCACAGGTGACAACCTGGTGAGGGGACTCCAGGTTCTTGACCACCTGGGCGACAGCGATCATCACTTGCTGGAATTCACCATCCAGCGCAGGGTGTCAAGGGCCTGCAGCAAGGCAGTAGCCCTTGACTTCAAGAGGGCCAACTTCAATGAGTTGATGAGATTGGTAGGAGGGGCACTGGGGCCCTGGAGGGTAGGGGAACTGGGTGTCCAAGACGAGTGGTCGTTCCTTAAGGAGATGATCCTCCAAGCCCAGGGGGTGACAGTCCCAATGAGAATCAAAGGGGGCAAGAGTGTTCAAAAGGCCCCCTGGCTCACCAAAGGCATTCAGGAACACCTGAAAGCCAAAAAGGAGGCATGTACCCAGTCAAAGGGAGGGGCTATCACCAAGAGGAGCACACCTCCATCGCTTGGGTTTGTAGGGGGGCTGTTAGGAAAGCTAAGGCAGATATGGAACTAGGGCTTGCTTCGAGGATCGAGGACAACAAAAATTCCTTTTTTAAATACATGGGGAGTATAACGAAGGCACTGGGTAATGTGGGGCCCCTGGAGGATTTGCTTGGTAATCTGGTGGTTACACCAAAGGAAAAGGCAGACCTTTTTAACAGATTCTTTGCCTCCATTTTTTTGTGCAGGGACTGGGATATCTCCCCCACTGGGATTCAGGATGGACCCAGGAGAGACTCTGCCAGGCCTAGGGTCAGGGAGGACCAAGTTAGGGAACTTCTGGAGAGGCTGGATGTGTTCAAATCAGCAGGTCCAGATGCTCTCCACCCCAGGGTGCTGAGGGAATTGGCAGGGGTTATCACGAGGCCCCTGGCACGGCTTTACAAGCACTCGTGGTGCTCTGGTGTGGTGCCAGAAGACTGAAAGAAGGCCAATGTGGTCCCCATTATCAAAAAAGGGAGAAGGGAGGACCCAGGCAACTATAAGCCAATTAGTCTTACTTTGATTCTGGGGAAGCTCTTTGAGAAGATTATCCAGGAGCACATCTGTGAAGGACCAGCAGGGGGGATGATACTCAGGGGCAACCAGCATGGCTTCATTAGGGGCAGGTCCTGTCAGACCAACCTGATTGTCTTCTACCATCAGGTCACAAGATCCTTGGACGCAGGTGTTGCGGTGGACATAGTCTTTCTGGACTTCAGGAAGGCCTTTGACACTGTCGACCACCCCATTCTCATTAAAAAGCTAGACGAATATGGCATTGATGCCTACACAGTCAAATGGATCGCAAATTGTCTGAGGGGCCGCACCCAGAGAGTGGTGGTGGATGGGTCATATTTGACCTGAAGGGATGTGGGCAGTGGAGTCCCCCAGGGCTCGGTCCTCAGGCCCACACTGTTCAATTTCTTTATTAGCGACTTGGACAAGGGGATAAAAAGCACCCTGTTCAAATTCACTGATGACACCAACATTTGGGGTGAGGTAGGCATGCTAGAAGGGAGGGACAGGATACAACTGGCCCTGGACAGGTTACAGGGGTGGGCGAATGAGAATAGGGTGAGATTCAATACTGACAAGTGCAGGGTACTGCACTTGGGCAGGAAAAACCAGCAGCATACCTACAGGCTGGGGAACTCCCTTCTCAAAAGCACAGTGACAGAAAGGGATCTTGGAGTTATTATCGATTCCAAAATGAACATGGGCCGACAGTGTGGGGACGCAGTCAGGAAGGCTAAGCGCACCTTGTCATGCATCCACAGGTACATCTCGAGCAGGTCCAAGGAGGTGATCCTCCCCCTCTGTGCGACACTGGTCAGGCCACAGCTGGAGTACTGCGTCCAGTTCTGGGTGCTGCGCTTCAGGAGGGATGTGGCCAGCATCAAGAGGGTCCAGAGGAGGGTCACTCACATGGTCTGGGGGCAGCAGGGCAGGCCCTACGAGGAGAGGCTACGGGACCTGAACCTGTTCAGCCTCCACAAGAGAAGGCTGAGAGGGGACCTAGTGGCCATCTATAAACTCACCAGAAGGGACCAGCGGGGAGTGGGAGAAACCCTGTTCCCCCAAGCACCTCCCGGAATAACGCCCGTAAGTTGGTAGAGAGTAGGTTCAGGCTGGACATCAGGAAGCACTGATGGACAGGAAGCACTGATCAGGAAGCATCAGGCTGGACACAGTCAGGGCGGCTAGGATCTGGAACCAACTTCTAAGGGAAGTGATGCTGGCTCCTGTCTTGTGGGTTTTTAAGAGGAGGCTTGCTAATTACCTAGCTGGGGTCATATGAGCCCAGTATTCACTCCTGCCCAGGGCAGGGGTCGGACTTGATGATCTACTTAGGTCCCTTCCGACCCTATAACTATGAAACTATGAATCTACAGTGCTGAGAACTAGCATTGACATTAGCAGGAGCTGCTAATGTGCAGCAGAATTAATCATACAATCAGAGAATATTTGAGTTAGAAGGGACCTGAGGAGGACACATGTAATCCACCCCCCAGCTCAAAGCAAGACCATCCCCAACTATATCAACCCCACCAAGGCTTTCTGTAGTGAGGTCTTAAAAACCTCCAAGGATGGAGATACCACAGCCTCTCTGGGGAACCTGTTCCAGTGCTTCACTATGCTTCTTATGAGAAAAATCTCCCTGAAATTGAATCTCAACTTCCATATCTGCAACTTGCTACTTGTTCTGACCTCTGGCACCACTGAGAACAGTTGAGCTCCGTCCTCTTTGGCACCACCCTCCAGGTAGTTGAAGGATGCTATTAAATCCCTGCTATTAAATACTATTAAATGGCAGGAGAAAGGCTAGCTTCATTAGGGAAACCTTTAAAAAGAGCAGGGGGTCAGTAACACCTGAGGAATGAAGAAATTAGCAGGAATTGGGTTCAGTGATAAGGAGCCATGAATTCAAGTGACTCATTGCTGTCTGGATAGAACTGCTGCTGCTGCTGCTGATGATGATGCCCCTGTTAAGCAGCTGACTTTGAATTTTGGGTGGAGCAGGAATCAAAGTGGGGTGTGACTGAAAAGGTGCACCCCCATTTCCCCCCTGCCCACAGATCCCCTGCACACCCCAGCCCTGGCAGTGACCCTCACTCCCAACCCACAGGCCCCTGCCACTACCAGCCCTGATGTGCCCCTCACTTACAACCCGCAGCCCCCTGTACCCCCAGTCTTGCCAATGACCCTCACTCCAGACCCACAGCCCATCCATTCCTCAAAGTATTTATTACACATAACATAAGAATAAATCTTTTGGCAATTCTAGATCTCAAGCTCAGAAGGGGAAAATAATAAGCCCTGGTACTAATTTTGGGTGGGGACAGAATTTGTGGTAGTTTCAAGTGTTTTCATTTGAAAACAGGTTCTTTTTTAAGAGGAAAATTTTGGCTTAGCTTCCAAAGCTGGGAGAAAGGGAAACAGATCATCTTTATAATATTTCTCTTCCTTACTTCCTGGCTCAGAATAAGGGAACAGGCACTGCCATCCAAAGGTTTACAGCAAATAAGGGAAAGGACTGTTTATGTTGTGTATCATTCACTGGTGGAACTCATTACCATGGGATGTTATAGAGGCAGAAAGCAGAGCCAGGTTCAGTAAGGGACTAAAAAAATTCATGGAGGATGGCTTGATTAATAACTATTAAACACAACTCTCCAACATGTTCCTTTGGCATTTCTAAACTAATGATGGTCAATACGAAGCAAGGTCTAACAAGAGATAAATCACCCTAGATAGACACTATTCATAGCTCTCCATCTAAAGCATCAGTTCTTGCTATGGCTGGGGTCAGGATACTGGACTACGTGGACCATTGATCTAATTTAGCAGGTGCATCTACACATGTGATTTACTGTGGCGTAAACTAATTAGCTCCACAGTAAATCATCATAGTCTACACATGCACCAGTATTAGGGCACAGTAAACTAAGTAACTCTTCTGTAGAATAATACTGGTGGGTATAGTGCCATCTCATGGTGAAGTACTTTACTATACTGAAATGTGCACTTAGATGCTGACCAACAGCCCAGGGCCAATGACCCACAGCTAACCCATGACCCAACACATTGCACCTGGTCAGCCCAGTCAGCCGAGGACCTGCTCTGCCCCAGTGGAAGATACTGGTGTTCCAGGCTTCGGTTCATATTGCTCCAAAGTTTATTGCATCGCATCAGTTGCACATGTAGATGCACACAGAAGGCACTATTTCTTATGGCTCTTTTGCTCCTCTTGCTAGTTTTGATGATCCAAACATTTAAAAAATGTAAATAGATAGATAAATATATTTTTGAAAATGACTACTGTGTCTGGCTGATGAATCCCGGACCTTATTTAAGGATGGCCAAAAGCACCCTCTGCAACTTTGACTGATGAAATCATTGTCAGGTTTCTCACGTAAAATAAACAAAAGTGAAATCACAAGGTAATGTTAGTGGTTCAAGACACATGGCTGAAAATCCTTTTGGCAGACATGATTTTGTGAATTGTTCCCAACTGGCAAGAGGTTCAGTTACATTCTTCCCGCCAGAACTGAGTCAATTACTGACAAGGCCCACCCTCCCATGCCTTCTCAAGACCATCTCCTGAACATCTCCATTGCCTTCAACATCAGCCAATGACACTTCAGATGCCTTAGAGAACTCACTACTTCCTGAGGTCCATCAGCATTGGAAGAGCTTGGCTGGCATTGACCTTTAGCCAGTTTCCTGTTCTCCCTTCCTCTGCTGGATGGAGCATCCTTGTAACCCCAGCGCTTCTCTGAGTGTTCAGGTAGCTGAGAACCAAACTAAATTGTGTCTCAACTGTACCTTTGAGACAGTAAACACTCCGCCCGTAAACAACTCATGAAATGCATATCTACTGTTTCCCCACCCATCTCAGGAGCATCTAGAGTTAATCTGCAGCAAAAAGCTGCTGCCAATTTGAGAGTGGTGGTAAGAGTTTCTCCTCGACTCTGCTCCTTCCCGCTTACTGTCCCAGAAAGAAGCATGGACAGAGCACAGTGTCTTCATGCTTCTATTTCAAGGAAAAAGAAAGCAGTGTGCCTGTTCAAAGCAAGTGTCCCAGTGCTGGAGGACTGTGATTTGGGGAAAAATATGCACATCGGGCGTCAATAAGACTATGTTGAATCAGGTACAAGTGTGCCAACCTAAAGTGGGTATATTCAATCCCCAGCCCGCTGCTCAGGACGAGCTCATGGTGCCTTGTCATCTGGCCTATTTGGCTCCCCAAACTTATAATAATTTGGTAGTGGGGGAGCTGTTTCATCACCCCTCCCCCTCGCTGCCAAATCTCTGGACCCATGCAGAGCCCTGGGCCCTGTACACTAGATCCAGCCCCCAATCCTAGGGTGAGGGCTGGAACCTAGGGTGAGGGCACTGGACCCCTAGGACCCCAACCTCGTGCATGGAGGGTAGGAGGTGGTGTTTAAGACCCCTGAAGCATGGGGGCATGATGGGGTGGTGTCAGGACCCTAAAATTAAACCCTAATGCATGGGGGGTGGCTCCAGGGGCCAATTCCAGCACATGGGGGTCAGGAGAGGATGGCTCCTGTCTCCTGGGACCCAATTCTGGCACACAGGGGACACAGACATGACCCAAGACCCCATAGAGACCTTGCACTGTTCCTCTGCCCAGCAGAGCCAAAAGGTTGAGCATCACTGACCTAAACCTGGGTATCTTCCCAGCTGCACATATACCCCTCAAAGCCATTGCTAGGCAGGTGTATCCTAGCACATAAATGAAAGCATTGACTCCACACATAGCAAGTCATAACAGTGGTTACAATGAAGCTACCATATTTACTAGCATACTCCCCCTCCCCCCCCAAATAAGGCTATGCCCCTTGTTTTTAGGAAGGTTCAGTGATACAAAAAAGATTTCCCTTTAATCTGTTTGGAATAGGCTTCCATATAGGACATGGACACACCAATTTTTGACTGCCAGTTCTCAAAAAGGGGGAGCATGGGATGTGAATAATTGACTTCAGACTTCTATAGTGACTACAAATGTATGCAAACTATGTCATCTCTAACACTGTTTCTTGCAGGGTTAAAGTTACTGCAAATGAGTTGATGAAAGGGTGAAGTTCTGATGTGGTGTCCATTGACTGGTATTTCACTGAGGTTGGCCTAGGAAGCAGCCACCAATTGGCTGCGTGGGGATGCCTTGTGGGCATGGGGCCGGGTGAGGTACCTGGCAATGGAGGCCCACCACCCTTTGACCTTGACATCACAGCAGGCACCTTGGCCATCGTGCCACACAGTGATCTGATTTTCACCATTGCCAGAGAGGAAGTGGAGCTCCTTGCCGTCACACCGCAGCACCAGAAAAGCATTGTCCTGTACGCACACAGGCTCGCTACCGAGTTCCATCATGGCCCGGTTGAAGCAGGAGCGGAGGTGGGGAGTCTTGGAGTCGAGAGGCTGAAGGCGGTTCCGGGTGTGCAGGAGATGGGCGACGCTCAAGGGCTGGACATCGTGGCTGTCCCCTTGAGGCTGTCTCCGGAGATGGGCATGCATTGTCCGTGACATTTCTTCCGGCGTTGGCATGGCTTCCTGGGAAGATCTCAGGCTGGGGGCCGCTTGTGTATGCCCCATTTCACCCTTCGTTTTCCCTGCACCTGGAATCCAAACAAAGATCTTTACACCTCAGCCAGGCAGTGCAAGAAACAGAGACTCTGCGACCAGCTGTTATCAGGGAGGATGTTCCTATTGCCACCCGGGGCAGGTTTGCAGCCTTAAGGTAGGGGTTGGCTCCATCTTGCTCTATTTTAGTCTACAGGTCCTCAAGCTATCTAGCCCTATGACCCGGATCAGGTGCATGGGGTTGAACTGAAATCCTGATCCAAATAGGACTGGTGTATGGGTTCAGTCCCTGGGTGTGGTTTATCAGACCAGTCTGGCCTCAGACACCAGATCCAGCCACAGACCAGCCCCATAGGCTGGCTCAACCCTGTGCACTAGATGCAGCCATGAAGCAAACCCCCCATGGCCCATGTGCAAGTTCCCCATGGCAATTATTGCTTCCACCTCTCCCCCACCACCAATTTTCTAGACCTGTGGCCCAGCTGACATGACTCCATGGGCTGCATCTGAGCCATGGAATAAAAACCACTGCTACAGTCTGTTGCCTTCACATCCCTCTCTTCCATAGATGTGAAGAAGCAAGATCTCTTAAAGACAAGTCTGTCCAGATCCATGCCTGCCCCATGGTCTGTGTGGACTCTCGAGGCCCTTGTCCTCCACACCCTCTAACCAACCACTGGGCTACTCAGACTCCCTGAATGCCTGTGAGCTTCATCACTAGTCCTCCCCACCCCACCCGAGGCAGAAAGCAGAAGCTGGAGGATGAAAGAGGATCCTGAAGACTCCCGTAGTAGGCCTGTGCAACACAACTAGTATTTACTTTGGATTCGGATTCAGCCGATTCGGGGGACAGCAATTCAATTTGGTGATTCGAATCACTGTCCTGATTTGATTCGGTCGAATCTGGTTCAGAGATTTGGCAGCAGCTGAATCTCCGAATCAGCCAGGCCAGGCCTGGCCCATCCCCCGCCCCTCTTCCAGCCTGGCAATGGCCGCCCTGCCCACACCAGCTCCCAGCACTTGGGGGGAAAAAAGCCTCAGTTCACCAGGTGCTGACAGGTGGGGAACAATCCCTGCTGCCCCACGCTGCATGGGGGGCTCTGCACAAGCCCCCAACCCCTCCCTCCCGCTCCCCCAGCCCCATCACGGGTGCCCCGCATGGGCCAGCTCCAGCCCTTCAAGAAAATAAACCCTGAAGAAACCCCGGGACTCACCACTGCTGCCAGTGGGGGGCAATCCCCACTTCCCTGCACCATGTGGGGGCGCTCTGCACAAGCGCCCGAATCTCTGAGGCTGCACCAGGAGTGGTGAATCCCAGGACTTTTCTCTGATTTTTTTTTCTGTAAAGGGCCAAAGCCCCGGCAGGCAGGACATCTGTGGCGGGGCTGGGGGAGCAGGGGAGGGTCGAGGGGCCTTGTTCAGAGCCCCCCATGCAGGCTGGGGCAGTGGAGGGCAGTGGGGATTGCCCCCCACCCGGCAGCATCCAGTGAGCACTGGGACTCAAATCTAAGAGATCCTGTGACCCCCACAACACCCTGCAACTGCAGTTCATGTCAGAAACTGGTTTCTCCCATCCCACCCCACAAGTCAGACTGGCAGCCTCAGACATGGGGGGTTGTCTTCTTCTGAACTGTGGACCAAGATCATCTTCCAGGGAGTGTATATCCGTGAATTGCTTCTTAGGCAGTTCATTGCCAGGATCCCTGCTCTTGCCGTCTTTTCCCTCTGGGGGGGCAATGCTATTTTTGGTGTCAAGTGGATCCTGGCTGCATGTCAGGGTTTGAAGTAATGATTTTGGGGGGGATCCACAGGTCAGTGGTGGCCAGAGACTGAGTTCACTCAAGCCTAGTTCTGGCTTCATCTTCATCTGAGTTCGCCAGCCATTGGGTGCTATGGCTGGCTGGAGCCCCTGCTTTCATGTGGCCCCCACAGCCCAGGAGGTGAAAGACACTGCAGTCTGGCCTTCCCTCTCAAGCTGGCGCTGAATTCAACAGCAGCAGAAAGCAGAGGATGTGTGGCAGTGATGCTCAACCCCTGGGGTCTATACCCACATGAAATCAGGGGCTATGGTCACACCCTACCCTGACAGCCTACATCCAAAGAGGGAAGTGACTACACCCCCTGGATTGCCCCTCTCCGGCCCCATATCCCTACAAATTAACCCCCAGCTCCTAATCTGCACATACAATTCTCTCTGTCCCTATTGAGTGAATTATTTTGGCCAAAACCTTATTCATTGGAGAAAGCTGTTGGGGACTCCAAAATAACATCTGGTCCTTTAGGGAATAGTTTCTGCCAGGGCAGGGCAACATCTCATAGAGAAAGGATATGGGCAAGTGAAAGAAAAGGCTTTATTTTGACACTTCTAATCAAAATGTCATTGGAAATGGACCGTCTTGCTCTGGAGGTTTCTCAAATAGGGTGAAAACCATGGGCCCAGGAACAGTCGATCTCTGCATGGCATTTTAAAAACCCCACCAGAAGACAAGAAAATGAGACAAAAGACCATGAACAAATCAGTTATCTCAGACCAAATATTTTCTTTGCCCTGAGTTGAATTTTTCTACATGGGGTTGAGAAAACACAATTGTTTTCACTTTTGGAGGTAGCTGAAACCTGTATTCTCTACCCGAAATAGAGTATAAAAACCCCATGACTCATCGAGTGCTATTTCCCCTATTGATCGCATCAGTGAAGTTCCACCAACATCCCCGTCTGTGACTTCATGTTTTTAACCCTGCTGTCCCCAGCGACATTGACGTGTCTCTCCATCTCTGACATGGCAAAGTCAGAATGCTTCTTTCTGATGGTTTTAATTGAGGAACCCTGAAGCAAAATGATCAAGGGAGCTGGAGGGGTTGCTATCCCAGGACAGGCTAGAAGGGCTAGGACTCTTCAGTTGGGAAAGGAGAAGGTGAAGGAGGGACAGGATGGAGATCTATTCAATGGTCTAGTGAACAAGTGAGCAGGGAACTGTTGCTCACCCAGCCCCAGAATGCTAGAATGAGAGGGCACCCTCTGAAAGTCGTACATGGTGGGCTTCAAACTAAGAAGAGGAAGTGTTTGTTTTTCTTATACTACACATCCTTAACGTGTGGGATTCATTGCCACAGGGGGCTGTGGAGGCAGAAAGCAGAGCCAGGATCAAAACAGGACTGGATAAATTCATGGATGAGAGATGAATTAACGGCTGTTGGACAGAACAGTGGGAGCAGTTTCCTCTGGCATCTCTAAATCACCAATGCTGGATGCTAGGGAGGGTACTGAACAGGATATGATAGATCACTCTGGAAATATCCAGTTCAGTGCTCTTTCTCTATATAGCATCCACTTCTCTTCATTGGAGACAGGATTCTGGGCCAGATGGACCATTGGTCTAACCCAGTAGGCTGTTTCTTACAATCCCAACCTTGTCTTGGAAACCATCTCTTTCAGCTTCAACTTTCTCAAATAGGATTAAAACTGTGAGCAAGGAAACAATGGGTCTTGGGTTTGAGTTTCAAACAAAGCACTCCAAAAAAACAGCAAAGCAAGGTCAAAGGCCAGGAACAAAGCTATTTCATTGCTTCAGGCAAAATATTTGATTCTTTCTTTTCTGCATGGGACAGAGAAAATGTAATGATTATCATTTTTGAAGAAGTGGTTGGGCTCAGAAAATGCAATCATTTTAGCTTTGCATTTAGCTTTGCATTAGCTTTGCAAAAGAAGTCGAAACTGCTATTTTCTACCTAAAATGGAGTTGTGTTACTGAAGCTACTTCCCTTATCACAAGGCTCCTCAGCACATACCACCAATGTCTTCCCCTTTTTATTCCTTCAGTCTCCAAGCACATCTGTCTGACCATCCATCTAGTCCCACATGCCATTCTCTCTGTTTTTAGTAGGCTGAATGACCTCCTAACACCTCTATGCTCCTATTGCTTCTTCTTAAGTTTTGAAGAGGAGACAGCCATCACCCCTTCTGTACCATGGTCTATGCTTAAGAGGTACCCAGGACCTTCAAAACGTATGCCTAGGTAGGAGTGGAGGCTGCCCACACCTCCCATCCCCAGCTTTCAACCATTGAGACAGAATCCAAAGGCCAGATATTCAGTGGCCCAATGGCTGTAGCTATACGCACTTCTGGGAATCAAACCCAGGTCTCCTGCCTGGCAGAGAAACAGGCTACCACTGATCTGCAACAGCAGGTCAGCCTTAAAATACCATACTATAAAATAACAAGATTTCAAACAATGTTTCCATGTAGCAACAGGAAGAGCTGGAAGCCCAAACTCCTGGGTTCAAATAGCAGTCCTAGGAGAAGAGGGGGGTCCGGTGGGTTGAAGCAGGGGTTCTGGGTTCTGTCTGTTTCTTTCAGCTTCAAAGTTTTCCAAATGGGGTTAAAACCAAGAGCCAGGAGCCAATGGGACTCAGGTTTGAGTTTCAAACAAAATCCTCTGACAAACCAACAAAGTGAGGTAGGTCAAAGCCTAGGGAAAAAAAGCTAGTACGTTGCTTCAGACAAAAAATTGGCTTTGCCCTGAGCTTATTCCTTTCTGAATGGGACTGAGAAATTGCAATTGTTTTAGCTTTGGACGAAGCTGAAACTGTTATTTTCTCTAGAAAATGGAGCCACGTTACTGAAGCAAAAAATAAAATAAAATAAAATAAAGCCCATTACTCACCCAGTGCTACTTCCTCTATCACAAGGCTCCCCAGTACATACTTCCAACATCTGCATATTTTTAATCCTTCAGTCCCTATTGCTCCTATTGCAGTCTTAAAGAATAGACAACTAACAGTTGTCAATCCACCTGGATCACGGTGTATGCTTGAGCAGTACCCAGGACTTTCTACACATACGCTTAGGTAGGAGTATAGAGGAGTGGAGGCTGCCCAGACAGTCCGTCCCCTCTTCAGACCATTGTGGCAGAATCTGAAAGCCCGACCACGTCTAGGCATTCAGTGTCCCAATGGCTGCAGTTATATGAACATCCCAGAATCAAACCCAGGTTTCCTGCATGGCAGAGAAGGAATCTATTGCTGAATGACAGCAGCAGGTCGATCTCAAACCACATGGTATAAAAAAACCTACATTTCAAACCTGGTTTTCTGGTAGCAACCAGGGGCAGCTGGAAGTCCGAACTTGTGGGTTCAAATACCAGTTCTGGGAGAAAAATGGGGTGTGGTGGATTAGAGCAGGGGTGCTGGGAACAAGGACTCCTGGGTTCTGCCCCAGCTCTGGGAGGAGATTGGGGCCTGGTGGTCCTGAACAGGAGGGGAAGAGAGGCAAGATGCCTGGGCTTGATCCCCGTTGTGGGGAAATGGCAGCTTGTAGACGAGGGCTATGTGGGCTGGGAGCCAGGAGGGCTCTGTTCTATTTCACTTGTAGGAAGGGAGTGAGGTCTGAGGACTCAGACAGGGGGGTCTCAGAGTTGCTGGCCACTGCTGGGAGGGGAGGGGAGGGGAGTCCTCTGAGTCTGCAGGCCAATGTAGAGGCAGAACTCCTGGGCTCTCTCCCAGGTCCGAGACAAGAGTGGGGTGTAATGCTTTTTGGGTGGGGCAGAAGGCTGAGCGCCAGGTCTCCTGGGTCCTTCCCCAGCTCCACTAGAAGGGAAGGGTTCCCGAGTGCTGGGAGGTCAATAGTTAAAGGACCCAGGAGTTTAGGGGATAATGGGGAGGGAGGGAGGGAGGGGCCTTGTCTGGGTTGCCAGGTGGAAGATGGACAGAACAGGAGGAGGGAAGGGACAATGGTCTCACTTACAGGGTCTTGTAGCTGGACCTGGCCCCACAAAGCGCCGTCAGCAGTGTCCTGCTAACAAAGGCAGTCTCCCTTCTCCTCAGCCTCAGCAGGGTCTGCCCCCAGCCTTACATGACTTCCTACATCACCAAGTTTGATGATTTGCACTTTACAAAGTTGCAGTTTCATATGTTATTTCCTGACAGGGGAGGGGAAGGAACCCAGCAGGCTAACAGATAAGGCCCTAGGGAACCAGGCAGCTGGGACTTAGGGACTCAGTGAAAAGGGGTTGGTGTGGGGTTCTTGAAGGGGGCAAGGGGTGCTCCTGAGAGAGGGAATAGGGGTGTTCCTATTCGGTGGGGGGGTTTTGAGGGAGAGATGATAACCACTCAGGTCCAGCTATCCCATGTTGCACCCCATATCACCACACAGTGCGGGCCTACATGGTCCCTGTTACAGTGATGGGAAGCAGGCAATGGTGGTTGGGTCCCGTCATGGCGTTGGAGAAGGGAAGGTGATTTGTTCCTGTCCTGGTGTCCAGGGGTAGGGGGATCCGTGGGCCAGTTCCTGTCATGGTGATCATGGGGGATTTGTTCCCTGTCTGGGTGTTGGGGGTGAGGGAGGTTGTGTTCTGTACTGGTGTTGGAGCAGGACATTTCTTGTGACGGGGTAGGGATGCGGGTTAAGGAGGTCTGGGGAGATGGTTCCAGTCATGGTGCAGTGTGTGTGTGTGTGTGTGTGTGTGTGTGTGTGTTTTAGGAGCAGGTCCCATTCTGGTTACAAGGGGTTGTAGGGATTTAATTGGGGGAAACAGTCCCTGTGGTGGTGTTGGTAGGGGCAGTTGTGTTCTGGGTTGGTTCCTATCATGGTGCTGGAGTTAGACAGTACTTTTCATGGTGGCAGTGGACAATAAGCTGAATAGGAGCCAACAGTATAAAAGGGAAAGGAGAGCATCAGCCTGGGAATACTGGGGCAGGAGCTGCGGCTGCCAGGCTAGGAGGAACAGGGACAGGAGCAGTGGCTGGCATTTTGCAGGGGCATTGGGCTGGAAATAACAAAGAGCAATGGTCTCAGGTTGCAGCAAGCTTAGATATTAGGGGAAACTTTCTCGTGAGGAGGGTGGTGAAGCCCTGGAACAGGCTCCCCAGAGAGGTGGGGGACTCTCCATCCTCAGAGGTCTTTTAAGACCCAGCTAGACAAAGCCTTGGCTGGGATGGTGTCGTTGGGGTGGTCCTTCTTGGACCAGGGGGCTGGACTAGATGTGACCTCCTGAGGTCCCTTCCTACCCTCATTGTCTGTATCTGGGAGTTAGGGACGCGGGAAATCTTCTCACAGTGTTGGCAGCAGGGTGGTGGGGGAAGTGTGTCTTGTTAGGGGGCCCCAGGAAGACATTTCCTGTCACAATGGTTAGAGAGAGGAGAGGCTCATTTCCTGTCATAGTGTTGAGAAACGCGCGGCAGTTCCTGTCCCGGTGACGGGTGGTTGGAAGGGCTTTGCGGGGCAAGACTGTTCCTGCCGTGGCGATGGCCGAGGGTGGTTAAGGAGTGAGGGGGCGGCTCCTTTTATGGCGCAGGTTGTGGAGGAAGGGAACAGTTGGGGGCAGGTGGTCCCTTGGGACCGGGACGCATCCCGCGAGGGAGGGGAGGGGCTGTAGGAGTCGCAATGACTCGCGTCTGCTGTGAGTGACACGGAGGTGGGACAGACCGACGCTAACAGATGAGGAAGCCCTGACAGCCATTTTAGCAGGGAGGAAAGCACAAAATGGCGCCGGGCTACCCGCAAGAGAAACGGAGGGGGTGGGGGGGGCTGCAGTGGCAGCTCTGTGGCCTCGAGCCCTGACAGGCTCGCTCCCTACCCAGCCTGGGACAAAACCCAAGTGGATTCAGTGGCTTCCCATTGCTTGCTTGATTTGGTCAGAGCCAGGCTGTCAGCATAGCCATACTTCTCGGCCTGGGTGTCAGGCAGGTCGACAAGGGACAAGTTGAAAAGCAATGGAGAAAGTATCGAGCCCAGCGGCAGGACACACATGGCCTCGCACCACTCCTGGGGCAGCTGTGGGGTGCAAAGCCTGGCACATAGCAGCAGCCACCTCTGTCCTGCACACAGATTGGGGGGGGGCACATGTCCCCAGGCCTCCACCTGGATGCATGCAGCAGCAGAAGCCCCCCCCCCCCCCCCCCATGCCTAGACAGGTCACCTGGTCTCCGGTTATCCCACCACCCTGTTCAGCCAGGGCCTCATTCCCCCCAGCCTCTGCCCCTGCCTCTGCCCCACTCCCTCCCTCAACACAGGGGTCTCTGCCCCTTCCCTTCCCTACTGACGGACCTGCTGGGTAGAGGGTGGTGGTGGCACACAGTAGATCCTGGGTTGCATTTTAATTCAAAAACTGGTCTAGTGCTTAAAAAGTTGGAGCCCACTGCTCTATAGCATCCACTTCTTTGTATTGGAGACAGGATTCTGGGCCGGATGGATCATTGGTCTGACCCATATGGTGTTTCTCGTGATCCCAACCTTGTGTTGGAAACAACCTCTTTCAGCTTCAAGGATTCCCAAATGGGATAAAAACTATAAGCCAGGAACCAATGGGTCTCAGGTTTGAGTATCAAACAAAGCCCTCCAAAAAGCCAACAAAGCAAGGTCAAAGAGCAGAACAAAGCTACCACACTGTTTCGGACAAACTATTTGCTCATTCTTTTCCGTGAAAATGCAGTGATTACCATTTTGGAAGAAGCAGTATGGCTCAGAAAACGCAATCCTTTTAGCTTTGGAAGGAATCAAAACTGCTATATTCTACCCAAAATGGAGCTGCATTACTGAAGCGAAAGAAAAAAAAAGCCCATTACTCACTCAGTGCTACTTCCTCTATCATAAGGCTCCGCAGGACACACTTCAGTGCTTGGCTACTTATAATCCTTCAGTCCCCAAGTACATCTATCTGTCTGTCTGTCCACCTAGAGCCACACACAATTCTCCCTGTTTTCAGTAGGCTTCGTGACCTACTAATACCTTTAAGCTCCTATTGCTCCTTTTTAAGTCTTAAAGAGTAGACAACCATCAACCTTTCTGGATTATGATGTATGCTTAAGAGGCACCCAGGACCCTCAACACACAAGCCTAGGTAGGAGAATGGAGGAATGGAGGCTGCCCAGACCTTCCATCACTGTCTCTTTAGATCATTAAGACAAAATCCAAATGCCAGACATTCAGTGCCTCAATGGCTGTAGCTATATAGAGGCCCAGGAATCAAACCCAGGTCTCCCACCTGGCAGCAAAGGAGGCTCCCCCTGAACCACAAGAGCAGGTCAGGCTTAAAGTACCCTGATCTAAAATAACAGCATTTCAAACTACATTTCCTGGCGGCAACCAGGGGGAGCCGGAAACTCAAACTCCTGGGTTCAAATACCAGTTCTAGGAGAAGAGTGGTGTCTGGTGGGTTAGAGCAGGGGTTCTGGCCACCTCTTTAAGCTTCAAGGTTTTCCAAATGGGGTTAAAGCTGTGAGCCAGGAACCAATGGGACTTTGCTTTGAGTTTCAAACAAAACCCTCCAAAAAACAAAAAAGCAAGGTCAAAGACTAGAAACCAAACTACTACATTGCTTCAGACAAAATATTTTGTGCAAAGTATGGCATACCAAATTATTATTGGGGAATTTAAGTTTTTTTAATTGCACCAAATTTTTTTCCCATAGTTTTGAGAGGAAAAGAGGACAAGAGAGACAAAAAAAGAGCACGTGCGCGCGTGAGAGAGAGTGTTGGGGTTCCTGCATACCCCCTGCCTGTATCTGGTGTACCCCCAGGGGTACGCATACCACAGGTTGAGAAACTATGGGTTAGAGAAGGGGTGCTGGGAGTGAGAAGTCCTGGCTTCTGCCCCAGCTCTGGGTGGGGAGCAGGAACTGGGAGGTCAGAACAACAGGGCAGTGGCTGGGACTCCTGGGTTCTGCCCCAGCTCTGGGAGGAGATTGGGGCCTGGTGGTTCTGAACAGGAAGGGAAGAGAGGCAAGATGCCTAGGTTCAATCCCCGTTGTGGGGGAAAGGCAGCTGGTAGAGCAGGGCCATGTGGGCTGGGTGCTAGGAGGACTATGTTCTATTTCACTTGCAGGAAGGAAATGAGGCCTGGTGATTCAGAGCAGCGGGGTCTGGGTGTTGGGGTGCTTGGGTTCTTGCCCAGCTCTGAGAGGTGGACCCTGTGGGTCAGAGCATGGGGAGGTACATGCAGGACTCATGGGGTTCTCTCCCACTGCTGAGACAAGAGTGGGGTGTAATGCTTTTTGGGTGGGGCAGAAGCCTGAGAGCCAGGACTGGGTCCTTCCCCAGCTCCAGGGGTTTCAGGGTGCTGGGAGGTCAATGGTTTTCATAGATTCATAGATGTTAGGGTCGGAAGGGACCTCAATAGATCATCGAGTCCGACCCCCAGGAGTGGTGGATGAAGGAGTTTAGGGGATAATGGGTAGGGAGGGAAGGGTCCTGTCTGGGTTGTGGGGTGAAAGATGGACAGGACAGGAGGAAGAAAGGGGAGGGAAGAGAGGGAGTCTTACTTACAGGGTTTTGTAGTTGAACCTGGCCCCACAGAGACCTGTCAGCAGTGTCCCACTAAGGAGCGAGCGCTTTCACCTCGTCAGTGTCCTGATGCTGTACAACTTTGTCATCAAGTTCGTTGTCACACGCCCAACGAATGATCTTACACATCATTAGTTCCAGAAACATGGGAGGATGTGGTCAGGAAGGGGGAGGGGAACACACCCAACAGGCTTGTTGATGAAAGTATAGGGGACCAGGCAGCTGGGACTTAGAGACTCAGTGAGAAGCAGGTGGTGTGTGT
Organism: Alligator mississippiensis; assembly: GCF_030867095.1. NCBI lineage: Eukaryota > Metazoa > Chordata > Crocodylia > Alligatoridae > Alligator > Alligator mississippiensis. Next base: position 58,245,963 of record NC_081834.1, read on the forward strand.
TTCCTGAAAGGGGTGGAAGATGGTTAGTAGGGTCCTGAGAGAAGGACTAGGGGTGTTTCTATTGGGTGGGTTTTCTGAGGGGGAGATCAGGCTGGGTATAATAGGGTAGGAGCTGTGGCTGGCCCCGGGCAGGGCAAAGATGGGTATAACAGGGATAGGAGCTGCAGCTGCTTCTGGAAGGGCAAGTTGGGCTGTATGTAATGGGGAGAGGAGCTGCTGCTGATTCTTGGGGGGGAGAGGTCAGACTGGATATAACAGGAACAGGAGCTGCAGCTGCCTCTGAGGTTGTTACACTGTGTATAAGGAGAACAGGAATTACAGCTGGCTCTGCGGGGAATCGGAGTGGAAAAAATAGAGGATGGAGCTATGGCTGACTCTGGGTGGGGGTTTAACAGGGACAGGATGTGCAGCCAGCTTTCTGGGGGGCATTGGGCTGGGCACAAGGAGGCGCAATGGGCTCAAGGTGCAGCAAGGGAATCTGAGGTTAGAGATCAGGGGAAACTTTCTCGTGAGGAGGGTGGTGAAGCCCTGGAACAGGCTCCCCAGAGAGGTGGGGGACTCTCCATCCTCAGAGGTCTTTTAAGACCCAGCTAGACAAAGCCTTGGCTGGGATGGTGTCGTTGGGGTGGTCCTTCTTGGACCAGGGGGCTGGACTAGATGTGACCTCCTGAGGTCCCTTCCTACCCTCATTGTCTGTATCTGGGAGTTAGGGACGCGGGAAATCTTCTCACAGTGTTGGCAGCAGGGTGGTGGGGGAAGTGTGTCTTGTTAGGGGGCCCCAGGAAGACATTTCCTGTCACAATGGTTAGAGAGAGGAGAGGCTCATTTCCTGTCATAGTGTTGAGAAACGCGCGGCAGTTCCTGTCCCGGTGACGGGTGGTTGGAAGGGCTTTGCGGGGCAAGACTGTTCCTGCCGTGGCGATGGCCGAGGGTGGTTAAGGAGTGAGGGGGCGGCTCCTTTTATGGCGCAGGTTGTGGAGGAAGGGAACAGTTGGGGGCAGGTGGTCCCTTGGGACCCGGACGCATCCCGCGAGGGAGGGGAGGGGCTGTAGGAGTCGCAATGACTCGCGTCTGCTGTGAGTGACACGGAGGTGGGACAGACCGACGCTAACAGATGAGGAAGCCCTGACAGCCATTTTAGCAGGGAGGAAAGCACAAAATGGCGCCGGGCTACCCGCAAGAGAAACGGAGGGGGTGGGGGGGGCTGCAGTGGCAGCTCTGTGGCCTCGAGCCCTGACAGGCTCGCTCCCTACCCAGCCTGGGACAAAACCCAAGTGGATTCAGTGGCTTCCCATTGCTTGCTTGATTTGGTCAGAGCCAGGCTGTCAGCATAGCCATACTTCTCGGCCTGGGTGTCAGGCAGGTCGACAAGGGACAAGTTGAAAAGCAATGGAGAAAGTATCGAGCCTTGCGGGACACCGTTCTTCAGTCTCCTGGGGTGTCTTTCCCGGCCATCGATGGTCTTGAGAGTGAAACTGCGGTGCTGGAGCGCGAGCAGACAGAGCCGGCGGTCGTTGTGAGCAGCGGCGCTCTACCTTTTTGGCCGATGGGCTGCCCAGGCAGTGTCTGGTTCCTCCGCAGGGCAGAGCTGCCCGGTGCACCCGATCCAGTGCCCAGAGTGGGTGCAGCTGGACCCCATACGGCCGCAAGGAAGAGGGTGGAGGGGCAGCCTGGCCAGCTCCATTTGTGCAGAGGAAGGGGCATGGCCCAAACCTACAGGAGGAAGAGGGCATTGCCCAGTCCCAGTCTGGCTGGGCAGAGGGAAGAGGGATTGGTCTGGCCTTTCCTGGGGGGTGGGGGGGGCAGTCTGGCCCTATGGGGAGAAGATGGCATGGCCCGGCCCTAAACAGCCAAGCAGAGAGTAACTCCAAGGCTCCACAGGATGCACGTGGGCTGTGCGTCGGAGGTTGAGCACGTCTGCATCAAAGCATAAAAACTTCCATGGAAAGGGTCAGACCACAAGTCTCTCTTTCTCAGTCTCCAAGGCCATGGCATTGCAGTGAGAGGGTGCTATAGGGGAGAGGGAACTGGGTCTGACCAGGTTATTATCCCCTGTGCCTCTTCCATGTGCAGTCTCCAGCATTTAAGGTCTAGAGGGCTCTGATTCAGAGCCCATGCCCCTCATTTCTGTGCTCAACATCTACAGAAACTAGGCCTGTGCGAGTAGGCAGCTATTCGATCTGGCTTCGGATCCAGCTGCTTCAGATGCCAGGGATCCAATCCGGAGATCCGGACCAGGTTCTGCTTCGATCCGGCCAAAGCAGCTCCCAAGCTGCGGAGCCACCTTGGAGATCTGGCCATAGGGTATAATGGGGAATCAATGAAATAGCTATAATTCTTTTTGTCTGATTTGGACGAATCTTGCAGGAATGGTAGCATCTGCTGATAGCATGAAGTCTGCCAGGTTTCAAGAAGATCGGTGCAGGGGTTTGGCAGGAACTGCGCCCCAAATTCTTGAAAGCAAAACTCATGTCACGTGTATGTGTTACACCACAAGGGGGTGAAAACTGCAGGAGTGGTGGTCCCTGGTCAGGCCACAAAGCATACCATGTTTGAAGAAGATTGGTACCGGGGCTTGGGGAGAACTGCACCTCAAGCTGCTGACAGGCAAAACTCATGACATAGATGACCTTGTGTGCGCTAAGGTGTAGCAGGATGAAAATTGCAGGAGTAGAGGCCCCTGGTGAGGCCACAAAGCCTGCCAAGTTTCAAGGAGATAGGTGCAGGGGTTTGGGGGGAACTGCACCTCAAGCTGCGGTGTGTTACGGTGTGTTAAGGGTGACAGCCGCAGGGATGGTGGCCCCTGCTGCGGCCAGGATGCCTGCCAGCTGTGGAGCAGATGGGTGCAGGGGTTCTGGGGCCCTGCACCCCTAGCTGCTGACAGACAAAACTCGTGACATGGGTGCTTGTGTCACTGACTCTCTCTGTCTTGGGGCAGTTGATTGTCTGTATTGATTCTTTCCAATCCTTAGTCTGCTTTTGTAGGTGTTAATTGATGGTAATTAACTGGTTACATTAGCTAGCAATTGTGTATTGAGCTGGTCCCTGAGTGAATCAGGACTGATTGGTAACTAGTAACACAGCAGCTAGCAGCCAGGCCCGCAGTAGTGTCTCCCCCACCACACCCCAAGACAGACACAGTCAATCCCACAAGCACCCATGTCACAAGTTTTGTCTGTCAGCAGCTAGGGGTGCAGGGCCCCAGAACCCAGAACCCCCTGAACTGATCTCCTCGACAGCTGGCAGGCTTAATGGCCGCAGCAGGGGCCACCATCCCTGCAGCTTTCACCCTGCTGCTCCTTAACACACACAGCGTCACCCATGTCACAAGTTTTGCTTGTCCACAGCTTGAGGTGCAGTTCCCCCGAAACTCCTGCACCGATCTTCTTGAAACTTGTCAGGTTTTGTAGCCTCACCAGGGGCCACCACCCCTGCAGTTTTGACCCCCTGTGATGTAACGCATAGACATGACATGAGTTTTGCTTTCAAGAATTTGGGGAGCAGTTCCCCCTAAACCCCTGCACTGATATTCTTGAAACTTGGCAGGCTTCACGCTCTCTGCAGAGGCTACCACCTCGGTAAAATTCATCCAAAGTGAACATAAAACAACAAAGTTATAGATATTTTATTGTTTCCCCATTATATCCTATGGCCAGATTTCCGAGGCAGCTCCAAAGCTTTTCTGAAGCGGTTTGGAAGCTCCAAACCACTTCGGAAAGCCTAACAAAGCCAGCGCTTTCATCCACACATGCTGCTTCAGATGCTGAAGCAGCCGAAGCTTCTCCAGATCCGATGTATGGTCCGCAGCCTTGCACAACCCTAACGGATAACCCTTTCCTCCAAGGATGTGTCCAATTCCTGTTTGAATCTGGCTGAACTCTCAATACCCTCTGGGGGCAATGAGTCCCACCCTTTCATGATGTGCTGGGGGGAAAAGAACATCCTGGTGTTAAATTTAAACTGACACCTTGCTCAATGGGTCTTGTATTGGTAAATAAGAAATCTCAAGTGACTCTCTTTGCCATTCGGTATTCTGCAAGCCCTTCTCATGTCGCTGCTCACACATCTCTTTTCTAAACTGAACAGTCCTGGCCTCATTATTCTTTCCTCATCTATGTCCCCAGATCCTGGCCCCACAGCTCCCTTTCTGGGTGTCCTGGCATCTTCCCCATTCTTGGCTGTGGCAGACTGTCACTGCCCCCTCTTCTTCAGACTGCCCTTCTTGTCAAGTCCACAACTGAGCTAGGGCTTCTATGGCACTCATGCCCCTCTTGGTTACCTCTAGGAGCACTAATCCCATAGTTGGACCCCCTGTGTGGGCAACAAGGGGGTCGTCCCCTCTAGCCTTCAGATCTGAATATCTCAACATCAGGCCACCACTACAGCGCCGGCCATCTCAGATTCAGGCCACCGAGTTTGCCCCCTGCATCAGGATACCCTCAAACTAAGAGGAGTCTCTGACTCCCTGTTATACCTGCTCCACCACCTGCTCTACAGTGTACCCCCACTGTCAGCTCCATCACTGCCCCCCTTACCACCGCCCCCCAATCCACAGTGCCTGCAATAGTGGAGGGGATGAATTGAACCTCCAGTTATTAGAGTCTACATATGGAAAATAATAGCCACTTTATAACTTTTCTGTGTCTGGAATCTAAGGATTGGGGGAGGTCTTCTTAAATTCAGGGTCTCCTTGGATTTGGGTACAGGTACTATTTGATGTGTCCCACATAATGATGCATATTGCTCATCCCCACCACCCCCTTGTGAGCATCTTGGATCTGCCCATTATAGTAGCTTTTTATGTCTGAAGAATTAGGGTTGCCAAGCTGGTCAATTTGACCAAACATTAAATCTAAAATATTTTTAAAATATAGACATATTTTTGAAAATGACTAATGAATCTTGTTGATGAGTCACGGACCTTTTTTAACAATGGCCAAAGGTATCTTCTGCAACTTTGACTGCCACTGTCAAGTGCTTCATCTAATGTAAATAAAAGTGAAAGCATAAGGCAATGTTGCCAGTTCTAGATGCACAGGGAAAACTCCTTTTGGCCTCCATCAGGGTAGAAGCTGGAAAGAGCCAGCCATGACTTCAGTTACGTTATTCCTGACTGGGAAGAGGTTCAGTTACATTCCTCCCTCCAGACCTGAGTCAGCTATTGACAAGGCCCACACACCCATTCCTTCTCCGAGACCATCTCCTGAACTTCTCCACTGACTTCAAAAGGAATTAATGACACTTTTACATCGAGTACCCAGGGGCTCCTGAGTTAGAGATGAGTGGGTCATCTATTTGATGTCTTTCCCCACATTTTAACTTGGGCCTCCTCTAGTATTGAACAGAATCACATGTTTTTCCTAGAAAAGTCTCCTGGGAAGGCTGTCAGCCTGGGTCTGGGACCCTGTAGAGCATAATTTCTCAAGCCATGGGTCATGACCCAAAAGTGGGTCATAAGAATACATGAAAGGGTCACGAACAAACTTTAAAAATGGATTCTCCTTTAAAGGAGAAAAATGTGGGAAACTGTAGTTTTTCACTTACCGGCTGGCAGAGTTTGAGGCCAATTAATATGATGATTGGTTGACTGGGTAAACCAAATATGGAGAACAGAGAGATTTTAATTAATGTGGGACCCAAATAACTACATCTCTGCCAGATAAGAAGAGGGTGGCTGGATAACTTACAAGTGTTGCTATTGAAGTTTGTCAAATTTATGACAAAGGTGGGGTGTCCAGCAAACCTTATATATAGGTTTTGGGAAAAAGAGAGGAAAAACAAAAGACTCAAATGGTAAGTATAACACACATATATGGTATCACACCAAATATCAAACACATCAGCACAGAACAGCATACAAATGGTTCAACATTTAGTACAACTATTAGCAAGGTTATACACAGATAATAGAATTTATATGCAAATATATGCAAGAACAGATTTTCACCTCCCAACATAACCACACAGACACCCCTACTGCTCCCAGGACTTCTCCCACAACTAGCAACACCCAAGCTGGTCCCACACTTACTCATGGGAAGGTGATACTTTACCCAATTCCTTAGCACTCCTCTGTCTCAGGTAAGTGTGTTCTTCAATTACTCCGGCCTAGTTAGGGATCTAGGGACAGATGACCACAATAACTGATGATGATGGACCAAGGGAAGATGAAAAGCTGAATGCCCATGACAAACAAGCTTCAGTCACAGAGACCGCTCTGCTGGACCACTCCCTTCACAGAGACTACAACAACGGAGACTCCTCTCACTGCACACAACTCCCTGATGGCGAAGAGTCGCAAACTCTGGTCAGTTAGTCTTTTTAAAGGGCAGATCACCCCATTTGAAATGATCAATCATCTTCCAGACATACCCATCAGTCATTCCTTCTGATACAAAGTTGACACTCATACTCATGCCTACCAACCAAAATCTCAAGTACCTCAGAAGTCACGCAACCACTATTTGCCAATCACGTCAAACTTTCCCTCCATGTCTGAGACACCAACCACACATACTCACCCATGAAAATTAGGGCATTACCTTGTAAAGGTGAGGAGTTTATGATCTTCTAAAACCTTCTCCATTCTGTATAATGAGCATGCTTAATTTCACTCAAACAATGTAGATAACTAAATATGAGGGAAGAGTACACAGGTGACATATCAGAACCTCATCCCAACAAAGGAAGCAGGTTGAGAGTTAGTTTATACTGTTTATTGAGGGGATGAGATAGCTTTGTGTACGAGCAGCTGGGTGTGGGAACTGGAAATGAGAGGCAACTCCTCCATCAATCAGGTAAAAATAAGTAACTCCCTTGGGAGCGCTGCACCCATAACTGTAAGGCATTCAGAATCATAGCTAATATTGCTGGTAAGGCCTTGGAAAGCTGTTGAGCAAGCCAGCTTCTCCATCCCGCCACTTTGATGGTGTGACAGATCATGCCATCATCACCACAATACACAACAATCTCATTTTCTCCAGTACCAGACACAAACCTCTTTTCAGAGACCATGCCATAGTCAAGCACCAGCGTGGTATTGTCTTGTATTCTGTTGGACTGGACATTCAAGAGCTGTATGGCATGATTGAAACACCGCCGAGTTGCATTGTCCAGCTCTCCATTGGCCCCCAGTCGGTTGCGTTCATTCAGGAGGTTTGGGACAGATAATGGCATGGGTGGCGTTGGCAATTCTGAAGAGACTCTGTGGCCAGGAATAGCTGTCAGGTCCTCATCAACCATGTTTGGTGTAGGAGAAGATGCTGTTGACTGCAGTGTTTGCTCCAAGTGATATAGGAAGCTAGAAAGGATGAGAAATGAAGACTATGAAGGCTCTTAAGGGCTGTAGGGAGGCATATATATATATACATATATATATATAGGAATAGGGCTGATGAGGGGTTGTTACAGGGTGGAGAGGGAGGGAGAGGAGTGTGTGGGCTTGAGAGAAGGGTTGAGTGTACCTGAGGAAGCATGCATGGATAAGAGGATTGTGGCGATGGAGAGAATGGTAAGGAGGGACACATGATAGTGTGGATGGATGGATGGATGGATGGATGGATGGATGGATATATTTGGGGATGAGTCAGGTGCACCAGCATGGGGCTATGGGTCACAAGTGAGCGGCACCATCAGGGTGGCCATGCCAGGGCTGCAGATTGGGAATGAGGGGCACCAGCAGGGCTTGTGGGGAGCCCAGAGCTGGTATAGTTGGGGCTGCTGGTTGGAACTGAACAGCTGCAGCAGCTGCAGTCCTGCAGACGCGATGAGGCAATGAGTCATTTCCAGTTCTCGAATGCTCCTGAATCAACTAGTACGTCACTCCCCACAACATGTTGAGGGAGGCACTGCAGTGGGGGTGGGGAGAACTAGCTTGTGGGGGGAGGGATTCCTGAGTCTTCCCCAGGCACTGACCACCAATGCATTGGTGTCCTGCCCACTTCCTGGAGGCTACAGATCCCAGTGTATCTCATCCTGCCTGAGGCTGGACCAAATCTGGGAAAGAGAGAGCTCCTATGGTTGGGAGAGCAACGGATGTCTCCTACTTTGTAGCCAGAGGTAGCCCATTGGACCAGAAATGTAGCAGGGTGGATGGGATGAGATTCATCCTGCTCCAACCACCGTGTCCCTGTCTGGGGACAGGACACCAGGACCAATTGGCTTGGTACTGCGGGGGCCGAGGGAACTCCTGGCACAGAAATGGACGTGGTGGCTCAAGGGGATGTTGGTGGGAGGGCTGGGGGTACCCTTTATCCACAGGAAGCCCCCTGGCCACCCTCATCTGGAGTCAGATGCCCAAATCCCCCCTATTTATCCCTTGCCCCACAACTTACCGAAAGCCTCCAGCACCTGCCAACTCCCCGGGACACGTCAGCAGCGTTTCGATTTCACCACTGTGAACTTGTTCCTCTCCTGCATGGGTGGGGCTTAACATGGCTTATCCAATCTGGGCACCTCATTTTCCCAACCACGCACAGACATACATACACCCGAAGAAAGCTTGTGTCTCAGTGGCTGGAAGAAGGCCAGTGGAAGCCAGGCCAGGAGGGGGGATCTAGGTTGCTGACAAAATGAGTAAAGAGGAAGAGAGTGGGCCACCTCCTCACATGAAACACAACACATATTTTTATCTCCAGTCCAAAGAAATCAAAACCATTTCCTGAGATGCGAGGGGCCTGGGTCTGTGTTATTCAGGTTCAGGCTCAAGAAAAGACAAACAAAGACTTTATTGGAAGGTGTGTTCATTTGCTCTAGTGTCCATTATGTCAAAAAACACAATTAAAAAGGCAAACATCATTAAATATGGTGCTATCATTAGTCCTGGAGCTATTAGTATCCAATGTCCATCTCTCTCAGACTCATGAAAGACCAACTCACCTTCTTGAGCATCTTGACAGCATTTCCTATTCTTCTCTGAAGGAGATATCCACCCCTGAGGTAATGGTCACATGAGTTAATGTTTCCATGCCTGAGCTCGTGTTTCTTGCTGAACTTAAAAGCAATCCAATGGGCTACCTCTGGCTACAAAGGATGGGGCCACAGGAGGACATGAGGACACCTCCCAGCCAAGACAGGTGACATGCACAAGGAGTACTCAGGTAAGTGACAGGGGTCCGGATAGACCTAAGAATCGAGGGGTGGTGCATGTACCAATACGAGGCCTTAAATGCCTCTACACTAATGCTCATAGTATAGGGAATAAGCAGGAGGAACTCGCCCTCCGGATAGCTAGTACAAACCCAGACATAGTAGGGCTCACAGAAACCTGGTGGGATTCATCCCATGACTGGGCGATAAACATTAGAGGCTTCAGACTCTACAGGCGGTATAGTACGGGGAGGAAAGGCAGGGGTGTGGCACTCTACGTCAAAGAGCAGTGCATGTCCTCAACTAACAGGATGGGGTCAGAGGAGGGGCAGACTGAAGAGCTCTGGGTCAGGTTACAGGGGGGTCATGGGGAAAGGGACTTAATGGTGGGGGTCTACTACAGACCTCCCAACCAAGGGGAAGAGCTAGACTGCGAATTCTCAGGTCAGCTTGCAGAGGCAGTTAAGGCAAGGAATGTAGTCATCATGGGTGATCTAAACTACCTGGACTTCTGCTGCAAGGAGCAGTCAGCCAGGTCTGACCTCTCACGTAGGTTTCTTTCTGAGATACAGGACCTCCACCTAACCCAGGAGGTGCACAGCCCCACCAGGGGGAATGCCCTGCTGGACCTGGTCCTGGCCACAGGTGACAACCTGGTGAGGGGACTCCAGGTTCTTGACCACCTGGGCGACAGCGATCATCACTTGCTGGAATTCACCATCCAGTGCAGGGTGTCAAGGGCCTGCAGCAAGGCAGTAGCCCTTGACTTCAAGAGGGCCAACTTCAATGAGTTGATGAGATTGGTAGGAGGGGCACTGGGGCCCTGGAGGGTAGGGGAACTGGGTGTCCAAGACGAGTGGTCGTTCCTTAAGGAGATGATCCTCCAAGCCCAGGGGGTGACAGTCCCAATGAGAATCAAAGGGGGCAAGAGTGTTCAAAAGGCCCCCTGGCTCACCAAAGGCATTCAGGAACACCTGAAAGCCAAAAAGGAGGCATGTACCCAGTCAAAGGGAGGGGCTATCACCAAGAGGAGCACACCTCCATCGCTTGGGTTTGTAGGGGGGCTGTTAGGAAAGCTAAGGCAGATATGGAACTAGGGCTTGCTTCGAGGATCGAGGACAACAAAAATTCCTTTTTTAAATACATGGGGAGTATAACGAAGGCACTGGGTAATGTGGGGCCCCTGGAGGATTTGCTTGGTAATCTGGTGGTTACACCAAAGGAAAAGGCAGACCTTTTTAACAGATTCTTTGCCTCCATTTTTTTGTGCAGGGACTGGGATATCTCCCCCACTGGGATTCAGGATGGACCCAGGAGAGACTCTGCCAGGCCTAGGGTCAGGGAGGACCAAGTTAGGGAACTTCTGGAGAGGCTGGATGTGTTCAAATCAGCAGGTCCAGATGCTCTCCACCCCAGGGTGCTGAGGGAATTGGCAGGGGTTATCACGAGGCCCCTGGCACGGCTTTACAAGCACTCGTGGTGCTCTGGTGTGGTGCCAGAAGACTGAAAGAAGGCCAATGTGGTCCCCATTATCAAAAAAGGGAGAAGGGAGGACCCAGGCAACTATAAGCCAATTAGTCTTACTTTGATTCTGGGGAAGCTCTTTGAGAAGATTATCCAGGAGCACATCTGTGAAGGACCAGCAGGGGGGATGATACTCAGGGGCAACCAGCATGGCTTCATTAGGGGCAGGTCCTGTCAGACCAACCTGATTGTCTTCTACCATCAGGTCACAAGATCCTTGGACGCAGGTGTTGCGGTGGACATAGTCTTTCTGGACTTCAGGAAGGCCTTTGACACTGTCGACCACCCCATTCTCATTAAAAAGCTAGACGAATATGGCATTGATGCCTACACAGTCAAATGGATCGCAAATTGTCTGAGGGGCCGCACCCAGAGAGTGGTGGTGGATGGGTCATATTTGACCTGAAGGGATGTGGGCAGTGGAGTCCCCCAGGGCTCGGTCCTCAGGCCCACACTGTTCAATTTCTTTATTAGCGACTTGGACAAGGGGATAAAAAGCACCCTGTTCAAATTCACTGATGACACCAACATTTGGGGTGAGGTAGGCATGCTAGAAGGGAGGGACAGGATACAACTGGCCCTGGACAGGTTACAGGGGTGGGCGAATGAGAATAGGGTGAGATTCAATACTGACAAGTGCAGGGTACTGCACTTGGGCAGGAAAAACCAGCAGCATACCTACAGGCTGGGGAACTCCCTTCTCAAAAGCACAGTGACAGAAAGGGATCTTGGAGTTATTATCGATTCCAAAATGAACATGGGCCGACAGTGTGGGGACGCAGTCAGGAAGGCTAAGCGCACCTTGTCATGCATCCACAGGTACATCTCGAGCAGGTCCAAGGAGGTGATCCTCCCCCTCTGTGCGACACTGGTCAGGCCACAGCTGGAGTACTGCGTCCAGTTCTGGGTGCTGCGCTTCAGGAGGGATGTGGCCAGCATCAAGAGGGTCCAGAGGAGGGTCACTCACATGGTCTGGGGGCAGCAGGGCAGGCCCTACGAGGAGAGGCTACGGGACCTGAACCTGTTCAGCCTCCACAAGAGAAGGCTGAGAGGGGACCTAGTGGCCATCTATAAACTCACCAGAAGGGACCAGCGGGGAGTGGGAGAAACCCTGTTCCCCCAAGCACCTCCCGGAATAACGCCCGTAAGTTGGTAGAGAGTAGGTTCAGGCTGGACATCAGGAAGCACTGATGGACAGGAAGCACTGATCAGGAAGCATCAGGCTGGACACAGTCAGGGCGGCTAGGATCTGGAACCAACTTCTAAGGGAAGTGATGCTGGCTCCTGTCTTGTGGGTTTTTAAGAGGAGGCTTGCTAATTACCTAGCTGGGGTCATATGAGCCCAGTATTCACTCCTGCCCAGGGCAGGGGTCGGACTTGATGATCTACTTAGGTCCCTTCCGACCCTATAACTATGAAACTATGAATCTACAGTGCTGAGAACTAGCATTGACATTAGCAGGAGCTGCTAATGTGCAGCAGAATTAATCATACAATCAGAGAATATTTGAGTTAGAAGGGACCTGAGGAGGACACATGTAATCCACCCCCCAGCTCAAAGCAAGACCATCCCCAACTATATCAACCCCACCAAGGCTTTCTGTAGTGAGGTCTTAAAAACCTCCAAGGATGGAGATACCACAGCCTCTCTGGGGAGCCTGTTCCAGTGCTTCACTATGCTTCTTATGAGAAAAATCTCCCTGAAATTGAATCTCAACTTCCATATCTGCAACTTGCTACTTGTTCTGACCTCTGGCACCACTGAGAACAGTTGAGCTCCGTCCTCTTTGGCACCACCCTCCAGGTAGTTGAAGGATGCTATTAAATCCCTGCTATTAAATACTATTAAATGGCAGGAGAAAGGCTAGCTTCATTAGGGGAACCTTTAAAAAGAGCAGGGGGTCAGTAACACCTGAGGAATGAAGAGATTAGCAGGAATTGGGTTCAGTGATAAGGAGCCATGAATTCAAGTGACTCATTGCTGTCTGGATAGAACTGCTGCTGCTGCTGCTGCTGATGATGCCCCTGTTAAGCAGCTGACTTTGAATTTTGGGTGGAGCAGGAATCAAAGTGGGGTGTGACTGAAAAGGTGCACCCCCATTTCCCCCCTGCCCACAGATCCCCTGCACACCCCAGCCCTGGCAGTGACCCTCACTCCCAACCCACAGGCCCCTGCCACTACCAGCCCTGATGTGCCCCTCACTTACAACCCGCAGCCCCCTGTACCCCCAGTCTTGCCAATGACCCTCACTCCAGACCCACAGCCCATCCATTCCTCAAAGTATTTATTACACATAACATAAGAATAAATCTTTTGGCAATTCTAGATCTCAAGCTCAGAAGGGGAAAATAATAAGCCCTGGTACTAATTTTGGGTGGGGACAGAATTTGTGGTAGTTTCAAGTGTTTTCATTTGAAAACAGGTTCTTTTTTAAGAGGAAAATTTTGGCTTAGCTTCCAAAGCTGGGAGAAAGGGAAACAGATCATCTTTATAATATTTCTCTTCCTTACTTCCTGGCTCAGAATAAGGGAACAGGCACTGCCATCCAAAGGTTTACAACAAATAAGGGAAAGGACTGTTTATGTTGTGTATCATTCACTGGTGGAACTCATTACCATGGGATGTTATAGAGGCAGAAAGCAGAGCCAGGTTCAGTAAGGGACTAAAAAAATTCATGGAGGATGGCTTGATTAATAACTATTAAACACAACTCTCCAACATGTTCCTTTGGCATTTCTAAACTAATGATGGTCAATACGAAGCAAGGTCTAACAAGAGATAAATCACCCTAGATAGACACTATTCATAGCTCTCCATCTAAAGCATCAGTTCTTGCTATGGCTGGGGTCAGGATACTGGACTACGTGGACCATTGATCTAATTTAGCAGGTGCATCTACACATGTGATTTACTGTGGCGTAAACTAATTAGCTCCACAGTAAATCATCATAGTCTACACATGCACCAGTATTAGGGCACAGTAAACTAAGTAACTCTTCTGTAGAATAATACTGGTGGGTATAGTGCCATCTCATGGTGAAGTACTTTACTATACTGAAATGTGCACTTAGATGCTGACCAACAGCCCAGGGCCAATGACCCACAGCTAACCCATGACCCAACACATTGCACCTGGTCAGCCCAGTCAGCCGAGGACCTGCTCTGCCCCAGTGGAAGATACTGGTGTTCCAGGCTTCGGTTCATATTGCTCCAAAGTTTATTGCATCGCATCAGTTGCACATGTAGATGCACACAGAAGGCACTATTTCTTATGGCTCTTTTGCTCCTCTTGCTAGTTTTGATGATCCAAACATTTAAAAAATGTAAATAGATAGATAAATATATTTTTGAAAATGACTACTGTGTCTGGCTGATGAATCCCGGACCTTATTTAAGGATGGCCAAAAGCACCCTCTGCAACTTTGACTGATGAAATCATTGTCAGGTTTCTCACGTAAAATAAACAAAAGTGAAATCACAAGGTAATGTTAGTGGTTCAAGACACATGGCTGAAAATCCTTTTGGCAGACATGATTTTGTGAATTGTTCCCAACTGGCAAGAGGTTCAGTTACATTCTTCCCGCCAGAACTGAGTCAATTACTGACAAGGCCCACCCTCCCATGCCTTCTCAAGACCATCTCCTGAACATCTCCATTGCCTTCAACATCAGCCAATGACACTTCAGATGCCTTAGAGAACTCACTACTTCCTGAGGTCCATCAGCATTGGAAGAGCTTGGCTGGCATTGACCTTTAGCCAGTTTCCTGTTCTCCCTTCCTCTGCTGGATGGAGCATCCTTGTAACCCCAGCGCTTCTCTGAGTGTTCAGGTAGCTGAGAACCAAACTAAATTGTGTCTCAACTGTACCTTTGAGACAGTAAACACTCCGCCCGTAAACAACTCATGAAATGCATATCTACTGTTTCCCCACCCATCTCAGGAGCATCTAGAGTTAATCTGCAGCAAAAAGCTGCTGCCAATTTGAGAGTGGTGGTAAGAGTTTCTCCTCGACTCTGCTCCTTCCCGCTTACTGTCCCAGAAAGAAGCATGGACAGAGCACAGTGTCTTCATGCTTCTATTTCAAGGAAAAAGAAAGCAGTGTGCCTGTTCAAAGCAAGTGTCCCAGTGCTGGAGGACTGTGATTTGGGGAAAAATATGCACATCGGGCGTCAATAAGACTATGTTGAATCAGGTACAAGTGTGCCAACCTAAAGTGGGTATATTCAATCCCCAGCCCGCTGCTCAGGACGAGCTCATGGTGCCTTGTCATCTGGCCTATTTGGCTCCCCAAACTTATAATAATTTGGTAGTGGGGGAGCTGTTTCATCACCCCTCCCCCTCGCTGCCAAATCTCTGGACCCATGCAGAGCCCTGGGCCCTGTACACTAGATCCAGCCCCCAATCCTAGGGTGAGGGCTGGAACCTAGGGTGAGGGCACTGGACCCCTAGGACCCCAACCTCGTGCATGGAGGGTAGGAGGTGGTGTTTAAGACCCCTGAAGCATGGGGGCATGATGGGGTGGTGTCAGGACCCTAAAATTAAACCCTAATGCATGGGGGGTGGCTCCAGGGGCCAATTCCAGCACATGGGGGTCAGGAGAGGATGGCTCCTGTCTCCTGGGACCCAATTCTGGCACACAGGGGACACAGACATGACCCAAGACCCCATAGAGACCTTGCACTGTTCCTCTGCCCAGCAGAGCCAAAAGGTTGAGCATCACTGACCTAAACCTGGGTATCTTCCCAGCTGCACATATACCCCTCAAAGCCATTGCTAGGCAGGTGTATCCTAGCACATAAATGAAAGCATTGACTCCACACATAGCAAGTCATAACAGTGGTTACAATGAAGCTACCATATTTACTAGCATACTCCCCCTCCCCCCCCAAATAAGGCTATGCCCCTTGTTTTTAGGAAGGTTCAGTGATACAAAAAAGATTTCCCTTTAATCTGTTTGGAATAGGCTTCCATATAGGACATGGACACACCAATTTTTGACTGCCAGTTCTCAAAAAGGGGGAGCATGGGATGTGAATAATTGACTTCAGACTTCTATAGTGACTACAAATGTATGCAAACTATGTCATCTCTAACACTGTTTCTTGCAGGGTTAAAGTTACTGCAAATGAGTTGATGAAAGGGTGAAGTTCTGATGTGGTGTCCATTGACTGGTATTTCACTGAGGTTGGCCTAGGAAGCAGCCACCAATTGGCTGCGTGGGGATGCCTTGTGGGCATGGGGCCGGGTGAGGTACCTGGCAATGGAGGCCCACCACCCTTTGACCTTGACATCACAGCAGGCACCTTGGCCATCGTGCCACACAGTGATCTGATTTTCACCATTGCCAGAGAGGAAGTGGAGCTCCTTGCCGTCACACCGCAGCACCAGAAAAGCATTGTCCTGTACGCACACAGGCTCGCTACCGAGTTCCATCATGGCCCGGTTGAAGCAGGAGCGGAGGTGGGGAGTCTTGGAGTCGAGAGGCTGAAGGCGGTTCCGGGTGTGCAGGAGATGGGCGACGCTCAAGGGCTGGACATCGTGGCTGTCCCCTTGAGGCTGTCTCCGGAGATGGGCATGCATTGTCCGTGACATTTCTTCCGGCGTTGGCATGGCTTCCTGGGAAGATCTCAGGCTGGGGGCCGCTTGTGTATGCCCCATTTCACCCTTCGTTTTCCCTGCACCTGGAATCCAAACAAAGATCTTTACACCTCAGCCAGGCAGTGCAAGAAACAGAGACTCTGCGACCAGCTGTTATCAGGGAGGATGTTCCTATTGCCACCCGGGGCAGGTTTGCAGCCTTAAGGTAGGGGTTGGCTCCATCTTGCTCTATTTTAGTCTACAGGTCCTCAAGCTATCTAGCCCTATGACCCGGATCAGGTGCATGGGGTTGAACTGAAATCCTGATCCAAATAGGACTGGTGTATGGGTTCAGTCCCTGGGTGTGGTTTATCAGACCAGTCTGGCCTCAGACACCAGATCCAGCCACAGACCAGCCCCATAGGCTGGCTCAACCCTGTGCACTAGATGCAGCCATGAAGCAAACCCCCCATGGCCCATGTGCAAGTTCCCCATGGCAATTATTGCTTCCACCTCTCCCCCACCACCAATTTTCTAGACCTGTGGCCCAGCTGACATGACTCCAGGGGCTGCATCTGAGCCATGGAATAAAAACCACTGCTACAGTCTGTTGCCTTCACATCCCTCTCTTCCATAGATGTGAAGAAGCAAGATCTCTTAAAGACAAGTCTGTCCAGATCCATGCCTGCCCCATGGTCTGTGTGGACTCTCGAGGCCCTTGTCCTCCACACCCTCTAACCAACCACTGGGCTACTCAGACTCCCTGAATGCCTGTGAGCTTCATCACTAGTCCTCCCCACCCCACCCGAGGCAGAAAGCAGAAGCTGGAGGATGAAAGAGGATCCTGAAGACTCCCGTAGTAGGCCTGTGCAACACAACTAGTATTTACTTTGGATTCGGATTCAGCCGATTCGGGGGACAGCAATTCAATTTGGTGATTCGAATCACTGTCCTGATTTGATTCGGTCGAATCTGGTTCAGAGATTTGGCAGCAGCTGAATCTCCGAATCAGCCAGGCCAGGCCTGGCCCATCCCCCGCCCCTCTTCCAGCCTGGCAATGGCCGCCCTGCCCACACCAGCTCCCAGCACTTGGGGGGAAAAAAGCCTCAGTTCACCAGGTGCTGACAGGTGGGGAACAATCCCTGCTGCCCCACGCTGCATGGGGGGCTCTGCACAAGCCCCCAACCCCTCCCTCCCGCTCCCCCAGCCCCATCACGGGTGCCCCGCATGGGCCAGCTCCAGCCCTTCAAGAAAATAAACCCTGAAGAAACCCCGGGACTCACCACTGCTGCCAGTGGGGGGCAATCCCCACTTCCCTGCACCATGTGGGGGCGCTCTGCACAAGCGCCCGAATCTCTGAGGCTGCACCAGGAGTGGTGAATCCCAGGACTTTTCTCTGATTTTTTTTTCTGTAAAGGGCCAAAGCCCCGGCAGGCAGGACATCTGTGGCGGGGCTGGGGGAGCAGGGGAGGGTCGAGGGGCCTTGTTCAGAGCCCCCCATGCAGGCTGGGGCAGTGGAGGGCAGTGGGGATTGCCCCCCACCCGGCAGCATCCAGTGAGCACTGGGACTCAAATCTAAGAGATCCTGTGACCCCCACAACACCCTGCAACTGCAGTTCATGTCAGAAACTGGTTTCTCCCATCCCACCCCACAAGTCAGACTGGCAGCCTCAGACATGGGGGGTTGTCTTCTTCTGAACTGTGGACCAAGATCATCTTCCAGGGAGTGTATATCCGTGAATTGCTTCTTAGGCAGTTCATTGCCAGGATCCCTGCTCTTGCCGTCTTTTCCCTCTGGGGGGGCAATGCTATTTTTGGTGTCAAGTGGATCCTGGCTGCATGTCAGGGTTTGAAGTAATGATTTTGGGGGGGATCCACAGGTCAGTGGTGGCCAGAGACTGAGTTCACTCAAGCCTAGTTCTGGCTTCATCTTCATCTGAGTTCGCCAGCCATTGGGTGCTATGGCTGGCTGGAGCCCCTGCTTTCATGTGGCCCCCACAGCCCAGGAGGTGAAAGACACTGCAGTCTGGCCTTCCCTCTCAAGCTGGCGCTGAATTCAACAGCAGCAGAAAGCAGAGGATGTGTGGCAGTGATGCTCAACCCCTGGGGTCTATACCCACATGAAATCAGGGGCTATGGTCACACCCTACCCTGACAGCCTACATCCAAAGAGGGAAGTGACTACACCCCCTGGATTGCCCCTCTCCGGCCCCATATCCCTACAAATTAACCCCCAGCTCCTAATCTGCACATACAATTCTCTCTGTCCCTATTGAGTGAATTATTTTGGCCAAAACCTTATTCATTGGAGAAAGCTGTTGGGGACTCCAAAATAACATCTGGTCCTTTAGGGAATAGTTTCTGCCAGGGCAGGGCAACATCTCATAGAGAAAGGATATGGGCAAGTGAAAGAAAAGGCTTTATTTTGACACTTCTAATCAAAATGTCATTGGAAATGGACCGTCTTGCTCTGGAGGTTTCTCAAATAGGGTGAAAACCATGGGCCCAGGAACAGTCGATCTCTGCATGGCATTTTAAAAACCCCACCAGAAGACAAGAAAATGAGACAAAAGACCATGAACAAATCAGTTATCTCAGACCAAATATTTTCTTTGCCCTGAGTTGAATTTTTCTACATGGGGTTGAGAAAACACAATTGTTTTCACTTTTGGAGGTAGCTGAAACCTGTATTCTCTACCCGAAATAGAGTATAAAAACCCCATGACTCATCGAGTGCTATTTCCCCTATTGATCGCATCAGTGAAGTTCCACCAACATCCCCGTCTGTGACTTCATGTTTTTAACCCTGCTGTCCCCAGCGACATTGACGTGTCTCTCCATCTCTGACATGGCAAAGTCAGAATGCTTCTTTCTGATGGTTTTAATTGAGGAACCCTGAAGCAAAATGATCAAGGGAGCTGGAGGGGTTGCTATCCCAGGACAGGCTAGAAGGGCTAGGACTCTTCAGTTGGGAAAGGAGAAGGTGAAGGAGGGACAGGATGGAGATCTATTCAATGGTCTAGTGAACAAGTGAGCAGGGAACTGTTGCTCACCCAGCCCCAGAATGCTAGAATGAGAGGGCACCCTCTGAAAGTCGTACATGGTGGGCTTCAAACTAAGAAGAGGAAGTGTTTGTTTTTCTTATACTACACATCCTTAACGTGTGGGATTCATTGCCACAGGGGGCTGTGGAGGCAGAAAGCAGAGCCAGGATCAAAACAGGACTGGATAAATTCATGGATGAGAGATGAATTAACGGCTGTTGGACAGAACAGTGGGAGCAGTTTCCTCTGGCATCTCTAAATCACCAATGCTGGATGCTAGGGAGGGTACTGAACAGGATATGATAGATCACTCTGGAAATATCCAGTTCAGTGCTCTTTCTCTATATAGCATCCACTTCTCTTCATTGGAGACAGGATTCTGGGCCAGATGGACCATTGGTCTAACCCAGTAGGCTGTTTCTTACAATCCCAACCTTGTCTTGGAAACCATCTCTTTCAGCTTCAACTTTCTCAAATAGGATTAAAACTGTGAGCAAGGAAACAATGGGTCTTGGGTTTGAGTTTCAAACAAAGCACTCCAAAAAAACAGCAAAGCAAGGTCAAAGGCCAGGAACAAAGCTATTTCATTGCTTCAGGCAAAATATTTGATTCTTTCTTTTCTGCATGGGACAGAGAAAATGTAATGATTATCATTTTTGAAGAAGTGGTTGGGCTCAGAAAATGCAATCATTTTAGCTTTGCATTTAGCTTTGCATTAGCTTTGCAAAAGAAGTCGAAACTGCTATTTTCTACCTAAAATGGAGTTGTGTTACTGAAGCTACTTCCCTTATCACAAGGCTCCTCAGCACATACCACCAATGTCTTCCCCTTTTTATTCCTTCAGTCTCCAAGCACATCTGTCTGACCATCCATCTAGTCCCACATGCCATTCTCTCTGTTTTTAGTAGGCTGAATGACCTCCTAACACCTCTATGCTCCTATTGCTTCTTCTTAAGTTTTGAAGAGGAGACAGCCATCACCCCTTCTGTACCATGGTCTATGCTTAAGAGGTACCCAGGACCTTCAAAACGTATGCCTAGGTAGGAGTGGAGGCTGCCCACACCTCCCATCCCCAGCTTTCAACCATTGAGACAGAATCCAAAGGCCAGATATTCAGTGGCCCAATGGCTGTAGCTATACGCACTTCTGGGAATCAAACCCAGGTCTCCTGCCTGGCAGAGAAACAGGCTACCACTGATCTGCAACAGCAGGTCAGCCTTAAAATACCATACTATAAAATAACAAGATTTCAAACAATGTTTCCATGTAGCAACAGGAAGAGCTGGAAGCCCAAACTCCTGGGTTCAAATAGCAGTCCTAGGAGAAGAGGGGGGTCCGGTGGGTTGAAGCAGGGGTTCTGGGTTCTGTCTGTTTCTTTCAGCTTCAAAGTTTTCCAAATGGGGTTAAAACCAAGAGCCAGGAGCCAATGGGACTCAGGTTTGAGTTTCAAACAAAATCCTCTGACAAACCAACAAAGTGAGGTAGGTCAAAGCCTAGGGAAAAAAAGCTAGTACGTTGCTTCAGACAAAAAATTGGCTTTGCCCTGAGCTTATTCCTTTCTGAATGGGACTGAGAAATTGCAATTGTTTTAGCTTTGGACGAAGCTGAAACTGTTATTTTCTCTAGAAAATGGAGCCACGTTACTGAAGCAAAAAATAAAATAAAATAAAATAAAGCCCATTACTCACCCAGTGCTACTTCCTCTATCACAAGGCTCCCCAGTACATACTTCCAACATCTGCATATTTTTAATCCTTCAGTCCCTATTGCTCCTATTGCAGTCTTAAAGAATAGACAACTAACAGTTGTCAATCCACCTGGATCACGGTGTATGCTTGAGCAGTACCCAGGACTTTCTACACATACGCTTAGGTAGGAGTATAGAGGAGTGGAGGCTGCCCAGACAGTCCGTCCCCTCTTCAGACCATTGTGGCAGAATCTGAAAGCCCGACCACGTCTAGGCATTCAGTGTCCCAATGGCTGCAGTTATATGAACATCCCAGAATCAAACCCAGGTTTCCTGCATGGCAGAGAAGGAATCTATTGCTGAATGACAGCAGCAGGTCGATCTCAAACCACATGGTATAAAAAAACCTACATTTCAAACCTGGTTTTCTGGTAGCAACCAGGGGCAGCTGGAAGTCCGAACTTGTGGGTTCAAATACCAGTTCTGGGAGAAAAATGGGGTGTGGTGGATTAGAGCAGGGGTGCTGGGAACAAGGACTCCTGGGTTCTGCCCCAGCTCTGGGAGGAGATTGGGGCCTGGTGGTCCTGAACAGGAGGGGAAGAGAGGCAAGATGCCTGGGCTTGATCCCCGTTGTGGGGAAATGGCAGCTTGTAGACGAGGGCTATGTGGGCTGGGAGCCAGGAGGGCTCTGTTCTATTTCACTTGTAGGAAGGGAGTGAGGTCTGAGGACTCAGACAGGGGGGTCTCAGAGTTGCTGGCCACTGCTGGGAGGGGAGGGGAGGGGAGTCCTCTGAGTCTGCAGGCCAATGTAGAGGCAGAACTCCTGGGCTCTCTCCCAGGTCCGAGACAAGAGTGGGGTGTAATGC
This sequence comes from Alligator mississippiensis, assembly GCF_030867095.1. Taxonomy (NCBI): domain Eukaryota; kingdom Metazoa; phylum Chordata; order Crocodylia; family Alligatoridae; genus Alligator; species Alligator mississippiensis. Next base: position 58,267,749 of record NC_081834.1, read on the forward strand.
TTTTTGGGTGGGGCAGAAGGCTGAGCGCCAGGTCTCCTGGGTCCTTCCCCAGCTCCACTAGAAGGGAAGGGTTCCCGAGTGCTGGGAGGTCAATAGTTAAAGGACCCAGGAGTTTAGGGGATAATGGGGAGGGAGGGAGGGAGGGGCCTTGTCTGGGTTGCCAGGTGGAAGATGGACAGAACAGGAGGAGGGAAGGGACAATGGTCTCACTTACAGGGTCTTGTAGCTGGACCTGGCCCCACAAAGCGCCGTCAGCAGTGTCCTGCTAACAAAGGCAGTCTCCCTTCTCCTCAGCCTCAGCAGGGTCTGCCCCCAGCCTTACATGACTTCCTACATCACCAAGTTTGATGATTTGCACTTTACAAAGTTGCAGTTTCATATGTTATTTCCTGACAGGGGAGGGGAAGGAACCCAGCAGGCTAACAGATAAGGCCCTAGGGAACCAGGCAGCTGGGACTTAGGGACTCAGTGAAAAGGGGTTGGTGTGGGGTTCTTGAAGGGGGCAAGGGGTGCTCCTGAGAGAGGGAATAGGGGTGTTCCTATTCGGTGGGGGGGTTTTGAGGGAGAGATGATAACCACTCAGGTCCAGCTATCCCATGTTGCACCCCATATCACCACACAGTGCGGGCCTACATGGTCCCTGTTACAGTGATGGGAAGCAGGCAATGGTGGTTGGGTCCCGTCATGGCGTTGGAGAAGGGAAGGTGATTTGTTCCTGTCCTGGTGTCCAGGGGTAGGGGGATCCGTGGGCCAGTTCCTGTCATGGTGATCATGGGGGATTTGTTCCCTGTCTGGGTGTTGGGGGTGAGGGAGGTTGTGTTCTGTACTGGTGTTGGAGCAGGACATTTCTTGTGACGGGGTAGGGATGCGGGTTAAGGAGGTCTGGGGAGATGGTTCCAGTCATGGTGCAGTGTGTGTGTGTGTGTGTGTGTGTGTGTGTGTGTTTTAGGAGCAGGTCCCATTCTGGTTACAAGGGGTTGTAGGGATTTAATTGGGGGAAACAGTCCCTGTGGTGGTGTTGGTAGGGGCAGTTGTGTTCTGGGTTGGTTCCTATCATGGTGCTGGAGTTAGACAGTACTTTTCATGGTGGCAGTGGACAATAAGCTGAATAGGAGCCAACAGTATAAAAGGGAAAGGAGAGCATCAGCCTGGGAATACTGGGGCAGGAGCTGCGGCTGCCAGGCTAGGAGGAACAGGGACAGGAGCAGTGGCTGGCATTTTGCAGGGGCATTGGGCTGGAAATAACAAAGAGCAATGGTCTCAGGTTGCAGCAAGCTTAGATATTAGGGGAAACTTTCTCGTGAGGAGGGTGGTGAAGCCCTGGAACAGGCTCCCCAGAGAGGTGGGGGACTCTCCATCCTCAGAGGTCTTTTAAGACCCAGCTAGACAAAGCCTTGGCTGGGATGGTGTCGTTGGGGTGGTCCTTCTTGGACCAGGGGGCTGGACTAGATGTGACCTCCTGAGGTCCCTTCCTACCCTCATTGTCTGTATCTGGGAGTTAGGGACGCGGGAAATCTTCTCACAGTGTTGGCAGCAGGGTGGTGGGGGAAGTGTGTCTTGTTAGGGGGCCCCAGGAAGACATTTCCTGTCACAATGGTTAGAGAGAGGAGAGGCTCATTTCCTGTCATAGTGTTGAGAAACGCGCGGCAGTTCCTGTCCCGGTGACGGGTGGTTGGAAGGGCTTTGCGGGGCAAGACTGTTCCTGCCGTGGCGATGGCCGAGGGTGGTTAAGGAGTGAGGGGGCGGCTCCTTTTATGGCGCAGGTTGTGGAGGAAGGGAACAGTTGGGGGCAGGTGGTCCCTTGGGACCCGGACGCATCCCGCGAGGGAGGGGAGGGGCTGTAGGAGTCGCAATGACTCGCGTCTGCTGTGAGTGACACGGAGGTGGGACAGACCGACGCTAACAGATGAGGAAGCCCTGACAGCCATTTTAGCAGGGAGGAAAGCACAAAATGGCGCCGGGCTACCCGCAAGAGAAACGGAGGGGGGGGGCTGCAGTGGCAGCTCTGTGGCCTCGAGCCCTGACAGGCTCGCTCCCTACCCAGCCTGGGACAAAACCCAAGTGGATTCAGTGGCTTCCCATTGCTTGCTTGATTTGGTCAGAGCCAGGCTGTCAGCATAGCCATACTTCTCGGCCTGGGTGTCAGGCAGGTCGACAAGGGACAAGTTGAAAAGCAATGGAGAAAGTATCGAGCCCAGCGGCAGGACACACATGGCCTCGCACCACTCCTGGGGCAGCTGTGGGGTGCAAAGCCTGGCACATAGCAGCAGCCACCTCTGTCCTGCACACAGATTGGGGGGGGCACATGTCCCCAGGCCTCCACCTGGATGCATGCAGCAGCAGAAGCCCCCCCCCCGTGCCTAGACAGGTCACCTGGTCTCCGGTTATCCCACCACCCTGTTCAGCCAGGGCCTCATTCCCCCCAGCCTCTGCCCCTGCCTCTGCCCCACTCCCTCCCTCAACACAGGGGTCTCTGCCCCTTCCCTTCCCTACTGACGGACCTGCTGGGTAGAGGGTGGTGGTGGCACACAGTAGATCCTGGGTTGCATTTTAATTCAAAAACTGGTCTAGTGCTTAAAAAGTTGGAGCCCACTGCTCTATAGCATCCACTTCTTTGTATTGGAGACAGGATTCTGGGCCGGATGGATCATTGGTCTGACCCATATGGTGTTTCTCGTGATCCCAACCTTGTGTTGGAAACAACCTCTTTCAGCTTCAAGGATTCCCAAATGGGATAAAAACTATAAGCCAGGAACCAATGGGTCTCAGGTTTGAGTATCAAACAAAGCCCTCCAAAAAGCCAACAAAGCAAGGTCAAAGAGCAGAACAAAGCTACCACACTGTTTCGGACAAACTATTTGCTCATTCTTTTCCGTGAAAATGCAGTGATTACCATTTTGGAAGAAGCAGTATGGCTCAGAAAACGCAATCCTTTTAGCTTTGGAAGGAATCAAAACTGCTATATTCTACCCAAAATGGAGCTGCATTACTGAAGCGAAAGAAAAAAAAAGCCCATTACTCACTCAGTGCTACTTCCTCTATCATAAGGCTCCGCAGGACACACTTCAGTGCTTGGCTACTTATAATCCTTCAGTCCCCAAGTACATCTATCTGTCTGTCTGTCCACCTAGAGCCACACACAATTCTCCCTGTTTTCAGTAGGCTTCGTGACCTACTAATACCTTTAAGCTCCTATTGCTCCTTTTTAAGTCTTAAAGAGTAGACAACCATCAACCTTTCTGGATTATGATGTATGCTTAAGAGGCACCCAGGACCCTCAACACACAAGCCTAGGTAGGAGAATGGAGGAATGGAGGCTGCCCAGACCTTCCATCACTGTCTCTTTAGATCATTAAGACAAAATCCAAATGCCAGACATTCAGTGCCTCAATGGCTGTAGCTATATAGAGGCCCAGGAATCAAACCCAGGTCTCCCACCTGGCAGCAAAGGAGGCTCCCCCTGAACCACAAGAGCAGGTCAGGCTTAAAGTACCCTGATCTAAAATAACAGCATTTCAAACTACATTTCCTGGCGGCAACCAGGGGGAGCCGGAAACTCAAACTCCTGGGTTCAAATACCAGTTCTAGGAGAAGAGTGGTGTCTGGTGGGTTAGAGCAGGGGTTCTGGCCACCTCTTTAAGCTTCAAGGTTTTCCAAATGGGGTTAAAGCTGTGAGCCAGGAACCAATGGGACTTTGCTTTGAGTTTCAAACAAAACCCTCCAAAAAACAAAAAAGCAAGGTCAAAGACTAGAAACCAAACTACTACATTGCTTCAGACAAAATATTTTGTGCAAAGTATGGCATACCAAATTATTATTGGGGAATTTAAGTTTTTTTAATTGCACCAAATTTTTTTCCCATAGTTTTGAGAGGAAAAGAGGACAAGAGAGACAAAAAAAGAGCACGTGCGCGCGTGAGAGAGAGTGTTGGGGTTCCTGCATACCCCCTGCCTGTATCTGGTGTACCCCCAGGGGTACGCATACCACAGGTTGAGAAACTATGGGTTAGAGAAGGGGTGCTGGGAGTGAGAAGTCCTGGCTTCTGCCCCAGCTCTGGGTGGGGAGCAGGAACTGGGAGGTCAGAACAACAGGGCAGTGGCTGGGACTCCTGGGTTCTGCCCCAGCTCTGGGAGGAGATTGGGGCCTGGTGGTTCTGAACAGGAAGGGAAGAGAGGCAAGATGCCTAGGTTCAATCCCCGTTGTGGGGGAAAGGCAGCTGGTAGAGCAGGGCCATGTGGGCTGGGTGCTAGGAGGACTATGTTCTATTTCACTTGCAGGAAGGAAATGAGGCCTGGTGATTCAGAGCAGCGGGGTCTGGGTGTTGGGGTGCTTGGGTTCTTGCCCAGCTCTGAGAGGTGGACCCTGTGGGTCAGAGCATGGGGAGGTACATGCAGGACTCATGGGTTCTCTCCCACTGCTGAGACAAGAGTGGGGTGTAATGCTTTTTGGGTGGGGCAGAAGCCTGAGAGCCAGGACTGGGTCCTTCCCCAGCTCCAGGGGTTTCAGGGTGCTGGGAGGTCAATGGTTTTCATAGATTCATAGATGTTAGGGTCGGAAGGGACCTCAATAGATCATCGAGTCCGACCCCCAGGAGTGGTGGATGAAGGAGTTTAGGGGATAATGGGTAGGGAGGGAAGGGTCCTGTCTGGGTTGTGGGGTGAAAGATGGACAGGACAGGAGGAAGAAAGGGGAGGGAAGAGAGGGAGTCTTACTTACAGGGTTTTGTAGTTGAACCTGGCCCCACAGAGACCTGTCAGCAGTGTCCCACTAAGGAGCGAGCGCTTTCACCTCGTCAGTGTCCTGATGCTGTACAACTTTGTCATCAAGTTCGTTGTCACACGCCCAACGAATGATCTTACACATCATTAGTTCCAGAAACATGGGAGGATGTGGTCAGGAAGGGGGAGGGGAACACACCCAACAGGCTTGTTGATGAAAGTATAGGGGACCAGGCAGCTGGGACTTAGAGACTCAGTGAGAAGCAGGTGGTGTGTGTTTCCTGAAAGGGGTGGAAGATGGTTAGTAGGGTCCTGAGAGAAGGACTAGGGGTGTTTCTATTGGGTGGGTTTTCTGAGGGGGAGATCAGGCTGGGTATAATAGGGTAGGAGCTGTGGCTGGCCCCGGGCAGGGCAAAGATGGGTATAACAGGGATAGGAGCTGCAGCTGCTTCTGGAAGGGCAAGTTGGGCTGTATGTAATGGGGAGAGGAGCTGCTGCTGATTCTTGGGGGGGAGAGGTCAGACTGGATATAACAGGAACAGGAGCTGCAGCTGCCTCTGAGGTTGTTACACTGTGTATAAGGAGAACAGGAATTACAGCTGGCTCTGCGGGGAATCGGAGTGGAAAAAATAGAGGATGGAGCTATGGCTGACTCTGGGTGGGGGTTTAACAGGGACAGGATGTGCAGCCAGCTTTCTGGGGGGCATTGGGCTGGGCACAAGGAGGCGCAATGGGCTCAAGGTGCAGCAAGGGAATCTGAGGTTAGAGATCAGGGGAAACTTTCTCGTGAGGAGGGTGGTGAAGCCCTGGAACAGGCTCCCCAGAGAGGTGGGGGACTCTCCATCCTCAGAGGTCTTTTAAGACCCAGCTAGACAAAGCCTTGGCTGGGATGGTGTCGTTGGGGTGGTCCTTCTTGGACCAGGGGGCTGGACTAGATGTGACCTCCTGAGGTCCCTTCCTACCCTCATTGTCTGTATCTGGGAGTTAGGGACGCGGGAAATCTTCTCACAGTGTTGGCAGCAGGGTGGTGGGGGAAGTGTGTCTTGTTAGGGGGCCCCAGGAAGACATTTCCTGTCACAATGGTTAGAGAGAGGAGAGGCTCATTTCCTGTCATAGTGTTGAGAAACGCGCGGCAGTTCCTGTCCCGGTGACGGGTGGTTGGAAGGGCTTTGCGGGGCAAGACTGTTCCTGCCGTGGCGATGGCCGAGGGTGGTTAAGGAGTGAGGGGGCGGCTCCTTTTATGGCGCAGGTTGTGGAGGAAGGGAACAGTTGGGGGCAGGTGGTCCCTTGGGACCCGGACGCATCCCGCGAGGGAGGGGAGGGGCTGTAGGAGTCGCAATGACTCGCGTCTGCTGTGAGTGACACGGAGGTGGGACAGACCGACGCTAACAGATGAGGAAGCCCTGACAGCCATTTTAGCAGGGAGGAAAGCACAAAATGGCGCCGGGCTACCCGCAAGAGAAACGGAGGGGGTGGGGGGGGCTGCAGTGGCAGCTCTGTGGCCTCGAGCCCTGACAGGCTCGCTCCCTACCCAGCCTGGGACAAAACCCAAGTGGATTCAGTGGCTTCCCATTGCTTGCTTGATTTGGTCAGAGCCAGGCTGTCAGCATAGCCATACTTCTCGGCCTGGGTGTCAGGCAGGTCGACAAGGGACAAGTTGAAAAGCAATGGAGAAAGTATCGAGCCTTGCGGGACACCGTTCTTCAGTCTCCTGGGGTGTCTTTCCCGGCCATCGATGGTCTTGAGAGTGAAACTGCGGTGCTGGAGCGCGAGCAGACAGAGCCGGCGGTCGTTGTGAGCAGCGGCGCTCTACCTTTTTGGCCGATGGGCTGCCCAGGCAGTGTCTGGTTCCTCCGCAGGGCAGAGCTGCCCGGTGCACCCGATCCAGTGCCCAGAGTGGGTGCAGCTGGACCCCATACGGCCGCAAGGAAGAGGGTGGAGGGGCAGCCTGGCCAGCTCCATTTGTGCAGAGGAAGGGGCATGGCCCAAACCTACAGGAGGAAGAGGGCATTGCCCAGTCCCAGTCTGGCTGGGCAGAGGGAAGAGGGATTGGTCTGGCCTTTCCTGGGGGGTGGGGGGGGCAGTCTGGCCCTATGGGGAGAAGATGGCATGGCCCGGCCCTAAACAGCCAAGCAGAGAGTAACTCCAAGGCTCCACAGGATGCACGTGGGCTGTGCGTCGGAGGTTGAGCACGTCTGCATCAAAGCATAAAAACTTCCATGGAAAGGGTCAGACCACAAGTCTCTCTTTCTCAGTCTCCAAGGCCATGGCATTGCAGTGAGAGGGTGCTATAGGGGAGAGGGAACTGGGTCTGACCAGGTTATTATCCCCTGTGCCTCTTCCATGTGCAGTCTCCAGCATTTAAGGTCTAGAGGGCTCTGATTCAGAGCCCATGCCCCTCATTTCTGTGCTCAACATCTACAGAAACTAGGCCTGTGCGAGTAGGCAGCTATTCGATCTGGCTTCGGATCCAGCTGCTTCAGATGCCAGGGATCCAATCCGGAGATCCGGACCAGGTTCTGCTTCGATCCGGCCAAAGCAGCTCCCAAGCTGCGGAGCCACCTTGGAGATCTGGCCATAGGGTATAATGGGGAATCAATGAAATAGCTATAATTCTTTTTGTCTGATTTGGACGAATCTTGCAGGAATGGTAGCATCTGCTGATAGCATGAAGTCTGCCAGGTTTCAAGAAGATCGGTGCAGGGGTTTGGCAGGAACTGCGCCCCAAATTCTTGAAAGCAAAACTCATGTCACGTGTATGTGTTACACCACAAGGGGGTGAAAACTGCAGGAGTGGTGGTCCCTGGTCAGGCCACAAAGCATACCATGTTTGAAGAAGATTGGTACCGGGGCTTGGGGAGAACTGCACCTCAAGCTGCTGACAGGCAAAACTCATGACATAGATGACCTTGTGTGCGCTAAGGTGTAGCAGGATGAAAATTGCAGGAGTAGAGGCCCCTGGTGAGGCCACAAAGCCTGCCAAGTTTCAAGGAGATAGGTGCAGGGGTTTGGGGGGAACTGCACCTCAAGCTGCGGTGTGTTACGGTGTGTTAAGGGTGACAGCCGCAGGGATGGTGGCCCCTGCTGCGGCCAGGATGCCTGCCAGCTGTGGAGCAGATGGGTGCAGGGGTTCTGGGGCCCTGCACCCCTAGCTGCTGACAGACAAAACTCGTGACATGGGTGCTTGTGTCACTGACTCTCTCTGTCTTGGGGCAGTTGATTGTCTGTATTGATTCTTTCCAATCCTTAGTCTGCTTTTGTAGGTGTTAATTGATGGTAATTAACTGGTTACATTAGCTAGCAATTGTGTATTGAGCTGGTCCCTGAGTGAATCAGGACTGATTGGTAACTAGTAACACAGCAGCTAGCAGCCAGGCCCGCAGTAGTGTCTCCCCCACCACACCCCAAGACAGACACAGTCAATCCCACAAGCACCCATGTCACAAGTTTTGTCTGTCAGCAGCTAGGGGTGCAGGGCCCCAGAACCCAGAACCCCCTGAACTGATCTCCTCGACAGCTGGCAGGCTTAATGGCCGCAGCAGGGGCCACCATCCCTGCAGCTTTCACCCTGCTGCTCCTTAACACACACAGCGTCACCCATGTCACAAGTTTTGCTTGTCCACAGCTTGAGGTGCAGTTCCCCCGAAACTCCTGCACCGATCTTCTTGAAACTTGTCAGGTTTTGTAGCCTCACCAGGGGCCACCACCCCTGCAGTTTTGACCCCCTGTGATGTAACGCATAGACATGACATGAGTTTTGCTTTCAAGAATTTGGGGAGCAGTTCCCCCTAAACCCCTGCACTGATATTCTTGAAACTTGGCAGGCTTCACGCTCTCTGCAGAGGCTACCACCTCGGTAAAATTCATCCAAAGTGAACATAAAACAACAAAGTTATAGATATTTTATTGTTTCCCCATTATATCCTATGGCCAGATTTCCGAGGCAGCTCCAAAGCTTTTCTGAAGCGGTTTGGAAGCTCCAAACCACTTCGGAAAGCCTAACAAAGCCAGCGCTTTCATCCACACATGCTGCTTCAGATGCTGAAGCAGCCGAAGCTTCTCCAGATCCGATGTATGGTCCGCAGCCTTGCACAACCCTAACGGATAACCCTTTCCTCCAAGGATGTGTCCAATTCCTGTTTGAATCTGGCTGAACTCTCAATACCCTCTGGGGGCAATGAGTCCCACCCTTTCATGATGTGCTGGGGGGAAAAGAACATCCTGGTGTTAAATTTAAACTGACACCTTGCTCAATGGGTCTTGTATTGGTAAATAAGAAATCTCAAGTGACTCTCTTTGCCATTCGGTATTCTGCAAGCCCTTCTCATGTCGCTGCTCACACATCTCTTTTCTAAACTGAACAGTCCTGGCCTCATTATTCTTTCCTCATCTATGTCCCCAGATCCTGGCCCCACAGCTCCCTTTCTGGGTGTCCTGGCATCTTCCCCATTCTTGGCTGTGGCAGACTGTCACTGCCCCCTCTTCTTCAGACTGCCCTTCTTGTCAAGTCCACAACTGAGCTAGGGCTTCTATGGCACTCATGCCCCTCTTGGTTACCTCTAGGAGCACTAATCCCATAGTTGGACCCCCTGTGTGGGCAACAAGGGGGTCGTCCCCTCTAGCCTTCAGATCTGAATATCTCAACATCAGGCCACCACTACAGCGCCGGCCATCTCAGATTCAGGCCACCGAGTTTGCCCCCTGCATCAGGATACCCTCAAACTAAGAGGAGTCTCTGACTCCCTGTTATACCTGCTCCACCACCTGCTCTACAGTGTACCCCCACTGTCAGCTCCATCACTGCCCCCCTTACCACCGCCCCCCAATCCACAGTGCCTGCAATAGTGGAGGGGATGAATTGAACCTCCAGTTATTAGAGTCTACATATGGAAAATAATAGCCACTTTATAACTTTTCTGTGTCTGGAATCTAAGGATTGGGGGAGGTCTTCTTAAATTCAGGGTCTCCTTGGATTTGGGTACAGGTACTATTTGATGTGTCCCACATAATGATGCATATTGCTCATCCCCACCACCCCCTTGTGAGCATCTTGGATCTGCCCATTATAGTAGCTTTTTATGTCTGAAGAATTAGGGTTGCCAAGCTGGTCAATTTGACCAAACATTAAATCTAAAATATTTTTAAAATATAGACATATTTTTGAAAATGACTAATGAATCTTGTTGATGAGTCACGGACCTTTTTTAACAATGGCCAAAGGTATCTTCTGCAACTTTGACTGCCACTGTCAAGTGCTTCATCTAATGTAAATAAAAGTGAAAGCATAAGGCAATGTTGCCAGTTCTAGATGCACAGGGAAAACTCCTTTTGGCCTCCATCAGGGTAGAAGCTGGAAAGAGCCAGCCATGACTTCAGTTACGTTATTCCTGACTGGGAAGAGGTTCAGTTACATTCCTCCCTCCAGACCTGAGTCAGCTATTGACAAGGCCCACACACCCATTCCTTCTCCGAGACCATCTCCTGAACTTCTCCACTGACTTCAAAAGGAATTAATGACACTTTTACATCGAGTACCCAGGGGCTCCTGAGTTAGAGATGAGTGGGTCATCTATTTGATGTCTTTCCCCACATTTTAACTTGGGCCTCCTCTAGTATTGAACAGAATCACATGTTTTTCCTAGAAAAGTCTCCTGGGAAGGCTGTCAGCCTGGGTCTGGGACCCTGTAGAGCATAATTTCTCAAGCCATGGGTCATGACCCAAAAGTGGGTCATAAGAATACATGAAAGGGTCACGAACAAACTTTAAAAATGGATTCTCCTTTAAAGGAGAAAAATGTGGGAAACTGTAGTTTTTCACTTACCGGCTGGCAGAGTTTGAGGCCAATTAATATGATGATTGGTTGACTGGGTAAACCAAATATGGAGAACAGAGAGATTTTAATTAATGTGGGACCCAAATAACTACATCTCTGCCAGATAAGAAGAGGGTGGCTGGATAACTTACAAGTGTTGCTATTGAAGTTTGTCAAATTTATGACAAAGGTGGGGTGTCCAGCAAACCTTATATATAGGTTTTGGGAAAAAGAGAGGAAAAACAAAAGACTCAAATGGTAAGTACAACACACATATATGGTATCACACCAAATATCAAACACATCAGCACAGAACAGCATACAAATGGTTCAACATTTAGTACAACTATTAGCAAGGTTATACACAGATAATAGAATTTATATGCAAATATATGCAAGAACAGATTTTCACCTCCCAACATAACCACACAGACACCCCTACTGCTCCCAGGACTTCTCCCACAACTAGCAACACCCAAGCTGGTCCCACACTTACTCATGGGAAGGTGATACTTTACCCAATTCCTTAGCACTCCTCTGTCTCAGGTAAGTGTGTTCTTCAATTACTCCGGCCTAGTTAGGGATCTAGGGACAGATGACCACAATAACTGATGATGATGGACCAAGGGAAGATGAAAAGCTGAATGCCCATGACAAACAAGCTTCAGTCACAGAGACCGCTCTGCTGGACCACTCCCTTCACAGAGACTACAACAACGGAGACTCCTCTCACTGCACACAACTCCCTGATGGCGAAGAGTCGCAAACTCTGGTCAGTTAGTCTTTTTAAAGGGCAGATCACCCCATTTGAAATGATCAATCATCTTCCAGACATACCCATCAGTCATTCCTTCTGATACAAAGTTGACACTCATACTCATGCCTACCAACCAAAATCTCAAGTACCTCAGAAGTCACGCAACCACTATTTGCCAATCACGTCAAACTTTCCCTCCATGTCTGAGACACCAACCACACATACTCACCCATGAAAATTAGGGCATTACCTTGTAAAGGTGAGGAGTTTATGATCTTCTAAAACCTTCTCCATTCTGTATAATGAGCATGCTTAATTTCACTCAAACAATGTAGATAACTAAATATGAGGGAAGAGTACACAGGTGACATATCAGAACCTCATCCCAACAAAGGAAGCAGGTTGAGAGTTAGTTTATACTGTTTATTGAGGGGATGAGATAGCTTTGTGTACGAGCAGCTGGGTGTGGGAACTGGAAATGAGAGGCAACTCCTCCATCAATCAGGTAAAAATAAGTAACTCCCTTGGGAGCGCTGCACCCATAACTGTAAGGCATTCAGAATCATAGCTAATATTGCTGGTAAGGCCTTGGAAAGCTGTTGAGCAAGCCAGCTTCTCCATCCCGCCACTTTGATGGTGTGACAGATCATGCCATCATCACCACAATACACAACAATCTCATTTTCTCCAGTACCAGACACAAACCTCTTTTCAGAGACCATGCCATAGTCAAGCACCAGCGTGGTATTGTCTTGTATTCTGTTGGACTGGACATTCAAGAGCTGTATGGCATGATTGAAACACCGCCGAGTTGCATTGTCCAGCTCTCCATTGGCCCCCAGTCGGTTGCGTTCATTCAGGAGGTTTGGGACAGATAATGGCATGGGTGGCGTTGGCAATTCTGAAGAGACTCTGTGGCCAGGAATAGCTGTCAGGTCCTCATCAACCATGTTTGGTGTAGGAGAAGATGCTGTTGACTGCAGTGTTTGCTCCAAGTGATATAGGAAGCTAGAAAGGATGAGAAATGAAGACTATGAAGGCTCTTAAGGGCTGTAGGGAGGCATATATATATATACATATATATATATAGGAATAGGGCTGATGAGGGGTTGTTACAGGGTGGAGAGGGAGGGAGAGGAGTGTGTGGGCTTGAGAGAAGGGTTGAGTGTACCTGAGGAAGCATGCATGGATAAGAGGATTGTGGCGATGGAGAGAATGGTAAGGAGGGACACATGATAGTGTGGATGGATGGATGGATGGATGGATGGATGGATGGATATATTTGGGGATGAGTCAGGTGCACCAGCATGGGGCTATGGGTCACAAGTGAGCGGCACCATCAGGGTGGCCATGCCAGGGCTGCAGATTGGGAATGAGGGGCACCAGCAGGGCTTGTGGGGAGCCCAGAGCTGGTATAGTTGGGGCTGCTGGTTGGAACTGAACAGCTGCAGCAGCTGCAGTCCTGCAGACGCGATGAGGCAATGAGTCATTTCCAGTTCTCGAATGCTCCTGAATCAACTAGTACGTCACTCCCCACAACATGTTGAGGGAGGCACTGCAGTGGGGGTGGGGAGAACTAGCTTGTGGGGGGAGGGATTCCTGAGTCTTCCCCAGGCACTGACCACCAATGCATTGGTGTCCTGCCCACTTCCTGGAGGCTACAGATCCCAGTGTATCTCATCCTGCCTGAGGCTGGACCAAATCTGGGAAAGAGAGAGCTCCTATGGTTGGGAGAGCAACGGATGTCTCCTACTTTGTAGCCAGAGGTAGCCCATTGGACCAGAAATGTAGCAGGGTGGATGGGATGAGATTCATCCTGCTCCAACCACCGTGTCCCTGTCTGGGGACAGGACACCAGGACCAATTGGCTTGGTACTGCGGGGGCCGAGGGAACTCCTGGCACAGAAATGGACGTGGTGGCTCAAGGGGATGTTGGTGGGAGGGCTGGGGGTACCCTTTATCCACAGGAAGCCCCCTGGCCACCCTCATCTGGAGTCAGATGCCCAAATCCCCCCTATTTATCCCTTGCCCCACAACTTACCGAAAGCCTCCAGCACCTGCCAACTCCCCGGGACACGTCAGCAGCGTTTCGATTTCACCACTGTGAACTTGTTCCTCTCCTGCATGGGTGGGGCTTAACATGGCTTATCCAATCTGGGCACCTCATTTTCCCAACCACGCACAGACATACATACACCCGAAGAAAGCTTGTGTCTCAGTGGCTGGAAGAAGGCCAGTGGAAGCCAGGCCAGGAGGGGGGATCTAGGTTGCTGACAAAATGAGTAAAGAGGAAGAGAGTGGGCCACCTCCTCACATGAAACACAACACATATTTTTATCTCCAGTCCAAAGAAATCAAAACCATTTCCTGAGATGCGAGGGGCCTGGGTCTGTGTTATTCAGGTTCAGGCTCAAGAAAAGACAAACAAAGACTTTATTGGAAGGTGTGTTCATTTGCTCTAGTGTCCATTATGTCAAAAAACACAATTAAAAAGGCAAACATCATTAAATATGGTGCTATCATTAGTCCTGGAGCTATTAGTATCCAATGTCCATCTCTCTCAGACTCATGAAAGACCAACTCACCTTCTTGAGCATCTTGACAGCATTTCCTATTCTTCTCTGAAGGAGATATCCACCCCTGAGGTAATGGTCACATGAGTTAATGTTTCCATGCCTGAGCTCGTGTTTCTTGCTGAACTTAAAAGCAATCCAATGGGCTACCTCTGGCTACAAAGGATGGGGCCACAGGAGGACATGAGGACACCTCCCAGCCAAGACAGGTGACATGCACAAGGAGTACTCAGGTAAGTGACAGGGGTCCGGATAGACCTAAGAATCGAGGGGTGGTGCATGTACCAATACGAGGCCTTAAATGCCTCTACACTAATGCTCATAGTATAGGGAATAAGCAGGAGGAACTCGCCCTCCGGATAGCTAGTACAAACCCAGACATAGTAGGGCTCACAGAAACCTGGTGGGATTCATCCCATGACTGGGCGATAAACATTAGAGGCTTCAGACTCTACAGGCGGTATAGTACGGGGAGGAAAGGCAGGGGTGTGGCACTCTACGTCAAAGAGCAGTGCATGTCCTCAACTAACAGGATGGGGTCAGAGGAGGGGCAGACTGAAGAGCTCTGGGTCAGGTTACAGGGGGGTCATGGGGAAAGGGACTTAATGGTGGGGGTCTACTACAGACCTCCCAACCAAGGGGAAGAGCTAGACTGCGAATTCTCAGGTCAGCTTGCAGAGGCAGTTAAGGCAAGGAATGTAGTCATCATGGGTGATCTAAACTACCTGGACTTCTGCTGCAAGGAGCAGTCAGCCAGGTCTGACCTCTCACGTAGGTTTCTTTCTGAGATACAGGACCTCCACCTAACCCAGGAGGTGCACAGCCCCACCAGGGGGAATGCCCTGCTGGACCTGGTCCTGGCCACAGGTGACAACCTGGTGAGGGGACTCCAGGTTCTTGACCACCTGGGCGACAGCGATCATCACTTGCTGGAATTCACCATCCAGCGCAGGGTGTCAAGGGCCTGCAGCAAGGCAGTAGCCCTTGACTTCAAGAGGGCCAACTTCAATGAGTTGATGAGATTGGTAGGAGGGGCACTGGGGCCCTGGAGGGTAGGGGAACTGGGTGTCCAAGACGAGTGGTCGTTCCTTAAGGAGATGATCCTCCAAGCCCAGGGGGTGACAGTCCCAATGAGAATCAAAGGGGGCAAGAGTGTTCAAAAGGCCCCCTGGCTCACCAAAGGCATTCAGGAACACCTGAAAGCCAAAAAGGAGGCATGTACCCAGTCAAAGGGAGGGGCTATCACCAAGAGGAGCACACCTCCATCGCTTGGGTTTGTAGGGGGGCTGTTAGGAAAGCTAAGGCAGATATGGAACTAGGGCTTGCTTCGAGGATCGAGGACAACAAAAATTCCTTTTTTAAATACATGGGGAGTATAACGAAGGCACTGGGTAATGTGGGGCCCCTGGAGGATTTGCTTGGTAATCTGGTGGTTACACCAAAGGAAAAGGCAGACCTTTTTAACAGATTCTTTGCCTCCATTTTTTTGTGCAGGGACTGGGATATCTCCCCCACTGGGATTCAGGATGGACCCAGGAGAGACTCTGCCAGGCCTAGGGTCAGGGAGGACCAAGTTAGGGAACTTCTGGAGAGGCTGGATGTGTTCAAATCAGCAGGTCCAGATGCTCTCCACCCCAGGGTGCTGAGGGAATTGGCAGGGGTTATCACGAGGCCCCTGGCACGGCTTTACAAGCACTCGTGGTGCTCTGGTGTGGTGCCAGAAGACTGAAAGAAGGCCAATGTGGTCCCCATTATCAAAAAAGGGAGAAGGGAGGACCCAGGCAACTATAAGCCAATTAGTCTTACTTTGATTCTGGGGAAGCTCTTTGAGAAGATTATCCAGGAGCACATCTGTGAAGGACCAGCAGGGGGGATGATACTCAGGGGCAACCAGCATGGCTTCATTAGGGGCAGGTCCTGTCAGACCAACCTGATTGTCTTCTACCATCAGGTCACAAGATCCTTGGACGCAGGTGTTGCGGTGGACATAGTCTTTCTGGACTTCAGGAAGGCCTTTGACACTGTCGACCACCCCATTCTCATTAAAAAGCTAGACGAATATGGCATTGATGCCTACACAGTCAAATGGATCGCAAATTGTCTGAGGGGCCGCACCCAGAGAGTGGTGGTGGATGGGTCATATTTGACCTGAAGGGATGTGGGCAGTGGAGTCCCCCAGGGCTCGGTCCTCAGGCCCACACTGTTCAATTTCTTTATTAGCGACTTGGACAAGGGGATAAAAAGCACCCTGTTCAAATTCACTGATGACACCAACATTTGGGGTGAGGTAGGCATGCTAGAAGGGAGGGACAGGATACAACTGGCCCTGGACAGGTTACAGGGGTGGGCGAATGAGAATAGGGTGAGATTCAATACTGACAAGTGCAGGGTACTGCACTTGGGCAGGAAAAACCAGCAGCATACCTACAGGCTGGGGAACTCCCTTCTCAAAAGCACAGTGACAGAAAGGGATCTTGGAGTTATTATCGATTCCAAAATGAACATGGGCCGACAGTGTGGGGACGCAGTCAGGAAGGCTAAGCGCACCTTGTCATGCATCCACAGGTACATCTCGAGCAGGTCCAAGGAGGTGATCCTCCCCCTCTGTGCGACACTGGTCAGGCCACAGCTGGAGTACTGCGTCCAGTTCTGGGTGCTGCGCTTCAGGAGGGATGTGGCCAGCATCAAGAGGGTCCAGAGGAGGGTCACTCACATGGTCTGGGGGCAGCAGGGCAGGCCCTACGAGGAGAGGCTACGGGACCTGAACCTGTTCAGCCTCCACAAGAGAAGGCTGAGAGGGGACCTAGTGGCCATCTATAAACTCACCAGAAGGGACCAGCGGGGAGTGGGAGAAACCCTGTTCCCCCAAGCACCTCCCGGAATAACGCCCGTAAGTTGGTAGAGAGTAGGTTCAGGCTGGACATCAGGAAGCACTGATGGACAGGAAGCACTGATCAGGAAGCATCAGGCTGGACACAGTCAGGGCGGCTAGGATCTGGAACCAACTTCTAAGGGAAGTGATGCTGGCTCCTGTCTTGTGGGTTTTTAAGAGGAGGCTTGCTAATTACCTAGCTGGGGTCATATGAGCCCAGTATTCACTCCTGCCCAGGGCAGGGGTCGGACTTGATGATCTGCTTAGGTCCCTTCCGACCCTATAACTATGAAACTATGAATCTACAGTGCTGAGAACTAGCATTGACATTAGCAGGAGCTGCTAATGTGCAGCAGAATTAATCATACAATCAGAGAATATTTGAGTTAGAAGGGACCTGAGGAGGACACATGTAATCCACCCCCCAGCTCAAAGCAAGACCATCCCCAACTATATCAACCCCACCAAGGCTTTCTGTAGTGAGGTCTTAAAAACCTCCAAGGATGGAGATACCACAGCCTCTCTGGGGAGCCTGTTCCAGTGCTTCACTATGCTTCTTATGAGAAAAATCTCCCTGAAATTGAATCTCAACTTCCATATCTGCAACTTGCTACTTGTTCTGACCTCTGGCACCACTGAGAACAGTTGAGCTCCGTCCTCTTTGGCACCACCCTCCAGGTAGTTGAAGGATGCTATTAAATCCCTGCTATTAAATACTATTAAATGGCAGGAGAAAGGCTAGCTTCATTAGGGGAACCTTTAAAAAGAGCAGGGGGTCAGTAACACCTGAGGAATGAAGAGATTAGCAGGAATTGGGTTCAGTGATAAGGAGCCATGAATTCAAGTGACTCATTGCTGTCTGGATAGAACTGCTGCTGCTGCTGCTGCTGATGATGCCCCTGTTAAGCAGCTGACTTTGAATTTTGGGTGGAGCAGGAATCAAAGTGGGGTGTGACTGAAAAGGTGCACCCCCATTTCCCCCCTGCCCACAGATCCCCTGCACACCCCAGCCCTGGCAGTGACCCTCACTCCCAACCCACAGGCCCCTGCCACTACCAGCCCTGATGTGCCCCTCACTTACAACCCGCAGCCCCCTGTACCCCCAGTCTTGCCAATGACCCTCACTCCAGACCCACAGCCCATCCATTCCTCAAAGTATTTATTACACATAACATAAGAATAAATCTTTTGGCAATTCTAGATCTCAAGCTCAGAAGGGGAAAATAATAAGCCCTGGTACTAATTTTGGGTGGGGACAGAATTTGTGGTAGTTTCAAGTGTTTTCATTTGAAAACAGGTTCTTTTTTAAGAGGAAAATTTTGGCTTAGCTTCCAAAGCTGGGAGAAAGGGAAACAGATCATCTTTATAATATTTCTCTTCCTTACTTCCTGGCTCAGAATAAGGGAACAGGCACTGCCATCCAAAGGTTTACAACAAATAAGGGAAAGGACTGTTTATGTTGTGTATCATTCACTGGTGGAACTCATTACCATGGGATGTTATAGAGGCAGAAAGCAGAGCCAGGTTCAGTAAGGGACTAAAAAAATTCATGGAGGATGGCTTGATTAATAACTATTAAACACAACTCTCCAACATGTTCCTTTGGCATTTCTAAACTAATGATGGTCAATACGAAGCAAGGTCTAACAAGAGATAAATCACCCTAGATAGACACTATTCATAGCTCTCCATCTAAAGCATCAGTTCTTGCTATGGCTGGGGTCAGGATACTGGACTACGTGGACCATTGATCTAATTTAGCAGGTGCATCTACACATGTGATTTACTGTGGCGTAAACTAATTAGCTCCACAGTAAATCATCATAGTCTACACATGCACCAGTATTAGGGCACAGTAAACTAAGTAACTCTTCTGTAGAATAATACTGGTGGGTATAGTGCCATCTCATGGTGAAGTACTTTACTATACTGAAATGTGCACTTAGATGCTGACCAACAGCCCAGGGCCAATGACCCACAGCTAACCCATGACCCAACACATTGCACCTGGTCAGCCCAGTCAGCCGAGGACCTGCTCTGCCCCAGTGGAAGATACTGGTGTTCCAGGCTTCGGTTCATATTGCTCCAAAGTTTATTGCATCGCATCAGTTGCACATGTAGATGCACACAGAAGGCACTATTTCTTATGGCTCTTTTGCTCCTCTTGCTAGTTTTGATGATCCAAACATTTAAAAAATGTAAATAGATAGATAAATATATTTTTGAAAATGACTACTGTGTCTGGCTGATGAATCCCGGACCTTATTTAAGGATGGCCAAAAGCACCCTCTGCAACTTTGACTGATGAAATCATTGTCAGGTTTCTCACGTAAAATAAACAAAAGTGAAATCACAAGGTAATGTTAGTGGTTCAAGACACATGGCTGAAAATCCTTTTGGCAGACATGATTTTGTGAATTGTTCCCAACTGGCAAGAGGTTCAGTTACATTCTTCCCGCCAGAACTGAGTCAATTACTGACAAGGCCCACCCTCCCATGCCTTCTCAAGACCATCTCCTGAACATCTCCATTGCCTTCAACATCAGCCAATGACACTTCAGATGCCTTAGAGAACTCACTACTTCCTGAGGTCCATCAGCATTGGAAGAGCTTGGCTGGCATTGACCTTTAGCCAGTTTCCTGTTCTCCCTTCCTCTGCTGGATGGAGCATCCTTGTAACCCCAGCGCTTCTCTGAGTGTTCAGGTAGCTGAGAACCAAACTAAATTGTGTCTCAACTGTACCTTTGAGACAGTAAACACTCCGCCCGTAAACAACTCATGAAATGCATATCTACTGTTTCCCCACCCATCTCAGGAGCATCTAGAGTTAATCTGCAGCAAAAAGCTGCTGCCAATTTGAGAGTGGTGGTAAGAGTTTCTCCTCGACTCTGCTCCTTCCCGCTTACTGTCCCAGAAAGAAGCATGGACAGAGCACAGTGTCTTCATGCTTCTATTTCAAGGAAAAAGAAAGCAGTGTGCCTGTTCAAAGCAAGTGTCCCAGTGCTGGAGGACTGTGATTTGGGGAAAAATATGCACATCGGGCGTCAATAAGACTATGTTGAATCAGGTACAAGTGTGCCAACCTAAAGTGGGTATATTCAATCCCCAGCCCGCTGCTCAGGACGAGCTCATGGTGCCTTGTCATCTGGCCTATTTGGCTCCCCAAACTTATAATAATTTGGTAGTGGGGGAGCTGTTTCATCACCCCTCCCCCTCGCTGCCAAATCTCTGGACCCATGCAGAGCCCTGGGCCCTGTACACTAGATCCAGCCCCCAATCCTAGGGTGAGGGCTGGAACCTAGGGTGAGGGCACTGGACCCCTAGGACCCCAACCTCGTGCATGGAGGGTAGGAGGTGGTGTTTAAGACCCCTGAAGCATGGGGGCATGATGGGGTGGTGTCAGGACCCTAAAATTAAACCCTAATGCATGGGGGGTGGCTCCAGGGGCCAATTCCAGCACATGGGGGTCAGGAGAGGATGGCTCCTGTCTCCTGGGACCCAATTCTGGCACACAGGGGACACAGACATGACCCAAGACCCCATAGAGACCTTGCACTGTTCCTCTGCCCAGCAGAGCCAAAAGGTTGAGCATCACTGACCTAAACCTGGGTATCTTCCCAGCTGCACATATACCCCTCAAAGCCATTGCTAGGCAGGTGTATCCTAGCACATAAATGAAAGCATTGACTCCACACATAGCAAGTCATAACAGTGGTTACAATGAAGCTACCATATTTACTAGCATACTCCCCCTCCCCCCCCAAATAAGGCTATGCCCCTTGTTTTTAGGAAGGTTCAGTGATACAAAAAAGATTTCCCTTTAATCTGTTTGGAATAGGCTTCCATATAGGACATGGACACACCAATTTTTGACTGCCAGTTCTCAAAAAGGGGGAGCATGGGATGTGAATAATTGACTTCAGACTTCTATAGTGACTACAAATGTATGCAAACTATGTCATCTCTAACACTGTTTCTTGCAGGGTTAAAGTTACTGCAAATGAGTTGATGAAAGGGTGAAGTTCTGATGTGGTGTCCATTGACTGGTATTTCACTGAGGTTGGCCTAGGAAGCAGCCACCAATTGGCTGCGTGGGGATGCCTTGTGGGCATGGGGCCGGGTGAGGTACCTGGCAATGGAGGCCCACCACCCTTTGACCTTGACATCACAGCAGGCACCTTGGCCATCGTGCCACACAGTGATCTGATTTTCACCATTGCCAGAGAGGAAGTGGAGCTCCTTGCCGTCACACCGCAGCACCAGAAAAGCATTGTCCTGTACGCACACAGGCTCGCTACCGAGTTCCATCATGGCCCGGTTGAAGCAGGAGCGGAGGTGGGGAGTCTTGGAGTCGAGAGGCTGAAGGCGGTTCCGGGTGTGCAGGAGATGGGCGACGCTCAAGGGCTGGACATCGTGGCTGTCCCCTTGAGGCTGTCTCCGGAGATGGGCATGCATTGTCCGTGACATTTCTTCCGGCGTTGGCATGGCTTCCTGGGAAGATCTCAGGCTGGGGGCCGCTTGTGTATGCCCCATTTCACCCTTCATTTTCCCTGCACCTGGAATCCAAACAAAGATCTTTACACCTCAGCCAGGCAGTGCAAGAAACAGAGACTCTGCGACCAGCTGTTATCAGGGAGGATGTTCCTATTGCCACCCGGGGCAGGTTTGCAGCCTTAAGGTAGGGGTTGGCTCCATCTTGCTCTATTTTAGTCTACAGGTCCTCAAGCTATCTAGCCCTATGACCCGGATCAGGTGCATGGGGTTGAACTGAAATCCTGATCCAAATAGGACTGGTGTATGGGTTCAGTCCCTGGGTGTGGTTTATCAGACCAGTCTGGCCTCAGACACCAGATCCAGCCACAGACCAGCCCCATAGGCTGGCTCAACCCTGTGCACTAGATGCAGCCATGAAGCAAACCCCCCATGGCCCATGTGCAAGTTCCCCATGGCAATTATTGCTTCCACCTCTCCCCCACCACCAATTTTCTAGACCTGTGGCCCAGCTGACATGACTCCAGGGGCTGCATCTGAGCCATGGAATAAAAACCACTGCTACAGTCTGTTGCCTTCACATCCCTCTCTTCCATAGATGTGAAGAAGCAAGATCTCTTAAAGACAAGTCTGTCCAGATCCATGCCTGCCCCATGGTCTGTGTGGACTCTCGAGGCCCTTGTCCTCCACACCCTCTAACCAACCACTGGGCTACTCAGACTCCCTGAATGCCTGTGAGCTTCATCACTAGTCCTCCCCACCCCACCCGAGGCAGAAAGCAGAAGCTGGAGGATGAAAGAGGATCCTGAAGACTCCCGTAGTAGGCCTGTGCAACACAACTAGTATTTACTTTGGATTCGGATTCAGCCGATTCGGGGGACAGCAATTCAATTTGGTGATTCGAATCACTGTCCTGATTTGATTCGGTCGAATCTGGTTCAGAGATTTGGCAGCAGCTGAATCTCCGAATCAGCCAGGCCAGGCCTGGCCCATCCCCCGCCCCTCTTCCAGCCTGGCAATGGCCGCCCTGCCCACACCAGCTCCCAGCACTTGGGGGGAAAAAAGCCTCAGTTCACCAGGTGCTGACAGGTGGGGAACAATCCCTGCTGCCCCACGCTGCATGGGGGGCTCTGCACAAGCCCCCAACCCCTCCCTCCCGCTCCCCCAGCCCCATCACGGGTGCCCCGCATGGGCCAGCTCCAGCCCTTCAAGAAAATAAACCCTGAAGAAACCCCAGGACTCACCACTGCTGCCAGTGGGGGGCAATCCCCACTTCCCTGCACCATGTGGGGGCGCTCTGCACAAGCGCCCGAATCTCTGAGGCTGCACCAGGAGTGGTGAATCCCAGGACTTTTCTCTGATTTTTTTTTCTGTAAAGGGCCAAAGCCCCGGCAGGCAGGACATCTGTGGCGGGGCTGGGGGAGCAGGGGAGGGTCGAGGGGCCTTGTTCAGAGCCCCCCCATGCAGGCTGGGGCAGTGGAGGGCAGTGGGGATTGCCCCCCACCCGGCAGCATCCAGTGAGCACTGGGACTCAAATCTAAGAGATCCTGTGACCCCCACAACACCCTGCAACTGCAGTTCATGTCAGAAACTGGTTTCTCCCATCCCACCCCACAAGTCAGACTGGCAGCCTCAGACATGGGGGGTTGTCTTCTTCTGAACTGTGGACCAAGATCATCTTCCAGGGAGTGTATATCCGTGAATTGCTTCTTAGGCAGTTCATTGCCAGGATCCCTGCTCTTGCCGTCTTTTCC
Organism: Alligator mississippiensis; assembly: GCF_030867095.1. Classification (NCBI taxonomy): domain Eukaryota; kingdom Metazoa; phylum Chordata; order Crocodylia; family Alligatoridae; genus Alligator; species Alligator mississippiensis. The sequence continues at coordinate 58,290,727 of NC_081834.1, forward strand.
CTCTGGGGGGGCAATGCTATTTTTGGTGTCAAGTGGATCCTGGCTGCATGTCAGGGTTTGAAGTAATGATTTTGGGGGGGATCCACAGGTCAGTGGTGGCCAGAGACTGAGTTCACTCAAGCCTAGTTCTGGCTTCATCTTCATCTGAGTTCGCCAGCCATTGGGTGCTATGGCTGGCTGGAGCCCCTGCTTTCATGTGGCCCCCACAGCCCAGGAGGTGAAAGACACTGCAGTCTGGCCTTCCCTCTCAAGCTGGCGCTGAATTCAACAGCAGCAGAAAGCAGAGGATGTGTGGCAGTGATGCTCAACCCCTGGGGTCTATACCCACATGAAATCAGGGGCTATGGTCACACCCTACCCTGACAGCCTACATCCAAAGAGGGAAGTGACTACACCCCCTGGATTGCCCCTCTCCGGCCCCATATCCCTACAAATTAACCCCCAGCTCCTAATCTGCACATACAATTCTCTCTGTCCCTATTGAGTGAATTATTTTGGCCAAAACCTTATTCATTGGAGAAAGCTGTTGGGGACTCCAAAATAACATCTGGTCCTTTAGGGAATAGTTTCTGCCAGGGCAGGGCAACATCTCATAGAGAAAGGATATGGGCAAGTGAAAGAAAAGGCTTTATTTTGACACTTCTAATCAAAATGTCATTGGAAATGGACCGTCTTGCTCTGGAGGTTTCTCAAATAGGGTGAAAACCATGGGCCCAGGAACAGTCGATCTCTGCATGGCATTTTAAAAACCCCACCAGAAGACAAGAAAATGAGACAAAAAGACCATGAACAAATCAGTTATCTCAGACCAAATATTTTCTTTGCCCTGAGTTGAATTTTTCTACATGGGGTTGAGAAAACACAATTGTTTTCACTTTTGGAGGTAGCTGAAACCTGTATTCTCTACCCGAAATAGAGTATAAAAACCCCATGACTCATCGAGTGCTATTTCCCCTATTGATCGCATCAGTGAAGTTCCACCAACATCCCCGTCTGTGACTTCATGTTTTTAACCCTGCTGTCCCCAGCGACATTGACGTGTCTCTCCATCTCTGACATGGCAAAGTCAGAATGCTTCTTTCTGATGGTTTTAATTGAGGAACCCTGAAGCAAAATGATCAAGGGAGCTGGAGGGGTTGCTATCCCAGGACAGGCTAGAAGGGCTAGGACTCTTCAGTTGGGAAAGGAGAAGGTGAAGGAGGGACAGGATGGAGATCTATTCAATGGTCTAGTGAACAAGTGAGCAGGGAACTGTTGCTCACCCAGCCCCAGAATGCTAGAATGAGAGGGCACCCTCTGAAAGTCGTACATGGTGGGCTTCAAACTAAGAAGAGGAAGTGTTTGTTTTTCTTATACTACACATCCTTAACGTGTGGGATTCATTGCCACAGGGGGCTGTGGAGGCAGAAAGCAGAGCCAGGATCAAAACAGGACTGGATAAATTCATGGATGAGAGATGAATTAACGGCTGTTGGACAGAACAGTGGGAGCAGTTTCCTCTGGCATCTCTAAATCACCAATGCTGGATGCTAGGGAGGGTACTGAACAGGATATGATAGATCACTCTGGAAATATCCAGTTCAGTGCTCTTTCTCTATATAGCATCCACTTCTCTTCATTGGAGACAGGATTCTGGGCCAGATGGACCATTGGTCTAACCCAGTAGGCTGTTTCTTACAATCCCAACCTTGTCTTGGAAACCATCTCTTTCAGCTTCAACTTTCTCAAATAGGATTAAAACTGTGAGCAAGGAAACAATGGGTCTTGGGTTTGAGTTTCAAACAAAGCACTCCAAAAAAACAGCAAAGCAAGGTCAAAGGCCAGGAACAAAGCTATTTCATTGCTTCAGGCAAAATATTTGATTCTTTCTTTTCTGCATGGGACAGAGAAAATGTAATGATTATCATTTTTGAAGAAGTGGTTGGGCTCAGAAAATGCAATCATTTTAGCTTTGCATTTAGCTTTGCATTAGCTTTGCAAAAGAAGTCGAAACTGCTATTTTCTACCTAAAATGGAGTTGTGTTCCTGAAGCTACTTCCCTTATCACAAGGCTCCTCAGCACATACCACCAATGTCTTCCCCTTTTTATTCCTTCAGTCTCCAAGCACATCTGTCTGACCATCCATCTAGTCCCACATGCCATTCTCTCTGTTTTTAGTAGGCTGAATGACCTCCTAACACCTCTATGCTCCTATTGCTTCTTCTTAAGTTTTGAAGAGGAGACAGCCATCACCCCTTCTGTACCATGGTCTATGCTTAAGAGGTACCCAGGACCTTCAAAACGTATGCCTAGGTAGGAGTGGAGGCTGCCCACACCTCCCATCCCCAGCTTTCAACCATTGAGACAGAATCCAAAGGCCAGATATTCAGTGGCCCAATGGCTGTAGCTATACGCACTTCTGGGAATCAAACCCAGGTCTCCTGCCTGGCAGAGAAACAGGCTACCACTGATCTGCAACAGCAGGTCAGCCTTAAAATACCATAGTATAAAATAACAAGATTTCAAACAATGTTTCCATGTAGCAACAGGAAGAGCTGGAAGCCCAAACTCCTGGGTTCAAATAGCAGTCCTAGGAGAAGAGGGGGGTCCGGTGGGTTGAAGCAGGGGTTCTGGGTTCTGTCTGTTTCTTTCAGCTTCAAAGTTTTCCAAATGGGGTTAAAACCAAGAGCCAGGAGCCAATGGGACTCAGGTTTGAGTTTCAAACAAAATCCTCTGACAAACCAACAAAGTGAGGTAGGTCAAAGGCTAGGGGAAAAAAGCTAGTACGTTGCTTCAGACAAAAAATTGGCTTTGCCCTGAGCTTATTCCTTTCTGAATGGGACTGAGAAATTGCAATTGTTTTAGCTTTGGACGAAGCTGAAACTGTTATTTTCTCTAGAAAATGGAGCCACGTTACTGAAGCAAAAAATAAAATAAAATAAAATAAAGCCCATTACTCACCCAGTGCTACTTCCTCTATCACAAGGCTCCCCAGCACATACTTCCAACATCTGCATATTTTTAATCCTTCAGTCCCTATTGCTCCTATTGCAGTCTTAAAGAATAGACAACTAACAGTTGTCAATCCACCTGGATCACGGTGTATGCTTGAGCAGTACCCAGGACTTTCTACACATACGCTTAGGTAGGAGTATAGAGGAGTGGAGGCTGCCCAGACAGTCCATCCCCTCTTCAGACCATTGTGGCAGAATCTGAAAGCCCGACCACGTCTAGGCATTCAGTGTCCCAATGGCTGCAGTTATATGAACATCCCAGAATCAAACCCAGGTTTCCTGCATGGCAGAGAAGGAATCTATTGCTGAATGACAGCAGCAGGTCGATCTCAAACCACATGGTATAAAAAAACCTACATTTCAAACCTGGTTTTCTGGTAGCAACCAGGGGCAGCTGGAAGTCCGAACTTGTGGGTTCAAATACCAGTTCTGGGAGAAAAATGGGGTGTGGTGGATTAGAGCAGGGGTGCTGGGAACAAGGACTCCTGGGTTCTGCCCCAGCTCTGGGAGGAGATTGGGGCCTGGTGGTCCTGAACAGGAGGGGAAGAGAGGCAAGATGCCTGGGCTTGATCCCCGTTGTGGGGAAATGGCAGCTTGTAGACGAGGGCTATGTGGGCTGGGAGCCAGGAGGGCTCTGTTCTATTTCACTTGTAGGAAGGGAGTGAGGTCTGAGGACTCAGACAGGGGGGTCTCAGAGTTGCTGGCCACTGCTGGGAGGGGAGGGGAGGGGAGTCCTCTGAGTCTGCAGGCCAATGTAGAGGCAGAACTCCTGGGCTCTCTCCCAGGTCCGAGACAAGAGTGGGGTGTAATGCTTTTTGGGTGGGGCAGAAGGCTGAGCGCCAGGTCTCCTGGGTCCTTCCCCAGCTCCACTAGAAGGGAAGGGTTCCCGAGTGCTGGGAGGTCAATAGTTAAAGGACCCAGGAGTTTAGGGGATAATGGGGAGGGAGGGAGGGAGGGGCCTTGTCTGGGTTGCCAGGTGGAAGATGGACAGAACAGGAGGAGGGAAGGGACAATGGTCTCACTTACAGGGTCTTGTAGCTGGACCTGGCCCCACAAAGCGCCGTCAGCAGTGTCCTGCTAACAAAGGCAGTCTCCCTTCTCCTCAGCCTCAGCAGGGTCTGCCCCCAGCCTTACATGACTTCCTACATCACCAAGTTTGATGATTTGCACTTTACAAAGTTGCAGTTTCATATGTTATTTCCTGACAGGGGAGGGGAAGGAACCCAGCAGGCTAACAGATAAGGCCCTAGGGAACCAGGCAGCTGGGACTTAGGGACTCAGTGAAAAGGGGTTGGTGTGGGGTTCTTGAAGGGGGCAAGGGGTGCTCCTGAGAGAGGGAATAGGGGTGTTCCTATTCGGTGGGGGGGTTTTGAGGGAGAGATGATAACCACTCAGGTCCAGCTATCCCATGTTGCACCCCATATCACCACACAGTGCGGGCCTACATGGTCCCTGTTACAGTGATGGGAAGCAGGCAATGGTGGTTGGGTCCCGTCATGGCGTTGGAGAAGGGAAGGTGATTTGTTCCTGTCCTGGTGTCCAGGGGTAGGGGGATCCGTGGGCCAGTTCCTGTCATGGTGATCATGGGGGATTTGTTCCCTGTCTGGGTGTTGGGGGTGAGGGAGGTTGTGTTCTGTACTGGTGTTGGAGCAGGACATTTCTTGTGACGGGGTAGGGATGCGGGTTAAGGAGGTCTGGGGAGATGGTTCCAGTCATGGTGCAGTGTGTGTGTGTGTGTGTGTGTGTGTGTGTTTTAGGAGCAGGTCCCATTCTGGTTACAAGGGGTTGTAGGGATTTAATTGGGGGAAACAGTCCCTGTGGTGGTGTTGGTAGGGGCAGTTGTGTTCTGGGTTGGTTCCTATCATGGTGCTGGAGTTAGACAGTACTTTTCATGGTGGCAGTGGACAATAAGCTGAATAGGAGCCAACAGTATAAAAGGGAAAGGAGAGCATCAGCCTGGGAATACTGGGGCAGGAGCTGCGGCTGCCAGGCTAGGAGGAACAGGGACAGGAGCAGTGGCTGGCATTTTGCAGGGGCATTGGGCTGGAAATAACAAAGAGCAATGGTCTCAGGTTGCAGCAAGCTTAGATATTAGGGGAAACTTTCTCGTGAGGAGGGTGGTGAAGCCCTGGAACAGGCTCCCCAGAGAGGTGGGGGACTCTCCATCCTCAGAGGTCTTTTAAGACCCAGCTAGACAAAGCCTTGGCTGGGATGGTGTCGTTGGGGTGGTCCTTCTTGGACCAGGGGGCTGGACTAGATGTGACCTCCTGAGGTCCCTTCCTACCCTCATTGTCTGTATCTGGGAGTTAGGGACGCGGGAAATCTTCTCACAGTGTTGGCAGCAGGGTGGTGGGGGAAGTGTGTCTTGTTAGGGGGCCCCAGGAAGACATTTCCTGTCACAATGGTTAGAGAGAGGAGAGGCTCATTTCCTGTCATAGTGTTGAGAAACGCGCGGCAGTTCCTGTCCCGGTGACGGGTGGTTGGAAGGGCTTTGCGGGGCAAGACTGTTCCTGCCGTGGCGATGGCCGAGGGTGGTTAAGGAGTGAGGGGGCGGCTCCTTTTATGGCGCAGGTTGTGGAGGAAGGGAACAGTTGGGGGCAGGTGGTCCCTTGGGACCGGGACGCATCCCGCGAGGGAGGGGAGGGGCTGTAGGAGTCGCAATGACTCGCGTCTGCTGTGAGTGACACGGAGGTGGGACAGACCGACGCTAACAGATGAGGAAGCCCTGACAGCCATTTTAGCAGGGAGGAAAGCACAAAATGGCGCCGGGCTACCCGCAAGAGAAACGGAGGGGGTGGGGGGGGCTGCAGTGGCAGCTCTGTGGCCTCGAGCCCTGACAGGCTCGCTCCCTACCCAGCCTGGGACAAAACCCAAGTGGATTCAGTGGCTTCCCATTGCTTGCTTGATTTGGTCAGAGCCAGGCTGTCAGCATAGCCATACTTCTCGGCCTGGGTGTCAGGCAGGTCGACAAGGGACAAGTTGAAAAGCAATGGAGAAAGTATCGAGCCCAGCGGCAGGACACACATGGCCTCGCACCACTCCTGGGGCAGCTGTGGGGTGCAAAGCCTGGCACATAGCAGCAGCCACCTCTGTCCTGCACACAGATTGGGGGGGGGCACATGTCCCCAGGCCTCCACCTGGATGCATGCAGCAGCAGAAGCCCCCCCCCCCCCCCCATGCCTAGACAGGTCACCTGGTCTCCGGTTATCCCACCACCCTGTTCAGCCAGGGCCTCATTCCCCCCAGCCTCTGCCCCTGCCTCTGCCCCACTCCCTCCCTCAACACAGGGGTCTCTGCCCCTTCCCTTCCCTACTGACGGACCTGCTGGGTAGAGGGTGGTGGTGGCACACAGTAGATCCTGGGTTGCATTTTAATTCAAAAACTGGTCTAGTGCTTAAAAAGTTGGAGCCCACTGCTCTATAGCATCCACTTCTTTGTATTGGAGACAGGATTCTGGGCCGGATGGATCATTGGTCTGACCCATATGGTGTTTCTCGTGATCCCAACCTTGTGTTGGAAACAACCTCTTTCAGCTTCAAGGATTCCCAAATGGGATAAAAACTATAAGCCAGGAACCAATGGGTCTCAGGTTTGAGTATCAAACAAAGCCCTCCAAAAAGCCAACAAAGCAAGGTCAAAGAGCAGAACAAAGCTACCACACTGTTTCGGACAAACTATTTGCTCATTCTTTTCCGTGAAAATGCAGTGATTACCATTTTGGAAGAAGCAGTATGGCTCAGAAAACGCAATCCTTTTAGCTTTGGAAGGAATCAAAACTGCTATATTCTACCCAAAATGGAGCTGCATTACTGAAGCGAAAGAAAAAAAAAGCCCATTACTCACTCAGTGCTACTTCCTCTATCATAAGGCTCCGCAGGACACACTTCAGTGCTTGGCTACTTATAATCCTTCAGTCCCCAAGTACATCTATCTGTCTGTCTGTCCACCTAGAGCCACACACAATTCTCCCTGTTTTCAGTAGGCTTCGTGACCTACTAATACCTTTAAGCTCCTATTGCTCCTTTTTAAGTCTTAAAGAGTAGACAACCATCAACCTTTCTGGATTATGATGTATGCTTAAGAGGCACCCAGGACCCTCAACACACAAGCCTAGGTAGGAGAATGGAGGAATGGAGGCTGCCCAGACCTTCCATCACTGTCTCTTTAGATCATTAAGACAAAATCCAAATGCCAGACATTCAGTGCCTCAATGGCTGTAGCTATATAGAGGCCCAGGAATCAAACCCAGGTCTCCCACCTGGCAGCAAAGGAGGCTCCCCCTGAACCACAAGAGCAGGTCAGGCTTAAAATACCCTGATCTAAAATAACAGCATTTCAAACTACATTTCCTGGCGGCAACCAGGGGGAGCCGGAAACTCAAACTCCTGGGTTCAAATACCAGTTCTAGGAGAAGAGTGGTGTCTGGTGGGTTAGAGCAGGGGTTCTGGCCACCTCTTTAAGCTTCAAGGTTTTCCAAATGGGGTTAAAGCTGTGAGCCAGGAACCAATGGGACTTTGCTTTGAGTTTCAAACAAAACCCTCCAAAAAACAAAAAAGCAAGGTCAAAGACTAGAAACCAAACTACTACATTGCTTCAGACAAAATATTTTGTGCAAAGTATGGCATACCAAATTATTATTGGGGAATTTAAGTTTTTTTAATTGCACCAAATTTTTTTCCCATAGTTTTGAGAGGAAAAGAGGACAAGAGAGACAAAAAAAGAGCACGTGCGCGCGTGAGAGAGAGTGTTGGGGTACCTGCATACCCCCTGCCTGTATCTGGTGTACCCCCAGGGGTACGCATACCACAGGTTGAGAAACTATGGGTTAGAGAAGGGGTGCTGGGAGTGAGAAGTCCTGGCTTCTGCCCCAGCTCTGGGTGGGGAGCAGGAACTGGGAGGTCAGAACAACAGGGCAGTGGCTGGGACTCCTGGGTTCTGCCCCAGCTCTGGGAGGAGATTGGGGCCTGGTGGTTCTGAACAGGAAGGGAAGAGAGGCAAGATGCCTAGGTTCAATCCCCGTTGTGGGGGAAAGGCAGCTGGTAGAGCAGGGCCATGTGGGCTGGGTGCTAGGAGGACTATGTTCTATTTCACTTGCAGGAAGGAAATGAGGCCTGGTGATTCAGAGCAGCGGGGTCTGGGTGTTGGGGTGCTTGGGTTCTTGCCCAGCTCTGAGAGGTGGACCCTGTGGGTCAGAGCATGGGGAGGTACATGCAGGACTCATGGGGTTCTCTCCCACTGCTGAGACAAGAGTGGGGTGTAATGCTTTTTGGGTGGGGCAGAAGCCTGAGAGCCAGGACTGGGTCCTTCCCCAGCTCCAGGGGTTTCAGGGTGCTGGGAGGTCAATGGTTTTCATAGATTCATAGATGTTAGGGTCGGAAGGGACCTCAATAGATCATCGAGTCCGACCCCCAGGAGTGGTGGATGAAGGAGTTTAGGGGATAATGGGTAGGGAGGGAAGGGTCCTGTCTGGGTTGTGGGGTGAAAGATGGACAGGACAGGAGGAAGAAAGGGGAGGGAAGAGAGGGAGTCTTACTTACAGGGTTTTGTAGTTGAACCTGGCCCCACAGAGACCTGTCAGCAGTGTCCCACTAAGGAGCGAGCGCTTTCACCTCGTCAGTGTCCTGATGCTGTACAACTTTGTCATCAAGTTCGTTGTCACACGCCCAACGAATGATCTTACACATCATTAGTTCCAGAAACATGGGAGGATGTGGTCAGGAAGGGGGAGGGGAACACACCCAACAGGCTTGTTGATGAAAGTATAGGGGACCAGGCAGCTGGGACTTAGAGACTCAGTGAGAAGCAGGTGGTGTGTGTTTCCTGAAAGGGGTGGAAGATGGTTAGTAGGGTCCTGAGAGAAGGACTAGGGGTGTTTCTATTGGGTGGGTTTTCTGAGGGGGAGATCAGGCTGGGTATAATAGGGTAGGAGCTGTGGCTGGCCCCGGGCAGGGCAAAGATGGGTATAACAGGGATAGGAGCTGCAGCTGCTTCTGGAAGGGCGAGTTGGGCTGTATGTAATGGGGAGAGGAGCTGCTGCTGATTCTTGGGGGGGAGAGGTCAGACTGGATATAACAGGAACAGGAGCTGCAGCTGCCTCTGAGGTTGTTACACTGTGTATAAGGAGAACAGGAATTACAGCTGGCTCTGCGGGGAATCGGAGTGGAAAAAATAGAGGATGGAGCTATGGCTGACTCTGGGTGGGGGTTTAACAGGGACAGGATGTGCAGCCAGCTTTCTGGGGGGCATTGGGCTGGGCACAAGGAGGCGCAATGGGCTCAAGGTGCAGCAAGGGAATCTGAGGTTAGAGATCAGGGGAAACTTTCTCGTGAGGAGGGTGGTGAAGCCCTGGAACAGGCTCCCCAGAGAGGTGGGGGACTCTCCATCCTCAGAGGTCTTTTAAGACCCAGCTAGACAAAGCCTTGGCTGGGATGGTGTCGTTGGGGTGGTCCTTCTTGGACCAGGGGGCTGGACTAGATGTGACCTCCTGAGGTCCCTTCCTACCCTCATTGTCTGTATCTGGGAGTTAGGGACGCGGGAAATCTTCTCACAGTGTTGGCAGCAGGGTGGTGGGGGAAGTGTGTCTTGTTAGGGGGCCCCAGGAAGACATTTCCTGTCACAATGGTTAGAGAGAGGAGAGGCTCATTTCCTGTCATAGTGTTGAGAAACGCGCGGCAGTTCCTGTCCCGGTGACGGGTGGTTGGAAGGGCTTTGCGGGGCAAGACTGTTCCTGCCGTGGCGATGGCCGAGGGTGGTTAAGGAGTGAGGGGGCGGCTCCTTTTATGGCGCAGGTTGTGGAGGAAGGGAACAGTTGGGGGCAGGTGGTCCCTTGGGACCCGGACGCATCCCGCGAGGGAGGGGAGGGGCTGTAGGAGTCGCAATGACTCGCGTCTGCTGTGAGTGACACGGAGGTGGGACAGACCGACGCTAACAGATGAGGAAGCCCTGACAGCCATTTTAGCAGGGAGGAAAGCACAAAATGGCGCCGGGCTACCCGCAAGAGAAACGGAGGGGGTGGGGGGGGCTGCAGTGGCAGCTCTGTGGCCTCGAGCCCTGACAGGCTCGCTCCCTACCCAGCCTGGGACAAAACCCAAGTGGATTCAGTGGCTTCCCATTGCTTGCTTGATTTGGTCAGAGCCAGGCTGTCAGCATAGCCATACTTCTCGGCCTGGGTGTCAGGCAGGTCGACAAGGGACAAGTTGAAAAGCAATGGAGAAAGTATCGAGCCTTGCGGGACACCGTTCTTCAGTCTCCTGGGGTGTCTTTCCCGGCCATCGATGGTCTTGAGAGTGAAACTGCGGTGCTGGAGCGCGAGCAGACAGAGCCGGCGGTCGTTGTGAGCAGCGGCGCTCTACCTTTTTGGCCGATGGGCTGCCCAGGCAGTGTCTGGTTCCTCCGCAGGGCAGAGCTGCCCGGTGCACCCGATCCAGTGCCCAGAGTGGGTGCAGCTGGACCCCATACGGCCGCAAGGAAGAGGGTGGAGGGGCAGCCTGGCCAGCTCCATTTGTGCAGAGGAAGGGGCATGGCCCAAACCTACAGGAGGAATCCCGTGATGGAGGGGACAGGCTGTAGGAGTTGCAGTGACTCATGCCTGCTGTGAGTGACATGGAGGCAGGACAGAACGACACTAAGAGATGAGGAAGCCCTGACACCTCCCACTTCTCCAGTGGGCACCATTTTAGCAGGGAGGAAACCACAAAATGGTGCCGGGCTACCAGCAACAGAAACGGGGGGGGGGTGACAATAGCAGCTCTGAGAACTTAACCCCTGACAGGACACCGCTTTCGGCCACACGCCACAGTCACTCCACCTCTGCCAGGGAGAGCAGTGGGGAAAGAGCCCAGGTGTCCTGGCTCCCAGCCACAGCCCCTGATATAACACATTGCCCCTTACTTCCTAACCAGCCTGGGATAAAACCCAGGTGTCCTGGCTCCCAGCTCCCCCTGCCTCATGCTACCCCCGCAACAATCCATTATGGTCCCAATCTTGGGCTTTGAGGCCTAGGGCCTGGGTCGCAGCTTGTCTCTGGATGTCAGGTGGGGGAATGCCTGAGAGGACTGGCAAGCGTTTGGTTGGGGTTGGCATAACGCACCCAGTACAAATCCTTGTGACGCTGTTAAGGCTGGAAGCAGCTAACTTAGTGTGTGTGCTCGGGCCCCATAGCGGTGCGCAGTACTCAGCAGGAGCATACGCAAGTGTCGGAGTGGAGGTGCAAAACGTTTGGAAGCCGGCATCCCAGGTGGCGCCATCGAGGTGACGGATAAGATCTCCTCTGATGTTAACCTTACCCTGGACCCCTTCCAGATGCTGGTGGGAGATAACAGTCTGGTCCAACTTGACTCCTAAATAAGTAACGGTATCACAATGTTCAAGTGTCAGGTGGCTAATTTTGACTTTTAATTCTTTCTTTGCTTGGTTGTTATTTAGGTGGATGGCTGTTGCCAACTTAAGCAAGGCTTATCTGGAGACACCTTTTATGACACTAGTCGGCAAAGGTGTCCATGTCTGATGTCAAAGGGAGTTCAGTGGCTTTCCATTGCTTGCTTGATTTGGGTCTCTAAAATATATGAAAGGGATGCAAACAAACTTTAAAAATGAATACTCCTTTAAAGAAGAAAAATGTGGGAAACTGTGTCTTTTCCCTTGCAGGCTGGCAGAGTTTGAGGCCAATTGATATGATGATTGATTGACTGGGTAAACCAAATATGGAGAATAGAGAGATTTTAATTAAGGTGGGACCCCAATAATTACATCTCTGCCAGATAAGGAAAGGGTGGCTGGATAACTTAAGGTGTTGCTATTGAAGGTTGTCAAATGTATAACAAAGGTGGGGTGTCCAGCAAGCCTTATATATACGTTCTGAGGAACAGTGTACAAATGATTGAAAAATTAGTACAACTATTAGCAAAGTTATACACAGATAATAAGATTCATATACAAATATATACAAGCACAGATCTTTTCCAGAGAGTTTCATAGATTGCAAGGCTGGAAGGGACCTCATAAGATCACTAGGTCCAGCGCCCGGCACCTGGCAGGAAAGATAACTGGGGGTCATGTGACCCCAGCAAGCTGACTTTCTAGTCTCCTCTTGAAGATTTCCAGGGTGGGCAATTGCACCACCTCTTTACAGAGCTTATTCCACAGTCTGGACACCCTGACTGTGAAGAAGTTTTTCCTAATGCTGAACCTCAATCGATCTTCCAGTTTGTGGCCATTACTCCTGGTTCTCCCCTCGGGTGCCCTGGTGAACAGTTGCTCACCGAGCCCTTGATGTAATCCTCTAGTGTAGCAGTAAGCTGCTACCAGATCCCTTCTCAGCCTTCTTTTCCTCAGGCTCAAGAGTCCCAGATCCCTTGGCCTTTCCTCGAATGGCTTGCCTTTTAAGACTTTGATCAGGTGGCTCTTCTTTGGACTCTCTCAAGCTTGTCCATGTCCTTGCTAAAATGTAGTGCCCAGAACTGGATACAGTACTCCAGCTGCGGTATCACCAGTGCTGAATAGAGCAGAAGAATCAGCTCCTTGGCTATGCTGGAGATGCACCAGTGGATGCACATCAGAGTATTATTTGCCCTACTGGCTACAAAATTACGTTGAAAGCACTTTGCAGAACAAGGGACATGTGAGCTCTCTCTCTCTTGGTCTCACAGGGTGCATCTACACATTTATTAATGTGCAGTAGTTACTACACATTTAATTTAGTACTTGCTTAATGAAGTACTAATTAAATACACGGTAACTAGAGTTACTGCACAGTAGTGCTAGCAAATGCCTTTTTAATGATGCTATTGCGCAGTAGCCTAATAATATTGTGCAATAGCAAATTAGCACTGTTTGTGCTGTGATGCACTACTTGCACAGTGTTATTAGGCCACTACGCATTAAGCATCTTGTGTAGATGCACCTGCAGAGTAGCAACTGACTGGTTGCTTAACAGTGTCTCGGTACCACTCACCGCTCATAGACCCACTCACTCTCAGGCAGCTTCCTTTCTCCTTAACACTCTTTGCACTGAATCACTCCCAAGCTCACTAACTCACTTCACTCTACAATACCACACTCTTAACTCACCTCCCAACATAACCACACAGAGACCCCTCAGTCTACTGCTCCCAGGACTTCTCCCACAGCTAGCAACACCCAAGTTGGACCCACTCTTACGTGAGGGAAAGTGATACTTTACCCAATTCCTTGGCACTCCTCTGTCTCAGGTAAGTGTGTTCTTCAGTTACTCCAGCCTAGTTCAGGATTTAGGGGCAGATGTCCACAATAACCAATGATGATGGACCAATTGAAGATGAAGAGTTGAATGCCCATGACAAACAAGCCTCAGTCACAGAGACCGCTCTCCTGGGCTGCTCCCTTCACACGGACTACAACGACGGAGACTCCTCTCTCTGCACACAACTCCCTGATGGTGAAAAGCCCCAAAGTCTCGTCAGTCAGGCATTTTAAAGGGATAGATCTCACCATCTGAAATGACCAATCATCTTCCAAACATAGCCATTACGTCTGTGGGAAGCTTCAGGTGGTGATTCAATTTGGAGGAGATTCAGCCCAATTCAGTGGCTAAATCTCTGAATCCAAACTGAATCAGGGGACCAATTATAGGTCTGAACTGATTCAAAGCTCTCCAAATCTTTGGAAAAGATTCAGAGAGCTTTGATGATTCAGGCAGTCCCCGGTGGCTGCAGCAGGGAGCTGCAGCTGGACTCTGAGCAGTAAGTAGGCAGGGAAGAGAGGAGCTGGGGGAGGGGACCATGGGTGGCCCCCTGCCAGGCCCCACCCCCTGCCCACTCCCCCAGCCTCCCCATGGCTGCCCTGCCCACCCCAGCTCCCAGCCCTTTAAAGAAAAGCCCAGGTGTCCACTAGGTGCTGCTGGGCGGGGGGTGATCCTTGCTGCCCCCACTGCCCTGCACTGTGTTGGGGGCTCTGCACAAGCCCCCAGATACCCTGCACTCCCCCAACCCCCTGTGGCTGCACTGCCCACTACAGCTCCGACCTTTTAAGAAAAAAAAGAGAAAAGCCCCAGGACTCACCGCTCCTGCAGTGGCCTCAAGGCTTTGGGGGGCTTATGGAAGAGCCCCCCATGCAGTGGGGGGCAGTGGGGATAGCCCCCCCGGAGGCAGGAATGGTGAGTGTGGGGGTTTTCTCGGTTTTTCTTCTTAAAGGGCCAGAGCCGCAGCAGGTGGGGCAGCCATGGGAGGCCTGGGGGAGTGCAGAGCCCCCCGTGCAGTGTGGGGCAGTGGGAGGGCCATAGGGTTCACCCCCCACCCAGCAGTCTTGTCCACCCAGTTGAGTGAGTTTGGGGGTGGGGGGGGGGGGAGCATTCAAAGTGCTGGGAGCTGGGTCGGGTAGGACAGCCATTGCCAATCTGGGACAGCAGGCAGGGGTTGGGCCTGGCTAATTTGGCGATTTGGCTGAATCAATTCGGGACAGTGATTCGACTCACCAAATTGAATCACTGTGTCCCCCGAATCTGCAGAATCCGAATCTGAAGCAAATACTAGCCACTTTGCACAGGCCCACTACCCATCAATCATTCCTTCTGATACAAAATTGACACTCATACTTATGCCCACCAACCAAAATCTCAAGTACCTCAAAAGTCATGCCACCACTATCTGTCAATCATCCCAAACATTGCCACCACTTCTGGGACACCAACCATACATACTTACTCATGAAAATTAGGGCATTACCCCATAAAGGTGAGGAGTGTATGATCTTCTAGAACCTTCTCCATTCTGTACAAGTGCACATACTCAACTTCACTCAACAGAAATAACCAACTCGACATCAGAGCGGAGTACACAGATAATACGCCGGAACTTCATCCCAACAAAGGAAGCAGGTTGTAAATTAGTTTATATTGTTTATTGAAAAGATGAGATTGCTCTTTCTTGCAATCTGGAAATGACAGGTGACTCCTGCATCACATGGGTAAGGGTTGGTGACCCCTCTGGGGGCGTTGGAACCATAGCCGTAAGATGTTCATAATCACAGCTAATATTTGTGATGGAGCCTGGGAAAACTTTTGAGCAAGCCAGCTTCTCCATCCCACCACTTTGATGGTGTGGCAGATCATGTCATCATCACCACAATACACGACAATCTCATTTTCTCGAGTCCCAGACACAAACTGCTTTTCAGAGACCATGCCATAGTCAAGCACCAGAGTGGTATTGTCCTGTATTCTGTTGGACTGGACATTCAGGAGCTGTATGGCATGATTGAAACACTGCCGAGTTGCATTGTCCAGCTCTCCATTGGCCGCCAGTCGGTTACGTTCATTCAGGAGGCTTTGGACAGACAATGGCAATTCTGAAGACACTCTGTGACAAGGAATAGCTGGCAGGTGGTCCTCATCACCCATGTTTGGTGAGCGAGAAGATTCTGTTGACTGCAGCGTTTGCTCCGAGTGATGTGAGAACCTAAAAAGGATGGAAGAGGAAGACTGTGAATACTCTTAAGGATGGAGGGAGGCATGTACATAGGAAGGGGGCTGATGAGGGGGTGTTTGAATGTGGAGAGAGAGGGAGAGGCTTAAGTGGAGCGTTGACTGTAATTAAGGGAGGATGTATGGCGAAGAGAAGATTGTGCAGATGGATAGCATGTGTGGGGAGGGAAACATGATAGTTTGGACTGATGGATGGATGGATGTGGGGGTGAGGGGATGACTGAAGAGACCAGCATGTCGGGAGAGAGGAATGGTGGAGCTGGGACTCAATAGAAGGGACACAATAGCATATGTCTGAGGATGTGAGGCTTGGGATGGAGGGTTGGTGTGTTGGAGGGAAGGTGAGTTGGAGAAACCTGTGCCAGGGTATGCATGTGGTACTTGACGGTGGACAGGCAGAGAAGAGATCATAGGACTGAAAGGAAGAGTGGGCACGGACTGCAGGAGGGGGTGGAAGGAAGAATGTAGCCTTGAGTATGAATGCAGAGAAGGGCCAGATGGGGGAGAGGAGTGCATGGGCATGGATGGGTGGAGGCTCAATACCCCCTCAGCATAGCTCCCACCTGGAAGTGCCTGCCCTGTATAGCCCTATCCAACCTAAGGATAAGTCTGGACCTGGACCGATAAGTCCTATCGGTTCAACCTAAGGATAAGTCTCCACCACCTCTGGCCCTATAAACACTGTCCCTAACCCCAGCCCTGTATGGGCCCCAGCCATGGAAAAAGAGAGACCTGGGGGTGTAAAGCAGGGGCCTGTGAGTTGGGAGTGAACGGAACCCATGGGTGGGAGGGGGTAAGTGGCCAAGGGTCTGGATTAAGGGTCACTGGCAGGGCTGGATGGGGCAGGAGACTGGTTTTGAGTGAGGGGCACCAGCATGGGGCTGTGGGTCACAATTGAGGGGCACAAGCAGGGTGGATGTGCCAGGGTTGCAGGTTGGGAATGAGGGCCACCAGCAGGGCTGGGGGGAGTGCCCAGATCTGGTGCAGTGGGGGCTGCTGGTTGGAACTGAACAGCTGCAGCAGCCACAGTCCCACAGATGCGGGCGGCTGCAGCTCTTCAATGTTCAATGAAGGCGCTGAGTCATTTCCAGTTCGCAAATCCTCCTGAGGCAGCTGCTACATCACTCCCCGCAATGGGGCTGGGGGGAAGGTGCCGGACGGGGAGTGAGGAGAATTAACTTGAGGGGGCTCCTTGAGTCTTCCTTGGGCACCAACCACCAAGGCATGGTGTCCTGCCCACTTCCTATGGGGCCACAAATACTGCAGGGTGGGAGCCCAGGGGTCCATAGGAAGTGACTCATTCTGCCCCAGCTACCATGTCCCCTTCTAGGAATGGGAAACTAGGAACCATTGGCTTTGTACCATGGCGGCCAAGGGAGCTGCGGGCACACAAATGGAGAGGGTGGCTCAAGGGGTCATGGGTGGGAGGACTGGAGGTATCCATGAGCTACTGGGAGCCCCCTGGCCACCTTACTTGGAGTCAGATGCCCGAATCCCTCCTATTCACCCCTTGCCGCACAACTCACCGAGAGCGTCCAGCATATGTCAGCTCCACGGAACACTGCAACAGCTTTTGGTATCGCACAGACGTGAAGTTCTTCCTCTTTCCCCCTGGGTGGGGCCTAACACGTATTATCATCCAATCTCAGTGCCTCATTCTCCTGGACACACACCCACACACACACAAACACACACCCATAGAAAGTTGGTTGTAAAAAGACATCACGGGTTGAAGCCAGGCTGTGAGCGGATCTAGGCTGCTGGCAAGTGGTGCGCAGGGAAAACAGTGTGCTACCCCCTCAAATAAAACACAACACACATTTTTTTCTCCAGTCCAAAAAAAAATGAAAACATTTCCTGAGATGCAAGAGGCCTGGAGCTGTGTTATTCAGCTTCAAACAGAAGAAAAGACAGAAGAGGACTTTATTGGAAGGTGCATTAATTTTCTTCAGTATATATTATGTCAAAAAATACAACTAATACAAAAGTCATGAAAAGTGGTGCTATAATTAGTCCTGGAGCCATTAGAATCCAATGTCCATCTCTTCGAGAATCATGAATCACCATGTAGTGCAAGTTTTCCAATGCTAAAGCCTAGTTCTCATGGGGGACTTCATAGATGTTAGTTAGGGTCGGAAGGGACCTCAATAGATCATCGAGTCCGACCCCCTGCATAGGCAGGAAAGAGTGCTGGGTCTAGATGACCCCAGCTAGATGCTCATCCAACCTCCTCTTGAAGACCCCCAGGGTAGGGGAGAGCACCACCTCCCTTGGGAGCCCGTTCCAGACCTTGGCCACTCGAACTGTGAACAAGTTCTTCCTAATGTCCAATCTAAATCTGCTCTCTGCTAGCTTGTGGCCATTGTTTCTTGTAACCCCCGGGGGCGCCTTGGTGAATAAATCCTCACCAATTCCCTTCTGTGCCCCCGTGATGAACTTATAGGCAGCCACAAGGTCGCCTCTCAACCTTCTCTTGCGGAGGCTGAAAAGGTCCAGTTTCTCTAGTCTCTCCTCATAGGGCTTGGTCTGCAGGCCCTTGACCATACGAGTTGCCCTTCTCTGGACCCTCTCCAGGTTATCCGCGTCCTTTTTGAAGTGTGGTGCCCAGAATTGCACGCAGTACTCCAACTGCGGTCTGACCAGCGCCCGATAGAGGGGAAGTATCACCTCCTTGGACCTATTCGTCATGCATCTGCTGATGCACGATAAAGTGCCATTGGCTTTTCTGATGGCTTCGTCACACTGCCGGCTCATGTTCATCTTGGAGTCCACTAGGACTCCAAGATCCCTTTCCACCTCCGTGCCACCCAGCAGGTCATTCCCTAGGCTGTAGGTGTGCTGGACATTTTTCCTCCCTAGGTGCAGCACTTTGCATTTCTCCTTGTTGAACTGCATCCTGTTGTTTTCTGCCCACTTGTCCAACCTGTCCAGGTCTGCCTGCAGCTGTTCCCTGCCCTCCGGCATGTCCACTTCTCCCCATAGCTTTGTGTCATCTGCAAACTTGGACAGAGTACATTTGACTCCCTCGTCCAAGTCGCTGATGAAGACACTAAAGAGTATTGGTCCAAAGACCGAGCCCTGCGGGACCCCACTGCCCACACCCTTCCAGGTTGAGACCGACCCATCCACCACGACTCTCTGGGTGCGACCCTCTAGCCAATTCGCCACCCACCGGACTGTGTAGTCATCCACATCACAGCCTCTTAACTTGTTCACCAGTATGAGGTGGGATACCGTATCGAAGGCCTTCCTGAAGTCTAAGTATACGACATCCACCCCTCCTCCTGTGTCTAGGCGTTTCGTAACCTGGTCATAGAAAGAGACTAGGTTGGTCAGGCACGATCTGCCCGCCACAAACCTGTGCTGGTCTCCCCTCAGCATAATCTGCCCTGCCGGGCTCTCACAAATGTGAGCCTTGATAATTTTTTCAAAGACTTTACCAAGGATGGAGGTGAGACTGACTGGCCTATAGTTGCCCGGGTCCTCCTTCCTCCCCTTTTTGAAAATGGGGACCACGTTAGCCCTTTTCCAGTCCTCCGGGACTTGGCCCGTGCGCCACGAGCGTTCGAATATTCCCGCCAGTGGCTCTGCAATGATGTCGGCCAGTGCCTTCAGCACCCTCGGATGGAGCCTATCCGGGCCTGCCGACTTAAAGGCATCCAGTTCTTCCAAATAACTGCACCACCCCAGGATCTACGTATGGCAGTCTGGCGCCTTGCTGCTGCCTCTCTACAACCCCAGTGAGAGACTTGTCGTGTCCCTCGCTTAGGAACACTGAGGCAAAGAACTCATTGAGGAGTTCAGCCTTGTCCCCCCTGTCTGTCACCAATTGTTTCTGCCCATTTAGCAGGGGTCCTATTCCTCCCTGGGCCTTCCTTTTACTCCCAATATATCTAAAAAACAATTTCTTGTTGTCTTTTACTTGGGTTGCCATCCTCAGCTCCATGGTAGCTTTGGCCCGCCTAACTGCCTCCCTACAAGCACGAGCAGAGGAGGTATATTCATCTTTAGTGATCTCACCCTGTTTCCACTTTTTATGTGCTCCCCTTTTGGCCCTTAGGCTGCCCTGGATTTCTCTGGTCAGCCATGGAAGCCTTCTGGCCCCTTTCCCTTTTTTGCCTCGCTTGGGGATTGTCTTGCTTTGTGCCCGAAGGATCGTTTCCTTTAGGCACAGCCACCCTTCCTGGGCTCCCATCCCTTCAAAACTCCTACTCTGCAGTGCGTCCTTGACTAATCGCCTGAGTGCATTGAGATCAGCTTTCCTAAAGTCTAGCACTTTCACCCTACTAGTTACCTTACCCACTCGCCGTCTTATGTTGAATTCTATTATAAGGTGATCACTGTCTCCCAAATGGCTACCGATCTGTAGGTCCCCTACCATGTCATCTCCTGTTGCCAATACCAGATCCAGTATGGCATTCCCCCTAGTGGGACCATGCACCTCCTGTGTCAGGTGGAGGTCCTGTACACAGGTTAGAAACCTGCGTGAACGGTGGGACCTTGCTGTCTGCATCTCCCAGCAGATGTCCGGGTAGTTTAGGTCCCCCATGACTACCGCCTCCTTAGCTTTTATGGTCTCCGAGAGTTGCCTCAGGAGCCCCGCATCTATTTCTTCGCCTTGATGTGGGGGTCTGTAGCAGACCCCTACCACCAAATCCCTTTCTCCTTGCCCCCCATGTAGCCTAACCCACAATCCTTCTACTTCCTCAACCTCGGATTCTGTCTTGATGAGGGCTGATGTATATTGCTCACTGACATAAAGTGCAACCCCCCCCCCCTTTCTTCCCCGACCTGTCCTTTCTATACAATCTATAGCCCTCAATATGTACCGCCCAGTCATGGGATGAATCCCACCAGGTCTCTGTTAGCCCCACTAAGTCATAGGTGTTTAGTGCAAGCAGGAGCGCTAGTTCATCCTGCTTGTTCCCCATGCTCCTAGCATTAGTATATAGGCACTTGAGCCCTGCGACTGGTGCCTTTGCTGCCCTCCCCGCTCCAAGTCCCAAGGGGCCCTGTGTTTCTTACCGTCTCGTTTCTTACCTGTTCTGTAGTGCTGGCCTCCCCATGGCTTTCAGGTTCCCAATGCTCTCTTTCTTCAGGCTGGGCTGTCCTTGTGGGTGCCACATGGTTTGGTGTTCCACAGCTTCCCCTGCCCTCGTACTCCCCTCCCCCCGACGAGCCTAGTTTAAAGCCCGCCGGAGGAGATCCGCCAACCTAGTAGAAAACACACGCTTACCTTTGGGGGACAGGTGAAGCCCATCCCAGCTGAGCATGTCCCTCGTCGTGATGTGCGGGTCATGGTCCAGGAAGCCGAAGCCTGCCTCGAGACACCACTGCCGAAGCCGCCAGTTGGTCTCTCTGATGCAGTTCTCCTGCCGTCTTCCTCGTCCGGTCACCGGTAGGATGGAAGAGAAAACCACCTGTGCACCGAACTCCTTCAGCACGCCGCCCAGAGCACTGTAGTCCGGCATCAGGTGATCGGGGCTTCTCCTGGCCGCATCGTTAGTACCCACATGGACTAGGACCATGGGGTAATAATTGGTGGGCTTGATCCTGGCCTGGATTACCTCCGTCACATCCCGAATCTTTGCTCCAGGGAGGCAGCATACCTCTCGTGCTGAGGGGTCCTGGCGACAGGTGGGTCCTTCCATACCTCTCAGGATGGAGTCGCCTATGACGAGCACTCGTCGCCTCCTCCTCTGGGTCCTCGTGGATCTCTTGTTCTGTTTGGAGCGTGAAGAACATGGTGTTTCTTCTTGCCCAAGGGTTTCCTCCTCCCCTTCCATCTCCTGCAGGGTCGCCAGGGCCTCGTACCTGTTCACCAGTCGGACTGGAGAAGCTGGTACCGGTTCGCTGCAAGCTGCTCCGGTCCTGGCTGTGACCGTCTGCCACTCTGCTGCGAAGGGCACTCCCTGGGCTGCTTCTTCCTTCAGTGCCTGGGCCTGCAGGGAAAGGAAATAACTGTCAATTTCCTCCTCTGCCTCCCTGATCCCCCTCAGCCTGCTAACCTCCTCCCGGAGCTCCCGGACTTCCATCACCCTGGCATCAGCTGGGAGTGCAACACAGCAGTGCACAGGCAATCCAGGAAGTTTTTGGTGAGTGTTGGGGACAACTTCCTGGTGAAAGTGTTGGAGTGGCCAACTAGGTGTGTCCCTGGTTTCTCCTCCCTAGATGCAGAACCTTGCACTTGTCTGCATTGAATTCCATCCTATTCTCATCTGCCCACTTCTGTAATTTGTCTAGATCTAGCTGGATTCTATCCCTCCCCTCCAGCGTGCCCACCTCGCCCCACACCTTGGAGTCATCAGCAAATTTGGACAGCATGTATTCCACACCTACATCCAGATTGCTTACAAAGATGTTAAACAGTACAGGCCCTAGGACCAATTTCACTTTTAATAATCAACACTTCCTCCAGAGGATGGGAACAGCTATGGGCACCAAAATGCCCCACAGTATGCCAACCTTTTTATGAGCCACCTGGAAGAAGACTTCCTCCAGAACTGCACCATCAAACCCTTGCTATACTTAAGATATATCAATGACATCTTCATCATTTGGACTGAAAACCTGCAATCTCTGATTGAGCTGCACCAGAAATTCAACAGTCACCATCCCTCCATCCGACTTTCTCTAGAATACTGCAGCACCAGCATCTCCTTTTTAGACATGATGATCAGTATCCAGAATGATAACAGACCACGTTGTACAAGAAACCCACAGACCAACATACATATCTGCACAGAACCATCAATCACCTGAAACACACCAAAAAACCTGTGATATACAGCCAAGTCCTCAGATACCACCGCATCTGTACTGAAGAGCACACCCGGGATCGCCACCTCACCAATCTTGAAAAGGCTTTCACCCAGCAAGGACACTCCTCCAGAGAGAGAGATCACATGTTTGAAAGAGCCACCCGGATACCACGTGAAGAATTGCTCCAGTACAGAAGAAAACCCCCCACAAATCACACACCGCTGGTTATGACATATCACCCCTCCCTCGAACCCGTACGGAAAATCCTCAAACAACTGCAACCCATACTAGAAAGAGACCCTAATCTTAAAGAGATCTTCCCAGAGCCACCCATCCTAGCCTTCAAACTAGCAAATGAACCTTGCCAACCTCATCACCAGAAGCAGACTTCCTCAAGCCCAGAACACACCAAAAGGATCCAGACCGTGCCAGGACAAGCAATGCAAAACCTGCCAACACATCTCCACCACCCCCACTATTACTACACCTCACAACAGAGCCATCAGCATCCCTGGATCTTACAGCTGCACCTCCAGAAATGTAATATACCTCATCCAATGCACCAAATGCCCTGATGGAAAATATGTGGGGAGACCAAACAACAACTACGCACCAGAACGAACGCACACCGAACATCTATCAAAGACAGGAATACCCAATTACCAGTGGGGGCACGTTTCTCACAAGAAAACCACTCTCTCTCCAATCTTGCAGTCCTGATCCTCAAAGGAAACTTGCAAAACACTTCCCAGAGACGAGCCTATGAACTCCACTTCATCAACCTCCTGGATACTAAAAATCATGGACTAAATATAGACATTGGATTTATGACACATTATATATTATATTACCTGCCTGACATCTGACTCCCCAGGTATCTATTATCATCCCCCTTCTCTCTCTTCCCCCCCACAGCCTGTCTCTCACCCATTGACTCCTCAATCTATATTTTCACTGACTACCTGTCTTGTGTGCATACCAGCCCAGCCCCTGGCTTCTTTACTTTTCATCCCATCCAGGAAGAGCACACACCAACTGCTGAAACTTCCTTAGCCTGATGAAGGGTTTTTGAACCCGAAAGCTTGCTTAATAATTATTTTCCAACTATTTGGGTTGGTCTAATAAAAGATATCAAATTCACCTAAGGAACCTTGTCTTCTTAAAGTCCAGGAAGACGACATCCACCCTGAACACCCTCGTCCAGGGACTTTGTGACCTGATCATAAAAAAAAAAACAGGTTAGTCAGGCAGGACCTACCCTCAACGAGCCCATATTGGTTACCCCTGAGCATTATCTCCCCTGCTAGGCCCTTGCAGATGTACTCCTTGATAATTTTCTTAAAGGTCTTTCCAAGGACCAAGGTAATTTCCAGGGTCCTCCTTTCTCCCCTTCTTGTAAATGGGGACCCCATTGGCCCTTTTCCAATTCTCTGGTACCTGGCCAGTGCCCCACAAGTGCTCATAGAGCTGTGCCAGGGGCCTTACTATGACCCCCACCAATTCCCTCAGCACCTTCGATGGACTGATTTAAACATGTCCATCCCCTCCAAAAATTCCCTAACTCGGTCGTCCTTGACCCTAGGCATGGCGGTGCCTCCCCTGGGTCTATCCGCAGTTCTAGTAGGGGAGATGTCCCAGTCCCTGTTCAGGAATATGGAGGCAAAGAATTCATTAAAGAGGTCAGCTTTTTTGTTTGCTGCAGTCACCATATTGCCAAGCCTACCCTGTAGGTGCCCCATTTTACCCGGTGCCTTCTTCTTACTTCCTACTTCTTACTTCTTCTTACTTCTTACTGGTGACAATGGATGGTGGAAAAGCGGACTGGCCTGGTATCCTCCAGCCAGCTCAGGTGGTGGAGTGAGGAGCACTGTGAAGCTGGGTGAGGTGCTGGCCCTGTGACAAATTCAGGTGGGCTGGAGGACATGGATGGGGTGGGGACCACCATCACACAGGACCTGGTCGACAAAGGCAAGGGCCAGGGTAGGGAATGGGAGGTAGGGAAGATTTTACCTCCTGGACAAGATGGCAGGGGCAAGTCCTGCCTGACCAACCTGGTTGCCTTTTATGATGAGATGACGGGGTCTTCTGGATATGGGAAGAGCAGTGGATATGATGTACCTTGACTTCAGCAAGGCTTTCAGTATGGCCTCCCATTACATTCTTGCATGCCAGCTAAAGAAATATGGTTTGGGTGAATGGTCTGTAAGGTGGTTATAAAACTTGCTGGATCATTGGGCTTGGAGGGTAGCAGTCAATGGCTCAATGTCTAGTTGACAGCCAGTATCAAGTGAAGTGCTCCAAGGGTCAGTCCTGGAGTCGGTTTTGTTCAGTATCTTCATCAGTGACCTGGAACATGGGATGGAGTGCATGCTCAGCAAGTTTGCAGATGACACCAAGCTGGGGACAGTAGTAAATATACTGGAGGGTAGGGCTAGGATTCAGAGAGACCTAGACAACTTGCAGGACTGGACCAAAAGAAATCTCATGGTTCAATAAGGACAAGTGCAAATTCCTGCACTTTGGAAGGTACAATCCCATACACTCTTACAGGCTGAGGACTGACTGGCTAAGCAGCAGCTCTTTGAAAAAGGGCTTGTGGGTAACAGTGGAAAAGAAGCTGAATTGGAGCCAAAAATGTGCCCTTGTTGTGAAGAAGGCTAATGGCAGCGTGGGCTGTACTATTAGAAGTATTGCCTGCAGATCAAGGGAAGCGATTATCCCCCTCTATTCAGCACTGGCGAGGCCACATCTGGAGTCCCGTGTCTAGTTTTGGGCTCCCCACTACAGAAAGGATGTGGACAAATTGGATAGAGTGCATCAGAGGTCGATGAAAATGGTTCAGGCGGTCAGGCCTGTTGACACTGGATTTGGAACCAGCAGCAATACCTTTGTTCCAGGCAGGCTCAACCCTCAGACCGACCACAACACCTGCTAGTCAATAATAGGTGAATTTATTGATAAAGAGTATGAACAAAAAAGCAATAATACAAACAACCAAATAATTCTGTACCTACCAATCCTACGGCTGTCATCATAGTCCAGGTACATCTGGTCAGGATGCAGGCTCAACTCTGAGGCTCTCTCTTTTAGGTGTCAGCAATCTGGAGGTGGGATGCCTAGGCCCACAGCCCACCTCCAGTGGGGTGCATGAGATGGGCTACTGGTATGCCCTCAGTTCATGGTGACCCCGAGGACCCTTCCCAGGGGCACAGGGATGGGGACTCCTCTCAGGGAGCAAAACAGGGAGGGAAGAGAGGGATGGATAAGACAAAGGGAGGGACCCACTGTTAATCTCAAGTCTTTGCTTTTGTATTCTCCTTCCCCCTTGATGACTCCTGATGATTCTTCATCTGTGGCTATCTCTGGTTGGTTGTCTCTCTGTGATCCACATAGCCTTCCAGGCCTTCTCCTAACTTGGTCTGTTCCCCCAAAACTGGGACTTAGCCCCCCACTGCTCTCTGAGGCCTTGTTGCTGGTGTCACTTATCTTGTGTTATGGGACAGTATGGTACATACTCCCTTTGCTTCCCAGGCTGTTTTCTAGACTGTCCTTGTTATGTTAGACAATGGGTCTGCCTTGAAGGTTGTGATCTCGTGTTATGAAAAGCCATCCCTTTTATTCTCAGGCTCTGTCCATCCATTAGCCTTGTGCTACACAGCCCAGAGCCATGAGAAGCTGTGTGTGTGTCTCCCAAGCTCTTTAGAAATCCATCTAACCCTGCTGCACATCTTGACCCCTTATAATGCATATATCTATACCTATAAGCCAATTCCCAAAAAATAGGCCTTTAAATATCATTTCTAAACCAACATATGCCCTCCTTGAAGATATATCTTCACACTATACTAGAGTATAAACACTGGCATCACCTGGAATGTCCATGAGATTTGTGGGGAACTCCACCAGTCATCCCGGGAAAAGTATGACGACATTCATGGTCACAGGCTCCAACAGGCTGGACACTGTGATGAACCCTTAACCATTGTTTAAATGTCACCCATACACCCAATAATACAGAGGTCCTTGACTTTAGGAAAGCTGACTTTGACAAGTTCAGGAGGCTTGTTGGTGAGGCCCTACAGGACCATGACCGTAAGGGGAGGGGAGATCAGGAAGAGTGGTTGCTCCTCAAGGGAGAGATCCTTGACGCACAAGCTCAGGCTATTCCATCTTGGAGGAAAGGCAGCAAAAGGGCACAGCAACCCCCTTGGCTCTCCAGGGAACTAGCAGACCTCCTGCGGCTAAGGCCTACAAAGGATGGAGGATGGGATCCACCTCCAAGGAGTAATATTCCTCACTAGTCCAGTCCTGCAGGGAGCAAACCAGGAAAGCCAAGGCTGCAACTGAACTCCAACTAGCTACAAGTATCAAGGACAATTAAAAAGTCCTTTTTCAGATATGTGGGGAGTCAGAGCAAGGGCAATACTGAACCCCTGCTAAACCAGATGGGACAACTGACAACTGACGCCCAGGAAAAAGCCAACCTATTAAATGGGTACTTTACACCAGTCTTTCATCACTCCCATGGGACACCACCCGAGTCTCCAGAATCTGGAATAGACTCCCCCCAGAAGTGGTGCAAGCCCTACTCGGAACACATTCAAAAAGCGTTTGGATGATTATCTTGCTGGGGTGTGTTGGGTATTGACCAGATATGAGTGCATGCCCTTACACTCAGCTGACATTCACTGGCCCTCTGAGGGGTGCTCACAGCCTTTGGTTGGTCTAGGTGGGGCTCTTATGCTCACTCTCTTCCTTCCTGCCACGACTTTGATGTTGAAAGGATTTTTCTTTGATTTTGTTGGAGATGTTAACAAAAGGGAGGTGGTGAGTACCCCGCCTCCACCTTGACCGACCGCCAGTTGCCGCCCTGGTTCCCGAGGCCGCGAACAGAGGGAATGGCTAAATGATTGGTCTGGAGAGGTTCCATTCTTTCTTTTTGTTCATTTATTGTTAAGACATCTATGGGAACGTTATTCTCCAGTGATTGGATCCCAATCATTTCTTCAGACTGATTTCGAAGCTTCTCCTGGTGTCAGCTTCCCTGCACCTCCTGGCAGGCTGGGGAGTTCACTTTTCCCCTCTGGGCTGATTGCCGCCTCTCCTGGCTTAATTGGCAGTGAGTAGACATTTAACAAGTAAAAGAAAAAAAAAATGCTTCAGTGAAATAGAAATGGTGGAGCGTGGGTGGGGACTGTTTCCTCTGCCCTCTTTCCTCAGCCAGCCCTGGCTTTCTCTTTCCTTGGTTTTTGAGCTGCAGTGCTCTTGGGGAGGCAGGGATTCATTCCCAGCTCTATTTAGAAGGCTCTCTGCTTCACTATCAATTTTTCCTCCTTGCTGCAGCTGCACCTATCCTAATTGGTGGCCCGCGGCAATTAATCAGCATTCCCCACATAAGCAAAATAAATGGAATCAGCTGCTCTGGAGCATCCGCCCTCTTTTATCTCTCTCACTGTCTCTCTCTTTCCTTGTCTTTCTTTTATTTTCCTTTCTCTTTCACATCTTTAGTGAAGGACTCTCAGCACCCTGGAGTCTGATCGGGTGCTTACCCAGCTCCCAGGGCATCAGTCTAGCGCTGGGCATTCCCAGCCTCCATTGTGCCTGAGTTTTTCTGTCTTTGCCTTCTCTCCCACTTTTCCTCTGCTCCCGGCTCCTGGATATTGCCCTGGGTGCTGATTGGCACCAATCCACCCCACCTGCCGAGAATAAAACTGGGATGGGGCACACTGGGAGCTCCTGCCACAATATGGAGATCCTGTTCTGGCATGGTCGGTAACCCTGGCTATGGGAGCATCCCAGGTGAGTATCCTCCAGCTCCTCACAGGGTGATATGACCCCAGCTGACTTCCTGCCCTTTAGGCAGGAGGCTGGATCCAATGATCTCGCAAGGTCCCTTCCAGCCCTAATATCTATGAAATCTATGAGATTAGCAGGAGTCAGTCTGGGTGAGAAGGAGCCATAAAGTCAAGTGATTCTCCCAGGGCTGCCTAGATAGAAGTGCTGCTACCATGGGCAGACACTTTGAACTTTGGGTGGAGCAGGAATCAAAGCAGGGAGTGACTGAACCACTATACCCCCTGCCCCCAGGTCCCTCCTAGCCCTGTCAGTGACCCTCACTCCAGGCCCATAGCCATTTACCCCACTCCCACCCATGAGTTCTGTTCACTCCCAACTCACAGTCCCCTGCTATCCACCCCCAGGCCTCTCTTGTTCCACGGTGAAGGCCCAAACAGGCCACATCCACCCCCAGCAGCTTGGGCTGAAGTTAGTATCTAGAAGGCCAGAGGTGGTTGAGGGAGAGATGGAAAAGGATCACACAGGGCATACAATTCCAGGTGGGAGCTGTGATGAAAGGAAATCCAACCTCCATATGTCCATGCCCACACACACCTCTCCCCCATCCATCCCTTCTCTGCATCCAACTCTGAGTGTGTGCAACATCCAAAAATGGGAAGGAGCCATACGGTGTCTAACCCCAATTTAGCATAAAGAAATTAGGCTGGACAGGTTCAGAGGACTAGCCTGTGATTCCTCAGAACTTTCTTCTTCCCTCTCCTGAAGGTGGCCACACCAGAAACTTCTCTCTCTCCTCTCCTACAGCTGTGGTCAGCTATGCTGTGGTTGGCTTGTACTATTCAGACCTGACAAAAAAGGTGTGCATTTGAAAGCTTGTCTAACTCCATCCCAACAATGCAGTTGTCCCAATGAGAGAGATTGTTCTACACAATGCTTGCCTCTGGCATTGTTTCTGGACCCTCCCTCTGACGCTACTGATAATACAGGCAGTCCTCGGACTTACAACTCAATTGGCTCCTGAGAACCACATCTTAAGTCAAAATGTTGTAACTCAGAACCAATTTTCTCATAAGAAGCAACATTATAAATGAGGGATTGGTTCCTGAACCGAGGCCCGATACCCTGTTTTCACCAAAAATACCGCAGAGTTTTGTACTTGATCAATTATAGATGAGTAATATAGCTACATTAATGTATTTCTATTGTAAATAGCAATCATACAGATTTGGAAGGACTTGTTTGAGATGACTTTGCTGGACTTTTTGAAGAGTTCTTGGCTGGAGTCTTCTCAGGAATCCTGGCTGCAGGTTTTTCTGGAGTCTTGTCTGCTTTCTTAAAGAAAGTGTCCAAGGAAATTTGGACAGATGTTCTCCAGGGAAATGAGCGACGCAGCGAATTTGTTCGCGGGCATGGCATCACATTGGATCAAGCATTGTAAAATCAAAACTGACATCATAAGGTTGAAACAGGGTTTCAATTTATAAACATTGTAAGTGCAAAACGTTGTCACTCAAAAGTTTGTAAGTCAAGTATTGCCTGTACAGCCATATTTCCATTTTTTAAGTCATTGTGGGCAATCCCTTGATTTGAGGATGATCTCTACCATGGCTCATTGATGGATCTTGAGATGGCTTAAGAAGCCAATCCTTGAGACGTGCATCCATCTGCAGAAGTTGCAGGTCTTTCTGCTGGGTAGAGAAGGCTGTAGGCCAGGATTTCTCTCCTTTTCCTCCCTCTGCTCTCTCTACTCTGCTTGAAGGGCAAGACACTAGCTCAAAATGGACTGCTGGTTGGTTGAGGTTGTAGTGCTGTTAGCTACAAATGTCCAACTCTGGATCCTTAAAATTCTGATTTATTAGGCGGATTGAAAGACTGTAATGAAGTTAAATCATAAACCTTGGGGCTGGTCCCCACACACACACACATGCACACACATACAGTAGCAAGCTACTAGAGTCAGGTATACCTATCCCACAGGCGCTGGAGTCTGCTGTCGAGGGCCAGTTGAGGCTTCTTTCAGTATGGTGTGATCCTCCAGAAGGTGGTCGCCGGCTGGTCCTTCTGGCTGGACAGGTCGGGTGCTGGGTGAGTTGGAGATCAAGAGGGTGCCATAGAGGGTCACTTTTCACTGCTTTGTATCTGTCCTTGGCAGACTTTGGTGACTCCCCAGTTTTCAGGTTTGCCCAATCCAGGGGTCGTTGACCCTCGTGGGACTACCCCCTTGGTGGCTACTGGATGGCACCTGTCAGCCCCAGGGGTCGTCCACATGTACGTGCAGGTTTGGGAGTCTGTTGATGAATTTTGAATAGGGCTCTGGGAGCGGACGATCTGGAGATATTCAGCCCAAAAGTTGGTCCCCTGCATTGATTAACTCAGACCAGGGCTTCTAGCCCTTGATCAGTGACGTTTAGAGATGTCCCGGTTGCTACGTTGTCTTTTATTGATTTCTTCCGTTGGTTGATCTGCAGCTTCCTTAGGTATTAATTGGTGTTAATTGCTGTCTGCTACCGTGTTACACATTCAATTGCTGATTCACTCGCTCTTTCAGGGAAAGATACAGGGAAGCGGCAGTTTAACTCCTGCCCTTGTTAACATTGTTACTAAACACATTTATAGTTAAAAGTTGAAAGGTGAGGAGTATAAAATATAAGCTACAAATGCCATGGCACACAAATAGATAAAAATACTAAAATACAAGGGGAGATATAAAATGCACACATACAAATTTTAAAACACAATTCCTTATCTTAAAGTGAAAGAAAGAGGAAGGAAGAAAAGGTAGAAGAGGAAAAACATATCCAAGGAGGGGAAAGCAACTGCAGGCAGGAGGAAAAGGGGCTTTCAGCTACAGTGCTATTGGGTTTAGTTGGCAGCCAGCTAGCCAGGTCCTCCCAATTCTTGAGGTATACTCTCAATGTGGCCTTGTAGCATTTCCTCTGGCCATGACATCCCAGGATGTTACTAAGCTAGGAATAGAGCAGTTGTTAGGAGAGTTGAAACAAATCTGCATCTACACACAATGTCCGTTCCAGCAAAGCTGGTGCTTGAGGATCATCAACTCAATACTAGTAACACTGGCATCAACAAGGAAGTTGGTGTTTGTGTGCTAATCTGTCCATTTGATGGAGTCTGTCCATTTGATGGAGGATTTTATGGAGGCATTGCTGGTGGTACCTCTTCAGGGTCTTGAGATGATTGTCATAGGTCAACCATTTTTCACATCTATAGAGGAAAGTAAAGATAACTGGATTGTAGACCTGGATCTTGGTGTCTTTTCTGGAAACTGTAATCAGTAAAAGGCACACAAAAGCAATTTCTCAAAGGAGGCACTAGCCCGCCAGAGCCTGTACTGGATCTCCTCATCAGAGTGATTTAGACAAATTGGAGGATTAAGCCTAAAGAAATTTCATGAGATTCAACAAGGATAAGTGCAAATTCCTGCACTTAGGACACAACAGTCTCATGCACCAGTACAGTCTAAGGGGTGACTGGCTGGGTAGCAGCTCTGCAGAAAAGGACCTGGGGGTTACAGTGGGCAACAAGCTGAATATGAGCCAGCAGTGTGTCCTTGTGAGGCCACATCTGGAGTCCTGTGTCCAGCTTTGGGTCCCCCACTGCAGAAAGGATTTGGACAGATTGGAGAGAATCCAGTGGAGGGGAACAAAATTGGTAAGGTGGCTGGGGCACATGACTTATGAGGAACGACTGAGAGAACTGGACTTATTTAGTCCAGAGATGAGGAGACTGAGAAGGGACTGTCTTAATAGCAGCTTTCAGCTCCCTGAACCAGGGTTGCAAAGAAGATGGAGCTGGACTGTTCCCAGTGGTGGCAGATGACTGAACAAGGAGCAATGTTCTCGAGCTGCAGCAAGGGAAGTTTAGTTTAGATTGGGGCAGGCAATTATTTCAGCTGGAGGGCTGCTTAACAAGTTTTGGCAAGCTGTCAAGGGCCACAAGGGTAGACCCACCCCTTTACAGGTGCCCAACCCCCTGGTCTCCATTTTAGGATCCAAAAATCCCACCCGCTAACCCTTGACCTTTGCCACTGGACGTCCCTCCCCTTGCCCCCAGAAGTACTACTTTTAGGAAGGGGGTTTGCCATCTTGGAACCAGAAAAAAAAAAATTATATACTAAAAATCAAACATTAACAATAACACATTTTAATACAGGTTTCCCTCACTTTATACAGATTCTGTATGTGCAAATTCAATCTTATGTGTTGACTTTTTTTATACCAAAAGTTTGTTATATGTGAGGTAAATTAACTTTTCATGCAATCAGTGTTGTGGAAGCCCACATCTGCTTTGTGCTGTGCATTGTGGGAGTGATGCACACCAAAACATAGTCTCCTGTGTGGATCTGTGCTCCTCGCTCGTCTGTGACGTGTTTCTATAGTTGTCATCCCCATTATGATAGTGACCTGTCTGCTGTTGGAGAGTACCAAAATTGTCTTGTAAAAGAGGTAGAAATGAGTCTGGGGATTCCTATTTGTTACATTGTAAAGTGGATTCCCTCTATGTGAACTCAAGTTATGCGCCATTTTTCAGGAACGCATATACAGCATAAAGCAAGGGAAACCTGTATTGTTTTTTAAAGTATTTTTGTCCTGATGTGTGTGTTTGTGTGGTGTATATAGAGGTGACTGCATAATAGCTCAAAATGAGGTCTTATTCTTGTATGTTGTAGGGGAGTGTGGAGGTGTGTGAGGGTAGGGAGGGGTTGGTATGGGGTTTATGGGGGTTGTTCACATGTGTGTATGGATGTATGGGGATGTAGGCTGGGGTGAGGGGGTGGGTGGGTGGGTAACAGAGGTTTGTGGGATGGAGTGTTTGTGGGGATGTGTGGGGATGTGGGTAGGTACGGGTCTTCTTGGGGGCTGTAGGGTGTGTGGAGGGGGAGGGTGTCTGGGGGGGTATGTGGGAGTGGGGTTTGCATGGGGGATTATGGATGTGTATGTGGTGGGGTGTGTGCACATACCATTGAATGGGGCTCCCCCCAGAGGCATGCAGGTGTGTGTGGAGGGGGTGCTGTGTGGGGGGGAGGGTGTGGGGGTGTGGGGTTTATGGGGAAGGGTTTGGGTGGGTGCAGTGTTTGTGGGGTGTGTGATTGTGTGTGGGGGAGGCTGTAGTTGTGGGGTTTGCAAGGGAGGGTTTTTGGATATGGTGCGATGTACATGGGAGACCCATGCATGCCCCTGAGCCAGTCAGCACATGCCCCTACCCCACAACAGCCTGGAGCCCAGAGCCTGTGAGCCCTGCAGCGCCTCCCCACCACCACAAGCACCACGCAGCCCCCACGCATGCTCCAAACTCACTCCTGCCAGAGCGTACAGCACACCCTGCCACCCCTGGGGCATGCAGCAGAGCTGGGGTGGCTTCATAGATGGACTGCTTTTCTTGGCAGCCCAGGTGGCGGTGGCTCCTTCTGGCTGCTGCTGCTACAGATCCTGCCCAGAGGTACCAGCCCCACATGGGCTCTGGGCAGCTTTCTGCAGCAGGGAGCTGCTGGCAGTGGGAGGGGGAAAGGCCACTTTTCCCCCCACGCTGAGCAACAGCTTCTGTCTGACACCGCTGCTGCTGAGCCTGAGTGAGGGAGCATAGGGCACATGGGGTTGGGGGTCTGCAGCGCGGGTCCCCACTGGTACCTTGGGGCTGGGGCCAGTGGCACCGGCAGCCAGAAGGAGCCACCTGCCACCTGGGCTACCAGTCTAGCTGAGGAGCCACCCCAGCTCTGCTGCATAACTAGGTGGCAGCAGGATGCGCCACGGCTGAGCTGTGCCTAGGCCAGGTAAAACTGAGGGACCTGCCATAGGCTGGACAAAGACCTGCTGCAGGCTGGATCCAGCCCAAGAGCCACATTTTGCCCACCCCTGGGGTAGATATTAGGAAGAATTTCTCACTAGGAGGGTAGCAAAACACTGAAACAGGTTACTCAGAGAGATGGTGGAAGCTCCATCCTTAGGGGTTTTCAAAACCTGGCTAGACAAAGCCTTGGCTGGGATAACCTAGTTGGGGCCAGTCTTGCTTTGAGGGCGGGGGGGGACTAGATCCAACCTCCCGAGGCCCCTTCCAGCCCTCATTTTCTGTGATTCTGCAATAGAAGCGGTGTTTGACTGCCTCTAGGGCCTTGTCCTCAATGGTAATTTGGGGAGTGGGGGGTCACATCTATGGCCTGGTGTTAGGCTGATAGAGCACATAAGTCTTCTTGAAAATGTGTTCAGTATGAGTTTGTAACAGTGCAAAGACAGCCCTGTTCCTTTGCTGTTACTAAGTTGCAAGTACAGGGGAGAGTCAGGTCAGGGACAGTGCAAAGTTAATTACTTAGTAAACACAGTTGGGAAGGGGATTGCACCCAGGGGAATATTAACTGATTAGGAGCCAGCAGCTACTTCAGTCCACAGCAAGGGGCTTTCCTTTGCCCCCTGGGGCACAGCGTGGAGAGATTCAGCAGGGATCCCCAGAGCAGCAGACCCAGTGCCAGAGCAGCTTGCTGATAAGACTGGCGGACGGGGTGTAGGAAACCACGGCAATTGGTGAAGTAAGGAGGTGGGGAAGAGAGGAGAAACTTACTGAGAGAAGGTCCCACGGAGAAAGGATCCGCTGGCACCGCAGGAAAGAGAAAAGAGAGTGGGACTGGAGTGGAGCCGACTGACTTGCGGGAGGGCTGCACAGCGATGGAGGAAAGGGAGACCGCGAGCTGTGAGAACAGCCAGGGTGCTCCACAACTGGCTGGGAAGCTACTAATAAACCAATTTTCTTTTATCCTGCTTCTGGAGTGATTTAATATACCCTCTCTCTTCGGGGAATTTACTTCTTATTCTGCCATCGTTCCAAAGCGTGGCAGGTGAGTCCCAGGGAGAGAGATTTCATTATTCACCCCCACCCAGCCACACAGTTCATGAAAGAGGTCATGGTTTAGCCAGGTCAACCACCTACTGCACCTCCTCTCCTTCATTTGCATTGACATAACCTCCTTTTTTCACCTTCAAATGGTCTCTGTAAGGTACAACCAGTTCAGTCTCCCTTTCAGCATCCACTCTGTGCCTCTGTGTGACACAGGAGATTGGGCATGACAGACCTATGGTTCGATGGGATGGAAGAATCCCATGCACTGGCACATGCTAGGGGCAGACTGGCTGAGCAACAGCTCTGCAGAAAAGGACCTGGGGGTTACAGTGAACAAGAAGCTGAATATGAGCCAGCAGTGTGCCCTTGTTGCCAAGAAGGCTAAGGGCATACTAGGCGGCATTGGTAGGAGCGTTGCCAGCAGATCGAAGGAAGCAACTATTCCTCTCTATTCAGCACTGGTGAGGCCGCATCTGGAGTATTATGTCTAGTTTTGGGGCCCCTGTTACAGAAAGGATGTGGACAAGTTGAAAAGAGTCCAGCAGAGGGCAACAATGGTGAGTTGGCTGAGGGACATGACTTGTGAGAAGCTAAGGGAACTGGGTTTATTGAGTCTGGAGAAGAGATGACGATATAGTCCTGCTTTGAGCCGGGCTGTTCTCAGTGGTGACAGATGACAGGACAAGGAGCAATGGGCTCCAGTTGCAGCAAGGGGAATTTAGATTGGATATTAGGAAAATCTCTCTCACTAGGAAGGTAGTATAACACTGGAGGTGCAGACAGAAGTGACAGTTTTCGCTTGGGCTAGCCACAGAAAGCTATAGCTCTGACAAAACAAGTGCACAGCTGCAAGCAGCTTCCAGAATGGACTATTGGGTGAAAATCTGATCTCTCATCACTTGACATCTCATGCAAAGATGTTACAAAATGTAGTGTCTTTTGTAACTTGTCTGGGAGGCCCCAGCCTGCTGCCTTTTCAGCCTGGGAGGGGGGAAAGGAAGCAGGGGGAGTTAAGTCTGGGAGCTTTTCAGCCCCACTGAGGGTGGGGTAGGTGTATTTCAGCCTCCCCTCCCCAATGTGAGGGGGCTCCAATTAACCCACCCTACCCTTCAACAACAAAGCGCCACAAGAATGAGCTCCCTCCACTGCCTTTCCCCCCTCCCCATCTGAAAACAGCAGCACTGGCAGACAGCCTTGCCATTGCTGTGGGAAACTGGTTGCAGGCTCCCAGCCTGCAGCTGGATTCCCCTCTCCCCTGGAACCAGCAGTGAACTTCTGTTTGATCTGGGGAAAGGTTGCAACTCAGACTACTGTGCAAAAATCCTTCTGAGTTACAGCTGGGAGCTGCACTTCTGTCCACACACCCTGGAACAGGTTAGCCAGAGAGGCGATGGACTCTCCATCCTTGCTGGTTTTTAAGACCTGGGCAGACAGAGCCTTGGATGGGATGATAAGGTTCAAGTTACTCTTTACCTGAGAAAGATGTTTTGTCATATGTGACATTGGGCTTCACCATCTGCTCCCCTCCTCCCCCCCCACCCCGACACTTCCCCATTCTCCAATCTGCCCATGTACATGCTTAGCCATAGCCCATCCCCATGTCACACACATAGCTACCTCTGTATCATCAGAAGCCATGCTGTCACAGAGCCACCTTTAGGCCCTATGAGAAAGAAGGGGGAAGAGCCTTTGAAGAGGGATCACCACAGATATGGAGGCCCAACCCTGACAGCGATACAAGGGAAAGGCCCCACAGCAAAGGACGAACCCAGAAAGACAGGAATCATCAGCTTGGGTGTCTTCATCCTGGCCAGTCCCCAAGTAGGCCAGAAGGAGGGCTGGGATTAATCAGGTTTTAGGAAAAGGGCCCAGAGACTAAAGGGTTATAACTGATTGGAACGAATCCTGTGAGGGTGGAAGCAAAGCCTGAAGGATCTTTCTGAGCTTTGCTGGTTATCCCATGGGACCAGGAAGCAATTTTCTCTCTGCTCTTGCTGCTATGGATGTCAGGAGGTATTTTTCTGGCTTCCTTAGAGCCGTTGGGTGTTGACTGCAACCACTGCTGGGGATCCTGACTAGGCTGTGCCAATGCTCCTGCTAGGACTTATAGCTGGAGGCTAAGGGACCTTCAGAAGTCACCTCTAGCCCAACCCCAGCCTGCGGCAGGATCAGCCTGGTCCCAAACATCCCAGACAAATTCTCATCTATTATCCTTTTATAGAAGCAGGACATTGGCCACCGCAGTCCCCCTACTTCCCCTGTTGCAGGTTTGGGTGTAATGTCTTGTGTTGTGTCAGGGTTGACAGTCATATGATGAAGACGTTAGATAATAGATTTGTCTGGGCTGGTTTGGACGGGGCTGACCCTGCCTCAGGCAGGGGGTTGGACCAGATGCGACTTTGGAAGGTCCCTTCCAGCCCCATTTTTTTAGGATTTTTATGAGATTTTTAAGAGCCGAGAATTCAATTGAACAGAAATGCCATTGCTTCTCCCAGCCAATGGGTTATAAACTTTGGGTAGAGCAGGAAACAAAGGGGAGTGGGGGGCAGTTGCACCAGTGCATACCCCTTAGATCCATCCCTGGCTATAGGCAAACAGAGCCAAGCTCTGGGCAGATTGAGAGGTAGTCATAACTCTCCTGAGACATACCACACATTCAAATTAAATTAAAGCTTGTTAAAAAGCAGCTACAAAAATGGGCTGTGTTTTTCAAGCAACAGTCACGTGCTAGATTAGTCAATTTTGTGGCTGATGGCCATTTTTGTGGCAGAACCATTACTTTGTCTGTGTAGCCTGTCTAAATTTATCATGCAGTTAATCAGTTAAAAGTAACATGTCCTACTCCCTTCCTGGGGCTGGGAAAGAATCCAGGATTCCGGACTCCCAGTCATCCTTGCTCCAAAACTCCCAACAAGTCTCCACTCCCTCCTCATCCCTTCAAGAGAACAGAGGCAGCCACATGCTCCAAGAGCCCAGCAGCGACTCTTTTGCATCAGTTAAACTGATTTTATTTTTAAAAAGGGGGAGGGGAAAAAAAATTCACCAAACCTCAAATCCACAACCCGCCAACATCACAGAGTGAGATTTAATTTTTCTTTTCTGCACATGTGAGTTAATTTAACTGACGAACTAATAAAAGGAGTCAGGCTCTCAGGGAAGGGAAAAGGAAGGCAGGTGGCCAGGCTCCAGGGGTGGGGGTGACCCCGGGAAAGAGAAACGAAATCAAACCGGTGACCCTGATCCAAGATGAAATACTGGGGAGGGGAGGAAGTAAGGGACCCCAGGCGTCCAGGTGGAGACTCAGCGAATGGTCTTGACAGGGCTCTTGAAGTTGCTAGCAGCCTGCAGCTGCAGCTGGTAAGCCATGGGGTGGATCTTGAAGCCGTACAGCCTAGGAGACAAAAAAGTTACTCAGAAGGGGAAAGGCCTGGTGGTCAAGCTCCCCACCCCTTCCAGCAGCTCCCTCACAAGCCAGATCTGGGCTCCCTGGGAGGCTGTAATGGGTCCTTGGTGGAAGAGAAAGGGAGAGAAAACGGAGGCGGATTGGCCAGTGCCCCCAAGAATGGAGTCTGGTGACAGCTCCAGCTGGAGGCAGAAAGGAAGGCCCCTGGAGCCGGATCCCCCCCAGGCAGGGGAGAAAGCTCAGAGCCAGATTCCCAGTGGAACAGGACTTGCCCTATGGCTAAAACTGCCCCAGGGTTAGACCTGCCCTATGGCCAGGAGCCAAATCCACTTGCAAGAGACTCTGTCAATCCCAGAACACCTGGACCAGGATTGGCAGGGCCTAGGCCCCGAGGGGGTGTGGCTCCAGCCAGAGCAGCCAACGGGAGTGGGCAGGAGCAGCTCACCTAGGCACGAACTGATTAGCCGGCCGCTTGGGCCGGTACTCGGGGTGCACCATGAAGAGCATGTGGGGGAAGCCAGTGCCAAAGTAGGCACCATCCGTGTGATGGTGGCGTGAGGACTTTGGTGTGTAGACATCCATGCACTTGGGGCAGTAGAGCTTCACCATGGCCTCGCCAGGGATGTCTGACAGCCCTGGAAGGGGGCAGGGAGAAGAAAGGGAGTCAGAGAGAAACCAGGTGTCCAGGTTCCCAGCCCTTACCCCACTCCAACACCTGGAGAACCCAGGCTCCCAGTCCCCCAGCTCTAACCTCCCAATCCTGACTCCCCAACCACAGAACCCACCCCCCCCCAAAGCTCTCAGCCCTGACTTTCCCCTCCTGTCCTACAGAACCCAGGCATCCAGGCTCCCAGCCCAGTTTGTAGCCCACCAGCCACACTCCCTTTCTACAGAACTCAGGTGTCCAGGCTCCCACTCCCATCTGCTCCAATACCCACAGCCTCTCCCCTCCCCCACTTCCAAGGAACCCAGGCTTCCAGGTTCCCAGCTCCCCCTACCCCCTGCACCTACCAATGGGCAGCATGGGCTGGTTCTCACAGTAGACACGGGGGCAGTAGCCAAAGTCACCCTGCTGGTACTTCTCGAGCTGGGGAAGAATAGAAGAGCTGAGAGATGTGAAGCAGGGAGAGGAGGTAGCTGATGCCCTCCAGGGGGTGCCAGCTGGCTGGGGAGTGGGGGCAGAGCCAGCTCACCATCTGGGCGATGCCACGGTTGGTGAGGATGTAGCGGGCATGGATCAGGCCGTAGAGCATCTCAGCCGCCTGCTCGATGAGGTCACTCTGGTTGGGGTTGTCCTCTAGCTCTTCATCTGGGTGTGGCGGGAAGGAAAAAAGTGCCATGAGGGTTGCCAACAGGGTTGCCCCCAAGCAGGTGAGGCTAACAGGGCAACCCAGGGTAACAGATTCCAGGCTAACAGAGCTGCCCATGGTTGGGCCTAATGCAGCAGGTGCCAGGTGAGGCCTGTGCCCCTCAGACCCTTGTGCAAGGACACGTACGTGCGCATGCACAGGTTCTCAGCCCCCACCCCGGGTGAAAAACCCCTAAGTTTCCCCACGGTGTTTCCTTCACTAATGTGTCCCATGACTCCCTTGTGCGAGGCCCGAGCATCGTACCCCAGGCCCAGAATTCCCCACCACCTTGTGCAAGGTAGTGTGGGAGGACCATGTCCTTCTGGCACCAAAGCACACACAGCAGCTCCCCGGGCTCCAGGCTACTGGTGTTCATGAGAGCATGGCACGTGCTTGCGCAAGGAGAGGGAGAAGCAAGCTACACGTCGGGCAAGGGGCAGAGGCTCAGTGCAGGGAAGCCTGCGTCATGAAACATGGCAGCACGAGAGCTCTGCCACTGGCCCTCGCACCACCGTGAGGCAGAGGCTAGCCTGGCTCCTGCCCTTGTGCAATATGTGCCCCCACTCCATGCCCTGCCCCACGTGAGACACACAGAGTTGAAGCCTCATGGAGAGCCTAGCTAGGCTACATTTCACGCCAAAAGGCACCTCTGTATGTGTGAAGGGGGAGGGCACAAGTGTGCAACCTGACACCGGGCCAAGTTGGAGAGGCACAGGAGGGCTGAAGGAGGCCTGGGGACCCCCAGAAGCACCCCGCCTCCCAGAGGCCCCTGCTCCATGTCATCACCTGGCTCCAAATCCAGGATCATGTCCAGAGCCTGGCGGTAGTGGGGGACCTGTTCATTCAGCCCCGTCAGGTTGAACTTGTCCTGGATGTAGTCCTCATCCACCTGAGGGAGAGAGGAAAGCAAGGCTGGGACCCAGGCTTCCGGGCTGCTTGTACCCTTCCAGCCCTCCATCCCCTCCCAGAGAACCCAGGTGCGGGGGCTCCCAGCCCCCCTGCTCTCACCTCCCACTTCCCCTTCACTTCCCAGAGAACCCGGACGTCCCACTCCAACTTCCCAACCTCTGCAACCTTCCAAGAACTGGGAGAGAACGCAGGTGTCTCGATTCCCAGCCCCGCCTGCTCCAACTCTACCAGGCCCCACATCCCATCCAAAGGACCCAGGCACCCGCACCCCACTCACCTCGCAGAAGAACTCGTTGCCCCGCAGGCCACAGAACCAGGAGATCCAGGAGACCTCTTCTGAGCTACTCATCTTCCCTTCCTCTGCCGGGGGAAGAAACTGTCACAACCCCACCAGCCCCTTCCCAGTCGTGTAACGAGCACGGCAGGTCTCAACCCGGAGTCTCCCAAGCCCTAGCCCAGGCAGCTCCCAGCACAGCCCCTCCCCACCCAGCAGCGGAGGTAAACTCCCAAGATGCAGCTGGCTCTGGGGTGGGGGCCAGGAATTCAGGCTGAGTGTAACAGGGACAGAAGCTGGGGCTGGCTAGGCGCAAAGAAGGGCAGTGCATGGAACGTACACCCCCACCCTCCACACACCAGTGCGGGAGAGCTGGGAATGACCACACGGGACTTGGTAATGGGGACAGGAACTGCAGCTGGCTCTGGGGTGGAGCAGGGCTGGGTGTAACAGGGACAGAAGTTATGGCTGGTGGTGGGGGGAGGCTGAGAGTCATTCCCAGCCCCTCCCATATCCCTGTACCCCCCCCCTCACATCTCCAAACTCAAACCTGTCTTGTGTGTAGAGGAGGGGGGTAAAATTCCAGTGGGGGAGGGGGCACATATCCCTGCCCCTCCCCAGCATGAAAAGAAACCCCCCGCATCAAGCCCCTCCCCCAACACCCACCTCCAGCCCCACCCCCACCTTTGCCCTTTCCAGCCCTTCCACTCCCACCCAGACCCCCGCTCCAGCCTCCTACCCCGGCCCCCATCCCCTCCCCTCCCCCATCCTGCCCCCACTCCTTGGTCACGTGGGGACCCCCAGTTTCTCCCCCGCCACTCACCGCGGGGCCTCAGCGGGTCCCCTACACCGACAAGGGCTGCCCAGCGCCCAGCGCTCAGCTCCCAGGCCCTGTGGTCGGCCGGGCACTGCGCATGCGCCCCTGTAAACCCCCCGCCCCGCGGCGCGCCGGGAGATGTAGTGCGGTAAGCCAGAGGCGCAGCGGCGCAGCGCCGCGGCTCCGACTACACTTCCCAGCGGCCCCCGCGCGGCGGTTTAAAGGCCAGGAGAGGAGAACAACTTCCGGGCAGATCCCCGTCACGTGGGCGGCTGGAGGCTCTCCACGGCCCGGGAAAGCTGCGCCCGTGGTGCATTGTGGGAAAGAGCGTGAAGGGGCGTGGAGCGGCCCCAGAGCATCAGGGGAGTTGTAGTTTTCGTCTCGTCCAGGTGAGCCCGTGGAGGGCGTGGCCTCAGCAAGGGGGCGTGGTCTTGTTTCAAAGGGCCGGGGCCGCCGAAGGCAGCCTAGCTCAAGGCCACGGAGGGGCGTGGCCACAAAGAAGGGGCGTGGCCTCCGGAGAGAGGCGTGGCTTGGATTTAAAGAGCCGGGAGCAGATGGAGGCATACCAGGTTCAAAAAGAGCAGCCGAGGGGCGTGGCCTGCGGGGAAGAAGGCGTGGCTTAAAGGCCCTAGAGCAGGAGCATCCAGGCCAGAGGCGAGGCCCCTGGGGGCGTGGCTTATTTGGAAGGGGGCGTGGCTTTGCTCTAGGAGGGTGGCATTTTGAGGTTCGCCAGCGCTCCCTGGCGAGGAGGAGCGAGGCCTCCCCAAGGGGGCGTGGCTACCGCGCCTCAGGGCCCACCGGGGGGGCTGTGGCATCCCAGAAGGGCGGGGCTTCACCCCCGACGCTCCGGGCAGGCCCTGTTGGGGAGCTGAGGACCAGGGACCCCGGGTCCGGGCCCCGCCCTTTACCTTCTCTCAGGCTGCTGCTGCTGCGCCGGATCAGGCCCCGGGCCGCCTCCATGGCCGCCCTCTTGTCCATGGGCCCCCCCTTATGTTAATGAGCCCGAGCCCGAGCCCCAGCTCATTAGCATGGTTCCTAAACTCCCTTTTTGTGTTCATATGCAAATTAAGCCAAGCTTTTAAATAGAGTTTCAACCTTCCTTTAGGCTAGGGTGATCTCAGATAGTTCATGGTTTTTTGTTCTGAATTTGAATCTGGCGTTCCTGCCCCATGGGTAGAAGTGGTCCTGCTTCCAACTGGCCCTTAGCGCCCCCCTGAAACGGGGACCTAGACGCCTGGCTTGGAGAGCGGACACCTGGCAGACCGCAGGGGGTTCTGGGCTTTATACAAATAAGCCGGGGGGCCGCTCGTCCGGATTGGCTAAGCAGCCCGGGGCAAGCGGCGGCCTCGCGCGGGAGGGGGCCGTTGCTGGGAGACAGGCGGGGAGGGAAGCGGGGAGGACTGCGCATGTGTACTAATTGCCATGGGGAACGGGGTGCTGCTGATCCGCATGCGCCGATTTCTCCTCGCTTGTCACGTGAGTGAGTGCGCCGGTGCTCTGCGTCTCCCACCCGCTTTCTGCACGCGCATGCGTAGATTCCAAATCCTTCGCCAACCACCGCGCGCATAAGCCCCGCCGTAGGTTTTTACGCATGCGCAGCAGCCCACCCGCCCTCACTTTCGCCGGGTGCTGCGTATGTGCGCGCGGCCCGCGGGAGCAGGAAGTGGGGTGGGCGGGCTGCGCAAGCTTCGCGTGTCTCTATGGTGAGTGCTGCCGCGGGGGATTCTGGGGGGTGCCAGAGTCCGGCCAAGGCCTAGGGAGGGGGCAGGCCCCGGGGCGGGGCTTCTGACCCCCCAGCCCTGCCGGTGCCCCTCACTCCTGACCTGCAGCCCTTGCCCCAGACCCACGCCCATCCCCCTGGCCCGCAGCCCCGTGTCCCGCCTCAGCCTGCGTTCACCCCCCCCCCCAGGCACGTCTCTGCCCCGGTGCTGTTGCCCTGCTCACCCTGATCTCCCCCTTTATCCTCACCCCTTATCTGCTGGAGGCCCACAGCGCCTCGCCGCCCTGCCCTGGGCACTGTGGGCCCTGTCAGGACCCGGAGTCTGTTTCTTTCCCCCTCCCATTTGCTTCCCACCCCAAAACTAGTCTCTCAACTTCACCAGCTGACTTCAAGTGTCTCCTCCTATAGGGTGAAGTCTCGTGGTACACCCTCGTCGTCCTGCCTGCTCCCCGTCCCTGGCCTCAGCCATGAGCCATGGCGTCCAGCTCATTGCCTTCACCCGTGCCCGAGAGGATTCAGACTTCTGGAAAGATGGGCAGCTCCGGAAACAGGTTTCCTCTGCCCGGGAGCGCCGGGAGGACCCCGGAGCAGGCGAGGAAGCCCGCAGCTTCTATGAGAGTCTCCTGGCTCCTGGGGGCAGCGGCAGCGGCGGCGGCAGGAGCCCTCCACGGAAACGTAGGGCCCCTCGGAGGCGCCGTGAAGCTCCAGCTCCTCCCCCTGCGCCACCAGACCAGACGGATGACCGCAAGGGCAACCTGCTGCTCAGATCAGCCCAGGAGGGCAACCTGCGGGGCCTGCGGAGGCTCCTGGAGAAGGAAGGCTGCAACATCAATTACCGGGACGGTTTCTACTGGACAGCAGTGATGTGTGCGGCCTACGCCGGGCAGGCAGAGGCTGTGCGGTACCTCCTGAGCCGGGGGGCCGCCTGGGTGGGGGTGTGCGAAGCACAGGGCCGGGATGCCATGGATCTCGCTGAGGAAGCTGGCCACGAGAACGTGGTGGAGGTCTTGCGGGAGTGTGAGACGGCGCGGCCACCCACGAGGGAACCCAGGTGAGGCCCCATATCCTGTTATCTGGGGGTAGATTAGCGCTGGGGGTACCAGGAATGGAAGAACCCCATGACCAGGGTTGCCAGTTGTCCATAAATTTACACACAAATGTATTTACCCTGAATTTTTACTGACTGTCCTTAAATTCAAGTTCTTAAATTAGGGACATTTAGTAAAAA
Source organism: Alligator mississippiensis (assembly GCF_030867095.1). Lineage (NCBI taxonomy): Eukaryota > Metazoa > Chordata > Crocodylia > Alligatoridae > Alligator > Alligator mississippiensis. Next base: position 58,335,282 of record NC_081834.1, read on the forward strand.
TCTAGGCTAGAAACTTGAATTTAAAAGCAGCCTGGATTTTTCATGCCAAGCCTTTAAATTCAAGCTATTTAGCAGTAAAAATCCAAGCTAAATGCTTGTCCATGAAGTCAGTGAATAAAACTGAGCAATCCCTTAAACAAGCAAGCACTGGCTGCTTCCTGAGCCTCTCACTGAAAGAGGTTAGACAGTGGAGCTTGAGGCAAGGGTGGACAGAGCACAGCAGCACCACCTGGTGTCCAAGTGCGAGCACAGCACACTGTGGTGAACCTTTTGGTATTTTGTAGACCCCTCCCCTTAGCCACATGCTGCTGCTTCCTTCCTGTTCTGTAGCGCTGCTGGGTTGCAGGTGGGATTCTTTGCGGGTTTGTGCTGGGATGAGGGAAGTGGGGCTGGTGAGGATAGAGCTGAGGGAGGGATTGAGGGGGCAGCATGACAGGAGCAGTCAGGGGTGCCAGGATGTAAGGGGCAATGTTCCCTCTAAGGTTTGGCAATCTGTGAGCAATCGTGACTGGGAGTGTGCGGCTACCTCAGTGTGCCCACCCCTCCCCCCTCCTACAGCAGCCTGTAGCCAGGTTGGGGTGTCTGGCAAGCGACCAGATGCAAAGCTGGCAGTGTCAGCAGGGGGAGTGTCGGTGCCCGCTTGCTACAGAACTGGGTGTCCCACCCCAGGCCGGCGCCCAAAGCCATGCCCCCTACTGCCCCACCCCCCGTTGGTATGCCACTGTGTGCGTAGCATTAAAAAGTTATTGCCCAGCATGATTTTTTATTGTGTGTGGCCGTGCGCGCGCACAACTTAAAAGGAACACTGGTAGAGAGACCCCTGTGGTGTGAAACCATTGCTGCAGTCACACAGGGCTGCTAAACCCAAAAGGTTTTTTCACTGACAGTAAACAGGTGGTGCATCAGTAAAAAAGTTTGTCTATCAGTAAAAAGCCCATTACCCAACCTCTAAGCCAGCCCATTCCCTTGCTGTGGGGCTAGATCAGACCTGGCATCCCCTAATGAGGCAGGGCTCTGTGCCCCATTTCCTCCTCTGTGAGCCAGTCAGGACCCCCATCCTGGAATTAGATCAGGTCTGGTGTCCCCTGGAGGTGAAAGGCACATACCCCATTCCCCACCTTCCCCACCCCTTGCCTTGGGGCTGGATTGGAGCCAGCACCCCTGAGAGGGGGGAAAGGCACCTATCTCCATTCCCCACCCCTCATTCGGAGCTCTGAGACATCTACCCCGTGGTCCCTTCCTCAGGAGACCGCCGGCGGAGAGGAAGTTCTGTGCCGTGTGCCAGGCGCACTACAGTGAGGACACTGTGGAACTCCATGAGCGCTCGACTGCCCACCTCTTCAACCGCCGCGACCCACTGCCCCCGACCCGCTACCACATCCCAGAGACCAACGTCGGCTTCCAGCTCATGGTCAAAGGTGGTTGGGACCGCGAGGCTGGGCTGGGGCCTGAGGGCTCTGGCCGTAGATTTCCCGTTCAGACAATCCTCAAAAGGGACCAGAAAGGCTTGGGCTTCCGGAGTGACCTCAAGCCAAAGGTCACACACTTCGATGCCAATGACCCCAGCTCCGTGGCCCAGCCCAGTGAGCCCAGGCCCAGGGCAGAGCGGGCAGTAACAGTTGGGAAACAGGAGGCACGGCGCCGAGAGGCCAAGGAAAAGGCTTGGGAACGTGACCTCCGCACGTACATGAACCTTGACCTTTGAACTCTGCTGGTCTATAGCCTCTCTAAGTCACTTGGCCAATCAGCTTACCTAGGTGATACTCTTATATGAATCTTGACCTTTAGCCAACAGTGTCCCTTGTAGCCTCTGAACCAGTTGGATTTTGAGTTGGGGTATCTGCCCCACCTTTAACATCCAGTGGCCAACCAGTAGCCACACCGGTTCTGCCTCTACAGCCAATTAGGTCGACTGTCTGGAAACCCTAATGTGAACTTTGATCTGTCATGTCTTGGATGTTACCTAGATTGTTATTCATAATAATAATATGAAAACAGTACAGTTTTTTAAACCGTTTCAGCCAATTTAGCCTGGTGACCCTTCACCCAGTGATGTCATTTCATTACTGCCCCATTAACCTGCTCCTTTGAGATACTCAACCAGTTCAGTTTGGCGCGGGGTGGGAAAATGTTGACCTTTAACCAGAGACCCACCAGTAAACTGACAGCCCCTTTAAAGCATTTGGCTTCTTGGATTGACTGTGTGGGGTGACATCATTTTTAAAGAGCCCCTTGCTCGAGGAGCAACCCCCCTCGTGCCCCCCCAGCCCCATCTCTGTATTTCTTTGTGTCTCAGAGTCCCAACTTCTACCAGCGCAGATAAGTTCTTGTTCCTGTTGTCCCAGGTGGAGCTGTTCCAGCAGTGGAACTGCGACCTGTTCTCTTCTCCGATTTGGGAGCTGAAGAGGGCAAGAGACCCCTGCCAGCCTTTTCCAATCCCTTTGAATTTGTACTGCTAATGGGTACAGAAAGGGGCAAAATCAGCTTCTGATTGGATCTCTCTGGAGCACCACCACACAAACAGAATCCATATTGACAATCGCTTGCCTTTCTGTGGGGTCCCACCAGCAACTCACTAAGAGGGGCTATACCCACTTCCCCACCACATATCAGGATTGAGTCCTGGGGGATCGAAGCCACCCACACCTAGCCTTGCATGCTAGGCTTGGGCACCAGATCCAGCACGCAGGGCCCAGGGCTTCCCATGGGTCTGGATCCGTGACTGAGCTACCACTTCCCCACCACCTGATTTCTGGACCTGTGGGGAACCCCATGGGCCAGATCTAGCCCGTAGGCCCAAGGTTGAGCTCCCCTGGGCTAGTGGGTCTGTACTGCCATCAGCCCAGCTCAGAGAAACTGCCCAGATCAATATAAAGTGATGTATGACATGCAACAGAGACCCCCTACATCACTACAGGATGCCAAGTGTCACGGCCCCTGTATTTATAGCCTAGAGACCCCTGTCCCATCCCAATTTGTATCTCTCTGTCAAGATGTCCCTTTCCATTCATCTATTTGCCAAGTCCAGGGACCTGCAGCTCATTCCTTGCCAGTGGCTCCCACACAGGGCTCGGGTCGGGCACTGGTCCCCCGCAAGGCTTGGGTGACCTCCTGTTCTCTCTCCTTTGCTAGTGAATTCTTTTTCCTCCTCCATTTGTTCAGTTTCTGTTTCTTGCTTTGAATCACTGCATCTTTTTTCAGTCCATCCAGCAGTTCACGAAGCCTGCTACTCCCAAGATCTTTTGCAGTGCCTTAGTTTGATTGTAACTTAGCATAACTACAACCCTATCATCACCAAAACTCTTACAAGTATCTGACCCTTTTCCTTTCTTAGAAGCATCAGCAGAGCTGCCTCGTTTCCTTTTGTGCTTCTTGCTGCCGTTCACCTCTCGCTTAGTTTGCAAGCCCTGACCACACATCCTGGCTTTGCTCGATTTATTTATTTTTTTCAACCAAGATAAACATATGAGACCATGTAGCTGCCTAACCACACGTGTGGCTAAATGTAGCACCTGGCAGATGCTGTGAAGCATGTTGTGACCAAAGCAATTCTTTCTGCGGTGTTGCTCATCTCAGGTCTAAACAGAGAAGCTGTGGAACGAGCTGTGGAACAAGATTTGTGATACTGTATTTGCTTGCCTCCAGTACGTAGCTTTCCCCACCAAAACTGGGGGCTACGTATTAAACAAGCTATTATACGTCATCATGTGACATGCTACCAGCACCCCACTTTTCTAAATCCTGGATCTGCCTATGCCTGGCATGGTCCTGGAAACAGTGAATATCATGTCAAAAAGTAACATTTGTAATGAGTATGGTTTTAGATCTATAGGTTGCACCGGGACAGGCTGGGGACCAATTGGCTAAGCAGCAGCTCTGCAGCAAAGGACCTGGGGGTGATGGTGAACAATAAGCGCAGTGTGAGCCAACAGTGTGCCCTGGTTGCGAATATGGCTAATGGCATCCAGGGCTGCACTAGTAGAAGTGTTGTCAGCAGGTCACGGGAAGTAATTCTTCCCCTCTATTCACCACTGGTGAAGCCACATCTGGAGTCCTGTGTCCAGTTCTAGGCCCACCACTACAGAAAGGATGTGGATAAATTGGTGCTTCACCTTGGGAGGAGAAACCAACATCATACTTACAGGATCAGTAGTGCTATGCTCGCTAGCACCGTGACTAAAAGAGACTCGGGGGTCTTGATTGACCACAAGATGAACATGAAGCCACCAATCCGATGATGAAGACAGCAGAGCAAACCAAAGACAGGTATGCATCTACCAAAGTAAAACCAGGGACGTCATCCTCCCGCTTTACTCAGCCTTAGTGAGCCCACAGCTAGAGTACTGCATCCAGTTTTGGGCCCCCCACTTCAGGAGGAACAGGGATAAGCTTGAGAGAGTCCAGAAGAGAGCCATCCATGTGATCAAAGGCCAAGAGAACAAACCCTATGAGGAGAGGCTGATGGACATGGGACTCTTCAGCCTGGAGAAGAGAAGGCTCAGGGTGGGACTTGGTGGCAGCCTATAAGTAAAAAAGGGGTGTGCACCAGTATCTGGGAGAACAGTTGTTCACCAGGGCTCCCTAAGGGATAACAAGGTCTAATGGCCACAAACTTCTGGAAGGCTGATTTAGACTGGAAATAAGGAAAAACTTTATAGTCCAAGTATCCAGGGTCTGGAACAGACTCCCCCCAGAGGTGGTGCAAGCACCTACTCTGATCTCATTCAAAAAACGTTTGGATGCTTATCTTGCTGGGATCATTTGACCCCAGCAGACTTCCTGCCTGTGGTAGGGGGGCTGGACTGGATGATCTTGCAAAGTCCCTTCCAGCCCCTAATATCTATGAAATTTATGAGAGAGTCCAGTAGAGGGCAATGAAAATGGTTCAGGGGCTGGGACACACAACTTGTGAAGAGAGGCTGAGGGAACTGGGCTTGTTTAGTCTGGAGAAGAGAAGTTGATATAGTTGGGATGGCCCTGCTTTGAGCAGGGGGTTGGACTAGATGGCCTTCTGAGATCCTTTTCAACCCAAATTTTCTATGATTCTTTGAGGTCATGTAGTCCAGCCTCTTGTCTAAGGTAGGATCATCACTAGGGATCTGCTGAACTTGAGGTGGCTGCTGGCTGATTTCACAGGCAGATCACTGGGCTGGCTGCCATTTTTGTGGGTGAGCACAGAGGGTCGTTCCCCCCGCACGCGCACACCTCTAGCCGAGGGGCCCTGGTGGCCCCACCTCTCCACTATTTGGCTGCGAGGGCTGGCTGTCACGCAGCTCTACCCCTCACCATCCATTGGTGGAGAGGGGCAGGACCACAATCAGCAGTGAGAGGAGGGGGGTAGTGGACATTTTGCCATCCTATCAGCCCCGCTTCCCACCCACCAACCCCCAGCAGGCAATGGCCACGAGGTCTGCTGGCTTCCCAGATGGAGCCAACTTTCTTTTCACTAAGTTGTTTTATTTATTCATTTATTTTTGGTCAGGGAGCCCGCTCTGTTTTACAGAGCCCACCTGAAATCACAGTTTTTATGAAAATCACGAAATCGCAATTTTGGCAGGTCCCTAATCATCACCATCCAAACCATCCCAGACAAATCCATCATCCAACCTCTTCCTCAAACAACTGTCACCCCTGACACAACAGTTGGCATCACATTGGAACCTGCCACAGGGAAAGTGGAGGAATTACAGCAGCCAACATCCTGCTCCTGTAAAAGGTTGTTAATATATGCTTAAGATCCCAGGCAGAGGCCATGCCCCCCTGGCCCCACTATAGTGGAAGGCAACCCCCACTCCCTCCTGCTCATGGCCATATCAATCTGACTAGAGGGTAGCACTCTTTGACCTCAAATATGGTATCAGTCTGACCCTGAGCAGATCAGCAAGACCCTCCAGCCAGGAACTTCCAGCTTTAAGTCTCTGCAGAAGCATTGGCACAGCCCAGTCAAAGTCCCCAGCCATGGCTGCAGGCAGCACCTAATGTCTCTTGGGAAGGCTTAGAAACATCCTGATGCAAGGAGCAGAAAGAAAGGGAGAAGACAACTAGCAAGGCCCAGAAGCCTGATAAATCCCCACTGTAGACCCCTTGGAAGAGCATTTGGTGCCCGGAATTTGGCACCCATCTCTCCCCTGAAAGAGACTGCCAGACTCATCTTGTCCCTCACATGTCCCCTGGACCGGCCCTATTGCCCTCTTTGCTTGCCCTGCTCTGAGCAGGCCTCTGTCTTTCTCCAGCAACACTTAACTTATTTACTCACAACATGCCACCACAAAAAGACCTGCATCTTGTTTTGCAAGGGAAGGAAGAATGAAGGCGGGGAAGGGAAAAAAGGATTTTTTCCAGAATTTTATCTGCCACAGCATAAGGTCAGCATGGCTGAAGGCCAGATATGGGCAGGAGAGGTGGAGCCCACACCACAGTGTCACACAATCTCTCCTGCTCAGTGATTGTACTGCAGTGAAAATGAAGGGTGAGCAAATCCAGGGAGGGTGTACTGTAGTTAACACCTGCCTTGGATTTCTGTTCCACCCACACTTTAAAACCAACTACCTGGGGATTCTTGCTAATCTCTCTGCCCCACAGGTATGAACAACCCTCTCTCCTTTTTAATCCTCTTGATCCGCCACAGTTCAAATCATCCTTTCTTCTGCAATGTAGCTGTCTGTTAGCCCATCCTGGAAATGTCTCCCTTCTATTTCACAACCCTGCAGATTGTTGCTCTTTCTAGAAGCCTTTATTCAGATGTGGTCATATTGTCTGGGGTGCAGAAATGACTGACAGCGAAATATTGGAGGCACTTTCAAGACACTCAAGAAGGCTGGATTTTTTTTATTAATAAGAGATGTGTCTAATGATGATGACTATGGGACTAATGATAGAGTATCCTTTGACTATTTTTTTTTGTCTAGTTTGTAGTGTTTTGTTTTTTTTTAACTTTATACATTCTAGCAAATTTATGCCCATTCATATAGAAGTAAGGCTGGAAGAAACCTCCAGAGATCATCTAGTCCAACCCTGTGCCTGAAAACAGGGTCATTGCTTGCACATAGATATATTCCAATACTCATACTTGTTTTTGCTTTGATCTTAAACTGAATATATAGCATTAGCCCCCTAGCATATTAGTAAAGCTTTTACTTTCATTTTAACTGGAGGAAAATATATGTTGTATTGTATGTGATAAGGTGCCATGCCATCTGCACCCCCTTTTTCAAAATCCTACATCCACCCATGCCAATTGGTCACAACAAGGTCTAATATCAATGCCTTTGGATGTTGCCACTGTCAGATCCTGGCATTGGTTCCTGGTGAATAAGACAGCAATTAGCAATCAATGAGATGATCAGTGTCCTATCAGATTACCAGAGAAACTTATTAAATTAGCTCAAAGGTGCCTAAACCCCCTTGCAGAAGTACAATGGAGAAAAAGTGGACTTCCAAAGCTCTGGGAGGTCATGTGAACAGCTGGAGGGATGAGTCCCTCTATGTTTCAGCAGCAGGAGGAGGATGATCAGGGTGACAAAGACAATGGCTCCCAAGGCAACACCACCTCAGTACATTTTGATCTCTGTGCTCTGATCCAGGACAATGCAGTGCCCCTCACCTGGACAGACAGCAGAAAAGACAATGACATCTCCAGGCACAAGAGAATTGCATCTGGGAAGGGACAATCAGGCTCTGTGGCTGAGATGGAAATCTAGAGCAACCTTGGGAGAATTGGGACCTCCATGTAAATCCATGGCTGCTTCACATCAGTTGGAAGAGTGAAGGCTGGGATCCATGAATGCCTCGTGCCTCTGAGGCTGGGGGGACACGGCAACCGCCCGCAGGCAGTGGGGACATGGTGGCAGCAAGTGAGGACCGGCCACAACCAGCCACACTGACATCAGCAGCAAGGGTGGGCCAAGCGGGGAGCGCCCACAGGCCGCCGCAGTGGTGTTAGCAGTGGGTGAGGGAGGGACGGCAAGCTCCGACCGGCAGTCAGTGACCACCTTCAGTGGTGGGGGGGTGGCAAGCAGCAACCACCCACAGGCTCTGCCGGCACCATCGTCAGTGGCCAGTTTCAGGGAATCCAATCTCAGGGGGTACTTGTGCACCCCCTATACATCACCATTGTTGGGATCTTTTCTTGTTTTATTGTTCAGGGGAGCATTTATTCACCTGGAAAAGACAGTTATAGGAAAGGCCAAATCTAAGTCATGAATTCAGGTAAAATTCAGTGCATTTTATTTGAGAAGAAAATTGGCGACAGAGACTTTTACATACCAGTAAGCTGAAATATTTGTAGGGGCAAGGATGTTTTTAACCCTTCCCCAGAGGGCATTGAGAGTTGGCTGCAGCCCAGGTGGGGATTGTGACTGGGCTGTGCCAGTGCTCCTGCTGGGACTGAAAGCTGAAGGGTTCTGGCTAGAAAGTCTTGCCCCTCTGATCAGGGTCAGACCGATCACCCTATTTGGGGTCAGGAAGGAATTTAACCCCTGATCAGATTGGTATGGTTGGGGGCGGGGGCCAGGGTTTGCCTAGATGTGACCTCTGAAGGTCTCTTCCAGCCTGACTTCTTTATGATTCTACGATTTGTGTGGGTGGTATCTTAATGGACCAACAGAGGTCCCCGGTTGGGGTGTTGTTGACCAGGGTCTGTGTTTGGCGTAGACTTAGCCACGCTTTCGAATGCCATGGTTCTTCTCCAGGTCTGAGGAACCAAGCAGGAACAGTGAAGATTAGGAAGAGTCAGCAGGGCTGTGAAATTGGAGGAGAGAGAAAATTCTCAAACAAGCAAATCCCAGGAGAAAAGGAGAGCTTTATTGGTGGAAGATCAAGACATTCAAAAGGGAAGAGGGTTGTTCTCACTCACAGTGTAAGGAAAGATGAACAGGAATCAGGTAGATTGTAATCTGCTCAGTTCCTATTATAGATTGCATGCACTTCTCTCTCTCTCACTTGCATGCATATTTGCACACACACGCTCCCTTGCAGTCAGCAGCCAGCTTCCTCCTCCACTCATACTGCAGCAAACATTCCCAGGTTTGACCCCACTCCCCCCACAGAGAGTCCCTGTGGCAGATGAGATCTCCCATCTGGAGAACCCTGAGCTCCTGGCTGGCTCTAGGGCTACAGAAACTTTCCCATCTCCAAGCCTGTCCCTGGGCAGGGGGGGAAGTGCAGGAACCATCAGCCTAGCCATCTTTCTTGCCACAGGGCATGAGATGGCCCCCAGCTGCAGAGAACCAAGAACCACCCAGGACTGCCACCTGAAACCATCTGGAAGACCTTGGGACTCAAAGTGACCACCTCCACCCCTGGCATGAATTCAATGCAGATGTTTCCAACCAAGGTTCAGTACTCGAGCAATGACCCAATCCCCATGGAACTCACCTCTCCTGGCTCTGGTTCTTCTCCATCACTCTCAGCACCATGCCTGCTCCCTTCCCACTCTGCCATCGGTGGATTTTGACCCAGCACTGAAAGAGGTCAAAGTCCTGCTCTTCCAAGTCAGCAAGTGTCATTGTAGCCTCCACGCACCAGGGTTGTTCCTGGCCAGACATGCTCAGCTGCCCCTAGTAGAACGGGTGGTGAACATTCAGCATTGTGCCTTCTCCAGGTCCTCTGTACCATGTCACTTCTGCTCCCATCAATGACCACAAGGCAGCGGAGTCACATTCTTGCCAGCCATCACGTTAGGGGAACGGGGCTCCAGGGAGATTCTGAGCCCTCCCAGGGATGAGACAGAGGAAGAGGCCTCATCACACTCCTTCTCTTGGATAATCTCTTTTTTGCTCACATACATCTCGTTGTCACAAGGTTCATGAGAGTGTAGCAGAATAGGGATGGATGGAGAGTTACAAAATAGCTAGGAATGGCTGGAAAAAAGGCAGGGAGGAATGGATATAGCACAGAGATCAGCAGCCTTTTAGAGGTCCCCGTCTTTTCTGACATATCTGCTCCCCAGTTGGGCAAGAAGGGGACAATTAAATGGGTGGTGCCCAGTGCTGGCAGCAGCTTCATGCTCCTTGCTGTCTGGCCGGCAGTGCAGGGTCCCTGCATCTCAGCCTTAGCCAGCCCCAGAAGCATCTGTCCCCACAGGCCAGTGGAACGTTTCATGGTCGGTGCCTCTGCCTTGCTTCAGAGGCAGGCTGGGGATGCAGCCAGGAGGTGGGTTGTGGAACAGAGCATGTAATATTTAAAGTGTGAATATCTGTGTGCATGGCTGCAGGACTGTGTGTGGTAGTAGGAGGGGAGGTGGTTTTTGAAACCTTTTCTGTTTCCTGCTACTTGCAATCACTAATGAAGCTGGTTTCCAGTAAGGGAAATTGGATGTTCTTCAGCCGTTCAACCAAGGCTGGCTCTGTGCGTCATCGGGCCAAGAGACGTCTACTTACGTGGAAGCCATGATGACGAGCACAGCCAAAAGCAAGATTAGGTGAGGAAATGAGCAGCCTAGAGTGGTAGAAGGCGAGCAGTTATTTAGAGAAGCTAGATATTTCCAAGCCAGCAAGCTTGATGGGATGCACTCTAGAGTATTCAAGGGATTGGCTGAGGTAATTTCTGAGCCATTGGCTCTCCTTTTTGACAGCTCACGCAAGTCAGATGGAGTTCCATATGACTAGAAAAGGGTAAATAATGTGCACATTTTTGAGAAAGGGGAGGAGAATCTGGGAACTTACAGGCCACTCAGCTGGACCTCAGTACCTGGAAAGAGCACGGAGCAGGTCCTCACTGAATTTATTTCCAAGTCAGTAGAGGAGAACAAGGTGCAGCACGGACTCACCAAGAGCAAGTCATGCCTGGCCAATCTGATTTCCTTCTACAAGATGACAGGCTTTGTGGAAAGGGGGACTCGTTAGAGTCTTTGGGCATATGTAGATGAAACAGGGGCCCTAAACTGAAGCAGTGGGTTTTTAAAAACACCCTGGACCCCCCTGCCCAAGCCAGAGGACTCCCTGGGCCCCCCCCCCCCGCCACAAGCCACTTTTTTCCCCCAGATGGAGGGGGAGCCCACAGCTTCATCAACCTGCACCCCACCCAACCCCTTCTCGCATAGCCTCTAATGGCAGAGCAAGAGCCCCGGAGGGGGGAGCTCAACATGAGCAGCTGCAGGACAGGTCTTTGCAGGTGCCAGGTGCCCTCCTTCCTTGGGAAGGGGGTTACTCTGTGGTTTTCCTGCAGGAGACCCACATGACTCTGGCTGCCTAAGCTAGCTGGTACTTGGAGTGGGGAGACAGGGTCTACTTCAGCCATCCCACAGACACATCCTGTGGGGTGGCCACCCTGTTCACCCTGAGTCTGCAGCCAGACGACCTTCTCACCATTGAGGTAGTGCCAGGCTGCCTGCTGCATCTCCAGGTCTGGGTACAAGGGCTCATCCTCAACCTGGTCAATGTCTATGCCCCCATGCACAACTCAGAGATGGCCCACTTCTACCAGCAGGCAGCCACCTACCTCAGACCCTGAGCCCTTGTGAGTGTTTGGTCCTTGGCAGGGACTTTAACATCACTCTTGAGGTGCAGGATTGTACTGGCAAGGGTTGGAGCCAGGTCGCTGTGGGCGTCCTCACAGATCACTCCCTGGTGGACATCTGGTGTTCCCACCAGCCTGACAACACCACTACCTTCACCTTTGTCAGGGTGGAGGAGGAGCAGGCTCACCACTCCCGGTTGGACTGAATCTACGTGCCCATATTAAACACTGCCCAAGTCCACACCTCCGGCACTAGGCTGATTCCTTTCAGCGATCATCACTTTGCATACATTCGGGTCACGCTGCAGTCCTAGCATCTGGGGCTGGTCTACTGGCACTTCAGCAACAGCCAGCTGGAGGATGTGAACTTTGTAGCTGCCTTCCAGGAGATCTGGCTGGCCTGGCACAAGCAGTGGCCAGCCTTTCCCTTGGTCTGGAGATGGTGAGAAGTGGGGAAGGTGCGTGTGGCTGGCCAGTAGAGGATGTTCCTGCGCTGAGCCACCCACCTCACTGTGCCCGACCACCTTCCAGGCTGTGAGTGCCACCCTGGGGGAGCCTCACATCTGGCCGATCTCCTTCCTGGAGCACACCCGCAAGCCTGGGGCTAATGCTACCACCACTCACAAGTCTCTCAGTCTGTCAGTGGCTTTGTGCCTCATGAGGTACGCAGGCTTTATAGACCTGAAGGGTACTCGACCCACTAAAAGAACTTGAGGTGCTTCCCTTAGTCTGAAGCACAAATAGTGCTCTCCCTTAGTCAGCCAGACCAAGGACACCCTATGGCATAATCTAGACCCTCTCCCAATAAGTCTCCCACACTAGGTACAGAGGAGAACTTTATTGATTACAGGGAGGAGGTTTGGAATAGGGTACAGGGTAGAGTAATAGCAAAGAATAACGATTAGAGCAAACAGTGGCATGGTAGCCTTTAATCACATATCTGAGTTCCTGCAAGCTGTATATCTAGTTAGATCTCAGTTAGCTTATTCACACGTATCGCCCAGAGGCAGGTAGAGATTCCCTCTGGAGGCAAGCAGTTCATTGACCATGAGTTTCAAGAAAGAGAGTGAGTTTCAGATGGTCCAGCTTCTCTGAGAGTCCTCATCATGGCTGCTGCCCCTCCTCCTGGGCAGCCTTTAACTTATATAGACCTTATGACCTCATTTACCTGATCCAGTGAAGGCCAGCAGTTGTTGGCTGCCAGCCAACCAATTTGAAATGCATCACTGGTTGCTGGGTAGACTGGCAGGGTCTCTAGCCCCCTCCCAGTTCTGATGTTGCTGCTTAGAACATAGGAAGTTTAAGTGCCCCGCCCCCCCAGGTGTGTGGGGCCAGTCACATAGGCAAAGGGAGCAGGTTCCCCCTCCCTCAGGAGTATATCTAGCTCAGGTTACAACTCAGGGTTACCTGAAGCCAATGGTGGCTGGGGTGTCTGCCCTCTGCAGTGACCATGGCAACCGAATTGTCAGATAGGTAATAAGCCTGATAGCAGAGTTTCGGGGGAGACTGAGATGGTATTCTGCCACAGCACGGGTGACTGGGACCAGCTGGAGGCTCTTTTCACTCTGCTCAAGCTCTCAGATGCCCTCTGTCTGATGCCCTCCACCGAAGTGCCAGGTGTTGACAGGTTGACCATGGAGTTCTACCATGCCTTCTGGTATATTGCCGGGGTCTGGGCTGAGTCTGAAAGGTACAGGGAGCTCCTCTGTTGTGCAGGAGGACCATCCTGGCCCTGCTGCCAAAACAGGGGGATCCCCACAACCTGAGGAATTGGCACCCAGTTTTGCTTCTCTGTATGGACTACAAGGTCATAGTGAAAGCCATCTCACTGCACCTGAGTCCGTGCAGGCAGATGTGATTCATCCTGACCAGATGTACATGGTTCCAGGGTGTTTCATCTGGTCCGGGACCTCCTTGAGCTTGCTTGCAAGGATGGCCTGCCATTCGCCCTCCTGGCCTTCAACCAGGAGAAAGCTTTTAACCAGGTGGATCATGGGTATCTCACAGGCATGCTGAGGGTGTTCAACTTTGATCCCTACTTTATGCAGTTTCTCCAGGTGCTGTATGCCTCCACAGTGTGTATGGTCAAGCTCAACTGGATGCTGATGGAGCCCATCCCGTTCAGGTAGGGGGTGCATCAAGGCTGCCCGTTGTCAGGCCAGCTCTACACCTTTGCCCTTAAGCCCTTCTTCTGTCTCTTGTGCAAACAGGTGGCAGGGCTGGTGCTTGAGGAGCTGCCCATGAGTGTGGTCCTGTCAGCAAACACTAATAACATGCTCCTGACCATCCAGGGCCTGGGCAAGCTGGTGCAAGTAGAACCTCCCAGTCAGTCTAATTGGTGGCCTCCTCTCGACACAGTTGACCTGGGAAGAGCTCTGGCTTAACATGGGTGCCCCTGGCTTGCTCCCACCTGCACTCCAAAACATCCAGTGGAATGCAGGCTCACTGCTGGGGGTCTACTTGTCCTCCCATTGCCCCTCCCCACCAGAGACCTGGCAGCAGCTGGAGGTCAAAGTGTCTGAGCAGCTGTGAGTGTGGCAGGCCTGCTGCAGTGTCTCTCCCTTCACGGGAGGGCACTGGTCATCAGCCAGCTGGTCCTGTCCATGGTCTGGCACTATTTCAACACCCTAGCCGTGCCCCCAGAGCTTCTGGCCGGTCCCCAGATGTGGATGCTGTTGTTCTTCTGGCTGGGATGGCACTGGGTCTCTGAAGTTGTCGTGAGCCTCCCCTTGCGGAAGGATGGGCAAGGCCTGGTCTACCTTCTCAGCTAAGTCCACACCTTCTGCCTTCAGGCCCTGCAGAGACTCCTCTACAGGGCCTTCCTCCACCACCTCCAAGGGTTACAATATGATCGGACTCTCAGAGAAGCAGGACCTGGAGGAGCTGCCAGATTTTTATGGGGACCTCTGCAGGGCCTGGAGGTTGGTCTCCACTTCCACGTCCCCAGGGGTCGTCGCCTACTGAAAAACCCACAGCTGGAGGTGCCAGAAACGGAGGTGCCCTGGGTGCACTGGAGGATGGTCCTGACCCAAATCTCTAATGTCAGAGGCCTCTTGGATTGTGCTTGGCAGGGGTTTGCAGATCCCTCTATTCTGGCCTGGCACATGGAGCTGCCCACACTGCATGCTCCCTGCTGCATACTCTGGGAGGTAAAGGCTGCCCTACCACCTGCTGCCCTCACCTACATTGACCAGGTCCTGCACCAAGGTAGTCCTCACCCCGCAGTGTCTCCCAGCTCTCCAGAGCTCATCATGGGACTACTGCCTCAGCAAGCCCCACAGCACTCCCCACCCCACCACCTCAGCCAGTCCAATTCCAAACAGCCCACTGCCACCAGCTCTACATGCTCATGTTCCCCACCATCCATCATCCCATCCTCACATCCCACCCCAACAACAAGTGGTGGGACACCCTAGGCGAGGGCGGGGGTGAGGATCCCCAGTGGACTAGCCTGTATTTCACCTTGATCCCACGAGCCACTGGGGACTTCAGGTGGCGGCTCCTCCACAGAGCCATCTCCATGGGCATGTATCTGGCATGCTTTACAGACACCCCTGACACCTGCCCCTTCTGCCCACACAGGGAGACCTTAGCACATGCCTACCTTGAGTGTGCCAGGCTGAAGCCCCTCTTCCACCTCCTCCAGAACCTGCTAATGAGGTTCTGGCAGCACTTTGTTGACTCTGGATTTAGGACCCAGAGAACTTGTTCTGGGGTGGGGTGGGGGACGGACCCACTCTCAGACTGACCACGACCTTTCCATTATTGATACACAGTGATAACAGAAAAGATGCAATACAAACAATCAAGCAATTTTATATATCTACCAAATCCTAGGTCTCTAATATCTGGTCAGGATGCAGTCTTCATGGTGAGGCTCTCTCTTAGGTGTCAGATGTCAGTAGTTTGGAGGTGGGATGCTGAGGCCCACACACCCCTCCAGTGGGGTGCATGAGATGGGCTGGTCATATGCCTTTGGTCCCTGGTGGCCTCGGGGACCCTTCCCAGGGGACAGAGACAGGGACAGGGACCCCTTTTGGGGAGGAGAAGGAGTGGGGAGGGATAAGACAAAGGGAAGGACAGCAAGGAAGGACAGGGAGGAACCCTTTGTTACTCTCAAGTCTCTGCTTTCGTATTCTCTTTCCCTCCTGATGACACTTCATCCGTGGTTGGTTGTCTCTCTGTGGTCACATGTCCCCATAGCCTTCCGGGCCTACTCCTAATTTGGTCTGTCCTTGGGACTTCCAGCTGGTACTTATACTTATTTAATCTTATGGGCAGTATAGTACATACTCCCTTGGTTCCCAGGCTGTTTTCTAGAATATGTGTCCTTGCTGTATTAGACAACCTGTCTGCCCTGAAAGCTGTGATCTCGTGTTATGGCATGCCCCTTCAGTTCTTAGGTTACGCATCCATTCATTGGTATTGTTGTGTTAAACAACCTGTCTTGCTTCCAGGGCTGTAAGAAACTTTGTGTGTGAGACCCAAGCTTCTTAGAAATCCATTTAACCCTGCTGCCCTTCTTGACCCCTTCTAATACATATATCTATACCTATAAGTCAGTTCCCAAAAAACAGACCTTTAAATGCCATTTCTAAACCAACACACTTCTCCCTGCACCTTTTCTCTTACAGACCCCCTCCATGGTCCCACCAAGTCCTGGGACCTCCTGGTCAGCCTCCTCCTGGATCTGGCCATCTATAAGACCAGGAAGGAGGCTCTGGCCAGAAAGAGCCCAGACGAGTGTGGGTCTGCTTTCCTAGCACTACTCCACTCATGTATCTGGGCAGAGTTTCACTGGTTGGCATTCACAGGCTCCCTCAACTCCTTCAGGGGACAGTGGGTGCTGGCTGGTGTCCTCTGTTCCTTGTCCCCTTCTGATGACCTAGTTATTAATTTATGACATCACTCCCATTCCTGTTTTTTTTTTTGCTGTCCCACATAATCAGTTGATGTATCCCCAGTGGCCTCCCTTAGTAGGCAAGCTTATGGTACCTGTGATGGACAATACCCCGTGATCTTGTAACAGCACATCAAATAGGCCTGGGTCACGCAGGTGTACTCCATAAGCCACCATGGACGTCACCTGGTGGATCCTCCATCTGCTGAGGTCCTGGCTGCATGACTCCCCACACCTCTACCTTTATACTCTCCTCATCCATGACCCCACCAAGTCTTGGGACCTCCTGGTCAACCTCCTCCTGTCCCTAGCCAAGCTGGCCATGTATCTGACCAAGAAGGAGGTTCTGGCCACTGGAGACTGTGGGGCTGCTTTCCTGTCTCTTGTCCATTCATTTCTGTGGGCAGAATTTCACTGGACAGCATCCACTAGCTCCTTGGACTTGTTTGAAGGCCAGTGGGCACTCTACTGTGTGTTCTGCTTGGCACCTCCTTTCAGTGCACTTGTTTTGAAGCTTTGCCCCTCACTCCCATCCCCATATTGATTTTATTGAACCAAGTGGAGCTTACAGCTCTACATGGTAGGCTTTGGCCAATGTCACAATATAGCATATCAAAAGGCCTGTGTCGGACAGCATCAGCGGATGCTGAAAGGAAGAGGGAACAAGGTCTGAGCAGGGTTTCTTAACTGTTCCTCCCTCACTTGCAGCCTTTAAGATCTAGGGAGTTCTGACTCAGAG
The DNA here is from genome assembly GCF_030867095.1 of Alligator mississippiensis. Taxonomy (NCBI): domain Eukaryota; kingdom Metazoa; phylum Chordata; order Crocodylia; family Alligatoridae; genus Alligator; species Alligator mississippiensis. The sequence goes on from NC_081834.1 coordinate 58,352,378, forward strand.
GTCGTACCCCTCACTTCCGTGCTCAATAGCTACCAATGCCCCTTTCCTCCAAGAACCTGTGTTTGTGAGCTGCTCTGGTCTCAGTCCATGACCCAGGCCACTTACAAGGAGAATCAGCAATTGGAGGGAGAAACCCAGCTCAGCTGGGGGCAGACCTGATTGGATAGCAAATTTTGAGTCCTTTGTCCCCAGAGGGGGCCTGGCTCAACACCCTGATTCCTCAAAGAACCAGCATCTGCTGGACACCAAGCACCCCCCAAAGCAGATTATGGGGACCAACAAGTCAACAAGTTCCTTTCAGACTACAAAGAGAGTCTTGTCTTGGTCACATACCTCTCCAAGGCCCCATGATACTTCAGGGGGACCCCATTGGCTACCAACTATACAATAAACTCTATGCATGTCACAGTGGAAATTTCCCTTCCCTGTGGCCCATTCAGTCCTCCTGAATTCTCTGTTGGGACCTGTCTCCAGGCTCTTCATCAATGTGAAGGTGAGTGCAAAGGGTGCAATGAGGGAGAAAGTGATGGGAAGAGAGTTTCAGGGACACATTGTATTTACCAATGAACTGGAGACTTGGGGTAAAACTATGCAAACTGTGGTATAGGACTGGATGCTAAAAATGGCAAAGGGGATGCAGCTCAACAGTGCTCAGTGGTGGCAGATGACAGGAAAAAGAGCAATGGTTACCAGTTGCAGCACGGGAAGTTGAGGTTAGACATAAAGAAAAAAATATCACTAAGTGGGTGGTGAAGCACTGGAACAGGTAACCCAGAGAGGTGATGGACTCTCCATCCTGGGAGGTTTTAAAGACCCAGGTAAACAAAGCCTTGGCTGGGATGATCTGGTTGGGGACTGTCCTGCTATGAGCATAGGGTTGGACTAGATGACCTCCTGAGGTCCTTTCCAACCTTCATTTTCTCTAATTTTGTGATCCTGTTTTATGTATGGTCCTCTCTGATAATGTTGCCATTCAGGCCTTGTGTTTTATTCCAGTAGATCTCATGACTGGTTCAGTTAGACATGTTGATGGCTTCCCATACTCTGATGACCTAGCGTGACCCCCTCTAGTGGGGGTCACTTCTTCAAAATGTCACACTATGGTCACTCAGAAGGCAGCTTTGGGACCCTGTCTTTTAGCCACATGCCTGCAGCTTTGCCTAAGACCCTGGGAAATGTCCATGGCCCACAACTTCTTCCCAAAGAAACCCTCTCCCTTTCTGACTTGGTTCTTGTGATCAAGGTAAATGTCAACAAGGGATGTTTAAGTTAGATATCAGGAAAAACATTGTCACTGGGAAGGTGCTGAATCACTCAGTGGGTTATTGAGGGAAAGAAATCTCAAGAGCCAGGAGATTCTACTCCACACACGTAGCTTTATTTAGCAGCTGGCATACACATCCATACCTAGAAAAGCACCAGTTCCCTTGCAAGCCAGTCTTGTTCCCTAGCCTGTCAATCAAGCAGTCCAGGGTCTCTCTGGGTCATTTAGGGGTTGTGGTCCAGTAGTCCAATGACCCTTTGGTCCAGAATTGTTTTATATCATTTGTTACTTGCCTATTCATTATTTTTCCCATGATGATTGCTTCTGCTATTGGCCCTTCATAGGTTATTTGCATCATTGAGTTTTCACAATTGGAGCTTTTTGTAAAACCTGGATAGAGGGACCCATTCAGTGCCACAGAATTTTCTTATCGCGCGTTCTCTCATTTGGGACCTCATCTTCTCACCATCTTTGATGAAGTTTCTACTTGGATAGTTGCTTTCCTCTGCTTTAATGAACGAGTGGCTTATTTGCAAGCTCGGTTATGATGCAATGCCTCACCGGATTGGACACTGGCACTATTTCTGGTTACAGTACATTAGCTCATATAGCACAACACATTTTTTCCCTAAGGCAAAAAAGAAACTAGAAGCTTTGCTAATATGCTACATGCCAAGGCCTGTATTATTCACTTTAAGATAAAAGAAAAGAAAACTGTATTGGAAAGTGTGTTAATTTGCTATAGAGAATAATGGAATCATAGACAATGAGGGTTGGAAGGGACTTCAAGAGGTCACATCTATTCAAACGCCCTGCTAGAAGCAGGACCAGTCCCAACTAGACCATCCTAGCCAAGGCTTTGTCCAGCCAGGTCTTCAAAACTTTGAAGGATGGAGGTTCTACAATCTGTCTGGGTAGCCTCTTCCAGTGCTTTACTACACAACTCATGAGAAAGTTTATCCTCATATCTAACCTAAACTTCCCTTGCTGCAACTGGAGACCTTTTCTCCTTGTTGTGCCATCTGCCCCCACCGAGAACAGTCCAGCTCCATCCTCTTTGCAACCCACCTTCAGGTAGCTGAAGGCTGCTATTCAATCCCTACTCCGTCTTCTCTTCTCCAGACTAAAGAAACCCAGTTTCCTCAGCCTCTCCTCACAAGTCAAGTTCTCCAGCCTCCTAGCCATTTCGTTTTGCCCTTTCCTAGACTCTCTCCAGTTTGTTCACATCCTTTCTGTAGTGGGAGGCCCAACACTGGACACAGAATTCCATAATATCATAAATTTTGTTTAAAACCACACCTTCACAGTGCATCCAATGCTTCCCTGAATGTTATTGCCGCACCCGATTGATTATTGCCCAGAAGTGGGCAACAAAGATGATAAAGGGCTTTGACAGGAAGTCATGTGAGGGGTGGCTCAGGGTGCTGGGCATGTCCAGTTTATGGAAAAAGCAATTAAGAGGGGAAATAATAGCAGCCTAAAAATAGTTGTAGGGCTACCGTAAAGAAGAGGGGAAGTACCTTTTCTGTCATGTGGTTCAGAGCGGGAAATGGGCCACTGGCTTGAAGTTGCAGCAAAGTAGGTTTAGGTTGGATCTCAGAAAAAGCTTCTTCACTGTTAGAGCAATAAGGCAGTAGAATAGACATCTAGGGAAGTTGTGGACTGTCCATTACCGGCGGTGTTCAAGCAGAGGTAGGACAACCACTGGTCAGGGAAGATGTAGGCACAGCAATGCGTATGTTCTACTGTGAGATTTCCCAGGCTTCTGTGCCTTGCTAGTTGCTCGCTCCCTTCCTTCTCCATGCATCAGGGTGTTTCTAAGCCTTCCCAAGAGGCTTTGGGTGTTGGCTGCTACCACGGCTGGAGATTATGACTGGGCTGTGCCAATGCTTCTGCTAGGACCAAAGGCAGAGTTTCCTCACTAGAGGGTCTTGCCTTCCTCTCAGGTTTAGGCCAATACTATATTTCAGATCAGAAAGGAATTTCCCCTCCCCTGTCAGATCAGTGTAGACTTGGGAGGCATTTGCCTTCCTCTGCCTCTACCTTGAATCTCTTGCACATATATTGACAACCTTTTATAGAAGTTGGCTGCTCTCGTTTCCCTGCATCAGGTTAGGGTGTGTTGCATCAGTGACAATGGTAGTCTTAGACAGAGTTTAGATTATGAGTTGTACAGGATGGCTTAGATAGGGCTGATGCTGCCTCAGGCAGGGGGTTAGACTAGATGACTTCTGGAGGTCCCTTCCAGCCTTGCTTCTCTACGAGTCTATGATTCACCTGAGTTAACATTTCTACCCCTGAGTTTCTAGCTAGAGTTAAAAACAGGCTACAGGGCTGAGAAATAAAAGCTAGGTTAGGAGGAGCAGCTAACAGGCAGGAGAATTGCAGAAGAAAGGCTGGCTTCATAAGTGGAAGATCAAGACAGTTAAAAAGGAGAAAAGGTCACTAACAGCGCCTGGTCATCTAGCATAGTTTCTGCCAGCTTCACACTGCCCTCAGAACCAGCTCTTTAAAGAGGCCGGGTCTGGATAGGGGCATATTCTGTGCTTTCCTGTGATTTGTTCCAGATCGGAGCACGTGCAGCACCCTGCCGAGATGTCAGCTTGATTTCTGCATAGTGCATATTGTCACTTCTTTCACTGCTCACCTGGGCATCCCCCTGTGGAAAGACAAATCACAGATCTTCCAGGGTAGTAGATCAAGAAGATCCTAGGCCAATCCATTATAGATCATGGAGAGGACTCAAAAACCATCCTGAATAATGACCTTTGCTTCCTTCGTCTATGCAAGCAACAGAACATCTTCCACCAGTTCATTGTCACCTACAATCCCTGGACCATGGCACACAGTAGCAAACACACCAGCAAAGATCAACTTAGCCAGGAAATGACCTCATGCCCCACTATATTCCAAGAGAGAGAAAAAAAAATCCTCATATTATATTTAATGATTGTGCCATAAACCTCAAATTGCCATCAAAAATACCCATCATAAGAAACCCAGGTGGTGAGTCTTGACCAAGAGGGAAAGGGTGGAGCCCAATGACATAGTGATGGCCATCTCACAAATGTCAGAGCAATGACCTATACATTAATCTTTAAGTTGCCTCTCCAGTGGAAGGGCAGCACTCAATATTTCAGTATCCTCAGTGGTTAGCAACAGCTCAGGTTGGGTCAAGGCTTCTCCATACTCTCCAAAGGTCTCAACTTCTTCCCAGACAAGTTGATCTACTCTTGTTTGGGGAGGGTTAGAAGACTGCATTCACTGACTGTGTCAAACAGGGTTATTTTGTAATAAATTTAGAACACCCACTGACCACCTGCTCACCACAGACAACCACAAGATACCTCTGACTGCACATCCTCCCCCCATGGATGAAACCTTACCTTGGACCACTGCACTGACTATTTCTGGAAAAAGTGAACTGTGAAACCCTCAGAAGAAGCCACTATGTCACAGCTGTACAGAGAAAAAATGTACAGTCCCACAGATCCATCCATATTTATGCATATACTGCATGCACTGAAACCCCTTGCTCAATACAAGGAGTGAGTGTGATGATCTCACCTGCATTAGCTGTTGCTCTCGGGTCTTGGCAGCAGTTGCTAGGGAAGAAGAACATGAAACAGGAGTTACCAGTCAAAAGGATGGGCATCAGCCTATCTGAATACCAGAGGGGTGTTTGGGAGGAGCCCAAGGGCTCCTAACTCCCCTTGGATAAGCATGATGGGGAGAGAAAGGGATTCCAAGTAAGATCATAATGGACAAACAGCACAAGAATGGGAAGAGGTGAATAAAGAGGCGAGTACCTTTGTGCCTCTGCAGGAGGAGGAGGATGGTCATGGTGAGGAAGGCAGCAGCTCCCAGGGCAACCCCAGCTCTGTATGCAGCTAACTCTATGCTCCCATGTGGACACATGCCCTGCCCTTCTCCTGAACACCAAAAACAACAATGATATCTCCAGCTATGTAAGGCTAGGAACAGATGTTGCATTTGTCCTTGGGCAGGTTTTAGAGTACCATAGAGCTGGAAGGGACCTCTGGAGCTCACCTCTAGCCCAGGCCCCTTCTCAAGGCAGGATCATCCCTGACTAAAACCATCCCAACCAAGTGTCTGTCCAACCAGCTCTTGGACATTTCCAAGGATGGAGCCTCCGCAACTTCTCTGGGGAGCTTGTTCCAATGCCTGACCCCCTGAGAGTCAGAAAGTTCCTCCTCTCGAGTCCCCCCAGCTGGTATGAGTGAGAAGCTATGTTGGGCTCTCATGGGTGGTCAGATGAACTTTGGGATAAATGTTGGTTCTTAAGTGCAAGCAAATCGAAGGTTACTTCTCAGATCTGTATGTGCCTCTTATATCAGTAGCCAACCTACAAGGTTACCTATTATCTGGGTAACAATGTTAATGAAAGGGGTTGATCATGAAGACCTCTCACTCCCCTTCCATCTAGCTGAAGAATTTAGGACAAACCCTTAATGACTGTTTAACCATGATGGCCTCCCAGATGTTATCGGTTAGGTTTTGACTTTTCTGGCTCATTGTAATCTACCTGATCCCTTCTAAATGCTTCATTCCACGGTCCTTAACAGCTCGGTCTTCTTAATGGCCTTGATGTTCCACCAGTCAAGCTAGCCTTTGCTCTGCAGTGCAGCAGTCTGTTAGCTGCTCCTGGCAATGAAGCTGTGACAGGGCGCTGTCCCAAGGCCAGTCACAGTGTCAGCCCACCCACCTGTCTCGGGCAGTCCCACCCACCTGACTCACCTGCCACACCTTTGATGCATCAAAAATAGATAGAAAATATAGGAGGATTCCCAGTTTATTACCCCAATACCAAGGGCCAAATACATGGCTCTGAACCTCCGCATCTGGTGGGCCAGTAGGGGGCACTCCTACGCTGAACCACCCACCTCACTGCACCCAGCCAAAAACCAAGCTTTGGATGCCTCCCCAGGGGCACCTACCTGTGGCCAACCCCCTTCCTGGAGCACACCCATAAGCCTGTAGTCCCACTGCCACCACCCGGACTCAGGTCTTTGTCTGGGCCCTGTGCCACCCAGCATACACAGACGCTGTAGACCTAGGGGTTATTTAACCCCAGCAGGATATATCTGGGTGCTTCTTATAGCCTGAAGCATAGAGAGTAGCCTCCCTTAGTCTGCCGAGTAAAGGGAGCAAGAAGGCCTGCTCAATCCTTCTCAAGCGTGTACAACAAGGCTGACTATAATGAATAGATTTATTGGTTAGACAGGGTAGGCATGGGGAGGGGTACGAGTCAGAAAAGTAGTGAAAGAATAACCCTGAGCAAACAGAACCAGCTTGGTAGCCTTTGGATACGCAACTGGAGTACATTAAACTAAGTCCCTAGTTAAGTTTCTGGTAAGTTACTCACTTTCGCATCCAACAAATTAGAGAGAGCTGTGCAGATCCATGTTTCTCGGTGTGTTTTAAAATGTCTGCCTGTCTTCTTCCTGCAGGGACCCCCTTAAGTAGCCCTCCTGACCTCGCCACATGGACCCAGTCAGGGACAGGTGTCATTTGATGCCAGCTTATCAGTTTGAAAAACCTCACAGTTACTTAATGGAGTGACATGGGCTTAAGCCCCTGCCCCAATGTTGTGAGGTCAGAGCTCCATACAATAGAGAGCTTAAATCCACACCCTCTTACCTGAGGCCAGTCACGTATCCAGTAACACGAGAGGGAGAGGGGAACAGACAACCCAAGAAGTGAGGAGGCTGGGATGGGGTTCTTTAACACCCCTTACACCATATCCCGTGCCTCGCAGATGACATCCAGATCCACCATTACTCCCCCGGCCCCTTAGCTGGGCTGCACTCAGCCTCTGGCCCAAACGTAGCCTCACACATCCTCAGACATGCCTTGGCCACATGCCCTGCAGTGGGGCCTCTACTCTGCCCCGCACTTGGGCCACTACTTTGCCCCTCACTGGGCTGCTGGGCCTTATGTCCCTTGGGCCTCAGGTGTCTGTAGATGTGCCTGGACCCCTAACTCAGCCTACGGCTCACTTAGGTCTTAGGTGTATGTGCATGGCTGTCTGCTGCCTCTCAAGTTGGGGGGAGGCGGGGGGGGCATATGCCCCCCTGACATCAGTCAGCAGCTGGGGGGGGGGGTCCCCTGGCAGCCAATCCCATTGACCAGGGGCAAGGGGTCCCCCTGCACCCAATCTCACTGACTGTAAAAGCAGCTGTGCTGCTTCCAGGAGTCCCGCGGCCACTTCCAGAAGCGGCGTGGCCACTTTTGCTGGTGGCCCCACTCCCCGGCTGGTGCTCGTGGAGGGGCATTGGTGCTCTTGTTTGCCCTCCTACCTGCCGGCTAAACAGGGTGCGCAGCCTGGCAGGGGGTTCACTGACCATCTCAGGGGGTGCGCGTGCACCCTCATGCACCCCCTATGCATTGCCTCTGTGTATATCGACATGCCTGGACCCCAAGCCTGTCCCCTCTATGGGGTAACCCAGCATGTCATGGGGTCTGAGGCTATACAGTGCTCCATCCTTGCCTTTCACTGTGGAGGCACAGGTGTGGAAAATCCTGGAGACTGCCCCACCACAGGCAGCCCCACCACACCACCCAACCCCAGCAGGGCGTAGTTTCATGTCATGCCGCAGGACCAGGAAGCTTCTCCATCCCCAGACATCCTACCCTGACTCCAGGTGCTCTGGGACCTGCAGTCTGAAGGCTGAGTGACGTTGTTCCTCTGGCTCCCTACACGTAACTGCCAGCTTGGCTACTAGGGCTTGGGCTTATACAGAGACTGCCCACCCCTCCTCCAATCCAGTGGTCCCCTTTCAGTCATGTGACCATCCAATTGAGCCAAACTGCACCTGTGGGCTACTCAGAGCTTCCTGAAACCTCTTAAAATGGTAGGCACAACCTGTGCTCTGCCACAGAAGCTCCTATTTCACAGATCCACACATTGGGTTTTTTTTCCTAACTCTTTCCAATGAAGTTCTGTTGGTTTTTGCTTTCAACTTAAAGTGAATAATCCAGCCCTAGGCCCCCAGCATATGTGCAAAGCTTCTAGCTTAGTTTTAACTGAAGAAAAAGTGTGTTGGGTTAGAAGGGATAATGCACCTCACCATCTAGACCTGGGTATACAAAGCTTTGGCTCTGATGACCTAGTTGGGGATGGTCCTGCTATGAATGGAGTTAGACTAGATGTGACCTGCTGAGGTCCCTTCCAGCCCTCATTTTCTATGATTCTAAGACAGAGGAGGGATTTAATGGACCGGGACAGGGGGAAATACCAGGCCCTTCTCCGTAACAACCTTTTGTACCCCAAGGTGGAGACTGCACATGGGATCACAGTGGGCTTTATAGACCAATCACCCTATGGCAACACCACCTGGAACAAGCTGGGGACCCTCTGAATTCAGACTGGATGTAAGTAAGACCCAAGTACCATATGCTCCCACATACAACACGTGCTTTGTTTAGGAAAGGCAGCTAGGGAGCCAACCCTGCTCATTTGTCTGCTCCATGTGAACTGAATGCATTTCCTGTATAGCTCACATATCAAATGCACTGCAATTTCCAGCAGCGGGGGAAGGGGGCTCCAGAGAGGGGTGTTGTATGTGAGAAAATATGGTATTCCTGCTCTGGGTTGTAGCTGGCGGTCCCAAGAGGAGCCAGCTCATTCCCCGCTATCCATAGGTTGAATCCAAGCCAGCAGCCCGTACAAGCGAAAGGACCCTGAAGCCTGTTCCCCATCCCATTGACACTTACCTCTCTCGCCCTGCTGTCTCCCCATCACTCTCAGCAAAGTGCCGTCTCCCAGCCATCTCTGCCCCGGGAAGGTTTCAATGCAGCACCGGTAGAGGCCAGAGTCTCGCTCCTCCAGGGCTGAGAGCACCATTTTTGCCTCTATTTGGCCCATGTGGCCCAGCAGAGAGGTTCTGAGCCGGCCCCGGTGGAACGGGTGCTGAATTTCCAGCTTCACACCATCTCCTGGCCCCCAGAGCCACATCACCTGGGCTCTGCCCTGGATATTGGTGTTAAAGGAACAGCTCAGAGTTACACTCCCATTGACTGTTGCATTGATGGAACGGGGCTCCTGGGACACTTGGAAACCTTCCAGGAGGAAAAAAGATGCTCAATGTCTCTTTCAAACACAGACCACATGTGAACTCAGCTCTGAGACTGATCCTCCATGAAGTTATTCCCTTGTTGATCTTAGCTATGCTGTCTGCCCCCACCACCTCCTGCAGTGATGAATTCTCCATGTTTACTAAATGTTACATCAAAAGTCTTTTCCTTAGTTTTAAACCTGCCTCCATCTCATTTCAGCAGGTGCCCCCTAGGTCTAGTCTTCTGGGACTTGGTGAACAATGGTTCCCTGTCCACCTGGTCCACACCATCCTGTGGGGATTTCTGCAACTGATGCACTAGATTGGAGAGTTGGGGAAGAAACATTCAAGAGCCTTAGCTCAGGTGTAGAAATGGCTGACTCTGAAGTGGTGGAGTCATTGTCAAGGTGCCCAAGAAGGCTGGATTTTGTTATGAATCTGAATAAGCAATGTACATTTAAATGTGATAACTAATGACACCACAGCTTTGGACTATTATTTTAACTATGATCCAGGCCAGACAGGCAATTCATTCTGCAGCTAAATTCTGTCCACTTTCACCCATCCCCATGTGTTTTGCTCCTAGTTTGCTTGAAAAAGGATTGAGAGAAATAGGACAGGGACAATGACCCTAGGGAGGAAGAATAGAAGGAAGCGACTGTGTGGGAGAGAAGGGATAGAGTCTTAGAAGTACAGATGCATGGACAGATGATACAGACACAAGAACAAGTGTTGAGATGCAGTACTGCAGCCAGCCAATCCTTCCTTGGTCTGCATTTGTGCATGCAATTATTTCAACCCAAGTGCAGGACTTTGTACTGGTCCTTGGTGAATCTCAGCTTTGATTGCAGACCATATCTCCAGCTTATCCAGGTCATTCTGGATCCTAACTCTGCCTTCCACAGTGTCTGCAACTCCACCCGGCTTGATGGCTTCTGCAAATCTATTTAGTATTCACTCAATCCCACTGTCCAAATAATTAATAAATACAAATAGATATCAAAATTAGATCGGGATGGATGGGTGGCTTAGAAAGATAAAGAAGAAACAGGGTGGGAGCTAAGCTTTCCCAACATACCTGCTTTCCTCGCGGGCAGCAGAAGGGTGATGAAGAGGAGGATGGTACTCAGTGCTGGCCACAGCTCCATGCTCTCCACTCTGTTAATGGTGCTGCTAAGGCCCCTCAGCTCAGTCCCTGTCTCCCCCAGAAGTCTCTGCCCCTGGGGCCAGTGGAAAGTTCTGTGGTTGCTGCCTCTGTGCTCGCAGCAGCGATACGCCAGAGATCAGACCAGGGTGTGATGTCAGAGATGCAGGGAGCTGTGTACGTGTCAGCAGGATGGTGCGTGTACGTGTGTGTGTGTGCGGCAGGAGGGTCCTGCTGTGTAAAACTGACCCGTGTGTCCTGGGCCTCATACTATCTGCAGCTGGGGCAACTCCTCTGAGCTGAACAGAGATGGATGGCCTATGCATGGGAGTCAACCCCCCCTATCTCCCCATGGGCCTAGGCAGGATCTCCAGGGACAATATACAGCCCAGCTGGTGCATATGGATGGGTGGGTTGATTAAAGGGGGTAGGCGAAGTGGGAGACAGGGGTTGGATTGATGGCTGTTACCCAGATTACAGGGAACCTTCTAGGTTGGCTACGGGTAAGAGGTCAAATCAGGTTTTAAGTGGCCATGCCTTGTTTGGGTTTGTCACTGATGTCTAGTGCTCCTTTGTGGTGAGTGCCAGTTCTTGGGGCCTGACAGCTTGACCTTACTGGCTCATGTTAGCAGGGCACACCCTCCGTCTCACCCACCCCATCTTGATCTTTTTGATAGGTAGAGAGGATCCTCATTGTTTTACACTTGCCAGCACGGGCCCCTTGCTGTTTCTCAGGGCTCCACCTCTCCTTACACCCTGTCCTTGTGCCAACCTGGTCTTATGGTCCGGTGAAGCTGAGTGCCATCAGATAGTAAAAATGGCACCATCCCTCACAATTGCTCTAATCTTTCTCTCACTTTTTAATTGCCCATGTGTTACAGTTCTATGGGCTTTAATGAGTATCCTCGTCAGGGTTAGTCTGTCAAATCTTTAATTTTCCATGTCGGTCATTGCCTCCCTCTCAATGTAACCCCAGTGGACCACATCCCTTCAGAATAGACTCACGATTTGTCACTCCTGTCAGTCCCGCTGATCATCCAACATTTCCCGTCACCTCCGCTCCATGTTAATGACTCCTGTATGGCATGAAGCTGGTCTGGCAAAGCTGAGGCCCCGCTGAGCCTCCAATCACAAGAGTTAGTGCTGTACTTCTCTTTGTGATCCTACCAGAGCATACTCTGGTCTGGGTCAGCTCTCCTGCAGCGGAGCTCACAAGCCTCCATCCTGTCTTCAGCCAGCCTGGGGCACATCTTTATGAAGTGTCCAGCTGTGCACCAGCCATCCCAGATCTGGCATGAGTTGACAAAGGGAGGTGGCTGCAGTGCCGGGAACACCCCAGACTGCGCCACCTGCACCTTCCTGGGTAAGTCTGTGCTCCTGGAGGGAGCATCTGCCTCCGTGTCCCACCCTCAAGAAGTAGTAGGGGAGTTCCCGGGGGTTTCATCACCCAGTGAGGGTCATAGGGGTACTCCCAACTACAATGCAGGTCCGCAGCTCAACCTTTTTAGTGCTTGCCCTTCAAACCACAAAAAACATTTATTCCAAAGTTACTCTCCAAACTCTTCCTACACCAAGATGAGCTCTACATTAGCTGGCAACAGAGCTGGATCCAGGTGGGTAGAAGTGGCGCAGTCACATATCCCCTTACCACCTTTCCCAACCACCCATTACGTTCTGCTCCACCCAACCTGTAAAAGCAACAGCAGAGCAGTGGCAGCGGCATTTCTATTCAGGCAGCAGTGAAGGAGGCATTTGACTTCATGGGCTTATTCTCATCTCTCTGATCCCTGCTAATCTCTCACCACTCCACACCTGTGAACACTCCACTCTCCTTTTGAAGGGCCTTGATCTTCCAGCAGCCAAACTAACCTTTCTTTTACAATCTTGTTGCCCATCACCCATTCCAGGGAATGTCTTTCTTCCATGTCACACCCCTGCTGCCTGTTTTTAGCTGCAGCTGACAACTCCAACTCAGGGGTGGTCATATTCACTCAGGCGTAGAAATGACTGGTGGTGAGGTGCTGTCAAGATGCTCAGGAAGGCAAGCTGTTGTTTTACGAATCTGAATGAAGAGATGTCCATTTATCTGTGATGGACGCTCCATCCTTAGAGGTTTTCAAGACCTGACTAGACAAAGCCTTGGCTGGGATGATCTAGTTGGGGCTAGTACTGCTTTGAGGAGGGGTTGAACTAGATGACCTCCTGAGATCCCTTCCAACCTTAATTTTCTTTGGTTCTAGATAAATGATGCTATATCTTTGGATAATTTTGAGTATTTTTTTCTAGTTCATTTTTTTTTAACATTATATATTATCTAGCAAATAAGCGCACATTCATAATATCATAGAATGATAGAAAATGATGGCTGAAAGGGACCTCCTCTAGTCCAGTGGTTCTCAAACTTTTTGGTACAGGATCCATTTATAAACAAGGATGGCCAGTCTCAACCCAGTGTCCATCACTCCTGACCTACTTGCCCCCAGTGTGAAGCAGAGAGTAGGTGTGTTGGGAAGAGGGGGCTCCAAGCAATCCCTGCAGGCTGGGATGGCCAGCCTGCAAGGGACAAGCCATGGTTTCCCATGTTTTTCTCCCTTAACAGAGAATCCATTTCTAAAGTTTGGTTGTGACCCTTTCATATATTCGTGTGACCCACTTTTGGGTCATGACCCACAGGTTGGAAAAGCAGATCAAGTCCAACCCCCTGCTCAAAGAAGGAGAAGCCCCAAATAGATCATCCCAGCCACGGCTTTTTCTAGCTGGGTCTTCAAACGGTCCAAGGATGGAGATTCTACAGCCTTCTGGGGTAACCTGTCCCAGTGCTTCACTACCCTTCTCATAAGAAAGTTTTCCCTAACGTCCAATCTCAACTTCCCTTGCTGCCACTTTACACCATTGTCCCTTGTTCTGTCGTCTGCCACCACTAAGAACAGTCCAGCTCCATCCTCTTTTGAACCCCCCTTCAGGTAGTTGAAGGCTGCTACCCCTCAGTCTTGTCTTCTCTAGAATAAATGAGTCCAGTTCCCTCAGTCTTTCCTCATCACTCATGTCCCCCAGCCACCACACCATTTATGTTGCCCACCACTGGACTCACTCCAATTTGTCACATCCTTTCTACGGCAGGGAGGGGGAGGCAAAACTGGACACAGGACTGGCTGCATCAGTGCCAAATAGAGGGGAAGAATCATTTCCCTCAGTCTGCTGGCAACACTTCTACTAATGCAGTCCAGGATGTCATTAGACTTCTTGGCAACTAAGGCACACTGCTGGCTCATATTTGGCTTATTGTCCACTGTCCCGCCCAGGTCCTTTTCTGGAGAGAGCTGCTGCTTAGCCAGTCAGTCCCCGGCCTGCACTGGTACATGGAATTGTTTTGTCCTACATGCAGGGCAAAACATGGGATTGTTTTGTCCTACACTTGTCCTTGTTGAACCTCATGAGATTCCTTTTGGCCAAATCCTCCAATTTGTCTAGATCACCCTGAATCCTAGCCCTACCCTCTACTGTATCTACTGCTCCCCACAACTTGGTGTCATCTGGAAGCTTGCTGAGGGGGCACTCTATGCCATCTTCCAGGTCACTGATGAAAACATTGAACAGAACTGGCCCCAGGACTGACCCCTGGGGCACTCCAATTGATACCAGATGCCAACTAGACATTGAGTCCTTGATTGTTACCCTCTGAGTCGATGGTCCAGACAGATTTCTATCCATCTTACAATCCATTCATCCAGTCTGTATGTCCTTAGCTTGCTTGTGACAATGTTGTGGGAGATCATATTAAAAGTCTTGCTGAAATCAAGGTATACCACATCCAGTGGTCTTCCCATATCCACAGAGCCAGTCACCTCATCTTAGAAAGCAATCAGGTTGGTCAGGCATGCCTTTCCCCTGGTGAATCCATGCTGACTGTTTCTAATTACCTTCTTCTCCTCCAAGTGATTAGAAATGAGTTCCTTGAGGATCTGCTCCATGTTTTTTTCAGGGACTGAGGTGAGGCTGACTGGTCTGTCATTCCCTGGATCCTCCTTCTTCCCTTTCTTAAATATGGGCACCATTTGGCCCTTTTCCAATCCTCCTGGACATCTCCTGATAGCCATGAGTTTTCAAAGATGATGGCCAGTGGCAATCTCACCAGCGAACTCCCTCAGCACCATTGGGTGCATCCCATTCAGCCCCATGTATTTGTAGATGTCCAGCTTTTCTAGATAGTCCTTAACCTGTTCTTTCATCACAGTTGGCTGCTCACCTTCTCCGCAAACTGTGCTGCCTGGTGCAGTAGTCTGGGAGCTGACCTTGCCTGTGAAGGCCGAGGTGAAGAAGCTATTGAGCACTTCAGCCTTTTCTGCATCCTTTGTCACAGGGTTGCCTCCCCCATTCAGTAAGGGACCCACACTTTCCCTGATTTCCCTCCTACTACCAACATACCTGTAGAAAACCTTCTTGTTACTCTCCATGTCCTTTGCTAGCTGCAACTCCAGTTGCACTTTGGCTTTCCTGACTTCATCCCTACAGGCCTGAGCAGTACTCTTATACTCCTCCCTATGTATTTGTCCAACTTCACACTTCTTACAAGCTTCTTTTTTGTGACTTAGTTTACTGAAGATTTCACTGCTAAGCCAAGCTGGTTTTCTGCCACACTTGTGAGTCTTCCTGCTCATTGGGATGGTTTGTTCCTGCACTCTCAGTAAGGCTTCTTTCAAATATAGCCAGTTCCTCTGGACTCCTCTACCCCTCAGACTGGCTTCTCAAGGACTCCTGCTGATGAGTTCCCCTAGTGAGCTGAAGTCTGCTTTGCTAACCTCCAGGGTCCTTACTCTGCTGCTCTCCATCTTTCCTTTCCTCAGGATCCTGAACTCAATCATCTCATGGTCTCTGCTGCCCAAGTTGCCATCCATTACTACATTCCCCACCAACTCTTCCCTGTTTGTGAGCACCAGGTCAAAAAGAGCACGGTCCCTAGTTGGGCACTTCAGCACTTGCACCAGGAAGTTGTCCCCAACACTATCTAAAAACTCCCTGTATTTCCTGTGCACTTCTGTATTGCCCTCCAGCCTGACGTCAGGATGAGTGAAGTCCTCCGTGAGAAGCAAGGCCTGGGAAGGGCAAACTTCTGTTGGGTGTTGGAAGCAAGCCTCATCCACCTCATCCTCCTGGTCGGGTGGTCTATAGCAGACTCCTACTACAACCTCACCCTAGCTGCTCTCCCCTCTAGCCTTAGCCCAGATACTTTCAATATGTCTATCTCCATTGTCATATTGGAGCTCTGAGCAATCATATGGCTCTTTTACATAAAGTTCAACTCCCCCACCTCTTCTCCCCTGCCTGTCCTTCCTGAACAGTTTGTAACCATCCATGACAGTGATCCAGTTATGCAAGCTATCCCATCAAGTCTCTGTTATTCCAACTACATCATTGGTCTTTGACTGTTCAAGGATTTCCAATTCTTCGTGCCTGTTTCCCAGGCTCTGTGCATTTGCATACAGGCACCTGAGATGACTAGTTGACTGCCCTGGTTTCTCAGGAAGTATGACAACACCTCCCCTGTTGCCCTCTCCTGCTTGCTCTTCCTCCAGGTCACCCACTTCCCCACATACCTCAGGGCTTTTGTCTCCACCCTCTGGCAAACCTAGTTTAAAGCCCTCCTCACAATGTAGTGAGCCTGTCTGTGAAGATGCTCTGCTCTCCCTTTGTCAGGTGGATCCCATCTCTTCCTAGCAATCCTTCTTCTTGCAACAACATCCCATGGTCAAAGAAGCCAAATCCATACTGGCAACACCAGCTGTGCAGCCAGGTACTGATCTACAGAATGCACTGATTCCTGCCCGGGGCCTTTCCATTGACCAGAAGGATCAAAGAGAACGTGACCTGAGCCCCAGACCACCTCACTCTTGTACACAGAGCCCTGTAGTCAGTTTTGATCTGCTCAGGGTCTTCCCTGGCAGTATCATTGGTGCCTACATGGCTGAGCAGAACGGGGTAATAGTCAGTGGCCTGGACGAGTTACTTGGGGGTGGTCCTGCTTTGAAGAGGGGGTTGGATGAGATGACCTCCTGAGGTCCCCTCCAACCCTAATTTTTAATAATTCTGTGATTCTGTTTTATGTATGGTACTCTCCAATAATGTCTTCTTTTATCCCTTGTTTTTTGTTCCAGTACATCTCATGACTGGTTCAGTTAGACGTGTTCATAGATTTCATAGACATTAGGGCTGGAAGGGACCTCATAAGATCATCGGGTTCAGCCCCCTGCCCAAGGGGCAGGAAGTCATGTTGATGGGTTCCCCTATCTTGCTGACCAAGTGGGGGTCACATCTTCAAAAGTTCATGCTATGGTCACTCAGAAATAGGCTTTGGGGATTTCTGTTTTAGCCACATGTCTGCAGGTTGGCCTAAGACCCTGGGAAATGTCCGTGGCTGGCAGTTTTTTCCCAGAGCAACCCTCTCCCTTTCTGTCTTGGTTCTTGTTCTTGTGTTCAAGGGAAATGCCAGAAAGGGATGTTGAAATTAGATATCAGGAAAAACATTGTCACTGGGAGGGTACCGAACCACTCAGTGGGTTGAGGGAAAGAAATCTTGAGAGACAGGAGATTTCACTCCACACGCGTAGCTTTATTTAGCAGCTGGCATACACATCCATACCTAGAAAAGCACCACTTCCATTACAAGCCAGTCTTGCTCTCTATCCTGTCAGTCAAGCAGTCCAGGGTGTCTCTGGCGCATTCAGGTGGGTGGTCCAGTAGCCCAACAACCCTTTGGTCCCAAATTGTTTAATACCTCTTGTAACTTGCATATTCATTATTTTTCCTAGGATGATTGCTCCTGCTATTGCCCCTTGATTGGTTATTTGTATCATTGAGTTTTCATGATTGGGTCTTTTTATAAAACCTGGATGCAGAGACCCACCCAGTCCTGCATACTTTTCTTATCACACATTCTCTCATTCTGGACCTCATCTTCTCACCATCTTTGATGAAGTTCCTACCTGGATAGTTGCTTTCCTCTGCTTTAACGTGTGAGTGGCTTCTTAGCAAGCCCGGTTATGATGCAATGCCTCACTGGAGTGGACACTGGCACTTTTTCTGAGTACAGTACATCAGCGCATATAGCACAACACACGTTATTTCTCAAGGCAAAGAAGAAACTAGAAGCTTTGCTAATATGCGATGAGCCAAGGCCTGCATTATTCAGTTCAAGATAAAAGAAAAGAAAAATTTACTGGAATGTGTGTTAATTCACTATAGAGAATCATGGAATCACAGACAATGAGGGTTGGAAGGGGCTGGAGGTCACATCTAGACCAAGCCCTTGCTCAAAGCAAGATCAGTCCCAGTTCCATCATGACAGCCAAGGCTTTGTCTACCCGGGTCTTCAAAACCTGGAACAATGGAGACCCCACCAACTCTCTGGGTAGCTTACTTCAGTGTTTTTCTTACCTCTTCATGAGAAAGTTTTTCCTTATATCTAACCTCAACTTTCCTTGCTGCAACTGGAGACCTTTGCTCATTGTTCTGTTACCTACCACCACTGAGAACAGTCCAGCTACATGCTCTTTGGAACCCGCCTACAGAAAGTTGAAGGCTGCTATTAAATCTCCTCTCAGTCTTCCTTTCTCCAGACCAAATAAACCCAGTTCCCACAGCCTCTCCTCACGAGTCATCTTCTCCAGCCCCCTAACCATTCTTTTTGCCCTCCACTGGACTCTCTCCAATTTGCTCAACCCTTTCTGGAGTGGGAGGCCCAACACTGGACAGTGGATCCCATAATATCACATATTCTGTCTAAACCCACACCTTGTCAGTTCATCCAATGCTTCCCTTAATGTTATTGTCACATCTGATTGAAAGTTACCCAGAAGCAGGCATAAAAGATGATCAAGGACTTGGGAAGCAGGTCATGTGAGGAGAGTCTGAGAGTGCTGGGCATGTCCGATTTATGGATGAGGCACTTGAGAGGGAACATAACAGTAGCCTTCAAATACTTGAAGGGCTGCCAAAAAGAAGAGGAAAAGCACCTTTTCTGTCTTGATGTTGAGAGCAGGACTTGGGCCAATGGCTTGAAGTTGCAGCAAAGTAGGCTTAGGTTGGATCTCAGGAAAAGCTTCTTCATTGTTAGAGCAATGAGGCAGTGGAAGAGACATTTAGGGAAGCTGTGGACTCTCCATTACTGGAGGTATTCAAGGAGAGGTGGGACAGCCACTGGTCAGGGAAGATCTAGGCATAGCAACACCTATGTTCTACTGTGAGATTTCCCTGGCTTCTCGGCCTTGCTAATTGACGCTTCACCTCCTTTGCTCCATGCATCAGAGTATTTCTAAGCCTTCCCAAGAGGCTTTGGGTGTTGGCTGAAGTCATGGCTGGGGATTTTGACGGGGCTGTGCCAATCCTTCTGCTAGGACCAAAGTCAGAGTTTCCTACCTACAGGGTCTTGCCCTTCCTTTCAGGACTGGACAAATGTCTTACTTAGGGTCTTGAAGGATTTCCCCCTGCCTCCTCCCAGTCAGATTGGTGTGGACTTGAAGGAGGGGAGGGGGAGTTCCTTCCTCTGCAGTGAGGGGCATGGCCTCTACCTGGGATCCCTGGAGCATAGATAGACAGCCTTTTACAGAACTTGGCTGCTGTGGTTCCCCCGCTTTCCCTGTGGCAAGTTAGGGTGTGATGTCCTGTGTTGTGTCAGGGTTTATGGTAGTCTTATGTAGAGTTTAGATTATGGGTTCTATAGGATGTTTTGAACAGGGCTGATCCTGCCTCAGGCAGAGGGGTGGACTAGATGACCTCTGGATGTCACTTCCAACCCAGCTTCCCTATGAGGCTATGATTTACCTGAGCTAATGTTTCTACCCCTGAGTGTTTAGCTAGAGTTAAAAACAGGCTGCAGAGCTGAGAAATAAAAGCTAGGTTAGGAGGAGCAGCTAACAGGCAGGAGAACTGCAGAAGAAAGGCTGGCTTCATAAGTGGAAGATCAAGACAGTTAAAAAGGAGAGAGGGACACTAACAGCGCCTGGTCATCTAGCATTGTTTCTGCTGGCTTCATACTGCCCTCAGAACCAGCTCTTTAAAGAGGCCGGGTCTGGACGGGGGCATATTTTGTGCTTTCCTGTGGTTTGTTCCAGATTGAAGCAGGTGCAGCACCCTGCCGAGATGTCAGCTTGATTTCTGCACCATGCATATTGCCGCTTCTTTCACTGCTCACCTGGTCATCTGCCTGTGGAGAAACAAATCACAGATCATCAAGGACAGTAGATCAAGAAGATCTTAGGTCATCAATCATAGATCCTGGAGAGAATTCAAAAGCCAGCCTGAACAATGACTATTCCTTCTTCTATCTGCGCAAGCAACAGAACATCTTCCACTAGCGCATTGTCACCTACAATCCCTGGGCCAACACACGGCAGAAAACATGGTACCTGGCCAGAAAAGAAGGCTTTGCCAAGCCCTGCATCACTGTCGCTTTCATTTAAGCCTAACAAAAAGAGATAAACTTAACCAGGAAATGACCACGTGCTCCACTATATTCCAAGAGAGGTTAAAAATCCCCATATTATATTTAATGATTATGCTACAAACCTCAAATTGCCACCATAAACACCCATTATAAAAAACCCAGGTGGTGCGTCTTTGACCAAGAGGGAAAGAGCAGAACCCAATGACCTGGTGACGGCCATCCCACAAATGTCAGAACAACGACCTATACATTAATCTTTAAGTTGTCTCTCCAGTGGAAGGGCACCACTCAATACTCCAGTATCCTCAGTGGTTAGCAACAGTTCAGGTTGGGTCAAGACTTCTCCATACTCTCCAAAGGTCTCAGCTTCTGCCCAGATGTGTTGACTTACTTGTTTTTGGGGGGAGTTAGGAGACCACTTCTGTTGCATAGGATTATTTTGCAACCAATTTAGAACAATCACTGACCACCTGCTCACCACAGAAAACCCCAAGAAGGACAAAGAAACCTCTGACTGGGTGTCCTCCCCCAGTGGATGAAACCATACGCTGGACCACAGCATTGACTATTTGAGGATGAAAGTGAACTGTGAGATCCTCAGGTGAAGCAACTACTGCCAAAACTGTACAGAGAAAAGATGTACAGGCCCACATATCCATCCGTGTAATTCCATATTTATGCATATTCTGCACACACTGAAACACCTTGTTCAGTTCAACGACTTTGTGTGATGATCTCACCTGCATTAGCTGTTGCTCTCGGGTCTTGGCAGCAGTTGCTAGGGAAGAATAGCATGAAACAGGAGTTATCTGTCAAAAGGATGATCATCAGCCTTGCAGAATACAAGCGGGGTATGTGGGAGGCGCCCAAGGGCACCTAGCTCCCCTTCGACAAATGTGATGGGAGAGAAGGGGATTCCCTAATATGGTAAAAATCAGGAAACAGCACAAGAATGAGAAGAGGTGAATAGAGAGGCAAGTACCTCTGTGCCTCCGCAGGAGGAGGAGGATGGTCACGGTTAGGAAAATAGGAGCTCCCAGGACAATCACAGCTCTGTATGCAGTTACCTCTGTTCTCCCATCTGGACACGTGCACTGCCCCTCTCCTGAACACCAGAAAAGCCAAAGGTATTTCCAGATATGCAAGGCAAGGAACAGGTGTTGCTTTTGTCCCTGGACATGTTTGAGAGCACCATCAGGCTGGAAGGGACCTCAGGGGGTCACCGCTAGCTCAGCCCCCTTCTCAAGGCTGGATCATCTCTGACTAAAACTGTCCCAGCCAAGTTTCTGTCCAACCTGCTCTTGGACATTTTCAATGTTGGAGACTCCACAACTTCTCTGGGCAGCCTGTTACAATGCCTGACCCCCTCAGAGTGCAAAAGCTACTCCTCTCGAATCTTCTGAGCTGGTTTAAATGAGAAGCTATGTTGGGCTCTCACAGGTGGCCAGATAGACTTTGGGATAAATGCTGGTTCTTAAGCACAAACAAATAGGAGGTCAGGCCTTAGGCCTCTTTGCACCTCTTCTATCATTAGCCAATTTGCCATCACAGATAATCTGAGTCACAATCTTAATGGAAGGGGTTGATCATGAAGATTACCTCCCTCCTCCTCCACGTAGCTGAAGAAAAACCCTTAATGACCATTTAACTAGGACAGCCTCCCAGTGGTTATCAGTTAGGTTTTGACTCTTCTGGCTCGTCGCAATCTATCCGATCTCTTCTACGCTCTTCATTCCATGGGCCTTAAGAGCCCTCTCTTCTCAATGGCCTTCATGTTCCACCAAGCAAGATAGTCTTTGTTCAATGATGCTGCAGTCTGTTACCTGTTCCTGGTAACAAAGCTCCTATTTCACAGCTCTGCAGGTTGTTGTTTTTTTCCTTACTCCTTCCAATGAAGTTCTAACTGTTTTTGCTTCCATCTTAAACAGAATAATGCAGCCCCAAGCCCCCAGCATATTAGTAAAACTTCTGTCATATTTTTAACTGGAGAAAATATGTGTTGGGTTAGCAGGGACAATACACTTCACCATCTACACCCCCAACTAGACAAAGCCTTGGCTCTGATGATCTAGTTGGGAAGGGTCCTGCTTTGAACAGAGCTGGACTAGATGTGACCTCCTGCGGTCCTTTCCAGCCCTCATTTTCTATGGTTCTAAAATAGAGGAGGGATTAAATAGCCATCAGCTACCTGAAGGGTGGTTTCAAAGAGGATGGAGCTGGACTGTTCTCAGTAGTGGCAGATGACAGAACGAGGAGCAATGGTGTCAAGTTGTAGCAAGGGTAGTTTAGGTTAAATATTAGGAAATACTTTGTCATTAGGAGGGTAGCAAAGCATTGGAACAGGCTACCCAGAGAGGTTGCAGAATATTCATCCTTGGAAGTTTTGAAGGCCTGGCTAGACAAAGCCTTGGCTAGGATAATCCAGTTGGGGCTGGTCCTGCTTTGAGCAGGGGATTGGACTAGATGTGACCTTCTGACATCCCTTCCAACCCTCAATGTCTATGATTCTATAATCTAGATCTGCCTGTGCTTTATGGTAATGGTTTCGCATTACTTTGCTTGTGTTGGGTGAAACTGTGTGTTCCTGCTAATGGAATCTAGCCTTGTATGCCTGTCTCATACAAGGTTACCCAGAGTTTCCGTTATTTTAAGTTATACATTTACAGTCAAAATATACATTTCTGATCTTTATATCATGGCAGATTGATACAAAATGGAGGCACTGATGCTGAGGCCTCTAATGCATTGGCCTCTTCCAAATTGGTCTAACCCAGGGAAAAGCTGAAACATGGGATGTTGTGTGAACTCAGTTGGTGCATTTATGCTCTTCAGGGGCAATCCCTGAGCTGCTCAGCCAACCTACCTTTCTTTTTCGCCTCAGTGTCTGTGCTTGGAGTCCCACAGCAGCTGGCTGAGATTTCTGCAGTTGGTTCACCTGATGGGGATTGGCAGGGTGGGGAGAGAAAAAAAGGGTTTATTGAATCCATTGTATGAAGGAATAATCCAGCCCACATGGCCACCCTGGGTGGGTTCTCGTGGGGTGAAAGTCAAGCCTGTCCCCTCCCTCCTCACGTTTTCTGTTCCTCCATGTCCTGGGGAGTTGTGTGGGGACACATCAAGCAAGACGGTGCATGACTGGATGGACACAGGTGTTCTTAGCTTTTCTAAGATACCTGCCCCCCCCCCCCCGCCCCAGTTCAACTTGGCCCCATCTATGTGCATGCATTTGTGTTCCTGTGTCCTTTCCTCTGTGTGTGTGTGGGTGTGAGAGAGAGAGAGACAGGCAGACAGAGAGTAAAAGACAGGACCACAGGCCTCACACCCATGCTCACACAAACACACCTGCAGCTAGCAGCCAACTTGCTCTCACAGCCAACCTACCCCCTTCTCGCCCCCATGCCCCACTCCCCACACAGTGAGCCTCACATGAAAGCTATGAGCTCTCTTCCAGAGAAGCCCAAGCTACTAGGTCTGCCCAGACAGGTAGATGAACAGAGGGAGGCATGTGTCCTGGCACAAAGCCTATCCCCGATGTGCGGAAAGAGGTTGAAATACAAGGCTCACTTGTGTAACAACATTTGTGCCCCCAGGTGCAGACTGGACATGGGATCACAGTGTGCTTTACAGACCAGCCAGCCTATGGGAACACCACCTGGAACAAGCTGGGGACCCTCTAAATTCAGGCCAAATGTAAGGAAGACCTAAAGTACCATATCCTCTCACATAGAACACACCCTTTGTTTTGAAAGGCAGCTAGAGATCCAACCCTGTTCTTTTGTCTGCTTCCTGTGAACTGACTTGTATATATCTCACATATAATGCGCTCTGCAATTTCCAGCAGCTCGGGGGGTCTTGTATGGGGGAAAATAAGGTCTTCCTGTCTAGGTTGTAGTTGGAGCCCCAAGAGCAGTCAGCTCATTCCCCCCATCCCAGGGTTGAATCCGAGCCAGCAGCCCATAAAGGGGAAGGACCCCGCAGCATGTTCCCCATCCCAATGACACTTACCTTTCTTGCCCTTCTGTCTCCGCATCACGCTCAGCGAAGTGCCCTCTCCCTGCAAGCTCTGCCCCTGGTACATTTCAATGCAGCAGCGGTAGCGGCCGGAGTCCCGCTCCTCCAGGGCCGAGAGCACCATGGTAGCCTGTGCCTGGCCCATGCGGGCCAACCGAGAGGTTCTGAGCCGGCCCTGGTAGAACGGGTGGCGACCTTCCAGCTTCACACCAGCTCCTGGGCCCCAGAGCCACGTCACCCGGGCTCTGCTCTGGTGGTTGGTCGCAAAGTAGCAGCTCACATTTATAGTCCCGTTGACTGTTGCATTGATGGAACGGGGCTCCTGGGAGACTTGGAAACCTTCTGGGGGGGAAAGAGATGCTCAATGTCTCTCTCAGACACAGAACACATGTCAACCTGACCCTGACACTGATCCTTTATGAATTTGTCTAGTGCCTTGAACCTAGCTGTGCTCTCCGCCCCTACCACCTCCTGTCGTGACGAATTCCTCACGTTAACTAAACGCTACATTAAAAAGTTCTTTTCTGGTTAGTTTTAAACCTGCCTCCAGCTCATTTCAGCAGGTGTCCCCTAGGTCTAGTCCTCTGGGACTTGGTGAGTAATGGTTCCCTGTCCACCTGGTCTACACCCTCCATGATTTAATTACCCCTTTTTCCTATCCCACCTTGGACATCTCCAGGGATGGAGACTCCACGACATCTCCAGGCAGCCTGTTCCAATGCTTGACAACCCTCACAGAGTCCTTCCTCATCTCCAACCTCAGTGTTCCCTGCTGCGGCTTCAGGGCATTGCTGCTAGTCCTGTCCCCTCCAGCCACAGAGGAAAGCCCATCTATATCCTCTCTTGTGGCCCTTCAAAGATTGCAAGGGGCTACAGGACTTCTATGCATTATTGTGAATTTCCCTACCCACCTCTGTCTACTTCCAATCCCTTGGGGAGGCTCATTCTCCAATTTCAAACCATATCCCTCCATCCCTTCATTCCTAAATACATGCTGACCTGGATTAGATTGTCCCGACTGCCCACCTGTGTGCCCCTGGGGACGTTGCAGTGATCCCTGCTGCACCCAAAACCAACTTCCTGGAGGGGTAGCAGGATTTCTAGTTAGGCAGTGTTGAGAGAGTATATTGGCTTTATGGCTCTTTTCATCTCCCTGATTCCTGCTAATCTCTCTTCACTCTGCATATATGGACAGCCCTCTCTCCTTCTTAAAGCCCTTGATCTTTTCTATTCAAACACTCCTTTCTTCTGCAGTTCTGCTTTCTGTTAGCCAGACCAGGGATGGTCTCTCTTCTATTTCACAGCCCTGCAGACTGTTTGTAACTCTGGCTAAACCCTCCAGTCAGGGGTGGTTATATTAACTCAGGTGTAGAAACAGCTCTCTGAAGTGGTGGAGGCATTGTCAAGATGCTCAAGAAGGCTGGATTCTGTTTTATGAATCTGAATAAGCAATGTATATTTAACGCTGATGACTACATGACTAATAATGCCATAGCTTTTGATTATTTTGACTATTTTGTGCTTTGTTGTGTTTTTTTTTAAACTTGCAACATATGGCAAGGATTATATATCATCTAGAGCATGTTCCAGTAGTGATATCAGTTTCTGTTTTGATCTTAAACTGGATACTATAGTGCTTGCTCCCTAGCATATTACTAAAGCTCCCTAGCAACCTGTGTGTGTTGTGTGCTATATGATGTGCCACTCCATTTTCTAAATCCTAGATCTGCCCATGCTGGTTGATCCTTCTGTTCATCCATCTAGTCACTAGTCTCTCTTTCAACCTAGTGATTCACTGGCACTGATTTCTCCTCCCATTCCCATTTCTTGTCTGTGTTTTCTCCATCCCTTTCTATCCACTTGTTCTCTGAGTCAAAGCCCCTGTATTTGTGCTCAGTGCTGTGAGGACAGCCAGAGGGGATTTCTGTAGCCAATGTATTGGAGCGGAGAGAGAGGAAAGAAACAATCAAGTGCCTTAGCTCAGGTGTAGAAATGGCTGGATGTGAAGTGGTGGAGTCATGTCAAGGTGCTCAAGAAAGCTGGATTTTATTTTTTTAATCTAAATAAGCAATGTACATTTAACTGTGATGGCTGCATGACAAATGACACTATAGCTTTGAAGTATTTTGACTATGATCCAGGCCAAACAGGCAGTTCACTCTGGAGCTAAATTCTGTCTACTTTCACCCATCTCCTGTGTTTTGTTCCCGGTTTGCTTGAGAGAGGCTTAGGAGAAATAGGACAAAGACAATGAGTCTGGGGAGAAAGAGTAGAAGGATGGGATTGTCTGGGAGAGGAGGGGTAGAGCCTTAGAAGAGCAGGTGCATGGACAGATGATACAGAGGAAAGGACAAACATTGAGATCCATTCAAAGTGGGGATGGATCAATAAGATCACTGGGAAGTTGGGCTGTCAGGGCAGGTAGTTGGGCTGTTTGGCATGTGTGAGGACACGTAATCCAGTCCTGTGCTCCAGGCCAGGATCATCGCACACTAAACTATGCCTGCCTAGTGTCCATCCAACCTGCTCTTGGACATGTGCAGTGAGGGATGCTCTTCAGCATCTTTGGGCAACCTGTTCCAATGCTTGACCTCCTTCATAGGGAGCCCTTCCTCATCTCCAATCTCAGTTTCCCCTGCTGCAGCTTGAGGCCATTGCTCCTAGTCTTGTCCCCTCCCACAACAGAAAAATCCCATCTCTATCCACTCTGCCATCACCCTTCTGGGGTTTGAAGGGTGATATCAAATCCCTCCTCAGGCTTCTCTTCTCCAGATTCAATAACCCTATTTCTTCCAGACTTTCTTCAACAGTCTTGCCCCCACCCCCGACCTCTGATCAGTCTTTTTGCTGCTCTGTGCTAGATTCTTTGCAATCTCTTCACATCCTTCTTGAAGTGTGAGACCCAAAACTGGACCCAGGTCTTCAGGGGACGCCTCACTAGTGCTGAATAGAGCAGGAGAATCACTTCCTTTGATGTTCAAGTGACATTTTTGTTCATACACCCCAAGAGGCTGTTGGGTTTTTTGAAACAAGAGCTAAAGTATTGGTTTATATTCAGCTTTTTAGTCTCTTTTACACCCCAGGTCCCTCTCTGCAGTACTGCGGCCTAGCCAATACTTCCACAGTCTGCATTTGTGCATACAATTATTTCAACTCAAGTGGGGAATTTCAGCTGTTTGATTGTAGACCATTTCTCCAGCCTTTCCAGGTCATTCTGGATCCTAGCTCTGCCTTCCAGAGTGTCTGCAACTCCACCAACTTGGTTGCCTTTTACCTATCTACGAGGGGTTCACTCAATCCTACTGTTCAAAACATAAATACGTGGACGACTTTCCATCCCTCCTTCTGGCTTTCCCTCCGTCCCTGTTTCTTTATTGAGAGAGGGATGGAGTGATGAAATAGCAATGGGATAGGGATGGGTTGATAGCTTGGAAAGATCCACTAGGCCCTAAAGAAGAGGCAGGGTGGGGGCTAAGCTTTCTCTACATACCTGCTTTCCTGGTGGGCAGGAGGAGGGTGAGGAGAAGGAGGATGGTATTCGGTGCTGGCCACAGCTCCATATTCCCCACTCTGTTAATGGTGCTGCTAAGGCCCCTCAGCTCAGTCCCTGTCTCCCCCAGGAGCTTCTGGCCCCGGGGCCGGTGGTAAGTTCTGTGGTTGCTGCTTCTGTGCTCACAGCAGCGATACGCCAGAGATCAGACCAGGGTGTGATGTCAGAGATGTGGAGAGCTGTGTACGTGTCAGCAGGATGGCGCTTTTATGTGTATGTGTATTGGGGGGGAGGTCCTGCTGTGTATAACTGACCTGTGTGTCCTGGGTCACGTACTGTCTGTATCTGGGGTGTCTCCTCTGAGCTGAACAGAGATGGGTGGCCAGAGTATGGGGGTCAGTGGATGGACCCCAACCTCCCCCATCCTGCCATGGGCCTAGGCAGGATCTCCAGGCCCAAGATACAGTTCAGCTGGTGTGTATTGAAAGGTGGCTTGATTAAAGAGGGTAGGCGAAGATGACTGCTGTTACCCAGATTGCACTGAACCTTGTAGCGTGGCTACTGGTAAGAGGTAGAACCAGGTCCATGGCCTGACCCTTTTTGTGATTG
This sequence comes from Alligator mississippiensis, assembly GCF_030867095.1. Classification (NCBI taxonomy): domain Eukaryota; kingdom Metazoa; phylum Chordata; order Crocodylia; family Alligatoridae; genus Alligator; species Alligator mississippiensis. The sequence continues at coordinate 58,380,413 of NC_081834.1, forward strand.
CCTTTCAAACAACAAAAAAAAACCCCTTATATCCCAAAGCTACAACCCAAATTCTACCTAGACTGTGATGAGCTCTATATTACCTGGGACCAGAGATGGATCCAGCAGGGAAGAAGTAGTACAGTCACTTATCCCCTTCCCTCCCTCCCCCACCACCCATTGACTCCTGCTGCACCCAATCTCTAAAACCAACAGCCGGGAAGTGGCAGTGGCATTTCTATTCAGGCAGCAGCGAGGGAGTTGTTTGACTTCATGGGCTCATTCTCATCTCTCTGATCCCTGCTAATCTCTCACCACTCCACATGTGTGAATGCTCCTTTCTCCTTTTGAAGGGCCCTGATCTTGCACTAGTCAAACTAACCTTTCCTTTACAATCTTGTTGTCCAGCACCCATTCCAGGGAATGTCTTTCTTGCACTTCACAGCCCTGCTGGCTGTTTTTAGCTCTAGCTGAAAACTTCAACTCGGGGTGGTCATATTTACTCAGGTGTAGAAATGTCTGATGGTGAGGTGTTGTCAAGATGCTCAGGAAGACAAGATGTTGTTTTATGAATCTTAATAAGAGGTGTCCATTTAACAGTGATGGAATCTCCATCCGTGGAGGTTTCCAAGATCTGACTAGACAGAGCCGTGGCTGGGATGATCTAGGTGGGGCTGTGTCAGTGAGGAAAAGCAGCCCGGCCAGTGCGATCTGCAGGCAGGCAGGGACAGCAGCTGCCAGTTGCTGGGGTAATGGGGGCTAATGGGATAATTAGTAGTCTGATGACAAGATGCAGGCAGGACTAGGGGAGCGTATAAACTCAGGGGTGGGGCTAGCAGGGCAGTCTCTCCCTGGCTGTCACAAGGGAAGGAGGTCCTGCCCAGGGGAGTCCAGGATGCTGGGTTAGTAAGGGTTTATACTCTTGAAGACATGGAAGACTGCTACCTGTTGTTATTTATATTACAGCCCAGGGGCTGGTGTTCATGTTGTGTTAACCAGTGGTTTGCAGATGAGGTTATAGTGGTGGGGGAGGCTTCATTCATGTCCAGGCTGGGGGGAGCACTTGACTGCTTAGAGCCCTGCTGGGGCAGGCTCAGGGCTTGCATGCTTTTTGAGCACAGAGCAACGCCAGTGAGGGTGCAACCACAGTGAGTCAGGGGCCTTTTGTATAGGATCCAGGGTCTCGGTGACTAAACGTGACAAAGGAAGCTAGTTCCTCAAAGCCAGGTCCTATTCAGGGGGCCTATGCTAGAAGGACTGTCTACATTAAACAGGCAGAGGCCAAGGAGGCCAAGGCCCTATAGAGGGTCAATATACCAGTAACATAACACCCGCCAGGCATGGGTGTGGTAAAGGGAAGGTTTAGGAGCTATGCAATTAGCCCATAAGGCTTTGGGTGCCCTGCTGGGCACAGTTGACTACAGAGGCCCAGCCAGGGGCCTAGGACCAGTGGGACTGAGGCCAAGCAAAGGTCCAGGGGAAGCCTCCCTATTAATTTATAATCCATCAGTGGGTGGCAGGCGACACAAAGGGGGTGCCCAGGGGTGGAGCAGGGCATGGTCATGGAGCCACCAGGGGGTATCACAGCCACCCTTGGGACCCTGATGTGTTACGGGCTGGTCCTGCTTGGAGCAGGGGGTTGGACTAGATGTGACTTCCTGAGGTCCCTTCCCACCTTCATCTTCTCTAATTCTCTGATTCTTTAAGATGAATGATGCAATATCTATGGATCATGTAGAATACTTTTTCCTAGTTCATTTTTTTTAACATTATGTATTATCTAGCAAATGAGTGCACATTCATAGAATGATAGAAAATGGGGGCTAAAAGGGATCTCGGGAGATCATCTAGTCCAGTGGTTCTCAACTTTTTAGTGTACCATGACCCATTTGTAAACATTGGCCAGCCCTGACCCTGTGCCTCCCATTTCTGTACCACTGCCCCTCACTCCCAGCCCCCCAGTGTAGGGCAGAGAGTGGGTGTATTGAGGGGGTGCTCCGAGCAGCCCCTGCAGGCTGGGACTCTGCCAGCCTGCAAGAGAAAAGCCATGGTTTCCCACATTTTTTCCTTTAAAAGGAGAATTCTAATAAAATAAAGGGCTTGGTCTGTGTGTCTGTCTGTGTGTCTGTCTGTCTGTAATGCTTTTGATCAAGTGTGTATGCACCACCAAGAGGGTGCACAGCACTTGGCTGCGCAGGTGTGGGGCAGGGGGAGGTGAAGGGTGGTCATGGGGGTCACAGTGGTGGTGCCTCCCCACTGCCCGGCCTCAATAGCAAGCGGGAGGGGGAGGTGGTGGGGAGGAAAGGAGGTAGGGAGGGAAGCAGGGAGTAGATAGGTGGGGCATGGTGGTAGCGGCCCTTCCCCCCCACCGTCCAGCCCCAACAACAGCTGGCATGGAGGGGGGAGGCAGTGGGGAGTCTGGGAGGGGAGAGGGAAGGCGGGCTCACAGTGGTAGCACCTCCCTGCTGCCCCAACAACAGCTGGCAAGGAGGGGGAGGCAAAGGGAGGAGGGGGGTCATGGTGGCAGTGCCCCCCACCACCCAGCACCGACAACAGCCAGCAAGGAGGAGGAGGTGGTGAAGAGGGAAGGAGGGAGGGATGGGAGAGGGGTGTGGGGGGTCACGGTGGTAGTGCCCCCACCCCATTGCCTGGATCCAATAATAGCCTGCAGGAAGGAGCAGGCAGTGGGGAAGGAGGGAGGGGAGCAGTGATGGGGGTCATGGTGGCATCATCCCCTGCTGCCTGGCCCTTACACCACCCGGCAGAAAAGGGGGAGGTGGCAGAGGGGGAGGGAAGGGAGCAGGGAGTGGGGGTCACAGTGGCAGTGCCCCCTGCCACCCGGCCCCGACAATGTGTCTTTTCCAGGGAATGCTGCAGAATTCCCGTCGCTCACTCAATATACACACCTCCTCACAAAAAGGGTGCTAAGCTCCAAAAACGTACTGAAGTGTGCAAAGGAAGAGCAGACCAAAATGCCAAGCAACTACAGGCTGGATGTTATGAAAGAGGAAATTTGGGTTCAGGAAGTGAGCATGGGGCCATATGGTACTACTAGCCAATTGCCCATCAAGAATGACGGATTTCAAAGGACTGTTTACATGGCCACTCCGCCACCGCCCACCCTTTAGGGCCAGCCATGTATACACTCCTTTGAAATCCGTCATTCATGACGGGCAATTGGCTAGTCCATTTTAAAGGTTTGTTCATGACCCTTTCATATATTTTTTCATGATGCAATTTTGGGTCACAATACATGAGTTGAGAAACACTGATCTAGTCCAACCCCCTACTCCAAACACGACCGGACCCAACTAGGTCATCCCAGGCAAAGGTTTGTCTAGCCAGGTCTTAAAAGCCTCCAAGGATGGAGACTCCACCACCTCTCTGGGTAACCTGTTCCAGTGCTTCACTATCCTCCTAGTGAGAAAATTCTCCCTAATATCTAACCTAAATTTCCCTTGCTGCAATTTGAGCCCATTGCTCCTTGTTCAGTCATCTGCCCCCACCGAGAACAGTCCAGCTCTGTCCTCTTTCAAACCTCCCTTAAGGTAGTTGAAGGCTGCTATTAAATCCCCTCTGTTTTTTCTTCCCCAAACTAAATAAGCCCAGTTCCTTCACTCTCTTCTCATAAGTCATGTGCCCCAGCTCTGTAACCATTTTGGTTGTCCTCTGCTAGACTCCCTCCAATTTGTCAACATCCTTTCTGTAGTGAGGAAGTTGAATGTAGCTAACGGCATCCTGGGCTGAATTGGTAGGTGTGCTTCCAAAAGATTGGGGGAAGTGATTCTTCCCCTGTATTCAGCACTGGTCTGAATGTAGTACTCCAGATGTGGTCTCTCCTGGTAGTATCATTGGTGCCCACATGGATGAGCAGCATGGGGTAGTAGTCAGAGGGCCAAATGAATTAGTTGGGGATGGTCCTGCTTTGAGCAGGGGGTTGGGCCAGATGACCTCCTGAGATCCCTTCCAACCCTCATTTTCTCTGACTCTGATTCTAAGAGTGAAGAGAGATTTAATAGCAGCCTTAAACTAACCTAAGGGTGGTTTCAAAGAAGATGGAAATGGACTGTTCTCAGTGGCATATGACAGAACAAGAAGCAATGGTGTCAAGTTGCAGCCAGAAGAGTTCATGTTGGGTATTAGGAAATTCTTTCTCATAAGGAGTGTAGTAAAGAAGAGGAAAAGATTACCCAGACAGGTGGTGGATTCTCCACACATGGAGATTTTAAAGACCCAGCTAGACAATGCTTTAACTTGGATGTTCTAGTTGGGGATGGCCCTGCTTTGAGCAGGGGGTGGACTAGATGACATCCTAAGGCCCCTTCTAACCCTCATTTTCTATAATTCTGTGATTCTGTTTTATGTATGGTCCTCTCTAATAATGTCACCATTCAGGCCTTGTGTTTTATTTCAGAAGATCTCATAACTGGTTCAGTCAGACATGTTGATGGCTTCCCATACTCTGCTGACCAAGTGGGGGTCACATCTTCAAAAGTTCATGCTATGGTCACTCAGAAACAGGCTTTGGGGACTTCTGTTTTAGCCACGTGTCTGCATCTTGGCCTAAGTCCCTGGGAAATGTCCACAGCTGGCAACTTGTCCCCAAAACAGCCCTCTCCCTTTCTGACTTGTTCTTGTAATCAAGGGAAATGCCAGCAAGGGATGTTGAAGTTAGATATCAGGAAAAACTTCCTCACTAAGAGGGTACTGAATCACTAAGTGGGTTGTTGAGGAAAAAAAATCTCACGAGACAGAAGATCCACTCCACACATGTAGCTTTATTTAGCAGCTGGCATACACATCCATACCTAAAAAAGCATCAGTTCCCTTGCAAGCCAGTCTTGTTCCCTAGCCTGTCAATCAAGCAGTCCAGGGTCTCTCTGGGGCATTCAGGCGGGTGGTCCAGTAGTCCAACAACCGTTTGGTCCCAAGTGGTTTAATACCTTTTTTTACTTGCCTATTCATTATTTTTCCCATGATGATTGCTCCTGCTATTGGCCCTTCATAGGTTATCTGCATCGTTGGATATTCACAATTGGATCTTTTTCTAAAGCCTGGATGCAGAGACCCACGAAGCCCATCAGCCTTTTCTTATCACACATTCTCTCATTCTGGACCTCATCTTCTCACCATCTTTGATGAAGTTCCTACTTGGATAGTTGCTTTCCTCTGCTTTAATGAACAAGTGGCTTGTTTGCATGCTCAGTTGTGATGTGACACATCACCGGAGTGGACACTGGCACTATTTCTGGTTACAATGCATTGGCTCATATAGCACAACACACATTTTTCACAAGACAAAGAAGAAACTAGAAGCTTTGCTAATATGCTATGTTCCAAGGCCTGCATTATTCAGTTGAAGATAAAAGAAAAGAAAACTTTATTGGAATGTGTGTTAATTCACTATAGAGAATCATGAAATCACAGACAATGAGGGTTAGAAGGAGCCTCAGGAGGTCACATCTAGTCCAACACCCTGCTCAAAGGAAGATTAGCCCCAGCTCTATCATGCCAGCCAAGGCTTTGTCTATCCGTGTCTTCAAGACCTTGAAGAATGGAGATACCACAACCTCTCTGGGTAGCCTAGTCCACTGCTTTACTTCCTGCCTCATCAGGAAATGTTGTCTCATATCTAAACTAAACTTCCCTTCCTGCAACTTGAGACTTTTGCTCCTTGTTCTGTCATCTACTGCCAATGAGAACAGTCCAGCTCCATCCTCTTTTGAACCTCCCTTCAGGGAGTTGAAGGCTGCTATTAAATCTCCTCTCAGTCTTCTCTTCTCCAGACTAAATAACCAGTTCCCTGAGTCTCTGCTCACAAGTCATGTTCTCCAGCCCCTAACCATTTTTTCTTTCCTTTGCTAGACTCTCTCAATTTGTCCTCATCCTTTCTGGAGTTGGGAGGCCCAACACTGGACACCGGACATATATTCTGTCTAAAAACACAACTAACTAGACAAAGATGATCAAAAGTCCTGCAGCCATTAGAATGACATGCCCATCTCTTTCTGATTCATAGAGCACAATCTAGCGTCCTGGAGCACCTTGGCACTGCATTTGATGCTTCTCTGAATGTTACTGCCACACCTGAGTGAATGTTACCCAAAAGTGGGCATCAAAGATGATCAAGAGCCTGGAAAGCAAGTCATGTGAGGAGAGGCTGAGGATGCTGGGCATGTCTGGCTTAGGAAAAGGCACTCAAGACGGGACATAATAGTGGCCTTCAAATACTTGAAGGACTGCCATAAAGAAGAGGAAAGGCACCTTTCTGTCTTGCTGTTGGAAGCAGGATATGGGCCACTGGCTTGAAGTGGCGCCAAAGTGGGTTTAGGTTGGATCTCAGGAAAAGCTTCTTCACTGCTAAAGCAATGAAGCAGTGGAACAGACATCTAGGGAAGTCGTGGCCTCTCCATACTGGAGGTGTTCAAGGAGAGTTAGTACAGCCACTGGTCGAGGAATATCTAGGCATAGCACTAACTATGTTATTCTGTGGGATTTCCCAGGCTTCTGGGCCTTGCTAGTTTCCCCCTCCCTTCCTTCTCCATGCATCAGAGCGTTTCTAAGCCTTCCCAAATGGCTTTGGGTGTTGGCTCTAGCCATGGCTGGGGATTTTGACTGGGCTGTGCCAATCCTTCTGCTAGGACCAAAGCCAGAGTTTCCTGGCTAGAGAGACTTGCCTTCCTCTCAGGTTCAGACCAATACCTTATTTCAGATCAGGAAGCAATTCCCCCTCCCCAATCAGACTGGTGTGGACTTGGGGGATTTTGATTTCCTTGGCAGCATGGGGCATTGCCTCTACCTGGGATCTCTTGACCATAGATTGACAACCTTTCATTGAACCCATGCTTTCCCTGTGGCAGGTGAGGGTGTGATGTCTTGTGTTGCATCAGGGTTGATGGTAGTCTTACAGAGAGTTTAGATTATGGGGTCTATAGGATGGTTTGGGAAGGGCTGATACTACAGCTGATCTACAGGTCCCTTCCAGCCTGACTTCTCTATGAGTTAATGTTTCTACCCCTGAGTTTCTAACTAGAGTTAAAAACAGACTGCAGAGCTGAGAGATAAGAGCTAGGTTAGGAGAAGCAGCTAACAGGCAGGAGAACTGAAGAAGAAAGGTTGACTTTATTAGTGGAAGACCAAGACCATTAAAAAGGAGAGAGGGTCGCTAACAGCACCTGGTCATCTAGCATTGTTTCTGCCGGCTTCATACTGCCCTCAGAACCAGCTCTTTAAAGAGGCCGGGTCTGGATAGGGGCATATTCTGTGTTTTCCTGTGGTTTGTTCCAGATCGGAGCACGTGCAGCACCCTGCCGAGATGTCAGCTTGGGTTCTGCATAGTGCATATTGTCACTTCTTTCACTGCTCACCTGGGCATCCCCCTGTGGAAAGACAAATCACATATCTTCAAGGATAGTAGATCAGAAAGATGCTAGGTCATCAATCATAGATCATGGAGAGAACTAAAAAGCCAGTCTGAACAATGACCATTGCTTCCTCCATCTATGCAAACAATACAACATCCTCCACCAGTGCATCATCAGCTGCAATCCCTGGGCCAACACACATGGCAACAAACACACTAGGTGGCCAGCAAAGTAGGCTTTGCCAAACCCTGCTTGACAGTCTCCTTCATTCCAGCCTAACAAAAAGAAATCAACTTGACTAGGAAATCACCATGTGCTCCTCTATATTCCAAGAGAGAGAAAAAAATCCCCATATTATTTTTAATGATTTTGCCTGATACCTCAAATTGCCACCAAAAACATCCATTAAAAACAACCCAGGTGGTGGGTCTTGGGCCAAGAGGGAAAGATCAGAACCCAATGACACGGTAAGGCTAGGAACAGTGATGGCCATCCCACAAATGTCAGAGCAATGACCTATACATTAATCTTTAAGTTGTCTCTCCAGTGGAAGGGCACCACTCAATACTCCAGTATCCTCAGTGGTTAGCAACAGTTCAGGTTGGGTCAAGACTTCTCCATACTCTCCAAAGGTCTCAGCTTCTGCCCAGGCAAGTAATTTGTTGACCTACTATTGGTTGTGGGGGAAGGGGGTTAGAAGACCACTTGCATTGTCTGTGTCACACAGGATTCTTTTGCAACCGATTTAGAACAACTCCTGACCACCTGCTCCCCTCAGACAACCACAATCCTGTGATTGGACATCCTACCCCCTTGGACGAAACCTTACCCTGGACCACTGCATTGACTATTTCCAGAAAAAATGAACTGTAAAATCCTCAGATGAAGCCAGTCCTGTCACAACTGTGCAGAGAAAAGGTGTACAGTCCCACAGATCCATACGTGAAATACCATATTTATGCATATACCGCATGCACTGAAACCCCTTGCTCAATACAAGGAGTGAGTGTGATGATCTCACCTGCATTAGCTGTTGCTCTTGTGTCCTGGCAGAGGTTGCTATGGAAGAAGAACATGAAACAGGAGTTACCAGTCATAAGAATGGGCATCAGCCTATCCAAATACTAGGGGTGTTTGGGAGAAGCCCAAGGGCTCCTAACTCCCCTTGGACAAGCATGATGGGGAGAGAAGAGGATTCCAAATAAGATCATAATGGACAAACAGCACAAGAATGGGAAGAGGTGAATAGAGGGGCAAGTACCTTTGTGCCTCTGCAGGAGGAGGAGGATGGTCACGGTGAGGAAGGCAGCAGCTCCCAGGGCCACCCCAGCTCTGTATGCAGCTATCTCTATGCTCCCATGTGGACACATGTCCTGCCCTTCTCCTGAACACCAAAAAAGACAATGATATTTCCAGGTATGTAAGGCTAGGAACAGATGTTGCATTTGTCCTTGGGCAGGTTTTAGAGTACCATAGAGCTGAACATTTCCAAGGATGGAGACTCCACACCTTCTCTGGGTATCCTGTTCCAATGCCTGACACCCTCAGAGTCAGAAAGTTCCTCCTCTCAAATACAAAGTCAGACCTTAGACCTGTGTGTGCCTTGTCTATCAGTAGCCAACCTGTGAGGTTACCTGTACTCTGGATAGCAAAGTTAATGAAAAGGGTTGATCATGAAGACTTCCCCTTTCCCCTCCATTTAGCTGAAGAATTTAGGACAAACCCTTAATGACCCCTTAATGACTGTTTAACCAGGATGGCCTCCAAGAACTTATCGGTTAGGTTTTGACTTTTCTGTCTCATTGTAATCTACCTGATCCCTTCTAAACTTTTCATTCCATGGGCCTTAACAGCCCGCTCATCTTAATGGCCTGGATGTTCCACCAGTCAAGCAAGCCTTTGCTCTGCAGTGCAGCAGTCTGTTAGCTGCTCCTGGCAATGAAGCTGTGACAGGGCGCTGTCCCAAGGCCAGTCACAATGTCAGCCCACCCACCTGTCTAGGGCAGTCCACTGACCTAACTCTCCTGCCACGGTTTTGATGTACCAAAAATACATGGAAAATGTGGGAGGCTGCCCATTTTATTGCCCCAATGCCAAGGCCCAATTACACGTCTCTGAACCTTCCCTTACACCATGTCCTATGTCTCACAGATGGCATCCAGATCCACCATTACTCCTTTGGCCCATTAGCTGGGCCACACTTGTCCTCTGGCCCAAACTTGGCCGCAGGCATCCTCAGACATGCCTTGACCACATGCCCCACAGTAGGGCCTCTACTCTGCCCCCCAATGGGGACTCTTCTCTGGCTGGCCTATGTGTAGTCCTTCAAGACCCCCATGGGCCCTACTCTATGCAGCCTCCAGCTGCCACTACTCTGACTGGCCTATGCATAGTCCTCCAGGCCTCCACCGACACTACTCTCAGACTCAGCCTCTAGTCCTTCTTTGGGTCATTACTCAGCCCCTCACTAGGGCCATTGCTCTGCCTCTCACTGAGCTGCTAGCTCTTATGTCCCTTGGGCCTCAGGTGTATGTCAACATGCCTGGACCCCAAGCTTGTCCTCTCTATGGGGCAACCCACCACAGGGATGAGAGTATATGGTGCCCCATCCTCTCCTTTCACTGGGAAGATACAGATGTGGCATTTCCTGGAGACTGCCCCACCACAGGCAGCCCCACTACATCATCTATAGTATCATAGTACTTAGGGTCAGAAGGGACCTAAACAGATCATTAGGTTCAACCCCTGCCCCGGGCACAAATAGGTGCCGGGATCATATCACCCCAGCCAAATATCTGTCCAGCCTCCTCTTGAAGACCCCCAGGGAAGAGAGAGCACCACCTCCCTTGGGAGCCCATTCCAGAGTCTGGCAGCCCTGACTCTAAAGTAATGTCTCCTGATGTCCAGCCTGAACCTGCTCTCTAACAATCTGTGGCTGTTATTCTGAGAAACCCCCGATGATCCCCGGGGGAACAGAGCCTCACCCAATTTCCACTGGTTCCCCCTGGTGAGTTTGTAAATGGCCACCAGATCCCCTCTCAGCCTTCTTTTGTGGAGGCTGAACAGGTTCAGGCCCTTTAGCCTCTCTTCATAGGGCCTGACCTGCTGCCCCTTGACCATGTGAGTGGCCCTCCTCTGGACCTTCTCAGTGCTAGCTACATCCCTCTTGAAGTGCGGCACCCAGAACTGGATGCAGTACTCCAACTGCGGCCTGACCAGCGCTGCATAGAGGGGAAGAATCACCTCCCTGGACCTGCTTGTGATGCATCTGTAGATGCATGACAAGGTGTGGTTAGCCTTACCGACCACTTCCTCTCATTGGTGGCTCATGTTCAACCTGGAGTCAGCAATGACGCCGAGATCCCTTTCTGCCAACGTGTTGACAGGAAGGGTGTTCCCCAGCCTATAGGTGTGATGCTGGTTCCTTCTCCCTAGATGTAGCACCCTGCACTTGTCTGTGTTTCATTCCATCCTATTCTCATCCACCCACCTCTGCAACCTGTCTAGATCTAGCTGGATTCTGTCCCTCCCTTCCAGCATGCCCACCTTGCCCCACAACTTGGTGTCGTCAACCAATTTGGACAGCGTGCTTTCCACGCCCACATCCAGATCAATGTTAAAGATGTTGAACAATACAGGCCCCAGGATTGAGCCCTGGGGGACTGCACTGCCCATATCCTTCCAGGTCGAAAATGACCCGTCTACCACCACTCTCTGGGTGTGACCACCTAGCCAATTTGCCACCCATCTGATTGCATAGGATCAATGCCATAGACACCTAGTTTTTTTAAGAGAATGTGGTGGGAAACAGTGCCAAAGGCCTTCTTAAAGTCCAGGAAGATGACATTCACCTCAACACCCTCAACCAGGGACTTTGTGACCTGATCATAAAAGGAAACCAGGTTAGTCAGGCAGGATCTGCCCTCATGAGCCCATGTTGATTGCCCCTGAGCATTGCCTCCTCTGCTGGGCCCTTGCAGATGTGCTCCTTGATAATTTTCTCAAAGGTCTTCCCAAGGACAGAGGTAAGACTGACTGGCCTATAATTGCCGGGATCCTCCTTGCTCCCCTTCTTGTGAATGGGAACTACACTGGCCCTTTTCCAATCCTCTGGCACCTGGCCAGAGCCCTGCCAATTCCCTCAGCACCCTCGAGTGAAGAGCATCTGGACCTACTGATTTAAACACGTCCAGCCCCTCCAAAAGTTCCCTGACTAGGTCATCCCTGACCCTAGGCATGGCAGTGCCTCCCCTGTGTCTGTCCATAATCCTCATGGGGGAAATGTCCCACTCCCTGTTCAGGAATATGGAGGCAAAGAATTCGTTAAAGAGGTCAGCTTTTTCATTTGCTGTAGTCACCAGATTGCCTACCCTGTCCTTTAGGGGCCCCACATTACCCAGTGCCTTCTTCTTACTCCCTATGTATTTGAAAAAGGACTATTTATTATCCTTAATTCTGGTCGCTAGCCCTAGCTCCATCTCTGCCATGGCCTTCCTAACCGCCTCCCTGCAGTCCTGAGCAACGGAGGTGTAATCCTCCTTGGTGATAGCCCCTTGCTTCCACTGTTTGTACGCCTCCTTTTTTGCCCTCAGGCATCCCTGGATGCCTTTGCTAAGCCATAGGGGCTTCTAAGCACTCCTGCCCACCTTGGTGCGCACTGGGACTGACTCCCTTTGAGCTCGGAGGATCGTCTCCTTGAGGAACAAGCACCCGTCTTGGACTTGGCCCTCCTGAAGTCAAGGACTTTTGCCTTACTGCTTGCTTTCAACACCCCGCGCTGGATAGTAAATTCCAGCAAGCGATGATCACTGTTGCCCAGGTGGTTGAGTACCCACAGACCCCTCACCAAGTCGTTGCCTGTGGCAAGGACCAGGTCCAGCAAGGCATTTCCCCTAGTGGGACAATGCACCTCCTAGGTTAGGTGGAGGTCCTGTATCCCTGCCATTGATGAAACCTTACCCTGGACCAATGCACTGACTATTTCTGGAAAAAGTGAACTGTGAAACCCTCAGATGAAGCCACTATCGTCACAACTGTACAGAGAAAAGCTGTACACTCTTACAGCTCTATCTATGAAATACCATATCCATGAAAGACCTGGCTGACTGCTCCTCCTAGCAGATGTCTGGTAGTTTAGGTCACCCGTGACAACTACATCCCTTGACTTTACAGCCTTCGTGAGCTGACCTGAGAATTCCCGGTCCAGCTCGTCCCCCTGGTGAGGCGGTCTGTAGTAGATGCCTACTATCAAGTCCCTTTCCCCCCGACCCCCTTGCATTCTTACCCAGAGCGCCTCAATTTGTCCCTCCTCTAACCCTATCCTAACCAGCAATGATGTGCATTGCTCTTTGACATAGAGCACTACACCCCCACTTCTTTTCTGCTCTGTCTCGCCTGTACAGCCTGTAGTCCTTGATGTCCACTGCCCAGCCCCAGCAGGGTGAAGTTTTGTGTCCCCATAGTTCCTACCCTGACTCCAGGTGCTCTGGGACCTGCAGTCTGAAGGCTGAGTGATGTTGTTCCTCTGGCTCCCTACACGTAACTGCCAGCTCTGCTACTAGGGCCCGGGCTTATATGGAGACTGCCCACCCCTCCTCCAATTCAGTGGCCCCTTCTGGTCATGTGACCATCCAATTGGGCCAAACCACACCTGCTGGCTAGTATTTCACAGCTCTGCAGATTGTTTGGGGTTTTTTTCTAACTCCTTCCAATGAAGTTCTGTTTGTTTTTGCTTCCAACCTAAAGTGAATTATCCTGCCCTAGGCCCCCAGCAATTAATAAAGCTTCTAGCTTATTTTTAACTCACGAAAAATGTTTGTTGGTTAGAAGGGACTATGCACCTCACCATCTAGACCCAGGTATACCAAGCCTTGGATCTGATGATCTAGCTGACAAGGGTCCTGCTTTGAACAAAGTTGTACTAGAGGTGACCTCCTGAGGTCCCTTTTAATCCTTAATGTCTATGATTTTATGCTCTAGATCTCCCAATGCTTTATTTTGTGTTGGGTCAAACAGTGTGTTCCTATTCATGGAATCTAGCCTTGCATGCCTGTCTCTATACAAGGTTACATAGAGTTTCCAGTATTTTAAGTTACACATTTACAGCCAAAATATACAGTTCTGATCTTTATATCAGGGCAGATTTATACAAAATGAATGCACTGGTGCTGAGGCCTCTAATGTATTCCTTACAAATTGGTCTGACCAAGGGAAATGCTGGAACACGGGATGTAGACTAAACTCAGTTGATGCATTTATGCTATTAAGGGCACCCCTTAGCTGCTCAGCCAACCTACCTTTCCTGTTGTCCTCAGTGTCTGTGCTTGGTGTCCCACAGCAGCTGGCTGAAATTTCTGCAGTTGGTTCACCTGATGGGGATTGATAGGGTGGGGAAAGAAAAAACGGTTTATTGTATCTATTGTATGAAGGAAAAATCCAGCCCACATGGCCACCCTGGGTGGGTTCTTATGGGGTGAAAAGCAAGCCAAGCCCCTCCATCCTCACATTTTCTGTTCCCCCGTGTCCTGGGGAGTTGTGTGGGGAGACAGCAAGCAGGAGACTGGATGGGTGGATGGATGGATGGATGGGTGGGTGGATGCAGGTTTAGTTTTTCCACGATATCTGCCCCTCAGTTCATCTCAGCCTCAGCCTATGTGTGTGTATTTGTGTTCCTATGTCCTTTCCTCTGTGTGTGTGTGCAACAGACAGAGACAGATAGAGAGAGAGACAGGACAGGACCACAGGCCTCACACACACACACTCAAACACACCTGCAGCTAGCAGCCAACTTGCTCTCACAGCCAACCTACCCCCTTCTCGCCCCCATGCCCCACTCCCCACACAGTGAGCCTCACATGAAAGCTATGAGCTCTCTTCCAGAGAAGCCCAAGCTACTAGGTCTGCCCAGACAGGTAGGTGAACAGAAGGATGCCTGTGTCCTGGCACAAAGCCTATCCCCGATGGGCGGAAAGAGGGGGAAATACAAGGCCCATTTGTGTAACAACATTTGTGCCCCCAGGTGCAGACTGGACATGGGATCACAGTGTGCTTTACAGACCAGCCAGCCTATGGGAACACCACCTGGAACAAGCTGGGGACCATCTGAATTCAGGCTGGATGTAAGTAAGACAAAGTACCATATTCTCTCACATAAAACACACCCTTTGTTTTGGAAAGACAGCAAGAGATCCAACCGTGCTCATGTGTCTGCTCCCTGTGAGCTGAATGCTCTTCCATATTTCTCACATATAATGCGCACTGCAATTTCCAGCAGCTCGGGGGGTCTTGTATGGGGGAAAATAAGGTCTTCCTGTCTAGGTTGTAGTTGGAGCCCCAAGAAGAGTCAGCTCATTCCCCCCATCCCAGGGTTGAATCCGAGCCAGCAGCCCATAAAGGGGAAGGACCCCGCAGCATGTTCCCCATCCCAATGACACTTACCTTTCTTGCCCTTCTGTCTCCGCATCACGCTCAGCGAAGTGCCCTCTCCCTGCAAGCTCTGCCCCTGGTACATTTCAATGCAGCAGCGGTAGCGGCCGGAGTCCCGCTCCTCCAGGGCCGAGAGCACCATGGTAGCCTGTGCCTGGCCCATGTGGGCCAACAGAGAGGTTCTGAGCCGGCCCTGGTAGAACGGGTGGCGACCTTCCAGCTTCACACCAGCTCCTGGGCCCCAGAGCCACGTCACCCAGGCTCTGCTCTGGAGGTTGGTCGCAAAGTAGCAGCTCACATTTATAGTCCCGTTGACTGTTGCATTGATGGAACGGGGCTCCTGGGAGACTTGGAAACCTTCTGGGGGGGAAAGAGATGCTCAATGTCTCTCTCAGACACAGAACACATGTCAACCTGACCCTGACACTGATCCTCTATGAATTTGTCTAGTGCCTTGTTGAACCTAGCTGTGCTCTCCGCCCCTACCACCTCCTGTCGTGACGAATTCCTCACGTTAACTAAACGTTACATTAAAAAGTCCTTTTCTGGTTAGTTTTAAACCTGCCTCAGCTCATTTCAGCAGGTGTCCCCTAGGTCTAGTCCTCTGGGACTTGGTGAACAATGGTTCCCTGTCCACCTGGTCTACACCCTCCATGATTTAATTACCCCTTTTTCCTATCCCACCTTGGACATCTCCAGGGATGCAGACTCCACGACATCTCCGGGCAGCCTGTTCCAATGCTTGACAACCCTCACAGAGTCCTTCCTCATCTCCAACCTCAGTGTTCCCTGCTGCGGCTTCAGGGCATTGCTGCTAGTCCTGTCCCCTCCAGCCACAGAGGAAAGCCCATCTATATCCTCTCTTGTGGCCCTTCAAAGATTGAAAGGGGCTACAGGACTTCTATACATTATTGTGAAGTTCCTCACCCATCTCTGTCTACTTGCAATCACTTTCATAGATTCATAGATTCATAGATGTTAGGGTCGGAAGGGACCTCAATAGATCATCAAGTCCGACCCCCTGCATAAGCAGGAAAGAGTGCTGGGTCTAGATGACCCCAGCTAGATACTCGTCTAACCTCCTCTTGAAGACCCCCAGGGTAGGGGAGAGCACCACCTCCCTTGGGAGCCTGTTCCAGACCTTGGCCACTCGAACTGTGAAGAAGTTCTTCCTTATGTCCAGTCTAAATCTGCTCTCTGCTAGCTTGTGGCCATTGTTTCTTGTAACCCCCGGGGGCGCCTTGGTGAATAAATCCTCACCAATTCCCTTCTGTGCCCCCGTGATGAACTTATAGGCAGCTACAAGGTCGCCTCTCAACCTTCTCTTGCGGAGGCTGAAAAGGTCCAGTTTCTCTAGTCTCTCCTCGTAGGGCTTGGTCTGCAGGCCCTTGACCATACGAGTTGCCCTTCGCTGTACCCTCTCCAGGTTATCTGCATCCTTCTTGAAGTGTGGCGCCCAGAATTGCACGCAGTACTCCAACTGCGATCTGACCAACGCCCGATAGAGGGGAAGTATCACCTCCCTGGACCTATTTGTCATGCATCTGCTGATGCACGATAAAGTGCCATTGGCTTTTCTGATGGCTTCGTCACACTGCCGGCTCATGTTCATCTTGGAGTCCACTAGGACTCCAAGATCCCTTTCCACCT
Source organism: Alligator mississippiensis (assembly GCF_030867095.1). Lineage (NCBI taxonomy): Eukaryota > Metazoa > Chordata > Crocodylia > Alligatoridae > Alligator > Alligator mississippiensis. Next base: position 58,396,831 of record NC_081834.1, read on the forward strand.
CTGTGCCACCCAGCAGGTCATTCCCTAGGCTGTAGGTGTGCTGGACATTTTTCCTCCCTAGGTGCAGCACTTTGCATTTCTCCTTGTTGAACTGCATCCTGTTGTTTTCTGCCCACTTGTCCAACCTATCCAGGTCTTCCTGCAGCTGTTCCCTGCCCTCCGGTGTGTCCACTTCTCCCCATAGCTTTGTGTCATCTGCAAACTTGGACAGAGTACATTTCACTCCCACGTCCAAGTCGCTGATGAAGACATTAAAGAGTATCGGTCCAAGGACCGAACCCTGCGGGACCCCACTGCCCACACCCTTCCAGGTTGAGACCGACCCATCCACCACGACTCTTTGGGTGCGACCCTCTAGCCAATTTGCCACCCACCGGACTGTGCAGTCATCCACATCACAGCCTCTTAACTTGTTCACCAGTATGGGGTGGGATACCGTATCGAAGGCCTTCCTGAAGTCTAAGTATACGACATCCACCCCTCCTCCTGTGTCCAGGCGTTTCGTAACCTGGTCATAGAAAGAGACTAGGTTGGTCAGGCACGATCTGCCTGCCACGAACCCGTGCTGGTTTCCCCTCAGCATAATTTGCCCTGCCGGGCTCTCACAAATGTGAGCCTTGATAATTTTTTCAAATACTTTACCAAGGATGGAGGTGAGACTGACCGGCCTATAGTTGCCCGGGTCCTCCTTCCTCCCCTTTTTGAAAATGGGGACCACGTTAGCCCTTTTCCAGTCCTCCGGGACTTGGCCCGTGCGCCACGAGCATTCGAATATTCCCGCCAGTGGCTCTGCAATGATGTCGGCCAGTGCCTTCAGCACCCTTGGATGGAGCCCATCCGGGCCTGCCGACTTAAAGGCATCCAGTTCTTCCAAGTGACTCTGCACCATCTCAGGATCTACGTATGGAAGTCTGGCGCCTTGCTGCTGCCTCTCTACAACCCCCATGAGAGACTTGTCGTGCCCCTCACTGAGGAACACTGAGGCAAAGAACTCGTTGAGGAGTTCAGCCTTGTCCCCCCTGTCCGTCACCAATTGTTTCTGCCCATTTAGCAGCGGTCCTATTCCTCCCTGGGCCTTCCTTTTACTCCCAATATATCTAAAAAACAATTTCTTGTTGTCCTTTACTTGGGTTGCCATCCTCAGCTCCATGGTAGCTTTGGCCCGCCTAACTGCCTCCCTACAAGCACGAGCAGAGGAGGTATATTCATCTTTAGTGATCTCACCCTGTTTCCACTTTTTATGTGCTCCCCTTTTGGCCCTTAGGCTGCCCTGGATTTCTCTGGTCAGCCATGGAAGCCTCCTGGCCCCTTTCCCTCCCACTTGGGGAGGTCCATCCTCCATTGTCAGCTCACATCCCTCCATCCCTTCGTTCCTGAATACATACTGACCTGGATTAGATTGTCCCGACTGCTCACTTGTCCATCCCTGGAGGCGGTGCAATGATTGCTGCTCCACCCAAAACCAACTGCCTAGGATGGGTAGCAGGTTTTCTAGGCAGGCAGGGCTGAGAAAGTCATTTGGCTTCATGGCTCATTATCATATCCCTGATTCCTGCTAATCTCTCTTCGCTCTGCATGTGTGAACAGCCCTCTCTGTTGCTTAAAGCTCTTGATCTTCCCTGTTGAAATTATGCTTTGTTCTGCAATTCTGCTGTCCGTCAGCCAAGCCAGGGAAGGTCTCTCTTTTATTTCACAGCCTTGCAGTCTGTTTGTAGCTCAAGCTAAATGCTCTACTCAGGGGTGGTGATATTATCTCAGGTGTAGAAACAGCTGACTCTGAAGTGGTGGAGGCATTGTCAAAGTGGTCAAGAAGGCTCAATTTTGTTTTATGAATCTGAATAAGCAATGTATATGTAACTTTAATGACTATATGACTAATAACGCCATAGCTTTTGATTATTTGGACTATTAGCTGGATTTTGACTTATGAATCTGAATGAGCATTGTACATTTAACTGTGATGACTGCATGACTAATAACACCACCGCTTTGGAGTATGTTGACTATGATCCAGGCCTAAATTCTATCTACTTTCACTCATCCTCATGTGTTTTGTCCCCAGTTTGCTTGAGAGAGAATTGGGAGAAATACGACAAAAACAATGAGTCTAGGGAGAAAGAGTAGAAGGATGGGGCTGCATGGGAGAGGGGGGATAAAGCCTTACAAGAGCAGATGCATGGACAGATGATAGAGAGACAAGAACAAATGTTGAGATGCACTCAAAGCAGGGATGGATCAATAAGATCACAGGGAAGTTGGGCTAGAAGGGACTTTGTAAGGACACATGTAATCCAGCCCCATGCTCCAGGGCATGACCATCTGACTAAACCATCCCTGCCTAGTGTTGTCCATCCAATCTACACTAGGACATCTCCAGGGATGGATGCTCCACAGCATCTCTGGGCAGCCTGTTCCAATGTTTAATCTACCCTCATAGGGACTCCTTTCCCATGTCCAACCTCAGTCTCCCCTGCTGCAGCTTGAGGCTATTGTTCCTAGTCTTGTCCCCAGAGAAAAGCCCATCTCCATCCTCTCTGGCATCATCCTTCAGGAATTTGAAGGCTGGTATCAAATCCCCCCTCAGGCTTTTCTTCTCCAGATTCAATAACCCTTGTTCTTTCAGCCTTCCTTCGTCATCAGCCTTGCCACCCCCTCCACCCCGCACCCAATCTCTGATCATTATTTTTGCTGCTCTGTGCTAGACTCTTTGCAATCTCCCTACATCCTTCTTGAAATGTGAAGCCCCAAATTGGACCCAGGCCTCCAGGGGATGCCTCACTACTGCTGAATAGATCAGGAGAATCACTTCCTTTGATGTGCAAGTGACATTTCTGTTCATATACCCCAAGAGGCTGTTGGGGTTTTTTGCAACAAGAACTACACTGTTGGTTTATATTCAGCTTTTTAGTCTATTTTAAGCCCCAGGTCCTTCTCTGCAGTACTGCAGCCTAGCCAGTACTTCCACAGTTTGCATTTGTGCATACAGTTATTACAACCCAAGTGCAGGACTTTGTGCTTCTTTGGTGAATCTCAGCTGTGTGACTGTGGACCATTTCTCCAGTCTTTCCAGGTTATTCCAGATCCTAGCTCTGCCTTCCAGAGTGTCTGCAACACCACCAGCTTGGTAGTATCTGCATATCTACTAAGCGTTCCCTCAATTCCACTGTCCAAACCATAAATACGTGGATGACTTTCCATCTACCCATTCCTCCTTCTGGCTTTCCCTCCATCCCTGTTCCTTTACTGAGGGGGGATGGAGTGATGAGATAGCAATGGGATGGATGGATGGCTTGGAAGGATCCACTAGGCCCTAAAGAAGAGGCAGGGTGGGGGCTAAGCTTTCTGTACGTACCTGCTTTCCTGGCAGGCAGGAGGAGGGTAATGAAGAGGAAGATGGGACTCAGTGCTGGCCACAGCTCCATGCTCTCCACTCTGTTAATGGTGCTGCTAAGGCCCCTCAGCTCAGTCCCTGTCTCCCCCACAAGTCTCTGCCCTTGGGACCGGTGGAAAGTTCTGTGGTTGCTGCCTCTGTGCTCGCAACAGCAATAGGCCAGAGATCAGACCAGGGTGTGATGTCAGAGATGCAGGGAGCTGTGTACGTGTCAGCCGGATGGCGCTTTTATGTGTGTGTGTATTGGGGGGAAGGTCTTGCTGTGTAGAACTGACTTGTGTGTCCTGGGTCTTGTACTGTCTGCAGCTGGGGTGTCTCCTCTGAGCTGGACAGAGATGGGTGGCCAGTGTATGGGGGTCAGTGGATGGACCCCAACCTCCCCCACCCGCCCATGGGCCTAGGTAGGATCTCCAGGGACAAGGTACAGCCCAGCTGGTGTGTATGGAAGGATGGGTTGACTAAAGAAGATAGGCAAAGAGGGGGAAAGGGATGGGATTGATTGCTGTTACCTAGATTATAGGGAAATTTGTAGGTTGGCTACTGGTTAAAGGTAGAATCAGGTCCACAGCCTGACCATTTTTGTTTTTGCTCTTCAAACTACAAAAAGCCTCTTTTAGCCCAATGTTACAACCCAGATTCTACCTACACTGTGATGAGCACTACTACTTTAACTGGAAACAGAGATGGATCCAGGGGGAAGAAGTAGTACAGTCACAAATCGCCTTCCCCACCCCTATTGATTCCTGCTGCACCCAACCTGTAAAACCAACAGCTGGACAATGGCATTTCTAGTCAAGCAGCAGTGAAGGAGTTGCTTGACATCATGGGCTCATTCTCATATCCCTGATTCCTGCTAATCTCTCACCACGCCACAGGTGTGAATGATTCTCTTTCCTTTCAAAGTCCTTGATCTTTCACTACCTTTGCACTGAAATCTTGATGTTCCTCACCCGTTCTAGGGAATGGCTTTCTTCCAATTCATAGGCCTTCTGGCTCTTTTTAGCTCTAGCTGAAAACTTCAACTCAGGGGTGGTCACATTCATTCAGTTGTAGTAATAACTGATGGTGAGTTGCCATTTGGATGCTCAGGAAGGTGACATTTTATTTTATTTATCTGAATAAGAGACGTCCATTTAACTATAATGGAATCACCATCCTTGGAAGTTTTGAAGCCATGCATGCAACTGGTGCAACCTTAATCAGGGGGTACATGTGTGTCCCCCAACGACCAGTCAGCAACTGGCAGAGGGCCCCCCCACGGCCAAACTCACCAACCGAGGTGGAAGGTCCCTCCGTGGCAAAACTCACTGACTGGGAAGTGGCTGGGGCTCTCCTGGAAGTGGCCGTGATGCTATATCCGTTGCTTCCACTGCCTGGCCGGAGCTTGCGGGGGGACACTGGTGCTCCCGCCTGCCCCCCTGCCTGTCACCTAAGGGGGAGTGTGGCCTCTCAAGGGGTGCCCCAGCACTCTGAGGTAGTGCATGTGCACCCCCGTGCACCCCCTACACATTGCCACTGAAGCCATGGCTAGACAGAGACCTGTTTGGGATGAGATAGTTAGGGCTGGGCCAGCCTTGAGCAGGGGGAGGATTAAATGTGACCTTCTGAGGTCCCTTCTAACCCAAATTTTTTCTGGTCTATGATACAGGACAAATAAAATATTTTTAAATTATTTTGACTATTTTTTCCTAGTTCGCTTTTTTAACATTATATATTATCTATCAAATGAGAGCACATGCATAAAATCATATAAAATGAACGCTGAAAGGGACCTCAGGGGATCATCTAGTCCAACTCCCTGCTCCAAGCAGGACAATCCCCAACTAGATCACCCCAGCTGAAGCTTTGTCTCCCGGGTCTTTAAAACCTCCACAGATGAAGATTCCACCACCTCTCTGGGTAACCTGTGTTGCAAGGAAAGTTAAATCTGGTCATGCCAAGTTGACCAAACTCCCAGAAGTCTTTTCAAGATGATTCAGCTAACAACTGACAAGAATTAGTCTAAAGTTAACCCCAGTAAAATACCTGGGAACTTCCATAACAATAAAACAATAGAACGATAAATAAAAAAATAATAAGGTGATGTATCAGGGCACTTTTGGTACCTGCCTCTTTAAGGGCTGAGCCAAGCAGACTGCAGGTGCTTGACTGTGGCAGCCATTTTAGATCTCTGGCCACCTATATAAGCAGAGCAGTTCGGTGCTGGCAGACCAGGCAGAAACATCGCCTGGCTGCAAGGCTATATGTAACATTGTGGAGGTAAGGGCAGGAGCTTAATGGGATGGTTTGGAGGCTCCTTGGTCCTGGGCATGACCTAAAACTGCACCCTGCCAGGAGTGGGTGGCCTGGTGGGGCTCCCAGTGGCATGGGAGCCCCCAGGAAATGCCAGGCCAGTGACCACCCTGATGAAAGGTGGCTCGGGATGCTTAATAACCCCAGCTCCCACAACTAAGTGGGTGACCCCATAGAAGGGCCAAGAAGGTGGACCCAGGTTAGAGAGTGGGCTAGAGGCTCAGAGACCTGACTTGAAACACCCTCGACTGGTCCACACTGGGGCCAGGACCGGAAGGGTCAAAAGGGCCAGGGGCCCACCGTGACGAATGCCCAGAGCTAAGGGCCTGGGGTTTCTGACTGGCTTTGGAGGTGAGGCCAGAGCCTGTGTGGTCAACGGTCCTGGGGGGGCATGCCCGAGAGGAAACAGTTCAGGGATCTAGGCAGCCCAGAATAAGGGTGGAGTAGGCTGCCTGAGTGAAGGGATCCAGTTGGGGTCTGGATTGGAAGGATTCTGGGGCCCAGTCTGGTGCCAGTGATGTTAAGATCTGTGGATGCAATCTGCGAGACTTGGGCTGCGGTGTGGAGGAGTAACGGAGCCACAGATAGCACCCCCTGGCATTGGGGCAAGAAATGGGCAGCCTCCCACCTAATTAACAACATAATTATATATCATCAAGGTGTGGCAGGGGAGGAGACAGGCAGTTGGCCCAGAAACAGGTGGGCGGGCCAATGTTAGGTCATCTCTGAGAAGGCCCCTTATTACAGGTGACCATTAGAACTAATTAGTGTGGGAACAGAAAAATAACAGGAGACTATTCCAAGCGTGTAAGGGTGCGCTATTATAAATTTAAGATCTTTTTAATTAGAGAAAAATGTGTTGCATTCTATGAGATGTTGTGCTACACCATCTGCACCCCGTTTTCAAGATCATAGATATGCCTGTGACTTTTACCAGACAGAAACAAGATCTAGGAGTCATTGTCAGCTTGATAAAAACATCCGCTCAGTGCCCAGCAGCCAACAACAAGGCAAACAACGTGGTAGGGATTATAAGGAAAGGAATTGTGAATCAACTAGAAAGTACTGTGATGCTCCTTTTTCCCTCCATAGTGCCTCCACACTTTGAAGACTGTGCCCAGTTCTGATTCCCATGTCTCAAGAAGGAAATAGAAGAACTAGAGAAGGTCCAGAGAAGAGCACCAAAAATGATGAGTGTTATGGAGGGACTTCCTCATGAGAAAAGACTGAAGAGACTGTGGCAGGCCAGTAGGGGGAGCTCCTGCATTGAGCATCCCACCTCACCACGCCCGTCCACCTTCCGGACTCCACATGTCTCTCCAGGGGCACCTAAGCCCTGGCAGACCCCCTTTGGAGCCCCACCACAGAGTCTGGGAGGTGAACGGGAGTAGTGAGGTGGGAAGCTCAATGCAGGAGCTCCCTCTACTGGCCCGCCACACGTGGTGGTAGCAGTGGGATCTGAATACCCTGCTGTATTAGAGGCATAATTTGGGAAAAGGAATAGAGTCACTGAAAACCCTTGAGCAAACAATTTCTAATTTGGCATCAGGTCAGCTGGACAGTGAGGATAGCTAGGATGGCTGACAAGTATGACCACGTGACGGTGGCCGACTTGAAAGAGCTGGCAAAAGAGAGAGGCCTTCATGTGAAGAAAGGGCTAAAGAAGGAAGAGCTGATTAAACTCCTGTACGACAATGACTCAGCCACAGAGCCACCTTCACGCATGCCAACTCCTGGGTCTTCCCCAGAATCACATCCCTGCACACCAAGTCTGGAGCCCTCTGAGGGATCACCCCCTGCGGAGAAGCACTGGAGGTACCAGATGTGGCTAGAAGCTGCAGAGCGGGTGTGAGAGAGCAAGTGCAAGTATGAGCTAGAGTTGAAGAGGATGGAGCTGGAGGCCCAGCACCAGAAGGAACAGCGCGAGCATGAAGCTAGAGAGGCTCAGCTCAAGTGGGAGCATGAGCTCACAGTACTCCAAATGCAGACAAATGCTAACACTGCAGGTGCCCAGCCCGCACGAGATGCATCCCCCAGGCTGAACACCCCAATCTTCTTTTGCTACAAAGATGGGGATGATCCAGAAGTGTTCCTTAGCATCTTCGAAAACCAAGCGCGCCGATGGAAGTTGCCAAAGGAAGAGTTCATGAAACACATGGCTGCTCTGGTCGAGGGCAACATGTAACTATGATGCCTTTAAAAATGCCCTCTCTTCAAGGTTCAAGTTAGGACTGGATTATTTCCGGAAGAAATTCCAGAATATCCGCCCACAACCCGAGAAGATAATGGCTGATTTTGCGGCCCTGGTGTGGGACACACTCCTTAAATGGACAGAAGGAGCCAAGGCTGACAGTTTCAAGAAGGCGCTACACCTCATGGTGCTGGACCAGTTTTATTACTGCTGCCCGAGGGAGATTAAAACCCTAGCCAAAGACAGGGCTCCGAAAACCATCCAAGAGGCTGCTGAAATTGCGGATCAGCTGTTGCTAAATTGTGAAGGGCCAAACAAGAAGCCTCCCTACTTTGGGAAGGAACAGAAAGGGGTCCAAAGACGGGGGAAGGGAGGGCCAGATCCAAAAGGGGAAAGAGGGCCACCTGCTGCCGAGTGCAAGGCGGCCCCAGATTCAGGCAAACCACCCAATTCGGAAAAGAGGGGGTGCTATAACTGTGGAGAGCCGGACCACATCAAGCCCAACTGCCCAAAGCTAAGCAACAAACCCAAATCCGTCAGACATGCAACAGCTGTAAGCAGTGAGAGGGGAGACCCAAGCCACTCTGAGGGGCGTGCCTGTTGCTAAAAGATTACAAACCCAGAGGAGGTGACGGCCTTCCGCCGGACTAAGATAACGGTAAATGGGAGAACCCTTGTTGGGGAACGGGACACAGTGTCCAGTGTGTCATTAATCAATGCTAACCTTGTTTCACCTACAGATATAGTCCCGGGGAGGACCCTTACCATTCAAGGGGTGGGGTCCCCACCATTTGAGATACCAGTTACCCATCCCCCCATCGAGTGGAGAGGCTGAGGGATGTGCATAAACCTGGGGGTGCTGGAAGGGGCTCCTGTCCCCATCCCAGTGGGACGTGATATTATGGAGCTAGAATACCTGCCCAGGGAGGAGGGCCACCTCCTAGAGCTAGAGCCCTACCATGCTAATGTGGTAACTCATCAACAGAGCAGAAAGGCTAAGGCAGGAGGAGTGGAAACTTCCCAGGGTCTGGTCACCTGATTGGCTACGGAGGCAGAGGGGGAGGAAGGAGAGACTCTGACTCCCTCTGACTGCAATCAGCCCCCGGCCATTGAGGAAACCAGTGACCTCAAGGTTGGGTTAAGTAACAGTCCCAGGGAGAAGTCTGGTCAGTCAGTGGCAGAGGAAACAGACTCTTGGGGAGAAGTCAAAGGACATCCCCGAGGGTGCAGGCGCACTCCTTACAGGAGTGCCAGAACTCTCTGCGGATTGCCTAGCTGGGCAAGAGGAGTTCAAGCAGGAGGCTCTGGCAGACCCCAGCTTGGAGGAGCTCTGGCAGATGGCTCAGGAGCAAGAGACAGAGTTCACCCCAGATAAGTGGGAATAGGTGATCTGGGACAAGGGACTCCTTTATAGGTTGTGGGTACCAAAGAACCATGCCGAGACCTGGGAACCCTGTCACCAGATCATAGCACCTCAGAAGTTCAGACAATATTTGCTTTCCATGGCTCACAATTTACCATGTGCTGGTCACATGGGCAGGGAACGGACACGCCAGCAGCTGCAGGTGAACTTTTATTGGCCCAGAATTGCCCAGAATGTGACAGACTACTGCAGATCTTGCAAGACGTGCCAGCTGACGGGCAAAAGTGGGGATAAGAGAAGGATTCCCCTACAGCCCCTCCCTCTCATTGATCAACCCTTCCAAAGAGTGGGTATAGACATTGTGGGCCCTCTGAGGCATAAGACTCATAGAGGGAAGAAATACTTCCTGACTAGTGGATTTGGCAACTCGGTACCCGGAGGCAATCGCCTTGACGTCCACTGAGACACCTGTAGTTGCTGACGCCCTAACTAAGATCTTCTGTCAACTGGGTTTTCCCTCCAAGATCCTGACTGACCGGGGTGGGAACTTCCTGGTGGAGGTGAGGAAGTGCCTGTGGGAGTGCTGTGGGGTGAAATACCTTAAGACCACAGCCTACCACCCTCAGACAAACGGGCTGGTAGAAAGGTTCAAAGGGACCTTGAAAGGATGCTAAAGTCCTATGTGGACTCCAACCCCAATGACTGGGATGAGAAACTGCGCATTTGCTCTTTGCCTACTGGGAGGTGCCCCAGGAGTACACTGGGATCTCGCCTTTTGAGTTGATGTTCAGGAGGCGAGTTAGAGGTCCTCTCGATTTGGTGAGAGAGGAGTGGGAAGGGAAAATCTCTTCCACCAAGACCTCTGTGGTAGAATACGTGTTCAGCTTTCGTCAGAAGCTAACTGACATGATGAAGGTGGCATGAGACTCCCTGGGACAGGCCCAGGAGAAGCAAAGCACCTGGTATGATAAAAAGGCTCACTTACGTACCTTTGAATGAGGTGATAAGTTCATGGGTTTCCTGCCACTAAAAATAGACAAGCTGCAAGCAGCTTGGGAAGGTCCTCATGTCATCCTGGACAAGCTGGACGATGTGACTTATGTATTGGCCAGGAGTGGGAAAAAGCCTAAGACAGTTCATGTGAACATGCTTAAACCATACTTTAGTAGAAGTGATACAGCGTTCTGGATTTCCTTGGTAAAAGGATCAGCTGAGGATCCAGAGGAGCCGGTCATGTACGGTGACTGGGATGGCGAGGCAGGAATAGAGGAACTCCACCTGCCGGACCATCTGCCCTCCCAGGACAAAGACAAGCTGCTTGCAGCACTCAAAGACTTTGGGACAGTGTTCTCCAACAAACCAGGTAAAACGGACCTGGCAGTACACTCTATAGACACAGGCAGCCATCGCCCTATCCAGTCCAGACCTTACCCCATTAACGAGAAAGTGAAGCAGGAAATAACGCGAGAGATCACAGAGATGAAAGGGTTAGGGGTAATCCAGCCTTCAATGAGTCCCTGGGCCAGCCCAGTGGTACTCGTCCAGAAGTAGGATGGGTCCATCCGGTTCTGTGTGGACTACCAGAAGCTGAATGCTATTACCACCCCTGATGCTTACCCTATGCCCAGGATGGACACTTCACTTGATCGCCTGGGCCCAGCCAAGGTCATCTCTACTCTTGATCTGTCCAAAGGATTCTGGCAAATGGCACTGGATCCGGATGTCATAACCAAGTCTGCCTTTACCACACCTGTGGGACTGTACGAGTTTACAGTTTTACCTTTCGGTATGCACAGCTCACCTGCATCTTTTCAAAGACTGATTAATAACCTGTTACAAGGATGTGAGCAGTTTGCCATGACTTACATCGATGACATCGCCATCTTCAGTCAGGACTTTGAATCGCATCCGATTCATCTGACCACCGCGTTAGGTAAGATCAGGCAGGCTGGTCTTACTGTGAAAGCCAAAAAGTGCCAGGGGGCATTATCTGAAGTGGTATATTTGGGACATCATGTGAGTGGAGGTCATATTGCTCCCTTGTGGGACAAAATCAAGGCCATTAAAGACTGGTCGCCTCCACAAACCAAGAAGCAAGTCAGAGCCTTCCTTGGCCTGGCTGGATATTACAGGCAGTTTGTCCCTGGATTTGGAGCAATGACAGCTCCCCTACATGAGCTGACCAAGAAGGGCAGCCCTGATCCAGTGGTCTGGAAGCAGGGGTGCCAAGAAGAATTTGACACCCTAAAGGCCACCCTGATCAAACAACCAATCCTGAAGGCACCACTCCATGATAAACCCTTCTACATAGCTACTGATGCCTCCGACTCAGGACTAGGAGCTGTACTCTTACAAGAGCACCAAGAGACATGGCACCCCGTGGTGTAATTAAGCCGGAAGTTAATCCCTCAGGAGCAGAACCAGTCATCTATCAAGAAGGAGTGTTTGGCAATCATCTGGGCGCTGAACAAGCTGAGGCCCTATTTGTGCGGGGCAGCAGTTCACCATCCTGTTGGACCATGCCCCACTGCAGGGGTTGCAGACAATGCAAAACACCAATGCCAAGCTTCAACGATGGGCCTGGCAGCTTCAGGAGTTCAACTTCACTGTTGAACACATCAAGGGAAGCCAGAATGTGATAGCGGATGCCCTGTCATGAAAAGACTCTGGGTCTGAGTCGGACAGACTCAGACCCACCTGACAGAGCTCTGGTATGGGAGTTCCTTAATGTGCTTTCATGTTCTATGTGCATTATTGTTATGACCCGTATTATGTGTTGTGTAATCTCTCTTTAGGTGTGAAAGGTGACCCTTCCAAACGAAACACGCTCGTACTCATAGCTCTGTAAAGCTAGGGTGTCCAAGCTTTTAAAGCCGGGGGGGAGGGGTTGGGGGGGAAGTGTGCCACCACATGTGGTGGGCCAGTAGGGGGAGCTCCTGCATTGAGCCTCCCACCTCACTACACCTGTTCACCTTCTGGACTCCACGTGTCTCTCCAGGGGTGCCTAAGCCCTGGCAGACCCCCTTTTGAGCCCCACTGCAGAGTCCAGGGGTAACTTGTGCTGCCACCACCCTGAGAAGGGACTGTCTGGGGCCTGGGGCCTCGGGGAAACACAAGCCTAATAGTCCTATGGGTACTCAACCCAATACAAGAACTTGGGGCACTTTCCCAAGTTGGGGGCCAAAAAGAATAGTCTCCCTTAGTCCACTGACCCAAGGGGCCTCCTGGACATAATTAAACCCACCCCTCAATAAGTCTCCTACACCAGTCACAAAGGAGATCATTATTGGTTACAGAGGGTAGGACTAGAATAGGACACAAGGTAGGGCAATATCAGAGAAATCCCATAGAGCAAACTCCTGTGGCTGGGGTAGCCTTTGATCTCGCATCTGCATTACTGCACGCTATATATCTAGTGGATCTCAGGTAGCTTCCTCACAAGTATCATCCAGAGGCTGTTGGAGATTCCCTCTGGAGGCAGGCGGTTCCTTGATCATGAGTTTTGAGAGAGAGAGCAAGTTTCAGATGGTTCAGCTCTTCTTTGTTCCTGAGTATCTCTCATGGCTGCTGCCCCTCCCCCCAGGGCAGTCCTTCACTTATATAGTCCTTGTGACCTCATTTCCCTGGTCCAATGGAGGCCCGCACCTGTTGGCTGTAAGCCAAGCAATTTGAAATACATCACTAGTTGCCAGGCAGACTCTAGCCCACCCAGGAGGAAGCCCCTCACCCAGGTATGTGATGCCAGTCAGGTAGGCAGAGGGAGCAGGTTTCCCCCTCCCTCAGGAATGTATCCAGCTCAGGTTACCTAAAGAGATAGGGTAAAGGTGTGTCTCCTCTGCTGGGCCCATCCTACTCAAAACTGTCACAGAGCAGAGTTTTGGGGGAAGAAACAAAGGTGGCTTTCTGCCACAGAGACCAGGTATATTCAGTTTAGAAATGAGACAATTGAGGGGGGACATGAGAAGGGTTGACAAGATACGAAACAGCAAAAAGCAAGTCAATAGGGATTTATTATTGACTGTCTCTCCCAATATAAGAACTAGAGGTCACAACATGAAACTGGTAGAGAGTACATATTGAAAACAAACACAAAGAAGTTCTTTTTCACCCAACAGGTTGTTGAAGTGTGGGACTCGTTGCCACCAGATGTGGTGGATGCTGAGCATTCCGCTAGATTCACAAAGGGATTAGACACATCCACGGGGCACATCCGTAGCTATATGAGCACAGGAGTGAGGGGCACAGCCTCTGAATCACAGCTTCTGGGACTTTAAATGCTGGAAGCTACAAGTGGGAGAGGAACAGTGGAAAAAACCCTGGTTAGACCCAGTTCACTCTCCCTTCCAGCTTCCACTCTTGGTCCCTGTGAGATAAAAGAGACTGGGCAAGACGGACCTGTGGTCTGACCCAGTACATGGTAGTTCTTTTCTTAATACGATTAGAAGGAACCAGCTTGGTGCAGTAGAGGAAGGAGCTGGTAGTTGGGACCCAGGACTCCTAGGTACCATCACTGGGTTTCCTAGATTCTTGGTAAGGTGCTAGAGGACCCCAGCATGATACAGTTCAGTTTAAGACCAAAGCAAAAAGCTAATGAATACAACTTTATTGGAACAGGCACTAATTTGCTTGATCATATGTTAAGTGTAAAGAACATGAATTAGGCAAAATGAGGCAAAAGGTTTTGCATAGGTCATCCTGAAGTCTTCATAGTGAAATGTATGTCACTTGTTTCAGACTCGTAAAACAAAATCCAGCCTTCAAGTGTCTGGACAGTGCATCCACCCCTTCACTGTTACTCATTTTTAAAAGAACATGGAGCAGTTGGAGAAAGTCCAGAGGCAGATAAAAAAAATGATCAAGGGCGTGGAAGATAAGTCATATGAGGAGTGGCTGAGGGAGCTGGACATATTCTGCTGGTGGAAAGAGAACTTCAGAGAGGACATGAGAACAATCTTCAAATACTTGCCGGCTTCCATAAAGAGGAGGAAAAGCACCTTTGTGCTCTCATTGCAGAGAGGGGGGCATGGAGCAATGGCTTGTAGTTGCAGCCAAGTAGATTTTGGTTGGATGGCAGGAAGAACATCGTCACTTCAGGGTTAGAACAAGGACTAGATGCCAAGGGAAGTGGTGGCCTCCCCCTCACTGGAGATGTTCAAGAAGAGGTTGGATGGCCTCTGGATGACCTAGGCATAGTAATGTCTGTGGTGTAGCACGAGGGCCTGCCTGGGCCTGAGGAGTGTTCATGAGGATGGGAAGCGACTCCTTTTCCGTTATGGTGCAAGAGCCCCTGCCTGTGACAAGAGCCTACGTTCCCTCTCTGCTGCCTCGCTTGGAGATCTGCAGCTACATCCCCATGGGTTTGTTCCCCCCAGCGTAGTTCATGCCCTGAGTGAGGCCAGGGAGGGTCAGTCGCTGCCTTATGAGCTCACAGGAATGTGACATGAGGACTCTCCTGTTCTGACTTCGCAATGACATCACTACCCAGCTACCTCCTATGCCCCAGGGACTCTGGTGGAGAGTTGCCAAGGGAGCGGTGGAGAAGGAAAGTGTCTACGCTTTCCACTCCACCAACCTGGCAGCATTGATTTTCTCACTGAATTTGCCATCTTGTTTCTGGAACCTCTTCCCTGTTAGAAAAATGCAGCAGTGGCCTGGACGCCTGCGGACAGTGTGGACTCTGCATCACTGGAAGTGTCAAAGAAGAGGTTGGGCAGCCCCTGATCAGGGATGATCTAGGTGTAGTAATGCCTGTGCTTGCACAGGGATTTCCCAGGCTTCTGGGCTTTGCTGATTGCCTCCTCCCCTCCTTTATGCTCCACCTGTCAGGTGTTTTTGAGCCTTCCCCAGATGCATTAGGTTTTGGCTGCAGCCCAGCCTGGGGATGGTGTCTGGGCTGTGTCAATGCTCTGGCTGGGACTGAAGCCGACTGTTTGGGGCTAGAGGGTCTTGTCCCTCTGCACAGGGTCCCTGAGGCAGGGATGTCCCCGTGTGGATGGTGGGACCTGGGTAGTGGGAACCGGTTCTCCTTCCCTATGGGGTCTAGGGGGCTGCCCTCTAACCCGCTGCTCTGTGTGTGCAGAGTGTTTGTTGGAGGATGAGGAAGGCAGGGGTTGCTGGGTGGGGAGGGGAAGAGTCTCCCCAGGCTCGCGCCAGCTCCTTCCTCTCTCCCTGCCAGCAGCTTGGGGACAAGTGAAGGAGATGCCAGCCCCCCCAGGGCACATGGTAACTGCTGCCCCATGCCCTCCACCACCCTCCCAGGGACCCAGGAACCCCTTTCTGCCCCATCGCTCGCCCCAGAACACCCCTGTCTCCCACCCAGGGCAAGGATACACCTGTAATGCACACCCCCACCAGGCCCTGGGCAGGTCTCACCCCCTTCCTCCGGCACCTGGAGCTGGGTCCAGTGCATGACCCGGACTACCCCACACGTGGGCTCAGAGGAGCAGCTCTGTGGGGGCAGGCGGCACCAGCCTCAGGGGCTGTAGGGTGAACAAGGATCAGGAAAGGCCCCTCGGATGTGGGTGTCTGTGACGGGATGGGGCTCTGGCAATAGAGTGACCCCCACTCTGAAGCCCATGGCCACCCCATAGGGGTCTCCAGCAGGACATGGGCCCCGACAGCAGCTTGGGGCTCCCATGGGCAGAGGAGAGGCAGCTCCAGGCACTGGCAGCGCTAGTTGGTTGCCATCCTGCCTGTAGATGAGCTACAGAGCAGGGCTGGGACTCGGGTGGAGCCTAGCGGGAGCTGTCTTGTCCTGTCAGGTCCTGGCAGGACCCAGGGCATTTGGGAATGGCCAGAGATGCAGCTGGCTCAGGAGAGCACTGGGGACTGCAGGGAAGGGAGAGGAGGGGGCAGGGCAGCCATAGCAGACCCCCTCCGCTCTGTCCTGCAGCCGCCCCATGACTGGGAACAGGCCCTGCCTCAGCTGCACGATGCAGCTACTGGAGAGGAGCCAAAGGTGGAAGCCAGGGCAGGAGAGGTCTCTAAAGGGACCATGTGGCCTGTTCCCAGAGGGGACCTGGAAGCCGTGGACTCTGCAGTCTCAGGGGGGACACGGCCCGGCCCCACATCCCCTGGGCTCTGGACCACGTGGGGTGGGGAGGAGGGGAGGTGCCCTGCTGTCGTGAGGGTCTCTCACCCCTCGGCCCCGCTCTGCCTCCTCTCTGCCACAGGCTCAAACCCACATCTCCCTTGTCCCACGTCTCCAAGGAACCCAAGGAAGCGGAGGACCCTGGTGCTGGCTCCCTGTGACCACCTGGCCCCACCACCGTGGGGGATCCTCCCATGGGGCATCACTGCTGGCCTACCTGAGTGGGGAAGCTGGGTAACTTCACAGGCCCAAACTATTCCTGGGAACCCTCTGGAGAGCCCCAGCACCCATCTCCCACAGCCGGCATTGGGGAACAGTCGTATACTTCTCATCCCACCCTGCAATCCACCGTCTCTAGGTCCTTCCCATGGGAACAGCACTGGGAGAAACTGCATTTGGCTTCTGCTTTGCATCCTGTTCAGATGTGGGGGCATCCTCCAACACCTTCATTGCTACACGGTCCAGACCTCCGGCATGACGGGGCTCCAGCACTGTGCCTGGCCGTGGCTGTTGGCAGTGGGCTGATAATGGCATATTGTTCCATATATTTAGGTTGTGATATTTTCCCCTGTCCCTTAGTAAAGGTAGTTATTGAGAAATGTGCTCTGGATGTTTTTCCTTCCCTCATTTGCCCAGGGGTGAGGTCAGGCAGAGGATTCCTGGCTTTCCTGGCTGCTGATTTCTGGGCATCCCCAAGGGGAGCCAGCTAGGGTGTGCCCAGAGTGGATGTCTGTGAAATTATGAAGGGTGCAGAGAAAGGGAAGAGGTAGCTTACCCCATGAGCCCCAAGTCAGTAAGAAGGCAGGGTCCTGTACTAGCTCAGTGAGAGAGAGAGATAGCGCTGCACAAAGCCACAAAAGCGTGTGCTCTCGCTTGTTCTCTCTCTCTATATATATATATTATAAAAGCCTACGTCTGTCTGTCTGTCCATAATGCTTTATTCATGCTGTGATTGGCTGACAAACAACCAATCAGAGCATGAAGAAGCATTCTGACAGGAGGCAGTGTGCCGCCCTGCTCTGTTCAGGTAACGCGGGGGGAGGGGATGCGATGAGCAAGTTTGTTATTACCCTGAAATAAAATAGTTTTTTGATAGCATACTGTTAGGTTAACAATAATTTAGATTATTGAGAAGTATTAGATTTGTAGTTGAATACTAGGCATGACCTGTGGCCTAGCAATGCTGCTGACCACAAGGCAGAATGATAGCTAAGCCAGCCATTTGCTTATGTTAAGTAATTATTTTAACTGTGTCAACCATTTTCTGAGAAAAAAGACAACGAACGTAAATCTGTCTAGGTCTTTGCACTGAGGACCAGCTACAGCATGGTGCGAGATAAGATTAGAGGGGCCAGGGAGAAGGGAATAGAAACTGACACCGCTAAGAACAGAGAACAGATTGGAATGTAAAAGGTAACATGTAACCGTTACTTAATTTCTGCCTTTGGAAAAGTACTAGCTATAATAGATTAATGTAGTATTACTATAGAAATTTGTATAGCACCGTATAACGAGATGATGACCATAAGTATTGCATATTTAATGACCTTGTAGTTTTCTTTGTTAGAAAAGATATAAAAGACAGCCCCACCCTTACGTTGGGGCCATTTTGCCTCTTTGCTGGTTTATGGTCATTGCTCGAGCAAATAAACTGCAGTTAACCTTTTACCCATGTTATCTGGTTCCTATGCAGCTAGACAACGGACTCCAGGGAGTTTTCTCCCATGACAGGGAGCAGGCCCGGGCCCAGCGGGGAGGGGCCACAGCAGGGGAGGGGGGACCAGCAGGCCTGGCCCCACGCAGCCACAGCCATAGCCACAGCAGCAGCAGGGGGAGGGAAGGAACAAGTCTCTTCCCCCCTCGGGCTCGGGCCCACTCCTCCCCCACCCCCCTACCCCACGTCGGCCCCTTGCCTGTTCCTCCCGCCCCTGAGCAGGCCCAACGCGGGGGCCCATTTCACTTCATAGGTGTTCAGTGGTCATGACTGATGAAGCTAGCCTTCCTTCAGGGAAAAAGTTACTCTCTGCTACTTCCGGTCTCTTCTTCTATTTCACAGTTCTGTAGTTCTTTCCAAAATCAGAGGTCCCCCCATGGAGACCAGGCTTTAGCAGTCTCTAGGGCTGCTTGTACACGCCACGGGGTTTACTTCAGTTAAAAAGTAACGGTGGATCTGGACAGACTCGTGAAATGGGCGGACGAGAACCTGATGTTGTTCAACACTGAAAAGTGCAAGGTTCTCCACCTTGGGAGGAAAAACCTACAGCATCCGTATAGGCTCAGCAGTGCTACACTGGTTAGCACCACGGAAGAAAGGGACTTGAGGGTCATGGTCAACCACAAGACGAACATGAGCCTTCAGTGTGATGCTGCAGCTAGTAAAGCAAGCAAAACACTGGCTTGCATCCATAGATGCTTCTCAAGCAAATCCCGGGACGTCATTCTCCCCTTGTACTCAGCCTTGGTGAGGCTGCAGCTGGAGTACTGTGTCCAGTTTTGGGCTCCACAATTCAAAAAGGATGTGGAGAAGCTTGAGAGGGTGCAGAGAAGAGCCACGCACATGATCAGAGGTCAGGAAAACAGACTTTATGATGAGAGGCTGAGAGCCATGGGGCTATTGAGCCTGGAAAAGCGCAGGCTCAGGTGATCTGGTGGCCACCTATAAGTTTATCAGGGTGCTCATCAGGATCTGGGGGAACGTCTGTTCACCAGAGCGCCCTAAGGGACGACAAGGTCGAACGGTCACAAACTCCACCACGACTGATTCAGGCTGAACGTAAGAAAGAACTTCTTCACTGTCCGAGCCCCCAAGGTCTGGAATAGCCTGCCGGTTCAAGCACCCACTTTGAATGCCTTCAAGACACATTTGGATGCTTATCTTGCTGGGATCCTATGATCCCTGCTGACTTCCTGCCCCTGGGGCAGGGGGCTGGACTCGATGATCCTCCAGGGTCCCTTCCAGCCTGAATGTCTATGAAATCTATGAAATATATGAAAAACACTGCTTCATTTTAGGACCCAAGTAAACCCCTGTGACGTGTACACAAGGGTCGGACCTGATCCTTACCTGCCTCTCCAGCAGCAGGGGAAGTGTGGGGGTGGCAGCCGGCTGAGCGGTCCCTGAGCTGTGGTGGGGTGGGGCTGGTGCTTCTGCAGCGGTGGTGGCACCCCGCAGGTGGCACCCACCCACAGGCACCCAGCCTGGGCAGTCCTAGGGGGCTGGGGTGGGTCATGGGATGGAGCTGCGACTCGTCCAGGGGCAAAGAGGGGAGGGGAGGGGCACTCCTGCTTTTGTGTGCATCCCCAAGGGAGGCATGAGGGCAGGTGCCCCCAGAATTTGTGCACTGGGCAG
Source organism: Alligator mississippiensis (assembly GCF_030867095.1). NCBI lineage: Eukaryota > Metazoa > Chordata > Crocodylia > Alligatoridae > Alligator > Alligator mississippiensis. Next base: position 58,416,507 of record NC_081834.1, read on the forward strand.
AGGCAGGCTGTTGCTGTAAGCTGGGCTCTGCCATTGTCTCAAGAGCCACACACTGGCTATGCTGCATCCCATGCCCGCCTGGTGGTGAGAGGCACAGCATGGCATCATGCGGTTCCCAGGGTAACAGCAGTGGGGTGCAGAGCCACAGCCACAGCAGCAGCCCACCTCCACCCCACACACAAATCCAGGGGGCACATGCCCCCCATGCCTCCACCAGGGGTGCATGCAGCAGTGGGAGCAGCACTCCCCCTTGCCCTGCACCCCTAGATGAGTCACCCACAGCTCCGTCCCATGACCCACCCCAGCCCCAGGGTCCCATTCATCCCAGCCCCTGCCTCTGCCTCTGCCCCATTCCCTCCCTCACCATGGGGGCTTTGATCTGTCCCTCCCACCTCTTCCCTTCCCATGCCCCTCCCCCTTCATACACCTGCTGGGTACTGTCTCTGTGTCTGTGTGCATGTCTGTCTGTGTGTACAACTGTCTGTGTGTGTGTATCTGAGTGTACTCATGTGTCTATGTGTGTATCTGTCTGCGTGCACTTCTGTTTGTGTGCATGGCTGTATGTGTGCATGCCTATGTGTGTGTGTGCACATGTGTGTGTCTGCCTATCTGTATGTGTATCTGCGTGAGTGTCTGTGTGCACAACTGTCTATCTGTGTGTGCATCTGTGTCTATATGTGTCTGTCTGTCTGTGTGTGCATCTACCTATCTGTATGCATCTGTTTGTATGCACATCTGTGTGTGTCTGTGTGCATCTGTCTGTTCGTCTGTGTCTGTGTGTACATCTGTCTGTGTGCAGTGTCTCTATCTGTGTGTGTGCGTGTGTGTGCGTGTCTGTCACTCCCAAGCCACAGCCCGCCCAGCCCTGCTGCTGCCCCTCACTCCTGATCCACAGTACCCTGCATCCTGCCAGGGTATCTGGAAACCCCCTTCCCTGGGCTCCAAGCCCCACACACACACCCACAGCCACTCCCCAGTCATACAAAGTACCTGCATAATTTTGTATAACTTTGAGTTTTTCTGCACATAATTTTGAGTTTTTAGCTGTGCACTTAAAATCTCAATTAATTGCAACTCATTTTTTTAATCACACAATTAATCACAATGCAAAGTATCTGGCTTCCCATGACAGCAGAACACATGCACTCACCTACCCCAGCTGAACTGACCCCAAGACGGAGGTGGAGAGTGGCACGTACATTGGCAGCAAGTCGTGCCCACCCAGGATCTCTTGAGCATATATTGACAAAGTTTCATAGAAGCAGGACATTGACTGCCATAGTCCCCCTGCTTTCCTTGTGGCAGGTTCAGGTGTTAGGTCTGTGTTGTGTCAGGGTTGATGGTCGTCTTATGTGGAGTTTAGATGATGGTTTGTATCCGATAGTTTAGACAGGGCTGATCCTGCCTCAGGCACGGGGTTGGACTAGATGTGACCTCTGTACTACTCTCAGTGGGGGCAGATGACAGAACAAGGAACAATGGGCTCAAGTTGCAGCAAGGGAAGTTTAGGTTAGATATTGGGAAGAATTTTCTCACTGGGAGAGCAGTAAAACACTGGAACAGGTTACCCAGAGAGATGATGGGAGCTCCATCCTTGGAGGTGTTTAAGACCCAGGTAGGCAAAGCCTTGGCTGGGATGATGTAGTTGGGGCTGGTCCTGCCTTGAGCAGGGGGTTGGACTAGATGTGACCTCCTGAGGTCCCCCCTAACCCTCATGGTCTATGATTCTATGATCCTGTTTTAATATGTGTCTCCTTTCAGGCCTTGTGCTCAGTGGATCTCATGACCAGTTCACTTAGACATGTTGATGGCTTCCTGTACTTTGCTGACCAAGTGGGTGGTTAGTGGTCACATCTCCAAAGGTTCATGCTACGGTCACTCAGAAACAGACTTTGGGGCCTTCAGTTTAGCCACACATCTGTCGCTTGGCCTAGGTCCCTGGGAGATGGCCTTGGCTGGCAACATTTTCCTCTCCCTTTCTGATGTCACTCTCCTTGTGTCAAAGGAAATTTCCAGAACACCTTCAAAAGGTGAGCTCAAGAGCACAAATTAATTAGCTGGCTGGACACTGATGAACCAAGGACTCAACATCAATATTCAAGGGTAGTAAGGTGCTGGAACAGGTTACCCAGAGAAGTTGTGGATCCTTTGTGCCTTTCTGTGCGCCTGTGCACCCTGTGGTCTCTGTCCTCCTGTTGCTGCATCTGGCCCTCCATGGGGGATGCACCGTCTCTGTCCATTGCTCTAACCGTCCATGGGGCTTTGTTCACCCATTGCGGTCACTGTCATGTTGGGGAACTGGCTCTGTCTGGCCGGGGGGCTGGGAGTCAGCCATCCCTCCACCTGTGAGCTGCAGGCTCTTGGCTGGGGGTGTCGGTAAGCAGTGTGTGGGTGTGTGTACACAGGGATATGTGTGGGGGGTTGTATATAGGGGTGTATGTGTGAGTGTGTATGTGTATACAGGGAGTGTATGTGTGTGAATGTGCATATAGGGGTGTGTATGTTTACATAGGGATATGTGTGTATGTGCATATAGGGGTGGTGTTTGTATAGGGGTGTGTATTTATAAAGGGGGTGTATGTATGGGAGTATATGGGGGGTGTCTGTGTACATGGTGGGCTGTACATGTATATAGGAATATGTATGTGTGTGCATAGGGGTGTGGGGGGCATATTTGTGTGTTTTGGTATATTTTATATATGTATGAGTGTGTATTAAATATATTTGTGTGTGTGTGTTTTTTGTTATGTATGTGTGCATGTGTGTGGTGTGTGAGATACATGTGTGCAAGTCTGTATGGGAGTGTATTTTATATATATTGCGTGAGTCTGCCTGTGTGTGTATTTTACACATGCGTATGTTGTGTGTGTATTTGTGTATGTCTGTGTGAATTTTACCTATGTTTATGAATGTGTGCATACTATATGTGTTGTGTTTGTGTGTATATTTGTGTGTGTCTGTATAGGTGTGTGTTTGACATATAGGCAGACACAATTCCTTGGGTGAATCTGATATCTTTTGTTAGACCAACCCAAAAAGTTGGAAAATAATTATTAAGCAAGCTTTCGGGTTCAAAAACCCTTTGTCAGGCTAAGGAAGTTCCAGCAGTCGGTGTGTGCTCTTCCTGGATGGAATATACACACATGTAAAATACACACCAACACACACACATAATATACACCAACACACTGATATCCGCACATACGTACACATGGACCACGCACACAGACACACGTGTATAATATACACACATATACCCACAGCTGTGTAATAGACACACACATATTTCATGTACACACATAGATGCACACATGTAAAATACACACCCATACAAACACACATACACACACGCACACGTATGCATGGGTGTTTCTATTGTGTGTGTGTGTGTGTCTAATATTTGTGTCTGCATGTTTTATATATGTCTTTTACATGTATGTCTGTCTACACGTGTATACTTAATGTATTTGTGTGTGTGCCTGTTTGAACATACCTGTATGTGTATAAGTGTGTGTTTCTGTGTGTGTGTGTCTGTATGGGTGTGTAGTTTACATGTGTGCACCTATGTGTGTACATGAAATATGTGTGTGTCTATTACACAGCTGTGGGTATATGTGTGTATATTATACACGTGTGTCTGTGTGCGTGGTCCATGTGTACGTATGTGCGGATATCAGTGTGTTGGTGTATATTGTGTGTGTGTTGGTGTGTATTTTACATGTGTGTATATTATATGTGTGCGGGGGAGGAAAGCAGAGCAACTGGGGTCTGCACTCCCGGACTCTCGGCAGAGGTCGCTGGGGGGGGGGGGGGGGGGGGCGGTTGACCGGTTGGACCCCGGGCGTCTCCTCCAGCCCCACCTCTCTGCGACTCTATGACCCTGGAGGCCCCTTCTAGCTCCACCTCTCTATGAGCTCCGCCGGCCCCTTCCCGCCCCACCTCGCTATGGCCCCCGGCACGTGATGTCTGTGGTGTCCCCGCCGCGCAGGGATTGGCGGGGCAGAAGAGGCAGCCGGAACCCTTGTCTCCCGCCCGCGCTCCGCACCCGGACTCCTTAGAGCAGAGCACGCAGCTGCGGAGCGGAAGCTCTGCGCGCCGAGTTGTCCGGCCACTTCCACTTCTCTTCCGCCCCGCCTCGTAGCCACTTCCGGTGCGCGCGGGTCGGGCCCGGCGGAGCCCCCCGGAGACGCGCGGCGGTGAGGGGGGTCCTGGAGCGGGGGGGGGGGTCTGAGAGGAGGGGGTTTGGAGTGGGGGAGCAGGGAGCATTGGGGGAGAGGCCAGAAGCTTAAGGTGGGGGTTGGGGCCTGTGTCAGTGGGGGGAGGCGGAGCGGCCTGTAACAGACAGAGGGTGGGGGAGGGGCAAGGAGCCTTGGGGGAGAGTCCGAGAGCAGAGGAGGGGCCAGAAGCTGAGGGGAGGGGCCTGTATGGGGGGAGGTGAGGTCTGGAGGGGCTGGGGGGGGCAGCTAGTGGGGAGCTTGGGGGGAGGGGCCAGAAGCAGAGGGGGAGGGGCCTGGGCCAGAAGGGGTGGGGTTTAGAGTCTGGGGTTGGGACCTATAGGAGGGGCCAAGATTGGGGGAGGAGCTTGTAAGGAGTGGAAGTTGGGTGGGAGGGGCCTGGAACAGAGGGGTCAGGGCCCCTCGAACCCCCACCACATCTGACCCCACCTCCATTTCTCTCCCCACGACAGGACAGTTTTCATGGCATCAACCTCACAGCAGCGGCTCCAGCGCCGCCTCCACCGGTGGGCACGGCGTGGCCGGACAGCGGCACTGCGGGCATTGCTGCGCCGCCATCAGAGGCTGCTGGAGCTGGATAGGCCACGGGGCCGGCACCGCCACACCCCCCTACACCGCGCTGTGGCTGCTGGCGCCGCCTCAGCTGCCCGCCTCCTGCTGCGCCGCGGCGCCAACCCCGCCTGCATCGACACCCATGGTGACACCGCCCTGCACCTGGCTGCCCGCGCCGGCCACCGTGGTGAGCACCGGCCCTTTAAAGCCCCTTAATTGGGGGGGGGGGGTCTGGGCTCCCAGAACCCCTGCTGTAATTGTGCCAGCCCCCAGAGAGTCCAGGCATCTGGGCTCCCATCCCTCTCCCCCCCCCCCCCCCCCCCCCCCCCCCCCCCCGATCTAAGCCGCTTCTCCTAGAGGACCCAAGTGTCCGAGCTCCCATATTCCCTGCTCCCACTGTCCTGACCCCCACTTCACTCACAGTGGACCCAGGTGTCCGGGCTCCCAGTTCCCCCCCTCCTTACTCCTCCAGACACCACTCCCACTATAGAGAATCGGGTGTCTGGGCACCAAGCTCCCTGTGGTCTAACCTGCCCCCCGCCCCCCAACCCAACCAGAGAACCCAAGTGTCCAGACACCCAGCCCCACCCCCTTCCCAGACAGACCAGACATCTGGGCTCCCAGTCCCGCCCCACTAGAGACCCCAGGCATCCAGCTCTCGCCCTTTTTGCTCTCACTTCATTGCAGTCCCTTAGCCCAGTCTGGGGAGGTCAGTGGGATCCAGGAAACCAGGGAGTAGGACCCACAGGACCCAGGTGTCTGGGAGGCGGGGCAGGATGACCCAGGTTTCTGGGCGGAGCGTGACCTCACTTTGTGTCCCATCCTCCCCACCCCAGTGTTCCAGACGCTGTTCCTGCCCATTGTGCGCTGCTGCCCTCAGGTCATGAGGATCCGTAACCAGGCAGGGCAGATCCCCACCGATCTCCTGGATCCCGTGCTGCAGGAGGAGGTACCAGCGGGCGGGTGGGGGGCAGCCTGGACACCTGGGTTCTCTCGGAGAGGAGGTGGGACACTGGGGGGGTGAGAGTGGGAGGGGGTTGGGAGCCCGGACACCTGGGTTCTCTGGGAGGTGCCTGGGGGCGGGGAGGTGGGAGGAAGGGGTGCTGGGAGCCCAGACACCTGGGTTCTTCGTTGCCGGGGTGGGCACCTGGAGATGGGGAGCAGGGGAGGCTGGGAGCCTGGATGCCTGGGTTCCATGCTCAGCTGTGTTTAATCTCCCAGGCTGAGGTCCAGCTGGGGGCTTTCTCCCCAGAGCAGCCCCCCTCCAGTGGGGGGGCATTGCAGGTTGGGGAGGGGGCTACTCTAGCCCCTCTCTATGGTTTCCTGTCCTCCACAGCACCCCATGGAGCAGGAGGAGGAGGACAACGCTGACTCCTGGCATCAGAAGCTGCTGGGGGAGTGTGAAGCTGAGGCCTGGGAGGCCGGTGGCTATGAGGGTAAGCTCCACCCCTTGGCCAAACCCCTTTTGCCTTGTGGCAATGCCCCCTCCATAACCCCACCCCTTTCCTCTCCTCTCCACTCTATCCCACAGAGGATTTCAACAGGGAACAGTCAGATTACGAGACCTATGACGCGTGGGCAGAGCGAATTGCCCGCGAGTACACCCGGAAGCGAGGCCAAGGGGCAGGGCTTAACCATGGGAAGCTGGAGGACAGCAGTCAAGGGGCAGGGCCTAGCCGGGGAAAGGCGGAGCCTGAGCCCCTCCGGCGCCCCATGGAGGTGGAAGCCGACCTGTACCGGGCCCGGGAGGCTGCCAAGGCCCGGGAGCTGCAGGAGGCTAAGAGGAGGCGCTGCGAGGAGGCCTTCACCCCAGGTGCCACCAGCCTTCTAACCTATCATGACATCCCTTGGCCCTGCCCAGGGGCCAGCCCTGAGGCTATGGCGGCAGCGGCCATGATGGGAGCGGACCCAGGCAACCGAGCCAACTTCCGACGCCAGCTGCGACGCCAACAGGCCCTGTGGCACCCTGACAAGTTCACTCAGCGTTGTGGGGAGCGCCTGGCCCAGCCTGACCGACGCCGGGTGCTGGATGCTGTCATGGCCTTGTCTCAGGCCCTCAACCGCCTGGCCGAGAGCGTCAAGTGAGGCGGCTGGCTCTGGGCCGCGTGTAATGGGGACAGGAGCTACGGATGGCTCTGGAGAGCGTCAGGTTTAGGTACAACAGGGACAGGAGCTGCACCTGGCTCTGGGGGCGTCAGGCTGAGTATAAAGGGGATAGTGCTAAGGAGAAGGTGCCTTGGTTGGCATTTGAATGGGAGACCTGTGTCCCTCTGTGCTAAGCAGGTCCTAGCATGGTTGGCACATGGGTGGGATACCAACTTACCCCACTGCTAAGCAGGTTATGATGTGTTTGGCCCCTGAAAGGGAGACTTGGGTGGAAAACCTCCGCTTGGTAGCAAAGTCACATAGGTGATACTCCCCCTCTATGCAACTTTGGTCAGGCCGCAGTTGGAGTACTGCGTCCAGTACTGGGCGCCGCACTTCAAAAGGGATGTGGCCAGCCTGGAGAGGGTTCAGAGGAGGGCCACCTGCTTGGTGAGAGAGCAGCAGGACAGGCCCTATGAGGAGAGACTGAAGGGACCTGAACCTGTTCAGCCTCAGCAAGAGGAGGTTGAGGGGGGACCTGGTGGCTGCCTACAAGCTCATCAGGGGGGATCAACAGCAAATAGGCAGAGCCCTTTTTCCCAGCACCACCTGGGTGATGAGGAACAATGGTAATAAGCTGATGGAGAATAGGTTTAGGTTGGAGATCAGAAGGCAATATTTTGCAGTGAGGGTTGCCCAGATCGGGAACCAGCTTCCCAAGGAAGTGGTCCTCGCCCCTACCTTGGGCAAATTCAAGAGGAGTTTGGATGATCACCTGTCTGGGGTCTTGTGAACCCAGCATTCATTCCTGCCTGTGGCAGGGGGTCAGGCGAGATGATCTGTTCAGGTCCCTCCTGACCCTAGCTACTATGAAACTGTTCATCTGGTGTGTCTCACCATTCCCTACAGGCAGTGATTCTTTCCCAGTGTGGGAAGTGCCAATTTGCATAATAGCCATGCATATGTATATATGTTACTGAATGGACAGCAGATTTTTGCTGCTGTAAAGTATGTTTTTCTCTGGCTAGATTCCATTAGAATCGGGGGGGGGGGGGGGGGGGGGTCTCAGACTCCTGGGAGTGTGGGTGTATGTGTCCCAGATGCCTGGGTTCTGTGTATGTGTGTATCCTGGATGCCTGTATCGCAGACACCTGAGTTTTATGCGTGTGTGTGAGACCTTGGGGGCGAGGGAGCTCCCCATCCTTCCCCAGCAGTGTCTGTGCCCCCAGCTGCAGCTCTCATGCATAGCCACGGGGTGGCAGCAGCACCCTGTGGTTAGCTGCAGCCCTGAGCATTGATGGAGCTGCTGGGTGAAGGGAGCAGTGAAGCCCAGGGGCAGCAGGGGGTGCTGGGCACCAGGCTGGCACCAGCTAGGAATCCAGGAGAGATCTTCCCAAGCCTGTATGCCGGAGCAGGGTGCAGCAGGTTGGAAGCAAGGGGTGGCTATAAGGCCCAAAAATGCATATGCACACATGCCTGCATATATACATACACATACATATATACACGCATATATACACACATATAAACATGTATATACGTACATGCACACCTGCATGTATGTACCTTGTATTCTCATATTTGTACATGCATATATGTATGCACGTATCAATACATATTTACACGTATATATGTGCATGCACAAATAGATATGTACACGCACATATAGATATGCACACATACAGATATACACGCATATATATAGATACACATACCCATATATACAAGGATGTTGGTTGTAGCCATGTTGGTCTGCCTGAAAATGGGGGGTTGTACCCGAAAGCTTGCAAAGAAGAATTTTTCTAACTATTTAATTGGTCTAATAAAAGATACCACATTTACCCTAAGAACCTTGTTTACCCCACACACACACACACATACATGCATACATGCACAAATACACATGCATATATACACATGCACACACGTACCAGTATATACACAGACATGCACATGCACACACATACATATATATACCCATACACATATACACACACCAATGTATATGCACCCACACATGCACACAGAGAGAGAGATACCAACCTGGTGGCCTTCTATGACCAGGTCACAAAATCCTTAGATGCAGGTGAAGCAGTGGACATAGTCTTTCTGGACTTTAGGAAGGCCTTCAACACTGTCTCTCACCCCATTCTCATTAAAAAACTAGGGGACTGTGGCATCGACACCTACACAGTCAAATGGGTCACTAGTTGGCTGGAGGGCCGCACCCAGAGAGTGGTGGTGGACGGGTCTTATTTGACCTGGAGGGATGTGGGCAGTGGGGTCCCCCAGGGCTCAGTCCTCAGACCCGCACTGTTCAACATCTTCATCAGTGACTTGGATGAGGGGGTAAACAGCACCCTGTTCAAATTTGCAGATGACACTAAGATGTGGGGAGAAGTGGGCATGCTAGAAAGGAGGAATAGGCTGCAATCAGACCTAGAAAAGTTACAGGGGTGATCGGATGAGAACAGGATGGGTTTCAACACTGACAAGTGCAAGGTATTGCACCTGGGGGGGAAGAACCAGCAGCAGACCTACTGACTGGGGAACTCCCTTCTTATCAGTGCAGAGGCAGAAAAGGATCTGGGAGTCATTATTGATGCCAAAATGAACATGGGCCGACAGTGTGGGGACGCGGTCAGGAAGGCCAACCACACCTTGTCATGCATCCACAGATGCATCTCGAGCAGATCCAAAGAGGTGCTCCTCCCCCTCTATGCGGCACTGGTCAGGCCGCAGTTGGAGTACTGCGTCCAGTTCTGGGCACCGCACTTCAGGAGGGATGTGGACAGCATGGAGAGGGTCCAGAGGAGGCCACCCGCATGATCAGCGGGCAGCAGGGCAGGCCCTATGAGGAGAGGCTAAGGGATCTGAACCTGTTCAGCCTCCACAAGAGAAGGCTGAGGGGGATCTAGTGGCCGTTTACAAACTAGTCAGAGGGGACCAGCAGGCACTGGGGGGAGTCCCTGTTCACCCGAGCACTACCAGGAGTGACTAGAAATAACGGTCACAAGCTGGTAGAGGATAGATTCAGACTAGACATCAGGAGGCACTACTTCACTGTCAGGGTGGCTAGGATCTGGAATCAACTTCCAAGGGAAGTGGTGCTGACTCCTGCCCTGGGGGTCTTCAAGAGGAGGTTAGACAAACACCTTGCTGGGGTTGTTTGACCCCAGTACTTCTTCCTGCCATGCCAGGGGGTTGGACTTGATGATCTGCTCAGGTCCCTTCTGACCCGACCAACTATGAAACTATGATACTGGTATGTGCACACAAGACATACATGTGCATGCACACACACACACACACACAAATACATGCACAGTTACATCTATACCAGTATATGCGCACACACAGACATGCACATATACACATACATACACATATATAATATACATATAGACACAAGCACATACATGTGCATATGTGCACATATATATGCGCACACACAAATTTGTATATATGCCAGTATATACAAACAGATCCATGCACATACACACATGCATTTGCCCGCGCACACACATATATGTGAAACAAACTTTTTTAGGTCCTCTAAAGAAAACCTTTACCAGAAGCCAAGATTTTGTTTCCCGAATTCCCTTCCCTGGGGACTTATAGCTGTCAGAAGCAAACATCTCACCTTCCTCCCAGGCTTCTGGGACCTCGAGACTGGTTGCTCAGAACGAGAGGTGGTAGTGGTGGCGGTGGCGGCTTTGGCTATGAAGCTACGCTTTCCTTTCTGGGTAATCTGCCTGCCTTGAAAAGCCACTGGGGGTTTCGATGCATCAAACTCCGGATTTCAGTATGAGACGGTGCTTGTGTCTTTCACCCTCTGCCTTCTCGGGGCCAGGGGTTCTTGGAAAGGTCTTAAAATAACTGCCTTTTCTTTAAAAAAAAAACAAAAAAGCTACTTATTTTTTTCCCCGCTAAACTGTGAAACCCAACTGAAAAGCTGACTTTGATCTGGAAAAACAGGCCTTGTTTCTCAGAGCCTTGTTTCATGGTACTTGGAGAGCTGTACAAACGTCTATCAGCTTTGTTCTAGCTTGCCTTCACACCTTGAACTTGAGCTGCACAGCTGTGGGGGGTGGCCCCAGCTTCATCAAACAGGATCAAGAGACAACTGGGCCCTTTAAGCTGCATAGCGAGTGCTTTAAGCCACTTAACCCACAAAAAGACCACACAACACATTTAAGAGCTCCAGCTGCTGCCCCAAAAGAACATGTAACAAGGCCTTTAAAGATATAAAAATATGGAAGGTGCAGTGAAATGGCAGAAAATGGAGTGAACAACTGTGTAAAGTATAGCGATAATATAGTGGGGTAGTGAAAGAATAGCAGGATGTGTATAAAAGTAAGATGGTAGTGAGATGGTGAAAAATGAGTGAAATAGTGAAAATATATAGTGGTAATATAGTAGCAGAGTGAAAAAAAAAATAGCCAAAAACGTACAGAAATAGGGAAGGTGGAATAAAAAATTAGTGAAGTATGGTGAAAGTGAATAGTGAAAATATAGCGGTGTAGTGAAAAAATAGCAGGAAATTAATAGAAATAGGGAAGATGGTATGGGATGGTGAAAGGAATTGTGAAGACGTAGTAGAAGGGTGAAAATCTAGTGAAATATGGTGAGAAATGCCTGGTGAGAATTCAGTAGAATAGGGGGAGAAAGTAGAAAATGTATAAAAATAGTGCAGATGGAGTAGGTTGGTACAAAATAGTGAAAACGTATAACATTTTTAGACTGAAACTCCCTATTTTTGTACCTTTAAAAATGGCATCATTTAAAGCATGCAGGGACCATTTTTAGGCTGAAACTCCCTATTTTCATACTTTTAAAAGTGTCATTGTTAAAGCATACAGGAACCATTTTCAGACTGAAACTCGCTGTTTTGTGTGAGGTGAAATAGTGGAAAAAAATAGTGGGAAATGTATAAAAACTAGTTCAAATGGGGAACTAGTATAAATATAGGCAACCACAAAATATTGTGAAAAACAGGAAAATGTATAGTGATGAAAATGATGAAAAAATAGTGGAAGCTGTATAGAAGTAATGAAAATACTGAAGCGGTGAAAAACCGCAGGAGGTGTATAGAAGTAGTGAAAATGTAGAGAAATGGTGAAAAATAGCAGGAGATGTATAAAACAAGTGAAAATAGTGAAATGGTGAAAATAGCACAAGACGTATAAACATGAAAAATGAGTGAAATGGTGAAAATAGTGTCCATGTATTAAAAAATTGAAAATGTAGTGAAATTATGAGATGAATGGTGGGAAAGGGTATAAAATAGGGAAAATATACTGAAATCAGAAAATAGTGAAAATGTATAAAATAATGATCATTTACTGAAATATTGAAAAAAATAGTGGAAATGTAGAAGAAACATGAGGATTTGGTGGCACAGTGAAAAGATTAGTGGACCTATAGAAACAATGGGAAAATGCTGAGAATGGATAAAAATAGTTAAAATGTAATGAAACAGGCAAAATAGTGAAAAGGTATAAAAATGATGCCTTTCATTTTAAAAAGGTTTTTCAAATATGAGATCAAAAAAAATCAGGTTTCGGAGTTTTTTAATGTCTAAAAACAGGAATATTATTTTTAAAGGGGGAGCTTTTCTTTTTAATACATGCTTAAACAATTTCCAGGCTTACTTTAAAGTATTAAAAAAGTGAGTTTCATTTTTAAAAAGAGAGTTTTCTTTTCCAGAGTTTACTTTACCTTTCTTGGTGGGTTTTTTCTTCAAATATATAAAAATAGTAAGTTTCGCTTTTTTTAAAAAGGGAATTTTTGACACATGGGTTTTAAAAATGTTACTGGGGGATGGGTGTATAAAAACAGGGAGTTTCATGATGAGACGGCACCTTACATCTCAAGGGGAGTCTTTCTTTTAAATGTAGAAGAAACACTGAATATTCTTTTATTTTAAAGAGGTTTTCCCTTTCCACTGTATTTCCTTTTTTAAAACATATAAAAAATAGCAAGGTTCAGTCTAAAAATGTTTCCTGTATATTTGAACAACACTATTTTTCAAAGTAAAAAAAAAAATTGGGCGTTTCAGTCTAAAAAATGTTCCTGTTTGCTTTAATGACGCCATTTTATAACATCCCAAAATAGCAAGTTTCAACCCAGAAATTAAAAGGGAAAAGTTTAGATCAAAACTCGCTAGATTTATGCATTTAAAAATGGTGGTGTTAAAATAGCGAGCTTCAATCTTTAAAAAATGTTACCTTGACACTTTTTGTACCTTTAACAATGGCAGGGTTAAGTGTCAAGAAAACATTTTTAGATTGCAACTTCCAACCTGTATACCTTGAACAATGGCAATGTTAATGTAGGAAGTTTCAATTTAAAATGTTTCTTTTACACTTTAACGGTGCTATTGTTAAAGGTACAAAAATAGCCCGTTTCAATCTTCAAATGTTTCCTTGGTACTTTAACAGTGTCATTTTAAAGGCATAAAAAATAGCCAGGTTCAATCTAAAAATGTTTCCTGGGCACTTTAAACAATGCCGTTTTCAAACATTTATACCATTTACAGCTATAAAATTGCACCTTTCACTCCAAATTGTTTCCTTTAGACTTTAGCGATTCCTTTCTTTTTTTATATAAGTACAAAGATAGTGAATTTCCAGTCTGAAAAAGGAGAATTTCCCTTTCAAAACCACCTTTTCCAATATGCTCAGATGGGGAGTTTCCTTTACAAAAGAGACTTTTCTTCAGGTAGCAACACCCTAAAGATTCCAGATTTGCTGCTTTTTTCTTTTTTTTACATATATAAAAATAGTGAGTTTAATTTTTTTTTAAGACCCTTTTCCTTGCGGTTCCACTATACTTACCATTCCTAGGGCTTCTCTTTTTTTTTCTCCCCTTGGAAAATAGAAAAAGAGCAAGTTTAATTTAAAAAGAGACTTTTTTTTTTTTTACACTTTAAAAATTGTAGGGCTTGTTCTGTGCGTGTGTGTGTGTGTGTGTGCCGCGCGCGTGTGTGCGTGTCTAGCTATCATATCTGTTGATATGTGTGTACATGGATATGTGTGGATGTTGGTATGTATGTGTGGATGTAACTTTATACGTGTGTGTACATGGATATATGTGGGTGCATGTGGGTATGCATGTGTATATATGTGTGTGTATATGTGTGAGTATATATATATATAGGCAGATTTATGGATGGATGGGGGATGTACAAATGTATGGACAGACAGGTGAATGAAAGTGTGTATGGACTGATAGATGGACAGTTGGATGGATGGATTTCCAGGTGGTCAGATAAACGGATGGATGGATGGATAAAGGAATGGACACGTGGAAGCCTGGATGAACAGGATGGATGGATGGACAGGGTGTGCAGGTAGATGGATGAACAGACACAGACAGACAGTTGGATAGATCTATGCATGGATAGACAGATGGATGTACAGATGGATGGACATACAGACAGATGGACACACACATGGATAGATAAATGGATGAAAGAATGGACAGATGGATGGATAGAGAGGCAGAGGGACACAGGATGGAGAGTTGGATGGATAGATGCACAGAAGGAAGGGGTGGAAGCATGAGTGGATGGACAGATGAACAGATAAAAGCATGACTGACTAGGATGGATGGGTGGATGAAGGTTCAGATGGATAAATAGATAGATGGACAGCAGAAGGGATGAATGCACACGTAGCAGAGATGGGAGCATGCATGGACAGATGGAGTGGGTAGATTGATGGCTGGATGGAGGGATGGAAGCGTGGATGAACAGAAGGACAGACGGATGGATGGAAGCCAGGATGGACACAGATGGATGGTCCAGTGGATGGAGAGATGGAACCATGGATGGATGGAGGGGTGGAACTATGGACGGACAGATGGACGTGGATAGATGGATGGATGAATGTGGATAGACGTGTGGATGGCTGGATAAATGGAGGGGGCATGTTGTGGGGGAACAGGATCCCACTTCGGCCCCTGGAAACCACCTGACGCACCACATAGGTGATCACAGGATAGCAGGGGTCAAGACTCCTGGGTTCTTCCCAACCTTGGGAACAGGCAGGGGAAGGTGAAGCTAAGTGAGCACAAAACCCCGGAGCCAGCCCCAGCTTCAGCTTCTGTCCCCATTGCACCCAGCCGTGTCCGTGCTCTTTCCTACCCCCACCCCGGGCAGCCACAGGCGGGTCACCAGTGCTGGGGGGTTTCAGTTCCTCTTCTCGTGCAGACGTTTCTGTCTCTGTGCAGCTGCCACATACAAAGAGCCTGTCCCTCCCAGTACCATACACACACACACCCCGAGCATCCAGGACATACATACACGCGTGTAGAACCTAGGCATCTGGTTGTCACACACACCCAAGCATGCAACACATGCATGCACAAAACCCAGATGTCTGGTACAAACACACACAGTGTGCACACAACCCCTATGCAGAAACAATACAGCCCCCACCTACACACACACCCACACAGGCATCTGCCTCCCCACCCCACACCGCCCCCAGGCATCCAACACAAGCACATATGCACACAGAACCCAGGAGCCCAGGACACACACAATGCAAACAACCCCCCAGACATAACAAAACACACCCTGCACACACACAAAACCCAGGCACCCAGGACACACACACATAGGACTACAGCATCTGGGATACATATACACACAGAACCCAGACATCCGGGACACACACACACACCTTCTACACAAAAACAGTATAGCCCCCACCTACACATTCACCCATACAGAACACCCAGGTCCCCCATGCACACCCCAGGAATCCAACACATACACACACCAGGGCTTCTCCAGAGACTGTACTCACCCATTTCCAGGTGAACCCCCCCAACATTTCTCTGCCACTCTCTTTTTCACTCCCTTCTTCCTCCCTTACGGGAAACCAGTCTCCGGGGAAAGTGGGGGCGGGAGCTCCCCTGGTGCCCAGTCCCCTGTGCAAGGGCTCTGCCTTGCGGTTTCCCCCTTTCCGTGAAAGGGAAAGTGCCTCGGCTATGAACTCCCCCCACCCCTCTCCCCCTGCGGCTACCACCACCTTCCACGCCTCCATCATGAGCACAGAAGCGTGAACAAATCCTGAGATGGGGGATGGGGAGAGATTAGGGTGGGGAGAGCTTAGTTTAGCCGTGACACAGGTGTGCAAGGCATTCAAAGGGGTCATGTGGGTGTCATGCTCACAATCCTTGTGCAAGTTGCCATGTGAGTGTGCACAGGCAATCCTCATGCAAGGGTACATGTGTGAGAGTGTGGCACCTCCCCTTGCAGAGGGATAGGACTTTTGCCCTTTTGACCCTTGTGTCAGGAGGAGGGCATTGTCCAGGAGTGGGAGCTTTCACAGGCATGCAAAGGGTATACCTGGATGCATGTGAGGGGTTTTTGAATAGGGCTTATGGACTTGTGTGAAGGCACAAGCATGTGCAAGGTTGTTTTCCTCCCAGACTAAGACCCACACACACACACAGGCACATGTGCCATCCTGGTGAGAAGGCAGGAGTGTGCGCGAAGAGATTATATGGAGGTGCCTTGTGCCCCTGTGGCCTCAGCATGAAGCGGGGGGGGGGGGGGTGTATGTGTGTCCATGTCTGCGTGTGTGTGATGCCTCGGTTCTTTGTGTGTTTGTGCATGTCCTGGATGGCTGGGTTGTGTGTGTGTGTATGTGTGTGTGTGCATGTGCATGCACATGCATGACAGATGCCTGTGTATGTGTGTTTGTGTGTGCATGTGTGCCAGATGCGTGTGTGTGTAGACAGAGTGGATGGATGGATGGATGGATGGATGGATGGATGGGCTTGTGGGTGCATAGCTAGATGTATGGATCAATGGGTGGAGAGAGACGGATGGATAGATAGGTAGATGAGTGGGTGAGTGAGCGGCTGGATGAATAGTTGGATAGGTAGATGGATGATGAGATGCATGGCTGGCTAGATGGATAGAGAATAGATAGATGGATAAACATGGATAGATGGATGGACAAATGGGTGGGTGAATGGGTGGATAAACAGGTAGCTGAGTGGGTGAGTGGATAGATAAGTGGATGGGTGGGTGGAGTGGGAAGAGATGGGTGATGGGACAGATGTCTGGCTGGCTACATGATAGAAAGGATGGATAGATGGATGGGTCAGTGTGTGGGTGGGTGGATGGATGAAAAGATAGATGACTGAATGGGTGGGTGGATGGATGGGCAGACAGATGCGCTTGGGCAGAATGGCGCTCTATTGCTGGCCAATCTAGTGGGACCCTTCCCAGTCCCCAGGGAAAAGACACCCCCCCCCCCCCCCCAAAAGCCTCAGGCCTGAAACTAAGACCCAGTGTCGCCACCAGAGGGCAGCCTCCACCCACTATTCCCAGGGGACCCAGGAACCAGATGCCAAGACCAGTATAGGAAACCCACAGGCCCCAGAGCCCAGCATGTGGAGTGTGTGTCCACAAGGCCTTACCCCAAGTCTTCCCAGTGAGTCCCAGTGTCACCTGGACCCACATCCCAGCATCCCAGAGAATAGTGAGAACCCCAATCTCCCGAGAAGCCAGTATCATGGCCCAACGGGTGACCAATAGAAAGCCCCAAGCCCTGGGCTTAGTAGACCCCAGAGCCACCATTTTACCCCAGCTCTGGGGGTGGGGGACAGGGGTGAGATGGAGCTCACCCTGCCCTGCCAAACTGGTCTTCCCTACTGGAGACGAGCTGGGAGAACTGGGTCGACTAAAGAAGAGAAGGGAGATCTGATCACAGTCATTCCCAGTCCCAGACCACACCGAGATGGACCCTCCTTAGTGGCCGCAGGGACAGGACAAGGAGCAATGGTGGGGTCCAGCAGGGGCACTGGCTGCAGCCCCTCTAGGCTGGATTGGCACTTAACTCTCCAACACTGAACACTTGTTCACACCATTCACCCCTCTATAGCCTGGACTGCAGGGATACTAGGGGTCTCCATGATGAACAAGGAGCAATGGACTGAGACTGCAGCAGGGGAAACTGAGGCCAGAGATGAGGAGACTCTTCATCCTCAGATATTTCCAAGAACGAGGTAGGCTGACGATTCTCAACCAGGGCATCAGGGAGCTGTCAGACCCTCATGAGCGTGTAGGGCCATATTATCGCTGCGAATAACTGGGATTTTCCCAAGGGAGTCCCAGGGTCTAATGAGGAGTGTGGATAGGCCTACAAAGGTTGAGAGCCCCTGGGTCATGCAAACACGTGTCTGGGCTGGTTCAGAAGGGGCTAGCCATGCCTTCAGTTACAGGTTGGACCAGATGCGACCTCCCGTGGTCCTGGCCAGCCCAGCCCCCACCTTTATAGGCACTTCTAGCTCTACCTTGAAGCCATGTAGAGCTCTCGATCCCAGACTGCACTGGGAAGACTCCCGGGCATTCCCGAGCTAGGACATCCAACCTATGTGTCTCTGGTTGACATTGACTTGACCTTTGCTCCTCAGCCCACCATGCCTGTCCCCCTTGTCCTCCTGGTGCCTCCATCGGTAGATGACAACCTTCTTCCCTCCTCCATCTCTATCTTAATGAGCCCTGGGACTTCCTCACACAGGATTGGGTCTCCAGGCCTGGCCCCATCCACACAGCCTTGCTGGCTGCCATCCTAGCACCTCTACAATAAGAGATAAAAGCCGCCTGTGGTAGGAGGTGTTACCAGCACCTGGGTCACTGGGACGATTCTCTCAGCTGCACAGACGTCACCACCCAAGAGAGGAAGACCCAGGAGTTGTGGGTTTTCGGGGACGGTCAGGGTGAATCAACGTTGAGGGGGTGGATGCAGCCCTGGAAAACGGGTCTCATCCCCTCCACCCACTGTGTCTTGTGCGTGTTGGGACATCAGATCTAGAGCAGACAAGAAAGCTGCCTGACACCACCCTCCTCAATTAGGACCCCCCAGTAAGAACCAAGATTGCCTGGGTCTTCTGTCCACCCTGGGCACTGGGCTAATGGGGATGAGAGGTGGTGCAAAGCTGGGGGGAATCTCTCCCCATGCAGCATCAGGTCTTGGGGTGTAGGAGAATAAACAAGACCCCTCCATACACTCAAGTGGACCCCCAAAGACAAGACCACCTGGTTCTCCTGCCCCATTTGGGCGTTGATAGAATGATGAGAACAGGAAGATTGGGTACAAGGCTGGAGGCAATCTCACCCCATGTGGCATCAGGTCTTGGGGTGAAGGGGGACAGATAAAACCCCTCTGTCTGCCCAACTAAACCCCCGGAGCCAGGATCACCTAGGTCTCCTGCCCTGCTTGGGGGTGAGGAGGATGAGTACAAGGCTGGGGGGAATCTCTACCCATGTGGCATCAGATTGGGCTGAGGGTGGACAAGACCCTTCCATCCACCTAACTGGACTCCCAAAACCAAGACCACATGGTCTAGCACCCACTAGAGGATCTGCATAGAAGCTCATAGCCTTGTATCACACCAGATATGAGAGTAGGGGGGTGGCCAATTTTGGGAGGTGGGCTCTGATACGGTGAGAAGGGAAGCCCCCCTAGATCTCCCATCACCCAAGGATGAGGCTGGGGGTGGGAGCCACCTTTCAAGCCCCAACCTGCTCTGGGCAAGGGCAGGGGAAGGGGGTCAGACAGCATAATTTGAGGGATGGGATTTTTGTGTGGATCTGCCCTGCTCTGCCCCCCCCCCCCCATCCCCACACAATTCCCTGAGCTATAGGGGATCAATTTTCTCACACTGGGGAATTCTGGGAAGGCTGTACAGGACTGGGGCAGCAGAGAGAGGCCTGGGGGATTCCTGTGCTTCTGGGAGGGGCATCTCTGATTCTGGAGCCAGGTTCAAGATTTTGGTTAGGGGGCACTTGATTGGGCCAGACACAGAGTAGGGGGAGGTGTCCGGGCAAGAGGGGGGCTTTTGTGGTGGGGAGGATCAAGGGGGTGGGGACTTTCCTGGCTCCACCCCTTCTCTTTCCCTTCCTCATGCCTAGAGAAGCCAGGATTGCTGGGGAAAACCCGGGACAGAGCAATGGTGAAGGTCTCTCAACCTAGGACTTTTATCTGTGCCTTGTTCTGCTTTCACTCTCGGCACTGGGAAAACCGGACCAGGCCTTTCATTTCTTTCTTCCCCCTGCCCCGGTATCTCCTGCCTCTCCCCCCCTCTGAGCCAACCAGTGCCCCTCCCCTCCAGGATCAGGCCCAGGTTGGGGCCAGGTTGGCCCCTGGAAGGAAGAGAGCCCCCACCACCCCCAGCTCCAACATTATCCCTCTAAGCCAGCCAGGATTGGATCTGGATTGGGACCAGGGAGCCCCACTCCTGGAGGGGAGACAAGCCCACCCCACCCTCACCCCCCTGAATTAACTGATGCCTCCCAGGATCAGACCCAGATTGGGCCCACTAGAGGCCCCCAGCTCCCATCCCCCCCCTCCACCCCCTCCCCTGCTAACAGGAAGATTTGTCCCTTCCTGCTGGTGGGACTGGGGTGTGTCTGGGGGGTGGCTTAGAATAACCCCCCCGCCCTCCCCAATTTTTGAATGTGGCTTTAGAACTGAACCCCTCTCCTTGAAGCACATGGACCCCCCCCCAGGCCCCTCCCTTCCCATAAGCCTTCCCAGAATTCCCCAGCATGAGAATATTGCCCCCAATAACTCAGGAAAAGGGGGGGACCCCACAGCAGGGAAGATCCATGCAAAACTCCTACCCCTGAGATGGGGACAAGATGGGGTTTGCCCCACCCCAACATTCTGCCCAGAGGAGGTGGGGCTGAAAGGCACCTCTTGCCCCCAGCCTCACCCTTGGGGGGGTGGGAAACCTAGCAGGGCTTCCCTTCCCACTGTATCAGCTTCCATGTAGCTCCTCTAGGGAGCACTAGACAAGGTGGTCTTGGCTTTGTGGGGTCCAGTTGGGTGGATTGAAGGGTGTCTTGTCTGTCCCCTTCACTCCAAGATCTGATGCCACATGGGTCAAGATTCCCCCCACTCACCCTCTATTCCCAGAAGCCTAGTGCCCAAGCAGGGCAGGGGGCCCAGGTGGTCTTGGCTTTGGAGGTCCAGTTGGGTGGACAGGGGTGTCTTGTCTGTCCACACACCCCTAAGATCTGATGCCACATGGGTAGGAATTTCCTTCTAGCCTTTTACCCAGTTCACCTGTCCCCATCATCACGCCATTGCCCAAGTGAGGCAGGAGATCCAGGTGGTTTTGGCTTTGGAGGTCCATTGGATGGACAGAGAAGTCTTGTCTGTCCACCCCACTCGGATCTGGAACCCCCTGAGATCTGATGCCACATGGGTAGAAATTCCCCTCCGGTCTTCAGCCCAATCCACATGTCCCCATCATCACCCCAGTGCCCAAGTGGGGCAAGAGACCTGGGTGATCTTGGTGGGGTCTGAATTAGATGGGAACAAGGTGGGGGCCCCTGTCTCCCTGCCCTAGATCTGATGTCCCATCCCCCACCAGATGGGACTGGTAGAGGGGGCAAGACCTAATTTTTCTGGGGTTGTTCCTGACCCCTTCCATTGTTGATTCATTTCACCCATTGTCAAAAACCCACAGGTCTTCCTTTCTTTGGTTAATTTGTTCAAAGGGGATTTTTCCTTTCACCACCCAGCAAAGGCTTCACTCTCTAAAGAGGCGGGGTTGAGCTTGTTTCATGCTGTATCACCAAGGGAAGAGGAAGTGGCCTCAGAGCTCTATAAAGCTTGAGAGTAGATGCTCATTGAGTTCATCCACCTTGCAAACGACGGGAACTCCCAGGTTCAGCTCTGACACCAGGTGAGGACAGAGACCAGAGAAGTCTTCCTTCCAGCCCCAGCTGCAGAAGAGACACCGAAGAACAACCTGAGTTGATCTAGACCTCACCTAACCCTACTTGGGAACCAGAGGCCCTCCAGTTGGGTTTCAGATCAATAAGCTCTAGCTGGTCTCCAGTCTAGACCCACCGAACCTCATTCAGGACCAGAGATCCTCCAACTCTAGTTGGTCTCCAGTCTAAAGCCCACCCAAGCACAGCCAAGGAGATTCGAGCACCCTCTCAGGACATCAAGGCAGTGACGGGTCTTGGGGAAACGTCGATGACTATGAGCTCAGAGAACCTGGTCCCAGATGTGGAGAAGGGGACTGTCGTGGTGGTGAGGGAGTCACGGCCCCGCAGTGACCCCTGGAAGTGCTTGGGGATCTCTTCTTTCCTCCTGCTGGTGGGGGCCACCGTTGTCCTGGCCTTCCTGCATTTCAGGGCTGGCCAGCAGGTGAGAGAGGGGCTGGGCTGGGGGGCAAGGGGGTGGAAGGGGAGACCATGTTCCTTCCATGTGGTGGTGGGGTCAACTGGGAGGATCTGAGCCCCTAGGGGTGGGGCAAGGGTCCCAGATTCCTGGGTTCTGCATATGTCTGAGGCCTGGGTACTGTGAGTGTGCATGTGTATGTGTGTGCGCTCCAGATGCCTGGGTGGGGGGAGTGGGGGGGTGTTCTGGGCACCTGGATACATCTGTGTCTCGGACACCTGAGCTGTTTGTGCATGTCCCAGACACTCTAAGCGTGTGTGTGTGTGTGTGTGTGTGTGTGTGTGTGTGTGTGTGTGTGAGTGAGAGAGAGAGAGAGAGAGAGAGATACACCTGGGGTCTGTGTGTATGTGTCCTGGAGGCCTCTGTGTGTGTGTGTGTGTGTGTGTGTGTGTGTGTGTGTGTGTGTGTGTGTGAAGTGGGAGTTGGGATGCCGTGAGCCTGAAGGCAGCTCTGCCTGAATTGTGAATATGCATTCTTGTGCCTGTGGTTTGTAATCAGCCCCTTTGGGGGAGGGAGGGGGTTAGCATGTGCGTGCATGCTCCTAGGAGCTTCTCTGTGCATTTGTGGTTACACTGCATTTGCGGCATGGACCACACGTTTGATGTGTGTTCTGTATGTGTGGTTGTAGATGCCTGCCCCCCATGGGGACGGTTGAGCTGCACACACGAGGGGATGTGTAGCTGAATGGTGTTGGGTTGTTCTAGACAGACCTGTCTCCAAGGAGTGGGGGAGAGGTGTTCATGTCCTAGGCACCTGGGTTTTGGATGCATGTATGCGTGTTTCTGTATCCTGAACATCTGAATTATGTCCTGGGCATCTGTGTGTGTGTGTGTGTGTCCATCCCAGACATCTGGGTTCTGTGCATGCATGCATGTGTGTGTGCATGCATGTGTGTGTGTGCATGTGTACAGCCATGTGTTCTCTGGTTCCTCCACCATAGCAGCTGTGTTGTGTCTCCCCACATGCACATTGTGTCTCCACACATTGCTGTATTGTGTCTTCCCTCCCCTGTGTATGTTGTGTCTCCCCACCCGGTCACGTTGTGTCTGCCCACATGTTGCATCACACAACTTCCCCTCCATGTCGTCCCTCATTGGCCATTGATCCTCCTCTTGTAACCCTCTGTTCTCTCCATCCCTTTCTTTTCCAGGCACTCAGAGAATCCAGGGCCCTTTCTGAACCCTTAGGTAAGTTGTTTCCCATTCACCCTCACTTGTTAATTTCCCTGGAGCAGATCCGGAAGCAGGGGGAGGGGGTTATTGGGCAGTTGCACCTCCCTATGATTTCTGCTCCACCCAAACATTAAACCCAACTGCCCAGGAGGAAGGCAAGGGCATTTCTATCCAGACAGCAGTCAGGGGAATCCATTCACAGCTCCCAGCTTCCTGCTAATCTTTCTCTACTCCATTGGTGGGACCACCCCTCTCACTTGGAGGGGTCTTGATTTTCCACTAGTCAAGCCAGCCTTCCTTCTGGCTGGTTGCCATCCTGGCAACATCCCTCTTCTCTTTCACAGTCTGTTGGTAACTCTAGCAATTTGCCTTTGCCCAGGGGTGGCATGGGCTGGTTGCAGAGGCATGATTCTGGCTCAGGTAGTGGGTTTGAAAAGATGGCCTCTGGAGGTCCATTCCAGCCCTGACTTCTCTATGATTCTATGATAGGTGTAGAAGGGACTGCCAGGGAAGTGTTGGGGGCGCTGTCCAGACACTCAACAAGGCGAGATTTTTGCTTCATGAATCCAAATAAGAGGATTAATTATAATGACCCCAGGATTAAGGACACACAGTATCTTTGGCCTAGTTTGTGCCTAGTTTGTATCATTTTCTTATTATATAATGTAGCTAATCAGCATACCTTTTCATGATGCCCCTTTATAACTCCATAGTATGTCCACACCTTGAGGACAGTGCCCAGTTCTGGTCCAAAAGGATAGAAAAGAAGTAGAGAAGGTCCAGAACAAGGGTGACATGTGCTATGGAGGGGCTTCCAGATGAGGAGAGACTAACGAGGCCAGGCCTGGTCAGGTTAGAAAAGGAATGCTTGAGAGAGAACTGGGGAAGGGTTTGCAAAATACTACATGACCAAGAGAAAATAAATAGGGATTTATTATTGCTGGTCTCTCACCATTCAAAAACTCTCAGATTTCCCTGTTTTAACCCACAAAGCTCCTGAGCTGGGAGTGGATAAACCCTTGCACCAGCCACTTCTGGTAGCTTTCTCGCTGAGGACAGTCTGCTAATCACCCCTCCTCCAAGCTCATTCAAATTTCCCCTCCTCATTAACGCCCGGAAAAGAGAAAAGAAAGTGAAAAATTGCAAATCTTTTTTGGTTTGCAAAGCTGGGTGAGAGACAGAGCTCTGTCACAGGGGCCTCTCTCTGTCTTTCCCAAAGGAGTCTGGTGCTTCCTCTCTCTGTCCCATTTTCATCCCCTCCATCTGGTGTCCGGTGTCCAGTTTTGGGGCCTCACAAATTTTTGAATACAGATTGTTTTGAATACAGAGGTGGACAGGTTGTGAACAGTCCAGTGGAGATGGGCTCAGAGGATGTGGCGTCTGAGAAAAGGCTGGAAAAACTAGGGTTGTTGAGTCTGGAGAAGGGAAGAGGCTAGAGATAGGCTTTTCACCGTGGCGGTAGGGTACAGGACTAGGAAAAGGTGCCCTAGAGACATGGTAGAGTCTCCATTCCTGGAGACATCCAAAAGCAGGTTGGATGAAGGGTTGAGGCAAGGATGACCCCACCTTGACAGGAGTCTGAGCTAGATGTGACCTTCCAGGCCAGCCTTCCCATGATCCTCCACCAAAGGCTTTCTGCTTCTCCTGAATGTGCTTATTTGCCACCTTGAGGCACCTCTAGACCCTTGATAAGGCAGAGCGGGTAGGAACATGTCCAGGGTCACCTTAACTCTGCTCTGACCCCCCTCTTGATGGTCATCTGCATAGTGTGTCCAAAGCAATTCTCTTCTTCCATCTACCTAACCCCATTAGACATTGGTTCTCCCCCTGAAGACCAGGATGGTGGCTGGGGGGAGCATTCATTAGCAGAAAGGTGGTTAATGAGAGAAAGACTCATCTGACTGTTCCTTTGTCTTCCCAGAAGCGGGTCCCAGGACAATGAAGTTACAAGCAGAAAGAGCTCAGAAGCCAGCAGCACATGTCGTAGGTAAGATGGGCTTGGTTGCACAACCTGGGGAGACCCACAACACACCTCAACACACATGCAGGGATGCATATGCAACACACAGGGACACACACCATGGAGAGCTGTGGCGTGTGTGTGAGTTTTTGGGGACACACGCACAACACACAGACATACCCTTCCCAAAACACCCACACTATGACATGCATACAACACAGCATACAATGCATGTGTTGCCATCCCCCAGGCGCACACCCACACAAGCGCACACACAACACACAAACATGGGTGTCCATAAATGCCTCTTACACATAAAACAGACACAAAAAATGCATTTCCATGCAAAGAAACCCACCCCTACACTCCTATACATGTCCTGACATGCAAAACCCACACCCAGACACAATAACACACACACATATAATACGAACACGCCATGGAGGGGAAGAGGATGTGAGCCCATCTTTTGCCATTCAAAGTCCTAACACAACAGAGGGGGATGAACTAGAATGGGGGACTATCTTAATGTGGGGGCTTGGATTTGGTTGTGGGATGTAGGATAACATCTCCCTGGTATCCCCTGGGCCTGTGTGACCTAGCATGGTAGGCTGAAGCCTGCATACAGTAGCGGCCACACTAAGGCCTAACACACTAGGCATAAGCCTGCATGGGGTAGTGGCCACACAAAGGTGTAGCGCAGTAGGCTGAAGCCTGCATAGAGCAGTGGCTGTGCTAAGGCCCAGCATGATAAGCCGAAGCCTGCGTAGGGTGCTGGCCATGCTAAGAACTAGTGCAGTAGGCTGAAGCCTGCTTAGAGCAGCATCCAAAGCATAGAAGACCAAAGCCTGAATAGAGTAGCAGCCAAGCTAAGACCTGACTGTGGCTTTTGACCTCACCTGTTTCCTCCCACCCCCTCCACAGCCACCATCGAGGGTGACCACCTCAAGTGGGATGCCGAGGTAGCACCCACCATGCTGCTGCATGGGATGAAGCTGGTCAAGAACAAGCTGGTGGTGCCGCAGAATGGGCTCTACTTCGTCTACTCCCAGGTGGTCTTCCGTGGCCAGGCCTGCCCCGAAGAAGACCTTAGCCTCACCATC
The DNA here is from genome assembly GCF_030867095.1 of Alligator mississippiensis. Classification (NCBI taxonomy): domain Eukaryota; kingdom Metazoa; phylum Chordata; order Crocodylia; family Alligatoridae; genus Alligator; species Alligator mississippiensis. Next base: position 58,442,841 of record NC_081834.1, read on the forward strand.
TCCCGCTATGCTGTGGAGTACCCCACGGACAAGGCCCTGCTCACAGCCTTCAAGTCAGTGTGCGTGGGGTCCCCGGCCCCAGGTCCATCCCCGACCTCCGACCAATGGCTTGAGTCCCTCTACCAGGGTGCTGTCTTCCGGTTGGAGAAGGGCGACGAGATCTCTTCCCAGCCTGCCAGCACCAAGTATGTGGATGCGGAGAGTGACCAGGTGTATTTCGGGGTGATTGGGATGGATTGAGGACCCCTCCAGCACATCCTACCATCCCTACACCCCAATCTCCACCCCACTCCTTCCCTGTCAAGGAGACAGCCCATTGGCTCCGCATTGTAGGTAAGACCTCAGGACACCTGTAAGACCTCCAAGGACCGATCAGGTCCTCCAACACCAACCCACAAAGCCACTTCTCTACCTGGGGACCTCCATCCTTCTCAGCCAATGGCCATCTTCTCTGGCCAAGACACCACATCTTCCATAAACTTTGAACTTTTTCGGAATGGGGGCAAGGTCAGCTCTTGAAACAGCCCGTTTACGATGCTCCACTGAAGAAGACCCCAAGAAATCTCCAAGCTCAGTACTGCCCCAGCTAAATGAGCTGACTAACTTATTCTTCATTATTATGATGATAATTATGGTTGACTATTTTTATACTATTATTATTATTGTTATTATTATTATTATTGTTATTATTATTATTGTTGTTATTATTGCTGTTATGGGCCAGCATGAGAGCTTATTTTTTTTAGCTATTTATTTATTTATGTATTTATTGATGGCTTTGTTGATGAGTTGTTGAGTTGGCCAAGCAGGGAGAGTTTGGAGGAGTGTGTGTGAGTGTGTGTGTGTGTGTGTGTGTGTGTGTGTGTCCCTGCTCAAACCAAAGAACTTGTGTCTTGCATGGAAAGACTCCCATGTGCCTACCTGTCATGAATAGAGGGGCGGGTATGCGTTTTAACACACCCGCCCCACGTCTGTGTGTGTCTACACAAAGCAACACAACCCTGGCTGTGTTCACACACACACAAGCGCACACACACACACCTGGCCATTGGATGGCATGGAGGATGACCTGTTTCCTGTCCTATTGGGATCTTCCATTTGATTGTGTTAGATAAGGCACGGTGTTGTATATAGCGCAGCTCCCAAGAGTCTCCTTGCTGTCTAGCCAGGATGTGTGTGTGTGGTGTGTGTGTGCAATATGGCCCCTCTCCTCTTCTGGAGGGGATAGGGAGTGACTACTGCCCCTATATTGAGCATGGGCTCAATGGGGTTCTATGTATACTGTGTATATTACGGTACTAGGACGCCTGGGTTCTTTGCTTACTCCGGAGGGCACTCAGGGCAGCTGCAAGGGAGCCCAGACACCTGGGGTCTCCGACTGCTCCAGGAGGGGACTGCAGGAAGCTAGGATGAAGCCCGGACAGCTGTGTTTTCTTTACACTCTGGGCAAAGAGTGAAGTCAGAGGTCTTAATTACAGCAGTGGGGGACTGGGAGCCCGGGTGCCTGGGTTCTCCCTGCTCTCCAGACCAAGACTTGTGGCGGGGGGGAGGAAGGGAGGGAGGGAGGGGGGGGGCAGGTTGTTATTTATTTGTGTGGGGGAGGGCGATAAAAGAGCTCCTCTTTGTTGTACAAGTGACTCCACAATAAAGCTCTGTTCTTCACCACCTGTGTTGTGTCTGGTCCAGGGGATCCTTCCAGTAGTCACAAATCTGCCCCAGTATCCCCACCCTATGGAGCTGGAAGTAGTCTGGGTTGGGGCCTGGCTGTGAGGTTGATTAGTGGGTTGGAGAAAGGCAGGGTTGGGGGCCCGGATGGCTGGGGTCCCTGGTGGGGTTGTGGGGCAGCTGGGAGCCTGGACACCTGGGTTTTCTGTCTCCTTGGGGAGGAGAGTGGGGCTCTGGGCAGCTGGGGACCTGGACACTGGGGCTCTCTCCCATCTCTAGGAGGGGAGTGGGGTGGCATGGTTAGAGCAGGAGGTGACTGAGCCTGGGCGCCTGGGTTCTTCCTCTGTTCTGGGAGCTACAGACCAGGGCAGGCTGGGAGCCTGGATGCCTGGGATCTCTGGGAGGGGAGTGGGGGCCGAGGGGTGGGAGCAGAGGAAGGGGTGGAGGTTGCCTGGATGCCTGCGTTCTCTTATCTCCCTGGAGAGGGGAGGGGAGTGGTGCATGGGATGCCCGGGGCCGGACACATGGCTTCTTTCCCACCTCTGGGAGGGGAGTGGTGTGGCATAGTTAGAGCAGGAGGAGACTGACGGCTGGATGCCTGGGAGGGGAGTGGGGCTGTGGGGGCACTGGCAGCCAGGACGCCTGGGCTCACTGGGCGCAGAATGAGCTCTGGCAGGGCAGGCTGGAGCCCCCCTTTATCAATGGGCAGAGCTAGGCTGCCTGTGACTCTGCCCCCTCTCCCTTCACTTGTATAAAAGCAAGGCCAGGATGTCTTCCTCTCCCACCCCTTGAACCATCCATGCCTTGAGATGGGCAATGGACACAGGAGTCCAGGCAGGGAGGTAAACCCAGGAGACTGTTGGGACATGGATGTCAGGGTCTCTGACCCCCCACCCCCAGCCCTGCCAGTGCCCCTCACTCCCAACCCACAGCCCCCTCTCCAAGTGCTGCCCCTCACTCCTGATGCACAGCCCGCTGCACACCCCCAACCCTACCAGTGCCCCTCACTCCCGACCCACAGCCCCCTCTCCAAGTGCTGCCCCTTACTCCTCATGCACAGCCCGCTGCACACCCCCAACCCTACCAGTGCCCCTCACTCCCGACATGCAGCCCCCTCTCCAAGTGCTGCCCCTCACTCCCGCTGCACAGCCCGCTGCACACCCCCAGCCCTGATTGTGCCCCTCACTCCCGACCCACAGCCCCCTGTCCCCAAGCCAGTAGATGCATCAGGCCTGGGACAAGCCAACACCATGTCTCCCTGCTTTCCAGGAAGTCTATTTTTAGCTTTAACAAGGACACCCCAGGCTCCTAATAAAAGTCTGTTCCCCACCCCCGCCCCAGGGACCTGAGTCACATCCTGTCGGGGGAGCCCAGGCCTGAGCCCTACAGATGGTGGGTTGGGGAGGGCAGATGCATAGGTCCCCTGCGTGGGGAGTGAGAGCCGGGGGTGGGAGCCCGGATGCCTGGGTTCACCCCAGAGCTATGGGGGAGAAGTGGAGTCCGTGGGTGCACGGGGTGGGGCGCGGAGCCCAGATGCCTGGTGCTCTTGCGTCTTCCCCAGCGGAAGCCCTGGAGCTATTTTCAGTCTCTGAAGCTGAGACTTTCCTTCCCCTTCTACGCGAAGGAGAAACATGTGGTGGCACGATGAACCACAGCAAGTCCCAAAGCTCACGCAACCCCGTGGGGAGGGAAAAACCAGGGAGTCGGGGCTGCGGGTGGGGAGTGAGAGGCACTGGCAGGACTGGGGGTGCCACGGGGCTGTGGGTTAGGAGCGAGGGGCACCAGCAGGACTGGGAGGAAGCCTGGGCTCTCCCCAGAGACTCGGGTTTTCCATTTCCAGCTTCCTCTTCCCTTTCCTAGGTTCCTTCCACCCACGGGCAGGGAGTGGGGCCGGGCCAGGAAAGTCCAGCTTCCCACCCCCCGCTACCAGCCATGATGGTGCCCCTCACCCCAACCCACAGCCCCTGGCCCCCTTGCCCCTGCCCGAGCCCCTTGCCCCTGCCCCGCAGCCCCCTGCCCCGCCAACCCTGCCAGCACCCTTCACTCCCAACCCGTAGGCCCAGCTCCCGGTTACATCATGCTGTGTATGCCCAAATTTCCGCCTCAGAGCCGAAACCAACAGTTAGGTAATTGTGGTGGATCCACCCGCCCCCGCAGCACCAGGCAACATCCTCCAGGGCCTGTAAGTCATCTCTCTGGGCCCCTGCTCTCAGCCCCAAGCCTCACTCCCTGGCCCCAGCTTTGGGTCCATCTCAGGAGCCAGAGCTGCAGGTCGGGAGTGAGGGGTGCCAGCAGGTCTGGGGGGCAGGGGGCTACAGGTCAGGAGTGAGGGGCGCCGCAGAGCCTGGCCTAAGGGATTGGGGCTGGAGGCGGCAGCTTCCTCGCGAGGTCACTGCTGCGTCAGAGCTGAACCGGGGATCCCAGGTGTCCGGGGACCCTGGTCCCCACTCCCCGAAGCCCAGGAGACAGGGTGGGAAAAGCACCCAGGCGTCCAGGCTGCCAGCGCCCAAACTGTGCAGTACGCCCTGCCGCCAAGGCTGGAAGTCAGCGAACCCAGGCGCCTGGGCTCCCAGCCCCACCCCGTCCCACAGAACCCAGCGTCCGGACACCATGACCCCAGTAGCATCCTGCCCAAATCTGGGTCACTCTGTGGCTGGTGCTGGGAAATTGCAACTCTCCCCCACCCCCCAGCCATCGTCACTGTGGCAGCCAGGCGTCATGGGGACCAGATCGGGGCCCTGTCCCAGTGCGTCACGGGAGCCAGGCTGCGGATCCCAGAAAGCTGCCCCCGCTGCAGAGAACCAGGCACCCGGGTCCCCACCCCCGCCCCGCTCGCTCCCCACCCGGAGAACCCGGCATCCGGGTTCTCGCCCGCCAGCCCCGCTCGTCCAGAAAACCCAGGCATCCGGGCTTCCACACCACCCTGCTCTCACCCCCAGCCCCACTCCCCACCCAAAAACCCCATGTGTAACTGGGGGAAGCCCAGACACAGCAGGCCTCATTCCCCTTTGAGAATGGGAAGAGAACCCAGGCGTCCAGGCTCCCAGCTGCGCTTGCTGGAAGAGCCCAGGCCCCGCTTCCCAGGGACCCCGGGCGCCCAGGATCCCACCCACGCACCAATGGGTCTCCTTCCAAGACAGCCCAGGCATCCAGGCTGGCAGCCCCCCACCCCCTGCTCCAGCCTATTGCATCCCCTTCCCTTCTCAAAGCTGGGCATGCAACCCAGGTGTCCAGGGCCTCAGTGCTGAGCCAGTCATCCTCACTCCTCTGCTAGAACTGGGCATTGAACCCAGGTGTCTGGGCACCCCCCACCCCCCAGCCCTCCCTCCCCTACCAGACAACCCAGGTGTCCAGGCAGCACCCCCCCCACCACACCCAGCCCTCCCACCCCTACCAGAGAACCCAGCTGTCCGCACCCCGTGCCCCGCCATAGATCTGGGCCAGGGGCTGTGGCTGGTGCTAAGAACCAGGCCGGATGTGGCTGGGTGTTCGCAGCCTGGATGCCTGGTTCTGTGTTAGGGAAGCGTGGCCAAAGAGCCCAGGCATCCGGGCTCCCAGCTCCAGCCCCCCCACCAAAACCCCAGTAGACTTTGCTGCTTTTCTTGGAACTGGGGAAAGAACCAGGTGTCCTGTCCTGGCTCTCAGCCGTAAGTCACCAGGCCACACCGGTCCCTTCTCCTCTACCAGGGAGAGAGCCCAGGCATCCGGGCTGCCTCCTCTGAACCCATCAAACCCCCCACTTCCCTTCCAGAGAACCCAGGCGTCCGGGCTCCCCCCTCAACCACACTTTCACGCCTCACCTCCACTCCCCTCTCAAAGGACCCAGGCATCCGGGCTCCCCACCCCCAGCTTCCTCCACTCTGACTTTACAGCTTTTTATCTTGTTAGGGGGGTTTTATCAGGGTTTCTCACTGTGATTGTCCCCCAGCCGCAGGGAATCCCCCTCTCGGATGCCTGGGTTCTCGGGGGGGGTGGAATGGGGGCTGGTGGCAGAGCCGAGGGTGGGCTGGGAGCCTGGACACCCGGGCTGTCTGGGAAGGGAACTGTGGGGGTCTGGGGATGCCCCAACTGCTCCAAGAGACCAAGATGTGGCTGGGTCTGGGGTGGGCAGGGCTGGGTAGAATGGGGACAGGAGCTGGGGCTGGCTCTGGGTGGGGGGCAACAGCCACATAGAACAAGCTTGGTGTCCACAGCACCCCCTGGTGCCCCCCTGCCCTGGGTGTTGCAACTGGGGGGTGTGAAGCAGTGGGGTGGGAAGGAGGCAGAGCTCCCTCTAGCAGAGAACAGGGGCATGCAGGCTCTCAGCTCCCCTGCTCTGGTCCCCGGTCCCTGCTGGCCTCCCAGGGAACCCAGCAGGTGTCCAGGCTCCCAGAGGCCACCTTCTGCCTTGCCTTGGTTTCTGCTGCCCCCTGGTGGCTGATGTCTGTATTGCAGCTGAAAGGAGGCACAGGCCTGGGCTGTTCCCTGGAACGCAGCCCCCAGATGTGCTGGTGCCCCGCGCTCCCGACCCGCACCCCCATCCACAACAGTGCTCGTCTGATGGGGTGGTTCTCCTCCCTGAAGTGGTTGCATTTTGGGTGCAGGTCCGAGTGCAACGAGCGACACGGAGCCGTGGAGTTGCCGGTTGCCAGAGATTTATTAGGGGGGCAGGATCTGCGGCGGGGGTGGGGGGCAGGATCTGGATTTATTAGGGGGAGGCGCAGGATCTGCGGCTCTGCCCACTCCCCCAGCTCCCGCTCTTCTCCCACATCAAGGCGTAGAGAACTCAGGCACCTGGGCTCCCAACCATTCCCCCCTGCTCTAGCCACTAGAGATCGGGATTCCTGTAGTCCACCACGAGGGTGTCAGCATTTCCAGTCTTGTCACTGAACAGCAGCTGGGCCACCTGGGAGCAGCAGGTCGATCTGCAGGTGGTAACAGATGTGGCGGGCTGGAGGTCAAGAGTGAAAGGCACTGGCAGGGCTGGGGGGGCAGGGAGCTGTGGGTTGGGAGTGAGGGGCACCACAGGGCTGTGAAGGGCTGCGGGTCAGGAGTGAGGGGCATCAGCAAGGCTGGATGGCTCAGGGCACTGTGGGTCAGGAGTAAGGGGCCCCACTGACCCCGCTACTTACCGATATACACAGATCTGGCCCCCGGAGGTAGCTAGTCGACAGGTCAGGCCCCGGGGATTTTCAACCACCTGGATGGTCACAGGGCCCTGATCATCAGTGACACTGAATCGCACTGTCCAGTTGTGCCGGGTACAGTCAGGGTCTTCATTGGCACAGGGGAAATTGACTCCCAGCAGCTTATGGGTCGGCGGGGTCACATCCTCTGTCTGGGGAAAGTCCCAGGTAGGTATTGAGGGAGCCCAGCCCAGCCTCCAGCCCCCACAGACCTCCCCACCTCCACATCATGATCACAGCTCTGAGCTCCAACCCATCAGGGATCAATAGTCTGGCTGCCAGCACCAGGAAAGCCATCACTGATCAATATATGAGGCCAGATCTTCCACAGACTCAGCAGAGGCCTTGGGATGCTGTGATCAATATCTGATGTATTGGATAGGACAGTTAGTAGGCAGTGATTGGCTTTAAGAACCAGTCATAACACCCAGTCATGGCTGGTGACCTATGATCAGTCATTGATTGTACTCAAGAGACAGAGATCAGCTATTGATTACAAAGGAATCAACATCTAATCATTGAAGATCAATGATTGATCATTATATCTTAGGGTTTGAGGGGCCAGATAGTCGATAGAGGTCACCAAAATATTGGCAACCCTTGGTCAATAATTGATGAGGATATTTCTACCCAATAGACAGGGATTTGTCTTTGTGGGACAAGTAATCAATATTCAATCATTGGAAATTGATGATGAACTGATGTTGATCACCACTCAGGGTTTGAGGGGTGACATTGTCAAGAAAGGGAGCCATGAGATTGGCAGCCCTTGATCAATAATCAATGAGAGGTTGTTTCTACTCAAAAGACAGTGATTGAGTATTGATGAAAAGTAACCAATGTCCAGTCATTAGGAATCAATGATCAATCATTGTACTTTAGGCTTCAGGTTTTGTGCCAGGCTTTGAGAAGTGAAATTGACAAGCAAGGTCGCCAAAATATTGGGAACTTTGATCAATAACCAATAGGATGTTCTTTCTACCCAATAGGCAGAGATCACCTTTGGACTGCACTAATCAATACGCAATAATGGAGAACCAGTGATCAGTACTTGAGTCTCTAGGTTCAAGGGGTCAAATAGTCAAGAGAGGAAGCCATGATCTTGGCAACACTTGATCAATAACTGGTAAGAGGTTATTTCTACCTAGTATTCAGAGATCACCTTTGGATAACTATCAGTCCATACCCAATATTGGAATGGGTGATCAAAAGATGCATGTCAGGGCTGAAGGGGTAAAATTGTCAATAGAGGAAGGCGTGATCTGGCAACCTGGCATGACCTGGCAACCCACAATCAATATTCAATAAATGGCTATTCCTACTCAACAGACAGTGATTGACTATGGAGAAAGAAATTATTGACATCCAGTTACTGGGGAACTGATGATCAATAGTTGTATCTCAAGGCTGGAGGAGTGATAGTGTCAGTAGAGGTCACCAAACTATTGGCAACCCTTGATCAATAACTGACAATTGGTGATTTCTACCCAATGGACAGAAATTACCTTGGCATAACTACAAATCAATACCCAATATTTGCAAATTGATGTTCAATATGTTAAGTTTAGGGTTTGCAGAGATAACTTCTCAATAGCAGAAGTCATGATAATTGCAACCTAACTGTTAAGTGGCTATTTCTACTCAATAGACCATGACTGATTAGCAAATAAAAAAGTAATTGAAATCTTGGAAATCAATGATCAATAGCTGTATCTCAAGGTTGGAAAGGTGATATTGTTGATAGAGGTCACCAAAATATTGGCAACCCTTGATCAATAACTGGTAAAAGGTTCTTTCAACCTAAGGGACAGAGATTCCTTTGAGATAACCACTCGTCAAGACCTAAGAAAAAGGAATCAATGATCAATAGTTGTATCTCAGGATGTGAGAGAAGAAACTGTCAAGAGAGGAAGCCATGATCTTGGCAACACTTGATCAATAACCAATAAGAGATTATTTCTACCTGATAGACAGAAATTGCCTCTGGATAGCCACTAATCAATACCCAATCATTTTGAGTCAACAATTAATATGTTTAACTCATAAATTGTCAATAGCAGAAGTCATGGTAATCACAACCCTTGATCAATAACCAATAAGAGGTTATCTCTACTCAATAGGTAGTGATTGAGTATTGACCAATTATTGACATCCAGGCCTAGGAAACTGATGATCAACAGTTGTATCTCAGAACTCAAGGGGATCTTGAGAGGAAGCCATGATCTTCGCAAGCCTTGATCAATAACTGCTGATTGGATATTTCTCCTCAATAGACGGTGACTGCCTTTTGATAACCACTAATCAGTACCCAATACATGGAAATCAACAACAACCAACTGGGTAAGCTCGGATCACATTGCCATGATCATGGCTTTCTCTGGACGCTTTCTCCCCTGCACTCCTGAGACAACTATTGATCATCAATTCCCAATGATTTGGTGTCAATTACTTTTTAATCACCCACCAATCACTGTCTAAGGTGTCAAAATAGCCATTTATCAGTTACTGATCATGGGTTGCCAGTATCACAACTTCAGCTATTGACAATGGCTCTCACAAAACCATGAACTAAACCTAATGATTGTTGATTCCTAATGACCGGGTATTGATTAGTGGTTATCCAAAGGGGATCAATTCATGGCAATCTGTTGTGGATTAGATCAATTGAGTTGGCTGGTTGATCACTGATCAATTATGGGTGTCACTATTGACCAATCATCCATCACAGGTTGGTATTGATGAATTAAAAGCAATTGGTTATAGAAAAAGGGGTATAGGTGGTGATTGATGGATCATTGATTAATTATTGGTGTTATTGTTGACTAACCAGCTATCATGGGTTGATATTGATGAATTCAAGACAATTGGTTATAGATCATGAAATATGGGTGGTAATCAATTGATCATTGATTGATTACAGGTGTTACTAAACATCCATTATGGGTTGGTACCAGAGACTTCAAGGCAATTGGTTATGTTTCATGGAGTACAGGTGGTGACTGATGGATCATAGATTGATTGTTGGTGACCAAATCTGTCCTGGGTCCATACTGATGAATTCATGAGATACTGGTTATGGATCATGGATTATAGGTAGAATTGATTGAGTTATTGGTTGATTAGTTGATTGACTGATTATTGATCAATTATTGGTGTTACTGGTGACCAATCAACTGTCATTGGTTGGTGCTGATGAATTAAAGGCAATTATTTATGGATTGTGGATTCTAGATGGTGATCAATTGATTGGTTGAAAGAATATTGGTATTATTGTTGACCAGTCATCCATCATGGGTCTGTACGGATGAATTCATGGCTATCAGTTATACAGCATGGATCCTAGGTGGTAAAGGACTAATAGATCATTGATCACTTATTGGAGTAACTGGTGACCAATCATCCATCTTGTTATGGACTGTAGGTTATAAATTGTGCTTCATTGATCATTGATTTATTATTTGTGTTACTGGTGACCAGTCATCTGTCATAGGCCAGTACTGATGAATTTGCAGCCAGCAGTAATGGATTATGGATTATAGGTTGTGATTATTGATCCATTGGTTGTTTTTTTTACCTTTGATCAATTATTAGTTCTACTGGCAACCAATCATCCATCATGGGTGGGTATTGATGAATTCTCTGCAATCAGTTATGGGATGTGGACTATACATGATGGTCCACTGAATGGTTGATTGATCATTGATGTTACTGTTGACCAATCACCTGGCATTGATGATTTCATAGCAATTCAATATGGATTGTGGATTATAGTTGGTGAATGATTGGTTGATTAATTATTCATCTTGCTGTTGATTAGTTATCTGTCATAGGTCAGTGTTGATTAATTCATGGCAATTGATTATGGATTGTGGGTTATAGATCATTGTCTGATTGATTATCGGTGTTAGTGTTGACCAAGCATCTGTCATGTGTCAGGATGGATCATCAGTTATGGTGCCTGATTGGTTGGTTGGTTACTTGATCGATCATTGACCAATTATTGGTGATCTATAGTTTCTTGGGCTCTATGCAATGAATCACTGTGGACGCCAAGCCATGGTTGGCCAGGCAGTAGGATCCACCCACCTGGGCAGCCTCTGGCACGGCAATCAGGGGGACTTTTATGTAGTTCTGTGTTGATCCACCCCGGGCACTGAATGTTGCAATGCTGGAAGACAATGTAGAGATTGGGTTTACCATCCCAGGCTCCTCCCAGCCACAGGACACATGATGAACGATAAACACCATCAATGATGACCACAATCAGGATTTCCCTTACAATTTTGATGGTGAACATAAAAAAATTGGCAAAAATAAAGAAGGGGAAGCTGTTATGATGGACATTTCTGTGGCTATTCTCTTCCATTTCCCAAATGGGGTTGCCTAAGCAGAACCTTTTTGGAGGAGAATTCCAATTTTGGGTGTAAAATTTCTGGGCACAATATCCTGAGTCCTAGCAATGAGTTTCTCCAAGTGTCTGGAAATGTGGAAGATCTCCCAAAACACCAAGTTTTGGGGGCCATATTTCTGGGCAAAATACCCTGAATTCTAGCAACAAGTTTCCAAGAGTTTCTAGAAATGTGGGGGATGTCTAGGAAGGCCTAAATTTGGGTAAAATTTCTGGGTGGAATTGAGTTTTAGCAACAAGTTTCCACAAGTGTCTGGAAATGTGGAAGATGTCTAGAAAGGCCAGGCAATTCACCATAATGTCATGCACATAATACGCTCCTTGGTTTTGGGAAGACATGGCACTGTGGGCATGAGGATGGTTTTCCAGAGTCCTAGCTGAATGTATGGCATTGAGTGAATCCTCCCAGGAATACAGAGTATCCAGAAAGTGTGGCACCAGGAAGTTCCAGGTGTGTCAGCCAGACATCCTAGGATGCCATAATTCCTGGATGTTTTGTTTCTGGGAGGACATATTACTCATTGATGTGAAAGAGAGACCCACAGTGACACACGGCTGACCCCAGATAACCCCTTGCCCTCATGAAAAGGTGGTTCACAACAAAGACAACTGAAGCCCATGTGAAAATAGCACCTCAGTGATGGGAAAGAGAAGCTCATCGTGATGCACAGCTGTCCCCAGGTAACCTCTTACCCATGTGGAAAAATGGTTCACAAGCCACAACGATTGAAGCCCACATGCAAATAGCACCTGGCCAATGTGCAAGAGAGGTTCATGGTAGCACATGACTGGCTCTCCATGAAAACAGCTCACTGCCCTTGTGAAAAAGTGATTCATGAACCAACATAACCACATGGAAGCAGTCTTGCTAACAAGAAAAGGGGGACTTGTGGCTGGCTGCTAGTGAAAAGAACAATGTGCCCTTATGAAAAAATGGTTCACCAGCCAAGATGACCAAAGTCCACATGAGAATAGCAGTGTGCCAACATGAAAGAGGGGCTTACATGGCCACCTCCTTGTGAAAACTCCTCCCCTCCCCCCGGCAAGTGGGCCAAGCCCCCAAAGCAATGTCCCTACCCCAGTTTCCCATGCAAGGGGGGACAGAGTCTCTGTGATGGAGGGAAAAGAGGGAAAGATCCTCCACCCACCTGGTGGCAAAGCCAGAGAAGTTCTTAGGGGCGGTGAAGTTGGCGTAGAGGACCAGGCTCTCCCCAGATGCCAGGGTCGCCGAGGATGGCTCAAAGCTCTGCAGCAACCCCAATTCATCCTTCACTGAGAAGCTGAAGGTGTCTTCAGGCCCGGAGTTTGAGACCTGCACCTGGAGGGTGGTGGTGTCCCCAGGGTGGAGAGTGGCTGTTGGAGGGAGTAGGTGGGACAGGTGATAGGGATGGTATGAGGGGGGGAGCAGAGAGGTGGGGTAAATCTAGGGACCAGGAAACAGCTGGGGGCTGTTTATGGAGGCCCAGATAGGTGGGGAAAAGTCAAGGCTGAAATCCAGCCCCTCTCTCCCCTTTCCTGCCCCGCCACCTATCTCCTGCCCCTTTTCTCCATGCCCTGGGACTCACTGTTCTGCCCCTCCAAGGCCACCAGCAGCACGGCTGCAGCAGTCACGGGCGCGGGGTGGAGGCGGCTGAAAGAGACCCCAGTCCCAGTTTGCCCCTCAACACGGAGAATGGTGGCCTGTGGGGGAGAGGGGCTGAGGTAAGGTGAGGAGGAGATAAAGGCAGGATGGGAAAGGGGGTTAGGAGGGAGAGGGGGGAAGCGGGGTCAAGAGAAGAGGGAGGGGGTGGGACAGAGCAGGACAGGATGAGGGAGGGGGCAGACAGGGGTAGGGGAGAGCAGGGTGGTCAGTACCGGGTGGTGCAGGCTGAGAGGTGCCAGGCCCAGGACATGGCGCTGGGCATTGCGCCGCTGGACCAAGGGGATGACATCAACAAGGGTCAAAGCAGAGTCAAGAATCACCAGGCGCTGGGGGCGGGCACCGAGGTCCTCACCCTGAAGCCTCACTGAGACCGTGTAGTTACCCCCTGAGAAGGAGGCAACAGGTCACAGGGGGTCAGGGATGGGGGGGGCATCAGAGTGGCCACAGCATCCCGTAGATGCCCCCCAGCCACCCTCTCCTCCCCTCCCCAGAGAACTCAGGCATCCAGGCCACCAGCCCTGCTGTGGGGTCACCTTGGACAGGCCGGCCCTGGATGGGCAGCATCAGGTCCTGGGTGCCCTCCAGGAGCTGGATGTTGATGTCCAGCAGGCTCTTGCCCCCAACCTCCACTTCATAGTATCCGCTGGGAGCCACTGTCAGTTTCCACATCCCTGTCTCAGCCACACGGGGGACCTTGACGACCTGCCGGTCAACCGAGGCAATGACCGTGGTTAGGTCAGGTGGGGCAGTGCCTGCGGAGAGATAAGAAGCTGCAACTGGCTCTGGAGGGGGCAGAGCTGGGTATAACGGGGACAGGGGCTGCAGCTGGCTCTGGGGGACGTCCCAGCCACGTGGATCACCTGAAGGCTGCTGGAGAGTGAGCGAGAAGGACCCGGCCCTGGCCCCTTCCAGGCTGCGGATGGAGACTGTGAACTCACTCAGGGCATCATCCACAGAGAAGTACATCGGGTCCCCCCTGACCCGGCCCCGGGTGACAGTGACAGGGGCAGCATTGAGGGCCAGCTCCATCACCCCCAGCAGCTCGGGGAGCTCCGCCTTAGTCGTGAGCACGTAGAAGCCACCCGAGAGCCAGGCCAGCTCCTCAAAGACGTTGGCGAAGGGCCTGGGGGCCTCTGCAGAGAAAAACATAGGCAGAGTAGGATCCAGACCCCTCCTCGACACCCAAAGCCTGCCCCCAGGATCGGGCCAAAATTGGGACCCTCTGGGGAGGAGAACAACACCCACCACCTATCCCCAGCTTGGAGATGTCCAAAGGGTGGCCACCCCAGCTCCTTTCCCCCAAGAATCAAGTCAGGATTAGGGCCCCCTAGAAGGTTATAGCCCCAATCCCCCCAGGATTAGGCCCAGATTGGGTCCCCCTCCAGAGTGACAATCCCTGCTCCTTTCACCCCAAATTTGGGCCGAGATCAGGACCCCCTGGAAGGAGAATAACCCGTGCCCCATTCCCATCCCCCCAGGATCAGGCCCGGACTGAATCCAGGTCTCACCCCGGATGACGCGGTCCTCATAGCACACCCCAGTCAGGAGGGGGTTAACTTGGCTGCCTTTGGACTCCACGAGCATCTTGACCACATCCAACTTATCGATGTCCTTAGCGCTAGCATCCGTGAAGGTGAAGATCTTAGACCTGGGTATAACAGGGACAGGAGCTGCAGCTGGCTCTGGGGTGGGGCACTGGGGCAACAGCTACCTGTAACACCCCCAGGGAGGATCACCTTGGCTCACTGGCTTTCAGTGCCAGCTCCAGTCCACTCAGCGCCATCTCTGGACAATCGTCACCACCGAACACTGTGAGTGCCTCGATGGCCACCTGGAACTCCGTCACATTCTCCGTGACAAAGACCGGCCCAAAGTCTGGGGTGTGTGAAAAAGGATGGGTGTATGTAACCAGGGATTATGATTTTCTACCCATGATAGAAAACCTGCCCCCTCCCCAGACTGTGATTGTCTACAGCGCAACAGCTGGGGCATGTCTATTCAGGCATCGAGGGAAGTCCATGGGCTTCCCAGCTCCTCATTCTTCACTCGCTGGTTAATGACTGTCCCTACTTTTTAATAGCCTCCAACATCCACTAACCAAGCACACCTTTCTCAGGGCAATATTGCAGTCTGCTCTCTACCCTGGTCTCTCTCCTCCTATTTCATTGTCTGAGAAAGTCTTTAACTTTTTTCAATACTCCTACATCCCACCCTTCACCCCCCACCCCGAGATCTGTTGTCAGCCGCATCTAGGATTTCAGCTTCAGTTAAGCAGGTGCAGCTTTGGGGCTCTCATTGCTCCCTAAGTCTTAAACCTGGGGGAAATCTTTTGGGTATATTTCTACCTCAGAAAAATACACATGGGGCTTCTGGTTTGGGTTGTGGGTGAGATAACTTTGTGGTGGGGCAGCAGGCTTGGTATAACAGGGACAGGAGCTACAGCTCTGGAGAGGCTCACCTGGGTCACTAAAGGGTACCAGCACGTAGTTGTGGGGGGCATCAGGGGACCCCGCGTACTTGTGCAGCAGCTCCAGGCAGTGGTCCTTGACCCAGGCAATTTCTTCGGACATGCTGCCCGTAGTATCCACCACAAAGGTCAGGGAATAGGTGGCCAGGTTGAAGAAGCTCCGGAAGGCTGCCTCACCCACCTTATCCAGGAACCCGTAGCCTGTGCAGGTTGGGAGTGAGGGACACCAGGAGGGCTGGAGAGGGCTGGGGGTCCGAAGTGAGGGAAATCGATGGAAGTGGGGGGCTGTGGGTCAGGAGTGAGGGGCACCTAACAGGCTGTAGGGGGTGCAGGAGGCTTTCAGTCAGGAGTGAGGGGCACTGATAAGGCTGCGTGGGGACAAGGGGCTTTGGTTCAGAAGTGAGGGGTACTAGTGAGGCTGGGGGGGCAAGGGGCTGCAAACCAGGAGTGAAGAGCACCAATTAGGCTGGGGGGGGCAAGGGGGCTGCGGGTTGGGAGTGAGGGGCACCAGGGGACTACAGGTCAGGAGTGAGGGGCACTGGCCAGGCTGGAGCGGGGCAGGGGGCTTTGGGTCAGGAGTGAGGGGCATCAGTAAGGCTGCGGGGGGGGCATGGGGTTGCAGGTCAGGAGTGAGGGAGCACTAGTCAGGTCAAGGCAGGGGTCTCTCTCACCTGGTGCCACAAAGAAGTCCCGGGTGGCCTGGATGGCCAGCCTGGCAGCCTCAAGGTGCAAGTCATGGTGGGGGGACTGCAATTGGTCCCATGTCTCTTTGTTGATGCCCCCAGTGGGCGGGGACCTGCGGGTGATGTCATCAGGGGTCCCATGGCTGCACTTGCCTGGGATAGGGGGGAGGCAGGAAAGTCCCCATCAGGGTTAAGCTGCCCTCTCCCCACCTACCTAGCAGCTGGGGACTGCGGATCAGAGTGAGGGGCTCCGGCGGGGCCCCAACACCCCCTAGTGGCCTGTAATGGGGGAGAGGGTGTGAGCAAGTGTTCAGTGCAGGAGAGACCTCACCTGGGGGCTTCTTCCCGCAGGGCTTCCAGCTCTTGTAACCACTCGTGAGCATGTTGGTAACCAGCAGATTGTCCTTGCACAAGAACCCGCCCCTGGGGCATACAACAGCGGGGTTAAGGGGCCTCCAGCTTGACTGGTGCCCCTCACTCCTGACCCACAGGCCCCCCCAGCCCTGCCAGTGCCCCTTACTCTTGACATGCAGGCCCCTGCCCCACCCCAGCCCTGCTGCTGCCCCTCACTCCTGACCCGCAGCCCCCCACCCCCAGTCCTAAAGGTACCCCACACTCCTGACCTGCAGCACCCTGCTCCACTCCAGCTCTACCAGTGCCCCTCACTCCCGACCTATATCCCCCTACTGATGCCCCTCACTCCCAACCTGCAGCCCCCTCCTCCTTCCCCCCATCCTCCTGGACTCACCCTGGTCTTTTAGGGCAGGACTTGCAAGTGGCCCGGGTCTTTGGGGCAATGGGGACGGCTAGGCTGGAGGGGTTCACTGGGCAGAGACACAGGTCAGCACCCTGATGCCTGCCCCACCCCCCACCGAACCCCACCCTGCTGGTGCCCCTCACACCCAACCCACAGCCTCACATGTACATGTCGCCCACTCCAGACCCACCACCCCCTGCCAACCTCCGGCTCCACTGCTGCCCCTCACCCTGACCCACAGCCCTCGCCCCCCACCCCCCAGCCCTGCTGGTGCCCCTCACTCCCGACTCACAGCCCCCCATACCCAGGTGCTCGTAGGGGACCCCCCGCCCCATCTCCACCCAGTTGCTGTTGCTGTAGAACTTCTGCAGGATGTGAAGAGCTTTCCCGGCGCTGACCCGAGCTCCGTCCATGCTGCCGTTCTTCCGGGTCTCAGTCAGGAGAATCTTGTGGTATCCCTGGAGGTGAGACTGACCTGGCACAGCCCCAGGTCACAGCTGCCCTGTCAGGCTGGGTATAATGGGGACAGGAGCTGGGACTGGCTCCGGGGGCCGTCAGGCTGGGTATAGAACTTATCCCTGCCCACACCAGGGAAGGAACCCAAGTGTCCAGGCCCCCCATGCCCCCCTAGCCCAGGAAGAGATATTGCAAGCAAGTGCTTGGTGTCAGGGAGACATCCCCCACGCAGCACAGCAGCCCCTAGTGCCCCCCTGCCGTAGGCCATCCAGCCTGGCAAGCACCTCCTTCCTGCCTCTGCCCCCCGAGCTGGACAGGAACCCAGGCATCCGGGCCCAGTGCCCCTTACTCTTGGCAATCTCCTCGCAGTAGAAGTAGTGGGCCGGGTCTGTCTGGATCTCAGCTTCCACCTGGTTGTTTGCAGCAATCAAGGCGTCCAGGACTTCATCCAGGCGACGAGCTGAGACGTCAGCTGGGAGAGATCGGGGGCGGGGGGGTCAAGACACCTGTGTTCCCGGGGAGGGGAGGCAGGGGAGGCTGGGGGGTGAGAGCAGGTGGGGCTGGGCTCCCTGGAGAGTGGGAGCAGGGTCTGGGACCTGGGGCCCGGATGTCTGGGTTCTCTGCCCTGCCCACCTCCGTAGTAGGCTTTGATGAGGCTGCTGGCCGTGAGGGGGTCCAGCTTCTCGAGGCTGCCTGGGGAGCTGTGGGCTTTGCCGTGGCGTGGGTGCTTCTCCAGGAAGAAAGCCACGGCCTGCAAAGCCCCGACCCGTGTGATGTCAGCGTCCGTAAAGCCCGGGGGATCTCCAGATCCCGACTCTGCGTTGGGGTGAAAGGCACCGGCTGCCGCCAGCCACAGCACCCACAGGGGGGCACCGCGGGGTCCCATGATCCAGCTGGGAGACTGCCGGGCCCCAGCTTTGCCCCCCTATATAAGGTGGGACCCAGGGGGTGGAGATTTCCCTCTCTCCACCCCTCCTCCCACCCCCACAGCACCTTCAGTCAGGCAAATAGATCCCAGGCATCTGGGCTCCCAGCCCTCCACCCCCCCAACACCTGCTGTAGCCCATCAGCCCCGGCTGTCCCCCGAGAGAACCCAGGTGTCCAGGTTCCTGCCCCCACTTCCTCCCCACCCCGCTCCAACTCACCAGGCCCTACTCCCCTCGCAGACAACCCCAGCGTCTGGGATCCCAGCCCCCCCTCCACCCCCCTCCGGCTCCCCGCTTTCACCCCCCAGCCCCCACTCCCCCGCTAGAACTTTATCTCTGTTTGTTGCCCAATGTCCAAATACTGGGATTTTCCCACTTATTTTCCAGTACTAAAGTCCTAGTTGAGAAATGACGTGGGCAGAGAGTGCCAGGGCTAGTGGGAGCTGCAGGCTGAGAGTGAGGGTCACCAGCAGTGCTGGGGGGGACAACAGGGGGCTGCAGGGCAGGAGTGAAGGGCACCAGCAGGGCTGGTGGAGGCAGGGGGCTGCAGTTAGGGAGTGAGGGACGCTGGCAGGCGCTGCGGGCTGGGTGGAAAGGGCAACAGCAGGGCAGGGGGCTGTAGGTTGGGAGTGTGATGGGCAAATTTGTTTTTACCCTGAAATAAAATAGTTTTCTGTAGTATACTGTTAAGTTAACAATAATTTAAATTATTAAATAGTATTAGCTTTGTAGCTAAACACAAGGCATGACCTGTGGCCTAGCAATGTTGCTGACCACAAGACAGAATGATAGCTAAGCCAGCCATTTTCTTATGTCAAGTGCCTTAACCATTTTGTTAGAAAAAAGCAGAAATTAAGTCTGTGTACTGAGTACCAGCTGCAGCTAGGAGTGAGATAAGATAAGGGGGGCCCAGAGGGAAGAAGATGGTACAGCGGAGTACAGGAAAACAGAATGGAATGTGTAAGATAACACTAACTTTTTTCTTTTGGAAAAGTACTCAGATTTGTAATGCACCATGTACGGAGATGATTACCATAAGTATTGCATATTCAGTAACCTTGCAGTTTTCTTTGTTAGAAAATGTATAAAAGACAGCTCCACCCTTAAGTTGGGGCAATTTTACCTCTTTGCTGTTTTATGGTCTTTACTCGAGTAAATAAACTGCAGTTACCCCTTCACCCACGTTGTCTGGTCTCTAAGCCAGCTAGACAACAAACACCAGGGAGTTTTCTCCCACGACAGGAGCGAGGGCACACTGGCACGGCTGGGAGGACATGGGGCTGTGGGTTGGGAGTGAAGAGCACCAGCAGGGCTGGAGAGGCAGGAGGTTGGGAGTGAGGGTCACCGGCAGGGCTGAGGGAGGCTGGGGGCTGCAGGTCGGGAGTGCAGGGCACCAGACTCTCCCATCCCCACTGCCTCCCCCCTGCCCCATGTCAATGCCCCCTAGGGCATTCTGGAATAGGTCAGGACTCCCCCGCCCCCGCTTGGCATTAGCCCAGACTTCATCTGAACCCTTGACCCCCTTCCCCCTCCCATACTGGGTGGCAATCCCTTAAAGGAGCCACAGACTTTAGGAAATTACCATAATTCCCCACCTACCATGCACCCCTTAGAACGACTGGGGACAGGCTGGACCAGGGAGCAACCATCAATCCTTGAAAACACTGGTGCCCTCAGGGTGTTTATGGGGCAAGATACTCCCTGCTCCATTGGGGGGGCAATAAACCATGGGTGCCTTCTTACACCCTGCGGGCAGGACGGTGTCGCCCCAGAATCAGAGAACGGGGGTGGGAGCAGGCTGATCTCATTGCCGCTCATATTTGCTAGCATACAACATGCACTGCTTGCCACAGGAAATTGTGGGTGGGGGCTGTTGTGAGTGGGAGTGGCCGGGGCGGGGGCAGAATGAAAACAGGAGCCACGGGGAGGGGAGGGGAGGGGAGGGGGGAGGGATGGGCAGAGCCTGGGTGGGAGAGGGATTAGGATTGGGGAGGGAGCAGGAGTGAGCAGAGCCAACAAAGCCCCTGGAAGTGCAGGAAGAGGCAACACAGGGCCCCAGAGGGGAGACAGGACCTGATACAACATGGCGGCCAGACAAGGGCAATGGCGTGTCCCCCACCTCCAGAGCGCCTCCTGCCTGACTGCCGGTGTCCGTCCTGCCAGCCGGTAGAAACAGAAGGAACATCTTCTCCCTGGTGGAAACCTGGTCTCCTCACCATCCACCATTACCGCATTTCTTCACCCATCACATGCCCCCTCCCCGAAAAAGACCCGTCTTCCTCTCTCCTCTTCATTGGCTGATGGTAGGAAGGAGTCCCGTTATGTCTCTGATGACAACAGTCCCAGCCAATCATGGGCCAGATCCTAATGATTATTCAAGAGGATTTTTTTTTTAGGTTTCCTGATCCATTTTTCTCCCAAATTTCCATCTCCAGGGAGGAAATATTTGAATATTCCCATATTTGGGATGAAATTGACGTGGAAACATCAGAATGAATACATTTTCATTTAATTTTCCAAACGGCTCCATCAGCTACTGAATAGTAATTATTGGCTTGATTATTAGCTACTGTTTCCTCATTGGCTACTAATGACTGATGATATTGATTATTGGTTAGTGATTACTGGCTACAATTTCTTCATTAGTTATTCGTGACTGGAAATTGCCTATTGATTGTTGGTTAGTGATTAATAGCTACTGGCTACTGTGTCTTCATTGGCTGCTGGTGACTGGGTTATTGATTATTGTCTAGCGGTTACTGGCCACTGTCTCTTCATTGGTTATTGATGGCTGGCAACTGAGATATTGATTATTGGCTGGGGCTTCCTGGCTACTGTTTCCTCCCTGGCTACTGAAGACTAGTGATTACCTCTTGATTACTGGCTAGTGATTGTTGGCTGCTGTTTCCTCATTGGCTGTTGGTGGCTGGTGGTGGGGTCTTTGATTATTGGCTTGAACTGACCATTGTCTCCTCATTGGTTATTGATAACTGGCAATGGAGTCATTGGTTATTGGCTAGGGGTTACTGGCTACACTTCCTCATTGGCCATTGATGACCAGTGACTGGCTATTGATTATTAGTTAATGATTACTGGCTACCATTTCATCATTAGCTATTCATGACCTGTGATTCGCTATTGATTATTGCATAGTGATTAGTGGCTACAATTTCCTAGCTGGCAATTGATGACTGTTGATTAATTACTGATTACTGGCTAGAGATTAGTGGCTACTGTTTCCTTATTGGTTATTGATTATTGGCTTGGGGTCACTGGCCACTGCCGCCTCATTGGTTATTGAGGACTGATGATTGGCTATTGATTATTGGTCAGTGTTTACTGGCTAGTTTCCTCATGGGTTACTGATGACTGGTTATTGGTTAATGATTATTGTCTAGGGACTACTGGCCACTGTCTCCTCATAGGTTATTTATGATGGTTTGGATATTGATTATTTATTATTAGTTATGAATTATTGATCAATTAATCTCATTACCTTTACAGTGCCTATTATCTGCTTCTTATACGCTACCAGCTACTCTCACTGACTCCCACTTGTTGGCCATTGACTGAGAACTGATCAAAATCCACCAATTGATCATTGATTCATTGGTATTGATTAGTGACAGTAATCTGTGGAAAGGTATATTATTCTGTCTCATCAATGCCAGGCTAAAGTCTGACACCTGCTTGTTTTCTATTGTTGTTAGCCCTTAATTACTCATTAATGATTGGTTATTGGATCCCTCTGGTTTATGGCTTATTGACTACTGATTATTGGCAATTGAGTGATCACTGATGATTGTCCTTGCCCTGGCCATACCCTTTCTGCCCCTGATTGGTGGGATAGGGACAGCAGGGCATGTATAAAAGACCAGCAGGGAAGGGGAGAGGTGGAGAATAAGGTGAGTTTCCAGTAGTGGGGAGGAGGAGGAGGAGGAGGAGGAGGAGGAGGAGGAGGAGGAGGAGGAGGAGGAGGAGGAGGAGGAGGAGGAGGGAGGAGGAGGAGGAGGAGGAAATAAGACTGTGATCAAGCCTCCTGCCAACCCAGATGCCTGGGTTCCTCACTTGTGCTGATGCTAAGAGGGAGGTAAAGTGATGAAATGGGGCATTAGAGACCAGGGCAGGAGAAGGGCTGCGTATAACAGGGACAGGAGCTATGGCTGGCTCTAGATAGGATCCCAACTAGCACCACAGAAACACAACAGCTTCCATAGCAACCTTTTATTACAGCTTCTGATTGGTATATTACAGTGGGCAGAAAGGCCCCACCACCACCTCGACCACCCAGGGCCAGGACCAGGGCATCCAGCCACAACCCAGGACCCCAGCTTCTCCCACCAAGAATCCTGGATGCCTGGGCTCTCTGAGAGAGGTGGGGCTGGGAGCCCAGATACCTGGGTTCTCCGGAGGGGACTAGGGGGCTGAGAGCCTGGACACCTGAATTCTCTGGGAGCGGAGTGCCGAGGGGGATGGGAGCCTGGATGCCTGGGCTCTCCAGGAGGAGGGCTGGGAGCTGACCACTAGTGGGGGGCTGGGAGCCCAGACACTGGGGTTCTCAGGCCAGCCTCAGGGCTCCCCTCGCTGCCCAGCCCCCTCCAGCTCCCCACTGCCATCACAGCCCTGGCTCACCTCTTCCGGGGGGTCCCCCTCTTCTCTTTCCTCTTCCCTTTCCCCTGTCCCTGGACATGGCCCAGTCTCCACCCCTGCCTCCCCCCCCCCAGCCTCTTCCTGCCCCCGCCGCAGCTCAGCCACAGTGGCATAGTCGTGGTTGTGAGGCTGGGGGGGCTCGGGCCTCGCGTCCTTGGCCGAGGCAGATCCCAGGTTCTGGAGGGAGGCATAATGGACGTCAGGCTGCTCCTCTCTGGCGCCGCCCTGGAAGGGGAGGGGGTCCAGCAAGGGGTTAACGGTGCCCCTCACTCCCAACCTGCAGCCCCCTGCCCCTGCCCCAACCTTCAGCCTCACTTACCTTCAGGGCTGCCAGCTTCCTTACTGCAAAAGAAACCAAGTGGCATGAGTTCCAGCTCCCCCAAGTCCCCTCCAGAGTGGGGAGAGAGCCCAGGTGCCCAGGCTCCCAGCGTCCCCTTCTCCAAGCCCCCAGCCCCCACCTTGCTTCCAGAGAGCCCAGTGTCCAAGCTGCCAGGCCCGCTGCTCTCACCCCCCAGCTCCCAACCTCCTCCCAGAGAAGCCTGGTGTCCGCGCCTGGGCCTCACCTCTCCTCTTAGCCCGGCACAGACACACAGACAGGGCCACAATGATGACCAGGACGATGAATCCCCCGGCACCAACTCCAGCCAGTGCCCACCAGGGAGCACAGAGCCCTGCTAGGAAGACATCCCCACAAGGGACAAGGCTTCAGTGAAGTCACACCCCCTCCAGATGCCCCACCCCTTTCCCCAACACCTGCCTCCCTCCCTTGTGTCCTCTGGGCCTGCGTGGTCTGCGGGAGTGGTGAGACGGGGGTGTGGCCCCTTGGGTGTGGCAGGGGCAGGGCTGTGGCCCTACGAGGGGGCCTGGCCTATGATGCTACATCAACTGTAGTGTATAGCATGGCGTGAACTGCACCACATGGTGGGGGAGTGGGGCAGAAGTAGCGTGGCCTGGGTTGTGCCACGTATTTGTGGGGAGAGAGGGTAGCTTGGGTCATACCATGTAACCCTAGTGGGGTGAGAATGGTTTGGGTCATGCCACAAAATCATAGTTGGGCAGGTGACCTAGGTCATACCATTTAACTCGGGGGAGAGCAGTCCAGTGGTACCCAGTGAGGTTGTGACCCAGTAGTTATTGTTGTGGGGGGTGAGGATAGTCAGAGTTATACCATGCACTTGTGGGGAGGGAGAGGATGCCTTGGGTCATACCACAGAATTGTGGAGGGGAGAGGGTGGCCTGGGTTGTACCACAGAATCATATTGGGGAGGGTGGCCTGGGTCATCATCAAATTTTGGGGGAAAAAAACAGTGACTTGGGTCATACCATCTTAGCAGGGGGGGGTATGGGGTGGAGCACAGCCTAGGTTGTACCATGTGCCAGGGGTATGGGGTATGGAGCGGGCTGTATCACACGATAAGGAGCAGGGGACATATGGGTACAGCATTGCCTGGGTTGTACCACATCATGGGGAAACCTTTTGGTATGGCCTGAACCACAGTGTGGCCTGGGTGGTGGAGGCAGGGGGTGTGGGAGCTCCTACCATTGCAGGTTGAGTTCTTGCAAACCAGGGCTCCCATCCAGGTGTTGCAAGGCTGGTCCCGCTACAAGGCTGGTTTCCCATTCCACCCATTGCAAGGTGGGTAGAGGGTGGGAAACATGGGACAGAGGAAATACCCATTACAGGTTGCAAGGAAAAGGAAAGAACCTAGGTGTGCGGGCCCCCAGGCCCCTGCTGTAGCTCACCAGACCTCACTCCCCTCTCAGAGCTGAGAGAGAACCCAGGCCTCCGGACTCCCATTTCTCCCCACTCCCCATTCTGATCCACCAGCCTCCCCCCTCTCCCCAAGCTAGGTCAGAACCCAGACATCTGGGCCATAGCCTGCTCGTAGCCAGTGCTGATGCCACCATTGCAGGCCACCAGGCGGTGCTGTGAGCCAACCCTAGGTTGGTTTCCAGTCCTGTGAAACACTGGGGACAAGCCGAGGTTGGGGGCAGGGGTGTCTGGCTTACAGGGTGATTTCTATGCTCCCCCTCCCGTCCCAGGGTAGGGAGAGAACCCGGGCGTCCAGGCTCCTAGGCTGACCCCAAAGACAGGCACCAGAGATGAGATTTACCACCTCTTCTAGCAGGAGCTTTGGGCCTGCTGGTGCGGATCCAGCCTGCTGTCACACTACAGAGGGGCACCAGGACCAGTCAAACCATCCCCATCTGGCCATCCAACCACATCTAGTCAGCCACCCACCTGTCCGATCAGCTCCTGGCCATCCCCACGTGCCCATCCATCCATCCATCCATCCATCCATCCATCTGTCCACCCACCCACTTTGCCATCCACCTCCCCACACACCTTTCCATCTACAAGAAGGGGAAAAAAAGATGGGGAGAAAGTCCCTCCTGCCTTGCTGATTGTGCAGCCAGGCCACCCCTCCCCACCCCCCCTCCTCAAAACACACCTTGTCCCAAGAGAAGGGCAGCGGCCAGACCCAAGCAGAAGCCAGGGCTCAGTGCTTGTCCCTTGGCCAAAAATACAGTGTTTTCATCTCGGCTTTGGCCACAAACAGGTTGTCTCTGGGCTTCCACATCCTGCTCTGCCTTGAGGCAAGCCGACAAGCCTCTTGGGCTTCTTTCCATAATGCCCCGTTCTCTGTCCTCACATGCCCCCTTCATCCCTCCATCCATCCCCACACAACTCATCTATCCACACATTCCCTTCTGTTCATCCATCCATCCATCCCCACATGCTGCCTCCTTTCCTCCCACCCCACATCCATCCATCCCCCTCAAGCTTCTTCCATCTGTCTGTCCATCCAAATGCAGCCCTTCCATCTGTCTGTCCACCCCTCCAGCCATCTCCTCCTGCCTCATCCATCCATGCTTTCCCATGCACCCCTTCTAGCCACCCCTCCACCTACCCCCCCATGTGCCCACTCCATCCTTCCACTCATCCATTTCCACAAGTCCTCTCTTTCCCTTCTTTCCCACAGACTCCCTTCATCCACCCATCCATCCCCATAGGCTCCATCCATCCCTTTATCTGTCTGTGCACACCCCCCAAAAACCCATTTCCCCTCGCACTTTCTTCATCCACCTACTGACCCACAAACCTACCTTCCCATCTACCTACTGATCTGTGTGCCTAGACAGGGGCTCCTGTATGTACATGTCCTTCCATCTCCACAAGCCCCCTCCTTCCTCTCCTTCCCATAGGCTCTGTTCATCTGTCTATCTGTCAGTCCATCTCTCCTTCCCCTCCCTCCCTCTGTCCATCCATTCCAATACCCCCCACCAATATCTCTCAATCAGCACTGTCCCTGGGGCGCACCATCCGTCCGTCCATCCTTCCACCCAGCCACACCCGCTACCTGGGCGTACTCCGCCCGTCCCTCCGTCTGCCCATCCATTCCTTCATCCACCCATCTGTCTCTCATCCACACCCTGCCAGGGACTCACCTGCTGCAGGACCCCTGGCTCCAGCCCCCCCGGGCTTGCAGTGCCCAGCCCCCTTACTGGCCTCTCTGTCCACCCAGCCTGTGTCCCAGCCGGCCTGTGTCCGTCTGTCCTGCCGCACCAGAGGAAGGTGCGGTTGGTCTTGCTGCTTTCCCGACCGCCCCGGAAACCCCAGTGCTCACATGAAACCAGAACTGAGAGGCAGATGCGTCCGTCTGCATTTCACTGGGGCTCTGTGGGGGAGGGGAGGGGGGTCGGGACACCTTGGTTCTCTCCCTGGCTCTGAAAGGGAAGTGGGGTTGCAGCAGGGGTGGCTGGGTGCCCAGATGCCTGGTTTCTTGTCCAGCCCTGGGAAGGAAGTGGCATCTCGAGGTTAGGAGCAGCGGGGGCTGGGAGCCTGGATGCCTGGGTTCTTTCCTGGGCCCTGGAATGGAAGTGTGGTTATAGCAGCTGGGGGCTGGGACGCTGGACACCTGGGGTCTTGTGGGGAGCGGGGAGTCTCATGGATGAGAGCAGGTGGGAGTTGGGAGCCCGGACACCTTGGCTTTCTCCCCAGCTCTGCAGCATTAGAGCAGGGAGGGCTGGGAACGTGGACACCTGCATTCCTTACACCACACTTCCTTCTGAGAGCAGGGAAAGAGCCCAGGTGCCCCTCCCCACCTTCTCCAAGCCTCAATACCCCACTCCCCCCCCCCCCCCCGAACTGGGAGAAGGTGGGGTGGGGAGCTGGGACACCTGGGTTCTCTATCCCAGCTCTGGGTGGGCAGTGGTATGCAGTGAGGTAAAGTGCTGAGAGCCAGGACGCCTAGGTTCTGCCCGCCCCCCCCCCCCCCCCACGCCCCCCCAAACCCACCTGGAAAGGGATTCAGCGGATGGAAATTCACCCTCTGAGCTTTCTCCACCCTCTGAAGACATAAAACCCTCTGGGGTGGGGTGTGGAGGCTGTGTCTGTCCCACAGTCACCTCTTCCAGCCCTGCCCTGCCCTGTGGTCTCGGCATTTCAGCTGCTCCCTTCCAGAGCCCTCTTGCTCTCACCCCTTGTTCTCACCCCCTGCTCCACTCCCATGAACCCAGACATCTGGACTCTCAGCCTCCCCTGCTCTCCCACCCCTCACCTCCATTCCCCTCCCAAAGAACCCAGGTGTCTGGGCTCCAACCCCCCTGCTCTCACCCCCACAACCCCCTGCCCCCCTAATCTTGTAGGGGAGAAAAAGGGGAGTCTGTGTGTGGGCCTGCGGAGTTGGAGCACGGGGGGAGCTCAGACACCTGGGTTCTTCCCAGCAGTGGTAGAGCCATGGCTTAGAGCGATGGGGGCAGATCATGTGCCCGGATGCCTGGGTTCTGTCCCCAGGGGCAGCCAGCAGAGGAACTGAGAGTGTCAGGCCTGGGTGCGGTGCTGCATCTTCGGGGTCCAATGCCTGTGCCCACCCGGGTGTGATGCTACCCACAGCCAGAGCCATCCAGCTGGAACGTACAGCACTGTGCGCCGGCCCACATCCAGGTTGGGGGGGCGGGGGGGGCTGGGAACACCTGGGTTCTCTCCCCAGATCTGGAATAATAAAGGAGGCTTGTGGAGCAGGGCTGGGAGCCCAGACATCTGGGTTCTCACCAGTTCTGGGGGGAGGGCAGTGAGGGCTACCGGAGGTGAAGTGTTGGGAGCTGGGTTCTCACCAACTCTGTTAGGAAATTAGGGGCTGAGGGTGGAGCTGGGTGCCTGGATGCCTGGGTGCTCTCCACAGCTCCAGGATGTTGTTCAACCACGATTGCAAAATCTCCCTGTCGGCTTCCTCCTGCCAACAGCTCTGAGCTTCCCCAGCCATGGGGAGTACCTGCCCTCCCTCGCCTGTTTCTTCCTCCCCCCCATGAAACTGCAGGAGAACCCAGGTGTCCAGGCTCCCATTTCCCCCCACCCCTCCGCCTCCAACCCCCCAACTCCCACTGCCTCCCAGAGAGCCCAGGTGCCTGGGGTCCTGGTTGAACCCATGGATGCTCACATGATGCAAGTAAACCGGTGTGACTGTCTGTGTCTGTCTGCCACCCCCTGCTGGCTGTGACCATGTCCATCCCTTGTCTGTTGATGCCCTGCCCCAACAATCCCATTAGCTGATGGCCCTGTGACCCCACCAGGGTTCCCAGCACCCACTGGCTGGGTATGGGGGGACCCACCACAGCTTCCATTATGGTAGAATCCCCCGTAACCTGCACTATGGTATGACCCAATCAAGACTCCATTGTGGTAGGGCCCATCACAACCTCCACAATGTACTCCTCCATTTCTGTAGGCCCCACATTAAACTTCCATTAAGGTAGGACCTACCATAAACCTTCCCTTGTCATAAAACCTTCCAAAGCCCTCCATGACAGTGGGATCCTTGTCCACCTCCATATTTGTATGACCCACCATAAACTCCATGGCACAACCCAATCAAGCTTCCATAATGGTAGGACCCACCATAACTTCCACTATAGTAGGGCCCACTATAACCTCCATTATGGTACAACCCAATCACGCTTCCATTGGGTAGCACCCACCACAACAGCTATTGTGGTACAACCCAATTAAGCTGCCCTAATAGTAGGGCCCATCCTCCAACATAACCTCCACATTGGTAGGACCCACTATGAGCTCCATTATGGTACAACCCAATCAAGCTTCCATGGTAGTAGGACCCACCACAACCTCCATTAGGGTAGGACCTGTTATAACCTCTATTATGGTATAACCCGATCAAACTTCCATTACGTTAGCATCCACCACAGCCTGTATTATGGTAGAATCCAATTAAGCTTTCATAATAATAGGAAATAATAATAAAAAATAATTATAATAATAGGGTGCTATGACCCAATCGAGCTTCCATAACATACTCGAGCTTCCTCGACTTCTATTATGGTACAACCCAATTAAGCTTCCATTTCTGTAGGACCCACCACCACCTCCATTAGAGTAGACCCTACCAGAGCCATTTCTGTAGGCCACACACAAAACCACCATTAAGGTAGCACCCACCAACATCCCATTACAGTAGACCTTACCCAAACTTTCATTTGCATAGGTCCCACCATAATAGAGACAGCTGTGACTGGCTGGTGCCCACAAAGACCCCAAGACCACTGCATCCTACTGGGTCCAGGTTTATATGGTGGGGAGGGACTGAAGAGCAGAGGGCCGAGGGCCAAGGTCTGAGGTTGAGCAAAAACGATGGGGGTGGGGGCACAGCAACTTGTCTCCTAGTCCTAGGACATTCGACGGACATTGAAATACTCCAGAATAAGCTCCAGGACATGTCAAGTTTAGAGGATTTACCCCAAATCACAGAATTGGACTTGAAAAATAGTTCTGAGAGAGGATTTGGGGTTGGGGGGGGGGGGGGCTGGGAACCTGGATACATGGGTTCCCTGGGAGCAGGGCAGTGGGGGTGAACCCAGACACCTGGGTTCATCCCTGTTCAGGGAGGGGAGTGGAGCATGGTGGGCTGGAGAGGGTGGGGCTGGGAGCCTGGACGCCTGGGGTCTCTGCCAGCTCTGAGCAGTGAGTGGGGGCTGGTGGAGTTGCACCGGTGATGGGGCTGGGAGCCCGGACGCCTGGGTTCTCTGGGTTCCCATTGACTCTGCAGTTTCAGTCTCTGTCTGTTCTGCAAAACTAGAATGAGGAAAAGAAGAGAGACTACAACACCAACCACATGGCACACTGGTAGGAGGCTGTGGGTCGGGAGTGAGGGGCACTGGTAGGGCTGGGGGGGAATAGGGGCTGCAGGTCGAGAATGAGGGGCACTGGCAGGGCACCACCAGGGGTGGCAGGGGAGGGGGGGGTGCAGGTCAGGAGGGAGGGGCACCAGCAGGGCTTGGGGGGAGGGGCTTCAGGGCAAGAGTGAAGGGCACTGGCAGATGGGTGCAGGTCAGGAGAGGGGCACCGCACCTGCAGGGCTGGGGTGGTAGGAGGATGTGGGTTTGGAGTGAGGGGCATCAGCAGGGTTGGGGGCACGCACCATGCCTTTGGTAATAGAGGCTGGAGCCCAGGGCAGCCATGATGAGAGCAGAGACATAGAGCAGCGCCTTCACAAGCAGAACCAGGAGGACAGTAGGTTGGTTGGATCCTTGGCCAGGGCCTGCCCCTGGGAGAGGAGAGCAGAGAGGGTGTTGGGAAATGGAGAGAACCCAGGTAACTGGGGTCCCATTCCCACCTGCTGCCACCCTCCTGGTCCCCTCCCAGGGAACCCAGGCATCCAGGCTCCCAGCTCCCCTGCTCTCACCCCCCTGCCCAACTCTCCCCCCAGGGAACCCAGGC
This sequence comes from Alligator mississippiensis, assembly GCF_030867095.1. Classification (NCBI taxonomy): domain Eukaryota; kingdom Metazoa; phylum Chordata; order Crocodylia; family Alligatoridae; genus Alligator; species Alligator mississippiensis. The sequence goes on from NC_081834.1 coordinate 58,473,395, forward strand.
ATCTCGGGGATTCACAGGGCCTGTCCACATGCAGGTGGGTGCCTTTGCCAGCCATCTCAGGTGCTCCATGCAGGATCACCAGGCAGCGGTAGGTGCCAGCATTGTAGTGCCTCAGGTCATGGATCGCCAGGTGAGCATAGCCCTCCTCAAGGAAGACCCGGTCTTCAGGTAGCCTCAGCCACCCCTAAAAGGCGAGGATGCCCGGGGCCACTGCCAGCTCCTTCTCCCAGCAGTAGCTGCCCCCCTGGGCAACCCGCATGGAAGTGTTGTAGGAGCAGGGCAGGGTGACAGAGCCACCGTCCAGGCCCAGCCAGGCTGGAACTCCCAGAGTTCCTGGGGCCAGGACCCTGGAGGGAGGGGAGATGGGGGGAGTCAGTGGTGAGGGGTTGGGAGGCATGTGGGGTTCTGCTCTGCCCCTAGCTGGGGTCCAGGGGGCAACCAGGTTGGTGCAGGTGGGGAGGACTAGCAGCCTTTCTGTATGTTCATCCATCCATCCCCATACCCCATCCATTCATCAGTCTGTCCCCATACACATCCCCTCCATCCATCTTTTCATCTCCATCCTATGTTCCTTCCTTCCTTTCACACGCCCTTTCCATCCATCCATGTGTCCCTTCCACCCTTGTCTCCGCATGTCCCCTACGTTCATCCATTCGTTCCTATACACACCCCATCCATCCATCCATTCACATGCCCCCTCTTTTTGTATTTTTTTCACTTGATTCTAAATCATGATATTGCATATTTATGCAATATCATAATATTACATAATATTACATAATATTACATAAAACTATCTAATGATATTTAAATGGGACATAACATGTTACAAATGGTATTTAAAAATTAACTAAATTGGAGGTATATTGGATTTAAGACTGTAATTAAATATATGCATTATTTCATTTGATGGTCTTTTAAATATTGTATTACTTTCTTTTATGTTCTTTTATGTTTTATAATGTTTATTAAATATTGTCTATTATTAAACCTTATGTTCTTTTAACTTTTTTGTTCATTCAGTTTATGCTCATTTTATTTTGTATTCTATGACATATCTTATTTTCCAGTACTTTATTTTGTTCTGAACAATGATATTATGCAAGATATGATGTAATATTATGTAACACATAAATATGCAATAAGAAAATCAGATAAACCTCAGTCAGAGGTATATTGTATTAGACACCATAATGATATTATGTAATTCTTTTTTAGTTTTACAAAAATCAATTTTATTCTTTCATTGTATGTTGTTCTATTTTATTGTACTATTTAAGTTTTTCTGTGTCTTATTTGTTTATCCTGTGAGCAATGCTAATTGCCTAATGAAACCTTCTGCTGTGTGAAGGGCGGGATTTTGGTTGATTTCACTGGCTTCCTGAGCTTCTGTTATGGATTCAAATGAGGTGACCGGAGCTGTGGGGAATAATTACTGGCCATTGCTAAATACTTTCCATCCCTAATTTGCATTTTTTGAGGCTGACTGTAGTCAAGCCATACATACTTCTGGGCCTAATAGATCACTTTCTTAGGTTGTGAAAGTCGAGGGTAAGTAACTGGTGTATTAATTATATGTATTAGGGTTGTTTATTGTAGGTGTGTTGGGCTAAGGACATAGGCAGACAAGGTTCTTTGGGTAAATCTGATATCTAGTTGGTCTAAATAAAAGATACCACATCTACCCAAAAAACCTTGTCTGCTTAATTATATGTAATGATTTATATGTGTATTGTATTTACATGAAATGAACATGGTGTGAATCCAGTATGTAATATGCTGTATTGCCAGTAGTAACCTTAAATAAGATATTAAGTAATGATATGTCATAACAGTGCATAAAATATGTTAATTTGCTATAATTTGTGTGTGAACGATCCTTAAATATGCTCTTCTTTAAGATACATAAGAGTAGATGCTAATATTGCATAATAGATGCAAATTGGTTTTAATCTGTGAGTGAGCTATCTTTAAGTATGCTTTTCATTGATTGAGATTATGCAATATTCTGTGCTAGTATTGCATAAAATATGCTAATTCATTTTCACATGTGAGCTATCTTGATTAATGAAAAGCATATAAAAAAGTAGTTAATGCACGTGTATTGACATTTTAATGCAATATTAGCCAATAATACTGCATTTCTTAATCAATTAAGAGAATACTTAAAGATACATATTATCGGCTAATAATGAATAAAACATGGATTTCAATGTGTGCGTTAACTAGCTTTTAAATGTGCTTTTTGTTAAGTTATATAATATCATGTGCCATGATTGCATAAAGCATATTAATTGGTGCCTGAGCTACCTTTAAATATACTGCTCATAAATATACCTTTAAATATACTTTAAATATACTGGCTTGAGTCATACCACAGCATTGTGGAAGGGAAAGGGTGGCCTGGGCTATATCATGTCATTGTGGTGGAAGAGGGTGGCCTGGGTCAGAGCACCTCACCATGGCAGGGTAGCAGGTGGCCTGGATCATACCACAGAACCATAGAGGGAAAGGTGGCCTAGGTCAGACCACGTAAACATGGAGGGGAAGAGAGTGGCTTGGGTCACACCATCTGAGCAGGGGGCACAGGGTAGAGTATGGCCTAGATTGTACCATTGGCCGGGGGGCGGGGGGCATGTTGCGGGCTGTACCACGTGATAAGGAGCAGGTGACACATGGTGCAGCATGGCCTGGATTGTACCACGTCATGGAGGAACCTTTTGGCGTGGCCTGAGCCACAGCATGTCCTGGGGGGACAGGGAGGGTGTGAGAGCTCTTAGCATGGTGTGGCAGGGCACTGGTGGTGACTGCCACTTTAAGGGCTGGGTCAAGCAGCCAGGAGGTGCTTGATTGTGGCAACCATTTTAGAGCCCTGGCCACCTATATAAGCAGAGCAGTTTCCTGCTGGCAGCCAGACAGAAACATCGCCTGGCCTAACTGCTGAATGGAACATCTTCAGGTAGGAGCAGGAGGCTCTTGGTCCTGAGCATAACCTAAAACCGCACCCTGCTGGGAATGGGTGGCCTGGTGGGGCTCCCAGTGGCGTGGGAGCCTCCAGGAAAATACCAGACCAGTTACCACCCCGGTGGAAGGTGGGTCGGAGTGCCTCAATAACCCCTAGCCCCCACATCACTGCGGGTAGCAGTTGGGGCCAGGCACGGCTACGGCCACCTGAGCCCCCACGGGGGAGGGAAGCCCCGTAGCCCCAGTGCGGGGGTGGAAGATGTGGAGCCCCAACAAGGATAGGTCCCCAGTGAAGGGGTAGAGATATGGAGCCCCAGCATTGTGTCACCTGGATGCCATCTGTGAGGCTTAGGCTGCGGTGTAGGGGAGGAATGGAGCTGCAGATACCACCCCCTGGCATCAGGGCAAGAATGGGCAGCCTCCTCCCTAATTGGAATCGAGTAAAAAACAACAAGGCGTGGCAGGAAAGTGAGGTGGGCGGTTGGCCCAGAAACAGGTGGGCGAGCCAATGGTGGACCGGCCCCAGGAAAGCCCTCCTGTGACACATGGAAGACGTCCGTCCTGTTGCAAAGCCCGTTTCCCATCATTGGGGGGTTGAATCAATCTCTCGGGGGGGGGGGGGGGGGGGGGAGACAGGAAATGGGACAGAGAAGAAATGCCCAACACAGTTTGTAAAGAAAAGGGGAGAACCCAGGTGTGCGGGCCCCCAGGCCCCTGCTGTAGCTCACCAGACCTCGCTCCCCTCTGAACTGAGAGAGAGCCCAGGCACCTGGACTCCCATTTCCCCTGCCCCTCAGTCTGATCCACCAGCCCCCACCTCCCCAAGCTAAGGCAGAACCCAGGCATCTAGGCCATACCTGCTCGTAGCCAGTGCTGATGCCACCACCACAGGCCACCAGGTCCGCTGTGAGCCACCCCTAGGTTGGTTCCCAGTCCCATGAAGCACTGGGGCCAAGCCAAGGTTGGGGGCAGGGGTGTCAGGCTTACAGGGCGATTTCCATGCCCACACTCCACCCCACCCCCCAGCACCCCCTGCTCTGATCCCTGACCCCCCTCCCCTCCCAGGGTAGGGAGAGAGCCCAGGCATCTGGGCGCCTAGGCTGGCCCCAGTGCCAGGCATCAGAGGTGAGATTCACTGCCTCTTCTAGAGGGAGCATTAGGCCCTTTTGTGCAGGTCCAGCCTGATGTCACACTACAGGGGGGCACCAAAGCCAGTCAGACCGTTCCCATCTATCCATCCATCTACCCAACACCATATGCCTCCATCTGCCCATCCGATCATTCATCCGTCTGTCCATCCAGCCAGCCATCTGTCCACCCACCCACCCACTTCTGCATCCACCTCCCCATACACGTTCTTTCCATCTACAGGGAGGAAAAGATGGAGAGAGAGTCCCTCCTGCCTCTCTGGTTGGGAGTCTAGGCTAGGCTTCACCCTCCCTTCCCCATCCCACTTCCCTGAGATGCACCCTCTCCCAAAGGAAGGCCAGTGGCCTGTGACCCAAGCAGAAGCTGGGGCTCAGTGCTTGGCCCTTGGCCACAGTGTTTTCATCTTGGCTCTGGCCACAAACAGGTCATCTCTGGGCTGGCCCATCCCGCTCTGCCCAGAGATACGCAGACCAACCTCTCAGGCTGCCAGAGATTTCTTGGGCATCTTCCCATAAGGCACCTCCCTCTGTCTGTTCTCACATTCCTCCTCCATCCATCCCTTTTGCCATCTCCACACACCTCAGCCATCCACAGATTCCCATGCGCCCCTTCTGTTCATCCATCCATCCACCTCACCTTTCCTCCATCCCCACATCTATCCACTCCTCCATCCCTTCAAGTGTCCTCCATCTGTCTGTCCATTCCCCCAGCCATCTCCTCCTGCCTCATCCATCCACGCATTGCCATGCACTTCTTCTAGCCACACCTCCATCTACCCCCCACATGCCCGCTCGATCCTTCCATCCATCCCTTCCTCCCCACCAACCCCATCTATTCCCACAAGTCCATTCCTTCCCTTCCTTCCTATAGGCTCCCTTCATCCATCCATCAGTTCCTCCCCTCCCTTCCCCTGTCCATCCATCCCTCCTAACACCCCCTCCAGTATCTCTTGATCAGCACAGCCCCCTGGGACACGCCATCTGTCCATCCATCCTTTCACCCAGCCACCCCTGCCAATGGGGTATGCTCTTCCTGTTCCACTATCCATCCATTCATCCATTCCTTCTTCCATCCATCCATCCATCTGTCACTTGTCCAAACCCCACTGAGGACTCACCTGCATGGGTACTGCTGGCTCCAGCCTCCCCAGGATTGCAGTGCCTACCCCCCTTATGGACCTCTCTGTCCTTCTGTCCTGTGTCCCAGCCAGCCCGTGTCTATCTGTCCTGCGGCACTGGAGGAAGGTGCGGTTGGTCTTGCTGCTTTCCCAAGCACCCTGGAAACCCCAGTGCTCATATGAAACCAGAACTGAGAAGAAGATGCATCTGCCTGTCATTTTACTGGGGCTCTGTGGGGAAGGGGATGGGGGCCTGGATGCCTGGGTTCTCTTCCTGTATCTGAGACAAAAGAGGAGGCTTGTGACAGGGTGCTGGCAGCCCGGACACCTGGGTTCTCACCAGCTCTGTTAGGAAATTAGGGGCTGGGGGTGGGGCTGGGTGCCTGGACGCCTGAGTGCTCTCCACAGCTCCAGGATGTTGTTCAACCAAGTAAACCAGTGTGACTGTCTGTGTCTGTCTGCTACCCCCTGCTGGCTGTGACCATGTCCATCCTTTGTCTATTGATGCCCCACCCCAACAATCCCACCGGCTGATGGCCCTGCAACCCCACGACCTTTCCCACCTGGGTTCCCAGTGCCCATTGGCCTGGTATGGGGGGACCCAATCAAGTTTCCATTATGGTAGGACCACCCCATAACTTGCATTATGGTATAACCCAATCAAGACTCCATTGTGGTAGGGCCCATCACAACCTCCACAATCAACTCCTCCATTTCTGTTGGCCCTGCATTAAACCTCCATTAAGGCCCCACCCTAAACCTTCTATTGTCCTAAGACCTACCAAAGCCCTCCATGACAGTGGGATCTTTGTCAACCTCCATATTTGTATGACCCACCATAACCTCCATGGCACAACCCAATCAAGCTTCCATAATAGGAGGAAGCCCACCCCACCCCCCCAACCTCCATATTGATAGGACCAACCTCAGCTTCCATTATGGTACAACCCAATCAAGCTTCCACTACGGTAGGACCCACCATAACCTCCATTTTTATAAGACCCACCACCACCTCCATTACGGTAGACCCTATCAGAGCCATTTCCGTAGGTCCCACAGAAAACCACCATTATGGTAGCACCCACCAACACCCCATTACAGTAGACCCAGCCCAACTTCCACTTTTGTAGGCCCCACCATAACAAAGACAGCTGTGACTGGCTGGTGCCCATAAAGCCCCAAGACTGACGCGTTCAGCTGGGACCAGGTTTATTTGTGGGGGGGGGAGGAGCTGAAGAGCAGGGGGACAAGGGACAAGGGCTGAGGTTCAACAACAAGGGGGTGGGGGTCCTAATCCTAGGACATTTGACAGGTGCTGAAATACCCCTGAATCATCTCCAGGAAACGTCAGGTTCAGAAACAACAGGATTTACCAAAAATCACAGAATTAGCCCCCAAAACAGTTCTAGGAGAGGACTGGGGGTTCAGCATGGGGGGCTGGGAGCCTCGATATGTGGGTTCCGTGGGAGGGGAATCGGGGTGTGAACCCGGACACCTAGGTTCATCCCTGTTCAGGATGGGGAGTGGAGCGTGGTGGGCTGGAGAGGGTGGGGCTGGGAGCCTGGACGCCTGGGGTCTCTGCCAGCTCTGAGCAGTGAGTAGGGGCTGGCGGAGTTGCACCGGTGGTGGGGCTGGGAGCCCGGACGCCTGGGTTCTCTGGGTTCCTGTTGACTCTGCAGTTTCAGTCTCTGTCTGTTTTGCAAAACTAGAATGAGAGGAAAAAGAGGAAGAAAAGAGAAACCACAATTGAGTGATGTAGGTACATGACACACTGGTAGGGCTGGGGGGAACAGGACCTGCAGGTCGGAAGTGAGGGACACCAGCAGGGCTGGAGTGGGCGGGCATTGATGGGGTACTGCAGGCCAGAAATGAGAGGGCACCAGCAGGGCTGGGGTGGCGGGAGGATGAGGGCTGGGAGTGAGGGGCATGAGCTGAGTGGGGGGCACTCACCCTGCCTTTGGTAATAGAGGCTGGAGCCCAGGGCAGCCATGATGATGCCAAGGACATAGAGTAGCGCCCTCACAAGCAGAACCAGGAGGACAGTAGGTTGGTCAGACCCTTGGCCTGGGCCTGCCCCTGGGGGAGCAGAGCAGGAGAGAATGCTGGAGAATGGAGAGATCCCAGGTATCTGCGGTCCCACTCCCGCCTGCTCTCACCCCCTGGTCCACTTCCACAGAACCCAAGCATCTGGGCTCCCAGCCCACACTGATCTCCCTCCCGCCCCGCCTCCCCTCCCAGAGACCCTAGGCATCCAGGTTACTCACCAGGCCTGTCCACGTGCAGCTGGGTGCCATTGCCTGCCGCCTCAGGTGCTCCGTGTAGGGTCACCAGGCAGCGGTAGGTGCCAGCATCGTAGTGCCGCAGGTCATGGATCTCCAGGTCTGCCCGGCCCTCCTCAAGGAAGACCCTGGCCTCGGGCACCCCCAGACGCCCCTGAAAGGGCAGGACCCCTGGGGCCACCTTCAGCCCTGGCTCCTTCTCCCAGCGGTAGCTGCCCACTTGGGGACCCTGCACAGAGGTGTTGTAGGAACAGGGCAGGGTGACAGAGCCACCCTCCAGGCCCCAGGCCCAGTTGGGTTGGGACACCCAGAGCTCCTGGGACCAGGACCCTGGAGGGAGGGGAAATAGGGGGAGTCAGTGGTGAGGGGTTGGGAGGCATGGGGGGTTCTGCTCTGCCTAGTTGGGTCCTAGGGGGCAACCGAGTTGGTGCAGGTGGGAAGGACTAGCAGCCTTTTCTTATGCTCATCTATCCATCCCCACACCCCATCAGTTCATCCATCTGTCCATCTGTCCCCATATACATCCCCTGCATCCATCTTTCCATTCATCCTTCCATCATTCATCTTTATATGTTCCTTCCTTCCTTCCTTACTTCCACACACCTTCTCCATCCATCCCTCTGTCTATGTTCCCCTTCCACCCGTCTCTCTACCCATCCCCACATAGGCTGCAGAAGGCCGGGGCTAATGGGGCTTACCCCCACAAATGCAGGGCAGTGGTGGCAGTACAGAGGCCCACAGGGCAGCCTGGGCATGGGCTCTGAGTGGCTGCAGTAAGGTTGGCAGGAGCACGCGTAGACACAGACATAGAGCAGTGCCCACCACAACAGGTAAGTCTGTCATGAGGAAGAGGCATGGGGGTGCAGATCGAGGCCCCCCCAGTGAGGGAGGGAGTGGGGCAGAGGCAGGGGCAGGGGCAGGAGTGAGTGGGAGCCTGGGGTCAGGGTGAGTTCTGTGACACTCGGAGCCTGGGTGGCTTATCCAGGGGGGCGAGGGGGCTCCCACTGCTGTGCGCACCCTGGGGGGCACGTGTTCCCCAGATCTGTGTGTGTGGTAGAGGCGGTTGCCACTGTGTGCTGGGCTGTGCGCCCCACTGCTGCTGCCCTGGGAGTGGTACAATGCCAAGTGCCTGCTGCGTGCTGACCATGCCATGTTCCCTGCCTGCCTGACAGCGGCTGACACATGGTGTTGTGCCATTCCCAAAGCAGCGGCAGCAGGGCACACAGCCCAATGAACAGCAGCAGCCACCGCTGCCCCGCGCAAAGATTCAGGGGGCACATGCCTGCCAGACCGCCACGGGGGTGAGCGCAGCAGCAGAAGCCACCACCCCCCATACCCCTGGACAAGCCACCTGGGGTCCAAGCATCCCATGACCTACCCTGGCCCCAGGGGGTCCATTCACCCCAGCCCCAGCCCCTGCCCTGGCTCTGCCCAACTCCCTCCCTCACTGCAGGGGTTTTGATTTGCACCCCCCCACGCCCCTTCCCCATGACAGACTTACCTGCTGGAGGATTGGCATGCATAAACAGGCATGTGTTCAGGCCCCGCAAATAATATTTTCTCCTTCCACCTGTGCATCCACATGGCCCCTACGGTCATCGATCCATCCTTCTCCCCACAAACCCTCTCCATCCATCTGTCCATTCATTTTTACATCTTCCTTCCTTCCTTCCACACACCTTCTCCATCACTCCATCTCTCTATGTGCCCCTTCCAGCCTTCCCTCTACCCATCCACATGCTCCCTACATTCATCCATCCCCATACACACCCCCTCCATCCATCCATCCGTCCATCCATCCATCCACATGCCCCTCCTTTTGTATCTTTTTACTTGCCTCTAAATCATGATATTGCACGTTTATGTATTCCATAATATTACATAAAAATTTTCTATGTTACAAATGGGATTTATAGATGAACTATATTTATTAAATATTGTATGCATTATTTCATTTGATGTTCTTTAAACTATTTTATTACTTTCTTTTATATTCTTTTACGTTTTATAATATTCATTATTTTATTAAATATTTTCTATTATTACTTTATATTCTTTTAAATATTTTGTTATTTCATGTTATGCTTATTTTATCTTATAATCTATGGTATATCTTATTTTCTAGTATTTTGTTTTGGTCTGAACAATGATATTATGCAAGGTATATACTATTATGTAACACAGAGTTTCCCAACTGGTGTGCCATCAGGCATGCCGAGGTGTGCTGTGGCATTTTGAGCTGGAGCCTCACCCCCCGCCTGCTGTTGCTGTGGACACAGATTGATGGGGAGCGTGGCTCCAGCCAGGCATGGGGCATTTCCCCAGCCCAAAATGCTATCCGGCTGGCCGCGCACCATCTCCCCCCCGCCAGCTCCCGCCAGCCCCCGCACTCCATGCCTGGTTTGTCATCGTGCTTTTTTATTTAGGTAAGTGTGCTGTGGGGCAAAAAAGGTTGGGAAATGCTGATGTAACATAAATATGCAATAATAATATCAGATATACCTCAATCAGAGGTATATTGGATTAGACACCATAATGATATTGCTTATATAATATTTTATTTTAGCTTTAAAAAACAGTTTCATTCTTTCATTGTATGTTATTCTATTTTATCGTAGCATTTACGCTTTTCCTGTGTCTTGTTTGTTTATCCTGTGACTAACACTAATTGCCCAGGAAACAAATTTCCTAACAAAACCTTCCGCTGTGTGAAGGGTAGGATTTTGGTCAATTTTATTGACTTCCTGAGCTTCCATTATGGATTGAAATGAGGTGACTGGAGCTGGGGAATAATTACTGGCCACTACCAGACTCCATAACAAACAAATACATATTTTATGCTAAATACTTTCCATCCCTAATTTACATTTTTGAGGCTGACCATAGCCAAGTCATATTCGCTTCAGGGCCTAATCAACTACTTTCTGGGATGGTGAGACCCCAGGGTAATTAACTGGTGTATTAATTATACATATTAGGATTGTTGGTTACAGCCGTGTTGGTCTAAGGACACAGGCAGACAAGGTTCTTTGGGTAAATCTGATATCTTTTAGACCAAATAAATTTTAGTTGGTCAAATAAAAGTTTGAATATTATTAGTAGCTGGACTACATCTACCCAAAGAACTGTGTTGCTTAATTATGTAACGATTTATATGTGTATTGTATTTATATGAAATGAACATGGTGTGAATTGAGTATGTAATATGCCATACATAGGCAACGTGTAGGGGGTGCATGGCGGAGCACATGCACCCCCTGAGAGTATTGTTGCCCTCCTCGAGAGCAAGCGCTCTCAGCTTAGGCGACAGGCAAGGGGGGCAGGCAGAGCACTGGTGCCTCACCTGAGAAGTGCCTCTGGCACTTCTACCACTTCCGGCACTTTCAGGCTCGGCGTCCAGCCACAGGAGGCACCCCGGCCCTGCTGCCAGCACCTCCATGGCTGCCTGCAGACGGTCCCCACTTGGCCTGCCCTCGCCACCAACACCCACATCACTGCCTGCATGCAGTCACTGTGCCCCCCCCCCCCCCCCACCTCAGGAGGCACGCATAGCCAGAGATGCCGTATTGCCTGTACATTAATAAGATATTAAATAATGATATGTCATAACAGCATAAAATATATTAATGTGTTATCATTTGTGCATGAGCAATCATTAAATATGCTCATCATTAAGATATATAAAAGTAGGTGCTAATATTGTGTAAAATATGCTAATTGGTTTTAATTTGTGAGTGAATTATCTTTAACTATGCTCTTCATTGATTGGCAACTGTTGATCCTCCTGGATCATGGAGTATGCATGAGGGCTACCCAGACCTTTGATGCATATGCCTGGGCAGGAATTTTTGGAGGAGTATAAGCTGCCCAGACCCGCCATCCTTCCTTTAGGCCACTGAGACAGAATCCAAAGACCAGACTAAGTCCATATGTTTGGTGCCTCTATGGCTGTAATTGTATAAGTGTCTAGAAATCGAAGCCAGGTCTCCTGTGTGGTAGACAAGAATTGTACCACTGAACCACAGGGGACTCCTATTGTCAGCTAATAATGTATAAAACATGTGTGCGTTAACTAGGTTTTAAATGTGCTCTTCATTAAGTTATGTAATACTATGTGCTATGATCTCAAAAGCATTTTAATTGGTGTGTGAGCTACTTTTAAATATACTGTTCATTGATGAAGATACATAATGTTATATACTAATATTGCATAGAATATGTTAATTTATTTAAAAGTGTGCATTAACTAGCTTGAAATATACTATTAAGATATGTAATATTATGTGCTAATATGGCATAAAATACATTAATTAATTTTAATGTGTGCATGAGCTAGCTTTAAATACCTTCTTCAATAAAATATGCAATATTATGTGCTACTGTTGCCTGAAATATTTTAATTTATTTTAAGTGGTCATGAGCTGTCTTTAAACATGTTTTTCATTTATAAATATAGGTAATATTATGTACTAATATTACATAGAATACATTTTTATTTTAATATGTGCATGATTTTTTTTAAATATGCTCCTAAGATATGTAATATTATGTGCTAATTTTGCATAAAATATATTAATTAGTTAATGTGTGGGTGATCTATCCTTAAATACCCTTTTCATCAATTAAGATATATACTATCATGTGCTAATATGGTATAAAATCAGTTAATTCCTTTTAACTGGTGCATTACCTTAGTTGGTGAAGAGCATGTGTAAAGATAGATAACACACCAATTAAAAGGAATTAACCTATTTGATTCCATATTCACATATATTAATATTACATATGCGAACAAACAACATGCTTAATGATAATTATGTAATCTTATGTGTTTATGTGGCATAAAATATGGTAATTTATGTTAAAGTGTGCGTGGATTAGATTTAAATTTGCTCTTTATTAATGGTGTTATGCTACATTACCTGTTATTATTGCATAAAATATTTTAATTCATTTTAATTTGGGACTGAGCTATCTTTATTGAAGAAGATAAGTAATATTATGTACTAATGTTGCATAGGCTATGTTAATTTATTCTAACATGTGCATTAACTAGCTTTAAATACGCTCTTCATTGATGAAGATGGGCTAATATGACATAAAATAAGTTAATTTATTTTAACTGGTGCATTGTCTTAATTAATGAAGAGCACATTTAAAGATAGCTAGCATACCACTTAAATCAAAATAACCTGTGCTATGCCATATTAGCTCATAATATTACCTATCTTCATCAACGAGGACCATGTTTAAAGATAGTTACATAATATTGGGGGCTGATATGATGTAAAATAGGTAAATTCATGTCAATTTGTGTAGGAATGGTCATCAACTACCTCCATTGATTAAGACACATCATATTATCTGCTAATATTCTGTAAAATAGGTTAATTAATGTTAATTTGTGTGGAAATTAATTACCTCCTTCATTCATTAAGGTGCTTCATATTATCTGCTAATATTCCATAGGATACGTTAATTCATGTTAACTAGTATAGGGACAGTTATTAACTTCGTCCTTCATTGATTAAGGTGAGTCATGTTATCTGCTAATATTCCATAGAATAGGTTAATACATGTTAAATTGTGTGGGATCAATTTTAACTACCTTCTTCATTGATGAAAACACATCATATTATCTACTAATATTATGTGAAATAGGTTAATTCATGTTAATCTGTATGGGAATGATCATTAACTAATTCCTTCATTGATTCAGATGTATCATATTATCTGTTAATATTCTGTAAAATAGGTTAATTTATATTAATTTGTGCCTGAGCTATCTTCAAACACACTCTTCCTCCCCAATCTGTCTGTCCATCCACCTCCCCAACCCTTCCACCCCACTCACCTGTCAAGAGGGTCCCGATCCCCAACAGGGTCCCCAGAGCCATTTGGTGCTCACGGCCCCGCCAGATCTGGACCAAAGATTGACGGGCGCTGGACTGAGCTGTGGGGAAGGGAGGAGGAGGATGGGGGTCCGGAAATGGGGGTGGGGACCAGGGAAGGCAGGCACCGGCAGTGGTGAGCGTGACTTGCTGGTGACCTGGGGCCCAGTGGCAGGAGAGGTGTCAGAACCCAGCCTCCTGGGTTCACACACCTCCCTCCCCCCTAACAGGCAGGATGGGGAGGTGAGAAGCAGGGTGGGGGGCTGGAAGCCCAGGTGCCTGGGTCTATTAGGCAGTGGGGTCTAGCGGGTTGGAGCAGGGGGAAACGGGGAGACTGGACACTTGGATTCTCTGAAAGGGGAGTTGGGGGCTAGAGGGCTGGAAAAGGGGGAGCTAGATGCCCGGACACCTGGGCTCTCTGGGGGGTTGGATCAGTGGGGGGCAGAAGACGAGACACCTGGGTTCTCTGGGAGGGGAGTAGAGCTGGAGGGTTAGAGCAGGGCGTGCTGCGAACCCAGATGCCTGGGTTCTCTCCAGTTGTGGGAAGGGTGGGGGCTCTTCCATTTCACTTCCACCACCAAGTACTCTGCGGAGCTGAGACCCTCTCACAGCTGGGCTCTTCTTCCACCAGTTTCGATCTCTGCACACGGAAACATCTTCTGGCTTCACCTGACCACACGGGACTCCCAAAGGTGCCAGGTACAGAACCCCTTCATGTAGCACCCCCTCCAGGCCTAGCCTATGTCCCTGAAATCCTTCCCCCTTCCAAACCAGTACAGAACACTACAGGCTCCTTGCCACTGCCTTACCCCCCTTGCAGCTGAAACCCAGGCATTTGGCTAGAAGAACCCCCTTCACCCTTTCTGGATGCCAATGCTTCTACCAAATATGCCTGGATCTCTGCAGAAGAAATCTAAGAATTGCCTCCAAAAATCATGTTTTGGCCTTGAGTTTAAGTTCAGGGGGACCAAACCCAGGTATCCAGCCCAGACTGGGGCCTGATCCCCTTACTAATGAGCTCCAGTGGCTTCTGGGACTGAGAACACCCACAATCAGGCCTGTGCCTCTCAGCCAGGGGCTGCCATGGTAAGCTGACAGACTCGAGACCCTATAAAAGGTGCTGCAGCCCTTGAGACCCATGAGATTTACCCACATCCATACAATCCTCAAGTGGAAACCAGAGACTCTCAGTAGTAATCAGTGGATCCCAACCTTCCTCCCATAGCTGGGGGCTGCTTGAGATCTGCAAGACTCTCTGTGGGATTATTGCCCCCATAGTCAAAAAATGTAAGAGCCTAAGAAGGACTAGATGGGGTCAGACCCATGGGCCATCTAGCCCCATATCTCATCCCTGACAGCAGCCAGGGTGAATGCTATAGAGGGAGAGCATTGAATTGGATAGATCTACTGTGATCTATCCCTTATTCAGCAGCCTCCCAGGCTCCCACCGTCATTGGGTGAGAGATGCCAGAGGAGACAGCTCCACCCATCCTGTTTGACAGCAATGGATAAATCCATCCTTCATGAGTTCATCCAGTCCCAAGTTGAACCCAGCTCTGCTCTCAGCCTCTACCCCATCTTGTGGCTATGAATTCCATATGTTAATGACCTGCTGGCATCCAAAGGTCCTTTCTCTTGTTCGTTTTAGACCCATTACCTTCTATTTTCAGTGGGTTCTCCCTGTTCTGGTCTTCTGGGACCTGGGGAACAACAGGTCCTGAGTCATTTGGTCTACACCCTTCATGGTGTGATAGACCTCCATTCTTTCTCCCGTTCAGCTGACTCCTTTCCAAATGGAGGAGTACTGGAATTTCTGGTCTCTCCTGAGATGGTAAAGGCTTCAGGTCCTTTCTCTGAACATTTTCTACCTTCAAGGCTTCTTAGACCTTAATGCTGGAGGGCAAGACAGGAACAGTAGAAAAAACTGGTCATACCCAAGTCACCCTCCATTTCAGTGTCCAATCTCTGCCTCTGTGTAACACAGGAGACTAAGCAAGATGGACTTGGGCCTGACCCAGTGAATGGCAGCTCTTATGGGGGGTTTTTCTCTGCCTTCTTTTTACCTGTTTTTATCTTTACCTGATAACATACAAAGAAAAGGTGGAATCGGGGCGGTTTTTTGTTTTCCGTTGGCTGTGAAACGAGCAAAGATTGTCGTTAACTTTGACCTGAAAGTGACAACTCAAAGGTAGAAGAGAATTGTTCTTCTGAATGTGAAATGAATGAACACAGATGGTAGATTACATGGAGTTTCAACCTGAAACTGACAAGCAAAAGGGAGAAAATCAATTGTTCTACTTGATAGTAAATTAACGAATGCAGCCGGTGGATTGCTTTCAGTTTTAACATAAAACTCACTGATAAAAGATAAAAGAGAATTGTTCTTCTAAAAGTGAACTGAATGAATAAGGCTGGTAGATTATTTCTAGTTTCAACATGAGACTGACCAATAAAAAGGAAAAGAGAATTTTCCTTCTTAATGTGAAATGAACTAATAAACCTTGTAGATTACTTTTAGTTTTAATGTGAAACTGGCCGATGAAAGGGAGAAGATTAATTGATTTACTTAATCAGCCAACTTTATTTATTCTTTTAACATACTTTTAGTTTTCATGTGAAACTAATAAGTGAAGGGAATTGTTGTTCTACATGTGAAATATATTAATACAGCTGGTAGATTGCTTCAGTTTTAACATGAAACTGACTAATAAAAAGCTGAAAAGAATTAATCTTCTTAAGGTGAAATGAACAAATACAGCTAGGAGGTTACTTTTTAGTTTTAACCTGAAATTGACTGATACGAGGAAGAAGACTAATTATTTTTCCTAATGTGAAGTGAATGAAGAACGTTGGTAGTAGATGACTTGCAGTTTTAACCTGAAACTGGCCAATAAAGGTAGAAGAGAATTATTATCCTTAATATCAAATGAATGATTAAAGCTGGTAAATTTACTTTTATTGGTCAATTTCACTTTAAAATTAAAAGGGAGAAGATCAATTGTTTTACTGAATGTTCATTGTGGAATACAGTTGGTAGTTTGTTCGGTTTTCACTTCAAACTGACCGATAAAATGCAAAAGAGAATGAATCTTCTTAAAGTGAAATGAACAAATACAGATAGGAGGTTACTTTTAGTTATTTTAAACCTGAAAGTGAGCAATAAAAGGGAGACCAATTGCTTAATGTTAACATTAAATTAAGGAATACAGCTGGTAGACAGCTTTCAGAATTAACATGAAATTGACCCCCCAAAAAGGTAGAAGAAAATCATTTTTCTTAAGATAAAATGAAATAATACATCTGGTAAATTACTTTTGGTTTTTATGTGAAACCGATAAATAAGAGGGAGAAGATCAAGTTTTTCTCTTAATGTGAAATGAACAAATAAGGCTGGTAGATTACTTTTAGTTTTAATCTGAAACTGATAGATAAAAGCTAGAAGAGAATTATTCGTCTTAACATGAAATGAACTAATAAAGCTAATTGATTGCTTTTAGTTTTAACTCGAACCTGGTAAATAAAGGGGAGAAGATCAATTGTTTCCCTTAATGTTAAATTAGCGACTATGACTGGTAGATTGCTTTCATTATTAATGTGAAATTGACCAATAAAAAGTGGAAGAGAAAGCTTTTAATTTTAATGTGAAACCAGGAATCCTGGTTTTCTCTGATTTAAAAAAAATCCCCAATTTTTGGATTAAAAAAAATAACCCCAAATCCACATTTTATCTTGATTAAAATGAAACACCACATGTATATATTAGTGGTGTTTCATTTTAACCATGGAAAGATGTGGATTTGGGGTTAGTTTTTAATCCTAAAATTGGCGATTTTTTAAAATCAGAGAAATCCAGGATCCCTGCTGATAAATAAAAGGGAGAAGATTTAAATTGTGTTTCTTAATGTGAAATTAATAAATAAGGCTGGTAGGTTACTTAGAGTTTTAACATGAAACTAGCCAATAAAAGGGAGAAGAGAATTATTCTTCTTAATAGGAAATGAACAAATAGGGCTAGTTGATTACTTTTAATTTTAACATGAACTTGCCACATACAGTAGAGTATCTGGAAAGTCATTTACCCCTGGAAGGTTTTATATTAGCCAAATCATCGGCCCATAGTTGGGTTTTGCTGGTTGTTGAGACAATGGTGCATTGTGCACTGAGAACTTAAAACCTTGCCCAGAACCAGGCGTTTATTTCATGCCGGGGTTTTTTTTTTTATATTTCCTGTCCAGGACAGGAATTAAGGCCCAGGTATCAGCACTTTCTACAGCTGTTTGATCATCCAGAAAAACTGATTATCAAGATTGAAGGCAATACTAATTAGTTCTGATTAACTGACTTTCTACTGTATCGTAAATTAGCTAATTGGGTTGGAAACATTTTTTTTCAGCTAACCATAAATACACGCACAAAAAGGCAATCAAGGGCCTCTAGGGTGTGTGCTACATGATAGAGGTGGTAGCAAAGATATTAGTTTTAATGATAGCAATGATAGTGATTGTAATGATGATGATGATAATTACTGTCACCATCACTGCAATCATTGCTACCCGATAGCTGTGATAGCAATGATACTAGTAGTAGCAGTAGTCAACCACTGATCCTTCTGGATCACGGTGTATGAGTGAGAGGTCACTAGGACTGTTGATGCATATGCCTAGGCAGGAGTATGGAGGAGCGGAGGCTGCCCAAACCTTCCATCCCACCTTTAGGCCATTGAGACTGTATCCAAGGCCAGACTGAGTTTGGGCAGGCAGTGCCTCATTAGCTGTAACTATCTTACCTGCATATCTGGGAGTCAAACCCAGCTCTTCCACATAGTGGGCAAGGATTCTACCACTGATCACAACAGTGGGTGATATTTGTTGTAATGATGATACTAATGATAGTAATAGAAATGATGACAGTAATGATAACAGTAATCGTTTCTATCATTACTATCACTATGATACAAGTAGTAATGATGATAGTGATGATGTAATAATTGCTATCAACATTATTCTCATTACTATTCTCATTACTATTACCATCACTGTCAACATTACTACAATCATTTTGACTAGTATCTTTGCTATTACTACTACTACCATCATCATTACTATCATTGCTATTACCATGGTAGTAACAATGATGGTAGTAATGATACTAGCAGCAATGATGATAGTAATGATAGTAGTAAAAATAATGACAGTGATAATAATGGCAATCATTACTATTGTTGCTATTTCTATGGTACTAGTAGTAATGATGACAGTGATGATAATAGTAATGATTACTGTTGTTACAACTATCATTACTACTAGCACCATAGTAATAGTAATGATAGTAATGATTGCTGTTATCATCACTGTCATCATTTTTACTACTATTATTACTAAAATTCCTACCAGTATCACTGCTATCATCACTAATGATTCCACTACCACTATCATCATTACTACCATCATCATTACTAGCATGATAATGGTGATAGAAATGGTAATAATGATGATGGGTGATGGCAGCAATAACCATTGTCATGGCTGTTATTCCTGCTGTCATTTTTATCATTATCAGTATAGTCATCATTATTTTATTGTTACCATTTTGCTATTTTATTGGTATTGTTTTATTGTTGCTGTTACACCCACAGAAAGGTAACACTTGGGTAAATCTCAGATCAAGATGGGAAATTATTTTCAGCGTCACCACATTGACAAATATGTTTCGAATCAAATGGAGAGATTTTGTGCATTTTTTTAGTTTTTCACACAAAATCACAAGCACTCTGCTGTTACCACTAGAGATGGAGGATTCCTTTGAGTTGTACCCTGAAATACTGCAGCTGTCTGGAGAGAACCAGAAGATGGGTTTTAATTAATAACGTGAAACTTATGTATTTTGTACATTTTCTGCTAAAGCTGAAACAAAAACTTAACCTAAGAACATCAGAGCTGCCATAGACTGGGCCAGACCTTGGTCCATGTTGCCTGGTCTCTTATGTCCCATGGGGGCAAAGAGTGGATGCTGGAAGGGGGACTGAACTGGGTCTAACCAGGGTTTTTGCCACTGTTCCTCTCCCACCTGAAGCCTCCAGCATTTAAGGTCTAGGAAGTTCTGATTCAGAAGCCTCACTCCTGTGCTCATTGGCTACAAATGCCCCTTTCCTCCAAGAATGAGTCCAATCCCTGTTTGAATTTGGCTGAACTCTCAGCTTCCACCTCTAGCAGGTTGTTGGAGCCAGAGGCTACAGCCCAGCTGTGGGCTGTAATGCTAAGTACAAGCTGCTCAGGAGGACTGAGCAACGATCTGGAAGACAAGGATGGAGTGCACCCTCAGCAAGTTTGCAGATGACACCAAGCTGGGAGCAGTAGTTGATACGCTAGAGGGTAGGGCTAGGACTCAGAGAGACCGCAACAAATTGGAGGATTGGGCCAAAAGAAATCATATGAGGTTCAACAAGGACAAGTGCAAAGTGCTGCACTTAGGACAGAACAGTCCCATGCACAGGCTGGGGACTGACTGGCTAAGCAGCAGCTCTGCAGAAAAGGACCCAGAGTTCACAGTTGGCAAAAAGCTGAATATGAGCCAACAGTATGCCCTAGTTGCCAAGGCTAATGGCATCCTGGGCTGCATAAGTAGAAGCATTGCCAGCAGATTAAGCGAAGTGATTCTTCCCCTCTATTCAGCATTGGTGAGGCCACATCTGGAGTCCAGTGTTGGGGCCCCACTCCAGAAAGGATGTGGGCAACATATGCTGTGGAAGGCTAGGACAAATGGGGTTTAACCCCCCTAGTACAGGGCAGCGGTGGCAGGGCAGAGGGCCACAGGGCAGCCCAGGCATGGGCTCTGGGTGGCTGCAGCAAGGCAGGGAGGGCACACACAGACACAGGCACACAGCCACAGCCTGTAGCAGCCCGGTGGCATGTAGAGCACTGACCACGACAACAGGTAAGTCTGTCATGTGGAAGGGGCATGGGTGGCCAGATCGAGACCTCCACAGTGAAGGAGAGAGTGAGACAGAGGCAGAGGCAGGGGCTGGGATGAATGGGTCACTGGGGCTGGGGTGGGTTGTGGGATGCTCGGAGCCCGTGCGGCTCATCTAGGGGTTTTGGAGTGGGGGGGCTCCCTCCACTGCCCATACCCCAGCAGAGGCTCAGAGAGCACATGCCTCCTGAATCTGTGTGGGGTGGAGGTGGTTGCTGCTGTGGGCTGGGCTCTGTGCCCGGCTGCTGCTGCTACGGGAGTGGCACAATGCCATGTGCCTGCCATGCGCTAACGACACCATGTCCCCTGCCTGCCCAGCAATGGCCAGCACATAGTGTCACACCACTCCCAAGGCAGCGGTAGCAGGGCCAGAGCCCAGCGTACAGCAGCAGCCACCTCCACCCCGTGCACAGATCCAGGGGCACATGCCTCCCAGGCCTCCACCAGGGTGCCCACAGCAGCAGGAGGTCCCCTGCCCCACCCCATGCCACTGGACAAGTTGCCCAGGCTCCAAGCATCCCACAACCTGCCCTGGCTCCTGGGGCCCCATTCACCCCAGCACCTGCCCCTGCCTCTGCCCCACTCCCTCCCTCACCATGGGGACCTCAATATGCTCCCCACTGTGGTGACGCAAAGGGGGTTCATGGGGGTGCAACCGCACCCCCTGAGAGTGCTGGTGCACCCCCTGACAGCAGCATTTCCCACTTAGGCAATGAGTGGGGGGGGGCAGACAAGAGTGCTGGTGCCCCCTCTTAAAGCATCAGCTGGGGAATGGGGGTGCCAGGTGAAGTGATCCCATGGTCCCCCCATGACTGATCACGCTGATGGGGGGGGGTTCCCCCACAGCCAATTGCACTGGCCCGGAAGTGCAATCGGCTGCAGGTGACACCCCCCCCATCTCAAGTCGCTGACTGGCCACTGGGGGGGCAAGTGCCCCCCACCCCGACTCAGGAGGCACCAGTCACCCATGTGCCCCCCCACACCATTTCCCCACAACAAACTTACCTGCTGGGGAGGGGGCTGCACACGCACAAGAACACCTGTGCTCAGCCCTCCCACCCTCCCCCAATAATATTTTCTCCCTCTGCCTGTGGTGGGCAATTTGGAGATTGTCCAGAAGAGGGTAACAAAAAAGGCCAGGGAGCTGGGGCACGTGATTTATAAGGAGAGGTGGAGGGAACTGGGCTTATTTAGTCTGGAGAAGAAGAGACTGGGGGGGTGTTTAATAGCAGCCTTCAACTCCCTGCAGAGGGTTCAAAAGAGAATGGAGCTGGACTTGTCTCAGTGGTGGCAGACGACAGGACAAGGAGCAATGGGCTCAAGCTGCAGCAAGGGAAATTTAGGTTAGATATGAGGAAAAAAAATTCACTAGGAGGGTAGTGAAGCACTGGAACAGGTTACCCAGAGAGGTGGTGGAATCTGCATCCCTAGAGGTTTTGAAGACCTGGCTAGAAAAAGCCTTGGCAGGAATCATCTAGTTGGGGTTGGTCCCACTTGGAGCAGGGGTTGGACTAGATGTGACCTCCTGAGGTCCCTTCCCACGCTCATTGTCTGTGATTTTATGCCTGGGCCAGCTGAGGGAGATAATTAGTGGCCACAGGAAGTTAAAAGGGTCCCAGGGAGGTGGGTCAGACAGAGAAGGTAAGAGAGAGCAGCTTGGCCAGTAGCTGAGACCAGACCAGGGACTCTCAGTGTCTGGGAAGAGACCCATTGGCTGTAAGACTCAGAGCAGCAGCCCCACGCCATGAGCTGAGTTGTAGCTCGCTTGAGAGGAAACACTGCAGGAGGAAGGAGCAGTGGTAAACCAACCTGGAGGCACTTTCTCAGGGGCTAAAGAGGCCTCAGACCTGTCAGTTAACCTTTTATGGACTCTATTTGTGTTAGTGCTTGAGGGCCGACTGATGTGGGATGTTTCCCCTGGTTATTAAAGACTGTTTCATGGTTAAAGACCTCGTAAGCTAATCAGTAACCCTGATCTTGCTACACCATCTTGTCTGCTGGTGAACACCCTCTGCCCCGCCTCTTTAAAGACCCACTGGGTGAAAAAAAAAGTCCTTTTATTAGCTTTAATCTTCTTGTCTATTCATTTTATGTTGTGACCCCTTGTTCTTGTCTGGCAAGAGATCTACGTTCTATTGTTGCTTTTCTTGTTCATTTTTAGTATGAAGTGTTCATATCCAAGTTGGCAAATACCAGGGGAGGAGGGGGGGGGGGTTAATTTAACGATATGATGATGATTTTAATGTGATGTTTTTAATTTCTTTCTACATTTCTGAACATACATTATATAGAAGAAAAAAAGGGAGCCAATAAGATGTTTTGCTCTATTTGTCTTTCTTCTGGTTTGGAAGTTATTCAATTGTCTTATTACAGGTTGGCCCAAGCCTTTGTTGGGAAGAGTGGCGTATGGACAACGTGGGTCTAGGGGACATGGTGATGGACAACACAGGTCTCAGGGATGTGGAGATGGATGACACGGGTCCAGGGAATGAGGACATGGAAGACATGGTTCTTGGGGGTGTAGAGATAGAGGATGCAGGTTCAGGGGCTGCAGTGATGGATGAAACAAGTCCAGGAACCATGGATATGAGGATGTGGAGATGGAGAATGCAGATCTAAGGGATATAGCTATGGTGGATGCAAATCCAGGGGACATAGAGATGGACCAGGCAACGTAGTAATGGGTTACACAAGTCCAGGGCATATAGCAATGGATGGATTGGAGTCCAGAGGATACAGCAATGGACAATGTGGGTCCAGAGGACATAGCGATTGGTGGATGGGGGTCTAGGGGATATAGTGATAGGGGATGTATGTCTAGGGTACATAGCAATGGACAACACAGGGGAAGTACAACTGGAGGATGAGAGTCTAGAGATGTAGCAAAGGAGGATTGGGGTCTAGGAGATGTAGCAATGGAAGAAGCAGGTCCAGGGACATAGAGATGGAGCAAATGGGTCTAGGGAATGTAGAGATGTAGGACATGGGTCTAGGGGCCACAGGAATGGATAGATATGGGTCTAGGGGATGTAGAAATGGAGCAGGCAGGTGTAAGGGATGTACAGATGGAGGGTGTGGGTCATGGGGACGTTGTGATGCAGAACATGGGTCTACAGGATGTAACAATGGGCGGCGCAGGTCCAGGAGCCATATTGCTGAGGAATGTGTTTCTATGGGACTTAAACACACAAGATACATGTCTAGGAGATGTAGATATTGAGAAAAGGCTAGACCCGGGTTCTCCTAAGTTTCACAAGGCTAAAACCAGACAACCTACTCCCGTCTCCCCTTTTATGCTTCTCCCCTCCCATGTCACCCCTATGGCCACTTTGAACACAAAAGCCCAAAGAAAAGCTGCTTTTCTCTGCCCCATGGCCCTGAATCTCTCTCCACTGCTCCCCAGCCCTGCCGGTGCCCCTCACTCCCCCATGCCCTTGTCTAGGGCCTGTTCTCTCCCCTGTGGTTTCTTCCCCTCAAGCATCTCATCTGGTTTCCGCTGCAGCAAGATGAAATTGTATTGGCCTTTAAAGAATGGGGAGAGGCTGGCCGAGGAGCTGAGGCCTGGCTGGGGTGGGCCAGGGTTGTGGGGAGGCAGGAAATTAGTTAGCTGGGCTCTAACAAGTCTCATGCCCTGGCTAAGAAAACCACACAAGCAGCAAGACACACGTACACGGAAAGTTACACAAGGGCTGCTTGGAAACTCCCTCCTCCCCACCCCCGGCCCCAACACATGCACACATTTCTGGCACCTGCCTTTGTGGGGGTTCACTAGCGTGCGAGAGGCAGAGGGCTGCAGGCCGGGTGTGAGGGGCACCAGCAAGGCTGTAGGGGCTGTGTGTCAGAAGTGAGGGGCATCAGGAGGGCTGTGAGGGGAGGGAGCCGGGACCTGCAGGTTGGGAGTGAGGGGCACCAGCTAGGCGGAGGCAGGGACAAGGGACTCTGGGTCAGGAGTGAGGGGCACCGGCCAGGCTGGTGGGGGACAGGAGGCTGGGGGTCAGGAGTGAGGGACACCAGCCAGGCTGGGGGGAGCAGTGACTGCAGGACAAGAGGGCACCACCTGATGGTGAGTTGGGGCGCAGCATGGACCTGTGTCCTGGACGTCTGGGTTTTCTGCATGTGCCCCAGGTGCCCCCTGCTGGCCCATGCTGGGTTCACAACCTGGATGGGGGGGGAGTCATGACTGCCCCCGATGGCTCCAGGGGGATGTTCCCTGCCCCACAGCAAGAGCTGCGTAGACCACAGGTAGCTGCTTCCCCTGAGGAGGCACCCGGTCATGCCCCTTCTTCACCCGCAGCTCCACGTAGTTTGGCTCCAGCCCAGCAGCCTGGTCCTGGGCACAGAGAGGGTTGTCAGCCCGCCTGCACCCAGCATTCCCTGGGCCTCCCAACCCCACACCCCTACGAGTTACCCCAACTCGGGTCACCCTTACCCGGCTGCTCTGTCCATCTGGCCCTGAATGTGCTTCTTCATCCATTCCTCCCTCCATCCCCACACTCACTTCTCCCCACCTCCACCCCTTCACTCTCCACACACAGGTTCTCTCTTTCTGGCCCTAGCCTCGGCTGCCCTCACTGCCTGGGGCAGGACTGCCATGTCAAGTGCCAGGATGGAGGGGCTGAGGGTGCTCCTGTTTCCTGGGGCACATTCAGGGTCTCACCTGTCTTGGGTGCTCCCATCGAGATTCTGTCTCTCTCCTGCCTGTTGTTGAGGGATTAAAACCATAATTAGCAATGAATTAGTTATTTTATCCCTAGCAAGTATGGTCTAATGACTAATTTTTTACAGGTAATGATTGATTAGCCATAACCAATAGCCATGATTCAACTGTCAGTCAGTTGTCAGTAATCATTCATTGTTAGCCAGTAATAAAAGAGCTATTCAATAACCAAAAATGAAGCAGGAGTTAACTGAAATAATCAATAATTATCCCAGAGCCATCAGCCATAACAGCTCCGGAATGGATCATTGTGGATCAATTAGCCAATTCAATTCAAGCAGAATGCAATTAGCCAATAATTAGCAATCAATGATAAACCAAAAAACAATTCCCAATAGATAACAGTATCCAAATAACCACTAATGGATATTTAGCCCATAGCCAACAACCAACACTAACTTGCTAATATATCGAATGCTAGTAATCAATTATCATTTAAAGGACAAAAAAAGCAATAAATGGGAAATGAACAACAAAGAACCAAGAATCAATTACCAGTAGCTAATATTCAGTATTCAAATAATCAATTACCCACGTGGCCAATAGTAACTCAGTAATGCATCATCATTCATTAGCATTCAAATTTAATCAATAGCCAGTAAATAACCAGTAATCAATCAACAAGAGCTGATAGTCAACATTCAATTAACCAATAAGCAATAATGAGCCCATAGCCAGCACCCAACAACTACTCAATGACCAGTCTCTGAAACTCTACCAACTCTATGAAATTATGAAACAGTCGTCAGGGGGTTATCAATCAGTATTCCAGTATCTAATAATCAGTAGTCTCCCTTAACCAGTAAACAGGCAGCAATAACTAATAGCACTCAAATAACAAACCACCAGTCAGTACCCAATTAAAGCTTAATATTCCATCATCAGCCAATTATCTGACATTAATAATCAATTCTCAAACACCCCTGGTCAATCAGCAATAGCCAATGATCAATGATCTGTCCATAGTCACTGTTGCCAAATAAGTCACAACCAATCATTAATAACCAATGAATATTCAATCATCAAAAGGCAAGAATCAGACAGGTAATCATTAAACAAGAATCATTTGTCACTCCACAGAGAATAGCCAATAGCCAACAAGCAGCAATAATCAATAGTCACTGATCAGGAATTAGTATACCACCAACAAGGCATAATGATTCCAGAGTATAACCAATAGACAATAATCAGCTGCTGAGAAACATGAACTAGAAAGTGACCAGTTCAATAATATCCAATCAATAGCAAAACCTTGCCAATCAGCAGCCAGCTGTCATGGACTGGCAAGCACCCAACAGGGGATAATCAATAACTGTCAATCAATAATCTCTAGGTCTTAATTTGAGGTGAGCCAACAGTCCTCAGCCAATCACCAGTGGGGAGGTGATCAATCATTTGCAGCCAATTAAGAACCACCCACTGGCAGCCAATAAGGAGGCAATAACCAGTCATCATGAGCCTGGATTCAACACTCTGAAGCAAATAGAGGTGTTTGGAGAATGGGTCCTTTCAAGGTTGGTCCAAGATTGAGACCAAAATGTATAATATTGACTCTGTTTTGGGGGGGAAATGCTGAAAAATGTGACTTTGGCAGCATGAAGGAGAAGCAATTGAATATTCAAAACAAGCATTAAAAGGCAAGAGACGTAACACATGCATCATATATGAGGTTATAATCAGTGTTATCAGGTCACACAGGACATTGCAAGTGGAAGGGGGACGTCCAAAGGGAAAGAACTCAGTACAGTTTGGTGTCTTGCTTGAGGGTTATGAGTAGGGCTGGAGATGTGGGTGGGGTGCATGATGGGAGGTTATGGGTTGGGCTCATGGTTGGTGTTGGGGTCAGGGCTGAGGTCACAAGTTGGGGTTTGGCTGGAGGCCAAGGTTTGGTGGGGGGTCCCTAGTTGCACCCATGGGTTGGGTTGGTGTTGATGGGTTGGTGGAAGGGTGGGGTTGCAACTGGGGTTAGGTCATGGTTGGGGATCATGGGATCTGTTGGAATCACAGATAGGGTGGGGGGTCATATGTAGAGACTTGGGTCAAGGTATGGGGTCAGAGGTGAGGTTGGGGGTCATAGTCAAGGATGGATTCTAAGTATGAGGTCTGGTGGAGTTGGGGTCACCTCCAGAAAAGGGGTCAGGTCTGCACTTGGGTCACAGGTTGGGGGGTGGCCACAGGATTGGATGGGGGATCAGAGGGTAAGCAGGGGGTCATGAACAGGACAACCTTGTGACCTCACCTTGTCGCTGCCTGCGTAGGACACACACCAGGATGGCGGCTATGACTGACACCAGCCCCATGGCCCCCAGCCCAGCCCCCATGGCTCCCCACAGCCATGAGTTCATGGTTTGGCTGGTCCCTGTCCCTGAAGGAGAAGGAGGAAGTGAGAAACACACCCAGAAGGAGAAGCGAAGGGGCAGCAGGTCCCATCCCCAGGACTCCTCCCTACAGGGGTGACCTGCACACCCAGACCAGGCTAAACTGGGGAAAAGATGACTCAGGTGTCCAGGCTCCCAACCCCCCACCCCACTCTAACCCACTAGACCCCTCTCCCCTTCCCACTCCCAGACAACCCAGGCATCTGGGCTCCCATCCTCCCCATTGCCCCTCAAACCAATCACTGGGACAGAACCCAGGCAGCCGAGCCCCCAACCCTCCTTGCTCTAACCCACTAGCCCCCACTCACCTTCCTGATAAAGGAGGAGAACCCAGGTGTCTGGACTCTGAGCTGCTGCCCCAAACCCTCCCCTCCCCCAATGGGGGTAGACCCTAGGCATTTGGATGACTCACCAGGCCTGTCCACGTGCAGCCGGGTGCCATTGCCGGCCACCTCAGGTGCTCCGTGCAGGGTCACCAGGCAGTGGTAGGTGCCAGCATCATAGTGCCGCAGGTCATGGATCTCCAGGTCTGCCCGGCCCTCCTCAAGGAAGATCCTGGCCTCGGGCATTCCCAGACGCCCCTGAAAGGGCAGGACCCCCGGGGCCACCTTCAGCCCTGGCTCCTTCTCCCAGCGGTAGCTGCCCACTTGGGGACCCTGCACAGAGGTCTTGTAGGAGCAGGGCAGGGTGACAGAGCCACCCTCCAGGCCCTGGGCCCAGCCAGGCTGAGACACCCTGAGCTCCTGGGACCAGGACCCTGTGGGAAGAATAGGTAGGTCAGAAGGACGGATGGACAGACCCCACTCCCATCCCAGACCCCACCCCCCTCCCTGAGCAGAGAGAGAACCCATGCGTCTGGGCTTCCAGCCCTTCCTGCTTCATATCTGCTTCATCCCTTCACTTTGCCTCTTGTCTCTCTCTGTCTGTCTCTTTCTGTCTCTTGTTCTTCCTTTCATTTTTCTTCTTTCCTGTATCTTTTGTTTGTTCTTGGGGCAGGGGACTTTTTGGGTGGTTTGTCATCTTTTGCAGGGGGAGGGATAGTTTTGTACAGGATTTTCAGGGTGATTTACCAAAACCTAAGGTTGAAGAAATGTTCAGCTTCCAGCCATGAAAGCTGGTGGCTGGCAAATAGCTGCCAACATCCAAAACGGATGGAGGATTTTAAATGGGAATCGGGGTTGATTTGCTGGCAAGGGATTTTCGTTTCTTCTTTTCCTAGAATCACAGACAATGAGGGTTGGACAGGACCTCGGGGGTCACATCTAGTCCAACCCCTTCGTCAAAGCAGGGCCAGTCCCAACTGCATCATCCCAGCCAAGGCTTTGTCTACTGGGGTCTTCAAAACCTCCAAGGATGGTGGTTCAGCCACCTCCCTGGACAGCCTGTTCCAGTGCTTTACTACACTCCTCATAAGAAAGTTGTTCCTAATACCCATGGGCGACTGGTGCCTCCTGAGTCGGGGTGGGGGGCACCAGATTGCCAACGGGGGATGGGGGGAGCCCTCAATGACCGATCACCGAGCTGGTGGCAAAACCAGAAGTGCACTTCTGGTTTGAGGCTGGCACTTCCAGGGGGTGCACAGCCAATATCAGGGGGTGCACGTGCACCCGCATGCACCCCCTACATGTTGCCAATGCTAATACCTAAGGCTAACTTCTCTTGCTGCAACTTGAGCCCATTGCTCCATGTTCTGTCATCTGCCCCCACTGAGAGCAGTCCAGCTCCATCCTCTTTACAGCCCCCCTGCAGGGAGTTGAAGGCTGCTATGAAATCCCCTCCCAGACAACAACAACCATAGACAACAGGGATTGGAAGGGACCTCAGGAAGCCACATCTAGTCCAGCCCTCACTTAAAGTAAGATTAGCCCCAACTAGATCAGCCCCAACTATCTCATCTTTTCTTCTCCAAACTCAATAATAAACCCAGTTCCCTCAGCCTTTTCGCACAAGCCATGTGTCCCAGCCTCCAAACCATCTTCATTGCCCTCCATTGGACTCTCTCCAATTTGTAGTGGGGGCCCAAAATGAGATAGTTTTCTATCCTTCCTTCCTTTCTTTTCTTTTCTTTCCTTTCCCTTCCCTTCCATCCTTGTCTCCTTTTATTTTTTTCCCTTTTCTTCCTTTCTTCTCTTTGCTGGAGATTTGGGAGGTCATTTTTCTTTCTTCTTTTCTTTCTCTCTCTCTCCCTCTTTTTCTGATGAGTCATGCTTCCCTTTTTCCCCTCCTCTTTCCCTTTCATCCATAACACATCTCTACAATACAACTCTAAGAAGAAAACTAAAAGCTTTCTTCCTTCCCTTCTCTCTGTCTTGGTAGCTCTCGGTGGGGGTGGGGGACAGGATTTCTGCAGTCATAAGGGTTTTTTTGCTCAAAGCCGTCAGCACTTCCCTCCGAAAACAAAATAGTGCCATCTGAGTGCTGATTTTTTATATATGTCAGATAGCACTATGTCATATAGCACATTATTACCCTCTTACATTATGTATATGTCATGTATAGTGCTATATCATATATACACATGCACACACACACATACATAGCTACATATATAGCTGTAGAGCATTGATTTGCTAGGGCTTATATACTGTATATCATATATATGCCATAGTGCATGGGTTTGCTATAGCTTACATATATACACGTATGTATGTATGTATATGTATGTAAGCTCTATCAAACCCATGCACTATAGCATATATATGATATACAATATATAAGCTATAGTGAATCAGTGTGTGTGTGTGTGTGTGTGTGTGTGTGTGTGTGTGTGTGTACATACACTAGCAAACTGCCTGTCAAGAATGATTGGGGGGCGACAGCAGGAGCGGAGCCTCACTTTTGGCCCTGCACCCCACTCACTCCACCCTGTTGCTTCAGGTCCAAACACACTCCTTCCTGCCCCCCCCATGCCCCCCCCCCCGCTTCAGGTCCAACCCTGCTCCACCCCTGTCCCCGCTTTGGGTCTGACCCCATTCCCCCCCTCCCTGCTGCTTTGGGTCCAAACATGCTCCCCCCGCCCCCCCCCCACTTTGGGTTCAAGCCCACTCCCCCTCTCCCCCCAACTTCGAGTCCAACCCCCTTCCCCACCTTCCCCCACCCACTTCAGGTCTGACCCTGCAACGCCCCGCTCCCTCCCCATCCAAGGAACTAGTGTAATTCGCCCTGGACTCATTTGAGTTTGATGGGCATCTCTCTTTCAGATTCAATGCAAAATCCAGCTTCCAGAATGTCTGGGTAGCGCCCCTTCTTCCCTCCACCCCCTCCAGCCCCGAGCTTCATGGAAAGGGATTTTCACCCCTGAGCTAACATTCACTGGATTTATTTCCACCCCTGAGTAAATGTCTCTAGTTAGAGGTAAAAGAGAGAGTCTTCAGGGCTGTGAAATGGAAGCAACATGGCAAGGAGCATCCTGGCAGAAGACAGGCTGGCTGGATTAGTGGAAGATCAAGAGCGCAAGAAGAGAGGGTGATTAACATTCAAGGAATGAAGAGATTAGCAGGAAGCTGGGAAACTGAGGAGCCATGAAATCACTGGACTCCCACACTGCTGCTTGCATAGAAATGCCCCTGCCACTGCCAAGCAGTTGGCTTTCAACTGTGGGTGGAGCAGGAATCATGGTCAATGACTCTATGACCCCTGGAGGCCCCTTCCAGTCCCACTTCTCTCAGACTATGACTCCATGACCTCCGGAGGTGCTTTCCATCCTAATTTCTCTAGGACTATGACTCTGTGACCCCTTCCTCGAGATCCCTTCCAGCCCCATTTCTCTAGGATGCTATGATTTAATTTTGACTATTTTTTGCCTAGTTTGTTGTGTTCTTTTAAACTCTCTCCATAATCTAGCAAACAAGCTAGATTCCAACAGGTATCTTTTGTTTTGCTCTGATCTCAAACAAGGCTGTAGCACAAGCCTCCTCGCCTAAGAACGAAGCTTCTAGTGTCTCTCTGCCTGGAGGAGAATGGGTGTTGCGCTCTGTGTGAGGATGCCCATTTTCCCCACCCCACTTTTCAAAATCCTACATCTGCCCCTGGAGACACCAAATCCAAACCTCAGAAAGTCTCCAGCCTGAGGGAGAAGGATGGGTTTGACTGGATTCCTCTTAGAAATCTCTGGTTTTCTCTAAGGAAGCCAGTGGATCTCATGGATCTTTGTAAGTTGTGACAGCCTGTATATGGTCTCGAGGGCTATCAGCGTGTCTCAGTAATGCCCGGTTGAGAGTCATGGGGCTGACTGAGGGCGTTCTAGGCCTCAGAAGCCAATGGATCTGGTTAGGGGGGATCTTGGGGTGATGGGGTGGAAAGGGAATGGTGGGGACCTGCTCCTGACCTGCAGCCCCCCGCCCTTCCAGCCCTGCTGGTGCTCCTCACTCCCAACCAGCAGCCCCCCTGCACTCTCCTGGCTTTGGTGGTGCCCCTCACTTCTGCCCTGCAGCCTCCTTCCAGTGCCCCTCACTTCCAACCAGCAGCCCCTTGCCATTGCCCCCAACTCACCGGAGCTGGCAGCTAGGAGACAGCAGAGGAGCAGTCCAGCCATGGTGCGACAAAGGTTGGGGACCAGTGGCTGTGGGGGGCCAGGTGGACTCCAGGGACCAGGAGGGACAGGACGTGAGGTCATGGAAAGTGGAGGGCAGGCAGGAAGGCACAGGGGGGAGATCAGCGAGGCCTGAGACCGGAAAACAACTCCCCCCCACCCCCAGCATCCGGCCACAGCCACCTGGTTGCCTGGCCCTGCCCCCCCCAGGCTGCCAGCACCCCTCAATCCCAACCCACAGCCCCCTACCACCTCTAGCCCTGCCAGTGCCCCTCATTCCTGACCTGCAGCCCCTGCTTCCCCAACCCTGCCAGCGCCCTTCGTTCTCAACTCGCAGCCCCCTGCCCCACCACTGCAGCTCAGACATTTGGGTTTTTTCCTTGCCCTGGGAGGAGAGTGGTGCCTGATGGTTAGATCAGGGGGCCTGGGAGCCTGGACAGTGGGATTTTCTGGGGGGGAGGCAGGCTGGAGGGTGAGAGAAAGGTAGTAGCTCCATTCTTGGCTGGGCTCTCGAAAGCTGCTGGTCACAGAACCCAGATGTCCAAGCTAGCAGGGCTAAGGCTCCCCCTGCTCCCATCCACAGCTCCTCCCAGCCTAGCTGCGGGCCAAGATGCAGCTGAGTCTGGGGTGGGACCTGACCACATAGAACAGCATTAGCATCTGGGGCTAGAGCTGAGGCTAAGACCCACCCAGCCAAGGCTCTGCAGAGGAAGTGCTGGGCCCCGGAAGGGGGAAGTGGCTGGGGTGGGCGGCCACCAGCAGCCTCCCGGACGCCTGGGTTCCACGCCACCCGAAGGCATGAGCTGCAAGCCAAACTATCAAGGTGACCACCCCTCCCCAGACACCTGGGTTCCCCAGGCCACCCCACCTCCCACCCCTGTGCTAGACTCCCTCCTGGATGCCCACGTTCCTGCCCTTCAGCATCTCAGCCTCTCCCGGACACCTGGGTTCTCTCCAGGGTCCTGGTCTCCCCCCAGCTCGGATGCCCAGGGTCTTTCTGGGGTTCTAGAGCTCTGCCCCGGCAGCCCTGACACCTGGGTTCTTTCCAGGTCTCCAGGCTCTGACCCCTCCTCACCACATCCTGGATGCCTGGGTTGTTTCTAGGGTGCCAGAGCCCCTCCCACAATAGCCAGGGTTCTATCCTGGATTCGAGACCCGCCCCCAGTCACCAGGACTCCTGGGCTCTAGAACCCGCCACCAACAGGCCGGACGCCGGGGTCTTTCCAGGAGCCGAGTCTCTCCCCGCCCCCACCAGGTCCTGGGCACTTAGGTTCTTTCCAGGGTTCTAGAGCATCGCCCCTTTCCTCCCCCCAGCTCTCAGGACACCAGGGTTCCCCCTCCCCCCTGTCCCACAACAGCCCCGACGCCTGGGTCCCTTTTCCACAGCTCAGCCGGAGAGGGGGGAAGGGATGGTTCCTCTTCCCAGGAAAGGAACATGCCAGAACGAAACTGGGGCGTGGAGGAGGCACTGTGGGTCGGGAGTGAGGGGCATCATGGGTAGAAGGGAGACTGCAGGTCAGGTGCGAGGGGCACCAGCAGGACTGGGGAGAGCAGGGGGCTGCAGGTTGAGAGTGAGGGGCACCGGGAGGGGGGCAGAGAAGACAGGGGCTTCAGGTCAGGAGTGAGGGGCACCAGCAAGGCTGGGGAGGGCAGGGGGCTGTGGGTTGGGAATGATGGGCACCGTTAACCCTTTGCTCCCCCTGCCCCCCCAGGGGGCAAGGACTTTGGGGCCCGGAAGGCCCAGCAGGAAGCGCAGCTGGATTCCATCAACCAGGTATTGCAAGGGGGCACCTGGGTCCCCTGGGTGGGGAGGGGCAGGGGGATGGGACCGGGGGGGCTGGGAGCCCGGATACCTGGGTTCCTTGGGAGGGTCACCACGTGGCACACAGTGACCCCAACAGTGGTTGTGCTCTGAGTGATGTCACCCACCGCTCCCCACGACCCCATGGGGGTGTGGCCGGCTCCCCTTCTAGCCCTGCCCCCCTCACCAGGCCCCTCCCACCCCCCCAGGAGTTCCTTGATCACCCCAAATATGGCCAGGACGAGGGGCTGCCAAGCCAGCTGGAGACCTTCAAGAGTAAGGCTGGGGAGGGCGGGGCCTGGGGAGCTGGGGGCAGGGCTCTAGGAGGTCAGGTGGGGCTCTGGGAGACAGGAGAGGGGGCTGGAGGCGGGGCCTGGACTGTGGGGGGGGGCTGAGGGAGGGGGCAGGGACGGGGGGGGCCATGCTGTGGCCCATGAGGGCGAGGCTCCAGGCATTGGGCGGGGCTCTGGGTGGGCAAAGAAGTGGCTGGGGGGGGGGACCTTGGCCACAGGGTTGAGTCTAAAGGGTGGGGTTGGGCTTTCCAGCAGCGGGCAGGGCTCTCAGGGGCAGGAGGAGGGGCTGAGCCCACGGCGTGGACCATAGGTTGGGGTCTAGGGGCCAGGAAGGCTGGAGGTGGGGCCTGGACTATGGGGGTGGGCCTCTTTGAAGTGGGCAGGGCTCTGGGGCAGGGCCTAGACTGTTGGTGGGGCGGAAGGAGGGGTCTAGAGGGCAGGGCCGAGCTGGGGGGTCAAGGGGAGGGGCTGGGGTGGGGCCTGGAACATGGAGGGAGGGCCTTGAGGCATGGGGCGGGCTGTGTCTGGCCCATCCGTCTGTCTGACAGACCGTCCCGCCCCGACAGAGAAGTACATGGAGTTCGACCTCAACTCAGATGGGGAAATCGGTGAGGCCCCCCCGCGCCCGTCTGGCCATACATCCCCTTTGCTGGGGCGGGGGGCGGTGGATTGTCCATCTCCCTGTCCACCCCCTACCCCCCACTTGTTGTATGTGGGGGCATTGGTGTCCATCTGTCTGTCAGGGCATGTCTCTGTGCACCTGGCCTCCAACCCCTGACTTTAGATGCCTGGCCGTCTTCAAGCCTGACTCTTGACACGCTGCCCAGTGTGCCACCCCCACTTGGACCCTTGATCCCTGACCTTCAATTTGCTACCCCTGACCTTTGACCTCTGACCTTTGATACCCAATTCACCACCCCTGACCCAAACCTGGATTCCAAATCCCTGACCCCCGTACTTTGATGCCTGACCCGCTGACCCTCGACCCCTGAGCTGGGATGCCTGAGGCCCCCACCTGTAATCCCAGCCCTTGTCACCCCTAGCCTCTGATCTTTAATCCCTGACTGCCTGATCCTTGACACACAACCCCTGACATCTGAACCTTGACCCCTCACCCCCCATGGGTCCTTGATCTTTTGACCACCAACCCCTGCAACTTTGTACCCTGACCCCTGGAACCTTGGCCATCCACCCCTTGGCATCTGACCTCTGACCCTTGACCCCTACAGACCTGATGTCACTCAAACAGATGCTGGAGAAGCTCGGGGTGGCCAAGACCCACCTGGAGCTGAAGCGACTCCTGCACAAGGCCACGGGAGGCACCAGCGACACCATCAGCTACCGCAGCTTCGTGCGGCTGCTGCTGGGCCCACAGTCCGACATCCGCGACCTGTGCGTGCCCACCCCCTCCAGCCTCTCGTGCCCCTGCCCGCCCCCCAGTGCCCCTGACTCCCTGGTGCCCCTCACTCCCAGCCTAAAACCTTCCCCACCCCAGCCCTGCCAGTGTCCCTCTCTCCTGGCCCACAGCCCCTGCCCCTCCACCCCAGCCAGTGCCCCTCACTCCCAACCCGCAGCCCCTGCCCCCCCAGCCCTGGCGGTGCCCCTCCCTCCCAGCCCACAGCCCTGCCAGGGCCCCTCACTCCTCACCTGCTCTCTCCACAGGATTCTCCTGTTCGAGAGCAAGGCCAAGGAGCAGGAGCCCTCCGCACCCGGGCCCCCCCGCAAGAGGGACATCACCGAGCTCCCCTAGCCTTGCTCCCAACCTGCGGGAGGACACGAAGTGGCGCTGATCCTGCAAAGGATGCTGGGAGGGGGGGCAGGGGGAGGAGGTTCCACCTCCTTGGTGAAGGAGGTTGGAGGGGTGAAAGGTCAGAGGTTACGTGGTGACCTCATGTGCTCAGCCATGTTAATAAAGGCCATTTAAGGACGCTGCTGTTGGGTGGTGTTGTCTGGGGGGGGGAGGCTAGATCATGGACCTGCTCCTAGCCAAACAGGGCCTCCCATGGGCTCGCAAGGCTCTGATTGGCTGAGAAGTGGGGCCTTGGCCTGGGGGGGTGGGGTTCTGAGGTGGAATAGTTCATTGAGGGCTGGAGGGGAGCTACAGTTGGGACAGTCCAATCCTCCCATGGGCCAGTCCAACTGGCAACACCTCCTTCTCCTGTGTAATGGGCCAGTCCATTTTACAGGGTGGGGGTGCCCAGGGGTCAGCAAAATACCGCCCGCGAGCCAAATCTCGCCCGTGGAGGGACTTTGGTCCCCCAGTCTCGCCTGGTCCAGGCACCATCCAGCCCGTGGCGCGTGTCCCACTACCCCACCCTGGCCATGCCCTGGCTGGAGCGAGCCAGCTGCAGGCAGCCCACCACAGTGCAGACATGGGCTTTGGGGTTGGGGGCAGCTGCAGGGGCGGGGAGGCATGGGCCGGCCCAAATAATTGCCCCCCCCCCCCTGCACTGGCCCACGGGCGATTTGGGATGTTCCATTACACAGGGGAGGGGGGTGTTGGCAGTTGGACTAGCCCATGGGAGGTTCGGGATGCTCCATTACATAGAGGAGTGGGGTGTTGGCAGCTGGGCTGGACCATGGGAAGCTTGGGATGTTCCATTACATAGGGGAGAGAGGTGTTGGCAGTTGGGCTAGCCCATGGGAGGTTTGGGATGTTCCATTACACAGGGGAGGGCGGTGTTGGCTGCTGGGCTGGACCATGGGAACCTTGAGATGTTCTATTACATAGAGGACAGGGATGTTGACAGTTGGGCTAGCCAATGGGAGGTTTGGGATGTTCCATTACATAGGGGAGGGGGATGTTGTCAGTTGCATTAGCCCCTGGGAGGGCTGGAATATGCCATTGCACAAGGGTAGGTGGTTGCTTGGATTTGGACTGGACCATTATAGTGGGAGGGTTGGGATGTGCCATTAGGAAGAGAGGCAGCTGGTTTCACTGAGACTGGCCCATTGAAGTGTACAGTTGGAGTGTTCCAGTTTAGAAGGTGCGAGGGGGGGCAGAATTCCAGGTTCAACAGCCCATTATAGAGCTGAGCAGGGTAGACAATCCCCTGTTATAGCAGGCAAGTATGGAGAAACATCATCGTGTTAATGAACGGGGTGGTCCCTAAATGGAATGGCCCATTATAAGCACATGATGTTGGGGAAGATAGCCAGATAGTGGAATATCCCATGGGGGGGGAGCACTATTCCACCACAAGGAGAGGGGTACCTGGGTGTGCAATGACCTAGCCATGGGCACTTGGAACCTCCCATTTTAATGCACTAAACAGGGGTATTCCTTGGTGGAATGGTCCATTGCAGTAGTTAGAGAAGTTCCCATCTGGGGCGGGGGAAGGGGGGGGGGGGGGAGAGAGAGAGAGAGAGAGAGAGAGAGAGAGAGAGAGAGAGAGAGAGAGAGAGACTACCCTTGCTGGAATGATCCATTGGTGTAGGTGAGGCTGGAACAGCTCAAAATGTGGAGCAGTCCATTACAGCAGGTGAGATTGGCATGGCTCATTTGAACAGCTTGAGGGGGGTGTCAACTGGTGGACTGACCCATTATGAGAAGAGGAGGGTGTATAATGGCATAAGAGGGGGTATTTATATATCATGCAGATAATAAATTATAATATATAGTATATATATAATATTTATTTAAAGTATGTTATGATATATAATAATAAAATGAAAATAGCACATACCATGTATGTCTATGTATATATGTGCATGTGTTTATGTACATGCTTGTGTGTGTGTGTGTGTGTGTGTGTGTGTGTGTGTGTGTGTGTGTGTGTGTGTGTGTGCATATGCATACATATGTAGAGAGAGATACTAGCGAATTGCCCTTCAAGAATAACAGGAGATGGGGTGGGGAGCAGGCTGGGAGGGAGCGCTGCCACCTCCCACCCTGCACCACCACTGCCTCTTGGGAGTGGGGAGGGAAGCTTGCCTCACCGTCCCCTCTGTCCCCCTAGGCCAGCACCCCACACCACCTCCACCTTCAGTGCCACTGGTCTCCCCCCTCCCCGCTCCCCCCCGCCCTCATCCTCGGAGGTGGCAGAGCACCACCATGATGGCAGGGATGAACTGGGGGGAAAGAGGCCAGTGCTGCTGGCTTTACCACCACACTCTGTCCCCTCCATCCCTGCTGTCATGGCAACTTTTCACACTCTGATTGGTTGTTTCACTAACCAATCAGAGTGCTCCAAGAGCATTACAGACAGACAGACGGACTAAGCCCTTTATTATATAACAGTGGTTCTCAAACTTTTTTTTTTTTGCGGACCACTGGGAAATTGCTGAGAGTCTCGGTGGATCACTTAATAAACTTTTTATTTGTTTTAAATATCAAAGCACACAATTCATATTTTAGTATCAGTATTCTAACCTTACAAGTAAAGATATTCTGGATTGTTCTGCAACCTCTTACTGTGGACCACCTGAATGGAGCTTGTGAATGAGGGGTGGTCCATGGACCACCGTTTCAGAACCTCTGTTATATATATAGAGAGAGATATATATGTGTGTGTGTGTGTGTGTAAATCTATTTATATCTCATGAAGATAATAGATTATAACATATAGTATTATAACAATAGTATAGTATAGTATAATAGTAATATATGATAGCAATAGTAAATATAATAGTGTTGGCTACAAATGTCCAACTCGGGATCCTTAAAATTCTGGTTTATTAGGCAGATTGAAACACTGTAATGAGTTAAATCATAAACCTTGGGGCTGGTTCCCCCCCCCCCATGCACACACATACACACACATAGTAGCAGGCTACAGAGTCAGGTATACCTATCCTACAAGCGCTGGAGTCTGTCGTTGAGGCTTCTTTCAGGGTGGTGTTATCTTCCAGAAGGAGGCCACTGGCTGGTCCTTCTGGCTGGACAGATCTGGTCGAGTTGGAGATCAAGAGGGCACCTCTGAGGGTCACTTTTCACTGCCTTTTATCTGTCCCTGGCAGACTTTGGTGACTCCCCAGTTTTCAGGTTTGCCCAATCCAGGGGTCATTGACCCTTGTGGGACTTCCCCCGCCTCGGTGGCTACTGGACGGCATCTGTCAGCCCCAGGGGTCGTCTGCATGAACGTGCCGGTTTGGGAGTCCGTTGATGAATTTAGAATAGGGCTCTGGGAGTGGTCGATCTGGAGATATTCAGCCCAAAAGTTGGTCTCTGGTGTTGATTAACTCAGGCCAGGGCTTCTAGCCCTTGATCAGTGAGGTTTAGAGATTTCCCGGTTGATACATTGTCTTCTATTGAGTTCTTCCTTCCGTTGGCTGATCTGCAGCTTCCAGGTGTTAATTGCTGTGTGCTACATTGTTATACATTCAATCATGTTACACATTCAATCACTGATTCACTCGCTCTTTCAGGGGCCAGCCTGATACAGGGAAGGGCAGTTTGATTCCTGCCCTTGTTAATATTGTTACAATGTATAACTTACTTATGAAACTAAACACATTTAGTTGAAAGTTGAAAGGTGAGGAGTATAAAATATAAGCTACAAATGCCATGGCACACAAATAGATAAAAATACCAAACTACAAGGGGAGATACAAAATGCACACATACAAATTTTAAAACACAATTCCTTATCTTAAAGTGAAAGAGGAAGGAAGAAAAGGTAGAAAAAGAGAAACATACCCAAAGAGGGGAGAGCAAATGCAGGCAAGAGGAAAAGGGGGCTTTCTGCTACAATAGTAGTATAGCTTTATAATAATAGATTATATATGGGGGTGGGGGTATCTCATATACTATGACATAATAGGAGAGACTGGATTATGCATTTGCCTCCTCCACCTCCTAGTTTTCCTGCTACAAGGCCCCACCTCTTTTACATAAATTATATAAAGAGTAATTTCAAATACCAGGCTGTATCTCATTAGCATAATTTAGGCATCACATAGGGAAAGCAGACTCTAAAAGTTGCCCCTCCTCCGCCATCAGGCCTATCGGTCCCAATTTGCATTGCACATATTTTGCCCCTCTCTTGGCATAAATTATGCAATGAGTTTCTGAAAAATCAGGCTGTGGCTCGTTTGCATAGTTTACGCATACAGGAGAGAAAGCAGAAGGAACCTTTATTTTAAATGATGGCCCCATCTTCACCTTAAGTGTGCACTCACATAAGGCAGAGGAACCCTCATTTGCATGCCGTTGAAGGTTTTTGCATAAATTATGTAGATTACAGGTGGTTCTTGTTTATGGTCAAGCTGCCCCCCCACCCCAGGATACCCATGTAGGACATACATCCCTATTTGCATATCATTTCTTTGCATAAAAATATGCCAAGCGCTCCTCTTGCCTGCGGCTAAGCTCCGCCCCTTTGCATCACATACCCATAAATTATGCAAAGTATTGATATGTATTGTTATATTTATATTATATTTATATATTTCTATGTTTAACTTATGCATGATGTAATAACTTAATGTCTAATTTATGTATTGTAATCATGCAATCAGGACACAGTCCCCGCCCTTCTCGTTTGCCTAAGTTATGCACATCAGAAACCGCTTAAAAGCCGCGCTCCTCGTGGGGAAGGAAGCCCCGCCCCTTTTGCATAGATTACACATATCAGGACGGAGCTCGAAGGCTGCTTGCGCCCCCCCCCCCCCTTGCAGGCATTATGCAAATCCCCGGCGCGCTCTCCACAGCCTAGGCCGGCGGGAAGCCCCGCCCCCGACGCAGCGTGGGGGGCGTGGCTTCCCCCGCCGCCGGGGCCTGGGACCCGGATGGCCGTTTAGTCGGTGCCGAGACGCCGAAGCTGCCACATCGGGCGCTGGGCTGGGCGGAGGGGGTGGGGACCCGCCGCCATCCGCCGCCATCCTCCGCCTGGAAGCCCCCTCCGCTCCCGGGGACCCCGCGGCCGGTGAGAGCGGAGCCCGCCCGACCCGACCCGACGAGGTGGGTATCGGCCTGCGGACACCCTCCCCGGGGCGCCCGGCCAGGCGCGCTGCGCGGAGCCCGCTGGGACGCTCGGGCCTCCGCCATCTTGTGCCCGGCTTCCTAACCCGCCCCCCCTCCGGTTTCATCCGCATCCATCCTCCCCCCGGCGCCCTCCAGCCCCGGCCGGGAGACCCCCCAGCCCGTCCCAAATCGCTTCCTCTCTCTCCCTGGGGGGTTATTTACTGGCTGGGGGGGCAAGAAGGGGACTAATTACCCCCCTGGACTCCAGGGTCCCCCAAGGGGCGGGGGGGGGTTAAAGTGACTGTTGAGGCTCTAGAGGCCAACCCCC
This sequence comes from Alligator mississippiensis, assembly GCF_030867095.1. Lineage (NCBI taxonomy): Eukaryota > Metazoa > Chordata > Crocodylia > Alligatoridae > Alligator > Alligator mississippiensis. The sequence continues at coordinate 58,514,716 of NC_081834.1, forward strand.
CACCCATTATATACCCCCCATGGGGTGGAGGAGGGGGTGCTTGGGGGAGCTGTAAATGGGCAGCCCTTTAACAGCCCCCTTCTACTTCATCCCATCGTTTTTAAGGCAAAAATTGGGGATGGGGGGTATTTGGGGTACAGGCTGCTGGGGGCTCTTGCAAAGCCCTGCCCAGTAAACCAGTCCCTTCTGTTCTAGGGGGTTGGGGTATCCCTTGATGACTTATGGGGGGGCTGTAGCTTTTGAGGGTGAAATTGGAGGTTTTCTGGGCTCCCCCTTGTCCCCCAGTGGCCACACCCTCCCCAACCCCCCAGGTTTTGGGGTGCATGAGGGGGCTAAGATTTAGGGTATAAGCAGGGAGTGGGACCCTTTTAAACCCCCCCTTCAAAGTCGGAGACACCCCAAAATGTGTGGAAACAGCTGCTTTATGGCTGTAGGTTTGTTTTGGGGGGGCAGCCACCAGATTGGACCCGTCAGCTTTTTGGGGGCATCTGAAATGGATTGGGGATGCTAGGCTACCTGGGGGAGTGGGGTGAGATATCGGGGTTCCCCCACTGCCTTTGGGGGGCTGGGGCTTCGCTCCCTGGTACCTTCCTGCCTAACCAGTGCTGGTCCTCGGTGAGACCCAGCCCGCCGGGCTGCTTCCGCAGTGGTACCCAGCACCCCCAGGAAATGGGGGGGGGGGGTACGTTTTCACTGCTCTGCTTGTTTTGGTGCTGGTTTGGGGATGGTGTTCGGTTTAGCTCAGCCCCCCCATACTCACTTATTTTGGGGTCTTCTGGGATTGTTGGAGTGCCTTGAATGGGGGACTTGATTTGGGGGGGCTTCCCCTGATATCCCCTAGAAGATGTGCCCATAGCCCTGGAGCTGCCTTTCATGCTCCTCCTTTATTGTTGGGGTGTCTCAGATGGAGGTGGGGGGTATTGAGCTGCCTTTTGTGCTCCCCTCTGCAGGTTGTTTTGGGGTCTCCTGGGATTGTTGGAGTGTCTTGGATGGGAGGGCGTTGATTTGGGGGATACCTTCCCTGATACCGCCCAACCCCTAGGAAGTGCCCCTGTGACCTCTGAGCTGCCTTTAATGCCCCCTTGAGTTGTTTTGGGGGCTCCTGGGATTGTTGGGGTGCATTGGGTGGGTAGGCATTGATTGATATGGGACATGCCCTCTCTGATACCTGCGTTGGAAACACCCCTGTGCCCATTGAGCCACCTTTCACATGTGATAGGGGGGCTGGAGGGGTGTCTAGCTTCACCCCAGAACCCCTCAGCCCTCAACATATTGGGGGCACTACTGAATCAAGGTCTGGAGCTTCCCCCTCTTCTGTCATTCCCCCCAGCAATGAATAGATATCCATCCCTTTAACTTGGGAGGAGGGTCTATGGGAAAGGAGGGGCTGGTTTCACCCAGCCCCCACTGTCAGTCAAACTTGGGTGGGCTTATTTCCATGCAGTTTTGGGGCAGAAATCAGAGCTTTTGGGGTCTCTGTCCTCCCAGGATTTTTCTCACCTATTCTGCTTCAATAAAAGCCATTGGTTTTTAACCCCCTCCTGGCAGAAGGCCGCAAAGGACCTTTTTCATACCAGCCACTCTGGCTTTGCCAGCCGCTCTCCTTTTAAGTTCATCGAGGTACGTGTGACGTTCAGGGGTCTGCAGGGACCCCCATCTCACCCTCCCCATCCCAAAATTGCCACTGAGAAGTAGAAACCCCCTTGGAAATATGAAGGTTTAAATAAAAACAGACTATTTGCAGAGGGCTTGGTATCTCCGAATACAGGACGAAGGCAGATGATTAAATCTAGCTTGGAGGTTTTAATTGTCCGGGGTGGGGGGTATTAAAATATGGGTGGAAAATCCAGGAGAGATTGGACAAATAAATAAGAAAACTTAGCGGGTTCTAGGTGGGGGTTGTTCTGGTTTGGACTTTAGATGAGCTCTAAGGAGGGAAAACCCAGCTCCTCTTGCCCCCTAAAATTTCCTGGTGGCTAGATCGTTTTGGTGGGGGGGCATCTTGGGGGTGCCTTGGATGCTTCTGGGAGGGGGGTTTTTTGGGGTGCAGGCCTGGGCAGATGAATGACATGGAGGAGTAGACAGCCCATCGTTGGTCTTGGAGTGAACCCTAGGCTTGGAAGGAGGTTAAGGGGGTCCCCCCAAACCCTTCAGCCTCTTTAATATTGAGGGAGGGTCAGATTTGGGGGGGGGCAAAGATGAAGGTCTGTAGCTACCCCCTTCTGCATCACCCCCATAAACGCATCCCTCAGCCATGAATATGGACCAGAGGCATCCATTTTGGCGGGCAAAAAGAGGATTAACCATGTTTTATTAGGTCAGGAACACCCAGACCTAGCTGAAACGTGTCTGAATTTGGGGTGTCTTTGCTCCCCCCAAACCCCCGGCTGCAGAGCTCCTAGTCAACCACACTGGTGCCAGTGGGGATTAATGGCTTCTTAATTGATTTGCAGAGAACACCCAGGCGCCCGCCGGCTCTGTTAATCGATGGTTTTTTATTCCCTCTCATGATGACATGCTCTCTTTTTTCCTTCCTGGCTTTAACATATCCCTGTTTTCCAGGGGCAGACCTCTCCCTTCACCTCCCTCCATCCAAGGAGCACCCGCAGCAAACTGAGGTGCATGATTATGTGGCTATAACTAATTAGTACCTCCCCAGACCCACACAGAGGTGGGGGGGTGGCGGTGGCAATAATTAGGTTGTATGCAGTGCCTCATTCGGGGTCATTCAGAGTTTTAGAAGTAGATCTTGGGACCTCACGTTGGGTTGGCAGAAGGCAAGGCAGCGTGGCACCTTGGAGACTAACCGATTGAGAGACGCAGTATTATCTGAAGGCAGCTCCCAAAACATATTGGGGTGAACTAGAGGTGGGAGGGCGTATCATACATCGGTCCGATGTCAGATCGGCACTGATATAAAGGAAATTGAATATATTGGAAAGCATTCACATCGGGCTGATTATTTGATTGATAAATGGCCCCTGTGTGCACGCAGCTGCAAGACAGTGCAGGCAGCGATGCCTGGCAGCGTGGACAGCTGCCTCCAGCTGGTAAGTCTGGTGTGGGGGGGGGGCAGATCAAGGGTTCCTGCAGGGAGATAGGGGGGCTGGAGCTGGGACAAGGGCAAGCGCTGCCCAGCCAGGGTGGGACAGAGCCATGGCTCGTCCAGGGGGCACAGTTCCCGCTGCTGCTTGGCCGCTTGTCCTGCCGCTGCTCCCACACTCATCAGGGTGGGGGAGCAGGGCATGTGCCTCCAGATCTGTGGGGGGCGGGCTGGGGCTGTGCTAAGCTCTTCCTGGCAGGGTGCAAAGGGACTGTGCTGGGAAGTGTGGGGGGGAGCTGCAGTCACAAAGTCACTGTAGCCCCATCCCAGTGCCGAGCTCAGTGCAGCCCCAGCCTGCCCTGCACAGATCTGTGGTTACAGGCCCCCCCCCCTCCCCCACCCCCCCAGACAAGCAGCAGGAACAGCGGCAGGTGCTGCTGGGTGAGCACTAGATGAGCCACCACACCAGCAGCATGTGGCAGTGGGAGATGCCCGTGCCTCCCAGATCAGACCCGGCTCTGTCCCACGCCTGCCCCAGCTGGGCAGCGCTTGCCCCAGCCCCACTCTTCCCTCCCATGGGAACCTTGATCTGCCCCTCCACGCCCCTTCCCTTCCCCCTCCCCCCCACACCAGCTGAACACAGCTCTCCACACTGCAGGGCTGGTATCAGAAATTGGATGGGTATCAGTTGATATACCTCAAAAATCAGCTATCGGCTACAAAAATCTCTTATCGTTGCACCCCTAGAGTGAACTTCTAAAGGAGCCTTGGGTTGGGGGCGACAAATGAATGGTGGACACCCCCAAAAAAGAAAGCCCAGACCACTTGGGCAGAGAGTTGTATGCTGGGATACATGATGAAAAGAGCCTCTTAAAGGCCCCGGTTAGGCAGAATAAATGAACAGTGGACACCCCCCAAAAAGAAAACCCAGCTGACTTCAACAGAGAATGGGTGGTGGGTTGTTGTCTTCTGATGTTCATAGGCAGTATTAATGTCACTGTTGGCTGTTTCAGGCATCACTGCCCCTTTGCAATGGAGCTTAGAAAGACCCCCTTCCCAACCAATCTTTGTTTCCATCTCATCCCTTTTTCTTCTTAATACAGATTTCTGCTGTGGGGGTGGGGGGAAATGACTTGCAGGTGGGTTTGTTTCCAGCCAGGTTGCTTCCAAGTGTCAGCTCAGGGCCCAGGCATCATCAAAAAAGGCAAACGCAGTGGTAGGGCTTATTGAGAAGGGAGTTGGAAACAAAACTGAACCTTTTCATGATGCCCTTTTATAAACCTACAGTGTATCCACACCTCGAAGACTGCACTTGGTTCTGGTCTCCACACATCTGAAAGGGTATAGACCTGGAGAAGGTCCAGAGAAGGGCAGCAAGGATGATGAGTGGTATGGAGGGGCTTCCATATGAGGAGAGGCTAATGAGAGAGAGTCTGTGGGGTGGATAGAAGGACGGATGGATAGATAAATGGATAGATGGACCATGGGGTGGGTGGGTGGGTGGGTGGATGGATGGAGTGTGGTGGGTAGACACGGGTGGGTGGATGGCTGGAGTGTGATGAATGGAGTCTGAGGTGGATATATAGACACGTGGACAGATGACATGTGGGATGAATGAACAGATGGTGTGTGGGATGGGTGAGTGGACGGATGGCTTGTGGGGCAGATGGATAGACTTGTGGACAAGATGGCATGTGGGACCAGTGGTGTGGATGGATGGATGTGTGGCTTGTGGGGTGAATGGATGGAGGGACAGATAGTGTGGGGTGGACAGATAGACAGGCCTCCAGTTTAGAAAAGAGACACCTGTGGGGGGACATGAGAAGGCTTTAAGGACATGAGAAGACATGGGTGCCATATGTCAATGAGGAGGTGGAAAAACTTGAGAGGGTCCACCTGTATGATCAGGGACTTGCAAGGCAAGTCATACAAGGAAATGCTGAGGGCCCTGGGCCTCTTTAGCTTGAAGAGGAGGTTTAAGAGAGGACTTGATAGCAGCTTACCGCTATATCAGAGGAGTGCATCAGGAGCTCAGTGAACAGCTGTTTACTAGGGCACCCCTGGGGAGTAGACCAGGACTAATGGATATAAGCTCCTGGAAGGCTGCTTCAGACTTAATACCAGGAAAAATTCCTTCACAGTCAGGCTGTCTGGACTGTGGATTAAACTCTCTCCAGAGGTGGTACAGTCACTTACCCTGGAGGTTTTCAAGAGGAGACTGGACAGTCACCTTGCTGGGTCACTTGACCCCAGTTGTCTTCCTGCCTAGAGCGGGGGGCTGGACCCAGTGGTGTGCGAGGTCCCTTCCAGCTCCTAACAGTCTGTGAATTTATAAAACATACTGTATGGCGAAGAGAGAGCCAGTGGGGATTTATTATAGACTATCTTGCCAGATGAGAACCAGGGGTCACAGCATGAAATGTGCAGGCCTTCAGTTTAAAACAGACACGAGAAAGTTCTTCCTTCCCCAGTGGATAATTAATCTGTGGATCTTGTTGCCACCAGATGTGGTGGAAGCTGAGAGTTCAGCCAGTTTTCCAAGAGGGCTTGGAGCCATTCTTGGAGGAAAGGGGCATCGGGAGCTATTGAGCATGGGAGTGAGGGGCACAACCTCTGAGTCGGAGCTCCCTAGACCTTAAATGCTGGAGGCTGCAAGTGAGAGAGGAATAGGGGGGAAAAACCCCAGTCAGAAGCAGTTCTCTCTCCCTTCCAGCATCCACGGTCTGCCCCAGTGCAACATAGGAGACTAGGTAAGAGAGACCTATGGTCTGACCCAGTCCATGGCAGTTCTTAGGGTTGCTGCTCAGGGATGATCTAGGCCAGGGGTGCTCATCATCTGCACCACTGTAATCAAAATCTTAGATCCACCTATGACATCACTAGGAGCATTAGGGGCGAGACCCAGAAGATGATTCATAGATGTTTGGGTCAGAAGGGACCTTAGCAGATCATCGAGTCCGACCCCCTGTATTGGGCAGGAAAGTCTCTGTGTGCATGTCCAGTCTCCTCTTAAAGACGCCAAGGTAGGAGAGAGCCACCACCTCCCTTGGGAGCCCATTCCAGATTTTGGCAACCCTTACTGTAAATAATTCCTCTCTACTTGACCTTAATTAGGCCTCATCTAGAGCTCTGTGTGCAGTTCTGGGCGCCACATTTTAGACACGGAGAAGTTTGTGAGGGTCCAGGACAAGGATGATCAAGGGTTTGGAAGATGAGTCCTACGAGGAGAGGCTGAAGGAGCTGGACATGTCCCAGCTTGTGGAGAAGGCACATGATAACCTTCAGATATTTGAGGGCCTGATATAAAGAAGAATGAAAGTATTTCTACCTGTAGGCTTGAGGTGGCAGCCGAGGAGGTTGAGATTGGATCTCAGGAAGAACATCTTCACTGTTAGAGCAGGGAGGCAGTGGAATAGACCAGGGGTTCCCAACACCCGGGCTGTGAAGGGTTGTCTGCCAGTCCACAGGAGAGTTGGCTGCTGGACCGGAAGTCTGGAAGTATATTACAGTAAAAGCTCTGTTATCCAGCATCTCCTGGGAATACAGGGGAGATGCTGGATAACAAAATGTTTTGGTTAATTGAGCAGCCCAAACAGGCGTCCTTGCCTGTTCGGACCGCCGTCTCTTCCGCTGCATCTGGGATGTTGCTGCCCCTCCCGCGGCATCACCGACCCTCCTGCAGGCCCCACAGGACAGGGAGGCGGGCCCTGTGCAGCCTGCTATGCCCCGGGCTGTGGGGGCTCAGCTGTGCAGGCTGCTTTTCCCCCAGCCATGGGGGCTCGGAGAAACCGGAAGTGCCACGGTGGGCACTTCTGGTTTCACTTTACCTTACAAGCTGGCATGCCGGTTAATAGAGCATGCTAGCTTGTAAGGTGCCAGTTAACGGAGCTTTTCATAGTTTCATAGTAGCTAGGGTCAGGAGGGACCTGAACGATCATCTAGCCTGACCCCCTGCCACAGGCAGGACTGAATGCTGGGTTCACAAGACCTGCCCGTGGTATGTCAGTCACTGCCAGTCTGCAGTTTGCCAGTCCACGGTCACTTCTGGTTCGCAACATGAAAAGGTTGGGAACCATTGGAATAGATGCCTAGGGGAGTTGTGGGCTGTCCATCACTGGAGGTGTTCAAGAAAAGATTGGGCAGCTACTGGTTGGGGATGATTTAGGCATGATAGTGTTCTGTGAAGTTTTGCTATCCCCTTGTTGGGGATGACCTAGGTATAACAGTGCACTGCTACCCCTGGTCCGGGATGATCTGTCCTTGATGATGTTTTGCTATGGGCTACTATTCCCGGGTCAGGAATGATCTAGGCGTGGTGATGTTCTACTATCGCCTGCTTGGGGATGATCACGACGTGACGATGTTATGCCGATGTTCTACTCGCCCCTGGTCCAGGATGATCTAGGCCTGATAATGTTCTGCTGTGTTCTACTATCCCCTGGTTGGGACTGATCTAGGCATGATGATATTGGGCACGACTACTATCCCCTGGTGCGGGATGATCTGGGTGTGACGATGTTCAGCCAATGTTCTACTATCCCAGAGTGGGGATAATCTAGGCTTGACAATGTTCTGCTATGTTCTACTATCTCTGGTCCAAGATGATCTAATCATAGCGCTGTTCTGTTATGTTCTACTTGCCCCTGGTCCAGGATGGTCTAGACATGACTCTGGCCTGCTCGGTTTACTACCCCAGTCCAGAATGATCTAGGTATGCCGACGTTTTGCTATGTTTACTACCCCTAGGCCGGGTTGTTCTAGGTGCGATGATGGTTTGGGATGACCTAGGCGTGATTATGTTTTACTATCCCCTTGTCTGGGATGATACAACTGTGCGGGCTGGGCGCGAGGCACGGCCCATCTTTGCGCACGTGGGCTGTGGCCAGCAGCCCGGGCACGCGGGGTCGGAGAAGACCGGGAGTGAGCTAGAATTAGTTACGGACGCGTAGTGGTTGATTTAAAGATTGTTTACTTACACCAAAGATGGTCGTGGTGTAGGCTGGACAGTTTTCCAGGCACAGCTCCGCTTAAATCCTCATTTGAGGATTACAGCAAATTCGCTCTCTCCAATGGAGTTGTTGAAGCTCCATGGGTTCGTTTCTTTTGTTCCAGGAAGGGATATGTCTAGGAATCTATTGGCGACGGGGAGAGGCCAGAGGCTGTTCAGGCCTCTGTTGCCTTTTAAGAAATACGTTGGGTCCGTAAGGATCCGCAGCGCTTAGAGATCTTCACACAAAGCAAAGGTTTTCTCTCTCTAACTCCAATTTCTCTCCAGCTTGGGCGGAAACTACCCAAGCTCTTTATACGGCTAGCAAGCCAATCGCTAGCCGCCACGTGTGCATAAGTTCACGTGAACCAATAATGTGGTTCGAATTTGAATACAAATGGCGGGAACTCTTTGCACCGAGCATTTCTTAGATGCAAAAAGAAATGCACCGTGCAAAGAAAGCTACAAATTGGCGGGAAATTCTCCGTTGCAGCGGGGTTCTCTTCTGCAGCAGAAAACTCTACCGTGCAAAGAAGCTGCAATTTAGCGGGAAAATAATTTAGCAGTGCTGAAGCACGCACAAAACAAAAATCACAACGTTGGGTTGTGACAATAACCACAGTGATGGTCAGAGATGATCTAGGCATGACTATGTTCTGCTTTGTTTACTACCCCTGGTCTGGGGTTGTTCTATCTATGACGGTGCTATGGTGGTCCAGGATGACCTAGATGTGACTATATTTTATTACCCCCTGGTCCGGGGTGATCTAGGCGTGACAGTGCTCAGGGATGATCTAGGCATGACAGTGTTCTGCTCTGTTCACTACCCCTGGTCCAGGATGATCTGGGCATGATGCTGGTTAGGGATGAACTAGATGTGACAATGTTCTGCTGTGTTCTACTTACCCTGGTCGCCGTGATCTAGGCATAGCAATGCCTGTGTTCTACCATGGGGATTTCTCGCCTTCTGGGCCTTGCTGATTGCTGCCGCCAGTCTCCCCTCCTTTTTGCTACAGAGAGCAGGGGAGCCTTGGAAGTCCAGGTGCTTAGCATCTCTTCTTAGCTTTGGTCAGGAAGTGGGAGCTGGAGGGCTTAGAGCAGGGTGGAGGCCTGGGAGCCCAGGTTCTCTCCCTGCTCTGAGAGGGGAGTGGGGGCTGGGGTGACAGTAGGGAGCAGGATACATCGTTCCTCTCTCCACCTCTGGGCAGGGAGTTAAATCTAGAGGGTTTGGACTGGGTGTGGCAGGGGGCAGGCTGGGAGCCCGGATACCTGGGTCCTGCCCTCCTCATCCTCATCTCTCCTCCCCTTCTCCAGACAGGCAGGTTTCGCGAGGCACCGGAGGAACCATCGTACTCAATGACCTTCCAGCGCGATGTCCGATCGTCTGGGGCAGACAGCAAAGGGGAAGGATGGAAAAAAGTATTCATCGCTCAACCTGTTTGACACATACAAGGGGAAGTCCTTAGAAGTCCAGAAGCCCACAGGTGCGGGGGCAGGGGGGCACCCTCCTGGGGCAGGCAGGGTGCACTGTGCTGGGGTGGCAGTTCTTACCCACATTGAGCACTTGCTCATACCATCCACTCCCACTGCAGGCAGAGTTGGTGGGGGGTGGCTCTAGGTGGCACTGTGCTGTCAGTTAGGTGCGGGGGGAAGGTGTACTGACCCAGTTTCAGGATGGAAGTGGGTGCTGGGGGCTGAGAGCCTGGACTCCTGGCTACCCTCTGAATTCTGGGACAGGGCTGTGGGGTCTGAACACCTGAGTTCCCTTCTCATTCTGGTGGGGTCAGTTATGTTCCAACCAGGGAGGGTAGTGCTGGGAGCCCAGGTACCTGGGTTCCCTCATAGTTTGGGGTCTGGTGGGGAACAGTGGGATCTAGTAGCTTAGAGCTGGGAGCCTGGATGCCTGGCTTTTCCCCTTTGTTGAGGATAGAGCAGGAGGGGCTAGAAGCCTGGATGCCTGGGTTCTCTTCCCTACTCTGGAAGATGAGTGGGGTACATGGGATGAAAGTGGGGGGCTGGGAACCCAGGTGCCTGGGCTTCTTCCTCATTCTGGTGAGGTCTGTTAGGATAGAGCAGGGGGGGCTGGGAGCCCGGATGCCCGAGTTCCATGCCCAACTCAACAGAATCTCTCAAGCTGGGGAAGATTGGTGGGGCCAAGAGCCTCAAAGGGGATCAGCAGGGGGTGCCTTCCCAGGTAGGCAGGCGGGGCAGGGGGTGCTGTGCTGGGGCAGCACTTTCTCCTCTACACTGGGCATTTGCTCACACCATTGCCCCCATCTCAGGCAGGGCTCGGAGGTGGGGATTACTTCGATATATGACCTGCCCTGTGTCTCCGCCCCGCTCCCTCTCCCCTCCACCCCCCCTTGCTCGCAGTAGCCCCTCGCCATGGCCTGCAGAGTCTGGGGAAAGTTGCTATCGCTCGGCGCATGCCGCCGCCCGCCAACCTGCCGAGCCTGAAAGCGGAGAACAAAGGCAATGACCCCAACGTCTCACTAGTGCCGAAAGACGGGACAGGATGGGCAAGCAAGCAGGACCAGCCCGACCCAAAGAGGTAAGGAGGGGCAGGGGGCATGATATGATCCAGTGGCTCCTGGGTGCAGATGAGCACTAGGGGATAATGGAGCAGCGGGTCTTGGCTGCCATGGGGGTGCGGGGGAGGAACTGGGGCAATGGGGATCCTGACTGACTGGGGGGTGCTGAAGGGCTGTGGCAAGGGACCATGGCTGGCTGGGGGGGGGGGGGCAAGGATGGGGCTGGGGCAGTACAGAGCAATAGGGTGGAAGATTGTAGCCTGCTCAGGCAGTAGGGCAAGGAGCCCTGAGTGACTGGTGGTGGGAGCAGGGGGCCTGGCTGTCTGGATTGGGGGTAGTAAGGGGCAAGGGGGTGGGAGACTCTAATTGGTGTAGGGAAACAGGGTTGGGGAACCATGGCTAGCTGGGGGTGAGGCCAGGGGACTGTGGCTGGCTGGGGAGCGAGGAGGGGCTGGGGCAGTAAGGTGGGAGATTCTGGCTGGCTGGGAGGTGGGAGGCAGGGGCACGTGGGGCCCTTGGCTGGCTGATGGTGAAGACTTGGTTGAGGAACCAAGTAGGATTTGATTCCTACTCCAAGTAGGATTTGGAGTAGGATCCTTCCCTACCTCACTGCCCTGGTAGTGCCCCAGGCTGGGGTCTCCTGGACTTGTCCTCCCTGACTTTGCCCCCCTTGCAGTACCGATGCCTCAGCAGCTCCGCCGCCGGAGTCGCAGTCACAGCCGGCTTCACAGACGCCTGCCTCCAACCAAGTGAAACGCCCCCCAGCACCCCCCGAGGTGAAGGCTTGGGGAGGGGTGGGGAGGAATTGGGCAGGAAGGTGTATGCAAGCTCCCTGATGTAACTTATCAGACCTCATTTCCTTCCCAAAGCAGAGGAGGACCCAAAGCTCCCCAAGAGACCCCACTGCCCTCCCAGAGCTAGAGAGAACCCAGGTGTCCAGGGTCTTAGCACCCCTGAGACCCACTGCCCTCCTAGAGCTGGAGAGGACCGTGGTGCCTGGTCTCCTAACTCCCCAAAAGACCCTACCACCCTCCCAGAGCTGGGATGAAACCCAGGTGTCCGGACTCTCTGATGAACCCTTCTCCTCCATCAGCCACTCTAACCCTACCCTAACTAGACCCCAGTCCCCTTCCATAGTGGGGATGGCACCCAGGTGTCCTGTCCCCTACACCAGTCCCTGCCCCTGTGGACAGTTCCCAGGTGACCTACCTGAACCTCCTGCCCCTGACTGATGACCTTTGGTGAGGGTCTGTATGTGAAGTATCTTGGGGAGCTGGGGCACTTTGGGGGTTGAGTGCCCCCAAACTCACCCCTCCCCCTTTTTTTCTGTTTCAGAATCCCCCCACAGCAGCAGGCGGGGTAAAGTCTTGGGCTCAGGCCAGCGTTACCCATGGAGCGCAAGGAGATGGTGAGGCTGGGCACCAGGGGACGCTGTACGGGGGGAGGGGGGGGGGGTGTCCTCCATGGTCATAGGGTTGTGGGAGATCATTGGTCATCCAGGGGTTTAGAGGAAGCAGTTTGTGTTTTCTTCAACCTCTTTGGTCCCCCACGGGCATGGAGGCAGTAGGTCCTTGGTCCTCAAGGGTCATAAAAGTGAGAGGCCATTGGGCCTCCAGGGTTGCAGACTGGGCTTTCCCCTCTTTCTTTTCTAGAGTCATAGAGGTGGCAACCCCTTTCTGCCTCTTGGTCTTCCTGAGTCATATATGTGGGGAGCCCTTTGGTCTTCCCAGGGTCACAGAGAGGATAAGTCACTCCTCACTCCCCCTGTCCTTAGAGCCTGGATGATCATAGAGGCAGAAGGACCATAGAGGATCTTGGTCCTCCTGGACAATAGATGTGGGCTGGAGAGGGGCAGGAGACCACCCCTAACTACCCTCTCTCTTCCTACAGGTGGAAAGGGATCAAACCTACTGTCGCGATTCTCTCGCGAGGAATTTCCGACCCTGCAGGCGGCTGGCGACCAGGACAAGGCTGGCAAAGAAAGGGACACTGCCGATGCGTCGTATGGGCCAGGACCAAACCTCCGCCCCCAGAGTGAGTCTCACCCTGCCTCCATTTCCCCTGTTCTTCATAGCTGTTTCCCAGTGGAGCACCTCACCCTGAGCCAGCTGCATTGTATAGTTGGAGGTGGCTAAATTTGCCCCCCCCCCCCCCCCCCAAAAAAAAAAAGATGTGGGCCTGTTAGGTTAAACGAGAAGAGGTGCTAGTTTACAAGCTTCTTTTTTTCTTTTAAGACAGAAGTGGAGCTAATAAGGTGTTCTTTGCAGGGGGGATAAGGGTTGTCAGTAAAAGTGATGCCGATGTTCTACCATGATTGCCTCCCCACCTTTTGTTTCTGCTTGATGTGTCAGGGTGTTTTTAAGCCTCCTTCCCAGGCATTGGGTCTTGCCTACAGCAAAAATTATGGATGGTGAGTGGGCTATGCCCATGCTCCTGCTGGAAGCAAAGTCAGAGGTTCCTGTCTAGAGGGTCTTGCCCCTCCTCTCAGGGTCAGACCCACGCCATTTTTGGGGTCAGAAAGTAATTTTACCCCATGTTCAGATTGATATGGACTGGGGTGGGGGTTTGCCTTCCTCTGTAGTGGGGAGCATGGCCTCTATCCAGGGCCTCTTGAGTGTATATTTTCAACATTTTATAGAAACAGGACATTGGTTGCTGTGGCTCCTTTGCTTTACCTGTGGCAGGTGTTCAGTCTGTGTTGCATCAGGGTGGAGGGGTAGTCCTATAGCACCATAGAAAATTTGGGTTGGAAGTGATCTCAGGAGGTCACATCTAGTCTAGCCCCTTGCTCAAAGCAAGACCAGTCCTAACTAGATCATCATCTAATGTAGAGTTGAGATGGATTTGTCTGGGATGGTTTGGATAGGCCTGATCCTGCCTCAAGTAGGGGATTGAACTATATGCAACCCTTGGAGGTCCCTCCAGCCCGACTTCTCTAGGAGTCTGTGATTTTATGAAAAAAGTGGAGCAATCATTTTGTAAATACAGTATTTCATGATGTGTAAGTCAAAGTTTGAAGCCAAAATATTTACCTTTTTAAATTTCTGCCTTGATTTATACACCGTATCAATACTTTTGACCCCAGCCCCAACCTGACTCGGACTTCTTCATTTACCGACAGTGTGGGGTTCAGGCCCAGCCTAAGCGCATCCTATAGGCCTTACCATCACCTTGGAGACGCCACTCAGCCGGGCGCCAAGCCCAGCCCTGTCCCCTGCAAATGATGTTGCCTGGGCCGCACCAGCTGAGCCCAACCCTGTCCCCTGCGAGCAGTGGTGCAGCATGTGCCCATCCCCCAGGTGCCCAGTGTGCAGGGGCAGGTATAAGTCAACCCCATATTAATGATCCAAAAAGTTAGGTCTATGAAAATCCTAACTTTCTGGATCGGAAAACTGGGGTCAACTTGCATACTGGACACCATCAAATACAGTAAATAAAAAAAACGAAAGAGGTGGCCAAAAAAAAAAAAGAAAAGAAGAAATTCTTCTAGTCCAGGGGTAGGCAATCATTTGGGCCCAAGGGCCACATAGCTCATCAAAACTCCCTATCGTGTCATGTCAGCACCACTACCCCTGCCCCCCCCCCACCCTTCCCCACCATGCAGCAATTCACCAAAACTCCCTACAGGGTTTTCTGCCTACAGTGAGCAGTGTTTGGGAGCAGGACCGGCAGGCTAGGCCAGGATCATGGAGCTGGGTTGCAGGGTGGTGACAGATGGGGCCTGGGCTAAGCCATGGTCTGCTCCTTGCACACCTTGCCCTGTAGGGGGTGAGGGAAGGGTGTGGTGATGTGTGGGGGGGTAGGCGCTGCCTAGGAGCCAGCAGAGTTCACCTGGGCAGTGTGGTCCGTGACGCTGCATGGAGCTGAGTCCCATCCAGGGCAGCCCACCCTGCACTCCCACCCGCGCCTGCCGGCCCAGCCCCAACCAGTGCGCAGCTCCCAGGCCACCTGTGCTATACTTGGTCAGTAAAAACATTTTCCCTGGGCTGGAAAGCCAGCCTGGCTGTAGCAGTCATTCTCAGTGCTGCCCCCACCCCCGACCCATCTACCCCTTTGCCTTCCAGATGCGACGAGCTGGCGGGATGGAGGCGGGCGGGGTGCTGATGGGGAGCTGGTGCCCGAGGAGCGCCCCGGAGCTGGCCCGCAGCCCTCTGGGCCCCCCCAGTTCCCTCCCTACCGGGGGATGATGCCACCATTTGTGAGTCCTGAGGGGAAGGGGGAGGGGTAGTTCATTACCTTATTGGGTGCTTGAAGGGGCTTTGATCTGGCCCTGTGACTTTAGGGTCCCCCTAACACCCCATGCCCTGTCATCTCCTCCCCCCTCCCCCCCACAGATGTATCCCCCGTACCTCCCGTTCCCGCCTCCATATGGGCCTCAGGGACCTTACCGCTACCCCACCCCAGAGGCACAGAGGTGAGTGGGGTGGGGGTGGGGTGGGGGGATCCAGACACCTGGGTTCTATCCCCAGTTATGGGGGAAGGAGCAGAGTCCAGTGGGGTGCAGCCAGGGGGGTGGACACCTGGGTTCTCCTGGATCTTGAGGAGCTAAAGTAGTGGTGGGTTGGGAGCCCAGACACCTGGGTTCTTTGCTGGGTTTCAAGGCTAGAATAGTGGCTAGATTGGGAGCCTGGACACTTGGGTTCTATCTTACCCCCCTCACCCCCCATCCAATCCGCACACCAAGGCAGGGCAATTTAACCCCTTCTCCCCCCCCCCAGGATCCCCCGGCTCGCAGGCCCCCGCTCCTCCCACCCCATGCGCGTGTCGGAGCCCATCAGCCGCCCACCCGTGCTAAAGCAGGATGACCTCAAGGAGTTCGACGAGCTGGACCAGGAGAACGATGAAGGCTGGGCAGGTAGCACCCCCTGCTGGGCTGGGAGGAAACGCCCCCACTCCCTGCTGGATCAGGGCCAGCGCCACCACCCCTGGGGCAGGTGTTGGGGGGGAGATATGGGGTTGGAGGGGGCAGCCCAGGCCCTGATTCTGCTCCTGCATGCCTGGCGTAGGTGCCCACGAGGAAGTGGACTATACAGAGAAGCTGAAATTCAGCGACGAAGAAGACGGCAAAGACTCGGACGAAGAGGCAACGGGTGAAAAAGAGTAAGACCCTGAGCTCTCCCCTCGCTAGCTCAAATGGATCAGTCTGGTGGGAGCTGCTGGCCCAGTATCTGTTTCTCTTCCCCCCCCCCCCTTTTGCCAAATGGACCAGCCCAGAGTGAGCTTCTGGGCTATATCCCATACCCCCTTCCCCACCCCCCAGTGTGTTCATACTGTTGGGGGATTCTCCCCTCCTAGGTCCAAATGAATTAGCCCAATATCCTCCCCATCCTTACATGTGGTTCAGCCTTGTCCCAGACCCCCACATCCCTGCTTCCCAAATGAATCAGCCCAGTATCCATCTCCATTACCCCCGCATATGGTTTAGCCCAGTGGGAGGTGGCCGGCCTATCAGCACCCCCCACCTCCCAAATGGATCAGTCCAGTATCCCCCTCCTCACCCCCACTCCACTTGGACCAATCTAGGCTGGTATTAGCCCCTCCTCACCCCCACACATGGTTTAGCCCAGTGGGATGTACCCAGCCTGTTATCAGACCCCCACACCCAAATGGATCATCCCAGTGTCACCCTCCCCACCTTCACATAAAGGTCAGCCCAGGGGTACCTACCTGGTCTGGTATCAGCCCCCTGCCCCTCCACGTACACTGCTGCCCATCCAAATGGATCAACCCAGTGTCACCCCCATTCCCTGCACATGGTTTAGCCCAGTGGAAATGCCTGTCTACCCCCACCACCCAAATGGATCAGCCCAATATCTCCTCCTGCGCATGCACGCGGTTCAGCCCGGTTTGTCTGTCTCTTCCCTCCCTCCCCCTGCAGGAAGGAGGTGGAGCCACCAGGTGAGGCCAAGAAAGGTGCTGGCCTGACTGAGGCTCCACCCCCGGCGAAGGCAGCGTGGGCTGAGACCTCACGCATTCCCGAGGGCCCCAAGCAGCCAGCCCCACCTCCCCCCACACCCCGGCCCCCCCCACCTCCACCCCCAAATCGGGGCAACTGGGGGCAGCCCAACGACTTCCCGGTGAGTTCAACGTGGGGGTGGAGCATCATTTCCCATTGCAGCATGATTTAGGGACAGAGCATGGAGGGGTCTATTTCCCATTGGGGTGGGAGCTTCCTATGGTAGGGGTGGAGCCTCCCACATGGGTGGGGCTTGTGGGATCCTTTCCCATTGGGGTAGGACATGGTAGGGGCTGGGGTCTTCTATGGGGCTTGGGAGGGAGGGGCTGTTTCCCAGGGTGGGGGGGGCTCAGTAGGGGGAGACCTTCCATAGGTGGGGCTCTGGCAAGTCTCCCAGTGGGGCCAGGACTGTGAGGGGCAGGGCTCTGGGCTTCCCACCAGTAGGGTTGAGGCTTCAGTCATGGATTGAGCTGAACACCCCAAAAGCAGTGGGGCTTTGGAGAAGGTGGGGCCTGGTGGTGTCCCCTCTCATAGGGTAGGTGGGGCTTGGATTGCAAAAATGGGGTGGGGCCTTGGAAAGGGCTGGCCCTTGTGTCTTCTCGCACAGTCTGGGTGGGACTTGTGCCAGTTTCAGGTCTCCTATTGGGGCAGACTGCAGTTGGGATCCCAGAGGGGGTGGGGCTTTGAGGAGGATGAGGCCCAATAACTCCCACAGGGTGGGTGGAGCTTCTTTCATGGTCTCAGCTCCACTATTGGAGGCGCTAGTGCTATGATCAACTGACTCCGCCCCCCCCATCTGACTCCACACCCGTATCCCCCAGGGGCGAGGCCCACCAGAGGATGAGGATGAGGCGTGGCGCCAGCGACGGCGCCAGTCGTCGTCGGAGATCTCGGCGGCCGTGGAGCGAGCACGGCGCCGCCGCGAGGAGGAGGAGCGCCGCATGGCTGAGGAGCGCCGGGCCGCCTGCGCCGAGAAGCTCAAGCGCCTGGATGAGCGCTTCGGCGCCCCCACCCGGCGCCCCAAAGCTGAGAGCCCCCGGGCCCCGCCTCCACCAGCTCTGCCACCTGCTCCTGCCAGCCCGGCCACTGCTGTCGTTGTCACCACCGCTGCCACCCCGGACACCGCCGCCCCCCCAGCGCCTGCACCGCCTGCCGCCCCGGAGGTCAAGGAGGAGGCGGCTCCCAGCGCTACAGTTGCAGAGGCTGCCCCAGGTAGGATGTGGCCCAGCCCTGAGACAGCTGCAGCTCCTGTCCGTTATACCTAGCCCTCTCCCCCACAACCCCATGAGTCAACCACAGCTCCTGTCCTCGTTATACCCAGCCCTGCCCCACCTCCAAGCCAGCTGCAGGTCCCTCCCATTGTATCCAGCCCAACACTTCCCCCACCCCCCAAACCCATGCACTTCTTATCCCTGCTATATTCATGTGAGAACTGGCCACAGCTCTTATCCCTGTTATGCCCAGCTCAATGCCCCCCAGCCCCCGAGACAGCCACAGGTCCTAACCCCATTATACCCAGCCCCATGCGCACCCCACAGCCAGCCACAACAATGGGGGACTAGCAGCTAACTCCTACCCTTTCTCTCACCTGTAGTTGAGCCCCCTCCAGCTCCACCACCAGCTCCAGCACCCCCGAAGGAAACCTTGGAGGTGCCTGAAGACCCAGTGCCGGCTCCAGCCCTGATCCCGGCTCCAGCTCCGGCCCCAGCCCCAGTCCTGGTTCCAGCCTTGGCCCCGGTTCTGGTTCCAGCCCCAGTTCCTGTTGCTGCCCCTGCTGCCCCAAAACCAGAGCCCAAAGCTGAGCCCCCAGGGCCCCAGCGCCAGCCACCCCCAGCCCAGCCTTTGGGTTATCCCAAGTACCAGAAGTCCCTGCCGCCTCGTTTCCAGCGGCAGCAGCAGGTAAAAGCCAAGCCTGGGGCATCATGGGAAGCTGGAGGTCTACGGGGTGGTTGGAAGTTACTGGCCATTTTAGGTCAAGGGGCAGTTGGGGGTCTAGGGTTGCAAGGGGCAGTTCCCAAACTGGGGTGGGGGTGGTGGTTCCCTTGGTGATCACAAGGGAGTGCTGCGCTGCAGGGGTGTCTGGGGGAGGTGGTAGGGTTCACTGTGAATGTCCCCCCCCTTTTTTTGCCCCCTCTTCCAGGAGCAGCTGCTGAAGCAGCAACAGCAGTGGCAACAGCAGCAGCAGCAGCAGCACGCGGCTGGTGCAGGAGGAGCCATGCCGGCCTCCCCCCAGCAGGCGGGGCCTCCCCTGGGCCCTCCGGTGGCACCAGCCACGGCTTCCTCCCAGGCCCCTGGGCCCCCACAGGCCCCACCGCAAGCTGTGCCCCCACAGGCCCCACCCCCCAAGGCCCTATACCCTGGGGCCCTGGGGCGGCCCCCACCTCTGCCCCAGATGAACTTTGACCCACGCTGGATGATGATCTCGCCCTACATGGACCCGCGGGTGATGCAAGGCCGACCGCCCGTGGACTTCTACCCGCCTGGCGTGCACCCCTCCAGTAAGCCCCACCCCCTTCTGATGGCCACGTCCCCATCCCCAGTGCTCCTTGGCCGAGTCCCATAGGGCAGAGAGTCATGGGTGGGTCAGGTCACCCAGGGGGTCTAGTTCCCTTCCAGTGCCATGCTGGCCCAGCTTGATGCAAGCTGCCTCATTGGTCCAAGTGTGTGTGGGGCAGGACTGAGACCTAGTCCAAGCCACCCCATTGGTCCAGATTAGACTGGAGGCTGGACTGTGAGAACTAATCTAAGCCACCCTATTGGTCCAGGTGTGGGTGTGTGGGACCATGAGACATAGTGCAAGCAACCCCATTGGCCCAGGTCTTTCTGGGGGTGGGGCCTCAGAGACCACCCACACCACCCTGTGGTCCAGCTCCCTGGGAGGTCAGAGTAACTATTAGCCCCACCCCTACAGAGTCCAGGCCTCTTCATCCATTGGCCCAGCCTTGTAGGTAGAGCCAGGGCCACCCATTAGCCCTGCTTCGCTTCAGAAGATAACCCATGTGGCCTATGCCCCATTGGTGCTGCGTTCTGATTGGTCTTGAGGGCCCATTTTCCATGCTCCCATTGGTTCCCATAGCTTCCCATTGCCCCAGGTGCATTCTGAGAAGGGGGTAGGACTGCTAGGGGGGCATCTCTGGTGTCTTATGACCTCTACCCTGCCCCTTTCTAGGCCTGTTGCCCCGGGAGCGTTCAGACAGTGGTGGCTCAGGCTCAGAGCCCTTCGAGAGGCACCCGGGACCCCCGCTGCTACCCCGGGACCGAGGGACCCCCCCTGGCGAGCCCAAGCTGGCCTGGGGAGGTGATGCCTTCCCTGGCCCTGAGCCCCGGGGCCTCGCCTCCCCACTACGCCCCCCTGAGGAGGATGACAAGGGCCTGCGGTGAGTTTGGGCCTGGTATTGGCTTGGGGGAAATTCGGGGTCAGGGGGCATCACTCAGAACCTGGCAGTGATTGGCCTCTTCTCTTCCTCCACCAACCAGGAGCGAGACTCCGCCCATGCGCCCACCCCCCTATGTGGGCGCCTACCAGGCCTTCGGCGAGAATGGAGCACCGGCACCCCTGCCCCGCTTCTCCAGCGATGAGCCTCGTCCTGGGGGGCCTTGGCCGGCGGGCCTGGGACTGCCCTCTGGCCCCCCTCCGGCCCCTCCAGAGCCTGCCCGCAATGGCCCAGCCCCAGACAAGGACTCCAGGCCTGACCTCGAGGACCCCTCTCAGGTGGCCAAGAAGCTGCCTGCTGAGCCAGCAAAAGAGGAGGCTCCAGTGGCAGTCACCAAAGTCTCAGAGCCTCCCCGGAACCCACCCCGCCAGACCCACAACTTCCAGCGGGCACCGCGGCGTGAGCCCAAAACGGAAACCCGTTGGGGGCCACGCCCAGGTGCTTCCCGGCGCCCCGAAGACCCTGACAGGCCCCCGCGTCGTGCTGGGCCCATTAAGAAACCTCCCCCAGCGAAGGAAGAGGTCCCCAAAGACGCCAAGGAACCAGAGGCAATGGCGGTGCCAGCAGTGCCCAAAGAGTCAGCCAAGCCAGGCCGCGATCCCAAACCCAAAGTGGCTGTGAACGGTGGCCCACCAGTGCCTCCTAAAGACCCATCGGGGATCTCTGCTTCACCCACCCGCCGCCGCCGGGAACCCCCCTATGAGCGTGGAGGGGGTTTTGGGAGCCGCGGGCGAGCCCGGGGCAGGGGCGAGTACTTCGCCCGTGGGCGCGGCTTCCGCGGAGCCTATGGGGGGCGCGGGCGGGGAGGTGGGCGCGGCCGCAGCCGGGAATTTAGAAGCTACCGGGAGCCTTTCTATCGACCAGAGGAGACAATTGGTGGAGGAATAGGAGGTGGAGGGGGGCCAGCTGTGGCCCCTGGCAGTGCCACGCGGCCACGCACAACCAGCGAGACCCGGAGCGAGGGATCTGAGTATGAGGAGATCCCCAAGCGGAGGCGCCAGCGGGGCTCAGAGACGGGCAGTGAGACCCACGAGAGTGCCAGTGACGTGGCTCATTCAGATAAAGAGGCGGCCACCCCAGCCCAGCACCAGCCGCCACCATCGGTACCAGTGGCAGGAGGGGGAATGGCAGCCAAGGGGGACAGGAACCGAAGCTCTGTGGCCTCGCAGCCACCTCCTGGCTTACCCCGCTTCTCTGACAAAGTGCCGCCACGCCTCTCAGATGGGGGCGGCAGCCGTGGTGGGCGTGTCTTCACACCCCGTGGTGTCCCCTCACGCCGGGGCCGAGGCGGTGGTGGTGGGCGGCCCCCTCCTGGTGGAGCCTGGAGCCCTGCAGGAACCAAGATCAAGCCTGGTAAAGATCCATCACCACCTGACAAGGACAAAGCTCCTGAAGACCTTGCAAAGATGGTGGGGCCACCCCCAGGCCCTGGCTTTGAGCGCCCGCCTCGGAGAAGACGTCATGGGAGATCCCAGCAGCAGGACAAGCCCCCCCGGTTCCGGCGACTGAAGCAGGAGAGAGAGAACGCAGCCAGGCTTAATGGGACTGGGGGGCACCCTTACCCCCCGGCACCAGCCCCTGTTTCCGGGCCTCCGGTTGAGGAGGTGGCAGTGGCAGCCATGGTGGCCACAAATGCTGCTGCTCGCCGGGCCAAATCCCCCGATCTCTCCAACCAGAACTCGGACCAGGCCAATGAGGAGTGGGAAACAGCATCAGAGAGTAGTGACTTTGCTGAGCGCCGCGGAGGCGCTGAGAAAGACCCGGCTCCTGGAGGGCCTCCAGCTCAGACCTTCAAGGGAAATTCGGGGCCCAGCGGGGGAGGCGGGGGCACCATCGGGCCTGCCCCTGGAGCCCGGGCACCCGGTGCTGACCTGAGCCTGGCCCAGCGTAAGGAGATGTCCAAGCGCAGCTTTTCCAGCCAGCGCCCTGGCATGGAGCGACAGAACAGGCGCTCAGGGCCCGGACCTGGCGGGGGCAGGGCTGGAGGCCGCGGAGGGCCTGGAGGAGGGAGAGGAGACAAGAGGAGCTGGCCCTCGCCCAAGAACCGTGGGTGAGGCCCTGGCGGGGATGGGGTGAATGGGACTGGGGTGGATGGGGAGAGATGGGGGGCACTAATGAAGACAGACCAAGAAGGAATGGAGGAAAGTTAATGGAGTTGGACCAGGGTGGATGTGGGACCCATATATGGTACAGACCAGGGTGTGGATGGGGGCACTTTTAATGGGATGGACTTTTGTAGATTGGGGGGCATTAATGGGGATGAACTTGGTTGGATGGGGGGCTGTTCATAGGGACAGAATAGAAGGGATTATTGGGGCCAGGAGGTATTAATAGGAACAATCGGGCCTATTAAAGTTTGATTTTTCCCCTTGAATGCTCCTCCCTTCCTCCCTCCCAACAGTTGTGGGGAAGTAAATGGTGACAGACTGAGATGGATGGGTAGAGAGTAGCAGGGATGGATGGGGAGCCTGTAGGGAGGTGTTAAGGAGGGCAGCCTGGGATATAAGGTGGCCGTTTGTTCTATTTTATACTGGACTTTCCCTCACCGAGGAGCTGTCCTGTATTCTGGAGATGTCAGAGGCCATCCTGTTGGGATGCTGGAGGGGCATTAATATGGGTGGACTGGGGTGGTTGGGGCGTGTTAATAGGGCAGGCTGAGATTGGTTTGGGGGGGCATTCAAGGGAACCGTTTGTGGGGGTTGTTCATTGGGATGAAGGAGAGTCTTGATTAGGATGGACGGGTGGATGTGGGGAGCATTTATGGGGATAGACCAGGATGGATGCGGGCGTTTATTGGGGACAGGTACAGCAGACTGAGGGGGGTGGTGCTAATGAGGACAGACTAGGTCTGAATTGGGCCTAGGGGGTGGCTAACGGGGCAGTGCTAATTGGGCCAGACAGGGCGCTCTAAGTGGGGGGGAGGGGGGGGGGCGCCAATGGGGACAGAACAGGGCAGGGCTGATGCCCACTGTGTGGGCGAAGGCACGGGGGCACCAGTGATGCCCAACAAGGAGATGCCCATCTTGAGAGGGGCTGCAGGGGTGTAACAGGGTCAGACGGGGCAGAACTGGGGTGAGGCAGGGACCTGGGGGTGAGGGGTCCCAGCACTGACCCCTTCACCCCCCCAGGCGCCCGGCTGAGGACCACTCCCCAGGCCTGGGCCTGGCACCGGCCCCCAATGCCGTATACTGCTTGGACCGCGTCATTCCCAGCGACCCGGCCGGCATCCAGCAGGCACTGGCTGAGCTTGGTGCCCGCCATGGCACCCGCGCCAAGGCCCCTGCCCCACCTGCCACCACCGCCTCTCCGGGGCCACCCTTTGCCCCTGCCACCACTGCCCCCCCTGGCGGCCCCACGCTGCCCCTGGGGCACTTTGAGAGGGGCAGCAGGGGCATCAGCGCAGGTAATACACCACCTTTCTCTCTTCTCCACTGACAACCAAGGGATGCAAGGGCTAGTATGCCTTGGAGGAGCCAAGCAGCCCCCCTTGCCCCCAGCCACCCTGGGGGGTGGGGGGCAGATGAGGCCAGTACCAGCCATGGGATGGGATCCTGCATCCTGTGGAGGAGCCAGACCCCCACCCTCGTCAAGCCTGGAGTTGACATGACTTCATTTCCATTCTCCTCTCCCAATCTCAGACTCTCGGTTCCTGGACAAGCCACAGCTGCTGCGCTCTGGGCCCCTGCGTGACCCTGCTGGGGTTAGCAGCCTCCTAGCCAAGCCCCGGCACCCGCCAGCCAAGCCTGAGGTGAGGTTAAGGGAGTTGGGGGACCTGGGGGGCTCAAGGGGGTCATGGGGGAGGGATTCATGCTGTCCACAGGTGCCAGTCAGTCACGCTTTCATTCCAGGACCCCCTGGGCTATCCCCATGGCTCTGTGTTTCCCGAGACCAAACCGGATCCTCCCAGCCCAGAACAGAGAGGCCGCGGGGCCTCAGCCGAGGGGCTGGCACCCCAGATCTGGAGCCGCCTGCAAACCAGTAAATGTCCAGAACTGGGAAGGAGCTCCTACGGGGGTTGGGGGCTCTTTATGGGGACTGACTGGGCAGCCTGGGGCAGGGGCTATTTATAAGGACAGGCAGGTGTTGTTTATGGGGATGGCCCAGGCAGCCATGGGGAGCCATTTATGGGGATGGGTCAGATGACCTTGGTGGCCTCAGGGGCCCCTAATGAGACAGACCAAGGAGCCATGGGATTCTGATGAAAATGGGCAGGAAAGCATTAATGGGGATGGACCAGGCAGCTGCAGGAGTGCGGATATATCTGGGGACAAACTGGGTTCACTCCTTATTCCCCTTGAGCTACAAGATCTGGGTCAGACATGGTGGGGGAGCAGTAAAACCCATCTCTTGCCCCATCCCCTTAACTGTCTGCCCACCCTCCCCAGATGCCACCAGGAAAAGCTACCGTCCAGGCTCCGTGGAGCCCTGGATTGACCCCTTGAATGCCTTCGAAGACATCGCCAGCACCGAGGTGAAATTTGGGGCCAGTGAAGGGCTGGAGTACCCCCAGGGGGTCACTGGGGTGTGCTCCCTCCCTTCATGATGTCCATAACCTGACCCTTCTGCCCTAGATGAGCCAGTCAGACAGCGGTGTGGACCTGAGCAGCGACTCACAGGCTTCCTCAGCTGCCTGCAGCCAGCGCAGCTCCCCCGACGGGGGCCTTAAGGGGGCTCCTGAGGCCGGCCCGGGGGGTAAACGGCCCGGGGACCCCCTTGCCCCCGGCCCGGAGGGGGCCGAGCCCAAAGAGCAGAGACGGAGGCTGCCAGGCAGGGACAAAAAGGTATGATGGGGCTGGACGGGGAGGTTACAGTGGGGTCCTAATGGGGACAGCAGTGAGGGTTGGAGAGAGATGTTTATGGAGACAGAGGGGCACCAGGATAGAACATCTGTCTCCTCTTCTTGCTCTCCTTCATCTGGGACATGTCCTAACTGTCCCCCTTCCTTGCCCCCCACCAAGGCCCTGCCCCGTGACCCCCCACCTGACCCCATCGGCACAGAGCGGTCACAGCGAGCCCGGGAGGCCGGGGAAGGGGTGGGGCCTCCCGAGGCTCCACCCCCCCGTGAGCCCTCAGCACCCCCCATCCAGTTTGGAGTCAGCGACAAGGTGAGGGGCCCGGATGCCTGGATTCTTTTCTTTTTGGGGGTGGGTGGGTATTGGGAAGCTCAGATGCCTGGGTTCTCTTCTAGAGAGATCAAGCACCAGGATAGCTGGGTTCTCACTTCCTGTGCGGGGGCGCTAAGGAACCCAGATGCCTGGGTTCCCTTCTCCTGGGGCAGGGGTTGGGGATCCTGGGGTTCTGCATTTTTTTTTTTTTTTTTTTTTTTTTTTTTTTTTTTTTTTTTTCCTTTTGGAGTTTGGGGGGGCTGATGACCCTGGATACTTGGGTCCTCTTTATGCCCTAGTAGGGGTGTGGGGCCCAGGGACCAGGCCCCAGCACCTGGGTCCCTCCCCTCATGGTCCACCTGCTTCTTTCCCACCTCTGGCAGGATACGGATCTCCGGCTGCTGCCGAGCGACACAGGCAAAGCCAGCAAAGAGACTCCACCCCCTGGTCCTACCCTGGTCCCACCCAGTGGTGACACGGTGAGTGGGGTGGGGGCTGGACCCTGCTTGGCCCCTAGACTTCTCAGTTTCCCCTAGCCTCTCTTCTTACCTGCTGCGCTTGCCCCCCCAGCTGGACTCTGGCCCCCGTGACTGGGAACTCCTGGCGCCCCCCAGTGAGCCCAAGGCCTCAGCTCCTGGCCCAGGCTCTGGGCCCCATGGACTCCCCGCAGAGACCCCAGCGTTCTCAGGTGGGGGCTGGAGGTGGCAGGTTGGCAGAAAGCAGGGGTGGGGGAAGCTTGGGGGCTGTGAGGGTGGCTGGGATACATTTATGGGGTTTGGGGGGCAAGTTGGCAGGGTTGGGGGGCAGTGGAGGTGATTGGAATCAGATTGGTAGAGATGAGAGGGCTGGTGGGGGTAGGTTGTCAGGGGTGAGACCGGAGGCAGGCTGGCAGGAGTAGGAGCAGGGGGGTTGTGGGAGTGGCTGGGGGCAGGTTGGTGAGGGGGCATAGGGTTAGTTAGGTAGGCTGGTAGCTGTGGGTGGGGTAGCTGGGCAAACGTGGGGGTTGTTAAATGACTTGGGCAGGGCAGTTTTGGGAGGGCTGAGCCTGACCCTTTGCGATCTTGCTTGTCCTTGTTGCCCCACCCAGGTGAAAGGGGGCAAAACCAGCGCCTCTATCCTGAGCTCTTCTACAGCAACCAGGTTCAGGTAAGGTCCCTGATTTGGTGGGGAATATATATGTGGCACATGATAGTTGGGAAATTATGGTATCTCTAGATCCTATTGGCTACAGTTCTGACACCCTCTCACCCCCAGGTGTCCAGCACCCCTGTGGACTCCCAGCTGGGAAGTGGCAGCAGTTTCCGCCCGGGCACCCCATCGCTAAACCCATACAGGTGAGAGCTCCCCACAGAGCCAGCTGCAGTCCCTGTCCCCATTACACCCAACCTAATACCTCTGTGTGCATCTCCCGCAGGTCGCAGCCCTTGTACCTCCAGCCCAGCCCAGCACCCGCCTCGGCGCCCACCCCAGTACTGCCTGGCTCGGCCCTGCTGTCGGGGCTGCCACTCAAGGGCCCTTTCATGGAGTTCCCAGCCCTGCCAGGGCCTGAGCTGGCCAAGCTACCAGGGGCTGGGCTGCTCTACCCACCCGCCCCCTCCTTCATCTACAACCCACCCTTCTGCAGCAGTCAGCTGCCCCCTGAGCAGCCCTTGCTCCAGGTCAGGTCTCCAGGGGCCAGAGTTTGGGGTCTGAGGGGCGGGGTCTGGGTTAGAGGGATGGGGCTTAGGGCATAGTATGCAGAGTTTGAGGGTGGGATTTGGTCCCAAGTGTGGAGTTTGAGTTTGGGGCAGGGCCTGGTCCAAGGTGGGTGGAGTGTAAAGGTTGGGGGTGCAGCCTAGGCTGAGGGTGCCAAGTTACTGGGTGTGGGTGATTTCCATAGGTGGGGGAGCAGAGCTTAAGGTGAGGGTAGTGGGCAATTGGGTGTGGGAGATTTATGTAGGGACCAGGCAGTTGGTGGGGAGGGAACCTGAGGCAAGGGGGTAGAGCCACTGTTGTCACTCAGTAGGCTGGGTTATGGGGAAAGGGGTGGGGCTTCAAGAAGGGGGAGGGGCAAGGAGGAGGGCCATTGGGTCTGGATGGCTTCTGTGGGGGAGTAGTTGGTGTGGGTGGAGCCTGGGGAAAGGGGTGGAGTTTGGGGGGGCAGAGGAAGGAGGTGGGGCTGTTGGGGGTGGGTGATTTTTGTAGGAGACCATGTGGTTTGGGGGTGGAACCTGGGCAGGCCCACTGGATGTTGCATTGCTATAGGCTGTTGTGTTATGGGAAGGGGGCAGGGCCTCAAAGGGGTGGGGTTTGGGACATGGACAGGACCATTGCACGTGCATGGGGGTGGGAAGGTGGGGCCTCAGTGAGGGGTGGAGCTGTTTGGTGGTTTATGGATCTGTGAAGTGGCTGGCAGGGCAGAGTCTGGGGAAGGTGGTAGAGCTTGAGCAGAGGGAGGGGATGGAGAACAGCTGCATGGGGGTGTAGTCTAGGGCAAAGGCTGCTGGAGCTACTAGCTTCTATAGGGTACTGGGTTGTGGGTGGGGTGAGGCTTGGAGTGGCCTCAACCTCTGACTGCCTTCTCTGACTCTGGCTCCACCTCCAGGTGCGGCAGGAACTGACACCCCCCTCAGACTTCTACCCGGGTGCCCTCCCCCAAGGCAGCCAGAGCAGCTTCCTGCCCCCGGCTGGCCCCACCCAGCAGGTAGTCTTTGCCCCCTGCTCTGCCCTGTCCCTTCCAGGCTGAACCCCCTCCTCTAACCCCGCCTCCCTCCCGCTATGCAGGTGTTGCTGCCCATGGTGGACTTCAGCTCAGGAGGGCCAGCACCAGGGCCTCCACCTCCACCACCACCCCCCATGCCCCTGGTGCCCCTAGCCCAGGCCCTGCGGCCCCCACCAGGGCAGTTACCGCCTGGGCGCCTGGTACCCTCGGCCGTGAGGCCCTTCCCACCCGGTGTGGGGCGCGCCGAGGTACCAGGGCAAGGCTGGGGAGTGAATGTGTGGGTGGACTTGTTTTGGGGAGGCTTATGGGAGTAGGGGTAAATGTGGGGCTATAAGGAAGATGTTGGGTGTAAGGGTGGGGGCAGGTTTGTGGGGGCAGATGAGGGAGTTTTTTGGCGGGAGGGATAGTTCTAGGGAGGCCTGTGGGGGGCAGGGGCAGGCTTCAGTTGAGTGCAAGTGGGGGGCAGGTCTGGGGATAGATCAGGCTGGGGTTTAGGGGGCTTGGGGTGATTCGGGGGGGAATTTGGGGAGCAGATGGTGTGGAGGCAGGGCTGGGGCAGTTTGAGGTGGGCTGGGAAAGGTTTTGGGGCCCTCCTGACCAGTCTCCCCGCCCCCCACTCCCCAGTTGCATCCTCTGGACATGAAGCAGTTCGAGTACCGCAAGCCAGGCACCACGGGGGGCAGGTGAGTTCGGGGGCTGGTCTGTGGGGGACTCCCATCTTGCTGTTTTTGGGGTTCACTTAGGGGTCCCCTTCATCTTCCTTCCCCCTTATAGTGTCCCCCAGAGGTCCTCTCACCTCCCTTCCCCCTTAAGGGTCCCCCTCATCCTATCTTCTCTCCCTGGCTCTACCTAGGGGTCTTCTCAGTTCTTAACTTCCCACCCTGTTTTGGGGTCCCCTGAAGGGTCCCCCGCCCCCCTTCTGTCTATTAGGTTCCCCCAACCCCTGCTCAGTTCTTTTTGGGGTCCATTGAGGGGTCTGTGCATCTCCCCCATCTCTTTTAGGGTTCACCCAGGGGTCTTTCCATCCCCCCCATCATCTTTTGGTGTCCACTAGGGAGCCCCTGTCCCTTTAGGCTCCATGCAGGGATCTTCTCAAACCCCCCCCCCCCCCATTTGGGGTCCCTCCAGAGGTCTCCTTATCCACCACTTTCTCCCTTAGAGTTTACCAAGGGGTCTCCTGATTTGTTTTTGTTTTTTTTTGGGGGGGGGGGGGGGGTTCTTCCCTTTCCCCATTTTAGGGTGTCCCCACCATTCCCTCTTCAATCTCCTTTGGAGGTCCGTCAAGGGGTCCCCTCATCCTGGGCCTTCTCCCTTGGGGTCCGCTAGGGCCCCCCCATCCCCTTTTCCCATTTGGGGCCTCCTCAAAGGTTCCCCCCACCCCCTCTCCCTTTTAGGGTCCCCCATCCCCTCTTCACCTCCAGCCCCTTTGGAGTCCATGAAGGGATTCCCTCTAGGGTTGCACAGGTAGAGAATTTTTGAGCTGATAGCAATGGCCAATTTTTAACTAACTGTTTTGGCCGATACTGATCGGATTTCATTATGCAGCCAGACAGCTTGGAGAGCAACATCCAGCTGGTAAGTCTGTTGTGGGGGAAGAGGGAAGGGGCATGTGGGGGGAAGATTGAGGCCCCTGTGGTGAAGAAGGGTGTGGGGCAGGGGCAGACACTGCACAGTCGGGGCAAGACACAGGATGGAGTCGTGACTTATTTGGGGGGGGGCATGTGCCCCTGGACCTGTACGTGCGGTGGGTGGACTGCTGGTGCAGGCTGGAGCTGGGTTGCACCAGGCTCTTCCCGGTGCAGGGCTGGGCCAAGCTGTGCTCGGGGCGGATGGCGGCGCTAGAAGGGGGCTGGGGGGGGAGGGGGCTTCAATCACCCCAAAATTCACCACCGCCACCCTCCCTGAGCGCAGCCTGACCCAGCTCTCCACTGGAAAGAACCCGGCGCTGCCCTAGCCTCCAGCAGCAGCCCGCCCATGCCCCATGTGCAGATCCAGGGGCACATACCACCCCCCATGCCCTCCTGTGAGTCAAGTAGCAGGAGGAGCTGCCTCCCACTCGCACCCCTCACACAAATCATTCGGGCTCCATCCCACGCCTGACCTGGCTGTGCAGCACCTTTCCCAGCCCCACTCCCTTCCTCACTGTGGGAGCCTCAAATACGCCCCCATGCCCCGTCCTTCCCCCCTCACCCCTTCCCCCACAACCGACTTACCCATCAGACGCTGCTCTCCATGCTGCCGGGCTGTACTCCTAACACTTGCATGCTGTGTTGCAGCTGAGCCCGTGCACAGGGCATTTATCCGTGACATTATCAGCTACATCAGCCAAAAAAAGCTGATTTCCAGTGCAGACAGTTCCCCTCATGTTAGTGCCAACCTGGTATCAGACAGATTTACTGGTGCACCTCTAGTACCCTCATCTCCTTTGGGGTCTAGCAAGATGTCTTTGCATCCTCCCCTTCCCTTTGGGGTTCCCCATCCCCCCACAGGGGGTCCCCTGGGTGTCCCCCATCTCCCCTCCCCCACTTTGGGGGGTCACCCCATTCATGCTCTTCCCCTCATCCCCCTTCAGACCCTTCACCACCAGGCTGAAGACCCCAGGACCCGGCTATGGGGGCAGCTTCCGGACCCCCCGCTACGACTTCGGCCCGCCGGTGCGTGCTGGTGGCAAGGGGAGGGACCACTGAGGGAAGGGCCGGGGTCAGCAGGTTACTTAGGGAACTGGGGAGGTGGGAAGGGGGTGGCACTTCCTTGGCAAAGGAGTAGGTGGAGCATGGGACAAGCTGAGAGGGGAGGGGCTTGTGGGCAGAGATGGGGTCTCAGGGTTGGGGGAGGGGCCAGGGTGGGGGCAGGGTTTCCTGGGCTGGAGGAAGGGGGCAGTGATGAGGTGGGTGGAGTCTTGTGGATTCTTTCTGATTTGGTCCCCTCTCTTTCTCGACTGGCCCCCTTTCCTTTCTCTTTCCTCTCCCCCCTCCTGATTGGTCCCCTCTCCCTGCAGGTGTCACAGGCGGATGGCCCCCGCTGGGTCCCCCGGCCCTGGGAACGCCCCCCTGGGCGCCGCCCAGACCCTACCCCGCGGCAGCTGCCTCCTGGGGACAAGCCTGACCCCAGCCTGGGTCCCCCCCGCTAAGCTGGGGCCGGGGGGTCACAAAGGGGGTGGAGCCTGAGGGGGACCTGCCCTGTCCAGGCTGCTACAACTGGAATTGCCCTGGGGGGGAGGGGCAAGAGTGGCTTCTCCCCCCCCCACGCCTGTCACGAGCTGCTCCGATTTCCGTGGGGTCATCCAATAATTTGTGGGGGGGCAGGGCCGAGTGTATATAGATATAAATATATGTGTGGGCGGGGCTGGGACTGCAGCTCTTCCCCTCCTCCCAGTGGCTGGGAGGGGCCAGCACCCAGCCCCACCCCCTTCTTTTGAGGCCCCCCCCCCCCCCCTCCAGGCCCTGCCACCCCCATCCAGGGGGTTCAGGCAGGGGCTGGTTTGGTTATAAAAAAAAAAAAAAAGAAATGGAAAAAAAACTGTTGAAAAAAATTAATAAAAGGTTAAAAAATGAAGCCGGTTGGTGGAGGGTTTTGTTTTGGCGGGGGGGGGGGTTCCGGGCTCCCCCTGCCCCCCCAGCTCTGTTCTAATCCAGGAGTTTTTAGGGACAGTCCACCAACTTCTTCATGGGTGGATGAGGGAGCACATTTCTGGAGGTTCGGGTGTAGGATACAGGAACAGAGACCGTTATTGTAGGGTGGTGTTCTTGTGGGGGTGGGGAGGGTGGTGTGGAGAGAAGTGTTGGCAGGTTTTACATTTCCTGTCCCAGCATGGTCTGGATCCATTCGGTGTGCTTTGGGCCATAGGAAGTTTGCTTCTGGTGATGAGCAGGGATCCTGGTTTTCTCTGATTTAAAGAAATCCTGAATTTTTGGATCTAAAAAAAGTAACTTAAAAGTCCCATTTTTCCATGATCAAAATGAAACGCCACCATACCATAGCTATATCCTAGATAGATAGATAAATATAGTGGTGTTTTGGTTTGATTATGGAAAAATGGGGATTTCAGGTTACTTTTAATCTGAACATTGGGGATTTTTTTTTTTTTTTTTTTCCGAGAAAACCAGGAACCCTGGTGATGAGGTTAGTGAGGTTCAGTGCTTGTTTAAAGGCTAGGATGGGTGTTTCTGGGAAGATCTCTTTAAGAATTGAGTCGTCTTCTATTCTGGGTTGCACTTGTTTGAGGATTTTCAGTGTAAGTTCCAGGGAGAAGTGATACGTCTAGTGGGGTGCGATTCATTGGCAGTTCTTCACGTGGTATCCAAGTTGCCCTTTCAAAAGTGCGATCTCTCTCTGGAGCAGTCTCTTTGCTGGGTGAAAGCCCTGCCTGCCTCCACATGCAGCCCCCTCCTAGAGTGCTGGAAGCCCCGCACGGAGCCCACCAGGCCCAATGGCACATGCCTTCACAAACTGCCCACCAACCACACACACCCACACCCCTTTACAATCACCCTACAGACCCCACATGCACACCCCACACCTACCCACACTCCCCCTTCTCCCACATACCCCTTTACAATACCCCCATAAACCCTACATGCACACCTCACATCCCTTCACAACCCCTGCGCACACACACCTCGCATCCCTTCACAACCCTGAAAAAAAACCTACACCTACCCACAAATCCCACACGTACCCACGCCCCTTTACAATCCTGACACACACACACCTTGCATCCCTTCACAACCCCACACCTACCCACAAACACCACACACCCATGCCCCCACACATACACAAATCCCTCCCAGCCATACAAAGTACCTGCATATACATCCATACAGTGCTCAAATAGCGTTATATTTAGTTTGTAAAAGAAAACCCCAAAAGTAATTTTGCATAATTTATGAATTTTTATCTGCATAATTCCCCGGGGGGGGTGTATTGTTTGGAGTAGATTGTGTGAACGAGATGATTTTGAAGTTTTTCTGACGTTCTCCTGCATCATTGTGAAGTATTTGGAGTTCTGTGTACTATTCAGAGGGTTGTAGATGTTCAGTCCTTTAGAGATTATGATGTGTTTCTTGCATAGGCTTAGAAAATGTATGTGGCTGGTGAGTTTTGGCTTCTTTCTTCTTGATGTTGTGAAGTTTCCATTTCGAACAACAAAATTTGATATCTGTTTCTTGGGTGTTGGTTGCAGCCATGTTGGTCTAAGGACATTTAGATAAGGTTCTTTGGATAAATGTGTTATCTTTTTATTAGACCAACTAAATAGTTAGAAAAATTGTTCTTTGCAAGCTTTCAGGCACAAACACCCATCTTCAGGCATAGAGAGAGTCTAATTACTTGACTTCAGCAAGACTTTTGATACAATCTCCTTCACAATATTTTTGCAGGCAAGCTCTTAAAGGGAGTAAGGGCTGAATGAATGGACTAAGGTGGATAGAAAACTGAACGGATCATTGGGCTCAGCAGGTAATAATCAATGGCTTGATGTCTAGTTGGCAGCTGGTATCAAGTGCTGGTTACTGCTGGTACTAAGTGGTGCTCCAGGGCTCAGTCTTGGGGGTACTTTTGTTCAATGTCTTCATCAGTGACCTGGAAGATGGCACAGAGTGCACCCTCAGCAAGGTTGCAGATGACACCAAGCTGAGGAGGAGTAGTAGATACACTGGAGGGTAGGGCTAGGATTTGGAGAGACTGCAACAAATTGGAGGATTGGGCCAAAGGAATCTCATGAGTTTCAACAAGGACAAAGGGCAAAGTCCTGCACTGGGGACACAACCATCCCCTGTGCCGCCACAGGCTGGGGGCTCACTGGCTAGGCAGCAGCTTTGCAGAAAAGGACCTGGGGGTGACAGTGGACAATAGGCTGAATATAAGCCAGCAGTGTGCCCTTGTTGCCAAGAAGGCTAATGGCATCCTGGGATGCATTGGTAGGAGTGTTGCCAGGTCAAGGGAAGTGATTATTCCCTTTTATTCAGCACTAGTGAGGCCACATCTAGAGTACTGTGTTGAGTTTTGGGCCCCCTACTACAGAGAGTCTAGTGTAGGGCAACAAAAATGGTGAGTTGGCTGGGGGACATGACTTGTGAGGAAAGACTAAGGGAGCTGGGTTTACTTTAGACTAAAGAAGAGAAGACTGAGGGGGGATTGAATAGCAGCCTTTGCCTCCCTGACGGGTGGTCTGAAGAGGATGGAGCTGGACTGTTCTCAGTGGGGGCAGATGACAGAACAAGGAGCAATGGGCTCAAGTTGTACCAAGGGAAGTTGAGGTTGGATATTAGGAAGAACTTTCTCACTAGGAAGGTAGTAAAATACTGGGACAGGTTACCCAGAGAGGTAGCAGACTCTCCATCCTTGAGGTTTTTTAACGCCTGGGCAGACAAAGCTTTGGCTGGGATGGTGTAGTTGGGCCTCATCCTGCTTTGAGCAGGGGATTGTACTAGATGTGACCTCCTGAGGTCCCTTCCAGCCCTCATGGTCTGTGATTCTGTTAGGGGCCAGGACACACAGGCTAGTGACCAGGCCTGTATCCCAGACTCCTGAGTCCTGTGCAGCTGCTGCCCTGTAGTGGCAACTCAAGGGAGCAGCAGGTAATGTGGAGCAGGGTGCAGGCTGGCCAAGCTCCTGGACACCTGGGTTCAACCCTGCTGTGTTTGGTCATTGATGCCTGCCTCTGAGAATGAACATTGAACCAAGTCCCAGGGCATGGCAGGGGGCAGGAGGCGTGTTTGTGTCTCTTTTTTTTTTTTACTGGCACACTTTTTATCATGGACTAGTTTTCCACAGCCTTGGGGCTATGAGTGAACTCAGGAGGCAAAGCTCCTTCTACCATCCCCTCTGCATTCAGAACATCCCTAAAGGAACAAACACAGCTGGAAGGAGGTAGGGGCTCTAGATGGTGTATCTGGGCTGAGGGGATATGAGATATGTGGTGCCTTCAAACCAATTGCTTTGGTGGTGGAGGACGTCATTCCGATGGTGGAGGATGGCATTCTTCAGGAGCACAGCAATCGGCGCGTCATTCTCCTGGCCGAGGCACTTGTTCTTGGCCTCCAGGCCCTGCACATACTCTGTCTTCCAATGAAACCAGCAAGCTGCCTCCTGGTACTTCATCATGCACTGCTGCTGCTTCAGCACCTTCATCTGTGGGCAATGGAGGAGTGAAGGGCACTGGCAGGGTTGTGGGGGGACAAAAAAGGCTGTGGGTCAGAAGTGAAGGGCACCAACTGGGTGGGGGGCACTGGGGCTACTCCCCTCCATCTACTGGGTGCAGGCCCCTACCTGCCTGTGGGCTGGGACAATGGTCTTGGGCTTGAACTGAGGGGGCTTCCTGGCAGACCCCTTTAGGCTTTGATTCCTTTACTAGGGACAGACCTGAGCCCCAGGGGCCCAAGAGCATAATGGGCACTGTGGAGGGCCAGTAGGTGGTGTCTCCCACCTCCCTGCGCCCAACCAGCTACCAAGCTCCAGGTGCCTCCCCTGGGGTGCCTCAAATTGGCTGACCCCCTTCCTGAAGCACACCTGTAAGCCTGGGGTAACTGCTGCCACCACCCAGACTCAGGCCCTTCTCTAGGCCCTGTGCTGCCTGGCATGTACAGGCCCTGTAGACCTTGGACTCATGGAGTGCTTCTATTAGCCTGAAGCACAGAAAGTAGTCTCCCTTAGTCGAGTGAAGGGAGCAAAAAGGTTTACCAAATCCCTCCCCCAGCAACTACCACCGAACTTGTTAGAGTGGAGAACTTTATTGGTTAAAGAGGGTAGGCATGGGGAAGGGCATGGGTTAGAGAAGTGTCAAAGAAGAAGCCAGAGCAAACAGTATGGCTTGATAGCCTTTTGTTATGCTTCTACATGACAGTAAGCTATATCCCTAGATAAGTATCAGGAGGCGCTACTTCACTGTCAGGGCGGTTAGCATCTGGAACCAACTTCCAAGGGAAGTGGTGCTGGCTTCTACCCACCCTGGGGGTCTTCAAAAGGAGGCTGGATGAACACCTGGCCGGGGTCATTTGACCCCAGCATCCATTCCTGCCCTTGGCAGGGGGTCGGACGTGATGATCTGCT
This sequence comes from Alligator mississippiensis, assembly GCF_030867095.1. NCBI lineage: Eukaryota > Metazoa > Chordata > Crocodylia > Alligatoridae > Alligator > Alligator mississippiensis. Next base: position 58,550,522 of record NC_081834.1, read on the forward strand.
CAGGTCCCTTCCGACCCGGCCAGCTATGGAAAAAAAGAGTTTCAGGTAAGTTACAAGTCTCACCTGGAGGCTGACTGAGCTTCCTGCGCAGGCAGCACCTCTGTGCGTGTGGCTGAGTTCTGTGATGTCTCCTCCCTCCTCCGACCCTTCAATAACCCTTCATGTCCCAATCAAAGGCAGGTGTGGCTGGATTCCAACCAACCAATTTAAAAAGCATCACAGTCACCTAAGCATGTGACATGGCTCAAGCCTCTGCCCCCAGGCCATGAGGTCAGTGCTTAAAACAATAGAGACTAGGTTCACTCCCTCTCCACCTGCTTTAGGTCACAGTAGCAGTAAGCTGGGCTAAGGAGGTTGACAGACGGGAGGCGGCCAGGACAAAGGAAAGGAAAAAACCCCTGTAAAAGCTGGAGGCTGGAAGAGGATTCTTCCACAGGTGCCACCAGCATCAACACTGCCCCCCCACAGCTGCCCCAATGGGATCAGCATCCCCCAGCCCCAGGAACAACGCAGTTTGTCACAAACTGCCTCTGCCAGCTTCTGCCCCCTGCCATGGGATTGGCCCCCCGCTCCTCCAGCTGCTGGGCTGGGGCCCGGGGACCTCCACGTGGCCTTCCCTTCACTAACACTTAACCCAAGGCTGAATTTAGTTTATTCCCAGGTCCTTTTCCAAAGCTAATCTCACCCAATAAAAGTGTTATTCGTGATTTAGTCTAAAGCGAATTCCATTAGCGATGCATATTTACTAATTAATAGAGGCAATAATATTCTGCATCAAGTACAAAGCCCTAAATAAAGATCAGAAGGGGATGGGATTATGGGGCAAAATACTTTTTGGGCCACCCGACTACATGTTGGTGCCACCGGGGGACTGTCCCAAAGACCCGAGTGCTGTCCTGCCCAGCCCAAAGCACTTTTCTTTCTTTTGTGCCAGGCTGCCAAGTGACAGCCTCTCATGCCCACTGTACTCTACAATGGTTTGAATAAGGCTCTGGCTTTGAGGCTGGGATTACAGCTGGAAATCCTTCTTGGGCCGCCCCACACCATGGTTGCTCTGGCACCAGGGAACTGTCCTGGACACCTGAATAATCTTGCCTGGCCTAAATCATGGTTTGGCTGTGCCAGGGTGCCAATTGACAGCACCCCCCCCCCCCGCCCCCACACACACACTTTGTGGCACAGAGGTATGTTGTGGGCTGCCCCAGGAAGGATTTCCAGCTGCAATCCCAGCCCCCACCAGAAGGTCCTTCTTCTAGCCCCTATACTTAGTACAGTGGGCATGAAGGGCTGCTAGGTGGCAGCCTGACACAGCTAGGCAGGACTGCAGTCAGGGGTCTTTGGGACAGGCCCCCAGTGGCATGGATGGAAAGTCTGGGGTGGCCCAAGAAGTATTTTGCTCCATAATCCCATTCTAATCTGACCTTCATTTAGGGTTCTGTACTTCATGCAGGGTATTTTATATATTAGTAAATATGCCTAGCCAATGAAATGTTCTCTAGGATGTGTAATGCGTGAATAACAAACTCTAATTGGGAATAAATTAGCTTTCAATAAAGGAACCAGGAATAAGAAACCAATTTACTGGGGGCTTCAGCACAGGTTTTTGGAGCTTTGATCTCTTTTATTACCTACAAGATAATTACAAGATATTAGCCCTTGCCCCCACCCCACAAAATTACGATTCAGAGCCCAAGCTGGAAAGCCTTTTTTCTTCACTGAAATAGAAGCATGGAGACACTATACAGGCTGCTGAGGTAGATGGGCCTCTGTGGCTACCTTCCTGTTTGGTTACCATATTTTCTAGCATATAACGCACACCTCATTCGCCACGAAAGCACCTGAAAAGTTAGGGTGCAGGGAAAAAGAAAAAGCCGTTTTCTTTGCTGGAGCAGAAGCGTGGAGACGTCGGGAAGGCTGCCACGATGGCAGGGCTCTGCCTTCCTGCAGTTAGCATATTTTCTCCCCTACGATATATACTTCCCCCATAAAGCAGCCCCACTCCAGGATCCACAGTTCAAGAAGAAGGCTACTTTCTTCACTTGAATAGAAACATTGAAACAATGCCAATGGGCAAAGGAGCCTGCCTGGCCTCTGTGGCCACCTTCTTGCTCAAGTACCGTATTTTCTGGTGTACTACATGCACCTTATTTCTCCTAGAAACATTCCAAATTTGGGCTGGGGGTTTGAAGTGAGGAAGCTGGTTTCCTTGGCGGATGCCTACTGGGAGCACTAGGACCCACACTAGCTTGGCAGGTATGGGTTACAGCAGCACCCTCAGGACCTGGGAAGAGAACCCAGGCATCCAGGCTCCCAGTCCCACCCCTGCTCCAACCCTAACCAGCCCCCCTCTCCCCTCCCAGTATAGAGAGGACCCAGGTGTCTGGGCAGGAGGCCATCTGGGCCCATGGCTTTATTGAATGGGACTCAGTCCCCAGGTGGGGGAGGAGCAGGCAGGGGGCGGAGCTCCGTGGGAGGAAGTGGAGCCTAGGGGTCCTCCACAAAGGCGCGTTGGGCATTGGGGAACCGCTGGGGGCTGAAGCTTGGGTCGTCCTGAAGCCGCTTCTGCAGATCAGACTTGAGCTAGGGAAAGATGGATGGCTGGGCAGAGAATCCAGGTGCCTGGACTCTCAGGCCCCGCCTCCCACTCCATCCTCCCTGAAGAACCCAGGCAGCTGAATTCCCAGCACCTCCTGCTCCCACCCCCCAGAGAACCGCGGGCTCCAGCCTCCCAGCCCCCGCTGCTCCCACACCCCAAACATCCTCATTCCTCCCTCCAGGGAACCCAGGGTTCAGGCTCCATCAGCACCTTCCCCACCAAAAATCCCCAGGTGTCTGGGCTTCCCAGCCCTCAGGAAACTCAAGCATCTCCCCTGCCCCAAGCCTACAGCCCTACTCCCATAGAACCCAAACATCCAGGCTCCCAGCGCCCTCCCGCTCTCACCCCCCAACCCCCACTCCCTGCCCACAGCACCCAGGCGTCCTGGCTCCCAGCCCGTCCCCCCGCAGGGAACCCAGGCATCTGGACTTACCTGGCGACGATAGGCCTCCTGCAGCGGGGGCTGGGCCAGATCACGGCGTAACTCTTCAGGACTTGAGGTCTGGACACCGGTGGCACGGGCAGCACGGGACACAGCCTCGGCCAGCAGCAGCTGCGGCCCATCACCCTGCATGGTCTGACACACAACACGTGCTGACATTCATGGGCACAAGGTCTGTGCTGCCGCCACCACGCCCCTCACAACACAACTGTAGGCATGGGAAACATGCATGAAAACAGACATGCGGACACAGACACATAGGAATAGACATGGGGAGACAGACGCACACAAGGACTGGGACACAGACATGGACACAGGGACATAGAGAAACAGACACATGGGGACAGATGTGGACATGGAGAGACGCATGAAAACACACAAGGACAAGCAGACACATGGAGACACAGACAGACACAAGGACATGGGGAGATAGACGTGAGGACAGAGGAATGGACACAGAAATGCAGACAAACTCGGGGGCTATACCAGACATTGCTGGGGGAGGCATATGGGGTCTGGGAGGGCAGGAGGGATATTGGGGGTCCTGGCGAGGCATAGTTGTTGGGGGTGGGGATCTAACCTTGGAGGGTTTGGCTGACATGCTGGTCAGACAAGTGTCACTAAGGTGAGCTATGGGGCAGGGGGGTCCCAGGGGGCTCTCACCTTGCGGCGCTTGGCGGGCATGCCAGTAAGGTAGGCATCGCTGAGCGGTGGCTGCTGTTTCCCCTTGCGCTGGGCCTGGATGTCTTGTCGGATGATGGGCACCCACTCCTGGGAGCAGATGGAGGGGTCAGAGGCTGGTGGGTGCCCCTCCCCTCCCCTGCAACTTGGTGGGGTCCCGAGGGGTGAGCAGGGTGGGATTTACTCACCGGGGGTACAGCCGCAGCCCAGGCCTCGGGCTCAGAGGCTGGGGGGGCCTGGCCGGGGGGGTCGGGGGGAGGCTCAGGGCGTGGGGCCAGCGCCTCTTCTGCTGTCGTGGCTGGGGCTGGGGAGCCCGCACTGTCCCGCTGCAACAGGAGGGGGAAGGGGGGAGGTGAGACATCACCAGGGCCCCCCAGACCTCCGCCATCTCATAATGCCCTCCCCGGCCCCTCTGCTATCCCCCAATGCCTCTCCCCAGCCCCCACAGCCCTCCACTATCCCAGAAGGTCTCGCCTGTGTTGCCCAACATCCCACAAGGCCGCCCAACATCCCACAAGGCCTCCCAACCCCTCCACCACTATCCCAGTGCCCCTCTCCAGCCCCGTCCAATCCCTCTGCTAACCCAGTGCCCCTCCCACTCTCTCTGCTATCCCACAATGCTGCCTCAGGAATCCCCAGCCCTCCACTACTCCATGATACCCCTATTCCCTGCTCCCCATCCCCCTGCTATTCCATAATATCCTCCCTGGTCCCTCCCCAATCCCACAATGCCCCTCCCCAGGCCCCTCCCATCCCTCTGCTCTCTCAGTGCCTCTACCACCCTCCCAGTCTGCCCCTCCACTACCCCACAATGCCCCAGGCCCTCTGCTATCCCACAATGCTCCTACCCTCCCCCGATCCCTCCACTATCCCACAATGCTTCTACCCTCCCCGATCCCTCCACTATCCCACAATGCCCCACTCCTGAGCCCCACCCCCCCTCTGCTATTCCACAATGCTCGCTACCTGGGCAGCCTCAGGTGGCTGCTCAGCCTCCAGCTCCATGGGCTCCTCGGGTGCTGGCTGTACACAGGGAAGGCGGGGAGGGTCAGTGGGGGTCATCCTGCCCTGCCCCCTGGGACCCCCCCACCCCACCCCCTAGGCCCCTCCACATGTCCCAGCCTCCTGGGTCCCTGCCCCCTCAGCTCTCCCACCTGGCCTCAACCCCATTACTGAGCCCAGCACCCCAACCACTGCCCCCCTGTGCCCCCCAGCCCTAATATACCCACTTAGTACACTCTGCCCCCTGCCTCCACATCCCCAGCCCATACCCCCCAGTCTCTCTATATCCCCCCAAACCCTCCTCCATGCCCCCAGCCTGATAAATGCCCCTAGCAACCTCTGCTCCCAGCCCCCGCACACATACCTCATTGCCCCAATATACCCCCCAGGCCCCTCTATGCCCCCAGCCCCAATGTATCCCTCAGACCCCTTCTGACCCCAATCACCCAGACCCCCCCGCTCCAGGACACGCCCTTCCCTCCCCGGCCCTGGTGGGAGGCAGGAGGTGTTACCGGGCGGGGGTCACCATGGCAGCGGACGTAGGGCAGCACCTGCTCGGAGGTGACGGGCATGTGGTCCAGGATGACCTGCAGCCGCATGCCCATCATGGTTGTCAGCCAGCTCACCAGTGAGGGCGTCACATCTGCTGACAGCCGCCGCTGCAGGCACATGGGTGGTGGGAGAGGGGGTGAGTATCAGGCAAGGGGAAGGAAGCACGGCACCCCCACCCCCCCTTGCCAGGGACCCAGGCATCCAAGACGCGCACACATGTGCACACATGCACAAGCGCACACAGTCCCCAAGGTGGCCACCAGGGAAAGACACTGCCCCCTCCCTCCCCACATGCTTGGTTGTTCCATCAGGGCTCAAGGGGGTGGGGGGGAAGGAGGTAATGTAATGTAGACTGTCCCTGGCAGACTGTTCTATTCCCCTCAGGTGGGGGGCAAGGTCCCTCACTGGACTGACCCCATTGCACTGAGGGGGGAAGGGAAATACTCTCATTCCATTCCCCTCAGGCACAGGGGACACCGCACTGGGCTGTCCCCTTGCACTTGTGGGGAAACACCCATACAAAACCATCCCATTGCTCTAAGGGGGTGGGTTGGAAGACCTCACTGGCCTGTGCCCTCGCACCCTGGGGGCTGGGTATGCCCATGCCAGACATTTCTATTGGCCTCAAGTATTGAAGGGCGCGCACCCCCTGGCCTCTCCCATTGCTCTCAGATATGGGGGGGCTTACTTACAATGCGGTCGTTGATGACAGCGGTGAGGGCAGCCTGCTCCCCGCGCAGGCAGTACAGGTTCAGTGCCAGGCACTCAAATAGCCCCTGGTTGCACAGCTCCAGCAGCCGGGACCCAAAAGAGCTATCTGCAAGGGGGGAAGGGGTCAGAGCTGGGGGGGAAGGAAATCAGGCAATGGGGGAATCTCTTCCCTGTGCAGTGCAACAGGGCCAAGAGAAACCAGAGGGCTGTGGGTTGGGAGTGAGGCGCACTGACATGAGGGGGCGGCTATGGCAGGGTGGGCTACCCCCAGGGATGTGGCCTGGCTCTGGAAGAAGGTGGGCTGGCCCAAGAGGGTGAGGCCTAGTTGGGGAGGTGTGTCCTAACCTAAGGGAGCCTGCCTGGCTCTGGGCAGTGGGAAGGGCTTGTGGGGAAGCGGGGAGGGTCTCACCAGTGCAGCGCAGGATGTGGGTGGCAATGCGCTGGAACTGCTCCTGCAGGAAGTCTAGGTTGGTGCGGGTGATGTCCACGCCCTCGCGAACCCGCACCGCCGCCTGGGGGGGGGGGGGGGGGGGGTCAGAAGTCAGGGATTGGGGCCCCCCAACAGCCCCACCCCACCAGGCCCCCCACACCTGTATCTGCCACCTGCCCCCCAGCCCCACAAGCCCCCCCCAGCCCAGCTCTGCCCCCCATCCCAATGCCCCCCCTAGGCCAGGGCAAGCAGCAAGGATCAGGGGGCAATGCTCACAAAGCTTTCACGGACGTAGTCTTCCAGCCCACTGATGAGGTTGTAGGTGGCTGCCTGGGATTGGAGAGAAGGAGATGGTTAGAGGAGGGGCAGGGGGGCTGCAGGTTGGAAGTAAGAGGCACTACTGCGGGGGGTGCAGGGGGCTGTGGATCGAGGGTGAGGGGCAGTGGCAGGGCAGGGGAAAGGGCACAGATCAGGAGAGGCAGCCACAAGGCCAGAAAAACCAAGGGGAGTGAGCATAGCACCCAAGGGGCTGTGGGTTGGGAGTGAGGGGAACCAGCAGGACTGGGGGTGGGGGATGCTGTGGGTTGAGAGCAAGGGGCCCGGGTGAGGCCAGGCAGGCAGGGCTGCAGGTCAGGAGTGAGAAGCGCTGGCTGGCCAAGGTAGGGGGCAGCAAGGAGCCCCAGAGAAGCAGGCCTGGGGGGCTGTGGGTCAGAAGTGAAGGGCTGGGGGGTGGGGGGTTCTCACACGGAGGTTGCGGTCGCTGGGCTCGCGCCCGTGCAGATACTCCTCGTGGAAGAAGCGCCGGAGCTGGGGCTGGATGCGCTGCAGCGGCTGGAACTGCCCATGAAGCAGCATCACCATGTCCACCATGGTGAAGTTGTGGCAGATCAGCGACAGCAGGTCCCCGAAGAAGCCTGCAGGTAGACACCGGCCCTTTAAGACCCTGGCTAGGGGACAGGGCTTATCCAAAAGGAGGCTGCAAGGGGGCCCAGACTGTCAGGAAGGGGCTAGCCTATCCCTAGGGATGTGGGCTGGCCCTGAGAGGAGGTAGGCCAGCCCAAGGGGGCATGGCCTATCCTCGAGGACCTTGCCTGGCTCTAAGGGAGCACCACCTACCCCAGGGAAGGTGGTTTCTCTGGGGATGGTGCCTATGGCACCGGGTATGGCCTGCCCCAGAGGGGCACAGCCTAGATTGGGTGTGCGGCCTGGCCTCAGGCCTATATCCTGGCACAGAGGCAGCATGACCTACTAGTGGGTGGCATGGCCTGCCCCAGGAAGTGGGGGTGTGGCCTGCTAATGGGGGCGTGAGCTATCCCTTGGTGGGGTATGGCTTAAATCAAGGGACCTGGCCAGCCCCCAAACCCACAACCTAGCTCTAAGGGAGCACCGCCTGTGCCCAGGGAGCATGGCTGGTCCCCCCAAGGGGTGTGGCTTAAACAGGGGCATGGCCCACCCCAGGCACAAAGCCTGTCTCTGAGGGGGTGTGGCCAATTCCGTAGGGGTGCAGCCTAAACCAAGGCCCAGGCACAGGGGCTGGATCCGAGGGGGCAGGATGGGGCCTGCCCTGGTGGGGTGGGGACTATGTCACGGGGCGGGGCTCACCGATGGCGCCCTCGGCTCCTAGCTCGAAGAGGTTGCTGGAGCCACTAAGGCGCTGGATGAAGTCAGCGATGCTCTCGGTGCTGCCCTGTGCGGCGCCCAGCGAGCCCATCAGGGAGGCCAGCACCCCCTGCACCACACTGGTGAAGAACTCGGGGGGCAGGGTCTCGGCCGGCCGGCCCCGCCCTCCAGCTCCGCCCCGTGGTGGTGGCGGGCTGGCCGCTGGTGGGGGTGGAGAGGAGGCCACAGGTGGCAGGGGTGGGGGCGGGGCCGGCTCCTGAGGGACAGAGCCCAGCTGGGCAGCCTGGTAGGAAATGAGATGAATGGTCAGTCACAAGCGAGGGAGGCAGGGCCTAAATTGGCAGTGTGTGGAGGGTGTGGCCTATTCTCAGGGAGTGGCTTATGTGGCAGGTGCCACCTAAATGGGGGTGTGGCCCATCTCAAAGCACACTGTCTGGAGCAGAGGGGGCATGGCCTGCCCCTAGAGTTTTGAGGCCAGACGCAGACAGGGTGTGGCTTAAATGAGGATGTGGCCTGTTTTCAGGCACAAGACCTAGCCCTGAGGGGACACAGTGTGATTCCAGAGGAGGCGTGGCCTGTACCTAACGGGGCATAGCCACTCCCCAGGCACATGGCCTGGCTCTGAAGATGTGGGACCTGTTCCACAGGGTATGGCCTACTAAACTGGGGGCGTGGCCTGTCCCCAGGCTGGGTCTAAGGGAATAGTTGCCTGGTCCTGGGGGGTGTAGCCTGTCCCCAAGCACACGGTCTGAGATGGGAGCACGGGGGGGGGGGGCACCACTTGGGAGCAGGGGGTGTGGTTTCTGCCAGGGGCAGGGCCCAATTGGAACTGACCTAAATAGGGGCACATGGCCCACACTGAAGGGGAACGGGCGGGGCTTACCTGTAGGAAGTCTGTCATGCCCTGTAGGAATGCAGGTACACCCGGCATTGCCACAGTGATGGTGGGCGGGGCCCCAGTGGGGCCAGCCCCCACCCCACTCCCCAGGAGGGTGCCCAGCAGCTGCGGGAGCTGGAGGTCATCACTGGCTGGAGGGGGTGGAGCTGGGGCTGGGCCAGAGGCAGGGCTGGGTGTGGGGCTGGCACTGCCCCCAGCAGCTGTGGTGGCTGTGTTGGTAGTGCCAGCGCTGGCTGAGGCTGTTGGGGGGGAAACTGGGGCCCCCCCAAAGGGGCCAGAAGTGGAGGAGCAGGAAGAGGTGGAAGTGGAGGAAGAGGAGGAGGAAGAAGAAGTCGAGGCTGAAGACGAGCTGCCGCCCTGGGCTGGAGAAGAGAGGTGGAGTCAGGGCAAAGTCCCACCCACTTCTACTAGTGATCCTCATTTCCGACCCATAGCCCCTGCCCCACCCGTCCTGCTGGTGCCCCTCATTCCTGACCCACCCCCTACCCCCCACCTGCACTGCTGGTGCCCCTCACTCCTGCACCCCCAAGCCAGCACAGGCCACTCCAATCCCTGCCTCACTGCCTGTCCAGCTGCCTCATCCTGGGATCTCAGCTGTCCCCACTGCCATAAACCCCCATGGGGGACAGACACACAGCCCCACCATCTCTTACTCCTCGCTGACTCACCTACAAGAACAGGCTGCATCAAGAGCTGGCCTACGAGGCCGCTGATCATCTGAGCCAGCGAGGCATTGGCCCCTGGGCCAGGTACCTGGGAAGGAGATGAAAAGGTAAATCTAAACCTTGATGGTGCCCTTCACTCCTGACCCACAGCCCCCAGCTCGACTCTTACCCCTTGGCCTGCAGGCTGGGGGGCACCAGGGGGGACAGGCCGGGCAGAGGGTGCTGAGGGCCGGGCAATTACTACACGGGTTGGGGCTGTCTGGAAGCCAGGAACTTGCTGACCTGTAGAAGCAGAAGAGGGAAGAGAGAGAAGGGCCACAGAAAGCTGGAATCAGAATTGCTAACTATACATGCAATCAATAAAAATCAGGCTAAAAATGCCCGTCAGTAAATAAAAAGAACCGTCAGTAAAAAGCTCCCAGCAGCTTGAGCTGATTTGAAGGTCTAGTCAGCTAAAAAAGGTTTGGTTGTTGGTAAATAAAAGAAAAGGTTCAGTGATTAGCTATTGTTAAACAGAACGTTTAAGTTATCAGTCCAAAAACCACTTTGATCATTAGTTGCCAATTTAAAAAAATAAATAAATAAATAAAAAAGGTTTAGGGCGTAGAAAAGGTTTTGGTAGTCAGTTAAAAAAAAAAATCTGTTAGTCATCAGTGAAAAAGAAACAGGTTGCGTCTGCTGTCAGTGGAAAAAGGTTCAGTTGTTGGCAAAAAATGGTTCAATCAGCAGAAAAAAAGGTTTGGCTGGTCATCAGTGAAAAAAAAGGTTCTGTCAGTGAAAAAAAAAGGTCTGTTTGCCAGTGTGAAGTAATCCAGTCAGTTGTCAGTAAAAAAAAAAAAAAAGTTCAGTCATCAGTCAGAAAAAAAAAAAATGTCCGGTCATCATTAAAGAAACAAAAGGTACAATTGTCAGTGGAAAGAAAAAGATTCGGTCAGTGAAAAAACTAAACCAAATGTTCAGCCATCAGTTAAAAAAGCAAAAAGGAAAACAAAAAACCCTTTAGTCATCAGTTTAAAAAATTATCTTGGCTCGACAACCTGGCTGGGTGCACCCAGATCAGGGAAGGAGCAGCTGGGAAACAGGGTGGGGGGAAAGCCCTGGGGGACACAGCAAAGGATTACCTGTGGCAGCAGAGGCAGCTGCTGCCATGGCCTGCTGGGTGATCTGGTGAGCCATGGCCTGCATGAACTCCGGGGGCAGGCTGGGCATCTGTAGCGGCGTGGAGCCCCCTGGAGGACGGAGGGGGCAGGGGGAGGGTCACTCACTCCCAACCCCTGCCATACCTTCTGGTACTCCTCATTCCCAACCCACAGCCCCCCAGTCCCCTACCATCTAGCCAGTGGCCCTCACTCCCAACCCACAACCTGCCAGCCCCCCAGAGCCCTGCTGGTGCCCCTCACTCCCATCCCACAGCCCCTTGTTCCCCCCCAGCCCTGCCAGTGGCCCTCACATCTGACCTGCAGCCCTCTCTTACCCATTCCTTGCCCATGTCCAGCTGAGCCGGGAGTACCAGGGACCCCAGTGCCCCCTGAGCCACCTCCTGCCACCTGTAACCCAGAGTCTGAAGCGAAGCAAGACAGAATGGTCAAGCAAGAAAAGAACCATTAGTCTGGGAAGATACATGTCCCTGCCCTGCCGTGCCCACCCCCCACCCCCACTGCAGTCCTGTCAATGCCCATCATTCCTGGCCCTCAGCCCCTCCTCCCCCTCCAACCATACTAGTGCCCCCCACTCCTGACCCACAGTTCCCTCCCCTCCCATTCCTACCATTGTCCCTTGCTCCCGACCTGCAGCCTTGCTGTTGCCACTCACTCCTGACCCACAAACCTCTGCCCCCACAGCCCTGACAGTGCTCCTCACTCCCAGCCTGCAGCCCCGAGACCCCAGCCCTGCTGGTGCCCCTTCTTCACGACCCACAGCCTCCTGTTCCCAACAGCCCTGCCAGTGCCCCTTGTTCCCAACCCACAGCCCCCTCCCTCTCCTACTCCCAACCTGCAACTCCCCACACTCACCCTGGATGTTCATGTGCATCATGACCACAGGCTCCACGGTCTGGTGCGAGATACGGATGACGCGGGGATGGCTGGTCTGGGAGGCCTGGCTCTGAGTGGGGGTGGGGCCAGAGCCAGGGGCGGGACCTTGGCCCTCAGGGGCATCGCCCAGGACCGTGGCAGGGGGTGGGGCGGCAGGTGGGGCCCCTTCAGTGCTGGGCGGGGCTGCCCGCGCCCCATTGCCCGTCATGGTCATCGTGGTGCCAACATTGATCTGGGGGGTGGGGCAGGGGGAGGGGAGGAGCCAGAGGTTAGCTAGCCCTGCCCAGACATCTAGGTTCCCTCCCCTCCAGGTGTCCTACCTCCAGTCAGTGCCCCGGGCTCATGGGTTCTCCCCCTGCTAGCGTCTCGTAGCCCTGGACACCATCCCAGATACCTGGGCTCCCTCTTCTCTGGGGTCTCTGAGCACTGGAGACTACCCCAGCCACCTGGGGTCTCCCCTCCCAGGGGTCTCCAAGCTCCGGGCACTGCCCTGGATGCCTGGATCCCACTGCAGGGGCTCACCTGGATGGGGATGGCAGCCTGCTGCAGCACCATGGGGGCGGTGTAGTGGGCCATGGGCCGTACCACATGCAGGTGGCGGGGGGTGTTGCAGGCCAGGTTGCAGCGCAAGTCCGAGAGGGCCACAAAGATGTTCCCCAGCAGCCGCAGGCTCTCGCCCACCAGGTTGATGACGCGCTGGTCCTCCTCACGCCCCTCCGTCTGCCGGCACCACCCCTCATTAGCACCCAGCCACACCTGCAATGGTGCCTCCCACCCCACAACTTCCCCTCCTTCAGATCCTTTCCATCATCTCATCAAACCCTGACCTCCATTAAAAGCCCCTCATCTTGGTTTGATCCACACACCACCTCCACCACCTACATGGTTTCACCCACTCTTGACACCCCCCCCCCTCCACACTATGGTTTCACCAACTCCTGGTTTCCTCCAGCCAATCCTCTGCCATGGTTTCACTCCCACCCCTGATTTCCCACCCCCCCTCCAATCCCTCACCATGGTTTCACCATCCATGATCCTCTCCAGGAACCCATGTCTTAGTTTTACCCACTCCCCTGTTAGCCATCTACATGGTTTTACCCACTATGGACCTCTATCCTAAACAGCCCCCTACAATGGTTTCACCCACTCCAGACTCCCCTCCCCCCACCAACTCCTCACCATGGTTTTACCCACTTCTGACTGGGGAAATGCCCCCCTAACCTACCTTCCTGGGTTGTACCATTTCCTGGAGAGGGGGAAAATGCACCCCCACCCTTTCTATTGGGTTGTACCATTCCCCAGTGGGAGGAGAAAGTCCTGCCCCCCCAGCTTCCCCACAGATGGCAGGGGTGATGCTAACACATTACCCCTCTGGTTATACCATTCTCTAGGAAGTGGGGGGCAGAAAAGCTGATAGCTCCCACCTAGGTTATACCATTCTACAAAGGGGGAAATGTCTCCTCCAGTCTCCCCTGGGTTGTACCATCTCACTGGGGGGAGGGAGAGGGAAATGCTGATAAATCCCCATCCAGGTTATACCACAGCACAACAAGGGGGGAAAACACCCCCCAAACATTCTCCCGTGGGTTGTACCATTCCCCAAAGACAGAAGGAAATGTTAATGGGTCTCCCCTGGGTTGTCCCATTCCAAGGGATGGGGGGGAGGTGGGGAAATGCCCACCCAAACACTCTCCTGGGTTCTACCATTCCCCAGAGAGGAGGAAGAAATGCTGACAGCCCCTCCAAGTTATACCATTCCACTATAAGAGAAGAAATAGCCTGCTACACTCTCCCCTGGGTTATACCATAGGAAAGGGGGAAATGCCCCTGCCTTAGTTTCCCCTGGGTTGTACCATTCTCCAGGGAGGGGGGAGAGGCCCAGATCCCAGCCCTCCCAGCCTCTACTCACGTTGTTGTTGTAGTCTGCTGTGCTGGCTGAGCCCAGGACAGCCTGGTAGCGCTGCAGGAAGGGCTGGAGCTGGCCCTGGACCCGCTGCAGCTCCAGGAGAACCTCCACCAGCTCCCCTGGTGCCGGGTGGCTGCAAACAAACAGACATCAGGTCACACAGGGCCCTGGACACTGCTGCCCCAAGCCTGGCTGGTGCCTCTGACTCCCAACCTGCAGCCCTCTGTCCCCCACCCACCCCCAGCCCTGCAGGTGCCCCTCACTCTTGACCTGAAGCCCCTTCCTTACTTGGGGGTGCTCTCAGCAGAAGGGGGGCCCTCGGGCCCAGGCGGAGGAGCCTCCTGGCTGGGGGGTTCCGAGTTGGCCGCCTCCATTGGTTCCCGCTCCTCGGGGGCAGGGGGTGGGGTCTGCTCGGAGGGGGCAGAGCTGTCTGGCGGGAGTGGGGCCTGTCCATTTGTGCTGCCCTAAGGCACGATTGGGGGAAGGGGTTTAGTAAATTGGAAGGGGATTCGCTGCTGACACCCAAGGGTCAGGGTTCGAGGCCTCACCTCCAGCCGGCTAAGCAGGCCTTGGACATCTCGCAGCATGTGCTGAGCCATCACCAGGCGCACACGGGGCTCACTCTGCAACGGTGGGTGGTGGGAGTGGGGTCAGAACAGGAAGCATAGCCCCCCTGCTCAGAGAGCCCAGGTGTCCAGGCTCCCAGCCCACCCTGCTTTTAACCCCTAGCCCCCACTCTCCCCCCCCCCCCCCCCCCCGAACCCAGATGTCCGGGCTCCCGGCCCCCACTGCTGTTACACCCTAGACTTCCCTGCTTCAGTCTTTAAAAAGTGGGTGGGGGAACTAGGAGCCTGGATGCTTGGGTTCTTCTATGGGGGAGGGGAGAGAGAGCCCACCTCATCCATCTCCTAGGCCCATGGACCCACCCTAATTGGCTAGAATCAGCCCCCACCCCCACGACCCCATACCTGGATAGGAGCCTGATCCATGTTAATGTGAACGTCCACAGAGGAGCCATCCATCTGGGCAGGGAGAGAAAAAAGGAAGAGGAGAGGGATCAAGATCCAGACCCACCCAGAGCCAGGAGGGAACCCAGGTGTCCAGGCCCTCCAGCCCATCTCCCAGTGGGGAGGGAACCCAGGTACCTGGGAGACTCACCGGGGTGGGTGGTGGGGGGTCCATGATGCTGACGGGAAGGTTGAAGGTGCCCACCATGACATAGCTGTTGGCGTTGCGGTCGTGGGGGGTGGGACCAGGGCCCCGGGCTCCACTCCCTCCGTTGTGGGGGGCAGAAGTCCCACCCAGACCCGATGGGCCCCCTGAGCCTGGCGACTGGGCCTGGGGGGGGGCTCTCTCTACCAAGTGAATCACCTTGCCCCCCACATCTGGGGGGAAGAGGGGTGAGGAGGTGAAAACAAGGCATCCTGATGTCCCTGGTTCCCTTCACTCCCAAACCAAAGCCCCCTGCACACACACCCGGCCCTGCCACTGCCCCTCACTCCAGATCCACAGCCCCCTACCCCCCGCCCAGTGCCCCTCACTCCCAATCTGCAGCCCCCTGTCATCCCCCCACCCCTGACTCACTATATTCTTTCAGCTTCTTGTCATCTTGCAAGACCCGGCCCTGGTAGATGAGACGCTGCTTCTCTGCCGGGATGTTGACGGCGCCTGCAATATGCTCCTTGAACTCCTTCACCGTGAACTGAGGTGGGGGGTGGAAACCATGGGGAAACTGAGTCACAGCAGGCACTACATGGCTGGGATGCAGCTACCTCTAGGGGAGTCAGGGCTAGATATAATGGGGACAGAAGCTGCGGCTGGCTCGGGGGGCATTAGGCTGGGTATAACAGGGATAGGAACCGAGGATGGCTCTGGGGTGGAACCAACCCTGGAAACCCAAAGCACCTTGGCATCAGACCTCCCCCTTCCCAGCAGCCCCTGCCTCCTGCCCCTTCACCTCGGCTGCCACCGTAAACGTCCGGGTCTGGGAGTCGAGCGTCTTCACCATCACTTCAAGGGGCTCGGGCTCCGCCATGGTGCCCGGCCAGCGTCCTCACCCACCTCCTGCCTAAAGAAAGGAAGGAACTCATTATGGTCCTGGCCTCACATGTATCCCATGAACCTCTGGGAGTGCATGGAGCTCCCTGCCTCTTTGTTTCCATCCCATACAGACTGTGGGCCTCACCCATCCCCCAATTCCACCACTCCCCACCCACCCATGGTGGGTCAGTGCACACAAGAGAACATGCCAAGTTATTTGCATAATGCAAATAAGACCAGCCCTAGGCCTGATCCCAGCCATAAAGGACAACTCTAGCCCCATTAAACCTGCCCCACAAATGACTGTGTTAATAACCCCTCATCTTACTACTCAGAAAATATTATACCTTAAAAACACTGATATTGAAAAGGTCTGGTCAGTTTCAGGATGACTCATAAATCTGATACTGACAGATCTGGTCAGTTTCAGGGTTGGGTAGCACCAGAATCCCTGAAATTAGCTGGGTCTGATCAATTTCAGGACTGTAAACAGCTCCGATATTGACAGATCTGATCAGTTTTCACAACTGGTAGCACTGGACACCCTGATACTGGCAGAGCCTAGCCAACTTCACCTGACAGACCTAGTAATTTCCAGTCTGGCATTTAAAAGCCCAGATACTGACTGGGTTTAGTCAAGGTCAGGGCAGCCAGTAACCCTGATACTGACAGAGCAGGTCAGTTTCAGAGGCTGGTAGCACCAGCAGCCCTGATATGTTGGCTGGGTCTAGTCAGTTTCATGCTGACAGATATAATCAGCTTCAGGGGCTGGTACTAAAAGCCCCTGGGACTGACAGGGTCCAGTCACTTTCCACACTGGTATAAAGAGCACCATTACTGACAGAGCTGGGAGCAGGAGAAGTCCTGCCATTGGCTGGGTCTACTCAGCTCCATACTTACGGATTTCATCATTGGCAGAGCCTGATCGCTTTGAAGACTGTTATTGGGAGGCTTAAACCTGACTTGGTCAGTTTCAGGGGCTACCAGCTCAGAAACTCTGATATTGCCAGAACTAGGTCAGTTTCAGTTTCATCATGAGAGATCCAGTCATTTCAGAACAGTTTCATCGTTTGAGAGATCCAGGCATTTCAGGGGCTGTATTAAAAACCCTGATGTGGGCAGGATCTAGTCAACTTCAGGACAAATATTTGGATCTGTGAGACTGACAGATCTGGTCGGTTTCATGGGTCTGGTAGCATCAGAAGTCCTGATATTGGCTAGGCCCAGCCAGCTGCAAACCAAGAGATCTTGTCCCTTTCAGGGGTGGTGTTATCAGCAGACTCTGGTCTATTTCAAAGATCCCAAATACCAGCCAGGAGACTGACAGATATGGACAGTTTCAGGTAGCATCAGAAATCCTGGTATTGACTGCACCTAGTAAGTTTCACAGTGATTGCTGTCATCAGTTTCAGGGCTAAACTAAAAGCCCCAATATGAACAGGGTCAGGACCAGGGTTTGGAGCTTGGATACTTGCAGAGCTGGTCAGTCTCAAGGGCCAGTAGCATCAGAAGCCCTGATATTGCCCAGTCCTAATCAGTTTCATAAAACCAGACCAGGTCCATTTCAGGGGCAGTATTAAAACCCTGGTATTAGAAGGGTCTGGTCAGTTTCAAGACTGCTATTAGGAACCCCAACATGGACAGACACAGTCAGTTTCAGAGGCCAGTGGCATCAAAACCCCTAATATTAGCAGCCCCTAGTCAGTTTCAGGTCTGCTATTAAAAGGCTCTGGACTGACAGACCTAGTCAGTTTCAGAGGCTGGCAGCTGATATTGACAGACTCAAATCAATTTCCTAACAACCAATCTGGTCAGTTTCACAGCCTGCTGTTAAAAGCTCCCTTAAAGGCAGGGTCCAGTCAGTTTCAAGATGGTATTTGGACTTTTGATACTAACAAATCTGTTCTGTTTCAGAGGCAGTAGCATTAAAGCCCTCATATTAGCAGCCCCTGGTCAGTTTCAAATCTGCCATTAAATGTCTTGATACTGATAGACCTGGTCAGTTTCAGGGGCTGGATTAAAAGCCCCCATCTTGGCAGGGTCTAGTCAGTTTCCAGAGAGCTCTTTAAGAGCCCTGAAAATGACAGAAATAGTCAGTTTCTGGGGCTGGTAGCTCAGAAGCCCAGATATTGACAGGCCTGTGTCAGATGCACACTGACAGGCCTAGTCAGTTTCAGGCGCTGCTGTTAAAAGCCCTTTCACTGGCTTCAAGAGGGGTAAGAGCCCTGATACTGACCAATCTGGTCAGTTTCAGAGGCTGCCAGCCCCTACTCAGTTGCAGATGTGCTATTAAATGCCTTGGTACTGACAGACCTTGTTAGTTTCAGAGGCTGGATTACTGTCAGTGTCAAATCTACTATTAAATGCCTGGATAGAACAGACCTCATCAGTTTCAGGGGCTGAATTAAAAGCCCTGATATGAGCGAGTCTAGTCAGTTTTGAAACCCAGATACTGACCCATTTCATCAGTTTCAGAGGGGCTGGTATTAAAAACCATGGGCTTGGCTAATTTCAAGGGCTGGCAACATCAGAAGCCCTGATATGGGCAAGGTCCGGTCAGTTCCACACTGACAGATCTAATCACTTTCAGAAGCTGAATTAAAAAGCCCTGATATGTATGGACAGCCCTTAGCCAGCTCCAGCTCTCCTATAAAAAGCCTTGATGCTGACAGGGTCTGTCAATTTCAGAGGGCTGGTGTTAAAAGCCCAATTAGTGAGATCAAGTCAGTTCCACTCTGACCAATCCAGTCTTTCCAAGGTGAATATTAAAAGCATGATATTGGCAGGGTCTAATCAATTCCATGACTGCTAACTGGAGCCCTGATATTGACAGATCCTGTCAGTTTCAGGGACTGGTCCCTCAAAAGCCCTGATATCCACTGGGCCTAGTCAGTTTCAGATCCCTATTAGGACCCTTCTACTGACTGATCTAGTCAGTTGCACAGGCTGTATTAAAAGCCACCGTCCTGGCAGAGTCTAGTGAGTTTCAGGACAGGTAGGTGCAGCTTGGATAGGGACAGATCTAGTCAGTTTCAGGGGACACATCAAAAGCCCTGATATTGGCAAAATCTAGTCAGTTTCAGGACTGGTGTGTGGCTTGCATACTGACAGATCAAGTCAGTTTCAAAGGCAGCATTAAAAGCCTTGCTATCAAGAGGGCCTAGTCCAGTGGTTCCCAAACTGTGGGTTCTGACCCCAAGTAGGGTCACAAAATCAGCAGATGGGGTCATGGGGGTGGGGACCTGTGGGTTTGGGGCAGGGGCGGCATGTTGAGGAAATGGGGCCATAAATGGAGTCATACCAAGGAAAAGTTTGGGAAGCACTAGTCAGTTTCAGGGCTTGAAACTGACAGATATAAAGCCAAGGCAGCAAATGCTGAAATGTTTTCCTGCTCAAACCCAAACTAGGAAGTTTTGCTTTCGAAAGCCTATCAAACTCCACCCTGCAGTCGGTGCAATAAGAGAGATCACCCTAGGGAAATCCTTGCTTCATGTATTAACTCGTTATCACTTATAGGATCATAAGGAAGACAGACCTCTCATGGTCTCTTACGAGGCCCCCTAAGAAATCCTTCCCTTCTGTATAATTCCCCCTCCTTTCTTAAGGGGGACTTAAAGTTTCCTTGGTAGGCACTGGCCCACAATCCTCTTGGCAAAGCAAAAAGGCCTGTTTAATTCCCCTACCCCGCCTTGGAGCACTTGTTGTCAACCTCCAACCCCTACTTCTGTCCCTCTTTCTGCATTAGTTGTGCCAAGGAATCAATTATTGTGCCCCTATTGCAGTAAACTTCGAGAAAAGCCTGTCTTTGAGTTACAGTTTTGTTCATGCCCCCACCCCAACCCAGGGAAGCAGCACAACCAGGCACAGGGTGCCCCTCAGCCTAACAGCCACTGGGTTCGGGGGGGCCAGACTCCACCTGCTGCAGCTCCAGTGCCTCCTGCCTTGGCCCCACTGAAGTTCTACCTTGCACACCTGCCATGCCAGGCTCCCAGAGTCGCAGCAGCCTGCTGGCAGAGCCTGTCTGGGGCGTCCTGCCCCTGCATCCCTGTGAGGCTGCAGCAGCGCCGGCTCATTGCAAACGTCTTGCCTGCCCCTCTCTCCCCCAACATTCCTTCACGCCCCCCAGTTTGAAAACCATTGCCCTATCAACTGCCCTAATTAAGGGAAGCGTGTGGTTCCCTTGGTGGGCCCAGGCCACAACTCCACGCACATAACAGACATGCCTGTAGGAGGAACCCTGATGACTGTGGGGCCGTCTTCCTGGTCCTCACTAGGACACATCTCCAGGCAGAGCATCACCGGGTGACCCCCACTGGCTTCTTGGGCTTCTTCAAGGGCTAGTGCCCCCTTGGAGCCCTCAAAATTAGCCTACAGCCTAATTTTATAGGCTGTAGGCCTCCACCCTCCCCCCCAACTCCCACCCTGGTTTTTTCTCGTTGATTCTCCCACCAATTTTGTTCTGAAGCACCTAGTAGGTCGAAGTGGAGACAGGGCTAGCAGTTTCTGCATGGGCCTACAGTCCCTCGTGTACAGCAAGGAGCCCAGGCCCACAGTCTTCCTACGCATAACAAAGAGGGTTTGGATAATTCAGAGAATCACAGAAATCCTAGGGATGCAGAACGGGAAGGAGTCTCCAGGGGGCATAATCATGAGAAGTGGGGCAGGAAGGGACCTCCAGTTGTCACCTCTAGTCCAACCCCCAGCCTGAGGCAGGGTCAGCCCTGGCGCGACCAGCTCAGACAAATCCATCAGGTAAACTCAGGTAAACGTAAGACGACCACCAACCCTGACAGCACAGACCACACCCGAACCTGCCACAGGGAAAGCAGGGGGACTGCAGCAACGTCCTCTGTCTGCAACAGGTTGTTAACAATCACTCAAGAGATCCCAGGCACGGGCCGCACCCCCCACTACAGAGGCTGACACCCCCCCCCCCCACGCCCAGTCCCCACCAGCCCGATCGGGGGGAATATTCCTTCCTGACACAGCGTCGGCTCGACCCCGAACAAAGGGGAAGACCCTCTAGCCAGGACCCCGGGGCTGAGCCCCAGCAGGAGCGCTGGCACAGCCCAGCAGGCTGCCAACACATTAAAGACACTGGGCATGATGCCTAAATACACACTTCTCCTTATATTATCATTATAGCGACTGACCTTGAACCTCCCACCGACCCTCCTGGTTCCCCCCTGGGAAGGGGGAGGGACGGGTCAGCACCCCCCCGACCCGAATTACCCCATTCCTCACCAGGCTTGCAGGGGGGGCGGGGGCAGAAGGCCGGCTATACCTGCCCACAGAGGGATCAGGGAGGGTATAACCCCGCCTCCGCGGGGCGGGGGGGGGGGGACCGAGACCCCCATCACCCCTCCCCCACACGCGCAGGTACCCACCGAGAGCTCCTAGGGCTGGGAGGGGGGGAAAGGAAGGGGAGAGGCCCAACAGACACCTGGCCACGCCCCCTTTCCTGCCCAGGACGTCACTTCCGGTAGGCGCAGAACCACTTCCCGTCCATAAAAAAATCGGGCAACTTTACGGAAAGAAAAGGCGGTTCCGTGCTGGGGGCTCCGGCCAGAGAGAAGGTAGCACTTCCGGTCCCACCCACTCAAAAAGAGGGGGCGCGTGAGGAATGAGATGGGGCTTCCGGTCAAAAGGGGGCGACTTTCGGTCAAAAAGGATGACTTCCGGTTTCTTATCTCAAATTGGGTGACTTCCGGTGTCCCTGGTAATGAAACGGGGTTCACTTCCGGTCCCCACGGGCCGCTTCCGGGTCCCCACCAAGCCCAAGTCCGAACCTGCTTGCGAGAGACTCCCCGCACCGGCTGCTCTGCGGCGCACACCGCTCTGCGCATGCGTGACGTGGGGACGGGGGCCTCAAGACTCGGGGCCAAATGGGGCTGCTAGCGGCGCGCCTGATGCGCCCCGTCACCGCTGCGACGGGCCCCCCCCCATCCCCCGCCCTCTGAGGGGCATGTCGGTGTGCGGCCGCGTGTGAGAAGAGTCCGCGGGGCGGCCGCGTCTCACGCCGGTTTGGATCAGGCAGTGCTGTAGGCGCCCACACGCTGAAGTTCTCATGGGGCAGAGCTTGAGCCCCCGGCTCCCGTCGCGCATGCGCAGGGCTCGGTGCCCCCTTCCCGCCAGATGTCAGTGGCTACCCGCGCGGGGGCGGGGTGATGAGGGCTGTGCCCCCAGGGAGGTGGGGCATGAATTTGCCCCGTGCTGCTCTTGGCCCTGGACTGTCAGCAGATGTACGTGAGATACGTTAGACAGACTGATCTAGAGAAAAGATCACACCCCGAACCAAAGGGGCTGAAATCCTGACCAGAGGTTCGGGATCTGTAAGGCCCTGGGTCCCGGCGTAAAACCCACAGGCACAGATCGCCTCAAAGGGCTGCGTGTCCTGTTGGTCTTGGGCTTTCACCAGGCCTGGGTTTGTCCCAGGATCTAAGAATGGAAGAAGTGTTTCGTGCAGAGACTTTCAAGCCGGCGTCGGCCAAGGGAGATGATGGGGAGCATCCCAGGAGACACCCCCATCACCCATGGGACCTCCCGCACACAGGAGTCGGGCCTGCCGGCCGGTGCCTCATTCACTTCCAGGGTGGAGAAAGTGGCGACTGCTTAACTGGCACCCTGAGAGCCAGAGCACGTACTCCCGACCTACGGAAAGATGAACCGTAGGAAGGAAATGCAGGGCTGAGGTAAGGTCCCACACGTGAACCCTGCCTCTGGGAGAGCTGCCCCACCGTGGGGAGCTGTGCCCACAGTCAGTCATCACCGGATCCATAAATTAGTCCAAACACATGGAGCAAGTCACCTCTGCCTGGAACCTCCCTGCCAGCTTCCCTACAGCCATGGCTCCAGCTCCACTGCTCCTGGGGAACAGCAGCTACAAATAAGTTTATCTTTTCCTGACTGCAGGGGCAGGGCAGGGCAGGGCAGAGCTGCCAGTGTATGAGACAGGGGCCCAAGCAGAGCGAGCCAGGGCAGGGGAATAGTTAACACCAGCCCTCCCTGCATGCACAGTCTCTGCAGGGTCTGGGGCTGCACTGGTTCTCCACCTTTTTACACTCAAGGCATCTCTCATTAGACTCAAGGCGCCCCTCAGAAAAGGCCAGCTCTGGTTTAATTCCCTTTTTGAGTCTGGAAAAAGAATAGAGCAATTCTTCTGTTGCAAAGAACTCAGAAAGGCCGCAGCAGGCAAGACATCTCTAACATGTCTCTCCCCTACCTTGGGGGTCTTTAAGAGGAGGCTCGACATGCACCTGACTGCGGTCATCTAACTCCAGCGCTCTTTCCTGCCCAGGGCAGGGGGTTGGACTCAATGATGTACTGAAGTCCCTTCGGACCCTAACACCTATGAATCTGAACACTGGATTTCTAGCTGAAAACTCTGGGTTAATCTTGCAATTCGTATCTGCATACGTAAGAACATTAACACGGTGTGGCACCCCCAACACCTGCCATGGCACCTTGGTTGAGAGCCACTGTGTGTGTGTCAGCTCACATAGCAGCGAGTGGCTGAGCTGCAGGTCCTGCTCTCCAGTGAGCTGTTCTACCAGTGTCCCAGTACCCTGGCCTTCACCAGCCAGCTGGGAGTCATAGATGAATAGACAGTAAGGGCTGGAAGGGACCTCATAAGATCATCAAGTCCAGCCCCCCCCCTCCCCCCCCCCTCACCATAGGCAGGAAGTCAGCTGGGATCAAGTGATCCAAGCAAAAAAAATCCAGATTTTTTTTAAACATGTGCCAACTCAGCAGAGTGGGCAGGCGCTGGCCCTGCTCCTCCTGGTCATGGCTGTCCTATCCCATGGCCTCATCCCAGAGCAGTGTCTCCTTCCAAGCAGCCTTTGGAGGAGCCCAGCCCCTCGGCTGTGATACTGAGGAGTTTCTGCACCCACTCCCCTCCTGGGCCCTTCCCTATACAGTGGTAACTGCCCTTCCTTAGGGTCACGCTCTGTGGCCTCAGCATCCAGCAGAGCAATGGCCGGGCTCCAGGGGCCTCCTCATGCTTGTGCTTTTCAGGACCAGGCTGAAAGAAGCAGTTCCTTCGCTTGGAAGGTGGGTCCTCCATGCTCCCCCTCCCTTGACCCTGCTCATCTCCCTGTCCTTCCCCCCCTGGGAGAGTTGCTGTCCTCCCTCCCCCGTGAATGGCGCCCCTGGCTCCAGAGTGCCTTGTGCAGGGAGCTAGACCCGATGATCTTCCGAGGTCCCTTCCAGCCTTACAGTCTATGAATCTATTAAATGGGTTTGGAATCCCCGGCCAGGGAGAGGAATGAGCTTCACCTCTGGGCTTTCCCCTGTGCCAAGGCAAGACCCACTGTCCCCAGGACAGGTGCCAAGCAAAGGCCCCGCAAGCACACGCCAGGCCCTGAAGCTCTGCCAAGAGAACCCTCTGGGTCCCAGTTTCCTAGTAAGTGCTGTCCAAAGAAGCGGCTGTTCACATGTGGCTGAGCCTGGCCTCCTGCCAAGCCCCACATGAGCAAAACCCTTCCCACAACCCCAACCACTTCTGCTTGCTGCCACTCATCTGGATACAAGAAACCTCTGCCCAGCCCACCGTCCCTGCAGTCAGGGAGTGTCTAGGGCAGGGGGGACAATTCCTTGTGCTGGAGGGAGCTTGGGTGAGCTGGGCCAGCAGCACCCCCACCCCCCGATCTCCCCAACTCCCTAAGTGCCCCCAGCCCACATACCTGCCCCCACATAAGGGCAGAGGAGCTGCTGCTCCTGTGCCCCAGGTGCTCACACAGGAGCCACCTCTGCTGTGCCCAGGAGGACCTGCAGGCAGGGCCAGGACTGGGGCTAGCCCCGCTGCCCACCCTGCACCCCCCACACCTCACTGGGGCAGGCAGCTTGGCTGCAAGTGGAGCCTGTCCACACGGCCACCCCTGCATGCGGGTCTGGGCCATGGGGGTTTCCTGCCCTGAACGAGGCAGCAAGCGCGGCCCAACCCAGGGCTGCCTGCATGGGGTCTGTGTGTCGGGGCAGGTGCTCGTTTTGGGGAGCTGGAGTTGGGGCCTGACAGGGGAGAGGCAGGCCCTGCTCCCGGGGCTGAGGAGTGGATGGGGGCCGGGCTGTGGGGGAACAGGGGGCCCAGTTGCAGGCCACCTCCCTTGTGAGACTGGCCTCAGTCCCAGGGTGGCTACAAGAGCAGGGTCAGAGACAGATGCTTGTAACCCCACTCCTTCCTACGGCTGTTCTGGGAGAGGCACAACTGTGGCTCCTGCCTCCAGTCTGGAAAAGCAAAACCAAGGTCCCTGTGGTTGCTGCCCTCGGCCGAACCCCAGCTCACCCCAGCCCCTCGGCAAGGGGCGCCTTTTCTCTGCTCAGGTCTGGGAAGCCAAATGTTTCTCCATCCTTGGGGGTGTTGGTTGTAGCCATGTTGGTCCAAGGACATGGGTAGACAAGGTCTTGGGGGTAAATCCAATATCTTTTATTACACCAAATAAATAGTTGGTCTAATAAAAGGAGCCCTGTCTCTGATCCTCTGGCTGCAGTCTGCCAAGTGCTGCTGGCTCTGCAGCCAGGGCAGCCCTGGCAGAGCCAACTGCTCGCTCCACAGAGCCCCGGGCAGGGTCATGCATCTGGGCTGTGCTCACTTCTTTCGAGCCAGCCCAGACAACTGGAACCAAGCACAAGAGCCCACTGCTGAGTGCGGGTTACTGAGGGGGCTAGGGGCATTTCCCCACTGACTGCCCCCTCTCCGTGGGCTCAGCTGCCCCAGGGGCAAATCTCCATTCACTCCCAGGCAGTGCATCTGTTCCAGGGGTTTGCACTGGAGTCATGCACTGGGCCAAGAACACCCCATGCAGACAAGACCAGGGGCACTGCTGGGACAGTGGTCTTCTGCCCTCCAAGTATTGCACAGTGAAGAGCGGGAAACACCAGGTCTCCCTGCAGAGCCTGCCCCATTCACAAGAGCAGGGTTCACCCACCCCACATTGCTGACCTGGGGCATCAAAGCCCCTTAAGGATGGACCTATCGATCTTCCCAGACCCAGGCACAGGTCTCCCAAGGCAGGCCCAGGACACTTGCTGGGCTCTGGGAAGCGTGTGGGCACTGCATGGACAGAATAGACCAACCGTAGCAGAAGAAGCTGCTGCACAAGGCTCAGTGCCAGGGAGATCGACTGAGAATCCCAAAACACCCTGGGCCTGGGATCTCACATGGCTCAGAGACCAGCCCTGTCCAGGGCCCAGGGCGTACAGAGTGTGCTGGGCTGGGAGCAGTGAGGGGTGAATGCAGCAGGGATGCACTGAATCTTGCTGGTCACAAAGCCCACCTTCAGGTCACCAGGATGGTGGGAGCAGTGGCTGTAGCAAGCAAAGTTCTCCAAGGAGGGCTCTGGGGTCACTGATATGGGGTCAGGGTCACTCACCTGTGTGTCCTCGGGCTCTTCTGAACTCTGGAATCAAGCAGCAAAGAGAGAGGTGATAATTCACACAGCAGAGTCACTGCAGCATGACCCAGTGCAGACACTGGGACAAATCCTGCTGTCCTTACTTACCCAAACGCCTGAAACTGCCCAGGAGCTGGGGCAAGATAAGAGTCAGTGCTGCAGTGTTTGGTCTCTGATCCCTGCGGCAGCTGATGGAGAACTGAGCCATTCCCAACACAGGGAGTCCCAGAGTGGGGGTCCCCAGGGCAGCTCAATCCTCAGCAGCCTGGCCCAGAAGAGGGGGCCCTGGTCTGTCTGGGTGAGGAAATCCCAGTGTCACATCCAGCAGCACTGTGGGGTTTGGTGTCACTGTGCAACTGTTCCTCTTCCCTGCCCTGATGTTTGGGGTCTCGGTTCTCAGCCTCCCCTTCTCAGCAGCCCCCACTTGGCCCCTCCATGTGTCTGGGCATTTGAGTCTCCAGCTGCTGACATCTCACAGTGACAGGTACAGACCTGGCTGTTTAGCAACAGCTCTATATCCGCTCCAGGCCTCCTCCCCACAGAGCCTAGCTCTGCCCTGTCTCACCACTGACAAGGATGGGCAATGCTCTGACTGCCACACAGTAGTCGCCACTGGGGTCTTGATTTAACATTGGCACTGGTAAGGAGGAGTCCCAGAGCTCTTCCAGGTGCTGCCATTCCCCTAGAGAGCTGCTGAAGCTGGAAACTAATGCACAAACTGCCTGAGTCCCCGGGGCTCAGCTGGGCTCAATTAGACATCCTCCCTGGAGGCCTGGGGCACTGAGGATCTGGCCCTGAATCCATCTGTGGTAATGTCTCACATCTGACCAGCCAAGACTCTCCCGAAGGACTCACCCTTCTGCCACACTGGGGATGCACTTGTTGGGGCTCTCCTCCAACACAGCTTCCCCTGCAGGACCCTCTCCCCCTTCCCCTGCCTCTGCCCCAGTACAATGAGACAGCAGCCCTGGAAGTGCCCCATACCCAGGAATCTCATCAGAGCCTCCTGCGGCTTGCTCTCCCCAATTCTCCTGTCCTGCCCAGGGAACGTGGGGGCTGGATGCAGAGGCATCACCTCCTCAGCCCTGCAGAGAGGTAGAGAGACACAGAGCAATTATTCTTCTCAATCCTCAGCCCCAAGTTCCCACATCCACAAGGCCACAAGAGGAAATGGGTAGGAGCTCAGGCCACAGGGTAGGGCCTCTGACAGGCCAGTTGGGGGCTGCACAGCCTGCTGGCTCCCAGCCCTGTGGGGCAGGAAGGTGATGTTTGTACTCAGGTTTCAATCTGAGTTGCTCCAGCAGAGCTCAGGCAGCAAACCCTTCTTGTGCGGCCACAGCTCACACCAACAAAGCAGCGCTGTTTCCTGTATGGCTTGTACCAGTGGGACTGTGCAGGGGTTGGAGATGTTCACACCCCTAACAGGCCCTGGCTTTGGCCCATCCACAGAGAAAATGCAGGCCAGGGAGTGGCAGCCTGAGTGAGCCCCCTTAACGTGGCCTGACCACAGGCCTCTCTGAGGCATGGAGGGGCTGCTCCTGGACTAAGAGGGGCCCATTCTCCAGGCCCAGCTGCCCTCAGTCTCATTCCCAGTCTCCAAGGGGCCTGGTCACTGGTGAGGTCTCTGACCACTGACCCTATCCCACTGGGGCTTGGGGTAAAACATTTGGTTCCCTCCCCACAAACCCCAAAGCCCTTCATGGGACAGACTTGCAGCCATTACAGAGGCCAGATCCCATCCAGGCCACCAGGAGGGGCTTATTCAGCTCAGGACTGTGGGGCAATCCCTTGCCCAAGCTGGGTCACAGGGTGGCAGCAGCATCCTGAGGGCCACAGGGATGGTGGAGGCTGGATCCAGAGCAGAGACTGCTCCACAGGCGAGAGCTGGCAGCTGAGGCCGCAGCCTAGTCCTGGCCAATGCATCAGGAGGGATGAAATTAAACCCAAACGTACCTGCTCACAGTGCTTCTGACACCCTGGAGGGGACAAGAAACAGAACAGAGAGTCACTGCCACAACCCAGCCCAGCCCGTCCTTGTGCTACCAGAAGCACAACCCCTCTCACACCCGCTCCTCTGTGCTGGGACTAGGACAGGAGCAGCCTTTCACTGCTCTGCTCTGCCTCCCAAACTGCCCCAACCCCTGTCTTTTTCCAGCTCTAGTGCAGGAGGCCTTGCATGCATGCATCCTGATGCACCCCCTATCCTGCATCAACGTAGGAGCTCCCTGGGACTCAGAAGCCATCACCTGTCTGGGCGGGGCACTGGGGCACATCTGACCCAGTCTCACCTGCAGGAGCTCAGGCGCTGGCTGCTGACACTTCCCTTCCAGCTCCGTGATCAGGGCGCTCAGGCGGGCAGTGTCCTTGCACAGGCCAGTGGCATTTTCCTCCCTCCTCCTCACAATCTCCAAGCCCAGCTCTCCCAGCCAGGCCATCAAGAGGCACTTGTGTTCATCCAGGAGCTAGTGCAGCCCCTCACTCACACTCGGACAACACCAGCTGTCTCTCCAGCTCCGTCTGCCTCTGAGATGGGCAGGAAGACACAGGGCAGGGCAAGGCAACAACAGAAATAGAGCAGGGTCAGGGGAGATGGCACCATGTCTTTTTGGGGTTGCACAGGGTGCCTCATTCCAGCCCTATAAGGCCCAGCTCAGGGTGTTTCTGGGGGGATGTGACTCCTGCACATCTGCGAGGGGAGCTCTCTGGCTGCAGTGGAGATGCCACGTGCCAGGGCTTTGCAAGGCAGGACTGACCGAGCAGCACTGTCTCAAACTCATTCATAATGAATTGTTTGTGGTCAAGGGGCTACTTGACTGCCCCAACTCATCCATGAATCCTCATTAAGCTTTCTCTCAGCCAAGGACCCTGCCTGACCCCGAGGGATGCCCAGAGACCTCTCCAGGCCTGACCCCATCACCAGCAGAAACCTCTTACACCCCAGCCTAACCTCATTGAGTCCAGTGCATGGGATGCAGTTACATTGATGGGCAGTGCGTGGGCAGCAGTTGGCAGCAGGACCGGATGCTGCTGTCCTTACCTCAGTCTAAACCTTCAGGATCCTCCCGATTTCAGTGCCTCCACTCCTGGTTTACACGAGGGAAGTGAGAGTGGAGTCGACCCTGCAGCATCTACCCCAACCCAAACCCTTTTGCTGCCTCAGCCCTGAAAATCTTTCCTCTCCTCCGAACTCCACAGGCACAGAGCAGCGGAGACCCCCACCCTGCTACCACTGCTGCCCTCCCTGCGCCGGGCACCTACCAGGAGCTCTTTACTCTCCTGCTCCCATGCACATTTCAGCCCCTGCAGCTCCTCTCTCTGCTTCCTCAGGCTCTGGATTCGCTCCTGCAAAGACAGGAAATGGCTCTGGTGCCTGGTCTGGGTCCCTCGGTTTGTGCCCTGCAGTAAAATCCTCCCTGCACAGAGTGAGGCTGTGAGAGCACTTCCCACAGGTCTGAGCCACAGAGCAAGCGACTCCAGCTGTAAGGGGACTCCCAGCCAGGGAGGTGGACCTGCCCCGTCCCTCCCAGACCCACTGTCTCCAGGCACGTGTCTGCACTCCGATCTCGGCAGCGGAGCTGACCCTAGGGGGGTGCAGGGCCCACAGCAAATCAACCTGTGTGGGGTCCCCTTAACACTGCGTGGGGCTGTGGTACAGGCATGTAGGTTGTAGCCATGTTGGTCTAAGGACACAGGCAGACAAGGTTCCTTGGGTGAATCTGATCTCTTTTATTAGACCAACCCAAATAGTTGGAAAATAATTATTAAGCAAGCTTTCGGGTTCAAAAACCCTTTGTCAGGCTAAGGAAGTTTCAGCAGTTGTTGTGCGCTCTTCCTGGATGGAATGAAAAGTGAAGGAGCCAGAGGCTGGGCCTGTCTGCACACAAGACAGGTAGTCAGTGAAAATGTAGACTGAGGAGTCAATGGGTGAGAGACAGGCGGGGGGGGGGGGGGGGGGGGGGCGGAGAGAGAGAGACAGAAGGGGGATGAAAGTGGAGAGATACCTGGGGAGTCAGATGTCAGGCAGGTTATAATGTGTCATCAATCCAATTTCTATAGTCCATGATATTCAGTATCCAGGAGGCTGATGAAGTGGAGTTCACAGGCTCGTCTGTGGGAAGTGTTGTGTACGTTTCCTTTGAGGATCGGGACTGCAAGATTGGAGAGAGAGTGGTTTTCTTGTTAGAAATGTGCCCCCACCAGTGATTGGGTATTCCTGCCTTTGATGGATTTCCGGTGTGCGTTCGTTCTGGTGCGCAGTTGTTGTCTGGACTCCCCACGTATTTTCCATCAGGGCATTTGGTGCATTGGATGAGATATATCACATTTCTGGAGGTGCAGCTGTAAG
Organism: Alligator mississippiensis; assembly: GCF_030867095.1. Taxonomy (NCBI): domain Eukaryota; kingdom Metazoa; phylum Chordata; order Crocodylia; family Alligatoridae; genus Alligator; species Alligator mississippiensis. The sequence continues at coordinate 58,580,834 of NC_081834.1, forward strand.
ATCCAGGGATGCTGATGGCTCTGTTGTGGGGTGTAGTAATAGTGGGGGTGGTGGAGATGTGTTGGCAGGTTTTGCATTTCTTGTCCTGGCACGGTCTGGATCCTTTTGGTGTGGTCTGGGCTTGAGGAAGTTTGCTTCTGGTGATGAGGTTGGCGAGGTTCGGTGCTAGTTTGAAGGCTAGGATGGGCGGCTCTGGGAAGATCTCTTTAAGAATTGGGTCTCTTTCTAGTATGGGTTGCAGTTGTTTGAGGATTTTCTGTACGGGTTCAAGGGAGGGGTGATATGTCATAACCAGTGGTGTGCGATTTGTGGGGGGGTTTCTTCTGTACTGCAGTAATTCTTCACGTGGTATCCGGGTGGCTCTTTCAAACGTGCGATCTCTCTCTCTGGAGGAGTGTCCTTGCTGGGTGAAAGCCTTTTTAAGATTGGTGAGGTGGCGATCCCGGGTGTGCTCTTCAGTACAGATGCGGTGGGATCTGAGGGCTTGGCTGTATATCACAGGTTTTTTGGTGTGTTTCGGGTGATTGCTGGTTCTGTGCAGATATGTATGTTGGTCTGTGGGTTTCTTGTATACTGTGGTCTGTATTTTACCCTTCTGGATACTGACCATCGTGTCTAGAAAGGAGATGTTGGTGCTGGAGTATTCTAGAGAAAGTCGGATGGGGGGATGGGGATTGCTGAATTTCTGGTGGAACTCAATCAGAGATTGCAGGTTTTCAGTCCAAATGATGAAGATGTCATTGATAAGTATAGCAAGGGTTTGATGGTGCAGTTCTTGAGGAAGTCTTCTTCCAGGTGGCTCATAAAAGGGTTGGCATACTGTGGGGCATTTTAGTGCCTATAGCTGTTCCCATCGTCTGGAGGAAGTGTTGGTTATTAAAAGTGAAATTGTTGTGTGTGAGGATGAAGTGTATAAGGACAGTAATATCTTTGGGTCTGTATTCTGAGTTGTAATCTTGTTCCTGTAGATATGTACGGCAGGCTTGAATGCCATCCTGGTGTGGGCTGTTGGTGTATAGGCTGGTAACGTCCATGGTGGCTAGGAGGGTGTTGCTGGGTGGGTGGTCTATGCTTTTAAGTTTCTGTAGAAAGTTGGTAGTGTCTTGGACAAAACTTGCTGTGGGGCTGTGGTACGCCTGCAAAGCGGGGGGCTCCGTGCTTCTTCCGCGGCGCGGGGCTGAGCTCCAGGCGCGCCCTGTGGGGCGGGCTGCGGCCGCTCTGCCCAGCTCCGTGGGCCCCGCAAAAGCACGGCTGCCTCGATCCCTGTGCCCTAGGGGTGGCTCTGGCAGCACTTCCGGGCTCTGGTCCCATCGCTCGCTCACACATGGGGTTGCCCGACTGCAGAGCAGCTGGAGCCGTCGGGGTCGTGGGACAGCTGTGCCCTGCCCCGCCCCGCAGTGCCAGCGGGCAGCCTCCCCGACGGGAACCGCAGCGATGTCCGCGCGCCCGGGTCTATCGCAGCCCAGGGACGGGGCTTCGCCCGCCTGGCAGAAGAGCTTCAGGGCGTCGGGGCGCCTCCCGCGCACGCGCTGCCCGCCGGCAGCCTCCCCGCTTCCGCAGCTGCGCCTGCCTCGGGGCGCAGGTCTCTCGGCGGCGCCGTGCCCCTTCCCCGGGGGCGGCAGACCCTTGGCCCCGCTGCCCCAGCGCTGCCCCGTGCAGGCGCGGCCCAAGTTGTTCCCGCAGCCAAGAGCCCTCGGATCCGTGAGAGAGTGCGGACACGGGCTCCTGGAGGTGCCCGCCAGCCCTCAGCCGCGCTGCTCCGCGGGGGCCGCTCCGCGACGGGACGGGACGGGCTTCCCTGAGCAGCAGCCTGGGGCAGGGCTCGGCCGAGGCGAGCGACCTCTCCGCCATCTTTGTTGAGGGAAACGCATGTTGGCGCTTCTCCAAGGCGTGAAGCCAGCACGGCGCCATTTTGGAAGTGGTCAAAGCGGGGGCTGGGATGTTTCTCGTTAGCTCCAACAGGAGCCGGGTGGGGGAGGGGGCGAGGGCGGGGGCCGGCGGGCGGCGCGTTGTTGCTGTGGGGTCTCGTCCAGGGGCTGCGGCTGCGGCGCCCCCGTAGCCCAGCGATCCGGCCCCGCCCCCCCAAGCCCGGTGTCCGGCCCCGCCCCTCCCCCCCGCCGGGGTTTCCAATCCGGTCCTTCCTGTCTCGGGCCGGGATCGCGCCCTGGGTCGGGCACGGACGGACCCGCGGGGCCGGGCTGCAGCCCCCCCGGGCGGCCAGGTCAGGGGGCACCTGGGTCGCCGGGCCGGGTGTGGGGGTGCTCGGGCCTGGCTGGCTCGAGTCGGGTCCCCCCCCCGCCCGGCCCCGGGAAGTGGGGGGAGCACTTGCGGGGTGTCGGGGAAGGGGGCCTTGCCGCGTGCGGCCCTCTAGGAAGGGGGGTCTTGGGGCCCGGGTTTGGGGGCAGGGGACCCCCCCCCCCACCCAGGCCGGAGGGGCCGGGCAGGAAATTCCCCGCCAGGGCGTGTGCTGGGCCCGGCTCGCCCCGCGCCTCCCGCCCCGCCCGCCCCGGGGTGCTGTGTGCGCTGTCCCAGACGCGCGCACGCGTGTGTGTGTGTGTGTGTGTGTGTGTGTGTGTGTGTGTGTGTGACATTTGCGCTGCGTGTGCTGGTTGCGGGGGGGCCGAGACCTGGGTTCTTTGCGTGCGTGCGCGTCTGTCCGAGAGGCCTGGGGGTGCAGCGGGTATGGGGGGGTGTACGTGTGAGTGTAGGGCCTGGATGCCTGGGGTCTGTGTGTGCCGGTGTATGTCCGTCTCTCTTGGACACCGGGCGTACGTGTGTGTGGCTGTGGAGGGGGGCAGTGCTCTGTGTGAGTGTGGGGCTTGGCTGTCTGGGCTGTGTGTGTGTGTGTGCAGGATGCTTGCAAGGGTTGTGTGTGCGCGGGTTTTTGTATGTACTGGACACCTGGGTTCTTGGCATATGTGTGTTTCCATGTCCCAGATGCCGGGGGGGGAGGGGGGTTGTGTGCACATGTGCAGGTTGTGTGTGTGTGTGTGTGTGTGCATGCACCCACGTCCATCCTGGACACCTAGGTTCTCCGAGTGTTTCCCAGCCCAGACATGACCTCCAGAGGTCCCATCAATCCCTTCTTCTGACCCTGTGGATTTGAACTCAAGCCCAGAGATCTGTGGGTGGGCTGTACTTTGCGTTTCCCCCTGGGTTGCCTGAGGGGGGTCATTTGGGAAAGGACCTGTCCCCAGATAACCCCACCCTCTTGTTTCAGGATGCCCCAACCCCAGCTCTCCCCTCACCAACGGGGGTTGAGTTGGGCTGGCGCTACCAGTCACCCCTGAAGGTCTCCCCAGCTGTAGCCCAATTTTGGGGTCTCCTGTGGGGGATTATCCAGGGGGACCCCTCATCTGTAACAGGGGTCTCATTCCTTTCAGGGGATGCCTTGAGCTGAGGACCTGAGCCCGGATCAGCCTGGATTTTGTGGCCCTTCCCCACTCCCATCAGAGGAAGGGAGTCACCACGGCCTTTTCCTGCTTCCAGAGGCTGCTGGGAGATTTTGGGGGGGAGACGCTGAGATTCTTACTAGTGCCTGAAGCTGCCGGAAGAGGCCGGAGAGGGTAATTTGAGGGGCGAGAAACTCTTGGGTTTACTCAGAGGCTACAGCTGCCTGCAGTGACCATCCCTGACCACACGGGCCTGCCTGTAGAACCAGGCTCCACCCACTTCCTGTCCAGCGTCCTTCTAGACATCAGTGGACCGCAGCTTCCCCCCTGCGCCTCAGAATCCAGACTTTGGGGGCCCCTGAACTACCCTCCTGAGCAAGGTGCCCCTAAGACTGTGAGAGGGGTCTGGATTCAGAGTTCCTTTAGCACCCCGTAACCTAAGGAGGCCAGGAGATTAATTTTGGGGGTGCAAGAGACTCTTCTATCTACTCAAGGAGTCTACAGCTGCCTGCAGTGACCATTCCCAGCCACACGGATGCACCAGGTTGTATCTACTAGGACTGCCTATAGAACCAGACATTATCCACTTCTGCATAGACCTCCAGGGGTCCCAATCCCCAGACTTTGGAAGGCCCCTTCTGGCACCTGTGACCTGAGGAGGCCAGGAGATTAATTTGGCAGGGAGATCAAGAGACTCTTGTATCTACACCAGGCAACTACGGCTGCCTGCAGTGGCCATCCCTGGCCATACGGGGAGGGTGGTCATACCTGCCAGGCCTGCCTATATAGAGTATTTCCACCCCTCTTTTCCTCTATGGTTCTGGGCCGGCTTCGAGCCTGGCTCCCCAGCTTCCGTTGGAGGCGGGGAGCCCCCCAAGACCAGCAGAGCCCCCCAAAACCAGGGTGGGAGGTAGGAGGGGATGGGATACTGGCAGGGGACCCCACAAGGCCACGATGGGCAGGTACCCAGCGCCTCCTGGCTCTGGTTGGCTGGGGGGCACCAAGGGGGGAAGGGGAGGGTCTTGCAGCCCCCCGGCAGCCTCCAGCACCCCCTGAGCACTTCCAGATTTGCTTTAATTTCACCCGGCACCTCTTTGACCTAGGGGTGGTCACCTTGCTCTGCGCCTCAGCGCCTGCTTTCCGCCTGGCCCTGGATGTCCTGGGTCTCCGGGGAGTCCTGGGAGTCTGGCTCCACGGCCTGGCCTGCTTCCTGGTCACGGCCTCAGGCCTCTACGCAGCCCTGTGGCTGGTCCATGAGTACCTGCTGCCCTTTGCCTGCCTCTATGGACTCCTCCAGACCTTTGTCCTAAGCGTCAGCCTCCGGGCGGCCCCAGGGGACAGGGAAGACGATGAAGGGGCCCTAGAGGCTGAGGGGGAGTCAGTGGGCGAGGGTGCAGGGGAGACAATGGACTGATAGCCAGACAGCCAGACACTGGTTCTGGGAGCTGCCCCCTGCACTCTTAATTCCTGGAAGGGGGCAGCTGGGAGTGGGGCAGGGGGCTTTATCCCCACCCCTCTCCTCCAGGGGGTGCTGGAGTGAGGTATTGGAACCACTAAGATGTGGTTCAGTCCTGAACCATATCCACTGAGGTGGGGACAGGACCCTTAGGGGTGGCACAGAGAACCCAGGTATCCGGCCCCTTGCTCCCTCTCCCGGAGCTAGGGAGAACCCAGGTATCCAGGCTCCCACTGCTCTCACCCTGCCCCACAACTCCCAGTCCCCTCCCAGAATGGGGGGAGAACCCAGGCGTCCAAGCTCCCAGCTCTTATCCCTGAGCCCCATTCCCCTCCCAGAGGAGGGTGGCTTCCAGAGAGAACCCAGGTGTCTGGGCCCCCTATCCCCACCCCTGAGCCAAGGAAGAACCCAGGTGTCCAGGTTCTAGAATCAGGGCAAGGAACCCCACTGGGGACCAGAGGAATCATGGGAAGGGGGCGGCAGAAGAGATCTGAGGCTGGAAAAGGTGGGCGGGGCTACCCCTAGAATGGTGGCTGTATCTAGCAATAACCTCCCAACACACCAGCAGCCCTCTCCCCCCACCCCTCAGATGAGACCTGCCTATGAGGTAGCGTGACCTAGAATCTGAGCCCTTCACTGAAACCACATTGCCTCGGTGTACCTAGAACATGTTCCTTGAGTTACCTAGAACGTTGCCCTCCACCCTCTCATCCCCCCCAAAGGCTTTGCCCTTCCCTACAGCCTCAGGACCCACCCATGGGAAGTGCCCCTGAGGTCAGGAGCCCTCTGGTCCTATCTGGGACCATGCTGTGATGCAGAACATAGGTGTCTCGCCCCTCTTGGTGTTGAATGACCTAGAACCCAAGCTTCACCTGCTGTCACCCTGGATGGATGGAGATCTCTGTCGAGCCAAGATGGACGTCATCCAGGGACTCCCCCCTACAGCACTAAGAACCAGCGGCCCTGCCCATCTGTCATCCAAAAGATCCACTCCCTGCTTCAAAAAGAGCCTCAAGGGTCCAGAATGCATGTCCCTCTCTGTTGCCATGGTGATCTCTAGAACAGCTTGCCCCTCACCAAGGCTGGGCTGTGATAGGAAGGACATGTCTTGCCTATGCCTGATGCACCCATGATCCCTCTCTGTTGTCATAGTGATGCCTGGAACAGCCCAGCTCTCTCATCAAGGCTGGGCCATGATAGGAAGGAGAGTCCTTGCTCGTGCCTGATGCACCCGTGATCCAGACTGAGCTGAGGAGAGGACATTCTAGAGCTGCCTAAGGCAGCCAGTGGAGATGATCTACAATCTGCCACTGGCTTCCAGCAGCTGACGTCTAGAGCATGAGCCACTGGGACTCAGGTGGGAGCCTCCCATTCTAGACCTGGGATCCAGAACTCACCATGGTGGGAGCCCAGATTCAGTTCCCTATTAGATGGAGGCTGTGTCATGGGATCCAGACACCGGCACTTCTGGGACGAGCCCTGTCGGGAGCCAGAGATAAGCTATGTCTCCTCAGAACTGCTCTAAAACAGTGCCGTGCTCTAGAAACTTGCCTCAGGATTCAAGGAACCTCCTGATAGGGTCTGGAACCAGGTGCCCTTTCCTCACGTGAGGTCTAGAGTCGCCCACTGATGCCCCTGGACACTCTCTGGCCAATCTAAAACATCAGTTGCAGAATAGCCCATTTTTGCCAACCAATATAGAATGGCACCTCTGGCTCTAGAATGGTCTGATTCCTCACTCCAATCTAGAACATTGCAGCTGGCTCTAGAAAGTTCCCCACCTCACTGTCTGATTTAGACCATCTTCCTCTGGCTCTAAAACAGCACATTATGGCCACTGGGTCTAGAACATATGAAGCTCTAGAAAGGCCCGGCCTTGCTGACTGATCTGCAGCATTGTCTTTCTCGGGCTCTAGAAAGGTGCGATCACCTGGTCTGATCTAGAACACCCCCACTGGCTCTAGAAAGGGCTAGTCTCCCTGTCTGCTCTAGAACACAATCTTCCTCCAGTCTTGAATGGTCTGAACTCCCTGTGGGATCTAGAACACCACAGCCAGTGCTGGAAAGCTCCAGCCTTGCTGCCTCATCTAGAACACTGTTTTCCTCTGGCTCCAGGATAGTTTTATTTCTCCACATCGGGATCATTGCAGCTGGTTCGAGAGTGGCTCAATCAACCTGTGTAATCTAGAACATGCTCACCCCCAGTTATGGGATGGTTGGATCTCTCTGTCTAATCTAGCACATTGGAACTAGCTGTAGAAAGACTGAGCCTTACTGTCTGATCTACTCATCAACCCAAGCGCTCCATCCAACGTAGAACGACTCGGCTGGCTCTAGACAGGCCCAGCATCACTGGTTGATCTAGAATATTGTCTTCCTCTGCCTCTAGACTGGTGCCAGCTCCCTGCCTAATCTGGAACATCACAGCTGGCTCTAGGAAGGCCCAGTCTCACTGGCTGAGCTAGAACATTGCCTGCTCTGGCTCTAGAACAGCACCCATCTCTCTGTCCAACCTCCAGCCAACCTCATTGCCACTGCTGTGGACCAGATCCTCCATGTGCGCCAAGACAATCGAGAACCCATCCCCCTTCCCCTCCCTGCTCTATGCAAGGTACCTAGAACCCACCTGATCTAGAACCCAGCAGAGGGGAGAGGGCCACAGATGCTCCTGGGAGGTCTCCAAGGTTGGGGGGGCTTCCTAGCCTGTGTCCACCCCCCTCAATCCCAGTGCCTTCTCTGGGGGGGGGGTCCTAGACCAGTGGGGAGTGAAGGGGGTAGTATTCCCCCAGGATCTCCTGGGTCTGTCTGATGTGAAGGGGCCAAAGGGGGTGGGGGGGAATACCAGAGCCTCTGTCTTTAGCCCCAGCCAGGGGCAAGACCTGGATCTGACCTGGTACTGGTTGGGGGGGGGGGGGGGCTGGGGAGATACCTAGGGGTGTTTTTCTATTCAACCAACCTGTGGTTTATTTAAATAAAAAGGAAAAACCTAAAGATGGCATTGTTGTCACCTGGTGCCCCACACTTCTGACCTGCAGCCCTCTGCATCCCCAGCCAGTGCCCCTCACTCCCAACCCGCAGCCCCCACTGGCCCTACTTGCATCCTGCTGGTACATCTCATACCCAGTCCACCGCCCTGGTGCCCCTCACTCCCAAGTCACAGCCCCCTGCCTCCCCGGGCAGCCCTGCCAGTCTCTCTCACTCCCAAGCCACAGGACCCTGCCCCCTCTCAGCCCCTCTAGTGCCCCTCCTGACCTGGAGCCCTGCAGCCCTGCCAGTACCCTTCACTCACAATCCACCCATTTCTGGTGCCCCTCACTCCCAACCCGCAGCTCTCCTTCCCCAGCCCTGCCAGTGCCCCTTGCTAACGATCCACCTGCCTTTGGTGCACCTCATTCCTGACCTGCAGCCCCTATCCTCCCAGCCTGGCTGTTGCCCCTCACTCCTGACCCAAAGCCCCAGCACCTCACTCCTGACCCGCAACCCCCTGGTCCCTATAAGCATCTCACAGACACCATGATTGCCAGCAGGGAAAGCGAGTCCTTTATTGGGCAGCTCCAGGAACTGGGGTTTGCTCTTTGCTGGGGCAGGGGGTATTGGGATCAGGCATCCTGGAGCTCACAGGGGTCTGGGAGGGGGAGAGAGAAGGAAGCTGCTTAGAATGATGGGGGGCTTCACTGCTGCCCTCTGCTGGCTGGGGTGGTTGAGCTCAACCACCTTAATGCCCCCTACCCCGCCATCAGAGATTCCGTACTCAGCCACCAGGGGGGCAGCAGCAGGCAAGGGAGACCCCTGCCTCCCCCCTTCCCCCCAGATATTACCATGGGTCCGGGGGATGAGGAGGGATGTCTCCATGCCCAGGCAGGAAGCCTGGTCCCAGAAGTCCTCCAAACACTGATTTGCAAGCTGGGGGGAGCGGCCTAGGGGGAGGGGCAGAATCAGGGAGAATCCAGGCTCCCAGCCCCCTTGCTCCCCTCACCCCCCCATTTCTCTCCCAGATAACCCAGGTGTCTGGGCTCCCTCCACACTTACCATAGAGCAGGAGTCGGTCGTAATCATGGTCTGTTTCTCGGACAATGATGGTGTCAGGGCACTTCCCAGCAAATACCCAGGATCGCATCCCTGGACGGCCTGGAAGGGGGGGGCAGGAAGAGACCAAGTCCTATGGGGCAGGGAGCTGTGGGTTGGAAGTGAGGGGCACCAGCAGGGGTGGAGAGGGCAGGGGGCTGCAGGTCAGGAATGAGAGGCATCGCTCACCTTCAGTGTCCAGGTCTGGGTGTCCCTCCTTGAGCAGGTAGGTCCATGATCGCTGGATGCAGACACCCGATTTCCTGGTGGGGGAGAAAGGGAGAGAGCACGAGGAGGAGGGATGGGTGGAGGGGGTGTGTGTGTGTTTGTGGATGAATGGATGGATGGATGTTGTGTTATAGGAATAGGTGGACTGGTGGATGGAGGAAGGGATGGATGCGGTGTGCACAGGGAAGTATAGGGCTGACTGGATGGATTTGGTATGGATGGGGCATATAGGGATGGCAGAAGAGAGGGATGGAGGGTGTGTAGACAGATGGGGTATGTATACGGCTATATAGGAATGGGTGGTGGGATGGAGGGCATGTGTGGGGCTGGATGTGTGGGTATAGGTGGATGCAGGGGTGGAGATGGAGGGATGGCTGGTGCTCGAGTGGCTGCCTGGGGGTGTGTGCGGCAGAGAAAGGGGGGGGTGATACCCACTCCCACCCCACACTCACAGACGCAGCGCTGCCCGCAGGCCGAGCTGCCCAGGTTGGGCGCTGGGCACCAGCAAGAAGATGGCCCCATCCGTGCTCGCAAAGTTCTCTAGCGAGGGGCTGGTGATGGCCGCGGCTCCCACAAAGTGCCAGACCCCCAGGTACTGCCGGAGGGGGGAGGAAAAGGAGTCAGTGCCATCGGGGGACCCCTATCCCCACCCAACTTCCCAGGGCCCCTCTCGTCCCTGTGCCCACCCTTGGGACAGCAGGCACGCAGACCCCCACCCGTCTCCCTGGCTCTTGGGGGCAGGGACCCCAATGGCTCCCCCAATTCCCTCCCGCCCCAGTAGGGAGCCACCTGCTCCTTTCCCCCCCACCCCAGCCCCAGTACCTGTTCCCAGTCTACCCTGCTGGCGGGCAGCAGGGTGGGAGGCTGGCAGGGGGACAGGGCATTGATGAGGGCACCATAGAGATACAGCAGATAGGACCAGACACCCCAAAACATGGCCAGGGGCAGGGCAGGGGGTCCCCTGCACAGACGCTGTGAGTCTGTCCGGGCTGTCCAGGTGACCTTTCCCCCTCCCACGCCCTGACAATCATTAACCTGCCAGGGTTGGGAGTCCGAGGGGGCGTCAGCCAACGGGGAGGGCCTTTCGGGAGACCCTATCCTAACAGGGAATGGGGCTCACCCGTTGCTAGGAGACCCCCCCCCCCCCCGCCCGCCCCATGTGGACACGTGGCCTACCATGACAGGCCCGTGGCCCCAGTAATGGAGGTGGGGGACCCTACAAGGTCCCTCCAGGCCCTCAGGGTTTATGGGGGACCTTATAAAAGTAAGGATAAATCAGGTGGCCCAAAGGGAGGGATTGTTGATGAAAGAGACCTACAATTACACAGGGCAGGGCTGTATCTCCTGTGGTTTGGGAAGGCCCAGTGAGAGTCCTCACTCCTGGGTGCCTGGGAGCCCCTACAGCCACACATCCCCAGGAGGTCACCACCAGTGGGTTTTGTTATGATTATTTTGGTAGACCCTACCAAAAACAAACAAGTTGCCCACAACAAGGATGGCGGACGGGGCTGCGGGGTGTCATTGAGGTGGGGGAGGGGAGTCACTATATCCAACACGGCTGCTCACATGGCTTCACTGCTCTTGCTGTGACCTGGCAGTGCCCTCCTCCAAGATGGCGGACGAAGCCTAGCGCTCCGTGAAACCTTGTTGGGTGCGCTCATGTAGGTGACGCCCATAACAAATATGGCCGCAAAGGCTTCCGCACGCACGTACGAACGAGCTAAGAAGGCCCCAAAAAAAGGGGGAGGGGGGGAGAGACACCGTCGATTGATTTAGGAGACTAAGGCGGAGCCTGATAATATTATTTTCAACCCCAGCGACGTCCTCCCGCGCGCAAGCTCCTGTGACACGAACGCAGCCAATGAACAACGCACCGCTGTCAGCCCCCGCGGGACTGGAGGAAGCCGGCAACGGATCAGGCTTGTCCGTAGGCAGCGCCAAGCCTACCGGGACAGGGGCGGGAGCGAAGCTAGCGCATGCGTATTGCTTGGACGCGTTTCTTGTTACTAGGGCAACAGCTACCCCAGCCCCGGGGCCCCTCAGCGGCTCTATGTCGCTGCCTTTTAAGGTGCCGGCGGGAGAACCGGATATGCGTCACGCTCCGGGAATGAACCCCGGCGCTCTTTCCGAGGACCCAAGAGTCTTGCAAGGAGGACGGGAAAGAACCCAGGCGTCCTGGGAGGAGGGGGTGCAGGGGAAGAGCCACTAATAGCACACCGGAAGTAGCTAAGTCAGGGCGGAAGTAAAGCGGAAGCTCCCAGTAAAGAAGCTTCTGCAATGGGTCCAGCCCTATATTGAGTCCGGGTAGGAAACACTAGGCCAGGAAGGGTTCCGTGGATCCTTTTCTCCCTAGCCTCGTGGAATGATGTGGGGTAGTTCCAAGGGGCAGGGGCAGAGATCTGGGGGGAAAGCCCCAGGAGGGGGCTTCTATTCATCCCCTTCTCCCCAATACTTCTGCCTTTTCTCCCCACAGCTCCTGACCCCCAGTCCTGCCAGAGGGACCCGAGCTGTTCCTGTCCTAAGGGGCCAGAGGGCGGTGGCTCTGATTCATGCAGGCGACAGCAGAGTGTGTCCCAAAAAAGGCAATCTACTGTCCCCTTGCCCCAGGCTCCTTCCAGAGGGCAGGGTTCTTGCTGCACAGCAGTACCTGGGAGTGAGACAGGGTGGGCAGAATACAGCGCCAGGCCATTCTTTCTGGCACACGGGGCCCCCCAAAACATTAGAAAATTAGTATTAATCTGCTCCTGGCAGCCTTTCAAAGATGACAGGAGCCAGGGGCAGCAGGTCCCAGGGAGAGCCTCCCACAGGATCAAGGCTGCAGAAGCAAGTCCAGCGCAGCCCAGCCCTGCCCTCCAGCTCCCCAAGTCCCAGGCAGAAGCCTCCGCCTAGCTGAGGATTCTGGCCTAGGGCTGCTCCTGCCCCCCTGCATTGAGGGAGATAAGGAGGGGGGCAGGGGAGGACCATGGGCCATTGCCCCTGTCCCCGGGGCCGGCCGGGCCAGTTCCTTCAGTCCCGGTGCTGCGGCTGGGAACCATGTGGTGGTGGGTAGTGGGGGAAGTGGGGATATGGCTGTGGTAGGAAGGGGCAGCAAACAGGTGTGCGGAGTGCAGCAACAGCTGGATGGGAGCACAGATCCCACACAGGTACACCAGGGCCAGTGCCGGCAGGGCCCACAGCAGGGAAGCAGGAGCACAGGGCCTAGGCTGGCAGGGGTTTATGGAGCTGGGCTATGCTGCATTAGGAGGGAGACAGTGAAACCACCCAGCTCCGTAGACCCCTGGCAGCCTGGCTCCACACTCCGGCCGCTCCACCCTGCCAGCGCTAGTCCCGGTGCGCTGATGCAGGCCCTACACTCTTGCCTGGCCACTGCTGTGCTCCGTGCTCCCGCTTGCAGCCATTTCCCTGCTCCTTTGCTGCCTGGCACCACGTAGGTCCCAGAGGCAGCGCTGGGATGGCAGGAGCTGCTGGGACATGGTTCCGGAGCAGCAAGTGGGGGGGCAGGGGGCACAGGGAAGTGGCAGAAGGGGAGCAGTGGCAGACAGGGGGAAGTGGCAGTGAGTGGGAGCATGGGGCTGCGCTGGTGTCCTGGGGCCGGGAGTGGCAGGAACACAGTGTCCAGGCCTGGAGGAGCGCTGCCTGCCACACGTGGGCTGGGGGGGGGGCAGGCTGTGGGAAAAACCCTCCCCTCCACCCAAGCCACAACCCTCCCCAGCCACCCTCCCCCCATACACAGCCCCCCCACAAAACCCACACCCTCCCACAAACCTATACTCACCCACAATATACAAGAATAAGACTTCATTTTAAGCTATGATACTATCAACTCTATGTACAATATGCCCACACATGTAAATCAGGACAAAAATATTTTTTGAAATTAACGTTGTAGTACATGTTTGATTTTTATAATATAATTTGGCATTTTTCTGGTTCTGAGATGGCAAACCACCTTACTGAAAGGAGTATTTCCTGGGGGAGGAGGGGACTTCTGGTGGCAAAGGCCAGGGGTTAGGGGACAGAACTCCTGGTCCCAAGATGGCAACCAGGGCGGGGCTACCCATGTGGCCCTCAATAGCTTGCCAAAATTTGGTAAGCTGCCTTCCACCCAAAATAATTGCCTGCCCCTGGAGTGAGGCCTCCAGTGTGACTGAATCCTGCACCCGAGGGTTTGCAACTGCCCCTGGACCACTGAAACCTCTGCAAAGAGAAGCTGGGCAGTGACAAGGAGATCTGCTTTGCAAAGGGTTCTGGCCCTTGGTTGGTTCCTGTCTCACAGCTCTGGAGCAGGCAGAGAGCCCAGCCACAGGGATACCATGCCCAGTGATGGGGCTTTCTGAGCAGAGACTGCATTAAGAGTGCGGCAAAAGGCAGGGCAGGGGAGCAGCAGGCACCCAGGGGTACAGAGCTCTGGAGAGAGGGTGAGAAGCAAAACCTGACAGACCAGGCTCAGGGTGGCAGCAGCAGCTCCTTGCAGACCTCAATGGGCATGGGAGGCGGCCAAGGACAGGCATTCAGAGCCAGCTGTCTTGGGGAGGTCACCCTATTGGGAAGGCACTTCTCCCTGGTGGGGACTGGCTACCTTTAGAAAACAACTGGGAAGGCAGAGGATCCAAGGCTGATACAAAGATCATCCCCTCACAGGTTCCCCCAGCATCTGGGCTGGCTTTTGCCCAAGGTGTTTCCTATTAGCCCCTCCCCACAATCAAACCTTGGGGACCAACCACTGGGCCCTTGGGTTCTGCAGTGCCTGACAAGGCTCAAAGGCTACATTATATTTTTCTGCACTCCAATAACAGCATGCTGCTTGCCTGAATGCACAGGTGGAAGCTGAGCAGGTAGGCACCCGCAAGCCCTCCCTTCACTGCTGGTAGACTTATGGATGCTCCTGGGTGCCGATGCACTGGTGTTTGGCCAGAGGGGAGGCATTGGTACCAGGCCAGTTTGGATTTCATAGCCATTAGGGCTGGAAGGGACCTCAAGAGATCATTGGTTCCAGCCCCTTGCCCAAGGGGCAGGAAAATAGTGAAGCTCTTCACTACTAATGCAGCTTCTCCCTTGTATGCATATGCTGGTGTGTGGCCAGGCTAAATGAGAGGGTAAAGCTCTTCCCACACTCTGGGCAATGTTATGGCTTCTCCCCTTTGTAGATACACTGGTGCTGGGCGAGATGGGAGGACTGGGTGAAGCTCTTCCCCCACACACACAGCACTGATGTGGCTTTCCTTCTGTGTGGATGTGCTGGTGGGTGGCCAGGTGGATAAAATTGAAGCTCACAAAGGTCACCGATGTGGCTTCTTCCCTGTATGCATGGGCTGGTGTTGTGCTAGAATGAAGGAAAGGGGGAAGCTCTTCCCACACCCAGAGCACTGATATGGCTTCTCCTGTGTGTGGCTATACTGGTGCTGGGCCAGGAGGTATAAATTGGTGAAGTCTTGCCACGCACACAGAGCACTAATATGGCTTTTCCCCTGTATGGATGTGCTGGTGTCGAGCCAGATGGGAGGAATGGGTGAAGCTCATTCCACACTTGGAGCACTCATATGGCTTCTCCCCTGTGTGGATGCGCTGGTGGATGGCCAGATTGGAGGAACGGGTGAAGTTCTTCCCACACACAGAGCACTGATGTGGCTTCTCCCCTGTGTGGAGAGGCCGGTGCCGGGCCAGCTGGGAGGACTGGGTGAATCTCTTGCCACACACAGAGCACTGATGTGGCTTTTCCTCTGTATGGATACGTTGGTGTGGTGCTAGATTGGAAGAACTGGTGAACCTCTTCCCACACACAGAGCACTGATATGGCTTCTCCCCTGTGTGGATGCGTTGGTGCTGGGCCAGGTGGGATGAATAGGTGAAGCTCTTTCCACACACAGAGCACTGATATGGCTTCTCACCTGTATGGATGCGGTGGTGGATGGCCAGATTGGAGGAACGAGTGAAGCTCTTCCCACACACAGAGCACTGATGTGGCTTCTCCCCTGTGTGGGTAGGCTGGTGCCGGGCCAGGTGGGAGTACTGAGTGAAGCTCTTCCCACACACAGAGCACTGATGTGGCTTTTCCTCTGTGTGGATACGCTGGTGTGCTGCAAGATTGGAGGAATTGGTGAACCTCTTCCCACACACAGAGCACTGATGTGGTTTCTCCCCTGTGTGGATACGTTGGTGCTGGGCCAAGTGGGACAAACTGGTAAAGCTCTTCCCACATACAGTGCACTGATGTGGCTTCTTCCCTGTGTGTATAAACTGGTGCCGGGCTAGGTGGGAGGACCGGATGAAGCTCTTCCCACACATAGAGCACTGATGTGGTTTCTCCCCCGTGTGTATACGCTGGTGCTGGGCCAGGTGGGAGGGCCGGGTGAAGCTCTTCTCACACAGAGAGCACTGATGTGGCTTTTTTTCCATGTGGATATGCTGGTGTTGTGCCATATTAAAGGAATGGGTGAAGCTCTTCCCACACACGGAGCACTGATGTGGTTTCTCCCCCGTGTGTATACGCTGGTGCCGAGCCAGGTGGGAGGGCCGGGTGAAGCTCTTCCCACACAGAGAGCACTGATATGGCTTTTTTTCTCTGTGGATACGGTGGTGTTGTTCCAGATTGAAGGAATGGCTGAAGCTTTTCCCGCACACCGAGCACTGATGTGGCTTCTGCCCCATGTGGATGTGTTGATGCTGGGTGAGGTGAGATGAATTGGTGAAGCTCTTCCTACACACAGGGCACTGATATGGCTTCTCCCCTGTGTGGATACGTTGGTGCTGGCCCAGGTGGGATGACTGGCTGAAGCTCTTCCCACACACAGAGCACTGATATGGCTTCTCACCCGTGTGAATACGTTCATGCTGGGCAAGGTTGTGGGACTGGGTGAAGCTCTTCCCACACTCAGAGCACTGATATGGCTTGTCCCCTGTGTGTATGTGTTGGTGTCGTGCCAGATGGGAGGAATTGGTGAAGCTCTTCCCACACTCGGGGCACTGATATGGCTTGTCCCCTGTATGGAAGCGCTGGTGTCGTGCCAGATGGGAGGAACTGGTGAAGCTCTTCCCACACTCAAAGCATTTATATGGCTTCTCCCCTGTATGGATATGCTGGTGTTGTGCCAGATGGGAGGAATAGGTGAAGCTCTTCTCACACACAGAACACTGATGTGGTTTCTTCACTTTTTGTATGTGCTGGTGCACCACCAGGTGGGAGGAGCGGGTGAAGTTCTTTCCAATCTCAGGGCACCAATGTGGAAGAGCACGGTGTGGGAGGCAGCTAAAGGTTTTCCGGCACTCAGGGTCAGGGTGGGCTCTGCCCCAGGTCTCGGCAGGCAGCTCCTGCGTCCCTGCCAGGCCCCACCCACTGCCTTGGCTCAGATACAGGGTCTCTTTCCGATGGAACTTTGCCTTATGGCTCTTCATCTCCAGAAATCCTTCCCTGGGCCCCGGGCTCTCTCTGGAATCTGTCCTTTCTCCACTCTCACACCCAAGAAATGATGGCACCTGCTTCACTGCCATATTCACCTTAAGCTTTTGGGGGCCCCCCTGGCTCTGGAGCCATTGTTCTTCCTCAGGTCTCAGGGACTCCATTTTGCCCAAACTCCCTGGGGAAGGCTGGGGTGGCTCCAGGTTTGCAGACCTTTCATCAGGACTCTGCTTCTCAGCTCTGCTTAGCAGCCAGGCGCCTTCTGCATGGGGAGGAGAAACTCCAGGTTAGCCATACCCTGTTTTCACAGGCCAAACACTGCAATTTCCTCTGTTGTCCTGGGCCTGTGAGCATGACTAGACCTTGACACTTAAGTTTCCTGAAGAGAATGTCGCCCTGCCAAGCCCCAAATGCTGAGGGTGAGGTAGGGGCACGTTCCTGTGCCAGGCTAATATTTCCTGCTCAGTGGAGGTCAGAGCCAGGACCACAGAATTTGTGACCTAGCGCTCAACCCCATCCCCTCAGACTCTACTGGGAGAAGCCCACGTGGGACGTGTGTTAGGAGTGGACCTGAGTAACTTCCTGCTCTAACGGGACCAGGAGAACAGAGGCAGAATCAGCATAAAGAAAGGAGTCTCTCTAAAGACTGCTCTGTCCCACAGCACTGGTAGACCCAGGGGAGATGATACTGAGCCCTCAAACTGGTTGGGCCAACATGCTCCGAAAGCCAAAGTGCATTGGTGAGACTGGTCTGCTTTCCTCACCCGTGATCTCTGGCAGTCCTGAGAGCAGCATCTGGTACCAGGATAGACAGCCTCGCAGTGGATTTCTGGGGCTTGCCAGAAGTTAGGGTGTGTGGGGAGAATGGCCTTACACTGGACCATTTGCTTCTTCTAGGTAGAAAATACCCATGTGGTTCATCC
Source organism: Alligator mississippiensis (assembly GCF_030867095.1). Classification (NCBI taxonomy): domain Eukaryota; kingdom Metazoa; phylum Chordata; order Crocodylia; family Alligatoridae; genus Alligator; species Alligator mississippiensis. Next base: position 58,598,294 of record NC_081834.1, read on the forward strand.
CTCCTGCCTCCAAAACCTGCTCTGGGAGGAGGGGACTGAGCTGGGGGTCTCTTTCCTGGAAGGTACAGGGCTGTGTCTCCTTCCTGCTTCCAGGGAAAGGTCTAGGGCTTGCAACGGGCCCATGTGGCTTTCCTCTGCTGATGAGGCCCAGGTTGCCTGCACATCACTGGAATCTGCCCTGGGAAAAAGGCCTTCGCATGAACCTGTACATGGACTCTCTGCTGAGTCCAGAGCTCTGTGATACTCATGGCCCAGAGATGAAACACAAAGGCATGAGTCATGGGGGTTCACTTCCCCCTGCAACATGAAAGCTTGTGAATCCCTCTCACCCTTTGGAGCCAGGAGCCATTCAATGCAGTCCGAGACCAGGATTCAACACTTCCTAGGTTCCAGCTCGACCTGAGCAGGAGACACCAGGCAGAGCCCCAGGCCTCTCTCTTGCCTTACAATAATGGTTACATGGAGCTGCAAGCCACCATGCTGATTTCCATGGGGGACTTCAAATCCCATCATGCCTTAGAAGAGGCTGCTATAGAGGTATGGCTACCTTGGGCTTGGGGAATAAACTCTTGCACTGCGAAACAAAGACAGAATTTTAAGACCATGGTATTCCAGGGAAGCCAGACCTGTGCCTAAACATCAAAACCAGAAACTCACTGTCCCTAGCAGTTGTAGTTAGGGGGACAAGAAGGGAAAGGGCAGGTCTGCAGGGTCCAGGCACAGTGGGCATGGAGCATTTCTGAGAGGGAAGTCGGGGCAGGGGACAGCCACAACTCACCTGGCAGGAGATCCTCCAACCTTGAAATGTCCTCACCATCACAGACCCAGAGCTCCTCCTGTCCTCGCGTAATGCGGTGGATTAAGTCAGGGGTGGGACCTCGATGTCCTGTTTGGGGCAGTGGTTAAAAAACATTCATGACTGGGTACTGGATGCCAAATAACCAGCTAGGATTTGGAGAATGGATCCAATGAACTCAAGGATTCTACTGGGGCCTTGAAGGACAAGGGAGGGTGGACGTTTAGGATGCAAGAGATGGCACTGCAGGGAGAAGCCTTTGATAGACAATGGCCTTTGTCACCCAGGTACTGGGGGGATGGTGACAGGAAAAAAAGTACCCACCACTCCTCTGAGGTATAAAATGGGTGCGAGACCAAGAGAGTTCCCAGGGACAGGGTTGCAGATGTAGTGATGTGTAATGTGCTAAACAGCATAAAGATGAAGCTTTCACTATTTATAAGGCATGAAAATGAAGACACACTGGACACACTGGTGGCTAGGTAACATCTACCTTAGCAGTGTCATTCCAGGCAAAGGAATGGAAGCAAGTTTTTTCTGTGGGAAGGTTTAAAGTGAGGCCTGGCAACAGATGGCTGATTGTGACACTTGTTTCTGGGACAGAGTGTCATTTCCCAACTGTGCAGAGGAGAAGAAGATTTTATAAGAACTGCAGTGGCAACGGAAGCAATCATCCCATCCAATGGGAGGATCTTCCCAGAAGGGGAGTTGAGCACACAAGTGAGGAAATCCTGCAGGGTCTGAAACAAAGGTCCTGGGAGTCCTGGATATGGACAAGAGAAGGCAGAAGGAGACACCTTTTTGAGCACATGAAAGCCCATAATGTAGGAATGGTCAACATGGTCTTTACAGAGCAAAAAGCCATGAAGCCCTTCCCTAAGAAAGCCCTTCAGAGAAACTGGAGGGAAAAGAAAACACCAAAAAAGCAAATGGACATGGGAGAAGGTAAGTCTCTCAGCCCTGCCCACAAGCCGGAACAACCCCTGTATCAGAGACCCTCTGGAAAAAACAACCATTTTTCACCAGTCCTGCACTGAGCCCACCTCTTTTTAACACCATGATGGGTATCTGACATGCAGAGGGATTTCAGGAGATGACAACTGTGAATGGTAGAGCAAGCTTGGGAACAGGTCTCCAAGGAAATACAGTCAAGCCAGAGCCCGTAGCTGGTGGATATGAAGACTTTAGGAAGGAACATGGGCAGAAGTTTCTAGGCATCTGGAGACGGAAGTACCCAGATTCCATTGCACGTGCATGGGTCACTAGCAATGGAGTCAAGGAAATGCTAAAACCAGTGGTGGTAACAACAAGGGCTAGTAAGACTTTCATTTCCCTCTGCTGAGTCATAACCAGGGATTCTGGTTTTCTCTGTTTAAAAATTGCAAATTCTCCAGTTAAAACCCCAAAACCCGTGATAAAAATTAAAGGCCCTCCACAGCGCTGCTGGTGCCCTGCACTCCCCCCCCCGCGCAGCCTCAACAGCCCTCCTAACGCCCCTCACAACAGCCTCCCAGACACAGACATGCAGACACACAGGTACACACAGACACTGACACCCACCCCAGCAGGTAAGTGTGTTTTGGGGGGAAGGGGAAAGGGAAGGTACTGAGGGGACAAATCAAGGAAGGGGGGGGGGGGGGGGGGAGCATGCCCTTGTGCCCAATCCCAGGAGCAGGGCCAGGGGGTGAGGGCAGGGGTGCCACTCTGTGGGCCACACACGCGCTGGCCGGCCTGACAGGGGATTCGCACACGGAGACTGCCACTGCAACTCTGCCACTGCACCCCGCGCTACCATCCCGGCCACCCGCACGGCTGTGGGCAAGTGGCACAGGACATGGCAGCAGCAGCAGCGCGGTGGCAACCACCATGTAGAGGCCACGTATGTGCTACCCGGCCGGGGGGTGAAAAGGGGGGCTTACATGCAGCAGCAGCCACTGCACCGCTGCTTATGCCTTGTGACCAGCTGCATGGCTCCGCAGAGGTGCGGGGTGGTGGCAGCTGCATGCTGGCTGGGGGGGGCTTTGCAGGCAAGTGCTGCCACCGTGGAGCCATGCCCTTCACCCCTGGAGCCTAGAGGTAAGTGGGGCTTGAGGGCTGAGGGAGTGGTGGGTGCTGCCAGCCCCAGGTGGCACACTGTAGCCAGAAGCAGGGCCAGGGGGACTTTGCAGGTAAGCGATGCTGGGCACAGTGTGGTGGTGCCCGCCATGTGCAAGCCGCACACATGGTGCCTAGCTGACTGCCTAGGGAAGGGGGAGGCTTGCACACGGCTGGCTGCATAACTCCGTGGCTGCCTCTGCAGCAGCAGTGAGGGATGGGGGCAGGGCTCGCATGCAGCGGCCGCTGCCACTTACCTGTAGGGCTGTGCCAGCGGTGGCGGCCACTGCCTACAAAACCTCCCCGTGCTGCCGCAGAGTAGTGCCCGGAGCTGCGCAGCCAGCTGCAGGGCAGCAGCGACACTGTGGTGGCACCCGGGTGCCACGCAGCCATCCCCACCACCACCCCGCGCCGCGGCCACCACCGCACTGCTGCTGCGCCGTGGCTGGCCACACAGCTCTGGGCACGGCTCAGCAGCAGCGTAGGAGGTTCTGTACGCAGTGGCCACTGCCGCTTACCTGTGGGGCCGTGCCAGCAGAGACAGCTGCTGTGTACAGAACCTCCTGCACCTACCGCTGCCGCCAGCCACAAGGGGCAAGGCTGCGTGCCGCCCAGCCGCCACCACGGTGCTGCCGCCACCCTGCAGCTGGGCTGCACAGCTCCAGGCACTGCTCCGCGCAGCACGGGGAGGTTTTGTAGGTAGTGGCCGTCACCGCTGGCACGGCCCTACAGGTAAGTGGCAGGGGCAGCCGCACACGAGACTCCCCCCGTCCCCATCCTTCGCCACCGCTGCAGAGTTGGCCATGGAGCTGTGCAGATGGCTGCATGTAAGCCTCCCCCTCCACTGGGCAGTATATGCGGCCTGCACATGGTGGGCACCACCACACTGCACCCTGCATCACTTACCTGCAAAGCCCCCCCACAGAGGGGCACCCCTGCCTTCACCCCCTGGCCCTGGTTCTGGCTGCAGTGTGCCACTTGGGGCCGGCAGTACCCCCCACTTCCTCAGCCCCCAACCCTGCCCCACAGCCCCCAAACCCCACTTACCTCTAGGCTCCAAGGGCGAAGGGCGAGTCTGAGCCCAGCCTCAGGGCTGGGGGCTTCCTGTCCTTTCTGCAATCGGCTCTTGCAGGCTGGAGCTGTGCCAGCCTGCAAGAGCTCTTTCCAAAAGCAGAGAATCTGCAGATTTCTCTGCTAAAAGGGGAAAGCCATGCTAAAAACAGGGAATCCATGGTTTTCTCCATTTTTCCATGGGAATGGGAAAACCCAGATCCCTGCTCCTAACTAAAGAAGGCAGCACTGACTGAGCATGCTCGCAGCGTTAGGCATGTGGTACAGGACACACTAGGGGGACAGGGAGGAAATCAGAACCATTCCCTGAGGAGCAGGTGGGAGTGAATTTTTCTGGCTAATAAATTTGAGATGACAACCACATTGAGAAGGGAAAGGGATATGCTACAGCCAAGATACGACTGCATATGGAGGCACTGGGGCTTATACGAACGGAGAAGACTCAGGTGAAGGAGGCCAGATCAAACAGAGCAGGAGATGTTGGTGTGAAATGTGAGGCGCATGATCATGCATGAAGCTGTGGGGAGGATGTGGATTTCAACCCCCGGGGAAAAGTTCATGAGGGCAAGAGTGCTGAGAAGCAGGGAGAAGACAGCAAGGGTCAGCGCTGACAGGGCTGCAGGGAGAAGCAGGAAACAGCGTTACCCAGGGAAACGAGGGCTCGCCAGTTCCTCAGCATCTGGTCCCGGTAAAGCCCCTTCTGTGCGTCTTCCAGCAGCTCCCACTCCTCCCGTGTGAAATACACAGCCACGTCCTCAAAGGCCTCCTGGAGCTGCAGGCACAAGCGTTACCCCATCACTATCTCCTGGTCCAGCTGCCTCCAGCCCCCGCCGCCCTCCCCACAATCCCTCTGCGCCACAACTCTCTGCAGGCTGGGCCACGACACCCAGGGGTGCAAAATGCCTACTTCTGCACTGACAGGGGATGTGGGTGTGGTGGGGTCCACATGTCTGCCTTGGCCCAGTTCATCACTTTGTATGTGCTTGGCCCTTTGAGGCAGGAGCTTTAGGGCCAGGGGCTCCACGACTGGCCCGGCCTTCCCGTGCCAGCACCCCTGGCTATCAGCACTGGTGGTGAGCTCCAACAAATGCCGGCTGGGTGTGGTTGCAGCTCATGTCTCCACAGACTTGTTGCTCCTTAGCTCTCCCTGCTCCGCAACCTCTTGACAGGCCCCCTGGCTCCTCCCACGCATGGCCCAGGATGCACTCCCACCCCCGCTGGAGCTTGTGCCCTGCTCACCTCCGTGCCCTCTGTCTGCTTTGCCAGCTTTCCCTGCCCCTGCTGCAGCTGGCTCGCTTCATGGTTCAGGGAGCCCCTCTCCCCCAGCCTCCCTGGGGAAGTCCTCGGCAGCTCCAGGTTTGCAGGCCCTTCTTGAGGAGGCTGCTGATGAGTTTTGCTCACGGTTCCTGCACCTGTGGGTGGGGAAGACAATGCACAGGTCAGGCCTGGTGCTGCCTGCAGGGGAAAGCCCTGCTGTTCTCCCGGACTGGCCTGTGACTGCAGCAGCTGGAGGCTCTGGCATGTGGGAGAGGGAAGATGGAGAACCGCTGCAGCACTCAGACCCACGCCCTGGGCTGCGCTCGGCCCCTCACCTGACACCGGGTCTGGCAGGTCCCAAGACCCTGGGCTGTCCCTCTGTGCTGCCTCCTCCAGAGGCACGTCTGTGGTTCGGCCCCACGGCCGCAGGGGCCAGGATTCACCGAGCTCCTGCGGCGCCCCGGTGCGCCGCGACTGGTCCGAGGCCACCGCCTCGACCTTCACGCTCATCGTGACCTGGGGACAAGAGGAGCGCGTCACTGGACAGCTACCGCTCAGAGAGACGGGGAGGCAGGAAACATGCCCCAGGCACACGGAGATGGGTCAGCAACATCCGAGATCAGGATGAAATGCTCGGACATGGATTTTCCCGGTCTCCCCGAGCCCCAGGCTTGGGTCCCCGCAGCGCAGCCCCGGCCGTGCGGCTCCAGGCGCGGGCGCGGGGAGCTGGTGCGGGTGGCAGCGCTGGGTGTGCGGGGCGGGGCGGGGCGGGGCGGGGGGGGGGGGGCACGGGCTGCCTCACCTCCTGCCCCCGCCTCTCCCGGCGCGGCACCGGCTCCTCCTCGCGCCCCTGCGCCGCTTCCCGCAGGGCTGCCGCGCCCCCGACCCCGGCCTGGGCCGCGCCAGACACTCGCCCTGCCCCGGGCGCCCGGAGCGGGGGACGGAGACCGGGACCGACCCCGCCCCAGGCTCTGCCTTGCCCTGCCCCGCTCCCCGCAGGCGGGACCGAGGCTGGTCCAGGAGCCCCCGCCCCGCCCCGCCCCGCCCCGCCCCCGGCACCGCGCCCCAACTCGCTCTGCACCCACCTGGCAGATCCCGCCCCTCGGCCCGCCCGCGCCTGCGCAGTAACTGCTTTGTCTCTCGCCCCGCCCCGCGCTGCTCCCGGCCCGGGCATGCGCAGTGAATCCCTCCGCAGGCATCTCCGCCTTTGTGCTCACGGCGCATGCACAGACAGCAGCTGCTCTCCCTGGCCCGCCCCGTGAGGGGCTGCGCATGCGCATGCGCGGGGGGCGGGGGGTAAAGGTGCCGAAGCTGCAGGGTCCCCTCGCCCCGTGCCGGCCGCGGGAGCAGGGAGACCACGTGGGGTCGGGCCGCCGGGCTTGGTGCAGACGTCCCCGTGTGCCCACTTCCACAGAGGACACGGGTCCCGGCCACGCTGTCCCTGGGCGCCGGCTGTGCCCGCAGTGCCCCGCGCCGAAGGGTGTCGAAGCTGAGCCCCGTCCATCGTGCTCGGCGCGGCGCGGCGCGGCCAGGCCGGCGCTCTCCCGTTGCAACAAGGTGGCCACTCGTGGGTCACCTCGCCCAGGCTGGACCCAGGCCAAAGTGGCATCGCCGGGGCCACCCATTGGCTTCCAACGCCTCCACCTCCCCTCAGGGGGCTGGGCTGCACCTCGTCCCGGTGCTGCCCGTCGCACCCGCCACAAGGCGTGAGCCTGAGCGCTGTGGCTGTGGCTGCGGCTGCGGCTATGGCAGGATCCCAGCACTAGCGCCTCGCATCGGTGTTTCCTCGTGGAAAGGGCCGTGGTCCATCCTGGGTTAAATCAGCCCCTGGGGGCGGGCACTCCCCAGCACGCGAGAAATCAAACTATTGCCCAAGTTGCCTAAAAACGCCCAACGTGCCACAGTTTCTGGTATCAACATGGCAGCCACTGACTGGCGCCAATCCCAGCTCAACACAGCAGCGGTTTTACCACATAAATGGGGGGTGCTTCTTCCTAGCCACGTGGTACTGCAATGGGGCAGAAATATGCTGTAGGAGTAGCGCCCTGGGGCTAAAAAGCGTTGAAATGATTTGAGTCCTGATTCGCCTAAGGGGGTTGGAGCCTGTTGGAGGCGCTCGAGAGTGAATGAATGACTGGTGCTTCCCAGGACCGGGTGGAGGGATGACACATCATGGCGGCGAGCAGGGGCTGCCCACAGACACTGGTGTCAGTGTCTGCGAGCAGGGACCGCCTGCAGACACCAGCAGTGGTGTTAGTAGCGGGGTGGGGGTGGGGGTGGGGAGTGAGCAGCAACTGCCTGCAGAAGCCAGTGGCAGCTTCGACCGTGGCCAATCGGGGGGGGGGGGGGACATGCCCCCCGCAGCATCGCCTGTGCAGGAGTCAGCGCTCTGCACGGTGATGTTCTCCTCAGGACAGACTGTGCCCCAGTGCGCTGTTTGTTTGCCCTGGACAACCCTGAGGTGAGAATAATGGGGCAAAAAAGGCTAAAAATTCTAATATTATAAAAGCCTTAATCTGTCTGTCTGTCCATAATGCTTTTATTCGTGCTCTGATTGGCTGACTGAAACAGCCAGTCAGAGTACAAATACAGCATTGGAACAGGAGGAGCAGCGTGAGGTGGGGAAACGGGGTTGGACCCGCTGCGGTCAGCAGGCGGGACGGGAATGAGGTTGGGCCTGAAGTGATGGCGGGGAACCAGATCAGGCCCACTGTGGCAGGAGGGGAGAACAGGGTTGGGCCCAACACGGTGGGGGAGGGGAGGAACAGGGTTGGGCCCAATGCAGCACAGGAAGGAATGGGGTCGAGCCCGACGCAGCAGAGGTGGGAACGGGGTCAAGCCTGCAGTGGCGGGGCAGGGGTGGGAATGGGGGCAGGCCTGGACCTGAAGTGCGGGGCAGGGGGGTGGAATGGGGCCGGCCCCAAAGCGATGGGAAGGGGGTTGGGCCTGAAGTGGGTAGGGGGCCAGCATGGGGCCAGACAAGGATAGGGGGAGATGGGGCAGGGGCCAGACACTGGGCTCTGGCCCCCCGTCATTCTTGACAGGTAATTTCCTAGTTCTAATATAATAAAAGCCTTTGTCTGTCTGTAACACTTTAGTTACACACTGATTGGTTGTCTCATCAGCCAATCACAATGCTGACTGAAACAACCAATCAGAGTGCTCTGCACAGACACACACATGGCGGAGCACCACCATGATGGCGGGGAGTGAGGGGAGGGGCTGGAACTGCCCCTTCTACCCCATGGGAGCAGCGGCAGTGTGGTGCGCTGGCAGCACAGCACAGGCCTCGCCTTCCTGCTCTGGCCTTGTCCCTGCTGCCACCGCCAGGTCCCAACAAGATCCAGCAGGGTGGGGAGCAGGAAGGGGAGGGGGACACAGTGACAGCACCCCGCCACCACCAGGCCCTGAGAACAGACAGGAGAGAGGGTGGGGGGGTGAGGGAGGCGTACAGCTGGACATGCAGTGGTGGCAGTGCAGGGTGGTGGCTGCAGCTGATGCATACAAGCATTCCCCCCCTCCCATGCACCTGGGAGGCAGCAGCACCACAGGGTGGGGCGTCGGGGGTCCCGAGGCAGAGCAGCAGCAGCGCTGGGGCAGTGTGTGACTGTGCCCTGTCCCTGCCCCCCCCCTTCTTGACAGGCAATTGGCTAGTATAATTTATAAGTATGTGTCGGGGGGATGTCAAACCTACACGTGTGACTGTCCTTTTAGGTATACATATGTGCACTATATATATATATATATATATATATATATATATATATATGCGTGTAGGGTTATATGTCCTTTGATGTATGTAGGCTGATGTATATATCTGCACATGTATATACGTGTATGTATACTTGTGTGTAACTACGTGTATATGTATATCTATATATGTGTATACACATCTGCATCTTTTTATCTGTATGTGTTGTTTATATGTATAAATGTGTGTGTGTGTATGTGTATGATTATATGTATGTAGATGTATGTTATATATAGGTGTATGTATTCTTTTATGTGAGTGTATGTTTATGTGTATGCATATATATACATGTGTATATGTATGCACAGATATATATAGATATATAGATAACTATATATATAAATATAAAAGATTGCACACATGTATACATGTATGTGTGCCTATAAGTATGTATGTACACGTGTGGATACATAGATGTATGTCTAGGTATACTTATATATGTCTGTATGTATACATGTGCACATGTATATATGTGTCTCTGTGTATATATATGTGTATATATTTGTGTATGTGTTTATGCATACAAGGGTGTGTTTGTGTGTGTATGTATGTGTGTACAATATATGTGTACGTATGTGTGTGTGTCTATGTATGTGTGTACAATATGCTTGTGTGTGTATGTACGTGTGTACAATTGGCTAGAGGGTTGTACCCAGAGAGTGGTGGCGGATGGGTCGGTATCAGCCTGGAAGGACATGGGCAGTGGGGTCCCGCAGGGCTCGGTCCTTGGACCGATACTCTTCAATGTCTTCATCAGTGACTTGGACGAGGGAGTGAAGTGAACTCTGTCCAAGTTTGCGGATGATACAAAACTGTGGGGAGAAGTGGACACGGCGGAGGGCAGGGAACAACTACAGGCACACTTGGACAGGTTGGACAAGTGGGCAGAAAACAACAGAATGCAATTCAACAAGGAGAAATGCAAAGTGCTGCACCTAGGGAGGAAAAATATCCAGCATACCTACTGCCTAGGAAACGACCTGCTCCGCAGCATGGAAACAGAAGGGGATCTCGGAGTCCTAGTGCACTCCAAGATGAACATGAGTTGTCAGTGTGATGAAGTCATCAGAAAAGCTAACTGCACTTTATTGCGAATCAGCAGATGCATGATGAACAGATCCAAAGAGGTGATACTTCCCCTCTATCAGGCGCTGGTCAGACCGCAGTTGGAGTACTGCGTGCAATTTTGGGCACCGCACTTCAAGAAGGATGCGGATAACCTGGAGAAGGTCCAGAGAAGGGCCACTCGTACGGTTAAGGGCTTGCAGGCCAAGCCCTACGAGGAGAGACTAGGGCACCTGGACCTCTTCAGCCTCCGCCAGAGAAGGTTGAGAGGCGACCTTGTGACTGCCTATAAATTCATCATGGGGGCACAGAAGGGAATTGGTGAGGCTCTGCTCACCAAGGTGCCTCTGGGGGTCACAAGAAATAATGGCCATAAGCTAGCAGAGAGCAGATTTAGACTAGACATTAGGAAGAACTTCTTCACAGTTAGAGTGGCCAAAATCTGGAATGGGCTCCCAAGGAAGGTGGTGCTCTCCCCTACCCAGGGGGTCTTCAAGAGGAGGTTAAATGGGCATCTGGCTGGGGTCATTTGAACCCAGCACTCTTTCCTGCCTATGCAGGGGGTCGGACTCGATGATCTATTGAGGTCCCTTCCGACCCTAACATCTATGAATCTATATGTGCATATGTATAGTTGTGTATGTGCATAATTATATGTGCACGCGCACACGTGGCAATTTAGGCCTCAATCAGCTGTGGGTTCCAAGAGCTATTGCTGGGCCCTGCCTCATGAATGAGCCATGCTTGTGGGCAGAGAAAATAGTAGAGGGAAGAAAGAATGACTGAATGACAGGGCTTCTTGCTCTCCCACGCAGGAGTCATGGGGAAACAGCAGAATTATTGGCAGAGACCTGGCACACTCATCACATGTCTAAGAGAGAGAGAGAAAGGCTGAGCCAGTGTAACTAGAGAAGGCAAGAAAACTATATATACATTTCAATTGAGCTAGCAACAAAGGAAGACAAAAGACTAAATATACGTTTCAAGCAAAACCTGTAAAATGTGCATTGAACACAGGAAATATGAGGATTTGTTTAGCAAGGCACATACACATCCTCGTATTTCTCAAAACAGGCATCCAAGGTGTTGCAAATGTCTCAATCACTCCCTGTCTGTCTGAAGTTCTGTTAATAGACCATCACTGGTCTATTTTGAAAATTTGCCCCATTGTGAAAGAAATACTGCTCTTCCCAGCTGGGGGCCAGGCTGGGCTGCGCTCGAGGTGGGCAGTGGCAGTGCTGGAAGGGAGGCTATGGGGTGGGGGGTGCTGCAGCCACCCCAACATTCACCATAGTCCCCCCAGATCCCCTCCCAGCACTGCCGCCGACCACCCCCAGTGCAGCCCAGTCCAGCCCCCCAGGCTGGCCCTGGCTCCAGCCTACAATAGCAGCCTGCCCTCGCTCTTCATGCAGATCCAGAGACAAACACCCACCCCCATGCCCTCCTGGGGTGCATGCAGTGGTGGAAGCCACCCTCCATGCCCTCCAAACAAGTTGCTCGCAGCTCCGTCCAGCGCTCTGCCCTGGCTGTGCAGTGCCTGCCCCTGCCCAGACCACTGGGGCCTCCATCTGCCCCCACCATGCCCCTTCCCCTACAACTTACCAGCCGGACGCTGCTTTCTAAGCTGCCTGGCTGCATATCAGCAGTCAGATCAGTATAGGCCAATACGGCTTGTTAAATATCAGCCATCAGTATCAGCTCAAAAAATTTCTATCAATGCATCTCTACTATTTATAACAATAGAATTATTATTGGTATTTATATAATTGTGATAAGTAATAACACCGCCACTCATAATAATAACTGTAGCAGTGACAGCAACACTCATAATGACTGCTACCAGTCTTATGTAGAGGCCTGTCCCAGCCTATCCAGAAAGGCTCAGCACAGCTTACTGCCCACATGCCCAATTCCTCAGAGGAAGGCTTAAAAACCTCCTGACACATACAGCAGAAGGGGGTCAGGGACAGGAATCCCACTCAGCTCCACGTGGTAGTCACCAAAGCTGAGAATCCTGGGCACGACCCCTAGCACAAGACAGGTATAGCTAAGCCCAGATCACCCCCAACTAATGGCTGTCCAACCTCATCGAGGCCCCACGCCCCCACACTCAGGTGTTTCTTTCAAGAAACCTAGTGTGGACTTGCACCCATGTGTGTCTACCATCCCCCAGGTCCAGTCTCTCTGTGTATTGAGACAGAGGCACCTTAAGCTGTGTGGGGCTCCTGGTCAGATGAGCAGGAGCTAAGTGTTGTGACCTCAAACCAAGATGCCCCAGTTCACCTTTCCAACTGGCCCAGTGCTCTGGAGGGACCCATCTCTTTGCTCCCACCCAAGCCTGCTTGGCAGGGCAGAAAGGAGCGGTATTGCCAAAGCTGGAGCTTCCCAGGGTGTTACATTCAGGATGTCTCTGGGACCTTGCATTTTATCTGGTCTTGGGCTGCAGTGATCATGAGATGATTGAGTTCAGGATGCTAAGGAAAAGAAGGATGGAGAGCAGCAGAATAAGGACCATGAACTTCAGAAAAGCAGACTTTGACTTGCTCAGGGAACTGCTGGCCAGGGTCCCCTGTAAAGCCAGTCTGAGGGAGAGAGGAGTCCAGGGGAGCTAGCTGTACTTCAAAGCAGCTTTACTGAGAGGGCACAAACAAACCATCCAGATGCACAGGAAAACTAACAAGTATGGCAGAAGACCAGCTTGGTCTAGCAGGGAACTCTTGAGTAAGTTAAATCACCAAAAGGAAACTTATAACATGTGAAAACTTGGACAAATTACTAGGCAAGACTATAAGAGCACGACTTGGGCATGTAGGGATGAAGAAAGGAAGGCCAAAGCGTAACTGGAGTTGCAGCTAGCAAGGGTTGTGAAGGGCAACAAGAAAGGTTTCTATGAGTATGTTGGTACCAAGAGGAGGTTCAAGGAAAGCGTGGGTTCCTTACTGAATGGGGGAGGCAACCTTGTGACAGGGGTTGCAGAAAAGGCTGAAGTGCTCAAAACCTCTCTTGCCTCAGTCTTGACCGGCAAGCTCACCTCCCAGACGACTGCACCAAGCAGCAGAGTTTGGGGAGGAGGTGAGCAGCTCTCAGTGGTGAAATAACAAGTTAGGGACCATTTACAAAGCTGGATATGTACAAGTCCATGGGGCTGGACTAGATGTACTCGAAGATGCTGAGGGAGTTGGCTGATGTGATTGCAGAGCCTGCTCTGGGTCCTGTCTCTTTCTCTCTAGTGAGGAGATAGAGGCAGCTTGAGCTGAGTGGCTCCTAGTCAGATGAGCAAGGGCTGAGTGTTGTGTCCTCAAACCAAGCAGATCTCCCAGTCTGCCTTTCCATCCACCCAGGATGTCTCTGGCACCTTGCATTTTATCTGGACATGTACAAAAGAAGCCCAAGCATATTTCTCCATAAGACAGTGTGTATTGGAATATTAGAGACCAGGGAACATTCCCCAGATGACAACATACTGCATTCACCCAGAGGATGTTCTCATACACTGCCCACCCTTCCACAGAAGGACCTACCACAGGCTGCACCTCCCCGCCCCACACATTTCTCCCAGAAAAGGCACTCGACTGTCTCCTGCCCACAGGCTTCTTCCAAAGGACAGGGTCCTTGCTGCACAGCAGTACATGGGAGTGAAGCCTTGAGTGTGACCAAAACCTGTACCCGATGGCTCCCAACAGGCCTGGACCACAGTGAATCCTTGGCAAAGGGAAGGGGCTGGGAAGTGACAGGGAAATCTGCCCTTGAAAGCGTTCTGGGCCTTGGTTGGTTCCCATCTCACAGCTCTGGAGCAGGGAGAGAGCCCAGCCCAGCCACAGGGATACCATGCCCAGTGCTGGGGCTTTCTGAGCACAGTCTGCATTAGTGCTGTGAAGAGCAGGAGGGCAGGGGAGCAGCAGGCACCCAGGGGTACAAAGTTCTGGAGAGAGGCTCAGAAACAAAACCTGCCAGGCTGGGTTCATGGGGTGACAGCAGCAGTTCCTTGCAGACCTGATGGGCACGGGAGGTGGCCAAGGACAGGCCCTGGGGCATTTGGAGTCAGCCGTCTTGGGGAGGGCACCCTATTGGGAAGGCGTTTCTTCTCCCTGGAAGGAACTGGCTGCTTTTAGAGAATGATGGAGAAGGCATAGGCTCTAAGACTGATACAAAGATCATCCCCTCACAGGACCCGCAACATCTGGGCTGGCCTCTCCTTAGGTGTTTCTTATTATGCCCTCCCCCAATCAAATCTTGGGGACTTGCTACTGGGTCCTTTGAGTTCTGCAGTGCCCTGCAAGGCCCAAAGGCTATGTGAAATCTTTTTGCACTCCCATAGCAGAAGGCTGCTTGCCTAAAGGCAGCCACTAGCAAGAGCCGAGCAGGGAGGTGTCTGCAAGCCCTCCCTGCACTGCTGGCACAAATACGGATGCTACTGGGTATGGATACACTGGTGTTTGGCCAGGGTGGAGGAGTCCCGGAAGCTATCCTCACACAGAGAGGACTGATGTTATTTTCCCCCTGTGTGGATGCATTGCTGTTGGGCCAGGCTGGAGGTTTGGGTGAAGCTCTTTCTACACTTGGGGCACTTATGTGGCTTCACTGCTCTGTGGATGTGCAGGTGGGTGGCCAGTATGCAGAACAGGGTAAAGCTCTTCCTACACACAGAGTACTGATGTGGCTTGTCCGCTGTGTGCATCCACTGGTGGATGGCGAGGTGGGAGGAACCGGTGAAGCTTTTCCTACATAGAGAGCACTGAGGTGCCTTCTCGCCTGTGTGGATGTGTTGGTGCCGGGCTAACTGGGATGAACAAGTGAAGCTCTTCCCACACTAAGACGACTTACGTGGCTTCTCCTCTGTGTGCATACGCTGGTGTCTGGCAAGGCTGAAGGCATGGGTAAAGCTCTTCCCACACTCAGAGCACTTGAATGGCTTCTCACCCCTGTGAATACGCTGGTGTGTGGCCAGATAGGAGGACTGGGTAAAGCTCTTCCCACACACAGAGCACTGAGGTGGCTTCTCCCCAGTGTGGATACGTTGGTGCTGGGCCAGCTGGGACGAATAACTGAATCTCTTTCCACACTCAGGACACTGATGTGGCTTCTCGCCTGTGTGCATACGCTGGTGTGTGGCCAGGCTGAAGGAGTGGGTGAAGCTCTTCCCGCACTCAGAGCACTTGTATGGCTTCTCACCTGTGTGAATACGTTGGTGTGTGGCCAGGTTGGAAGAGTGGGTAAAGCTCTTCCCGCACACAGAGCACTTATGTGGCTTCTCCCCTGTGTGGATGCGCTGGTGTTGGGCTAGCTGGGATGAATAAGCGAAGCTCTTCCCACACTCAGGGCACTGATGTGGCTTCTCCCCTGTGTGCATTCGCTGGTGTGTGGCCAGGCTGAAGGAGTGGGTAAAGCTCTTCCCGCACTCAGAGCACTTGTATGGCTTCTCACCTGTGTGAATACGCTGGTGTGTGGCCAGGTAGGACAGGGTAAAGCTCTTCCCACATATAGAGCACTGATGTAGCTTTTCTCCTGTGTGGGTGCGTTGGTGCTGGGCTAGGTTGCATGAATTAGTGAAGCTCTTCCCACACTCAGAACACTTATATGGCTTTTCCCCTGTGTGGATGCGTTGGTGGATGGCCAGATAAGAGGAACTGGTGAAGCTCTTCCCACACTCAGAGCATTGATATGGCTGCTCCCCTGTATGGCTGCGCTGGTGTCGTGCCAGATTGGAGGAATGGGTGAAGCTCTTCCCGCACTCAGAGCACTGATACGGCTTCTCCCCTGTATGGATACGCTGGTGTCGTACCAGATCGGAGGAATGGGCAAAGCTTTTTCCACAAACAGAGCACTCATGTGGCAGAGCCCGGTTTGAGGGGCAGCCAGAGGTTTTCCGGCAGGGATGGCCTTTGCCCCTTGGCTTAGCAGGCACCTGCTGCTTCCCTCTCAGGCCCTCCCCACTGGCTTGGCTCGAATGCAGGGTCTCTTTCCGGTGGAACTTTGCCTCACGGCTTTTCAGTTCCACAAATCCTTCCCTGTGCCCAGGGCTCTCTCTGGCTTCTGTCCTTTCTCCATTCCCACACCCAAGGGAAGATGGCACCTGCTTCACTTCTACATTCTCCCTCTGCTTATGAGGCCTCCCCACGCTCTTTAGCAATTGTTTTTCCTCATGTCTCGGGGACTCCATCTCTCCCAAGCATCCTGGGGAAGTCTGGGGTGGCTCCAGGTTTGCAGGCCCTTCTTCAGGACTGTGCTTCTCAGCATTGCTTAGCAGCCAGGCACCTCCTGCATGGAGAAGAGAAAGTCTAGGTTAGTCCCAGCCCTCCCGATACAGGCCAAACATTGCTGTGACGGGTCTGTGGGCATGACTGGACCTGGGCACTTATGCTTTCTTAAAAGAACAAGGTCCTTCTGCCAAACCACAAGTGCAGGGGGTGAGAAAGGGGAATGTCCCTGTTCCAGGCTAATGGTTCCAGAGCTTCTGGCCCAGCTGCCCCATCCCCTCAGAATCTGGTGGGAGAAACCCATGTGGGATGTGTTAAGACAAGACCTGAATGGCTTCCTACTCCAATATGCCCAGGAGACCAAAGGCAGAATCAGTGTAAAGGAAGAAGGAGTCTCTCTAGGGGCTGCTCTGTCCCACAGTAATGATGGGTCCAAGAGAAAATGATGCCAAGCCCTCCTACGCGCTGGACCAACACGCTCCAAAAGCCAAAGTGCATTGGTGAGACTGCTCTCCACTGCTCGCCCCTGATCTCTGGCAGTCCTGAGAGCAACATCATGTACCAGGGAGGACAGCCTTGTGGTTGATTTTGGGGACCCACCAGAAGTCAGGGGTGTGTAAAAACAATGGCTTTACACTGGACCAGCTGCTTCTCCTTGGTAGAAAACACCCATGTCGTCCCTCCTCCCTCCAAAACCTGATCTGGGAGGGGAGGACTTATGTCTGTGGGTCTCCTTCCTGGAAGGAACAGTACTGTGCCTCCTTCCCGCTTCCAGGGAAAGGTCTGAGGTTTGAAATGGGCCCATGTGGCTTTCCTCTGTTGATGAGGCCCAGCTGGCCTCCACATCACCAGAATATGCCATGGGACAAAGGCCTTGGCATGAACCTGCATGTGGACCCTACTGAGTCCCAAGCTCTGTGACACTCATGGCACAGGCATGAGCCATGGGGGATTTACTTCTCCCTGCAACATGAAGGTTCATGAATCCCACCCACCCCATAGAGCCATACAATGCAACTCGAGACCAGAATTCAACACTTCCTCAGTTCCAGCTTGACCTGACCAGGAGAGACAAGGCAGAGCCCCAGACCTCTCTCTTATCCTACAATAATGGCTATGTGGAGCTTTGACCCACTATGCTGATTTTCATGGGGGACTACAAATCCCATGCCTTGGGAGAGGGTGCAATAGAGGTATGGCTACCTTGAGTTGGGGAATCAACTCTTACACTGCAAAATGAAGACAGAAATTTAAGACCATGTTATCCCAGGGAACCAAATCTGTACCTAAACATTGAAATAGCAAATACGGTTTCCCCATGACAATTGTAGTTAGGGGGAGAAGGGAAAGGGTGCTTGTCTCCTCCGCTTCAAATCTCAGTGCATGGGAACAACACCTGCCTGGACACATGACTACTTAAGCTATTTGAGCTCAGAAACCTGTAAGGACAGCGCCAGGCAGGTCTGCAGGTTCCTGGCCCCGCCATCACTGTGGGCACGGGGCATTTCTGAGAGGAGAGTCGGGGGAGGGGACAGCCACAACTCACCTGGCAGCAGGCCCTCTGAGATGCCCCCACGGTCCTCATCATCACCGACCCAGAGCTCCTCCTGGCCTCGCACAATGCGGCGGATTAAGTCAGGGGTGGAACCTTGATATCCTGTTTGGGGCAGTGGTTAAAAAGTATTTATGACTAGGTACTGGATGCTAAATAACCAAGTGGAATATGGGGAATGGCTACAATGAACTCAAGGATTCTACTGGGGCCCTAGAGGACAAGAAAGGGAGAACGTTTAGGATGCAATAGAAGGCACCGCACGGGGAAGCCTTTATAGATGATGACCTTTGTCACCCAGGTGCTGGGGAATGGTCATTGGGAAATGTCACCACCACTTTCACTTTGAGGCAGAAGAAGTGTTTGAGACCAACAGAGCTCCCATAGACAGGGGGCAGAGATGCAGTGACATGTGATGCGCAAAAAAGCGCAAAGATGAAACTTTCACTTTTTATATGGCACTGAAATGAAGAGATACTGGACACACTGGTGACAGGATAACGTGTCTTAGTGTCATTCCAGGCAAAGGAATGGAAGTGAGTTTCTTCTGTGGGAAGGTTCAAAGCGAGGCCTGGCAGCAGTGAACAAAATCCAGGACAGATGGCTGATCAAGACACTTTTTTTTGGGGAGAGAGGGTCATTCCCCAACAAGGCAGAAGAAGGGAAATGTTCATATCTGCAGTGGCAACAAAAGCAAACATCACATCCAATGTGAGGATTGTCCCAAAAAGGAAGAAGAGCACACAAGTGGGGAAATCCTGCAGTGTTTTAAACAAAGGTCCTGGGAGTCCTGGATGCAGACAAGAGAATGCAGAAGGAGACACCTTTTGCATCACATCAAAGTCCATAACCTAGGAATAACTGACACGGTCTTTGTTGAACAATAAAGGCCTTGGAGCCTTTCCCCAAGAAAGTCCTTCAGGGGAACTGGAGGGAAAATAAAGCACCAGAAAAGCAAACTGACCTCATAGAAGGTAAGTCCCTCAGCCCTGCCCACAAGCCAGAACCACCCCTGTATCAGAGACCCTCTGGAAATTACACCTGTTTTTTAACCTGTCCTGCACTGCGCCCACATCTTTTAATCACCGACATGTAGAGGGATGTCGGGAGGAGGAGACAACAACTTCTGTGAAGGGCAGAGTGAGCTCAGGAGCAGGTCTCCAAGTAAACCCAGCCAAGCCAGAACCTCTGGCCTGTGGAGATGAAGACTGTAGGAAGGAACATGGGCGACTGGTGCTGCCTTAGACCAGACCCACTGTCTGGGGGGGTCCTGCGGCTAATACTGCTGACTGGGGAGGCCCCCCCACCCATGGCTGATCTTGCTGCCCTCAGGGGGGGTTCCCTGGGAGCAGTTGCAGCGATCAGCCGGTGCTCACAGAGGGGGCACCAGTATTCCCACCTGCCCCCTCTGCCCATCACCTAAGCAGTGAGCATGGCCAGTCAGGGGGTGCACCAGTGCTCCCAGGGTGCCCATGTACCCCCTATGTGTTGCCACTGGGAAGGAACACGGGCAGAAGCTTCCAGGGATCTAAAGACAGACATTCCTGGATTCCATCATGTGTGTACAGGTCACTAGAGATGCAGTCAAGGAAATGCTGATCCCAAGGGTGATAACAACAGGGGCTGATAATGCTTCCGATACCCTCTTTTGGGCCAGAACCAAAGGAAAGAAGGGGGATCTAGACAGCACTGATTGAGCACGCTTAGTATTAGATGTGTGGGACAGTACAAGCTAAGTGGAACAGGGAGGGAATCACAACCATTCCCTGAGGAACAGCTGGCAGTGAATTTTTCTGTCCACTGAATTGGGGATGACAAGACTACTCTGAGAAGGGAAAGGGAGATGCACTCACCAAGACATGGCAGGGTATGGAAGCACCGGGGGTTACAAGAACGGGAAAGACTCAGGTGAATGTGGCGAGATCAAAAGGAGCAGAAGATGTCATTGTAAAATGTGAGAGATGCATGACTACGCACAGAGCTGTGGGGAGGATATGGATTTCAGCCCCCAGGGAAACGCTCATGACGACGAGAATCCTGAGAAGCAGGGAGAAGACAGTAAGGGTCAGCGCTGACACGGCTGGAGGGAGAAGCAGGAAACAGCGTTACCCAGGGAAATGAGGGCTCGCCAGTTCTTCAGCATCTGGTCCCGGTACAGCCCCTTCTGTGCATCTTCCAGCAGCTCCCACTCCTGCCGCATGAAATACACAGCCACGTCCTCAAAGGCCTCCTGGAGCTGCAGGCACAAGCATTACCCCATTAGTCTCTCCTGTTTCAGCTGCCTCCAGTCCCCGCTGCCCTCTCCACAATCCCTCTGCGCCACACCTCTCTGCAGGCTGGGCCATGACACACAGAGATGCAAAATGCCCCTTCCTGCACTGACAGGGGATGTGGGTGCAGCCGTGGATGCAGGGATCCACGTGTCAGTCCTGACCTGGCTCATCGCATTCTACGTGCTTGGTCCTTTGAGGCAGCACCTTTAGGGCCAGATGATCTACAACTATGGCCTGGCTTTCCCGTACCAGCAGCCCCTGCTATTGGCACTGGTAATGAGCTCCAGCAAACAGGGATAACAATGCTGCAGCCCCCGTCACCAGAGGCTTGTCGATCCTTAGCGCTCTATGCTTCCTAAACTCTTGACAAGCCCCCTGGCTCCTCCCAAGCACAGCCCCAGCTGCACTCCCACCCACAATGGAGCTGGTGCCCTGCTCACCTCCGTGCTCTCCACCTGCTTTGCCAGCCTCCCCTGCCCCTGCTGCAGTCGGCTTGGTTCCAAGGTCAGGGAGCCCCTCTCCCCCAGCCTCCCTGGGGAAGTCCTGGGCAGCTCCAGGTTTGCAGGCCCTTCTTCAGGAGGCTGCTGATGAGCTCTGCTCATGGTCCCTGCACCTGTGGGTGGGGAAGACAATGCACAGGTCAGGCCTGGTGCTGCTGGCAGGGGAAAGCCCTGCTGTTCTCCTGTACTGGCCCGTGACTGCGGCAGCTGGAAGCTCTGACGTGCGGGAGAGCAGGGAGATGGAGAATAACTGCTGCGGCACTCAGACCCACGCCCCAGCTCGCACCCGGCCCCTCACCCGACTCCAGGTCCAGCATGGGCTCCTCTCTGGGGCCGTGAGGTGGCTGGTCCCGAGGCCCTGGGCTGTCCCGCTGTGCTGCCTCCTCCAGAGGCACATCCGCAGTTTGGGCCCGCGCCTGCTCCGGCCAGGGATCGCCGGGCTGCTGCAGCGCCCGGGTGGGCTGCATCTCATGTGAGGCTGCCTCCTCGACCTTCACACTCACTGTGACCTGGGGACAAGAGAAGTGTGTCACCGGGGAGCGGGGACTGGGAGAGACGGGACAGCAGGAGACATCCCCCAGGCACACGGAGACAGGGTTGGCAGCACCCACGATCAGGGTGAAACGCTCACACATGGAGCTCCTCCTCCAACACCTGCCCCAACGTCGGCCCCCGCAGCGCAGCCCTGGCCGTGCGGCTCCAGGTGCCGGCGCAGGGAGCTGGTGCGGGTGGCAGCGCTGGGTGTGCGGGGCGGGGGGGGGGGGCGGGGGGGGGCACGGGCTGCCTCACCTCCTGCCCCCGCCTCTCCCGGCACGGCACCGGCTCCTCCTTGGGACCCTGCGCCGCTTCCCGCAGGGCTGAGGCTCCCCCGACCCCGGCCTGGGCCGCGCCAGACACTCGCCCTGCCGGCACACGGCCCGGGCCCTGCTCCGCCATCGCCCCGGGGCTGCTCGCGGGTGCCCGGGGCATCGGCGCCGCCGCGTGTCCTCCGCCGGGAGAGGCCGCAGCCCTGCCGGGCCCCGCGGTCAGCGGGAAAGGAGGCGGCGCGGCTCGGACCGGGTGGCGGGAGACCGGGGACCGCCCCTGCCCCTGCCCCTGGCTCTGCCCCTGCCCCAACTGTCCCCGCAGCCTCCGCACAGGCGGGAGAGGGGCTGGTCCGAGCCCCCCACAGCTCCGCCCCCAACTCCCTGCACCGCCCCCCGCCCCGCCCCGCCCCGCCTCCTGGGACACCCCCGGCGGTGCCCGCACTCTCCCTGCACCCACCTGCCGGGTCTCCGCTCTCCCCGCTCCCCCTCGGCCCGGCGGCGACTGCGCAGTAACTGCTCTGCCTCCAGCCCCGCTCCTCCGCCCCACACGGCTCTCGGCCCGGGCATGCGCTCTGAGTCCTTCAGAAGGCATCCCGCCCTCCGCTCACAGCGCATGCGCACACATCGGCTGCTGTGCCCCCCCCCCAGGGCTGCGCATGCGCTGGGGCCGGGCTGAGCGAAGGCGTCGCACTTGCCGGCGTGCTTTGTGCCGCCCCCACGACAGGGCAGGGCTTGCTTTGGAAATCGTGCTTTCCAGCCGGCCTCCTCCGCTCAGCAAGCCCTGCCGCTTCGTTATTTCCCAGCGCTTGAGAACAACATCCTGGGGCCAAGCACTCAACATCCGCATAGGACGTCGCGCAGGCGGGGAGCGGGCGAGGCGGGCCCGCTTGTCTCCTTCAACCTCGCCGTCTCAGGCGCGGGCAGGGCCTGCTCCAGACCCGCGTCTGCTCCTGTCTCCCGTGGATCAGCCCCGGCCTCCGGGCTCTGCAGGTCCCCAGCTGGGGCCAGGCCGCTCTCCATGGATGCTTCTTGTCTGCTTCTCCGAGGCAGGGGTTACAGCTGGGCATTAACCCCCTCCCTAACACCAAGTGCCCAGCACCCCCCTGTGCCACACAGCGCAGGAAGCCCTGGGTGCAGGATAAGTACCCCAGCCCCCTCCCCGCCCCTGGCAGGAGCAGCTTAGGCAGGTCCATGCCAGCTGTTCCCGGGGCGAGGTGTGGACAGCCCTGCTCTGAGGGTGTTAGCCACAGCCGATCCTGGGGCCTCGTGCTGATCCTTATAAAACCCAGAGGTTTCCTGGCTAAAGGGCCTTGCTCTTCCATTCAGACTCAGGCCTCGGAGGGAGGGCTGTTGAGTCATCGGCCTCCCTAACCTGGAACGTGGTTAGCTCCAGTGGAGGACAGGCACGTGCTGCAATTGCCCTGGACTTGGCTGGGAGGATAATCTACCCCCACCGACCCCCTGCTTTCTTCTTCATGTGTCAGGGGGGGTTTAAGCCTCCCTCAGAGGCACCAAGGTTGGGGAAAGCACTGCTCCTGGAAAGGACTGCTTCAGTGATCACAAGTAAATTTGCTACTTGTATTTGCAAGCAGCAAATTTAGTCCCAATTATGCTTACTGCGTAGTAAACCTGTAGATGCACATGGTTACTGTGTAGTAAGCTATGCTACTGCACAGTAAAGCATCTTGTGTAGACAAAACAGACCCTCTGAAAGCTAACAGCAGAGAGCTAACAGTTTTGCTACTGCTCTTGCCAAGTGGCGGGGCTCGCCTGGTGTGCTGAGTCCTCTTGGAAAGACCAGCGTGTGACATCCCAGGAGACAGGCTGGGTGAGGCAGCCAGAACCAGGGGACCACAATTCCTGGACACCATATTCCCAGGAGGACCCTGAAGAAATCTTTTTCTTCTATATTCTGCCTTGCAAAAAAGGGGTCTAGGGTGTATTGTATGGAAGATAATATGGTACACCCATGTGAATGTTCCCACCCCTTTTCTCAGCTGGGGACTATGAGCACATCTGGATCTTGGCCAAAAAATAGTTCCAACTCCATTCATAAATTATCAGGCCACACAAGATGGTGGCGCTTGGCTGGCGTGAATGCCAGTGTACTCAAGGAGCTCTTCGCTCATTCAGAGGTGTTCTCTCAGCCCTCAAGGTTTCCCATGGAGCCAGTCATAATAATAATAGTACCAGCGATGGCAACGCTCATAAAGACTGCTGCTATTCTTATGTAAAGGGCTGTCCCAGCCTATCCAGGAAGGCTCAGCACACCTCAGGGACTCAATGCCTCAGAGGAAGGCTTATAAAACAGGAAACCCCCTGACACATGTAGCAGAAGTGGGTGGGGGGCAGGAATCCCACCCAGCTGCGTGTGGCAACCAGCAAAGCCTAGAAGCCTGGGAATGACATCTAGCACAACACATGCATAGCTACACCCAGATCACCCCAAATTAGTGGCTGTGTCACTTTGTTTGAGAGTCACTGATTGATAAGCACCCCCCACCCCCTAGCTTTGACCTGGGTTGGGCTTGTCTTGGTTTTGTTTTTAAAGGCAATACCACTTTTTTTTCCTCGCAAGACTTGGCAACACTGGCCCCACACCACCACGCTCAGGTGTGTCTTTCAAGAAACCTTTAAAGGTGTTGGTCTCCACAGGGACTGCAAACCCAGCCTCAAGGTGCTGCTGAGGTCCACGGAGAACCTGGATGGAATTTGGCATTGGACAAGAGAGGTAGCAAACTTCCCTGGACCAAAAGGAGAAAAGAGACACACGAGTCTAGTGTTTATTTGCACCCATGTGTGTCTACCATGCCCTGGGTCCAGTCTCTTTGTGTAGTGAGGAGACAGAGGCAGCTTGAGCTGTGAGTGGCTCTCGGTAAGATGCACAGGGGCTGAGTGTTGTGCCCTCAAATCAGGCAGATCTCCCAGTCTGCCTTTCCAGCTGGCCTAGCGTCCCAGAGAGATTGTGTCTCTGCTACCATCCAAGGCAGTGTGGGGGAATGCAGGGGGCGGTGGTGGAGCAGGATCCCAGGGTGTTATATCCAGGATGTCTCTGGCACCTTGTATTTCAGCTGGACACATACAAAAGCCAAAGTCAGTTCTTCCACACGGGACATGCTGTATTGGGATACTAGTGATCAGGGAACATTTCCCAGATGACAACATGCTGCATTTCACCTAGAGGATGTCCTCATACTCTTCCCATACTTCCACAGGAGGCAGGACCTGCCACAGGCTGCACCCTCCTTCCCCCCGCCCACATTTCCCACAGAAAAAGCACTCGTCTTTCCTCTGGCTGCACGCTCCTTCCAAAGGGCAGGGTCCTTGCTGCACAGCAGTACATGGGAGGGAGGCCTTGAGTGTGACTGACACCTGCGCCTGAAGGTTTGAACAGACCCTAGACCGCAGAAGGGATAGGGAGATGTGCCCTGCAAAGGGTTATGGGTACTGGTTGGTTGGTTCCTGACTCTCAGCTCTGGAGAGGGCACAGAGCCCAGCCACAGGGATACCATGTTCAGCGCTGGGGCTTTCTGAGCAGAGACTGCATTACAGAGTGCTATGAAGGGTAGGACAGCAGGGGAGCAGCAGGCTCCCAGGGGTACGGGGTACTGGAGAGAGACTGAGAAGCAAAACCTGGCAGAGTAGGCTCAGGGGGTGGCAGCAGCAGCTTCTTGCAGACCCAAAGAGCAGGCGAGGTGGCCAAGGACAGGACCTAGGGGTATTTGGAGCTAGCCGTCTTGGGGAGGGCACCCTGGAAGGTGCTGGGGAAGGCACAGGCTCCAAGACTGATATAAAGATCATCCCTTCACATGCTGTTCCCCTCAGCATCTGGGCTCATCTCCTCCTGAACTCCAGCAGGAGGCTGCTTGTCTAGAGGCAGCCAGTGGTGGGAGCTGAGCAGGTAGGCATACGCACTGCTGAAAGAATTATTGATACTCCCGGGTATGGATGCAGTGGTGTTTCGCCAGAGGGAAGGATTTGTGGACGCTATCCTTACAGAGGACTGATGTTGTTTCTCCTTGTGTGGATTCATGGGTATCTGGCCAGGCTGGAGAACTGGCTGAATCTTCCCACGCTCAGAGCACTGACATGGCTTCTCCCCTGTATGGATGCTCTGGAGATTGGCCAGACTGGAGGATTAGGTGAAACTCTTCCCATACACAGAACATTGATGTGGCTTCTCACCTGTGTGAATACGTTGGTGTGGCCAGACTGTAGGATCGGATGAAGCTCTTCCCACACTCAGAGCACAGATGTGGCTTCTCCTGTGTGTGGATACTGTGGTGCCTAGCTAGGTGGGAGGACTTGGTAAAGCTCTTCCCACAGAGCACTGATGTAGCTTCTTCCTTGTATGGATGTGCTGGTGTCGCACCAGAATGGAGGAATGGGTGAAGCTCTTCCCACACTCAGGGCACTGATATGGCTTCTGCCCTGTGTGCATACGCTGGTGTGTGGCCAGGCTGAAGGACTGGGTGAAGCTTTTCCCACACTCAGAGCACTGATATGGC
The DNA here is from genome assembly GCF_030867095.1 of Alligator mississippiensis. NCBI lineage: Eukaryota > Metazoa > Chordata > Crocodylia > Alligatoridae > Alligator > Alligator mississippiensis. Next base: position 58,624,164 of record NC_081834.1, read on the forward strand.
TTCTCCCCTGTGTGGATACGTTGGTGCTGGGCCAGGTGGGAGGACTGAGTGAAGCTCTTCCCACACACAGAGCACTGATGTGGCTTTTTCCCTGTGTGGATGCGCTGGTGTCGTGCCAGAACAGAGGAATACGTGAAGGTCTTCCCACACTCAGGACACTGATGTGGTTTCTCCCCCGTGTGTAAACGCTGGTGTGTGGCCAGGCTGAAGGAGTAGGTGAAGCTCTTCCCACACTCAGGGCACTGATATGGCTTGTCCCCCGTGTGAACACGCTGGTGCTGGGCCAAGTTGTAAGATTGGGTGAAGCTCTTCCCGCACACAGAGCACTGATATGGCTTGTCCCCTGTGTGGAGACGCTGGTGCTGGGCCAGATGGGAGGACTGGTTGAAGCTCTTCCCACACGCAGAGCAGTGATATGGCTTCTCACCTGTGTGAATACGTTGGTGCTGGGCCAGGTTGTAGGACTGGGTGAAGCTCTTCCCACACTCAGAGCACTGATACGGCTTCTCCCCTGTATGGATGCGCTGGTGTCGCACCAGATGGGAAGAATGGGTGAAGCTCTTCCCACACTCAGGACACTGATATGGCTTCTGCCCTGTATGGAAGCGCTGGTGTCGCACCAGATGGGAGGAATAGGTGAAGCTCTTCCCACACTCAGAGCACTGATGTGGTTTCTTCACTTTGTGGATGCGCCGGTGCAAGGTCAGGTGGGATGAGCGAGTGAAGTTCTTTCCACACTCAGGGCACCTATGTGGCACAGCCCATTGTGAGGGGCAGCTACATTTTTTCTGGCATTCAGGAGAGGGATGGGCTTTGCCCCTGGGCTTGGTGGGCACCTCCTGCTCCCCTTTCAGACCCTCCCCACTGGCTTGGCTCTGATGTAGGGTCTTTTTCCAGGAGAACTTTGCCTCATGGCTCCTCAGCTCCACATATCCTTCCCTGTGCCCAGGGATCTCTCTGGTCCTTTCTCCACTTCCACACCCAAAGGAAGATGGCCCCTGCTTCACCGCTATATTCTCCCTTGGCTTTTGGGGCCTCCTCTGGCTCTTGAGCCATTGGTCTTCCTCAGATCTCAGGGACTCCAACTTGCCCAAATTCCCTGAGGGGGTCTGGGGTAGCTTCAGGTTTGCAGGCCCTTCTTCAGGACATTGCTTCTCAGCTCTGCTCACCAGCCAGGCGCCTCCTGCATGGGGAAGAGAAACTCCAGATTAGTCCCTGCCCTGATGGCACAGGCCAAACACTGCGATTCCTTCCGCTGTCATGGGCCTGCAAGCATGATTGGACCATGGCACTTAATTTTCTTGACGAGAACAAGGTCTTCCTGCTAAAATCCAAGTGCTGGTGGTGAGTGAGGGGCATGTTCCTGTGCTGGGCTAATGCTCTCTGCTCAGTGGAGGTCAGAGCCAGATGCTCAGGGTTTCTGGTCCAGCTTTCAGCACCATCCCCTCAGACCCTGCTGAAAGAAACCCATGTGGGACATGTGTTAGGACAGGACCTGAAGGGCTTCCTGCTCTAAGGGGCCCAGGAGACCAAAGGCAGAATCAGCATAAAGGAAGAAGGAGTCTCTCTAAGGGCTGCTCTATCCCACAGCACTGGTGGATCCACGGGGAGATTATGCTTAGCCCTCCACCTGGCTGGGCTGAAATGCTTTGAAGCCAAAGTACATTGTTGAGACTGGCCTCCAGTGCTCGCCCATCATCTCTGGCAGTCTTGAGAGCAGTGTCTGGTACCAGGGTGGAGAGCCTTGCAGTGGATTTCTGGGGCTTGCCAGAAGTCAGGGATGTGTGGGGAGAACGGCCCTAGCAACTGATTCTCCATGGTAGAGAAAGCCCATGTGGTTCATCCCTCCTGCCTCTAAAACCTGCTCTGGGAAGGGAGGACTTAGAGCTGTGGGTCTCTTTTCTGGAGGGAACAGGGCTGTGCCTCCTCCCTGCTTCCAGGGGAAGGTCTGGAGATCAAAACAGGCCCATGTGGCTTTCCTCTGCTGATGAGGCCCAGGTGGCCTGCATGTCACTGGTATCTGTCCTGGGACAAAAGTCTTGGCATGAACCTGTATGTGGACTCTGTGGTGGCACAGTAGGGGGGTGCTAATATGCAGAGACACCTACCTACCTCACTGTGCCAGGCCCAAAACCTCGCTTCAAAGGTCTCCCTCAGGGAGCCTGCAACCAGCTGTCCTGCTTTCTACAGAAACCTCGCAAGCCTAGGGTAACTCTGCCAGCACCTGGGCACTGGTCTCTGGCAGGACTCTGTGCAGCCTGGGGCACACAGACTCCACGAACTTAGGGGGTGTTTTGCTCACAGTAATATTTCTGGGTGCTTCTTTCAGTGCAGAGCATCTCAAGATAACATGAGGGAAGAACTGAGGGAAAATAAAAACAGAAACTGCTAGCCAGGCAGGGGGTGGAAGGCCTCTTCCCCCTTTGGTGCCCAATAAGACAGGATGTAACCTGACACTTTTACCAATGGGGGGGGGGGCGGTTTGGATGAGGAAGTTGGAATACACTTGGAGCAAACAAAAGCAACTTGAGTTTTGACAGCGTCTGAGTACAGTGACCCTTTTTAGATGCGACTTCCCAATACTTACATTCCTAACTAGCTTAGGAAGGTTTCCAGGTTTCTACTTATAGAAATTACCAGGCCACTGCCTGGGGTGCTTGCTTGTAGTTTCAAGAGGACCACCATAAGAGAGAGCTCCCCGATCACCCTAGGAATTCAACTGGCCAGGTCACCTGATTGACCAGCATGAACCACAAGGACCAGGGAGGGAGAGGGGTCACCAGGAACCCAAGTGAGGAGCAGAGGATTTCTTCACAGACTCTCTGCTGAGTGACTCCCGAGCTCGGTGACACTCATGGCCTAGAGACTAAACACAAAGGCAAAAGGTATAGGGGATCCACTTCCTCTTACAGCATGAAAGTTTGTGAACCCCACCCAACCTGTGGAGCCATTTAATGCAGCCCGTGACCAGGATTCAACACTTCCTCAGTTCCAGATTGACCTGACCAAGAGGCACAAGTCAGGGCCCCAGGCCTCTCTCTTGTCCTACAATAATGGCTACACAGAGCTTTGCCCCACCATGTTGATTTCCATGGGAGACTAAAAATCCCATCATGCCTCAGAAGAGGGTGCTATAGAAGTATGGCTACCCTGGGCTTGGAAATCAACTTTTTACACTGCAAAATGAAGACAGAAATTTAAGACACTAGTTTCAAAGGGAACCAAACCTGTACCTAAAGATTGAAATAGCAAACTCAGTTTTCCCATGACAGTTGTAGTTAGGGGGAGAAGGGAAAGGGATGCTTGTCTCCTCTGCTTCAAATTTCAGTGCATGGGAACAACACCTGCCTGGACACATGACTACATAAGCTATTCGAACTCAGAAACCTGTAAGGACAGCGCTAGGCAGGTCTGCATGTTCCAGACCTCCTGTCACTGTGGTCATGGGGCATTTCTGAGAGGGGAGTCAGGGCAAGGGGCAGCCACAACTCACCTAGCAGCAGGTCCTCTGACTTCGAGATGTCCCCACGGTCCTCATCATCACAGACCCAGAGCTCCTCCTGTCCTCGCGCAATGCGGTGGATTAAGTCAGGGGTGGAACCTCGATACCCTGTTTGGGGCAGTGGTTAAAAAGCATTCATGACTGGGTACAGGATGCCAAATAACTAACTGGGATTTGGGGAATGGATCCAACAAACTCAAGGTTTCTACAGGAGCCCTGAAGGATAAGGGAAGGTGAACATTTAGAAAAAGCACTGCACAGAGAAGCCTTTCATGGATGATGGTCTTTGTCAGGATGTGGATGTGAGGATGTGGATTTCAACCCCCAGGAAAATGCTCATGAGGACGAGAGCGCTGAGAAGCAGGGAGAAGACAGTAAGGGTCAGCGCTGACACGGCTGGAGGGAGAAGCAGGAAACAGCGTTACCCAGGGAAACAAGGGCTCGCCAGTTCCTCAGCATCTGGTCCCGGTAAAGCCCCTTCTGTGCGTCTTCCAGCAGCTCCCACTCCTCCCGTGTGAAATATACAGCTACGTCCTCAAAGGCCTCCTGGAGCTGCAGGCACAAGTGTTACCCCATCAGTGATCCTGTTTCAGGTGCCTCCAGCCCCAGCCGCCCTATCCATAATCCCTCTGTGCGACAGCTCTCTGCAGGCTGGGCCATGACACCCAGGGGTGCAAAATGCCCCCTTCTGCACTGACAGGGGATGTGGGTGAAGCTGTGGACGTAGGGGCCACGTGTCTGCCTTGGACCAGCTCATCGCATTCTATGAGCAAGGAACACCTTTAGAGCCAGGGGCTCCATGACTATGGCCAGCCTTTCCCATGCCAGCACCCCTGGCTATGAGCCTTGGTGGCAAGCTCCAACAAACACCGGCTGGGTGTGGTTGCACACCTTGTCACCAGAGACTTGTTGCTTCTTAGCTCTTTCTGCTCCCCAAACTCTTGACAGGCCCCCTGGCTCCTCCCAAGCACGGCCCCAGCTGCACTCCCACCCTTGCTGGAGCTAGTGCCCTGCTCACCTCTGTGCTCTCCACCTGCATTGCCAGCCTCCCCTGCCCCTGCTGCAGTTGGATCCCTTCAGGGCTCAGGGAGCCCCTCTCCCCCAGCCTCCCTGGGGTACTTCTCGGCAGCTCCAGGTTTGCAGGCCCTTCTTCAGGAGGCTGCTGATGAGCTTTCCTCATGGTTCCTGCACCTGTGGGTGGGAAAGACAATGCACAGGTCAGACTGGGTGCTGCTGGCAGAGGAAAGCCCTGCTGTTGTCCTGTACTGGCCTGTGACTGCAGTACCTGAAGGCTCTGGCGTGTGAGAGAGCGGGGAGATGGAGAACAACCGCTGCAGCACTCAGACCCACGCCCCAGCTCGCACCCGGCCCCTCACCCGACTCCAGGTCCGTCATGGGCTCCTCTCTGGGGCTACGAGGTGGCTGGTCCCGAGGCCCTGGGCTGTCCCGCTGTGCTGCCTCCTCCAGAGGCACATCCGCAGTTTGGGCCCGCGCCTGCTCCGGCCAGGGATCGCCGGGCTGCTGCAGCGCCCCAGAGGTCTGCATCTCATGTGAGGCCACCTCCTTGACTTTCACATTCACCGTGACCTGGGGACAAGAGGAGCATGTCACCGGGAAGCGGGGACTGGGAGAGATGGGACAGCAGGAGACATCCCCCAGGCACAGACTTCCTGCAAGACCCACCGTCTCAGGGACACGCCCCCGACCCCGGCCGCGCCAGGGACTCGCCCTGCCCCGCGCACTCCTGCCGGCACACGGCCCGGGCCCTGCTCCGCCATCGCCCCGGGCTGCTCCCGGCCGCAGGGAAGGCCCGCGGGTGCCCGGGGTCCGGCGCCGCCGCGTGTCCTCCTCCGGGAGAGACTCAGCCCCGCCGGGCCTCGCTCCGCTCCCCGCGCACAGCGCCGCCGGCAACGCCCGGCCTCGCGGGCTGCAGGGGAGGAGGCGGCGCGGCTCGGACCGGGGAGCACCCGGGACCGACCTGCTCCTGCTCCCGACGCACCCCACACGGGCGGGACCGCTGCTGATGCTGGTCCAGGACCCCGCAGCGCCCGGGAGACGTCCCACCTCCCCTTTGCCGGACGGCGCCTGCGCAGTGAGTGATCTGCCTCTGTCCCCCACACGCTGTTCCCCGCCCGGGGAACGCGCAGTGAGCCCTTCCCTGGCATTCCCCTTCTGCTTAGGGCGCATGCGCAGACACCGGCGGCTATCCTTGCCCCACCCGGCAGGGGCGGGGCGCCTAAGGTATAGGCCGCTCTCGGCGCTCGGGAACAGGGCTCCGGGGCGGGGCCGGAGCGGGGGGGGGCGGGGCTCCTCTGCCTGCGGGGCCGGTCACCTCCGCCTGTCTCCCCTGCTCGGCGCCTCCGTGTGCAGCTTACTCACTGACCGCCCTGCGCACTGCTGGCCCGTGGCTGCTTGACCGCTCTGTCTAGGCGAGCATCGACCACGTGCAGATGCTTCCCCAGCCTGGGGAAGGGGCTTTGTACCTGGCAGCTCGCAAAGAAGAGTTGTTCCAACTATTTGAGTTGGTGCAATAGAAGAGATCACATTTACCCAGAGGACGGATGTCTCTCTCTCTCTCTCACCCCCCCCCCGCCAGATCCCCACGGGGGGCAAGGGATTTCCAACCATAAACCCAGCCAAAACCAGTTCTTTATTCAAGCCCATATACTTAGTACAGCAGGAATGGGGGGCTGTCAGTTGGCAGCCTGGCACACACAAACTGTGCTTCAGGCCGGGCAAGACCCTGGCCAGAGATGTCCGGGAGAGTCCCCCGGTGCCACAGAGGTATGCCGTGGGGTTGCCAAAACAACTTGTAGCCACAGCCCAAAAGCCAGTTCCTTATTCAAGCCATCATACGTAGTACAGCGGGCACGGGGGCTGTTGGGTGGGCCGGGCAGGACTGCACTCTTTGGGACAGTCCCCCAGGGGCACGGCCGGAAGTCTGGGGTGGCCCAAGAAGTATTTTGCCCCATAATCCCATCCTTATCTGACCTTCATTTAGGGCTCTGTATTTGATGAAGGATATTCTTTTACATATCCATTAGTACATATACATAGCTAATGAAAATCTCTCTCTTTACAATGTGTAATTCATTAATAACAAGCTCTTATTAAGTACAGGTTAGCTTTGAAAAAGGAACTGGGAGCCAGGAATAAGAATGGGAATAAGTAGCCAACTTCAGCGCATCACTCCCCGGTCCTTTTCTGCAGAGCTGCTGCTGCCCCAGCCTGTACCCATGCAGGACAGGCCAGGGACCGAACATCCCTTTTCCCCCACTTCCACCTTTTCCTCCTTTCTCCCATTCTCAAAACAAAAAAGACACCATGAAAACCAGCAAAGGAATCCCAAATGCCCCAAAGATCTCTTCTTAATTGCTTTTTATTTTTTAACCCCTCCATTGTTCCTGGCTGGCTTCAGGCCACTCAGTGGGTTGTTTTCCCTGCCTCTGCAAATTTCCACCCATGCCCACAGACTAGGCTGGTTTGTGTAGCTTGGGTCATAAAGTACTTTGGGGGAAATCCAGACAAATATTTGATAAAGTGTGCCCTTGTTGTGAAGAAAGCTAATGGCACCCTGAACTGCATTAGTAGGAGCGTTGCCAGCAGATGCAGAGAAGTGTTTATTCCCCTCTATTCAGCACTGGGGAGGCCACGTCTGGAGTCCTGAGTCTAGTTGTGGGGTCCCCACTACAGAAAGGATGTGGACACTTTGGAGAGAGTCCAGTGGAGGGCAATGAAAATGGTTTGGGGACTGGGGGACATGTCTTGTGAGGAGACGCTGAGGGAACTGGGGTTATTTGGAGAAGAGAAGACTGAGGAAGGGTTGAACAGCAGCCTTCAGCTCCCTGCAGGGTGGTCCCAAAGAGGGTGGAGCTGGACTGCTCTCAGTGGGGGCAGATAACAGAACAAGGAGCAATGGGCTCACGCTGCAGCAAGGGGAGTTGAGGTTGGATAATAGGAAAAACTCTCACACCAGGAGTGTGGTTACTGCACCAACTGTCCACCAGATGGTGCCAAGGGATCACTAAAGCCTAATCAACCTTGCACACAGCTCACTTGAAATTCCTTAGCCTGAGGAAAGGTTTTTGAACTTTAAAGCTTGCTTAATAACTATTCTCCAACCATTTGGGTTGGTCTAATAAAAGATATCAAATTCACCCAAGGAACCTTGTCTGCCTATGTCCTTAGACCAACACGGCTACAACCTAAACCCCTGCTGACTTTATTAATGCATTCAATATTATCTTAGTAGGTTCTATATCAAGGGAAAAAAACACTTAGGGCACTAGCACACATGACACAATTGGCCTTTAAAGCACCTTAATCTTTTGCACTGCTTTACTGGCATCACTATTAACACCGGCAGCAGCCTATTTTGTTTTAATTGAGTCACACTGTATATGTGAAGCAAATTTCGCTTTAAAGGACTTAAGTTATGTAGCAAGGTAAAATACACTGGATGTATTTTACTTTGCTACCTAACAAATCGCAGCGATACATCTGGAGAAGGTGGTGGGGACGGCGCTGAAAGCCCAGGTGTGCTCAGGAAAGTTTAGGTTTGGTGAGCTTCCAGCACCCCATGCAGCATCCCCGTTGCCTTCTCCAGCTGCCAGCACACCCATCCGCCCTCCTGGTGCCTTCCCACATGGCCCCAGGGGCAAGCCAACCCATTCCCAGGTGGTCACATGCAGTGGGAAGGCAGTGGTGATGGGGCATGGAGTGCCAGAAGCTCACCAAGCCCGAGCCTCCCTGAGCATGCCTGGGTTTCCAGTGCCCCGTGCACTGTTGGATCAGGCTGGGTGCTGCCTGCGAGGGTGCTGGGTGCTGCCAGGATACCACCACCAGGGAGGGAAGGACCTCAGCCCCCTGCAGCTCAGGACCTACCAGCAGCTCGCCTCTCAGCCTCTAGATGCAGGCAGGCTCTGGGGGAAAAAAAAGATCAGACCCCTTGCCCAAGGTAGAGGGAGCTGTCATGGTTCTGTCACAGTGATGGAAGTCCCTAAATTGAAACAGTGGGTTTTTAATTGACACAATTAAAAACTCACCAGTTAAAAACCCACTGGCTCAATTTAGGGGGAATTAAACCCCATCACGTGTACAAGAGGCCTTAGTCCAGGGGTGTCCAACCTTTTTGAATGTAGGGCCGGATCATGAACTTTTTATCACCCAGTGGGCCAGCAGGAGCAAGCGCTCACGCGGCCTGTCTAGTCCAGCCACAGCCTGGAGGCGCAAGGGTCACGGGGTGTCACCTGATCCCACCGTGTCCTCCCTGCCACCTGGGTGGCCTCGAGGATGCTTCCACGCCTGCACATCTGGGCTCAGCAGCCAGGGGGGCATGTGGGAACTCTACAGGTGGGTATAAGATGTGCAGGGACACCCTCCTGCTCCTTCTCCCCTGGAACAGCCTGAGCCCAAGTGGCAAAGGTCCTTCCCTCCCCAGGGCCCACGACTCACCACCCCCAGCACGATGTCTGCAGGCGCGGGGGGATGTGGGGAGGCGGGAGTGGCGCCGGCTTCCCACCTCGACAGCCACAGCACCAGCAGCAGCAGCAGCAGCATCTCCCGTGGGCACGGCCGCAGCATCCCTCTGCACCGGCATCCGCGCCCCCTGCACCCACCTGCCCGCTGCACTGCGACCTGCTCCAGCCCATGCGGCTGGCAGGGCCTGACGCAGGGAGGGGCTGGCATACAAATGAGGAAGGGAGGAGCAGGGCGAGGAAGGGACACAGTGAAATGGGGGTGGGGGGGAGGAGCTGGACCGCATCGGCAATGTCAAGCTGACCTGGTGCGTGTGGGAACCTTGTCCCTTCCCCAGCCCTTCAGCAGCCATTAGGAAGCTGCTGAGGGGCTGGGGGATGGACAAGGGGTTCCTGTCGCAACACCATGGGCCACAGCAAATGGCTTGGTGGGCCGCATGGTGACCTGTGGGCTGTATGTTGGACAAGCCTACTATGCACCATTTGCACCCTGCTTTTTCAAAATCCTAGTTCCCCCCATGACCACAGTGCACATTTTCCCCAGTTAAAGAGAAACTAGAAGCTTTACTAATATGTTAGAGGCCAGCGCTACTATATTCACTCTAACATCAAAGCAAAAACACATACAACTAGTGGGATGTGTATTTCTTTGCTATATTATATCTGAAAGTTAAAAACACAACAAGTTAGGCAAGAGTCAAAAAACATAGTGTCACTAGTCTTGTAATCACTGTAATTAAATGTGCGTCTCATTCAGATTCACAAAACAAAATCTAGCCTTCTTGCGTGTGTTGGCAGTGCCTCCAGTACTTCACTGGAAATTATTTCTGCACCTGAGTTCATCTGAACACCCAGGAGTGAAGGTTTTTAGCTAGAGATGAAAATATGCTGCAGGGCTGTGAAATAGGAGATAGACATTACAAGGACAGGCTAACAGACAGCAACATTGCAGAAGGAAGAATGATTTGAAACATCGAGGCCATAAAAAATGAGAGTGTGTCACTCACACCTATTCAGTGGAGGGAGATTAGCAGGAATTGGGGAAATGATAAAAAGCCATGAAGTCAATTGAGTCATAAGAACATAAAAACTGCCATGTACTGGGTCAGACCATGGGTCCGTCCTGCCCAGCCTCTTAGATTCATAGATTCACAGAGGTTAGGATCAGAAGAGACCTCAGTAGGCCATCGAGTCTGGCCCCCTGCCCTGGGTAGGAAAGAGTGCTGGGGTCAGACAACCCCAACTAGGTGCTTGTCCACCTCGTATCACCGCAGCAGAGAGCGGATGCTGGAAGGGAGAGTGGGCTGGGGCTGACCAGGGTTTTTCCCGTTGTTCCTCTCCCACTTGCAGGCTTTTGTCATATTGAATGTAATAGTTTGAATGCTTGTAATAGTTGCCCATTAGCCAGTTTAGACAAAAGGGCGAGGTTCATCTTCTTATCTAGGTTCATTGTTTTACTTGGCCTTACAACAAACTTGCTTAAAGTCTTGGCTCCTGGGTCTTACCTCTAGAGGTCTTTAACAAGTTATCCTAAGGACAAGAAAAACGACCCTTAAGCAAACATTGCGAGAGATCAAAACCCTAGAAGCCTTTTGAAAGGGGGTTGTAAAAGAAAGGTCACAGCAGTGGTATGGAAAATCTTCCAAAGCAAAATTTAAGATAAACTAAATAGTCAGTGGACAAATTCTGTTGCAGAAGACAAACTGACCACCTAGCAAAAAACCTGTTGAGTAAGATCCGAGCCCAAATTCAGGAGTAGTGACAGTTTTGGGTAGGAGGGGCCCAAGACGGCAACTCACCGAATAAAAACTGTAACCTACAGTCCCGATTTGGAGGTAACCTCACTTGCAGAACAATGAAGGAAGAATTGCAAGTGTAGGGTGGATCAGACTGATCACCTGAACCACCCCTCTCTGTGAACACGAATCTCTTAGTTCACGCTGAAGCTGCGGAGCGCCTGAGTGGGACTGAAGAAAGGAGACTTGTTCCTATCACTGCTGAGGCCAGCCTATTGAACCATACTACTGAGGCCAGCCCATTAAATCGTACTACTGAGGAATGAAAGCATATCTAGATGTTTGGCTTCTCGGAATTCTAGGATTGTAAGTATAATATAGTAATAACTTTTCTGGTTCAAATTATATAGTTAGTTGTAATTGTAATTGTTTTAAAGAAGCGCATTTAGAGTATCTTTCTTTATATATATAATTATCGTGTTTTTGATGTTTATGGTATTTCTTAAAATAAAATTGTGTTGTATAAATTAAGTGTGAAATCATTGTGAAATCATGCAATTAGCTGAAAATTTCCCCAGCCAGTGCATCAAATGAATCAGTAAGTTGTGTGGGATCTTCTCTGTTCCATAACCCACTAGAGACATTTAAGGTCTAGGAAGCTGCAATTCTGGGGCTGTGTCCCTCACTCCCATGCTCAACAGCTACAGATGCCCCATTCCTTCAAGACTGTGTCCAACCCCTTTGTGACTCTGGTTAAATGCTCAGTGTCCACCACATCTGGTGGCAACAAGCACCACGTTTTGATGTCCTGCTGGGGGGAAAAGAATTTCCTTATGTTCATTTTCAATGTACTCCCTACTAGTTTCATCCTAGGACCCATAGTTCTTATATTGGAAAACACAGTAAATAATAAATCCTTATTGACTTGCTCTTCTCCATTTTAGCATCTTGTAAACCCTCCTCATGTCTCCCCTCAAGCATCTCTTTTCTAAACTAAATCGACCTGGCCTCTTTAGTCTCTTCTCATGTGACACTCATCCTTGGTGCCCTTCTCTGGACGTTCGCTAGTACTTCTATTTCCTTCTTGAGATGCGGGAACCAGAACTGGGCACAATCTTCCAGGTGTGGCGGCACCATGGATTTATAAAGGGGCATCCTGATACTTTCTGGTTTGCTCATAGTTCCCTTTTTAATAATCCCTAACATTTTGTCTGCCTTTTAGACAACTGCTGGATGTTGAGTTGATGTTTTTAGCAAACTGTTCCCAATTCCCAGATCTCTTGGCAACCAGAGCTACCCCCTTATGGCTCCTAGTCATCCTATGACCCACTGTAACTCCCAAGTCCCTCTCTGCAGCGTTGCAACCCAGCCAGCTATTCCCCCGTCTGTATTTGCATGTGCAATTATTCCACCCCAAGTGCAGGACTTTGCACTTGTCCTTATTGAATCTCACTGGAGTGAGGACCATTTCTCCAGTCCAGCCAAGTCCTTCCGGATCATAGCCCTGCCCACAGTATCTGCGCCTCCATCCAACTTGGGGTCATTCACAAATTGCTAAGCATGCTCGCAATCCCATCATTCAAATCATTAATGAAGATATTGAACAACAGCAGACCCAGAACAGACCCCCGGGAAACCCGGGTGATGCCTCCTCCCAACTAGACATTGAGTCACTGATGACTACGTGATGATCCCACCAGTTATGTAACCATTTTACGCTCTTTTGTCTCTAGTTTCCATTTGTTAGCTCATTAGTGAGAATGTTGCACGGGGCACAGCCAAGACTGAGACACCACATGGGTCCCGGACTTTCACACACCCCTGAGCCTTGGGGACCACAGCCATGATCCCCAGGGCTCAGGAGTTTCCAGCTGGGCATGAAGCACCCCTGTGGCCAGGAGACCTGCCAACTGATGGGGCTCTCACCCGCAGGGGAGACCCTGCTACACATGTAAATTAAAGCTCAGTAGCAACCAGCTAAAACATTAGTACACAATTTTAAGGCTTAACTTTCTAGCTGGTTAGAACTTTTTATTGCGTGATAGCTACTTGGCACATGTAGCTGATTTTAAGATAAATGGATAATTTAACAGTTAACTGTGTGATACCTGTAATGTATAGAGGGGACCACAGGGTCCAAAAGCCTTGCTAAAATCAAGGTCTATCACATCTATGACTCTCCCCACATCCAGAGCCTGTCACCTTATCATGGAAGGAATCATGTTGGTCAAGCATGATTTGCCCTTGGTGAATCCATGCCGGCTACCTGCGATCACCTTGTTATTCTCTTCACACTCCCTACCCTGCTCTCCTAAATATCATTCCCATTTACACTTACCTGGCACCAACTGAGATTCAGTTAATTACAATATTTTACAATTTCCCATCGTTTCACAGTGTTAGCTACTTGTTGGTGGTAATTAGCATAAGTATCAAATGTGCTCTCAATTCAAGTCTCTCTCCTCCCTCTTCAAACAAATGAATCCTTCAAATACTTGACCATTACTTTCCTGAAGAATGAATGCCATGAACCTAAAGCTGGTCTAAATCAATCCCAACCATGAAGGCAGTCCAAAAGAAGATATCCCCCATGGAAATCCCTGCCCCTTAACAGTTATCTGCCTATTCCATTGACCAAGTATTTCATGTGGTGGTCCAGCACCCCCTTGTGTCCCTTCAGCTAAAGCACTTTCACCAGCAGATATTGGAGCATTGAAAATCCCCCCGTGCTACTTCAAATTCAGGGATATTGATGTTACCAGGTGAAGGACAGACCCTTATCAGCCCCTTCTTGGTAGAGTAGACCTACACACACTCACAACTCGCCCCTCTCCCCCCGCCACCCCGCCTCCCCTGTCCCCCCAGCACTGTTATTTTCACCCCGGTTCCGTGATGGCAGGAGGTGGTGAAAAAGCTTTCCATAAATCTAGAAGAGATACATTAGTCCAGTTCTGATACACAGAGTGCAGCATTTCCCGGGTCACTCACTCTTGAAGAAAGAGGTCCTCTGATTTTCCCCCTAAGAAAGGTTAGCTTCATCAGTCAAGAGCATTAAGAAGGAGAGAGAAACGTTAGCACCTTACACCTGTAAAGTGAAGAACAATGGGCCATTGATTCCTTCAGTAATAAAGCAAGGTAGAGTTGCACCTTTATAAACTCATTAAATAAGACAAATATGCATAAAGAGAGAGCATAAGCTTTCCAAATATATATAGAGAAAGACAGACAGACAAACAGAGCACAAGCCTCTTTCGATCTTATTTCGTCTAGAACCTGCCGTCTGACTGACTTCAGGCTCTCATGGCTCGGCACCTCTTCCCTTTCTCTGCACCCTTCATGATTTCACAGAAATCAGCACCCACAAAAGCAGGGAATCCCCTGTCTGACCTCATCCATGGGGAAACGGGCGCAAGAAAAACACCTGGAGCACATTCATCAAGGACCACCTTTACTAAGAGAGACAGAGAAAAATATCACATCTGAAATATATGGAAGGACACATGGTTATCAATCCACTGCCGACAGGTCAGGGCACAGTGCTGGAGCCCTGTCATGCTGGAGGTCTGGAACTCGTAGCCACGAAGGTGTTGTAGGATGTCCCCACGTTGAAGAGAGGGAAAGGCAGATGCCAAATGCACTCTCTCTCTCAGTGCTGTTCCCATGGGAAGGACCTAGAGATGGTGGAATTGCAGGGGGGGATGGGAAGTATACCACCGTTTCCCAATGCCAACTGTGGGGAGTCAGTGGGTGCCCATTTGTAATGCAGATGGGAAAAGCTAACAGTGCCCTAGAAGAAGACGACCAGGAGGGCGAGCACCTGCCTGAGCCCAGGGAGAAGGTGGATTCCTGGGTGTCCCTTCCAGCAGGCAGGTGGGGACTGGGAGGTATCAATGGGGCGCCACCTTGGAGGCCTGATGGCGCAAGGGAGGCTTTGTGAGCGTGACGTTGGGGACCTTGTTCCGTGGATCCCGGGACAGCCGGGCCCTCGTGGTGAGGCAGAGCTTGGAGAAGGTGCACTGGAGGCACCTCAGGAAGCGGCGGCACAAAGGGACCTTTTCTCTGGGCACTGATGGGGTCCTGGTCTGGAGTTTCTTTTCTTTGGTGGCCAGGAGAGAAGTGGCTCCGTCCATCTGCTGGGGGGGGAAATGTGTGGTGCTGGTGCTGACAGAGACAGTTTGGGGTCGTTGGTGGGAAGCTCTCCTCAGCCTCCTGTCCTGCCTCTGGCTCCCTCTCTCCAGGGGCTTCTGGTCCAGATTGGAAGGACCCAAGGGGTCCCCTGGAGATGAGCGCTGAGGCTCTTCAAGGGGTCCCTGGAAGCCGACAGGGCCCAAAGAGCCACCTGGCTTCCTCCCCTGCTTCTTGCTACTCATTTGACAGACCCCATCCGGGGCTTGGGATGTGCGGAGCCAGACGTTCGTGGTATCGTCCAGGCCCTGCTCAGATGTCCCTGCCTTCGCCTGACCCTTCACCCCCTTCCGTGTCCCCCGGGAGCCCCCTGTGGGCGGCCCCTCCTGAGCTGGCCCGCCGGGGGCATCTAGCCTGTAGCTCAGGCTCATCTTGTGGGCGTGGACCTGGCCTTGAGCCTGGACATCCAGCTGGGTGGAGAAGGCAGCTGGCACAGGGGCCTGGTGGGGGAAATGGCACTGACACCCTGGGGGCACTGCTTCTTCAGCAGGTCAGCAACAAACTGGAGCTGCAGGTCATGAGCGCACTTCTTGGTCCCTCCCTCCCTCCTTCCTTCCACGGCCAAGGGCCTGGCCCTGCACCCCGTCCCCTCTCCCTGGGGAGCCTGTTGGTGTCTCCGGGGGTGCCGGCGAGGCTTTCTCTTGCCACAGCCCTCGAGCTGCTAGCACGGGTTTCTTTTCCCTGCTGGGGCTGGCTGGAGCCAGGGGGTCTCCCCTGCCTGGGTCCCATCCCGCTTTCCCCACCAGGCTTGTGGATTGGCTTGCGGGGCAGCACTGAGGCTGGTCTGTGCCTCCACGCAGGCATGGAGGTCTGGGATAACGGGACATCGGTCCCCGGGGATATCTCTGAGCCTGGGGGCAGCTGGGAGACCAGTTGATCCCGTTCCCAGCTGGTCTCAAGGCTGCGCTGCTGGAGGCCCCTTCCTGCACCAGCCATGGAGCTTGTTGAGGCCTTGGGGCTTCTTGCCATGACCCTTGTGATCTTCTGGAGCAGCCCCTGAAGCTCCTTCAGGCTGCAGCTGGCACCAAGCTGCCCAGAGTCTCCTGGCCAGACCGCACGGGCTGGCTTTCCCTCCAGGCCACAGACGTAGGGGAGGTCAGGCGCCTGCCCACCAGCCTGATGCAGCTCTCGGCTCCCAGCTGCCACTGGCTGCCCGCTGGGTGCCCCCCTCTGCCCTCTGGGGTGCCAGGCAGGGGGCAGCTGGGTGCCTTTCCTGGGCTGTTCCAGGCTCCACTGCTCCCTTCCTCCATGGTGGCCTCTCACTGGGGTGGGAAGGAGGCATCTGATGCTGTTCGTTGCACTTCCATTGGTGGTGCGCCACGGGTGGGACAGGTCCTTCTTTCCTCGGCCAGTCTCTGCCCCTGAGGGCATTTGGCAAGAGGCCGGGCCCGGCTCCTCAGTCACCTCCTGCAGCTGCTTCCCCATGAGGTGCCGCTCCGACACCTCCTGGGAAGTGCAAACATCCTCAGATGGGTCTGGGACCTTGGTGCTGGCTTCCCCTGGCAACACGGTGGTGTCTGCAGGATCCTGCTTGCCCGGAGGCTCTGGGGCCAGGAGGTGCAGCTTCCACTGCAGGCTGGTGCACCCCAGTGGCCTGCAGGGGTTCGGGGGGGGGTGGCGGTGCTCTGGGCCCTTCTCTGGCTCAGCCGCGCTGCAAGGCTTCCCCTGAGGATGGGCCTGGGCGGCTGAGGGAGTCTCTTTCCCACACGGAGCCATCCCCTGGGACCCGCGGGCCAGTGGAGGCTGTGTCTCCGGGCTCCCCTGCTGGAAAGAAGGCTGCAGACTGGTGTCAGCATGGGGCGCGGGCTGGCTCAGGGCAGCCTCAGGGAGGCTCATGACCCTCAGGGCCTGGCAGGACAAGGGCTTGGGGAGGCAGACACAGGGCTCCTGGGTGTCCAATCCCGGAGGCCGCGCGGCCTTATCCCGTGGGTCGGATCCAGGCTCCTCTGTCTTCACGGCCTTATCCCGTGGGTTGGATCCAGGCTCCTCTGTCTTCACGGCCTTATCCCGTGGGTTGGATCCAGGCTCCTCTGTCTTCATGGCCTCAGCCTCCTCACACTGTGGCGGCTCCTCAGGCAGGGCGGGCAGCGGGTGCGAGACCCGCAGGGCTGCGCGGGAATCCCGAGGGGTGCGGGAGATGCTCTTCCAGAGCCGGCGTCTCTCAGCGTACGTGGGACGGGGGCACCGGAGCAGCACTGGGGGGATCAGACGGGCAGTGACTTGGCATCCGGGCTGGGGAGGCCCAGCTGGCGCTGCAGCTCCAGGCACCAGATGTGTAAGCCCAGACGCCGGGCAACCGCCGGCTCCAGCACTGGCACAGGCATGGGCTGACTCTGACACCCATCTGCCTGTCCTGGTGGGGACTTAAGAGGGTGCCAGGCTGGGCTGGGGAGAGCCACGCCATCTTCCTGCAAAAGCACAAAGGTCTCCCTTAGGCAGGCCAACAGCAACGGCCCCACGAAGGCATCCCCCACGGCAGCATGGCTGGGAGGTTGCATGAAGGCAGCGTCAGGGTCCTCCATTTCCTCGGGCTCCTCGGAGATCCAGGATGGTGCAGGACATGCAGGTCTGGGCCTGTGGCAGAGAGGAGACGGGGGGCAGAGATGAGATGCGGGGCAGGGCACATCCCCTCCACCCCCCCCACACGGTCCAGACTCTGGGGGACGTGGGGTGGGGCCGTGTCCTCCCAAAGACCACAGAAAATGTGGCTTCCAGGTCCCCTCTGGGAACAGGCCCCCTCAGAGACCCCGCACCTTCCCCCCTCAGCTCTTACGGGTTCAGATCTCATCAGGTGCCAGGTCCTGTGCTGGAGCCTCCTTTCCACCAGCTGCAGTGTGCGCTCGAGGCTGAGCCTGTGCCCAGGCATGGGGCAGTTGCAGGACAAAGAGGAGGGCATCTCCTATGGCTGCATTGCCCCCTCCCCTCCTCCCTTTCCTGAGCCAGCCCCATCCCTGGCAGAAAGGGGTCTCTCAGGCCCCGGGAGGCTGCAGGGGCACGGGGCAGTGCTTACTGTGTGTACTGGCGTGGTGGTGTCTCCTCCACGTGTCCCCAAGCTGCTGTAAGGGAGAGAGGAAGGAGCTGGCGTGGGCCTGGGGAGACTCTGCCCCTCCCCAGCCGGCACCCCCAGCCTGTGAGCGGGGCCCTGGCTGCTCCTCCGTGGCTCCTGTGGGCTGGGAGGAGGCAGGGGGCCATGCTCTTTCCTGCCCCTGTCCCAGGCCAGGGCCCGAGGCTACTCACCTCCCAGCTTGGCTCTTCCCAGTATCTGCCTCAGCCTCCGACGAACGGTCTGCACACACAGAGAGCAGCGGGCTAGAGGGCAGCTCCCTGGACCCCGCAGGGCCGGAGAACTGGTGCCCACCCGGCAGGTCCCACCATCCCCACGGGGACCCTGAGCAGAGGGACAAGACCCTCTAGCCAGGAGCCTGTCGTCCCAGCAGGAGCATTAGCACAGCCCTGTCACCATCCCCAGCCTCAGTTGCAGCCGACACCCAACGCCTCTAAAAACAGGTTTTGTTTTGTTTAGTTAGGGGTTTTTTTAAAGAAATGTTTCATGTCCCAAGACAAACCAGCCAAATCGAGTCTAAATTCATGAGTCAGTCCAAACCATAAGTGGCCCTACAACTGGCAAACATCCTCCACCCCCGCCAGGGGCTTCAGATATTGCCAAAGTCTTTTGGCAGGCATCCTACGTGCAGGCCCGAGTCCAGAGACTTGGTGTTAAGATGCCCCCAAGTTTCGCCTGTCCTCAGTCATACATACGGCCGCAGATGCAAGCTAGGGAGGAGCCTCCCATTTCCAGAAAGTGGGCTTGAAGCCCCAACCCCAAGGCGGGTACTAAACCATGCCAGGGGAACAGTTATCCCTGGGAAGACTCAAGGAATCTGCCTTAATTGACCCAGTTCCAGGGTGTTTCCCCTGCCTCTACAAGAGGGTTAAGAACATCCTGACACATGGAGCAGAAAGGAGAGGAGGAGACATCCAGCAAAGCCCAGAAGCCTCCTCCCCTCTGCCCCCCCCCCCGCAAATCCAAAAGCCAAAAGGCTACTTGAGTTCCCAGTATAACCAGGATGAATTCGACCAGAAAATCCATACTGGTAAGTTGCCAGGTTGGTGGAGCAGAAGATATAGCAACCTCCCTCCTCCACCTCTTTCTTGGCAACTGCCCACCTGAGGATCCCTGGGCCCTAGGAGGTAGTCAGGGAGTGACATCATCGTGAGGTCAGAATGGGAGGGTCCTTGTGAGCTCATAAGGGGGCAACAGACCCTGCCTGGCTGCACTCAGGGCATGAACTACTCTGGGGGGAGCAAACCCATGGGGATGTAGCTGCAGAGAGGGAACGTAGGCTTTTGATGCTGGGGCCCCCTAGCATTTTAGCCAAGCTGCTAGGATGAAACTTCCAGGAGTCCTGGATCCCAGAACTAGTGATCTATTGATGAAACCTAGGAGTCCTGGATCCCGACTACCAGCTCCTTCCTTCATGGCACCAAGCCATCTCCTCCACGCTGAATTAAGCACAGAAGTGCTATATACTGGGTCAGACCACAGGTCTGTCTTGCCCAGTCTCTTGTGTCGCACCATGGCAGACAGCACATGCTGGAAGGGAGAGTAAACTGTGTCTGACCAGGGCTATCCATGGTTTCTCACTTGCAGCCTCCAGCATTTAAGGTCTAGGAAGCCCTGATTCAGAGGCCGTGCCCCTCACTCCTGTGCTCAATACCTACTGATGCCCCTTTCCTCCAAGAATATGTCCAATCCCTGTTTGAACAGTTTCCACCACATCTGGTACAATGGGTCCCACACTAATGACCTGCTGGGTGATAAAAAACTTCCTTGTGTTTGCTTTCGACATACTCCCTACTAGTTTCATCCTGGCACCCCAGTTCTTGTACTGCAAGAGAGTCAATAATAAATCCCTATTGACTTACTCTTCCCCATTTAGTATCTTGTAAACCCTTCACATGGTCCCCCTCAAGCAGGTCTTTTCTAAACTGAATAGACCTGGCCTCTTTTACCAGCTCTCATGTGGAAGGAAGCCCCTCTGTGACACTCATGATTCTTGGTGCCCCTCTCTAGTTCTTCGATTTCCTTCTTGAGATGCGGGGACCAGACCTGGGCACAGTCTTCAGTGTGTGGGGGCACCATGGATTTATAAAGGGGAATCCTGAGACTTTGTTTCATTTACAATTCTCTTCTTTAGCCATCCAGCTGGTATTTTTTAGCCAGCTGTCCGCAATTACTCCCAGATCTCTTTCCTGTGTGGTACCAGCTCATGTAGCGCCCATAATAGGTAAAGCATGGGTTATTTTTGCCCATTTGCATCACTTTACACTTATCAGTGCTGGATTTTTATCTGCCATTTCATTGCCCATTCACTCAATCATGCAGGATCCTTCTGTAGTTCCTCGCAGTCCACCTGGGTCTTTCCCACTTGGAATCACTTTGTGTCATCTTGCCACTACCCCCCTTTTCCTTAATGTTTCAGCTTGGAAATAGCCAGCTGCTCTCTGAGGCTTCGAAGGAAGGCCCCAGACCAAGAACTGAGCACTGTATCAGAGGCCAGGTTCTGCCTTTAAGGGGAATAAATATTTCTTTCTGGCCCCTACAGCCCCCAGCAACAACCAGCAGGTACCCTGAAGCACAGGATGAACCCAGGAATTACAATCCCATGACACATGCATACATAACAGTATGCTCTATGAGCTAATTAAACACATGACAGGGAGAAAGAGGAGGAAGGAAGGAAAATTGAGCAGGGGAGGAGTTAGGCTGGGAGGAGGGGCTGCCCAGGTTGGGGAGACTCACGGAGATCTGGAAGCCAGAACGTGGCTTAGGTAGATCCACGCTAGAGGCCAGTGCCGAAGCAACAAAGTGTGATGCCTGGGGCAAACCCCACAGTGGCAGCCCGCCCTAGCCCCCTGCACAGATGGGGGGGCACCCCCCCATGCTTGCCAGGAGTGTACGCAGCGGCAGAAGCCACCCTTTCCCCATCCCCATCTCCCCAGATAAGTCCCTCATGGCTCCGTCCTGCTCCCGCCCCAGCTGGGGAGCACCCCTTGGCGTCCCCTTCGCTTCGACACCCAGGGCAGTCACCCCACTTGCCCCCCGCCTTGCTACGGCACTGCTGGAGGCCACATCCTTGGAGCATGCCAATGTAATGAGGTGGAGATGCTGAGGCTGTACTGCTGTGCAGCGTAAGCAGGATGCCACGCAGTGCCTGGAATAAGGACATAAAACTGGGTCAGACCAATGATCCATCTAGCTTGGTATCCTGTCTTCGACACGGAGGCCTGATGTTCTCCTGGTGGGCCGAGACCCACAGCCCAACAAATAGGCTGGTCTGACAACGCCAGAGGGAGAACATTGAACTGAGTATCTCTAGAGCAAGGCAGGGGCTGGACTCGATGACCTATAGAGCTCCCTTCCAGCCCGACTTCTCTATGATTTTCATGAGCTTCCTCTTCTTCAATACCCTTCCTAGCATCCACCTCATTGGGTTTGAGACGCCAGAGGAAACATCTTTGACCTTCCTACTCTACAGCCAAGAATAGCTCTAGCTTCTCTGAATTTATCCAGTCCCTTGCTGAACCCAGTTGTGCTATCTCCACCACTTCCCATAACAATAAATGCCACCCGTTAATGTGTTGGGTCAAAAAAATCCTTTAGCTTGTTAGTTTTAAACCTACCACCTACGAATCTCAGCAGGTGCCCACAAGGTTTAGTTCTGTAGGACTTGGTGAGCAACGGTTCCCTGTTCATTTGGTCCATACCTCTATCCTACCCCCACTCAGCCTTCTGCTTTCCAAGGAGAAGGGTCTGAGCCTTTTTAGTCTCTCCTGGTATGGCAACAGCTCCAGGCCCCTGATCCTTTGGGCTGCCCTTCTCTGAACTTCTAACTGTACAGCATCCTTTTTGGAGATGCAGGAACCAGAATGGCACAAGGGTTCAGATGTGGGAGTCCCACTGACATGTATAATAGCATAACAATGTTCTCTGGTTTGGTTTCTATTCTCTTCTTAATGTTGCTCAATATTATATTGGCTTTTTAGGTTCACTGCTGGATATGGGACTGATTTCCTTTCTCAGGGAGCACCAACCTCTGGTTTGGAAAAGAGAAAGTTAAGGAGAGAATAGGATAGAGGTCAACACAATCAGGAAGGGCTGGGACCAAAGGCACAGGCTGGCCTGGGTGTGCAGAGCTATTATCTGCAGCTGGTGGTAATGTCCTCAGTGAGACAGGCCTGGACAGTCCCCTGGCTTGGCACTAGATCACAGCAAAGCAGGGCTGGAAGGGACCTCACAAGGGTACATCTAGTCCAGCCCCCTGCTCAAGGCTGCATCATCCTGGACTGGGGGTGGGGAGGGGGGTATTTGAGAGACAGTGCCCCTCATAATTTGAAGGGTTGCATTCATGGGTTTTAACTCTCTCAGTTTTGCACATTCCATCTAATAAGCCAGAATTTAAGGATCCTGGGAGTCGGTCATTTGTAGCCAGCACCCCCTCCCCCCGCCCATGGGCTTCGCTCTGGCCATGCTGCCCGCAGGGGAGGGGGAGGCAGGCTCCAAGCTCTGCTCTGCCCTGGCGCAGCAGCCACTGCCTCCTGCAGGCGGCCCCCGGGGCTTGGGCACTGCTGCGGAGGGCAAGGGCTCTGCACCTGGGTCCCTGGCCCTGTAGCCCTGACAGCTGTGGGCCCCCTTCAGCAGGCCTGCGGGGTAAGGGGCGCTGTGGGTGGGGAGCGAGAGCACCAGCATTGTCCAGGGGCTGTGGGTGGGGAGTGACTGATTGGGGGGATTTTAATCAGAGAAGTTGCAATTTTTAAACAGAGGAAACCAGGATACCTGTTCATCAGGCTCATGATCATTCGTGACCCTGAGCTGGACTTTTTCCATCTCTCCACATCCTTCTTCAAGTGCAGGGCCCAAAACAGGACACAGGACTCAAGGAGAGGCCTCATCAATGCGGTATAGAGCAGAGGGATGGATACAGGCCCTGCTACATGTTGAAATTAAAGCCAGATCAAAAACAGCCATAGAGTTGTTACATATCTTCAAGCGCTGACTTCATGGCTGGTCGATTCTTTTCACTGCTAGACAGTCACAGTTATCATGTGATCGTTACTTTGATCCTGTTGCCAGTCTAAGCTTATGGTGCGATTCACCAGTTCATTATGTAACAGTCACTTTGCTCTCGCAGATGGGAGGCACAAGGCGTTCATGATGCCAGGAGATATGCAAGGAAAATGTTTAAACAAAGAACATTTTTTAAAGTTACTGTGGGGATAAGGCATAGTGTTACCAGATTTGCCCATCACTTTGGGGTGTGCTTATTTATTAGGGACACGTTTCTAGGGTCTTTGTAATTCTATCAATGTGCTGCTTGTGTTACTTGTGTTTCTTTATAGAGCTGTATCTCACTTCTGCAAGTCCTCACCCCCAAGATATTGCAGGACTCAGTCTCAATGGGGCTGGGTCCCTCCAGTCACCAAATCAGTCATACACACAAACACACCCAAATTAACGTGACACGCCTGACCCGGCCGGGTTGATCAGCATGGACAGGCTGACAGTCTCATATGCCAGGTATCAGTTCATTAAGGTAACAATAAACCGCAGTCAGACACAAGCACACGGGTGAACAGAATCCCTCTGAATCCGGCTGGGTGTCCAGCTGACACCCTCACAGGCCAGCATTCAATTCATTAGGGCACGTCTGAGCCAAACTGGGTCAATCAGCCTGTACAAGCTGATCCCCTTATGTGTTTCAAACTCAGCACGTCCAAATCTTTTGTCCTAACTGTCCTAGTAGTGGTAGCCTCTTGATAAGCAGGCCCCACAGTATTTCTGGGCTTCACAGGGATCTTTGACTTAGGTAAAAGAAGCGTTGCTGCAGAGCAAGTGGGGAAGGAAAGTAAAGAAAGAAACATACAACCAGATACTACCAGTTTGACTAGAAAAGCTATTTATTGCTAAGTATATGAAATCTATAATGGTACTAGTAAAAATAAGACATGCAAGGGAAAACAAGCACAAACAATTAGAATACTACCCTGGGTTCACTAAGTATTTGGGGAAACTTAGCTCAAGCTTAACTAATACAGTTCAGGTTCAGAAATCCATGCTAGAGATAAGAGAGAGCGAGAGCTGGGGTCTCACCAGTCCAAGGCACTTGGGTTGTTTGCTGACAGGTTAGCAATTAGCAATACACGAGCTGCACTTCTATGGAGCCAGAGAAAGGAATACGAAAGGAGGGATGAAAAGTTCTGGCAAGGGCTGGACTTCAGGGGGTTGTTTCAGCCCCGCACAGGTATAGGCTAAACTAAGATTCAGCCTTTGTGGGTAGAAAAGGCTGGTGAGGGGTGCATATGGGATAGGGACAACAGAAGGGACCTGCATTGCACACGGTGTTTCCTTTTTCTTTTTATGGGAGAGTACAGGATGACTGACACAACATGTGTAATATGTGTTTGATAGACAATACTCAGGGATGTTTTGTATATACTGTGTAGAAATGAGATGACGGACAATATGATATCAATTCCGATGTGTTTATTATGTTAATTTTAAAGTCTTATGTTGTACTACCTTTTGTGAGGCCTCTGTTGGGGGTCGTTTTGAGCTTGTTTACTATGGTCTGTTTTCTAATAAAATGTTTTATAAAAAAAACCCCAAAAAACTTTTGCTGACAGGTAAAGTTCTCAGCACGATCCTTGAAGGGAGACGATCTGTTTCTTCTAGCTTCTCGAGAACAACAGCAGATGGTGTCAGAGAGATTTCTTCTCTTGAAGCACACTTGCTTGCTGATTTTACAGATTGTTATACCCTCGGGTCACCTTCTTCAAAGTATTCTTTTAATAGTGTAAATAATTGTCTTTTCTCTTGACAAGGGGTTACCTGGTTTGGAACATCTCAAGAAACTGATTAACAACCAGGAAAAACATAAGGTTTTTAAGGAGTAACCAGACACTTAGGAGCCAGCTTGAAATTCCTATGGATAGCAGATATACTGGATGGGATACCTCCTTGTTTCTTCAGAAACAATAGATCGCTTGCAGCATCAGGGCTTTTTATTTTTACCTGTTGTGAACAAGCCTCAGCTTAGCATAACTTCCAGATCTTACTGTAGTCTTTTAACAGACTTAAGGGGTTTACTAAAGTGTTCATAAACTTGGTGGGGAGGACTTCCACCAGTTATTTTAGGAAAAGTATGACAGCATTTGTGGTTAGGGCTCCAACGGGCTGGATGTTGCGATGAACCCTTTACCATTGTTCAGATGTTGCCCATACCCCCTCGGACTCGGTCTCTTGCCTCAGCATTCCCTAACCCGGCAACCAAGTTTTAGTCAATCAAGTTTAAATAGACTTCCCATAGTGGGACCAGGGAATGTAGGGCCCGAGATGCCTAGTAAACGTTATTTCTACCTAGTTCTAGTTGGGGGGGCGTCCTTTGTAAATCCAGATTAGAATTGGTCTGATAAATGCTGAGCTGGGTGTGTGTAGATGTGGGTTGATTAGCATTTGGAGCACAGCTTCCCCATCATGCCACGCTCCCCTGCTTCTCTGGTCCCAGAATTCACTGCGGCCTTTGCTTCAGGCTTCCATCTCCTTTGTGAATGAATTGTCACCTGGTTCCATCTCGGATGCAAATGAGACCTAGGGCAGTTGTTTCACTCGTCACCCTGATCTGGAAGACTTTAGGTGTGTCTCCCACTGCATCTTCATTGTCTTTCCTAATCAGTTCTTGTTCAGGGAGAGGAGGGGATGGGGGAGGGAATTTTTTGTGAGTCAGACAGGCTGCATCCTGTGCCAGGGCTCCCCAAGAACATGGATCTGAAAGGTAACAGCAACCGGCCTACCCTGCTCGAAAGGGGACGCTGCCTGGCTTGGGCAGGAAGCCAAGCTTGTGGTGCTTGCAGCTCCAGACTTAGCTTTCTTGTGTGCTGGGTACAGTATATGAGGGGAGGGGAATTGAAAATCCTCCTATACATGGATGATGCGACATGTGTAGTGAGGGACGAGGTGTCCCTGGGAAGAGCCTTGAAGCACGTAGACGAGTTTGGGGAGGCATCCGGAGCGAGGCTGAACGTGGACAAGAGCGTAGTGCTTGCGGTAGGGAATTGGGGGGACTTGAGAAACCTTGGGCTACGGGTGGAAAGGGAGGAACTGAAGGTGCTTGGCGTCTGGATGGATACCCAGGGGAAAGGGAAACGGGCGTGGGAAGTGTTGGAGGGGAGAGTGAAGCAGACGGTGGGGTTGTGGAGCACACGGGGGTTATCATCGAGGGGGAAGGTGCAAGCGATCAAACAGTGCTTGCTGCCGCTAATCCTGTACACGGCAATGGTGTACCCCCCGTCCTGGCGACAGGCCCGGCGGGTCCAGCGGGCCTTGTGCCTTTTCTTTTGGGGGGGGAAGACCGAGAAGGTGGCTAGGACAGAGATATATAAGGAAGAGGGATTGGGGGGATGGGGCTTCCCCAACATAGAGACCTTCGCTTACGTGCACTTTTTGAAGCTGGTGGTGAGGGAAGCGAGGGGAGCAGCGGGCACCATGACCGATTTCTGCAGGTTCTGGGGGGGAAGGCTCCTGAGAAGGCTGGGCCTGTTCGGGAGTGCGTGGCAGGGAGCGTGGGCTTGGCAGATGTCGCTGCCCTACGCCCGACTTGGAGCCTTTGTTGCACAAGAAGGATTGGAGGGGTTAGGGATCGAGGGGCTGGGAGATGCCAAAAAGGTCTTCAATTTCCTGAGAGGGAAGCAGAGGATGTCGGATGTCGGGGAGTTGAGACCGGAGCAAGTCCGTAGGGTGTGGAAAGGACTGGTGGGGAAGGACTGGAAAGGGGAGCATGAGGAGCTGGCGTGGAGGGCGGTGCGAAATGCTCTGCCAGTGCGACAGGTGCTCTATCGCTGGGGACTCTCCCGGTCCCCCAAGTGCCCAAGGGAGCTCTGCGATGAGCCCGAGTCGGTGACACATGTACTGTGGGACTGCTCGTACGCACAACGGGTGTGGGGGAAGGTGACCACCTATTTGAAGGATACGGGAAGGGGAACGGGGGTGACTTCCAGAAATGTTCTCTATGGTTTATCAGAGGGGACGGATGGGACATGGGGGGTGCGGGTCTTAATCACCTGCACCAAAGTAGCACTATGGAAAGTACGCTCCTTGTTGGTTCTAAAGGGGTCGTGCTTTTCCACAACAGAGTGTCTGCAGCTAGCAATGCACGAGCTGCACTTCTATATAGAGAAGGAAATACGAAAGAAGGAGGGGAGAAAAAATTGTGGGAAGAGCTGGACTTCAGGGGGTTGTTTCAGCCCCGCACAGGTGTAGGCTAAACTAAGAGTCAGCATTGTGAGTAGGAAAGGCTGGCGAGGGTTGCACATGGGATAGGGATAAGGATATGTGTAATATGTGTTAGATAGCCAATACTCAGGGATGTTGTCTATACTGTGTACAAGTGAGATGACGTGCAATATGATATCAATCCCAATGTTTTGTATTATGTTATTTGAAATGTTGTATTACCATTTTGTGAGGCCTCGGTCTGGGGTCCCTTTGAATCCTTTGCTATAGTCTGGTTTTGCTAATAAAATGTTTACAAAATAAAAAAAAAAAAAATATGTAGAGTGGAGCTGTCCCTGGCCCAAGGGCCTGGCCATAGAAGCTCCCTGGAACGGCTGCGCTGACTTGTGTGGGCTGCAGTCTAGTCCAGCCCATCTACAGTTGTCCTCAAGAGGCTGGGGCAGGTACTGTACAGGGTGGCTTTGCTGCTGGCTCCCAGCTAGATCAGCCCCAAGCACATGTGGTTGTTCCCAGAGCCTGGGGGCTCCACCCCACTCATGCTGTGCCCAGCGTGCATAGAGGCAAAGCAAAGTCCCCTTGCAGTCAGGGCAGGGAGACTGCACCCTATCCCTGTAGAGCTGCATGGGCCTGGCAGGGCCCCACCTACGGTGGCCATCAAGGTACCTTGAGAATAGAGGAGAGTTGCATTTGTGCAACTGTCCCCACCACTATGAACCAGCTTCTAGTGGCTGGTGGGGCACAGCGAGCTCCTGCAGGCGGTGGTGGTAGTGAGTGGGGAGCTCACAGCAGTGGTGGCAGGGGTGGTGCCAAGTGATGAAAAATAGAAGACATCCAGTTTCATATCAATAGAGGACAGAGGACCAGAAAACTGGACTCTCCTCTATAAAACTGTACAAATGGCCAGTTTCAGAGCTGTGGGCATTGGCATCCCCATGTCTAGGAAGGCTTTTCATCACCTAAAGAGAACCACACAAATGATCAAACTAACTATAATGACAATACACACAGAACACAATTTGGGGTTTTCATGTGTTAGGGCGTCAGCGACCACGGGGGCCTCCATGAAGTGTAGGGCAACTGCCTCTGGATACCGCATTACAAAACCCACAAGTTAAGATATACTTATTCCCTCTCTGAGCCTTATGCCTCAGAGGGCCCAGAATGTCTATCCTGTCTTTGGAAGTCCTCATCAACAACAGGGAAGGGCTGCAGGTGAGCTTTTCTCTTATCCCTTCTTACCTGTCTGCTGGCACATCTCACAAGATCTGCAATAATCCATCAGGTGCTGGGCTAGCCTGGGCCAATACAAATTTACCAGCAGCTGCTGGCGAGTCCAGCCCATGCCCATGCCCAGGTGACCAGCACAGGGTAGATTCTGAGCCATGGTGGGCAGCTGTCGCCTGAATTGATGTGGCACCATAAGCTGGCAATAGGGCTCGCAGGACACGGCATGGTTCCTAGGCACCCATAGCGATAAAGGAGTCCCTTATCCCAGACTACCTGTTGTCACTGACCCAGGGTGAACTCTGTTTCTTGCTTCAGGTCCCCGTTGGAGTTCCTCCAAGCTGGGGTTCGCTAGAACCTCCTGCTTCAACTCCTCTTGCCCAGCTAAGCAATCAGTGGGAAGCTCTGGTGCTTCCCTAAGGGGTGCCCCTTCCTCCACTGGACTTTTCTCTGCCACTGACTGATCAGGCCCCTCCACTCAATGGGGAGACTTGCTACCTGTACCTCAAATGGCTGGTGCCCCAACCCTTTGATGGTCAGGGTCTTTCCCGGGACTATATCTTAATCAATGACACACTGGCCCCTGATTCCACTTCCCCAATGATGGTCCTCCCATGTACTTTTACCTCCTCCCTGTGGGAGCCATCACCTCCTCTGGGTTTGTAATCCTGAAGATACAGCTATGTCCCTCACAGCGGCTTGGGGTCCTCCCCTCATTGCGCACAGCTGTTGCTCAGCTGACAGGCTAACTGGAGCTGCTCATCTTTGGGGTTAACACCAACAAGCATAGTAATAATAGTAGCAGTGATAGCAATGCTCATGACTCCTACTAGTCTTATGTAAAGGCCTGTCCCAGCCTATCCAGAAAGGCTCAGTACAGCTTACTGCCCACACACTCAATTCCTCAGAGGAAGGTTTAAAAACAGGAAACCCCCCTGACCCATGTAGCAGAAGGGGGTGGGGGCAGGATTCTCACTCAACTCCATGTGGCAACCAGCAAAGCCTAGAAGCCTGGGTTCAACCCCATAGGGATAGCTACCCACAACTAATGGCCGTCCAACCAAGTGACAGGTTGATAAGTACCACCACTCCTTTATCTTTGAAATTAGTTGGTCTGGTTTTTAGTCAGTGCTGCTTTTTTTTCCCTCTCGAGACTGGGCAACACTGGCACCATACCTCGACACCCAGGTGTGTCTTTCAAGAAACTTTTAGAAGTGTCACTCCCCACAGGGGATCCAGCCCTGCAAACCTAGATTTGGGGTGGGGCTGAGGTCCATGAAGAACCTGGATGGGATTTGGCGTTGGCCAAGAGGCAGCAAGCTTCCCTGGACCAGAAGCCAAAAGGGGTCATGTGATTCTAGCGTGTATTTGCACCCACGTGTCAACTCTGCCCTGGGTCCGGTTTCTCTGTGTAGCAAGGAGACAGAGGCAGCTTGAGCTGTGGGTGGCTTCCAGTCAGATGAGCAGGGGCTGAGTTTTGCACCCTCAAACCAAGCAGATCTCCCAGTCTGCCTTTCCATCTGGCCCATGCTCCAGAAGGACCTGTCTCTCTCCTGCCACCCGAGGCTGTTTGGGAGGGCCATGGGGGGGGCAGTGCTGCCAGAGCTGGAGCAGGAACCCAGGGTGTTACCCCCAGGCTGTCTCTGGCACCTTGCATTTTATCTGGATACATACAAAAGAAGCCAAAGCAAGTTCCTCCCCAAGGGACACGATGTATTGGGATACTAGTAATCAGGGAACATACCCCAAGTAACAACATACTGCATTTCATGAAGATGTCCTCATACACTTCCCACCCTTTCACAGGAGAGGTTGGACCTGCCACAGGCTGTACCTCCTTTCCCCCTTCCTGCATTTCCCCCAGAAAAGGCACTTAACTGTCCCCTGGCCACAGGCTCCTTCCAAAGTTCAGGGTCCTTGCTGCATAGCACTATGGGAGTGAGGCCTCAAGTGTGACCAAATCCTGCACCTAATGGTTTGCAAAAGCCCAGTTAATCCTTGGCACAGTGGAACCTTGGCAAAGGGAACAGGCTCAGAAGTGACAGGGAGACCTGCCCGTGGAAGGGTTCTGGGCCTTGGTTGGTTCCTGACTCTCAGCTCTGGAGAGGGCAGACTACCCAGCCACAGCGATATAATGTCCAGTGCCGGGTTTTTCTGAGTGTAGACTGCATTACAGAGTGCTGCAAAGGGCAGGGGAGCAGCAGGCACCCAGGGGTAGAGCTCTGAAGAGAGGCTAAGAAGCAAAACCTGACAGACTGGGCTCAGCGGGTGGCAGCAGCAGCTCCTTGCAGACCTGATGGGCAAGTGAGTTGGCCAAGGACAGGCGCTGTCTTGTGGGGGGTACCCTATTGGGAAGGCACTTCTCCCTAGGAGGGGGGGGGACTAGCTGCTTTTAGAGAACAATGTGGAAGGCACAGGCTTCAAGACTGATACAAAGATCATCCCCTCACAGGTTCCCCCAGTGTCTGGGCTGGTCTCTTCTTAGATGTTTCCTATTTAGCCCTTCCTCCCCCAATCAAACCCCAGGGACATGCAACTGGATCCTTTAGGTTCTGCAGTGCCCTACATGGCCCAAAGGCTGCTTGAACTCTTTCTGCATTGCAGGAGCAGGGGGCTGTTTGCCTGAATGCAGCCACTGGCAGGAGCTGAGCACGTAGGCATCCATAAGCCCTCTTTGCACTGCTGGCAGAATTATGGATGCTCCAAGGTATTGATGTTTGGCCAGCTGGGATGATTCATGGAAGCTATCCTCTCACACAGACGCCCGATGTAATTTCTCCCGTGTGGATGCATGGGTTTCCGGCCAGGTGGGAGGACTGGCTGACTCTCTTCCCACACTCTGAGCACTGATGTGCCTTCTCCCCTGTGTGAATACGCTGGTGACTGGCCAGGCTGGAGGACTGGGTGAAGCTCTTCCCACACACAGAGCACTAACATGGCTTTTCCTCTGTGTGGATATGCTGGTGTCATACCAAATTGGAAGAATAGGTGAAGCACTTCCCACACACAGAGCACTGATAATCCTTCTCTTGTGTGTGAATGTCATGGTGGATGGCAAGGTGGGAGGAACTGGTGAAGCTCTTCCTACACACAGAGCATTGATGTGGCTTCTCCCCTGTGTGGCTATGCTGGTGCTGGGCCAGGTGGGAGGACTGAGTAAAGCTCTTCCCACACTCAGAGCACCGATATGGCTCCTTCCTTTTATGGATGCGCTGGTGCAGGGCCAGATAGGAGGGACGGCTGAAGCTCTTTGTACACATGGAGCACTGATAAGGCTTCTCCCCTGTGAGGATTCGTTGGTTCATGTCCAGGTCGGGGAAATGAGTGAAGGTCTTCCCACACATAGAGCACTGATGTGGCTTCTCCCTTGTGAGGATACGCTGGTGCTGGGCCAGGTGGGAGGACTGTGTGAAGCTCTTCCCACACACACAGCACTCAAGTAGCTTCTCCCCTCTGTGGATGCGTTGGTGGTAGGCCAGGTAGGATGAACTGGTGATGCTCTTCCCACACACAGGGTGCTGATGTGGCTTCTCCCCTGTGTGGATGCGTTGGTGCCGGGCCAGATGGGATGAATTGGTGAAGCTCCTCCCACATAGAGAGCACTGATGTGGCTTTTCCCCGGTGTGGATGAGTTGGTGCCGCACCAGGTGGGAGGCCCGGGGGAAGCTCTTCCCACACACAGAGCACTGATGTAGCTTCTCTCCTGTGTGGAAGCGCTGGTGGATGGACAGGTCGGAGGACTGGGTGAAGCCCTTCCCACACACAGAGCACCGATATGGCCTGTCCCCTGTATGGACGAGCTGGTGTCGTGCCAGACGGGAGAAACTGATGAAGGTCTTCCCACAATCAGAGCACTGATATGTTTTCTTCACTTCGTGGATGCGCCGGTGCACAGCCAGGTGGGAGGATTGGACGAAGCCCTTCCCACACACAGAGCACTGATGTGGCTTATCCTCTGTGTGTATACGCTGGTGCTGGGCCAGGTAGGAGGGCCCGGTAAAGCTCCTCCCACACACAGAGCACTGATATGGCTTCTTCCCTGTGTGGGTGAGTTGGTGCTGGGCCAGGTGGGAGGAATGGATGACGCTCTTCCCACAATGAGGTGTCAGGGATTCCGTATTGCCAAAACTCCCTTCGTTAGTATTGGTTGGCTCCAGGGTTGCGGGCCCTTCTTTAGGACTCTGCTTCTCAGATCTGCTCAGCAGCCAGGTGCCTCCTGCATGGGGAAGAGAAACTCTAAGTTAGCAATTCTATTCCCTCTGTTGCAATGGGTCTGAGAGCACGACTGGATCTTGGCACTTACGATTTAAGAAAACAAGGTCTTCCACCAAACCCCAAGTGCTGTGGGTGAGAGAGGTGCACATTTCCCCTATGAACCCCTGTCACTGTGGCCCTGGAGCATTTCTGAGAGGGGAGTCAGGGGATGGGACAGCCACAACTCACCTGGCAACAGGTCCTCTGACCTTGAGATGTCCCCCCGGTCCTCTTCATCACAGACCCAGAGCTCCTCCTGGCCTCGTGTAATGCGGCGGATTAAGTCAGGGGCGGGACCTCGATATCCTGTTCGGGGCAGTAGTTAAAAAGCATTCATGATTGGGTACTGGATGCCAAATAACCAACTGGGATTTGGGGAATGGATCCAGGATTCAACAAGGGCCTGGAATGACAAGGAAGGGTTGGCTTTTAAAATGAAAGAGCAGGCACTGATAGACAACAGACTTTGTCACCCAGGTGGTGGGAGGATGGTCATAGGAAAAAAAAAGTACCCACCACTTTGAGGTATAAAACAAGTGTGAAACTGAGAGCGTTCCCACGGACAGGGGCTGGAGATGCAGTGATGTGTGATGTGCTAAAGAGTGGAAAGGAGAAGTTTCACTATTTACAAGGAACCAAAATGAAGAGACACAGGACACACTGGTGACTGGATAAGATCTGTCTTATCAGTTTCATTCCAGGCAAAGGAATGGAAGTGAGTTTCTTTTCTGAGAACGTTTAGAGCGAGCCCTGGCAGCAGTGAACAGAATCCAGGACAGATGGCTGATCATGACACTTTTTCTGGGAGACAGGGTCATTCCTCAACAGAGCAGAGGAAGGGAAGATTTTATATCTGCAGTAGCAACAAAAGCAATAATCCCATCCAGTGGGAGGATCATGCCAGAAGGGGAGATGAGCACACAAGCTAGGAAATCCTGCAGGGTTTGAAACAAAGGTGCTGGGAGTCCCTGATATGGACAAGAGAAGGCAGAAGGAGACACCTTTTGCAGTACATGAAAGCTAATAATGTAGATATGGTCGCCATGGCCTTTCCTGGGCAACTAAAACCCTTGGAGCCCTTTCCAAAGGAAGTCCTTCAGGGGAACTGGAGGAAAAAGAAAGCACTAGAAAAGCAAATTTACCCGGTACAAGGTAAGTCCCTCAGCCTTGCCCACAAGCCAGGAAACCCCTGTATCAGAGACCCTTTGGAAATGACAACCTTTTTTCACCAGTCCTGCACCAAGCCCACCTCTTTTTATCACCATGATGGGCATCAGGTATGCAGAGGGATGTTGGGAGGAGGAAACGACAACTTCCGTGAACAGCAAAGCAAGCTTGGGAGCAGGTCTCCAAGCAAACACAGCCAAGCCAGAGCCTGTGGAGATGAAGACTGTAGGAAGGAACATGGGCAGAAGCTTCTATGGATGCGAAGATAGAAGTACCCAGATTCCGTCGCTTGTGCACCAGTCGCTAGATATGGAGTCAAGGAAATGCGAATCCCAGGGATGGTAGCGGCAGGGGCTGATAAGACTTCCATTAAGCAGCACTGACTGAGCATGCTTGGACTGTTTGACATGTGGGCCAGGACATGCCAGGTGGGACAGGTAAAAAATCGGAACCATTCCCTGTGGAACAGCTGGCAGTGAATTTTTCTACCCAGTGAATTGGAGATGACACAACCATGCTGAGAAGAGGAAGGGAGATGTACTCACCAAGACTTGGCTGGATATGGAAGCACCGCTTACAAGAACGGGGAAGACTCAGGTGAAGGCGGCCAGATTGAACAGAGCAGGAAATGCGGGTGTGAAACATGAGAGATGCGTGATCACACATGGAGCCATGGGGAGGATGTGGATTTCAACCCCCCCGGCAAAAGTTGGAGAAGAGTGCCGAAATGCAGGGAGGAGATAAATGTCAGCGCTGACACGGCTGCAGGGAGAAGCAGGAAACAGTGTTACCCAGGGAAACGAGGGCTCGCCAGTTCCTCAGCATCTGGTCTCGGTAAAGCCCCTTCTGTGAGTCTTCCAGCAGCTCCCACTCCTCCCGTGTGAAATACACAGCCACGTCCTCAAAGGCCTCCTGGAGCTGCAGGCACAAGCATTACCCCATCAGTGTCTCCTGGTCCAGCTGCCTCCAGCCCCCGCCGCCCTCTCCACAATCCCTCTGCGCAACACCTCTCTGCAGGCTGGGCCATGACACACAGAGGTGCAAAATGCCCCCTTCTCCACTGACAGGGGATGTGGGTGCAGCCGGGGACGTAGGGTCCATGCGTCTGTCTTGGACCAGCTCATCGCTTTCTACGTGCTTGGTAGCTGAGGCAGAATCTTTACTCCACAACCGTGGCCCGGCTCGCCCGTGCCAGCACCCCTGGCTCTTGGCACTGCGGGGCAAGCTCTGGCAAATGCTGGCTGGGTGTGGCTGCAGCACCCGTCACCAGAGGCTTGTTGCTCCTTAGCTCTCTCTGCTCCCCAAAATCTTGACAGCTACCCTCGCTCCCCTAGCCATGGCCCCAGCTGCACTCCCACCCCAGCTGGAGCTGGTGCCCTGCTCACCTCCGTTGTCTCCGCCTGCTTTGTCAGCTTCCCCTGCCCCTGCTGCAGTTGGCTTCGTTCAGGACTCAGGGAGCCCCTCTCCCCCAGCCTCCCTGGGGAAGTCCTCGGCAGCTCCAGGTTTGCAGGCCCTTCTTCAGGTGGCTGCTGATGAGCTTTCTTCATGGTTCTTGCACCTGTGGGTGGGGAAGACAATGTACGACTCAGGCCGGGTGCTGCTGGCAGGAGAAAGCCCTGTTGTTGTCCCGTACTGGCCCGTGAGTGTGGTAGCCGGAGGCCTTAGTGTGTGTGTGGGGGGGGGATGGGGGGGGCAGGGTGGAAGAGACTGCAGACAACCCCTGCGGCACTCAGACCCACGCCCCAGCCTGCACCTGGCCCCTCACCTGACTCTGGATCTGGAAGGGGCTTCACTTTGGGGCCATGAGGGGTCTGGTCCCGAGGCCTTGGGCTGTGCCTCTGTGCTGCCTCCTCCAGAGGCACATCTGCAGTTTGGGCCCGTGGCTCCTCCAGCACCACAGCACGCTGCATCCTGTCTGAGGCCACCTCCTCGCCCTGCACGCTCACCGTGGCCTGGGGACAAGAGGAGCGTGTCACTGGGGAGCGGGGACTGGGACAGACGGGGGGCAGGAGACATCCCCCAGGCACACGGACACGGGGTTGGCAGCACCCACGACCAGGGTGAAACGCTCCATGGAGCTCCTCGTCCTCCACCTGCCCCAGCCAAACCCCTCCGCCAGGGTCTCTGCCTCGGCCCACGTTTCCACCCTGCTCCCCACGCCCAGCCCCGCATCTCCTGGGGCAGGACGGCCGCGGCAGCTCCAGCACCGCCAGCTCCGCCGCCTGCTCCTGGCCACAGCCCTCCCCAGGCCCTCGGCCCCCGCAGCGCAGCCCTGGCCGTGCGGCTCCAGGCGCCGGTGCGGGGAGCTGGTGCGGGTGGCAGCGCTGGGTGTGCGGGGCGGGGCGGGTCGGGGGCGCGGGCTGCCTCACCTCCTGCCCCCGCCTCTCCCGGCGCGGCACCGGCTCCTCCTCGCGCCCCTGCTTGAGAGCCGGGACCGCCCCTGCCCCGACCCCGACCCCGACGCCCCCGCTCCCCGCTCCCCCGGCACAGGCAGGACCGGGGCTGGTGCAGGAGCCCCCGCAGCTCCGCCCCCCGCGGGGCCCGCACTCCTGCCCCGCCCCCCCCCCCCCGCGCTCACCCTGGTCCCATCTGAGCTCGCTCGCCCTTCCCGCCTCGCCCCTGCGGCGCCTGCGCAGTGACTGCTCCGCCTCTGCTCCCGGCCTGGGCATGCGCAGTGAGTCCTGCCCGAAGGCATCCCCGTGCCAGCCCCAGCGGCATTGGACGGGGCGGGGAGGGGGGTGCCGGCGTCTGCGTGTCACCAGCATCAGCAGTAACTGCACCCCCATATGCACTTACTAATACATACATGCCTCTAATATAATCTAATATAAGAAAAGTCTTATTCCGTCTGTCCGTAAG
Source organism: Alligator mississippiensis (assembly GCF_030867095.1). Classification (NCBI taxonomy): domain Eukaryota; kingdom Metazoa; phylum Chordata; order Crocodylia; family Alligatoridae; genus Alligator; species Alligator mississippiensis. Next base: position 58,660,857 of record NC_081834.1, read on the forward strand.
GCTTTTGCTGACCTGCTGATCAGGTCCAGTCCCTGCCCAAGGGGCAGGAGGTCAGCCGAGGTCAGATGCCCCCAGCAAGATCAGCGTCCCAACACAACGTGGAGGTGTGCGGAGGAGGCGCTTGCCCGCTTCCGCGGGAGTCTGCTGCGGACTCTGGAGACTCGGACCGTGAAGAAGTTTTCCCCGATGTCCCGTCTAAACCGCCTTCCCGCGGTCTGTGACCCTCGGACCTAGTCTCCCCCCGCGGTGCCCTGGTGAACAGACGTTCTCCCAGGCCCTGACGCCCGCCCGCTGCGCTTACGGGCTGCCCCCGAGCCTGCACTTCTCCAAGCTGAAGAGCCCCGTGTGTCTCAGCCTCTCTTCATAAGGCCGGTGCTCCTGCCCTCTGGCCACGCGCCTGGCTCTCCTCTGGACGCTCGTGAGCTTCTCCACGTCCTTCTCAAAGCGCGGAGCCCCGAACTGGATGCAGCACCCCAGCTGCGGCCTCACCGAGCCCGAGCAGAATGGGAGAATGACGGCCTGGGTCTGGTGTCGGGTGCATTGGTTGATGCAAGCCATGGTTTTATTTGCTTTGCTGGCTGCAGCATCGCATTGGTGGCTCCTACTCATCTTGTGATCAATCACGACCCCCAAATCTCTTCCGGACATGGTGCTAGTGAGTGAAGCACTGCTGAACCTATCAGTGTGATGTGGGTTCTTTCTCCCGAGGTGGAGCACCTTGCATTTCTCTACATTGAAGGCCATCAAGTTTTCCTCCACCCACCTTGCGAGCCTGTCCAAGTCCGCATGAATCCTCAGCCTGTCCTCCAGTGTAACCAGGCTCCCCCACAGTTTGGTGTCATTTGCAAAGTTAGCCAGTCCATTACTGACACCTGAATCTAGATCTTAAATAAATATATGAAAAAGTACTGAACCCTGAGAGATGCCACTGATCACCATGCGCCACATTGACTCGGTTCCATCGATCACCGTTCTCTGGGTCTGACCACGGAGCCAGGTCCCCAGCCATCGGACCATGAGGATGTCAAGGCCACAGTTCCCCAATTTTGCCATGAGGACATCATGGGAGACCATGTCAAAGGCTTTTCTAAAATCCAAGTATATGACATTAACTTCGCCCCCCATCCAACTATATGATATCAATCTCTCTCCCCTTGTCCAGGTGACGTATCACCTGGTCATAGGAGGAGATGAGGTTGGCCAGGCATGACCTACCTGTAACATAGCCATGTTGGCTGTCTCTCAGGATGGTGCCTTCTGTCAGCCTGCTACCGATGTATTCTTTGATAATTTTCTCGAAGATCTTTCCAGGGATTGAGGTTAAACTGATTGTAATTTCTTGGATCTTCCTTCCTTTGCTGCACACACATGTACACACACACACATGCTCTGTCTGGGCTTCAGTGGCTTCCCCTGGCCCAGCTCCCACAGCTCTGCCAGTAGTAGATGGACCCAGGTCTGTCAGTCTGTTCCTATCTGTCTGTCCCTTTGCTTCTCCCCATCTCTCCCCCTCTCTCTTTATATATAAACTAGCAAATTGCCTGTCAAGAATGGTGAGGGGGTGGGCAGGAATGGAGCCCTGAGTCTGGCCCCACGCCCCTGTGCCCACACTTTCATCCCGCTGCTCCAGGTACGGCCCCATTCTGCCCCCCCACTCCTGCTCCGGGGCTGTCTCTGCTCCACCCCCCCCCCCCCGGCCACTCCAAGTCTGGCCCTGCCCTACACCCTTCCTCCCCTGCTGCTCAGGATCCAGCTCAGTTTTGCACCTGCCTCAACCTGTGTCCAGCCCTGCTCCCCACCCTGCCCACCTCTTCAGGTCTGGCTCCGCTCTCCCCTCCTTCCCCCGCCCCCGCCACTCAGCATCCATCCCTGCTCCACACCCCCTCCCCACGCCGCTCCAGGTCTGGCCCTGTTCTACACCCCCTCCCACCCACCTTTCTAGGCCTGTCCCCATTTCCCACCCCCCTGTGGCTTCAGGTCTGGCCCCACTCCACCCCCCACCACGTACAGCCCCACATCCCCACCCACCACTTGGCATCTGGCCTTGCTCCACCCCACCTCCCACCTGCTGCTCCGGGTCCGGCCCCGCTCTACCCTACACCAGCATCCAGGCCCGCGCTCCCCTGCCACTCGGGGTCCATCCCTGCTCTGCCCCCACTCCCCACACCACTCCAGGTCTGGCCCCACTCTAACCATCCCTCTGCACCCAGCCCCGTGCCCCACCTCTTGGAGTTTGGGGTCTGGCATCACTCTACTCCCCCTGCCCCGCCCCGGTCTGGCCCCATTGCCAACCCCCACACCGCTCTGGGTCTGGCCCTGCTCTAGCCACCCTTCCTCCTGCTGCTCCGGGTCTGGGTCCGATCTACTCCCCCTCCCTGCTGCAACTCCGGGTCTGGCCCCGCTCCACCCCCACCCCCACCCTCCCTGCCGCTCTCAGGGTCCGGCCCTGCTCTACCCTACTGCCCCGCGCAACTCCAGGTCTGGCCCTGCTTTAGCCCTCCCACGTCTGGTCCCGTGCTCTTTCACCCATTTGGGTCGCTCTACCTCCCCTCCACCCTCCACGGTCTGGGTCTGGTCCCGTTCCTCCCCTGCTGCTCCAGGTCTGGCCTGTTTCACCCCCATCCCTCCACACTGCTCCAGGTCCAGCCCTGCTCTACCCTCTCCCCTCCTCCACTCAAGGTCAGATCTGCTTTCCCCACAACCCTGTGGCGTCTGGCCCCGCACTATCCCCCCTGTGTTTAGCCCCGCTCTCTCTCCCTTTGCCCCCCACCACTCAGGGTCCGGACCCACTCTTCCCCGCGCCTGCTGCTCTGGGTCCGGCTCAGCTCTACCTCCCTCCCATCACTCCCCCACCATCCCCTGTGCTCTGGGTCCCACCCTGCTCTAACTACTGCCCCACTCCCACCCCATCCCATGTCTGCATCTGCCTCCCCTCCCCTCCCCTCCCCTCCCCTCCCCTCCCTGCCTCCACCTTCCCCTCCCTGCTGGGTTTTCTGGGGGGCAGCAGGCATGCCACCACTGTGATCCCTGCTTTGCCCTCAGGCAGGGAGATGGGGGGGGGGGAGGGGGAAGCCCCCTGCTTCATGTCTGACCCTGTCCCCCCCTCCTCCCCTTTGGGTCTGCTCCTAGCCCCCAATTCGGATCCAAGCCCCTTTTCCCCCTGCTTCAGGCCAACATTGCCCTGCTCCTCCCCCTGCTTTGGACCTGCCCCTGCCCCCCTCCCCCCTCTCCCGGCTTTGGTTCATGCACTGATAAGATTAGTAACATATGGCAGCACAGAACAGAAACTGAGGTACGAATGTGGTGTGTGTGTCTGCACACGCATGTTTGTATTAAGCACTTAATCAATAAATGCAGCATCTTGCCTTATCCTCCCTCAAAAGGTCTCACTCGTGATTTGAGCAATTGGCAATTTGTGTAACAACCTCTGTTTCAAGTCTGACACCCCCCCCCCACTTTGGGTCCAACCCCCCCTCCCGCTTCAGGTCCAACCCCATCCTGCTTCCCCCCCTTCTCCCCCCTGTTCATATCTGACCCCGCTCCCCCCACTCCTCCCATTCGGGTCCGACCCCAGTTCCCCCCCCCCCCAGTTCGCATCCAACCCCACTCCTCCCGTTTGTAGCAGGGCTGGTACACATGCAAGACAGGCAGTCAGTGAAGATGTAAATTGAGGAACCAGTGAACTTACAATACACATCCCAGAGACGAGCCTAGACCCTGGGGGTCTTCGAAAGGCGACTAGATAATCACCTAGCCGGGGTCGTTTGACCCCAGCATTCTTTTCTGCCCATGTAACACGGCAGGGGGTCAGACTTGATGATCTGCTCAGGTCCCTTCCGACCCTACCAACTATGAAACTATGAAACTTCACTTCATCAACTTCCTGGATACAAAACATCATGGACTAAATATAGACATTGGATTTACGACACATTATAACCTGCCTGACTTCTGACTCCCCAGGTATCTCTCCACTATTCTACTGCTACATTCACCCCCTTCTCCCCCACCCCCAGCCTCTCTCTCACCTGCTGACTCCTCAATTTATATCTTCACTGACTGCTTGTCTTGCATGCATATCAGCCTCTTGCTTTTTTACTATTTATTCCATCCAGGAAAAGCACACACCAACTGCAGATGCTTCCTCAGCCTGATGAAGGGTTTTTAAACCCAAAAGCTTGCTAAGAATTTTTTTTCCAACTATTGAAGTTGGTCTAATAAAAGACATCAGATTCACCCAAAGAACCTTGTCTGCCTATGTCCTTAGCTCAACATGGTTACAACTTACACCCCTGTAACATATACACACATGCATATGCATATATATGCATACACACACATGCACACAGATACATATGCACACACACACACATATCTAATATAATAAAGGGCTTTGTCTGTCTGTTTGTCCCTAACGCTTTTGCCCAACTGCGCATGCACCGATTGACTGTGGGGCTGGGTGTGGGGGGGAGCAGGGCCAGCTGAGGTCAAATGGGAGCCCCTCCGCCGGCACAGCCTCCTCCTGCAGCCTCCAGTAGCGGCTCCCTCCGGCCACACTCCACACGTTAGGCCTCAGGAGGTCAGAGCGATGGAGGAGGAGGAGAGGAGGCAGTGATCGACTAGAGCCAAGGCTGAGATGGTGAGATTGAATGAAGCTGGAACGTCAGCTGTTCAGATGAGGTAGACAGCAAGTGGTGAGTATGCAGTGGGTTCGTTGGAGGAGGTGGGGCTGTGGACCCTTGTGGCATGTCGAGGCAGGTCGGTGATGGGGGCAGACGACCTGATGCAGAAGACAGCAAAGAAGATAGATGGTGATGGCAAGAGGCCAGGAGGATCAGAGGATGGGGCACGCAGCTGGGGAGATAGCATGGAAGAGGAGGCATCACTCAGGACAAGCCAGGGTATCAGCTGTGGGGGAAGGAGACCCCAGACGGACAGTGAAATTGAGAGTGAAAGCTACTTTATCGAAGGAAGGAGTGAAGGGATCTGTTACACTGTCTCAGGCAGCCTTTATGAGCGAGGTTGTGTTCGATGATTTACAAGTCGACCTCAAAAACCTGAGCTGTGTTAGTGGTGTTTGACAATTTTAAACATTGGAATGTGACTTTCTGGTGGAGGGAGGCGTATGAAGCCTTTTGGCACTGTTATAGGGAAGTTGCAGATTGGGAAGACCTGCATGGGTTTGAAGTAGGACAAAAAGCGAGGGGATGAGTTTTGTTTTTCAAGATGTACATGGATTTGTTGGAGCTGGAGGATATCCTTCGGTGGCTTGAACCACGAGTGCAGTGCATGTTATTTGACCGAGTCCTGGACCAATGGAAAATATGGGCCAGGGCGAGGGCTATACTGGAGGAAGCTCAAAGGAACCCGAGGGAGGTACGGCACCTCCTGTCTGTTGTTACAATCGGGCCCCATTGGGGTTATCTTACCTATTATGGACAGCCGAGATGCTGCAGTAAGTGCGGGTTGGAGGGTGTGGCAGCATATATGTATATTTGTGTAGGTGCATAATAACGTGTGCATGTATGTAGAGATGTATGTATATGCATAATGTCACATTAGGTGCCAGTGTAGCCCTCAATCAGTGGTGGATACCAGGAGCTCTTGCAGTGCCCTGCCTCATCCTTGTGGGCAGAGATAACGGAAGATGGAAGGAAGCAAGAATGACTTGAATGAGAGGGCTCTTTGTTCTCCAGAGCATGGCCCATGGGGATATAGAGCAGTAAATGGATCCAAATCCACTCAGGGTGTCCTCTGCCCCCAGCCGGAGCATGAAACCTTACTGGCATTGGATGGGAGCTGACAAGGGGCTCCATCTTGATTCTTGCTAATACCTGCTTCTTTCATTTCTTCTACCTCAGGCAGAAGATGATCCAAGCGCAGAGAAGACTCCCACACTGGACGGGTGCTTCTTTTTAACACATTTTGCGACAAGAATAGGGCTGAGGGGAAACCATCTCCTGCCCAGCTTGGACTTCCTCCTTTGGTTCAGGTGCATCTTTGAGCCTCAGGTACCTCTTCTGCACCACAGCATCAACCCCTCAGATGCATTTACACTGGTTTTGCCTCCTCTGCCCCTGCTGTTTCCAGTTTCTACAGCACGGAGCCCTCAAGTCCCCTGGCAGCCCACTTCAGCCTTGCAGCTGCTGTACCGCACCTGCCCCCAAGTTTTGCCCGGCACCACAACAGGCCATGGCTTACTCTAGACATCATGCTTTCCAGCCCTCTTCTCCCCGCTCAGCAAACCCAGCCGCTTTATTTCCCAGCGTTGGCAACAACATCCCGAGCTCAAGCACCCAACATCAGTGCAGGATCTCTCATATAGGTGGGGACCTAGAAACCTAGGGCTTGAGGGCTGGGAAGGAGAGGAGAAGCAGAGGAGGGCCTGCGTATTTCCCTCAGCTTTCCTGAGACACCTTGGGCAGAGGCAGGGCCTGCTCCAGACCTGGTTCTGCTCAATGTCCCATGTTCTGTAGTGTGGATTAGCCCAGGCCTCGGGGCTTTGCTGGGGCCAGGCAGGTCTTCAGGAATGTTTCTCAGGGGCCAGAGGAGTAGGTTTTCCTAAGGCAGGGCTGTCCAGCTGGATCGCAGTCATTGCACCAGCCAGGAAGAGTTTGGCACTGCTCCAGGTCTAGCTGGCAGCGTGAGCCTGCCCTCACCAGGCACGCAGCTCTTGGGGCACACACCCCGCTTGGACTCCCTGCAGGGCAGAAGTCACCCCATCTTCCCACCCTAGCTGGGCAGCACCTGCCCCTGCCTGAGTCCCACTGCTTTCCTGACCGCAGGGGCCTCAGTGTGCCTTCCCCCAAAACAGTTAACAACCGGACCCAGCTGCTCTCTACGCTGCCAGTCTGCGCTCCTGGCTGCCTGCATGAAGCGATTATCAGCCACGTTATCAGCCAAAAAAAGCCGACAGTAAATTTTCCTTATATCAGTGCCAGTCCGATACAGGACTGATGTATCGATGCACCTCTACTATTTTCATTAGAGCGGTAATTATAGCAATAGGATTATTATTGGTATTTATATTATAGCGATAAATAACACTGCCAGACATAATAATAAGAGTAGCAGTTATAGCGTAACTCATAATCACTGCTACTCTTTTTATGTAGAGGCCCGTCCCAGCCTATCCAGGAAGGCTCAGCACAGCTCAGTGCATCCAATGACTCGAAGGAAGGATTAAAAACAGGAAACCCCCTGACACATGTAGCAGAAGTGGGTGGGGGACAGGAATCCCACCCAGCTGCATGTGGCAACCAGCAAAGCCTAGAAGCCTGGGAAGGACCCCTAGCACAACACAGGCATAGCTACGCCCAGATCACCCGCAACAAGTGGCTGTCCAACCTCATGTTGAGGCTGCTCAGTGTTGCTAATTCCACTTAAAAACACAAGCCCAATTCCACTTCTTATAAGTTGCTTTACTTTTTTGAGATTCATGGGTTCATAAGCACCTCCACTACTTTATCTTGGAAGTGGGTTGGACTTGTTTGGAGCTTTTTAAAAAAAAGCAGTGCCACTTTTTTCCCAAGACTTGGCAACGCTGGCTCCACGTTCCCACACCCAGGTGTCTCTTTCACAAAACTGCTAGAGGTGTTGCTCCCCACAGGGGATCTAGACCTGCAAACCCAGCTTCAGGGTGGTACTGAGGTCCACAGAGAACCTGGAGGGCATTTCATAGATTCATAGATGCTAGGGTCGGAAGGGACCTCAATAGATCATCGAGTCCGACCCCCTGCATAGGCAGGAAAGAGTGCTGGGTCTAGATGACCCCAGCTAGATGCTTATCTAACCTCCTCTTGAAGACCCCCAGGGTAGGGGAGAGCACCACCTCCCTTGGGAGCCCGTTCCAGACCTTGGCCACTCGAACTGTGAACAAGTTCTTCCTAATGTCCAATCTAAATCTGCTCTCTGCTAGCTTGTGGCCATTATTTCTTGTAACCCCCGGGGGCGCCTTGGTGAATAAAACCTCACCAATTCCCTTCTGTGCCCCCATGATGAACTTATAAGCAGCCACAAGGTCACCTCTCAACCTTCTCTTGCAGAGGCTGAAGAGGTCCAGGTGCCCCAGTTCCTCCTCATAGGGCTTGGCCTGGACCACGGTGAATCCTCAGCAAAGAGAGTAGGCTGGAAAGTGACAGGAAGATCTGCCCTGCAAAGGGCTCTGGGCCTGGGTTGCTTCCCATCTCACAGCTCTGGAGAGGGCAGAGTCCAGCCACAGGGATACCATGTCCAGTTCTGGGGCTTTCTAAACCAACTGCATTAGTGTCACGAAGGGCAGGAGGGCAGGTGAGCAGCAGGCACCGAGGGGTACAGAGTACGGGAGAGAGGCTGAGAAGCAAAACCTGCCAGACTGGGCTCAGGGGGTCACAGCAGCTCCTTGCAGACCCGGATGGGCACAGGAGGCAGCAAAGGACAGGCCCTGGGGGGATATGGAGCCAGCTGTCTTGGGGAGGGCATCCTATTGGTAAGGTGCTTCTTCTCCCTGAGGGGGATGGATTGCTTTTAGAGAATGATAAAGAAGGTACAGGTTCCAAGACTGATGCAAAGATCATCCCCTCACAGTGTCCCCAGTGTCTGGGATGGCCTCTTCCTGAGATGCTTCCTACTAGCCCCTTCCCCCAATCAAACCTTTGGAAACAGGCACTGGGCCCTTGGGTTCTGTGGTTGGCCCGCAGGTTGCATGAAAACTTGCTGCACTCCAGCACCAGGAGGCTGCTTGCCTGAATGCACTGGTGGGAACAGAGCATGTAGGCATCTGGAAGTCCACTCTGCACTGCTGGTACAATTATGGATACTCCCGGGTGTGGATGCACTGGTGTTAGGGCAGTGGGGAGGAGTCATGGAAGCTATCTTCACACGCATAGGAATGATGTCGTTTCTCCCATGTGGATGCATGGGTGTCTGCCTAAGGGGGAGGATTGTCTGACTCTTTGCACACTCAAGACTACTGATGTGACTTATCTGGTGTGTGCATCGCTGGTGCTGGACCAGGTGGGTGGAATTGATAAAGCTCTTCCCACAAACTCTGATGTGGCTTTTTCCCTGCCTGCGTGGGCTGGTGTCGCATAAGATCGGAAGAAGAAGGGAAACACTTCACATACTGAAAAGACTGATGTGACTTCTCCCTTGTGTAGATGCACTGGTGCCAGGAGAGGTGGGATTTCATAGGCATTAGGACTGGAAGGTGTTAGATGGAAACTCATCCAAGCCCAACTTCTCTGTGGGCGAGGAGAACTGTGTGATTAACCACCAGCACTCATCCAACAAAAAGTCAGAGGCTATGTTGACTACAAAACATCTACTAAGCACAAAGCAATTAATCAACAGGGATGGTATTAGCAATAAAAACCTAGGATTGTAGACTAGCCCAGGGATTGACACGACACCTCATTCAATGAGTGACAGAAAGGCTTTATTTACTCTAAGTATTTAAAATCAAGTCAAGTGAACCCAAACCAAATCAAAGTCCAGTAATTAGCTATAATGTGATGATTTCTCACCAAACAGGCGACGAAGAGGTTCTATAGTTCCATTGTTTTAAATGCTCCATGTTCCCTGGCATTTTGCTGGTGGTTAACTCTAGGCCACAATCACTGCCAATTTTGAGTCATCTCGAAAAGAGTTCTGAGAGTCTGGTCAACTTGACATGACCAGATTCGAGTTTCCTTGATACAGAAGGGACCTCAAGAGACCATTAGGTCTAGCCCACTGCTCAAGGGGCAGCAAAATAGTGAATCTCCTCACACACACAGAGCACTGATGCAGCTTCTCCCCTGTGTGCATATGCTGGTATGTGGCCAGCTTGAAGGACTGGGTGAAACTCTTTCCACGCACAGAGGACCAATGTGCCTTTCCTTCTGTGTGAATACTGTTGTTGTGCCAGATTGAATAAACGGGTGAAGTTTTCCCCACACACAAAGCACTGTGTGGCTTCTACCCTGTATGGATACACTGATGCTGGGCCAGGTGGGAGGACTCAGTGAAGCTCTTCCTATAACTAGAGCACTGATGTGGCTTCTCTCCTGTATGCATGAGCTGGTGTGGTGCCAGAATGAAGCAGGGGGGAAGCTCTTCCTACACTCAGTGTACTACAATGGCTTTTTCCCTGAATGGATGTACTTGTGTCGTGCCAGGTGGGAGGAACGAGTGAACCTTTTCCCACACACAGAGCACTGATGTGGCTTCTCCACTGCATGGACACGCTTATGTTGTACCAGAACGGAGGAACGGGTGAAGCTCTTCCCACACACAGAGCACTGATGTGGCCTCTCCCCTGTATGGATGCGCTGGTGCAGGGCCAGTTGGGAGGAAAAGTTGAAGTTCTTCCCACACACAGAGCACTGATATGGTTTCTCCCCTGTGTGAAGGTGTTGGTGCAGGGCCAGGTGGGAGGAACGGATGAAGCTCTTCCCACACACAGAGCACTGATATGGTTTCTCCCCTGTGTGAAGGTGTTGGTGCAGGGCCAGGTGGGAGGAACGGATGAAGCTCTTCCCACACACAGAGCACTGATGTGGTTTCTCCCCTGTGTGGATGCGCTGGTGCTGGGCCAGGTAGGAGGAACGGGTGAAGCCCTTCCCACACTCAGAGCACCTATATGGCTTCTCCTCTATATGGATACGCTGGTGATTGGCCAGAGTGGAGGAATTGGTGAACCTCTCCCCACACTCACAGCACCGATATGGCTTCTCCCCTGTATGGATGCGCTGGTGGTTGGCCAGAGTGGAGGAATTGGTGAACCTCTCCCCACACTCACAGCACCAACATGGCTTCTCCCCCGTATGGATGCGCTGGTGGCTGGCCAGAGTGGAGGAACTGATGAACCTCTCCCCACACTCAGAGCACTGATATGGCTTCTCCCCCGTATGGATACGCTGGTGGTGGGCCAGGTTGCCTGATTGGGCAAAGCTCTTCCCACACTCAGAGCAGTGATATGGCTTCTCCCCTGTATGGATGCGCTGGTGGTTGACCAGACTGGAGGAAGTGGTGAACCTCTTCCCACACTCAGAGCAGTGATATGGCTTCTCCCCTGTATGGATACGCTGGTGGTTGGCCAGAGTGAAGGAACTGGAGAACCTCTTCCCACACTCAGAGCAGTGATATGGCTTCTCCCCTGTATGGATGTGCTGGTGTTTGGCCAGACTGGAGGAACTGATGAACCTCTTCCCACACTCAGAGCAGTGATATGGCTTCTCCCCTGTATGGATGCGCTGGTGGCTGGCTAGACCGGAGGAACTGAAGAAGCTCTTCCCACACTCAGAGCACTGATATGGCTTCTCCCCTGTATGGATGCGCTGGTGGTTGGCCAGAGTGAAGGAACTGGAGAACCTCTTCTCACACTCAGAGCAGTGATATGGCTTCTCCCCTGTATGGATGTGCTGGTGTTTGGCCAGACTGGAGGAACTGATGAACCTCTTCCCACACTCAGAGCAGTGATAAGGCTTCTCCCCTGTATGGATGCGCTGGTGGCTGGCTAGACCGGAGGAACTGGAGAGTCTCTTCCCACACTCAGAGCACTGATATGGCTTCTCCCCTGTATGGAAGCTCTGTGCCAGATGGGAGGTATGGTGCTGTGCCAGATGGGAGGAATAAGCAACGGTCTTCCCACACTCAGAGCACTGATGTGATTTCTTCACTTTCTGGATATGCTGGTGCACCACCAGGTGGGAGGAGCAGGTGCAGTTCTTCCCATCTTCAGGGCACAATGGTGGAAGAGCCCGGTTTGAGGGGCACTTAAGAGTTTTCTGGGCCTCAGGGCAGGGGTCTTGTCTGTCCCAGGTATAGGCAGGCAGCTCCTGCTTCCCTACCAGGCCCCCACCACTGCCTTGACTCTGATGCAGGGTCTCTTTCCAGCGGAACTTGACCTCATGGCTCTTCAGCTCCATGAATCCTTCCCTGTGCCCAGGAATCTCTCTGGACTCTGTCCTTTCTCCACTCTCACGCCCAAGGTAAGATGGCCCCTGTTTCATTGCTACATTCTTCCTTGACTTCTGAGGTCTCCCCTGGCTCTTGAACCACTGGTCTTCCTCGTGTCTCAGGGACTCCATCTGGTCCAAACTTCCTGGGGAGGTCTGGGGTGGCTTCAGGTTTGCAGGCCTTTCTTCAGGATGCTGCTTCTCAGCTCTGCTCAGCAGCCAGGCGCCTCCTACATGGGGAAGAGAAACTCCAGGTTAGTTCCTGCCCTGTTGGCACAGGCCAAACACTGCGATTCTTTCCATTGTCAGGGGCCTACAAGCATGACTGGACCGTGGCACTTAATTTTTCTGAAGAGAACAAGGTCTTCCTGCCAAAACCCAAGTGCTGAGGTCAAGGAAGGGACACGTTCCTATGCCTGGTTAATGCTCCTTGTTTGGTGGAGGTCAGAGCTACACTCTCAGGGCTTCTGGCTCAACTGTCAGCCCCATCCTTTCAGACTCTGCTGGGAGAAATCCATGTGGGATGTGTGTTAGGCCAGGACCTGAATGGCTTCCTGCTCCAACAGGATCAGGAGACCAGGGGAAGAATCAGCATAAAGGAAGGAAGAGTCTCTCTCTAAGTACTGCTCTGTCCCACAGCACTGGCTGATCCAGGGGAGAGAATACCAAGCCTTTCAACAGGCTGGGCTGACACGCTCCAAAAGCCAAAGTGCATTGGTGAGACTGGTCTCCAGTTCTCATGCAGGATCTCTGGCAGTCCTGAGAGCAGCATCTGGTACCAAGATGGATAGCGTTGTGGTGGATTTCTAGGGCTTGCCTTAAGTTAGGGGTGTATGGGGAGAACGGCCTTACATTGGACCAGCTGATTCTCCTAGGTAGAAAAAGCCCATGTGGTTTGTCCCTCCTGCCTTCAAAACCTGCTCTGGGAGAGAAGAACCTAGAGATGGGGGTCTCTTTCCTGGGAGGAACAGGGCTGTGCCTTCTTTCTGTTTCGAGGGAAAGGTCTCAGGCTTGGAACAGGTTCATGAGACTTTCCATGGCTGATGAGGCCCACTTGGCGTGCACATCACCAATATCTGCCATGGGACAAAGGCCTTGGCATGAACCTGCATGTGGACTCTCTCCCGAGTCCTGAGCTCTGTGACACTCACGGCCCAGAGACAAAACACAAAGGCACGAGTCATGGGGGACTTGCTTCCCATGCAACTTGAAGGCTTGTGAATCCCACCCACTTCGTGGAGCCATTCAGCGCAGCCTGAAACCACCATTGAACACCTCCTCGTTTCCAGGTCAACGTGACCAGGACACATCAGACAGAGCCCCAGGCCTCTCTTTTGTCTTACAATAATGGCTACATGGAGCTTTGCCCCACTATGCTGATTTCCATGGGGGACTACAAATCCCATCATGCCTTGGGAGCAGGTGCTAGAAAGGTATGGCTACCTTGGGTTTGAGGAATCATCTCTTAAATTTTTGTCTGTTTTGCAGTGTAAGACCATGGTATTTCAGGGAAGCCAGACCTGTGCCTGAACATCAAAACCAGAAACTCTCTGCCCCTAGCAGTTGTAGTTAGGGGGGACAAGAAGGGAAAGGGCAGGCCTGCAGGGTCCAGGCACTGTGGGCATGGAGCATTTCTGAGAGGTAAGTCAGGGCAGGGGACAGCCACAACTCACCTGGCAGGAGATCCTCCAACCTTGAAATGTCCCCCCGGTCCTCACCATCAGAGACCCAGAGCTCCTCCTGTCCTCGTCTAATGCGGTGGATTAAGTCAGGGGTGGGACCTTGATATCCTGTTTGAGGCAGTGGTTAAAAAGCATTCATGACTGGGTACTGGATGCCAAATAACCCACTGGGATTTGGAGAATGGATCCAATGAACTCTACTGGGGCCTTGAAGGACAAGGGAGGGTGGATATTTAAGATGCAAGAGAAGGCACTGCAGGGAGAAGCCTTTGATAGATGAAGGCCTTTGTCACCCAGGTGCTGGGGGGACAGTCACAGGAAACAAAGGACCCACCACTCTGAGGTATAAAAACCGGTGCAAGACCAAGAGAGCTCCCAGGGATGGGTGGGGAGATGCTGTGCCGTGCAATGTGCTAAAGAGCATAAAGATGAAGCTTTTACTATTTGCAAGGCACTAAACTGAAGAGAGGCTGGACACACTGGTGGCTGGATAACATCGGTCTTATCAGTGTCATTCCAGGGAAAGGAATGGAAGTGAGTTTCTTCTCTGGGAACATTTAAAGGGAGGCCTAGCAGCAGTGAACAGAATCCAGGACGGATGACTGACCATGACACTTGTTTCTGGATGACAGGGTCATTCCCAAAAGGGCAGAGAAAGGGAAGATTTTATAAGAACTGCAGGGGCAACAAAAGCAATCATCCCATCCAGTGGGAGGATCATGCCAGAAGCAGAGATGAACACAAAAGCAGGAAAATCCTGCAGGGTTTGAAACAAAGCTCTCAGGAGTCATGCATATGGACAAGAGAAAGCAGGAGACACCTCTCGCAGCACGTGAAAGCCCACAACGTAGGAAGCGTCAACATGGTCTGTGCTAAGCAATAAAACCCGTGGAGCCCTTCCCTAAAAAAGTCCTTCAGGGAACTGGAGGGAAAAGAAAGCCCTGCCCACAAGCCTGCACAATCCCCCTATCAGAGACCCTCTTGAAATGACAATCGTTTTTCACCAGTCCTGTACTGAGCCCACCTCTTTTTATCACTGTGACGTGCTTCTCACATGCAGAGGCATTTCAGGAGGAGACCACGACTTCTGTGAAGGGCGCAGGTCTCTAAGTAAACACAGCCAAGCCAGAGCCTGTGGATATGAAGACTGTAGGAAGGAACGTCGGCAAAAGCTTGCAGGGAACCAGAGATAGAAGTCCCTGGATTCCTTCACGTGTGCACGGGTTGCTAGGGATGGAGATAACAAAACACTAATCCAGGGGTGGAGCTGAAAAAGAGGTCCATTACCCTCTGCTGTGTCATAACCAAAGGAGGAGAAAGGCAGCACTGACCGAACATGCTCAGAGCGTTACACATGTGGGACAGGACACACTAGGCAGGACAGGGCAGAAAATCAGAACCATTCCCTGAGGAGGAGCTGGCAGTGAAATTTTCTGCCCAATGAATTGGAGATCACACCTACGCACTGAGAAGGGAAAGGGAGATGCAGTCAGGAAGGCATGACTGGATATGGAAGCACTGGGGGTTACAAGAACAGGAAAGACTCAGGTGAAGGTGGCTGGATCAAACAGAGCAGGAGATGTTGGTGTTAAAAATGAGAGAAGCATGATTAGACACGGAGCTGCGGGGAGGACGTGGATTTCAACCCCAGGGAAAAGTCCACAAGGAGGAGAGCGCTGAGAAGCCGGGAGAAGACAGTAAGGGTCAGCGCTGACACGGCTGGAGGGAGAAGCAGGAAACAGCGTTACCCAGGGAAACGAGGGCTCGCCAGTTCCTCAGCATCTGGTCCCGGTAAAGCCCCTTCTGTGCGTCTTCCAGCAGCTCCCACTCCTCCCGTGTGAAATACACAGCCACGTCCTCAAAGGCCTCCTGAAGCTGCAGGCACAAGCGTTACCCCATCAGCGTCACCCAGTCCAGCATCCTCCAGCCCCTGCTGCCCTCTCCACAATCCCTCTGCGCCACACCTCTCTGCAGGCTGGGCCATGACACCCAGAGGTGCAGATTACCCTTTCTGCACTGACAAGGGATGTGGGCGAAGCCGTTGACGTAGGGGTCCACATGTGCCCTGGCCAGGCTCATCACAGTTTATGTGTTCGGCCCTTCGAGGCGGCACCTTCAGAGTGAGGGGCTCCACAACTGTGGTCCAGCATTCCCGTGCCAGCACCCCTTGCTATTGGCATTGGGGTGAGCTCCGCCTAATGCTGCCTGGGTGTGGCTGCAGCTTGTCACCGGAGACTTGTGGCTTTTTAGCTCACTCTGCTCCCCAAACTCTTGACTGCACCCCTGGCTCCTCCCAAGCACGGCCCCAGCTGCACTCCCACCCACAATGGAGCTGGTGCCCTGCTCACCTCCGTGCTCTCCACCTGCTTTGCCAGCCTCCCCTGCCCCTGCTGCAGTCGGCTTGGTTCCAAGGTCAGGGAGCCCCTCTCCCCCAGCCTCCCTGGGGAAGTCCTCGGCAGCTCCAGGTTTGCAGGCCCTTCTTCAGGAGGCTGCTGATGAGCTCTGCTCATGGTCCCTGCACCTGTGGGTGGGAAAGACAATGCACAGGTCAGGCCTGGTGCTGCCTGCAGGGGAAAGCCCTGCTGTTCTCCTGTACTGGCCCGTGACTGCAGCAGCCGAAGGCTCTGGTGTGTGGGAGAGGGGGGAGATGGAGAACAACCGCTGCAGCACTCAGACCCACGCCCCAGCCCACACCCAGCCCCTCACCTGACTCCAGGTCCGGCATGGGCTCCTCTCTGGGGCCACGAGGTGGCTGGTCCCGAGGCCCTGGGCTGTCCCGCTGTGCTGCCTCCTCCAGAGGCACATCCGCAGTTTGGGCCCGCGCCTGCTCCGGCCAGGGATCGCCGGGCTGCTGCAGCGCCCGGGTGGGCTGCGATCGGTCTGAGGCCACCTCCTCGGCCTGCACGCTCACCGTGACCTGGGGACAAGAGGAGCGTGTCATGGGATGGCTAGGGCTGGGAGAGACGGGGAGGCAGGAAACATGACCCAGGCACACGGAGACGGGGTCAACAGCATCCACGATCAAGGTGAAATGGTTGGAGGTGGATTCCTCTGCCTGCCCCAACGTCGGCCTCCGGGTAGCGCAGCCCTGGCCGTGCGGCTCCAGGCGCCGGCGCGGGGAGCTGGTGCGGGTGGCAGCGCTGGGTGTGCGGGGGGGGGGGGCGCGGGCTGCCTCACCTCTTGCCCCCGCCTCTCCCGGCGCGCCACCGGCTCCTCCTCGCGCCCCCGCGCCGCTTCCCGCAGGGCTGCCGCGCCCCCGACCCCGGCCTGGGCCGCGCCAGACACTCGCCCTGCCCCGCGCGCTCCTGCCTGGACACCGCCCGGGCCCTGCTCCGCCATCGCCCCCGGGGCTGCTCCCGGCCGCAGGGAAGCCCGCGGGTGCCCGGGGTCCGGAGCCGCCGCGTGTCCTCCTCCGGGAGAGACTCAGCCCCGCTCCGCTCCGCTCCGGTCCCTGTGCACGGCGCCGCGGGCTGCAGGGAAGGAGGCGGCGTGGCTCAGACCGGGGCACAGACACCGGCCCCGCCCCGCCCCGCCCCGCCCCGCGCTCGGCCCCGCCCCACCGAGATGGGAGCGGGGCTGGTCCAGGAGCCGCAGCAGCCCCGGGGCACCGCGCCCCCTGCTCCTGTCCCTGCCCGGCCGGCGATGGGTGCGCATGCGCGAGCGGCAGAGCGGGCAAAAGGCGCAGCGCCGGGGACTCGCGCTCGCTTCCCGCCGGGCACGGCCGCGCGCCAGGGCACCCTTTGCGGGACACACGTACGGCCCTGGCCCCGGGCGCACGCACGGGCGCGCCCCGCAGGGTGATTTGCGCCCTTGGCCCGGGGCCCCGCCCCGCCCCGCCCCGCGGCACAGGCCGGGCCCAGCGGCACGGCACGGCACGGCACGGCACGGCGGTGCCCGGAGCGGCACGCGCTGCCCCCGTTTCTGCCGGGCAGCGCCAGCCTCGTCGTGGCGGGCGCCGGGACCCCGCGCGTGTGCTGTGGCGGCGGCCGCACGGCGCGGTCTTCTCCCGCAGCGCTTCCCGGTGCGCGTGCGCGCGTGTGGACCGGTGTCCCTGGCCCAGGCACCTGCACGGTGTTGGTGCGGGTGCGCCCGTGTGCCCGCCCCGGTCCCACCGCGCTGAGTCGTCTCAAGCGCCGGCAGCGAGGGCACGAGAGCCGCGTCCCAGTGTTGCTCGCTCCCACCAGCACCCCCTGGGCGCTGCTGGTGCCCCATAGTCCCTGTCCCCCCCCCCCCCCCCACAGGTCCCTGGTCCCCCCAGCTGCCCCATCTCACCCCAGCCAGAGCCCGGCAGCTGCAGCAGCTTTGGCTGGTGCAGGCAGTGGTGGATTGAGCCAGACCCTGCTGCAGGCTGTTGCACCCCTTGCCAGGGCTGGGGCTCCCACACCATGCCAGGAGGCCTGGCAAGAGCCACCACCCTGGCCTGGCTGCACAGCTCCCCAGCACCCCTGAAGGGCCCCCCACCTGCTCCCCCCATTGCAGGCGCCTCCCCGCAGCCCCCTGCCCTGCGCAGCCCCAAGCGCCCAGCCATGCAAACACACGCACACAGCCGCCGCCCCCTCCCCCCTGGTCTGGGGAGCTGCCGAGGACCCCAGCTGCAGGCAGTCCAACCCCCGCTCCTGGTAGACTTACCTGTATCCAGCTGCCAGTAGGGTTGTTCCCACTAATCTCTCTGGGTTTATGCTGGGCACATGCATATGCATGCGTGTCTGCATGTGCACGTGCACACGCTCATGGTGCCCCCTGCTTCCATTTCCTGCAAGTGGCACTATATTCTTCCATGTTTTTCCACAGCCTATGGTGGCAGTGGCTGCACATACACCTCAGCAGAAAGGGGCAGGGGGCAGTGCAGATGGTGCTCCCCACTCTTTTCCCTCCATCCTCCCCGTGTGCAAGGTGCCAGCTGCAAAAGCGGCAGGTCTGGCTCCCAACACTGCAGCCGGCGATGGAGCACAGTGGAGGCTGAAGTGTGTAGTGGGATGAGCGCCTGTATGGCTGGGGAGGAACCCAGCCCCTAAACCCTCACCCCCGTCCCAGTCCCTCCTGCAGGTGATTCTCTGTCCTGGGCTCTGGGCACCTTGCCCTTCCCCGGCCCCATCCCATGGCACGTGTTTGCAAGTGGCAGCAGAGGCAGAGAGCCTGATCTCACTCACTGATCCTGTAACATAGAAGATACCATATTTTATCATTTGAACTGCAAACTTCACAATGTGAAGAAGAAAGAAACCAAACTCAACTGCAACATATATTTTCCAAGCCTGGACTAAATATTAACATCAGATATATGGCACTCTATGTCCTGCCTCCCAGCTGATAAACCCAGGTAGCCAGCCTGCTTGTCACCAGATTTTGTCTCCCAAACTGTTCAGCACTTGCATTTTCACAGAGCAGTTTTTTGGTTTTTTTGAAAAACTGGCTTCTTTTCCACTGTAGCAAAGCATAACAGCTTCATGTTCTCCTTTGTCTGATGAAAGGCATTCAGGCCTGAATTTTTTTTTTTCTGGCAACTATTTAGTTGGTGTAGTAAAAGATATCACCTGTGCCCAGAGAGTTAGGTCTGCCTGATCTCACTCACTTGCACACATGCTTGAGGGGCATGGACTCCACATCCGGGGTTGAGGGGCAGCAGGAGCCTTCTCCTGTCCCGCTTGGTGCTCCCTGCCCTCCCTCTCCAGCCCTTGAGTGGAGGGGCAGCTGCTTCTGCTTCCCCCCAGTGCCCCACTCCAGGCCTTGGTGCCACTCCTTCCTCCCTTCCTGGCTCTCCTGCAATCCTCTGCTCTGGGAGCAACAGCAGCATCCAAGAGGAAAGGGAAAGAAGAAACAGCTTGTATCACTCCCAAACAGGAGTCTTCCCCCTGTTTGCAGGCCTCCAGGCAGACAGTGGGAAAAGGACCAGGACTGCACTGCCACAGCTAGGATTGGGCCCGTCACAGCTTCCCTGCCATCTGTCCCCCCGGGGTTCCCCCAACATCTTCCAAGTCAAGGTTGCATGGTTTTTGCCATGTTGCCAACCATCGCTCCATTACATCTTTCTGATATTTAATCACTCAGTGCCATAAAAACAGTAGAACTGGACTCATTTCTGCATAGTGCAGGGATTGGCAACCCCTGGCATGTGTGCCAATTAGTGGCATGTGGAGGCATTTTCCCCAGCATGCCATGACATGTGGGAGGAAATTGTATAAAAAACATTTTGTTTAGCTGCTGCAGGCATAGGGCACAGCTGTCCTGCCTTACCTGCAAGGGGACGCCACCTGGCTGGGGCAGGAAGCTTGGCCTAGGGGGATCCTGGCTCCGGGCTTGTCCCCCCTGCCTGCCACATACAGCACGAGTGGGACAGAGCTGCCCCCAGTGCATGGGCCTGGCCATGGGAGCTCCTGCAGCTACACCGGCCTTGCCCACCCGCAGCTGCCCTCAAGGGGCCAGGCCTGGGGCAGGCACTGTGCAGGGTAGCTGCTCTGCAGGCTCCCAGGTGGCTTGGCCCGAGCGAGCGCTGCCTGTGGCTGTTCCCAGAGCCGGAGGGGAGGGGGGGCTCCATCCCGCTTGTGCTGTGCCCAGCAGGCACAGAAGCTGAGCCGGGAGCTCCCAAGCCAGGCATCCTGCCCTGGCCAGGTGGTGTCCTCATGGGCAGACCAGGACAGCTGAGGGAGGGGAGGGGAGGGCAGGGCAGTGAGGGAGGTAAAAGTGTGGGAGGTAAAAGCCCAGATTGGTGCCTGGTATCGGGATGAGGCCAGAAAAGAGATCTTCCAGGCCAGGGCGCCCTGGGTGGCGGATGGGGAGGAGTGGTCTGCTTACTTCTCCAGGCTAAAGAAGAGCAAAAAGAAGCCCATGATGTGCCTGAGAGGCAGAACAGGAGCCAAGCACCGGTTGAAGGAAGGCGTGCTGGAAACAGTGACGGCTTTCTACCGAGAACTCCACACCGCACGACAGGAGGACCCGGGGAACACGCAGCAGTGCCTCCAGGGACTCAGCCGGGCCCTCGGAGAAGCCGAACAGCAGCAGCTGGAGGAGGAGTTGACACTGGAAGAGTTTGAGAAGACCCTCCAAAGGTTCAACAGTGGTGGGACTCCTGGGTCAGATGGCCTGCCCAAGGCGTTTTAAGTGACCTTTTGGGACCTGGTAGGCCCCGACCTGCTGGAGCTCTTTCGAGAGCAACTGTGGGAGGGCCAACTGCGGGCTGGGATGGACCGGGGCCTCAGGACCCTCTTGACACAAAGGGTCCGAGGGAAGAGTTGAAGAACTGGAGGCCAATCACCCTGCTGGACTTTGACTATAAGCTGCTGGCTAAAGCCTTGGCCGAGCGATTTAAATCTGTTCTAGGTTCCATCGTCCGTGAGGACCAGTCGTGCATGGTACCAGGATGCCAGATCCACGTGCCCCTGTTGCAACTGAGGGATGCGCTCCAACTGGAACGGGACAGACGGGAGAAGTGGGTAGTGCTGAACCTTGACCTGGAAAAGGCCTACGACAGCGGAAGCAAGGAATAAACCAAGGTCCTGGTCTATACGGACAACTTGAACATCCTGTGCTGAATAAGTGTGCTGTAGAGAGAGCCCTGTGGCACACATGGGCCTAGGAGGCAGCAGCAGGGGTCAAGCTCAACGTGAGCAAAAGCACCTGCCTGTCCGTGGGTGAGGTCAGGGATCTGGAGTCCCTGGGGGTCTCGGCCCCCCGCGAGGGGGCCAAGATCCTCTGGGTAGAGTTCGACCTTGAGCTGAACAGAAGGACAGACTGGGAGGAGGAGGCCAAAATGAAGCAGAGATTGCATCAGCCAATCACACAGTCAGCCTTGACTCCAGAGAACTTCCCAATCCTGGCCAAAACCAGTTGCAATTTCATTAATACATTATCAGGCCATGCTGGACAGTGGTGATGGGCTGGCATGACCACCTGTGTACTCAAGGAATCCTCCCTTCAGCAGTGCCATCTTAGCCCTTGAGGCTTCCACAGAGCCAGGTGATGCTGATACCAATCCCTACACCTTATCCCATCCCCTGTAGCCTTGAAGAATAGTTTATGTCCATCCTCCATATAACACTTCCCTTCTTCAGGGATCCGCAGTGTGGGGGAACCAGACAGCCCAAAGATGCTGGGTGCCAATCTGGCCTGGGTCAACATCCTCCTTGCTGTCTGACATGCGAATCCTTTTGGTGTCAGGATAAAACCTGCAAGGTTCACAGGGCACTGTATTCCTTGGCAGGGTGGTCCCAAGAGCTGCTGTTCCAGGACACGTCTATGATGACTGACCAAGGCTTAGACAGGTGAATCTTCATCATTTCTGGGCCCATGTTGTGCATCTAAAACCATCTGTCTTGAGAAACTGCCTCTCGTAATAGC
The DNA here is from genome assembly GCF_030867095.1 of Alligator mississippiensis. NCBI lineage: Eukaryota > Metazoa > Chordata > Crocodylia > Alligatoridae > Alligator > Alligator mississippiensis. Next base: position 58,682,791 of record NC_081834.1, read on the forward strand.
TACAACTCGTCGGTCCTCTTCCCACGCCTGGCAAGTCCAGGGGCTTATAGCAGACTGGACTGAGCCCAGACTCCTTGGTCCTCTCCCTGGAAGTGGTAGGAAAGTGAGGTCCAGCAGCCCAGATCAGAAGGGTTATAGAAGCAGCCCTGTCTTTGCGTTGGGGAGGATTAGCACAGGGGGCCGAGATTGGGAAGGAGATTGTAGGCTAGTAGCAGCTGTCAGGACTGCTGGCTTTTCCTCCAACACTACACCACTCCACCTCAACTCCCATCTCACCAGGATGAGGAGTAGGCTTCATTATGATTTGTGAAGTACCTTTGAGTCCCTGGAGAAAGCTGCTGTCCTGATCCAGAGCCATTGGTAGCAACTGGCTCAGCCTGTGCCTACACACAACCCCATATCAGGTTTAGCTGCCCCTGTCCTCAGAAACTGAGGCCTTCAGTGCTCTTCCAGCTTGACTGGCCTCTATATTCTGCCTTTTCTTCCCCATGGTGCTGGTAACTAGGATCTGTCTAGTAGTAGTAGTATTCTTAATATTAATATCCAGGGTAGTAGAGCTAATAATAGCAACAGTAATAACGCTATTACTGCTACTAGTGTTGTTAAATTAATACTAATAGCAACAGTAGTAATAAAATTTTTGCTACTGCTATAATAGAAATAATAGTAGTAGTAATAATACCCAGAGTAGTAGCAGCAATATCAGTATTCCTATTAGCACTGATAATAGCCACAGTAATAAAAAGAGCAATAGTAGTAATAAGAACATTACTACTATGGGCATTAGTGCTAGCATAGCTACTATCATGTGTATAGTATCATAGCATAGCTACTACACTTGGGTGTCTCTTTTAGAGGTGTTGCATCCCACAGAAGATCCCGACCTGCAAACCCAGCTTCAAGGTGACGCTGAGGTCCATGGAGAACCTGGATGGCATTTGGTGTTAGACATAAGAAGCAGCAAACTGCCCTGGATCAGAAGGGGATACGAGTCTAGCTTGTATTTGCACCCATGTGCGTCTACCCTGCCCTGGGTCTTGTCTCTCTTTCTAGTGAGGAGACAAAGGCAGCTTGAGCTGCGGGTGGCTCCTGGTCAGATGAGCAGGGGCTGAGCATTGCACCTTCAAACCAAGCAGTTCCCCCACTCTGCCTTTCCAGCTGGCCCAGTGTCCCAGAAGGTCCTGTTATGTCTCAGCTCCATGTTCGTGGGGAGCCCTGGCACAGGACGCAGCCTGTCTGACTCACAAAGAATTTCCACCCCCCTCCCCTCCTCTCCCTGAACAAGAACTGATTAGGAAAGACAATGAAGATGCAGTGGGAGACACACCTAAAGCCCTCCAGATAAAGGAGCAACTCCCCTGGTCTCATTTGCATCAAAGATGGAAGCAGATGACAACTCATTTAAATGGGAGATGGGACAGGAATGCACCTTCATTAGCATTCAGGATGGAGAACAGAAATTCCAAGACAAGGACTGCAGTGAATTCTGGGACCAGAAAAGCAGGGGAGCACTGCATAATGGGGGATCTGTGCTCCAAAAGCTAATCAACTCACATTTACACACGCCCACATCAGCACTTATCAGAACAATTCTAATCTGGATTTACAAAGGACTTTTTCATTTCCCCCCTCCTCCCCCCACACCTCATTTAACCTGAACTAAGCAGAAGTCAAGTTTACTAGGCATCTCAGGCCGTATGTTCCCTGGTCCCCTATGGGAGGCTTATTTAAACTTGATTGACTAAAACTCGGTTGCCGGGTTAAGGAATGCTAAGGCAAGAGACTGAGTCTGAGGGGGTATGGGCAACATCTGAACAATGGTAAAGGGTACATCACAGCATCCAGCCCGTTGGAGCCCTGACCAGAAATGCTGTCATACTTTTCCTGAAATAACTGGTGGAAGTCCTCCCCACCAAGTTTATGAACACTCCAGTAAATCCCTTAAGTCTTTTAACAGACTAAGATCTGGAAGTCATGCTAAACTGAGGCTTGTTCACAACAGGTAAAAATACAAAACCCTGATGCTGCAAGCTATCTATTGTTTCTGAAGAAACAAGGAGGTATCCCATCCAGTATATCTGCTATCCATAGGAATTTCAAGCTGGCTCCTAAGTGTCTGGTTACTCCTTAAAACCTTGTTTTTCCTGGTTGTTAATCAGTTTCTTGAGATGTTCCAAACCAGATAACCCATTGCCAAGAGAAAAGACAATTATTTACACAATTAAAAGAATGCTTTGAAGAAGCTGACCCGAGGGTATAACAATCTGTAAAATCAGCAAGCAAGTGTGCTTCAAGAGAAGAAATCTGACACCATCTGCTGTTGTTCTCAAGAAGTTGGAAGAACTAGATCGTCTCCCTTCAAGGATTGTGCTGAGAACTTTACCTGTCAGCAAACAACCCGAGTGTCTTGGACTGGTGAAGTCTTTGAAAAAATTATCAAGGCTCACATTTGTGAGAGCCCAGCAGGACAAATTATGCTGAGGGGAAACCAGCAAGGGTTCGTGGCAGGCAGATCGTGCCTGACCAATCTAGTTTCTTTTTATGACCAGGTTACACAACGCCTGGACACAGGAGGAGGGGTGGATGTCATATACTTAGACTTCAGGAAGGCCTTCGATACGGTATCCCACCCCATACTGGTGAACAAGTTAAGAGGCTGTGACTTGGATGACTACACAGTCCGGCGGGTGGCGAATTGGCTAGAGGGTCGCACCCAGAGAGTCATGGTGGATGGGTCGGTTTCGACCTGGGAGGGTGTGGGCAGTGGGGTCCCGCAGGGCTCGGTCCTTGGACCGATACTCTTTAATGTCTTCATCAGTGACTTGGACGAGGGAGTCAAATGTACTCTGTCCAAGTTTGCGGATGACACAAAGCTATGGGGAGATGTGGACACGCAGGAGGGCAGGGAACAGCTGCAAGCAGATCTGGACAGGTTGGACAAGTGGGCAGAAAACAACAGAATGCAGTTCAACAAGGAGAAATGCAAAGTGCTGCACCTAGGGAGGAAAAATGTCCAGCACACCTACAGCCTAGGGAATGACCTGCTGGGTGGCATGGAAGTGGAAAGGGATCTTGGAGTCCTAGTGGACTCCAAGATGAACATGAGTCGGCAGTGTGACGAAGCCATCAGAAAAGCCAATGGCACTTTATCGTGCATCAGCAGATGCATGACGAATAGGTCCAAGGAGGTGATACTTCCCCTCCATCAGGCGCTGGTCAGACCGCAGTTGGAGTACTGCGTGCAATTCTGGGCGCTGCAATTCAAGAGGGATGCGGATAACCTGGAAAGGGTCCAGAGAAGGGCCACTCGTATGGTTAAGGGCCTGCAGACCAAGCCCTACGAGGAGAGACTAGAGAAACTGGACCTTTTCAGCCTCTGCAAGAGAAGGTTGAGAGGCGACCTTGTGGCTGCCTATAAGTTCATCACGGGGGCACAGAAGGGAATTGGTGAGGTTTTATTCACCAAGGCGCCCCTGGGGGTTATAAGAAATAATGGCCACAAGCTAGCAGAGAGCAGATTTAGATTGGATATTAGGAAGAACTTGTTCACAGTTTGAGTGGCCAAGGTCTGGAACGGGCTCCCAAGGGAGGTGGTGCTCTCCCCTACCCTGGGGGTCTTCAAGAGGAGGTTAGATGAGCATCTAGCTGGGGTCATCTAGACCCAGCACTCTTTCCTGCTTATGCAGGGGGTCAGACTTGATGACCTATTGAGGTCCCTTCCGACCCTAACATCTATGAATCTATGGTGAGACCCCAGCTCTCGCTCTTTTCTCTGTAGCATAGATTTCTGAACCTGAACTGTACTAGTTAAGCTTGAGCTAAGTTTCCCCAAATACTTAGTGAACCCAGGGTAGTGTTGTAATTGTTTGTGTTTGTTTTCTCTTGCATGTCTATTACTACTAGTACCATTATACATTTCATATACTTACCAATAAAGAACTTTTATAGTCAAACTGGTAGTAACTGGTTGTATGTTTCTTTCTCTACTTTCCTTCCCCACTTGCTCTGCAGCAACACTTCTTTTACCTAAGCCAAAGATTCCTGTGATGCCCAGAAATACTGTGGGGTCTGCTCATCAAGAGGCTACCACTACTAGGACAGTTAGGACAAAAGATTGGGATGTGCTGAGTTTGAAACACATAAGGGGATCAGCTTGTACAGGCTGATTGACCCAGTTTGGCTCAGATGTGCCCTAATGAATTGAATGCTGGCCCATGAGGGTGTCAGCTGGACACCCAGCCGGATTCAGAGGGATTCTGCTTACACGTGTGCTTGTGTCTGACTGCGGTTTATTGTTACCTTAATGAACTGATACCTGGCATATGAGACTGTCAGCCTGTCCATGCTGATCAACCTGGCCGGGTCAGGCGTGTCACATTAATTTGGGTGTGTTTGTGTGTATGACTGATTTGGTGACTGGAGGGACCCAGCCTCATTGAAACTGAGTCCTGCAAGATAGCTCCAGTGGGGGTGAGGACCTGCAGAAGGGAGAGATACAGCTCCGTATGGAAACACCAGTACACAAGCAGCACATTGATAGAATTACAAAGACCCTAGAAATGTATCCCTAGTAAATAAGCACACCCTAAGGTGATAGGCAAATCTGGTAACAAACCCATCTCTCTGCTCCCACTCAAGGCTGTTGGGCAGGGGGGGTGGGGGCTAGGGGGAGCAGCAGGGAATCATGGGGCACTGCTGCCAGAGCTGGGGTAGGATCCTAGGGTGCTATGCCCAGGTTCTCTCTGGCACCTTGCATTTTATTTGGACAAGCACAAAAGAAGCCAAAGCAAGTTCCTCCACACAAGACATGGTATATTGGGATATTAGTGATCAGGGAACATTCCCTAGACGACATGCTGCATTTCACCCAGACAATGGCCTCATACTCCTTCCACCCTTCCACAGTAGAAGCAGGACCTGCCACAGGCTGCACCTCCTTCCCCCTGCCCTTGACGACCTGCTACTGGGTACTTTGGGTTCTGTGGTGCCTTACAAGGCCCATAGTCTGCATGAAATATTTCTGCACTCCAGCAGCAGGAGGCTGCTTGCTTGAATGCAGCCACTTGCAGATGCTGAGTAGGTAAGCATCTACAAGCCCTCCTTGCGCTGCTGGCAGAATTACGGTTGCTCCCAGGTGCTGATGCACTGGTATTTGGCCAGGGAGGAGAAGCTGTGGAAGCTATCCTCACACACAGAGGACTCATGTCTTTTCTCCTTTGTGGATGCATGGGTGTCAGGCCAGATGGAAAATTGGCTGAATCTCTTCCCACACTCTGAGCACTGGTGTGGCTAGTCCCCTGTGTGGATGTGCTGGTGACTGACCAGGCTGGAGGACTGGGTGAATGTTGAGCCAGGTGGGAGGAATTGGTAAACCTCTTCCCACACTGAGCACTGATCTGGCTTCTTCCCTGTATGCATCTGCTGGTGTTGTGCCAGATTGGAGGAATGAGTGAAACTCTTTCCACACACAGAGTTCTGATGTGGCTTCCTATTTGTGTGCTCACGCTGGTGTCTGGCCAGGCTGAAGGAGTCGGTGAGCCTCCTCCCACATTGAGAGCACTGATATGGCTTCTTTGCTGTGTTGATAGGTTGGTACTGCACCAGGTGGGAGGTCTGGGTGAAGCTCCTCCTACACAGAGCTCTGATGTAGCTTCTCTCCTGTGTGGATGTGGTGGTGCTAGGCCAGGTGGGATGAAATAGTAATGGTCTTCCCACACTTAGGCCACTGATTTGGCTGCTTCCCTGTGTGCATACTCTGGTGTGTGGCCAGGCTGAAGGCCTGGGAGAAGTTCTTTCCACACATAGCACTTCTCCCATGTGTGGATATGCTGGTGCTGGGCCAGGTAGGAGGAACTGGTAAAGCTCTTCCCACACACAGAGCACTGATGTAGATTCTTCCCTGTATGCATGCACTGGTGTCGCACCAAAACAAAGAAAGGGGGGAAGCTCTTCCCACACTCAGAGCACTAATATGGCTTTTCCCCCATATAGATGCACTGGTGTTGTGCCAGATTGAAGGAATAAGTGAAGCTCCTCCCACACACAGAACACAGATGTGGCTTTTCCTCTGTGTGGACATGCTTGTGTCGTGCCAAAGTGGAGGAATGGGTGAAGCTCTTCTCACACACGGAGCACTGATGTGGCTTCTCCCCTGTGTGGATACGCTGGTGGATGGCCAGATTGAAGGAACGGGTGAAGGTCTTCCCACACACAGAGCACTTATGTGGCTTCTCCCCTGTGTGGATACGCTGGTGCTGGGCCAGTTGGGAGGAACAGGTGAAGCTCTTCCCACACACAGAGCACTGATGTGGTTTCTCCCCCGTGTGAATGCGTTGGTGTGGGGCCAGGTGGGAGGAACAGGTGAAGCTCTTCCCACACACAGAGCACTGATGTGGCTTTTCCCCTGTGTGGACACGTTGATGCCGGGCCAGTTGGGAAGACTGGATGAAGCTCTTCCCACACACAGAGCAGTGATGTGGCTTTTCCCCTGTGTGGATGCGCTGGTGCTGGGCCAGGTGGGAGGAACAGGTGAAGCTCTTCCCACACACAGAGCACTGATGTGGCTTCTCCCCTGTGTGGATCCGTTGGTGTCGGGCCAGGTGGGAGGACTGGGTGAAGCTCTTCCCACACACAGGGCACTGATGTGGCTTCTCCCCTGCATGTATGCGTTGATGCTGGGCCAAGTGGGAGGACCGGATGAAGCTCTTCCCACACACAGAGCACTGATGTGGCTTCTCCCCTGCGTGTATGCGTTGGTGCTGGGCCAGGTGGGAGGAACGGGTGAAGCTCTTCCCACACACAGAGCACTGATGTGGCTTCTCCCCTGTGTGGATATACTGGTGCCGGGTCAAGCTGGACAAAAGAGTGAAGCTCTTCCCGCATTTAGGGCACTGATGTGGCTTCTCCCCTGTGTGCATATGTTGGTGCGTGGCCAGACAGTAGGACTGGGTGAAGCTCTTCCTGCACTCTAGTTTCTTCACTTTGTGGATGCACTGGTTCATGGCCAGGCTGGAGGAGTGGGTGAAGTCCTCCCCACCCTCAGGGCACCAATGTGGCAGGGCCCGGAGTGAGGGGCAACTAAAGCTTTTCTGGTACTGAGGGTAGGGGTGGGCTGTAGTCCTGGGCTTGGCCTCCTGCTTCCCTCTCAGGCCCTCCCCACTGGCTTGATTCGGACATACGGCCTTTTTCCAGTGGAACTTGGCCTCATGGCTCTTCAGCTCCACAAATCCTTCCATGCGCCTGGGGCTCTCTTTGGCTTCGGTCCTTTCTCCACTCTCACGCCCAAGAGAAGATAGGCCCTGCTTCACTACTATATTCTCCTCCTGCTTTTGGAGCCTCCCCTGGCTCTTGAGCCATTGGTCTTCCTCAGGTCTCAAGGACTCCATCTTGACCAAACTCCCTGGGTAAGTCCAGGGTAGCTCCAGGTTTGCAGGGTCTTTTTCAGGACTTTGCTCCTGAGCTCTGCTTAGCAACCAGGTGCCTCCTGCATGCGGAAGAGAAAATTGAGGTTAGTCCCTTCCCTGATGGCACAGGCCAAACACTGCGATTCCCTCTGTGCAATACCCTCTGTTGTCATGGGCCTTGAGCATGACTTGGCACAAAAGACCTTGGCACTTACGCTTTCTGAAGAGGACAAGGTCTTCCTGCCAAACCCCAAGTGCTGGGGTTGAGGGAGGGGCACGTCCCTGTGCCGGGCTAACGTTCCCTGCTCAGTGGAGGTCAGAGCCAGACGCTCAGGATTTCTGGCCCAGCTGTCAGCCCCAACCCCTCGGGACCTGCTGGGAGAAGCCACCGTAGGACATGTGTTAGGACACGACCTGAATGGCTTCCTGCTCTAACAGGCCCAAGAGAGCAGAGTTCCCTCAGTTCCAGGTTGACCTGATCAGAAAAACACCAAGCAGAGTCCCAGCCCTCTCTTTTGACCTACAGCAATGGCTACAAAGAGCTTCAATCTACCATGCTGATTTCCATGAGGAAATACAAATCCTATCATGCCTTGGGAGAGCCTGCTAGAGGTATAGTTACCCTGGGCTGACGAATCAGCTTTCACACTGCTGCATAAAGATTGAAATTAAAGACCATGGTATCCCAGGGAAACCAGATGTCTCCTAGCAGTTGTAGTTAGGTATAGAACAAAGGAAAGGCTGACGGGACATGTGACAGCATAAGCAATTTGAAGTCAGAAACCTGGAAGGGCTGTTCTAGGCAGGTCTGCAGGTTCCAGGCCCCTGTCACTGTGGCCATGGAGCATTTGTGAGAGGGGAGTCAGGGCAGGGGGCAGCCACAACTCACCTAGCAGCAGGTCCTCTGTCCTTGAGATGTCTCCACAGTCCTCATCATCACAGACCCAGAGCTCCTCCTGTCCTCGTGCAATGCGGCCGATTAAGTCAGGGGTGGGACCACGATATCCTGTTTGGGGCAGAGGTTAAAAAGAATTCATGACTGGGTACTGGATTCCATATAACCAACTGGGATTTGGGGAATAGATCCAATGAACTCAAGGATTCTACTGGGGTTTTGAAGGACAAGGGAGGGTGGACATTTAGGATTCAAGAGAAGTTACCCAGGTGCTGGAGGGATGGTCATGGGGAAAAAAGTACCCACCACTTTGAGATATAAAAGGGATGGGAGGCCAAGAGAGTTCCCAGGGACAGGGGTGGAGATGCAGTGACATGTGATGTGCTAAAGAGCAGAAAGATAAAGCTTTTATTAGTTACAATGAACCAAAATGAAGAGACACTGGACACACTGGTGGCTGGATAACACCTGTCTTATCATTGTCATTCCAGGCAATGGAATGGAAGTGAGTTTCTTCTCTGGGAACGAGGCCTGGCAGCACTGACAGAATCCAGGACAAATACCTGATCAGGACATTTCTTTTTGGGAGAGAGAATCATTCCTCAACAGGGCAGAGAAAGGGAAGATTTTATAAGAACTGCAGTGGCAACAAAAGCAATCATCCTATCCAGTGGGAAGATCATGCCAGAAGGGGAGATGAGCACACAAGCTAGGAAATCCTGCAGGGTTTGAAACAAAGGTCCTGGGAGTCCTTGATATGGACAAGAGAAGGCATAAGGAGACACCTTTTGCAGTACATGAAAGCTAATAATGTATGTATGGTCGCCATGGCCTTTCCTGGGCAACTAAAACCCTTGGAGTCCTTCCCAAAGTAAGTCCTTCAGGGGAACTGGAGGGAAAAGAAAGCACTAGAAAAGCAAATTTACCCGGTACAAGGTAAGTCCCTCAGCCCTACCCACAAGCCAGAAAATCCCTGTATCAGAGACCCTCCGGAAATGACAACCCATTTTCACCAGTCCTGCACCGACCCCACCTCTTTTTATCACCATGATGGGCATCAGGTATGCAGAGGGATGTTGGGAGGAAACAACAACTTCCGTGAACAGCAGAGCAAGCTCGGGAGCAGGTCTCCAAGCAAACACAGTCAAGCCAGAGTCTGTGGAGATGAAGACTGTAGGAAGAAACATGGGCAGAAGCTTCTAGGGATGCGAAGATAGAAGTACCCAGATTCCGTCGTACATGCACAAGTCACTAGATACGGAGTCAAGGAAATGTGAATCCCAGGGATGGCAGCGGCAGGGGCTGATAAGACTTCCATTACCCTCTGCTGGGTCACAACCAAAGGAGGAGAAAGGGGTTTTAAGCAGCACTGATTGAGCATGCTTGGACTGTCAGACATGTGGGCCAGGACATGCCAGGTGGGACAGGTAAGAAATCGGAACCATTCCCCATGGAACAGCTGGCAGTGAATTTTTCTACCCAATTAATTGGAGATGACACAACCATGCTGAGAAGGGGAAGGGAGACGTATTCGCCAAGACATGACTGGATATGGAAGCACCGCTTACAAGAACGGGGAAGACTCAGGTGAAGGCGGCCAGATCTAACAGAGCAGGAAATGTTGGTGTGAAACATGAGAGATGCATGATCACACATGGAGCCATGGGGAGGATGTGGATTTCAACCCCCCCGGCAAAAGTTGGAGGAGAGTGCCGAGATGCAGGGAGGAGACGATAAATGTCAGCGCTGACACGGCTGCAGGGAGAAGCAGGAAACAGCGTTACCCAGGGAAACGAGGGCTCTCCAGTTCTTCAGCATCTGGTCCCGGTAAAGCCCCTTCTGTGCGTCTTCCAGCAGCTCCCACTCCTCCCGTGTGAAATACACAGCCACGTCCTCAAAGGCCTCCTGGAGCTGCAGGCACAAGCGTTACTCCATTAGTGTCTCCTGGTCCAGCTGCCTCCAGCCCCCGCCGCCCTCTCCACAATCCCTCTGCGCAACACCTCTCTGCAGGCTGGGCCATGACACACAGAGGTGCAAAATGCCCCCTTCTCCACTGACAGGGGATGTGGGTGCAGCCATAGACATAGGGTCCATGTGTCTGCCTTGGACCAGCTCATCGCTTTCTACGTGCTTGGTAGCTGAGGCAGAATCTTTACTCCACAACCGTGGCCCGGCTCGCCCGTGCCAGCACCCCTGGCTCTTGGCACTGCAGGGCAAGCTCTGGCAAATGCTGGCTGGGTGTGGCTGCAGCACCCGTCACCAGAGGCTTGTTGCTCCTTAGCTCTCTCTGCTCCCCAAAATCTTGACAGCTACCCTCGCTCCCCTAGCCATGGCCCCAGCTGCACTCCCACCCCAGCTGGAGCTGGTGTCCTGCTCACCTTTGTGGTCTCCGCCTGCTTTGTCAGCTTCCCCTGCCCCTGCTGCAGTTGGCTTCGTTCAGGACTCAGGGAGCCCCTCTCCCCCAGCCTCCCTGGGGAAGTCCTCAGCAGCTCCAGGTTTGCAGGCCCTTCTTCAGGTGGCTGCTGATGAGCTTTCTTCATGGTTCTTGCACCTGTGGGTGGGGAAGACAATGTACGACTCAGGCCGGGTGCTGCTGGCAGGAGAAAGCCCTGTTGTTGTCCCGTACTGGCCCGTGAGTGTGGTAGCCGGAGGCCTTAGTGTGTGTGTGTGGGGGGGGGGGGGGGGGGGTGGAAGAGACTACAGACAACCCCTGCGGCACTCAGACCCACGCCCCAGCCTGCACCCGGCCCCTCACCTGACTCTGGATCTGGAAGGGGCTTCACTCTGGGGCCATGAGGGGGCTGGTCCCGAGGCCTTGGGCTGTGCCTCTGTGCTGCCTCCTCCAGAGGCACATCTGCAGTTTGGGCCCGTGGCTCCTCCAGCACCACAGCACGCTGCATCCTGTCTGAGGCCACCTCCTCGCCCTGCACGCTCACCGTGACCTGGGGACAAGAGGAGCGTGTCACCGGGGAGCGGGGACTGGGACAGACGGGGGGGCAGGAGACATCCCCCAGGCACACGGACACGGGGTTGGCAGCACCCACGACCAGGGTGAAACGCTCCGTGGAGCTCCTCGTCCTCCACCTGCCCCAGCCAAACCCCTCCGCCAGGGTCTCTGCCTCGGCCCACGTTTCCACCCTGCTCCCCACGCCCAGCCCCGCATCTCCCGGGGCAGGACGGCCGCGGCAGCTCCAGCACCGCCAGCTCCGCCGCCTGCTCCTGGCTGTGGCTGCGGCACAGCTCCCGCAGGCAGGTGCAGACCTCCCCAGGCCCTCGGCCCCCGCAGCGCAGCCCTGGCCGTGCGGCTCCAGGCACCGGCGCGGGGAGCTGGTGCGGGTGGCAGCGCTGGGTGTGCGGGGCGGGGGGGGGGGGGCACGGGCTGCCTCACCTCCTGCCCCCGCCTCTCCCGGCGCGGCACCGGCTCCTCCTCGCGCCCCCGCGCCGCTTCCCGCAGGGCTGAGGCTCCCCCGACCCCGGCCTGGGCCGCGCCAGACACTCGCCCTGCCCCGCGCGCTCCTGCCGGGACACCGCCCCGCCCGGATGCCCCTGACAGCCCGCAGCCCCCGCCCGCCCGCACAGGCGGGAGGGACCGGGGCTGCTCCAGGAGCCCCCGCAGCTCCCGGCCCCGGCGGCGCCCGCACTTCGGACCTACCGGATAGGTCTCCCCGCAGCCGGGCCGGCGGCGCCTGCGCCCTGCCTGCTCCGCCTCTGCTCCCCCGCCGCGCCCGGGCATGCGCAGTGAGTCGTGCCCGAAGGCGGTGCGCGCGGGGTACGGTACCAAGTGAGCGTGGCCCGGAGCGCCGGCGGGGCGGGTTGGGGTGTCTCAAGCGGCCGCAGTAGGAGAGGTCGGTGCCAGTCCCAGGGGCCGGGAAGAGGACGGCGGCCAGGAGTGGATACCCGGACACGCGCACACGATCACCCCCGTCCTGTCCCTGTAACGCACCGCCACCTCCTTCCTGCCCCCGGGCTCCAGCCTCAGCCCCTCCTGCAGCCTCTGCCCGCCCGGGCCCGGCTTGTTCCGCCGCTCTGGGGCACGGCCCCCACCCTGGTTCTCACAGGATACATATACATGTGCATATATATGCACACACGCACACATTTTTATATATATGTAAGCACATATATACTTACAGACGCACTCAGGCATGCTGGCATGCATATGCACACATACCTATATACATGAATACACACACACCCACAAACATGATACATATACACATGCATGTGCATACTTCCATATATATATATATATATATATATATATGTATGTATAGACATATATGCAGCTACACATACACACATGCAGCCAATACATACATACATACATACAGTACTTACATATGCATGCATTTACGCACACATACATGCATATACACATGCACACATATTACATACATATATCTGCTATTCATACATATATAGAGATACTTATATATAGACACACAAGCATACCTACATAGACATATGTATATATTTACACACACACATATATAGATAGATACAGATAGATATATATTACATAATAGTACACCCGCATACAGACATACACAACCCAGGCCTCCAGGGGACCCCCCCACTTCCCCCCAGGATCCACCTGGGAGAGTGCACTGTTCTCTGCTGCGGGAGCCTGGGAACCATGTGGTTGTACTGAGGCAACGGCCACAGGTCCTTGGTGCGGGGGGGCGCTGCAGAAGAGATGAAACCCCCCCTGGGTGCAGTTGCCACCAGATCCACCACTTCTACCATGAGGGACAAAGGGGCCACTGCGTGGATTGCAGGCAGCCGCCCATCAGGCCAGTGGGCCATGAAGATCCCACCACGAGCACCAGATGCTGGCTCGCCTTGGCCTGCCAAGAGGAGGGGTGGAGGGATGCAGAACCCAGGCCTCCAGGTCACTCACAGTTATGCAGGACCCTGGCCTCTAGGACACACATGCATACATCCACACACGTGCACAACACACACACAACACAGGTGTCTGACACACTCACAGCATCCAGACCCCTGGCTCACACACCTACACCTACACAACCCCCCCCCCCCAGGTGTCCAGGACATGCAGAAACCTGGCTGAGAATTTCCTGTCCAGTCCCTCAGGGCTCCCACAGAGGCTCCCCCTAAATGTGAGACCCCCAACACCCTCTCCCCACTGTTTTTTTTACAGGGCCTGGTTTAAATACCTCTGAGCTGGGGCTTTCTCCCTCTCTAACACCCCAAACCTGCTCCCTCTGACCCCCCCCCATACTCAGAGCTGGAGGAAGGGGTCCCCAACCCAAACCAGCCAGGGCCAGAGCACCCGCAACCTTCCCCCCACCTCCCAGAAAATCCAGGCATCTGGGCCCCCAGCCCCCCCTGCTCCCAGCTCTCATCTCACAGCCCCCACTCTCCTCCCAGATAACCCAGGCATCTGGGCCCCTTACCCCACTGACCTGGCCTCCCGGGGTGGTGGGTCTGCAGCTCAGCCCCATGGTTCCCTCCATACCCCGGTCCGGGAGACAAGGACACATGGTTGGCCTCTATTCAGCTTATTGTCCACTGTCCCCTCCAGGTCCTTTTCTGCAGAGTTGCTGCTTAGCAAGTCAGTCCACACGCAGCCTGCACCAGTGCAGGACAGGCTGGGGACCAATCATCCCTTTTTCCCCACGTCCACTTTTTTTCCCTTCTCCCATTCTCAAAACAAAGAAGACACCATGAAAACCAGCAAAGGAACCCCAAATACCTCAAAGATCTCTTTTTAATTGTTTTTTTTTTAACCCTTCCATAGTTCCTGGCTGGCTTCAGGCCACTCAGTGGCTGTTTTTTTTTCCTCCTCTGCAAATTTCCACCCATGCCCACAGACCAGGCTGGTTTGTGTAGCTTGGGTCATAAAGTACTTTGGGGGAAATCCAGACAAATACATAAATTCAGGGAACTATATAGGCATAAAGTGTTCCCTTGTTGTGAAGGCAGCAAACAGCATCCTGGGCTGCATTAGTAGGAGCATTGCCAGCACATGCAGAGAAGCAATTCCTCCTCTCTATTCAGCACTGGTGAGGCCACATCTGGAGTCCAGTGTCCAGTTGTAGGCCCCCCACTATAGAAAGGATGTGAAAAAAATCAGGACCCCTGATTTGTCCAGCAGGGGCCCTATGTTACTCTGCACTTTCCTTTTGCTTGCTATGTATCTGCAGAAGGACTTTTTATTGCCCTTAATTGTTGAAGTCTAACTAAGGTCCAGTCTTGCCTTGGCCTGCCTGATTCCCTGAAATAGTGCGCCAGGGTGGTGTATGCCTCCTTGGTGGTTGCCCCCTGCTACCACTGCCTGTAAATCTCTTTCTTTGCCCCCAGTCTTTCCTGGAGTTCCCTGTTCAGCCAAGGGGGCTTTTTTATTCCCTTAGCCCCTTTCCTGCATAAGGGGATAGACTCCTTTTGTTCCCCAAGGATCACTTCCTTGAGAAACCTCCAACCTTCCTGGGCCCCATTTGCTTGATGCTCTTGAGTTCAGCCACCTCACTAACTAGCCTTCTAAGTTTGCTAAAGTTGGCACTCCTGAAGTCTAACACTTTAGCCTCACTGGATATTTTTCCTACCCTTCGCTGGATAGTGAACTCTACCAAGTAATGGTCACTATCTCCCAGGTTCCTGTGCACTCGCAGGTTCCCCACGAGATCATCCCCTGTTGCTAAGACCAGGTCTAGCAAGGCACTGCCCCTGGTGGGACTAGACACCTCCTGGGTTAGGTGGAGGTCCTGCACAGTGTAAGAACCTCCATGAGAGGCTTGTTTTGGCTGTCTGTTCCTCCCAGCAGGTGTCCGGGGCTCATTTTGGTCCTGTACGATGGTTTCCGCTCAACTTTGTGGGCCACAGCAGCTTGGGCTTGTGAAGAGAAATGAGGTGAGAGGTGTGGAGGGGAGCAACATATTCCACTGCCCCCAGCCCCCTCCCCACCCAGAAAACCCAGGCATCCAGTTCTCCCACCAACCCTGCACTCTCACCGGTGCAGGCAGCTGCCCGGGTCCCGCTCTCTGTGACCTTGATCTTCAGCTCCTGCGGGACCTGAGACACAAGAGGGGGTTCCCAGCTGGAGTGGGGGGGGGGTAAGTGGAGGGGTCCCTGCCAGGGGGAGGCCACGGGGGTCATAGGGAGACCTGACAAGCCCAGGGAACACGTTGAAGATGTAGATTCAGAGGTAGGCAAAACACAGCCCATGAGGTGGGCCCCTGAGGCCATTCTATTTGGCCCACAGCGCCCCTAAAATTTAAAAAAAATTAATATTTTTCTGCCCCGATGGGCTGCTGAAGGTGACAGGAGCCAGCAGCAGCAGGATCCCCCCAGCCTGCTGTTGCTGCTGGCAGTGGGGTCTGTGCCCCCTGCACCCCACAAATCTCACACCCCCATACCCTGCCCCCACAATTTCCCACATATACACGCACCCCAACATACTCTACACCCTGCCGCACAACCCCCACTCAAGCCCTCCCATACCTGACATAC
Source organism: Alligator mississippiensis (assembly GCF_030867095.1). NCBI lineage: Eukaryota > Metazoa > Chordata > Crocodylia > Alligatoridae > Alligator > Alligator mississippiensis. The sequence goes on from NC_081834.1 coordinate 58,698,562, forward strand.
AAGAGTGAGACTTTATTGCTGAGTTGTCATGCAATCCCCTACACACACATGCACAAATGCCATGACATTTTTTGTAATGAAATTAAAAGATGTTGTAGTCTAGGTGTCTGGTTCTTAGTGCATGATTTAGTTTTTTTCTGGTTTTAAGGTGCCAGCCCCCACCCCCCCGAAAGCACTTCCAAGGCCAAGGGCAGGGGGGACTTCTGGTGGCAAAGGTCAGGGGTTTTGGGAGGACTCCTGGTCCCAATGTGGTGACCAGGGAGCAGGGCAGCTGCCCAGGGCAGGGCTCCCCATGGAGCCCCCAGCAGCTGCCAGACCTCGTTGTGTGGCCCTCTGCCCGAGATAATTGCCCACCCTGGGGTTGGCCACAGGAGCTAGGCGTCTGCGCTCTGCCCCGACCTCCCTCCCTGACCAGGGACCCAAGGCAGACTGCGGGTGTGGGCCCAGGTGCTGGTGGTGCTGGCAGTGCCAGGCTGGTGGGAGTCCAGAGGCACAGGGCGGGCCTGGTGCTGGGTGCCAGGGGCTGGGGCCAGGGCCAGCTGTGCTGCACAGACATATGAGTAGATTCTGGCACCTCCATGCCTGGCCCAGTCTGGTCCTGCTGCTGTGCCCCCTACATGCCTGAGTTGGGGTTGGGGGCAGGGTCACCGGGTTTGGCTAACTTTGGGGGGCATCAGGGCTGAGTACACGGGGTCCTGCTGTGATGAGCTCTGGGGTGCACACTGCCCGCTGGGCACCACAGCCCCCACCTATGCAACTGGCTCTGGGGTAGGAGAGCAGGGCCTGGGAGTTGGAGGGCTTCTCTGATGTGCCCCGCTCATGGGGGGGGGGAGCATGGAGCTGCAGAGCCAGGCCTGAGCACAGCCAGCCCAAGGGGTCCAAAGGGTGAGGGCAGGGCACTGGGTGGGTGGGTGGGTAAGTGGTGGAAGGGGAATGCCTGGAGGGGCTGTGAGTATGACCCGAGCAGGACAGAGTGTCCTGGGCCCCGAGCCAGGGGAGCATCAGGTGTGGGGGTCTTGGAGCAGAAGCAGCCACCCTGTGTACCCTGGGGTGCTATGGCCATGGGGAATGCCCCCACTCCTCCCATGGCCTGTGGCCGAGCATCACCTTCACAGGATGCCTTCGGGGAGGCTGTGGTCGAGCTGTTGCTGACAGGGTTTGTGGATGTGCGGGTGACAGGTAAGTCCTCATCTCCGCGCTGGTGCTGCCCCGTGGGAGACTAGCCTGGTAGACTCCATGTGGTACTCTAGGGCTGCCCCTACACACCCCGAGCTAAATGCAGCACCTGGCTCTACTCAGCTCCTTGAGATTTGAAGCACCTGGGCCCAGGGGATTGGGGTCCCGTGGCAGACTGAGGGGTGCGCCAAGGGGCCCAGCCAGCTCTATGATTCTCCTCCCCAGGCTCTCACCCTCAAGTGCTGCTCCCAGCCTTTCTCCAGCTATCCCCAGCCAGGGCCCCCTACTCACTCCCAGCAGGTAGCAGAGCAGGGGGCACAGTGGGGCTCTCTTACATGGGGCTCACACAAAGCTGGTGGAGCCATGCCTGGAAGGACTGGCAAGTGCCCCAAGGAGAAGAGCAGGAATCAGCGCTGTGAGACTGGGCCCCCTCCAAGATGTGGTCTGGTTCATCCTCCCTGGGGGTCAGTGCTGTGGAGCTCGCTTGAGGTTGCAGGGCTGTGGGCTGGACTGGGCTGGGGAGAGGACCCATGTCCTGCTCCTGCCCCCCCACCTGCTCCCAACCAACAGACCTCACTGCTCCTTGACAGCTGAGAGAGAAGCTGGGAGTCCTGGCTCCCATCACCCCCACTCCGCCTCGTCTGCCAGGTCTGGGTCCAGGGGTTCATCTCAGGGCTAGTTGTAGTGGGAACAGGAGGAGCCAAAGGGCCCAGCAGGGAAAGGGTTAACATTCCCACTTGTTGGGGGGGGGTGTCACTCCAAGGTGGGAGATGAGAAGTCTGCATGCCACAGATTAGCATGGGGCTGGAGGACCCGATGGGCCATGATTTCCTGCAAGAAAAGAGATGTGAGGGGGTCAGCTGGCCCTGGTCCCCCATCGTATTCTCTGACCTCCCTCCTCCCCCTCTGAGCCTGCAGGGATTCCTTGTTACACCCCTGTCCACCCCACCGCTCAGGTACCACATCCACCTTGTGCCAGGCTCACCAGGGCCGGGGTGGACAGCAGGAAGCTGATTTTGCACCACTGAGGCTGGTCTGCACAAGGGACAGAGAGGAAAAGGGTCAGCACAGGAGTCCAAGACTCCCTGGGGCAGCATCACTGATCAGGAAGCCTCTGGCAGGGCCGGTGTCCCTACGGCCGGGGCCTGGCAGCATGGTGTTCCCATCTCCCCTTAGCAGAGCCCCAGGACCTCTGGGGTTAGCATCTCTTCACAGAGGGGCCTAGACTCGGTGGGTTCAGTAGTGCCTATAGTCCAGACCTCTGCGGGGATGGGCATCATCTATACAGGATCCTTGACATCTCTAGGGCTGGCAGTCCTCTAGTGAGGGGGCCTGGGCCCTCTAGGAGGTCCCTGATGTCTGCGGAGGTGGGATCCTCTCTGCGGGTCTCTGGGTTCCTGATGGCCCCCACACCCTGCCTCTGTGGCAGCAGCGACCTCTGTCCCTGGCGGGTCCTACCCGGTCATGGTTTCAGACGCTCTCCAAGACCACCCTCATCAGCTCTTCCAGGTGTGGGTCCTGGCCCAGGTTCCCTGAGATCTGCAGGCACCCTGCATGGGAGCAGGGGAAGGTTAGACCCTGCCAGGGCCTCTGATCATCAGCCATGCCCGCTGGGCCAAACACCTGAGTTACCACACCTGCCCCTGATGCGACCCTCCCAGTTCTCTACGACTGGTTTATCTTCTGCAAGTGCCACTCACCACTTGCCTCGAGCTGCAGGCATGTCTGCACACAGCCTCAGTCTGCCCCAGCAAGCCTTGCTTTCACTGCTCTCTGGTTCTCCTGACTCAGTTTTGGTTTTTCCCAACCCTGATCCCTGCTCTCCCCTGGAACTTGGTGCTGCCTCTCTCCCTGGTTCCAGATTGCAGCTCTCTCACTGCACTGTGCCTCTTGGATCTCTTATCAGTCGTCCTGCAACTTGGTCCCTGCGCTCACTGGCCTGCTGGCCCAGACCCTGACCCGACACTTGGGTCCCACCTTACTGACCCCACAGTTGTTCCTAGTGGCTGACTGCAGGCCCAGCCACCTATGTCCTGGCCAAAACTTCAGATCCTGCCTGTGGCCCATGGGAATGGGGGTCCATGCAGACACCTCTCCCGGCTGCTGGCTTGTCTGAGGGGCCCTTACCCATCCTGCTCTTGTTGCTTTTGGAAACCTGCCACTGGATGGGAAGGCCCTGGCAGCCCAGCTGCTAGGTGTGTGGGGCAAAGCTCCCTAGGCTCATGTTTCCCCTGAGAGCAGAGGAAGTTGCTCCAGACCCACCAGCGCTGCCTGGGCTTGGATAGCTAGGGGGCCTTTGTGGGGGGAGGGTGGGGAGCTGGTACAGGTGCTCCTCTGGGTCTCGTTTTGCCTCAACCTCTGCAGACACAGGGCTCCTTCTTGGTGCACTGGGGCAGGGGACCTGAAAAGGAGGTTCCCTTTTTCCATTCCTTCATTGCAGCAGCCAGACCCTGGAGCACTCCTACAGAGGGAATTGCCTCCTCCCTGCATGGGGCACTGCTGGCTGCTGCTCTCTGAGGGGGTCTAGCTGGGTTTCCCCACCAGAGTCCATGCTCCCCAGCTCTACTGCAAAGGGGCAGTGGAGGCTCTCCCCCAATGGCCTCTCCAGACTGTGTCCTCAATGGTGGCTGGGATGGAAGCAAGGTGCTTTCTTCCCCAACAGACTCCCCTTCTTTCCGCTAGGGCTAGGGTTGCCAACCCTCCCAGATTGGCCGGGAGTCTGCTGGAATCAGCATTAATCTCTGCTACTGAAAGCAATCCAGAAGACTGATATTGTGAATGGGTTGAACAGTACAATTAATGACATGTCTCGTTGGAAATAAAAATCTCCTAGAATAGCTTCAGTCAGAGCTGGCAACCCTAGCCAGGGCTGAAGTTGACTGTCTGGCTGGCCCTTGTCTTGGCCTCCTTCTTCCTATGGGACATGGGCGACTGGTGTCTCCCAAGTCTGGGGGGCACCAGGTCATTGACTGGGGGAAGGGGGTCCCCAGTGACCAACTGCCAAGCCCGAGGTCATCAGTGGTGAAACCAGAAGTGCACTTCTGCCTTCATGACTGGCGTTTCCAGGGGCTGCACAGCCAATCTCAGGGGTTGCACATGCCCTGCCCCATGCATCACCAATGCTATGGCGGTTCGGAGAAAGAAGAGTTCCCTACCAGCAATGGCTCCAACTGGGCTGCTTTGTTGTCATCCCTGCCATGATCCTCCATCCTGTAAGAGCCAATGGGCCCAAGGGTCCCTCCTGGAGTCAGGAGGTGCAGCTTACAAAGGGGGGTCCCCTTTTCGAGCCTCTCAGCCCCACTCTCCTCCTAGGGTTCCTCAGGTCACCCCAGATGGAGTCTGACTTTTGTTTTGCATCTTAATGTCATTTGCTAGCAAGACTGGAGTGAGGGCTCCTGGCCCCTCCGTCCTGAGCTCTTCCAGCGCCTCTTAGAGAAAAGCTTCTCCAAACCAGCAGTACAGGAAAGCTTCTCCCTCCCATCTGCTGCAAGTGTTGGTGTCTTCAAACGCAAACAGCAAAACCTGTGAAGAGTTGGCTTGCTGCCTCCCTCGCACAACTGCATTTGGAAAACTGACAATTGGTGCTGCAGGTTTTTTATTGCTGTTTAGTTTCATTTTTTTATTTTATAACTGTTCAGGCCAACCTGGGGTTTTGGGATAAAAGCCAAGGAAAAGAACAATCCAGTCTTAGAAAGCATTCATGTTGCTACCTACACCTAACACTGACTGTTAGAAACACTCATTACAAGTTTTCAGAACTAAGAGTCATTGTCTCACAACAACAGTTAAGTAACTTGTTTTTTTGTAATTAGTCTCTCTATTCACTCTTCTAATAAATGAATGCTTAAAGTATTTGACAATATGTGACTGGTCAATTGACTGAGTATTTTTTGACCTGTCAAACACTCAACCCTAATCCTCCTGAAGGTCACAATCTGCCCCTACCCCAATCTGACAGGGTTGTACAATATGAACAGGGGATTTTAGTACACCATATCCTGGATAGGAGCCACCAGCATGTTCTTGCTGCAAGAAAAGCCAATAGCATCCTGTGCTGTGTAAGCAGGATGCAACTACATGCAAAACCCTGCATCCTGATTGGTTGTGCCACCTAACTGGCATAAACTGATTGAGTTATGAATGGATTCTCATTACTGGGTCCCTTCGTAGCATTTCATGAATAGACTGTTGCTTACAAAAGCTTATGCCTTCTCCATTTCCACTGCCTGAGCCTCCCAGCTCTGAATATGCCAGGCAGAGAAGGGGGGAGCTCCCTGAGCAAAGGCCAGGGCACAAAGAGCTAGGACTGAGCTTCTGCCCCAAACTTGCCCTGTCCAGCTCCATAGCAGGGATCAGAGCTACCCACAGTAGGGGAGAGCAAGGAACTTGCCCCGGGGTCTGGCACTGCAGGGGCTAGGATAGTGGAGCACGGGAATGCCCCTGAATAGCCTTTCCACAGCACTCACACCATTTCCTTTCTGCATTAGTGCCACACTGGGGCAACAGGCACTGAACCACCATCCAAGTGATAATGATCTCCTCAGTCTCTAGCCTCAATTGCCCTTGTTGCACTCTAAGATGGTTACTTCTTGTCCTGTCCCCTTACCTACATGCTCTGCTCCCACCCTCTATAACACCACTCTTCACCGCTGGTGCTCCTCAGTCTGCTGTTCTCCAAACTCAGCAGTTCTTCTAACCTTTTCTTCAAAAACATATTTCCTAGGCCTCTAATCATTTTAGTTGCTCACTGCTAGACTCTTTCCAATTTCTCTACATGTCTCTTGATGCACGTTACCCAGAACTGGACCCAGCACTTGAAGTGACGCCCCCTGCCCATTATTCAATTCTGTTACCCATTGCTGAATAGAGCAAAATAATCATTTCCTTTGATTTGCAGGCAATATTCCTCCTGTGAACACAGCTACCGGCTATTTTTTCTGCAACAAGAACATGCTGCTGGCTCATATTCAGCTTATGCCTAGTTAAAATCCCCAGATCCTTGTCTGCAGTCCTGCGGCCTGGCCGTCTGTATTGGTGCACGAGACTGTTCTGCCCCAAGTTCAGGATCGACTGAATCACGTTTCATTAATTTTGGACAATTTCTCAAGTTTATCAAGGTTATTCTGCAGCCTAATCTTACCCTCCAAGGTATTAATTTTGCTAAGTATGCTTTCAGTTCTGTAATCCAAATCATTAATAAAGATACCGAACAAGACAGATCCCTGGGGAACCCCACTTGATACCTCCTCCCATTTCCATTGAGCTGCTGCTGACTGCTGTAGGAGTTCCGGTTATTCTATGTTGTAGTCACGCTAAACTATAGTGCTGAAAAGTAGTGTGGGAGAAAGAGGCCTCATGGCTGCTGGATGAAAAAAATAAAAGTAAAAACCCATTAATGAGTGAAAAGATACTGAGTCAAAGAAGGGGGTACAGACACAGCAGCTGAAAATCTTGAGGACAAACGTAAAAAGAAAGAACTCACTAAGGAGATAGAGATCACAAGAAAACAAAGTGAAGGTGTGTAAAATTTGCAAAAGAAACAAGCACAGATGATCATTTCCACAGAGAGAGATAAGAATTGGCGGGGGGGGGGAGGGGGGAGGGGCAGGGGCCTTTTTTTTTAATGTCATGTCAGGGGCCAAAAGAGCCAAATTCATTCCAAATTCTATCAACTGTTCAAGTCTACGTGACGCAACCACCGGCAAGTCTCTTTCCCTCCAGACTCTTCAGCCTGGGGCTTTAGACACCCCCAGATCCACGGCAGGCATCCTATATGCAAGTCCCAAGTCCAGAGACCTTGGGGTTCAAATGCCCCCTGAGTCTCTCACTTGCCCCAAGCCAAAAGGTGAAGGAGCAAATGAGAGGGAAGGCCCAGGAGCAATCCACCACCACCATTAATTGCACAGATGAGATCCTGGCATTTGAAGGCATTGGCAGACTCTCATGGGGGTCAGCCTGTCCAAAGTGCAAGGGACAGGCATTCACCTCTGACTACACCAAGGCATTGGAGGCTGAAAAGAATGATATTTCCCGTGCCAGGTAAGTAAAACCACCTGGGCCAAAAACCATGATCATGGTATGAATGCAGGGGCTGTGTGACCCATTGGTAATGCGTAGAGGGTGCATGCGGGTGCACGTGCACCCCCTGAGCTTGGCAGTGCACCCCCTGCAAAAAGGTGCAGTTGACACTGCCGTCAGCACCTGCAGGTGGTCACCACTCACCACCCTCCCCCCCTTGCCACCGACACCGCCAGTGGCATCTGTAGATGATCTGTGATCACCACTGGCGGTGGTGTCTGTGGGTGGTTGCCGACCACCAGTTGGCATTCAGCACCCCCCCACCGCCAATAGCGCCATGGCCGCCTGCAGGAGCTCCCTGCTTGCAGCTGCCATGCTCCCACCACCAAGGAGCTCGCTGTGCGCCCCCAGCCTCTGGGGGCACGTGGCACTCATGGTGTGACCTGTCCTTGGTACCAAGTTAGGGGAGCATGGGATGCATTTAATACATCGCAGCTTGTTAAGAGCAAGCTTCACTAAGTTGGACTGATCATTACTCTGATCAACTGGGGGATGGTCCGAGGACAATAAACCTTTCCAAAGTAAGGCTGAAGTAAGAAAGGCACTAAACACTTAAGCCCTGTCTGCACCATGTGCCATCAGATTGCCCTTCATATTCAGTGAGGGATCTACACTCTCCTAGATCCCTCTTACTACTAACGTTGCCTGGCAGTCTGGGGTTACTGTCCTTTCTTAGCAAGAGCAGAGACCTTGTGGGGGTGGGGGAGCTTGGAGGGGGTGGCAGGCCCAATAGGGGAGCCCTGACCACCATGGGGATGGTCATGGTCTCTAGGGAAACCTTGACTGGCCATCCCCTAGTAAGAGGCCCTGCAGTCCAAGGGGTGGGGCTGCTCTCTACGAGGTCCCTGACTTCTGTGGGGGTGGGGTTCTCTCTGTGGGTCTCTGGTACCCCCCAGGCCCTACCTTTGTGGCAGTGGGGGACCTCAGTTCCCAGCAGCTTCTACCTGGTTTTGACTCCACAGGTTCTCCATGGTAAATCATGTCAGTCCCCCCAACCATAGGCCCAGGTCCTGTATGGTCTACAGACACTCTGCACAAGAACAAGGAGAGGTTAGGCCAGTGGGTCTCAACCCTTTGAGACTTGAGGCACCCCTGGATAGACTCCAGACCCCCTCAGACAACACCAACTCCTAGTTTTCACTCTTTTGGACTACAGAAAAAACAAGGGAGCAGCGTTTGTTCTGTTTCAGAGGGCAAGAAAGCCTACAGCGACGGACTCCTATTTGATCCTTGGTTATTAACCACTCCTTTCCCTGCTTTCTTTTCATGTGTCCCAGGAAAAAGGCTCTTAGTTCTCCCTCTTGCTGAAGAGAGAATAGCAAAGGAGCTGAACTTTCCCTGTGGCAGAGAGCTGTGAAAGCCCCTAGCCACGGGCTCCGGCTGGAAAGAATCCCAGAGAAGCAGGGCTGGGAAGGACGCCGTCTCGTCTCTTTTATGAACATGACGCATGCTTCCCCAGCTAACATCAGCCAACAGTGACAGGCCAGCAAGGCTGACAAGCACATCCTGCAGAAGAAAGCCCAGAGATAGGAATTAGCTGTCTGGGGGCTCAGAGATTCAGTTTGGGTGATGAACTCTCCACATAGACATATTTGACAGATTAACCTGATGTCCTACATGCTGCGTTCACAGAAACATAGACTATGAGAGTTGGAAGGGATCTCAGGAGGTCACATCTAGTGCAACCCTCAGCTCAAAGCAGGACCAGCCCCAACTACATCATCCCAGCCAAGGCTTTGTCAAGCTGGGTCTTAAAAACCTCTAAGGATGGAGACTCCACCACCTCTCTCGGTAACCCATACCAGTGTTTCACCACCCTCCTACTGAGACAGTTTTTCCTAATATCCCACCTAAACCTTTCTTTCTGCAATTGGAAAACATTGCTCCTTGTTCTGTCACTTGCCACCATTGAGAACAGTCCAGCTCCATCATTTGGGAACCATCTGGCAGGTAGTTGAAGGCTGCTATTTGACCCCTCTGCTCAGTCCTCTCTTCTCTAGACTAAACAACCCCAGGTCCCTCAGCCCTCAAGCATCCTCATCCTTATCCTTATCCTCATCCTTGTATTCTCCCAAGGGCAATACAAAAATCCCATGCTTTCCAAGTCTCATTTTATCCAGGGATCCAAACAAATGACATATTCCATTCCACAAATCTCTGGACTATCTGGAGCAATCCTGTACTATGGGCTTGTTCCACATCTTGATCTGGGTGTTGTGTTCCAACCCGGCACTGGACTATTCTGCACTTTGCATTGCCATCTCCCCCCACTCCTGACAGGAGTGTTCACCTGGATGAAATGTTGAGTTCTGCTTATATAAGGAACTCAGACACGTGCCCCCCACCCAGATCAGTGCATGGGGCAGGAGTGGATGCAGGCTGGCTGCTGCAGCCTTGGGGCTCCTGGCCCCACGCCACCATTGCAACACATTCCCTGCCTGTGCAGTAGCAGTGGCGGGAGAGGCAGGAATTTCTGGCTGGCTGGTGCAGGGCTCATAGGGGAAGGGCAGTAGGGCAGGGAGCTCCAGCCTGCAGCAGGCAGGGTGCATCCATCCCCGTCTGGCCGTGCTGCTGGAAGTGGGGTGAGGGAGGATGAGGAGGCAGACATGTGTCCATTGGTGATGCATAGGGGGTACACACAGGTGCATGTGCACCCCCTGAGGTTGGCTGTGCACCTCCTGGAAGTGCCAGCCGTGGAACTGGAAGTGCTGGTGGAAGTGCACTTCCAGTTTCACTAGCTCAGCCGCAGGGGCCCCGCCACACGTTGGCAAGCTTGTGTCCCCCCGGACTCAAGAGGCACCAGTCGCCCATGCATGAGTCCTGCCTTTACATTTTAAAAAGGTGGTCACCCTAAGGCAAATATAGACATGGGATGCAGTGCACCATCTTAGTAAATCTGTCACCATCCAGATCATAGAGAACCCACTTAACTGGGGAAGAACAAAGCTTGTTCTTAGTCTACAACAGGCCAAGAGAGAGTGGAAAGAGGTTGGAAGAGACCACAGGGGTTTTGACTGGACACCACGGTAGGTGATAAATTGGATAGGTTTTCTCCATTCCAGAGTGGCCAGCTAACAAGGAGTCATGGCATAAACAAAGTACCAAGGGCCTGCCTAGACCTGGGGGCATGTGAATCTTACCCTGAGTGAAGAGGACACCAACCTGGATTTGAGGCAGTGGTGACGTGAAGGTGGCCTGCTCTTCATGTGGGACTTCTTCCAGGGGGCGGCACAGTAGAGCCATTGGCAAGGTGGCGCAAGGATGCTGTGTGGTTTCAAAACGAGGCTAGGCTCCAATGGTCCTTGTGCCAGGTTAGTGTCACGTTCCACTTTCTGGGAAACAGCATCTTCCTTCCCATTTCTACATGATCTGAAAGTCAAAGTGGGACAAGAAAAACATCCACCCCGGCAAAGCTGCCTCTGGTTGAGTGTGTTGGCCACAAGCAAATATTCTAGTATAATGTGAATGTAATGTTTGTCAGCAGGAGGAACCAGGCGTAGTCTGCAGAGATGTTTTCACTGGGAGTTTGGACTGTAGCTCCCAGAAACCTCTGGGGTTGGGGGAAATGGAAAAAGGAAGAGGCTGGAGTAGGAGGGAAAGAGCAGTGTGCTTGTGGAGCGTGGCCAGCCCCATACAGAGGAGCACACAGTGGAGCTGGAGAGCTCACAGGCTCTGTCAGCCAGGACTGTGGACTGAAGGAACTGCAGACTTGGGGGCAGCTGCAGGTGTTTGATCACTCTTGGGACTAAAAACTTGTTTGGGGAATACTGCTGGAGGTGCCAGGGGGAGAGGGGTGGTAGGGAATTAAGGTGCTGAGTGTATGTTACCACAATGTTTCTTCACCTTTTACCTGTTCCCTCCCTTTGGCCTGTTGACTTGTGATCCAAACCCCTATGATTTTCTATATACAAGTGGGAACTCCCTCTTGCTTCTTGTGCCAGTTTCTGAGGCTGCAGGTTGGCAACTAGGTTTTTGTGATCTGTAAGAACCTGTACTTTGCGCCATGGCTCTTCAAAGTATTGCCCTCACTTCCCAAAAGCCACTCTGATGCCCATGAGTTGACAGGTCAGAATCTCAAGATTTCAGTTCTGTTGGGGTGTTTGCATGGAAAGAAGATGCAGGATTTGGTCCGGGCCCTGCCACTGTGAGAGCACCACAGCTATTACAGCGCTGGATGCATTGATTTCTACCACAAATGACAAGGTGGGGTCTGGATGAGCTAGCACAGGGGCAGAAATGAAAGCCCATTTCAGACATTCAGAGGCTCACTGGGCTTCCACAGGCCAGTAAAACTGGAGGTTTTTACTTAGTAGGGTGGGAAGAGCAATAGTTAGCAATAAATCTCCACATCTGGCAGCCTGTGTCAAAGTGCAGCTGGGCTCCAAATCACCACCTCCAACTTCACCCTGCTCAGCAGCCCTCCGGGTCTCTGGAATCTGAACCAAGGGGAGAGAAATCAAAAGGGAAGATCTACTGGCTTTATCCCTCCTGGTGGGAATGCCATCAGCCAACACTAACTGGAGCCTAACTTGGCTGTGACCATGGGTGTTAGTGGACTTTCCCATGTTCCCAGCTGGAGCTGCTGCAGGAGAGAAGCAGACATGTGGCCTTTCTCTTTTCAGCAAGTGAGGCTGGCTGCATTCCCACGTAGGGCCTGACTGAATTTGGCTAGTGGGGGTCTTAGTAGATTTAGATGCCTTCCTGTGCTCCTATTCAACCATGCTCAGGACCCCAACAACAGCTGCTTATGCATATACTTCTGTAACACCCCACTCTCTTCTCCATAAGATTATGCCACAAAAAGCAGTGGGAATGGCATTTGACAAGCAGGCTCTGAAGTCAGGCCTTATAAAGAGACATCAGGGGTCCTTATCTGTGCCCATGCTCCCCAAATTGGAAAGGGCTGGTTCTGATTTCAGTTCCTTTGACACATGCTCCTTCACCTCCACACCTTGCCCCCAACCTCCACTGCCCCTTAGAAAGTCAGTAACTAACAGGCATGTTCAAAATGACTCAAAACAAAATCCCATTCCCTTCTTTCTGTGGCAACCTCCAACAACAAGACAAACCAGCCCTCCTGCCAAAAAACAGAGGTTAATCAGAAGTAACAAGGTTATTATTTTAAATGCTGTAATATAGGGAAAGGGGAGGGGGTCGGATTTATACATGGGGTGGGTATCAGCAGAAAGGACAATTATGGAGATCATCTTCTCAAAGGTTCCTCCAGCATCTGGGCTGGCCTCTGCCTAAGACATTTCCTTTTAACCCCTCCTCATCATCAAACCTTGGGGGCCAGCCTCTGTGTCCTTTGGGTTCTGCAGTCCTTGAAGGGCTGAACGATGGGTGAACTCTTGCTGCAGTCCACCAATAGAAAGCTATTTGCTGGGATGCAGACCCTGATGGTTGCTGAGCGGGTAAACGTTCCCAAGACCTTCCTGCATGCTGGCAGAATTATGGATGCTGCTGGATCTGGATGCACCGGTGCTGGGCCAGTCTGGAGGAGTGGGGGAAGCACTTCCCACACTCTGAGCACTGATGTGGCTTCTCCCCTGTGTGGATGCGCTGGTGCTGAGCCAGGCTGAAGGATCGGGTGAAGCTCTTCCCACACACAGAGCACTGATGTGGCTTCTCCCCTTTGTGGATATGCTGATGCTGAGCCAGGTGGGAGGATCGGGTGAAGCTCTTCCCACACTCCGAACACTGATGTGGCTTCTCCCCTGTGTGGATGCGCTGGTGCTGAGCCAGGCTAAAGGATCGGGTGAAGCTCTTCCCACACACAGAGCACTGATGTGGCTTCTCCCCTGTGTGGCTACGCTGGTGCTGAGCCAAGTCAGAGGATCGGGTGAAACACTTCCCACACTCTGAGCACTGATGTGGTTTCTCCCCTGTGTGGATACGCTGGTGCTGGGCCAGCTCATATGATTGGGTGAATCTCTTCCCACACTCTGAGCACTGATGTGGCTTCTCCCCTGTGTGGATAAGCTGGTGCTTGGCCAGGCTGGCAGATCCAGTGAAGCTCTTTCCACACACACAGCACCGATGTGACTTTTCCCCTGTGTGGATAAGCTGGTGCTTAGCCAGGCTGGAGGATCCGGTGAAGCTCTTTCCACACACAGAGCACCGATGTGGCTTCTCCCCTGTGTGGATACGCTGGTGCTGAGCCAAGTTGGAGGATCGGTTGAAGCTCTTCCCACACACAGAGCACTGATGTGGCTTCTCCCCTGTGTGGATGAGCTGGTGCTGAGCCAGGCTGGAGGATCGGGTGAAGCTCTTTCCACACACAACGCACGGATATGGCTTCTCCCCTGTGTGGATAAGCTGGTGCTCAGCTAGGTTGGAAGACTGGTTGAAGTTCTTCCCACACACAGAGCACTGGTGTGGCTTCTCCCCTGTGTGGATGAGCCGGTGTTTGGTCAGGTTGGAGGATAGGCTGAAGCTCTTCCCACACACAGAGCACCGATGTGGCTTCTCTCCTGTGTGGATAAGCTGGTGCTTGGCCAGGCTGGAGGATCTGGTGAAGCTCTTCCCACACACAGAACACTGATGTGGCTTCTCCCCTGTGTGGATACGCTGGTGCTCCGCCAGGCTGGAGGATCGGGTGAAGCTCTTTCCACACTCTAAGCACCAATACAGCTTCTCTCTTGTGTTCATGCACCAGTGCCTGGCCAGCTTTGAGGGCTTCCTGAAGCTCTTCTCACACTTGGTGCTGTGGTGTGGCTGATCCCCCCTAAGCACACACTGGTGCTGGGACAGGTCTTGCCGGCAGATGAAGTTCTTCCTGCACTCGGTGCAGTGATGTGTCTTCCTCCCCAGGTGGACGTGCCGGTGCTGAGACAGGGAGAAGAAATGGGTGAAGGACTTACCACACATGACACAGCTGTACTGATGCTTCCCCCTATGTACACATAGGTGCTAGACCAGGTCTGAGCAGTACAAAAAGCTCTTCCTGCATTTGGTGAAGCAGTGGGGGAGCTCTCCAGAATCGATCTGGCAGTGAGCAACCAGGGGCAAGGGGCAGATGAAGTGCTTCCCACACTTGGTGCGTACATGAGACGTGTCCCCAAAGTGCCTTATCTTGTGAAGAGCCGGGAGTGATGGGCAGTTAAAAGTTTTCCTGACCTTGGGGGAGGGGTGGGCTCTGCCCCTGTGCCTGGCAGTAACCTCCTGATTCCCTCCGAGGCCCTCTCCACTGCACTGGCTTGGATGCAGTGCCTCGTTTGGTCTCTCAACCCCACAATTTCTTTCCTGCACTCAGGGCTTTTTCTGGGATCTGCCCCTTCTCCACTCTCAAGCTCAAATTGGAGATGGTACCTGGCTTGCTGCTACATTCTCCTTCTGTTTTTTGGGCCTGGCCTGACTCTTGTGCCATTGCTTCTTCTGAGGTCTCAGGGAGTCCATCTCACCCAAACTCCCTGGGCAAGTTGGTGGTGGCTCCAGGTTCGCAGACCCTTGCGCAGGAGCCTGCTCCTCAGCTCTACTCAGCGTCCAGACATCTCCTACACAGGGAAGAAAAGCCCCAGATTATTCTCTACACTGCCAGCAAAAGGCAAATACTTCTATTCCTTCTGCTGGGATGGGCTTGGACTTTGGCACCTGTGTTCCCTCAAGAAATCAAGGTCTTCCTGCCAAAACACCAAGTGCTGGGGAGATGTGTGTGTGTGGAGGGGGGAAGCAGTACCCTCTGCCAGGCTAATGTTCCCTACATGGGGGAGTTCAAAGCTGGACTCTCAGAGTTGCTGGCCCAGCTGTCAGCCCCATCACCTCAGGCCCTGCTAAGAGAAGCACCTGTGGGACACGTGAATTAGGACAGTACCTGAATGGCTTCATGCTCTAATGGGCTGAGGAGGAAAGGAGGTCTTACAGCTTTGGCTCTCTTCTGAAAGGAGCAGGGCTGTGTCTACTGTAGGGAATGAGCCCAACGAGCTTTCCTCTGCTGACAAGTCCCAGGTGGCCTTTATGTCACAGGAGTCTGCATTGGGTCTAAGGCCTTGACATAAACATGAACCTAGACTCTGTACTGAATCTCAGGCTCCGTGACACTCAGGACCCCAGAGACAAAACAGGAAGGGGACAATTCTCGTGCAAACCGTGGGGTATTCACTTCCCCCCAAACCTGAAAGCTTCTGAATGCCACTCATGCCATGCAGCCATTTAATGAAGACTGAGACCATGATGAAACATTTCTTGGGTTCCAGGTCATTCTAACTTGGAGAAGCCAGGAGCACTTCAGCTTTTCTTGTCCAACAGTAATGGCTACATAGAGCCCCTGCACACCATGCTGATTTGCATGGGAGACTACAAATCCCACCACGACCTGGGAGAGGTTATTAGAGAGGTATGGCTACCTTGGGCTGGGGAACGAATGCTGAGTGAAGATGAACATTTAAGATCATGGTGTCCCAAGGAAACCACATTTGGGCTGAAAAATCAAGGCAGCAAACCTTATTATCCCCTAACATCTCACATTAGAGGGAGAAGAAGGGAACAGTTACTTGTCTCCCCACCACTGAATTTCAGGAGTGGGAACATTGCTGCCCTGGACACATTACAGCATAATGTACTGTATTTGAGGTCAGCACCCTGGAATGGCAGCACACAGGCCACGTCTGCAGTCTCCAGGTCCCCCGGCACTCTGGGCATGGAACATTTCTGAGAGCAGAGTTGGGTGGAGGGGACAGCCACAACTCACCTGCCAGCAGGTCCTCTGACCTTGAGATTTCCCCACTGTCCTCATCACAGCCCCAGAGCTCCTCCTGTCCTCGCTGAATGTTGCAGATTAAGTCAGGTGTGGGACCTCGATATCCTGTTTGGGGCAGTGGTTAAAGAGGGTTTGTGACTGGGTACTTGGTGCAGAATAACCAACCAGGATTTGGGAAATGTATCCAATGAATTCAAGGTTTCCAATAAAGCCTTGATGGACAAGACAGAATGAGCATTTAGGATGAAAGAGAAGGCACTGCAGGGAGAAGCCTCCAATAGATGATGGTCCTTGTCACCCAAGTGGTTGACGGATGGTCGTAGGAAACAAAGCATCAACCACTCCTGCTTTAGAAAGGGCACTAAACTGACAGTGTCACCAGGGACAGGCATGGAGATGCAGTATTTTGTGATGTGCTAGGGAGCAGAAAGATAAAACCTTGACTGTTTTCAGGGCACAAAAAAGAAGAGACATTGAACACACTTATGGATGGAAGAGGAGGGGAAAAAAAGCTTATTCTGACTGAAGGTTTAAAGTGAGTACTTGTGGCAGGGAAAAGCATCCATGACTAATTCCACAAGGAAAAGCTGTTTGTGTAAGTTTAGACACAAATAGGAGATGATATGAACATGCTGAGAAAGGAAAGGGAGATCATATTGCTGAGAAACTGCTGAATACAGAAGCACCAGGAGTTACAAGAATGGGGAAGACACAAGTGAGGGCAGCTGGATTAAATAAAGGAGGATATATCATTATGAAATGTGAACGAGTGATCACTGACAAAGCGGATTTGAACCACCAGCCAAACATTCATGAGGATGAGACTGTTGAAACACAGGGAGATGACTACAAAACTCGAGATCTCACAGCTACAGGGAGAAGCAACAACCAGAGCCTTACCCAGGGAAATGAGGGCTTGGTAATTCTTCAGCATCTGGTCCCGATAAAGTACCTTGTCTTCATCTTCCAGGAGCTCCCACTCCTTCCGCGTGAAATACACAGACACGTCCTCAAACACCTCCCGGAGCTGCACTTGGCTTGGCTCAGGTGTCAGGGAGCCCCTCTTTTCCAGTCTCCCTGGGGAAGTCCTCTGCAGCTCCAGGTTTATAGGCTCTTCTCCAGGAGGATTCTGCTCAGCTCTCCTCAGGGTCCCTGCACCTGCAGGGTGGGGAAGAGAATGCACAGGGTAGCGTTGGTGCTGTTGGCACAGAGAAAGCCCAGCTAGCCTCCTGTACTGGCCTGGGACTAAGGCAGACAGAGGCTTCAGTGTGTTGTAGAGGGGGGACAAGGAAGACTCAAAGTACCACAGCTCTTGCTAACAGACCTCCATGGGCATGAGGCTGGAGATGAGCCCCAATAACTTTGGCCCAATATAGGGTGGTGATCACAGCAACACATCAGAGCCTGCAGGGACATTGCTCCCTGGGAAAGAAGCTCCAGGGATGTGGGAGCTGTATCAGCACCCATGTGTTAAGGGCAGGGGGAGGGGAAATGCAAGGTCAGTCTTCTCCAGGGCTTGTGAAACGCATCCAGGGGCACTTGGAGAACAAGAACTGCTGAGCTGGTGGAGCACTGACCCCATCAAAATATTGTTTTTCTCCAAAGAAACGGTGGCTCCTTGCGCTGGAAAGGAGAGAACCACCACTCCTTACCTGGTCCTAGGGAAGGATCTCGCCTGGGGCACCAGCCTGAGGAGCGCTCATCTGCTGACAGCTCCCAGTTCTCCTCAGTTTCAGGGGAATCTACAGCAGGACGGAGGCCTGGGTTTCACTGTACCTGAACCAGCCAGAGGCCACTGGGGAGTCTCATTTCTTCATCACCTGCACCAGCCCCATATGGGGCAGAGAGCTCATGGGGGCATGGTTGTTGGGACATGACTTACATCGCTGATTGTTATCATGGCAGCAAAACAAGGCCAAGTAAGATAAAGTCTCTCTGCTGGGTGCTGCACATGTACGGAGAGAAAGATCAGGGCCCCCAGCCTGGGAGCTGCCCACTCGCAGAGATCAGAGCTCTGGCCCAGCCCAGCCATGTGGTTACGTGCTTACAAATATCGAAGCCCTGTCTCGGGCTTCAGCAGCCATTGGAGCCTTTCCCCCTGCATGCAAGACAGACTCCCTGGCACCCAGACCCATGCCTGGGCCTCATATCTGGTACCTCACCTGACTCCTGGTGGGGCAGGGGCTCCTCTCTGGGGACTTGAGGTGGCTTGTCCCCATGCCCTGGGGTTTCCCTCTCTCCTGACTCCTCCAGAGGCCTGTCCGCATGATGGGCCTGTAGTTGCTCTGGCCAGGAATCAACAGGTTCCTGCAGTACTGCAGTGGGCTGCATCTTGTCTGAGGACACTTCCTTAACCTTCGCACTCACTGTGACCTGGGGATGAGATAAGTATGTCGCTGGGGAGCTGGGAGGGAACATCCCCCAAGACACGGAAACAGGGACAGCAGCATCCATGATCAGGGTGAAACGTTCTGACCTGGAGCTTCTTGTCGTCCTCCTGCCCTGGCTAAAACCCCTTGGCCGGGGCTTTGGCCTCAGCGCAGGTCTCCACACTGCGCCCTCACTCCCAGCTCTGCATCTCCTGGGGCAGGATGGCCAGGAACTGCCCCAACACCACCAGCTCCAGGATCTGCCCCTTGCTGCAGTGCTGGGGCTCAAGTCAGTACTGGCTGAGCTCCCGCAGGCGGCTGCACACCTCCCACAGCCCCCTGGCTTCCAGGTAGTAGAGGCCCCAGGAGCATTGACACCAGATTTCTGGAGCGGGGAAGTTGCCCCGCCAGTGCCAGCTGTAGGGTTCTGAGGGAATCTTGGTCTCAGAAAGGGGTTACACGGTCTATATCACCTCCTGCCCCAGATCTAAGTGTTGGACCAGCTCCTCCTGCAGTTGCTACTTTACTGGCTGTGGTGGCGACCACCTTGGGGATGGCGCCCTGATCCCAGCCTGGAAAACGTGAGGGATGTGCATATGTGTGCATGACTGGGTCAGATACATGGGTTCTTTTGCTGGGGGTGGGTTGTATGTTGTATGCCTCGGTTCTTGTGTGTGTGTGTGTCAGATGCCTGGATTTGTGCGTGTGTACACGCACATGATGCCCGTGTTCTTGGAGGGAGTGTGCGTCTCAGGTGCCTTGGGCCCTGGATTGCATGTGTGTGTGTGTGTGCATGTGTGACGGCCTATCAGACAAACAGGTTCTTGGGGGGTGGGGGAGTGTCAGCTGCCTAGGTTCTCGTGTGTGTGATATACATGCACGTGTATGCGTTTGTATGCGCACACATGCAGGGTCCTGGATGCCTGGGTTCTGCGTGCGTATGTGCTGGGGGCCAGGGCAGGGGCGCAGTGGTGGGGGAGGCCGTAGGGCCATGGTGGTAGAATAGGGCTCTGGCGGGGCCGGGTCCCTGCACCCACCTGGTAGGTGCTTCCCTGGGTGCAGGTCTGGCTGGCGGGGCAGGGGGCATGCCCCAGGACTCATGGCACCTGCACCCCTGGGCAGTGGCAAGGCCTGGGCTGGCAGTCCTCACACCTGCGACCCTTGGGCCACCCAACTTTCTCCTATAGCCCCCCAGATCCCCTAGCCCGGACATCTCCCAACTGCTGGTGCCCCTCACTCCTGACCTTCAGCCCTGGCCCACGGTACCAACTTTAACTTTCTCTCTCGCTATTCCCTCCCCGTTTCTTACTCCCAGCTGTCTTCGTCAATGGGGAGCTGAAGGGTTTCCGCGCTGCCCGACATCAAATGAAGACATTCACAGAACCACAGACGCGAGGGCTGGAGGGTCTCAGGGTCACAGCTACTCCGCCCCTGCTCCGACCAGCCCCAGCCCCAGCCCGAGCATCCCACCCACGGCTTTGACTACCCAGGTCTTAAACACCTGGGAGGAGGGAGACCCGCCACCTCCCCGGGGTTACTGCCCTCCTCCTGAGAAAGACCGTCCTAATGTCCAACCTCACCTCCCCGTGCTGCGACTGGAGCCCATCGCTCCTGGGCCCGTCGCCTGCCCCCGCCCAGAGCAGCACAGCTCCACAACCCCCCCTTCCGGACCCCTGCAGGGAGCTGCCCCCCCCCTTCTCCAGACCCGAGAAGCGCAGTGCCCCCGCCCCGCAGGTCCCCGCCCCCCGGGCAGCACACAGGTGGCACACGCTCCCTCGCCGCCCCCCGCCGGCTCGCACGGGCCCGGCCCCCCTGCCCAGGCCGGCAGGAGAGCCCCTGGGGGCGGACACCCGTGTTTGCGGGGCCCAGAAAGGGCCGCGCCCCGCCGCTGCAGCCCCGACTCGCCCTGCGGGCGCCCAAACGACTCCGGGCCGGGAAACGCCCGACCGCGCCCGCGGCGGAGTCCCCAGGGCGCGGAGCCGCCGGCGGGGGCAACACGGGGCAGGCTTGGCGCAGCTCTGCCCGGCGGGGCGGGGATGACGTCATCCCCCTCTGCCCCCAAACCGCCACCGCCCACCCCTGTCCCGGTCCCGGTCCCGACCCCTACCCGCCACACCGGCGTCTGAGACCCTAGGAAGCCCCGCCCC
Source organism: Alligator mississippiensis (assembly GCF_030867095.1). Classification (NCBI taxonomy): domain Eukaryota; kingdom Metazoa; phylum Chordata; order Crocodylia; family Alligatoridae; genus Alligator; species Alligator mississippiensis. The sequence continues at coordinate 58,719,030 of NC_081834.1, forward strand.
TTCCTCCTGGCTCAGCCAATAGAAGCAGGGCAGGGGGCTGCACCACCGGCCAATCATAGAGCGCGGGGCGGGGGCTCCTCCAGCCGTGCGTACACAGCGGCGGTGCCGCGCTCCGGCGGGTGCGGGAGCGCGCGGGCGGTGGCCGCGGGGCCGGGCCGAGCCGTGAGGACGTTGCAGTGGCCGGGGCTGCCCGCGGGGCCGGGGAGTGGCCGTCACGATGGCCGCCGCCCTTGCGTCAGCTCCGGGCGCCCCCACCCCCGCGAGCCCACCGGTCAGGGCTGGCCCCGGCGGCGCTCCCGGGGATGCGGCTCCCGCTCCCCGGGGACTTCAGCATCCGGAGCCCCAGGGGCCGCACGTGGCTTGCAGCCGCCCGCGGGCGCTCCCCTGTGCCGGCTGGAGGCGGAGCGGGTCCCGGAGCGGCGGGCGGGCGGGCGGGCGAGCAGGGCCTGGCTGCCCGGCCCGCAGAGACGCCCAGGTGTCTTTTGCAGGAAATCATGGCCCAGCTGCTTCTCCAGCTCCATGCTCATCTATGGCTTGCGGGCTTCTCATCTCCCACCCTGGAGTGACAGCCCCCACAAGTGGGAATGGTAACTCTTTTCCTGCTGGGCCCTTAGACTTCGCCTGTTCTCGCCCCAACCAGTCCCTGGACCCGGACCTGGCAGAGGAGGCGGAGTGGGGGTGATGGGAGCCAGGACTCCCAGCTTCTCTCTCAGCTGTCAAGGAGCAGAGGTGTGCCAGTTTGGAGCAGGTTAGGGGACCAGGAGCAGGACAAAGGGGTCTTCTCCCCAGCCCAGCCCACAGCCCTGTGACCTCAAGCAGGTGCTGTCTCTCTTCCTCTTTTGAAGCTCAAGGGCTCTTCTCCTTGGGGCACTTGCCAGTCCATCCAGACATGGCTCCACCAGCTTAGTGTGGACATCTTTCAGGAGAGCCCCACTGCATGCCCCGTCTGCTACCTGCTAAAAGTGAGCAGGGAGCCTTGGCTGGGGATAGCTGGAAAAAAGCAGGGGCAGCATTTGAGGGAGTGGGAAGAGGATCATAGAGCTGGCTGCACCCTTTGGAGCATCCCCAAGACTGCTACAGGAGCCCCAATCCCCTGGTCCCACAGGCTTCAAGTCTTGAGCTGAGTAGAGCCAAGTGCTGTGTCTAGCTCAGGGTCTGCAGTACAGACCCCATGTCTGGAGCAGCGGGATCAGTGGGTGCTGGGCAGGGCAGGGGCTGGGTGGGCAGCACTTGTCAGTGCCTATCCCACCGTGGCTTTCCACTCCAGCCCTGCAGAATATCTGTCTGGCTAAATGCCTGAGACCAGGAGGAGAGGTCTGGGCAGCAGAGGCCAGAGCCCATCTGGTCAAGGAGGCCCTACTGCTGCCTGGCTTCGTGGTGAGCAGCTGTAGCACCACCTGCCCAGGCTGCCAGGACTAAGGGGAAGGGCTGGGGGACACGTGCCCAGGAGGGACCTTGGGGACCAATGTGATGGGAGGATGCATGTCCCAGCAGCCTCCCTAGAAGCCCCCTTCTAGTCTGGCACAGCCCAAGGAGTGGGGCCTTTTCCAGCAGCAGTGGCAGTGCTAGCTCCTTTTTGCTGCTGCAGTGTTGCTGCCACTGTGGCAGAGGAAAAACTGGGGTCTGCGGCTGCCCCAGTCCTATTGTATGCCCAGGGGTGGTAGAATGGCTGCATGTGCCATAGCTTGGACTACCCCCAGTCTGTGGGCCAGGAGGGGCCATGGGACCCATCATGGGCTAGAAAGGATCATGCTGTGGGCCAGATCTAGCCCATCGGCTGTATTTTGCCCACCCCTGCTCTAAGTCTCATGCTAAGGAAGATTCTTTATTTCTTTTCTGTGAAGCCTGTGCAAACCACACCTTGAACGAGAACTAAAGAGTGAAGCTGAATGTGATCTTTTTATGTACAGCATGAAATAACCTTGCCCTGTGCATTTGTTCTGGTAGTTGTGGTTGGGGGGGATGGACGAGAAATCCATTGGGGTTTCCTTCCACAGGTCTTAATTTTGCCATCTATGAAGCTGCTGCTTTTTGTTTGGATGACACACTGAGTGTCACTGCTTCCCCTCCATCATGCTGAGTCCCCCTTCTTGTATCCCTGCAGTATTTTTGGCTGAGCCAGGGGGAGCTCGTGGCATGCAGAACGATAACTTTCCATAGGCTACAATTCCCAAACTGCATGTACAGTACAACTGATTAGCAGCCCATCGCTTCACCACTCAGCCACCTTGTCCAGACCTAGCTAAGCCCTTTAACTCTTTCTAAGGGTTATTGCACTTAGGATATTTCCCACCCAGGACACCTCCCCTTGCTGAAGAAGTGTGATGCATTCTTAGGCATTTCCTGTGCAGTTCAGTGCAGCTACCTACTAGGGGAACATTGGTACCCCACTCTGACCAGACCTTCCCCTTGATCCACACCCTGGAAGAGGGGGGAAAAAAGCCTGCTCAGCCCTCCCTCACTCTGTAACATCTAGTGCAGCACCAGGGGGAAGCCTCCTCCATTCAGCTTCAGGCACTTTGAGGTGCTGAGATGCTTCTGTGTTTAGCATGAGGCCAATGGCACTTGCTCCCTGTGTGTTTGGGGACAGTTTGTTCAGGTCCTGCAGGCAGGAGACAAATGCTGCTTGCTTTTGTTGCAGCGCAGCTTAGGCCAGAGCAGTAAGCCAGGGCCAAAGGGCTCCTTTGACAGAGCAATGCGTAAACCAAATGCAGCTGCAAACATCTAACCCACAGTATGTGTTTACCCCCTCCAGCCTTTCCAAAGACACCTGGGCCGCAGGTGCACTATCTGTCTGTACCACATATTGACCTATTGCACCCCTGAAGAGGACATTGGCCTCTCTCTTGTGAGGAGAGGCGGCATCATATTCTTCCACAGCTCCCAGCACGACCCTTGCAAGTAACCATCAAACTTGCTTTGCCTCCCCCAGTCACTCACGTCCTTTGACAGGGATTTTGGGGAGATGGAAGGGTTTAGACACTGGCTTATATGGCAATAAATTTCTCTGTGTTCTGAATTGGTTTGAATAGTTCCAATGGACAAGACGCTCATTTTTGTGCTAGGGGTTTTTGGGTTTGAGTCCTAGCTAGGGTATAATTTGTTTAAGAGCATAAAAAGGAAAAAAAAAATAGCCACCCTTTGTTGATTAAAATCTGAGCATAGACTTGGAGCAAAAAAGAACCGACACCTCTAACTGCATCCAAGGTCCTGGCAAGGAAGGAGGTAATTGTAAGCCTCTGAGTGCAAGGATTTCCTTTCCCAAGAGGGGAGAAGAGAGTTTGCTCACAAATGACCAGGAATCAAGGAGGGGAGGGGAGGGGAGGGGAGGGACATTTTGAAAGTGGGTTTGTTTCCCTGGAATCCAAACACTTGCAGGAGCTGGTTGTGGGGAAAGAGAAGAGGATCCAGTCATGAAACTGCTGGGGGCCATGTCCTAGAATGAGAGACAATAGACTTGAAGTGATCTCTGGATGTCACACCTAGTCCAAACCCCCTACTCGAGGCAGGACCTGTTCCTCCTGTGCATGTTCCTGTCTCACCTGTTCCTAAAACTACACAATCCACCCTGGAGTACAGCTACCAGGCACATTACCCACAGACACCAACAGTACCCTACCCTGGCACCTGTAAAGCAGGGGAAAGAGGGCTGCAAGGGTTGTTAAAAGACACTCGAGAGATCAAAGGAAGACTGTCAGCCATGCCTCCCACTACAGAGAAAGGCAACTGCCAATGCTTCCTACCAATCTGGCAAACCCCCCAAAACATGAACCCACAGATTTTATTGCCTACAAGGGCATTGGTGTAAGTGAGGGGGGCTCCTGGCAGGCACTTTACAGTGCACTCCAGTCACAGGGACTCGGATCCTCCCTGAGCAATGCCTGCTCAAAGTCTTCTGAAAACCTCCACAAAGATGGAGATCTTGCTCCTTTCCTAGGCATCTATTCCACTGGCTCGCTGCTCTAACAATGACAATATTTTTCTATATATCCAATCTAAATTACTTGGCGATAATTTCAAGACATTTCTATTTATCTATCTATCATTCCCCAGTGTATTCCCATAGATGCTTATGCTCTTTCTTAGCACAGAATGTTTGGGAGAAAACTTGTGATACTGAAAGCTGTTCTCCACGTGCAGGTGTCTGGGGGTGAAGGGCTCTCTGTTTAAAATAGCTTCAAAGGCCTGATGAACTGAGCCTTTGACAGACAGATGCATTAGATGATAGCTAGCTAAATACAGCACTCCAGGTGGGAGTTGAACCCATGCTCTCTGGCTTGAGACTCTAATGCCATGTCCATTGGGCCACCAGAGCTGGAAAGACTCAGCTCTGTAGGGAATGGACTTTTTTCCTTCTACATGCAACTGTTTCTGAAAAGGCCTGGGACCTGTTCCTCTACACACCTTACAGCAGGACTGGCAACATTTTACAAGCTGTGAGCCAGAACAACTTGGCTCTCATCTAATGTGGACCGTGTGGCTGCAGCAGCATATCAGTGGCAGGGAGCTTCTCCCTGCCCATGCTGGGGCCAGGCAACGGCCAGTAATGAATCAGCTCCATGGAGTTAGCATCTCCTCTGACTCAAGGGGCTGGAAAGGGTCATCACCGTCTACTACGTCCTGCACAAATGCTGGGCACGCTGGGAGGAACCCGCCCTTCTCCAGGCACCACTTCACCTCTTGAGACACCCCAGCGCAAGAGATCCCGCAGGTTCCCTGGGCGGCTTGATCCCTGGCCCTGCTGTTATGACAGGTCTGGGGGAGCCTTTCTGAGCTACAGTCTAAATCTGCTGGGGCAGCCTCTGTAGTAAGGGAGAATGCGCCTCCTCCCTCCCCTCTATGGCAAGTGTTCAAAACGCAGTGGTTTCTATCATGTGCCCCCAGAACCTCCTTGCTCCAAGACAACTTTGCCTGGTTCTCCCAGCCTTTCCTCATGTGGCTGCTTTCCACCAGCTTTTTGCTCCACACTTACCTCTGACTCAGGTTTCACACTCAGGACACCCCTCTGTGACGATGGAAGAATGGTGCTAGACCGGCAGAAGGCAGGGCAGGATGATACTTTGGAAAGTAACTCATGCAGGGAGGCACACGCTTTCCTAGGCAGCAGCAACTTCATCAGAAGCTCTGAGCACACTGATCATGGAAACCACCTTCTGAAGAAAGTCTGGTGAAGAAGAGCTATGAAGTATCTCATGGTCCCTGCAAGGTGTTGCCTGGAAATGGCAGCCTGCAGTCAGTGCTGTAGCAATGCTGTATCAAGGGTGGGGGCGAGCGGGGCAACCACCCTGGGGTGCCAAAGTGAAGCAGGCATCACCAGGCACTGCCCAGCCGGGTTAGGACGCAGGATGGAGCTGTGAATGGCTCATTTGGAGGTGTGGGGACGGGGCTGCTCCTGCTGCTGTGTGCGCTCCCGGCAAGCATGGGGGGGCTGTAGTGCAAGCATGGTACCCCACCCCGATCTGTGCACAGGGCACAGGTGGGCTGCTGCTGTGGGCTTTGCCGTGGGCGCCAAACTTCTGTGCATCAGCACTGCCTGCAGTGGCTTACTTGAGTGAGGATTAACCCACGCAGCTGCCTCAGTGACCAGATTGAACCTTTGCTGCTGAACCAGGCATATCATTTTATCAAACTATCAAATCAGGCGTGGACGCTCCCGGTGCCTTTTGTGATGATGACACACTCCTGTGAAGTTGGAGCTACTGTGAAGTTGGAGCCAGCGCTTGGTCTCTCATCAAGTCACAGGGATATGCTGCTCTGGCATTTGTGCCAGATGTGAGGATGACACCAGAAGCATGCGTGGACTCCTGTGGACTCTGCCCGGGCCTTGGAGATTGGATTTAGGAACATGCATCTTGGGCAGCAGTCTGTGCGGAGGAAGCCACTGATACAAAGGAGACGGCTGGGACCTGCTGGGAGCGGGTGTGCAGCTGCCAGGTTGGGCTCATGAAGTCGTGTTGGCTCCCTGGGGCTGGGAGACAGAAACGTGAAGCCCAGGCCCCGGGTTCTGGTCATTTTTGTGAAGCATTTGCCTCCTCCCCTGCCAGCCTGCCCTCACCACCAACTTCTTTAGCCCACGCAAAACACTTCTGCCTTAATTCCCAAAGGAAACAAGTGCTCTTCACAGGAGTAAGAAGGGGGGGGCACCCCTCACCCTCTCGGGCACTGTGGCTTAGTTGGTTAAAGCGCCTGTCTCGTAAATAGGAGATCCTGGGTTCAAATCCCAGCAGTGCCTGCCTCTTCATAGCTCACTGCAAAGCCCCAGTTTCTTACCTTTGGAGCAGGATTGGTCCTGGTGTCAATATGTAGCTTCCTGGCTCCTCCTTCCCACTTCCTGGGACTTTGGTAGACCCCTCTTCTTGCTACAGCATCTAAACCTGTCTCTAATGAACAAGAAATGGGTTCTCCTGCGGGATACGTGCAGTGTTTACAATGGGGCAAGATCAGAAACAAGGGGATCTCTTCCCTGTTTCTATGTGCAGCTGCAGGCCTGTGCAATGTAAACCCCTATTTGTCATAGGAAATGCATGTTTCTGAATGCTGTTCTTCTTGTCAAGAGACTGTCTCGTGTTTTAAAGGTCCTCTTCGGTTGTCTGGGCCAGGCCCAAGTGAAAGGAAACTAGATCCCAGGAGCCGTGCCGAGCGCCGCAGTCCAGATTCCAGGGGCATCCTTTCTGAAATAGGGTTTTTGATTTGGACTTTCCAAATGCATTTAATGGGTCACAGATCAAGGATGGGTAGGAAACCACCGAGGAGAAAAGTCATCTAGAAATGTGCCAAGAGAGAGAGAGAAACTGAACGAGAGGCTGAATCTTGCGGGTGCCTGGGCAACTCCTTTGGACCCTCTGGGTACTTCTACATGAGATGCTTTAATGAGCATTAGATTCATCAGATGTGCATTAAAGCACGGCTGTAAAACCATGCACTAGGCTAATGCACATTCAATTAGTGTAATGTGCATTTTTCTAATACCTGAAGATACAGAGAGTTTTTACACATGCTCTAGGGTGTGGGGGAAGGTGCTTTAATTAAAGTGGATCCAAAAGCCACGAAATTAAAGCACCCGGAGTGTCTCATATATCAGCATCCCCACACTTCAATACGTAGCTTTAGTTAAAGTGCCCCTGCCACCATTTTGAAGCACGAGGACACTGCTACATGAGACGCGGCGGCTGGCTGTAATCACAGCGCATGTGAGCAGCCTCCTGGCTCATGTACAGTCACCAGCAGGTACTAGATTTAATGCTCGCTAGAGCACCCTGGCTGAGACTCCCTCCAAACGGGGGGCAAGCACGGCTTCTCTGCCACTCCTGCCTGGCTGTAGCTCCAGGGGGGACCACCCCCCCCCCCTTTCCAGTTCCTTGATCTTCCACTAAGCAAGCCACCTTTCTTCTGCAGTTCTGGTGCCTGTCAACCCTGCCTGATCACATCTCTCCTCTTCCACAGCCCAGCAGACTGCTTGTTGCTCTTGCTAAAACCCTGCACTTGGGGGTGGTTTCATGAACTCGGGGGTAGGCACTACAGATCATGAAGTCCTGGAGGTAAAGTACTGTCAAGACTGAAGTACTGTCAAGCTGCTCAAGAAGGCAAGATTTCTTTTTATAAATCTAAATTGGAGATTGATGTTTAATTATAATGACAACAGGACTAACAACACAATAGCTCTGGAGTGTTTTGTCTCTCATTTTTGCTTAGTATCCTGGGTTTTTTCTTTAAAAAAAAAAAAACTTTATATAAAAACTCCCAGACTATATTGTTGGGATTATATATAGTCTAATGCACAGTCTAGTGGTCATATTTTTTTCTGCTTTGATCTACAACAGAATACTATATAGTGCCAGGCCTGTGGCATATGACTAAAGCATCTAGTTTCCCTTTAACTGAAGAAAAATATGTATTTCTTCATATGTGATGAGGCGCCACCCCATCTGCAACCCCACTTTTCTATATCTTAAATCCATCCATGCTCTTAATCTCTCTCTATTTTGGAGCCCCACAGACTCCTGGTAGCTCTAGCTAAAGACCTTCACTGAGGTGTGGTCATGTTCACTCTGGGGTGGATGTGACTGACTGTGAAGGATTAGAGATGCCGTCCAGAAACTCGGGAAGGCTAGACTTTTTCTTATGAATCTCAGTAAGAAATGTACTTTTAGTGAGAACGATGACAAGACTGATGCTGTGGCTCTGAGCTCTGGCGATCCCTTCCAGCCTCATGTCTCGATGCTATGATGTTGTTCTACAGCATCTGTCCGCCCAAACCTCCCCATCACGCCCTTTCCTTGTGTCTCCTTCCAGAACCCACCTCGCTCCCACCGACCGTGTGTGGACATGGATCTACCCTCAGCATCACACCAGAGACCAGGGTAAGTAGCGTGGTGGGGTTTACCTCTCCCTGGGGCACTTGAGGGCTCCTCTGGGGCAGAATCTGAGGCTCCAGAGTAACCCCTGGGGTCCCACTTCTCACTGGGGTCATTGGCTTGCAGGTTCAGGGCGTTTCTCCAGCTGGGGCATAGTCCTCCTAGTGCTTGCGAATCTCCCGCTGGCTGTGGCTAGATATCTGCTGTACAGACATGGATGTCTGCTGGGGCTTGGGAAGCAGGGCAGTGCAGGTGGACAGGCACAGCCCCAGGGTGCTCTGGATGCTGGACAGAAGCAATGGACACGCTCGCCAATGGTCACGTGCAGACAGACAGACAGAGCATCACCAGTGTGGTTTTTTCCTGGTGGGGGCAACAGGGCCTAAGCTGGAATCTGGGTCTAGGCTGGACCATGCCTTTCCCACCAGCGACGTCCAGCCCTCAGCTGATGTGTGTCTGTATAATTCAGAATGCGTAAGGGGGGCGGGGGGGAGGAATGTATATATGTATGTATGTATATAAAAAATTAGGTAGACTTTTGTGTGTGTGTGTGTGTGTGTGTGTGTGTGTGTGTGTGTGTGTGTGTGTGTATTAAGGTTACCATATACCTGAGTTTTCCCAGATGTCCTCTTTTTGGGTCCTCCCGTTTCCGCCCAGGCAGTTTTTTAAAATATCAGCAAATAACTTGGATTTTGCTCAGCTCAGCATTTGAACTCCTTTCCTGGAAGTGCCCTAGACCCCAGCTCTTCACTGGGTTCCAGTGAATTTTTTGTGTGCCAAGTCAAATCAGGCAAATCAAGTCCAAATCCGTGAGCCAGTCCAGAGCCGTACGTGGCCCTACAACCAACAAACATCCTCCACCCCCACCAGGGGTTTCAGAAATTTCCAAAGTCTTTTGGCAGGCAACCTACGTGCAGGCCCAAGCCTTGGGGTTTGGATTGACCTCAAGTTTCATTTGCCCTCAGCTGTATGGCTGCAGAAGCAAGCTAGGGAGGAGCCTCCCATTTCCATAAAGTGGGCTTTAGGCCCCAACACCTCAGCGGGTACTAAACCATGCCAGAAGAACAGTTATCCCTGGGAACACTTAAGGAAAACTGCCTTCATGGCCCCAGATACGTGGTGTTTCCCCTGCCAGCTAAGAACAGATTGAATTTTATTAGTAGGTGTTTAGAATCATGAACCAACAAGATGACAAAGCCAGAAGGGGAATACAGAGCGCCCGAGCAAGGGACTAACATAAGAGGGATGGGGGTGAGGAGGGAATCGCAACTAAGAAAGATGCAATGGAGCAGGGGTTGGCAAAGTTTTTGGGCTGAGTGCCAAAAACCGTGCAACCTTAACTTGGAAGACGTTGGCATGCCAGGGATGCATGCGAGGGAAGCTGCAAAGGGCCCGATCCTCGTGGCAGTGCAGCCCCAGTCCTTTTCCCACTGTCTGCATGGAGGCCTGCATGCAGAGGGAAGACTGCTGTTTGGGAGCAATACAAGCCATTTTTTCCATTCCTTTCCTCCCTGATGATGATGTTGTTCCCGGGTCTGTGTTGCCAAAAAAAGCTCCAGGCTTCTCCCATTCCTTCGTAGTGGAGCTTGGGCAGTGAGCAGGTGATTGCAGAGGAGCCAGGAAGGGAAGAAGGAGTGGCACCAAGACCTGGAGCGGGACACCTGGGGGAAGCAGCTGCCCCTCCACTCGGGGCTGGGGAGGGGAAGGCAGGGGCACCAAGCGAGACAGGGGAAGGCTCCTGCTGCCCCTCGCCCTTGGGTGCAGAGGCTCTGCATGTGTGTGAGAGAGTGAGATCAGGTAGACGTCTTTCATTACACCAGTTAAATAGTTGCAAAAGAAATTGTTCTTTGCAAGCTTTCAGGCCCGCACGCCTTTCATCAGACAAAGGAGAAAATGAAGCTGTTATGCTTTGCCAAGGTGGAAAAGAAGCCAGTGTGTAAAAAAAACCCCAAAAACAACAAAACTGCTCTGTGAAAATGCAAATGCAGCCTAGCTTGGGAGACAAAAGCTGATGACAGGCTGGTTCCTGGGGTTATCAGATGGCAGACAGGGTGTAGAGTGCCATGAACCTGATGTTAATATTAAGTCCAGGCTTGCAAAATATATGTTGCTGTTGAGTTTGGCTTCTTCACATTGTGAAGTTTGCATTGCAAACAGCAAAATACGGTATCTTCCATGTTTCATAGTTTCATAGTAGCTAGGGTCAGGAGTGACCTGAACAGATCATCTGGCCTGACCCCCTGCCATAGGCAGGAATGAATGCTGGGTTCACAAGACCCCAGACAGGTGATCGTCCAACCTCCTCTTGAATTTGCCCAAGGTAGGGGCAAGGACTACTTCCCTGGGAAGTTGGTTTCAGATTTTGGCCACTCTAACTGTAAAATATTGCCTTCTGATCTCCAACCTAAACCTATTCTCCATCAGCTTATTACCATTGTTCCCTGTCACCCAGGCGGTGCTGGGGAGAAAAGGGCTCTGCCTCTTTGATGTTGATCCCCCCTGAAGAGCTTGTAGGCAGCCACCAGGTCCCCCCTCAGCCTCCTCTTGCTGAGGCTGAACAGGTTCAGGTCCCTCAGTCTCTCATCGTAGGGCCTGTCCTGCTGCCCTCTCACCAAGCGGGTGGCGCTCCTCTGAACCCTCTCCAGGCTGGCCACATCCCTTTTGAAGTGCGGCGCCCAGTAATGGACACAGTACTCCAACTGCGGCCTGACCAAAGTCGCATAGAGGGGGAGGATCACCTCTCTGGACTGGCTTGAGATGCATGTTCCGGGATCAGCGAGTGAGATCAGGCTCTCTCTGTATGCGTATGCCTGTGTGTGTGGCATGTGTGTGCATGTGCCTGCAGGCAACTGGGAGTGGGACGCACACCCCTCTCCTTGCCCCCAGATAACCTGCCTTCCACTTTCCCCCCGCACACATGGTGTATGCGAGCACAGGCACAGAGGCATGCACAGGCACATGTTTCCATGGGGTGACAGTGCAGCAGTGCAGACGTGGGGGCAGGAGCAGGGGGCTCTTTGAGGGCTGGTGGGCAATAGCAGCAGGTGGCAGGGAGCTGGCAGTGGCCTGGGCACCCATTCCAAGGGTTGCTGACCCCTGTAATGGAGCAAAGCAGCAAAAGTTCAGGTGTATTGAACGGCAAGTTTCCTTTTAAGACACTTGCAGACGGTTCTCTGGATAAAAGGAAGGTTATCTGTATCAATTGCACGGCTGAGGTCCAGTATCCTTGATGCACCTTGGGTCAGCAGTACGATGTATTCACAAAACATGCTTTCGCTGCCTTTTCTCTTGCTACAGATAACCCATGACAGCAAATGAATCCTGCCAGCTGTGGCAGAGTACGCTGGCTGAGGTCCAGCATTGCTACAAGCCCATGGATCAAACCAAGTACAACAGCTTAAGTACAGCCAGGGGCATGAACGCCACATGCCTCTGAAGGCTAGGGGGGCACAGCGAGCTCCTGCAGGCGGCAGCGGTGCTGCAGTCAGACTGAAAGTCATCGACCACCCGCAGGCATTACTGGCAGTGTCGTTGGCTAGCGGCAATTGCGGACTGCCCGCAGACGCTGCCAGCAGTGCCAGTGGTGGGGGGCGAGGAGGCGGTGGCAAGCAGGGGATGCACCGCCACGCTTTTCATAGGGGGTGCACCACCATGCTCAGAGGGTGCATGTGCACCTGTGTGCACCCCTTACGCATCACCAATGGCCAGGGGACTTCTTGAGTTACAGGCCCAGGGTAGGAGGCTGTCCCCCCCAGATCAGGTTCTCCAATCTATGTGTTGTGGAAGGACTGACTTGGATTTGCAAACCCAGGACTATTTCTCCGCTGAGTACAACAGGAGGCCTCTGGTGCAGCTGTAACCCCATGGCGGGAGTGTTTCCCTTGATGACTGGCATCCAGTTTTTTGGTGAGTTCTTGCTATGCCTGTGCTGGGGTTCAGGTGAGTTTTTGGTGGGAGTCTGCGATTCATTGGGGTTACCATACTTCAGGGTTTTGTCCTCTTTTTGAGTCCTCTGATCTCCATTGGGGCAGTTTTCTAAAATACCAACAAATGTCCAGAATTTCCTCCACTAGTCCTTTTTCAACATGGATGCTGGTAGGTAGAAGTGTTTTATTTCCCAGCTTGCCTAGCCTGAGCTCCTGTGTGCCAGTACCTACAGGGAGACAGATCCACATGGCCAACATCTTTGGGCTTAGGTGGGGCACTGGGGGGAGGCAAAGAGAGGCGTGGGGCATTCACCATGCCTTGGAGGGGCAAACTGCAGGATGCAGTGTAGGTAGTTGGGAAATATTGGCCTCCTTGCATTGCAACTGGTGGCATTGCCCGCTCCACTGAGGTGGGGGTGGGGCAGGACCCCAAATGATCCCTACCACCTCCTGTGCAGAACTGCTCCTTCTACCCCATGCCTGGGTGCAAGGCTGAAGTGGACAGGGCCTCGGTGCTCTCGTCTTCAGTCCTTGTGCTCAAGGTGAAGGGCCTGGGCAGGAGCGGATGCATGCTGCAGATCACTGCATGGATGCACAGATGCTTTGGCTTCTTCAACCATGGGATGTTGTTGAAAGAAGAAGGATTGGTAGGAAGAGATGGGATCCACCTGACGCATAAAGGGAAGAGTGTGCTGGCAGACAAGCTGGCTAACATAGTGAGGAGGGCTTTAAACCAGGTTTGCCAGGAGATGGAGACCAAAGCCTGGAGGTATGTGGGGAAGTGGGTGACCTGGAGGAAGCACAAGCAGGACGGAGCAGTAGGAGAGCCTTCTCGTTCTTCCTGGGGAAGTAGGGCAATGGGGGAGTTACCCCAGCTGTCTGCACAGCAACACCCTCAGCCTGGGAAATGAGCAGGAAGGATTGGGAGTCCTTGCACAGTCCTGGATCGATGATGTGACTGGAATAAGAGAGATTTGGTGGGAAAGTTCGCATGGCTGAAGCACTGTCCCGGATGGGTATAAAGTGGTGAGGAAGGACAGGCAGGGGAGAAGAGGAGGAGGAGCTGCTGTTCATGTAAAACAGAGAGATGATTGCTCCATTCTCCATCACAGGCCCTGACTCTCACAGGGGACTTCAGTCAGCCTGATGTACTGAGAGGGCAATACAGCTGATCCTGAGGACAGGAAGGGAGGAGAGCAGCAGAGCATGGACCTGGACTTGAGACAAGTGGACTTGAACTGGCCAAGGGAACCGATGGGCAGGATCCCCTGGGATTGCGTGCAGGGGCAGAGGAGTCCAGGAGAGATGGCTGTATCTTAAAGATACCTGACTGAGGGGGCGGGAAGGAACCACCCTGATGCGCGGGCACTCCTGCAAGCACGGTGGAGATCAGCTCGCTCGGGGGATCGTGTCAGAAGCTGCTGCAGCCGCCTGACCGGGGGCTGGGGCTGGGCTTTTGGTTAGTAACTGAGAGCAGGCAAGTGTGGAGCTGTATGTGTGCTTGGGAGGAGTAGCACGCCCCATTAGTGTTGTACGTCAGAGAGAAATGGGTCACCTTCTCCATGCTACTACGAAGCTGGAGGGACCCTGGGGACCCCATTGAGAGCTGGATCCAGGAGGTGTTTTGCCAGCAAGGGAACTTGGAGCTGGGCCTGGCCATGGGGTTTGGGGCCCTCCAAGCCAGTAGCCAGGCTGCGCGGGGTCTCGTGCTGGAGCAGGCTGAGCTGTGCTTAGGGTCAGGGTCAGGGTCAGCGTTAGGGCACAGGACAGGGCTGGAGGTGTCTTCCTGGGTCGAGTTGGTTGGACTCTCAGAGATGGATTTCGGGTCTGGCGTGGGAGGGCAGTCCACGCGCACAGGAAGCAACCTGGACCCCAGGCCCCAGCTGCCCTTGAGCTAGGAGAGCTGCCGGCAGTAGGGTTGGCATTTCGTGGCAGGTGCCTTGTGCTACAGCCTGTGTGGCTCGCTCATGCCTTGGCTTCTCTGCGGACACAGGGGCTGGGACGGGTCTGAGGGTGCAAGGTGAGCACTTGAGGGTCTGGCAGAAGACTCCCCAAAGCAAGAGATCAGGCTCTCAGATACCAAGAGACTTGCTTCTTAGTCTTTCTCTGTGACCCCAGTGTGTCACTTAGTGGGTAGCTGACAGGCCCTGCTTCTCCAACAGTTTTCATGTCTACACAGTGGTAACACTTAGGACTTGAGCCGCCTGAGCTAGGGCTACGGGTAGCATGAGAGCACAGGCCAGGACTAGAGCCGTCTGTCCAGCTGGGGTGGCAGGGCTCTCAGGGCCATGTTTTGGGCAGTCCATGTTCGTAGTAAGGGGGATGGATGCTGGGACCACCCATCCAGGGCTGTGGGTGGGAGGTCTCCCAGAGGTGGGGCAGGTGTGAGGGTTTGTTGGTTCCTCTTCCTCCAGCGTGAATTGAGGTCACTATGAATCTCCTAATTCAATTTAGGATTGTGTGTTTTTAGGCACTTCAATGTAGCGCCTGTGGTCAGGCTGCTTGTGGTCCCTTCCTGCGGTCTGGCTTTGGGCTGTTCCAGCTCCGTTTCGGGTTAGGATGAGGGTTGAGGAAGAGACATGGATGGAGCTGCTTTCTGGTTTGTGTGGTAGGACTCTCGGCACTGTGTCAAGGGCACAGGCTAGCAGAGCAGTCGGTGATCATAGTAAATGGGGTGGCCCTCGGGGCAGCCCACGTGGGGGCTGGGGCGGGAGGGCTCTTGGCCATGGGGTTGGACGCTGCGGGGTGGAAGGACTTGGGGTGACGTTTGCGGGGCTGCAGCGCTGGGTGTGGGGGCGATGGAGCTGGTCCCCGGGCATTGCCGCGGCAGCGTTCATATCATTGCGGCTCTGCGGGATCCAGGCAGTCTCAGCAGAGGCTGGAGCAGTGCTGCCGGGTGCCTGGGGGCTGCAGACATGGGTGAGTCAACTGAGGAGAGCGCTGCCCCACCGGGTGCCCCTGCCCGAGGGCAACGCAGGTGTCGAGATGAGGCCCCTTGCCCCAGGAACTGTCAGAGCCAGACGTGAAAGAGCCACGGGGCCGGCGCCCTCCTGCCCCAGGACGAGGTGTCCTCGGGGGATGCAGCCCAAGGGGGTGGGATTTGCCCCAGCCCCCCCAGCAATGGGACGAGGAAGGGCAGTGGTGCCCGATTCTCCAGGTCGTGACGAGCCAGGAGTGGGCACCTGGCCAGTGCCTTTCTCTCGGGGGTGGTTTGTTCCTGTGTAAAGCCCGGAGCGAGGAAACGGAGCCGTGCCTGGCTGAGCGGCCTCACCGAAGGCACCTGGACGTGGGGTTTCACCTCTTTTCAACCAGCACAGGATTGAAGCACAAACCCGGATCGCTCCCAATGCCTGAGGATTCGTTCTGTTGTTGAAATCACAGTCCAGGGGCACAAGTATTTTGGGCAATTTCAAATTGCCATCTTCTTTCTTTTAGTGATCGACACACACTGTGTGGAGAGCGAGGGGAGACCCGGGGTCGGGGAGGACTTCACCCTTTGCTCTCTCACCCAGCAGGGAGCAGGTAAGGATGAGGTCCTTCGGCAGTGCCGCCGGAGGCTGCGGCAGCGGGAGATCTGGGAGGGGAGCGAGGGGCTCTTCTGCCTCCAGGCTTGTGGCTGCGTTCGGAGAGAAGTGCAGAACGGAGACGGAGCCGACAAGACCTGCCTTGGGAGCGAGGGGCTGCGTAATGCTCCCTGCCAGCGCTGTGTGTAGGAGGCAGGAGCCGGGCGGGCTCTGGGGCCATCTCCTGCCCAGGCCGTGGTAAGAAATGTTTGCGCTCTAACCTTGTGTGTCTTTTATCGCCTCTTCAGGCCAGCTTTTCCTGCACGGGTGTTGCAGGGCTTCAAAACCGGGCCCGGGCCCGGGTTGCTGTCCCTGCCAGGATGGCTGGAGTGCGGTGCACAGCCAGTGTGGATTAAAACACGGGTTCCTCTTACATTAGATCTAGCGGCACGGTTTTTGTTGGTGCTTCAGCCCCAAGCCAGGCACATGGAGCCAGAGGTCAGGGTCCGGAGCAGGGAGCTGTGTCCAAACCAGCTTCCTGCCGGTGATTGCCCCTGAGCCCAGGGCTTCCCTGCCCATGATCCCAAGTCATCAGGAGGCTGGCGGCATGGGGGCATCCCCGGGGACACCGGCCTGTCTCCTGAAGAGCAGGAGGTTCGGGGGCAGACGGGTGCACAGGGATGCCTTGAAGCCCAGCTGATGACTGCTCCTGCTCAGTGCCAGGATGGACAGGCTGAGGCGGGTGCTGAGCAGGAGGACCGCCAAGGTGGGCTTCGTGCCAGCAGATCACAGCAGGGGGCCTGGGCAGGAAAATCTGGGCCCCCCCAGCCATGAAGAGGAGGGGCCCATCAAGGCGAGGACGTGGCTGTGCCCCGTGTGCTGGTGTAAGAAAGCAGCATGTGCCAGCACCAAAGAAGAGCATTTGCAGCAGCCCACCACCTCCAGGTGCAAGTGGAGGTGGCCCTGGGTGCACCTGGGCAGGCGGGAGCCCGGAGGAGAGGAGCGCCGGGCACAAGAGCCGTGCAGCCTCCTGCCTGGGGCATGGAGCAGCCTGGAGCCCGGCCCTGCAGTCCCCCGGCAGGAGGCAGCCCCCTGCAGAGACGTGGAGGAGGGCCCAGCCTCCCTGGGGCAGGAGCGAAGCCCGTCCTGCACCAGCCCCAACCCTAGCCTGAGCTGCAGCTCCTCCTTCGCGGACTTGCACGGCTCTCTGGGGTCCGCGAGCCCCCCAGCCCCTGGCGCCAGCCGCACCGGTGAGGAGCCGCGCTGGGGCCACCCAGTCTCAGGGCCATTCGCTCCGGGGGGCAAGGCAGACCCTGCGCAGGGCTGGGCAGGGGCATCCTGGCCAAGGCGAGGGGGCTGAGCTGCACGACCTGCAGGTCTCCGTGCGTGGGGTGGCCTTGGTGGGGGTGGGTGAAGGGGGAGGCAGGATCACTTGTGGGGGCACAGGGACCTCCCAGGGCAGCGGGGCAGTCCAGTGTGCTCTCAGCCATGGGGGCCGTGAGGTTGCGGGGGCGGAGGAGCGGGATGGAGAGGGCCCTGGGAGATTTCTGCAGACAGGGGGCCCTTGGCTGGCGAGGGGAGCACGGCCCCATCTCTGCCCCCCACACTGCACATGTCTTCCCCTCAGGGGCAAAGGACTCACCCCCCACTTTCCTTCCTGCTGCAGCGAGTCCCAGTCCGGCCACAGAGAAGATGCAGGACGAGGAAAACCAGGAGAGGGAAGATGAGGGGACCCCGGAGGAAGCTGCGCTCAGTGTCACCCAGCGCCTCCAGGACCGCGGGAAGGTAGGAAACCCGTTCAGTCCTCTGTTCCCTCCCTGGGGGAGCCCATCCCGCTGACCCGGAGCTGCCAAGGGGAGACGCTCGCCCGCGGGCAATGCTAGGGGTGGGTGTGTTTGTGAAGCCCCACCTGGGTCCCCTCCCGCCACAGACACTGCCCTGCTTCTCCCTGCGCCTGCCCAGGAGGAGACTCATGGCAGCACCCTGGGGTCCCAAGAGGCCTGAGTCCCACAGCGGGTTTGTGGGGGACAGGGAGGTCCCTGGCTCAGAGCCTCCCTTTACCCCGGTCCCGCTCCTGGTAGATGCAGCGCAGGAGGGACGGGCAGCGCCTGCTGCGGGAGCTCCTCACCCTGCAGGCAGCCGTGCAGCAGAGGGGACACGAGGCTGTGGAGCTGCAGGGATGGAAAGCGTCCGTGCCAGAGAAGATCGTGGTGAGTAGGAGGTAGCACGGGATGGGAGAGGAGAAGAGGCTACTTGATGCTTGAAGTCCTCGTGGTGCAAAACCACAGTCTTTGAGGGCTGCTTCCAGTGTTGGTGGCCAGCATCTCGAAACATCAACTGGATTGAGGGTCCGGACAGGAACAATTTGATAATTTGATGCTTGGTGTCTTCGGTGTTTTGGCATCGGTGTGTTCAAGGGCTGCCACTGGAGAGGAGAAGAGAGGGGAAATGGTTTTTTTGCATCCAGGGTGGAGGGGAGAGATGGAGCTGGACTGGGGAGAGAAGGGCAGGCGCACCAGGGCCTGGGCATTGAGCTTGGGCAGCAGAGACGGGAAATCCTGGTAGAGGCTGGGGGGAATCGTGGCCTGTGCTGCCCTAACCTCGCCCTTCTCTTTGTGTCTCACAGGAGCTGATGGAGGATGTCTCCAGGGAGGAAGATCTAGCAAATGCCACCCCAGACATCATAGCTGCCTTCTGGTGCCTCAGGTACCAGGACCTCTGCCCGACTGGCCTATCTCTGCCATGGGCCAGGGGGATCCCCGCTGCTCAGGCCCAGGTTTCCTGGCTCTTTCCTGCCAAGCCCAGTGCCACCCCTGCCCCGCACAGCTCAGTGTCACACAGGCTCCTCTCTCCTGACAGTGCCCTGGAGATGTGCCTGGACCCCTTCCTGCAGTCGTGCCTCCTCCGAGCTGCAGCTTGCAAAACTTTCGGGGCCGTAGAGCACGACAACATCAGCAACCTGGTAGGTCCTCCTGGCACTGCCCTGTGCCACATGCCAGCCCCTGGCAGGTGCGGGCACAAGCTGCCTGGCGCTGACCCTGGGCTCTCCCTCCCCTTCCTGGCCATGCAGAGGATGCACATGGGCAACCTGGAGGGCCTGCTGTGGTGCCTGCTGTCCAGCGTCCCCAGTCTGGACAGGCTGAATTTCTTGTGGGAGGTGAGCAGGATGCAGAGGGGCTGGGCTCAGGGATGGGCAGCCTCCATCCCCGTGACCTGCACGAGCCTCTCTCAACACCTTTGGAGACCTAAGGCAGAGGCTGAAGCCCCAGCTCAAAGCCTCGGCCGTGAGGAGGCGGCAGACAGGGCTGGTCTGTACAGCAGGGGCATGTGACCGCTGATCTTGATGCCTTCCTCCCACAGCAATTCACCTTCTGGATGGAGGCGGTAGCTGCCCAGCACCGAGCCCTGGGCATGAGGGCAAGCCCCACCCTCATGTCCTTTGCTGCCCTCCTGCTCCCACAATTTGAGGTCAGTGAGCCCCGACCCCACTGATGTGCCTGAGGTGGGGGACATGGCAGTGCGCCTGGAGCTGTCCATCGGTGACCCAGTGGAGACCATTGGCTGCGACGCCATGGAGAGCTTGTATTGGCTCACTCGAATCCTCCTGCACCAGAGGGGTAAGGAGACCCATCCCAATTAGAGGACCACGGTGCAAACGGTGCCCCCCAAAACCCTGATCCAAAGCTAGGATGGCAGCTCAGAGCCTCATGTCTCCACTCCTTGCAGGCCGAGACATGCAAGGGGCAGACGAGATGTTTGGCGAGTGCCAACTGGAGCCGAGCCTGGTCCAGTGCTACAGGGACCTGGCGAGAGTTGGGGAGGTGAGGATGCTGCGCCGAGCTGCAGGGCTGGGGCTGTGTCTCCTTGGGCTGGCTGTGTGCTAGGCTCTGGAGAAATGCCTGCTGCTTCTCTCCAGCTCACAGGGATCTTCCTGCGGCGGGTTAGAGCCTTGCAAGTGTGCAGAGTGACATGGTCCCAGGCCCCAGAGATGGAGCCTGGCTCTGAGATGCACCAAGATTTGCGTCCTCTTGCTTTCAGGTGCTGGGAAAGATCTTGTCCGAGGAATAAAAGAGATCGTTCCTGCAGCGGACCATTCTGGCAATTCATCATGGGCGGATGCACATCAAGAGAGCTGTGCTGGTTTTCCTCTATGCCATCCTGGGGGAAACCAGCCTCCTGATCGGGGACAAGGTCGGCAGGCACCTTGGGTGCAGGGAACTGAGAAAGGGCCCCTCGCCTCTGTGCCACGGCTTGTCTCTCTCCCGCATTGCAAGGAGCAGAGAGAGGTCATTAGCCATGGCAGTGTGAGCTTTAGCACAAGGCAAGGTTGATTTGCACCATATAGACGAACTGAATCCATGAGATATGTTTATAAAGCCCAAGAAAACAGTGACCCGCAGGTCACGTCAGCAGAGGCTGAAGCCTGCACCTGTCTATAAGTTGCAGATCTCCCCTGACTTGTGAGGACACTGGCCTCCAGGCTAACGGGAAGCCTGCCAAGTGCTTTGGAGAAAACAATAAATTCATCTGCCTGAGCATGATGGCACCTCCCTGTCCCACAGGGTGAGGGTCTCCGGCCAAGCCCATAGATAAAGAGCCCGTCCCCATCAGCACAAGCTTCCCCTTCCCAGGCTCAGGTCAGGATTGCTCAGGGGCTGCACAGGGCCCAGGTCACTACATGGGCACCAGCGCCAGAGACTCCTAGAAGAGCTGGGCTAAGGGGGACCCCAGGAGGTCATCTCACCCAGCCTCCTGCTCAGGGCAGGATCATGCCCATCTCAAGAAAGCCGACGTGTTTGTCCCAGCTCATCCCCCTCGCCTCGAGAACAGCGCTCAGGCACAAGGACCAGGCGTCTCACGCCTGAGACCTCGGACCCTCTATCAGTTGCCACAGGCAGTGCAGGCAGAGGGGGCACTGGCGCTGTCCCACCACTGCCAGGGCAGGACGCAGGTGCCAAACAGCCCTCAGGAGAGCCAAGGAAGAGGGCCAGGCCCCACTGGAGGGTGAACAGGACCTCCCGTGCACCGTGCGCAGCTGAGCAGGGGGAAGCTTTCCTCCTCGGCCCAGACGTGCCCATGGGCCTGCCCCTCCGCTGAGGCAGAGAGAGGCTATAGAAGTTAAGAGTAGCTTTACAATAAGAGTAACGCTAAGTTTAGAATAATAATAAAGTAAGATTAAGTTTCTTTTTCTAATTAGCATTGATGTTGGTCTTCTCTTCATGTGGAAAGCCATAGTAATCCCGAACAGTGTTGGTTGTTCAGGCTGGGACTCTCCTGAACTCCTAATCCAAATCAAAGAGCCCGCACATGCCTGGGATTGGCCTCGCGGTGGAGCAATGCTTGCGGGTGGGGCCTTGGTCCCCTGCAGGGCTGCTTTGGTGGGGAGGGCTGCAGCAGCAGGGCTGAATGATGGGGCTGGGGCTTTCCAGAGTAGGTTTGTGGCTCATGCTTCGGCACAACCAGTGGAGGTGGATGTAGGACACAGGGCTGGGCTGGGAGGGGTCACCACGTGTGGGGTCAGGATGTCATGGTGGAGGGCTCCTTTTGCTCCAGGGCTGTTGGGGTCTCCTGGGATCTCCTGGCTGGCTTTGACATTGGGGTTTGGCAGTTGTCCAAGCCAGTTCCTATCATGGTGCTGCTCGAGGTCTCTTCATCGGGGCGAGGTCTCCAACCTGGGGTCCAGGTGTGAGTGGGTGTGAGGGACAGAGAAAGGGAAAGGGAAAGGGTTGGAGGCGCCTTTCTCCTTGTCATTGGCAGTGCAGAAAGGTTTTTCTTGGTGCTGGGATATTTTGGCAGCTAGAAATCCCCCTGTTGGGGTCAATGATGTTGTTTTGGGGCGTCCAAGACACTTCATGACATGGGGCTAAGCCAAAACCCTGGACCCAGCCTGTTACCTCTCAGCTCCATGCTGTTGGAGAACCCTGGCACAGGACGCAGCCTGTCTGACTCCCAAAGAATTCCCTCCCCCCTCTCCCTGACCAAGAACTGATTAAGATGCAGTGGGAGACATACCTAAAGCCCTCCAGATAAGAGAGCAACTGCCCTAGGTCTCATTTGCATCCGAGATGGAACCAGATGACCGTTCATTTACATGGGAGATGGAGAACAGAAAGCCCAAAGCAAAGACTGCATTGAATTCTGGGATCAGAGAAGCAGGGGAGTGCGGCATGATGGGGAATCTGTGCTCCAAATGTTAATCAACCCGCATTTACACACATCCAGCTCAGCATTTATCAGACCAGTTCTAATCTGGACTTACAAAAGACTTCTCCCCCCCCCCCCCCCCACACACACACACACACCTGTAAGCAGAAGTAAAGTTTACTAGGCATCTCGGGCCCTACATTTCCAGGTCCCACTACGGGAGGCCTATTTAAACTTGATTGACTAAAACTCGGTTGCTGGTTAGGGAATGCTGAAGCAAGAGACTGAGTCCGAGGGGGTATGGGCAACATCTGAACAATGGTAAAGGGTTCATCGCAACATCCAGCCCATTGGAGCCCTGACCACAAATGCTGTCATACTTTTCCTAAAATAACTGGTGGAAGTCCTCCCCACCAAGTTTACGAACACTTCAGTAAACCCCTTAAGTCTGTTAAAAGACTACAGTAAGATTTGGAAGTTATGCTAAGCTGAGGCTTGTTCACAACAGGTAAAAATATAAAGCCCTGACGCTGCAAGCTATCTATTGTTTCTGAAGAAACAATGAGGTATCCCATCCAGTATATCTGCTATTCATAGGAATTTCAAGCTGGCTCCTAAGTGTCTGGTTACTCCTTAAAAACCTTATGTTTTTCCTGGTTGTTAATCAGTTTCTTGAGATGTTCCAAACCAGGTAACCCCTTGTCAAGAGAAAAGACAATTATTTTCACTATTAAAAGAATACTTTGAAGAAGGTGACCCGAGGGTATAACAATCTGTAAAATCAGCAAGCAAGTGTGCTTCAAGAGAAGAAATCTCTCGGACACCATCTGCTGTTGTTCTCGAGAAGCTAGAAGAAACAGATCGTCTCCCTTCAAGGATCGTGCTGAGAACTTTACCTGTCAGCAAACGTTTGTTTCTTTTTTTATAAAACATTTTATTAGAAAACAGACCATAGTAAACAAGCTCAAAACGACCCCCAACAGAGACCTCACAAAAGGTAGTACAACATAAGACTTCAAAATTAACATAATAAACACATCGGAATTGATATCATATTGTCCGTCATCTCATTTCTACACAGTATATACAAAACATCCCGAGGGGGTATGGGCAACATTTGAACAATGGTAAAGGGTTCATCACAGCGTCCAGCCCGCTGAAGGCCTGACCACAAGTATTGTCATACTTTTCCCTCTCCCTTCAAAGACTATGAACGCTCCAGTAGTTGCCTTAAGTCTGTTAAAAGACTATAGTAATGTCTGGAAAAGTCATGCTAAGCTGAGGCTTGTTCACAACAAGTAAAAATCCCAAACCCTGATGCTGCAAGTTATCTATTGTTTCTGAAGAAACCATGAGATATCCCATCTAGTATATCTGCTATCCATAGGAATTTCAAGCTGGCTCCTAAGTGTCTGGTTACTCCTTAACCTTATGTTTTTCCTGGTTATCAATCAGTTTCTTGAGATGTTCCAAACCAGGTAACCCCTTGTCAGTAGAAAGGACAATGATTTACACAACTGAGAATGCTTTGAAGAAGCTGAATTGAGGGTATAAAAACCTGTAAAAAAAGCAGCAATGTGTGTGTGTGCTTCAAGAGGAGAAATCTCTCTGACACCATCTGCTGCTATTCCCAAGAAGCTGGAAGAAACAGATCGTCTCCCTTCAAGGATCGTGCTGAGAACTTTACCTGTCAGCAAACAACCCGAGTGCCTTGGGCTGGCGAGACCCCAGCTCTTGCTTTCTCTCTTTTCTCTCTAGGCATAGATTTTTGAACCTGAACTGTATTAGTTAAGCTTGAGCTAAGTTTCCCCAAATACTTAGTGAACCCAGGGTAGTGTTGTAATTGCTTGTGTCTGTTTTCCTTTGCATGTCTATTATTACTAGTACCATTATATATGTCATATACTTACCAATAAATAACTTTTATAGTCAAACTGGTAGTAACTGGGTGTATTTTTCCTTCTCTACTTTCCTTCCCCACTTGCTCTGCAGCAACACTTCTCTTACCTAAGCTAAAGATCCCTGTGAAGTCCAGAAATACTGTGGGGTCTGCTCATCAAGAGGCTAAAGAATGGGATGTGCTGAGTTTGAAACTCATAAGGGGATCGGCTTATACAGGCTGATTGACCCAGTTTGAGTCAGACGTGCCCTAATGAACTGAATGCTGGCCCGTGAGGGTGTCAGCTGGAAACCCAGCCGGATTCAGAGGGATTCTGTTTACCCGTGTGCTTGTGCCCGACTGTGGTTTATTTGCTCTGATGAACTGATTCCTGGCATATGAAGGTGTGAGCCTGACCATGCTGATCAACCCGGCAGGTCAGGCGTGTCACGTTAATTTGTGTGTGTTTGTGTGTATGACTGATTTGGGGACTGGAGGAACCCAGCCCCATTGAAAAAGTATGAAAATTGCTATTCATTTCATTTAAGTTTTATAAGCAAATGCCCTTTTCTGCTTGGTGGACCTGTGTCATGTCATGACATGCCCCGGGTAATTCATAGATTCACAGATTCATAGATGTTAGGGTCGGAAGGGACCTCAATAGATCATCAAGTCCGACCCCCTGCATAGGCAGGAAAGAGTGCTGGGTCTAGATGACCCCAGCTAGATACTCATCTAACCTCCTCTTGAAGACCCCCAGGGTAGGGGAGAGCACCACCTCCCTTGGGTGCCCGTTCCAGACCTTGGCCACTCGAACTGTGAAGAAGTTCTTCCTAATGTCCAGTCTAAATCTGCTCTCTGCTAGCTTGTGGCCATTGTTTCTTGTAACCCCTGGGGGCGCCTTGGTGAATAAAACCTCACCAATTCCCTTATGTGCCCCCGTGATGAACTTATAGGCAGCCACAAGGTCGCCTCTCAACCTTCTCTTGCGGAGGCTGAAGAGGTCCAGTTTCTCTAGTCTCTCCTCGTAGGGCTTGGTCTGCAGGCCCTTAACCATACGAGTGGCACTTCTCTGGACCCTCTGCAGGTTATCCATATCCTTCTTGAAGTGTGGCGCCCAGAACTGCACGCAGTACTCCAACTGCGGTCTGACCAGCGCCGGATAGAGGGGAAGTATCACCTCCTTGGACCTATTCACCATGCATCTGCTGATGCACGATAAAGTGCCATTGGTTTTTCTGATGGCTTCGTCACACTGCCGACTCATGTTCATCTTGGAGTCCACTAGGACTCCAAGATCCCTTTCCACCTCTGTGCTACCCAGCAGGTCATTCCCTAGGCTGTAGGTGTGCTGGACATTTTTCCTCCCTAGGTGCAGCACTTTGCATTTCTCCTTGTTGAACTGCATCCTGTTGTTTTCTGCCCACTTGTCCAACCTGTCCAGGTCTGCCTGCAGCTGTTCCCTGCCCTCTGGCATGTCCACATCTCCTCATAGCTTTGTGTCATCTGCAAACTTGGACAGAGTACATTTCACTCCCACGTCCAAGTCACTGATGAAGACATTAAAGAGTATCGGTCCAAGGACCGAGCCCTGCGGGACTCCACTGCCCACACCCTTCCAGGTCAATACCGACCCATCCACCACGACTCTCTGGGTGCGACCCTCTAGCCAATTCACCACCCACCGGACTGTGTAGTCATCCAAGTCACAGCCTCTTAACTTGTTCACCAGTATGGGGTGGGATACCGTATTGAAGGCCTTCCTGAAGTCTAAGTATACGACATCCACCCCTCCTCCTGTGTCCAGGCGTTTCGTAACCTGGTCATAAAAAGAGACTAGATTGGTCAGGCACGATCTGCCTGCCACGAACCCGTGCTGGTTTCCCCTCAGCATAATTTGTCCTGCCGGGCTCTCACAAATGTGAGCCTTGATAATTTTTTCAAAGACTTTACCAAGGATGGAGGTGAGACTGACTGGCCTATAGTTGCCCGGGTCCTCCTTCCTCCCCTTTTTGAAAATGGGGACCACATTAGCCCTTTTCCAGTCCTCCAGGACTTGGCCTGTGCGCCACGAGCGTTCGAATATTCCTGCCAGTGGCTCTGCAATGATGTCGGCCAGTGCCTTCAGCACCCTCGGATGGAGCTCATCCGGGCCTGCCGACTTAAAGGCATCCAGTTCTTCCAAATGACTCTGCACCACCTCAGGATCTATGCATGGTAGTCTGGCGCCTTGCTGCTGCCTCTCTACAACCCCAGTGAGAGACTTGTCGTGCCCCTCGCTTAGGAACACTGAGGCAAAGAACTCGTTGAGGAGTTCAGCCTTGTCCCCCCTGTCTGTCACCACTTGCTTCTGCCCATTTAGTAGGGGTCCTATTCCTCCCTGGGCCTTCCTTTTACTCCCAATATATCTAAAAAACAATTTCTTGTTGTCTTTTACTTGGGTTGCCATACTCAGCTCCATGGTAGCTTTGGCCCACCTAACTGCCTCCCTACAAGCACGAGCAGAGGAGGTATATTCATCTTTAGTGATCTCACCCTGTTTCCACTTTTTATGTGCTCCCCTTTTGGCCCTTAGGCTGCCCTGGATTTCTCTGGTCAGCCATGGAAGCCTCCTGGCCCCTTTCCCTTTTTTGCCTCGCTCGGGGATTGTCTTGCTTTGTGCCCGAAGGATCGTTTCCTTTAGGCACAGCCACCCTTCCTGGGCTCCCATCCCTTCAAAACTCCTACTCTGCAGTGCGTCCTTGACTAATCGCCTGAGTGCATTGAGATCAGCTTTCCTAAAGTCTAGCACTTTCACCCTACTAGTTACCTTACCCACTCGATGTCTTATGGTGAATTCTATTATTAGGTGATCACTGTCCCCCAGATGGCCACCGATCTGTAGGTCCCCTACCATGTCATCCCCCGTCGCCAATACCAGATCCAGTATGGCATTCCCCTAGTGGGACCATGCACCTCCTGTGTCAGGTGGAGGTCCTGTACACAGGTTAGAAACCTGCGTGAGCGATGGGACCTTGCTGTCTGCGTCTCCCAGCAGATGTCTGGGTAGTTTAGGTCCCCCATGACCACCGCCTCTTTAGCTTTTATGGTCTCTGAGAGTTGCCTCAGGAGTCCCGAATCTCTTTCTTCCCCTTGATGTGGGGGTCTGTAGCAGACCCCTACCACCAAATCCCTTTCTCCTTGCCCCCCATGTAGCCTAACCCACAATCCTTCTACTTCCTCATCCTTGGATTCTGTCTTGATGAGGGTCGATGTATATTGCTCATTGACATAAAGTGCAACCCCCCCCCCTTTCTTCCCCGACCTGTCCTTTCTATACAATCTATAACCCTCAATATGTACCGCCCAGTCGTGGGATGAATCCCACCAGGTCTCTGTTAGCCCCACTAAGTCATAGGTGTTTAGTGCAAGCAGGAGCGCTAATTCATCCTGCTTGTTCCCCATGCTCCTAGCATTAGTATATAGGCACTTGAGCCCTGCGACTGGTGCCTTTGCTGCCCCCCCGCTCCGAGTCCCAAGGGGCCCATTGTTTCTTACCTTCTTGTTTCTTACCTGTTCTGTAGTGCTGGTCTCCCCATGGCTTTCAGGTTCCCAATGCTCTCTTTCTTCAGGCTGGGCTGTCCTTGTGGGTGCCACATGGTTTGGTGGTCCACAGCTTCCCCTGTTCTCATCTTCCCCTCCCACCGACGAGCCTAGTTTAAAGCCCGTCGGAGGAGATCTGCCAACCTAGAAGAAAACACACGCTTGCCTTTGGGGGACAGGTGAAGCCCATCCCAGCTGAGCATGTCCCTCGTCGTGATGTGCGGGTCATTGTCCAGGAAGCCGAAGCCTGCCTCGAGACACCACTGCCGAAGCCGCCAGTTGGTCTCTCTGATGCAGTTCTCCTGCCGTCTTCCTCGTCCGGTCACTGGTAGGATGGAAGAGAAAACCACCTGTGCACTGAACTCCTTCAGCACGCCGCCCAGAGCACTGTAGTCCGCCATCAGGTGATCGGGGCTTCTCCTGGCCGCATCGTTAGTACCCACATGGACTAGGACCATGGGGTAATAATCGGTGGGCTTGATCCTGGCCTGGATTACCTCCGTCACATCCCGAATCTTTGCTCCAGGGAGGCAGTATACCTCTCGTGCTGAGGGGTCCTGGAGGCAGATGGGCCCTTCCTTACCTCTCACGATGGAGTCGCCTATGACGAGCACTCGTCGCCTCCTCCTCTGGGTCCGCTTGGATTTCTTGACCTGTTCGGAGTGTGAAGAATATGGTGTTTCTTCTTGCTCAAGGGTTTCCTCCTCCTCTTCCACCTCCTGCAGGGTCGCCAGGGCCTCGTACCTGTTCTCCAGTCGGACTGGAGAAGCTGGTACCGGTTTGCTGCGAGCTGCTCTGGTCCTGGCTGTGACCGTCTGCCACTCTGCTGAGGAGGGCAGTCCCCGGGGTGCTTCTTCCTTGGGTGCCTGGGCCTGCAGGGAAAGGAAATAACCATCAATTTCATCCTCTGCCTCCCTGATCCCCCTCAGCCTGCTAACCTCCTCCCGGAGCTCCCTCACCTGCACCTCCAGAGCCCTAAGACGGTCTCCTGCCAGACAGGTGTGGGGGCCCCCAATCTCTGCCCCCCCCCGGCCCTGCTGGGGATCCCCCGCAGGCCAGGAGGCAGGGGGACATCAGCTCCCCCATGGGCTCGGTCTGGGTGGAGGCCTCAGACCTGCCCCGGGTAGCCTTGTCCCCCTGGGCAGAGGCCCTAGCAGCACTCCTCGTAGACACCATTCTGAGCTGCTGTTTGTAGATCTGTGCGGTGTCTACGCCCTACCCCTACAGGAGTCTCTCTCTGGGCCCTTCCTGCCCGCCCGCCAGCGTGAACGCCTGCACAAACGTCGGCGTGCTCTCACAGAGCGTGCCTGTTTGCGCGCTCTGTTCGCGCTGCACAGCTCGGGAGCACGGCTCCCTACCGGCTCAGCTATATGAGACCTGGGGGGCTTCCCCTCCGGATCCGGCTCAGCTGCGCTGGGTCCCTCCGCCCCACTTACCTTCGGGGATCAGCTGCTGCTGCCCCCGCTGCCGATTCCTCTGCTGCTGCTGCTGCTGCCGCCTCCGGTCAGTCAGTTGGTTAAGGGGGCACATGTGCGTGCGGGACACACGTGTGCTTGACTCCTCTCCTTCCTGCTGCTGGTTCCCCCTGGAAATAGCTTAGTCTTTTCTCTTCTCCCACCTATCTGCTTGTCCATGGACCAGTGCCAAACTGTGCCAGCTTAATATAACCATGTGCTTGATCATCATCTCTCCAACGGGCCATGGTTTGCTGTCTGGTGAGCCCACACAACCCCAGACAGCCTCAGGCTTCCTGGGTATAAACAAGAGTGGATTTGGGCCAAATGAACTTCTCTATTCACCTGCTTGGCCAGTAGAAACACACATAACATGTTCCTCCCACAGCAAGTTCCCTTCTCCTTCTTCGCATGGAGAGTACATTGTAGGGGAAAACTTGTCCCCGGTTCGTTGGGCAGAGGCTCAGACAAACAGACTACTCAAAGTTAAAAAGAACTTGGTTTATTAGAGAATGCATTCTAGACAGACTCATACACAACTGGAGAATTGTGAAGAGGTCTGACCCCGTACAATAGGTGAGGTGAGTGTATATAGAAAATATGACATCATAAGCATAGCAACAGCATATACCAATCAGCATTTGCCATGACTTTGTTAGTAATGCGCATGTTTCTACTTATTTTTAGTATAGCAGTGTTAGTTTAGGGGGGGTTTCTTCTGACTTGTAACCACAGGGTTACTTCCCATTCTGGGCTGACTCAGCAGGCCAGTACGTAACCTGTAGCCAGAATTATTTTTACACTAAGTGTCTACTTTCACTGGACTAGGACAGGATTGTTCCAGTCTGCGTTAGTCTGGCGGTTTTGGGTCCTGTCTTCTTGACTTCCCCATAGCCTAAGCAGGGTACGTGATTCGCTTGCTTACACATAATGGCAATTCAACTCCATTTATTCCCCTTCAACATGAGTCCAGGAAGATGCGGAGGGACCCAGAGGCCAGCTCTACACTGGGCTCCAAGCCTGCGCCCCCAAACCCTGCGGGATCCCTCTACGTGGGTACTTAGGTCTCAAGTGGACTGTGACCTTCAGGGTTAAGTAATGTTGCTGAATCTGGACTCTATTTCCTCATGTTTTACCCTTGAGGTTTCTAACAAACTCCGTGAGAGTTCACATGCAACGTAGTGAAATACCTTTGCCCGCGCTCGGTAGTTTCCCCATGTGGTTATGGGCTTTGCTGTTGTAAACGACAGCTTCACCCGAGAAGATCAGCTTGGGCTGAATTTGAGAGCACCTGTCCAGCGCGCCCTGAGGAAGAAAGAGAAAAGAGACAAACAATTGCACCATGAATCGCTGCAGGGGGATCCATTGGTGCTAAATCCAAAGCCTAGTCTCAAAGGAGCAATAAGGGAATAAGAGGGGCCACACACATGAATAACATTAAAGCACTGGCTGCACCTGTTCTTTCCACCCCCCGCCCCCCATGATTTTGATGACCAGTGGTTTGGTGAGGGCCAACCCTTCTCGTGATCCAGCATCTGACTCAGCCACTTCAATACTGCAGGAATGGCCCAAGACCTTCCAGCAGCACTGCTACCTGCAGGGTGAGATTTGCAAAAGGTCCAACAAGCATGGACCACATGCGAGTGCATCTGTACAGGTGAGGCACCTAACTGCCTTGATGCCAAGCAGAATGATGCACTTAACCTATTCAGGCACTGTTGCAAAACTTAGTAGGTGCTAGTCTGTACCTAGATATCTCTGTAAATGCAGCCCGAGAGCCTCAGCCCCTTTCAGCAGAATACTGCATTTGCTTGTCTAGTAAAACTGAAAGACATTTTGGAAATCATTAAAAGACATGCCATTTACAAAGGCAGAAACTTCCCAGGGATTCAGAGAGATTCATTCTGCTAAGTCAAGGGCATCATTTCACCAGCTTTATTGGCATGATTCAGGTTTGCAAGAGAATAAAGTTAAAACAGTCCTATGGGCATCTTACCAGGTCACGTGCAAAAAATAAACACTCAGATATTATCGTCCAGTTAACTGGAGACTATTCAGGAATGAATTGCAACTTTTATCACAGCTGAGCAATAAAAGCCTCCTGGCACAAGACGGCAGCAGCATGTCCTCCAGCGGGAGCTGGAGCGCCAACGACAGAGAGAGCGCTTGAACTGGGTATGTGACCCCGCAAGCAGGGCAGGGGTGAAAAGGAAGTGCGGCCTGGTCTGAGGGACCAGGATGGACTTAGTTGTTTTGTGTGTGTTGCGCGCGATGCGGATATTACAGCGGGTTCGGGTGGCCAGCAGGCCTTTGTATGGGTGCATGGGTGCAGTTTTTTGTAACAGAAAAGGTTTTTCCTTTTGTGGTAGGACCTGCAGAAGCCATGACAAGGTGGCCGAGTGGTTAAGGCGATGGACTGCTAATCCATTGTGCTCTGCATGCATGGGTTCGAATCCCATCCTTGTCGTGATTTACTTTTGTGGGGCGAGGTGGGCACGCTGGAGGGGAGGGACAGGATCCAGCTAGATCTGGACAGGTTGCAGAGGTGGGGGGATGAGAACAGGATGAGATTCAATGCAGACAAGTGCAGGGAGAAGGAACCAGCAACACACCTATAGGCTGGGGAACACCCGTCTTGTCAACACGGTTGCAGAAAGGGATCTTGGAGTTGTCATTGACTCCAGGATGGACATGGGCCGCCAATGTGAGGAAGTGGCCAGTAAGGGTAACCACACCT
Organism: Alligator mississippiensis; assembly: GCF_030867095.1. Classification (NCBI taxonomy): domain Eukaryota; kingdom Metazoa; phylum Chordata; order Crocodylia; family Alligatoridae; genus Alligator; species Alligator mississippiensis. The sequence continues at coordinate 58,750,609 of NC_081834.1, forward strand.
TGTTGTGCATCTACAGATGCATCACAAGCAGGTCCATGAAGGTGATCCTTCCCCTCTATGCGGCTCTGTTCAGGCCGCAGTTGGAGAACTGTGTCCAGTTCTGGGTGCTGCACTTCAAGAAGGATGTGGCCAGTACTGAGAGGGTCCAGAGAAGGACAACTCGCATGGTCAGGGGGCAGCAGGACAGGCCCTGTGAAGAGAAGCAAAAGGGCCTGAACCTATTCAGCCTCCACAAGAGAAGACTGAGAGGGGATCTGGTGGCCATCTCTAAACTCACCGGGGGAACCAGCAGAAAGTAGGTTGGTGGGGGGAAGGCCAGGGTGCTGGTGGTGGGGAATGAGGGGCACCAGCAGAGCTGGGGTGGGGGGGAGGTCAGGAGTGAGGGGCATGGGGGGAGGAGGCGGGCAGGGAGCCATGTGTCAAGAGGGGCACTGGCGGTAGTGAAGGTCCATGGGCTGCAGGTTAGAGGTGAGGGGCACTGGCAGGGCTGGGGGCAGGGGGCTGCAGGTCGGGAGTGGGGGGCACCAGTGCTCAGGGCCCCGTGGGGTGACACAGGATCCATGACTCTAGTCCGAATGGGGTCCAGCAGCCCCCTGGGGGAGGGGGTGATGGATGCACTTACCCAGAGGCATCCAGAGGCTCCTGGTGCCCCCCACATCACAGCTCAGGGGAGCAGATGGGAAGTTGCTAGTGGGGGTGGGGGCATCCCCGCTCACAGCCCAGATCTCCACAGGGAAATAACAAACACGTGGTCCCCCTGCATTGCCATGCAGCATGCCTCTCTGGCACTACAGAGCTGCCAGGATAGAAATTACTGACCAGGACTAACTGCCTCTCTGGCATTGCAGAGCGGTGCCAGGATATCCATGCCCCTCTCCCATGACAGCTCGGGCAGGCGGGCATGTGGCTGTCCCATCGCCTGACCTCCAAACCCCGCTCCCCGGTGGGGTTAGGGTTAGGGTTAGGCTCCCACAGCAGTGACCGGCTCTGCCAGGGCTGCCAAGTCCACTTATAATAAGCACAACTGGGCTTGTGCTTTTTTTAAAGTCACTTTGTTGAGAGTGGCTGGTTGATAAGCACCCCCACTCCCTGCTCCTTGCAGGTGGTTGGGCTTGTTTTGGGCTTGATTTTAAAGGCAGCGCTGCTTTTTCTTTTCCCAAGGCTTGGCAGCACCACACACACCCGCCAGGCTACCGCCCAGTGCTGCTGTTTGCAGCCCCAGAGCAGGGAAACGCAGCAGAGGAAGCTCGTCCGTGGGCTCCTGGCAGTGCTGGAGGGTGGGGTGGGTGACCTGGAGCCCCCCTCCCTCCAGGGGGGCTGAACTCCCTCTGCTCCCTTTCCCCCTCCCAGTCTGAAAGCAGCCACAGGCAGGGACCTCCCAGACACAAGTGACAAAAGACGCTTCAGTTTGTGACAGCTTTACCCAATACCTCAGGCAAGGAGGGGTCAGATTTTCACTGAGATACTCAAAGCTGCAGGCAGGGGACCCCGACCCAATCCAGCCATGGCCAGAGCACCCCCAAACCCTCCCTCCACCTCCCAGACATCTGGGCTCCCAGCCCCCCAGTCTCATCCCACAGGCCCCACTCCCCGCCCAGACAACCCAGGCATCTTGGCCCTTGATCTCCCTGACCTGCCCCCCAGCTCCCAACCCAGCTCCTGACCCGGCTCCACACCCTGCCAGCCCCCGAGATCCCCAGCAGCCCCCCAGGGGGCTCTTTGGAGTCACAACTCCCCATTTCTAGGGTTGATTGAAGGAGGCAGCCCTGGTAGACTGGCCAGGTACTGCTCATTAGCACCTGGTTAAGCTTAAGTGAATGGTTCACAGGCTCCGCCTGAAGATTTGCTGGGAAATACTCACGGCAGCGTCCCACCCCAGAGAGAGCAGATTTGCAAGGACAGCTGGATTTTCCACCACGGTGCAATGTAAGGTATGTGTATATACCAGCAAATTACCCGTCAAGAATGACTGAAAATCTGCAATCTCTGATTGAGTTCCACCAGAAATTCAGCAATCCCCATCCCTCCATCCAACTTTCTCTAGAATACTCCAGCACCAGCATCTCCTTTTTAGACACAATGATCAGTATCCAGAATGATAACAGACCACGTTGTACAAGAAACCCACAGACCAACATACATATCTGCACAGAACCAGCAATCACCTGAAACACACCAAAAAAGCTGTGATATACAGCCAAGCCCTCAGATCCCACCGCATTTGCACTGAAGAGCACACCCGAGATTGCCACCTCACCAATCTTAAAAAGGCTTTCACCCAGCAAGGACACTCCTCCAGAGAGAGAGATCGCACGTGTGAAAGAGCCACCAGGATACCATGTGAAGAACTGCTGCAGTACAGAAGAAACCCCCCCACAAATCGCACACCGCTGGTTATGACATATCACCCCTCCCTTGAACCCGTACAGAAAATCCTCAAAAAATTGCAACCCATACTAGGCAGAGACCCTATTCTTAAAAAGATCTTCCCAGAGCCACCCATCCTAGCCTTCAGACAAGCACCGAACCTCGCCAACCTCCTCACCAGAAGCAAACTTCTTCAACCCCAGAACACACCAAAAGGATCCAGACCGTGCCAGGACAAGAAATGCAAAACCTGCCCCCACATCTCCACCGCCTCCACTATTACTACACCCCACAACAGAGCCAGCAGCATCCCAGGATCTTACAGCTGCACCTCCAGAAATGTAATATACCTCATCCAATGCACCAAATGCCCTGATGGAAGATATGTAGGAGAGACCAGACAACAACTGCGCACCAGAACGAACGCACACCGGAAATCCATCAAAGACAGAAATACCCAATTACCAGTGGGGGCACATTTCTCACAAGAAAACCACTCTCTCCCCAATCTCACAGTCCTGATCCTCAAGGGAAACTTACACAACACTTCCCAGAGATGAGCCTATGAGCTCCATTTCATGAACCTCCTGGATACTAGAGATCAGGGACTAAACATAGACATTGGATTTTTGATACATTACAATCTGCCTGGCAACTGACTCCCCCGCCCAGCCCAGCCCAGCCCCTGGCTCCTTTACTTGTCATTCCATCCAGGAAGAGCACACACCGACTGCTGACACTTCCTTAGCCTGATGAAGGGTTTTTGAACCCGAAAGCTTGCTTAATAACTATTCTCCAACCATTTGGGTTGGTCTAATAAAAGATATCAAATTCACCCAAGGAACCTTGTCTGCCTATGTCCTTAGACCAACACGGCTACAACCTAAACCTCTGACCTATACAGACATTGGGAAAGCCAACTGCAATTAATGCGATGCTTCTTCTAGGCCTGTGCTGGGCTTAGCACAGGAGCACGTGGTGTTTAAAGTAAAGTGCTGTTCCGCCCTGCTTCCCGCACACGTGCGAACAGCCTATATGTACGATTGAGAGCATAAGTTCTTTGGGGCATACATTTTTCAATCAACAAGTAGGGAAGCACAGAGGAAGTCCATTCCCATGCAGAGAAAAAGGTAACAGAAGAGTTGGGAAGCCCTCTTGGCTAAACAGGGAAATCCCGGTCCTCTTAAGAAAGAAGGAAGAGGCGTACAAACAAGGGAAGCTCGGGCAGGCCCCAAGGAGGACTATACAAGGATGGCCGCATTTGCAGGGAACAGACAAGAAAGGCAAAAGTGGCGACCAAACTTAGATTAGCAACAGAAATCACGGACAACCAGAAGTCCTTCTTTAGGTACATGGGTTACAGGACAAAAATAAATGGGAGTGTGGGGCCATTGCTCAACAACGCAGGAGAGCTGGCTACCAGCACCCAGGAGCAAGCTGAACTCCTGAATGACTACTTTGCCTCGGTCTTTCACTGGACCAAGGGGAAAACAGCGCCAGGTGGAGTACAGGATGAGCACGGCAGGAATAACTGCCTTCCTACTATTGCCGTAGAATTGGCGTGTGATCAATTAAAAATATTAGACATGGACAGGTCAGTGGGACCAGGTGATCTTCATCCAAGAGTGCTGAAGGAGCTGGCCGAAGTCATTGAGGAACCCTTGGTGAAACTCTTCCACAACTCGTGACGCTCTGGAGAAGTCCCTGAGGACTGGAAGAGGGCCAGTGTTGCGCCCATCCACATGAAGGGCAGAAGGGAGGACCCGGGTAACTACAGGCCACTCAATGACCTTCAGTCAACTGAAATGTCAGAGGTATTGCCAATTAGCAACAGATGCACTGACAGAGCTAATTGGGAGGAACTTTCATGACATGTGTCTATAGGTTGCACAAACACAACCAAAAACCACCCTCTACCCTGTGCAAAAGCTCATCTTTTTAAATTAAAAAACCCCCAAAAATCAGTATTACATCATGGGGATTCCCTCAGCTGGCCATGAGGAGGAGTTTTAAATGGGAGGACTTAAGTCATTAAGGGTGACTGTACATGAGCCAGGACGCTGCTCCACTGTAATTACAGTGTGTTGGAGCAGACTCGATTCATTGAGTCTGCGGGAGTGTGGTAATTACCGATCTCCAGGCAGCCTCCACCTCTCATGTATCAGCATCCCCACGCTTCAAAGTGGTGGTGGGGGAACTTTAATTAAAAATCGCTCAACAAGCATGTGGAGCCACCCTTCAAAGTGGCACAGGGATGCTAATACATGAGAGGCTCCGGGCGCTTGAATTAGAGCGGCTCTTGGAGCCACATTCATTAAAGCACTCCTTCCCCCCCATACAGAGCACATGTAAAAATGTCCTAGATGTATGTGCATCTGTAAGGAGACAAGATAGAACCAAAAAAAATCACTTGTAACTGCTAGGTGGTGGACTATATTGCTGATATATCCTTTTATTATTCTAGGAAACAACTTCTAATTAGATCTATGGGGGAAGTCAAGCGTTTAAGGCAGGTCATTATTTAGGGCAGATCACTGGTGACTGGAGACACTTGTAAGCCTGTTAATGAAGTCTCAGTGAAGACTTAAAATGCTCTGATCTGTGGTAGTCTAGGGCTGCAGGAGAGCACAGAAATTTCCTCTTAGCCTGTCTCAAAACAAATATACTAAGCTAGGTCAGCCTCATCCTGGAGGAGAACTGCAGGGCGATTTGAGTTTTGTATACGGTGCCACAAATTACATAAGCCTTTTATAAATCATTGGCTAAATAAAATAGAAGCAAACATGTAAGAAATGTAGATGCAAACACTGTATTGTCTGAGCTCCTTCTCCCCCACCATCCCCAGTTGGTGTCCCAGGAACAGATGCACCTGCTCCATCTCCAAGGATAAGGATCTCTGACACCACTATACGTACCCAACGGAGGCAGCAGCTAATATGCAAAGCTTGCCATGGATTCAGCACAACGGTCCCAGCAGAGAAAGGCCGTTGTACCTTGCCAGGTTAGGGCCAGGACAAGGTTTGTTCTTCATCTTCAGTAGCCTTGCTCTCATGCAAGTTTGGGCCAAGGGAGAAGGCAGACTCAAACACTGAGAGTCAATAGTGTGAAATTAAACAAAAGCCAAAACTCCATTTTAAGTTCACAAACTCTCCAGGGTAGGGACAGTCCTTATCGCTCTGTTTTTAGAGCATGCTCTAGCATAGGACCATCCAACTGGTGGCCCATGGGCTGCATGTGGCCCCAGGCTCCCACTGCCCCTACTGCAGCAGCAGCCCAGGTCTTGGGGCTACCCTTTCCTCCCTGGGCTCCTGCTGCATGCCCCTGCCCACAGCATGGGGCAGCAAGGAACTGCACAGCACAGCTTGCAGTCAGGAGAGCTGGCAGCCCGGAGCATCCATGTGGTACGGTGCAGCAGAGAAGCCTACCAGGAGATGCAGGTGAGGCAGGGTGGTATGCAGTGGACCACCCACCCATGCACCCATGTAATGCATCAGGAGAGAGCACCCACCTGACGCATGTGGGGCATGCAATCTGGGGGGCCCGTGGTCCCCATTAATGCTGTTACCATGCCGTACGGAAGTTGGAGAGCCCTGCTCTAGCATTGCAGCAATACACATTTGAATCTGTGGGAAGAGGTGCAATGTGTGGCAAGTGAAAGGGCTAAGAAAGATTACTACGTTCCCTGCCACCGCTCTCAGACACCCACAACTCTCCCCCGTCCTGCAGCCCTGCACAGCCTCCCCGAGCTCCGCTGTGACCTAGCAGAGAGGGCTGCAGAAAAGGGCTGGGATAAAAAGATGCTGCTGCAGCTCTACACTGAAGGCAGAAGTACTGGGGCACAATGTACTCGTGCACCTGCCAAGGTGAAAATACCAGTAACAATTGTCCCAGATGTATAACTAGGCATTACAATTAGTTTCCTGGCTGATAAAGGAATATTTCCTTTCTTTGGCTCCATGAGGTAATCCTACATTTAATAGTGCAATAACCAAGGAGGCTAGGATCTAAGTTACTACTTAATTGTATGTCAGCTAACTACAGCCCAGCCCCACTGGGAGTAGGCTCCAAGCCTAATAAAGGGCCAGCTTGTGAACTTCCACCACAGTTGTTGATAAAGACTGAAGATGCTAAAGCAGAAACTGCAGACAGAGCGCGTGGGTTTTTTTAGGAAGTATGCATTACCACCAGTCACGGGTGTAAGCCACAAGTATCGTTATACAACAGAAGTATTGAATGTGTTAATGAGCTTACACTGGAAGTTGAATTTGAACCCGTGATAAACGGCAGTGTCAAAATGAATGGGGGATAGCAAGTTAAACAAAGCAGGGATGCTCTCGAGACATGGACAATCAAGCAAGCATTCGAATAACAGCCTTGGAAAGAGGCTCCCAAGAAGATGCCTTTGGGAAAGAAGAGGACGGTGGAAAGGTGACCGCCCGTCTACCTGGCCTGCTTCTGACCTTCCTCCACCGAGGGATCCCGTGAGTAGCAGCTACGCTGGCCATTTGTACCGCGTGCCTCTCCTTGAGCCCCAAGCTACTTCGCTTAGTTTCAGTTTCAAGCTCAAATAAAACTACACTACATCCACTCTCTTACATGGAGATCCTCAGTCCAAGAGTACGTACCAAAGCCACCAAGAGGCAAACTCTATCAAGTGGCCTTATGTTAAAGAAATCTGAGCGATATTAAAATAATTAAAATTACAAAAAAAAAGCAGTACTAGATTCTCAGCACAGCAAACCTTAAGGCCCCACAGGGCTTGCTGCAGCCAACAGCCTGCTGCCACAGGCCACATTGTCCCCATCCTCCGAAGCAGAGGGCATGAGTCAAACTTTCCAAAGCAGCCTGCCGTCCTCATCCTTTCTGTGTGGAAAAGTATGTGTGGCGAATCACGTGTGATGTGTGCCAGTGCCTCTGACCCACAGGGCTGTGTTGTGCTGCTGGTACAGCTTGCATCAATTGTAAGTGAAAACCAGGGATCCACTACAGAGAGCCACAGCTCATCCTTCCTTGCTGCATAGAGAGCAATACTGTCATTTTCCTTGTGCTTCAGGAGGTTTTCCGCATCGTTCAGCTGACTACCTTTAAACCTCTCTGGGATGTCCGCAGTTCCCTTGGAGAGGTCCAGTGCCCGCAGGAACGATGCCAGACACCCCCAGAAAACAGCACCCGCACCTCCTCTTCAGAGTGCACCACAGACAGCAGCTGGTTAATGCAGACCCAGTGGTAGGTGTGCACCACTATCCCTGGTCCAGAGAAGGGCAAAGCCCAGGCCCTGCGGTGCGGGAAGACAAGTGGCGTGCCGGTTGCCAGTATTCGAGCCAAGACCAGAACTCCACAGACTCCATGGCAGGAAGTCCTGCAGCCAGACTACCGGCCTCCAAGATGCTCAGAGGTGGACAAAGCTTCCTTGTGTCTTTGAAAAACTCATTGAACAGCATAGTTAAATCTTTCTAGAGAGCGTTTAGTTTTGAGGGGTCCCTTTCCCCTTCGGTAAAGATCTACCGCAAATCTCATCAAGTGAATGGCGGTATTTCCCATTCCCAGGCACATTGCAGCCTGGTGCCCTGCTGCTGCTCCAGCCCACCAGCCGGCTGAGCTCGATTGCTGAGGCAGAGAAAGGCTGAGAGGATCTGATGCCTTCCTCTAGCAGCCCTCATTTAGCACAAGATGGAGGGTGCTCCGCATGTGTGTGTTATCGGTGGCCATTTGGAAGTTACGGTCCAAGCCTTTTTAAGAACAGCAAAGCTCACAGAGATGCACTGTATTGCCCAAGGATGCATTTAGGGACACAGTTCAAAGAAACCTCAGCCAGCTTTCTGTTTTGTGTGCTTATAACTAACTGCAGTTCAGTGTTAGCCTGTAGACAACTCCCTGGCTGATGCAAAGGAACAGCTAGATGTTTCCCTTGCACTGACATTGACTGTGCTGCGAAACACTTGAGGCCACCTTTGAGATGCAGACTTCCCTGCTGCTACACTTCACAACTTTGATGACCAAGTTGGAGTTGCTAAATATAGAGACTCCCCTCAAGGAGTTCACTGGGGGTGATATGCAAGTCTCACACCACTAGCATCCTCCTTCATCTGCACCGGGAATTACTTGAAAGCTGCAGTCACCGACCAGGACACTATTGCCCTAGATATACAAATGCAGAGCAGAGATAGTTCCTACCCTACAGGAGCTTGCAGTGCAAGGACCTGGTTTCACAAAACCCAGCAGCATAGAGCCAAAGCAGCATCTCGGAGGCTGCTGCCAATGTAGTGCCAGACCCCGGCTGTTCCCAGCTTGGGCGAGGCGAGAAGGGTCGTGCAGTCATCGTTCCTCCGCCCTGCACAGCCAGGACCAAGCACAGTGACAGTCTGCAAGTTCCTGAAGGAGGCAAGGGACTGCTCACTGGGCGTCTGCCCCAGATGGAGCACAGGCCGGACCCTGGAGGGATACGCCACGTGCAATGTGGTGCACTAGGGAGCAGCTCTGTGTCTAAGGCACAGTTTTCCAGAGATCCCTGGATGCAGCAAGACTCCAGCTTTCCCCACTGTGGGCCTGTGCACTCATGGCACAGCAAGACTCAGGGGCGGGAGCTGTCCCTGCCATGTTTTTACAAGATGAACAACACTCCAGGCACTGCCCTTCTCTTCTGGCAGGGCTCAAGGTTATGGCAGCTCTAATGCAGCCTTCAGTTTAGTACCCAGAAATGGGGCTCCAGCAGTCCACCATCCCGGTCCCTTGGATAGCGATGTGGTTATGAACAGTTCTTGTGAACACATGCTCCTGTCCTGTTAACAACAGGGCTAAGCAAGATGCTGCTCCAAGCTGGACTGTCTCCTACAGCTTTGTCCCTCTAAGTAAGATCACCCATATAGTAGCCAAACATCTGGCTTGTATTTTATTATGAGTTTTGGTTTCCACATGGAGAGTAATTTCCTCTGAAGCATACACTCGATATTATGCAAAGGCTTCCCATGCTCATTCTCCACCGCTGCCAGGCACTGTGCTCTGTAGGATCGTTCCTGCAGTACATGGTGGGAGACGTAACAAGAGCCCCAGCTCAGGTTAAACTCGAAAAACCCCAAAGAAACAACCCCATAATCCAATATTTTTGGAAAGCCAGTGTCATTTTCAGACTCCCAATAGACAGTGTGGACAGACCAGATCTCCATGCTGTGACACCAGCAGACAGAAGTGTTAAACCTCAACCCCACGTGAGGCGCAACGACTAGGGAATCTGACGAAGCAATTGCCCGTGGGATCCTGATACCCGTTAGCCAGAGCAGAGCAGGGGAAAACCCAAGCACACGCCGCGCTCAACTGCTTTATTAGAGCGGAGGCAACTTCAGACGGGTGCAGCCAGCATGATGTTTCTTTTTGGAGAAGCCTTGAGATTTTTAGCACGTCTCATGGACGCCTTTCTTGAAGCTCTCGCTCTTTGTTGAGTGATCAGTGGTGTCAGGAGCATCAGGGCAGTTGGCGTGTTTGTCCGTGAAGAACTGGTGGAGATGATGTCTTTTAGCAGGGTTTCTCAAGCACTTGACATTGAACCCCTTCTTTGGTTGCTTCTTTTGCTGACAGCAGTTTGTGGCCGTGCGGACAGGCATGGTGGAGCATATCAAATGCGGATCCATCCAGCAGCCTTTTGTACTGCTCGTCCTCTCCTCCTCTTCTCGTGTCCTGCCTGAGACGGTCGAGGACAGGGATTCAGCAGCACTGCAGATTGTCAGGATCTGCCCGGGCCGCGACGTGAGTGCTTCTGCTACGGCCGTTGTAGCTGTTGGTGTCCTGCACTGCGCTGGTTGTAGCTGTGCCGAGGGGGACTTTGCAATGCACTAGGATACAGTCAGTTAGGAGCCAGGGTTTTGAGCAGGGGTCTTGCACAATGGCTTCCACTTATTGCTTAGTGATTTATTCCTATGGAATACAGCATCCGAATAACAGAACAAGCTCTAAGCATCCTATCAGCAACAGCACTGAGGGATAAGGCGAGAGTGACCGTATCAGGTATGATACCTATGGCGAGGCATCGTCAGCAGCCTAGTGCAGGTCTTCAGTGCAATCATTTCAAAGATAAACAGGACAGTCCTCGGTGATATGTGCAACAGTCTGGATTTTGCCACACTCACACTTGGGCGCTTTAATACAATTCCAGTAGCGAAGTAGGTAGTTGTCCACTCTGAACCTTGTTCAACATAGTCAAACTCTGCCTTAGTAAAAGAAAACCAGGAAGTTTAGATGTGGGGTCCATGATACTGTAGCCTCTTTCTCTCGAACTTGAGAAGGGGTATGAGATAGAAGAGACAGCCAAGGAACATGAGTGTATCTGCAAGTACCTGTCATACGTTTCACGGTGTCATTCAGTTGCTTTGGGATGAGTAGATCATTTTCTGCACGCTTGTTCAGGAAAAGAAATCCACACAGCTCTGGACACAAGTGCTGTCCTTCAGGCCAGTCGGTCGCTGTTAGTGCCGTGCACCAGGGTGCGGATAGTCCATGTTGCAGACCTCAGTACTTGACCTGGGCAGATTCAGGCAGGTGACATGACACAGGCTGTTCAAGGTGCCTTTTCTAGTGTCCCCTGCACACAGATGAGCAGAGCTGATCGAAATAGGCCTGCTCAGTCATAATTGCAGCTGTCTCATCGCACACCAGTCTCAGTTCAAAGTACAAATCATCATCATCCAGTCCTTGGCTCCGTACGTGCAGGTCTGTGACTGGGGAAGGTCCGTGACCAGGGGCTTCTGGTAATCACGCATGTCTGCCCCATCACCATCCATTATCAACGTGGGAGTTGTATTGAAGCAAGAGGCCTCTGCATGTCTTCTCATAACATGGGGATGACACTGAGCTTCAGCAACCACACAGTACTTCACAGGAAGGAAACCTGAATCCCATGGCCAGAAAGACCAAAAGGACTAAAGATTTCTGTTGTGCTGCAACCTACTTCTGGCTCTGCCACCATCGTGAAATATTCTGCTTCAATTGCTTGTTCCTCCATCAAGAACTTTTCTCTGTATTTTTGGAGCACTATTAGCCTGCCAAGCCTCCTCGCAACTTTGCCAATGTGTGTAACCCTAGCAGAAGTCCACGGCCACAGACGGCATCACTCTTGATGTCAAGGATAGCAGACAAGCCTCTCACCATCATGTCACAGTTGTGATCCTTGTGAGGATGCCTTGAGAAGACTGTCTACAAGAGAGAATAAGAAAGCAAACAAAAAGCCTGTATGAGTGAAATCGCCTGTAATTTCCACATCAGGACAATGGAGAGCCTCTACAGGGCACTTGGACGGGCTAGTTCTGTGCAGCTGCTTTCCAGTAGTCACTGTTAGTAGCCAGCGTATAGCAGACATGCACACAGACACTTTTCCCGTCACACAAAGCTTTGGGAAAGGATCTTGTGGGACTGGTGTTTGGACAGGCCAGAAGTGGAGCAGGATACTCAGCAGAAGAGATAACACAAGCTCCTCTCCCACTCTAGCCAGAGCCTTTCAAACGTAAGCTTTGAACACAGTTCCCATGGTGTGCCAGTGTCCCTCCCCAGCCCAGGCCAGGGATCAATGCCCGCGTGTTTTCAGAGAGGGAATGGCAGCTGCAAGGCTAACTGCCAGGGCCAAAGCTTTGGGCCTTGTGTTGCAGCGCCCCACTAAGATTGGGGCTTCCTCAAACGACTGATGCAGCAAAGCGCAAATTAGGAGAGAGCAAAACTGAGAGAGGATCAGCTAAGCCCCGCTGTGCTCATTCAGGATCTCCATGATACTACTGGGCAACAGTCCCTCTCCCAGCAGATCCTCTCCTCTGGGATCACGGCCTTGTTGGTATGTCAGCCTAGGAAGTACTGTCTTTTTCAAAATACAAAACATGCGCACTTCTTTGCAAATAAAATGAGCAGCTGGAAATCCCACGGTTCATTACATGCAAGACACAGGGCAAGAGCAGTTTGTGCCAGTTACTGGGCCAAAGCAAAAGCCAAACTTTCACGTGATCTCCGGGGAGCAGAGCACCAAGCAGGCTCCGGCTCCTTGCTGCTGCTCCTCAGTTAGGTACTACAAGTCAACACCTTTTTCTCCATTCTCACTTTCAAGAACAAGGTGTGTATTACATTGTGGGCCATGCTGTATGCGGGGAACTATAACATGCACCTTTTACATGCACATCACGGCCCTACTTGAATGTCACCCGTTCTGTATGTGAGCCTTTCAAAATGAAAAGACCAGCAAAAGCACAAATGAAGGGTATTTTTAGAAGCTGTACCTGGCTCCCTGGGACAACAGAGAAAGGCAGCCCTGGCCTATGGAAAGGTTTAAGGGAAGACGTGCCGTGACAGCTTGATTGCTGGTGCTGGGACACAGGGCAGCTCTGGATGCAGTGGGAAGTCGGGCGATGGGCTGGATCAGGCATCCTGCTGTGCCTGGGCCAACTGCACGGGGAGTCTGCAGTGCAGCAGCGTCCTCACCCCTCTGTGGTTCTCGGCTACGATCCCACTGCCAACACCAGGCCTGACTGCAATCGTCCTGGGCTTGACCTAGTGTCAGAAAGGAGACAGGACAAACTGATCAAAGAGACTTTTATTGCAGTGGGAGAAGGGTTTTGTGACAGGCTCATGCCAGACGCAGTGGCCGATGGGCCACAGACAAGTCCCACCCCTCTGGGTCACGCCATGCAACGCCATGCCACGCCACGCCACGCCACGCCTTTGTTGTTTCCAGTGGGTGAAACTTCACTTGCCTGGAGGTGGTGGTCAGTGGTTCCCTGAGGGTCTAGCTATGACAGCATATTCATGACTTGTCTGGGGCTCCTCCTTCTCTGCAGCTCACCCCTTTCTCCTCGGGTCTTGGCATTAGCCCTGGTGACATCTTGGTGTGATGACGTTGTCTTTTCTTCTCTGCCCGGGTCCCCGGTGCTGCAGCAGTCAGGAGAGCGTGCGATGCTTTCCCACCTGTCTTGTGCTACAGGGGAACCTGCTGGATTCCTTCATGTGGCAAGTTGAACTTCCAGGTTTTTCCCAGATGCTACAGAAAAATATGAGTGTCCAATGCTTCCCCAGCCACGCTGACCTTGCAGAAAGCATGATCTTCTGAAAGCTGGGAGAGCATCCAAGCCTGTTTAAAGTGTCCTGGTGAAAGCCCCGTGTGCCTCTGTCTCTGGGCCCACCCTTAAGCTCTTGCACCTGGTCCTTGGGGCAATCAGTGGGGCTCCTCTGTTCAGCGTGGCACTGCCTGCCTTGATTGCAACTGGGTCACCGGAGCTGCAGTGCCGAGGTGCAGCGGGCAGGGGCCTGTTACAAGGTTACATGAGAGTGAGGGGGGCAATCTCAACATTAAGATTTCTTAGGACTTTCAATGCTACAAGCAAATGGGGATGCGATGGGCTGGGGGTCGGAGGAGTGGTAAGGCATGGGATCAGCTTGCATATAAACTCGTTAAATCTTCTTGCCCAGGGCTTTCGCACTGATGACCTGTGGACACGAGCATTTTCCTTTCTCATAAAAGCTGCAGACATCTACAAAAATGCCCAGGCCTCTATTCACATCTGTGCTCTGAGGACAAGGGCCATTTTCCCAGGGAATATGTAATTACCAGCTGGACACTTTGGGAGATATACATCACACAGCAATGCCATAGGTAACACGGGTGCACTGTGAATCCATTGAAAACAGTTTCTGCTTTTCCAGAAACACGTGTGACCCTTTCCAAATGGCTTTAAGCAGCCTCCAGAGGAATTTGAAGGGAGCGGGGGAAAGGAAACAAGGTTAAAATGAAGACAAAAATTAAAATTCACACTACAAATCCTGAATGTAGTCATTCCAACAAGAGCATTGAAATGCTTCCCTCAGAAGGATCAAAGCAGGACATACCAAGCTCATAACCACCTAAGCCCTTTTGAAAATTGTGCCATCAATCTGATGGCAGTGGGCTGGATTGTCCAGTCCAGACCTGACGGTCCAGATCTAGGCCAAGGCCATTCCATTAAAATCCAGAAAGCTGAAAAGGTGTAAAACTGGAACAGTGCAGCAGTGGCTCATTACATGCCCCTTGCTTTGCTGTTCACACTTGTGCATCCTCCTTGCCTTATGGCTCAGGTGTACTTGCAGCCTGCCTGGCCTATGGGTGTATGCATGGGACAGGGCTCCTTGCAGCCCTAAGAAGCCCTAAGGTCAAGATGCCCTATCGTTAGAGTACACAGACCCAAGTGAAGGAGACAAAAGAAGGGTCTTTGGAAACCTCAAAGGAATGGGAAACCACTTACATGCTCAGAGAGGCAGAATCACTAACACTGGCATCCTGTGGGCCCATCCCGGATCAGGCAGGGGAGGATATAGGGAGGGGATGACAGGGGTGCGTGGGGAGGGGAGGAGTTCAGGTGTTCATCTCCTGGGGGCAATACAGCATGGGATGGTCCAGGCGAGTCTGTGGGAGAAGGGCAGAGTCAGGGCACGCTCAGGGTGGGGTGCAGTCCAGGTGAGAAGAAACCAGTGAGAGGGAGACGGGGTGGATCTCGGCCCCTCTGCTGACACCCAGGAACAACCACGGGGTAAAGGAGTCTCCCCAGCAGGAAGCAGTACGTGGTTCTCACACATGGCTCAGTGGGGCTGTCTGTCCCAGCAGGCCTGACTGTGGCCAGAAGCTCTGACCTCCAAACCCCGAGGTGCCGCCCTGGCAGCAGGGTCCTTGGGCCCAGAGGTGGGCAATGAGAGGCACACACAGGAGATAGCCAGTCCATATGGGGCACTAGGGCCCTGAAAGAGAGGCAGGACAGGTCATCCTGAGCAGCCTGGAGGCAGGCAGCACCCGATCATCATGTGGGCTGGGGGAGGGCACCCCTTACGCCTGGGGCTGCTGGGGTGCAGGGGGGACACTCACCTTCTTACTGCTCCCCATCTTCGCCTCCTCCCCTCTGCCGCCGTGTCAGCACTGGGGGTGGGAGGCAGAGACGATGGTCACCTCTCAGACACCCCATGCCCCCAGGCCCTGCCACTTCCACCAGTCCATGCCCCAGCCTCCCCTCTCTCCACCACTGCCTCTGTCCCAGCAACCAGCCCTGGGAGCCTTGCCGGACCCATCTCCCTTCCTCCCCCTGTGCTGCTGGGCCTAGGGCTGGTTCCTGGGTGCGGTCTGGATATACACAATGGGGAGGGCCCAGCACAGGGAGCCCAGGTCTGTGGACCCCCTGCCCCAGCCCTGCCCCACCTAGACACACAGGGTGCTGGAGGGGGTTGTGGTCAAGGGACTTACTGAAGACACACAAGTCATGTCCCCTTTACTAACCTATTCCCTCCCGAGGCCTCCAGAGCTGGGAAGGAACCAGGGGTCCTGGCCCTCGACCCGTCCTTCTCCCAACCTGCGAGACCCTTCCCAGGACCAGGGACAGAGTCTTGGCTCCAGCCTTCCCTCCACTCCTCACATAGAGCCCACGCTCACAAGCTAGCACTAGGACAAGCATCATACCTTTCCCCCTGTTGTTGCCATTGCAGACCATGATGCCACTTGGTCTGGGTGCTCGCCTCCAGTGTTGGCCCCGGGCCAGCCTGGCTCCCCACCTCAGCCAGGCAGAGGGCCACAGTCTGGGTGCAGGTGTCTGCATGGTGGGGGCCCTCTGCCTGGGTGCTGGCCTCAGTGGTGCGGGGCAGGCTGGCCTGAGTCCCTGTGTCCATCCCCTGGGAGGGGCATCTGCTCCTGATTGCACAAGGGTAACTCGTTAGAGATGGATGATGGACAGAAGAGGATGCACTTTAATGAAGTCAAGTGCTAAGTGCTGCACCTAGGGAGAAAGAGTCATTGTCACACTTACAAACTGGGAAAACACTTTCTAAGCAGCACAGCAGCAGAACGGGATCTTGGAGTCATAGTCGACTTCAAGATGAACTTGAGTCGTCAGTGCGACAAAGTGAGAAGAGTAAACCTAACAACCCTCTGTCATGCATTAGCAGGTGAATCACAAACAGGTCTAGGGAGGTGATACTTCCCCTCTATGTGGCCCTGGTTAGGGTGCAGCTGGAGAACTGCGTCCAGTTTTGGCTTCATACAGCCCGGGGGCAATCCCCTCCCAAGACGTGGCCCCCACACTACCTGAGCACAGGATCCGGAGGCCCAGGGATGATGTGGGACTGACACAGGGGACAGCTGCTTGGTTCAGGGCACTGGCACCCTGAGGGATGGGCATCAGGGGTCATCCTGACCTGCCTGGAGGCAGAAGGGGCCCTGATCAGCACCCAGGTCCCATCCCGCTCTGATCCCAGGCTCACAAACAAACAGTAAAAAAGCACCATACCTCTCTCCCTGTCCTAGTCGTTTTTGATGTCGGCGAGACTTAGTTTGGGTGCTCGCATCTGTCACAGGCAGGGGTTCAGTCTGGCACCTCATCTCCGCCTGGCAGAGGGCCTGGGTCTGGCTGCTGGCGTGTTCATGCCCAGGGCCATCTGCCTGGGTGCTGGCCTCTACACACAGGGGCAGGTTATTCTGGTTCTCCTTGACCTCATGGGACCCTGCCTCCTTTTCCTAGCTGGGGCTAATGCTCCTGGTTACACAAAAATGAGCTGGTCAGAAATGGGTCCTGGACTGAATCCATCCCCACCAGCACCGGAGAAGGAAGGACTCCCCTACCTGCAAACAGCATCACTTGCAACATGCCATAGCCTGGCCCAGAGCCCACCAGCTACCCAGGACAGCCCCGCACTTCACCCTGCCCTCTCTATCCCCCACTTACCCTCCCTGATGTAAACTTGGGGCTGTCCAGGTTGATTCTAGTTCAAGCCGGCCTCCTCCTCTATTAGCAGGGTCAGGGCCAGCTCTGCTCTCACCCTAGCATGATTGTCTCTCTCAAAGGAGGACCCATGACCCACCCATCTCTGACCACCTGTTCTGCAAGGAGCATGCGGCAAGCGGGCCTCAGGTTTGCCTCCTGCTGCACAGCCGGCTGTTCAGCCTGGGCATCATGCAGAGCCTGCTGATTTTCCTGGCCCTGGGGAGGGGGAGAAGGTCAGATGAAACACCAGCTCTTTGACCCCCGCAGAGCTGCACCAAGTCAGTTGCTGTGGCAGCGTGCGGGCTTAGCCCAGGCCCAGGTGGCAGTCAGGACCCCTCTGCACACCCCCAGCCAGGCCAAGCAAGCTGATGTTTGGCTGTGGGCCTGCAGCACTGCTCAGCTGGGCGATGTGAAGCCCCAGTGGGGTCCTGAACCTCAGACAGAGCCGGCTTGCTCAACAGTTCGCAGCATGGGCCCGGGACTAAAGCCCTGGATGTGGATTGGGGAGAGCTGTGCTCAGCTCAACAGTTGTGACCTCGCTGTGCCTTCCTCTACATGTGGAGTAGGGCGATAGCAGCCCCAGCCTCTGCTGTGACAGCCCTTTGGGATGTGCTGGTGGGAAGCGCCAGGTGAGACGTATGTAACATCCTGGCATAAATCAATGGATCCCGCAGCATCTGAACGGACAACGGAGGCTCCCGGTCTGGTGACCCTGGTGAGTAGAGACACTCAAAAAGGCCGAGGTGAATTTGATCTAAGTTATCCTATTTTCTCTACGCGGTGTAACTTAGATTGGTAGCAAGAAGAGCACACCTCCGCCCTTGCCAGTGGGTGCAAATCTTAGACCAGTTTCCTCCGTTTTAAACAACGATGCCAAACTTTTCTTCTGTAATTCGTACAGACCAGTTTCTGATCACTTATTCTGGTTCAAGCGTAATGTCTGCCTGTTGTGTCTTA
The DNA here is from genome assembly GCF_030867095.1 of Alligator mississippiensis. NCBI lineage: Eukaryota > Metazoa > Chordata > Crocodylia > Alligatoridae > Alligator > Alligator mississippiensis. The sequence continues at coordinate 58,768,671 of NC_081834.1, forward strand.
TTGTTTTCCGTGCACTGCCCCTTTCAGGCCAAAGCCCTCCTGTCCTCCACTGCAGGGGCCCCTTGCTGGTGGCAGTTTTGCAGCACTGGGGACGCCCTCTTTCTGCCACGAGGAGCCGGAGGCTTTCTTGGTTCCTCTCCCCCGCAGGGCTGGACGGGTCAAGTGAGAGCAAAGCAAGTATAAACTCTGCACACATGTACCGAGGGCAGTGGTTAAGATCCACATGGATGTGATTTCAGAGGGTTATAATAATAAATAAGTGTAGTTCAATGCAGGAGTGTCCAGAGGGTTGATGCTGAACTCCCAGCATATTACAGTCCCACCAGTCAGAGCTTCTGAGCAGGGCGATTTTACCCGGAGTAGCACACTGTTCAGCTGAGGGACTGGGACGTCTCACGCGGTCGCAGTCCCTAGCGCAGAACTTGTCCTTCTTCCCTTCAGACACTTGTAACATCCCTATGGCTTGGCCCTTCCTTTCACCCACGTGGTAGAAAAGAGTGGACTCCAAGGAGACCCTGGGAAGGGCCCAGGAGTCACTGAAATAATGGCAACCTCAAGTAGGACAGTGCAGCCCCAGTGACATGTCCTATGGGGCAGCCACAGTATGACTGTATGTCTTTTCCTGAGACAAACCTTGAAGCTGGGACAAGATCCCAATTTCTAAGTCATGTTATGTGCTGAGACAGTCCAGGTTTTTCAAGCCAGGAGTGTCTCAGTGAAAGCAGCACATTTGCTTTAGCCAAGATCTCTCCATTCCCGACACAAAAGATCTCTGGGACAGTGCAATAAGGAGCCGGATTTTGCTCAGAAATGATGCTTAGGCTCCAGAGACGGCCTATGCTTGTGTCTTCCTCAGGACGTGACTTTAGACGCCTGCAGATCTCTTCTCCCGTTCAGTCGGTCCCAACGCAGGTCCCTGATGAAGCATGACGCATGAACGGGTGGAGGGATGTGACACAAGGCAGCATCTTGCTACAAGAATGACACTTCATGTCAGGGACGGATGGTCACAGAGACGTGGCCCTGGGATGACCTGGGACGCATGTTGTGAAATACATCCCCTGAAACTCTGGTTCCTTATTACGTGTTGATCACACACACGTGCACTAAACACTATTAGCTGTTATCAGGAACACAACACCCCGCTTTGGTCTCTCCATACTGGTTTTGTGGTGTAAGGAGGAAATAATGCAACGTGTAGGTTTTATTTCCTGTTCCCTTCTCCTTCAGGATTTCCAGCCCCTTCCCCACAGCCAGACCAAGCCCCAGCCACTCCCTGAGCATCACGTACCTGCTCAGGCTCCACTGCAACCATTTCCCCCCTGTCTCCTGGTCCGACGGGAGAGTCCGCAGTGAAGTGGGAAGTTATTGTGCAGCTGGCCTGGGACAGAAATGCAAGGATGGGGCACCAGGCAGGGGATGGACTGGCTTTTCCTCTCCGCTTCTCACCGTAGTCACAGGACAGCGCCTCTGCCAGGCCGGCTACAGAGAAGGGGCCTGGGCCAGGCTGGAGCTGGCCACCTCCCTCCCACTGCCTGCTCCTGCTGCCCCGTCCAGCCTGGGTCTCCCTTCCCATCTCATTCACCCCCCTTCCCAGGGACGTTCACTTCCTAGGAGCTGGGGCAGCTCCTGCCAGTGCTGCTGGGAGCAGGATCCCGAGTGCACGGGTGGATCCAGGGTTTTGCAGAGAGAGATGCAGATACTGTGGCACATCATCACACAGTCCACAACATGCCTTTTCCTCCAGGTGAAGCAAAGCAAGAGGCTGTACCAATACGTTAGGGCAGAGGTTCCCCTATTTAGGATTCTCCGGCTCAGGAGCTGGTGCCGGGCTGCCCGGGGGTCAGGATCCAGCACTGCAGAAAGGCCCAGATGCCCTGGGCTGGGTACTGGGTGCTGCAGCGCAGGCCTCTCCCAGCACAGCCCCCAGAGCAGGTGCCAGAGCACAGCCCTGGACTGTGAACACCAGGGGATCTCACAGGCCCACGACTGCAGAGGAAACTATAACCCCCGTTAGTACTGGTGGCATCGAGTGACATGCCAGCGCCCCCCGTGACAGCTGTGAGCAGCTGGACCCCCGCTGGACCCCCCTGCCGTCACCGGTGTGCAGGACACGGTGCGGGCCTGGGCTTTGCTGCAGCACCCGACTTGTAGGCTCAGCCTCCTTGGCTGCGGGTCCCAGCAGTGGACCCCTGCACCGGTGCCCGCTCCTGGGCCCTGGCCCCACTCCTGGGCCAGGGAAGATCACCCGACGCGCTGGCTCTGGCAGTCCCTGGCAGTGCCTGGCTCTGGCAACCCCCAGCTATGGTCTGTCCTGCAGCTTGAGCCTCTCCTGGGCTTCAGGACATCCCCAGGGTCTCCACGCAGCTCCTCCCTGACCCCGGACCCTTGGGGTGTGCTGTGAGTGCCCCTCAGTACAGCTCAAGGCTAAGCCCCTGGCGCAATTGAAACAAAAAGAATCGCAGCCCTCTGGCAAACCCCCTAAACTGTCCCACAGTCACCCCCAAAATAAGGCCACTTGCCTGCATCAAAAGCCTCTCCCTGGCCCAGGAAACTTCCTCTGTTCCCAGGGCAGCAGCATTTCTGACCCAGCCTCACTCCCTGAGCAGGAGCCCTGCGGCTCTGCTGCCAAGAGCTCCCCAGGCGCTGGGCTGCTGCGGATCAAGCCCAGCGCCTTCCCGCCAGCGCAGACCTTCAGCAGCCCCTCGGCTCCTGCAAGCCCCGCGCAGGCGCTCGCCCCCTGCACGGGAGACGTGCACGCCAGGGCCTGGCACCGTCCGCCAGCCTCTGCCCTGCACCTCACGCTCCCATCCCTCCCAGAGGTTTCCTCCGACGGCCGTGTCCATCACCCAACAGCCGGACACGCAGTGCCCTGGAGGGCACCAGCACTGGCATTGCCGGTGGAAACCAGGGTGTGAGCAATCAAGTGAGCCCAGCCAGGAAACTCGTCCGGGAGCGGGGCCGCACGGAGAAGGAAAGAATGATTTCTGGGGACTGTTAGATCACAGGCAAAGGGAAAAGAGCTTTCTTTATGCTTGTTTCAACAAAACAATGCTATATCCCACAGCAAATTTTGTGTGTGTGTGTGTGTGTGTGTGTGTGTGAGGGCATCAGAAGCCTGGGCAGCGTGTGTGTGTGTGTGTGTGTGTGTGTAGGAAAAATCAGATACACTCTCCCCCCTGCCCCCCGTCAGAGGAAAATGAAATATACCCTGACCTGCACACCCTCCGAGTGCAGATGGTGTGTGTCTGTGTCTGTTGTGCATCCAGGACACCTAGGTTTTGTGTGTATGTGCCGTGTTTCCAGGACACCTAGTTTCTGTGTCTATGTTATGCTTCCAGGACACCTGGGTTGTTTGTGTGTGTATGTGAGATTATGTGTGTGCTGTGCGTACCAGAAACCTGGGTTATGTGTTTGTGTGTTTGCGCGTGCATGTTGTGCATCCAGAACAACTAGATTTTGTGCACGCGTATGTGTGTGAGTGCATTCTGTGTCCAGGACACCTGGGGGTGTGTGTGTGTGTGTGTGTGTGTGTGTGTGTGTGAAAAATTGAATATGCCCACCCCTCCCCCAGGACAGAGAAAAATGAAATACTCCCCAGGCCCCACATACACTCTCCAAGTGCAGATGCCTGGGTTGTGTGTGTGTGTTGTGCATCCAGGATACTTGGGTTATGCGCTTATGTGTGTGTGTGTCTCAAAAATCAAATACCTGTGCCCCCTTCCCGTCCAGTGTACGTGCCCCCTTGCCAGGCCCAGCTGAGTGCCAGGCCTCACAGGGACTCACCGCCTGTGTCCATGGCTCCTCAACAACGAGGTTCGTCCGGGGAGTCTGCTCTGCCGCATCCTTGTGACCTGAACGCTGCCTTTTCTCACTTCCGGTGTCTGAGACAGGGAAAGAGAGCAGTTCCCTCCAGCAGGTGTGTGTGACAGTATTTGTGCATGTGTGTGTGTGTGTTTGTGTCTGTGCATGTGCATGCATGTATGTGTGTCAGTGAGTGCACATGCACATGTGTTTGTGCATGCATGCCTGTGCACACACGTTTAAGTGTATACATGTCTCCGCATGTATGTGTGTGCATGTGCATATCTGTACAACTGCACCTTTGTGCACATGTGAGCATGCATGCATGTGCATTTATCAGTGCAAAAGTGTGTGTGTGCGTGCGTGTGTGTGCACGCGCTTTTGCTTCCCATATGATGTAGTGGCCCCTGGGCTGCCCATTAATCCACCAATGGTGCCTGGGAGTTTAACCCACAGTGGGCGCCAGTGTTTAGAGCCCTGCTAGGGCTCTAAAGGCACACACACACACACACACACACACACACACACACACACACACACACACTCTTTCACACTGATAAATGCACATGTGTGCCCTCACACACATGCACTCACACACACACACCCATTCATGTGTATGCACGTTCACACACAGGTGCAGAAGCCCACCTGTCAGTGCAACAGGGGCGAGGCGGGAGTGAGATGTGGTTGGGGAAGGGGAAGGGGCTGCCTCAAAGTGATCCAGAGTGGGGAGGGGGAGGTCCTGTGAGGGGAGAGCGTGTGGTTGGGTGTGCATGTGTCTGTCTCTCTGTCTCTGTGTGTGCAGGTCTGTATGTGTGTGTGTGTGTGTGTGTGTGTGTGTGTGTGTGCGTGCGCACACACGCACGCATCTCTGTGTGCATATCTGTGTGTATGCATGCATCTTTGTCCATGTGTGTGTGCCTCTGTGCATGTGCATCTCCGTGTGTACATGCGTCTGCGTGAATCTGTGTGCGTGCCTGTGTGTGCATCTGTGTATACATCTGTGTATGTATGCATTTGTCTGTGTTTGTGCATGTGCATTTGATTCTGTGTGTGTCTGTGTGTGCACATCTGTGCATCTGTATGTGTCAGTTTCTGTGTGTGTGTGTGTCCATGCATTTGTACCCTTCTGTGTGTGTGTGCATCTGTATGTATGTGCACAGGTCTGTCTATGTGTGCGTGTGTCTGCATGCATCTGTCCGTGTGTGTGCACATCTGTGTATGTGCATGTGTGCGTGTGCATGTGTGTGTGCATGTGTCTGTGTTCATGGCAGGGAGAGTGTTTGTGCCTGTGTGTCCATGTGCAGAGTGAGTGAGAGTAGAGTGTGCGCCCGTCTGTGCGTGTCTGCCTGTGTGTGTGTATGTTTGGCCACAGCGGAGGAGGGGGGCTGGGGAGCAGGGAGACGAGGCGGGCATGTGCCCCCCACCCCCAGCCCAGCCCGCCAGCACCAGGAGGGGACGGGGCCCCTCCCCTCTGCATCCCAGTTCCCCTGGGGGGTGAGGACGCTCCAATGCTGTGTTTGCCCAGGGCCCCAGCGCACCTTCATCCGCCTCTGCCAGGCACCAGTCCCGCGTCCCCGCTGGTCTCACACGCTCCCCTTCCAGCCCCGGCCACAGCACCGCGGGGCTGTAACCCCGGCGCAAGCCTTCTGGCTGTAACACAACTGAACCCCTCTGCGTCCACACATGAACCACCGTTCCCTGCCTGCACAACCAGGCTCCCCCTTACCCCGGTGCCAGTCCTCTGCCGGGCAGCTGCCCTATTCGCCTTCCCCAGACAGCCCCCTGCCAGCGAGGAGCTCTCCTGCATCCCCCTGCTCCGGAGCTCCTGCCTCTGCAGCCTCCAGGGCCAGGCTGCCCCACGGGGCCCTGTCTTGCTGCTGCCCAGCCTCCGGCTGCTTCGCTATTCACGCCAGCCAGGAAGAGCGCACACCAGCTGCAGATGCCTCCTCAGTTTGACGAAGGGTGTTTATATAAAGCTAGCCAAGAAGAACTTTTCCAACTAGTTGAGCTGGTTTAACAGAAAATATCAGATTTACCTGAAGAACCTTGTGTGCCCGTGTCCTTAGACCAACATGGCTACAACCTGACACCCCTAAACACCTCAGTCCGCTCACTAGCTCAGCCCCAGGGAACTCGCTGCTGGGGACTGATCTCTTCTCCGCTCAGTCCTGCCTCTCCAGCCTTGTGTCCGCAGCACGTCTCAACTTCTGTACAAGAGCTTCACGTGCCTGGGCTCTTTGCCCTGCTGCTCCTTCTCACTTCCAGCGTGTCCTGTGCATCCAGGGGCTGGGCATTTGTGTGTGTGTGTGTGTGTGTGTGTCTGCTTGTGTTGTGCATCCAGGACACCTGGGTTGTGTTTGTGTGCATGTCTGAGAGTTTGTGTGTGCTGTGTGTACCAGAAACCTGGACTGGGGTGGGGGGAGGGGGTGCATGTTGTGCATCTAGGAAACCTGGATAGTGTGTTTTTCTCTGTGTGTGAGTATATGCTATGCATCCAGAACACCTGGGTTGAGTGTGTGTGTGTGTGTGTGTGTGCATGGATGCATGTCCGTTTCGTGTTCAGAGGTCCTGGGTTGTATGTGCAGTGCATGTAGGACACCTGGGTTGTGTGTGTATGTGTATGTGTTGCATATTTGAATACCTGGGTTGGGGGTGTGTGTGTGTGTGTGTGTGTGTGTGTGTGTGTAAAATGGAATATGCCTCCCCACCCATGCCTGGTTTGTGTGTGTGTTGTGCATCTAGGAGACTAGGGTTTTGTGTCTGTGTGTGCACGTGTGCGTGTGTTGCATGTCTAGGACGCCTGGGTTCTGTGCATGGGTGTCTGTTGCATGCCTCGGATATCTGGGTTGTGTGCATCTTTGTGTGCATGTGTTGCACGTCTAGGAGACCTGAGGGGGGAGGTGTGTGTGTGTGTGTGTGTGTGTGTGAAAAGATGAATACATGCCCCACCCATAGGCTCCCTGTGAAGATACCTGGGTTGTGTGCGTGTGCTGTGCGTTCAGGATACCTGGGCTCTGTACATGTGCAGGTGTGTCAAAAGCAAACACCTCCCCGCCAACCCCATCGTGCGGGCCCAGCTCAGTGCAGTCGCACACCTTCTTTCATCCCAGCAGGTGCACGTCCTAGATCAGTGCGGGCTGAGGTCACAAGGGAGACGAGGGAACAGGGGAACGCTGCTGGATGGGTGTGGGGGGAGGAGGGGCAGCACGGTCCGGATGGTGGGGGGGAGGCCAGGGTGCTGGCAGTGGGGAATGAGGGGCACCAGCAGAGCTGGGGTGGGGGGGAGGTCAGGAGTGAGGGGCATGGGGGGAGGAGGCAGGCAGGGAGCCATGTGTCAAGAGGGGCACTGGCGGTAGTGAAGGTCTGTGGGCTGCAGGTTAGGGGTGAGGGGCACTGGCAGGGCTGGGGGCAGGGGGCTGCAGGTCGGGAGTGGGGGGCACCAGTGCTCAGGGCCCCGTGGGGTGACACGGGATCCGTGACTCTAGTCCGAATGGGGTCCAGCAGCCCCCCTAGGGGAGGGGGTGATGGATGCACTTACCCAGAGGCATCCAGAGGCTCCTGGTGCCCCCCACATCACAGCTCAGGGGAGCAGATGGGAAGTTGCTAGTGGGGGTAGGGGTGTCCCCGCTCACAGCCCAGATCTCCGCAGGGAAATAACAAACACGTGGTCCCCCTGCATTGCCATGCAGCATGCCTCTCTGGCACTACAGAGCTGCCAGGATAGAAATTACTGACCAGGACTAACTGCCTCTCTGGCATTGCGGAGTGGTGCCAGGATATCCATGCCCCTCTCCCATGACAGCTCGGGCAGGCAGGCATGTGGCTGTCCCATCGCCTGACCTCCAAACCCCGCTCCCCGGTGGGGATAGGGTTAGGGTTAGGCTCCCACAGCAGTGACCGGCTCTGCCAGGGCTGCCAAGTCCACTTATAATAAGCAATTGGGCTTGTGCTTTTTTTAAAGTCACTTTACTTTGTTGAGAGTGGCGGGTTGATAAGCACCCCCACTCCCTGCTCCTTGCAGGTGGTTGGGCTTGTTTTGGGCTTGATTTTAAAGGCAGCGCTGCTTTTTCTTCTCCCAAGGCTTGGCAGCACCACACACACCAGCCAGGCTACCGCCCAGTGCTGCTGTTTGCAGCCCCAGAGCAGGGAAACGCAGCAGAGGAAGCTCGTCCGTGGGCTCCTGGCGGTGCTGGAGGGTGGGGTGGGTGACCTGGAGCCCCCCTCCCTCCAGGGGCTCTGAACTCCCTCTGCTCCCTTTCCCCTTCCCAGTCTGAAAGCAGCCACAGGCAGGGACCTCCCAGACACAAGTGACAAAAGACGCTTCAGTTTGTGACAGCTTTACCCGATACCTCAGGCAAGGAGGGGTCAGATTTTCACTGAGATACTCAAAGCTGCAGGCAGGGGACCCCGACCCAATCCAGCCATGACCAGAGCACCCCCAAACCCTCTCTCCACCTCCCAGACATCTGGGCTCCCAGCCCCCCGCTCACATCCCACAGCCCCCACTCCCCGCCCAGACAACCCAGGCATCTTGGCCCTTGATCTCCCTGACCTGCTCCCCAGCTCCCAACCCAGCTCCCGACCCGGCCAGCCCCCGAGATCCCCAGCAGCCCCCCAGGGGGCTCTTTGGAGTCACAACTCCCCAATATTGGGGTTGATTGAAGGAGGCAGCCCTGGTAGACTGGCCAGGTACTGCTCATTAGCACCTGGTTAAGCTTAAGTGAATGGTTCACAGGCTCCGCCTGAAGATTTGCTGGGAAATACTCACTGCAGTGTCCCACCCCAGAGACAGCAGATCTGCAAGGACAGCTGGATTTTCCACCACGGTGCAATGTAAGGTATGTGTCTATACCAGCAAATTACTCGTCAAGAATGACAGCGGGTGTGGCGGGGGATGGCTAGTAATAGAGGATGGGTTCTTACACGGAGCTGTTTATACCCATTGCTGGGCTGCGCACAACGGGCTATGTCCTGCCCACCAATTAGACCAGCTTGAATCAGGAGCGATGCAGATGAAGTCAGCCCCGAGCAGAAGCTGGCCTGCGATGGCTAAGGGCAGCACACACGCACCAAAGGCCTCATACTTCAAGACAAGCTGCAGTGCATTAGAGCAGGCAGACATTTCTGGCTTAGGAAAAACTCAGGCCTTTTGCAGCTGCCTCACCCCAATCATTACAAGAGTGGAGTGTCCTCTAAACACACCGACACACATTCACCAGCAACACGACGGCAGGTTTCTTCCATCTACTAACAGCACGAGCTTGAAATCAATCCCAAAAAACAAAAAACCATCAGATTGGACACCTCACAGTGGACAAAACCCTAAACTTGACTGCAACATTGACTGCTTCAGGGAAAGAATGAAGAATGAAATAATCAGCAACACGCGCCACCACAACAGCCTCTTTCCACCAGAGAAAAAGGCCACAGAATCTCTAAGATCCGACCACCAAATAGTAATAAAACCAGCAGATAAAGGAGGAGCCATAGTCATCCTAAACCGTGAAGACCACAACGGACAGCTCTCTGACACCACCTACTACAAAGAACTACAAGAAGTTCCTACTCCCCTTTTCACCAAGAAACAACAATACCAACAAATAATTTCCATCAAGACTACAAGAAAAACTACAGACCTTGATCCCCCCGCTACCTAACCCGGGGACTTTTTACATGCTCCCTAAAATCCACAAACAAGGGACCCCTGGCAGACCTATCATATCCAACCATGGGACCCCAACTGAGGAAATATCAGGTTTCATTGAATCAATCCTAAAACCGCTTGTCACCCACAGAGCAAGTTTTGTCCAAGACACTACAGACTTTCTACAGAAACTTAAAAACATAGACCACCTTCCCAGCAACACCCTCCTAGCCACCATGGACGTTACCAGCCTATATACCAACATCCCACACCAGGATGGCATCCAAGCCTGCCTTACATATCTACAGGAACTACAACTCAGAATACAGACCCAAAGATATTACTGTCCTTATACACTTCATCCTCACACACAACAATTTCACTTTTAATAACCAACACTTCCTCCAGACGATGGGAACAGCTATGGGCACCAAAATGCCCCACAGTATGCCAACCTTTTTATGAGCCACCTGGAAGAAGACTTCCTCAAGAACTGTACCATCAAACCCTTGCTATACTTAAGATACATCAATGACATCTTCATCATTTGGACTGAAAACCTGCAATCTCTGATTGAGTTCCACCAGAAATTCAGCAATCCCCATCCCCCCATCCGACTTTCTCTAGAATACTCCAGTACCAGCATCTCCTTTTTAGACACGATGATCAGTATTCAGAAGGGTAAAATACAGACCACGTTATACAAGAAACCCACAGACCAACATACATATCTGCACAGAACCAGCAATCACCCGAAACACACCAAAAAAGCTGTGATATACAGCCAAGCCCTCAGATCCCACTGCATTTGCACTGAAGAGAGCACCTGGGATTGCCACCTCACCAATCTTAAAAAGGCTTTCACCCAGCAAGGACACTCCTCCAGAGAGAGAGATCGCACGTGTGAAAGAGCCACCCGGATACCACGTGAAGAACTGCTGCAGTAGAGAAGAAAACCCCCCACAAATCGCACACCGCTGGTTATGACATATCACCCCTCCCTCGAACCCGTACAGAAAATCCTCAAACAACTGCAACCCATACTAGAAAGAGACCCTGTTCTTAAAGAGATCTTCCCAGAGCCACCCATCTTAGCCTTCAAACAAGCACTGAACCTCGCCAACCTCATCACCAGAAGCAGACTTCTGGGGGTTGCACTTTATGTCAGTGAGCGATATACATCAACCCTCATCAAGACAGAATCCGAGGCTGAGGAAGTAGAAGGATTGTGGGTTAGGCTACATGGGGGGCAAGGAGAAAGGGATTTGGTGGTAGGGGTCTGTTACAGACCCCCACACCAAGGGGAAGAAATAGATGCGGGGCTCCTGAGGCAACTCTCGGAGACCATAAAAGCTAAAGAGGCGGTAGTCATGGGGGACCTAAACTACCCGGACATCTGCTGGGAGACGCAGACAGCAAGGTCCCATCGCTCACGCAGGTTTCTAACTTGTGTACAGGACCTCCACCTGACACAGGAGGTGCATGGTCCCACTAGGGGGAATGCCATACTGGATCTGGTATTGGCAACGGGAGATGACATGATAGGGGACCTCCAAATTGGTAGCTATCTGGGAGACAGTGATCACCTTATGATAGAATTCAACATAAGACGGCAAGTGGGTAAGGTAACTAGTAGGGTGAAAGTGCTAGACTTTAGGAAAGCTGATCTCAATGCACTCAGGCGATTAGTCAAGGACGCACTGCAGAGTAGGAGTTTTGAAGGGATGGGAGCCCAGGAAGGGTGGCTGTGCCTAAAGGAAACGATCCTTTGGGCACAAAGCAAGACGATCCCCGAGCGAGGCAAAAGAGGGAAAGGGGCCAGGAGGCTTCCATGGCTGACCAGAGAAATCCAGGGCAGCCTAAGGGCCAAAAGGGGAGCACATAAAAAGTGGAAACAGGGTGAGATCACTAAAGATGAATATACCTCCTCTGCTCGTGCTTGTAGGGAGGCAGTTAGGCGGGCCAAAGCTACCATGGAGCTGAGGATGGCAACCCAAGTAAAGGACAACAAGAAATTGTTTTTTAGATACATAGGGAGTAAAAGGAAGGCCCAGGGAGGAATAGGACCCCTGCTAAATGGGCAGAAGCAATTGGTGACAGATAGAGGGGACAAGGCTGAACTCCTCAACGAGTTCTTTGCCTCAGTGTTCCTAAGCGAGGGGCACGACAAGTCTCTCACTGGGGTTGTAGAGAGGCAGCAGCAAGGCGCCAGACTTCCATGCGTAGATCCTGAGGTGGTGCAGAGTCATTTGGAAGAACTGGATGCCTTTAAGTCGGCAGGCCCGGATGAGCTCCATCCGAGGGTGCTGAAGGCACTGGCCGACGTCATTGCAGAGCCACTGGCGGGAATATTCGAATGCTCGTGGCGCACAGGCCAAGTCCCGGAGGACTGGAAAAGGGCTAACGTGGTCCCCATTTTCAAAAAGGGGAGGAAGGAGGACCCGGGCAACTATAGGCCAGTCAGTCTCACCTCCATTCTTGGTAAAGTATTTGAAAAAATTATCAAGGCTCACATTTGTGAGAGCCCGGCAGGACAAATTATGCTGAGGGGAAACCAGCATGGGTTTGTGGCGGGCAGATCGTGCCTGACCAACCTAGTCTCTTTCTATGACCAGGTTACGAAACGCCTGGACACAGGAGGAGGGGTGGATGTCATATACCTGGAGTTCAGGAAGGCCTTCGATACGGTATCCCACCCCATACTGGTGAACAAGCTAAGAGGCTGTGATGTGGATGACTGCACAGTCCGGTGGGTGGCGAATTGGCTGGAGGGTCGCACCCAAAGAGTCGTGGTGGATGGGTTGGTCTCGACCTGGAAGGGTGTGGGCAGTGGGGTCCCGCAGGGCTCGGTCCTTGGACCGATACTCTTTAATGTCTTCATCAGCGACTTGGATGTGGGAGTGAAATGTACTCTGTCCAAGTTTGCAGATGACACAAAGCTATGGGGAGAAGTGGACATGCCGGAGGGCAGGGAACAGCTGCAGGCAGACCTGGATAGGCTGGACAAGTGGGCAGAAAACAACAGGATGCAGTTCAACAAGGAGAAATGCAAAGTGCTGCACCTAGGGAGGAAAAATGTCCAGCACACCTACAGCCTAGGGAATGACCTGCTGGGTGGCACGGAGGTGGAAAGGGATCTTGGAGTCCTAGTGGACTCCAAGTTGAACATGAGCCGGCAGTGTGACGAAGCCATCAGAAAAGTCAATGGCACTTTATCGTGCATCAGCAGATGCATGACAAATAGGTCCAGGGAGGTGATACTTCCCCTCTATAGGGCGTTGGTCAGACCGCAGTTGGAGTACTGCGTGCAATTCTGGGCGCCACACTTCAAGAAGGATGCGGATAACCTGGAGAGGGTACAGCGAAGGGCAACTCGTATGGTCAAGGGCCTGCAGACCAAGCCCTACGAGGAGAGACTAGAGAAACTGGACCTTTTCAGCCTCCGCAAGAGAAGGTTGAGAGGCGACCTTGTGGCTGCCTATAAGTTCATCACGGGGGCACAGAAGGGAATTGGTGAGGATTTATTCACCGAGGCGCCCCCGGGGGTTACAAGAAACAATGGCCACAAGCTAGCAGAGAGCAGATTTAGACTGGACATTAGGAAGAACTTCTTCACAGTTCGAGTGGCCAAGGTCTGGAACGGGCTCCCAAGGGAGGTGGTGCTCTCCCCTACCCTGGGGGTCTTCAAGAGGAGGTTAGACGAGTATCTAGCTGGGGTCATTTAGACCCAGCACTCTTTCCTGCTTATGCAGGGGGTCGGACTTGATGATCTATTGAGGTCCCTTCCAACCCTAACATCTATGAATCTATGAATCTATGACTTCCTCAAGCCCAGACCACACCAAAAGGATCCAGACCGTGCCAGGACAAGAAATGCAAAACCTGCCCCCACATCTCCACCACCCCCACTATTACTACACCCCACAACAGAGCCATCAGCATCCCAGGATCTCACAGCTGCACCTCCAGAAATGTGATATATCTCATCCAATGCACCAAATGCCCTGATGGAAAATACATGGGGAGTCCAGACAACAACTGCGCACCAGAACAAACGCACACCGGACATCTATCAAAGACAGGAATACCCAATTACCAGTGGGGGCACATTTCTCACAAGAAAACCACTCTCTCTCCAATCTTGCAGTCCTGATCCTCAAAGGAAACGTACACAACACTTCCCAGAGACGAGCCTATGAACTCCACTTCATCAGCCTCCTGGATACTAAAAATTATGGACTAAATATAGACATTGGATTGATGACACATCATAACCTGCCTGACATCTGACTCCCCAGGTATCTCTCGGCTTTCATCCCCCTTCTCTCTTCCTCCCCGCCCCCCCCCCCCCCCCCCCCCCCCCGCCTGTCTCTCACCCATTGACTCCTCAATCTACATGTTCCCTGACCGCCTGTCTTGTGTGCAGACCGGCCCAGACTCTGGCTGCTTTACTTCTCATTCCATCCAAGAAGAGCACACACCGCCTGCTGACACTTCCTCAGCCTGACGAAGGGTTTTTGAACCCGAAAGCTTGCTTAATAATTGTTTTCCAACTATATAAGTTGGTCTAATAAAAGAGATCAGATTCACCCAAAGAACCTTGTCTGCCTGTGTCCTTAGACCAACAGGGCTACAACCTACACCCCTGATCCCACCTCTTACATCCTTCTTTTCCCGGGACCTTTCCTCCCCTCCTCCTCTATTGTTCTGCCTTTTGTCTTCCTGATTTCACCTTTTCCTTTTTGTTTGAGAGCCTCTTTCTCACCTTATACTATTAACACAGTCCTGTTTTCCTTAGGCCTTTTCCCCCCTGCTTTCTTCCCCCTCTTTTTCCTGTTTTACTTTTGTTTTTTTTCTAATTTCAATTTATTTTCTTTTCCATGGCTTCCTGTCACTCTTTGTGCACCCCTCTTTGCTCCTTTCCTGTCTCCTAATTATTCTTTTTTCACTGAAGGCTTCTTTCTATCCTTGCAGTCTATCACTTTTCTTTTCCTCCCCTGCCTGCCTCCCCCTCCCTCACCTCTTCTCCCCTTTTGTCTTCCTAATTTCTGCCTATTTCCATCCCCACGACATCCTGCCCCACTTTTAGCTTCTCTCATCCCTTGGCGGCTCTGACCAGCAGAGACCCCCTCTGCCCTGCCAGGGGCGACTGCGCCCAGAGCTCGCCAGGAGCTTGTTTCCAACCACTCAGCTTGTCTGATAAAAGATATCACATCTGCTCAAAGAGCCTGGCCTGCTATCTTTATTTTTTTTTCCCCAGTTACCCAGAGCAGAACTGATGTGAACTGATTCCAGGCAGCTCCTTGTACAGCTACCTAGGTACACCTGGCGGGAGCAATTAGACATCACCACCTAGAAAGCCCTGGTTTAATACACATGCAATTAAGGTGAAAGAGGGTTTTTTGACACATACTACCACATTTCGCCTTACATTTAAAACACATCCAATCAGCTTTAAGGCAATTTCTGCCACATTAAAAGTGCTCTACACAGTCTGGCATGCGTATTAATTGATGACTTTAAATAGTGAAAATTGTCCTGTGTATAAATGTCTGTCAGGGGCCCTGACCTCCCTGCTAAGTGGTGGTGGGGGGGGGAGGGTCTGCACCCCAGCCCCATGGTACCCTCCATGCCCGGGGCTGGGAGACACGGGCGCGCTGTCAGCTCCTATTCACTTACTCTCCACTGTTCCCCCACGGCCTTTGCTATGGAGCTGCTGCTGAGTCAGTCAGCCCCCAGTCTGACCCAGTGCAGGACAGACTGGGGGCCGATCATCCCCTTCCCCCTTCTCAGAACAAAGCCACCATGAAAACCAGTAAAACAACCCAAAAATGCCCCAGAGTTCTCTTTTTTAATTATTTTAAGCTCTCCATTGCTCTTGCCTGGCTTCATGCCACTTCAGGGGGCCTCACTTCTCTGCAAATTTCCACCCACCCTCACACACCAGGCAGGTATGTGTCTCTTGTGTCATAATGTATTTTGAGGGAAATCCAGACAAATACATAAATTCATGGAATGATATAGGCATAAAGTGTGCTTTTGTTGTGAAGAAGGCTAACAACATCCTGGGCTGCATTGGTAGGAGCGTTGCCAGAAGATCGAGGGAAGTGATTCCTCCCCTCTACTCAGCACTGCTGAGGCCACATCTGGAGTCCTGTGGCCAGTTGTGGGCCCCCCACTACAGAAAGGATGTGAAAATGTTGGAGAGAGTCCAGTGTGGGGCAGCAAATATGGTTCAGGGGCAGGAGCACATGATATGTGAGGAGAGGTTGGCGGCACTGGGGTTATTTAGCTTGGAGAAGGGAAGACTGACAGGGTTGAACAGCAGCCTTCAGCTCCCTGCAGGGTGGTCCCAGAGAGGGTGAAGCTGGGCTGGTCTCAGTGGTGGCAGATGACAGGACAAGGAGCAATGGGCTCACGTTGCAGCAAGGGGAGTTGAGGTTGGATATTAGGAAAAACTGTCTCACTACAATGGTGGTGAAGCACTGGAACAGATTACCCAGGGAGGTGGTGGAGGCTCCATCCTTGGAGGTTTTTAAGACCTGGCTAGACAAAGCCTGGTCTGCAATGAAATGGTTGGTGGGAGCAAGGTTGGTTCTGGGAGGAAACAGAAGGAGAGGAGGTGATGGGGAGGTTTGGGTGCATAGAGGTTGTAGAATAATGTCACAGAATCAGAGATGTGAGGCTGCAAGGGACCTCCAGAGCTCACAGAGTCACAGCATCGTAGACAAGTCAGGCTGGACAGGAAGTGCAGATGCTATAGGGTCACAGGCAGAGAGTCATAGAGAAGTGGGGCTGGAAGGGACCTCTAGAGCTCACATCTAATCCAACCCCATACCTGATACACAGCAAGTTTCAAAAGCACAGCAACAAGACGAAACACAGTTGAAAGACCATGTTTAATCAGTCCCATTGTCATAGATTCATAGATTGTAGAGTCGGAAGGGACCACAGTGGATCATCGTGTCCGACCCCCTGCCCAGGAAAGAGGACCGAGGTCAGATGACCCCAGCCAGGTGACTATCTAGCCTCCTCTTGAAGACCTCCAAGCTAGGTGATAGCACCACCTCTCTTGGGAGCCCATTCCAGATCTTGGCCACCCTTACTGCGAAAAACTTCTCCCTAATATCTAACCTAAATCCACTCTCAACTAGTTTACACCTGTTATTCCTAGTCATTCCCTGGGGCGCCCTAGTAAACAGCGCTTCCCCTATTCCCCATTGACCTCCCTAATAAGTGTATAGGGGGCCACAAGATCTCCCCTCAGCCGTCTCTTGTGAAGGCTGAAGAGATTCAGCTCTCTCAACCTCCCCCTGTAGGGTCTATCACGATGGCCACTAATCATGCGAGTGGCCCTCCTCTGGACCGCTCCAGATTCCCCGCGTCCCTCTTGAAGTGCGGTGCCCAAACCTGGACACAGTACTCCAACTGCGGCCTGACCAGTGCCGCATAGAGGGGGAGCATCACCTCCCTTGAGCTATTAGTCATGCACCTGCTAATGCATGGCAAGGTGCGATTGGCTTTGTCGATGGCCTCGTTACATTGCTGGCTCATGTTCATCTTGGAGTCAATTATGACTCTAAGATCCCTCTCTGCCTCCGAGCTGCTGAGAAGGACACTTCCCAACCTATAGGTGTGCTGGGGTTCCTCCTTCCCAGGTGGAGTACCTTACATTCATCTTTATTAAGTTGCATCCTATTTCTCTTTGCCCATTGATCCAACCTGTCCAGGTCGGCCTGAATCTGCTCCCTGCCCTCCGGTGTACTAACTTTGCTCCATAACTTGGTGTCATCAGCCAACATGGAGAGGGTGCTCTCCACACCCTCGTCCAAATCGCTGATGAAGATATTAAATAATATCGGTCCGAGGGCTGAACCCTGCAGGACCCCACTGCCCACCTCCCTCCAGGCCGAGAAGGACCCATCCACCACCACTCTGGGTGCGGTCCCTAAGCCAGTTGGCCACCCACCTGACTGTGTAGGCGTCCACTCCACAGTCTGCTACCTTCCCAATGAGGATAGGGTGCGAGACTGTGTCGAAGGCCTTCCTGAAGTCCAGGAAGATGACATCAGCCTCGCCTCCCGCGTCCAGGCAGTGTGTGACCTGGTCATAGAAGGCTACAAGGTTTGTCAGGCAGGATCTACCTGTGACAAACCCGTGCTGGTTTCCCCTCAGCATCGTTTCCCCTGCTGGGCCTGCACAAATGTGCTCTTTGATTATTTTCTCTAGCATTTTCCCAGGAATAGAGGTCAGACTGACTGGCCTAAAGTTACCCGGCTCATCCCTTCTCCCTTTCTTGAAAATGGGCACCACATTGGCCCTTCGCCAGTCCTCAGGGACCTGGCCGGAGCACCACGAGTGCTCGAACAGCTGTGCCAGTGGCTCAGCTATGACGCTGGCCAATTCTTTCAGCAGCCGTGGATGGAAGTCATCCGGGCCTGCTGCCTTGTACCCATCCAGCTCCTCCAGGAGCTCCTTAACTATTTCAGAACTAACCCTAGGCGGACTAGTGCCCTGTGGATATCCATCAGTGATCGAGGTGGGGGAATTGGCTTGGTCGGTACATAGAAATACTGAAGCGAAGAACTCATTGAAGAGCTCTGCTTTTTGCCCCGTGTCAACCACCAACTGTCTTGATGTGTCCTGCAGGGGCCCTATGTTGCTCTGAGCTTTCCTTTTGCCCACTATATACCTGAAGAAGGACTTTTTATTGTCCTTGATTGTTGAAGACAGCCTGAGCTCAAGCCCCGCCTTGGCCTGCCTAACTGATTCCCTGCAATAGCTCACCAGGGAGATATATTCCTACTTGGTGGCTGTTCCCTGCTTCCATTGCCTATACAGCTCTTTCTTTGCCCCCAGACTCTCCTGGAGTTCTCTGTTCAGCCAAGGGGGCTTTTTTACTGCCTTACCTCCCTTCCTATGTAATGGGGTAGACTACTTTTGAGCCCCAAGGATCACTCCCTTGAGATACCTCCAACCCTCCTGGACCCCCATATGCTCTATGTTCTTGAGTTGCATCCCCTCACTAACTAGCCTTCTAAGCTTGCTAAAGTTGGCCCTTCTGAAGTCCAACACCTTAGCCCCACTAGTTACTTTAACCACCCTTCGCTGGATAGTGAATTCGACCAAGTGATGGTCACTATCTCCCAGGCTACCATGAATTTGCAGGTTCCCCACGAGATCATCCCCTGTTGCTAAGACCAGGTCTAGCAAGGCACTACCCCTGGTGGGACTAGACTACCCCTTTGTAATTCTCATTACATGTACATCTCTTATTGAGATTCATAAAACAAGGTCTACCTTTCTTGAGCATCTAGATGGTACCTCCAATACTTCATGGTCAGTCATGTGTACACCTGAGTGAACATGGCCACACCTCAGTGAAGGTCTTCAATAGCTAGAGCTAAAAAGTGTCTTCAGTGCTCCAAAATAGAGGAGAGAAACTAAGAGCATGGGCAGACGTAGGATATAGAAAATGGGACTGAAGAAGAAGCGGTGCCTCAGCATATAGGAAACAATAGATAATATTCTCCAGCTAAAGGGAAACTAGACACTCTGGTAATATACCAAGCGCCTGGCGCTATGGTATTCACTTGTAGATTGAAGCAAAACAAATATAACCAATGGAATATGTACTAGATTTTAGATATATAATCAACAATTGTAAATATCATTATCATGCATAATTATATATCAAATATATAAATCAACAATTTACTAGATTTTATATATATATATATATATATATATATATATATATATTTAAAAAAAAAAAAGAAAAACATAAGAAACAAGGCAAAAAGGAGCCCAAACACCCAAAGCTATTGTGTTGTTAGTCCCATAGTCATTACAATTAAATAGCAATCTAATTCAGATGAATAAACACAAGATATTGCCTTCTTGAGCATCTTGACAGCACCTCCAGGAACCTTCCTGAGCAGTCAGTTGGGTGCACCCTTGAATTTGCAGGACTACCCCCGAGTGCAGGTTTCTAGCTAGAGCCACAGTCTGCAGGGCTGCAAAAGAGGAGATATGTGACCAGGCAGGGCTGACAGCAGCAGAAGAAAGGATGGTTTGACTGGCGGGACATCAAGACTGGTGAAGAAATTCATTACTAGGAATGGCTGACAGGCAACAGAACTGTAGAAGAAAGGGTAGGTTAATTAGTGGAAGATCAAGACTACTGAAAAGGAGGGAGCGTGCACCCCTGAGGATGGACGGATTAGTAGGAATCAAAGATGGGCTGCCTCCTGGCTGCCTGGATAGAAATGTTCCTGTTTCTCCCATGCCCTTGTGGGAGCAGGGATAAAAGGAGGTGTGTGTCTGCCCCACTGTGCCCTCACCCCAATATCAACCCCTGCTGGAGACTCCTTACCAGGCAGCACCAGAGTAATGTAAGGCAGGAGAGTCCTATTTGGAGACCAGCTGATCTCGTAGCGCCCATGGAGCTGTTGTACCATGCTCTTTACTATGAAGATCCCATGCCTATGGATGAGGTCGCCCAAGCTGTGGGCCACACGTCCTCCCAAGATGCACAGCCCTATCTTGTATGGATGTATCTCCTTTGTGTACCACACATCAGCAATCACTGTGCAGTGCTGGTGGCCCAGGGGCACACAGGTGGCTGCCCCCTCTGGCACAACACAGTGCTGCATGGGGACCCCTACACAAAGACAGTGCGGTGTGGTCCGACCCCCTTGGGGGGAGCAGGCTAAGGGAGGAGCAGAGGGGTCCCACACCCCAGAAGCTTGGTAGGGGTGGAAGATAGACTCCTCACCCACCCACTGGGGGAACCCCTCTAGGGCATAGGGGTTCCCCTAGTGTTTGGAGAGGGGAAGGCAGCTACCATGGACACCCGGGTTCTGCTCTCACCTGGCAGCTGGTCCTGGCACTGGATGGGGGCAGGTGTGGTTGAGGCAAGGGTCACCACACCCAGCACGAGACAGCAGGGATCATGGTGCCCCTGCTGCCCCCTGGCCTAGTGGAGAGAGGAAAGTGTGAGTCAAACGCTCCTCACCCCTACCAAGGGAGGCCCCCTACCCTCCTGCAGGGGGACAGGGCCAAAGCTCCAGCACCTGTTTCCCCACCACAACTCAGGGATGTAAGGCACTCCATGCACACGGACACATGCTCACAGCTCTAGAATCTAGTCCAATCCCCTGCTCAAAGCAGCAGGCTCCACAGACCGCATGATGCCTTGATGATTGCGTGAGCTAAAGCACTGAGATCAGTGGAGCACGAGTTCCAGGCACCTGCTACTCGTTAGGTCGATTACACAACTCACTGGTGAATTGCCAATAAATGTAGCCCAGACACTTGTGGTGGGCCAGTAAGGGGAGCTGCTGTGTTGAGCCTCCCACCTCACTATGCCATCCACCTGCCGGACTCCACGTGTCTCTCCAACGGTGCCTAAGCCCTGGCAGACCCCGTTTCGAGCCCCACTGCAGAGTCCGGGGGTAACGTGTGCTGCCACCATCCCGAGAAGGGACTGTCTTTGGTCCTGCGTCCTCGGGGAAACACAGGCCTAATAGTCCTATGGGTACTCGACCCAATACAAGAACTTGGGGCACTTCCCCAAGTTGGGGGCCAAAAAGGATAGTCTCCCTTAGTCGGCAGACCCAAGAGGCCTCCTGGGCATAATTAAACCCACCCCTCAATAAGTCTCCTACACCAGTCACAAAGGAGAACTTTATTGGTTACAGAGGGTAGGGTTAGAATAGGGTAAGAGGTAGAGCACTATCAAGGGATTACCATTGAGCAAAACAGTCTGGCTGAGGTCGCCATTTGATACGCAAATGCATCACTGGGAGCTGACTAGCTCTAGAAACACTTACAAGTATCATCCAGAAGATGGTAGAGATCTGGCTCGGAGATTTCCAGAGAGAGAGCATTTCAGATGGATCAGAGTCTCTCCCTGTGTCCTGATGCTTGTGTCACGCTGGAAAAATGGCTTCTCCCCCTTCTCCTTGGACCAGGCTCTTATATAGCCTTTCTGACCTCAGCAGCTCAGTCCAATAGACACCAGGAGTGTTGGCAACTAGCCAACCAATTTAAAAAGCATCACTGGGTATCTGGGCAGATGAGCAGGGGCTTTTCCCTCCCCCCACCCAGGTGACCAGAAGGACCGCACCCTCGGTACCAGGCTTTTGTCATGTAGGCAGGGAGGAAAATCCCCCCTCCCTTAGGAATTCGACCCCAGTGTCCCAAGCTGACCGGGACAGATTTCTGGAGAGAGACACAGATGGTGACATTTCTGCCACAGCCCTCCTCCCTGTGCAGGTAGTCTAGCTCCATAATATCACATCCCACCAGGATGGGGACAGGAGCCCCTTCCAGCATCCCCAGTTCTATGCACATCCCGCAGCCTCTCCACTCAACGGGGTGACGTGTTACAGGTACCTCAAATGGCAGGTAGCCCACCCCTTGAATGGTAAGTGTCCTCCCCAGGGCTATATCTGCAGGGGAAACAAGGTTAGCATTAATTAATGACACACTGGACCCTGCGTCCAGTTTTCCAACAAGGGTTCTCCCATGTACCATTATATTAGTCCAGTGAAAGACCGTCACCTCCTCTGGGTTTGTAATCCTGTAGCAACAGGCACACCCGAGTGGCTCGGGTCTCTCTCCTCACTGCTTACAGCTGTTGCATGTCTGACAGGCTTGGGTTTATTGCTTAGCTTTGAGCAATTGGGCCTGATGTGGCCTGGTTCCCCACAGTTATAGCACCCCCTCTTTTCTGAATTGGGAGGTTTGCCTGAATCTGGGGCCACCTTGCGCTCAACAGGAGGTGGCCCTCTTTCCCCTTTTGCACCTGGACCTCCCTTCCCCCATCTTTGGAACCCTTTCTGTTCCTTCCCGAAGTCGGGAGGCTTCTTGTCTGGCCCCTCACGATTTAGCAACAGCTGATCCGCAATTTCAGCGGCCTCTTGGACAGTTTTGGGGGCCCTGCTTTGACTAGGGTTTTAATCTCCCTCGGGCAGCAGTAATAAAACTGGTCCAGCACCATGAGGTGTAGTGCCTTCTCTAAATTGTCAGCCTTGGCTCCTTCTGCCCATTTAAGGAGTGCGTCCCACACCAGGGCCGCAAAATCGGCCATTGTCTTCTCGGGTTGTGGGCAGATATTCCGGAATTTCTTCCAGAAATAATACGGTCCTAACTTGAACCTTGAAGACACGGCATTTTTAAAAGCATCATAGTTATCTGCTGATTCCAAGGGCAGGCTGTCCAGGACCACAGACATGCTGCCCTCGACCAGAGCAGCCATATGTTTCATGAACTCTTCCTTTGGCAACTTCCATCGGCATGCTTGGTTTTTGAAGATGCTAAGGAACACTTCTGGATCATCCCCGTCTTTGTAGCAAGAGAAGATCGGGGTGTTCAGCCTGGGGAATGCATCTTGTACAGGCTGGGCACCTGCGGTGTTAGCATTTCCCTGCATTTGGATTACTGCAAGCTCATGCTCATGCTGTTCCTTCTTGTGCTGACGCTGTTCCTTCCCGTGCTCCTTCCTTTTCAATTCTAGCTCATACTTGTGCTTGCTCTCTCGCTCCTCAGCTTCTGGCCGCATCTAGTACCTCCAGCGCTCCTCCGCAGGGGGTGATCCCTCAGAGGGCTCCGGACTTGGTGTGTGGGGATGTGATTCTGGGGAAGACCCAGGAGTTGGCATGCGTGAAGGTGGCTCTGTGGCTGAGTCATTGTCGCACAGGACTTTAATCAGCTCTTCCTTCTTTAGCCCTTTCTTCACATGAAGGCCTCTCTCTTTCGCCAGCTCTTTCAAGTCGGCCACTGTCATGTGGTCATACTTGTCAGCCATCCTAGCTATCTACACTGTCCAGTTGACCCGATGCCAAATTAGAAATTTGACAGCTCAAGGGTTTTCAGTGACTCTATTCCTTTTCCCAAATTATGCCTCTAATACAACAGGGTTTTCAGATCCCACCACTACGTGTGGTTGGCCAGTAAGGAGAGCTCCTGCGTTGAGCCTCCCACCTCACTATGCCTGTCCACCTGCTGGACTCCACGTCTCTCCAGGGGCACCTAAGTCCTGGCACACTCCCTTTCGAGCCCCACCGCAGAGTCCAGGGGGTAACGTGTGCTGCCACCACCACCCTGAGAAGTGACTGTTAGGGGCCTGTGTCCTCAGAGAAACACAGGCCTAATAGTCCTACAGGTACTTGACCCAATACAAGAACTTAGGGCACTTCCCCAAGTCGGGGCCAAAAAGGATAGTCTCCCTTAGTCCGCAGACCCAAGTGGCCGCCTGGGCATAATTAAACCCACCCCTCAATAAGTCTCCTATGCCAGTCACAAAGGAGAACTTAATTGGTTACAGAGGGTAGGGGTAGAATAGGATGCAGGGTAGAGCAATATCAGAGAAATCCCAGAGGAAACTCCTGTGGCTGGGGTAGCATTTGATCTCGTATCTGCATTACTGCAAGCTATATAGCTAGTTGGATCTCAGGTAGCTTACTCACAAGTATCATCCAGAGGCTGCTGCAGATTCCCTCTGGAGGCAGGCAGGTCCTTGATCATGAGTTTTGAGAGAGAGGGCAAGTTTCAGCTGGTTCAGCTCTTCTTTGTTCCTGAGTAACCCTCATGGCTGCTGTTCCCCTCCTCCTGGGCAGTCCTTAACTTATATAGCTCTTGTGACTTCATTTACCTCCTCCAATGGAGGCCTGCACCTGTTGGCTGTAAGCCAACCAATCTGAAATACATCACTAGTTGCCGGGCAGACTCTAGCCCACCAGGGAGGAAGCCCCTCACCCAAGTATGTGATACCAGTCACATAGGCAGAGGGAGCAGGTTTCCCCCCTCCCTCAGGAATGTATCCAGCTCAGGTTACCTAAAGAGATAGGGTAAAGGTATGTATCCTCTGCTGGGCCCATCCTAATCAAGATTGTCACAGAGTTTTTTGGCGAGAAACAAAGGTGGCTTTCTGCCACAACATGTTCAAAGCAATCATCACACAAAGAATGGGTAAATTGTGCAATTAATGTAGACTGGCCACATGTGCAAAGTAACTGTCATGTAATGAACAGGTGAATCATGTAGCATGGCTACATAAAAAGGAATTGCCATGCAATGAACAGATGAATCATTCAATAACTGTATCTTGGGCACATGTGCCAGTGATCACACAATGTGTCAATCGCATAATAAATGTTGCCTCACCACACGTGCAAAATAATTTCCAGGAAATGAACAGGTAAATCATACAAAAATTGCGGCCCAATTACACTTGCAAACAAGTTGTCAGGCAATGACCAAGTGAATCATGCAAAAACTGTACACTGGCCACACGTACAAAACAAGCAGAATTGGGATTATTTTTTTTAAGCTGCTTTTATTTTTTGAGAGTCGCAGATTGATAAACTCTTTCCCACACTCTGAGCACTGATGTGCCTTCTCCCACGTGAGGTTGTGCTGGGGAGTGACCAGGCTGGAGGATTGGGTGAAGCTCTTCCCACATTCAGGAAAATCTTGTGGCTTCTTTGCTGTATGGGTCTACTGGTGTGCGACCAGGTGGGAGGACTGGGGAAGCACTGATGTGGCTTCTCATCTGTGTGCATATGCTTGTCCAGCCAGGTTGAAGAGGTGGGTGAGCCTCATCCCACAGGCAGAGCACTAACATGACTCATCCTCTGTATGGATCTGCTGGTATTAAACCAGACTGGAGGAATGGGTGAAGCTCTTCCCACACTCAGGGCACTGATGTGGCTTTCCTTTGTGCGGATACTCTGGGGGATGGCCAGGTCAGAGGAACTGGTGAAGCTCTTCCCACACAGAGGACAGATGTGGCTTCTCCCCTCTGTGGATGCATTTGTGCTGGGCCAGGTGGGATGAAATAGCGAAGGTCTTTCTACACTCAGGGCACTGATGTGGTCACTCCCTTGCGTACACATGAGGGTATGCAGGAAGGCTGAAGGACTGAGAGAAGTCCTTACATGCACAGCACTGATGTGGCTTCTCCCATGTGGATATCCTTATGTTGGACCAAATGGGACGCCTTGGTGAAGTTCTTTCCACACTCTGAGCACCATTATGGCTCCTCCCCTGTATGGATGCGCTGGTGGATGGCCAAATAGGAGGAACGGGTGAAGCTCTTCCCACACACAGAGCAGTGATGTGGTTTCTCCCCTGTATGGATACGTTGGTGACGAGCCAAATGGGATGAACTAGTGAAGCTCTTCCCACACATAGGGCACTGATCTGGTTTCTCCCCAGTGTGAATACGATGGTGACGGGTCAGTTGGGATGAATTAGTGAAGCTCTTCCCACACACAGAGCACTGATGCGGCTTATCGCCTGTGTGGATACGCTGGTGTTGGACCAAATGGGAGGCCTGGGTGAAGCTCCTCCCACACTCAGAGCACCGATATGGTTCCTCCCCTGTATGGATGCGCTGGTGGATGGCCAGATAGGAGGAACGGCTGAAGCTCTTCCCACACACAGAGCACTGATGTGGTTTCTCTCCTGTGTGGATATGCTGGTGATGGGCCAGAGTGGAGGACTGGGTGAACCTCTTTCCACACACAGAGCACTGATGCGGCTTATCGCCTGTGTGGATACGCTGGTGGATGGCCAGGTTGGAGGAATAGCTGAAACTCTTCCCACACACAGAGCACTGATGTGGTTTCTCCCCAGTGTGAACACGTTGGTGACGGGCCAGTTGGGATGAGCTAGTGAAGCTCTTCCCACACACAGAGCAGTGATGTGACTTATCACCTCTGTGGATATGCTCATGGATGGCCAGGTGAGAGGAACAGCTGAAACTCTTCTCACACACAGAGCACCAATGTGGCTTCTCCCCTGAGTGGATACGTAGGTGCTGGGCCAGGTAGGATGAACTCTTGAATCTCTTCCCACATTCAAGGCACTGATATGGCTTCTCCTTAGTATGGATGCGCTGGTGTCGCATCAAATGGGAGGGACAGTTGAAGCACTTCCCACATTCAGAGCACGGGTATGGCTTCTCCCTGATATGGATGTGCTGGTGTTGCGTCAGACGGGAAGAACTTTTGAAGCTCTTCCCACACACTGAGCATAGATATGGCTTGTCCCCAGTATAGGTGTGCTGGTGCTCAGCCAGGTTGGAGGAGTGGGTGAAGCTCTTCCCACACTTGGGGCACTCAGGTGGCAGAGCCCGGTGTGAGGGGCAGTGAAAGATTTTCTGGCACTCAGGGCAGGGGTGGGCTTTGCCCCTGGTCCTGGCGGGCACATCCTGTTCCCCTCTCAGGCCCTCCCCACTGGCTTGGTTCGGAGGCAGGGTTTCTTTCTGGTGGAACTTGGCCTCATGGCTCTTCAGCTCCACAAATCCTTCCCTGTGCCCAGGGCTCTCTCTGGACTCTGTCCTTTCTCCACTCTCACGTGCAAGGGAAGATGGCACCTGCTTCATTGCTACATTCTCCCTCAGCTTTTGATACCTCCCCTGGCTCTGGAGCCATTGGTTTTCCTCAGGTCTCAAGGACTCCACCTCGACCAAACCTCCGGGGGAAGCCCAGGGTGGCTCCAAGTTTGCAGACCCATCTTCTAGACTTTGCTTCTCAACTCTACTCAGCAGCCAGGTGCTTCCTGCATGGGGAAGAGAAACTCCAGCTTATTCCCTGCATGGCTGGCACAGGCCAAATACTGCTGCAACGGGCCTGTGAGCATGACTGCATCTTGGCACTTAAGATTTCGGAAGAGAACAAGGTCTTCCTGCCAAACCACAAGTGCTGGGGGTGAGGGAGGGGCATGTCCATGTACCCGGCTAACGCTCCCTGGTCAGTGGAGGTCAGAGCCAGACGCTTAGGGTTTCTGGCCCGGCTGTCAGCCCCATCCTCTCAAGCCCTGCTGGGAGAAAACCCACATGGGACATGTCTTGGGACAGGACCTGAATGGCCTCCTCCTGTAAGGGACCCAAGAGACTAGAGGCAGAACCAGCAGAAAGGATGAAGGAGTCTCTCTAGGGGCTGCTCTGTCCCACAGCACTAGCGGGTCCAGGGGGAGATGATGCCGAGCCCTCCACCTGGACGGGACAACATGCTCTGAAAGTCAAAGTGCATTGGTGGGACTGCTCTCCAGTGCTTGCCCGTGATCTCTGGCAGTCCTGAGAGCAGCATCTGGTACCAGGAAGAACAGCCTCACAGTCAATTCCTGGGACTCCCCAGAATTTAGGGGGGTATGGGGAGAATGGCTTTAAACTTCATGAGATTCTTCTCTAAGGTACAAAAAGCCCATGTGGTTTCTCCCTCCTGCCTCCAAAACCTGCTCTGGGATGGGTGGTGTTAAAAGCTGGGGGGGGTCTCTTTCTTGGAAGAAACAGGGCTGTGCCTCCTTCCAGCTCCTGGGGAAAGGTCTGGGGATTGGAACGTGTCTGTTTGGCTTTCCACTGCTGAGGACCAGGTGGCCTGCATGTCATCAGAATCTGCCCTGGGACAAAGGCCTGGGCATGAACCTGCACGTGCACTTCCTGCTAAGTCCTGAGCTCGGTGACATTCATAGCCCAGAGACAAAACACAAAAGGCATGAGCTGTGGAGGATCCGCTTCCCCCTGCAACATGAAAGTTTGCGAACCACACCACCCCGTGCAGCTGTGCAATGCAGCCCAAACCAGGATTCAACACTTCCTCGGTCCCAGGTCCACCTCATCAGGAGACATCAGGCAGAGCCCCAGGCCTCTCGCTTGTGTTACAAAAATGCCTACACAGAGCTTTGCCCCACCATGTGGATTTTCATGGGGAACTACAAATCCCATCATGCCTTGGGAGAGGGAGCTATATATACCTTGGGCTGAAGAATCAACTCTTGCACCGCTAAATATAGATGGAAATTTAAGACCATGGTATCCCAGGGAAACCAGGCCTGTGCCTATATATCAAAACAGTATACTTGGTTGTCCCTTAGCAGTTGTAGTAAGGGGGAGAAGAAAGTAGGGGTGCACCAATAGAGATTTTTATGGCTGACACCGATACCTGGTATTTAAGGAGGCATATTGGCTGATACAGATCCAATAGCCGATTCAGATGCCTCCAGCTGGTCAGTCCATTTTGGTGGGAGAGGGGAAGGAAGGGGCACGCGGGGGTGGGAGCACAGATCAATGCACCCCGCAGTGAGGGGGAGGGCAGTGGCAGGCACTGCCCAACTGGGGGGGCGCACAGGATGGAGTTACGGCTCCTGCAGCTGCTTGCACCCCAGGAGTGTGGGGGGTGGGGACATGTGTCCCAGGATCTGCTTGTGTAGCAGAAAGCCCCCTTTTCCTCTTGCCTGCATTTGTTCCCCCCTCTTTGGATATCTTTCTCTTCTTCCTTTTCTTTCAGTATACGATAAGGAATTGTATTTTAAAGTTTGTATGTGTGTATTTTGTATCTCCCCTTGTATTTTGATATTTTTATCTATTTGGCATTACTCTTGTAGCTTATATTTTATGCTCCTCACCTTTTAACTAAATGTGTTTAGTTTCACGTGTAAGTTATACACTGTAACAATGTTAACAAGGGCAGGAATTCAACTGCCGCTTCCCTGTATCAGGCGGACCCCTGAAAGAGCTGATTGAATGCCTAACAGGCGGCATTTAACACCTAGGGAAACCACAGATCAACCAACAGAAAAAATCAATAGGAAACAACGTAGCAATCGGGAATTCTCTCAACTTCACTGATCAAGGGCTAGAAGCCCTGGTCTGAGTTAATCAACGCCAGGGACCAACGTTTGGGCTGAGTATCTCCAGATTGACCACTCCCAGAGATCTATTAAAAATTCATCAACGGACTCCCAAAAATGCACGTACATGTGGACGACCCCTGGGGCTGACAGATGCCATCCAGTAGCCACCGAGGGGGAAGTCCCACGAGGGTCCACAACCCCTGGATTGGGCAAACCTGAAAACTGGGGAGTCAC
Source organism: Alligator mississippiensis (assembly GCF_030867095.1). Lineage (NCBI taxonomy): Eukaryota > Metazoa > Chordata > Crocodylia > Alligatoridae > Alligator > Alligator mississippiensis. Next base: position 58,798,000 of record NC_081834.1, read on the forward strand.
CAAAGTCTGCCAAGGACAGATAAAAAGCAGTGAAAAGTGACCCTCAGCTGCACCCTCTTGATCTCCAACTTGACCAGCACCCGACCTGTCCAGCCAGAAGGACCAGCTGGTGACCCCTTTCTGGAGGATAACACCATGCTGAAAGAAGCCTCAACTGGCCATCAATGGCAGACTCCAGCGCCTGTGGGATAGGTATACCTGACTCCTGTAGCTCGCTACTGTGTGTGTGCATGTGTGTGTGTGTGTGTGTGTGCGGGGACCAGCCCCAAGGTTTATGATTTAACTTCATTACAGTGTTTCAATCTGCCTAATAAACCAGAATTTTAAGGATCCCGAGTTGGACATTTGTAGCCAACACTTGAGGCAGGGGCCTGCAGCTGCGGCTCAAGCGGTGGCCTAGGCTGCGTTGGGCTCTTCTCAGTGCGGGCGCAGTTTGGAGCGGGTGCTGGTGGCACTGGGAGGATGCTGCAGCCACCCCAGATTTCAGCACAGATCTGTTCCCAGCTGTGCCGGGCAGCTGTGGCTGCAGCACTGGTTATGGAGCGGTGTTGAAATCTGGGGTGGCTGCAGCATCCTCCCAGCACCGCTGGTGCCTGGTCCAAGTCCCACCCCTGCCGGAAGGAGCCCAACTCAGTGCCAGCTCCAGCCGTAGCTGCAGCTCCACACAGATCCTGGGGCATACAACTGCCCTGTGCTATCCCGGGGTGCAAGCAATGGTGGGAGCCGGCTCCTCCCCTGATGAACCAAGCTGCCATCCGGTGCCCACCCTGCCCCAGTTTGGCAGCATCTGCCCCTGCCCCCTCATCACTGGGGGGGGCATTGATCTGCCCCCCTCACCCATTCCATTACAATGGGTTATGGTATTTATCAGCCAAATTACCAGCCCAATTGGGCTGATATATGATACAGCACATTTTTGTTATATCGATATTAATCTGATACTGGACTGATGTGGCAGTGCACCTCTAGAAGAAAGGAAAGGCTGTTCGTCTCCACAATTTGGAGTTTCAGTGCATGGGAACAACACCTCCCTGGACACGACTGCATAACTTACTCGAGGTCAGAAACCTGGAAGGGCAGCGTGTTGGAAGTCTGCAGGTCCTAGGGCCCTTGTCATTGTGGGCATAGAGCATTTCTAAGAGGGGAGTTGGGGCAGGGGGCAACCACAACTCACCTGGCAGCAGGTCCTCTGATTTTGAAATGTCCCCATGGTCCTCATCATCACAGACCCAGAGCTCCTCCTGTCCTTGCGCAATGCGGCAGACTAAGTCAGGGGTTGGACCACGATATCCTGTTCAGGGCAGTGGTTAAAAAGCATTCATGACTGGGTACTGGATGCCAAATAACCAACTGGGTTTTGGGGAATGGATCCAACAAACTCAAGGAGTCTACTGGGGCCTTGAAGGACAAGGGAGGGTGGACGTTTAGGATGCAAGAGATGATGGCCCTTGTCACTCAGGTGCTGGGGGGTGGTCACAGGAAACAAAGTACTGTACCCACCACTTGGAGATATAAAATGGGTGCGAGACAACAGGGATTGGGCGGGAGAAGGCAGTGATGTGTGATGTTCTTAAGAGCATAAAGATGAAGCTTTCACTATTGAAACGGCACCAAAAAGAAGAGACACTGGACACACTGGTGGCTGGATAACATCTGTCTTATCAGTGTCATTCCAGGCCAAGGAAGGGAAGTTTCTTGTCTGCAAAGGTTTAAAGCGAGGCCTGGCAGCAGTGAACAGAGTCCAGGACACATGGCTGATCCTGACACTTTTCTGGGAGACAGGGTCCTTCCTCAATAGGGCAGGGGAAGAGAGGATTTTATAAGAACTGCAGTGGCAATGAAAGCAATCATCCCATCCAGTGGGAGGATGATCGTAGAGGGGATAAGAGCACAAAAGCCGGGAAATCTTGTAGGATTGGAAACAAAGGTCCTGGGAGTACGTGGTAAAGACAAGAGAAGGCAGAAAGAAACACCTTTTGCAGCATGTGAAAGCCCATAGTGCAGGAATGGCTGACATGCTCTTTGCTGAACAACTAAGCAAAAGCCTTGGAGCCCTTCCCAAAGAAAGACCTTCAGGGGAACTGGAGGGAAAACAAAGCACTAGAAAAGCAAACTGACCTGGTACAAGTCCCTCAGCCCTGCCCACAAGCCAGAAAACCCCCGTATCAGAGACCCTCTGGAAATAACAACCCATTTACACCACTCCTGCACTGAGCCCACCTCTTTTTATCACTATGACGGGTGTCTGACATGCAGAGGGATGTCGGGAGGAGGAAACGACAACTTCTGTGAATGGCAGAGAGAACTGGGAGCAGGTCTCCAAGTAAACATAACCAAGCCAGAGCCTGTGGAGATGAAGACCATAGGAAGAAACTTGGGCGGAAGTTTCCAGGGATCCAGAAACAGAAGATCCCGGATTCCATTGCGTGTGCACTGGTCGCTAGAGATGGAGTAATGTAAATGCTAATCCTATGGGTGGTAGCACCACAGGCTGATAGGACTTCCGTTACCTTATGCTGGATCATAACCAAAGGAGGAGAAAGCACTAACTGAACACACACAGTGTGTTACACATGTGGGACAGGACACACCAGGTGGGACATGACACAAGAAATCAGAGCCATTCCCTGAGGAACAGTTGGCAGTGAATTTTTCTGCCCAACGTATTGGAGATGACACAACCTCGCTGAGAAGGGAAAGGGAGATACATCCGCCAAGACATGGCTGGATACGGAAGCACCAGGAGTTATAAGAACGGGGAAGGCTCAGGTGAAGGAGGCCAGATCAAATGAAGCCAGAGATGTCAGTGATCACACAAGGAGCTGTGGGGAAGCCATGGATTTAAACCCCCAGGGGAAAGTCCGCAAGGAGGAGAGCGCTGAGAAGCCGGGAGAAGACAGTAAGGACCAGCGCTGACGTGGCTGGAGGGAGAAGCAGGAAACAGCGTTACCCAGGGAAACGAGGGCTCGCCAGTTCCTCAGCATCTGGTCCCGGTACAGCCCCTTCTGTGCGTCTTCCAGCAGCTTCCACTCCTCCCGTGTGAAATACACAGCCACGTCCTCAAAGGCCTCCGGGAGCTGCAGGCACAAGCGTTACCCCATCAGTGTCTCCTGGTCCAGCTGCTCCAGCCCCCGCCGCCCTCTCCACAATCCCTCTGCGCAACACCTCTCTGCAGGCTGGGCCATGACACCCAGGGGTGCAGAATGTCCTCTTCTGCATTGGCAGGGGACATGGGTGCAGCCGTGGGCAGACGGGTAAACACGCATGCCCTGACCCAGTCCTTTTTTTTTTTGAAAGACATTTTTCATGTTCTAAGCCAAATCAGCCAAATCTAGTCAAAATCCTTGAGTCAGAGGCCCTGGGCTGTCCCGCTGTGCTGCCTCCTCCAGAGGCACATCTGCAGCTTGGGCCCGCGCCTGCTCCGGACAGGGATCGCCGGCTGCTGCAGCGCCCCAGAGGGCTGCAACCGGTCTGAGGCCACCTCCTCGCCCTGCACGCTCACCGTGACCTGGGGACAAGAGGAGCGTGTCACCGGGACGGGGAGAGACAGGGGGGCAGGAGACATCCCCCAGGCACACGGACACGGGGTTGGCAGCACCCACGACCAGGGTGAAACGCTCGCACATGGAGCTCCTCGTCCTCCACCTGCCCCAGCCAAACCCCTCCGCCAGGGTCTCTGCCTCGGCCCACGTTTCCACCCTGCTCCCCACGCCCAGCCCTGCATCTCCTGGGGCAGGACGGCCGCGGCAGCTCCAGCACCGCCAGCTCCGCCGCCTGCTCCTGGCCACAGCCCTCCCCAGGCCCTCGGCCCCCGCAGCGCAGCCCTGGCCGTGCGGCTCCAGGCGCCGGTGCGGGGAGCTGGTGCGGGTGGCAGCGCTGGGTGTGCGGGGCGGGGGGGGGGAGGGGGGGCACGGGCTGCCTCACCTCCTGCCCCCGCCTCTCCCGGCGCGGCACCGGCTCCTCCTTGCGCCCCCGCGCCACTTCCCGCAGGGCTGAGGCTCCCCCGACCCCGGCCTGCGCCGCGCCAGACACTCGCCCTGCCGGCACACGGCCCGGGCCCTGCTCCGCCATCGCCCCCGGGGCTGCTCGCGGCCGCAGGGAAGCCCGCGGGCGCCTCTCAGGGTGCAGGGGAGGAGGCGGCGCAGCTCCGACCGCGGCACGGACACCGACCCCGCCCCACGCTCTGCCTAGCCCCGCCCCCCCAACCCCGGCCCCGGCCCCGGCACAGCGCAGCGCCGCGCCGGCCCCATGTGCTCCCGCGCCCCGCCCCCGCCCGGAGGAGCCCAATGCCCCTCCCCCAGCCCTCCCGGGCTCCTCACTCCGGACCCACAGCCCCGCCCCGCGCCGCGGCAGCGCTCACGTCACAGACCCGCCGGACCCATTGCCCCGCCCCCTTCTCACTCCGCTGCCACGTGAGGAATCCCCCCCGCCCGCGGCGCCTGCGCACTGACTGCCCCGCCCCGCCCCGCCCCGCCCGGAGGTTGAAGCACCCGCCCCCTCCCCCCGTCGGAGTAATTTGCATGATGACGTCACTCGGAGAGAGGCCCCGGAGCACGGACCCGCCGGCCGGGACACACGGGGGGAGGGGCACGTGCCCCCTGACAGGCCCCCCCCCCCGCCCGCTGCAGGACCCCAGTCCCTGCCCGCCGGCGCGGCGCGGAGCCGGGGTCGCAGGGGCAGCCCCAGAGCAGACCCGTGTGCGGGCGCTGGGTGGGCGGCGCGGGGCGGGGCGGTGCCTGTCCCACCGCGGCCCCCCACCCAGCCCCGCAGCATACCTGTCTGCCTAATGCCCGGGAGCAGGAGGAGAGGCCTGGGCCGCAGGGACCGGAGCCCAACTGGTCAAGGAGGCCCCAGGGCTGCCTGGCTTCTTGGTGAGCGGCGGCGGCACCGCCTGCCCAGGCTGCCAGGGCCAAGGGGAAGGGCTGGGGGACACGAGTGGGACCGATGTGGTGTGGGGTGGGGTGGGAGTTTGCATGTGCCAGCAGCCTCCCCAGAGCGCCCTGTAGCCTGGCACAGCCCCACCTGCTGCAGGGCTTCCCCTCCTGATCCAGGCTGCAGAACTGGCCATCCGGGGCTTGATCACAGGGCTCTGGTCAGGGAAGGGCCCATCAAGCAGGGGGTTTCCTTCCCGCCCTTGCCCCAGCCCTGCTGCCCTTACAAGCTGTCTCTTCCTCCTTTGGGCTAGGTCACACAGCACTTCAGCAGCCCCAGGACTTCCAGCTGGGGGCTGCTGTCTCACCTGCATCGCCCCGGGTGGCCCCAGCCCTGGCAGCGCTTGTGGTGGTGGATGCTGCCTGGGGGGAGCGCTCGCAGCTGCTGTTTTGGGGGTGAGCACGAGGATGAGGAGCCCCTCTAGGGCCCGTGGAGCTGTGCTGGGAAGTCTCCTTGCTCCTCCTTGTGAGGCTTTCTATTGCGTTGCCTCTCCCTGCATCAACGGGCTGCAATGGGGGAAGTGCTCATGGTCTGTGGCCCTCCCAGGGGCAAAGCGGGGCCCTGGCTGGGAGGAGCATCCCCTCCTTGTGAACAAAGGCTGGGTGAGTGTAGCTGGCGGGGCAGGACTTGCTCCCAGCCCACATGGACCTCTCCCTACAGGTGGTACCCCAACATCAGGGGATCCCACGGGAGCTCTGCCCCATCTGGCATGAGAAGCAGCAACTGGATGTGCTCTGGGCACTCTGGCATTGCCAGAAACCCCTTTCTCCCCCTCCCTCCTGTACAGGTAGATGCCTCACTTTGTAAAAGGCAAGCCTGTCCCCTCCCTGGCCCTTTCCTGCCCCTCCTGCTCAGCCTCCAAGGTCCTGCTTCTCCCGCAGCACACACTCTGTCTCCTGCCCCCCGGCCCCCATTCCAGCTCAGTTGAGGGCTCCTGTCCAGGCCTAGCCTGGCTTAGCAGGGACATGGGCCAGGATCCCAGCTGACCTCTCCCCAGTGACAGGGTCTGGGGATCTCTCTGGGGTCCCTGAGACCCCTGCAGGGCTCAGCTGTGGGGTTCAGCCCCTGCCCAAAGCCTCAGGAAATCATTGACTCTTCTCTGCACAAGGCTCAAGCATCTCTGGTGGCAAGGACACCTCAAACAAGGCTGAGCAGCACGGACAAGCAAGCAGCAAGCAGTCTGTGCAGTGATCCCAACAGGACTGGGGTGACATGGAGCTGGTGCCTCCCCTGGGGAGCAGGGATGCTCTGTGTGACACAGGGCTGCAGCCCCAAGGGTGCTGGGAAGGGCCGCTGGTCACTTCTGGGTGTGGGAGAGGCCATGGTTTTGGGCTGCTCCAGTGCAACATCTACTTGGTTCCTGCTCCAGAGGGACCATTCTCACCAGTCTGTGGATCCCGTCCCCTGAGAGACACCAGTGGGAGCCCTGGACAAGGCCCCTCTCCAAGCCTGAGGTAAGCACCTGGGCAAGCCCTGGCTCCAGCTTCACCCAAAGACCCCAGTGCCAACCCCCCTGGCTTGGCCTCCTCTAAATCCCTCTCCCAGTGGGATTGCATGCATGCACTCCCAGCTGAGACGGGGAAAACAGGGGTGCTGCGCACAAGGTGGATGGGGGCCCATCCCAGCTATGGCCCTCTGGGGTCTCCAAACAGCCCCAGCTTCTGTGCCCCTGCGCTTTCCTGGTGTGATATAAAAAAAAGCAAAGGCCTTAAACTTTGATCAAAAAAAGGTTGTAAAGATAAAACAAAAGGCGTGTAAAAGTGTGGGCTAGGAAAAGAGGAAGAATATCTGGCTTTGTGGTAATCAGCGGTTACTGAGACAGCAAGAAAGGAGTGTTTCGTAATAAAGAAATGAAAATAATGTTTTTGTAACTGTTATCGCAGCTAGGTTTCTAAAAAAATTCACTATACGTTCACATGAATTGTAGGTGGCTGTTAAAAGGTATATAAGCCTTTTGCTTTAACAGGAAGGGAGCCCCCTCCAAGTGCATGGTGAATCCATGTCACTTTAGGCCCCTCCTACAGCTGTAGCTCTAGCCAAATAAAGCTTCTGCTGACCTGACCCAAAAGTTTGCTGCATGTGTTTTCCACGACACTGGCCTGGCTCTTTCTGTCCCCCACAAAGGGGGCATTGGGGGGGCGGAGGGAGGAGCAGGTCTGTGCTTCTCCCGGGTGCAGCCCTGTTGTGTCAGTGGTTGCTTCCAGCCTGTTCTTGGCTGTGGTGGGAGGAACGGGGCTCTGTGAATGGTTTCTGGAGGTTTAACTGGTGATGGCAACTCCTGGCCGGCTGAGTGCTCTGCAGCTCGGGATCGTCTGGTGTAAGAGGGAGAACACGCCAGTCTTCTCTGCCAGCCAGTTCCCCAATTCTGTGTTTCCAGGACTCCTCGCACTGAGGGTGGAAGAAATTGTGCCAGGGCCTTGGTGGAGCAGGCTGAATCCACCACCAGTATGGTTGCACGAAGCAGAGGGTCTGTGCCTCTTCAGCCACTGCCGATGTCCCGCAATAAAGCTTCCTGCACTGACATAGGTACCTGCGTCCTGGGTGGTCTTTGAGTACCGAGTGTGGGGATGTGATCTCCAGGGTGACAGAAAATGGGGTTGTGTGATGCTGCTTCAAAGAGCATGGGAACAGAAGGGCCCTCCTGGGCCAGCACATCCAGCCCCTTGTGCTCATGAGCCCTGTGTTTTCTCTTAGCCACAATCCCAACCAGCCCTCTAGGAAAGTGTCCAGGCTGCTCGCTCACCTGCTCCTGAGCGGGAGCCGTTCCCTGTGGGCTAGAACCTGCCCTTGGTTCCCAGCCTTGGACCCTGCCATGGGCACTGGTTCTGCTGGCAGGGACACGAAAAGAGTTGTTTGCAGTTCTGCCCTGGGCCCAGGGCCCCTATTCTCATTGCCCTGTCATACTGGCCCTGGCCCCTGCCTTGCCCCATCTCCAGCCACCCATCCCGCTCCTGGACACCAGTCTCTGCTCACCCATGGCTTCATCCCTTCTGCTGGGCTGAGCGCACCGTGTGGCCTTTTATCACAGATGTGTGATAAAAGGCTACCCAGCCCACCATGTTTGCTCTAAGGTATTTCTCTGATAGTGCTCTATCCTGTACCCTACTCCAAACCTACTGCTTGTAATCAATAAAGTTATCCTAGGTACCTAGCGTGGGAGACTTATTGGGAGAGGGTTTAGATTATGCCTTGGAGTCCCCTTGGTTCAGTTGACTAAGGGCGACTATGATCTGTGCTTCAGACTAAGGGACGCACCCCAGGTTCTTACAGTGGGTCGAGTACCCCCAAAGGTACAAGGTCTGTGTACCCCAGGGGGCACAGGCCTAGAAACAGCCCAGACCCTGCGTGGTGGCAGTGTTACCCCCAGGCTTGAGGGTATGCTCCAGAAACGGGGCGGCCAGACATGAGGCGCCCCCAGGGAGGCACCCGGAGCCTGGAAGGTGGTTGGGCACAGCAAGGTGGGTGGCTCAGCACAGGAGCACCCCCTACTGGCCCACCACATGCCCTGCCTGTGGGGACCCAGGCCAGGTCCGTGGAGATCTTGCCCATCTGCCTGTCTGTCCACTCCATCCGGAGCCCCCGGCAGTGGCTGAGGGGTGGTTGGGCTGGGGTGCCCAAGGAGAGGGGCCTTTTCCAGTGGCAGTGGTGACTTGTGGCAGCTGCAGTGTTGCTGCCACTGGAGCAGAGGAGAGGCAGGTCTGTGGCTGCCCCAGCCCCATTGTATGCCCAGAGGTGGTGGAACTGGTTGCGTGTGCCACAGCTTGGACTGCCCCCAGTCTGTGGGCCATGAGGGGCCAGGCAACTCATCATGGGGTAGAAAGGATCATGCTGTGGGCCAGATCCAGCCCGTTGGCTGTATTTTGCCCACCCCTGCTCTAGATCTCATGCTAAGGAAGATGCTTTATTTCTTTTCTGTGAAGCCTGTGCAAACCATTCACACCTTGAACAAGAACTAAAGAGTGACACTGAATGTGATCCTTTTATGTACAGCATGAAATAACCTTGCCCTGTGCATTTGTTCTGGTAGTTGTGGTTAGTGGGATGGATGAGAAATCCATTGGGGTTTCCTTCCACAGGTCTTAATTTTGCCATCTCTAAAGCTGTTACTTTCTGTTTGGACGACATGCTGAGTGTCACTACTTCCCTTTCATCACGCTGAGTCCCTCTTCCTGTATCCCTGCACTATTTCTGGCTGAGCTAGGGGGAGCTCGTGGCATGCAGAACAATAACTTTCCATAGGCTACAATTCCCAAACTGGGTTGTGGAATCAGAAAAAAATAAATGCCTTAAACTTTGATCATACGAGTTATAAGATGACATAACCGCTTTGTGGGGAATTGCCGGCTCTGCATAGTAGAGCAGATAAGGGAAAGTGTTTGTTCTTTGTAGCTCCTCTGCAACTGCTTCGCTCACCGTGGCCTTGAAGATAGCAGGAAAAAAAGAGTATGTACAAACTCTGATTTCCAGAAGCAAGAAGGGGGTGTTAGTTCTTGCTTTGTGAACTAACCTTGTCTCCCCCATAATTCCCATCCTGATAAGAGCAAAGCAGTAATAAGCTAGTGTTTGTAGCTGCTTTTTCTAGCAAACTCCACTATATGACCATGTGAGTTGTAGCGACTGTTAAAAAGTATATAAGCCTCCTGATTTTGCTCTTGGGGGGGAACCCCTTCCAAGTGCTTGGGAAATCCATGTCACTTTGGGGTCCCCCCTACAGCTGTAGTTTCATTTAAATAAAAGCTTCTGCTGACCTGACCCAAAAGTATGCTGCATGTGTTTCCACAACAGCATGTACAGTACAACGGATTAGCAGCCCATCGCTTCACCACTCAGCCACCTTGTCCAGACCTAGCTAAGCCCTTTAACTCTTTCTAAGGGTTATTGCACTTAGGATATTTCCCACCCAGGACACGTCCCCTTGCTGAAGAAGTGTGATGTATTCTTAGGCATTTCCTGTGCAGTTCAGCACAGGGAAACATCGCTACCCACCTCTGACCAACCCTTCCCCTTGATCCACACCCTGGAAGAGCGGGAAAAAAAGCCTGCTCAGCCCTCCCTCACTCTGCAACATCTAGTGCAGCACCAGGAAGAAGCCTCCCCCATTCAGCTTCAGGCACTTTGAGGTGCTGAGATGCTTCTGTGTTTAGCATGAGGCCAATGGCACTTGCTCCCTGTGTGTTTGGGGACAGTTTGCTCAGGTCCTGCAGGCAGGAGACAAACACTGCATCCTGTGTTTGAGTCCTATCTGGGATAAAATTTATTCAAGAGTGTAAAAAGGAAAACAATAGCCACACTTTGTTGATTAAAATCTGAGCGTAGACTCGGAGCCAAAAAATACCTACACAGAGTCTTTGTGAGACACGCATTTGATGACAGCCAGCTAAATGCAGACCTTCAGGCGGGACTTGAACCCATGCTCCCTCGCTGACAACTCTATTGCTGTCGCCATTAGGCCACTGGAGTTGGAAAGACTCAGCTGTGGAGGAAATGGACTTTTTTCCTTCCACATTCAACTATTTCTGAAAAGGCCTGGGACCCATTCCTCTACACACCTTAGAGCAGGACTGGCAACATTTTACAAGCTGTGAGCCAGAACAACTTGGCTCTCATCTAATGTGGACCATGTGGCTGCAGCAGCATATCAGTGGCAAGGAGCTTCTCCCTGCACGTGCTGGGGCCAGGCAACGGCCAGTAATGAATCAGCCCGATGGAGTCAGCACCTCCTCTGACTCAAGGGGCTGGAAAGGACCATCACCTTCTTCTACATCCTGCACAAATGCTGGGCATGCTGGGAGGAATCCGCCCTTCCCCAGGCACCACCTTGCCTCTTGAGACACCCCCAGTGCAAGGGATCCCACAAGATCCCTGGGCAGCTTGATCTCTGCTTTGGTGTTATGACGGGGGTGTGGGGGAGCCTTTCTGAGCTACAGTCTAAATCTGCTGGGGCAGCCTCTGTAGTGAGGGAGAGCACGTCTCCTCCCTCCCCTCTATGGCAAGTGTTCAAAACCCAGTGGTTTGTATCATGTGCCCCCCAGAACCTCCTTGCTCCAAGACGACTTTGCCTGGTTCTCCCAGCCTTTCCTCATGTTGCTGCTTTCCACCTGCTTTTGGCTCCACACTTACCTCTGACTCAGGTTTCACACTCAGGACACCCCCTGTGACGATGGAAGAATGGTGCTAGACCGGCAGAAGGCAGGGCAGGATAATACTTTGGAAAGTAACTCATGCAGGGAGGCACACGCTTTCCTAGGCAGCAGCAACTTCATCAGAAGCTCTGAGCGCACTGATCATGGAAACCACCTTCTGAAGAAAGTCTGGTGAAGAAGAGCTATGAAGTATCTCATGGTCCCTGCAAGGTGTTGACTGGAAAAAGTAGCCTGCAGTCAGTGCTGTAGCAAGGGTGGGGGTGAGTGGGGTGACCTCCCGGGGTGCCGTAGTAAAGGGGGTGCCAACAAGCACTGCTCAGCTGGGATGGGACATGGGATGGAGCTGTGAGTGGCTCATTTGGGGGGGCATGGGGACGGAGGAAGGGCCACTCCCATTGCTGCGTGCACACCCGGCAAGCATGGGGTGGGGGGTGCTCCCCCCGCCCTGTATCTGTGCACAGGGCACAGGTGGGCTGCCGCTGCAGGCTTTGCCCCGGGTGCCAAACTTCAGTGCTTTGGCACTGCCTGCAGTGGCTTGTTTGAGTGAGGATTAATCCACGTAGCTGCCTCAATGACTGGACAGCAACCTTTGTTGCCGAACCAGGCATATCATTTTATCAAATCATGCGTGGACGCTCCCAGTGCCTTTTGTGATGATGACACACTCCTGTGAAGTTGGAGCTACTGTGAAGTTGGAGCCAGCGCTTGGTCTCTCATCAAGTCACAGGGATGTGCTGCCCTGGCATTTGTGCCAGACGTGAGGATGACACCAGGAGCACGCGTGGACTCCTGCGGACTCTGCCCGGGCCTTGGAGATTGGATTCAGGAACGTGCATCTCGGGCAGCGGTCTGTGCGGAGGGAGCCACTGATACAAAGGAGACGGCTGGGACCTGCTGAGAGGGGTGTGCAGCTGCCAGGTTGGACTTGTGGTAGAAAGCCACCTTTGTATCTCCACAAAATCTCTGCTCTGTGACCATTTGATAAGGATGGGCCCAGCAAAGAGACACATCCTTACCCTATCTCGTAGGTAAGCTAAGCTGGATGCATTCCTGAGGGAGGGGGGAAACCTGCTCCCTCTGCCTATGTGACTGGCATCACATCCCTGGGTGAGGGGCTTCCTCCCTGGTGGGCTAGAGTCTGCCTGGCAACTAGTGATGTATTTCAAATTGGTTGGCTCACAGCCAACAGGTGCTGGCCTCCATTGGACCAGGTAAATGAGGTCACAAGGGCTATATAAGTTAAGGATGGCCCAGGAGGACGGGGGGGGCAGCAGCCATGAGGGATACTGAGGAACAAAGAAGAGCTGGACCATCTGAAACTGGCTCTGTGTCTCAAAACTCATGATCAAGGAACTGCCTGCCTCCAGAGGGAATCTCCAACAGCCTCTGGATGATACTTGTGAGGAAGCTAACTAAGATCCACCTAGATACATAGCGTGCAGTAATGCAGATGCGAGATCAAAGGCTACCCCAGCCATGGGAGTTTACTCTATGGGATTTCTCTGATATTGCTCTACCCTGCATCCTATTCTAACCCTGCCCTCTGTAATCAATAAAGTTCTCCTTTGTGACTGGTGTAGGAGACTGATTGAGGGGTGGGTTTAATTATGCCTAGGAGGCCCTTGGGTCTGCCGACTAAGGGAGACTATCCTTTTTGGCCCCGACTTGGGGGAGCGCCCCAAGTTCTTGTATTGGGTCGAGTACCCGTAGGACTATTAGGCCTCTGTTTCTCCGAGGACACAGGACCTAGAAGGTCCCCTCTTGGGGTGGTGGCGGCACGTTACCCCCGGACTCTGCGGTGCGGCTCGAAAGGGGGTCTGCCAGGGCTTAGGCGCCCCTGGGGGACACGTGGAGTCCAGCAGGTGGACGGGCTGGTGAGGTGGGAGGCTCAACGCAGGAGCTCCCCCTACTGGCCCTCCACAGACATCTTCCCCACAGCCAGAGGGCAGAGGACAGGACAGGGAGGACACCACGCATGGCCAGCTCCAGCTCTAGCTCCAGCTCCTTCCTGGAGGGGGTCAGTGGCCGTGTGGCAGGCAGTGGGCCTCTGCCACCCAGCACCCTGCAAGCAGCCAGACCGCCTCCCCGCCACCAAGCGCCAAGGCCACCTGCCAGGACCACCTGCCATGCCCAGCTGGTAAGCCCATCGCGTGGAGGATGGCTGCGAGGGGTGGGGGGCACTGTGGCCACCAGTGCCCATGCCACCTCACAGGCCCACACCTGGCTGCAGGCCTGGCTCTAGGGGCCCCACACAGGCCCCCTTCCCATCCTCTCCTCATCTTCCCCTCTTCTTCTTTCCCTGCCTGGCCTCGCTGTCCCCTGCTGTCACGTGCAGAGAAACTCACTGATGGCACCGGTGATCTCCACCTCAGCTCCAGGGGTCAGGGCCTTGTATCACAGGCAGAAGTAGCCCTCCAGGCAGCGATGCACACGGCGGGGAAGTGTGGGATTGCCCGGGGCACCACTGAAGTGCAGAGCCCTGCAACAGGTTCTCATGTGCGCCCGGGGCACCATTGCAGTCAGCAGCAGCAGGGCATGGTGGGTTGGGCACCCCTCGGCACGCTCAAACAGCTGACCAGACCCTCTGAATGCACCGTCTCCACCAGCACCAGGCGTAGGACAGCACCCTCCTGCTGGGCAGCTGGGCACCGTCATGGAGGAGTGGCTGGCCAACCTGCTGGCTTGGCACCCGGCGGCAGGAGCAGGAGAGCAGGAGAGGGAGGCATGTGAGCAGCAGAGGTGGGCGAGCAGGAGCAGGTGGCCAGCAAGCAGGAGAGGAACCTGCCTTCTGGGGTTGAAGAGAAGCGCGTTGCCATCCAGCACAGCATGGTGCCACCCAGGAGCTGCTTCTAGAGCAGACGGCCTCTGAATCGCAGCGTCCTAGACCCTAAACACTGGAGGCTGCAAGTGGAAGAGGAACCGTGCAAAATACCTTGGTCTGACAAGGTTTGCTCTCCCTTTCAGCATCCACCGTCTAGCACCATGTGACATGGGAGGCTGGGCTTGCGGGATCTGTGGTCTCACCCAGTAAATGGCAGTCCTTATGCAGTGCCAGAAGAAAAGCATTCATTGCCCACCGTTGTTTTGAGAACACATGGGCACAGGCAGGGAACCCCATCCTTTGGGGACAAACTGCACCAAAAAACCCCAGTGGCCCAATGGATAAGGCACTGGCCTTCTAAGCCAGGGATTGTGGGTTCAAATCCCTCCTGGGGTGATCTTGTTAATTTTTAACCAAGGTGCAGATGAGAAAGCATTAAAAACATGCTGACAGGCTTCCTCTAAACAACCTGTTCCAGTGCTTCACCACCCTCATAAGGAAGGAGGTTTTCCTAACATCCAACTTAACCCTCCCTTGCTGGACCTTGAGCCTGTTGTGCCTTGTTCTGTCATCTGTGGCCACTGAGAGCAGTCTAGCTTTGTGCTCCTTGAAACCACCCTGCAGGGGTGAGAAATCTCTTCTCAATCTTCTCTTTCCAAAGTCAGTAAATCCAGTTCCCTCAGCCTCTCCTCACAAATCCTGTCCCCTATCGTACAACCATTTACTCTTTCCAACTTTTCCACATCCTTTTTATACAAGCCTCAGGTGGGTGCTTTTGGCAGGGCACTTGTCAGGAGGCATTACAGACCCTGCTTGTCCTAGCTACAATCCTCTGCTGCACCCTTAGCTTGTTTGGAGCGTCTGTTTGGGAGCTGCATCAGACACAGCCGAGCTGAGTGGCCCTGCCCTGCACCAGGATATGCACCATTCAAGGTGCCAGGCAGCCAGGGTTCAAGCAAGCAAGCAAAAATGAATCACGAAAAAACTGTGACAAAATTAATAATTTATTTTTCAAAATAATCTTAATCTCCCCCTTGCTGCTTGCTGCCCTCCAGTTCTCTCTCCATCCTCCTCAAGACCAGCATTGACCGCCTCCACCACCTCTGTGGGCATCCCTCTGCACCTGTAGGGATTTCAGCCCAGTGTCATCATGCTGAGGGCCTGCCAGGGCCTCTTTCTGGCTGACGCGGGCTGTCAGGCCAGGACTGTTTCCATTACACAGTGTGGAAATGCTGCTCTTAGCAGGGAGCCCCCAGAGCGCCCACATCGCTGGGCTGCAGAAGGACACTCTTTGCTTTCCAGCCTGCTGTTCCCACGCGTCCTGCACTTGCGGCTGCCTAGCGGGTGCTGGGTGCTGTGCTCCGTCCTGACCTCAGTGCTACTCGTGTCAGCCGCACGCGCACTGGGTGTGCCCTACAGACCCCGAACACAGCAGCAGTGTAGGCAGGGATTTGGTGACTGAGCAACTGGGAGTCCCCATGCTGCCCCTGGCCCGGCCTGAGCCAAGTGCTTTGGAGCCTGAGCTCCAGCTGCCTCCATGGTTTTTGTTTCCAAGCTGACCTAACTCCTACACGTGTATTGAGCTATCCAGGTGCCCCATCGCTGTCCTACTGCCGCACCAATTGGCTTGTCCTGCTGCGGGTGCTGGCAGTCCTGGTCCCTGGGATCATCATTCTGCATGTAGTCACCAGGAGGAAGCATCAATGTGAGTGATGGAGAGGGGATGGGTAGAGGGACTGCCATCCCATCCTGACCTTTCCCCAAACCCCTCACGGCGTTGGAGTGTCACTGAGGCAAAACTGAAAACTTTTCTACCCTGGGCAGAGATGCCAGAGAGAGTCTGCATGTGTGTGTGTGTGCGTGTGTGTGTGAGAGAGCACATGCATGCATGCACGTGTGTGCATTTCTTGCCTTCTCTAGAGATTCAAAGGCCCTTGCTCCTGCTGCCACCACCACTCGGTGTCCTTTTGCCGTGGCTGCTGCTGTGGCAGTGTGGGCTCCCCAGGAGCTGCCACTGTGGTGTCTCCTCTAAACCTGCACCTGGAGCTCGCTCGCACTTGCCTCCCACTGGTCACACCACTGGACTGATAGACTCGCACACTCAGCCCACAGACCGAGGAGCTGGTCTGCCCCACAGCTTTGCCTGCAGCCTTCAGGTGCAGAGGGAGCAGCAGCTGTTCCCGATGCCCCTGGAATGGGCCCTCA
This sequence comes from Alligator mississippiensis, assembly GCF_030867095.1. Classification (NCBI taxonomy): domain Eukaryota; kingdom Metazoa; phylum Chordata; order Crocodylia; family Alligatoridae; genus Alligator; species Alligator mississippiensis. The sequence continues at coordinate 58,814,101 of NC_081834.1, forward strand.
TTGCTTGCAGGTCTGTGCTCCAGTCCTGGCCCCCAGGAGCCTGCCTGCGCCTGCTCTGTGGTGGGTACAGGCTGCCGCCTCAAGCGCCCCCTTGTCCCATGCACTGTTCTGGCCTGGCACCTTCATCAGTTCTTGTGTGGACGCAGATGTGCAGGCTTGATTGCAGTTTTCCTAATTAAAGAGCTTCCAAGATCCAAACCTAATGTCTGCTCCTCCTCGGACGTCTCCTCCACAAGAACACAAGAACTGCTGCTTCTCAGGGCTGGATGAGAGCTGGGTGAGGGGCTGTTCTTGCCTGGTGTAGGACGGGGGGCACAACAGGGCCAAGCATGACAGTGTGTTCTGGTCCTGTCACATGTGGGCTTTTGATCCTGCCATTCCCCCACTAGTGTGGCCCCCAGAGCCCTGCTCCAGGAAGGGAAACCAAGAAATCCCAAGTATTAGCAAAGAAATGATTATCCTTTAAGGGAGGGAATATGGGCCTGGGCATGAGAGCAGTAGACCCCACCACATGCCCCCAGAGACAGAACCTCTTCTGCAGTGACATTCAGCAACTCAAGTGCAAGCCCTGCGCTTGGGATGGAGTAACCACATGCACAAATACAGACTGGGGAGTGACTGGCTGGGCTGCCATACTGCAGAGGACCTAAGAGTAAATACTTCTTCCTGGGACAATAGCAACTAATTTACAGTAGAGTTAATTGCCATTCAAGCTGTGTGCCTAAACAACTGTTCCCAGAAAAAGCCCAGGACAATCAGGAGTGGGATGAACAGAAGGAGGCTGGGGGGGCACGGCGACTACCTGTAGGCGGCGGTGGCAGCGGTGTGGCGGTGGCAAGTGGGGAGCTCCTGCAGGTAGCCGTGGCAGTGGCAGCGGTGCAGGGTGGAGGGGGAGGCAGAGTGCCGAGCAGTGGTGATTGGTGACCGCCTGCAGAAGCTCCTGATGGTGTTGGCGGTGTGGGTGTGGCAAGTGGTGACTGCCTGCAGGCTTCTCTCAGTGGTGCGCTGCCAATCTCAGGGGTTGCACGTGCACCTGCGTGCACCCCCTACACGTCGCCAATGGGTGCATGAGATTGTCCCATCCTAAGTGCAGGACTTTGCACTTGTCCTTGTTGAACCTCATGAGATTTCTTTGAAACCAGAGAAAACAAGACTGGTGGTAGCCAGAGGGTGCTATTGCACTGCTTAAACCTGCCCTGCCACAAGGAGGTGTGATGGGGGCACCAGCCCTGACTGCTGACCGTGGTGGGGGCAAAGCAAGGATTGTAGCAACTGTGGTATTGGACTGGCTACAACCACACTGCCATGCAGCACCCCAAATGACTTTGCCCCATACACTGCTGCCACCCAGGGCGCTGAGGTATGCTTGTATGGATCCGTGTCCAGAAGGGCAGAGTCTCACCGGAGCAGCTACAGGAGGGTCTGGAGTGCCAGGCTGAGCATAGATCTGGTTTCTCTACTTTGGGAAGAGGTGAAATGCTGACAGGACCCTGCTGGGACTGAGAAGGCAGGTGCAGGAGTCATGGTGCTACAAGCTGGGTGTACATCCCCAGTGCTCCTACCCAGGAGACCTTTGCCTTACAGCATGTGTCATGGTGCAGTGTTGCTCAGATGGTCACTGGTGTCACAGACTGTGTATCATGAAGGGAAGAGATGTCCCAGCCAGCCAGTAGCTTTCTACATCTGGGAAAACTCACCAAGAGGCTGTTACCTCATTGCCTTTCCTGAAGGTCTGCGCTCTTGTTATATATCATGGGAAAGGGGTTTTTCAAGACCTCCAAGGACCTGGAAGGCAAATTCCCTTTAGAAATTCACAGGAATTGAAAGTCCAGATCCCAGAGGTGGTTCTGAACAAGTCATCCAACCCAACTAGAGCTAATGCTGGCTCTTGCTGCTCTGCTCCAGCTATGGGCTCTGCCCCCAGCATCTCTGCTGATGGTTACCAGGATGGAGGGATATGAGCTGGGTGTCGATCGGATGGATGGTACCCAGATCCCAAGGCTCAGTGGAGAGATCACCATGGGCAGCTGCTACCACCAACCTCTAAGAAAATCTCCAGGGATGCTGATGGGCTGTTTCACACAGAGATTTTTATTGTTATCATGGAAGAGTCTAACTGGAACGCGAACTGGTCTGTCAGAAACCTGGTCCTTAACCAGGAGAAAACAGCAATATCCGATATCGCAGGTCAGTGCCTTCCACACTGTGACCACCCCGTCAGAGTGGGGAGGGGTTGTCACTGCTGGGCTCATGTGTCTGACACTGACTGAGCCCTTTCCTCAGGCAGCACAAGCGCCCGTCTGGTCTGCTCTCAGCCGGGCTTATGATAACATAGGAGTTTGCAGTGTCACCGACATCAGGACTCAGGCCAAGCTCCTTGTGGCTGAGTCAAGAGCTGGGCCTGGGTGAGCACAGGCTGGGGTCAAGCATTAACTGCTGCCCAAGGTTTGTAGAAACCACTGAGGCCTGGGGGTGTCTCAGCTTTGGGTGCCCACCTGAGACACCTGATGGAGGCTGTTATTCAAAGGCTGGCGCTCAGCACGTCACCACTCTCACACCCTCTCAGGCTGTGTCCAGTGCAAGTGCGGTATGGGACTGCACACAGTATGGGACTGCACACAGACTGGACTGTCCACAGCCACCTCAACCAGCCCCAGCTGCACGTGTGTGCTCTGGCTTTTCCTTCTAGAGTTGCGCAGTGAGTACACGGGGTTGGTGCACAAGGAGATCGGGGCTGCAGTTCCCGGGTTGTGCATTAACATTATGGCCACACGTGCAATAATCCCATATATAATCCTGTTTAAAGGGTGTTGCCACAGCGAGACACAGCGACACAGAAGTGGAAGGCCCCTGACTCCAGTCCTGGTGAGCACAGGCAGCCACAGAATGGACATTTAGGCAAACAGCCACAATAACATCCACCCCTGCCCCCTCCTCCCCTGCACTGCCACAAAGACCTGTGACCCTGGGGACAGTTTCCCTTGAGAAGAAAAATTCACCAAGCTGTAAAACCTGTATTCTGCCCCAAAGCAGGAGAGACGAGGGCTCCACCAATGCCTTGGACACCTGCAGGGGCTAGGATTTGTTGGGTAAAAGCTTCCTAATGATCCCAGTAAGTGGAACCAACCACCCCACGGTCCTGGCCAACCTGACTTGGGAGGTCCTTCAGTACCAGTAGGGGCATCAGCCCACCTGGACCAATCTCCCGCTGTTACATCATGAGCTTCAGTTCCCCTTGCCACACTGGCAGGAGTTAAAGGGGAATGGGCAGTGGGATCTTTGGAAGGGGTCTTTAGAAAGGATAGGAAAGAGTGGGGTAATTTGAACCATGCACTGGAGTAGGTCAGTCCCAGGCAAAAGGGATGGTGTGCAGGGAAGCTAATACAGACCTGCCTGTGTCAGCCCATCTCCTTACATGCATCACTACAGCCCAACCCTACTCACGGCAGGAACCTCACTACAAACTGGACAGGAAGAAACCTCACCTCTCCCCCTTCTCTCCCCCAGGGACTCTGCAATCAAAGCTGGAAAATAAGAAAGGTGAGTGTCTGAGGCCAGTTTTGTGTGTTACCATGAGGACGATTCCCAGGGACACGACAGGGTGACATCTCGCCTCTCTTGCCCTTCTCTCCCCAGCGGCCTTGCAGTCTCAACTGGAGTCTGAGCAAGGTGAGTGCTGGACACATGGGATGTGTCAAACCATTTCTGTGCCAGTTTCCAGCAAAAAAAAAGGGTGATTGGAAACAGGTTGCAGCTGAAGGAGACAAGAGCTCGGACCTGAGCTGAAGGGAGGCCCTGACTCCATGTCACACCCCTCACAGGACAGGGACCCCCTCACTCGCCCCAGGGACATGGCTTCACCTGCCAGTCCTAGGGGAAGTTCTGCTGAACCCTTGTCCAGACGCAGAAGAAAGGTGCTTTCCTCAGTCCCATTCACTCAGTCAGGCCAGCTCTGCTCTATGTATGCTTGGCCATGCAGGAGAGAGAGCCAAAAGTGTTTGCTTTATCGTAGCCATCAATATAGGGGTGTCTCCATTCCCATTGCAGACCCCAGCAGTGTGCAGAAGGGCTGCTTCTGCTGACACAGGCCAGCTCTAATGGGGAAGGGCCAGTGTCTTCATCAGCACTGTGGCTGTTACAGAAGGGCTCCCTGAGCCCATAGCCCTGAACAGCCCTCACCCTGCCTGGTCCACATCACTGCAGGAGACTGGGAGACCCGACCAGGAAAGCCTCAGAGTTGCACTTCTGTGTCTGCAGTGGGTCTGGTGTCTCAAAGGGAAGGGCACACATGGGCTAGCTAATGCCAGGACCTGGTCCTGCTGCAGTGCTGACCAGCCCTGTGAGGCTCTGGGGTCCCTTTCTGTATCAAATGGCTTTCTTGTGATGGGAAGTTGCTAGTGGGGGTGGGGGTGTCCCCGCTCACAGCCCAGATCTCCGCAGGGAAATAACAAACACGTGGTCCCCCCGCATTGCCATGCAGCATGCCTCTCTTGCACTACAGAGCTGCCAGGATAGAAATTACTGACCAGGACTAACTGCCTCTCTGGCATTGCGGAGCGGTGCCAGGATATCCATGCCCCTCTCCCATGACAGCTCGGGCAGGCAGGCATGTGGCTGTCCCATTGCCTGACCTCCAAACCCCGCTCCCCGGTGGGGTTAGGGTTAGGCTCCCATAGTCAGTCCCAGAGTGACCAGGGCTGCCAAGTCCACTTATAATAAGCACAACTGGGCTTGTGGTTTTTTTAAGTCACTTTACTTTGTTGAGAGAGGCGGGTTGATAAGCACCCCCACTCCCCGCTCCTTGCAGGTGGTTGAACTTGTTTTAGGCTTGATTTTAAAGGCAACGCTGCTTTTTATTCTCCCAAGACTTGGCAGCACTGCACACACCAGCCAGGCTACCGCCCAGTGCTGCTGTATCCAGCCCCAGAGCAGGGAAACGCAGCAGAGGAAGCTCCTTGGTGGGTACTCCCGGCTGGTGCTGGAGGGTGGGGTGGGTGACCTGGAGCCCCCCGCCCTCCAGGGGGCTGGTGTGCTGAGCAAAATGGCCTTGCGTGCCATGCTCGGCATGCGTGCTGGGGGTTGCTGACCCCTGCCCTAAAACACCAACACACATTCACCAGCAACACGAGAGGGCGGGTTGGCTTTCATCCACCAACCAAACCAGCCCCCTGCTCCAGGAGGAGCGATGCTGGCATGTCTCTTGTTATACAGACACCCTGCCTGGGAGATCCCACGTGGGGAGACGTGGGCTTCCCCTAGCATTGGCCCCAGCCTCGCGCTGCGGCTCAGTACATGTGTGGCAGAAAGCCACCTTTGTTTCTCCTCAGTAACTCTGTTCTGTGACAGTTTTGAGTAGGATGGGCCTAGCAGAGGAGACACACCTTTATTTCTTTAGGTAACCTGAGCTGGATACATTCCTGAGGGAGGGGGAAACCTGCTCCCTCTGCCTACATGATGTGGAAGCAAAGAATGGCTGAGGCCTCAGGGGGGGAGAGAGAAATTCCTTAGATAAGAGGAAGATGACCATTAAAGCTGTCTTGAAGGACACAAGACAGATAGTCCCAAGGTGGGAAAAGCTAGTTTAGGCAACCCTTTGTCTTGAATCTATAAAAAGGTTAATTGCCCTGGTTGTAAGGCAGAGAGGCCACAGCAGGAATCTTTCTGTGATGGTCTCTCTCCGATAGCTATCGAAATAAAGTTTCTACCTGACCTGATCCCAAATTCTACAGCGTGTTTTTTCCACGACAGTGACTAGCATCACACACCTGGGTGAGGGGCTTCCTTCCTGGTGGGCTAGAGTCTGCCTGGCAACTAGTGATGTATTTCAAATTGGTTGGCTCACAGCCAACAGGTGCTGGCCTCCATTGGACCAGGTAAATGAGGTCACAAGGGCTATATAAGTTAAGGATGGCCCAGGAGGAAGGGGGGGGGGGGGGGGCAGCAGCCATGAGGGAGACTCAGGAACAAAGAAGAGCTGGACCATTTGAAACTTGCTCTCTGTCTCAAAACTCTTGATCAAGGAACCACCTGCCTCCAGAGGGAATCTCCAACAGCCTCTGGATGATACTTGTGAGGAAGCTACCTGAGATCCACCTAGATATACAGCTTGCAGTAACTCAGATGCGAGATCAAAGGCTACCCCAGCCACAGGAGTTTGCTCTATGGGATTTCTCTGATATTGCTCTACCCTGTGCCCTATTCTACCCCTACCCTCTGTAACCAATAAAGTTCTCCTTCGTGACTGGCGTAGGAGACTTATTGAGGGGTGGGTTTAATTATGCCCAGGAGGCCCCTTGGGTCTGCTGACTAAGGGAGACTATCCTTTTTGGCCCCTGACTTGGGGAAGTGCCCCAAGTGCTGGTGTTGGGTCGAGTACTCTTAGGACTATTAGGCCTGTGTTTCCCCGAGGACACAGGCTCCAGACAGTCCCCTCTCAGGGTGGTGGCAGCACACGTTACCCCCGGACTCTGCAGTGGGGCTCGACAGGGGGTCTGCCAGGGCTTAGGCGCCCCTGGAGAGACACGTGGAGTCTGGAAGGTGGGCAGGTGTAGTGAGGTGGGAGGCTCAATGCAGGAGCTCCCCCTACTGGCCCACCACAATGACTATGGAACTAATAACGAATAATGACTTCGGACTACTATGACTCTTTTTTGCTTTGTTTCTTATGTTTTTGGTTTTTTAATCCTATATGTATCATCTAGTAAATTCTTGCTAGGCTTTATATATATATATATATATATATATATATATATATATAAATAAAATCTAGCACATGCAGGTTATTTTTGTTTCTGCTTCAATCTACAAGTGAATACCATAGCACCAGGCCTCAGGTATATTACCAGAGTGTCTACTTTCCCTTTAACTGGAGAAAATTATGTATTGTTTTCTATGTGATGAGGCACCACCCCCTCAGCACTTCCCTTTTCTATATCCTACATCTGCCTGCGCTCTTAATTTCTCTATTTTGAAGCCCTGCCGATGCTTTTTTTCTCTAGCTATAAAGACCTTCACCGACATGTGGTCATGTTCACTCAGATGTAGACATGACTGAATGTGAAGTATCAGAGGTGCCATCTAGATGCTCAAGAAGGCTAGACCTTGTTTTATGAATCTCAATAAGAGATGTACATTTAATAAGAATGATGATGGGACTGTGTTTTGTCCAGTTTCAACTATGTTTCATCTAGTTTCATAGATTTCATAGACATTAGGGCTGGAAGGGACCTCGGAAGATCATCGAGTCCAGCCCCCTGCCCAAAGGGCAGGACGTCAGCTGGGGTCATAGGATCCCAGCAAGATAAGCATCCAGTTTCATCTTGAAGGTGTTCAATGAAGGTGCTTGAACAACCTCCGGTGGCAGGCTGTTCCAGACCTTGGGGGCTCGGACAGTAAAGAAATTCTTCCTTATGTCCAGCCTGAAATGATCTTGTAGTAGTTTGTGACCATTCGTCCTCGTCATCCCTTGGGGCGCTCTGGTGAACAAACATTCCCCTAGATACTGGTGGTCACCCCTGATAAACTTGTAGGTGGCCATCAGATCACCCCTGAGCCTGCGCTTTTCCAGGCTAAAGAGCCCCAGGGCTCTCAGCCTGTCATCGTAGGGTCTGCTTCCCTGACCTCTGATCATGCGCGTGGCTCTTCTCTGGACTCTCTCAAGCTTCTCCACATCCTTTTTGAATTGTGGAGCCCAAAACTGGACGCAGTACTCCAGCTGCAGCCTCACTAAGGCCGAGTACAGGGGGAGAATGACGTCCCGGGATTTGCTTGAGAAGCATCTATGGATGCAAGCCAGCGTTTTGGTCGCTTTACTAGCCGCAGCATCGCATTGCAGGCTCATGTTCATCTTGCGGTCAATGATGACCCCCAAGTCTCTTTCTTCCATAGTGCTAACCAACATAGCACTGCCGAGCCTATAAGGATGCTGCGGGTTTTTTTTCCCAAGGTGGAGAACCTTGCATTTATCGGCGTTGAACACCATCAGATTCTCATCCGCCCACTTGCTGAGCCTGTCCAGGTCAGCCTGGATCATCCGCCTGTCTGCTTTGCCCCAAAGTTTGGTGTCATCAGCAAACTTGGCCAGTCCGCTTCTGACTCCAGTGTCCACATCATTAATGAAGATGTTGAACAGTATGGGTCCAAGGACAGAGCCTTGGGGGACCCCACTGGTCACAGGACACCACGATGAGTGACTTCCATCAATTACTACCCTCTGGGTCCGACCCCGGAGCCAATTTTCCAGCCAGTGGATCGTGGGGGACCCAAGGCGACAATTGGCCAGTTTCTCCAAGAGACGATCATGGAACACCAGATCGAAGGCTTTTTTGAAGTCAAGATATATGACATCAATCCCTTCTCCCTTGTCCATGTGATAGGTCACCTGGTCGTAGAAGGAAATGAGATTGGTCAAGCAAGACCTACCCGCAACAAACCCGTGCTGGCTATCCCTTAAGATGTTGGCGTCGGCCAGTCCATTAAGGATGGCCTCCTTAATAAACTTTTTTAAGATCTTCCCCGGGATAGAAGTCAGGCTGATGGGCCTATAGTTAGCCGGATCAACTTTCCTCCCTTTCTTGAAGATAGGCACCACGTTGGCCTTCTTCCAGTCTTCGGGCACTACACCAGAGCGCCAAGAGTTTTCAAAGATCCGCGTTAGAGGCTGGGCTATGATGCTCACCAGCTCCTTGAGTACCCTAGTTTGCTGTGCTTTTGAAATTTGCTATATAATATCAGGTATGGGGTTGGACTATATGTGAGCTCTAGAGGTCTGGTCCAGCCCCACTTCTCTGTGAGTCTCTGCCTGTGACCCTATGATATCTGCACTTCCCTCCAGCCCCTTTTCTTGGATTCTGTAACTATGATGCTATGACCTCTAGTGATCCACTTCAGCCTGACTTGTCTATGATGCTGTGACTTTAAGCTCTGGAGGTCCCTTCCAGCCTCACGTCTCTGATTCTATGATGTTATTCTACAGCCTCCATCCACCCAGACCTCCCCATCACCCTGTTTCCTTGTGTCTCCTTCCACAGCCCACCTCACTCCCACGAACTGTGCACTTGAGGGCTACTTTGGGACAGAAGCTGAGTCTTCAGAGTAACCCCTTGGCTTCCACTTTTGACTGGGGTCATTGGTTTGCAGGTCCATGGAGTTTCCTTTAGTGATCCATGCTGGCTGTGGCTGGATATTTGCTGTACAGATGTGGGCATCTCTGCCAGAGCTATGGGAAGTAGAGCAGTGCAGATGGACAGACGCACAGCCCTGGGGAGCCCCTTGTGCTGGGCACAACCAATGGACACACACTTGCCAACTTTTGCAGACAGGTGGATTCAGCGTCACCAAGGTTTTCCCAGCAGGGATGACAGGGCATAGGCTGGAAGCTGGGTAAAGGCTGGACCATGCCTTCCCTCCTAGCAATGCTCAGCCCCCAGCTGTCATGCGCGTGTGTCTCTGTGTGTGTGTGGCCCAAACACCAGGGTTGTGTCTGTGCGTGTATTCTGGGTCTCTGTCAGAGTGGCACAATATGTGAACAAGGCCCTCCATGTCCCATGTCCCTTCCTGACAGACTCCTACAATTCTACAACCAAATAGCAATGAAGTCGGCGCCCTTACCCCTAAGCATAACCTCCCCTGCTGGCCCCTCATGGACATGTGCTAGGATAATTCTCTCAAAAAGCTTACCCAGGATCGAGGTAAGACTAACTGGCCTATAGTTCCCTGGGTCCTCCTTCCTCCCTTTTTTGAAAATGGGAACCACATTGACCCTTTTCCAGTCCTCTGGCACCACACCAGAGCACCACGAGTGCTCGTAAAGCTGTGCCAGGGGTCCCGCAATGACTTTTGCTAATTCCCTCAGCGCTCTGGGCTGGAGGTTGTCAGGACCAGCTGATTTAAATACGTAAATTAAATTCAGTCCCTCCAGAAGTTCCCTGGCTAGATCCTCACTGACCCTAGGCCTGGGTGTGCCTCCCCCGGGGCCTGAGGGGGTCCTGGCAGACAGGCTGATCTGGTCCCTGCTCAGGAAAACAGAGGCAAAGAAATCGTTAAATAGGTTAGCCTTGATGCACAAGGCTAACAAGATACAAGATGCACAGCACTATCTTGTATGGATGCAGCTCCTTTGCGTACCACACATCAGCAACTGTAGAAGGAAGTTCGGGTTAATTTGTGGAAGATCAAGACCACTGGAAAGGAGGGAAAGGCATCCACACGTGAGGATGGAGAGATTAGTAAGAATCAAAGATGGGCTCCCTCATGGCTGCCTGGATAGAAATGTTCCTGTTTCTCCCCTGCCCTTGGTGGGAGCAGGGATAAAACGAGGTGTGTGTCTGCCCCGCTGCCCCCTTCCCTCCATATCAACTGCTGCTGGAGACTCCTTACCAGGCAGCACCAAAATAATGTAAGGTAGGAGAGTGCCATTTGGAGAGCACCTGATCTCGTAGTGCCCATGGAGCTGCTGCACCATGCTCTTCACTATAAAATTCCCATGCCTTTTGGTTAGGTTGCCCAAGCTGTGGGCCACACGTCCCTACAAGATGCACAGGCCTGTCTTGTATAGATGTAGCTCCCTTGCCTACCACACAGCAGCAGTCACTGTGCAGTCCTAGGAGTCCAGGGGCACACAAGTGGCTGCCCCCTCAGGCACAACACAGTGCCAGATGGGGACCCCTGCAAGGAGACAGTGAAGTGGTCAGACCCTCATGGGGGAGCAGGCTAAGGGAGGAGCAGAGGGACCCCACACTGGGAGTGGTGCCTCAACACATAGGAAACAACACACAATTTTCTCTAGTTAAAGGGACAGTAGACACTCTGGTAATATACCAGGCGCCTGGCACTATGGTATTCACTTCTGGATTGAAGCAGAAAATAAATATAACCAGTGGAATATGTACTAGATTTTATATATATATATAATCCTAGCAACATCTGCTAGATATATATATTAGTGGGGTTTTTTTTTTTAAAGAAAAACATAAGAAACTAGGCAAAAAAGAGCCAAAACACCCCAAAGGTATTGTTTTGTTAGTCCCATAGTCATTTAAAATAAATAGCAATCTAATTCAGATGAATAAACACAAGATATTGCCTTCCTAAGCATCTTGACCGCACCTTCACTATAAAGATCCCATGCCTGAGGGTGAGGTTGCCCAAGCTGTGGGCCACACGTCCTCCCATGATGCACAGCCCAATCTTGTATGGATGCAGCTCCTTTGCATTCCACACATCAGCAATCACACACACGTGCATGCACACAGAGACACATGAATAGAGGCTTTGGTCATGCTAGGCTGCAGTTATGCATGGTTAAACTGTAGTTAAGTTAAGGTCTTTTGTGGCGCCTTACAAGCAGCAGGTTCCACAGACCACTGGACAACTTGATGACCGAGTGAGCTAAAATGCTGAGATCAGTGGAGCGTGAGTACCAGGCACCTGCTACCCATTACATATATTACATGAGCCACTGGTGAATCGTGCAATATACGTGGCCCAGTCACACATGCAAAGTAATAGTCATGCAATGAACAAGTGAATCGCACAATAAATGTAGACTGGCCACATGTACAAAGAAATCATCATGCAATGAGCTGATGAACTGGGCAATAAATGAAACTTGGTCACGTGTGCCAAATAGTGATCACACAATGAACTACGCAATCACACAATAAATGTAGCCCCACCACACATGCAAAATAATCTGCACACAATGAGCAAGTGAATCGTGCAATAAATTTAACCCAGTCAAACATGCAAAGTAATTGTCAGGCAATGAACAAGTGAATCATGCAGTAAATGTACACTGGCCATGGAAACAAAATAAGTGGAATTGGGCATGGTTTTTTTTGAAGTTGCTTTTATTTTTTGAGTCACAGGTGAATACACACCCCCACTCCCTTATCTTTGAAATGGGTTAGGATTGCTTTTAAAGGCAATCCACTTGTGTCCAGCCAGATTGAAGGAGCGGGTGAGCCAAGTCCCACAGTCAGAGCACTGATATGGCTTCTCCCCCATGTGGATGTGCTGGTATCGAACCAGATTGGAGGACTGGGTGAAGCTCTTCCCACACACAGGGCACTGATATGGCTTCTCCCCTCTGTGGATGTGTTGGTGCCGGGCCAAGTGGGACGAAATAGTGAAGGTCTTCCCACACTCAGGGCAATGATGTAGTCACTCCCCTGTGTGCATACACTGTTTTGTGACCAGACTGAAGGACTGGGAGGAGCTCTTTTCACACTCAGCACTTCTCCCGTGTGAGGATACGTTGGTGACAGGCCAGGGGGGATGAACTAGTGAAGTTCTTCCCACACTCAGAGCACTAATATGGCTTCTGCCCAGTGTGGATATGTTGGCGCCGGACCAGGTAGGATGAACTGGTGAAGCTCTTCCCACAGACAGAGCACTGATATGGCTTCTCCTGTTACGTCTCAGCTGTGTTCTTGGGCAACCCTGGCACAGGACACAGTCTGTCTGACTCACAAAGGACTCACCCCCCTCCCTCCCTCCCCCACCTCCATAAATTAAACTGATTAAGATGCAGTGGGAGACACACCTAAGACCCTCCAGATCAGGGTGACAAGAGTGAAACAACTACCCTAGGTCTCATTTGCTGCCAAGATGGAACCAGATGACCATTCATTTACATGGGAGATGGAGAACAGAAAGCCTGAAGCAGAGACTGCAATGAATTCTGGGATCAGAGAAGCAGGGGAGCACTGCATGATGGGGCATCTGTGCTCCAAATGCTAATCAACCCATGTTCACACACACCCAGCTCAGCATTTATCAGACCAGTTCTAATCTGGATTTACAAAGGACTCTCCCCACCCCCAGTTTACTAGGCATCTCAGGCCATACATTCCCCGGTCCCACTGTGGGAGGCCTATTTAAACTTGATTTTATAAAACCCGGTTGCCAGGTTAGGGAATGCTGAGGCAAGAGACTGAGTCCGAGGGGGTATGGGCAACATCTGAACAATGGTTCATTGCAGTGTCCAGCCCGTTGGAGCCCTGACCACAGGTGTTGTCATGCTTTTCCCAGGACAACTGATGGAAGTCCTCTCCACAAAAGGTTATAAACACTCCAATAATTGTCTTAAGTCTGTTAAAAGACTATAGTAAGATCTGGAAAAGTCATGCTAAGCTGAGGCTTGTTCACAACAAGTAAAATCCAAAATCCTGATGCTGCAAGCTATCTATTGTTTCTGAAAAAACCATGAGATATCCCGTCAGTATATCTGCTATCCATAGGAATTTCAAGCTGGCTCCCAAGTGTCTGGGTACTCCCTAACATTATGTGTTTCCTGATTATCAATTAGTTTCTTGAGATGTTCCAAACCAGATAACCCCTTGTCAAGAGAAAAGACAATGATTTACACTATTGAGAGTGCTTCAAAGCAGCTGAACTGAGGGTATAAAGATATGTAAAAAGCAGCAGTGTGTGTGCTTCAAGAAAACTCCTGTGCTGACACCATCCCATTGTTCTTGGGATGCTGGAAGAACATATCGTCTCCCTACAAGGACTGTGCTAGGAACTTTACCTGTCAGCTTTGAGACTCGAGTACCTTGGACTGGTGAGATCTCAGCACTCTCTCTCTCTCTCTTTTCTCTCTAGGCATACATTGCTGAACCTGAACTGTATTGGTTAAGCTTGAGCTAAGTTTCCCCAAATGCTTAGTGAAACCAGGGTAGTATTGTAATTGTTTGTATTTGTTTTTCCTTTGCATGTCTATTATTACTAGTACCATTATATATTTCATATACTTAGCAATAAATAACTTTTATAGTCAAACTGGTAGTAACTGGGTACATTTTTCCTTCTCTACTTCTCCTCCTTACATGCTCTGCAGCAACGCTGCTTTTACTTAAGCTAAAGATCCCTGTGAAGCCCAAAAATACTGTGGGGTCTGCTCATCAAGAGGCCAAAGATTGGGATGTGCTGAGTTTGAAACACATAAGGGGATCAGCTTGTACAGGCTGATTGACCCAGTTTGACTCAGACGTGCCCTAATGAACTGAATGCTGGCCTGTGAGGGTGTCAGCTGGACACCCAGCCGGATTCAGAGGGATTCTGTTTACCCATGCGCTTGTGTCTGACTGCGGTTTAGTGTTGCTCTGATGAACTGATTCTTGGCATATGAGGGTGTCAGCCTGTCCATGCTGATCAACCCGGCTGGGTCAGGCGTGTCACATTAATTTGTGTGTGTTTGTGTGTATGACTGATTTGGTGACTGGAGGAACCCAGCCCCACTGAGACTGAGTCCTGCAAGATAGCTCCAGTAGGGTGAGGACTTGCAGAAGGGAGATATACAGCTCCGTATAGAAACACAAGTAACGCAAAGCAACACATTGACAGAATTACCAAGACCCTAGAAACGTATCCCGGAAATGAGCACACCCCAAAGTAATGGGCAAATCTGGTAATACTTCCCTGTGTGGCTGTGTTGAAGCTCTTCCCACACTCAGAGCACTGATGTGGTTTCTCCCTGGTATGGATGCACTAGTGCACAGCCAGGTGGGAGGAACGGGTGAAGCTCTTCCCACATTCAGCACACCACCATGGCAGAGCCTGGTGTGAGGGGCAGCAAAAGGTGTTCCAGCACTCAGGGCAGGGGTGGGCTTTGCCCCTGGGCTTGGTGGGGACCTCCTGCTTTTCTTTCAGGCCCTTCCCACTGGCTTTGTTCAGCCGCAGGGTCTCTTTCCGGTGGAACTTTGTCTTATGGTGCTTCATCTCCACAAATCCTTTCCTGTGCCCAGGGCTCTCTCTGGACTCTGTCCTTTCTCCACTCTCACACCCAAGGGAAGATGGCATCTGCTTCCTTGCTACGCTCTTCCTCTGTTTTTGGGGTCTCCCCTGGCTCTGGAGCCATTGGTCTTCCTCAGGTCTCAGGGACTCCCCCTTGACCAAACCCCCAGAGGAAGTCCAGGGTGGCTCCAGGCTTGCAGACCCTTCTTCCAGACTCAAGTTTCTCATCACTTCTCAGGAGCCAGGTGCCTCCTACATGGGGAAGAGAAACTCCAGCTTAATCCCTGTCCTGCTGGCACAGGCCAAATACGGCTATTCCCTCTGCTGTGATAAGCCTGCTAGCATGACTGCACCTTGGCACGTAAGTCTTCTGAAGAGAACAAGGTCTTCCTGCCAAACCACAAGTGCTGGGGGTGAGGGAGGGGCATGACCCTGTGCTGAGCTAATGTTCCCTGCTCGGTGAAGGTCAGAACCAGATGCTCAGGATTTAGGGCGCAGCTGTCAGCCCCATCTTCTCAGACCCTGGAGGGAGAAACCCACATGGGACATGTGCTGGGACAGGACCTAAATGGCTTCCTGCTCTAAGGGGCCCAAGAGACTAGAAGCAGAATCAGCAGAAACCACAGCACCAGTGGGTCCAGGGGGAGATGATGCTAAGGCCTCCACCTGGCTGGGTTGACATGCTCTGAAAGCCAAAGTGCATTGGTGGCACTGCTCTCCAGCACTCACCTGTGATCACTGGCAGTCCTGAGAGCAGCATCATGTACCAGGGAGGACAGTGTCATGGCAGATTTTTGGGATGCACCAGAAGCCAGAGGTGTGTGGGGAAAATGGCCTTACACTGGACCAGCTGCTTCTCCTTGGTACAAAAAGCCCATATGGTTCATCCCTCCTGACTCCATAACCTGCTCTGAGAGGGGAAGACTCATTGCTGTGGGTCTATTTCTTGGAAGGAACAGGGCTGTTCTTCCTTCCTACATCCAGGGAAAGGTCTGGAGATTGGAGCAGGCCTATGTGGCTTTCCTCTGCTGATGAAGCCCAGGTGGCCTGCATGTCACCAGAATCTGCCCTGGGACAAAGGCCTGGGCATGAACCTGCATGTGCACTCCCTGCTGAGTCCCGAGCTCTGTTACATTCACATCCCAGAGACGTAAGACAAAGGCATGAGCCGCGGGGGATCCACTTTCCCCTGCAACATGAAAGCTTGTGAATCCCACCCACTTCATGAAGCCTTTCAATGCAGCCCGAGACCAGGATTCAACCCTTCCTTGGTTCTGCTCAACCTGTCCAGGAGACACCAGGCAGAGCCCCAGGCCTCTCGTTTGTGCTACAATAATAGCTACACAGAGCTTTGTCCCACCATGCAATTTCCATGGGGGACTACAAATCCCATCATGCCTCGGGAGATGGTGAAATAGAGGCATGGCTAAATTGGGCGGAGGAATCAACTTTTGCTAATTCTTTCATCTAAATGAAGATGGAAAATTAGGACCATGATATCCCAGGGAAACCAGGCCTGTGCCTGAACATCAAAACAATATATGTGGATGTCCCCTAGCAGTTGTAGTTAGGGGGAGGAAAAGGGAAAGGCTGCTCATCTCCACACCTTGGAGTTTCAGTGCATGGGAACACCTCCCTGGACACATGACTACATAAACTATTCAAGGTCAGAAACCTGGAAGGGCAGCGCCGGGCAGGTCTGTGGGTTCCAGGCCCCGTCACTGTGGGCATGGAGCATGTCTGAGAGGGGAGTCCGGGCAGGGGGCAGACACAACTCACCTGGCAGCAGGTCCTCCAAATTCGAGATGTCCCCATGGTCCTCATCATCACAGACCCAGAGCTCTTTCTGGCCTCATGCAACGCGGCATATTAAGTCATGCCCATGATGTTGGTGTCACAACTCAAAGTTGTGGTTTTTGTTTGTGTGTGTGCTTCAGCACCGCTAAATTATTTTCCCGCCGTTTGTAGCTTTCTTTGCACGGTAGAGTTCTCTGCTGCGAGAGAGAACAATGGTGCAACAGGGATTTCCTGCCAAATTACAGCTTCTTTGCAGGGTGCATTTCTTTTGCACACTAGTGATGCACGTTGCAAAGGAGTTCCCGCCATTTGTATTTGGATTCGCGCCACATTATTGGCCAGTTCCAAATGTAGGCACACGTGACGGCTAGCTATTGGCTTGCTAGCTGTATAAAAGGCTTGGGTAGTTTCCGCCCAAGTTGGAGAGGGCGAAAAAGGAGGAGGGAGAGAGAGAACTCTGTGTGAAGATCTCCAAGCGCTGCGGACCCAACGCGCCTTCCCTAAGCAGGCAACAGAACCAAACCTATGGAGCTTTCGCTTCTAGCCTCTCCCTGTCGCTGATCGCAATCCCAGACATATCCCTTTCCTGTAAACTTCGAACCCATGGAGCCTCAACTCCGGGGAACCCTTCGAACCCAACCGAACCGGACCCACGGAGCCTGAACAACTCCATGGGAGCAACTGAATTTGTCATGGTCCTCTAGCGAGGATCTAAGTGGGAGCTGTGCCTGGAAACCTGTCCAGCCTACACCACTACCATCTTTGGGTGTAAGTAAACAATCTTTTCAACCAACCACTACGCGTTTGTGACTAACTCTAGCTCGTCGCCGGCTCTCTCCAACCCCGCGTGCCCGGGCTGCTGGCCACAGCCCGCGTGCGCGAAAGACGGGCCGCGGATCGCCCCTCCTGACCTGCGCGCGGCGGCGGGAGCGGGGCCCGGCCTGCACAGTTGGGATGGTCGACATGCTCCTTGCTGAGCAACGAAAAGGCTTGGAGCCCTTCCCTAAGGAAGCCCTTCAGGGGAACTGGAGGGAAAAGAAAACACTAGAAAATCAAAATGGCCTGGTACAAGGTAAGTCCCTCAGTCTGCCCACAAGCCAGAAAACCCCTGTATCAGAGACCCTCTGGAAACGGCACCCCAATTTCAGCAGTCGTGAACTGAGCCCACCGACTTTTATCACGGTGACAGGTGTCTGACACGCAGAGGGATGTCGGGAGGAGGAAACGACAACTTCCACGAAGCCAGAGCGAGCACAGGAGCCAGTCTCCAAGCAAACACAACCAAGCCATGGCCTGCGGGGATGAAGACCATAGGGAGGAACGTGGGCAGAAGTTTCCAGGGATCCGGAAACAGAAGGTCCCGGATTCCACGGCGCGTGCACGGGTCGGTAGAGATGGAGTAACGTACGCCAACCCTGTGGGTGGTCGCACCACAGGCTGAGAAGACGTCCATTATGCTGGGTCCTAACGGAAGGAGAAAGGGGTTTCAGACAGCGCTGACTGAACACACTGCGTGTTACACGTGTGGGACAGGACACGCGTCTCGGCAGCGCCCGGTCCCCAGGGTCTGCGGGAAAGGAGGCAGCGCGGCTCGGACCAGGCGACGGAGACCTGGGACCGACCCTGCCCCTGCCCCTGCCCCACTCTCTGCACACCCCACAGCCCCCGTCCCTGCCCGCAGCCCCGGCCCCCATGTGCTCCCGGGGCCCAGGTCCCCCCTGCGCCCCCGCCCGGGGCGGCCCAATGCCCCTCCCCCCGGTGTTGCCATCTCCGCCCAGGGCCCAGGTGTCCTGTGCCCCGCCCCGCCCCCCCCCGGCGGCGCCTGCGCAGTGACGGCTCCGCGCTGCGCTTCCCCGGCTACCGCGGCCCGGGCCCCGCTGCTTTCCGTCCCCCGCGTCCGCGTCCGCCTCCGCGCTCCCGCCCGCCCGGCTCCTCCATTGAGAGCAGACGGCGCGTGTGTGGATGTGTGCACGCGCTCACCCGAGGGCGACGCGATGTGACGCGATGGAAGCTGCAGAGGGGCCGGGCGTGTGGGCACCCCCTTCCCCCCGGGTCCCGGCGGCTCCGCGCCCCCGCCCCCCGCAGCTCCTCGTCCCCGCGCTGACTCGGCGGCGCCGGCCGCCCCGGCCCGGGGGCTTCGCCTCGTCGCTGCGGGGGGCGGCTCCGACCCCCACGGCCCGGCCGGGACACGGCGGGGGGGGGGGAACCCGGCAGCCCCCGCGCGACTGTGTCCGCGCCGCGCCGCTCGTGCTGTCCAGGGGCATCTCTCCGAGTGACGTCATCATGCAAATGACTCCAGCCCGGGACGGGGGAGGGGGCAGGTGGTCAAACCTGATTGGGGGGGCGGAGCCGTCAGTGCGCAGGCGCCGCGGGATTCCTCAGGTGGGACTGGGGTGAGGAGGGGGCAAGGCGCAGGAGCGCGGGCACCGGGGGTAGGAGCTGTGGGGACTGCAGGGAGCAGGGGCACCCGGGGGTGTCGGGCTGGGCAGAGCCCGGGGCAGGGGCAGGGTCGGTCCTGGGTCTCTGAGCCGCGCCGCCTCCTTCCCTGCAGACCCCGGCGGCGCCGTGCACAGGGAGCAGAGCAGAGCGGGGCCCGACGGGGCTGAGACTCTCCCGGCGGAGGACACGCGGCGGCGCCGGAGCCTCTGGCACCCGTGGGCCTTCCCTAACGGCCGGGAGCAGCCCCGGGGGCGATGGCAGAGCAGGGGCCGGGCTGTGTGCTGGCAGGAGCGCCCGGGGCAGGGCGAGTGTCTGGCGCGGCCCAGGCCGGGGTCGGGGGCGCGGCAGCCCTGCGGGAAGCGGCGCGGGGGCGCGAGGAGGAGCCGGTGCCGCGCCGGGAGAGGCGGGGGCAGGAGGTGAGGCAGCCCGTGCCCCCCCCCCCGCACACCCAGCGCTGCCACCCGCACCAGCTCCCCACGCCGGCGGCTGGAGCCGCATGGCCAGGGCTGCGCTACGGGGCCGAGGGCCTGGGGAGGGCTGTGGCCAGGAGCAGGCGGCGGAGCTGGCGGTGCTGGAGCTGCCGCGGCCGTCCTGCCCCAGGAGACGCGGGGCTGGGCATGGGGAGCAGGGTGGAAATGTGGGACGCGGCAGAGACCCTGGCGGAGGGGTTTGGCTGGGGCAGGTGAAGGAGGAGGAACTCCATGTGCGAGCGTTTCACCCTCATCGTGGGTGCTGCCAACCCCTTGTCCATGTGCCTGGGGGATGTCTCCCGGTCCCCGCTCCCCAGTGACACGCTCCTCTTGTCCCCAGGTCACGGTGAGCGTGCAGGGCGAGGAGGTGGCCTCAGACCGGTTGCAGCCCTCTGGGGCGCTGCAGCAGCCGGCGATCCCTGTCCGGAGCAGGCGCGGGCCCAAGCTGCGGATGTGCCTCTGGAGGAGGCAGCACAGCGGGACAGCCCAGGGCCTCTGACTCAAGGATTTTGACTTGATTTGGCTGATTTGGCTTAGAACATGAAAAATGTCTTTCAAAAAAAAAAAAAGGACTGGGTCAGGGCATGCGTGTTTACTCCTCTGTCCATGGCTGCACCCAGATCCCCTGTCAGTGCAGGAGGGGGTATTTTGTACCCCTGGGTGTCATGGCCCAGCCTGCAGAGAGGTGTTGCGCAGAGGGATTGTGGAGAGGGTGGCGGGGGCTGGAGGCAGCTGGACCAAGAGACACTGATGGGGTAATGCTTGTGTCTGCAGCTTCGGGAGGCCTTTGAGGACGTGGCTGTGTATTTCACACGGGAGGAGTGGGAGCTGCTGGAAGACGCACAGAAGGGGCTTTACCGGGACCAGATGCTGAGGAACTGGCGAGCCCTCGTTTCCCTGGGTAACGCTGTTTCCTGCTTCTCCCTCCAGCCATGTCAGCGCTGACCCTTACTGTCTTCTCCCTGCTTCTCAGCACTCATCCTCGTTAACTTTTCCCTGGGGTTGAAATCCGTGGCTTCCCCACAGCTCCTTGCGTGATCACTGACATCTCTGGCTTCATTTGATCTGGCCTCCTTCACCTGAGCCTTCCCCGTTCTTATAACTCCTGGTGCTTCCATATCCAGCCATGTGTTGACAGATGTATCTCCCTTTCCCTTCTCAGCGAGGTTGTGTCATCTCCAACATGTTGGGCAGAAAAATTCACTGCCAGCTGTTCCTCGGAATGGCTCTGATTTCTTGTGTCCTGTCCCACACATGTAATGCTCTGAGTGTGGTCAGTTAGTGCTTTCTCCTCCTTTGGTTATCACCTAGCATAAGGTAACGGAAGTCCTATCAGCCTGTGGTGCTACCACCCACAGGATTAGCATTTACATTACTCCATCTCTAGCGACCCGTGCACACGCAATGAAATCCGGGAACTTCTATTTCTGGATCCCTGGAAACTTCTGCCCAAGTTTCTTCCTATGGTCTTCATCTCCACAGGCTCTGGCTTGGTTGTGTTTACTTGGAGACCCGCTCCCAATTCTCTCTGCCATTCACAGAAGTTGTCATTTCCTCTTCCTGACATCCCTCTGCAGGTCAGACACCCATCATAGTGTGTCACCCATGGTGAAAATGGGTTGTTATTTCCAGAGGGTCTCTGATACAGAGGTTTTCTGGCTTGTGGGCAGGGCTGAGGGACTTACCTTCTACCAGGTCAATTTGCTTTTCTATTGCTTTGTTTTCCCTCCAGTTCCCCTGAAGGTCTTTCTTTGGGAAGGGCTCCAAGGCTTTTGCTTAGTTGTTCAGCAAAGAGCATGTCAGCCATTCCTGCGTTATGGGCTTTCACATGCTGCAGAAGGTGTTTCTTTCTGCCTTCTCTTGTCTTTACCACGGACTCCCAGGACCTTTGTTTCAAACCCTACAAGATTTCCTGGCTTGTGTGCTCATCTCCCCCTCTAGGATGATCCTCCCACTGGATGGGATTATTGCTTTAGTTCCCACTGCAGTTCTTATAAAATCCTCTCTTCCCCTGCCCTACTGAGGAAAAACCCTGTTTCCCAGAAAACAGTGTCAGGATCAGCCGTCTGTCCTGGATTTTGTTCACTGCTGCCAGGCCTTGCTTTAAACCTTTGCAGACAAGAAACTTCTATTCCTTGGCCTGGAATGATGCTGATAAGACGGATGTTATCCAGCCACCAGTGTGCCCAGCATCTCTTCATTTTGGTGCCGTTTCAGTAGTGAAAGCTTCATCTTTATGCTCTTGAGCACATGACACATCACTGCATTTCCACCCCTGTCCCTGTTGTCTCACACCCAGTTTATATCTCCAAGTGGTGGGTACAGTACTATGTTTCCTATGACCATCCCCCCAGCACCCGAGTGACAAGGGCCATCATCTCTTGCATCCTAAATGTCCACCCTCCCTTGTCCTTCAAGGCCCCAGTAGACTCCTTGAGTTCATTGGATCCATTCCCCAAATCCCAGTTGGTTATTTGGCCTTCATTACCCAGTCATGAATGCTTTTTTACCACTGCCCCGAACAGGATATTGTGGTCCTACACCTGACTTAGTCTGCCGCATTGCGCGAGGACAGGAGGAGCTCTGGGTCAGTGATGTTGAGGACCGTGGGGACATCTCAAAGTCAGAGGACCTGCTGCCAGGTAAGTTATGTCTGCCTGCTCCAACTCTCCTCTTAGAAATGCTCCATGACCACAGGGACAAGGGCCCTTGGACCTGCAGACCTGCCCGGCGCTGCCCTTCCAAGTTTCTGACCTCCAATAATTTATGTTGTCTTGTGTCCTGGGAGGTGTTGTTCCCACGCACTGAAATTCCAAGTGTTAGAGACTAGCAGCCTTTCCTTCTAGACGTGCACTGACACATCAGTCCAATATCGAATTGATACCAATATAAAGAAAATGTGCAGTATCGTATATCAGCCCGATTGGGCTGATAATGTGGCTGATACATACCCTAACCCACTGTAGTGGAATGGGTGGGGGGAGCAGTTCAATGCCCCCTGTGGTGATGGAGGGGACAGGGGCAGTTGCTGCCAAACCAGGGCAGGGTGGGGGCTGGATGGAGGCACGGGTCATTGCGGGGAGGAGGCAGCTCCAGCCGTTGTTTGCACCCCGGGATAGCACAGGGTGGTTGTATGCCCCGGGATCTGTGTGGAGCTGCAGCTGCGGCTGGAGCCAGCACTGAGTTGGACTTCTTCCGGCAGGGGTGGGACTTGGAGCGGGCACCAGCGGTGCTGGGAAGATGCTGCAGCCACCCTAGATTTCAGCACAGCTCCGTTGCCAGTGCTGCAGTCGCAGCCGCCCAGCGCAGCTGGGAACGGAGCTGCTTTGAAATCTGGGGTGGATACAGCATCCTCCCAGTGCCACCAGCACCCGCTCCAAACTGCGCCCCCACTGAGAAGAGCCCAACACAGCCTCAGCTGCAGCTTGAGCCACAGGTGCAGCCCCCCTGCCTCGTGCAGATCCCGACACGCCCCCACCCCCCACGCTCCTGGGGTGCAAGCAGCTGCGGGAGCTGTAACTGTCCTCCGTGCCCCACCCCTTCCCCCCGCCATAGCCCAGCTGGCAGTGCCTGCCCCTGCCTTCTCCCTCACTGCAGGGTGCATTGATCTGCACCACCCCCCAGCCCCCACATGCCCCTTCCCTCCCCTCTCCCCTTCCCCAAAATGGACTGATGAGCTGGAGGCAGCTGAATCGGCTATCTGATCTGTATCAGCCAATATGCCTCCTTAAATACTGGCTATTGGTGTCAGCCATAAAAATCTCTATTGGTGCACCCCTACTTTCATCTCCCCCTTACTACAACTGCTAAGGGACAACCAAGTATACTGTTTTGATGTAGAGGCACAGGCCTGGTTTCCCTGGGATACCATGGTCTTAAATTTCCATCTATATTTAGCGGTGCAAGAGTTGATTCTTCAGCCCAAGGTAGCCATAGCGCTATAGCTCCCTCTCCCAAAGCATGATGGGATTTGTAGTTCCCCATGGAAATCCCCATGATGGGGCAAAGCTCTGTATAGCCATTATTGTAACACAAACGAGAGGCCTGGGGCTCTGCCTGATGTCTCCTGATCAGGTTGACCTGGAACCAAGGAAGTCTTGAATCCCAGTCTCGGGCTGCATTGCACAGCTGCACGGGGTGGTGGGAGTCACAAGCTTTTGTGGTGCAGAGGGAAGTGGATCCTCCACAGTTCGTGCTTTTGTGTTTTGTCTCGGCCATGAACGTCACCGAGCTCAGGACTCAGCGGGGAGTGCACGTGCAGGTTCATGCTCAGGCCTTTGTTGTCCCGGTGCAGATTCTGGTGACGTGCAGGCCATCTGGGCCCCATCAGCAGCAGAAAGTCACATGGACCCGTTCCAGTCTCCAGAGCTTCCCCTAGAAGCAGGAAGGAGGCGCACAGCCCTGTTTCTTCCAGGAAAGTGACCCCCAGCTTTTAACACCTCCTGTCCCAGAGCAGGTTTTGGAGGCAGGAGGGAGAAACCACATGGGCTTTTTGTACCTTAGAGAAGCATCTGGTGCAGTGTAAAGCCATTCTCCCCATACCCCCCTGACTTCTGGGGAGCCCCAGAAATTGACTGTGAGGCTGTCCATCCTAGTACCAGATGCTGCTCTCAGGACTGTCTGAGATCACGGGCAAGCACTAGAGAGCAGTCCCACCAATGTACTTTGACTTCTGAAGCGTGTCGACCTAGCCAGGTGGAGGGCTCGGCATCATCTCCCCCTGGACCCGCTAGTGCTGTGGGACAGAGCAGGCCTTAGAGAGACTCCTTCATCCTTTCTGCTGGTTCTGCCTCTAGTCTCTTGGGCCCCTTAGAGCAGAGAGCCATTCAGGTCCTGTCCCAACACATGTCCCACGTGGATTTTCTCCCAGCAGGGCCTGAGAGGATGGGGTTGACAGCTGGGCCAGAAGCCCTAAGCGTCTGGCTCTGACCTCCACTAAGCAGGGAACGTTAGCTGGGTACATGGACATGCCCCTCCCTCACCCCCAGCACTTGTGGTTTGGCAGGAAGACCTTGTTCTCTTCAGAAAACTTAAGTACCAAGGTGCAGTCATGCCTGCAGGCCCATCACAGCAGTATTTGGCCTGTGGCAGCAGGGCAGGGAATAAGCTGGAGTTTCTCTTCCCCGTGCAGGAGGCACCTGGCTGCTGTGCAGAGGTGAGAAGCCGAGTCTGGAAGAAGGGCCTGCAATCCTGGAGCTACCCTGGACTTCCCCTCGGGGTTTGGTCGAGGTGGAGTCCCTGAGACCTGAGGAAGACCAATGGCTCCAGATCCAGGGGATGCCCCAAAAGCTGAGGGAAAACATAGTACTGAAGCAGGTGCCATCTTCCCTTGGGCATGAGAGTGGAGAAAGGAGAGAGTCCAGAGAGAGTCCTGGGCACGGGGAAGGATTTGTGGAGCTGAAGACCCACAAGGCAAAGTTCCACCAGAAAGAAACCCTGCGTCCGAACCAAGCCAGTGGGGAGGGACTGAGAGGAAAGCAGGATGTGCCCGCCAAGGCCAGGGGCAAAGCCCACCCCTGCCCTGAGTGCCAGAAAATCTTTCACTGCCCCTCACGCTGGGCTCTGCCACCTGGGTGCCCCGAGTGTGGGAAGAGCTTTGCCTGCTCCTCCAACCTGGCTGAGCACCAGCACATCCATACCGGGGAGAAGCCATACCAGTGCTCTGAATGTGGGAAGAGATTCTACCATCCCTCCCATTTGATGCGACACCAACGCATTCATACTGAGGAGAAGCCATATCAGTGCCCTGAATGTGGGAAGAGATTCAAGAGTTCATCCTACCTGGCCCAGCACCAACGTATCCACACCGGGGAGAAACCACATCAGTGCTCTGCATGTGGGAAAAGCTTCGCCCAGTCCTCCTACCTGGCCCAGCACCAACACATCCACACTGGGGAGAAGCCGTATCAGTGCCCTGTATGTGGGAAGAGCTTCACCAGTTCATCCTACCTGGCCCAGCATCAGCGTATCCACACCGGGGAGAAACCACATCAGTGCTCTGTGTGTGGAAAGAGCTTCGCCCAGTCCTCCGCTCTGGCACAACACCAACGTATCCACACAGGCGATAAGCCGCATCAGTGCTCCATGTGTGGAAAGAGGTTCACACAGTCCTCCACTCTGGCGCAACACCAGCGTATCCACACAGGGGAGAAACCACATCAGTGCTCTGTGTGTGCAAAGAGCTTCACTAGTTCATCCCACCTGATTCATCACCAACACATCCACACGGGGGAGAAGCCATATCAGTGCTCTGTGTGTGGGAAGAGCTTCAGCCGTTCCTCCAATCTGGCACGGCACCAGCGTATCCACACAGGCTATAAGCCACATCAGTGCTCTGTGTGTGCAAAGAGCTTCACCCAGTCCTCCACTCTGGCACGGCACCAGCGTATCCACACAGGCGATAAGCCACATCAGTGCTCTGTGTGTGGGAAGAGGTTCACACAGTCCTCCACTATGGCACAACACCAGCGTATCCATACAGGGGAGAAACCGCATCAGTGCTCTGTGTGTGGGAGGAGCTTCACTTATTCATCCCATTTGGCCCGTCACCAAGGTATCCACACAGGGGAGAAACCACATCACTGCTCGGTGTGTGGGAAGAGCTTCAGCCGTTCCTCCAATCTGGCCATCCACCAGCGCATCCACACAGGGGAGGAGCCATATCGGTGCTCTGAGTGTGGGAAGAGCTTCACCCAGGCCTCCCATTTGGTCCAACACCAGTGTATCCACATGGGACAAGCCACATCAGTGCTGTGTGTGCAGAAAGAACTTCACCAGATCATCCTCTCTGGCCCAGTACCAGCGTATCCACACACGGAAGAAGTATTGCTGTGCATGTAAGGACTTTTCTCAGTCCTTCAGCCTAGCCACACACCAGCATGTGCACACAAGGGAGTGACCACATCAGTGCCTGAGTGTAGAAAGATCTTCGCTATTTCATCCCACCTGGCCCAGCACAAATGCATCCACAGGGGGGAGAAGCCACATTTGTCCTCTGTGTGGGAAGAGCTTCACCAGTTCCTCTGACCTGGCCATCTCCAAGAGTATCCACACAGAGGAAAGCCACATCAGTGCTCTGTGTGATGGAAGAGCTTCACCCATTTCCGCAGTCTGGTTCGATACCAGCAGATGCAGACAGAGGAGAAGATCTATTAGTGCTCTGACTGTGGGACGAGGCTCACCCGTTCCTTCAACCTGGCTGGGCACAAGCATATGCACACAGATGAGAAGCTACATCCGTGCTTCACCCAGTCCTCCCACCTGGCCGCACACCAGTAGACCCATACAGCACAGAAGCCACATGATTTCCCTGAATGTGGGAAGAGCTTCACCCAATCCTCCAGCCTGGCCGCTCCCCAGCACATACACGCAGAGGAGAAGGCACAACAGCACTCAGAGTGTGGGAAAGAGATTCAGCCAATCCTCCAGCCTGGCCAGGCACCCGTGTCCACGCAGGGGAGAGACGACATGAGTCCTCCGTGTGTGAGGATAGCTTCTACAACTCCCCAGGGAAGGCTCACGGATGCCTACCTATCCATTTTAAAGATAAGAGAGTGGGGGTGTTTATCCATCTGCGACTCTCAAAAAATAAAAGCAACTAAAAAAAAAAATCCTAATTCTGCTTGTTTTGTTCATGTGGCCAGTGTAATTTTCACGATTCACTTGGTCGTTGCTTGACAGTTAGTTTGAAAGTGTGACTGGGCCGCAATTATTGTGTGATGCACCTGTTCATTTTGTGTAAATTATTTTGCACGTATGGTGAGGCTACATTTATTATGTGATTAATAAGTTCATTGTGTGATCACTGTTTGGCACATGTGGCCAAGCTAGTTATTGCACAATTCGTCTGTTCATTGCATGGCAATTCCTTTGTATGTGTAGCCATGCTACATGAGTCACCTGTTCCTTGCATGACAATTACTTTGCACATGTGTCCAGTCTTCATTAATTGCACGATTCACCCATTCCTTGTGTGATGATTGCTTTGTACATGTGTCCAGGCTACATTCACTGGAAATTCACCAGTGAGTTGTGTGTAATCGACCTAACAGGTAGCAGGTGCCTGGAACTTGCACTCTGCTGATTTCAATGTTTTAGCTCACTCGGTCATCAGGGCATGCAGTGGTCTGTGGAGCCTCCTGCTTCCAAGGTCCCTTGTGGCGCCTTAGCTTAACTATGGTTTAGCAGGCATAGCTGCTGCCTAGCATGACCAGAATTTCTATGCATGTATGTGTGTGTGTCCCTGCTTGCTGGGACCGGAGCTATGAGCATGTGTCTGTGTGCATGGAGGGCCTCATCCCTGTGAGGGAAACAGGCGCCGGAGCTTTGGCCCTGTCCCCCTGCAGTTAGAGGAGGGTAGGGGGTTTCCCTTGGTGGGAGTGAGGGGTGTTTGACTTACACTTTTCTCTCTCCCCCGGTCCAAGGGACAGCAGGGCCACCGTGATCCCTGCTCTCTGGTGCTGGGTGTGGTGACCCTTGCCTCAACCACACCTGCCCCTATCCACTGCCAGTGCCAGGACCAGCTGCCAGGTGTGACCAGAATCTGGGTGTCCAGGGTCGCTGCCTTCCCCTCCCCAAACACTGGGGGAACCCCGATGTCCTATAGGGTTTCCCCCAGTGGCGGGTGAATCTTCCTGTCCCCCCCCCCCCCCCCAAGCTTCTGGAGTGTGGGACACCTCTGCTCCTCTCTTATTCTGCTCCCAAGTGAGGGTCTGACCACAGCACTGCCTCCGTGTAGGGGTCCCTATCTGGCACTGTGTTGTGCCAGGGGGCAGCCACCTGTGTGCCCCTGGACCACCAGCACTGCACAGTGATTGCTGATGTGTGGTACGCAAAGGAGCTGGATGCATACAAGATTGGGCTCTGCATCATGGGAGGACGTGTGGCCCACAGCTTGGGCAACCTCACCCTCAGGCATGGGATCTATATAGTGAAGAGCATAGTGCAGCAGCTCCATGGGCACTACGAGATCAGCTGCTCTCCAAATAGGACTCTCCTGCCCTACATTACTCTGGTGCTGCCTGGTGAGGAGTCTCCAGCAGGGGTTGATATCAGGGTGAGGGCACAGTGGGGTAGACACACACCTCCTTTTATCCATGCTCCTGCCAAGGGCAGGAAAGAAAAAGGAACATTTCTATCCAGGCAGCCATAAGGGAGCCCATCTTTGATTCCTGCAAATCTGTCCATCCTCAGGGGTGGACGCTCCCTCCTTTCCAGTAGTTTTGATCTTCCACTAATTAACCCACCCTTTCTTCTACAGTTCTGCTGCCCATCAGCTATTCCTAGTAATGAATCTTTTCACCGTCTGGATCTTTATCGGTCAAACCATCCTTTCTTCTGCTGCTGTCAGCCCTGCCTGGTCACATATCTCCTCTTTTGCAGCCCTGCAGACTGTGGTTCTAGCTAAAAACCTGCATTCGGAGGTAGTCTTGCAAACTCAGGGGTGCACCCGACTGACTGCTTAAGAAGATTTCTGGAGGTGCTGTAAAAATGCTCAGGAAGGCAATATCTTGTGTTTATTCATCTGAATTAGATTGCTATTTAATTATAATGACTATGGGACTAACAACACAATAGCTTTGGGGTGTTTGGGCTCTTTTTTGCCTTGTTTCTTATGTTTTTCTTTTAAAAAAACCCAACTGTGCTCCCTGCCTATAAGTTCATCACGGGGGCACAGAAGGGAATTGGTGAGGTATTACTCACCAAGGCGCCCCTAGGGGTTATAAGAAATAATGGCCACAAGCTAGCAGAGAGCAGATTTAGACTAGACATTAGGAAGAACTTCTTCACAGTTCGAGTGGCCAAAGTCTGGAACGGGCTCCCAAGGGAGGTGGTGCTCTCCCCTCCCCTGGGGGTCTTCAAGAGGAGGTTAGATAGGCATCTAGCTGGAGTCATCTAAACCCAGCACTCTTTCCTGCCTATGCAGGGGGTCGGACTCGATCTATTGAGGTCCCTTCCGACCCTAACATCTATGAATCTATGAACTATATATATCTCTACTAAATTGTTGCTAGGACTATATAGCTAAAATCTAGTATGTATTCCACTGATTATATTTGTTTCTGCTTCAATCTACAAGTGAATACCATAGAGTCAGGCCCCTGGTATATTACCAGAGTATCTAATTTCACTTTAACTGGAGAAAATTATGTATTGTTTCCTATGTGCTGAGGCACTGCTCCCTCTGCATCTCCCTTTTCTCGTGCTGACTGTGGCTGTGGCTGGATATTTGTTATGCACATGTGGGCATCTCTGCCAGAGCTCTGGGGAGCAGAGCAGTGCAGATGGACAGACACACAGCCCTGGGGAGCCCCTCATGCTGGTCACAACCAATGGACACACACTTGCCAATGGTCTTTTGCAGACAGGTGGATTCAGTGTCACCAAGGCTTTCCCAGCAGGGATGACAGGGCATAGGCTGGAAGCTGGGTAAAGGCTGGACCATGCCTTCCTTCCTACCAGTGTTCAGCCCCCAGCTGTCACGTGCGTGTGTGTGGCCTGAACACCTGGGTTGGGTCTGTGTGTGTGTTCTGGGTCTCTGTCATAGTGGCACAATATGCGAACCATGTCCCAGTGTCTTGTGAGTCTGTGTCATGAGCCAGAGCCTCTTTGCCCAGAATAATTAACCAATGATCACAGCCTGGTTCTCATCTGCCATGTCTTGATGTAACTTATAAATTGGAAAGTATTGCTCTGTTGAAGGTTAATAACTAGGGCATCTGGCTTGCTCCTCCTGTGGCTCCAGCATCCCCTTGTACCCCAGCCAAACACCAACTAGTTGTTAATACGCAATTGATAGTTGTCTAGTATTCCTGTCTATGCCAAATTAATTTCTCCTCCTAAAAATAGTCTCTGTATCCTGTTCTCCTCCAGGTTACCTCCAGCTCACCAGGCCTGTCACAGTTTCTGCAGGAAAGCAGTCTGCCTCACTGGAGATGGGTTGGAGCCACACCTCGAGTGACTGGCATCAGGTAAGTGTTTATCCTTCGGGAATAAACAGTCTTATTTGCTTCCCAGAAGTTTTTCCTTTTATGTTTTCTTTTTACCCCAGCTTCCTGCTTGGGGTCTCATGATTTACCTGTCACAATCCCCAGGATTTTAATAAAAAATTAACTTCTCAGTAAATCAGCACAGTCCGTGCCACTACTTATAGTCTGTCAGGTACTGATGGTCCGACTCCCTTCTTCCTCTGGAAGCCAAGACCAGCCTTTTCCCACTCTCTTTATCATGTTTTTCTTCTTTGGTTTTTGTTTTGAAAATTAAATTAACCTGAAGTCCTGAAAGGAAGAAAACAAATAAAGACCTTCCCTGCCTGTCTGGTGTCAAGACCAGCTTTTTCCCACTGTCTTAATTGTGGTATTTTCTTTTTTTGCGGGTGGAAGGGTTGAAAATTAAATAAACCTGAAGTCCCAAAAGGAAGAAAATGAATAAAGACCTTTCCCGCCCTGCGACATTTTGTGGTTCGTCCTTGCTTTTGGGTGCCTGGCTCTCAGGGCACCATGCTCTACCAAGCCCTTCTGCAGTGTGTGAGCATCTCCAAGCTTGAAGACTGGTATCCAATCTTTGCCCCATTCCCAGACTGAGTCTGTGGAGCTTTAGGGAAAAGTTTCTGCACTCTCCTGCTCCCTTTCCTTGGACAGACTTCCTGCTGAGGCAGATTACTCTCCAAAAATAGGGAAGTGGTGGTGCGGGGCACCAATCCAAATAACGCTGCAGCAGGAAAGACAATCCCAGCCTGAACAGCGTTCCTTGCATCACACTCACTTCTGCCTGTTCTGGTAAGTTTTCCCCGGGTTCTCTCTTCTTGTCTGAAGAGGCACTGGGAGCCTCTTCACAGTCCCTTCCTGCCAGACTCCTACAACTCTACATCCTGACAGCACTGAAGTTGGTCACAGGAGCCGGCAGCCCCAAGCGCCTCGCGCAGGCAGCAGCAGAACTGCTACCTCTGTACTGCAATGAGCTGTATCCACCTTCCAGTCTGTAACAAAATGCTACTTGTTCCATTGGACAGGCCTGAAATGCTCTGCCACTTCCTTCATGCAAAAAGCCATGTCCATGTATGGCTCCTTATGTGAGTGCATTTATCATTGATTCATAGAAAATGAGTGTGGGCAGAGACCTCAGGAGGTCACATCTAGCTCAACTCGCTGCTCAAAGCAGGACCAGCACCAACCATTTCATTGCAGACGAGACTATGTCTAGCCAGGTCTTAAAAACCTCCAAGGATGGAGCCTCCACCACCTCCCTGGGTAACCTGTTCCAGTGCTTCACCACTGTTGTAGTGAGACAATTTTTTCTAATATGAAACCTCACCTCCCTTTGCTGCAACTGGAGCCCATTGCTCCTTGTCCTGTCATCTGCCACCACTGAGGGGACCACCCTTCAGGAGTTGAAGGCTGCTGTCCAATCCTCCCTCAGTCTTCTCTTCTCCAGCCTAAATAAGCCCAGTTCCCCCAGCTTCTCCTCATGTATCATGTGCTTCAGCCCCTGAACCATTCTTGCTGCCCCTGACTGGACTCTCTCCAACTTGTCCACATCCTTTCTGTAGTGGGGGCCCCACAACTGGCCACAGGACTCCAGATGTGGCCTCACCAGCGCTGAGTAGAAGGGAGGAATCACTTCCCTTGATCTTATGGCAACGCTTCTACTAATGCAGCCCAGGATGCTGTTAGCCTTCTTCACAACAAGGGCACACTTTATGCCTATATAATTCCTTGAATATATGTATTTGGCTGGATTTCCCCCAAAATACGTTATGACACAAGCGACACATACCAGCCTGGTGTGTGAGGGTGGGTGGAAATTTGCAGAGGAGCAGGGAACGCCTCCCTTCCCCACCCCCTGGGGGCATGAAGCCATCCAAGAGCAATGGAGAGCTTAAAATAATTAAAAAGGAGAGTTTGGGGGCGTTTTGGGTTGCTTTATTGGTTTTCATGGTGTCTTCTTTCTGAGAATGGGGAAGGGGATGATCGGCCCCCAGTCTGTCCTGCACTGGGTCAGGCTGGGGGCTGACTGACTCAGCAGCAGCTCCATAGCAAAGGCCGTGGGGGGACAGTGGAGAGTAAGTGAATAGGAGCCGACAGCGCGCCCGTGTCTCCCAGCCCCGGGCATGGAGGGAACCATGGGGCTGGGGTGCAGACTCAGCCGGCCCTGCCAAGTAGGGAGGTCAGGGCCCCTGACAGACATTTATACACAGAACAATTTTCACTATTTAAAGTCATCAATTAATACACATGCCAGACTGTGTAGAGCACTTTTAAAGTGGCAGAAATTGCCTTAAAGCTGATTGGATGCCTCTTAAATGTGAGGCAAAATGCAGTAGTATGTGTCCAAAAAAACCTTTCACCTTAATTGCATGTGTATTAAACCGGGGCTTTCTAGGTGGTGATGTCTAATTGCTCCCGCCAGGTGTAGCTAGCTAACTGTAGAGCCAGCAGCTCGGTATCAGTTCAAATCGCTCTGCTCTGTGTAACTGAAAAAATATAAACCAAAAATAAAAATAGCAGGCCAGGTTCTTTGAGTAAATGTTTCCACCACTCAGCTCGTCTGATAAAAGATATCACAAGCTCCTGGCGAGCTTTCAGGCACAGTCGCCCCTGGCCAGGCAGAGGGGGTCTCTGCTGGTCAGAGCTGCCAAGGGATGAGAGAAGCTGAAAGTGGTGCAGGATGTCAGTGAGGATGGAAATAGGCAGAAATTAGGAAGACAAAAGGGGAGAAGAGGTGAGGGAGGGGGGCAGGCAGGAGAGGAAAAGAGAAGTGATAGACTACAAGGATAGAAAGAAACCATCAGTGAAAAAAGAATAAGTAGGAGATAGGAAAAGACAGAAGAGGGACGCAGAAAGAGTGACAAGAAGTCATGGAAAAGAAAATATGTAGCAATTAGAAAAAAAAATGTAAAACAGGGAAGAGAGGGGGAGGAAAACAGGGGACAAAGGCTGAAGGGAAACAGGACAGTGATAATAGTACAAGGTGAGAAAAAGGCTCTCAAAGGGAAAGGAGGAATCAGGAGGACGAAAGGCAGAACAATAGAGGAGGAGGGGAGGAAAGGTGGGGGAAAAGAAGGATGTAAGAGGTGGGGTCAGGCAGGTACCTGGTGATGAATCAGATGTCAGGCAGATTGTAGTGTGTCATAAATCTACGTTGAGTCCATGAAATATTGAGTCTGTGAAAATAAAATAAAAATAAGCATCTTTGTCTGTATAGGTTTTATTTGTTTTATGTATTCAAAACATCCCACCAGGATGGGAAAAGAGGGTGCAAAAGCGGGAACCAGGGAACCGATCTCCCCACTCCATGATTGCATTACAGGCAGCCATGGCAGCTCTGCTCTGCAGAGCCTTGCACTGGGGGGAATGGAACGCCCCACGAGACCCCAGCTAGCTGTGGCAGGGTCCCAGGCAGGCTCAGGGGAGTGGGTAAAACCTGAAGGGCAGTGGGAATTCACCTGCCCCACCTCCCACCCCACTAGCACTGCAGGGAGAGCTGGCACTGCAGGACGGTGTGGTCACACCAGAGACCCCCAAAAGTCCCACCCAGGGTCCCATGCACACTGTGGGGAGTGGGTAAAACAACCCCCCCACTCAGTACACAGAGCTCATACTGAGCGAGGGGGGGAAATTCCCCCAGGAGACTCCCAGAAGCCCCCCGACCCTGGGCAGCATGTGGATTGCAGGGTGGGCACTGCCCCCATATCTGCTCCAGCGGTGTGGCCCGTGGCACCACCACGGCTCTTGGCACCGGGGCTGGGGCTGCAGGTGGCACCCCCACCGCGGAGACTCCCAGCAACCTCCATAGGTGGTTTTCTTGCTACTTGCCAGCTGACTACCCATTATGGATTTCCTACCCGCACCCCTGCCACTCTTACTGGGGGCAGGCTGGGGGTGGAGGCTCTCAATTATACAAGGTTGGAGTGGGGAAACTTTTGGGATCCTCTTCCCTGCCTAGAAATTGCAGCTGAGAATGTGACAAGTTAGAAAACACTCAAGTGATTTCTCTCCCCCCCTCCCGCCAGTGAGGCTGTTCAGTTTGGGTTTGGGTATTTTTTTTCCCTTTCTTTCTCTTCCCCTCCCTGACTTTCAGCAGCCTGCACTCGGGGTCCCTCTGGTCCGTGTTCATGTAAGAGCTTGCTCATGTCCTGAGCTGCAGTGCGTGGCTGGGGTCAATGCTGGGGGAAGCCCACATCTCCCTGCGTGGGATCTCCCAGGCAGGGTGTCTGTATAACAAGAGACATGCTGGCATTGCTCCTCCTGGAGCAGGGGGCTGGGTTCAACCTTGTGCTGCTGGTGGATGGAAGAAACCCGCCCTCGTGTTGCTGGCGAATTTGTGTCGGTGTGTTTAGAGGACACTCCAGGGCTGTAGTCTTGTAATGTTTGGGGTGAGGCAGCTGCAAAAGGCCAGAGTTTTTCCTAAGGCAGAAATGTCTGCCTGCTCTAATGCACTGCAGCTTGTCTTGAAATATGAGGCCTTTGGTGCGTGTGTGCTGCGCTTAGCCATCGCAGGCCAGCTTCTGCTCCGGCTGAGTTCATCTGCATCACTCCTGATTCAAGCAGGTCTAAGTGGTGGGCAGGACGTAGCCCGTTGTGCGCAGCCCAGCAATGGGTATAAACAGCTCAGCGTAAGAACACATCTTCGTATTACTAGCCAGCCCCGCCAAGTATGTCATTCTTGACGGGTAATTTGCTGGTATAGACACATACCTTACATTGCACTGTGGTGGAAAATCCAGCTGCCCTTGCAGATCTGCTCTCTCTGGGGTGGGACACTGCCGTGAGTATTTCCCAGCAAATCTTCAGGCTGAGACTAAACCAGTCACTGGGGCTTAACCAGGTGCTAATGAGCAGTACCTGGCCAGTCTACCAGGACTGCCTCCTTCAATCAACCCCAGTATTGGGGAGTTGTGACTCCAAAGAGCCCCCTGGGGGGCTGCTGGGGATCTCGGGGGCTGGCAGGATCTGGAGCTGGGTTGGGAGCTGGGGGGCAGGTCAGGGAGATCAAGGGCCAAGATGCCTGGGTTGTCTGGGCAGGGAGTGGGGGCTGTGGGATGAGAGCGGGGGGCTGGGAGTCCAGATGTCTGGGAGGTGGAGGGAGGGTTTGGGGGTGCTCTGGCCATGGCTGGATTGGGTTGGGGTCCCCTGCCTGCAGCTTCGAGTATCTCAGTGAAAATCTGACTCCTCCTTGCCTGAGGTATCAGGTAAATCTGTCACAAACTGAAGCGTCTTTTGTCACTTGTGTCTGGGAGGTCCCTGCCTGTGGCTGCTTTCAGACTGGGAGGGGGAAAGGGAGCAGAGGGAGTTCAGTCTGGGGATTTTCAGCCCCCCTGGAGGGTGGGGGGCTCTAGGTCACCCACCCCAGTTCACTCACCCCAGGCTGGACGGGGCAGCAGGAGCAGGCAGTGGGAGGGAGGTGGCCAGCTCCAGCCTGGCCCAGGCCCCTTCTCTGTAGCCGGCCTGGCAGAGGCACTGTCCTGTGACTACAGTGAGAAGCGGAGAGGAAAAGCCAGTCCGTCCCCTGCCTGGTGCCCCATCCTTGCATTTCTGTCCCAGGCCAGCTGCACAATAACTTCCCACTTCACTGCGGACTCTCCCGTCGGACCAGGAGACAGGGGGGAAATGGTTGCAATGGAGCCTGCGCAGGTACGTGATGCTCAGGGAGTGGCTGGGGCTTGGTCTGGCTGTGGGGAAGGGGCTGGAAATCCTGAAGGAGAAGGGACCGGGAAATAAAACCTACATGTTACATTATTTCCTCCTTACACCACAAAACCAGTATGGAGAGACCAAAGCGGGGTGTTGTGTTCCTGATAACAGCTAATAGTGTTTAGTGCATGTGTGTGTGATCAACACGTATTAAGGAACTAGAGTTTCGGGGGAAGTATTTCACAACATGCATCCCAGGTCATCCCCAGGGCCACGTCTCTGTGACCATCTGTCCCTGACATGAAGTGTCATTCTTGTAGCAAGATGCTGCCTTGTGTCACATCCCTCCACCCGTTCATCCGTCATGCTTCATCAGGGACCTGCGTTGGGACCGACTGAACGGGAGAAGAGATCTGCAGGCGTCTAAAGTCACGTCCTGAGGAAGAGACAAGCATAGGCCGTCTCTGGAGCCTAAGCATCATTTCTGAGCAAAATCCGGCTCTGTATTGAACTGTCCCAGAGGTCTTTTGTGTCGGGAATGGAGAGATCATGGCTAAAGCTAAGTGTGCTGCTTTCACTGAGACACTCCTGGCTTGAACAACCTGGACTGTCTGAGCACATAACATGACTTTAAAAATGTGGGATCTTGTCCCAGCTTAAATGTTTGCTTCAGGAAAAGGCATAGTCATAGTGTCTCACTGGGGGCGACTGAGGTGTCAGGCCGTGGCTACCCAATAGGACACATTACTGGGCTGCACTGTCCTACTTGCGGTTGCCATTATTTCAGTGACTCCTGGGCCCTTCCCAGGGTCTCCTTGGAGTCCACTCTTTTCTACCACGTGGGTCAAAGGCCGGGGCAAGCCATAGGGATGTTAAAAGTGTCTGAAGGGAAGAAGGACAAGTTCTGTGCTAGGGTCTCCCGCGGTCGCAGTCTTCCCAGTCCCTCAGCTGAACAGTGTGCTACTCCGGGTAAAATCGCCCTGCTCAGAAGCTCTGACTGGTGGGACTGTAATATGCTGGGAGTTCAGCAACAACCCTCTGGACACTCCTGCATTGAACTACACTTATTTATTATTATAACCCTCTGAAATCATATCCATGTGGATCTTAACCACTGCCCTGGGTACATGTGTGCAGAGCTTATACTTGCTCTGCTCTGACCTGACACGTTCAGCCCTGTGGGGGGAGAGGAACCAAGAAAGCCTCCGGCTCCTCGTGGCAGAAAGAGGGCGTCCCCAGTGCTGCAAAACTGCCGCCAGCAACGGGCCCCTGCAGTGGAGGACAGGAGGGCTTTGGCCTGAAAGGGGCAGTGCACGGAAAACACAATAAGACACAACAGGCTGACATTACGCTTGAACCAGAATAAGTGATCAGAAACTGCTATACCCACTACTGAAGAGAAGTTTGGCACACATTAATTTAAAAGGAGAAAAATGGTTTAAGATTTGCATCCCCTGTAAAGGGTGGAGGGGTGTACTTCTTGCTACCAATCTGAGTTATGCCACTTAGAAAAAAAAGCATAACTTAAATCAAGTCCACCTTGGCCTTTTTGAGTGTCTCTACTCGCCAGGGTCACCAGACGGGGAGCCTCCGTTGTCCGTTCAGATGCTGCGGGATCCATTGACTTATGCCATGATGTTACATAGGTCTCACCTGGCACTTCCCACCAGCACATCCCAAAGGGCTGTCACAGCAGAGGCTGGGGCTGCTATCGCCCTACTCCACGTGTAGAGGAAGGCACAGAGAGGCCACAATTGTGGAGCTGTGCACAGCATTCCCCAATCCACATCCAGGGCTTTAGTCACCCAGCTGAGCCTTCACGTCGCCCAGCTGAGCAGTGCTGCAGGCCCACAG
Source organism: Alligator mississippiensis (assembly GCF_030867095.1). Taxonomy (NCBI): domain Eukaryota; kingdom Metazoa; phylum Chordata; order Crocodylia; family Alligatoridae; genus Alligator; species Alligator mississippiensis. The sequence goes on from NC_081834.1 coordinate 58,852,028, forward strand.
CCAAACACCAGCTTGCTTGGCCTGGCTGGGGGTGTGCAGAGGGGTCCTGACTGCCACCTGGGCCTGGGCTGAGCCCGCATGCTGCCAGAGCAACTGAATTGGTGCAGCTCTGCGGGGATCAAAGACACAGTGTTTCATCTGACCTTCTCCCAGGGCCAGGAAAATCAGCAGGCTCTGCATGATGCCCAGGCTGAACAGCTGGCTGTGCAGCAGGAGGCAAACCTGAGGCCCGCTTGCCGCATGCTCCTTGCAGAAAAGGTGGATCATGGGTCCTCGTTTGAGAAGGACAATCACGCTAGGGTGAGAGCAGAGCTGGCCCCTGACCCTGCTAATGGAGGAGGAGGCCGGCTTGACCCACAATCAACCTGGATAGCTCTGAGTTTACATCAGGGAGGACATGGGTCTCCGCTCCGTGCCCCATGGGCAGGTGGCCCTGCCCAAGACTGAGCTACAAATCCGTGTCTCCCATTTCTCCCTCCTGCTTCTTGCAAAAAAGACAACAGTGTCCTGGGCTGCATTAACAGGAGTGTCATGTGTCCATTGAGGGAAATGACTCTTCCCCTCTATTCAGCGCTGGGGAGGCCTCACCAGGGACTTTCTGACCATGAAGGGCCAGACATTGGAGCAGGCTGCCTAGAGGAGTGGTGGCATCTCTGTGACGGAAAACTTAGAGAAGCAGGTTGGACGGACACTTGGCTGGGATTGGATACTCAGGGATGAGAGCGCCTGGATCAGGGGGCTGGACGAGATGACCTTGTGAGGTCCCTTCCAGTCCTCCTGTTCAATGATCCCACGTCCCTGGAGACACATCTGCTCACATGGAGCCCATCAGGTCCCCCAGTGAGGGATGTCCTATTTAACATGGATGGAAATTTCTTCCCACATGATTTGTGCTTATTTTAATTACTGCTTGAAGTTAGAGTTTCATGAGCTTGAAATCAAATGCCAAATCCAGCCCCAGCCCCTTCCTGTGACCTGCCTTGGCCTCTCCAGGGGAGTTCAAGCCGTGGCACCTCATGTGGACGTGCTCTGGTGAGATGCTCACGGCAGGACTGGTCCTGAGCACCCAGAGAGCAAGGGCAGGATGACCCGGACATTTCCCAGGTCACCTTTATATCCCATGGTGACAAGAGGTGGGAAGAGGGCAGGCTTGGATCCCACAAGCTGCCACAGCGCTGAGGGACCCCATGTCCTCGCATTTACTGGGATCTCTGCATGTGTCAGGCCAGGGAGCTGGACCCCAGAGGTGAAAGCTCCCACCTGGACGGCACCTGCATAGAAATCCTGATGTGATCTGCCACCTGAAACCTGGCCTGACCCGGCCTGAGGAAGGGGTCAGACTCCTCTGGGAAGTGGAGGGGGAGAAAACCCTCAGGGCAGATGGGAAGCAATGACTAGGGGAACGAGCAAGATGACGTGCTAAAGCAAACCCAAGCACCTTCTCTTCAGTGAAGCCCTTATGTGAGCCCAGGGAAGGTTTCATCAGGATTTGAAGAGAGCAGAGAGGCCTGAGGATCTGGCCCCGGGGCTCGGGGTTACCCAGGACCCTGCCCCAGGGCTGTCCCTGTGCTTCGCTGCCGGCCCCAAGAGTCACGGTCAAAGGTCGTCCGGGGCCGGGGACCCCCGCAGGCCAGGCCAGACCCCCGGCGCCCACAGCCCTTGCCCCAGGGGGGATGAACACTGGTTGCCGTGGCAACGGTGCTGTTGCTTAAAAGTGTGACATCACAATCCCCAGCCTGTCAGCCTGGCTCCGCCCAGCGCGCTCGTGACATCGCCGCAGCCAGTCGCACGTCCCGGTCGGCAGTGTTTGCGGAGTTAGTTGATTCGCTGTTAGTTGGTTTGTTATGTTTGTTAGGTCGTTAGTTCGATAGTTTGTTATTTCAGTAGTTCATTAGTTCATTCATTCGTTAGGTAGTTCGTTAATTCGATAGATAGTTTGTTACTTCATTAGTTCGATAGTTTGCTAGTTCAGTAGTACATTAGTTCAGTAGTTAGTTCATTAGGTAGTCACTTCATTGGTTAGATAGATCGTTAGTTCCTTCATTAGTTAGACAGTTAGTTAATTAGTTCCTTAATTCAGTAGATCAGTACTGTATTTGTTAGTTAGTTAGTTAGTTTAGTTAGTTAGGTCAGTAGTTAGTTTCCTGTCGTTCCCCACCCGAGCAGTGGGAGCACGTGCCCGCGGGAGCCGTGAGTGCCCGTTCACGGGACTCACGGTGCCGTGGTGGGGCAGGGGCTCGGGCTGTGCCAGGCCCAGGACGCGGCCCCGGGCCTCGTCCCTGCTCTCGCCAGCCCGGCTCCTCTCGCCCTCCTGCAGCTCAGGGCTGTGTTTGGTGCAGATGCTGCAGCACGAGAAGCTGCCACCGCTGCGCCTGCGCTCCAGCACCCCGGGTGAGGGCTGGGCACGGCCCCCACGGCACCAATGGGGGTGGGCGGCACGGGAGGCTTCAGGCCCGGCAGGGTTTGCCTGGCAGGCCAAGCCCCGCTGTGCCAGGTCCAACCTGGACAGACCCGGCTCCGTGCCCCCAGCTGTGCCCCCTGCTCCGCACCAGCAAGGTCCTGGGGAGGGGGAGCAGGACTGGCCCCCACGAGCTCCTCACTCTGTGCATGGCCCTGCCTCTGCCCCTGCCCAAGTCTTGCCTGTCGCAATGGCCCTGCTGCCCTCTGCTCCCTTGCAGGGGGGCCACACGGGCTCTGGGACCCCCGTCCTCACAGCGGTGCTGTCCCCCCAGACTCATGCTCAGCCCTCGTCTCCCCTCAGCACCAGATGCCACCCTGGGCGCAGGCAGGCGGGCAGCAGACAGCCTCCCCCACATTAAGGGCGCTGCAGATTTACCTCCCCTGGGGGCAGGCCAGGAGCGGAGGGAGCCTGCACCCGGTGAGTTCGGGTTGCCTGAGCTGGGGGGCTTGTGCGGTTCTGTGGGGAGGGGGCAAGGTCTCTGCATGGGGGCACCCCCTCTCCCTCCTCGGTCTCCATTCCCAGGGGCCGAGCTGATCCAGCCCCTCCAGCCCCACGGCACTTTCTTCCACCCTCCAGATGCCTGTTTGGGCCAGGAGACCCCTCCCCAGCCTTACTGCCCCTCATCCCTTCGTGCCCTGGCACCCACCCACTCTGTCAGCACAGTGGGTGCAGCTGACGCGGTGCCCCTTGTCCCCCCCAGGACCAGGAGCAGTGCCGGGGGGAAGTGGAGGGGTGGGGGAGACCCTCCCAGCTGTGCGGGGCAGCTCTGCCAGGGCCGAGATGTGGCCGGACCCTCCCGCTGCCGTGAGTCTCTACCCTGACCAGGGCTGTGTGGGGTCTGATCTGGGGGTCAGGGGTCTCTCCCCAGGTGCCCTGTGCCCCTCCCACCTCCATGCATGGCATGAGATCCCGGGGGATAGTCTCACTCCCTGCCGACTCCACGGGCCCTGCAAGAATAAGGGAGGGGGTTGTGGGCTCATCCCCCAATCACAAGGACAGTCCTTCCCAAACCAGAGTGTCGGAGGGCACCTGGGACCCTGATTGGGAGGTGGGGGCTCACCTGAGATGGGTGGTAACAGCCAACCGCTGGCACCCCCGGGACCCAGGGCTGGGAGCCCTGCCCAACCCCAGGGCTCTGGGGGCTGCCATCCCTGCACCCTGGGGAGATGGGGAACTTGGTGCCCAGGGGAGTCCATCGCCCCAGCAGCTCTTTCCTTCCCCAGGCGGAGAAACCCCGTGGCAGGCAGCGCCGTCAGCAGGTGAGCAGGACCCAGGCGGGCTGGGGGCTGTGAGGGAGACCGAGTGGGCTGGGCATGGCTGCATGGAGGGGTGGACCAGAGGGACAAGGCTGGGGCAGGACAGGGGTTGGCGGGCAAATGCATGGCCAGAGGGACAGATGGGGTCAATCGGTGGCTACGTGTGCAGACAGACAGGCCGTGGCATGACGTCTCTCACCGTCTCGTTTGCTGCAGCTGGAGCTGGAGGCGCTTCGGGCCCGGCTGGCACAGGCGGAGCAGGACATGGAAACTGTGCTGTCCTGGTAGGTGTGGGGCTGGGGAGGGAGCTGGCTGTTCCTGTTGTGCGGCACAGGGCTCGGGGCACAAGCCCAGGGCCCATCCCACCTTCTGTGCATGTTTCTGCCTGGGGAAGGGGTGTTTTCTGGGACGGCGCCATCCACCTCTCTGAGCCCAGAAATGGTTTTTTGTCTCCACAGCGCATGGCAAAGGGAGGAGCGGCTCCAGGTTAGTTTGCATGGGGCAGGGGTTCTCAGGGCTGTGGGGCAGGGGAGGGAAGAGAAGAGGTTGAGGCCAAGCTTGGCCAGGCTGGGGGACATCCCAGAGGCTGCTGAAGCTGGGAGCAGAGTCCCGACACATGGTGTGTGGGGAGAGGAGGGACCTGATGGGTGTGCAGGGAGGTAACGCTGGTGGGTGCGGGGCCCGATACGCTGGGCGCAGGCATGGGCAGGCTCTGACGGGCTGGGGCGATTCTCGTGCAGGCCCAAGTGGAGGCGCTGAGGAGCCAGAACCTCTTCCTGGTGCTGGCCCTCAAGGCGCAGAGGGAGCAGGGCTGTGAACAGGACGACAGCCCCATGGAGGTGAGTCCTTCTGCATGCCCCTGCCGCAGGGGAGGGGGAGTGTGCGTGTGCCCGTGTGTGCACAGGGCAAGGCTGGCCCCTGCTGTGCCAACAGTGGAGGGGATGTGGGGTTGCCCTGGGGGGAGGGCTTGTGTGTGCAGCGCTGGGCACCATGTGAGCTGTGTGGATGGCACAGTGGGACCGGTGGGGTGACAGGTCTGTGCTGCACTGACCTCCCCTGCTCCCTGGATTGCTGTCCCCCAGCCTCCCCACATACTCCACCATGTGCCAGCTCTGGGCCCACAGGCTGGATTTTCTCTTCACTGACATTTTACTTTTTCATTTGCAACAGACTCCCATGGATATGGAGGGGATGTTGGAGGAGTGCTGGCCACCCTGGAGGAGGTAAGTGAGGGACAGGGAGGGCAGGGTGAGGTGCGGGGCTGTCCTGGGTAGCTGGTGGGCTCTGGGCCAGGCTATGGCATGTTGCAAGTGGTGCTGTTTGCAGGTAGGGGAGTCCTTCCTTCTCCGGTGCTGGTGGGGATGGATTCAGTCCAGGACCCATTTCTGAGCAGCTCCTTTTTTTGGAACCAGGAGCATTAGCCCCCGCCAGGAAAAGGAGGCAGGGTCCCACGAGGACAAGGGGACCCAGACCAACCTGCCCCTCCCTGCAGAAGCCAGCACCCAGGCAGAGGGCCCTGGGCATGAACACGCCAGCACCCAGACTGGGCCCCTCTGCCGGGCTGAAGTGGGGTGCGAGACAGAACCCCTGCCCGTCATGGAGGTGAGCACTCAAACAAAGGCTCGGCTCTGTCAAAAACGACGAGGACACGGGGAACGGTATGGTGCTTTTCATACTGTTTGTTTGTGAGCCTGGGATCAGAGCGGGATGGGACCTGGGTGCTGATCAGGGACCCTTCTGCGTCCAGACAGGTCAGGATGACCCCTGATGCCCATCCCTCAGGGTGCCAGTGCCCTGAACCAAGCAGCTGTCCCCTGTGTCAGTCCCACATCATCCCTGGGCCTCCGGATCCTGTCACCTCTCAGTCTTCCCTTGTGGAGGCTGAAGACATCCAGGTCCCTCAATCTCTCTTCATAGGACCTTAGCTGCAGGCCTCTAACCATATGAGCGGCCCTCCTCCGGACCCTCTCAAGGTTATCCACGTCCCTCTTGAAGTGCAGTGCACAAAACTGAATGCAGTTGTCCAGCTGCGCCCTTACCAATGCCGCATAGAGGGGAAGTATCAGCTCCCTAGACCCGTTTGGGATGCACCTGCTAATGCATGACAGAGTGCAGTGAGCTTTACTTCTCACTTGGTCGCACTGACGACTCGAGTTCATCCTGGAGTCGACTATGACTCCAAGATCCCCATGGAAAGGTGGGGCTCCCCGCCTATCCGCTGTGCTGGGTTCCCCCACCTGAGTCGTCTTCCATGCCTTGTTATTAATTAATTAATGATCTTAATTAGGCAGGAGACTTCCAATTACTGCCCCAATGCCAGGGGGCACTAACTGGCTCTGTAACTCCCCTACACCACAACCCATGCCTTTCAGATGGCATCCAGGTGTTATAGTGCTCCTGGCCTAGCGCTGGAGCAAGCTTAGGCCGCGCTGTCAGGCCTCGGTCACCCGCACACTCCACCCTCTCTCACAGGGGCTCTTTCATGCATCACCAGCTTATGCTGCCTTGCTCCCTCTTGGAGGGAGCACGGCCATAGGCTTAGCTAGTCCATTCCTTGGGTGGCCGACGTACCATCTGTGGGGCCTCCCCCACAACCCTCACCAGAGTAGTGGCCAACCAAGTACTCGACTGGGTCTAAGCTTACTCTGGCCCCTTCCGGGACAACACAATGTGTATATAAATGTACTGGGCCCTCAGCCCTTTGGGTCTTCTCCCCCTTCACTCGGGCTCCCCATCTCCACACCCTTCCCTCAGGCCCACAGGGCTTCCCTCCCAGGTGGGCTCAGGTGGCCGCAGCCATGCCTGGACCCCTACCTCCGGTGGTGTCTGACCCACCCAAAGGTGGGAGCTGGTGTTAAGGCGCCCCGACCTGCCTTTCACTGGGTGGTAATGGGCATTTCCTGGGGCTCCCACACCACTGGGAGCCCCACCAGGCCACCCACTCGCAGCAGGGTGCTCCATGAAGCTTCACAGCCAGGCGATGCTGTTGCCTGGCCTGCCAGTAGCAAAATGCGCTGCTTACATAGGCAACCCTGAATCAAAAAATGGGTGCCGTAATTAGGCACCTGCTTGCTGCTGGCTTCTAGCCCTTAAAGTGGGAGGCACAAACTGTGCCCTGCCACAATCCAGTTCTGCTGCTGTGCTCCTTTGAAAGTCATTTCCCAGTTTGTGAGTGTGACGGTGATTCTTTCTGCCTAGATGCAGCACTTAGCACTTGACTTTATTAAACTGCATCCTATGCTGTCCATCATCCATCTCTAACCAGTTACCCTTGTGCAAACAGGAGCAGATGCCCCTCCCAGGGGACGGATGCAGGGACCCAGGCCAGCCTGCCCTGCACCAGAGAGGCCAGCACCCAGGCAGAGGGCCCTCGCCATGCAGACACTTGCACCCAGACCAGGGCCCTCTGCCTGGCTGAGGTGGGATGCCAGGCTGGCCCGGGGATGATGTTGGAGGCAAGCACCCAGACCAAGGGGCATCATTGTCTAAGGTGGACACGACAGGGGGAAAGGTATGATGCTTTTCCTAGTGCTAGCATGAGAGCGTGGGATCTGTGTGAGGAGTGGAGGGAGGGCTGGAGCCAGGACTATGTTCCTTGTCCTGGGAAGGTCTTGTAAGTTGGGAGCAGGATGGGTTGAGGGCTGGGACCCCTGTGCCAGTTCCTGGGACAGAGGCAGTGGTGAAGAGAGGGGAGGCCGGGGCATGGGCTGGTGGAAGTGGTAGGGCTTGGGGGCTTGGAGTGTCTGCGAGGTGACCAGTGTCTCTGCCTCCCACCCCCAGTGCTGACACGGCGGCAGAGGGGAGGAGGCGAAGGTGGGGAGCACTGAGCAGGTGAGTTGCCAGGGCTTCACCCCAGGGTTTGGCGGTCAGAGCTTCTGGCCCAGGTCAGGCCTGCTGGGACAGAAATCCCTGCTGAACCAAGTGTGAGAACCACGTACTGCTCCCGGTTGAGGAGACTCTCCTTTACCCCGTGGTTGTTCCTGGGTGTGAGCAGAGGGGCCGAGATCCAACCCCATCCCACACACACTAGTTTCTTCTCACCTGGCCCGCACCCCACCCTGCGCGTGCCCTAACTCTGCCCCTTCTCCCACAGGTTTCACCTGGCCTGGATGGTCCCGTGCTGTTTTGCCCCCAGATGAACGGCTGAACTCCTCCCGTCCCCATGCCCCCCTGTCCTCCCTGTTCGTGATGCATCTGCGAGCACATGATAGACACCGGCACTCAGGTGTCCCTCCATCCTCCCCTGCCTGATCCAGGATGGGCCCACAGGATGCCAGTGTTGGTGCTTTTGCCTCTCTGAGCATGTAAGTGGTTTCCCACTCCTTCGAGGTTTCCACAGACTCTTGTTTTGTCCTTTTATCTTGGGCTGCACACTCCGACCAAGGGGCCATCATGACCTTAGGACTTCTTAGGGCTACTAGGAGCCATGTCCTTTGAACATGGCCATGAGCCAGGCAGACTGCAAGTACACCTGAGCTATAAGGCAAGGAGGATGCACAAGTGTGAACAGTGAAGCAAGGGGCATGGTATGAAACACTGCTGCATTGCTCCAGTGTGACACCTGTTCAGCTTTCTGGATTTTAATGGAGTGGTCTTGGCCTAGATCTGGACCATCTGATCTGGACTGGACAGTCCAACCCACTGCCATTAGACTGCAGGCATGATTTTTAAAAGGCCTTAAGCAATTATGAGCTTGATATGTCTTGCTTGGATCCTTCTGAGTGAGCATTTCACTGCTCTTGCTGGAATGACTCTTCATTCAGAATTTTGAGTTTGAATTTTAATTTTTGTTTTTATTTTGACCTTGTTTCCTGCCCCCCGCTCCCTTCAAATTCCTCTGGAGTCCCTTTAAACCCATATGGAAAGGCAGGAACTTTTTGAATTGATTCACAGTCCACCCGTGTTGCCTATGGCATTGCTGTGTGATATATATCCCCCAAAGTGTCCAGATGGTAACTACACCTTCCCTGGGAAAACGTCCCTTGTCCTCAGAGCACAGATGTGAATAGGGGCCTGGGCATTTTTGTAGATGTCTCCAGCTTTTATGAGGAAGGAGAATGCTTGTATTCACAGGTCATCAGTGAGACAGCCCTGGGCAAGATATAATTATGCTACATGCCAGCTGATCCCTTCCTTACCACTCTTCCGACCTCCAGCCCATCGCATCCCCAGTTGCTTGTAGCATTCAAAGCCCAAGGAAATCTTAATGTTGAGATTGCCCCCCTCGTTCTTATGTAACCTTGCAACAGGCCGCCACCCGCCACATCTCAGCACTGCAGCTCAGGTGACCCGGTTGCAATCCGGGTCACCTGAGCTGCTTACATTGCACAGGCATGCAGTTGCACATAGAAACAGGGAAGAGATCCTATTTTTTCTGATCTTGCCCCTCTGTAAACACTGCACGTATCCTGCAGGAGAACCCATTTCTTGTTCATTAAAGACAGGTTTAGATGCTGTAACAAGAAGAGTGGTCTATCAAAGTCCCAGGAAGCTACATACTGACACCAGGACTGATCCTGCTCTAAAGGTAACAAATTGGGGCTTTGCAGTGAGCTACAAAGAGACAGGCACTGCTGGGATTTGAACCCAGGATCCCCTATTTACGAGACAGGTGCTTTAACCAACTAAGCCACAGTGCCTGGGGGAATGAGGGCTTCCCTGCTTCCCACCATTTCACACCAGTGAAGAGCACTTGTTTGCTTTGGGAATTAAGGCAGAAGTGTTTTGCGTGGGCTAAAGAAGTTGGTGGTGGGGGCAGGCTGGCAGGGGAGGGGGCAAATGCTTCACAAAAATGACCAGAACCCGGGGCCTGGGCTTCACGTTTCTGTCTCCCAGCCCCAGGGAGCCAACACGACTCCATGAGCCCAACCTGGCAGTTGCACACCCGCTCCCAGCAGGTCCCAGCCGTCTCCTTTGTATCAGCGGTTCCCTCCGCACAGACCGCTGCCCAAGATGCACGTTCCTGAATCCAATGTCCAAGGCCCGGGCAGAGTCCGCAGGAGTCCACGCGTGCTCCTGGTGTCATCCTCATGTCTGGCACAAATGCCAGGGTGGCACTTTCCTGTGACTTGATGAGAGACCAAGCGCTGGCTCCAACTTCACAGTAGCTCCAACTTCACAGGAGTGTGTCATCATCACAAAAGGCACCGGGAGTGTTCGTGCGTGATTTGATAGTTTGATAAAATTATATGCCTGGTTCAGCAACAAAGGTTCAATCTGGTCATTGAGGCAGCTGCGTGGGTTAATCCTCACTCAAGCAAGCCACTGCAGGCAGCGTGGAGGCTGCAGGAGGCAGTGGCTGCAGCAAAGCAGAGCCCGGCTCCCCCCACAACTGCTGCCTACCTGCTGGGGGCTCGGCTGGGGGTGAAGCCAGCTCCCCACTGCTGGGCATATTCCCGGGGGGCAAGAGGGACCCACACCTCTCAGATCTGTGTGAAACAGGGGTGGGCGCGCTGTGGGCCTGGGCTCCCGCCCTGCTGCCCTCCCCTGGGGCCTGCACAGTCTGATCGGTGTGACCTGGTGCTGCAGGACAAAGCAGGGCCGTGCAGGAAAGCTCTCTGCTTCTGGGAGCTCTGCGCTGCCCTGGCGACGTGTCCCCTGCCCGCGTGGCTGCAGCAGGGTGGCAGCGTTGGGTTGTGCCACTGGCTGCAACCATGTGGGCAGGGAGCGCCTTGCCAGGGCAGCATAGAGCTCGCGGTGGCAAGGAGCTTCCCTGTGCAGCCCCGCTCTGCCCTGCAGGGCCAGGTCGCACCTGCTGGGCTGCAGAGGACCCAGGAGAGGGTGGCAGGAAAGGAGCCTGAACCTGCAGCAGGCAGCCGGCAGCACCCCTGCCCTCACCCCATGCAAAGACCTCGCTCGGGGGCATGGGACCCCCTGCCCCCAGGACTGCATGCAGTGGCGGGGAGCTGGCTACAGCCCCCACCCCCTGGAAGAACTACCTGCGGCCCCATCCCACTGCCCGCCGGGGCCCTGAGGCCGCACATTGTGGCCCCGACCCCACGCACTGCTCGGCTGGGCAGCAGCCTCCGCCCCAGCCCTGCCCAGCTTCCTGCCTCCCTCCCTAGAGGGGCTTCAATCCCTGCCCCCAGTTTACCAGCAGAGCTGCTCTCCAGGCTGCCCGGGCCATGTGCATGTACATGCACCTAGTGCCCCTGCCTGACCGCCCTCCTCCTGGTCCCCCACCACAACCCTCTTGTGGGCCTGAAGTCTGTCAGCCTGCAGAGAGCTCTTTGCAAACATGCACTATCCATGGGTTTCTCCATTAAAATGAGAAATCCGTGTTTTCCTCAGGTACAGGGGGGAAATCTGTGTTTTACTCCCTTTTCCGTGGGAAATGCAAAACCCAATCCCTATACTCACCTGCTGGAGGTGCCCCAACTGCAAGCCTCTCCCCATGGGATGTGCTGCAGAGCTGCAGGACCAGGAGCAGGTGCTTCCTCAGCCTGGCTGCAGAAGCCAGGACACTGCTGGCAGCTCCGTGTTGCCCGGGAGGTGTCACACAGACGTTTTCCCTCGAGTCCAGGGGCTGCCCGGGCCCTGGCTGGGACCTCTCCTGCTGCTGCCTCCTTGGACACTGTCCGGAAGCCCGAGGCTGGGTGGATTCAATGTCCCCGGTTTCCCTAAACTGCCCGGACTGAACCGAGGGAAGCAAGTGGGCTGGGGTCTGTTTTGAACTGGAAAAGGCAGGCAGAGGCCTGCAGGGACCAGCCTCGCCCCCGACTGGCTGGGCACTGCAGGGAGCCCACTCCCACCACTGGGCCCTCCAGCCTGGCACGGGCTGAGGAGGGGATGGGCAAGGACCCCCGCCCGCTCCCCGCAGCCTGGACCCGGGGCTGGGCCGGGCCGGGCAGCCTGCAGCAGGTCCCGGGCGCTGCGAGAGCCGGCGAAGGGCTCCCTGCTCCGAGCCCCGCTTCCCGGATGCGGGGCCCGCAATGCCGCTCGCTTTGCCGTGCCATGAGGAGAAAGGCTGGCTCTGAGCTGGGCGAGCGGGCATGGGGGAGCAAGCTCCTGCCCCTGCTGCAGGCTCCCAGCCACAGGGCACCTCAGCAATGCAAGCAGCTTCCCAGCACGTGGGTGGAGCAGCAGGGTGTGCAGGGGCCAGTGTCCTCCTCCCGGCGCCAGCGGCCCGGACTGACCCTGAGAGCAGCGACATGGAGGCGGAGGGGCTGGGAGAACATGCATGCACACCCTGCTCCACGCAGAGAAGAACTGGTTTCCTCCGCCCTCCCAGAGCGCTCACAGTATCCCTCTATGCAGTGGTTCTCAGCCGGGGGACAGGGCACACCGAGGTGCCTTGACATCCTTGCAAGGATGCTGCAGCGTAACCTGCAGTGTCAGAACTGCTGGGTGTGCATACACGATCCGCAATTGAAACCCCGGCATTTCACATGGGAACCCAGAGTGCCAAAAACACTGGGACCCGTCGCACTCTTTCTGACTTCTCTGCAACAGGAGAATTGCTCCAGTATTTTGTCTGTATTCCAAAAACGAGTGAAAAGCAAGAGCTGGCATTTGTGAGGGTGTCTGTGAGTCCAGCAAGGGCTGAGTGGAGCCCAAAGAGAAGCGCCTTGAGGCTCAAGAGTTCAGAAGTGCTGATCTAGGAGCTTCCCAAACAAGAGATTTTCTTCTTATTATTACAAAATGTTTCTGCACAATATTATCTTCATTATGTATGCAGGATGTTTAGGGGCTGTGAGATGAATCAAAGCATCCATTAATTCTGGGTGCCTAATTCAAGGCTCCTTGAACTTGATTTTTTCCTATGTCCAGAAGGTAAAAAGTCTGTCTGACGCCTTGTGTCTAACAGGAAGGGGCCAGCAGTGTCCTGGCTTCTGCAGCCAGGCTGAGGAAGGCACCCTGCTGTCCCGCCACACAGTTCTCTAGTACATGGCATGGGGAGCAGGCTTGCACTTCGGGTGCCTCCAGCAGGAGATTATAATTCACTCTGCACAATCATGCAGCTCCTGCTCTTGTCACTGGGCAGGACTCAGACACCTCCAGAGCGGGATCCTTGGTTACCAGGATGTGCCAGGCTCTCCATTCACTTCAGCGGGGAGTTCTAGCCCGCGCTAAGACCCCCCGTGCTATGTTCTAGCCTGCGCTAAGACATGCGGGGCATCCCATGTCTGTGCAGGGGACTGCAGAAAGGGGAGGAAAGTCCGCCCCTCTCCAAGGTGGTGACCGCGGCCCTGATGCTCTCACACCCGCTCCACGGGGTTGGAAACATCCCCAGGTACAGGAGCTCCCAGCCCTCCCAGCTCAGCCCGCGCTGCCCGGCCGGAGTGGGCAGGGAGCCCAAAGCTGCGGTGCTGACGGGCACCCACAGGTCCCAGGGAAGGGGTCCCTGCCCTCCTCTGCCGGGCACTCCCCAGTCCCAGCCCAGGGTTTTATCCCAGGAGCTGCCTGGACTCCCGGGGGCTTCAGCCCCGAGCCAGGCACGTGGAGCCAGAGGTCAGGGGCCGGAGCAGGGAGCTGTGTCCAAACCAGCTGCCTGCCGGTCATTGCCCCTGAGCCCAGGGCTTCCTTGCCCATGATCCCAAGTCATCAGGAGTCTGGCGGCATGGGGGCATCCCCGGGGACACCGGCCTGTCTCCTGGAGAGCAGGAGGTTCAGGGGCAGACGGGTGCACAGGGGTGCCTTGAAGCCCAGCTGATGACTGCTCCTGCTCAGTGCCAGGATGGACAGGCTGAGGCGGGTGCTGAGCAGGAGGACCACCAAGGTGGGCTTCGTGCCAGCAGATCACAGCGGGGGGCCTGGGCAGGAACATCTGGGCCCCCCCGGCCATGAAGAGGAGGGGCCCATCAAGGCGAGGACGTGGCTGTGCCCCGTGTGCTGGCGTAAAAAAACAGTACGTGCCAGCACCAAAGAAGAGCACTTGCAGCAGCCCACCACCTCCAGGTGCAAGTGGAGGTGGCCCTGGGTGCGCCTGGGCAGGCGGGAGCCCGGAGGAGAGGAGCGCCGGGCACAAGAGCTGTGCAGCCTCCCGCCCGGGGCATGGAGCAGCCTGGAGCCCAGCCCTGCAGCCCCCCGGCAGGAGGCAGCCCCTGCAGAGGTGCGGAGGAGGGCCCAGCCTCCCTGGGGCAGGAGCGGAGCCCGTCCTGCACCAGCCCCAGCCCCAGCCTGAGCTGCAGCTCCTCCTTTGCAGACCTGCACGGCTCCCTGGGGTCTGCGAGCCCCCTGGCCCCTGGCGCCAGCCGCACCAGTGAGGAGCCGCGCTGGGGCCACCCAGTCTCAGGGCCATTCACTCCGGGGGGCAAGGCAGACCCTGCGCAGGGCTGGGCAGGGGCATCCGGGCCGAGGCAAGGGGGCTGAGCTGCACGACCTGCAGGTCTCCGGGCGTGGGGTGGCCTTGGTGGTGGTGGGTGAAGGGGGAGGCAGAGTCATTTGTGGGGGGACAGGGACCTCCCAGGGCAGCGGGGCAGTCCAGTGTGCTCTCAGCCACGGGGGTCGTGAGGTTGCAGGGGCGGAGGAGCGGGATGGAGAGGGCCCTGTGGGAGATCTCTGCAGTCGGGCGGCCCTTGGCTGGCGAGGGGAGCACGGCCCCATCTCTGCCCCCAACACCGCACGTGTCTTCCCCTCAGGGGCAAAGGACTCACCCCCCACTTTCCTTCCTGCTGCAGTGAGTCCCAGTCCAGCCACAGAGAAGATGCGGGACGAGGAAGACCAGGAGAGGGAAGATCAGGAGACCCCAGAGGAAGCTGCGCTCAGTGTCACCCAGCGCCTCCAGGACCGCGCGAAGGTAGGAAACCCGCTCAGTCCTCTGTTCCCTCCCTGGGGGAGCCCATCCCGCTGACCTGGAGCTGCCAAGGGGAGACGCTCGCCCGCAGGCAGTGCTAGGGGTGGGTGTGTTTGTGAAGCCCCACCTGGGTCCCCTCCCGCCACAGACAGTGCCCTGCTCCTCCCTGCGCCTGCCCAGGAGGAGACTCATGGCAGCACCCTGGGGGTCCCAAGAGGCCTGAGTCCCACAGCGGGTTTGGGGGGGACAGGGAGGTCCCTGGCTCAGAGCCTCCCTTTACCCCAGTCCCGCTCCTGGTAGATGCAGCGCAGGAGGGACAGGCAGCGCCTGCTGCAGGAGCTCCTCACCCTGCAGGCAGCCGTGCAGCAGAGGGGACACGAGGCTGTGGAGCTGCAGGGGTGGAAAGTGTCCGTGCCAGAGAAGATTGTTGTGAGTAGGAGGAAGCACGGGACGGTGCGAGGAGAGGAGAAGACGGAGGAAATGGTTTCTTGAGTCCAGGGTGGAGGGGAGAGATGGAGCTGGACCGGGGAGAGAAGGGCAGGCGCACCGGGGCCTGGGCGTTGGGCTGGGGTAGCAGAGACGGGAAATCCTGGTAGAGGCCGGGGGGAATCGAGTGTCTGGAGGGCAGATGAGGGCGCGATCAGGGAGCAAGGGGGTGGGCCTGGTGACATGTTTGAGTGGCCATGGGAGTGGGGGCCAGCCCAGTGGGGTGGGGGCAGAGGGACGTGTGGGGCACCCCGATGGGGTGAGTGGATCCTGGTGCCTGCGCCTGGAGCACTGGGTGGTCTCCTGTGCGGGATGGGGCTGTGGCTGTGCTGCCCTAACCTCGCCCTTCTCTTTGGGTCTCACAGGAGCTGATGGAGGATGTCTCCAGGGAGGAAGATCTAGCAAATGCCACCCCAGACATCATAGCTGCCTTCTGGTGCCTCAGGTACCAGGACCTCTGCCTGACTGGCCTAGCTCTGCCATGGGCCAGGGGGATCCCCACAGCTCAGGCTTAGGTTTCCTGGCTCTTTCCTGCCAAGCCCAGTGCCACGCCTGCCCTGCACAGCTCAGTGTCACACAGGTTCTTCTCTCCTGCCAGCAACCGGGAGATGTGCCTGGACCCCTTCCTGCAGTCGCGCCTCCTCTGAGCTGCAGCTTGCAAAACTTTTGGGGCCGTAGAGCACGACAACATCAGCAACCTGGTAGGTCCCCCTGGCACCGCCCTGTCCCACAAGCCAGCCCCTGGCAGGTGCAGGCACAAGCTGCCTGGCGCTGATCTTGGGCTCTCCCTCCCCTTCCTGGCCATGCAGAGGATGCACATGGGCAACCTGGAGGTCCTGCTGTGGTGCCTGCTGTCCAGCGCCCCCAGTCTGGACAGGCTGAATTTCTTGTGGGAGGTGAGCAGGATGCAGAGCGGCTGAGCTCGGGGACGGCCGGCCTCCATCCCTGTGACTTGCACGAGCCTCTCTCAACACCTTTGGAGACCTAAGGCAGAGGCTGAAGGCCCAGCTCAAAGCCTCGGCCGTGAGGAGGCGGCAGACACGGCTGGTCTGTACAGCAGGGGCACGTGGCCGCTGATCTTGATGCCTTCCTCCCACAGCAATTCACCTTCTGGATGGAGGCGGTGGATGCCCAGCACCGAGCCCTGGACATGAGGGCAAGCCCCACCCTCATGTCCTTTGCTGCCCTCCTGCTCCCACAATTTGAGGTCAGTGAGCCCCGAACCCAGGGTCCTGGTCCCCTGCGGTTGTCAGGACCCTCCTGGGAGAGAGGAGTCAGAGCTGGGGACTGAGCCTCACTCCAGGGCTCTGCTTCTGTCTCATCGGTGCCCCCGGCTCTCTTTTGGGGCTCTGGTTTCCATGGCCTGCTTCGGGCACACTGTCCCCGTCCCCCGGGGTCTTGGGGCCTTTGTAGCCCTGGAGCAGCAGGCATGGGGAATTGTGCTGGGGTCCTGTGCCAGTGCCTGGGCTCCAGGTCCCTGTGGGAAGAGAAGGATTTCATGCCCTGGCACTATGATCTCTGGCCCCCTCCTGCTTTGTAATGGTGGTGGGGGGAGATGGAAAGAGCGGCAGGTGGGCTTCGGGAAGCTGCAGGTTTGGGAAGGTAGGACAGGCATGGGGTCCCCCATCCTCTGCCTCTGCTTAGGGCTCTCCTGATGTGCCTGAGGTGGGGGACATGGCAGCGCGCCTGGGGCTGTCCATCGGTGACCCAGTGGAAATCATCAGCTGCGATGCCATGGAGAGCTTGTATTGGCTCACTCGAATCCTCCTGCACCAGAGGGGTAAGAAGACCCATCCCAAGCACAGGACCACAATGCAGACGGTGCCCCCCCAAACCCTGCTCCAAAGCTAGGATGGCAGCTCAGAGCCTCGTGTCTCCACTCCTTGCAGGCCGAGACATGCGAGGGGCAGACGAGATGTTTGGCGAGTGCCAACTGGAGCCGAGCCTGGTCCAGTGCTACAGGGACCTGGCGAGACTTGGAGAGGTGAGGGTGCTGCACCAAGCTGCAGGGCTGGGGCTGTGCCTCCTTGGGCTGGCTGCGTGCTGGGCTCTGGAGAAATGCCTGCTGCTTCTCTCCAGCTCGCAGGGATCTTCCTGCGGCAGGTTAGAGCCTTGCAAGTGTGCAGAGCGACATGGTCCCAGGCCCCAGAGATGGAGCCTGGCTCTCAGATGCGCCAAGATTTGCGTCCTCTTGCTTTCAGGTGCTGGGAAAGATCTTGTCCGAGGAACAAAAGAGATCGTTCCTGCAGCGGACCATTCTGGCAATTCAGCACAGGCGGATGCACATCAAGAGAGCTGTGCTGGTTTTCCTCTACGCCATCCTGGGGTAAACCAGCCTCCTGATTGGGGACAAGGTCGGCAGCCACCTTGGGTGTAGGGTGTGGCGGGCCAGTAGGGGGCGCTCCTGATTTGAGCCGCCCACCTCCCTGCGCCCGCCCACCTTCCCGGCTCCGAGTGCCTTCCTGGGGTGCCTCCCGTCCGGCCGACCCCTTCCCTGGATCACTCCTGCTATTAGAAACAATCTTACTTTATTATTATTATAAACTTAGTGTTACTCTTCTTCTAAAGCTACTCTTAACGCCTACAGCCTCTCTCTCCTTGGCGCCTTTGGTTCGTTGTCTCTCCCTGCACGGCCTTCGAAGGACTGTCCCTTCAGGGGGAGCGCTAAGGCAGGCTGCTCACACAGCAGGTGCCGGGATGGGCTGACTTTGCCCCAGTGCCTCAGAGGAAGGCGAAACCCCCCAGATGATACTTCCAGGGACAAGAGGGAAAAATTCCTTCCTGGCCCCAGATGGTGAGTGGCAAAAGCCCCGAGGCAGGGGTAACAAAATGCCACCCGCACGACTCAAGCGTCCTCTCTTTGGCAAGCGGGGGACCACGACCGCACGGTGTCTGTTCTTTCGCGAGCCTTGGCGTGGCAGGGCTGATGGATGGCCTTGTCGAACCCTTCGCCCACGAGGGGCTTCCCATGCTGCTTCTTTGGGCACAAGCTGAAGTCTGGGGGGAGGACAGCTCTGAGCAGGCGGATTGGCTTGGTTGGTGACTCTCGTGCGGTGGCTTCGGCAATGTTGCAGGATCTCTCCACAGCCACCAGTCTCCCGGAGAGGTGCTAGATGTCCTCCTCGCTCACGGAGGGGCTCTCGTGGTCCCGATGGCTTCCCACTGCTCAGCTGCGCACGGTGCACGGGAGGTCCTGTCCACCCTCCAGTGGGGCCTGGGCCCCTTCCTTGGCTCTCCCGAGGGCTGTTTGGCACCTGCGTCCTGCCCTGGCAGTGGTGGGACAGCGCCAGTGCCCCCTCCACCTGCACTGCCTGTGGCAACTGATAGCAGGTCCGAGGTCTCAGGCGTGAGACCCCTGGTCCTTGTGCCTGAGCGCTGTTCTCGAGGCGAGGGGGATGAGCTGGGACAAACACGTGTCAGCTTTCTTGAGATGGGCATGATGCTGCCCTGAGCAGGAGGCTGGACGAGATGACCTGCTGGGGTCCCTTTAGCCCAGCTCTTCTAGGAGTCTCTGGCGCTGGTGCCCATGTAGTGACCTGGGCCCTGTGGCAGAAATGCCACCGTCTGTGCCCCCTCCAGAGATCTGTCTCTGCCAGCATGAGAGGCTGGTGTTGAATCCCTCAGAGCGGGGATCTCCCTCCCTGCCGACATGACAAAAGCCTGGCGCCTCCGATGTGGATGCTCTGGTCCCCTGGGGAGGGGGACGGAAAAGCCCCGCTCACCGGCCCAGGGACCCAGTGATGCTTTTTAGATTGGTTGTCTTGTGGGCAGCACTGGCAGCTTCGATTGGACTGGGCTGCTGAGGTCAGAGAGGTTATTTAAAGGTCCAGGCCAGGAAGAAGGCAGCCATTAGCCATGCGGTCATCCGGGTGAATCTGAACCTGGGAGAGGAGCTTCACCATCTGAAACTGGCTCTCTCCTCATCACCGCATGCTCCAAGAGTGCCCTGCCTCCAGAGGAAACTCCAACCACCTCTGGATGATGCATGTGAGTGAGCTACTCGAGATCAGGCTAGATATTTAGCTTACAGTAACTCAGATGCGAGATCAAAAGGCTACCTCAGCCGTACTGGTTTGCTCTATGGGATCCCTCTGATATTTCTGTGATACCGCTCTACCTTTACCCTGTTCCCGCCCTACCCCCCGTGATCAATAAAGTTCTCCTTGTGACCGGTGTGGGAGACTTATTGAGGGGTGGGTCTGAATTATGCCGAGGAGGCCCCTTAGATCTGTGGACTAAGGGAGACTTTCCTATTAAGCCCCTGACTTGGGGAAGTGCCCCAAGTGCCTGTATTGGGTCTAGGACCCATTGGACGATCAGGCCTGTATTCTCCAAGGTGCGCAGAGCCAGAATTGGGTCCAGAGCCTTTGATGGTGGCAGCAGTAACCCAGGCTAGCGGGTGTGCTCCTTCCGCCGGACGGGAGGCACCCCAGGGAGGCACTCGGAGCCGGGAAGGTGGTCGGGTGCAGGGAGGTGGGCGGCGCAACACAGGAGCGCCCCCTACTGGCCCGCCACTAGGGACACACGCCCACCTCTTCTCCCTGCTCCCCAACCCCCCTCTCCTGCTGGGGCCAAACATGCACACGTACAGACAGGCGTGCACTCTACTCTCACTCACTCTCTGCACATGGATACACTGGCAGAAACACACGCTCCCTACCATGAACACAGACACATGGACACTCAGATGCACATAGACAAATGCAGACAGACCTGCACACACACACAGAGACGCACACACGCACAGAAGCGCACGAATGCACAGACACACCCACAAACTGAGACATACAGATGAACAGGCGTGCACACGCAGACACACACAGGAGCAGATGCACAGACACAGATGTAAACAGACACGCACACAGCCTCATGCAGTTATGCACATACACAGAGATGCACTTGCACAGATGTGCACACACACAGTCATGCAGAGAGATGCATGCACACACACAGACATGCCCACAAATTTGCACGCACACACACATAGACACATTCACACAGAGATACACACACACACACACACACACACACACAGACTAAGACACACGTACACCCAAGCACACACTCTCCCCTTACAGGACCTCCCCCTCCCCACTCTGGATCACTCTAAGGCAGCCCCTCCCCTTCCCCCAACCACGTCTCACTCCCACCTGGCCCCTGTTGCACTGACAGGTGGGCGCCTGCACCTGTGTGCACATGTGTGTGAGCATGTGCATGCACGTGCATGGGTGTGTGTTAGCGCATGTGTGTGAGAGCATGCATGTGCATTTATAGGTTTGAAAGAGTGTGTGCGTGTGTGTGCGTGCATGCGCATGCACCTTTAGAGCCCTAGCAGGGCTGTAAACACTGGTGCCCACTGTGGGTTAAACCCCCAGGCACCATAGGTGGATTAATGGACAACCCAGGGGCCACTGCCATCAGATGGGAAGCAAAAGTGCACACACACACACTTTTGCACTGATAAATACACATGCATGCCCTCACACGTGCTCACACACACCCATGCATGTGCATGCAGATGCTCACATGTGCACACCAGTGCAATTGCACAGACATGCACATGCACACACATACATGTGGGTGTCGG
Organism: Alligator mississippiensis; assembly: GCF_030867095.1. NCBI lineage: Eukaryota > Metazoa > Chordata > Crocodylia > Alligatoridae > Alligator > Alligator mississippiensis. The sequence goes on from NC_081834.1 coordinate 58,872,553, forward strand.
AGATCAGAGCAGCGCTGGCAGCTGTTTGCTGACCCCACCACCACCGGAGCAATAAAACTTTTACCTGACAGGCAGGTAGTGATGGGTGGGGTGAAATTAACCAGGCAAAGACGCCTGTTGGTTACAGGACATTGTTTATTTATGTCACCGTGACATGCAACGCAGGCTGAGCCTTTGTTCCGTTGCAGTTTTTCCGGTTATAGCGATTATAATCAAGCATATGGTTTCAGGTTATAGCTAACGATGCAACGATTACGATCAAGCGTACAGTTTCAGGTTACAGCTAACGATGACGGAAGTGGTGCCGGGAACGAGTTATCGTGCCTGCAGGGCTTTGATACGTCAATAATTACGCTGACGGGAAGATATTGACAGATACTCCTGGCTTGAAAAACCTGGACTGTCTCAGCACATAACATGACTTAAATATTGGGATCTTGTCCCAGCTTCAAGGTTTGTCTCAGGAAAAGACATACAGTCATACTGTGGCTGCCCCATAGGACATGTCACTGGGGCTGCACTGTCCTACTTGAGGTTGCCATTATTTCAGTGACTCCTGGGCCCTTCCCAGGGTCTCCTTGGAGTCCACTCTTTTCTACCATGTGGGTGAAAGGAAGGCCAAGCCATAGGGATGTTACAAGTGTCTGAAGGGAAGAAGGACACGTTCTGCGCTAGGGACTGCGACCGCGTGAGACGTCCCAGTCCCTCAGCTGAACAGTGTGCTACTCCGGGTAAAATCGCCCTGCTCAGAAGCTCTGACTGGTGGGACTGTAATATGCTGGGAGTTCAGCATCAACCCTCTGGACACTCCTGCTTTGAACTACACTTATTTATTATTATAACCCTCTGAAATCACATCCATGTGGATCTTAACCTTTGCCCTCGGTACATGTGTGCAGAGTTTATACTTGCTCTGCTCTCACTTGACCCGTCCAGCCCTGCGGTGGGGAGGAACCAAGAAAGCCTCCGGCTCCTCGTGGCAGAAAGAGGGCGTCCCCAGTGCTGCAAAACTGCCACCAGCAACGGGCCCCTGCAGTGGAGGACAGGAGGGCTTTGGCCTGAAAGGGGCAGTGCACGGAAAACACAATAAGACACAACAGGCAGACATTACGCTTGAACCAGAATAAGTGATCAGAAACTGGTCTGTACGAATTACAGAAGAAAAGTTTGGCATCGTTGTTTAAAACGGAGGAAACTGGTCTAAGATTTGCACCCACTGGCAAGGGCGGAGGTGTGCTCTTCTTGCTACCAATCTAAGTTACACCGCTTAGAGAAAAAAGGATAACTTAGATCAAATCCACCTTGACCTTTTTGAGTGTCTCTACTCACCAGGGTCACCAAACCGGGAGCCTCCGTTGTCCGTTCAGATGCTGCGGGATCCATTGACTTATGCCATGATGTTACATAGGTCTCACCTAGCACTTCCCACCAGAACATCCCAAAGGGCTGTCACAGCAGAGGCTGGGGCTGCTATCGCCCTACTCCACATGTAGAGGAAGGCACAGAGAGATCACAACTGTTGAGCTGAGCACAGCATTCCCCAATCCACATCCAGGGCTTTAGTCCCGGGCCCATGCTGCAAACTGTTGAGCAAGCCGGCTCTGTCTGAGGTTCAGGACCCCACTGGGGCTTCACGTCGCCCAGCTGAGCAGTGCTGCAGGCCCACAGCCAAACACCAGCTTGCTTGGCCTGGCTGGGGGTGTGCAGAGGGGTCCTGACTGCCACCTGGGCCTGGGCTGAGCCCGCATGCTGCCACAGCAACTGACTTGGTGCAGCTCTGCGGGGGTCAAAGAGCTGGTGTTTCATCTGACCTTCTCCCCCTCCCCAGGGCCAGGAAAATCAGCAGGCTCTGCATGATGCCCAGGCTCAACACCTGGTTGTGAAGCAGGAGGCAAACCTGAGGCCCGCTTGACGCATGCTCCTTGCAGAACAGGTGGTCAGAGACGGGTGGGTCATGGGTCCTCGTTTCAGAGGGAAAATCTTGCTTGAGTGAGAACAGAGCTGGCCCCTGACCCTGCCTATAGAGGAGGAGGCCGGCTTGACACACAATCAACCTGGACAGCCCTCAGTTTACATCAGGGAGGACTGTGGTCTGCACTCCTTGGCCCATGGGCAGGTGGCCCTGACCAAGAACTGAGCTACAAGTCCGTGTCTCCTGTTTCTCCCTCCTGCTTGTTGCAAAAAAGACAACAGTGTCCTGGGCTGTATTAACAGGAGTGTCATGTGTCCATCGAGGGAAATGACTCTTCCCCTCTATTCAGCGCTGGGGAGGCCTCACCAGGGACTTTCTGACCATGAAGGGCCAGACATTGGAGCAGGCTGCCTAGAGGAGCGGTGGCATCTCCGTGATGGGAAACTGTGAGAAGCAGGTTGGACGGACACTTGGCTGGGATGGGATACTCAGGGATGAGAGCGCCTGGATCAGGGGGCTGGACGAGATGACCTTGTGAGGTCCCTTCCAGTCCTCCTGTTCAATGATCCCATTTCCCTGGAGACACATCTGCTCACATGGAGCCCATGAGGTCTCCCCAGTGAAGAATTTCCTATTTAACATGGATGGAAATCTCTTCCCACATGGTTTGTGCTTTTTTAATTATTGCTTGAAGTTAGAGTTTCATGAGCATTATATGAAATGCTAAATCCAACCTCAGCCCCTTCCATGTATCGCACTGTGACCCGCTGTTAAGAAAGCTCCTGATGGACTCTCCTGCCTCTCCTGTTTAATCAGCATCTCCCCTCATGCTGCTCTCCTCGTGTCACCTCCACCCATCACAAGGCAGCTCCTGCCTTCTCTAGAGATGCTCCTGTCCTGGGCTGCAGACTGTCCCACCTGCTTGCTGGTCCCCAGTAAGGAGGCAGTCAGGCCCTCCCCTAGCCCTCTGCTATGTGCAGACAACACAGCCCTTCAGCAATGGCAGGTGTAGCATGGTGTCAGCTCCCCTTGTGCTCTCTGGCCTGCTCTGTCTTCCTGGACCTGGTCCTGGGGAAGACTCCAAGCAAGGTATCCTAGAGGGGACCCTGCCGCAGTGGTCAGGTGGGATGAACGGGGACCCTGATTTCTTGCCGTGACCCCAGTGACACCAGTGCAAGAAGGAAAAGATGACTGGATACAGCAGTGCCCTGCAGAACAGGGCCCGTGACCAGCCATGGCCTCTCCAGGGGAGTTCAAGCCCTGGCACCTCATGTGGACGTGCTCTGGTGAGATGCTCACGGCAGGACTGGTCCTGAGCACCCAGAGGACGAGGACAGGATGACCCGGACATTTCCCAGGTCACCTTTATATCCCATGGTGACAAGAGGTGAGAAGAGGGCAGGCTTGGATCCCACAAGCTGCCACAGCGCTGAGGGACCGACCCCATGTCCTCACATTTACTGGGATCTCTGCATGTGTCAGGCCAGGGAGCTGGACCGCAGAGGTGAAAGCTCCCACATGGACGGTACCTGCATAGAAATCCTGATGTGATCTGCCATCTGAAACCTGGCCCTGACCCGGCCTGAGGAAGGGATCACAGTCCTCTTGGAAGTGGAGGGGGAGAAAACCCTCAGGGCAGGTGGGAAGCAATGACTAGGGAAACCTGCAGGATGACGTGGTAAAGCAAACCCAAGCACCTTCTCTTCAGTGAAGCCCTTATGTGAGCCCAGGGAAGATTTCATCAGGATTTGCAGCATTGGTATAATAAATTATCCCATTTTTTATGACATGTTACAGATTACACACCTATTTAGTGGAGTCCTTTTCTAACACACTGATGCAGATACTTCTATTTAAAGTTCATGTTGTTCTCTCAGTTTTGAATGGTTGCGTAATCTAAAGGCTGTCATTCTCACTGAACAAGTCATGATGTTTCTTTTTGGAGAAGCCTTGAGATTTTTAGCACGTCTCATGGACGCCTTTCTTGAAGCTCTCGCTCTTCGTTGAGTGATCAGTGGTGCCAAGAGTGTCAGGGCAGTTGGCGTGTTTGTCCGTGAAGAACTGGTGGAGATGATGTCTTTTATCAGGGTTTCTCCAGGACTTGACATTGAACCCCTTCTTTGGTTGCTTCTTTTGCAGACAGCAGTTTGTGGCCGTGCGGACGGGCATGGTGGAGCATATCAAATGCGGATCCATCCAGCAGCCTTTTGTACTGCTCGTCCTCTCCTCCTCTTCTCATGTCCTGCCTGAGACGGTCGAGGACAGGGATTCAGCAGCACTGCAGATTGTCAGGATCTAACCGGGCCACGACGTGAGCGCTTCTGCTACGGCCGCTGTAGCTGTTGGTGTCCTGCACTGCGCTGGTTGTAGCTGTGCCGAGGGGGACTTTGCAATGCACTAGGATACAGTCAGTTAGGAGCCAGGGTTTTGAGCGGGGGTCTTGCACAATGGCTCCCATTTATTGCTTAGTGATTTATTTGTATGAAGTACAGCATCCAAATAACAGAACAAGCTCTAAGCATCCTATCAGCAACGGCACTGAGGGGTAAGGCGAGAGTGACTGTATCAGGTATGATAGCTATGGCGAGGCATCGTCAGCAGCCTGGTGCAGGTCCTCAATGCAGTCATTACAAAGATAAACAGGACAGTCCTCGGTGATATGTGCTACAGTCTGGATTTCGCCACACTCACACTTGGGTGCTTTAATACAATTCCAGTACCGAAGTAGGTAGTTGTCCACTCTGAACCTTGTTCAACATAGTCAAACTCTGCCTTAGTAAAAGAAAACCAGGAAGTTTAGATGTGGGGTCCATGATACTGTAGCCTCTTTCTCTCGAACTTGAGAAGGGGTATGAGATAGAAGAGACAGCCAAGGAACATGAGTGTATCTGCAAGTACCTGTCATACGTTTCACTGTGTCGTTGAGTTGCTTTGAGATGAGTAGATCATTTTCTGCACACTTGTTCAGGGAAAGAAATCCATGCAGCTCTGGACACAAGTGCTGTCCTTCAGGCCAGTCGGTCGCCGTTAGTGCTGTGCACCAGGGTGCGGATAGTCCAGGTTGCAGACCTCAGTACTTGATCTGGGCAGATTCAGGCAGGTGACATGACACAGGCTGTTCAAGGTTCCTTTTCTAGTGTCCCCTACACACACAATGAGCAGAGCTGATCAAAATGGGCCTGTTCAGTCATAATTGCAGCTGCCTCATTGCACACCAGTCTCAGTTCAATGTACAAATAATCATCCTCCTGTCATTGGCTCCATACGTGCAGGTCTGTGACTGGGGAAGGTCCGTGACCAGGGGCTTCTGGTAATCACGCATGTCTGCCCTATTGCCATCCACCCATCACTGTGGGACTTGCTATTAAAGCAAGAGGCCTATGCATGTCTTTTTTTAACATGGGGATTGCATCGTGCATCAGCAACCAGCAACCACACAGTACTTCACAGGAAGGAAACCTGAATCCCATGGCCAGAAAAACCAGAAGGACTGAAGATTTTTGTTCTGCTGCAACCTACTTCTGCCCCTGCCACAATCGTGACATATTCTGCTTCATCTGCTCGCTCCACCATCAATAACTTTTCTCCATATTTTCGGAGCACTATTGGCCTGGCAGCTTGCTCTCATCTTTGCCAACGTGTGTAACCCTAGCAGAAGTACACAGCCACAGATGGCATCACTCTTGATGTCAAGGATAGCAGGCAAGCCTCTCAGCATCATGTCACAGTTATGATCCTTGTGAGGATGCCATGAGAAAGCTGCCTATGAGAGAAAAAGAAAGGAGAACAAAAAGCCTGTGTGAGCGAAATCCCCTGTAATTTCCACATCACGGGCTAGTTCTGTGCAGCTGCTTTCCAGTAGCCGCTGTTAGTAGCCAGTGTATAGAGACATGCACACAGACACTTTGCCCATCAAGCAAAGCTTTGGGAAAGGATCTTGTGCAGTTGGTGCTTGCACGAGCAGAGGCCAGAAGTGGAGCAGGATACTCAGCAGAAGAGATAACACAAGCTCCTCTCCCACTCCAGCCAGAGCCTTTCAAACGTAAGCTTTGAACACAGTTCCCATGGTGTGCCAGTGTCCCTCCCCAGCCCAGGCCAGGGATCAATGCCCGCATGTTTGCAGAGAGGGAATGGCAGCTGCAAGGCTAACTGCCAGGGCCAAAGCTTTGGGCCTTGTGTTGCAGCGCCCCATAAGATTGGGACTTCCTCAAACAACTGATGCAGCAAAGTGCATATTAGGAGAGAGCAAAACTGAGAAAGGATCAGTTTAGCCCGGCTATGTTCATTCAGGATCTCCATGATACTACTGGGCAACAGTCCCTCCCTCCCAGCAGATCCTCTCCTCTGGGATCAGGGTCTTTTTAGTATGTCAGCCTGGGAAGTATAGTCTTTTTCAAAATACAACATACCCCCGTCTTTGCAAAAAAACACTGCTGGAAGTCCCATGGTTCATTACATGCAAGACACAGGGCAAGAGCAGTTTGTGCCAGTTACTGGGCAAAAGCAAAAGCCAAACCTTCATGTGATCTCCAGGGTGCAGAGCACCGAGCAGGCTCCGGCTCCTTGCTGCTGCTCCCCAGTTAGGTACTACACGTCAACATCTTTTTCTTTTCATTCTCACTTTCAAGAACAAGGTGTGTATTATATTGTGGGACATGCTGTATGTGGGGAACTGTAACATGCACCTTTTACATGCACATCACAGCTCTACTTGAATGTCACCCATTCTGTACAGGAGCCTTTCAAAATTAAAAGACCAGGGAATACACAAATTAATGGTATTTTTAAAAGCCTTACCTGGCATACTGGGACAGGAGAAAAAGGCAGCCCTGACCTATGTCAGGCAGCCCAAAACGCATTCCCCTACATTTCAAAGAACACGGAAAGGGTTACGGGAAGACATACCGTGACACCTTGATTGCTGGGGCTGGGACACAGGGCAGCTCTGGATGCAGTGGGAAGTCGGGCGATGGGCTGGATCAGGTGTCCTGCTGTGCCTGGGCCAACTGCACGGGGAGTCTGCAGCGCAGCAGCGTCCTCACCCCTCTCTGGTTCTCGACTAGCATCCCACTGCCAACACCAGGCCTGACTGCAATCGTCCTGGGCTTGGCCTAGTGTCAGAAAGGGGACAGGACAAATTGATGAGAGACTTTTATGGCAGTGGGGAAGGGTTTGTGACAGCATTTTGCCAGACGCAGTGGCTGATGGGCTGCAGGCAAGTCCCACCCCCCTGGGTCACGCCAGCCCATGCCACGCCACACCTTTGTTGTTTCCACTGGGTAAACCTTCACTTGCCTGGCGGTGATCAGTGGTTCCCTGAGGGTCCAGGTGCGTACCCATCAGGTCCCTCCTCTCCCCACACGCCATGTGTCGGGACTCTGCTCCCAGCTTCAGCAGCCTCTGGGATGTCCCCCAGCCTGGCCAAGCTTGCCTCAGCCTCTTCCCTCCCCTGCCCCACAGCCCTGAGGACCCCTGCCCCATGCAAACTCACCTGGAGCCATTCCTCCCTTTGCCGTGCGCTGTGGAGACAAAAAACCATTACTGGGCTGAGAGAGATGGATGGTGCCGTCCCAGAAAACACCCCTTCCCCAGGCAGAAACATGCACAGAAGGTGGGATGGGCCCTGGGATTGTGCCTCGAGCCCTGTGCCGCACAACGGGAACAGCCAGCTCCCTCCCCAGCACCACACCTACCAGGACAGCACAGTTTCCATGTCCTGCTCTGCCTGTGCCAGCCGGGCCTGAAGCGCCTCCAGCTCCAGCTGCAGCAAACGAGACAGTGCAGGTTAGGGAGACGTCACGCCATGGCCTGTCTGTCTGCACACGTAGCCAACGATTGACCCCATCTGCACCTCTGCCCACGCGTTCACCTGCCATCCCCCAGCCCAGCCCCAGCCTTGTCCCTCTGGTCCACCGCTCCATGCAGCCATGCCCAGCCCACTCGGTCTCCCTCACAGCCCCCAGCCTGCCTGGGTCCCGCTCACCTGCTGACGGTGCTGCCTGCCACGGGGTTTCTCCGCCTGGGGAAGGAAAGAGCTGCTGGGGCGATGGACTCCCCCGGGCACCAAGTTCCCCATCTCCCCAGGGTGCAGGGATGGCAGCCCCCAGAGCCCTGGGCTTGGGCAGGGCTCACAGACCTGGGTCCCAGGGATGCCAGGGGTTGGCTGTTACCACCCATCTCAGGTGAGCCCCCACCTCCCACTCAGGGTCCCAGGTGCCCTCCGACACTCTGGTTTGGGAAGGACTGTCCCTGTGATCGGGGGATGAGCCCACGACCCCCTCCCTTATTCTTGCAGGGCCCGTGGAGTCAGCAGGGAGTGAGACTATTCCCCAGGATCTCATGCCATGCATGGAGGTGGGAGGGGCACAGGGCACCTGGGGAGAGACCCCTGACCCCCAGATCAGACCCCACACACTCCTGGGCAGGGCAGAGACTCACGGCAGCGGGAGGGTCCGGCCACATCTCAGCCCTGGCAGAGCTGCCCCGCATAGCTGGGAGGGTCTCCCCCACCCCTCCACTTCCCCCCGGCACTGCTCCTGGTCCTGGGGGAGACAAGGGGCACCGCGTCAGCTGCACCCACTCTGCTGACAGAATGGGTAGGTGCCAGGGCACGAAGGGATGAGGGGCAGTAAGGCTGGGGAGGGGTCTCCTGGCCCAAACAGGCATCTGGAGGGTGGAAGAAAGTGCTGTGGGGCTGGAGGGGCTGGATCAGCTCGACCCCTGGGAATGGAGACCGCGGAGGGAGAGGGGGTGCCCCCATGCAGAGACCTTGCCCCCTCCCCACACAACTGCACAAGTCCCCCAGCTCAGGCGACCCAAACTCACCGGGTGCAGGCTCCCTCCGCTCCTGGCCTGCCCCCAGGGGAGGTAAATCCGCAGCACCCTTAATGGTGGGGAGTCTGTCTGCTGCCCGCCTGCCTGCGCCCAGGGTGGCATCTGGTGCTGAGGGGAGACGAGGGCTGAGCATCAGGCTGGGGGGACTGAGCACCGCTGTGAGGACGGGGGTCCCAGAGCCCGTGTGGCCCCCCCTGCAAGGGAGCAGAGGGCAGCAGGGCCATTGCCACGGGCAAGACTCGGGCAGGGGCAGGGGCAGGGACAGAGTGAGGAGCCCGTGGGGGCTAGTCCTGCTCCCCGTCTCCAGGACCTTGCTGGTGCGGAGCAGGGGGCACAGCTGGGGGCACAGAGCCGGGTCTGTCCAGGTTGGACCTGGCACAGCGGGGCTTGGCCTGCCAGGCAAACCCTGCCGGGCCAGAAGCCTCCCGTGCCGCCCACCCGCATTGGTGCTGTGGGGGCCGTGCCCAGCCCTCACCCGGGGTGCTGGAGCGCAGGCGCAGCGGTGGCAGCTTCTCGCGCTGCAGCATCTGCACCAAACACAGCCCTGAGCTGCAGGAGGGCGAGAGGAGCCGGGCTGGCGAGAGCGGGGACGAGGCCCGGGGCCGCGTCCTGGGCCTGGCACAGCCTGAGCCCCTGGCCCACCTCGCCCCGTCGCCCACAAGTGCCAGTGACAGGCCCGCGGGTGTCCCCGGTGCTGCCCACGGCTGCGCGAGAATGGACACTCACAGCTCCCGCAGGCGCACACTCCCGCCACTCGGGTGGGGAACTATGGGAAATAAACTACAGTCCTAACTAACTAACTAACTAACTAACTAACTAACTAACTAAGGAACTAACTATTTAACTAATGAATAAACTAATGAGCTAACAAAGTATCTAATGAACGAACTAACTACCTAACTTACAAACAAACGGTTGAACTAATGAACTACTAAAGTAATGAACTACTAAACTATCAAACTACTGAACTAAGGAACTATCTAATGAATAAACTAACTACCTACCTAACGAATGAATAAACTAATGAACTATGAGACTAATGAAACTAAGAACCTAACAAACCAACTAACACCTAATCAACTAACTCTCCAAGCACTAACGACTGAACAGGGGGACTGGGACGTGCGACTGGCTGCGGCGATGCCACGAGCGCACTGGGCGGAGCCGGGCTGACAGTTAGGCTGGGGATTGTGATGTCACACTGGAGGCAGCAGCACCATTGCCATGGCAACCAGATTGTTCATCCCCCTTGGGGCAAGGTGCTGAGCGTGGGGCTGTGGGCGCCGGGGGTCTGGCCTGGCCTGCGGGGGTCCCCGGCCCCGGACGACCTTTGACCGTGACTCTTGGGGCTGGCAGAGAAGCACAGGGACAGCCCTGGGGCAGGGTCCTGGGTAACCCCGCGCCCTGGGGCCAGATCCTCAGGCCTCTCTGCTCTCTGCCGTGGGGGTCAGGGCACACGCGGGCAGGGCCCGGGGCTGGGAGCACAGAGCGGTTCCTGGGGCCACGGCTCAGCTCGGCCTGAGCCCCGCGGTGTGCAGGGAGGAGTGACGGGATCTCAGGGACAATGGGCCGGAGCGAGTGTCAGCACAGGCCTGCCTCCAATGCGGGCTGCCTTGCCTTGCCTGGCGGTACTGGGCCTGGCGCAGCGTGTGGCAATGCCCACTACTTTCCCTCTCCTGGTACTGGACAGAGCACACACACCTGCACACACACAGTCCCCACAGTGACACTCACATGCACACACACAGGCACACACACAGGCACATGTGCCCCTATCAATCTGCAAATCCAGAGTTTAACAAACACCTCCTACACCTCCCACCCTGCTACAGACGGAGGGAAAAAGCTCCCATTCCTCAGACTCCTCCCGGCCCCGACGTGATCTCCAGGGGTGGGTGTCTGGGGAGGGATTTGTACCTCTGCAAAGCCTCCGATTCATGTTCAGCAGCAGCTCAATAAACCAGCCCCACCATGTGCCTGCGAAGGGACTGAAGTGAGGGACAGGAATATGTGACTTGTCACAGCCCCACAACCTGCCACAGCGAGGAGGTGAAGGGGCCGTTCAGCATCTAGAGACGACTCCTGCAGCACCGTGCACCTGGGCACGAGCAGCCTGAGCCCAGCGGACATGGCCTAGCAGGACTGTAGCAGAGACACGGGGTGTGAGACTGTCTGTGGTTAATGCAAATCCCGGTGGAGCCAGGACAACCCTGCTAGGACAGGGCCCAGCCCCAGCCCTGCTGCCTGCACACACACTCGGGCCAGGCTCTGGGAGATGCCCCATCACCAGCCCTCAAGAGCAGCGTTGGCACGGCCCATTGCCTGCAGGCAGAGGGGAAGGGACTGGAGGCAGCTGAGCCAGGGCAGGAGGTTTCCAGACACCCGGAGCTGGGGCTCCATGCAGCTGTGCAGGACTGGCACTCAGTGGGTTAACAACTCCAGACAATTGGGGGTCTGCAAAGGAGTCAGAGTAGTTTAGGGTCCCCGGGGTTGGGTCCTCCCCAGTTTGGGGTCTGTGTGGTGGCACGACGCCAGCTGTGCTGTGGCTGCAGACTGCGCGCTCGTCCCCTGCAGCCCTCATCCCTGCAGGAAGAACAGCCACAGGCCACACTGGATTGACCACGGCTCGGCCGGGTGCATCCCTGCCCGTGCCCCAGCCCTTCTCCTGTCCCAGACACCCGACAAGTGCAGGGATCCATGTGCTTGATGCAGACGGGCGCACAGGATCCCTGCATGCCGCACTGCCCGGCACGCACGGGCACCACGCAACAGGCACTCGGCAGACCTGCACAGGCAGAGATAAGTGCAGCAGGACAGCAGTTCCCATTTACACCCACTCTCCCTTCCACATTCCCAAACCCCAAGCCCCGCACAGGGATTGGAGCTGTGTTGCACACCATCCCCCATGGGTGGTTTGGGGCTGGGCCATGCCACATCCCTCAGCAAGTGAATTGGGGCCAGTCCATGCCACTTCCCCCCAGCAACTGGACCAGGCCAGGCCAAGCCACCTCCCACCCCATGGCTAGATCTGGACCCAGCCACGTTCCCCCCTCACCTACTGGGACGGGCTAAGTCACCTCCTGCTATGTGAGCACTAGACCCGGGCTGCCACCACCGCGCTCCATGGGCATGGATGGGGCGTGCAACACTGCCCTGGGCACAGGAGGAGAGCCACCGCACAACCCATCCGGCCTGCCAGCCGAAACAGTGGAACCCCACTGGCACCAAACAGCCAGAAAACAGCCAACCACAAAGGACGAACTGCGCATGTGAGGAAAGGACGAATTGTTATGCTCCACTTTTCCATCCCTAGCCCAGGTGACTTGGGTATATACTCCCCTTCTCCAATTGAAGGGGACTGTTAGCTGGCAGGTGTCCTGCAGGGGACTGCAGAGCGCTCAGTTTCCCTCCGTCCCTACAGCACCAGGCCAGGACAGTCAGGGGACTTAACTATATACAGATGTATTTACATTAACATCACAAGAAAAGAGACAGGGACATATATATATATAAATACCTCTAAACAAATAACATAAACAATAGCGTCTGGGTAAATGCTATAAAACCTTACACCAGTGCTCCAGATACCAGTAAGTACCTGATCTGAAACAGATAAACCCCAGAATAAACATGGACAGCCAACAGATGAACTATAGCTAAGTCTGAGTGAGCAATAAAGAAGCCACAAATAAATACAAGTAACAACAGGTGAAATAATAGCAACGGGGGTCCCAGCAGAGCCCTCGGACTCCACACATCTACTCATTTATAAACATGAGAGGTCACAAAATGTAAGGCGTGACACCACACTACTTATGGCGCAAGAACCCAAAGATACACTCAGTCCGGAGGGGATACCCAATGCCCTTGGGCTTGGCCCAAGCCCTACAAGAAAGCTGGTAACTTCGGGGGGGGCCCTCCCCGTGGGCCCTCCCCTTTCAGGAGCCCTTAACTAGCCAGGGGGGACCCCCCCTACCCTGTGGGAATCCTTTTTCCCTGCAACTCACGGCTCCCAGGCCTGGAGGATGGTCCTTGTCCTCTGCGCCAAGCTGCTCCCACCTGCCGCGGGCTTTTGGGGGGGTCGCTGTCCCGAAACAGGGCTGCTCTGTGCAGGGCGTCTGGGGCCTCTGCCTCAGCCCCGTCTGCTGGCTCAGGAGCCCGAGCACCGTCTGGCTCCCTGGACTCAACCTTTCGCTGTGGGTCGGAGACCTGGGCCCCCTTGTGCAGCACCAGGCTCGGTCCGCTCCCGGACCTCCGTGCAGCGCCTCCTGCACCGAGCTCCCAGCTTCGCTTTGGGGGCTGAGGGCCTGAGCCGCCCGAGTGCTTCAAAGACCCTGCTCTGTGCACCGGCTTCTCACGGTGTCTCTGGGCGCACGCCGGCGGGTGCAGACCCAAGCCGCCTCACGCAGCTCCCAAGGTCTAGACGCCGTGCTGCACACGTAGAGCCTAGCCGCTGGAGACGTCCGCCGCTCCGCGCCGATGGAAGTCTTCAGGGGCGCTTCTGGGCACTGCTTTGCCCCGCTGAGCAGCTCTCCTCACCTCCTCTAAGCCCCGCTCTTCTCTTCTCTTCTCTGTCCCGGACGCGACCCCTGTGCTGGGTGTGCAGCTCCTTTTATACGCCCCAGGGCTCCGCCCCTGAAGTCCCGCACCTGAGTGTTGCAGTCTTCAATCAGGTCCGGGGGCGGGGGGACTCCTCTCCCCCTCCCTTCAGGAAAGGGGTGTACCTTAACTCCTCTTCCTGCCTCCTGATTGGTGGATGGGCTCCACCCATCAAAACAACAACACTTCATGCCTGGGACTGAACCCGAGCTCCAGAAGGCAAGTGTGCTGCACACCCCTGTCCTTCGTGTGCCCTGTTACAGGCCAGATGTTTGACACCCTGAGAACCAGGCCCCAGACACCAAGTGAGTCCACTGCCTTCACCCTCGGGCGCTGGGAGTCTCTCTTTCCCCAATTTGGGCTGCATTCAGTAGATTTTTATATCCCAGAGCATCCCTCCGAGGGACGGGAAGGCCCAGAGCTGTGGAGGGATTAGTTTTGACATCTGCTCATGGGCAGAGTCTGGGAATCCTCTAGGACTTCATCTACTTCTCCAGGCTCCTAAACCCCTTGGGCCCCAAACTTGTGTTACTCAACAGCCAGATCTGCATTGTATTCAGTGAGATCTGAAAAGGGCCCGTATAAAACAAGTGAACGCAGACGCTGTGCCCCCATTTCCTGCTTATGTCCTGGCTGGTTGCTCCTCCTCTAGCACCAGCCCTGCTCGGGTGCCTCCGTGTCTCCCCAGACCTGCCCCTTCCGCCTGCTGAGGACCCCGGGCATCAGCCAGAACAACCCTGACGCCAACGCTGGCTTTGCTGGCCCTGCTGGCAGCCCCCTGGGTGAGCGCCTATGCCATGGGGAGCAGGGGGATGCAGAGGCAGGAGGGAGGGGGCATTAGCTAACATGGTGTGCATTTCTGCATTAGGTGTCTGGTCCCAGATGTCATTGTAGGAGTCTGTCCCTGGGGTGGTGAAGCCTGGACAGCCCCTCAGCCCGAGCTGCACATCATGTGCAGTGGGTTCGCCAGGTGCAGGGACAGGGCGGGAGTGGGTCGGAGGTATCTGGAGCGGCGGAGACACTAGATACAGCACTGTTCTCCAGAGCCATCTCACGGTCGGCACAGACACCTCCAGCAGCCAAGTCACCCGCGCCCGACCGGGCTCCAGCCTGCAGACTTGGCCCGGTGTTACTGTGCCAGACGCCCGGGGAATGAAAACCCACGAGAGCTGCACACAAACCAGCCCCGCGGCCCCCGCCTGCCTGGGCGAGCAGCAGAGACAGCAGGTGCCAGCGCCGTGCTCTGCCCGCTGGGGCTGACACGTCAGGGCTTTTACGTCCCTGCAACCAGCCTGGGATTAAATTTCATACACACACATATATACACACACACGCGCATGCACACACGCACACACACTTCTCTGTATCATTATTGCGTAACACTCACACAACCTGCTGCTCTACATTCTGATTCTGTAACACACACATGCACGTGTACGTGCACACATACACTTCTGCTCTCTATCATTATTGTGCTACACATGGACACACATCTGCACTGTACCATTCTGTAACACACACAAACACACACACTTCTGTTCCTTATTATTATTCTATAATAAACACACATGCCTGCTCTGTATCATTCTGACACACACACACACTTCTTCTCTGTATTATTCTGCAACACACACACACACACACACCCACACAAACACACACACTTCTGTTCCGTATCATTATTCTGTTACACACACACAGACACACAGCCTGCTGCTCTATATCATTGTTCTGTAACAGATGCAAACACACTTGTGCTCTGTATTATTATTCTGTAACACACACATGCACACACACATGCACACAAATGTCTGCTCTGCATCTTTGTTCTGCAACACACACAAACACTCTTCTGTTACATATCATTCTGTAACATGCACACACTTGTGCTCTGTATCGTTATTGTGTAACACACACACTTCTGCTCTGTATTATTTTTCAGTATCACAAAGACATGCAAACAAACACATACTTGTGCTCTGTATCGTTATTTCATAACACACACACACATTACTACTCTGTATCATTATTCTGCAACACGCACATAAACACACATCTGTTCCCTATCCTTATTCTGTAACACACACCCACACACTTCTGCTCCGTGTCATTATTGTGTGACTGCTCTGTATCGTTATTCTGCATAACACAGACACACACTTCTGCTCTGTATGTGCAGGGCAAGTACGGGGGGACCTGGGCCACCGTCCCTGGCCAGCCTCGTGTCTCCATCCCCATGGGAAAGCCCTGCCCCAGGCCGCGCGGGTCCTGAGACCACACGGAAGCAGACAGAGTAGAGGTGGGCTCTCCCACTCGGGGAGCCTCCGACATGGCTCGGACGTTCATTGAGCTTCAGAGTAGTCAGAGTTTTTTCTTAGCGTATGCCCAATATTTATATGTTTATTATAAATAATATATATGAACAATATTTATATATTTTAATAAATGGTCTCCCTCTCATAGAGGGGAAGGATCACCTCCCTGGACCTGCTAGTGATGCATCTGTAGATGCACAGCAAGGTGCGATTAGCCTTGCTGGCCACTTCCTCGCATTGGTGGCTCACATCCATCCTGGAGTCAGCAATGACTCCCAGATCCCTTTCCGCAACCGTGTTAGCAAGAGGGGTGATTCCCAGCCTATAGGTGTGTTGCAGGCTCCTTCTCCATGCACATATGCCAGCCTAATCTCACGCACACACCTCTGAAACCTGTCCAGATATAGCTGGATCCTGGCCCTCCCCTCCAACATGCCCACCTCACCCCACAACAGTACCTCATGACAAGGATGGGATTCGAACCTATGCATGCAGAGCACAACAGATTAGCAGTCCAGCACCTTAACCACTCGGCCACCTTGTCAGGCCAGTTACTGCTCTCACCACAAAAGGAAAAACCTTTATTGATACAAAAAAAATGCACCTGCACACCCATACAAAGCCCCACTTTCCACCCAAACCCATTACAATACCTGCATTGCGCGCAACACACACAAAACAACTAAGTCCATCCTGTCGGACCTTTTGCAAATCTCGCCCTGCAGGTAGCAGTGCTGCTGGAAGGTCTTGGGCCTTTCCTGCAGTATTGAAGTGGCCGAGTCAGATGCTGGATCACGAGAAAGGTTGGCCCTCACCAAACCACTGGTCATCAAAACGTTGGGGGCAGGGGTGGAAAGAACAGGTGCTGTCAGTGCTTTAATGTTCATGTGTGTGGCCCCTCTTATTCCCTTATTGCTCCTTTGAGACTAGGCTTTGGATTTAGCACCAGTGGATTCCCCTGCAGCGATTCATGGTGCAATTGTTTGTCTCTTTTCTCTTTCTTCCTCAGGGCGCGCTGGACAGGTGCTCTCAAATCCAGCCCAAGCTGATCTTCTCGGGTGAAGCTGTCGTTTACAACGGCAAAGCGCATAACCGCACGGGGAAACTACCGAGCGTGGTCAAAGGTATTTCACTACGTCACACGTGAACTCTCGTGGAGCTTGTTAGAAACCTCAAGGGTAAAACACGAGGAAATGGAGTCCAGATTCGGCAACATTACTGAACCTTGAAGATCACAGTCCGCTTGAGACCTAAGTACCTGCGCAGAGGGATCCTGCAGGGTTTGGGGCGCAGGCTTGGAGCCCAGCGTAGAGCTGGCCTCTGGGTCCCTCCGCATCTTCCTGGACTCATGTCCTCTCCACGCGAAGAAGGAGAAGGGAACTCGCTGGGGCAGAGACATGTTATATGTGTTTCTACTGGCCCGGCAGGTGAAGAGAGATGTTCATTTGGCCAAAATCCACTCTTGCTTATACCCAGGAAGCCTGAGGCTGTCTGGGGTTGTGTGGGCTCACCGGACAGCAAACCATGGCCCGTTGGAGAGAAGATGATTCATAGATTGTAGAGTCGGAAGGGACCACAATGGATCATCGTGTCCGACCCCCTGCCCCGGCAGGAAAGAGGGCCGAGGTCAGATGACCCCAGCCAGGTGACTATCTAGCCTCCTCTTGAAGACCTCCAAGCTAGGTGACAGCACCACCTCTCTTGGGAGCCCACTCCAGATCCTGGCCGCCCTTACTGTGAAACATTTCTTCCTAATATCTAACATAAATCCACTCTCAACTAGTTTACACCCGTTATTCCTAGTCACTCCCTGGGGCGCCTTAGGAAACAGCTCTTCCCCTATTCCCCATTGACGTCCACTAATAAATGTATAGGCGGCCACAAGATCTCCCCTCAGCCGTCTCTTGCGAAGGCTGAAGAGATTCAGCTCTCTCAACCTCCCTCACGAAGGCCACTAATCATGCGAGCGGCCCTCCTCTGGACCTCTCCAGATTCCCCGCGTCCCTCTTGAAGTGCGGCACCCAAAACTGGACGCAGTACTCCAACTGCGGCCTGAGCAGTGCCGCATAGAGGGGGCGCATCACCTCCCTTGAGCTATTAGTCATGCACCCGCTAATGCACGACAGGGTGCGATTGGCCTTGTGGATGGCCTCGTTACACTGCCGGCTCATGTTCATCTTGGAGTCAGTTATGAGTCAGAAATGCCAGTGTTTCCTCGGAGGTGATTTGAACTGTGCTGCCTACGGTGGTCTGTATGGAAAGGCTGATGTTTGAAACTTGCCATCTGGCCTGGTTTTACTTCTCCCCAGGGATGCTCGGGTTCAAAAAAAGTGCCATTTGATTTAAGAAAGTACGAAATATCAGGAAATGACCTGTGAGCCTGGACTGGAAAACTCTTCCTTGTGCGTACTCGAATGTACACTCGTCTCTCTTGCACCCCAAATGTCTCTGTGTGAAGTTTCGGAGGCAAGGGTGGTGACAGACATCTCAGGGAAATAGCTACAATAATTTACAGCCTTTTACCACCCGTGGGGGATAATGAGGGCTCTGAGTGCGTGTGTCCTCTCCTCCCCTTGGTGGGAAGGACAGGAGGACTTGCACCGAGGTGACCCCTTTGGTCCCCCCTGCTCCGAAACCCCTCCTGTCCATCACCAACAGGCGCTCATCCACGCGGTATTGTGCTCTGCACAGGATCCGTCTTGGGTAGGGAATCCCCCCGGGCGGCAGAAAATGGAAGACATTCCCAAGCCGCGCAGGGATCAGAGGGTCAGGCTGGAGCAAAAGGACCAGCGGGGTGAACGAGGGTGCATGATAAAACACTGCGGGGTGAGACCTGCCGCGCGCAGGGCAGAGAAATCCCATTACTGGGGAGGGTTGTTCCTTCCTGGTGCCTGTCCAGGCAGCTGCTCAGCTTGCTGCCAAGTGCCCCCTGCCCCAAGATCCCCCAAACTCCTGGGGCTTTCTAAGCCTCGCCAGGGGAAAGGCCAGACTGGGAATGGGATGACAAGGTGTGTGGGGAGCACAGTGCCCACTTGGTGTTCCCACTGCGCTGCTCCACCACAACCTCTTGTGAAGTGACTACTTTTTGAGGTAGAACAACTGTTATGTGTGTTGGTTTTCTTTTTTTTACTTTAACTTTATAACTTAAATTAGCCGAAGGTGCGACTTGTGTTGAGTTCATACATTTCCTCTGCATGCCTCTTGTGTCTTGTACTGAAACAAC
This sequence comes from Alligator mississippiensis, assembly GCF_030867095.1. NCBI lineage: Eukaryota > Metazoa > Chordata > Crocodylia > Alligatoridae > Alligator > Alligator mississippiensis. Next base: position 58,891,436 of record NC_081834.1, read on the forward strand.
ACATGTAAATCATTTGAATGAAGCCAAACCTTTGAAAAGACTTAAACTGTATTGTTTTGCAGGCAGAAAGATTGTTGGGTTTTTTTGTCCTTTGGGAAGCAAAGCTGTGCTGTATTGCATGGTGATCCTGCAGTGAGGTGTATGAAAGAGAAACGTATGGAGGCTTTTCACCTAATTTTTAAAAGAAATGATCCAGTCATTCCTATTCCTCATCATAGAAACATTGGCCCTCAGTCTTATCTTTCTGGTGCATATTTCATGCGTTTGTGGTTACTCCTGCATTTCATGCAAAGGAGAGGAGACGCAAGCTCTACCGAGAGGTAACACGGTCACCGGTTACCTAAGGACTTTGGAAAGCTGAGCTTCGTTCCACCCTCTGCCACAGCCTGCCCTGCTGACCTTGGGCACATCCTTTTGTCCCTCTGTGCCTCAGTGCGCTGACCGTGAGTGGGAATGATCCTTCTCTACCTCACGGGGAAGCTGTGAAGATACATCCACCGTAGGCTGTAAGGCACGTGGGTGCAATGGTAATGGGAGTCAGATGAGCTCCTAACATACAAAAGATAAAGTGTTAAGCCTTCTGTCCCCAGACTTCTGCTTAAACTGAGTTTTTTCCAAGTTCGTAGTCAATGGCTGGACTCCTCATTTAAAATGTCATTCCAGCATCCAAGCTCTGTGTTAGTCAAGTATAAACTGGAATGAAAAACCAAAACAGCTGAGTTTGAACCAGTGGGCTGTAGTCCTGCTACAGGTGTCTAACCGAGATGCTCCTTTGAGATTCAATTCTTGCAAAGCCTGTCCTGCACTTACATACTCCGGTAGTCTCAGTAAGCCTGTGACACTAGTTTTGCATGATATGGACTTGAATTCTGCTTTTAAGCTCCGGGTGGATGAACACCGTGTGTCGGTAGAGGGCAGCCCTGTGACACCTCGGGGCACAGCAGCAGTGCAGGTAAAATCGAGTCGTGGCTCCTGCAGGAAGCTAAGGGAAAAGCAGGTTTGTTTATATATTTCAGTAATTTTTCTTCCCACAAAGCATTTGCCATATTTGTCCCTCTTCTGTTTTATTGTCAGATTTTACCGGTAATGTATTTCCTTTCCACGTGCATCTTGTTTGCATGTGAAGACTCTCCTAGCTTCATCACTAGCCCTTCAAGATGTCATTATGTACTATACAACGCCAAGTGTGGCTTATTAAGGCATTTATAAACTTGATCGCTGCGTTGTTTTTTTTAATGAATCTTAAGAGCGGTAATATTCCCACAAGACTTCAAATACACTTCCACATATTTTTGATTCATGTTATCTAAGGGAGGGTTGTGTGCGTAAGCGGCTTTTTGTTTTCAGTGGTATTAGAAATCAGGTGAAGGAGTAAAATGTAATTGGGTGTTTTGTGCTGAAATTTTAAACCTGTATTTCAGGAGTAATTGGAGACAAAGTGGCTCTTGCAGCCTCCTGGGGCTCTTACTGTACATGTCTCGTCAGGTCCATGTCCAGAGCGTGTGCTGCGTCCCTGCACCACGCAGGGGTCTGGACTTGTGGCGCTAAAAGCAGGATCACTTTCTACCTCCCCTCCCTCCCTGCTCCCTCGAAAACACCCAATACTGGTCGCTGCTGGAGACTGGTTACTTGACGAGATGGATTACTGGTTTGATTCAGCCTAGACGCTCACGTCTTCCAAGTCCCTGATGTTTTTAATGCTAATTAGGTACAAAGCGAGGAAGAAACAAGCTGCTGCTTTGTGACGCGTTGGGGCTTTTCAAAATATGTTTAAGCGAATATCGTACTGCAGGGTGACACACTCCCCACATCCTAGGATCATCTGCTCTAAGAGAGAAGCATAAGGTGATTTTTGCTCCGGTTTTTGCATGGTTTGGTGCAGTGCTGAGGAAGAAGAGAGGCTCTAGTAATATATCTGATAGAGCGGGAGGTTTCATGTCTTTGCCAGTCTGTCTTTTCCCCTGGGGCTCCCTGTAGGATCGTGTGGGTCTATTCATCGGCCTAGAGCAGGTCTATGGGGTATCTGGTTAGTTTTACCTCCTCCTCCCCAAGTGTCAGCGGAGACCACAGTGACATGCACACAAGGGCACGTGTGGGAACAGGGACGGAATAAATCCTTCTCTCCGCCCCGCATAGAAATGCCCGCAGACCGCCGCACAAGCTGGACACCTGCAACGCGCGCTCAACTTTCACTGAGCAATGCTGTCGGGTTGTCAGAGAGACATGTCACAGGGCTTACTGTAAGGCAGCTGGGAACATCACTTAACACACGCGAGATACTATAGCTATGTCAGAAATGGCGTTTTAGTTGTGCCCTAAAAACTACATTTCCCTGTGACGTATTTTGGTTGAAAAACTAGGACAAGTGCCAGCTAAAATATATGTATATAAAATATGTAATGTGTGTGCGAATGATGCTGCATAAATAAAGTTGCACTGTATATTTGGTCTGCACACCTGGGCAGGGGTGAGGCAGGGCTCATCTCTGTCTAACTCCAGCATGTGTCTACCGGAGGGAGCGAAGTGCTGTCCCAGTCCCGGCGCTGCCCAGGGCTCCTCCCATCACCCCAAACCACAGCCCGCACAAGCCCCGGGGCTGCCCCACTCCACGCCGCACTCGCAGGCTGCATGCGCTGCCCCCCAAGACCCACCTCATCCCCATGCCCAGGCTCGGGGCGGGGTGGGGGGCAGCTTCAGTCTCCTCCCTTGGGCCTTGGAAGAAGTCCTTTGCTCTCTTCCCCCATCTCATGGCCTGACAGCCTCAGCCCAGCCCCCTCCACGTATTTACTCCAGTTGCGTGATTTAAGTCCACCTGGGCCACGGGGCCTGACTCAGAGAAATACCAGTGGGAGGGCGGCCTGGCTCTTCCTTTGTCCTGGGAGACGCACGCTGGGGAGAGGACAGGCAGTCATCGTGGATCTCACTCGCACCGAAGGATGCTCCTGCTGAGCTCTTCTACCCTCGGGATGTAGAAGGGAGCACCTCCCCTGACATTCAGCCAGTGTATTAGGGATATGGATTTTAGTCACGTATTCAAAAGGTCCTCAAACCTGGCACCGGAGCATCTCCTCCTCCGCGGGCCCCAAAACATGTGGGCTCTCATCCTGCCCTTGGAGGTGTTGGGCGGTGGCTGGGGATTCTCGCTCCCTTGCTTTACTTCCACCAGGGGCAGCTGAAGAAAGACAGCAGATACTTCGCAGAAACCAACCTGGGGCCCAGCCTCTCCCCCAGGCTCGAAACAACTCCCCAGCAGGACGTGGGCAAGCCGCAGGGGCTCGTCCAGCTCAGCGCTGCCCCAGGGCCCAGCACTGAAGTCCCCGTGTCCTGCTTCCCCGAGCATCAGGCAAGGACAAGCGGCATCACTGCTCCCCGAGGGAGAGCTCTGCTCATTCAGTGCCCAGGCGCTAGGACGGCCCAGGGAGGAGGGTGTGGGGGACTGGAGGCCTTGTCCTGCGTCAGGAAATGCTCCAACAATGGAGAGAGAGATCCAGATTGCAAGACTTGGCAGCCAGGAGGAGCAGACGTGAGAAAACTCCCAGCAAGTCGCAGACCGGCACAGTCTGTGAACTGCTCCTTTCCTCCACGCCTCTGTGGCCAGGATGCTTAGGAAATAAGGGGGTTATTATTAACATGATGGGCAACTATGTCCTCATAATGCTAATAAATATGAGTGCTAACTACTTAGTAACTATATTAATTTGAAAAAATACTAAGACTAATTCCCAATAGTGCTAATACTACTGGCTACAGACACTAAAGATGAACAATACAGATCATGGAACAAGAAAAAACAAAAGACAACTACGGCTACAATGAAATGCGACAGCCCGCTAACTTGACTCTTCTCACCTGTGCCAACCACAGAGCGAGCAGGAAAACTCCTCTGCTCTGCTTTTATCTCTGCCCCAGCACCATCGTCACGGCAATGTGATGGCAAAGAGGACATGCATCACAATCCAGCCTGAGCCTGGCCTTGTTGAAGCATAGTCGGGCAGGGACACTGGGCCAGGTCCTGCCCCCAGTGCCCCACCAACCATTGCCATGGTGCTTAGGTGTCTCAGGGGGATCCTCTTCCTTCCTGAACCCCAAGCAATGCAGAGGGGCAGATCCTCCTCCTCCTCTCTGATGCTTTATTATCCCTCAGTTGGAGAGCAATACTAGGCAACATTGATGTATTAATGGATGCAGGTTGGAGCAGGATTCAAATTAGATGCTCAAGCATCAGGAACAATGGGTTCAATCCTGTGTTGGTTCATCCAGAGGCTAGGCCCATTTGGGATGCCATGAAGGGGTTAAATCATGAACATCCCCAGTCTCAGCCTTGTTGGTGAACCAGGTCCTGCTTTGAACATCCGTACTCAGCGGTGACCCACCTGGAGACCAGAGTCTGGCGGAGAAGCCAACCCTGCTGCCCCAGAGAAACCTGCCTCTAGAAAGCAGAAACCATTGGCCATCGTCTGTGGTTGTGCCGTACTCCAACAGGTGTGGAAGAAAGTAAAGCAGCTCTGGCGGGTGACGGCAGTGCTCAAACTCATGAGCAGAGAGGCAGCGCTGTACAGGCACCGGACTGAACACCAGTGGTGCCCATCAGCTCCCGGGGATCGGTTTGTCTCTTGTCAGCAGTGCCCTGTGCAAGACCAGAAGCTGTCTGATCTCCTGACGCATGAAGCTCTCGGTTGAGACTTGTGTGAAAACGGGGCTGAGCAAGCCGCAGACACACTCCCAGAAGGCAATAGGAGAGGGTGGTGAAGAGATGGCAAAGATCACGCAGCAGAGGGTCCACTGGCACAGACTGTTTAAGGACACCACCCGCACAGCCTCTCGCCTGGGGAAGAAAGCAGGGACGGTGAGGAAGAAGTTGAGGACAGCAAAGAGGAAACCAGCTTGGGCGATGAAGACAGCGCCAGTGATGATGGACACAATGACAGCGCAATCAAGTAACAAATCAAGATTAGAGACTAAGGAAAGGAAGAGAGGAACAGAGGAAGTGCAATGGTGATGGGCGGAGGGAGTCCTGCTTGTGCTTCCTCCGTGTCACCCATTTCCCTAAGTACCGCAGGGCTTTGGTCACCATCACCCGGCAAACCAGGTTTAAAGCCCTCCTCGCTAGGTTAGCCAGCTTATCTGCCAACATGACCTTCGCTCCTGTGTCTGGTGGATCCCAAGTCTCCCTACCAATGCATCTTCTGGAACAACATCCAATAGCTGAAGAAGCCAAAGCCCTGCTGGTGACACCACCTGCAAAGCCATGCACTGCTCTGCAAGATGCATCCACTCCCTCTAAGGCCCTTCCCAATTGAGCTCCTCACACTTCAGCCTTGCACCCAGAGCCCCGGAGTCACTTGTGATCCTCTCAGGGTCTCCCTGGCAGCATCACTGGTGCCCGCAGGGATGAGCAGCACGAGGGGCGGTAGGGGCAGCGTGGAGTCGTGGATGAGCACCGTGGAGTCAGAGCGCAGAGACAAAAGCAGAGCAGCAAGGAAGTGAAAGGGCAATAAGGAGCAACCACTTTCACCTTGGCCAAGAGAAGGAGGCTGAGTCCTAGCTCTGCCTCTTAAGGCTGCAGAGCCTGGGGCAGGTGGCCCTACCCATGGCTCAGCCTGCTCCGCAGGAGACCCCGTGCAGTCTGGCGACAGCAACTGGCTTGGACAGCCCCAAACCCCACTGCTGGGCCCGGCTGCCTCATCCCTTACTGCCAAGACAGCGCCTGAATCCAACCCTGGGGGCAAGGGGGCGCGAGTCCATTCAGCGGCCTTGTGAAATGGATGAGGAGACACATCTCTCTCCAAAATATGGTACCAAGAGGGAGTCCTACAAACCCTGAGCAGAAAGACAGCTCCATGCTTTCCTGCTCTCTGTCACCAGCCAAAGCCCCAACCCCAACCCCAATCCCAGCATGAGCTTCTCCAGCAACCTCAGGCAGGAGACCCTGGGCAAGCTGCTGCCAGGCAGTAGCTGGGAAAGCCCCCAAGTACCCTGCAGAGGCCGACACTGTTGCTTTCCAAAATGTAAGCCTACGCGAGGGGGTCCAGGATTCATCCCACTTCCACTTAGCAGGGACTGGGCAAACTGCTCGTGTCCTGGGAACAGCCCTCGGACAACTCCCATTGCCAAGGGAAAAGAGCTTCAAACCTTCCTGTTCTCTGCCCCGCCTGAGCTCAGCTGTCTCCAGGAGCCCCCGGGCCGTGACCACAATATCTGCATCCCCAAACCTGGGGAAAGCCCAAAAGCCCACCACTGAGCTCGACTGGGAGATCCCTTCCTGGCAACACGCACCCGGAGGAAGAGGAGCCCTCCACAGCCAAGCCTGACCCCACCGCTTTCAACCTACCAGACCCAACCCCGTGTGGGGCCCAAGCTTCAGCCTCATATGATTAGCATGGAGGTGGCTACCTACACACATCCTAAATAGCCCTCCAGGCATCCCACCAAGGCAGCTCTGAACTATCCCATTCTCTAACCCTAGCTCAGGCTACTCCAGCAGCCCCGTGCAGCACACTGCCAACTACCTGACTGAAGGGACCTGCCTGCAAAGGCCTCAAACCCCGGGGCAGAGCCCCACCAGGAGGTCCGGAGATCCCCAAAGTGCCCTGGAGCAAGAGGACCCCTCCAATACCCAAGCCTCATCCCGCTGCGAGGAGCGCTCCCAAACCCAGCCAAGGTGGGGGCCCAGGGACCCTCCCACATGAATTACCTGAGCCAAACCTACCTACCTGTGTCCAAAAAACGACTCCAGGCGGCTGACCCATCCCCAGCACAAACACAGCTCAATGCTTCCCATCGTCTACCCCTGCCCATCGCCTCTGCTGCTCCAACAGTTCCCGGCACACGTGTGTGAGAAGCATGAGCAGAGGAAGAGCTCAGCACTGCGGCACGGGGGGTGTAGCCCAGGAGTTAGTTGCCCAAAGCACAGGGGTAGTCCAGATCGGCTCCCCAAGGTGCTAGGTTTTGGACGGGCCGGGGTGGGACTGGGTTGCAAGCTGTAGCCAAGTCAGGACAACCTGGGCTCAGACTGTGACCCAGACACAACGGCAGCCAAGGGCGAACCGGGAGCAGAAATGCCATCCCAGAGGCAAAGGGCAAACCAGCCTGAGGAGCAGGGAATGCCCCGGGTCTGCCTGGAGTCAGGGCCAGGAGGCAAAACCTGAGTAGGAGGGAAGGGAAGGAGCCATGAGGAGCATGAACTCGCCTTGGCCTGGACGAGGAGACCGAGGCTTGGCTCTGGCTTTTATGGGCTGCAGAGGAGAGGCCAGGGCTGCTGCCTGTGGCTCCAGGGGACGGTGCCCGCACTGCCTCCCTTAGGCCAGTCACTGCCCAGTCTGTATTTGTACATGTGGTTCCTCCATCCCAAGCACAGGGCTTGCACTTGATTTTGCTGAATGTCACTGCAGACGAGGTTCTGTCTCCGGGGCATGCGGCATTAATGGGTGGCACCTACCGCTCTCATGCCCATGCCCATATTCCCTCCCTTTCAGTATTATCATTTCTTTGCTAATACTTGGGATTTCTTGGTTTCCCTTCCTGGAGCAGGGTTCTGGGGGCCACACTAGTGGGGGAATGGCAGGATCAAAAGCTCACGTGTGACAGGACCAGAACACACTGTCATGCTTGGCCCTGTTGTGCCCCCCGTCCTACACCAGGCAAGAACAGCCCCTCACCCAGCTCTCATCCAGCCCTGAGAAGCGGCAGCTCTTGTGTTCTTGTGGAGGAGACGTCCGAGGAGGAGCAGACCTTAGGTTTGGATCTTGGATGCTCTTTAATTAGGAAAACTGCAATCAAGCCTGCACAGCTGCGTCCACACAAGAACTGATGAAGGTGCCAGGCCAGAACAGTGCATGGGACAAGGCGGTGCTTGAGGCGGCAGCCTGTACCCACCACAGAGCAGGCGCAGGCAGGCTCCTGGGGGCCAGGACTGGAGCACAGACCTGCAAGCAATGAGGGCCCATTCCAGGGGCATCGGGAACAGCTGCTGCTCCCTCTGCACCTGGAGGCTGCAGCCAAAGCCGTGGGGCAGACCAGCTCCTCGGTCTGTGGGCTGAGTGTGCGAGTCTGTCAGTCCAGTGGTGTGACCAGTGGGAGGCAAGTGCGAGCCAGCTCCAGGTGCAGGTTTAGAGGAGGCACCACAATGGCAGCTCCTGGGGAGCCCACACTGCCACAGCAGCAGCCACGGCAAAAGGACACCGAGTGCTGGCAGCAGCAGCAGCAAGGGCCTTTGCATCTCTAGAAAAGGCAAGAAATGCACACACGTGCATGCATGCATGTGCTCTCTCACACACACACGCATACACACACACACATGCAGACACTCTCTGGCATCTCTGCCCAAGGTAGAAAAGTTTTCAGTTTTTCCTCAGTGACACTCCAACGCCGTGAGGGGTTTGGGGAAAGGTCAGGATGGGATGGCAGTCCCTCCACCCATCCCCCTCTCTTCTCCTCTCAGTCACATTGATGCTTCCTCCTGGTGACCACATGCAGAACGATGATCCCAGGGACCAGGACTGCCAGCACCCGCAGCAGGACAAGCCCCTTGGTGCGGCAGTAGGACAGCGATGGGGCACCTGGAGAGCTCAATACATGTGTAGGAGATAGGTCAGCTTGGAAACAAAAACCATGGAGGCAGCTGGAGCTCAGGCTCCAAAGCACTTGGCTCAGGCCAGGCCAGGGGCAGCACGGGGACTCCCAGTTGCTCAGTCACCAAATCCCTGCCTACGCTGCTGCTGTGTTCGGGGTCTGTAGGTCACACCCAGTGTGCATGCGGCTGACACGAGCAGCACTGAGGTCAGGACGGAGCACAGCACCCAGCACCCGCTAGGCAGCCACAAGTGCAGGACGCGTGGGAACAGCAGGCTGGAAAGCAAAGAGTGTCCTTCTGCAGCCCAGCGATGTGGGTGCTGGAGGGCAGCAAGCAGCAAGGGGGAGATTAAGATTATTTTGAAAAAAAATTATTAATTTTGTCACAATTTTTTCATGATTCATTTTTGCTTGCTTGCTTGAACCCTGGCTGCCTGGCACCTTGAATGGTGCATATCCTGGTGCAGGGCAGGGCCACTCAGCTCGGCTGTGTCTGATGCAGCTCCCAAACTCAGACGCTCCAAACAAGCTAAGGGTGCAGCAGAGGATTGTAGCCAGGACAAGCAGGGTCTGTAATGCCTCCTGACAAGTGCCCTGCCAAACGCACCCACCTGAGGCTTGTACAAAAAGGATGTGGCCAAGTTGGAGAGAGTAAATGGCTGTGGGACTGGGGGGCAGGATTTGTAAGGAGAGGCTGAGGGAACTGGGTGTATTGAGTTTGGAAAAGAGAAGACTGAGAAAGGATTTGATAGCAGTGTTACCTACCTGAAGGGTGGTTTCAAGGAGCACAAAGCTGAACTGTTCCCAGTAGCCACAGATGACAGAACAAGGTGCAATGGGCTCAAAGTCCAGCAAGGGAGGGTTAAGTTGGATGTTAGGAAAGCCTTTCTTCTTATGAGGGTGGTGAAGCACTGGAACAGGTTACTTAGAGGAAGCCTGCAAACATACCTCTAATGCCTTCTCATCTGCACCTTGGTTAAAGATTAACAAGATCACCCCAGGTGGGACTTGAACCCACAATCCCTGGCTTAGAAGGCCAGTGCCTTATCTATTGGGCCACTGGGGTTTCTTGACATGCTTTTTCCCCAAGGACGGACTTCCCTGCCTGCGCCCATGTGTTCTCAAAACAACGGTGGACAATGAATGCTTTTCTTCTGGCACTGCATAGGGACTGCCATTTACTGGGTGAGACCACAGATCCCGCAAGCCCAGCCTCCTGTGGCACATGGTGCTAGGCAGCGGATGCTGAAAGGCAGAGCAAACCGGGTCAGACCAGGGTATTTTGCACGGTTCCTCTTCCACTTGCAGCCTCCAGTGTTTAGGGTCTAGGACGCTGTGATTCAGAGGCTGTCTGCTCTAGAAGCAGCTCCTGGGTGGCACCATGCTGTGCTGGATGGCAATGCGCTTCTCTTCAACCCCAGAAGCCAGGTTCCTCTCCTGCTCGCTGGCCACCTGCTCCTGCTCGCCCACCTCTGCTGCTCACATGCCTCCCTCTCCTGCTCTCCTGCTCCTGCCACTTGGTGCCAAGCCGGCAGGTTGGCCAGCCACTCCTCCATGACGGTGCCCAGCTGCCCAGCAGGAGGGTGCTGTCCTACGCCTGGTGCTGGTGGAGACGGTGCATTCAGAGGGTCTGGTCATCGGGGCACCATTCCTCATGCTGCATCCCCGGTGGCAGCTGGTGCCTCTCCCCCACGCACAGCTGCTGGACCTGCAGAGCGAGGACACTGTGGACACTTGTACATGTGTCACTATGGCAGTGTTGTTCTTGCACCATGATGTAGTACTTCCTTCTGCAAGTGTTACATCATGGCGCAGTAACAGCCCGTAGTATGCCATTACGTGTGGCACACAGTTATTTTTAGCAGAGTGCTACACCAGGGGAGCACGTCGCTGTGGTGACATGCTGTTGGTTATGTGCAGACACCTGCAGACGCTACATCACTGTAGTGTGTTGCTACGGCAACCTAGCGCCACATGTAGACATGCCCTGTAACAGGGGACTGTAAGGGGCTGCAGTGGAAAGGACTGTGACGTGAAGGACAAGATGATTTGTGGGCAAAGGGGAAAGGGGCCAGAGGGAAGAGCTGCTTCCCGAGGGTCCCGGGCTGAGGAGGGTCAGGCCTCTCCTTGTGGGACTGCTCCAGGGAAAGGAGAGGCCAGGTTCAAAGCTTGGCCAGTTAGAGGAAGGGCATCCCTCATTGCCTGAGAAGGCAGGGAGGAGGAGAAGACAGAGCCTCTTTTTGAGAGAATGCAACCTCTCGGAGGTAACGGGCACTAGACCCAGGGACTGTGCACCACCCAGCCTTAGATCGGGGTCGTGCGTGTATAGGTGCCCAGGGACCATGGGAAGTTAGCCAGGCAGCCCCTGTCATGGGTGGCCACTGCACAAGCCCTCCATCCCCACTCCCTCCACGGGGCAGGTGGCCCGCTTGGCTCTTGTTGCAGGCAGCCTGCCTTCCTGATCCCCTCCCCAGGCCAGGCCAGGGTTGGCCCTTGGTAGCAGCTGCCAGGGTTGTGTTACCAGATTTGCCCATTACTTTGGGGGATGCTCATTTATTAGGGATAGGTTTCTAGGGTCTTGGTAATTCTGTTAATGTGCTGCTTGTGTTACTTGTGTTTCGATACGGAGCTGTATATCTCCCTTCTGCAAGTCCTCACCTCAATGGAGCTATCTTGCAGGACTCAGTTTCAATGGGGCTGGGTTCCTCCAGTCCCCAAATCAGTCATACACACAAACACACACAAATTAACATGACACGCCTGACCTGGCCGGGTTGATCAGCATGGACAGGCTGACACCCTCAGATGCCAGGAGTCAGTTCATCAGAGCAACAATAAACCGCAGTCTCACACAAGCACACTGGTGAACAGAATCCCTCTGAATCCGGCTGGGTGTCCAGCTGACACCCTCACGGGCCAGCATTCAGTTCATAAGGGCACGTCTGAGTTAAACTGGGTCAGTCACCCTGTACAAGCTGATCCCCTTATGTGTTTCAAACTCAGCACGTCCCAGTCTTTGGCCTCTTGATGAGCAGACCCCACAGTATTTTCACTCTTGTCACCCTGATCTGGAGGGTCTTAGGTGTGTCTCCCACTGCATCTTAATCAGGTTCATTTATGGAGGTGGGGGAGGGAGGTGGGGAGTACTTTGTGAGTCAGACAAGCTGTGTCCTGTGCCAGGGTTGCCCAAGAACACAGAGCTGAGACGTAACAGTTGCCCTGGACCAACTCCTTCCCTTCTCCTCTGCACGCCAAGCACTTTGCTCCCATGGGGGCTGGGTCACACCGCCCAGGGTCAGAGGGACTAGGGCTCCCACTCATCTGGGACACCGAGCAGGTGTTGCCCCTGTTCTCTCCCCAGTATGTCTCATCAGAAAGCTGGGATGGGGAATTACCCGCACTGTGCCCCAAGCGTCCCCCTACTGAGACTTCCCAGGTCATGCCACATGGAGCTGTTTGAGCACACCGAGGGGTGCCCAACCCCTATGCCCTCCCGCAATGGTTCCCCGGGAGCACATGAGAACCTGTTGCAGGGCTCTGCACTTCAGTGGTGCCCTGGGCAATCCCACACTTCCCCGCCGTGTGCGTCGCTGCCTGGAGGGCTGCTTCTGCCTGTGATACGAGGCCCTGACCCCCTCAGCGGAGGTGGAGATCACCGGTGCCATCAGTGAGTTTCTCTGCACGTGACAGCAGGGGACAGCGAGGCCAGGCAGGGAGAGAAGAGGAGGGGAGGGCGAGGAGAGGATGAGAAGGGGGCCTGTGTGGGGCCCCTAGAGCCAGGCCTGCAGCCAGGTGTGGGCCTGTAGCATGGGCACTGGTGGCCACAGTGCCCCCCACCCCTCACAGCCATCCTCCACGCGATGGGCTTACCAGCTGGGCATGGCAGGTGGTCCTCACAGGTGGCCTTGGTGCTTGGTGGTAGGGAGGCAGTCTGGCTGCTTGCAGGGTGCTGGGTGGCAGAGGCCCACTGCCTGCCACGTGGCCACTGACCCCCTCCAGGAAGGAGCTGGAGCTGGCCATGGGCGGTGTCCTCCCTGGCCTGTCCTCTACCCTCTGGCTGTGGGGAAGATGTCAGCCCGGGTACCAGCACTGGATGCAGAAGCCATGGGCAGGGAGGACACGGGTCATGTGTGCTGCCAGCCTGAGGGCTCTTGTCTGGGTCTTCTCTGCAGGTCTGGGCTGGTGCGGGGGCTTTGGCAGACCTCCAGTGCTTGAATAGATATGCTGCCCATGGCCTGGGTCCCTGCGAGTGAGGATGCTGGGTTGCTCCTGCATGCAGGGCATGGTGCTGCAAGCTACTCTGGACCATCTCTTGTGCTCAGTGACCACCATTCGCAGCAGCCACGCAGCCTTCACTTTGACTCTGGACTGCCTCCCAAAGTGGTCGTGCCCACGCTGTCCCATGGAGGCTGCCATCTCTTCCAAGAGAGCATTGGCCCACCTGCCCTGGCAGAACTGCCGCTGCACCTCGGCATTGCCCCAAATCACCAGAAGGTCTGTGGTCTCTTCTGCTGCCCAGTTGGGGCCAAGGACCGAGTGTCTCAGGGGCAGGGAAGCTGCCATGTCCACTGGGTTTCTCTACCAGGGATTTCAGGCAGATGCCCCATGAGGTCCCCACAGCAAGGCCAGGGACTGGCTCCCATGCTGGAGCCAGAACGTAGCCGCACCACAGGGGCACAATGCCCAGGGGCCAGGGAGCAAGCGGCAGAGCCTCCTTGCTCCAGCCGGGCCTGTGCAGCACTGCTGCTGCCCAGACAGGCCCAGCAAGGAAACCCCCACGAGCTGGAGGCAGGCAGAAGCTGGCCCCAGGGAGCTACAGCCAGGCAGGGGTGGCAGAGAAGCCGTCCTTGCCCCCTGTTTGGAGGGAGTCTCAGCCAGGGTGCTCTCGTGAGCATTAAATCTAGTACCTGCTGGTGACTGTACATGAGCCAGGAGGCTGCTCACACGCGCTGTGATTACAGCCAGCCTCCGCGTCTCATGTAGCAGTGTCCCCGTGCTTCAAAATGGTGGCAGGGGCACTACAACTAAAGCTTGTTTGATGTATTGAAGTGTGGGGATGCTGATATATGAGACACTCCAGGTGCTTTAATTTGGGTGGATTTTGGATCCACTTTAATTAAAGCACCTTACCCCACACCTTAGAGCATGTGTAAAAACTCTCTGTATCTTCAGGTATTAGAAAAATGCACATTTCACTAATCGAATGTGCGTTAGCCTAGTGCATGGTTTTACGGCCATGCTTTAATGCACATCAGATTAATCTAATGCTCATTAAAGCATCTCATGTAGAAGTACCCAGAGGGTCCAAAGGAGTTGCCCAGGCACCCGCAAGACTCAGCCTCTCGTTCAGTTTCTCTCTCTCTCTCTCTCGGTCCATTTCTAGATGACTTTTCTCCTCGGCGGTTTCCTACCCATCCTTGATCTGTGACCCATTAAATGCATTTGGAAAGTCCAAATCAAAAACCCTATTTCAGAAAGGATGCCCCTGAAATCTGGATTGTGGTGCTCGGCACGGCTCCTGGGATCTAGTTTCCTTTCACTTGGGCCTGGCCCAGACAACCAGAGAGGACCTTTAAAACACGAGACAGTCTCTTGACAAGAAGAACAGCATTCAGAAACATGCATTTCCTATGACGAATAGGGGTTTACATTGCACAGGCCTGCAGTTGCACATAGAAACAGGGAAGAGATCCCATTTTTTCTGATCTTGCCCCGCTGTAAACACTGCACGTATCCTGCAGGAGAACCCATTTCTTGTTCATTAGAGACAGGTTTAGATGCTGTAGCAAGAAGAGGGGTCTACCAAAGTCGCATGAGGTGGGAAGAAGAAACCAGCAAACTACATGTTGACGACAGGACCAATCCTGCTCTAAAGGTAAGAAACTACTGTTTTGCAGTGAGCTATGAAAACACAGACACTGCTGGGATTTGAACCCAGGATCCCTTTTTTACAAGGCAGGTGCTTTAACCAACTAAGCCACAGTGCCCATAGCAAAAGAGGGCTTCCCCGCCCCCCCATCTCACACCAGTGAAGAGCACTTGTTTGCTTTGGGAATTAAGGCAGAAGTGTTTTGCGTGGGCTAAAGAAGTTGGTGGTGGGGGCAGGCTGGCAGGGGAGGAGGCAAATGCTTCACAAAAATGACCAGAACCCGGGGCCTGGGCTTCACGTTTCTGTCTCCCAGCCCCAGGGAGCCAACACGACTCCATGAGCCCAACCTGGCAGCTGCACACCCGCTCCCAGCAGGTCCCAGCCGTCTCCTTTGTATCAGTGGCTTCCTCCGCACAGACCGCTGCCCAAGATGCACGTTCCTAAATCCAATCTCCAAGATCCGGGCAGAGTCCGCAGGAATCCACATGTGCTCCTGGTGTCATCCTCACGTCTGGCGCAAATGCCAGGGTGGCACTTTTCTGTGACTTGATGAGAGACCAAGCGCTGGCTCCAACTTCACAGTAGCTCCAACTTCACAGGAACGTGTCATCATCACAAAAGGCACCAGGAGCGTCCGCGCATGATTTGATAGTTTGATAAAATGATATGACTGGTTCAGCAACAAAGGTTCAATCTGGTCGTTGAGGCAGCTGCGTGGGTTAATCCTCACTCAAGCAAGCCACTGCATAGATTCATACATTCATAGATTCATAGATGTTAGGGTCGGAAGGGACCTCAATAGATCATCGAGTCCGACCCCCTGCATAGGCAGGAAATACTGCTGGATTTAGATGACCCCAGCTAGATACATATCCAACCTCCTCTTGAAGACCCCCAGGGTAGGGGAGAGCACCACCTCCCTTTGGAGCCCGTTCCAGACCTTGGCCACTCGAACTGTGAAGAAGTTCTTCCTAATGTCCAGTCTAAATCTGCTCTCTGCTAGCTTGTGGCCATTGTTTCTTGTAACCCCCGGGGGCGCCTTGGTGAGTAAAGCCTCACCAATTCCCTTCTGTGCCCCCGTGATGAACTTATAGGCAGCCACAAGGTCGCCTCTCAACCTTCTCTTGCGGAGGCTGAAGAGGTCCAGGTGCCCCAGTTTCTCCTGATAGGGCTTGGCCTGCAAGCCGTTAACCATACGAGTGGCCCTTCTCTGGACCCTCTCCAGGTTATCCGCATCCCTCTTGAAGTGCGGTGCCCAAAATTGTATGCAGTACTCCAACTGCTGTCTGACCAGCGCCCGATAGAGGGGAAGTATCACCTCCTTGGATCTGTTCGTCATGCATCTGCTGATGCACGATAAAGTGCCACTGGCTTTTCTGATGGCTTCGTCACACTGCCGACTCACGTTCATTTTGGAGTCCACTAGGACTCCAAGGTCCCTTTCCGCTTCCATGCCACCCAGCAGGTCATTCCCTAGGCTGTAGGTGTGCTGGACACTTTTCCTCCCTAGGTGCAGCACTTTGCATTTCTCCTTGTTGAACTGCATTCTGTTGTTTTCTGCCCACTTGTCCAACCTGTCCAGGTCTGCTTGTAGTTGTTCCCTGCCCTCCAGCATGTCCACTTCTCCCCACAGTTTTGTGTCATCCACAAACTTGGACAGAGTACACTTCACTCCCTCGTCCAAGTCGCTGATGAAGACATTAAAGAGTATCGGTCCAAGGACCGAGCCCTGCGGGACCCCACTGCCCATGTCCTTCCAGGTCGAAGCTGACCCATCCACCACGACTCTCTGGGTGCGACCCTCTAGCCAATTCGCCACCCACCGGACTGTGTAGTCATCCACGTCACAGCCTCTTAACTTGTTCACCAGTATGGGGTGGGATACCGTATCGAAGGCCTTCCTGAAGTCTAAGTATACGACATCCACCCCTCCTCCTGTGTCCAGACATTTCGTAACCTGGTCATAGAAAGAGACTAGATTAGTCAGGCATGATCTACCTGCCACGAACCCGTGCTGGTTTCCCCTCAGCATGATTTATCCTGCCGGGCTCTCGCAAATGTGAGCCTTGATAATTTTTTCAAAGACTTTGCCAAGCATGGAGGTGAGACTGACTGGCCTATAGTTGCCCGGGTCCTCCTTCCTCCCCTTCTTGAAAATGGGGACCACATTGGCCCTTTTCCAGTCCTCCGGGACCTGGCCCGTGTGCCATGAGTGTTCAAATATTCCCGCCAGTGGCTCTGCAATGATGTCGGCCAGTGCCTTCAGCACCCTCAGATGGAGCTCATCCGGGCCTGCCGATTTAAAGGCATCCAGTTCTTCCAAGTGACTCTGCACCACCTCAGGGTCTATGCATGGCAGTCCGGCGCCTTGCTGCTGCCTCTCTACAACCCCAGTGAGAGACTTGTCGTGCCCCTCGCTTAGGAACACTGAGGCAAAGAACTCGTTGAGGAGCTCAGCCTTGTCCCCCCTGTCCGTCACCAATTGCTTCTGCCCATTTAGCAGGGGTCCTATTCCTCCCTGGGCCTTCCTTTTACTCCCTATATATCTAAAAAACAATTTCTTGTTATCCTTTACTTGGGATGCCATCCTCAGCTCCATAGTAGCTTTGGCCCGCCTAACTGCCTCCCTACGAGCGTGAGCAGAGGAGGTATATTCGTCTTCGGTGATCTCTCCCTGTTTCCACTTTCTATGTGCCACCCTTTTGGCCCGTAGGCTGCCCTGGATTTCTCTGGTCAGCCAAGGAAGCCTCCTGGCCCCTTTCCCTCTTTTTCCTCACATCGGGATCATCTCCCTTTGTGCCCGAAGGATCATTTCCTTAAGGCACAGCCACCCTTCTTGGGCTCCCATCTCTTCAAAACTCCTACTCTGCAGTGCATCCTTGTCTAAATGCCTGAGTTCATTGAAATCAGCTTTCCTAAAGGTTCAATCCGGTCACTGAGGCAGCTGCGTGGGTTAATCCTTGCTCAAGCAAGCCACTGCAGGCAGCGTGGAGGCTGCAGGAGGCAGTGGCTGCAGCAAAGCAGAGCCCGGCTCCCCCCACAACTGCTGCCTACCTGCTGGGGGCTCGGCTGGGGGTGAAACCAGCTCCCCGCCACTAAGCGTATTCCTGAGGGGCAAGAGGGAACCACACCTCTCAGATCTGTGTGAAACAGGGGTGGGTGCACTGTGGGCTGTGGGCCTGGGCTCCTGCCCTGCTGCCCTCCCCTGGGGCCTGCAGTCTGATCGGTGTGACCTGATGCTTCAGGACAAAGCAGGGCTGTGCAGGAAAGCTCTCTGCTTCTGGGAGCTCTGCGCTGCCCTGGAGACATGCACCTAGTGCCCCTTCCTGACCGCCCTCCTCCTGGTCCCCACCACAACCCTCTTGAGGGCCTGAAGTCTGTCAGCCTGCAGAGAGCTCTTTGCAAACATGCACGATCCATGGGTTTCTCCATTAAAGTGAGAAATCCGTGTTTTCCTCAGGTATAGGGGGGAAAATCTGTGTTTTACTCCCTTTTCGGTGGGAAATGCAAAACCCCGATCCCGATACTCACCTGCTGGAGGCGCCCCAACTGCAAGCCTCTCCCCATGGGATGTGCTGCAGAGCTGCAGGACCGGGAGCAGGTGCTTCCTCAGCCTGGCTCCAGAAGCCAGGACACTGCTGGCAGCTCCGTGTTGCCCGGGAGGTGTCACACAGACGTTTTCCCTCGAGTCCAGGGGCTGCCCGGGCCCTGGCCGGGACCTCTCCTGCTGCTGCCTCCTTGGACACCATCCGAAAGCCTGAGGCTGGGTGGATTCAACGTCCCCGCTTTCCCTAAACTGCCCGGACTGAACCGAGGGAAGCAAGTGGGCTGGGGTCTGTTTTGAACTGGAAAAGGCAGGCAGAGGCCTGCAGGGACCAGCCTCGCCCCTGGCCAGCCGGGCACTGCAGGGAGCCCACTCCCACTGCCAGCCCTCCAGCCTGGCACAGACCGAGGAGGGGATGGGCAAACACCCCCGCCCGCTCCCCCCAGCCCGGACCCGGGGCAGGGCCGGGCCGGGCAGCCTGCAGCAGGTCCTGGGCGCTGCGAGAGCCGGCGAAGGGCTCCCTGCTCCGAGCCCCGCTTCCCGCACGCGGGGCCGCAACGCCGCTCGCTTCGCAGTGAGAGCCGGGGCAGCGCGGGGCGGCCGCCACAGCCCCCGGCCGGCTCCTGCCCCGTCCTGCCCCGCAGCCCCGGCACTGCGGCCCCCGGGCGGGCGCTGAGGGCGGGGAGTCTCCCTCCACCAGCCCCGTCTGTCGGCCACGCACAGCGCGTGTCCGTGGTGCCGCTCCCCCGCCCGCGCCCGCGCCCCGCGCCGCTGCGTGCTCAAGGGGAGCCGCGCGGAGAAAGGCTGGCTCTGAGCTGGGCGAGCGGGCGCGGGGCAGCAAGCTCCTGCCCCTGCTGCAGGCTCCCAGTGGGGGCGACGTGCCAGCCCAGTGCTCGGCCGCGCTGGGGCAGAGGAGGAAGCGGAGCCCCGCACCCAGCTCCGTGGGGCAGGACGAGGGAAGGGGCCGGGGCAGCCCTGGCTCTGCGGCCGGTGTGAAGCGCGGTTGTGTTTGCTGTGCCCAGGCTGCGGTGCACACTGAGCAGGTTCGTGTGTGCCCCTGCTCCTGGGCTTTGCCGGTGCCCCGCGGCGCCAGGAAGAGATGTTTTCCCCTCCTGTCGCTACAGGTGTCCGGGTTTCCTCACCTTCCCCGCGAGCACTGGGTGGGGCTGCCCCCAAGGCGAGGTTGGTGCCGGGGGTGCCAGTGCTGCAGCGAGGGCTAAAGCCTCGGCCTTCCTGGGGAGAGGTCTGCCCTCCATTCAGGGTCAGACTCATCCTGCATTTGGGCTCAGAAGAGCTTTTACAACGTGGCCAGACGGGGATGGACTGAGGGCATTTTGCTGCCGTCTCGAGGGAAGGGCAGAGCTCTCTTCCTTGGATCTCTTGAGGGTACGTGAGCAACCCTTGCACCAGCCAGGCATTGGCAGCACCCTCGCCCCCCTGTTCTACCTGTGGCAGGTGAGGGCATTTTTCATGTTTAGGGGCAATATGCCTTGCAGTGGTGTGACAGGGTCGTTGTGTGGCTTAGGCATAGACTGAAGTAGCACTTGTGTAGGGTGCTTGGATCCGGCTCTGAGCAGGGTTGGACTCAGCGGTGGATCCAGCAGGAGGGCGATGAGGGACGCAGCCACAGCCCTGCCTGGCTCTGCCACCTGTGCCCACCGACCAGCTTGAGCTCCCCAGTTGATCAGTGCAACTCCCAGCCAGAGCAGCTGCTTTCATGCTGCTGCTCGCCCTGTTGCCTCCTCTGGTGCTGAATCCAGGGGCTGGCGGGGAGGGGGTGGAGGGCGAGGGCGGACAGCAGCAGTGCCCATACCCCGAGCGCCGGAGCGCTGTGACAGCGGCGGCTCCTGCCAGAGCTGCAGCCATCAGCTGGGAGCGCAGAGGGTCCCTGCACACGCACAGCTCGGGCAGGAGCCGGCACGGACGAGGTGGGGAGCTCAGATCCATGGGGTGCGACCGCACGGCTGCCCCTGCTACCACCCCCACCCCAATCTGCCCTTGGCTAAACTGCACCACCTCCTGCGGCCCCTTCCAACCTTACCTTGCTCTGATACCACGCTGTAGTGACAGGAGGCTTGCTCTACCTTCAGGCAGTGCTAGCTGAATTGGCGGGGTGAGGGAGAGCCCCTGCTCCCCCTGCGGTGGCCCTCCTCTGCCATTGCCATTTCCTTAAAATCTCCTTTCCAGCTAAAAAAAGCATTTGTTTGACCTACCCAGAAATGGTTGTGAGCAGTAGGTAAGCAGAGCTTGTTGCACCAAAACCATCTGAGCCATGGGGCACCCTGGCCTGTGCCTGCCCACTAAACACGGCTGTCTCCGCAGCTAACAATGGAGTAGAGACATGCTGCCCCGCCTGCCTGATACGTCCGTCCACACCGACCCAGCACCTGCAGGACGTGTCTGCCCTCACCCGGGTCTGCACGGCAGAGCTCGTGAAGAAATGGGATTCCTACAGCACAAAACCGCCATGATTTCCTGCTCCGCACTCAGGGTGACGGTTTAAAATTTTAAACACTTTTGTGAAGGCAAACATCAGTTGGCAAAGAGGAAATAATGAATATTTGCAACAATTCATTTTGATTTTAACCATTTTCAGTTTGTTTTTAGATGATAAGGCACCGCATTTCTACATGAACAGCTAGTCTGAACAACCGCCACCAAAACCAGTTAGAAACATTTCATCCTTGTGCTGTTGAAAAGGGACGTTTCAGCTTTTTAAAGTCACTTTCTTTCTTAAAAAACAAAACTAAAAAACAACGAACAACACCACATTCCTGCAAAAGGTTTTGGTCTTTTCAAATCAACGTTTCCAGTCAGCTTCACTTGGGAAATCCCAGCTCTTAGTTTTCATTCTTTTTGTCTTTTTTGCTTGCTGAAAAACCATGAAAAGAAGAAAAACCACAACTCTGGATTTCTACCTGAAATCTCTGGGCCCGTCTCGGACTCAGGGTTGTAAAGCCAGCAGTGCTAACGTTGTGTGGGACCCCTGCCCCCCTAAAAGGAGCGCAAGGCACCCCGGGGTGCTGGGAAACCCCGAGAATCGCTGGTCTAGGGACAAGCGGATGACGGGATGACACAAGAGCATTTTTTGAGTATAAGTAAAGCTGCCGTGAAGAAAGTGGAGAAAAAACCGCTGCCCTTCCCCACACAAGGCAGGACACGCGGCAGCGGCTTCACGCTGCAGCCAAGGAGATCTCGAGTCATTCTCCAAAGAAACCCTTCCCGAGTGCTAGAGCAGCAGTGCAACACGCTGCCTAGGGAAGTCGTGGCACCTCCTTCGCTGCAGGTTGTCAAGGAAGAGTCTGGAGCGGGATCTCGCTGGGACAGCTGAGGAAGAGCAAATCTTGCATCTGCGCAGGGGGCAGACTGGACGACCCTGGAGGTCCCTTGGGAGCCTGCGCTTCCCTGGTGTCAACACCTGTCACCGGAGCAGGGGAGCGTCTGCCAGCTCTGTGTGCTGCACCCACGGGCGGCGGAGGGCCAGGACTAAGGGGGCTTAGCCCCCGCAAGCGTTTGGCAGCGGCCAGCGACAGCAGCGCCACAGCGCCGGCCGCCCGCAGCACCTGGTGCCGCTCCTCCGCCGCCACGTGCAGCAACAGTGCACACTGGCCGTGCAATGGCACTACTGGAGGGAGCGAGGGTGGGCAAGTGGGGCTCGGCCTCCCCAAATAATAGTTTCCGCCACCCTTAAGTCTGGGCCCACCTTCCCTGGTGAGACGCTTTGCTCGGATACCTGGTCCCCACTCTCCGGCCACGCTGAAGGAAAAGGCGGTGCAGCAGGGACAGAGAATCGGATTTAGTCTGAGTTCCCCTGGGATTCCCTCAAATAAAGAGAAGTGATCTGACTCGAGGTGCTACATTTCTTTACATAGCTTATGGTCACGCTGGAGTGATGCTGTAGATGCGGTCCATGCCGCCATGATCTCCAAGTAAGCCATCTCTAAAACCATACTCCTGTACTCTGGGCTGCTTACTTCCCCCCCGGCCCTGCGCCAGCTGCTGTCTTCAGCTGAGAACAGCCCTTTATTCTGACAGCCGAGGTACAGACGCCTTGTCCTCCTTCTCCGTGACTAGAGCCCACTTCCCAAGAGAAGAGGGAGCTGCACCTTCGGTTTTCTCTGTAGCATCCCTGTAGGATGCCGTTTTGTTTCCTTGTATGCCCTTTGCTAGCTGGCTCTTCATCTGTGCCTTGGTCTTAATGCTCTTCTCCCTGCGCACCTGTGCCTTACTCCAGTGTCCATGCTGGGCAACACGGCCAAGTCCCCACTTCTCCGATGCTGTTTTTTCCCTCAGTCAGGCCGGGGGCCTTCTCTTCTCAAAGCCGAGGGTCTCCGTCCCCTTGCCCATCTTTGTCGGGCGTCCTTTGCCTTGCCGGTGCCCTGCTCTGGCTCTGGGACCTCGGGCCCGACTTGGTGACAGCCGCACACTCCCTGCCACGTGGTGCCCATCCCTTGTCCGCACTGGTGCCCGGAGGCTGGCATGTTTTTAACCAATGGTTTGTTTCATACCTGGAGGGCATCTTCTCTCTCCCTCCGCCCGGGGCGGGATGCGGGGCTGCGGCGGGGGTGCCCGTGGCGGGGCCGGGGCACCCGCGCACTCCTCGGCGGCGGCCACAGCCCCCTGCGCACGTGGGAGGGGAGCACGCCGGGCTCGGGGGGCTCCCCTCTCCGGGCTCGGCCTCCCCGCATGCCCAGCCTGCGGCTCCCGCTGGCCCTGCACGCAGAGCCCGAGCAGGGCGCTCCCCGGGCCCGGGCCTGCCCAGCCAGGCAGCGGCCCTTGGCGGCCAGGGGGGCTGCGCCCCGTCCCCGCGGGGCTGCGCGGCCGGCTGCACCCCATCCCCGCCGGGGCTGTGGGTCCCGCTGTGGCCTGGGGCACCTGCTCCCCGCCTGGTGCCAGCTTGCTAGGACTGTAAGACAGTGAAGCGCATTAATGAGTGCTGCTAGTATTCAATACGCAGCGCGTCCTGCCGCGCACCCCTCCGCCCCAGGTCTGCTTTTGTGGCATGCGGCACTGCAGCACCGCGCAGGGCAGACAATGCGGGGTTGCGGCACTCTGGCCAAAAAGCGTTGGCTACCCCTGGTCTAGGGTCTAGATCACACACGGTGCCTTTGCTTTTCTCTCTCCCCCTTGGCCCACAAAGGATTGTCCCTTCAGGGGGAGCGCCGAGGCAGGCTGCTAAGCCCACAGGGGCCGGGATGGTCTGACGATGCCCCGGTGCTTCAGAGGACAGCAAAACCCCCCAGAAAGAAGCGATTTCCATCGATGATTGGGGGACAATTCCTTCCTGGCCCCAAATGGCAACCGGCAAAAGCCCTGAGGCAAAATGCCCCCCACAGCCCACTGAGCGGTTGCTCCATCGCGCTGAGGACACAGAGCCGGAGAAGCCTCATGACAGCACCTGTCCAGGAAGGGCAGTGGTGCCCGATCCTGCAGGTTGTGACGAGCCAGGAGTGGGCACCTGGCCAGTGCCTTTCTCTCGGGGGTGGTTTGTTCCTGTGTAAAGCCCGGAGCGAGGAAACGGAGCCGTGCCCGGCCGAGCGGCCGCACCGAAGGCACCTGGACCTGGGGTTTCACCTCTTTTCAAGCAGCACAGGATTGAAGCACAAACCCGGATCGCTCCCAACACCTGAGGATTCATTCTGTTGTTGAAATCACAGTCCAGAGGCACAAGTATTTTGTGCAATTTCAAATTGCCATCTTCTTTCTTTTAGTGATCGACACGCACCGTGTAGAGAGCGATGGGAGACCCGGGGTCGGGGAGGACTTCGCTCTTTGCTCTCTCACCCAGCAGGGAGCAGGTAAGGATGAGGTCCTTCGGCAGTGCCGCCAGAGGCTGCGGCAGCGGGAGGTCTGGGAGGGGAGCGAGGGGCTCTTCTGCCTCCAGGCTTGTGGCTGCGTTTGGAGAGAAGTGCAGAACGGAGACGGAGCTGACAAGACCTGCCTTGGGAGCGAGGGGCTGCGTAATGCTCCCTGCCAGCGCTGTGTGTAGGAGGCAGGAGCCGGGCGGGCTCTGGGGCCATCCCCTGCCCAGGCCGTGGTAAGAAATGTTTGCGCTCTAACCTTGTGTGTCTTTTATCGCCTCTTCAGGCCAGCTTTTCCTGCACAGGTGTTGCAGGGCTTCAAAACCGGGCCCGGGTTGCCGTCCCTGCCAGGATGGCTGGAGTGCGGTGCACAGCCAGTGTGGATTAAAACACGGGTTCCTCTTACATTAGATCTAGCGGCACGGTTTTTGCTGGTGCAGAGCAGGGCAGTCGGCTGTCCTGGGTCACGAAAGGCATGGAAACAAGGTCCAGGGAGAAGGCAAGAGCAGTCCAGAGGTGGAAAAAACGTGCCGGAGGGCGATTAGAGTTTCCTTTAATGGCAGAAAAGGGCCTGAAGGGAAGGTGTGGGGGGACAGGACTCCTGGAGTGGACAAAAAGAGGGGGAAAGGGGTAGGAGGGAGGAGAGGTGCAGAGTTGTTACAGGGGAAGAGCGTATACGAAGAGATAGCTTCAAAGAGGATGCTCTAGTCCCTTGCAGGGGCAGGCGTCATCGCCTGGCGAAGGCAGCGACCGTGGATCCCGGCGGCGAGGGACGTTCCCCAGAGGCGAGGCAGGCGGCCTCAGTACCGGAGCTGGAGGAGGAGTGCGCGGCATCCCGAGGGCCTTTGAGCGCCCGCCCAGCAGCGCTCCATCCCCCGGGCAGGTGAGGGGACAGCAGTGCTGCGGGGGCGTCCCATGTCTGTGCAGGGGACTGCAGAAAGGGGAGGAAAGTCCGCCCCGATCCAAGGTGGTGACCACGGCCCTGATGCTCTCACACCCACTCCACGGGGTTGGAAACATCCCCAGGTACAGGAGCTCCCAGCCCTCCCAGCTCAGCCCGCGCTGCCCGGCCGGAGCGGGCAGGGAGCCCAAAGCTGCGGCGCTGACGGGCACCCACAGGTCCCAGGGAAGGGGTCCCTGCCCTTCTCTGCCCGGCACTCCCCAATCCCAGCCCTGGGTTTTATCCCAGGAGCTGCCTGGACTCCCAGGGGCTTCAGCCCTGAGCCAGGCATGTGGAGCCAGAGGTCAGGGGCCGGAGCAGGGAGCTGTGTCCAAACCAGCTGCCTGCTGGTCATTGCCCCTGAGCCCAGGGCTTTCCCTGCCCATGATCCCTAAGTGATCAGGAGGCTGGCGGCATGGGGGCATCCCCAGGGACACCGGCCTGTCTCCTGGAGAGCAGGAGGCTCGGGGGCAGAAGGGTGTACAGGGGTGCCTTGAAGCCCAGCTGATGACTGCTCCTGCTCGGTGCCAGGATGGACAGGCTGAGGTGGGTGCTGAGCAGGAGGACCACCAAGGTGTGCTTCGTGCCAGCAGATCACAGCGGGGGGCCTGGGCAGGAACATCTGGGCCCCCCCCGGCCATGAAGAGGAGGGGCCCATCAAGGCGAGGACGTGGCTGTGCCCCGTGTGCTGGCGTAAAAAAACCAGCACGTGCCAGCACCAAAGAAGAGCATTTGCAGCAGCCCACCACCTCCAGGTGCAAGTGGAGGTGGCCCTGGGTGCGCCTGGGCAGGCGGGAGCCCGGAGAGGAGCGCCGGGCACAAGAGCCGTGCAGCCCCCCGCCCGTGGCATGGAGCAGCCTGGAGCCCGGCCCTGCGGCCCCCCGGCAGGAGGCAGCCCCTGCAGAGGCGCGGAGGAGGGCCCAGCCTCCCTGGGGCAGGACCTGAGCCTGTCCTACACCAGCCCCAGCCCCAGCCTGAGCTGCAGCTCCTCCTCCGCGGACCCACACGGCTCCCTGGGGTCCACGAGCCCCCCAGCCCCTGGTGCCAGCTGCACCAGTGAGGAGCCGCGCTGGGGCCACCCAGTCTCAGGGCCATTCGCTCCGGGGGGCAAGGCAGACCCTGAGCAGGGCTGGGCAGGGGTATCCGGGCCAAGGCGAGGGGGCTGAGCCGCACGACCTCCAGGTCCCCGTGCGTGGGGTGGCCTTGGTGGGGGTGGGTGATGGGGGAGGCAGGATCACTTGTGGGGGCACAGGGACCTCCCAGGGCAGCGAGGCAGTCCAGTGTGTTCTCAGCCATGGGGGCCGTGAGGTTGCGGGGGCGGAGGAGCGGGATGGAGAGGGGCCTGGGAGATTTCTGCAGATGGGGGGCCCTTGGCTGGCAAGGGGAGCACGGCCCCATCTCTGCCCCCCACACCGCACGTGTCTTTCCCTCGGGGGCAAAGGACTCACCCCCCACTTTCCTTCCTGGTGTGATAAGTCCCAGTCCGGCCACAAAGAAGATGCAGGACGAGGAAGACCAGGAGAGGGAAGATCAGGAGACCCTGGAGGAAGCTGCGCTCAGTGTCACCCAGCGCCTCCAGGACCGCGGGAAGGTAGGAAACCCGTTCAGTCCTCTGTTCCCTCCCCGGGGGAGCCCATCCCGCTGACCCGGAGCTGCCAAGGGGAGACGCTCGCCCGCGGGCAGTGCTAGGGGTGGGTGTATTTGTGAAGCCCCACCTGGGTCCCCTCCTGCCACAGACACTGCCAAGCTCCTCCCTGAGTGTGGGGCACCCCGATGGGGCGGGCGGATCCTGGTGCCTGCGCCTGGAGCACTGGGTGGTCTCCTGTGCGGGATGGGGCTGTGGCTGTGCTGCCCTAACCTCGCCCTTCTCTTTGGGTCTCACAGGAGCTGATGGAGGATGTCTCCAGGGAGGAAGATCAAGCAAATGCCACCCCAGACATCATAGCTGCCATCCGGTGCCTCAGGTACTAGGACCTCTGCCCGACTAGCCTAGCTCTGCCATGGGCCAGGGGGATCTCTGCTGCTCAGGCCCAGGTTTCCTGGCTCTTTCCTGCCAAGCCCAGTGCCACGCCTGCCCTGCACAGCTCAGTGTCACACAGGCTCTTCTCTCCTGCCAGCAACCGGGAGATGTGCCTGGCCCCCTTCCTGCAGTCGCGCCTCCTCCGAGCTGCAGCTTGCAAAACTTTTGAGGCCGTAGAGCACGACGACATCAGCAACCTGGTAGGTCCCCCTGGCACTGCCCTGTCCCACAAACCAGCCCCTGGCAGGTGCGGGCACAAGCTGCCTGGTACTGAACCTGGGCTCTCCCTTCCCCTCCTGGCCATGCAGAGGATGCACATAGGCAACCTGGAGGGCCTGCTGTGGTGCCTGCTGTCCAGCGCCCCCAGTCTGGACAGGCTGAATTTCTTGTGGGAGGTGAGCAGGATGCAGAGCGGCTGAGCTCAGGGACGGCCGGCCTCCATCCCCGTGACCTGCACGAGCCTGTCTCAACACCTTTGGAGACCTAAGGCAGAGGCTGAAGCCCCAGCTCAAAGCCTCGGCCGTGAGGAGGCGGCAGACAGGGCTGGTCTGTACAGCAGGGGCATGTGGCCGCTGATCTTGATGCCTTCCTGCCACAGCAATTCACCTTCTGGATGGAGGCGGTGGATGCCCAGCACCGAGCCCTGGGCATGAGGGCAAGCACCACCCTCATGTCCTTTGCTGCCCTCCTGCTCCCACAATTTGAGGTCAGTGAGCCCCGACCCAGGGTCCTGGTCCCCTGCGGTTGTCAGGACCCTCCTGGGAGAGAGGAGTCAGAGCTGGGGACTGAGCCTCACTCCAGGGCTCTGCTTCTGTCTCACCGGTGCCCCCGGCTCTCTTTTTGGGCTCTCTTTTCCATGGCCTGCTTCGGGCACACTGTCCCCGTCCCCCGGGGTCTTGGGGCCTTTGTAGCCCTGGAGCAGCAGGCACGGGGACTCGTTCTGGGGTCCTGTGCCAGTGCCTGGGCTCCAGGTCCCTGTGGGAAGAGAAGGATTTCATTCCCTGGCACTATGATCTCTGGCCCCCTCCTGCTTTGTAATGGTGGTGGGGGGAGATGGAAAGAGCAGCAGGTGGGCTTCGGGAAGCTGCAGGTTTGGGAAGGTAGGACAGGCATGGGCTCCCCCGTCCTCTGCCTCTGCTTAGGGCTCTCCTGATGTGCCTGAGGTGGGGGACATGGCAGCGCGCCTGGGGCTGTCCATCGGTGACCCAGTGGAGACCATCAGCTGCGACGCCATGGAGAGCTTGTATTGGCTCACTCGAATCCTCCTGCACCAGAGGGGTAAGGAGACCCATCCCAAGCACAGGACCACAATGCAGACGGTGCATCCCACAACCCTGGTCCAAAGCTAGGATGGCAGCTCAGAGCCTCGTGTCTCCACTCCTTGCAGGCTGAGACATGCGAGGGGCAGACGAGATGTTGGGCGAGTGCCAACTGGAGCGGAGCCTGGTCCAGTGCTACAGGGACCTGGCGAGAGTTGGAGAGGTGAGGATGCTGCGCCGAGCTGCAGGGCTGGGGCTGTGTCTCCTTGGGCTGGCTGCGTGCTGGGCTCTGGAGAAATGCCTGCTGCTTCCCTCCAGCTCGCAGGGATCTTCCTGCGGCGGGTTAGAGCCTTGCAGGTGTGCAGAGCGACATGGTCCCAGGCCCCAGAGATGGAGCCTGGCTCTCAGATGCGCCAAGATTTGCATCCTCTTGCTTTCAGGTGCTGGGAAAGATCTTGTCCGAGGAACAAAAGAGATCGTTCCTGCAGCGGACCATTCTGGCAATTCAGCATGGGCGGATGCACATCAAGAGAGCTGCACTGGTTTTCCTCTACGCCATCCTGGGGGATATCAGCCTCCTGATCGGGGACAAGGTCAGCAGCCACCTTGTGTGCAGGGGACTGAGAAAGGGCCCCTCGCCTCTGCGCCACGGCTTGTCTCTCTCCTGCATTGCAAGGAGCAGAGAGAGGTCATTAGCCATGGCAGTGTGAGCTTTAGCACAAGCCAAGGTTGATTTGCACCATATAGATGAACTGAATCTGTGAGATATGTATATAAAGCTCAAGATAACGGTGACCCGCAGGTCACGTCAGCAGAGGCTGAAGCCTGCACCTGTCTATAAGTTGCAGCTCTCCCCTGACTTGTGTGGACACTGGCCTCCAGGCTAACGGGAAGCGTGCCAAGTGCCTACACACAATCTCTACACACACACGCTTACCAAAACTGAAAAATCTGTCCTTTCTAAAGGCCTAAATTTCTGTCCAGAAAAATACCCTAATAAAATACTTCAATGTGGAGAGCTAGAAGAATTCTTCCGACGCCTGCGCCTCAAAGAATATTTCCACAACCGAACTGAACCCACTCCCTACAGCAACTCATCCTCTGACAACATTCAGGAAAGGATCAATGCCAAAAAGCCCAAAAAAACATCAGATTGGACACCTCGCAGTGGACGAAACCCTAACCTTGACCGCTACATTGACTGCTTCAGGGAAAGAATGAAGAATGAAATAATCAGCAACGCGCCACCACAACAGCCTCTTTCCACTAGAGAAAAAGGCCACAGAATCTCTAAGATCCGACCACCAAACAGTAATAAAACCAGCAGATAAAGGAGGAGCCATAGTCATCCTAAACCGTGAGGATTACATAAAGGAAGCCAAGAGACACCACCTACTACAAAGAACTACAAGAAGTTCCTACTCCCCTTTTCACCAAGAAACAACAATACCATCAAATCATTTCCATCAAGACTACAAGAAAAACTACAGACCTTCATCCCTCCGCTACCTACCCGGGGACTTATTACATGCTCCCTAAAATCCACAAACAAGGGAACCCTGGCAGACCTATCATATCCAACCATGGGACCCCAACTGAGGAAATATCAGGTTTTGTTAAATCAATCCTAAAACCGCTTGTCACCCACAGAGCAAGTTTTGTCCAAGACACTACAGACTTTCTACAGAAACTTAAAAACATAGACCACCTTCCCAGCAACACCCTCCTAGCCACCATGGACGTTACCAGCCTATATACCAACATCCCACACCAGGATGGCATCCAAGCCTGCCGTACATATCTACAGGAACAAGATTACAGCTCAGAATACAGAACCAAAGATATTACTGTCCTTATACACTTCATCCTCACACACAACAATTTCACTTTTGATAATCAACACTTCCTCCAGAGGATGGGAACAGCTATAGGCACTAAAATGCCCCACAGTATGCCAACCCTTTTATGAGCCACCTGGAAGAAGACTTCCTCAAGAACTGCACCATCAAACCCTTGCTATACTTAAGATACATCAATGACATCTTCATCATTTGGACTGAAAACCTGCAATCTCTGATTGAGTTCCACCAGAAATTCAGCAATCCCCATCCCTCCATCCGACTTTCCCTAGAATACTCCAGCACCAACATCTCCTTTCTAGACACGATGATCAGTATCCAGAAGGGTAAAATACAGACCACAGTATACAAGAAACCCACAGACCAACATACATATCTGCACAGAACCAGCAATCACCCGAAACACACCAAAAAACCTGTGATATACAGCCAAGCCCTCAGATCCCACCGCATTTGCACTGAAGAGAGCACCTGGGATTGCCACCTCACCAATCTTAAAAAGGCTTTCACCCAGCAAGGACACTCCTCCAGAGAGAGAGATCGCACGTTTGAAAGAGCCACCCGGATACCACGTGAAGAACTGCTGCAGTACAGAAGAAAAACACCCACAAATCGCACACCGTTGGTTATGACGTATCACCCCTCCCTCGAACCAGTACGGAAAATCCTCAAAAAATTGCAACCCATACTAGAAAGACCCTATTCTTAAAAAGATCTTCCCAGAGCTGCCCATCCTAGCCTTTAAACAAGCACCGAACCTCGCCAGCTTCATCACCAGAAGCAAACTTCCTCAAGCCCAGACCACACCAAAAGGATCCAGACCGTGCCAGGACAAGAAATGCAAAACCTGCCCCCACATCTCCATCGCCCCCACGATTACTACACCCCACAACAGAGCCATCAGCATCCCAGGATCTCACAGCTGCACCTCCAGGAATGTGATATACCTCATCCAATGCACCAAATGCCCTGATGGAAAATACATGGGGAGACCAAACAACAACTGCGCACCAGAACGAACACAGGGTGAGGAGCTCAGGTAGTCTTCTCCTCAATCCTTGAGCTCAAGAGGAAGGGTCTTACAGGGAGTGGACGCATTTTGCAGAGCAGTGCATGGCTTTGCAGGTGGTGTCACCAGCAGGGCTTTGGCTTCTTCAGCTATGGGATGTTGTTCCAGAAGATGCATTGGTAGGGAGACTTGGGATCCACCAGGCGCAGGAGGGAAGGTCACGTTGGCAGATAAGCTGGCTAACCTAGCGAGGAGGGCTTTAAACTTGGTTTGCCGGGCGATGGTGACCAAAGCCCTGAGGCACTTAGGGAACTGGGTGACGTGGAGGAAGCACAAGCAGGACGGGGCTGTAGGGGAGGCTCCTTGTTCTTGCTGGGGGTGTAGGGCAATGGGGGAGTTACCAAAGAGTAAGGGCAGTGGGGGCGTTACCAGGGCTCAAAGAGTTGGTGCTGAAGGGGCTGAGCACAACGGGCACTACAAAGCATCTCCTTTAGATGGGCTGCTCTAGGTGCAGATCAGCGTCTCGCACCCACGCAGCAATTAGAAATCGTGCTCCTGCACACCCATGCCCCCACCCTCCGCCCATCACCATTGCACTTCCTCTGTTCCTCTCTTCCTTTCCTTAGTCTCTAATCTTGATTTGTTACTTGATGGCGCTGTCATTGTGTCCATCATCACTGGCGCTGTCTTCATCGCCCAAGCTGCTTTCCTCTTCGCTGTCCTCAACTTCTTCCTCACCGTCCCTGCTTTCTTCCCCAGGCGAGAGGCTGTGGGGGTGGTGTCCTTAAACAGTCTGTGCCAGTGGACCCTCTGCTACGTGATCTTTGCCATCTCTTCACCACCCTCTCCTATTGCCTTCTGGGAGTGTGTCTGCGGCTTGCTCAGCCCCGTTTTCACACAGGTCTCAACCGAGAGTTTCGTGCGTCGGTAGATCAGACAGCTTCTGGTCTTGCACAGGGCACTGCTGACAAGAGACAAACCGATCCCTGGGAGCTGATGGGCACCACTGCTGTTCGGTCCGGTGCCCGTACAGCGCTGCCTCTCTGCTCTACGGCACAACCACAGACGATGGCCAATGGTTTCTGCTTTCCAGAGGCAGGTTTCTCTGGGGCAGCAGGGTTGGCTTCTCCGCCAGACTCTGGTCTCCGGGTGGGTCACCGCTGAGTACGGATGTTCAAAGCAGGACCTGGTTCACCAACAAGGCTGAGACTGGGGATGTTCATGAGTTAACCCCTTCATGGCATCCCAAATGGGCCTAGCCTCTGGATGAACCAACACAGGATTGAACCCATTGTTCCTGATGCTTGAGCATCTAATTTGAATCCTGCTCCAACATGCATCCATTAATACATCAATGTTGCCTAGTATTGCTCTCCAACTGAGGGATAATAAAGCATCAGAGAGGAGGAGGAGGATCTGCCCCTCTGCATTGCTTGGGGTTCAGGAAGGGAGAGGATCCCCAAGACACCTAAATACCATGGCAATGTCTGGTGGGGCACTGGGGGCAGGACCTGGCCCAGTGTCCCTGCCCGACTACGCTTCAACAAGGCCGGGCTCAGGCTGCTTTGTGACGCGTGTCCTCTTTGCCATCACATTGCCGTGACGATGGTGCTGGAGCAGAGATAAAAGCAGAGCAGAGGATTTTATATTTGACTAACACAGAGCTTGGATGCTGGAATGAAATTTTAAATGAGGGGTCCAGCCATTGACCACGAACTTGGAAAAAACTCAGTTTAAGCAGAAGTCTGGGGACAGAAGGATTAACATTTTATCTTTTGTATGTTAGGAGCTCATCTGACTCCCATTACCATTGCACCCACGTGCCTTACAGCCTACGGTGGATATATCTTCACAACCTCCCTGTGAGGTAGAGAAGGATCATTCCCACTCACGGTCAGCGCACTGAGGCACAGAGGGACCAAAGGATGTGCCCAAGGTCAGCAGGGCAGGCTGTGGCAGAGGGTGGAACGAAGCTCAGCTTTCCAAAGTCCTTAGGTAACCGGTGACTGTGTTACCTCTCGGTAGAGTTTTTGTCTCCTCTCCTTTATATGAAATCCAGGAGTAACCAAACGCATGAAATAGGCACCAGAAAGATAAGACTGAGGGCCAATGTTTCTATGATGAGGAATATGAATGATCGGATAATTGCTTTAAAAAATTAGGGAAAAAGCCTGCATGCATTTCTCTTTCATACACCTCACTGCAGGATCACCATGCAATACAGCACAGCTTTGCTCCCCAAAGACCAAAAACTCATCGATCTTTCTGCCTGCAAAACAATACAATTTAAGTCTTTTCAAAGGTTTGGCTTCATTCAAATTATTTACGTGTGTAGTTTCAGTACAAGACATAAGAGGCATGCAGGGGAAATGTATGAACTCAACACAAGTCGCACCATCGGCTAATTTAAGTTATAAAGTTAAATTAAAAAAAAGAAAACGTTTTCTATCAATGAGTAGACAGAGATTAATAGGATAATCAAGCTGGTTTAAAAGCCTACAGCAATCAACAGTAATTGAATATACTTTTGCTGTCATTTCATCGTCTCTCATATTTTTAATTACAGTCATCAAACTTCAGCTAAACTACGGCTGGGTTCTGTGTAAAAATTAATTTTGCAGCAAATCATGATAAGGTGGCCGAGTGGTTAAAGCAATGGACTACTAGTCTGTTGTGTTCTACACTGTGGGTTTGAATCCCATCCTTGTTGTGAATGACTTGTATAAATCAGGGCTGAAGCACTAATGACCTGGTTGTCCCTCTGCTCACCTCTACAAGGAGTCTTGCCATTGACTTCGCCAGGAGCCAATTTGTTGAAATAGTGCAAGATGGGCAATTTTGTGCACTGTGAGACCCTGGGCATATGTGTGTTTTGGGGGCTCTGGGCTCCAGCCAAGTGGGGAAATGTTAGCAGCAGGCCAGTGCAGCCACACCTGCCATGCCCACACCAGGCCAGCCCACATAACAGACATCCTACCTCAAAAAGTAGTCACTTCGCAAGAGGTTGTGGTGGAGCAGCGCAGTGGGAACACCAAGTGGGCACTGTGCTCCCCACACACCTTGTCATCCCATTCCCAGTCTGGCCTTTCCCCTGGCGCGGCTTAGAAAGCCCCAGGAGTTCGGGGGATCTTGGGGCAGGGGGCACTTGGCAGCAAGCTGAGCAGCTGCCTGGACAGGCACCAGGAAGGAACAACCCTCCCCAGGAATGGGATTTCTCTGCCCTGCGCGCGGCAGGTCTCACCCCGCAGTGTTTTATCATGCACCCGCGTTCACCCAGCTGGCCCTTTTGCTCCAGCCTGACCCTCTGATCCCTGCGCGGCTTGGGAATGTCTTCCATTTTCTGCCGCCCAGGGGGGATTCCCTACCCAAGACGGTTCCCGTGAAGAGCACGATACCGCGTGGATGAGCCCCTGTTGGTGATGGACAGGAGGGGTTTCGGAGCAGGGTGGACCAAAGGGGTCACCTCGGTGCAAGTCCTCCTGTCCTTCCCACCAAGGGCAGGAGAGGACACGCGCACTCAGGGCCCTCGTTATCCCCCATGGGTGGTAAAAGGTTGTAAATTATTGTAGCCATTTCCCTGAGATGTTTGTCACCACCCTTCCCTCCGAAACTTCACACAGAGACATTTGGGGTGCAGGCCATGGGCAGCATATCTATTCAAGCACTGGAGGTCTGCCAAAGACCCTGCACCAGCCCAGACCTGCAGAGAAGACCCAGACAAGAGCCCTCATGCCGGCAGCATCTGTGGCCTGTGTCCTCCCTGCCCATGGCTTCCTCATCCAGTGCTGGTGCCCGGGTTGACATCTTCCCCACAGCCAGAGCACAGAGGACAGGCCAGGGAGGACACGGCCCATGGCCAGCTCCAGCTCCTTCCTGGAGGGGGTCAGTGGCCGTGTGGCAGGCAGTGGGCCTCTGCCACCGAGCACCCCGCAAGCAGCCAGACCGCCTCCCCGCCACCAAGCGCCAAGGCCACCTGCCAGGACCACCTGCCATGCCCAGCTGGTAAGCCCCTTGCATGGGGGTTGGCTGTGAGGGGTGGGGGGCACTGTGGCCACCGGTTCCCATGCCACCTCACAGGCCCACACCTGGCTGCAGGCCTGGCTCTAGGGGCCCCACACGGCCCCCTTCTCATCCCCTCCTCACCCTCCCCTCTTCTTCTCTCCCTGCCTGACCTCGCTATCCCCTGCTGTCACGTGCAGAGAAACTCACTGATGGCACCAGTGACCTCCACCTCCGCTGCGGGGGTCAGGGCCTCGTATCACAGGCAGAAGTAGCCCTCCAGGCAGCGACGCACACGGCGGGGAAGTGTGGGATTGCCCGGGGCACCACTGAAGTGCAGAGCCCTGCAACAGGTTCTCATGTGCACCCGGGGCATCATTGCAATCAGCAGCAGGACGGCATAGTGGGTTGGGCACCCCACGGCGTGTTCAAACAGCTGACCAGACCCTCTGAATGCACCGTCTCCACCAGCACCAGGCGTAGGACAGCACCCTCCTGCTGGGCAGCTGGGCACCGTCATGGAGGAGTGGCTGGTCAACCTGCCAGCTTGGCACCAGGTGGCAGGAGCAGGAGAGGGAGGCATGTGAGCTGCAGAGGTGGGCGAGCAGGAGCAGGTGGCCAGCGAGCAGGAGAGGAACCTGGCTTCTGGGGTTGAAGAGAAGCGCGTTGCCATCCAGCACAGCATGGTGCCACCCAGGAGCTGCTTCTAGAGCAGACAGCCTCTGAATCGCAGCGTCCTAGACCCTAAACACTGGAGGCTGCAAGTGGAAGAGGAACCGTGCAAAATACCCTGGTCTGACCCCGTTTGCTCTGCCTTTCAGCATCCGCTGTCTAGCACCGTGTGACACGGGAGGCTGGGCATGCAGCATCTATGGTCTCACCCAGTAAATGGCAGTCCTTATTCAGTGCCAGAAGAAAAGCATTCATTGTCCACTGATGTTTTCAGAACACATGGGTGCAGGCAGGGAACCCCATCCTTTGGGAAGCAGGCCACCGAGAAGCTCTGCTACCCCAATAGACAGGGTGCTGGCTTTCTAAGCTAGGGATTGTGGGCTCAATTCCCACCTGTGGTAAAATTGTTAATCTTCAACCAAGGTGTGGGTAAGAAGGAATTTAAGATGTTTGTAGGCTTCCTCTAAGAAACCTGTATCAGTGCTTCACCACCCTCTTAACGAGAGGGGTTTTCTTAACGTCCAACTTAACCCTCCCTTGCTGGACCTTGAGCCCATTGCTCCTTGTTCTGTCATCTGTGGCCACTGAGAGCAGTCCAGCTTTGTGCTCCTTGAAACCACCCTGCAGGTAGGTAAAGGCTCCTATCAAATCCATTCTCAGTCTTCTCCTTCCCAAACTCAATAAACCCAGTTCCCTCAGCCTCTCCTCACAAATCCAGTCCCACAGCCATTTATTCTCTCCAACTTCTCCACATCCTTTTTTGGACAAGCCTCGGGTGGGTGCATGTGGCAGGGCACTTGTCACGAGGCATTACAGACCCTGCTTATCCTGCTGCAGGAGGTCTCACAGTACCTGCCCCTGCACTGCTGCCTTCTCCAGGATGCAGCCAGACCCCTGGCAGCTGAGCAGGGCAGGCAGGGCTCTGGGTCCTGGGGAGGGGACACAGCTCCTGTTTCCCTTGGAGGGGACCTTACAGTTCTGGTGAGTGAGGTTTGGACACCCTCTTCCTCACCCCAGCAATCACTGCGGGTATCCAGCTCTCCCCTGTCCTCCATCCGGTACCTACCGCTGCATCACACACAGAGGAAGGAGTCTTTCAGCAGACACAGCCAGGGCTGGGGTCAGCTCAGCACCTCACTAGCAGGAAGCAGCAGTCGCCAGGGAGGGCAGCTGGACCAGGGTCTGATGGCCTCAGGGTTTCCCAGAGCAGGGCCCCTGGGGGCTCTGAGGCACGGTCTGTCTCCTTGCACTTGTGACCCTGCCAGATAGCACCCCGGGAGTCAGGAGCCAACACACCTGGGGAGAGGGGCCAGGAGGCCCTGAGAAAACATCGCTTTCACTCACCTGCATGTCTTTGGGTTCTGGCAGGTGCTGAAAGAGGTAGAAACCAGAGTTCAGACAAACAGGCACGAACCCCACAAGACACAGATCAGTGAGCAAGACATTGCAGAGACCAACACCAGCACTTACCCAGCTCTGGCAGAGAGTCCCGGGGAAGAAGAGAGGGAGAGAAAATAAAAACAGATCAGTCATTCACCATGACCCTCACTGACAAAGCTACCCCCACGCTACATACAACCAGTGCTGGCTTCAGCAGGAATGCTGCCTGGGTGCAGATGGCAGGATCAGATCCCCAGTCCACGGTTAGGGCCTCTACAGCACCTGCCCTGTGCCGTCCTCCCACCGCCAGCCCTAGAAGCCAGTGGGGCTGCCCTTCCCTCCCCAAGACACCTAGCTCCAAATGCCCCCAGGGCCTGCCTTTGGCCATCTTCTGTGCCCATTGGGTCTGCAAGGAGCTGCTGCTGCCGCCTCCTGAGTGCCGTCTGGCAGGTTTTGCTTCTCAGCCTCTCTCCAGAAGATGGCACCACTGGGTGCCTGCTGCTCCTCTGGCCTCCTGCCTTCGCCGCACTCTGTAATGCAGTCACTGCTCAAAAAGTGGTCCTCATAGCGCTTGGGATTCTCATGCTGGCTCTGGCTGTGGCTGGATATTTGCTGTACAGATGTGGGCATCTCTGCCAGAGCTGTGGGAAGCAGTGCAGTGCAGATGGACAGACGCACAGCCCCGGGGAGCCCCTCATGCTGGTCACAACCAACAAACACTCACTTGCCAATCGTCATCTGCAGACAGATGGATTCAGCATCACTAATGGTCTTCCCGGAAGGGGTGACAGTGTATGGGCTGGAAGCTGGGTGTAGGCTGGACCGTGCCTTCCCTACCAGCGACCTTTGGACCCCAGCTGCCGTGTGTGTGCATGTGTGTGTGGCCCGAACACCTGGATTCTGTCTGTGTATGTAGTATGGGTCTGTCAGAGGGGCACGATATAGGATGAGGCCCTTGGTGTCCCAGCATCTTGTGGGTCTGTGTTGTGAGCCAGAGCCTCTTTGCCCTGAATAATTAACCAATGATCACAGTCCAGTTCTCCCCTGCCATGTCTTGATGTATCTTATAACTCAGGAGGTGTTGCTGTGTTGAAGGTTAATCATTGGGGCATCCAGCTTGCTCCTCCTGCGGCTCCAACCTCCCCTTATACTCCAGCCAAACACTGACCAGTTGTTAATATGCAATTGATAGTCGTCTAGTATTCCTGTCTATGCCAAATTAATTTCTCCTCCTAAAAATAGCTTCTGTATCCTGTTCTCCTCCAGGTTACCTCCAGCTCACCAGGGCTACACCAGTTTCTGCAGGAAAGCAGTCTGCCTCACTGGAGATAGGGTGGAGCGGTACCTCGGGTGACCGGCATCAGGTAAGTATTTATCCTTTGGGAATTCAAAGTCTTATTTGCTTCCCATCATTTTTTTTCTTATATATTTTCTTTTTTTCCCCCAGCTTCCTGGTTGGGGTGTCATGATTTACCTGTCACATTTCCTGGGATTTTAATTAAAAAAAACAAACCCTCACAGTCAATCAGCACAATCCCTTACACTACTTATACTCAGGTACTTAAGGCCCGACTCCTTTCTTCCTACACAAACCTAAGCCAGCCTTTTCTCAGTGTCTTAATCCTTTTTTTTTCAATTAAATAAACCTGAAGTCCCACAAGGAAGAAAACAAAGAAGGACCTTTCCTGCCTGTCCCATGTCCTGCGATTAGGTCTTCTTTGCTTCTGGGTGCCAGGCTCTCAGGGCGCCCTGCTCTGCCAAGCCCTTCTGCCAAGTCTGAGCTTCTCTGAGCTCCAAGACTGGTATCTGGTCTTGGCCTCTTCCCCAGGGTGAATCTGCCGAGCTATAGGGAAAAGTTTCCACGCACTCCTGCTTCATCTCCTGAGACAAGCTTCCTGCCAGGGTAGATTCCTCCCAGGATGTAGGGAAGTGGCTGCGTGGGGCACCAATCTGACTAACGCAGCAGCTAGAAAGACATCGTTCTGGCCACAACATGATTCCTTGCATCAGGGTCACTTCCGCCTGTGCCGATCAGTTTTCCCCAGGTCCTCTCTTCTTCTCTGAAGAGGGAGGCACTGGGAGCCTCTTCACAGTCCCTTCCCGCCAGACTCCTATGACTACATCCTGACAGCACGGGGGTGCTCACCCCATTCGCTGGCAACCTGCTGCTGGGCTGTGGGTCACACCATTCCTGCCTCAGTTTTCCAGCTGCCCTGAGTTGGATCTGGCGGGCACCAGCCTGGGTATAATGGGTAGGAGCTGAGGTTGGGTCTGGCAGGAGTGACCAGCTGCAAAAGAGAGGGGTAGGAGCTGCAGCTGGCTCTGGGTGCATTGGGCTGGATATAATGGGGACAGGAGCTGCAGCTGGCTCTGGGGTTGTCAGGCTGGCTATAGTGGGGATGGGAGCGGTGGCTGGCTTTTGGGGAGAGACATTGGCCTGTGTATAAGAAAGTGCAATGGTCTCAGGTTGCATCAAGGCAAGTTTAGGTTAGATCAGAGGAAAAACTCAGGAGGCGGGTAGTAAAGCACAGGAACAGGCTCCCAGAGAGGCTCCCTAATATCCATCCTTGGAGGTTTTGAAGCCCCAGCTAGAAAAAGCCTTGGCTGGGATGATGTAGTTGGGGCGGGCGCCCCTGGTGCCCAGCGCAAGGCAGGGCGTCCAGGCAGAGGTGCTCTGTGCCCTGCCCTGGGCTCAGCCCCTCTTGCCCTTTCCCCATCCAGCTTTTCTGCTTCCCCTTCTCTTCTCCCCGTGGGGGGCAGAGACGTGGCGGTGGAGCTGAAGACCGACCTCAGGTGGGTGAGCGCTTGCTGGGGTGCGGGAGGGCACCCAGGTGCCTGGGTTCCCAGATCCCCCTTGTAACCCTCCAGCCCCTGCCAGAGCAAGGGGAGCTCAGGGGTCCGGGCTCCTGGCTTGCCCCCGACTCCCTCTCCCAGAGCAGGGAGATAGCTCAGGCCCCCTGGCTCTGCTGCCTGGTGCAATCTCCCAGCATGCTTTGGGCTGGGGCAGGACGCCTGGGGTGGGTGAGGACTCACGCTGGGCTGGTGCCCACTGGCTTGAGCAAAGCCCATGCAGATTAGGGCCCCCATGGGGATGGCAGGGCACGGACAGCTGGGGCTGCCCTCGATGGGCACCAAGGTCACAGCTCCCACCCCTGGACTCCCAGGTCCCAGGCCCAGCTCGTGTATCGTTTGGGGGTTGCACGCTTCCACGAGTGGCTGCATACGTCCGAAGGGAACAAAGCTGTCATTCGCCTGGTCCTCTGGAGCAAGATCCCCTGTGATCTCCAGGACACTGTTATTGGTCACCCTGGAGGTCTGCAGCCTCTTCCACTCACCCGAGATCTATACCACCATCTTCCCCCACTAGGCAATAGGCCTGTGCAAAGACGCAACTATTCGATTCAAATTCAGATTTGGCTGATTCGATTCAGAGATTCAAATCACTTTTCTGTAGATTTGGAGCCAATTCGGAGATTCGGCCATAGAGTATAATTGGGAATCAATGAAATGCGGCTCCCCTGACCCTGTGCCCGGTCCCAGCCCAGCCCAGCCCTGAGGGAATCCCTGTCCCCGCCATGCCCCATGGCACAGGTTGTCCTCTGCCCACGCCCCGACTGCCAGCCCCTCGGTGCCCCCAGGGTGGGGGCAGGGCTGGGGTCTCCATCACAGGAGCTGCTCCAGCCTGGACCCTGCTGCTGCCCTGGCCAAGGGCTCATCTCCCAATCCACAGATGCACAGCACCCCTCTGGAGGACCAGCCCCAAACTCTTCTCCTTCCTTTACAGATCCCTGCAGTCCCTCTGGGGTTTTTACTTGGTTACTTTGTTCGCCCCTCTCAGCACTGTCCCCCATCCCTTCCCCTCTCCTCCCTCCATTCCCTTTTATATTTAAAATAAATACCTCTGCATTGCACATCCTTCTCTCTGCACATCATTTCTTACGGGCTGATGAGGTGAGTGCTTGCTCCTGAAAGCTGATGCATCTGGGATTCAGGGAGTCTGGTGGTGCTCAAGCTGTCTGGTGTGCGAGTCCAGGGCCACACACCATGGGCCTCGTGTGGGGTTGGACTGCACAAGGGCCCAGGCCCAGCACACATCACATTGTGCCTCAGTGCCCAGGGTACAGGGTGCCCGGGTAGTTGGGGGCAGCAGGGAGGGGAGTCCAGCATCCCTAGCCATGCTCCTGGCAGTGCAGCAGCTACTGTTTTTTCACCTCCTGCCCCTGGGGTCGGTGCCCAGGGCACGTGTCCCAATCTCCTACTTCACTCTGCTACTGCCTGGGGCTCCCAACAACTCCCAAATTTCACTCATCACGAAATTACTGGGTCTGTGGGGATGGGAGACTTGGCTCTGCAGGCAAGATCTGCCCCATGGGTCAGGCGTTGAGCCCTCCGGAGTCTATAAGGTGCATCTCTATCCTGCCTTTTTCCCTGACTTCAGAGTAACACAGCTGGCTGCCTCTCAGTCCACATCAATAGTTCTCCAACCTTAGTAGAGTCAAGATCACGCCTCAATAGACCCAAGGCACCCTCAGAAAATGCCTGCTCTTCGTTTCCACTTGCTTTGCTACTGAAATACAGTACAGGCAGTCCTCGGACTTAGACACAATTGGTTCCTGAAAACCATGTCTTAAGTCGAAACGTTGTAACTCGGAACCGATTTTCTCATAAGAAACAATGTTATAAATGGAGGATTGGTACCTGAACCAAGGCCTGATACCCTATTTTCACCAAAAATACCCCAGAATTTTGTACTTGATCAATTATAGATGAGTAATATAGCTACATTCATGTCTTTATATTGTAACTAGCAATCATATTGATTTGGAAGGACTTCTTTGAGGTGACTTTGCTGGACTTTTTGAAGGGCTCTTGGCTGGACATTTTGAAGGGCTCTTGGCTGGCGTCTTCTCAGGAGTCTTGTCTGCTTTCTTACAGAAAGAGTCCAAGCAGGTTTGGAGAGATTTTCCCCAGGAAGATGAGCGACACAGCGAAACTTTTCACTGGCATTGTATTGCATTGGATCAAGTGTTGTAAGTCAAAACTGACATGGTAAAGTCAGTTTATAAACATTATAAGTGCAAAACGTTGTAACTCAAAACGCTGTAAGTCGAGGACTGCCTGTACAGCAGTTCTTCTGGTGCAAAGAACTCAGAAAGGCCACAACAGTTCAAAAACGGTTTTGATGCTGCTATTTCAAAGCTTTAGGTTGGTTTTGTGAGTCACATATAGGTGTTTGCACACCTGCCAGATGGTATGAAACCCCTTTACAGCCCAACATCTCCACTGTTGTGGGCCAGAGACAGCCCGCGTGCCCCCATCACAGTCTGTGCTGGTGCCCACCACTGCAGGGCTGGTGAGAACTGCTGATGGGCAGAGTCAGGAGGGGCCCGATCCACAGCCAGTTGCTGCCCCAGGGATTGAGGGGGAGAAAGAAACAGCTCCACATCCTCCTCCCTGTGATGCACCATGGCCAGAGGGACCCAGACTCCCGCCTGTTTCAGCAGGCCCTATTCAGTGTCACCCACTCGTCATTACACGGGGACCAAGGGATGTGTCTGCTCTTGCTCCTTTTCTCAGCTGAGGATCACTTGTTGGTGGCTCAAAATTTCTTGTCCTCACTTGTTGTTCAGAACAACTTATCACCTCATTGCTGCCTGTCCTTGGGGCTGTGCTGCTTTGTTGCACACACAGGCCACGTGGTGTTTTCTCCAGTTTTTCCCTGTGTGCGGGGGCCTGTTATGAACAAGACGTGGGCCCAGGTACGTGAGTGCACAGAGCTGAAGTTCCCTTGCATGGACTCTTTTCCCAGGACTGGGCCAAGTGCCCTGGTGGCAGGAACGGCCCAGCCTCCGGCCCCTGGGACGCAGTATCTCTGGGGTGGGCGCACACTAGGGAGGGACACGGCTGTTTTTGACATGTTTTAAAACCAGCTGCTGTCTGTTTGCAGAGGTGGCTTTGTGATAGGACCCTCCTGGCAGGTGCTGGGGCAGTGGAAAGGGCTGGGTGGGATTACGGAGGACTTTCATTCAAAAGAAATGAAACCAGCTTGATCCCCAACCCAGACCCCTGGTCCCCAGGAGTGGTTGTGCCCAGCCCAATGCAGTGCCCTGCAGAGACCCAAGTGAGAGCCAAATGCCCTTACTCCTGGCCTTGAACAGCCTGGCCATGTTAGCGTGGAGCCTGCCTAGGGTCACTGCGCTCATTGAGGAGCTGAACTGATGGTCCCAGCTGAGCACTGGGCTAATGTGACTTTGTCATTCCCAGAGATGAACCAGCTCATGTGGATCTTGCTCAGGGGTCTCTGCCTGGCATGACAGCACACCATGGGGACATGCCCCTGGGGACCTCCTTGGGTGCTCCTCATGGACAACACTCCATGTGTTCACAGCAAGACATCCAGGGGCTAAAGACAGAAAACACCTGGGAAAGTCGACAT
The DNA here is from genome assembly GCF_030867095.1 of Alligator mississippiensis. Classification (NCBI taxonomy): domain Eukaryota; kingdom Metazoa; phylum Chordata; order Crocodylia; family Alligatoridae; genus Alligator; species Alligator mississippiensis. The sequence goes on from NC_081834.1 coordinate 58,934,795, forward strand.
CAGCGAGGTGGCAAAATGTAGTGCCTGAATGGAGTCAGCCACTGCCTGCACCCACCATGCCCCCACCCAGGGCTGTCCTCCAGCGCTAGTGAATACAAACCCCAAGCAGAGCCAGGCCATCTCTGCCCCTCGGGACATGCTGCTCTGGGCATCGGCTCCCCTCTCCCAGCCAGAGGCCCAGCCCCTATGGGAGTTCCTGAATGAGGCTGCTGCTCCCGGTGCTTCGGCCCATGCTGTACCAGCTCTGCTCACTGCTTCAGAACAGCCTCAGCTCAGCTCAGCTCCTCCCCTGCACTGACTTGGTGTCTAGAGAGGGATCAGGCCCAGCAGAGCCCTTGGCACAAGGGAGACCAGCCTGGCAGCAGCCCCGCTCATTGTGCCTCCCCTTCCTCTGCCTCACTCCCTTACAAACTGCTCTGGGCACCAGCTGGGGTCACGGTGACTTTTGCTCAGGGTCCCTTGTGCTTTGTCACCCAGCAGGTTGCCTGTGTTGTATCATCCCAGGGCACTGTCACAGAGACACAGACTCAAGTGCTTCCCTTTGGGGGTACCCCCACGTGCTCAGTGTCCCTCCAGGCCTCAGCCTTGCTCCAGCCTCTGAGCCCAGCATCTTGCCCCTGCCTACCCTGTTGTGCATCAGAGCTCCCTGGTTACTGCCCTTCGGCCTGACCTGGACCACGAGCACAGACAGCATCTGGGATTAGACACACGACTCTGGTTTGGGCCCTTTTGACATAGCCCCAGTGGCAGATCCAAGCCCCCGTGGGCTCAGGTACTCAGCGACCCCACACACCACAAGACTGCTTGTGCCCCTCTCCTCATACAGCGTCCCATTGCACGCAGCCACCCTGCTGCTGGGGACGTGCTGAGGCCTAGGAACCTGAGCAGGGCTGGGGCAGGCAGGGGGCTCAGTGTAGCTGGAAATCAGCTATGTCTTCTCTGCCACCCTCACGCTGCCCCTCCAAGGGAGGAGGCTGCCCAGGCCCTCGAGGCATGATGAACCCGGGGGTCTGCGAGAGCCAAGCGGGTCCAAGCTCAAAGGGGCCGGGACTTGAGATGCTCTGGGGAGTAATGGGGCTGTGGGAGAGCCAGGAGGGCACTGGGGGCAGGTCCCTGTGGGGCACGAGGGGCGAGGGCTGTTACCCGTGATCCACTGGCACCAGCGGTTACAGGGTGAGAAATGGGAGCTGGGGACGGGTCTGTGGCTGCGGGAAGGGTTGGAGAGGCTGGGCTGGGTGTGGAGAGGGGGTGACACAGGCAGGGCAGGTGCCATTGTGGGGACAGACAGACCCACCCACACAGGGGAGGTGGAAATCCCAGCGATGGCAACTCAGGGAAGGAGGGCAAAGTCCCAGGTGCAGGAGCCCGGGGAGCAGCCAGGAGGATCGGGGCAAAGTCCAGGGGGGATGTACAGGGACCGCCAGGGTTGCAATGGCAGGGAAGCCAAAGATTATCGTTTGGAGACGGTCTCTCCAAATGGGGCTGTTGTGAGGCTGAGAGCTGGGCTGCAGGCGAAGCTGCTCTCCCCGACCGTCAATACGAGGCTGTTTCTCCCTGACTCCACGGCTGTCCCCTGATCCCACAAGAAGGGTCCGTGGTGCAGGAAGTGCGGAGTGAAGGAGCAGCGGTCGTCATGTTGCTGTTCAGTCTTGTGCTGTGAGCAATGCGGGGCGGGCAAGAAAGGCCCATCCATGCACAGCAGCGCAGGGCAATGCAGATCTGGGGTCACAGCTCCAGCCATAGCAGAGTCCCTGGGTGGCCTAAGGGGCACCAGGAAACTAAACTGGGTGTGAGCAGCCTCCGCCTGGTCTGCTTCTGTCAGGGAAACTGGCAGAGAATGGGAAATGCCTGAACAGAGATTTGAACTGTATTGAGGGGCTAGCAGGGCAGAGATCAAACCCAGCCATGGGAAGTCATCTGTATTTCTACGAGCGGCTGGGCAGGAGGCGCTGACATGTTTCAGCTTGAGGAAGGGCAAAACCTGCAGGTCAGTGAAATCCTGATCAAATGTGTGGAATTAGGGATGGCACAAGGACATGAGAAATGAATGTTTCATCAGGTGCCTGCAACCACCTGATGATATGCTGGAGCAGGACATCACCGGGTTGAGGACACACAGGAAGACCTGGGACTTCGGGGAGCTGGAAGAGTCCCCAGGCAGAGACTGAATAATCTGTGGCAGTGACGCCCATGTGTTAGTTTCTGGGTGTCCTCGGGGACAGCTGGAGGCTCCGATCCCCCGACCCCGTGCAGGTGCCCTGGGGTGACGCTGGCCCTGCCCCAGCTGGAGAGGAGAACCGCATGGTTCCTCTCAGGAGCGATGCACCAGGCTCCCCGCAGGTGCAGGGTCAGGTCTGGAGCAGCCTTTGCCATTGAAGAGCTTTGAAATGAAACATGAGAGATCAGACTCAATGGAGGGGAGAGCTGGATTATTTTTCTTTCTTTTATACTTTTATATCTCCCCCATCCCGCTCGTCCAGGGAAAACTGAACACTTTCAGGAGAGCCTGAGTTTTTAGGGTTGTTTTTTGTAACCATATTGGTCTAAGGATATAGGCAGGCAAGGTTTCTTTGGGTACATGTGATATCTTTTATTGGATCAACTAAATAATTGGGGAAAAGTTTGCAGGCTTTTGGGCACAAACACTCTTGTTCAGGCGTCTGTGCAAACAATCCTACTGGAAGGAGGCGGGAAGGACCGAGATGTCTTTGTCGTCAGATCCTTCTGCTTCAAACCAGCTGGAGCAGGGAAGTGGCACACAGAGCAGCTGAACCTTCTCCCATGTCATCGCGGCAGAAATGGCCCAAAGTTGTGTGTGAAGGGCTGTGGCTTGAAACCAGGAGACAACAGGCACGAGTGTCCTTTCAGTTGTTGCAACCCTCCCTGGGAGCTGCATGGGGGCTCCTTGGGGCAGGGAGGGATTGTAGTGCTCTGATAGATGCTGGGTGCATCTACACGTGTGCATTTACTGCGCAGTAACTGAAATAACTGCACAGTATAGGTGCGTGTCTACATGTGCACGCCTGTACTGTGTAGTAAATATGCCTGCTTACGCCAACTTGGGAGTAACAGCGGAGGAGTCTCCTAATGCCTGAAGAAGGGAGTTTGTGCCCGGAAACTTGCAAAGAACTTTTTCCCAACTATTTACTTGGTCTAACCAAAGATATCAGATCTACCCAAAGACACTTGCCTGCTCTGAGGTTTTAGGCAGTTCTCAGCCCCAAATAACAGTCCTGACAGCTCTGAAAAGCTCTTGGCTGACAGCAGATGCAGTGAGGAGTGTTGGGTGTGTTGAATTATTGTGTAGTGGCTTCAAACCCTTTTTCTGCTGTTTTCACTCAAGTTGTGCCGAGCTGCTGCTCCACGAAGGGTTACCAGATCCCCTGCGATCCTAGGGCTGGATCGTGACCCCGGCTCCTCCCAGCTCAGCATCAGTGCAGTTATTTCACAGGAAGGAAACAGCCCAGGGTGAGCCCGGCCCTGAGCTCAGGAAAGTGAAAGTACCCCGTGCCCTCCCGTCTCACAGCCATGGCCACAGCGAGCGCTGTACAAAGCCTCCGGGACGAGGCGACCTGCTCCGTCTGCCTGGAGTTGTTCAGGGACCCGGTGATGATCATGGGCTGCGGGCACAACTTCTGCCGAGCCTGCATCGCCCCGTGCTGGGAGGGGGCCGAGACAGACGTCACCTGCCCCCAGTGCAGACAGACCTTTGCCCAGAGGCTCCTGGGCCCAAACAGGCAGCTGGCAAATGTAGTAGAAGTGGTCAAGGGCCTGAGCGTGGGGTCAGCGGAGGGAGCCGGGGGCAAGATGGTGTGCGAGCAGCACGGGGAGGCTCTGAAGCTCTTCTGCGAGACAGACCAGGTCCTGATGTGCGTGATCTGCCAGGAGTCCCGGGCGCACCGAGCTCACCCCGCGGCTCCCATCCAGGAGGCTGCGCAGCAGTGCAAGGTACGGGCACGCGGGCCCGGTCCGGCTGTGCAGCTGGGGGGACGTACATCTCCCTGCGGCGCTGGGGCTTTCTGCCCCGCGGCCACGGCACAACGGCGTGGCTGCACACGGAGGCTGGTTTGTGGTAGCCTCTGTACAAACCATCCTCCTGGGGGGAGGCAAGAAGGACCCAAATGCCCTTTGTTACTTTCCTGACTCAGCAAAGACAACTGAGTTGTGCTCTTCTTCAGCCCCGAAACCCCGGCTGTTTGATTCGGGGACAAACACCACCTGCCTGGGAAATGACAGTAACTCTGGCACAACAGAGCAGGGAGGGCTGGTCTCCAGCTCCATCCCATAATAATAAGGACTAACACTTTAACCCTATAATCGTCCAATTACTACACACTTGTCATCAATTCTTTCCTTTGAAAGCAGATGAAGCAGGAACGTGGCTCCCCTGGCCCTGGACACGCAGAGCAGTGAACCTCCTCCAGTGTCACTGACCCACGGTTGTGTGCGGGGCTGTGTCCTGAAACAGGGGGTGTCCGGCACCGGTTTCCCTTCAGTTGTTACAACCCTCCCTGGGAGCTGCCTGGGGACTCCTTGGGGACGGGGGGATTGTAGCGCATTCACAGACTCGGTTCCCCTCGGACAGAGCCCACGTGGCATGCTCTGGAGGGCAGGCCCTGCTCACGGGATCTGCCACGAGCAGCTGCTTCCCCCAGCTGATGCTCCCAGCGTGTTGCACAAGTCTCAGTAATGCACATTGCATTGGTGCCGGGGGCTTCAGGGCTAATGCTAGGTCTAGAGGGGACGTGGTGGCACTGCCCGAGTCCAGGAAGCACGGCCAGGACCTCCTTTTGTATCTGAGCACGTCCTTCCCTGTCTCTGTCCAGGCCTGGCTACCAAATGCCGTGCTGCGCTGGTCCTGGATTAATGCTGCTCTTTCTGAGGCATCTCACTGTAGCTGTAGCTGTAGCTGTAGCTGTAGCTGTAGCTGTACTGCTGGGCTGTGATATTTCAGGACTGGTGTCTCACTTCTGAGTTTCTTTATTTCAATGCTCAGAGACCAGACCTGTGTCTTGCCCGGCCCAGCTGCCTAAGACTGGCTGGCACTCTGGACTGTCAACCGCGGTGGATTCAAGGCCGTGTTATTTTCTGTTCAGTGCATATCCCTGACAGTCTGCCCTTCCCCGTGGGTTGTAGTGTTGCCTTGTGGCACATCCCTAGGACCGGCTCCAGTTTTCTATCTGCTCTTCCTGCTGGGCAGGAGCTGGCTGAGCAGGAGCTGACAATCCAGCTGGAAACTGGCTGCTTGCTGCTCCGGCTGTGTTCAGCGCACACTGTTCGGTGCTGCGTCCAGGCAAGGGTGCGCTGTACTGGGAGCTGCTGGTCCAGCCTGAGAACATGGACTTCCCTGATGTCGCGCTCACAGCGCACCCTCAAGCAGCCCTCTCGGTTCTGGTGCGGGGAAGAGACTCCGGCTTCTCCCCTCCAAGGAAAACTGACCCAAGGAGTTTTCCTTCCCTCAGGAACAAATTCAGACTCGGCTGCAGCTGCTAAGGGGAGAGAGGGAGAGGCTTGAAGCACTGCAAGGGAGTGAAAGCCAGAAACACCAGGAATACCAGGTGGGTGCTGCTGAGGTCCGGCTGACGTCGGGGAGGAAGGAAGGGACGTGTCCTGCTCTGCATGTTTGGTGGGACAGTGACCGTGGCATTTTGTGACCGTGTGTTGCAGGGTGTTGTGGCAGGTGCATGGAGCCAGGCCTTGCAAACAAAAAAATTGTGTCAGCTGATAGCTATATATATAGCGGTGTTTCACTTTAATTGTTGAAAAATGTGGATTTGGGGTTTATATCAGAGAAGTTTGGATTTTTAAACAGACAAACCCAGGATTACTGATGATGAGAGGAAAGCTTTCCTTGCTGACAGCCATGGAGTTCTCCCCTCCTTAAGGTCCTGCTCTCAGGGAAACAGAAAAAACCTTTGCAAAATGAGGAGTGAAGAGATCCCAGGCAGGGCCCCAGACCTGAGCTACCCCCAGCTCTGCTCCAGGCGGTGGGAGGTCGGGGGTCCCAGCCATGTGGACAGTCAGGACCATGGGGCCTTACAAACCATGCCCTGACTCTCCCCAAAGCAGCTACCCTCCCTGACATGGTTTCTCTCTGTTCATGGCAGCAAAGGGCAGCAGCCGAGAGGCAGAAGGTTGTGGCTGCATTTGAGCGACTGCGCCGGTTTCTGGAGGAACAAGAGCGACTCGTGCTGGCCGAGCTGGGAGAGGTGGAGAGCGGGATTGAGAAGAGTCAGGAAGAGATGGTCACCCAACTCTCCGAGGAGATTTCCCGTCTCACCAACCTGATCAGGGAGCTGGAGGGGAAGTGCCAGCAGGCTGCCAGTGACCTCCTGCAGGTGAGGCACACGACATGTCTCCCGTCCAAGTGCAGGGGAGGGAAAGGGCTAAATCTTGGGTCTGCCAGGACCAGGTGCATAACTGAGGAGGGGTGACAAGGGCAACGGCCCCGGACAGGCACGTGGTGGCAGTGATGGGAGATGCAGAATATCAGCCCCAGCCCCTGCCACCCTGCGCGCGTCCACTGCCCAAGGTGCGTGGCTGCCCTATTACACCTCTTGGGGGGGTCACAAAATCAGGGCTTGTAAAGGGGATGAATTTTCCCCAGATCCTGTGTGCAGCACTCCGAGTCTGAGGACAAAGTGCGTCCCCTCGGGCAGGGGGTCCCCGGTGTGGGGCATTGCACTGAGCTCACTTCTCCATCTTTGTCTCTCCCTTTAGGACATGAGGAGCACGCTGAGCAGGTACGTGGCTCCACCTGGCTCCCCATAGAGGGAAGGGTCCTGGAGATAATGCAATGGGCACATCCCTGCAGGGCACCACAGCACAGCAAGCGCTGGGACTGTCCCTGAGGTGGGAAGCATGAACATCCCCCTCTTCTCCTCGGGGAAGTGATGGCTTTGGGCACTGGCAGCCTGAAGACTGTAAGGTGTAATCTGGGCTTTCCCCCTCTTGTCCCCGGGGAATAGTCCTGGCCAGAGTTTGAGCCAACTGCCCATGAAGTCTCTGCTCCTTTCTGATCCCAGGAAATGTCCTGGACATTTTGGAGCTAAAGAAAACATGCCTGCTGAGGATCGGTCACTTCTGGGGGAGCTGCCACTGCCACCATGGGCAACTGGTGCCTCCTGAGTCTAGTGGGTGGCGTCGGCTGTGGGGCCAGAGCTGGCGAGCTCTCTCAGCACCACTGGCCCTGTCATGGGGGGCACGTTCCCCCCCGCCCCGGGCTCCTCCTATGCGTCGCCTGTGACTGCCACTGTCTGTGCTGCCCCTGCCCCTCTGGCTGAGGCACATGGCCAGAGTCAGTCTCTAGGTCCCGCCATCCACCCAATGTTTCTACCATGTAGCTGAGTGGCAAAAAGAAAATCAAATAACATGGACTAGTTTTTCCCAGGTGCAGGAAGGAGCAGTTGCAGCTGCCAGAGGGGATTTGCCCAGAGCTGGAAACAAGACTCAGCATCTTGTCTGGACAAACACTAGCTCTACAGGAGACTCTGAAGAAGTTTCAAGGTACTGAGAAGGGGGCTGCAGAAGGGAAGAGGGAGGTGTCCTTGTTGAGGAAGAAGAGACAGGCAGTTGGTTTGAATTTGGAGCCAGCATCTTTTTTAATTGGGAGATGAACTAAACGTGCTGGACTGATATCGCAGGTAACAGGAATGAAGACATGAGGCCAGGGCCTCTCTCTGCCTTTGCACGAATTGCTGATGAACCAGGGCTCCTCTGGGTGCCCCTTTGCCCCGGGTGCAGAGCTGCAGGGCCCCTGCGGCTCCAGCGCTGCTCAGCCTGGGCACCTGCAGCCGGGGCAGTGGGAGCTGCGGGCCCTGCCCCACTCAGAGCGAGCCCCCAGTGCCTCCTGTCAGGCCACCAAAGTTAAGAGCTGAAATTAAATATGAGGCAGGCTGTCAGGTTTGGAGTCTGCTGTCTTGACCCCAGGGGTGCAGGGGGGAGGCTCCCAAGGGCCAGGAGAGGAGCAGGGAGGGAGCAGAGCAGGCAGGTTGGGGGCAGCCTGGGTGAAACTGCACCTCTGGTATCCTGCACCCCCACAGGGGCTGCTGGAGCAGAGGACAACTCTGTCTGGACCCCTGGACTTCCCCAGCCGGTGCAAGCTCTTGCCTGTCTCCTCAGCCAGTGAACAAGAGAGCTGTGAAGCTTATCCTCTTCCCACAGGCTCCCCCTCCACCCCCGCTGCTTGTCCCTTTCTGTCACTCAGTCCCTCACCCCAGTGTCTAAGGGGGTAGGATGGGCTGGGCACTGAGCTCCCCTGGATCCGTGGCTGTTATATTTTCTCCTCCTACTCCTGTGCCTGCACCTGCAGGTCCCTCCTGCCCGGTCCTGGGGGAGGAGGCCGTGCTGCAGGGGAGCAGGGAGATGTGGAGCAGCTTCTGCAGCCACAGTCCCAGCAGCAGGGGAGGAGCTTCCCCGGTGTGTCTGCTCCGTCTCAGGGGCTCAGGACCAAGGCAGGTCTAAGTCAGGAGCATGAACCAGACACCACAAGTCTGATACCTGTGCCCCTTTCCCCTGCAGAGACTCTGCCGTCCACCTTGGAGAAGGTCAAAAGGGTACCAAAGGGATCGTACACAAAGGGTAAGCGCTGGGGAGCTGTGGGGTTTAACACAGTGATCCCGCAGAGCCCATGGCTGCCCCTGGACAAGAGGCAAACCCTCTCCCAGCCCAGCACCAACCCCCCTGTGCTGGGGCCTGGGGCACTGGGCTGGGATTTTCCTGTCCTTGCCTGAGTTGTGTCCTCCCTTTCCCCAGGGCAGGGGCTCTCCCTGTGCCCGGCTGAGGAGCTGCGGGGCTGTCGGTGCTCAGCCCCCGGGCCCAGGGCAGAGGCAGCTCCAGGGGCCAAGGATGGTCAGAGGCAGGACGGGGCTGCTGGGGAGGGCGAGGAATGGCCCCGTCTGCCCCGGGCTGAGCTCTGCCCTGACGCTGCGATTCTCTCTGCCAGCGACGGTGACTCTGGATCCAGACACGGCAAATCCCTACCTCGTCCTTTCTGCGGATCGGAGAAGTGTGAGATGGACAGACACACGGCAGCCTGTGCCCTACAATCCTGAGAGATTTGATGTGAACCAGTGTGTGCTGGGCCGGGAGGGATTCACCTCCGGGAGACACTGCTGGGAGGTGGAGGTGGGGGTGGAGATGTGGCGGGGAGACTGGGCCGTGGGGGTCACCAGAGAGTCTGTGAGGAGGAAGGGATGGGTCAGATTGAGCCCCGAGGAGGGGATCTGGGCAGTGCAGCGCTGTGGGGATCAGGTCCAGGCTCTCACGGCCCCTGCTCCCACCCGCCTGTCCCTGCGCCGGGCGCCCAGGAGGGTGTGGGTGTGTCTGGACTGTGCGGGGGGGCAGGTGTCATTTCTCGATGCTGACACCGAGGCCCCGATCTTCACCTTCCCGCCGGCCTCCTTCGCTGGGGGCAGAATCCGGCCCTGGTTCTCGCTCTGGGCGTCGGGGCCTGGGTCCGAGCTCAGACTGTGCCACTGAGTGATGGGGGAACAGCCGGGGAACGGACCCCCCACGCGGGGAAACAGGCCGCTCTGGCTTCCCATTCTCTATGACCCTGGAGGAGTCCCCTCTACCCACCCCCGTCCCCTCCTCTCTGCCCTGGGGAGCTGCCCAGGTGCAAGGTGCTGTCTGCACCCACTAGCCCGTCCCGTTGCAGCAGGTGGCACCAGGCCAGTCTGTCCTGGCACTCAGTGGCCCTGGAGGACTCGAGCGCGGCCACCAGAATGGGCCCTTGGGGCTGCCACCAGCTTTGGAGCTACCACCCCCTGCAGTGCCAGCAGCCCAGGGCTGGGGCTCAAGGCCAAGTGCCTCTGGGTGCCCTTTGCCCAGAGCCTGGCTGGGGCTAGGAGTGGGAGGCTGCCTGGGGTTTGCAATGGCTTTGTCTCTTGGGCCTTCACTCCCCCTTTTCTCTCCCTCCATCTCCCCTGCGCTGGCTCCTTGCTCGGGGTCACACAGAGGACGTCCCATGCAAGTTGGACACTGCTTTTCCTGGACCTGATCTCGGGCCTTTGGCCCTCTTCACCACGAGGCCGCTCAAGCTGGGCCATGCTCTTATTCACCCACGAGCCTCCTCCCTCCCTTGGTGCAGCCGCGTGGCACCGATGGTGGCACAGGAACTCCAGTAACCTTCGTGGAGGTGTTTTCCACCCCCAGATGTTGACCACACAGACTGGGATTGGAGGTAAATTAGGGCTAAAAAGCAAAAGCATTTGCAACTTTTATTTTCTCCAAACCAGTTTTTAGGCAATTCTTAGCCCAACAGGAAAGTTTTATGCTAGAAATCTTTTGGGTTACAGCAGGCTCACCTAGAAGTGCTCTGTGTTTCCAATTATGACGTAGTAGATTAACAAGCTTCCCATGTTGTTTCCATTGTATTTGTCCTTGCTACCTCCCCACAAAGGATGAACAACCACTTTCACCGGGAATCAAAGGGTTTCACCCAGGGACTCTCGACAGAGCAACAGACCGTCAGAGCCGTTTACAGAAAGGAAACAGCCAGCTCATGCTCTAGTCCAGGAGTCAGCAATCCCTGGCACGTGTGCCAAGCATGTCATGCGAGGCCATTTTGCTCAGCACACCACCGCCAGCCTGGGCTCTAGGCAACTGGTGCCAGCCACAAAGCCCAGGACTCTCCCAGCAGGCAGCTGGGCAGCTGCAAGCCCTGCAGCAAGCAGACTGGGCTCCGTGGCTGGCAGCAGCTACCCAGAGCCTGGGCCGGCTGCAGCCAAGAGGCTGGAAACATCTGCTCCAGGCTCTGGCATCAGCTCCATACCAGCAGGTGCATGCGCGGCTTGTAGTGGACGGTGGGGGAGAGTCCTGAGGCAGCGCAACCCCGGCCTCTTCCCCACTGCTGGCACAGAGCTGATGACTGGGCTGCAGGGCCCTGAACAGCTGTTTGTAGCCAGCCTCGGCTCTGGGAAGCTCCACGGCCCCAGCATCAGCTCCATGCTGGCAGCGACTGCACGTGCACCTCAGAGCAGACAGCCCCAGGCCCTATCCCCACCATCCGATCCAAGGCATGAAGCTGATGCTAACCACTGAACGATCTGATAGGAAATGGTAAAGAATGAGAGCACCCTAAGGAACAGAGAAACTGATCTAAGAAAAGAAGTAAAGAAGGTAAAGAGTAAAGAAAAGATAAATGAGGACAGGATCTGAGATAAGAGAAGAGCTGAAGAAGCAGGTTTCATAGATTCATAGATGTTAGGGTCGGAAGGGACCTCAATAGATCATCGAGTCCGACCCCCTGCATAAGCAGGAAAGAGTGCTGGGTTCAGATGACCCCAGCCAGCTGCCTATCTAACCTCCTCTTGAAGACCCCCAGGGTAGGGGAGAGCACCACCTCCCTTGGGAGCCCATTCCAGATTTTGGCCACTCTAACTTTCATAGTTTCATAGTTGGTAGGGTCGGAAGGGACCTTGACAGATCATAGAATCATAGACGTCGGGTCGGAAGGGACCTTGTAGATCTTCAAGTCCGACCCCCTGCCTGGGCAGGAGGAAGACTGGGCTCAAATGACCCCAGCCAGGTAGGCATCGAGCCGCTTCTTAAAGACCCCCAGGGTAGGAGCCAGCACCACTTCCCTTGGAAGTCGGTTCCAGATCCTAGCCACCCTGACTGCGAAGCAGTTTTTACGGATGTCTAATCTAAACCTACTCTCCAACAACTTGTGTCCGTTATTCCCTGTTATCCCGGGGGGCACTAGGGGAAACAAGGTCTCCCCCAAACCCTTCTGGTCCCCCCTAGTGAGTTTATAGACGGTCACCAGGTCCCCCCTCAGCCTTCTCTTGTGAAGGCTGAACAGGTTCAGGTCCCGTAGCCTCTCATTGTAGGGTCTGCCCTGCTGTCCCCGGATCATGCAGGTGGCCCTCCTCTGGACCCTCTCCATGTTGTCCACATCCCTCTTGAAGTGGGGTGCCCAGAACTGGACACAGTACTCCAGCTGTGGTCTGACCAGTGTCACGTAGTGGGGGAGGATCACCTCCTTGGACCTGCTTGAGATGCACCTGTGGATGCACGATAAGGTCCGGTTAGCTCTGCCAACCGTGACCTCGCATTGTCCGCCCATGTTCATCTTGGAATCAATGACGGCTCCAAGATCCCTTTCTGCCTCCGTGCTCTCAAGAAGGGAGTTTCCCATATTTTGTGACCTGGTCGTAGAAGGCCACCAGGTTGGTCTGACAGGACCTGCCTCTAATGAACCCGTGTTGGTTGCCCCTGAGCATAACCTCCCCTGCTGTCCCCTCGTGGACATGCGTCAGGATAATTCTCTCAAAAAGCTTACCCAGGATCGAGGTAATTCCTATAATTTCCTGGGTCCTCCTTCCTCCCTTTTTTGAAAATGGGAACCACATTGGCCCTTTTCCAGTCCTCTGGCTCCACACCAGAGCACCACAAGCGCTCATAAAGCCGTGCCAGGGGGTCCCGCCATGACCTTTGTTCATTCCCTCAGCACTCTGGGGTGGAGGTCGTCAGGACCAGCTCGTTTAAATATGTCCAGTCCCTCCAGAAGTTCCCTGACAAGATCGTCACTGACCCTAGGTCTGGGTGCACCTTCCCCAGGGCCTGAGGGGGTCCTGGCGGATGGGCTGATCCAGTCCCTGCTCAGGAAAATGGAGGCAAAGAAATTGTTAAATAGGTTAGCTTTGTCGTCTGGTGTGACAACCAGATTTCCTAGCGTGTCTTGCAGAGGCCCCATGTTACCCGGTGTGGCAGAAATGCCACCGTCTGTGTCCTTCTCCAGAAATCTGTCTCTGCCAGCGTGAGAGGCTGGTGTTGAATCCCTCAGGGCGGGGATCTTCCTCCCTGTCTACATGACAAAAGCCTGGTGCCTGGGAGGCGGATGCTCTGGTCACCTGGGGATGGGGAGGAAAAAGCCCCGCTCACCGGCCCAGGTGACCCGTGATGCTTTTTAAATTGGTTGGCTAGTGGCCAGCACTGGCAGCTTCGATTGGACCGGGCTGCTGAGGTCAGAAAGGTTATTTAAAGGCCCGGGCCAGGAAGAAGGCAGCCATTAGCCATGCGGTCATCCAGGTGAATCTGAACCTGGGAGAGGAGCTTCACCATCTGATACAGGCTCTCTCCTCATCACCGCATGCTCCAAGAGTGCCCTGCCTCCAGAGGGAAACTCTAACCACCTCTGGACAATGCGTGTGAGTAAGCTACTCGAGATCAGACTAGATATTTAGCTTCCAGTAACTCAGATGCGAGATCAAAAGGCTACCTCAGCCGTACTGGTTTGCTCTATGGGATCCCTCTGATATTCCTATGATATTTCTGTGATACTGCTCTACCTTTACCCTGTTTCCGCCCTACCCCCTGTAATCAATAAAGTTCTCCTTTGTGACCGGTGTGGGAGACTTATTGAGGGGTGGGTCTGAATTATGCCGAGGAGGCCCCTTAGGTCTGTGGACTAAGGCAGGCTTCCCTAATAAGCCCCTGACTTGGGGAAGTGCCCCAAGTGCTGGTATTGGGTCTAGGACCCATTGGACGATCAGGCCTGTGTTCTCCAAGGTGCGCAGAGCCAGAAGTGAGTCCAGAGCCATGGATGGTGGCAGCGGGACCCCAGGCTAGCGGGGGTGCTCCAGGGGAGGGATCGGCCGGACGGGAGGCACCCCAGGGAGGCACTTGGAGCCAGGAAGGTGGTCAGGTGCAGTGAGGTGGGCTGCTCAGTGCAGGAGCGCCCCCTACTGGCCCGCCACACCCGGTACCTTCTTTTTGCCCCTACATATTTAAAAAAGGACTTCTTGTTGTCTTTGATCCGGGTCACTAGTCCCAGTGAAGAAGTTCTTCCTAATGTCCAGTCTAAATCTGCTCTCTGCTAGCTTGTGGCCATTATTTCTTGTAACCCCCGGGGGCACCTTGGTGAATAAAACCTCACCAATTCCCTTCTGTGCCCCGGTGATGAACTTATAGGCAGCCACAAGGTCGCCTCTCAACCTTCTCTTGCAGAGGCTGAAAAGGTCCAGGTTCTCTAGTCTCTCCTCATAGGGCTTGGCCTGCAAGCCCTTAACCGTACAAGTGGCCCTTCTCTGGACCCTCTCCAGGTTATCCACATCCCTCTTAAAGTGTGGCACCACATCCCTCTTAAAGGTGCTACAAGTGTGTGAGCTAGGCAAAGGGACATGGGAAAATGAGCATCTTGGCAAAAGGACACAGACACATTGGCACACAACTTGAGTATCTGGAGTATAAATATAGATGCCGCAAGGATTGTTTCTTTGTAGTAACCTGGGGAAGGGTAACTCCTGCTCGAAGCTGTTACCATTGTCCAAACAAATTCACTGCATTGGGCTGCTTGTGCTTACTAAGCAGAGCAGCCAGCATACTGTCCAAGTGACAGTAAACCACTCAGAGCTTTTTGCCATTTAACATGTTTTTTTCATTCTGTCTTTGAAATGTTTTGGTTTTCTTCTGATTTGCAGTGAAAAGAATCAGTTCCTTGGACCTAGAGGAACAACAGCCCTTCAGTGCTTAGAAGGCGGCACCGGGCAGAAATGGAGGTGTCCAAGGGAGTTAGGCACGGATGGTACGAGGTGGGAGTTGACCGATGGCTTTGAAAATGCCCATCTGTTGTACTGACCTGCTTGAAAAGCCCACTAGGATCCAGGTCCATAACGTGAGGTGTCTAACACCCACATTCAGATGAAAGTGAATTAGGTGCCCTCATGACTCTGATTGTATGGGCCTTATCATGTAGAAGTGTCCTCAGTACATTACAGATGTATAATAACGCATAGGTGTGCCAAAGAGCTCTTGTTTCACTGCCATTAGCAAAGTAGTGTCCACTTTCTTCAGCTGGAGAAAGGGAAGAAGACAGATGGAGAAGCAGGAGAAACAGCTGCAAAGCAGACCCAGATACAGGCGTGGGCAAACTGGGCAGCCGCCTGGGGCCCAGACAGAAAGGGGGGCTGAAAATGGAAAAAAGAAATAAATAAAATTGCAAAAAAGTTTACATAATTGAGCATATACCATACTGGCAATGTTACCAATTTAGGACAAACTATTTAAAGACAGTGATACCACAAATGTGATAAAGACATTCGCTACAACAAATCATTATAACTGGCAATGTGGGGCCCGATACTGAAAGTTTGCCCGGGGCTGCCAGGAGTCTAGGTACCGTCCTGCTGAGAAAAGAAAGAGAAGAACAAGGAAGGTTGCCAGCAAATTGAGGAAAGTGATTATTTCCCTTCTACTCTGCACTGCCGAGGCCACATCTTGAGTCCCGTGTCCAGTTTTGGGCCCCCCGCTACAGAAAGGATGTGGACAAGCTGGAGAGAGTCCAATGGAAGGCAATGGAAATGGCTACAGGGTTAGGACACATGACTTCTGAGGAGAGGCTGAGGGAATGGGGCTTATTCAGTTGGCAGAAGAGAAGACTGGATTGAGAAGGGATTTGATAGCAGCCTTCAACTCCCTGAAGGGGGGTTCGAACGAGGATGGAGCTGGACTGTTCTCCGTGGTGGCAGAGATGACAGGACAAGGAGCAATGGCCTCAAGTTGCAGCAGGGAAGGTTGCAGTTGGATATTAGGGAAACTTTCTCACCAGGAGGGTGGTGAAGCACTGGAACAGGTTACCCAGAGAGGTGGGGGCATCTTCATCTTTGGAGGTTTTCAAGGCCAGGCAAATCTAAGCCCTGGCTGGGATGATCTAGATGTGGATGGTCCTGTTCTTTGTAGGGGGTTGGACTAGATGTGACCTCCTGAGGTCCCTTCCAACCCTCCTTGTCTATGTTTGATAAGGAGAAGAACAGGCAGGAGAGATTGCACACACTGGACTGCAAGAGGAGGCAAGGGACAGGACATGCGGGAGGTGCAGGAGCATGCACAGCCCTGGACAATGATCCTTGTTAGAAAAACACTCCGACAAGGGGGAGAAAGAGAACCAGTTTCCAAGACTTGGCAACCCAAAACATCAGCAGTGAAAGAGAGCGCCCAGCAAGCCATGTACTCGCACTGAATGCCACCTTCCCTCCACGTTCCCTGGTTTACCATACTTATGAACAAAGGATATTCCTAACATGAGGGGCTACTAATTACTAAAAATGCTGATAACTAATGACGCTCATGCCCTGCAATCCTGGCCTCACAGGGGGCATCTCCAGCTGCTTTACGCCATTCCCGGCTGTCCCAGCCCGAGGGGTCTTTCAGGAGTGGTGTGGCCAAGGCAGACTGCCACTTAGATGCACAAAGGGAAGGACAACTCCACCGTCCCCCCTTGCAGGCCAGACTCTGTCCCATGGGTGGGTCATTGCTGAGGTTGGATGTTCAAAGCAGGACCTGGTTCACAAACAAGGCTCAGTTTGGGGATGTTCATGAGTTAACCCCGTTCGTGTCATCCCAAATGGGCCTAGCCTTTGGCTCAACCAACACAGGATTGAACCCATTGTTCCTGGTGCTTGGGCATCTAATTTTAATCCTGGTTCAACCGGCATCCATTAACACAACAAAGTTGCCTATTCTTGCTCTCCAACTAAGGGATAATAAAGCATCGGAGGGGAGGAGGAAATGCCCCTGTGCATTGCTTGGGGTTCAGGAACAAAGAGGATCCCTGAGACACCTAAGCACCATGGCAATGTCTGGTGGGGCACTGGGTACAGGACCTGGCCCAGTGTCCCTGCCTGACTACGCTTCAACAAGGCCAGGCTCAGGCTGCTTTGTGACGCGTGCCCTCTTTGCCATCACATTGCCGTGACGATGGTGCTGCTCTGAGATAAAAGCAGAGGAGTTTTCCTGCTCACTCTGTGGTTGGCACAGATGAGAAGAGTCAAGTTAGTGTGTTGTCGCATTTCATTGTAGCCATAGTTGTCTTTTGTTCCTTTTATTCAATTATCTGTATTGTTCGTCTTTACTGTCTGTAGCCAGTAGTATTAGCACTATTGGGAATTAGTCTTAGTATTTTTTCAAATTAATATAGTTAGTTGGTAGTTAGCACTGGTAGTTATTAGCATTATTAGGACAGTTGCCCATCATGTTAACAATAACCCCCTTATTTTCCTAAGCGTCCCTGCCACAGGGGCAAGGAGGAAAGAAACAGTTCACACACTTTGCAGCTATGAGATTTGCTGGGAGTTTTCTCACATCTGCTCCTCCTGGCTGCCAAGTCTTGCAATCTGGATCTCTCTCTCCATTGTTGGAGCATTTCCTGATGCAGGACAAGGCCTCCAGTCCCCCACACCCTCCTCCCTGGGCCGTCCTAGCGCCTGGGCACTGAATGAGCAGAGCTATCCCTCGGGGAGCAGTGATGCCGCTTGTCCTTGCCTACTCCTTGAGGAAGCAGGACACGGGGACTTCAGTGCCAGGCCCTGGGGCAGCGCTGAGCTGGACGAGCCCCTGCGGCTTGCCCACGTCCTGCTGGGGAGTTGTTTCAAGCCTGGGGGAGAGGCTGGGCCCCAGGTTGGTTTCTGCGAAGTATCTACTGTCTTTCTTCAGCTGCCCCTGGTGGAAGTAAAGCAAGGGAGCGAGAATCCCCAGCCACCGCCCGACACCTCCAAGGGCAGGATGAGAGCCCACATGTTTTGGGGCCCGCGGAGGAGGAGATGCTCCGGTGCCAGGTTTGAGGACCCTTTGAATACGTGACTAAACTCCATATCCCTAATACACTGGCTGAATGTCAGGGGAGGTGCTCCCTTCTTCATCCCGAGGGTAGAAGAGCTCGGCAGGAGCATCCTTCGGTGCGAGTGAGATCCACGATGACTGCCTGTCCTCTCCCCAGCGTGCCTCTCCCAGGACAAAGGAAGAGCCAGGCCGCCCTCCCACTGGTATTTCTCTGAGTCAGGCCCCGTGGCCCAGGTGGACTTAAATCACGCAACTGGAGTAAATACGTGGAGGGGGCTGGGCTGAGGCTGTCTCAGGCCATGAGACGAAGAAAGAGAGCAAAGGACTTCTTCACACCCTACATCCACATTTCTCCATGATTAAAATGAAACACCACTAAGATACAGATATAATGTGGTGTTTCATTAAAAAAAAAAATTAAAAATTAAAAAATGTGGATTTTGGATTACTTTTTAAATTAAAAAATTGGGGATTTTTTAAAATTAGAAAACCAAAGACCCCTGATGACCAATAAATAGCTATAAATGCATGGGGGTGCCGACAATGGTGGCTAAGCAGGTTGGTTTGCCAGGAAGAAATGGAGAAATGGAGAAAATGGACAGAGCAGCTGGGACACAGTGAGCAGCACATATGAGGCGCGCATGTCCATAGATAGACACAATGGCCCCCACGATCTCTGGGGATTGCTGCCCAGGCCCAAGGGAGGAGACTGAAGCTGCCCCCCACCCCGCCCCGAGCCTGGGCATGGGGATGAGGTGGGTCTTGGGGGGCAGCGCATGCAGCCTGCGAGTGCGGCGCGGAGTGGGGCAGCCCCGGGGCTTGTGCGGGCTGTGGTTTGGGGTGATGGGAGGGGCCCTGGGCAGCGCCGGGACTGGGACAGCGCTTCGCTCCCTCCGGTAGACACATGCTGGAGTTAGACGGAGATGAGCCCTGCCTCACCCCTGCCTGTGTGTGCACCAGTGCTGCCCGCTCACGGGATCTCTGGCGCTGCTCTGGGGTCTGCGCTTCGGGACTGTGAAACCCGTACCTCTTCCATAGACACGAGGAGGAATTAGGGGCTTTGCATCATAGATTCATAGCTTCATAGATGTTAGGGTCGGAAGGGACCTCAATAGATCATCGAGTCCGACCCCCTGCATAGGCAGAAAAGAGTACTGGGTCTAGATGACCCCAGCTAGATACTCATCCAACCTCCTCTTGAAGACTCCCAGGGGAGGGGAGAGCACCACCTCCCTTGGGAGCCCGTTCCAGACCTTGGCCACTCGAACTGTGAAGAAGTTCTTCCTAATGTCCAGTCTAAATCTGCTCTCTGCTAGCTTGTGGCCATTGTTTCTTGTACCGCCCGGGGACGCCTTGGTGAATAAATGCTCACCCATTCCCTTCTGTGCCCCCGTGATGAACTTAAAGGCAGCCACAAGGTCGCCTCTCAACCTTCTCTTGCGGAGGCTGAAAAGGTCCAGTTTCTCTAGTCTCTCCTCGTAGGGCTTGGTCTGCAGGCCCTTGACCATACGAGTTGCCCTTCTCTGGACCCTCTCCAGGTTATCCGCATCCTTCTTGAAGTGCGGCGCCCAGAATTGCACACGGTACTCCAACTGCGGTCTGACCAGCGCCTGATAGAGGGGAAGTATCACCTCCTTGGACCTATTTGTCATGCATCTGCTGATGCACGATAAAGTGCCATTGGCTTTTCTGATGGCTTCGTCACACTGCCGGCTCATGTTCATCTTGGAGTCCACTAGGACTCCAAGATCCCTTTCCACCTCTGTGCTACCCAGCAGGTCATTCCCTAGGCTGTAGGTGTGCTGGACATTTTTCCTCCCTAGGTGCAGCACTTTGCATTTCTCCTTGTTGAACTGCATTCTGTTGTTTTCTTCCCACTTGTCCAACCTGTCCAGGTCTGCCTGCAGCTGTTCCCTGCCCTCCGGCGTGTCCACTTCTCCCCATAGCTTTGTGTCATCTGCAAACTTGGACAGAGTACATTTCACTCCCACGTCCAAGTCGCTGATGAAGACATTAAAGAGTATCGGTCCAAGGACCGAGCCCTGCGGGACCCCACTGCCCACACCCTTCCAGGTCGAGACCAACCCATCCACCACGACTCTTTGGGTGCGACCCTCCAGCCAATTCGCCACCCACCGGACTGTGCAGTCATCCACATCACAGCCTCTTAGCTTGTTCACCAGTATGGGGTGGGATACCGTATCGAAGGCCTTCCTGAAGTCTAAGTATACGACATCCACCCCTCCTCCTGTGTCCAGGCGTTTCGTAACCTGGTCATAAAAAGAGACTAGGTTGGCAGGCACGATCTGCCCGCCACAAACCCATGCTGGTTTCCCCTCAGCATAATTTGTCCTGCCGGGCTCTCACAAATGTGAGCCTTGATAATTTTTTCAAAGACTTTACCAAGGATGGAGGTGAGACTGACTGGCCTATAGTTGCCCGGGGCCTCCTTCCTCCCCTTTTTGAAAATGGGGACCACATTAGCCCTTTTCCAGTCCTCTGGGACTTGGCCCGTGCGCCATGAGCGTTCGAATATTCCTGCCAGTGGCTCTGCAATGATGTCGGCCAGTGCCTTCAGCACCCTCGGATGGAGCTCATCCGGGCCTGCCGACTTAAAGGCATCCAGTTCTTCCAAATGACTCTGCACCACCTCAGGATCTACGCATGGCAGTCTGGCACCTTGCTGCTGCCTCTCTACAACCCCAGTGAGAGACTTGTCGTGCCCCTCGCTTAGGAACACTGAGGCAAAGAACTCATTGAGGAGTTCAGCCTTGTCCCCCCGTCTGTCACCACTTGCTTCTGCCCATTTAGTAGGGGTCCTATTCCTCCCTGGGCCTTCCTTTTACTCCCAATATATCTAAAAAACAATTTCTTGTTGTCTTTTACTTGGGTTGCCATACTCAGCTCCATGGTAGCTTTGGCCCACCTAACTGCCTCCCTACAAGCACGAGCAGAGGAGGTATATTCATCTTTAGTGATCTCACCCTGTTTCCACTTTTTATGTGCTCCCCTTTTGGCCCTTAGGCTGCCCTGGATTTCTCTGGTCAGCCATGGAAGCCTCCTGGCCCCTTTCCCTCTTTTGCCTCGCTCGGGGATCGTCTTGCTTTGTGCCCGAAGGATCGTTTCCTTTAGGCACAGCCACCCTTCCTGGGCTCCCATCCCTTCAAAACTCCTACTCTGCAGTGCGTCCTTGACTAATCGCCTGAGTGCATTGAGATCAGCTTTCCTAAAGTCTAGCACTTTCACCCTACTAGTTACCTTACCCACTCGCCGTCTTATGTTGAATTCTATTATAAGGTGATCACTGTCTCCCAAATGGCTACCGATCTGGAGGTCCCCTATCATGTCATCTCCCGTTGCCAATACCAGATCCAGTATGGCATTCCCCCTAGTGGGACCATGCACCTCCTGTGTCAGGTGGAGGTCCTGTACACAGGTTAGAAACCTGCGTGAGCGGTGGGACTTTGCTGTCTGCGTCTCCCAGCAGATGTCCGGGTAGTTTAGGTCCCCCATGACTACCGCCTCTTTAGCTTTTATGGTCTCCGAGAGTTGCCTTAGGAGCCCCGCATCTATTTCTTCCCCTTGGTGTGGGGGTCTGTAGCAGACCCCTACCACCAAATCCCTTTCTCCTTGCCCCCCATGTAGCCTAACCCACAATCCTTCTACTTCCTCAACCTTGGATTCTGTCTTGATGAGGGTTGATGTATATTGCTCACTGACATAAAGTGCAACCCCCCCCCCCCTTTCTTCCCCGACCTGTCCTTTCTATACAATCTATAACCTTCAATATGTACCGCCCAGTCATGGGATGAATCCCACCAGGTCTCTGTTAGCCCCACTAAGTCATAGGTGTTTAGTGCAAGCAGGAGCGCTAGTTCATCCTGCTTGTTCCCCATGCTCCTAGCATTAGTATATAGGCACTTGAGCCCTGCGACTGGTGCCTTTGCTGCCCCCCCGCTCCAAGTCCCAAGGGGCCCATTGTTTCTTACCTTCTTGTTTCTTACCTGTTCTGTAGTGCTGGCCTCCCCATGGCTTTCAGGTTCCCAATGCTCTCTTTCTTCAGGCTGGGCTGTCCTTGTGGGTGCCACATGGTTTGGTGGTCCACAGCTTCCCCTGCCCTCGTGCTCCCCTCCCCCCGACGAGCCTAGTTTAAAGCCCGCTGGAGGAGATCCGCCAACCTAATAGAAAACACACGCTTACCTTTGGGGGACAGGTGAAGCCCATCCCAGCTGAGCATGTCTCTTGTCGTGATGTGCGGGTCATTGTCCAGGAAGCCGAAGCCTGCCTCGAGACACCACTGCCGAAGTCGCCAGCTGGTCTCTCTGACGCAGTTCTCCTGCCGTCTTCCTCGTCCGGTCACTGGTAGGATGGAAGAGAAAACCACCTGTGCACCGAACTCCTTCAGCACGCCGCCCAGAGCACTGTAGTCCGGCATCAGGTGATCGGGGCTTCTCCTGGCCGCATCGTTAGTACCCACATGGACTAGGACCATGGGGTAGTAATCGGTGGGCTTGATCCTGGCCTGGATTACCTCCATCACATCCCGAATCTTTGCTCCAGGGAGGCAGCATACCTCTCGTGCCGAGGGGTCCTGGCGACAGATGGGCCCTTCCATGCCTCTCAGGATGGAGTCGCCTATGACGAGCACTCATCGCCTCCTCCTCTGGGTCCACTTGGATTTCTTGACCTGTTCAGAGTGTGAAGAACATGGTGTTTCTTCTTGCCCAAGGGTTTCCTCCTCCCCTTCCATCTCCTGCAGGGTCTCCAGGGCCTCGTACCTGTTCTCCAGTCGGACTGGAGAAGCTGGTACTGGTTTGCTGCGAGCTGCTCCGGTCCTGGCTGTGACCGTCTGCCACTCTGCTGCGAAGGGCACTCCCCGGGCTGCTTCTTCCATGGGTGCCTGGGCCTGTAGGGAAAGGAAATAACCATCAATTTCATCCTCTGCCTCCCTGATCCCCCTCAGCCTGCTAACCTCCTCCCGGAGCTCCCTCACCTGCACCTCCAGAGCCCTAAGACGGGCTCCTGCCGGACAGGTGTGGGGGCCCCCAATCTCTGCCCCCCCCCGGCCCTGCTGGGGATCCCCCGCAGGCCAGGAGGTAGGGGGACATCAGCTCCCCCATGGGCTCGGTCTGGGTGGAGGCCTCAGACCTGCCCCGGGTAGCCTTGTCCCCCTGGGCAGAGGCCCTAGCAGCACTCCTCGTAGACACCATTCTACAAGCTGCTGTTTGTAGACCTGGGTGGTGTCTACGCCCTACCCCTACAGGAGTCCCACTCCTGGCCCTTCCTGCCCACCCGCCGGCGCGAACGCCTGCGCAAACGCCGGCGTGCTCTTACAGAGCGTGCCTGTTTGCGCGCTCTGTTCGCACTGCGCAGCTCGGGAGCGCGGCTCCCTACCGGCTCAGCTATATGGGACCTGGGGGGCTTCCCCTCCGGATCCGGCTCAGCTGTGCCGGGTCCCTCCACCCCACTTACCTTCGGGGGATCAGCTGCTGCTGCCCCCGCTGCCGATTCCTCTGCTGCTGCTGCTGCTGCCGCTGCCTCCGGTCAGTCAGTTGGTACAAGGGGCACACGTGCGTGCGGGACACACGTGTGCTGACTCCTCTCCTTCCCTCTGCTGGTTCCCGAGAGGCGCTGCTGGTTATCCTTGAAGCGCAGACTTCCAGAGCAGCACCAGCAATCCCCAGAGAGCGAGAGCACGTGTGTGCGTTCGTGTGTGCCTGTGTCGGTTCACCGCTCCACCCAGGAGCAGCACAGACCATCCGCACACGCGTCCTCAGCCTCACCAAGGCAGTTTGTGCCTGAAAGTCTGCAAAGAAGAATTTTCCCACCTATTTATTTGGTGCAATAAAAGAGATCACATTCACCCCAAGAGCCGTGTCTGCCCTGTCCTCGCACCAGGACACGAGCTCACACCCGCCGCCAGAAGTCAGCGGCAGAAATCCCGTGTTTTTTCTGCGCGTGCCCCGGGCAGCCGAAGTGCGTGGCAGCACCACTTGGGGCATCTTCCTTTGGCTGCTGTCCTGAGCAGACACTCCTATCTTGAACACAATAGCCTGTGTTTCACTAACACATGTTTACCAGAAAGACATCCAGTCTTGACATTTGAAGATGTCAAGAGATGGAGAGCACATACTTATCTCAAATTACAGTAACTGCAAGATATAAAAATTACCTACTCATTACAGACCAAAAATAAGGTGCAACGTTATTTATGCAGCATCATTCACATATATATGTATATTATATATATATATTCTTTTTTTCAGTTGGCACTTGTCCTAGTATTTCACCCAAAATACTTCACAGGTGTCAGAACCAAATCAAATAGGTGTCCATGTCACAATAGACCGCATGGAGCCATTACCCCAAATTTGGTCACGTTCTGCCGCATTAGTTATTCCTACCTAGCAGTCCGTTATTGGCCACTCCGGACATATAAAAGTTCATGCAGCTTCCGCCCAAGTTGGAGATCTCTGAGCATGCAGCAGAGTAACTATGGAGAACTCTGTAGTGCGATTGAGGAAACTTGGCAGACTGATCACCCACCAATATCTCCCCATCACTGGGTCCTCCTGACGTACCCCCGTTATCCTGCAGGTTCCTTTTCGTTCATAAACTCATTAACTCGTAACTCATTTTGCTATCCGTGACAACGCAAGCAAGCTACCTCAAGGCCTGCGCTGCCATTCCACGCAGCGTAAGTAAAAGCAATCTTTTAAAACCAATAAGCTGTCTCACCTCTCCATCGCCAGCCTGCCTGACGTCTGATTAAATTAGCAATCCTCTGGTCGGCTCCGGCCGCCCGAGACAACAGGGAAATGTAGTTTTTAGGAAACAACTAAAATGCCATTTGTGACATATCTGGTAGTATCTCGAGTGTGTTAAATGATGCTCCAAGCTGCTTTACAGTGAGCCCTATGACATGTCTCTCTGATAACCAGACAACATTTCTCAGTGAAAGTTTAGAGAACTTGGAAAGAGTCCAGCTTGTGCTGTCTGTAGGCATTTCTATGCAGGACTGAGAGAAGGATTTATTCCAGACCTATTCCCCCACATGCCCTTGTGTGTGTGTCACTGTGGTCTCAGCTGACACTTGGGAAGGAGGAGGTAAAAATAACCAGACAACCCAATAGGCCTACTGTAGGCCGATTAATAAAACCATACAACCCTACAGGGAGCCCCAAGGGAAAAGACAGACTGGCAAAGAAAAAACCTCCCACTCTATCACATACTACTAGAAAATCTCTTCTTCCTCAGTATTGCACCAAAGCCATGCAAATAAACCCTAGCAAAAATCAACTTATGCTTCTCTTTCACAGCAGATGATCCCAGGATGTGGGAAGTGTGTCACCCTGTAGCAGATATTCACTGATGGGAACCACTTCTCTAACACATCACAAAGCAGCAGCTTGTTTTTTCCTCACTTTGTACCTTATTAGTATTCAAAACATCAGGGACCTGGCACACATGACTTTCTAGGCTGAATCAAACCAGTAATTCATCTCGACAAATAACAAGTCTCCAACAGTGACCGGTATCGGAAGTTTTAGAGGGAGCAGGGAGGGAGGGGAGGTATATAGTGATCGTTCTTTTATCTCCACAAGTCCAGACCCCTGCATGGTGCAGGAAGGCAGAATATGCTCTAGACATGGACCTGACAAGACATTTACATTAAGATCCCCAGGAGGCTGCAAGAGCCAGTTTTTCTTCAATTACACCTGAAATACAGGTTTAAAATTTCATCAGAAAACACCCAATTACATTTTGCTACCTCACCTGATTTCTAATACCATTGAAAACAAAAAGCCACTTACGCACACAACCCTCCCTTAGATAACATGAATTAAAAATATGTGGGGCTGTATTTGAAGTCTCGTGGGAAATATTACCGCTCTTAAGGTTCATTAAAAAAAACAACACAGCGATCAAGTTTATAAATGCCTTAATAAGCCACACTTGCCATTGTATAGTACATAATGACATCGCTGCTGGCCATGTTGCCATGAGGAATACGCTCCTTCAGGTGCTGAATTAGTGTGCGCTGAAAATAAGAGTGAAGGAAGGAATGTATATAAATGCAAAGCAAAAGACATGGTGACAAAATATGCTTTCCCAAATCAAATGTGGCACACACACACCAGAGTGTATTTCATGATTACAAACAGATATTGAATCCTGCCCCTTTGCAAAATGAACCACACCAAAGCAGGCAATACCTGTCCCCATCAGTACACCAGTTTGGGCAGTGTTCTCCATTCCCCTTGCACATCACTTCTCATCCTCCCTCATGAGACCTCAGTAATGCCTGGGCCTAACCTGTGTGGAATCAGAAAAAATATATAAATGCCTTAAACTTTGATCATATGAGTTATAAGATGACATAACCGCTTTGTGGGGACTTGCTGGCTCTGCATAGTAGAACAGATAAGGGAAAGTGTTTGTTCTTTGTGACTCCTCTGCAACTGCTTCGCTCACTGTGGCCTTGAAGATAGCAGAAAAAAGTATGTACAGCTCTGATTTCCAGGTGCAAGAAGGGGGTGTTAGTTCTTGCTTTGTGAACGGACCTTGTCTCCCCCATAATTCCCATCCTGATAACAACAAAGCAGTAATGAGCTAGTGTTTGTAGCTGCTTTTTCTAGCAAACTCCATTATATGATCACGTGAGTTGTAGCAACTGTTAAAAAGTATATAAGCCTTCTTATTTTGCTCTTGGGAGGGAACCCCTTCCAAGTGCTTGGGAAATCCATGTCACTTTGGGGTCCCCCCTACAGCTGTTGTTTCATTTGAATAAAAGCTTCTTCTGACCTGACCCAAAAGTATGCTGCATGTGTTTCCATGACACTTTCTGGTGCCATGACTCGGATCCAGAACACGTGTTGAGGAAGGAGGACTGCGAACTGCACCCCCCCCCCCCCCGAGGTGCCAAACTTGAGAGGTAAGAGACCTAATTTAAAATCTTTATTGGGGTTTTGGAGGAGGACTGCCCATAGGCTCCCAACTTGGCCGTGGTAACTGGATCTGAACCTTGTTAAAACAGGTCAGTCTGAACCGTATTGCTGGCTAAAATTTTCTGTCTGGTAATCCTGTCTGGTAACGTCCATTCTGTTCAGGGAGAATCTGTCTGAATCACCTCCATCCAACAGCACATTGGGCTCGCAGTTAGTTAACCGAGGCGATGTGGGAGGGGGTCTGGCTGACTGAATGGATGTGTGTGTGTGTATTTAGAAATATGAGCCACTGACCAGGTCTGGGACTATGGTTGGGTTCAGCCACCCCAATTCTGCCTGACAGGGCAGTTTTGAAAGCAAGGGGGCCCAGCTGAAACCTCATGACCCAGTGGACAGGGCATCTGAGTGATTTTGCCTTTTCCAAACCCCTTGTCCCAGTAGCTTCTGCCAAAACAGAAGTGAAAGGATCCCTTTTGTGTTTCCCTCCCCATTTCCATTTTATGAGCCGGTGTCAGGGCAGAAGCCTTTTGTCTGGGCGGTAAAAAACTGTGGGGCAAGGCACTGAGCGGCCCTGACATCCTAAATAAGCCTATCCTATGTCTCCTTGTGTGACTGAAAATGGGAACAGGTGAGTCTAAACAAGTTCCAGTCCCCCCTAAGGGGACTCCAGCATACTTTATGTACACACACTGTTCCCCCAAGGCTTGCAAGTACCTGGATAAGTGGAACTGGTATACTAAGGGTGATCCCGTGAAGCAGTTTCCACAGGAAGGAACATTTGATCAGGATAAAATAGTGCACTTCAGAGGGGCTTTAGAGTCCCGTGGATCCAAAACACCACAAAACCAGTGGGACGCGTTCTTTTATTGGTATGATGAGATGCCCAAAAGGTAGACAGAATCTCAAACTAGAAGTCTAAAAGACTCTCAAGAAAATTTAAAACAGCAGTTAAAAGCTGTTCGGGAGAAATTGGCTGCTCCCCCAAATTACACGTCGGCCACCGCTCCCATGTATCCAGCATTGCCAGGGGTGCCCCCACCACCGAAGCCAGCAGAAGACATCCTTGATTTCTATTCAAATCCTGCTGTCATGAGACTCCCACATCAGCAACAGCTGGTTCAACATCAGGCTGCAGCCCAGGCTAGTAACCCATTAGCTGAAGCTCCTTTGGTAAATTCATCCTCGGAGCTTAATAGTTCAGACTCATCCACCATACCTGCCACTCAATCATCACCAGTGTGGCAATTTACTCCTGGGTCACAACCCACCACAGGTGTATTTAGAAGAATGGGAATAGGCATGGAAAGATCTCCCATCAATCTTAGATCCCAGGATGTACATATTCTCCCCCTAAGACAAATGCCAGGCATTGGCACCGATGGACAAAATATAGTAACCATGCATGCACCCTGGACTCCAGGTGATCTCTACAATTTAACTCAAAAATTCCCCAAAATCAGGGAAGACCCAGAAAAATGTCAGGAAGAATTGCAGACTGTTATAAATTGATATAATCCAACATGGGCTGACATGAATCAGCTCATATGATCCATTTTGCCCAAGGAAACTATGCTGCGTCTGTACGCTGCCTGTACTTGGTCAGATCAAAACCCAGGGACTGGCCAAGACTTTATTGACAAGAGAAATGCTTTGGTTCGGGCAGTTCTCACAATTTGCCCAAAAAAGGCAGACTGGACCAAAATAAATACCTGTAAACAAAACAAAAATGAACGCCCCAGTGACTATTTGAAACCCCTCAAACAGGCATTTGAACGATACTCAGGAATGGATGACCCGGTCGGAAATGCTAAACAAGCAATAGTGGCAGCATTCGTCCAGGGACTTAACCCTAAAATTGCTGAGAAAATTAAAACAGTAATTATTGGCTGGGAAACAAAGACTTGACTGAAGTCCTTGCTGCAGCTAACCATTTTCATAACAAATTGGAACGATCCAAAGACAATGCCAAATTTAAGTTAATAGCCTTACAGATTTCTCAGTTGCAGAGTCTAGGTAGAGGAAGGGGATGTGGACGGGGAAGGGGAGGTCCAGGTAGATGCAAGGGAAGAAATAAATCCTATGGCCCACAAAACCCAGGCTATGGGAACCAATGTCATTATTGCAAGTAAGAAGTCAATTTCCCAAGTGTTGAATAGGACAGCCTGAGGGACAGTGACATCATCGCTCCTTTGCTTGCTACTGACCAATCTGGTGCGTCTGTTGAATGCCTTATTTCTAGGAAACCTGTCTCCTGTCTTGTTGATACCGGAGCTTCCTGCTCCACGCTAAAGGCTACTGAATGTCCTTTCCTACCTCATTCTCCTGAAACTGTAAATGCTGTCGGTATAGGCAAACAACCTATCCCACAACCCGTCTCTGAACCTGTCTCCACCTCTATTGGCCCTTTGTCTGAAAATCATGCCTTTCTTCTTAGCCGCTGTGCACCTGTCAACCTTCTTGGAAAGGATTTGCTGTGTAAACTGGGATGCGTGATTTATTGTAGCCCAGATGGTGTTTACCTTGAGGTACCAGAACATAGGGAAACCGAGCTTGTGGCTTTGCTAACCCAGGAGTACTCTGATCCCGACACTTCCTACTTGCAAGAGGAACTGTTGGCACAAGTATCCACAGCTGTGGTCCACCCATGCGAATGAAGTGGGGCACATGCTGAGTGCTGAACCAGTGCGTATCACCCTGAACCCTGCCAAGCCACTTCCTCGAGTCCCACAGTACCCCATCTCAAGGGAAGCTGAGGAAGGGATCAAGCCTGTCATTTCCTCACTCCTTGAGCAAGGGATTATTGTCCCAATACGCTCCCCTTGCAACACACCTATCCTACCTGTCAAGAAACCTGGTAAAGACACTTATAGCTTTGTGCAAGACCTTCAAGATGTAAATGCTGCTGTTTTACCCGCTTTCCCCGTGGTCCCTAACCCCGCCACTATTCTTTCCTGTATCCCTTCAGATGCTACATATTTCACAGTAGTGGACCTTTGTTCTGCTTTTCTCTCTATCCCCGTTCATGAGGGTAGCCAGTATCTGTTTGCATTTACTTATCAGGGATTTCAATATACCTGGACAAGACTCCCTCAGGGATATACAGAGTTCCCCACCCTGTTTTCCCAGATCCTGAAGAAGGATTTGGATCCTATCACGTTCAAAGGGGGGTCCACTCTTGTTCAGTATATTGATGATCTGTTGTTAGCCTCACCCACTTTGGAGGCCTGTAAGCAAGATACTTTGACACTCCTCACAGCTTTAGCTCAGAAAGGCCACAAGGCCTCAAAATCTAAATTGCAGCTCTGCAAGTCTAAGGTACATTATTTAGGGCATGATATCTCAGCAGGAGAACGACACCTTTCCCCTAGCAGAGTTAAAGCTATCCTCAACATTCCCAAACCTATGACTAGAAAACAGATGAGGGGATTCTTAGGTGCAACGGGTTATTGTAGACAGCGGATCCTGGGTTATGCTGCTTTTGCAAAACACTTGCAAGCATTCACTCATGATACCACCCCGGAACCCCTCCCTTGGACTCCTGAAGCTGAACAAGCATTTGTGGCCCTTAAGCAAGCCCTCACTCTTGCTCCCGTTCTTGGACTCCCTAATTATAAGAAACCCTTTACCTTGTTTTGTCATGAACGGGAAGGAATCGCTTTAGGAGTACTCACTCAGCTGCATGGTGAAAAGCATCGCCCAGTTGCGTATTACAGCTCTGCCCTTGATCCCGTAGCTGCGGGACTTCCTCCTTGCCTCCGTTCAGTTGCAGCTGCTGCCTTGTTGGTTGAAAAGGCAGATTCTCTAGTTTTGGGACACTCTTTAACCGTTGCAGTTTCACATGATGTGATGGCCCTTCTCCTCAAGGGCAAAACTCAGCACATTTCCAATTCCCGTCTTACTAAATATGAGAAACTTCTACTGTCAGCTGCAAATGTAACCTTAAATCGCTGTTCAATTCTGAATCCTGTGTCACTTCTGTCTATTGCCTCTGATGGTGAGCCTCATGATTGCCTGTCTATCACAACTCAATTGTTAACCCCTCGAACTGACCTCAAGGACATTCCTATCCCGAACTCTGACCTTGTTTTGTTTGTTGATGGTTCCTGTCTTAGAAAGGATGCAGGCAAATTAGTTGCGGGATATGCAGTATGCACTCAGTATGCTGTTTGGAAAGCCTATTCTTTACCCCAAGCTCGTTCTGCTCAAGTTGCTGAACTCATTGTTTTAATGCGTGCTTGCATTCTTGCAAAAAATCAAACCACAACCATTTATACTGACTCTAAGTATGTTTTTGGTGTTGTTCATGGTTTTGGACTAATCTGGAAACAAAGAGGGTTCCTCACTTCATCAGGGACCCATATCAGTCATGGTTGTTATGTAAAAGCGCTCTTAGAAGCTGTTCAATTGCCTCTTGCTATTGCTATTGTTAAATGTAAAGCTCATGAGAAACCCTTTGATGATGTCACACGAGGAAATGATCTGGCAGACCGTTCTGCCAGAAACATGGCCCTTTCTGGCCCACAGGCTCCTAACTCTGTTCTTGATTGTTTTTCAGCAGACCAGTCTCCTTTGGCTAGCCTTTCAAGTCTGGCCCTTTTTCAAAATCAGGCCCCAAAAAAGGAAAAGGATGACTGGCTGCGTGCAGGATGTTCACTGCACCCCGACTCTCTCTGGCGCTCCCCAGACAGCCGCCTGGTGGCACCTAGAGAGCTTTTGCCACATCTTGCTCGTCTGACTCATTCAGTAGCCCATACGAGCAAGGGGGGGCATAGTTGCTGCAGTACAAAGAGATTAGTTTGCCCCAATTTTCCTTCCATGGCACAACAGTACTGCAGCTCCTGTCCCATTTGTTTAGCTCACAACATCGGGCAACGTGTAAAAACGACACCCGCAGCCCATCCCCCTCCTTGGGGACCGTTTGTAAATCTGCAAATTGATTTTGTGCAGCTACCTAAGTGCTGTTCTTATGAGTACATTCTTGTTATTATTGATGTGCTCTCTGGATGGGTAGAAGCCAGCCCGTGCGTACATGCTGATTCCATCACTGTAGCAAAGAAATTGCTCAAAGAATTCATCCCTAGATTTGGATTGCCCCTCACAATAGATAGCGACCGCGGTTCCCATTTCACAGGACAGATAATAAAAAACATCTGCCAAGTACTCAACATACAGCAACACCTACACTGTAGTTATCATCCACAATCAAGTGGTGCTGTAGAACGTAAAAACTCTGATTTGAAAATGCGCATTTCGAAAATTTGTGCTGAAACAGGCCTCAAATGGCCTGATGCACTGCCCATTGCTCTCATGCACATTGCACATTAGGAACACTGTCAATAGAAAATACGGCCTAACCCCTTATGAAATACTCATGTCACGACCCATGAGGATGCCAGCCACACCACCTGTTGCCCCACAGCAAGCAGACCTACAATTAACTGATGAATCTGTACTAAATTATTGCAAGGCATTAATAAAGTATGCCAGGTCAGGTCATTCACAGGTCCAAGAAGCCTTACCTCAACCACTGGATGTTCCCTGCCACAACCTCGAACCAGGAGATTGGGTCTTCGTAAAGGTCCAGCAACGGAAAAATGCACTTCAACCCAGATGGAAGGGACCTTTCCAGGTACTTCTGACCACTAATTCTGCTGTTCGTTGCCAAGGTCACCAAACGTGGACTTACGCCTCGCACTGCAAGAAGGTATCACCTCCATTGGACCCCGAAGCAGCTGTATTCCAACCAAGGTTGGGACCTTTCCCTGAGGCCAAGGACAAAGACCCTCAGGACCTCACTCAGGCAAGTGAGGAGCATCAGGGTGCAAGTGCTAGTAACCTCTCCCCTGAACCCATCACATCAGCCCGGCCAGATTCACCAGTTGTAGAACGAAGATATAATCTCCGACCCCATTGAATAATATTCGAACATAAAGCTTTTTTCTATCTTGATTGTTAATGCTGAACTTTTGAGCTTAACCTGTGGAAACGAATTTTGTCTTTAGTTAATCAAATAAGAATAGATTTAAATGTCTCTAGTTGTTAGCTATGTAGTCATGTTCCTATCCATTCCACCGGAAAAATACCCACGATACCTGTACCCTTGAATACAGCTCAGATGCTGGCCCCTTATTATTCAGATTTCCATGGAAATGAGACTTGGAAAGACATAAGCTGCAATCGGTCTGACTATATACAACTAGCCTATGCTACTCCTGGAAAGTTTTGTTGGACCTGTAATGGATCACGTGTAGCAGTAGAAATTAGCAAATGTGAAGTAGAATTTAAAGTAAATGGTGCTTGGCTTTCTAATGGTTCCTGGATATCTAATTACTCCCCCCAGAGTAAATTTTCCAGGTACTATTCACAATAGATGATGAAACCTCAATGTAGCACCACCTTCACTGCACTGGCTAGTCATTATCTTGTATGTGGAAACAAGGCTTATAAAAATCTTCGTTCTGGGTGGGAAGGAACATGCTATGTTTCTGCCGCATACCCTGCTTTCACAATTAGGTCACATTTGCCAAACAGAAAAATTTGCAATGTTCGCAAAATTACTGAAAACCAAAGATTTGGGAGTATAATGTTCCCCAATTATGGGGCAGGCTTAGCTATGTTTGAAATACAGAAGGTTGCAGTATCCTTAGAAAAAATAGCCAATGCCTCTGCCATTGGGTTCCATGAAATAAGTAAAGAAATGAAAGAAATGAGACAAATGACTTTGCAAAACAGACTTGCTCTAGACTATATACTAGCCAGTAAAGGAGGAGTATGTGCCCTGATAAAGTCTGAATGCTGTGTATATATACCTAATGCCTCTAGTGCCCTTGAAAATCAAGTCGAGATTATTAAAAAAGAAGTTGTCGAACTTCGCCAAATTAATCAATGGGATTGGGAAAGAATGTGGTCTTAGTTAACCTCCTATTTCCCAAATTTAGGAACCCTTGGCAAAAAACCCCTGTATGGAATATGTTTGTCTTAATAATTCTGACAATGTTTTATGTCTTAGTGCAACTGATCCTCTGCTGCGTGAAAGCCAGCAGGAGAAGCTTTAGCAAGACAAGAAAACACACACCAGAGTCTAGAATAATGGTGTTACAAAAGTGTGAGCAGATTGAAAGAAAACATAAAAGGCTGCATGATGAAATAGAGGGGCTCATGAGAATGGAAGTTTAAGGCTAAAGTGAGACTAAACAGTCTCAAAGCGGGGACTGTGGAACCAGAAAAAAATAAATGCCTTAAACTTCGATCATACGAGTTATAAGCACAGCAAGAAGGGAGTGTTAGTTCTCGCTTTGTGAACTAACCTTGTCTCTCCCATAATTCCCATCCTGATAACAGCAAAGTAGTAATGAGCTAGTGTTTGTAGCTGCTTTTTCTAGCAAACTCCCCTATATGATCATGTGAGTTGTAGTGACTGTTAAAAAGTATATAAGCCTCCTGATTTTGCTCTTGGGGGGGAACCCCTCCCAAGTGCTTGGGAAATCCATGTCACTTTGGGGTCCCCCCTACAGTTGTAGTTTCATTTGAATAAAAGCTTCTGCTGACCTGACCCAAAAGTATGCTGCGTGCGTTTCCACGACAATGGCAGCAAAAGGCAGCGGCCGAAAGGCAGAAAATTGTGCCTACATATGAGCGACTGCACTGGTTTCTGGAGGAACAAGAGTGACTCGTGCTGGCCGAACTGGGAGAGATGGAAAGCGGGATTGAGAAGAGTCATGGGGAGACGGTCACCCAACTCTCCGAGATTTCCCGTCTCAGCAGCCTGATCACGGAGCTGGAGGGGAAGTGCCAGCAGGCCGCCAGTGACCTCCTGCAGGTGAGGCACACGACATGTCTCCAATCCAAGTGCAGGGGAAGGAAAGGGCTAAATCTTGGGTCTGCTGGGACCAGGTGTGTAACTGAGGAGGGGCGACAAGGGCAAGGGCCCCAGACAGGCACGTGGTGGCAGTGATGGGAGATGCAGAATATCAGCCCCAGCCCCTGCCGCCCTGTGCGTGTCCACTGCCCAAGGTGCACGACTGCTCTATTTTACACCTCTGGGGGGGTCGTCACTAAATTGGGGCTTGTAAAGGGGCTGAACTTCCCCAGATCCTTCTGTGTGCATCATTGGGAGTCTGAGGTCAAAGTACGTCCCCTCGGACAGTGGGTCCCCGGGTGTGGCATGTGGCTCTGAGCTCACTTTTCCATCTTTGTCTCTCCCTTTAGGACATGAGGAGCGCGCTGAGCAGGTATGTGGCTCCACCTGGCTCCCCATAGAGGGAAGGGTCCTGGAGACAATGCAATGGGCACATCTCTGCAGGGCACCACAGCACAGCAAGCGCTGGGACTGTCCCTGAGGTGGGAAGCATGAACGTCCCCCTCTTCTCCTTGGGGAAGTGACGGCTTTGGGCACTGGCGGCCTGAAGACTAAGGTGTAATCTGGGCCTTCCCCCTCTTGTCCCCGGGGCCACCAGACCTTGTGCCAACTGCCCATGAAGTCTCAGCTCCTTTCTGATACCAGGAAAGGACCTGGGCATTTTGGAGCTGAAGAAAACTTATCGGTCCCTGCTGTGAGAGCTGCCACTGCCACTGTCTGTGCTGCCCCTGCCCCTGCGGCTGAGGCACATGGCCAGAGTCATCTCCAGGTCCCTCCATCAACCCAATGTTTTTACTGTGAAGCTGAGATGCAAAAAGAAAATCATGGGGGAAAGAAGAGAAAACATGGACTGTTTTTTCCCAGGTGCAAGAAGGAGCCGTTCCAGCTTCCACAAGGGATTTGCCCAGAGCTGGAAACAAGACTCGGCATCTTGTCTGGACAAAATCTAGCTCTACAGGAGACTTTCAAGAAGTTTCAAAGTACTTGTGACAGCTGAAAAATGTGCCTGTGTGATAGAGGTGCTTGCTGAAGCCTCTATGAAGATTATATCAAGTGTTTTTCTGTATTTGTTTAGATATTAAGCTATATGTTGTTGCTAAAAGCCTAATTAAAGTTTAGGACGTAGTGAGGCCTTGTATAAAGTAAGGCCTAGTAAATTTAGCAAAGCCTAGAAGTAGTAAGGCCCTGTGGCATAGTTAAAATTACCTTATCAAAGAAATGTAAGGCTTGTACTGCTATTGGTCAGTCTAAAGACAGTTAAAGTAAAAGGAATCTGAGTGGTCGTTCGTTATCAGAACCATTCAGAAGCTATAAATGAGCTGGAATATTTGGAAACCATTCAGAAAGGAAGAGACAGATCTGTGAAAAGGATTATTTAGCTGTTGCCTGGATCGGTGGGCCCGTGGACCTCGAGGAGCCCAAGGACTGCATCCCAGGGTCCTTTCCGGTACCCCTTTGGACAGTGTCGTTCGGGGACGCCTGACTTCACTGAGCTTTGTGGGAAGAGAAGCTTGCTGTGTATCGGGCATCAGAGGGGACTGCTGATAAGTTGCCGATGTGAATTGCTTTTGTCTGTCATTGTTTGTCTTGTTACTACGCGTAGTTGTGTTCTTGTTAAGTCAATACATCTTTCTTACCTTTCTTCCCCCGACCATACTCTCAATCCCCGAACCCTCCGCAGGCTGCGGCTGGGACAGGTACTGTGAAGGGGGCTGTGAAAGGGAAGAGGGAAGTTGAGAGAGAGTCCGCCTTGTTGAGGAGGAGGAGACAAGCAGTTGGTTCAGATTTGGAGCCAGCATCTTTTTTAATTGGGAGATAAATTGAACATGCTGGACTGATATCGCAGGTTATAGGAATGAAGACATGAGGCCAGGGCCTCTCTCTGCCTTTGGGTGAATCACTGATGAACCAGGGCTCCTCTGGTGCCCCTTTGTCCTGGGTGCAGAGCTGCAGGGCCCTTTGTGCTCCAGCGCTGCTCAGCATGGGCACCTGCAGCTGGGCTGGTGGGAGCTGCGGGGCCCTGCCCCACTCAGAGCGAGCCCCCAGTGCCTCATGTCAGCCCACCAAAGTTGAGAGCCAAAATTAAACATGAGGTAGGCTGTCAGGTTTGGAGCCTGCTGGCTTGACCCCAGGGGTGCAGGGGGGAGGCCAGGAGAGGAGCAGGGAGGGAGCAGAGCAGGCAGGTGGGGGATGCCATGGGTGACGCTGCACCTCTGGTATCCTGCACCCCCACAGGGGCCACTGGAGCAGAGGGCCACTCTGTCTGGACCCCTGGACTTCCCCAGCCAGTGCAAGCCCTTGCCTGTCCCCTCCGCCAGTGAACAAGAGAGTTGTGAAGCTTATCCCCTTACCACTGGCTCCCTCTCCACCCCCGCTGCTTCTCCCTTTCTGTCACTGAGTGGCTCTCCCCGATGTCTAAGGGGGCAGGGTGGGCTGGGCACTGAGCTCCCCTGGGTCCGTGGCTGTTACACTTCTCCCCTTACTCGTCTGCCTGCACCTGTGGCTCCCTCCCGCCCGGTCCTGGGGGAGGAGGCCGTGCTGCAGGGGAGCAGGGAGATGTGGAGGCAGCTTCTGCAGCCACAGTCCCAGCAGCAGGAGAAGCTGCCCCGGTGTCTCTGCTCCATCTCAGGGGCTCAGGACCAAGGCAGGTCTCAGCGGGAAGTGTGAACCAAACACCAGGGGTCTAATGTCTGTGCCCCTTTCCCCTGCAGAGACTCTGCCGTCCGCCCTGGAGAAGGGCTGAGGGGGACCACAGGGATCACACACAAAGGGTAAGCGCTGGGGAGCTGGTCCCGGCATTAACAGGATGATCCCGCTGAATCCACGGCCGCCCCTTGCACAAGCATCAAACCCTCTCCCAGCCTAGCACCAAACCCCTGGCTCTGGGGCTGGTGCGCTGGGCTGGGATTTTTCTGTCCTTGCCTATGAATTTGCAGCTACCTCCTCCCTTTCCCCAGGGCAGGGGCTCTCCCTGTGCCCGGCTGAGGAGCTGCGGGGCCGTCCGTGCTTAGCCCCCGGGCCCAGGGCAGAGGCAGCTCTGGGGGCCCAGGATGGTCCCAGGCAGGACAGGGCTGCTGAGGAGGGCGAGGAACAGCCCTGTCTGCCCCGGGCTGAGCTCTGCCCTGACACTACGATTCCCTCTACCAGCGACGGTGACGCTGGATCCAGACTCAGCTCATCCCCAGCTCATCCTGTCTGCGGATCGGAGACGAGAGATGGGCAGACCCACGGCAGCCTGTGCCCGACAATCCTGAGAGATTTGATATGTACTTGTGTGTGCTGGGCCATGAGGGATTCACCTTGGGGAGACACTGCTGGGAGGTGAAGGTCGGGACGAGGGTCTGAGCCGTGGGGGTCGCCAGAGAGTCTGTGAGGAGGAAGGGATGGGTCAGATTGAGCCCCGAGGAGGGGATCTGGGCAGTGCAGCACTGTGGGGATCAGGTCTGGGCTTTCACGGCCCTGCTCGCACCCGCCTGTCCCTGCACTGGGTGCCCCAGAGGGTGCGGGTCTGTCTGGACTGCACATGGGGGCAGGTGTCATTTCTCAATGCTGACACCGAGGCCCCGATCTTCACCTTCCTGCCGGCCTCCTTCGCTGGGGACAGAATCCGTCCCTGGTTCTGGCTCTGGCTGTGGGGGGATGGATCTGAGCTGAGACTGTGCCACTGAGTGATGGGGGCAACAGCTGGGGAATGGACCCCCCATGCGGGGAAACAGGCTGCTCTGGCTTCCCATTCTCTATGACCCCGGAGGAATCCCCTCTACCCACCCTGTCCCCTCCTCTCTGCCCTGGGGACCTGCCCAGGTGCAAGGTGCCATCTGCACCCACAAGCTTGTCCCGTTGCAGCAGATGGCACCAGGCCGGTCTGTCCCGGCACTCGGTGGCCCTGGATGGGTCAAGTGCGGCCACCAGAATGGACCCTTGGGGACACCGCCAGCTTTGGGGCCACCACCCCCTGCAGTGCCAGCAGCCCCGGGCTGGGGCTCAGGGCCGAGTGCCTCTGGGTGCCCTTTGCCCAGAGCCTGCCTGCGTTGGAGCCTGAGCCTGGCCTGGTGCTGCCTGTGGGAAGCTGCTGGGCTGGCTTGTGCTTGAGCTGGTTTTTCCCGTGCGGAAAAGACCCCTGGGCTGGGGGCTTCTCCGAGCTGGAGGAGTTTCACTCAGGGCAGGCGCCTCCCTGCATCCGGCTCCTCCGACATGGACGGTCCCTTGTACGGCCTGGCCCTGCGCCCCTCGTGGCTTCACATCCACAGAGATCTCAATAAACATCTCACCTGGGGTTTGCAATGG
This sequence comes from Alligator mississippiensis, assembly GCF_030867095.1. Lineage (NCBI taxonomy): Eukaryota > Metazoa > Chordata > Crocodylia > Alligatoridae > Alligator > Alligator mississippiensis. The sequence goes on from NC_081834.1 coordinate 58,973,450, forward strand.
CTTTGTCTCTTGGGACTCCACTCCTCCATTCCTCTCCCTACATCTGCCCTGCGCTGGCTCCTTGCTCGGGGCCACACAGCAGGACGTCCCATGTGAGATGGACACTGCTTTTCCTGGGCCTGGTCTTGGGCCTTGGTCTTCTTCACCACGAGGCCGCTTAACCTGGGCCATGCTTTTATTCACCCACAAGCCTCCTCCCTCCCTTGGGGCAGCCGCGTGGCACCGATGGTGGTGCAGGAACTCCACTAACTTTCATGTCAGTGTTTTCCACCTCCAGATGTTGATCACACAAACTGGGATTGGAGGTAAATCAGGACTAAAGGTGAAAGCATTTGCTGGTTGTATTTTCTACAAACCAGTTTTTAAGCAATTAGACCAACAGGAGAGTTTTGTGCTGGAAATCTTTGGGTTACCCCAGGCTCACCTAGAGGTGCTCTGTGTTTCCAGTTATTCCGTAGTCAATGAAGAACATTTTGTTTCTGTTGAGTTTGTCCTTGCTACCTCCCCACAAAGGATTAACAGCCATTTTCACCAGGAATCAAAGGGCTTCGCTCAGGGACTCCCAACAGGTCGACAGACAGCCAGGGCCATTTAGAGAAAGGAAACATCCAGCTCCTGCTCTAGTGCAAGCCCAGCTCTGAGCGCGGGATGGTGAGACTGACCCTGACTTGTCCTGTCTCACAGCCACGGGCACTGAGAGCACTGCAGAAAACCTCCCCCCTGCTCCATCTGCCTGGAGATCTTCAGGGATCCCATGATGACCGTGGGCTGTGGGCACAACTTCTGCCCAGTCTGCATTGCCCAGTGCTGGAATGGGACTGGGAGACCAGTAACTGCCCTCAGTGCAGACAGACCTTTCCCCAGGCAGCTGGCAAACATTGCAGAAATAGGCAAGCACCCGAGGGTGCCATCAGCTTTGGAGACCAGGGGGAAGGTGATGTGCGGGGAGCACGGGGAGGCTCTGAAGCTCTTCTGTGAGACAGACCAAAATCTGAGTGCTGGGCACACTGAGCTCACGCTGCGGCTCTCCTCAGCAACGTAGGACCATGCAGGATGGGTCAGATGGGAGGGCTGGGTGTCACAGCCGCCTGCGGAGGGTTCGGGATTGAGAGTATGGTTGGGGGTAGAAAGGTAAGAAAGGTTTATTGACTTAACAAAAACACAACTACGCATAGTAACAAAACAATGACAGACAAAAGCAATTTGCGTCGGCAACTTATTGGCAGTCCCCTCTGATGCCTGATACACAGCGAGCTTCTCTTTCCACAAAGCTCAGTGAAGTCAGGCGTCCCTAAACAGCACTGTCTGAGGGGTACTGGAAAGGACCATGGAATACAGTCCTTGGGCTCCTCGAGGTCCAGGGGTCCACTGATCCAGGAAACAGCTAAATAATCCTTTTCACAGAGATGTATCTTCCTTCTGAATGGTTTCCAGATATTCCAGCTAATTTAAAGCTTCTGAGTGATACTGATAATGTTCAACCACTCAGATTCCTTTTACTTCAACTGTCCTTACACTGACCAACAGCAGTACAAGCCTTGCATTCCTTTGATAAGGTAATTTTAACTATGCCACAGGGCCTTACTACTTCAAGGCTTTGTTAAATTTATTAGGGCTTACTTTATACAAGGCCTCACTATATCTTGGACTTTAATTAGGCTTTTAACAACAACATATAGCTTAATATCTAAACAAATACAGAAACACACTTAGTATAATCTTCACAGAGCCTTCAGCAAGCGCCTTTGTCACACAGGCACACTTTTCAGCTGTCACAGTTGGGTAACTTGGGTTGACTGCAAATTCCTTCAAGGGCTGAAGTCTTCTTTCCCACAGGTGCTGCTGTGCCGGCATCGCTTCACTCAGGGCTTGTGCCGTGGAAGGAGCTGAGCGCACCATTGCGCGGTGCTGGTGGGATGGAGGTGGATGCACTTGTGCGATCACATCCTTCTGGTTCCAACAAGTGAAGCAGGGAGGCTGCTTCCCTGGGTCTGGACACACACAACAACTTAACCATTCCCACATGTCACTGATTGGGACCCAATCACACCTGTGTGAAGGGCTGTGGCTGGAGACCAGGGAGTGCCAGGCCCCAGATGCCCTTCAGCTTGCTACATTTTTCTTTATACTAAAGGAAAAGGGGTGGGAACGAGGGGATGGAGAGGGGTGCCCAACTTGGGGCCCAAAAGTTGCCATCACAATGGCCTACAATGGGGACAGACATGGGCTGATCTCCTCGTTCAGCTCAGCATATATGAAACCCCCTAAGTCTCATGGCCATTGCAGTTCACTGGTTGGGGGCCAGTCTCCCAGTGCCTGTTTGACACAGCTCCAGGAGCAGGATTTGTCCTATCCTGCTGGGTCTTCCTGCTGGCGATGGATTTTAGGGCACCACCTCTGTTCTTTTTTGCACCTGACCAGCGCCGAAGCACCAACATTTGGCACCTGGGGCAAAGCCTGCAGTGGCAGCCTGCCCTCAGCCATGCACAGATCCGGGCAGGCAGACGCCCCTCCTGTGCTTTCCAGGGATGCAGGCAGCTGCAGGAGTTGCCCTTCCACTGTCCCCGCGCCCAACAAATGAGCCGCTCATGGCTCCATCCTGCACAACAACCCGGCTGGGCAGCGTCTATTGGCACCCAACGCACTTCAGTGCCTGGGGCGCTTGCCCTACTAGCCCACCCACCTTGCTGCAGCCCTGCGTCTGACCCGCTGGCCTCTGGCCAGCTGATGGTGGAGACTCAGTGAGAGTGATCTGGGCACTGGTCTCTTCTCTGTTGGGTGCTGGGCTCTCTGCGTTGCTGCTCTGCAGCCCTCTACAGCTTTTTCTCATCCGCTGACCTTAAGTTACAATTACTTCATAGGATTTTGTTCCACCAGCAGCTCGGACTGTGGCCTGCGCCGGTGCTTCCTGGTTTCCCTCTACCAGGTTGCAGCCGCCCTTCCCGCATGGGAGACTGATTCTTTGTTCTTGGCCTCATCGGTGTCTGGGCTGGGCTACTGCCATATTTACTCAAGTACAAGATGATCCTGAAAATAAGATGAACCCCCAATAATTACATTTGATATATGGAAAACATTTGACATTTGTTATATAGTTGTTTAGGTAGAGAATCTAATTATTGGAGATTTGCCTTCAGTCCACCTCCCACACACGGCCACAGCTGGGAAAATAAGTTGTGGGGTGCGGGGAAGGTCCATTAGCCCCACTGCCCTCTGCCCACCCCCACTTTTCTCCCCCTCCTTACTATCAGCCCCTCCCCTGAGCACGTAGAAGTGTGGAGCAAATCTGAAAACACTGAGCTTAAAATAAGGGTGCCTGCAGTAGCTGGCGTATAGACTGTCCATCACTGATGCATTTTATGCTTTTAAAACTGCTGCAAATTTTAGCACAGAGACTCCATAAGCAGTGCTAGGCAGCGCTTTTGGATTTCTTTATACAATTAACGGGGGACAAAGGAAGCTTCTTGGACAAAATCAGTTCCAAATCTACTGCGCAGATCTCAATCGTTCAAGTCTGTGTGGCGCTACCTCCAGCAAGTATCCTCGTCACCAGACTCTGGGTAACTTCACTTGCCAAGGGCTGCAGGGCAGGACCCTGCCTGAGCCCCCAACTCCTCATGGGCATCTTCCAGATGTCCTGGGGCCTGGTTTATTAGGGGGAGACTGATTAATGTCTTACACGAAGTCTGGAGCATTGAAATTGCTTGCTGGTACCAGAAGCCTACCTCCATACTGTAGCCCACCCAGGCCGCTACAAAGTGCGATTTCCCCCTAATCATCCTGGAGCCAGAATCTGGTGAACCAAGACATCCTCTGGCCCTTGGATCTGCACGGGAGGTGCAAGGTTGTGTGTTCAATCTGGACGGGGGTTCTCCTTAGGAGACTTCAGCCAGGAGCTGTGAGAGACCTCGCTGCCCCCCTACTCCCGCAACCCGCCCGCATCCTCCGCCCACCTGGCTGGCTCCAACCCAAGACCATGCTCCGCTCCTGTGCCCGGCCGAGGCTGGGCAGCCACCCCCAGCCCCGGCCTGAGTGCACCCTGCTGAGAAGGCTGAGCCTTACCTAGCATACTGGGACAGGAGAAAAAAGGCAGCCCTGGCCTATGTCAGGCAGCCCTCAAGGCATTCTCCTACATTCAAAGAACATGGAAAGGGTTAAGGGAAGACATACCATGACAGCTTGATTGCTGGGGCTGGGACACAGGGCAGATCTGGATGCAGTGGGAAGTCAAGTGATGGGCTGGATCATGCGTCCTGCTGTGCTTAGGCCAACTGCACGGGGAGTCTGCAGTGCAGCAGCGTCCTCACCCCTCTGTGGTTCTCGACTAGGATCCCACTGCCAACACCAGGCCTGACTGCAATCATTCTGGGCTTGACCTAGTGTGAGAAAGGGGACAGGACAAATTGATGAAAGAGACTTCTATTGCAGTGGGGGAGGGTTTGTGACAGGCTCATGCCAGATGCAGTGGCTGATGGACTGCAGGCAAGTCCCACCCCCCTGGGTCATGCCAGCCCATGCCACGCCATGCCATGCCACACCTTTGTTGTTTCCACTGGGTGAAACTTCACTTGCCTGGAGGTGATCAGTGGTTCCCTGAGGGTCCAGGTGTGACAGCATGCTCATGACTTGTCTGGGGCTCCTCCTTCCCTGCAGCTCACCCCTTTCCACTCGGTCTTGTAATTAGCCCTGGTGACATCTCGGTGTGGTGACATTGTCTTTTGTTCTCTGTGAGTTGTCTGGCAAGAATGGAAACCACAAGGACTCTGCTTCTGCCTTTTATGTCCAAATCACAACTAAACAGGTCATGTACGTTAAATGGCCCATACTAGGCAACCAAGTAGGGCAACGCTGACTTGGAGCTGAGCGATCCCTTTCCTGGGCATGGGTTGGATTGGTGCCTGGTGCACCCCTCACTCACCCACCGTCCCTCCCTGGTGCTAGGCCAGCTCTGGCACCATCTCGTCTTGACCTCCACTTCCCCTGAGAGAACCCCACTTTCCCACCGGCCTCCTCCCGGGGTATCCCAAACCTACAGGCGTACCAGCTGGGTACGTGGTGTTGGGAAGCCTCCTCACTGGAGTTCTTCACCTGTTTCCCCTTCACATGTCCCTGGACAGCCCTTTTCCAGGCCCACCCGAGCTACATGCTTCGGCACAGGCTTCCGTGTGCCTTTTGGGGACCTGCTGCTCCTTATCTCAGATGCTCACTGACTCTGCTGGGAGGAAGAGCATCTGCCTGGGTCCCCAATAGTGCAGCAGTTGAGAGAGCGTGCGGTGCTTTCCTGGCTGTTTTGTCCTCCAGGAGAACTTGCTGGATTCCTCTGCATGGCAAGTTGAGCGTCCAGGTTTTTCCCAGATGCTACAGAAGAAATAAGAGTGTCCAATGCTTCCCCAGCCGTGCTGACCTTGGGGAAAATCCCTGATCCCTTCCGACAGCTGGGAGAGCATCCCATCCTGTTTAAAGTGTCCTGGTTCAAGCCCCCGGGGCCTTTGTCTCCAGGCCCACTCTTAAACCATTGCACCCAGTCCGTGGAGTAATCGGCAAGGCTCCTCTGTTCAGCATGGCACTGCCTGCCTCGATTGCAGCCGGGTCACCGGAGCTGCAGTGCCGAGGTGCAGCGGGCAGGGGCCTGTTACAAGGTTACATGAGGGTGAGGGGGGCAATCTCAAGATTTCCTAGGGCTTTGAATGCTGCAAGCAAATGAGGCACGATGGGCCAGGGGTCAGAGGAGTGGTAACGTATGGGATCAGCCAGCATCTAGCCTAATTATATCATCTTGTCTAGGACTGTCTCGTTGATGTCCTCTGAACACGAGCATTTTCCTGTCTCATAAAAGCTGGAGACATTCCCAAAAATAACAAGGCCCCTAATCACATCTGTGCTCTCAGGAGAAGGGTCGTTTTCCCAGGGAATGTGTAGTTACCAGCTCGACATTTGGGGGGATATACATCGCACAGCAATGCCATAGGTAACATGGGAGCACTGTGAATCAGTTCAAAAAGTTCCTGCCTTTCCAGAGATGCTTGTGACCCTTTCCATATGGATTGAAAGGGACTCCAGAGGAATTTGAAGGGAGCGGGAGGCGGGAAACAAGGTTAAAATAAAAATGAAAATGAAAATTCAAACTACAAATTCTGAATGAAGAGTCATTCCAACAAGAGTAGTGAAATGCTCCGCTCAGAAGGATCGAAGCAGGACATAGCAAGCTCATAATTGCTTAAGCTCTTTTAATAATCATGCCATGAGTCTGATGGCAGTGGGTTGGGCTGTCCAGTCCAGATCTGATTGTCCAGATCTAGGCCAAGGCCACTCCATTAAAGACCAGGAGGCTGAATAGGTATCAAACTGGAGCAATGCAGCAGTGGCTCATACCATGCTCCTTGCTTTGCTGATCACACGTGTGCATCCTTCTTGTGCATCCTCTTTGCAGCCTGCCTGGCTCATGGGCATGTGCAAAGGACATGGTTCCTGGTAGCCCTAAGAAGCCCTAAGGTCATGATGGCCCCTTGGTTGGAGTGTGCAGCCCAAGAGAAAGGGACAAAAGAAGAGTCTGTGGAAACCTCGAAGGAATGGGAAACCACTTACATGCTCAGAGAGGCAAAAGCACCAACACTGGCATCCTGTGGGCCCATCCCGGATCAGGCAGGGGAGGATGGAGGGACACCTGGCTGCAGGTGTCTATCATGCGCTGGCAGATGCATCATGAACAGGGAGGACGGGGGGGCATGGGGAGGGGAGGAGATCAGCTGTTCATCTGGGGGCAAAACAGCACGGGACCATCCAGGCCAGGTGAAACCTGTGGGAGAAGGGCAGAGTCAGGGCACGCGCAGGGGTGCAGGCCAGGTGAGAAAAAACTAGTGTGAGTGGGATGGGGTTGGATCTCGGCCCCTCTGCTCACACCCAGGAACAACCACGGTGTAAAGGAGAGTCTCCCCAGCCGGGAGCAGTACGTGGTTCTCACACTTGGCTCAGCAGGGATTTCTGTCCCAGCAGGCCTGACCTGGGCCAGGAGCCCTGGCAACTCACCTGCTCAGTGCTCCCCACCTTCGCCTCCTCCCCTCTGCCGCCGTGTCAGCACTGGGGGTGGGAGGCAGAGACACGGGTCACCTCGCAGACACCCCAAACCCCCAGGCCCTGCCACTTCCACCAGCCCATGCCCCGGCATCCCCTCTCTCCACCACTGCCTCTGTCCCAGGGACTGGCACAGGGGTCCCAGCCCTCAACCCATCCTGCTCCGGACCTGCGAGACCTTCCCAGGACCAGGAACATAGTCCTGGATCCAGCCCTCGCTCTGCTCCTCACACAGATCCCACGCTGTCATGATAACACTAGGGAAAACATCATACTTTTCCCCCTGTCTTCTCCATTGTAGACAATGATGCCCCTTGGTCTGGGTGCTCGCCTCCAACGTTGCCCCCAGGCCAGCCTGGCACCCCACCTCAGCCAGGCAGAGGGCCTGGGCTGGGTGCAGATGTCTGCATGGCGGGGGCCCTCTGCCTGGGTGCTGGCCTCTCTGGTCAGGGGCAGGCTGGCCTGGGTCCCTGTGTCCAGCCCCTGGGAGGGGCATCTGCTCCTGATTGCAGAAGAGTAACTGGTTAGAGATGGATCATGGACAGAAGAGGATGCACTTTAATAAAGTTAAGTGCTAAGTGCTGCACCTAGGGAGAAAGAATCACCGTCACACTCACAAAGTGGAAAATGACTTTCAAAGCAGCACAGCAGCAGAACAGGATCTCAGAGTCATAGTCGACTCCAAGATAAACTTGAGCCGTCAGTGCGACAAAGTGAGAAGTAAAGCTCACCGCACTCTGTCATGCATTAGCAGGTGCATCCGAAATGGGTATAGGGAAGTGATACTTCCCCTCTATGTGGCATTGGTAAGGGCGCAGCTGGAGAACTGCGTCCAGTTTTGGGCACTGCACTTCAAGAGGGACGTGGGTAACCTTAAGAGGGTCCAGAGGAGGGCCACTCGTATGGTTAGGGGCCTGCAGGCAAGGTCCTACGAAGAGAGATTGAGGGACTTGGATGTCTTGAGGCTTTGCAGAAGAAGCCTGAGAGGTGACCTGTGGCCGTCTACAAATTTATCACGGGGTGAGGTGGGCAACAGGAAATAGGAGATAGCCTGTTGACCAGGGTGCCCCTTGGGATAATGAGAAACAAGGACCACAAACTGACAGAGCAGATTTAGATTAGACATCAGGAGGAACTTCTTTATGGTAAGGGTAAGAAGCCCTCCCACCTGCCTCTCAGGGCTTATACAGCCCGGGGGCAATCCTTTCCCACGACCTGGCCCCCACGCTGCCTGAGCACAGGATCCGGAGGCCCAGGGATGATGTGGGATTGACACAGGGGACAGCTGCTTGGTTCAGGGCACTGGCACCCTGAGGGGTGGGCATCAGGGGTCATCCTGACCTGCCTGGAGGCAGAAGGCCCTGATCAGCACCTAGTTTCATAGTTTCATAGTTGGTCGGGTCGGAAGGGACCTGAGCAGATAATCAAGTCCGCCCCCCTGCCACGGGCAGGAAAGACTGCTGGGTCATTATCTAGCCTCCTTTTGAAGACCCCCAGGGTAGGAGCGAGCACCACTTCCCTTGGAAGTTGGTTCCAGATCCCAGCCACCCTGATTGTGAAGTGGCGTCTCCTGATGTCTACCCTGAATCTACTCTCCATCAGCTTGTGGCCATTATTCCTTGTTACTCCCGGTATTGCTTGGGTGAACAGACTCACCCAGTGCCTTCTTGTCCCCCTTCGCAAGTTTGTAGATGGTCACCAGATCCCCTCTCAGCCTTCTCTTGTGGAGGCTGAACAGGTTCAGATCCTGTAGCTTCTCCTCATAGGGCCTGCCTAGTTCCCATCCCGCTCTGATCCCAGGCTCACAAACAAACAGTACGAAAAGCACCATACCGTTCCCTGTGTCCTTGCTGATTTTGACAGAGCTGAGCCTTTGTTTGAGTGGTCGCCTCCATGACGGGCAGGGGTTCAGTCTTACACCCCACTTCAGCCCAGCAGAGGACCCTGGTCTGGGTGCTGGCGTGTTCATGCCCAGGGCCCTCTGCCTGGATGCTGGCTTCTGCAGGGAGGGGCAGGTTGGTCTGGGTCTCCTTGTCCTCATGGGACCCTACCTCCTTGTCCTGGCGGGGGCTAATGCTCCTGGTTGCACAAAGATGAGCTGGTCAGAAATGGGTCCTGGACTGAATCCATCCCCACCAGCACCGGAGAAGAAAGGACTCCCCTACCTGCAAACAGCATCACTTGCAACACGCCATAACCTGGCCCAGAGCCCACCAGCTACCCAGGACAGCCCCGCACCTCACCCTGCCCTCCCTGTCCCCCACTTACCCCCTCCAGGGTGGCCAGCACTCTTCCGCCATCCCCTCCATATCCATGGGAGTCTGGTGCAAATGAAAAAGTAACATGGCAGTGAAGAGAAGATCCAGCCCGTGGGCCCAGAACTGGCACTTGGTGGAGTATGTGGGGAGGCTGGCGGGCAGCAATCCAGGGAGCAGGGGAGGTCAGTGCAGCACAGACCTGTCACCCCACCGGTCCCACTGTGCCATCCACACAGCTCACATGGTGCCCAGCGCTGCACACACAAGCCCTCCCCCCAGGGCAACCCCCCGTCCCCTCCACTGCGGGGCTGGCACAGCAGGGGCCAGCCTTGCCCTGTGCACACACGGGCACACGCACGCTCCCCGTCCCCCGGGGCAGGGGCATGCAGAAGGACTCACCTCCATGGAGCTGTTGTCCTGTTCGCAGCCCTGCTCCCTCTGCGCCTTGAGGGCCAGCACCAGGAAGAGGTTCTGGCTCCTCAGCACCTCCACTTGGGCCTGCACGAGAATCGCCCCAGCCCGTCAGAGCCTGCCCATGCCTGCGCCCAGCGTATCGGGCCCCGCACCCACCAGCGTTACCTCCCTGCGTACCCATCAGGTCCCTCCTCTCCCCGCACGCCATGTGTCGGGACTCTGCTCCCAGCTTCAGCAGCCTCTGGGATGTCCCCCAGCCTGGCCAAGCTTGGCCTCAGCCTCTTCTCTTCCCTCCCCTGCCCCACAGCCCTGAGGACCCCTGCCCCATGCAAACTCACCCGGAGCCGTTCCTCCCTTTGCCGTGCGCTGTGGAGACAAAAAACCACTTCTGGGCTCAGAGAGGTGGATGGCGCCGTCCCAGAAAACACCCCTTCCCCAGGCAGAAACATGCACAGAAGGTGGGATGGGCCCTGGGCTTGTGCCCTGAGCCCTGTGCCGCACAACGGGAACAGCCAGCTCCCTCCCCAGCCCCACACCTACCAGGACAGCACAGTTTCCATGTCCTGCTCCGCCTGTGCCAGCCGGGCCCGAAGTGCCTCCAGCTCCAGCTGCAGCAAATGAGACGGCATGGGTTAGAGAGATGTCACGCCATGGCCTGTCTGTCTGCACACGTAGCCACCGATTGACCCCATCTGTCCCTCTGGCCATGCATTCGCCCGCCATCCCCCAGCCCAGCCCCAGCCTTGTCCCTCTGGTCCACCCCTCCATGCAGCCATGCCCAGCGCACTCGGTCTCCCTCACAGCCCCCAGCCCGCCTGGGTCCCACTCACCTGCTGACGGCGCTGCCTGCCACGGGGTTTCTCCGCCTGGGGAAGGAAAGAGCTGCTGGGGCGATGGACTCCCCCGGGCACCAAGTTCCCCATCTCCCCAGGGTGCAGGGATGGCAGCCCCCAGAGCCCTGGGGTTGGGCAGGGCTCACAGACCTGGGTCCAGGGGGTGCTAGGGGTTGGCTGTTACCACCCATCTCAGGTGAGCCCCCACCTCCCACTCAGGGTCCCAGGTGCCCTCCGACACTCTGGTTTGGGAAGGACTGTCCCTGGGTTCGGGGGATGAGCCCACGACCCCGTCCCTTATTCTTGCAGGGCCTGTGGAGTCAGCAGAGAGCGAGACTCTCCCCCAGGATCTCATGCCATGCATGGGGGTGGAAGGGGCGCAGGGCACCTGGGGAGAGACCCCTGAGCCCAGGTCTGCCCCTCCCAGCCCTGGGCAGGGCAGAGACTCACGGCAGCGGGAGGGTCCGGCCACATCTCGGCCTTGGCAGAGCTGCCCCGCACAGCTGGGAGGGTCTCCCCCACCCCTCCACTTCCCCCCGGCACTGCTCCTGGTCCTGGGGAGACAAGGGGCACCGCGTCAGCTGCACCCACTCTGCTGCCAGGGTGCAGGGCGATCAGCCCCTCTGGGACACAGCGCATGGGGGCACCTGCCAGGAGTCAGGTGGGAGTACCTCCAGGGAGCAGGTCTGGGAGACACCCCAGGGACGTGGCTGGTCACCTGAGATGCAAATGCCCCTGGCAGGGGGTGGGGCCCAGGGGGTGAAGGGATGAGGGGCAGTAAGATTGGGGAGGGGTCTCCTGGCCCAAACAGGTATCTCGAGGGTGGAAGAAAGTGCTGTGGGGCTGGAGGGGCTGGATCAGCTTGGCCCCTGGGAATGGAGACTGAGGAGGGAGAGGGGGTGCCCCCTTGCAGAGACCTTGCCCCCTCCCCACACAACTGCACAAGCCCCCCAGTTCAGGCTGGACCCAAACTCACCGGGTGCAGGCTCCCTCTGCTCCTGGCCTGCCCCCAGGGGAGGTAAATCCTCAGCGCCCTTAATGGTGGGGAGCCTGTCTGCTGCCCGCCTGCCTGCGCCCAGGGTGGCATCTGGTGCTGAGGGGAGACGAGGGCTGAGCATCAGGCTGGGGGCACTGAGCACCGCTGTGAGGATGGGGGTCCCAGAGCCCGTGTGGCCCCCCCTGCAAGGGAGCACAGGGCAGCAGGGCCATTGCCAGGGGCAAGACAGGGCCAGGGCCAGGGCCAGGGCCAGGGCCAGGGCCAGGACTGGGGCAGAGTGAGGAGCCCGTGGGGGCCAGTCCTGCTCCCCCTCCCCAGGACCTGGCTGGTGCGGAGCAGGGGGCACAGCTGGGGGCACGGAGCCGGGTCTGTCCAGGTTGGACCTGGCACAGCGGGGCTTGGCCTGCCAGGCAAACCCTGCCGGGTCTGAAGCCTCCCGTGCCGCCCACCCCCATTGGTGCCGTGGGGGCCGTGCCCAGCCCTCACCCGGGGTGCTGGAGCGCAGGCGCAGCGGTGGCAGCTTCTCGCGCCGCAGCATCTGCACCAAACACAGCCCTGAGCTGCAGGAGGGCGAGAGGAGCCGGGCTGGCGAGAGCGGGGACGAGGCCCGGGGCCGCGTCCTGGGCCTGCCACAGCCTGAGCCCCTGCCCCACCACGGCACCGTGAGTCCCGTGAACGGGCACTCACGGCTCCCGCAGGCGCGCGCTCCCGCCGCTCGGGTGGGGAACTCAGGAAAGTACCTACCTACCTACCTACCTACCTACCTACCTACCTCCCTAAACTAACTAACTAACAAATACACTACTGATCTACTGAATTAAGGAGCTAATTAACTAACTGTGTAACTAATGAAGGAACTAACGATCTATCTAACCAATGAAGTAACTACTTAACTAACGAACTAACTACTGAACTAATGTACTACTGAACTAAGAAACTATCAATCTAATGAATTATATATTGAATTAACTAACTACCTAATTAACGAATGAAGAAACCAATGAACTATGAGACTAATGAACTATCAAACTAATGAGCTAACTAACCAACTAACACCTAATCAACTAACTCTCCAAGCACTAACGACTGAACACGGGGACTGGGACGTGCGACTGGCTGCGGCGACGCCACGAGCGCACTGGGCGGAGCCGGGCTGACAGTTAGGCTGGGGATTGTGATGTCACACTGGAGGCAGCAGCACCATTGCCACGGCAACCAGAGTGTTCATCCCCCTTGGGGCAAGGTGCTGAGCGTGGGGCTGTGGGCGCCGGGGGTCTGGCCTGGCCTGCGGGGGTCCCCGGCCCCGGACGACCTTTGACCGTGACTCTTGGGGCTGGCAGCGAAGCACAGGGACAGCCCTGGGGCAGGGTCCTGGGTAACCCCGCGCCCCGGGGCCAGATCCTCAGGCCTCCCTGCTCTCTGCCCTGGGGGTCAGGGCACACGCGGGCAGGGCCCGGGGCTGGGAGCATAGAGCGGTTCCTGGGGCCACGGCTCAGCTCGGCCTGAGCCCCACGGTGTGCAGGAAGGAGTGACGGGATCCCGGGGACAACGGGCCGGAGCAAGCATCAGCACGAACCTGCCTCCAATGCGGGCTCTACATTTACAGCCAGATCTGCATTGTGTTCAGTCAGATCTGAAAAGGGCTATTATAAAACAAGTGCACACTAATGGTGAGCCCCCATTTGGTGCCTCCGTGTCTCTGCAGACCTGCCCCTTCCGCCTGCTGAGGACCCCGGGCATCAGCCAGAACAACCCTGACGCCAACGCTGGCTTTGCTGGCCCTGCTGGCAGCCCCCTGGGTGAGCGCCTGTGCCATGGGGAGCAGGGGGATGCAGAGGCAGGAGGGAGGGGGCATTAGCTAACACGGTGTGCATTTCTGCATTAGGTGTCCGGTCCCAGGTGTCATTGTAGGAGTCTGTCCCTGGGGTGGTGAAGCCTGGACAGCCCCTCAGCCCGAGCTGCACATCATGTGCAGTGGGTTCGCCAGGCGCAGGGACAGGGCAGGAGTGGGTCGGAGGTATCTGGAGCGGCGGAGACACTAGATACAGCACTGTTCTCCAGAGCCGTCTCACGGTCGGCACAGACACCTCCAGCAGCCAAGTCACCCGCGCCCGACCGGGCTCCAGCCTGCAGACTCGGCCCGGTGTTACTGTGCCAGACGCCCGGGGAATGAAAACCCACGAGAGCTGCACACAAACCAGCCCCGCGGCCCCCGCCTGCCTGGGAGAGCAGCAGAGACAGCAGGTGCCAGCGCCGTGCTCTGCCCGCTGGGGCTGACACATCAGGGCTTTTACGTCCCTGAAACCAGCCTGGGATCAAATTTTATAAACACACATATATACACACACACGCGCATGCACACAGACACACACACACCACTCTGCTCGTATCATTTTTGTGTAATACACACATACATGCGCACACACACTTCTGCTCTGTATCATAATTCTGCAGCACGGACACACGTGTCCACTCTGTATCATTCTGACACACACATGCACACTTCTCCTCTGCATTATTCTGCAACACAAACACACAAACACAAATATGCACACTTCAGTTACATATTATTATTCTGTCACACACAAAACACATCTGCTCTGTATTATTAGTTTGTAACATGCACACACACTTTTGCTTTTTATAAATATTGAATCACACACACACACCCTAATATTCTGTATCATTGTTCTGTAACAGATGCAAACACACTTGTGCTCTGTACTATTATTCTTTGACACACACAAACACACTTCTTGTCCACATCATTATTCCGTCAGACACACACAGACACACACACTTCTGCTATGTATCATGATTCTGCAAGACACATACACTAACACACTTCTGTTCCATATTATTGTTGTGTAAAACATACACACACTTGTGCTCTGTATCATTATTCTGCAGCGTACAGACACATTTCTGCTCAGTATGATTACTCGGTAGCAGGCACACACACAGTTCTGCTCTGTATTATTATTCTGTAACACACACAAGTGCGTGCACACACACACACACTTCTGCTCTGTATCGTTACTTTGCAATACACAGCCATACACGTCTGTTCTGTATCATTCTTTTGTAGCAAAACCCCCAGTTTTTCATTTTTTCTTTTTTTTCTTTTTGAAATACATTTCTTCCCCTTCCCCTAACCGTTTCTGACTTTCTCTCTGCCCTCTCTATCCCTTAGAAATGATTACAAGTAATACTAGGTAAGATCAGTTCTTGTATATTATTTTTGTAATAACCCTTTTTTATATTGTAAATACTGTCTTGTTGTGTTTTTTGATTTTTACTGTTTTATATTGTATTATATTGATATCCCTATCATTTTTGCATTCATTTTTGTTGTTCTTTATTAATACTGTGTGATTTAGGCCTGCCATGTAGGCTGGCATGAGTGATGTCAAGTATCCATCTTGTGTGTCCAGTTCCCATCTTGCCCCCATGCCCTGTTGTGTAAGCGTGTTGTAATGAGGAAATCTGTAACCTCTCCCATGTAAATTGGTTTTCCTTGAATGCCTGCAGCAAAAGAGTGACTGGATGAGTGAAACACTACGTTAGCAGGACCCCCTACTAAATCACCCCACCATCAAAACCAATACCCAGACCAAGGACCCAGCCATTGCAACCACCCTCCGCATTCAAGACACAAAATACGAGGAGACCCACCACTGTGCCACGGCTGCACCTGCTCAGGATGAACATCTGGAGCCCCCTGGACCAGGGCTGCCCTTGCCTGGACATGCTGTCCCCATGGGACATCATAGGCCGTCTGCCCCATAAAAATGGGCAGTGAAGACTGACTCCTGGGGTCACCGTCTTCACCTGGACCAGACCTCCTCCATGTCATGCTGCCTATCAACCCAGGGCCCTGCCGGCGACCCCCTCTGGACAACACCTGCTGGAGAAAGACCCCGGCTGGCCATCGAGGACCCCCTCCCAGCCTGCATAGGTGTCTGTCACCCCCACCCTCTCTTCAGCCAAGGACTTGGACTCTGTTTCTCTTCCCCACCTGGACTCCAACCCTTCCACTGAGTCTCTTTCTCCTGCTACCATGGTGTGAGTGTGAGAGTGCTTGTGTGAGTGTGTGTGGGATCCAAGCTGTACAGTACAGTGCTCCTTTAATAAAACTGTTATTTGGACCTCTGACTTGGGTTTTGCTTTACTACGGTTCAGCCCTGCTCCAATCTCTGCTCCTCGCCCCTCTAACTTCTGTCTCAGTTCTCCCCCTCCTGCTTCTGGCTCTCCGCCACCTCCGACACCTGCCCCAAGCTCCTGTGGCTCCAGCCGTCCTGAGCTCCTCTCTGCCTGCAAACCGTGTTTCTTCACTATTGCTTCCTCCCCACCGCCTTTCTCCCTGATCTCTGCCACTGCTACTGCCTTGTCCCCACTGCCTTTTCCCCTGATCTCTGCCACTGCTATTGCCTCGTCCCCACTGCCTTTTCCCCTGATCTCTGCCACTGCTATTGCCTCGTCCCCACTGCCTTTTCCCCTGATCTCTGCCACTGCTATTGCCTCGTCCCCACTGCCTTTTCCCCTGATCTCTGCCACTGCTATTGCCTCGTCCCCACTGCCTTTTCCCCTGATCTCTGCCACTGCTATTGCCTCGTTCCCACTGCCTTTTCCCCTGATCTCTGCCACTGCTATTGCCTCATCCCCACTGCCTTTTCCCCTGATCTCTGCCACTGCTATTGCCTCATCCCCACTGCCTTTTCCCCTGATCTCTGCCACTGCTATTGCCTTGTCCCCACTGCCTTTTCCCCTGATCTCTGCCACTTGCTCTTTAGTTACCAAGCATAGGTACCACAGGCACCAACAGGCACACACACACTGTCACTTGAGTCAGTGTTTAACCTGTGTGTATATGTGTATGTATATGAGTATTGTGTATGATTTCATGTCATTATCATTAGCGCGAGTATGTGCTTGAATTGGTGATAGGTATGCATGTGCCTAGGCTGGTAATCTGGGATGTGTGTGTGCCTGAGTTGGTGGTGGGGGTGTATGCACCTAGTGTGTGCATATGCACCTAACTGAGTTTTGTATGTGTGCATGTGCAATTGTACATCACACTCTCCTATCTAACAGCGCGATAGAGACATCCTGAGTGTTGGTCTGACCCCACATGACAACATTTTAACACACATACATGGACACACACTTCTATTGCCTGTCATTATTGTGTAACACACACCTCTGCTTTGTATCATGGTTGTGTCACACACACATACTTCTGCTCTGTATTGTTCTTCTGTAACATACACAAATTTCTGCTCTGTATCATTATTCCGTGACACACACACGCACACACACACACACACACACCTATTCTGTATCATTATTATGTAACAGAGACACACACCTGTGCTCCTTATCATTATTGTGTAAAACAGACACACACTTCAGCTCTGTATGATTAGTCTGTAACACACACACACACACACTCGCACCTGCTCTGTATCATTCTTCTGCAACACACAGACATGCACACACTTCTGGCACACACTTCTGTCACACTTCTGTATAATTTTGTAACACACACAAGCACACACTTCTGCTCTGCATCATTATTCTGTAATGAACACGAGCATGTGCACACACACACACACACTTCTGCTGTATATCATTATTTGGCAACACAGACACACACGTCTGCTCTGTATCATTAGTCTGTAACACACACACACTTCTGCTCTGTATTAGACTGTAACACAAACATGCACAAACCCTGCTGCTGTATATGATTATTCTGCAAGAGATACATGCACATACACACTTCTGTCCTGTATCATTTTTTGTAACACACACACGCACATAAACTTCTGCTCTGTATCATTCTGTAACACAAACACACACACACACTTCTGTTCTGAATTATTATTCTGCAACACACAAGCGAGCACACACACACTTCTACTCAGTATAAATATTCTGCAATGCACACAAACACACTTCTGCTCTGTATCACTAGTCTGCAACACACACACACGTCTGCTCCATATCATTATTCTGCATCACACACATACACACGCAGACATCTGTTTCATATCATTCTGCAAAACACACATGTTTCTGTTCACAACACACACACACACATCTGTTTTGTATCATTATTCTGCAAAACACAAACACTTCTGTTCTGTATCATTGTTGTGTAATACATACACACACTTCTGCTCTGTATTATTATTCTGTAACACACACACACACACACACACACACACACACACACTTCTTGTCCGTATCATTATTCTGTCAGACACACACAGTATCCTGATTCTGCAAAACACACACACACAAACCGACCCTACCAACTATGAAACTATGAAACTCACTTCTGTTCCATATTATTACTGTGTAACACATACACACACACTTCTGCTCTGTGTCACTAATCTGTAATATACAAACACGTGAGCGCGCACACACACACACATGTCTGCTCTGTGTCATTCTTGTGTCACACCACACCACACCCCATGGTATCACTGCCCCGGGCACACGGGGACACGGGGCCGAGCAGGGCGCACACAACCTGGCAGCACAGCGGGAGCGGATTTGAAGGCGCATCCGGGGCACGTTGTCTCTGCACAGCAGGGCTGCGCGAGGCGTCGGACAGTGCTTCGGATCCGGAGACGCTTCGGACGCTTTGGGGCTGAAGCAGCACGTCTGGGTCGAAGCGCTGCCTCGTGCGGCTTCCCGAAGCACTTCGAAGCCACCTCGGAGATCCGGCCATAGGGTATAATGGGGAAACAATAAAATAGCTATAACTTTGTTGTTTTTTGTCCGATTGAGATGAAATGTTCAGGGGAGGTAGACTCTGCAGAGAGAATGAAGCCTGCCAAGTTTCAAGAAGATCGGTGCAGGGGGTTTGGGGCAACTGTACCCCAAATTCTTGACCTGGCTACTTGGTAATGACTTCACGAGCATCAATTAGCACCTACAAACCCAGGCTGAGGGGAAAGACTCAATACAATCAACTGCCCCAAGACAGACACAGTCTCTGCAGAGTTTTGTCTGTCAGCAGCTAGGGGTGCAGGGCCCCACAGCCCCCCTGCACCGATCTCCTCCACAGCTGGCCGGCGTCACAGCGGGGGCCACCACCCCCGCAGCTGTCACCCCGCCGCGCCTTAGCACACCCACTGTCACCCTTGGCACCAGTTTTGCTTGTCCGCAGCTTGAGGGGCAGTTCCCTCCAAACCTCTGTGCTGATCTTCTTGAAACTTGGCAGGCTTTGTGGCCTCAGCAAGAGCTACCAGCCCTGAAGTTTTGACCCCCCTGTGTTGTAACACATAGACGTGACGGGAGTTTGGCTTTCAAGAATTTGGGGTGCAGTTGCCCAAACCCCCTGCACTGATCTTCTTGAAACTTGGCAGGTTTCATGCTCTCAGCAGAGGCTGCCATTCCTGCAAGTTTCATCCAAATTGGACAAGAAACCCCAAAGTTATAGATATTTCACTGATTCCCCATTATACTCTATGGCCAGATCTCCAAGGTGGCTCTGAAGCTTCGGCCAGATCAAGGCGCAAACCCAGTCTGATCGCCAACATCTGAAGTGGCCAGATCCGAAGCCGGATCGGGTCGCTGCCGACTCGCACAGGCCTACTGCTCAGCACGACCCAAGGGCAGGAGCTGAGCCCAGCCCAGGCCTGACCCCCAGGGCCCTGCCGGCCCCTCCAGGGCTGCCCCGCTCCACCCCAGGGAGAGCCCACGCTCAGGCCCCGTCACCCCAACCCTCCTGGGAAAGGGCTGGTGGGGAGAGGCCCCGGGAGCAGAGCAACCTCTGGGCCCTGCTCCCTGCTGCAAGAGACGTTGTGTCTCTCCCGGGACACCCTGGCCTTGCTCTCAGGCTCGGGGAAGCCCTTCGGCTCCAGGCAGGCGGGTCCTGCTGGCACAGGCAGCGCGTGTCTGGGCTCCTGCTTGTGTGCATGGCTCTGCCGCCCTCCCCGGGGCTGCTGCTCGCCCGCCTGCCTGGCACGTCGCAGCCGTCTGAGCAGAGAGCAACCTGGGACTCATTTTCTGCTCTTGCCAGCTTGGTTTCCTTCTCCCCAGGTGCTCGGTCACTGGATCTTGCTTTTCCTACACAACTTGTGCTCTCTGCTGGTTTTGCTTTGTGGTGGGTCAGTAGGGGAGCTCCTGCATTGAGCCTCCCACCTCACCACGCCTGTCCCCCTGCCAGACTCCACGTGTCCCCCAGGGGCGCCTAAGCCCTGGCAGACCCCCTGTCGAGCCCCACTGCAGAGTCCAGGGGTAACATATGCTGCCACCACCCCGAGAGGGGACCTTCTAGGTCCTGTGTCCTTGGGGAAACACAGGCCTAATAGTCCTACGGGCACTCGACCCAATACAAGCACTTGGGGCACTTCCCCAAGTCGGGGGCCAAAAAGGACAGTCTCCCTTAGTCGGCTGACCTAAGGGGCCTCCTGGGCATAATTAAACCCACCCCTCAATAAGTCTCCTACACCAGTCACAAAGGAGAACGGTATTGGTTACAGAGGGTAGGGGTAGAAGAGGGTAAGAGGTGGAACGCTATCAAGGGATTACCACTGAGCAAAGCAGTCTGGCTGAGGTCGCCGTTTGATGTGCAAACGCATCGCTGGGAGCTGACTAGCTCTAGAAACACTTACAAGTATCATGCAGAAGATGGTAGAGATCTGGCTCGGAGATTTCCAGAGACAGCGTTTCGGTTGGATCAGACTCTCTCCCTGTGTCCTGGTGTTTGGGCTATGCTGGAAAAATGGCTTCTCCCTTCTCCTTGGACCAGGCCCCTGTATAGCCTTTCTGACTTCAGCAGCCCAGGCCAAGAGAAGCCAGCAGTGTTGGCAACTCGCCAACCGATTTAAAAAGCATCACTGGTCACCTGGGCAGAGGAGCAGGGGCTTTTCCCTCCCCCACTCAGGTGACCAGAGGGCCCACACCCTCGGCACCAGGCTTTTGTCACATAGGCAGGGAGGGAAATACCCCCTCCCTTAGGGATTCGACCCCAGTGTCCCCAGCTGAGTGGGACAGGTTTCTGGAGAGACACAGACGGTGGCATTTCTGCCACACTTACCCCCCTCCTTGAAAAGCTCGGGCACAGGGCTTCTCAGGGCTGTGTGCCCAGGCATGTTGGGTCGGGAAGTTCACATGGGATGCCTAAAGAAAAAGAATACCTGACACATGAAACGAATTATAGCAATAACCTACAAAAACCATAAACCATGTTGGGTAGTCCCCACACTAGAGATCTCTCCGATAGGACTGAGTCCAGGGGACCCCCTACCCAGAGTCCTTTCGTACCAGGGCATCCACTATCACGTTCTGGCTCCCCTTGATGCGTTCAACGGTGAAGTTGAACTCTTGAAGCTGCCAGGCCCATCGCTGGGGCTTGGCCTTGGTATTCTGCATCGTTTGCAACCATTGAAGCGGGGCATGATCCAACAGGACGATGAACTGCTGCCCCCACAAGTAGGGCCGTAGCTTGTTCAGTGCCCAGACGATGGCCAGGCACTCCTTCTCGACGGACGACAGGTTCTGCTCCCACGGGATCAACTTCCTGCTCAAGTAAACACGGGGTGTTGGTTTCCCTCGTGTTCCTGTAAAAGTACAGCTCCCAGGCCCGTGTCAGAAGCATATGCAACTACGGGTGCCTCGGTGGAGGTTAAGGCAGCTGCCACCGGGTACCGTGTCCTAAAGCCCACCAGAGTCAGGATACATTTCTTCCCTCTGTGGGTCCGACGTCTCCGCGGGCCCACAATGTCTATACCCACTCTGTAGGAAGGTTGTTCGATGATCGGGAGGGGCTGTAGGGGAGCTCTTTGTTTGCCCCCACTCTTGCCCGTCCGCTGACACGTCTCACAGGATTTGCAGGAGTTCGTCACGTTCTGGGCAATCCTGGGCAAGAGAAGTTCACCTGCAGCCGCTGGCGAGACCATTCCCTGCCCATGCGACCGGCACAAGGTAAATCATCAGCCAAGGAAAGCAATTGTTGCCTGAACTTTCGAGGTACTACGAGCTGGCGAGAGGGCTCCCAGGTCTCGGCCAGGTTCTTCGGTATCCACGACCGATAAAGGAGTCCCTTGTCCCAGACCACCTGTTCCCTCTTTTCTGGGGTGAACTCCGTCTCCGACTCCTGAGCCCTCTGCCAGAGTTCCTCCAAGCTGGGGTCTGCTAGACCCTCCTGCTTGACCTCTGCTTGCCCCACTAGGCAATCGACAGGGAGTTCGGGTGCTCCTGCAAGGAATGCACCCCCACCCGCAGGGATTCCCTCGGACTCCTCCCTGGGAGTCTGTTTCCTCTGCCACTGACTGGCCAGACTCCTCCCCGGGACTGTCACTTAACCCCACCTCCAGGTTGCTGGTTTCCTCAATGGCCAGGGGCTGGTTGCAGTCAGAGGGAGTCAGAGTCTCTCCTTCCTCCCCCTCTGCCTCCGTAGCCAATCAGGTGACCAGGCCCTGGGAAGTTTCCACCCCTCCCCCCTTAGCCTTTCTGCTCTGTTGACAAGTCACCACATTAACACGGTAGGGCTCGAGCTCTAGGAGGTGGCCCTCCTCCCTGGGCAGGTATTCTAGCTCCACAACATCACGTCCCGCCAGGATGGGGACAGGAGCCCCTTCCAGCACCCCCAGGTCTATGCACATCCTGCAGCCTCTCCGCTCGATGGGGGGACGGGTTACTGGTACCTCAAATGGTGGGGACCCCACCCCTTGAATGGTAAGGGTCCTCCCCGGGACTATATCTGCAGGGGAAACAAGGTTAGTATTGATTAATGACACACTGGACCCCGAGTCCAATTCCCCAACAAGGGTTCTCCTGTTTACCATTATCTTAGTCCGGTGGAAGGCCGTCACCTCCTCCGGGTTTGTAATCCTGTAGCAACAGGCACGCCCCTCAGAGTGGCTCGGGTCTCTCTCCACACTGCTTACAGCTGTGGCATGTCTGACGGGCTTGGGTTTGGTGCTTAGCTTTGGGCAGTTGGGCTTGATGTGGCCTTGCTCCCTGCAGTTATAGCACCCCCCCATTTCTGAATTGGGTGGTTTATCCGAATCTGAGGCTGCCTTGCACTCAGCAGGAGGTGGCCCTCTTTCCTCTTTTGGACCTGGCCCTCCCTTCCCCCCTCTTTGGACCCCTTTCTGTTCCTTCCCAACGTAGGAGGGCTTCTGGTCCAGCCCCTGTGCCTGTCGGTGTAGCAACAGCTGGTCTGCAATTTTAGCAGCCTCCCAGAGGGTTTCAGGTCCTCTGTCCTGGACAAGGGTTTTAATCTCCCTCGGGCACTGAACATAGAAGTGTCCCAGCGCAATCAGCTTGTCCATCTTCTCCACCGTATCTGCTGAAGCCTCTTCCTCCACTTTTGGAGCGAGTCCCATATCCAGGTCGCAAATTCGTGCATGGACTTTCCTGACTGGGGAACAGTAGTACAGAGCCTGTTGCGGAAGAACTCTGGACCCAGCTGAAACCTCAACTGCACCGCCTCCTTGAAGGTCTTGTAGTCATCTTGTAGTCTGCTTGCTCCACGGGCAGGTTATTCGGGACCACGGCCATGTCGCCTTCTACCAGAGCAGCCATGTGCATCATGAACTCTTCCTCTGGCACCTTCCACCGTTGAGCTTGTTTTTCAAAGATGCTGAAGAATACGACAGGATTGTCTCTGACTCAGTAGCGAGAGAAAGCTGAGGAGTTCGATTTGGGGTGTCCCCCGGGCGCTCACGGAGGGCTCGTATCTCCCCAGTTGGGCTGCAGACAGAGTACCTCTAGTCCGTGCTTGCGCTTGGCCTCTGCTTCCTGGCGCTCGGCCTCTTCACGCTGGGCCTCTGCCTCACACTGGGCTGTCTTCTCTCTCTCCTGGCGCTCGGCATCCTCACGCCAGGCCTCCATCTCCATCTTTTTCAACTCTAGCTGTACCTTCTCGTGCTCACGCTGGGCCTCCAGCTCCATCCTTCTCAACTCTAGCTGCAGCTGGAGTCTCCGCAACTCCCCCTCAGAGGGTGGCCCGTCGGAGCCCTCAGCGGTTGCTGGCTGGAAGCGTGGAGGAGATGAGTCCTGATCATTATCACACAGGAGCTTAATCAGGTCTTCTTTCTTATGCTCCTTCCTCACTGGATGGCCTCTCTCTTTCGCCAGTTCTCTTAGGTTGGGCACCGTCATTTGGGCATGCTTGTCAGCCATCCTGGCTATCTGCACTGTCCAGTCTACCCAATACCGAATTGATTATTGTTTGCTCAAGGGTTTCCAGTGAGACTGTTCCTTTTCCCAAATTATGCCTCTAATACAGCAGGGTATTCAGATCCCACCACTACGTGTGGCGGGCCAATAGGGGGAGCTTCTGCATTGAGCCTCCCACCTCACCACACCCGTCCACTTGCCGGACTCCACGTGTCCCCCAGGGGCGCCTAAGCCCTGGCAGACCCCCTTTCGAGCCCCATCACAGAGTCCGGGGGTATCGTGCTGCCACCACCCCGAGAGGGGACCTTCTAGGTCCTGTGTCCTCAGGGAAACACAGGCCTAATAGTCCTATGGGTACTCGACCCAATCCAAGCACTTGGGGCTCCTCTCCAAGTCGGGGGCCAAAAAGGACAGTCTCCCTTAGTCGGCTGACCCAAGGGGCCTCCGAGGCATAATTAAACCCACCCCTCAATAAGTCTCCTACCCCAGTCACAAAGGAGAACATTGTTGCTCCCGACAGAATGAGGTCGAATAGGGTAAGAGGTGGAGCACTATCAAGGGATTACCACTTTCATAGATTTCATAGACATTAGGGCTGGAAGGGACCTTGGAAGATCATTGAGTCCAGCCCCCTGCCCAAAGGGCAGGAAGTCAGCTGCGGTCATAGGATCCCAGCAAGATAAGCATCCAGTTTGCTCTTGAAGGTGTTCAATGAAGGCGCTTGAACCACCTCCGGTGGCAGGCTGTTCCAGACCTTGGGGGCTCGGACAGTAAAGAAATTCTTCCTTATGTCCAGCCTGAAACGGTCTTGTAGTAGTTTGTGACCATTCGACCTAGTCGTCGTCCCTGAGCAAAGCAGTCTGGCTGAGGTCTCCGTTTGATATGCAAATGCATCACTGGGAGCTGACTAGCTCTAGAAACACTTACAAGTATCATGCAGAAGATGGTAGAGATCTGGCTCGGAGATTTCCAGAGACAGCGTTTCGGTTGGATCAGACTCTCTCCCTGCGTCCTGGTGTTTGGGCCATGCTGGAAAAATGGCTTCTCCCTCTTCTCCTTGGACCAGGCCCCTGTATAGCCTTTCTGACCTCAGCAGCCCAGGCCAAGAGAAGCCAGCAGTGTTGGCAACTCGCCAACTGATTTAAAAAGCATCACTGGGTACCTGGGCCGAGGAGCAGGGGCTTTTCCCTCCCCGACTCAGGTGACCAGAGGGCCCACACCCTTGGCACCAGGCTTTTGTCACATAGGCAGGGAGGAAAATCCCCCTCCCTTAGGGATTCGACCCCAGTGTCCCCAGCTGACAGGTTTCTGGAGGGAGACACAGAGGTGGCATTTCTGCCATGTGCTCAGCAGCCGGGGATGCTGGGGCAGAAACAACCTCCCTCAGCCTCCCAGGGCCCAGGCCAGCATTCATCCAGGGCAGGCAGCACAGTGTGGGCCTGCAGCCCTTCAAACCTTGTGCGCAATGCAGCAGGATCCTACCCCAACCCACCCCCGAGACCCTTCCCCATTCATCTGGGTGCAGCGATCCTGCCCGTGTTGGGTGAGGGCCCATGCAGACCATACACAAGCTCCTTTTCCCTTCTCCAGATTCACAGGCCACCCCTCCCACAGCCCCCACAGCAAATTTCTGTCTTACTTTCAAGGACATGGCAATGATCATCCAAATGTTTGCAATGTTTACGAATGAAATGTTTTGTCCCCTCAAACACATTGTCTGTGCGCTGGTTTGAACCTCTCCCAGAGGTGCTCTGCTTCCTCCCAGCTCCAGCAGCGCTGGAAAGAGTTTGCAAAGGGCCTCGGTCATGACGATGCCGGGACGGTTGCGGTGCTCGAAAGGCCCAGACCCGGGGCCCAGGCTACTGTCTTGGCCTTGATCTCCCCTAAGGAGAGGGGAGGAGAAGCGACGCTGGGAACACGCGGGCAGCTCCCTGCAGCTCTACGAGCTGTCTCCAGAGAGCAACGCTGTGGCCAGGGCCTGGCCCGCGCCACTGCCTCTGCTCCGCAGTGCCGTGCACAGGGGTCGCCTTGCTCCTGGGCTCTTTGGGTGGCCTGGGATCTCCAGGCTGAGCTTTGCATTGTGGCCTGGCAGTGCAGAAGACTTTCTTGGGGCCGGCTTCTCGCTCGCTCTTAGGGTTAGGGTTAGAGTCAGGGTATGGGAAAAGTGGGGAGCTGTGTTTGTGCTTGAGATGGGTCGGCCTCCTGGAGTAATATTTTGGACACAGGCAGGTAGGCTCGTGTTGGCTAATAGAAGAAGGAGAGCCCCTGGGGCCCCCACCTGGGTCAGGTTTGGAGGGATTTGTAGCGGTGTCGTGAGTCTTGGATGTGGGAGGGCTCCTCTTGCTCCAGGGCTGTTTGGGAGTCTCGGGACCTCCTGGCTGGGCTGGGCTGGGCCATGGGGTCTGGGGGCTTTGCAAGCCAGTTCCTGTCGTCAGGGGCAGAGCTGCCTTTGTGCTTCAGGTTGGGGGGACTCCTGCAGGTCTATTCAGGACGTGTGCAGGTCGCCTCCTTCCTATTAATCACGCCAGGGCTGGACTTTGTCCCCATGTAGGGCTGGGGCTGGGAGGGTTCCCAGTGGTGGGGTCAGGCTTGCCTGTCTTGGGGTGCGCATTGCCAGCGAGGGGTGTCCCAGCTGGGCGCAGTGGCGGGGTCTGGGGCTTTGGCCCGGCTTTGTGCAGTGAAGATGTTGTGGTCACAGGCCAGGGGCTGCTGGAGCTGCCCAAGCTCGGGGGGTCAGAGAATGGGAAGGGTTTCAAGCTGCTTTTCTCCGTGGAAATGGCTTGGCTCCCAGTGCTGCTTCTTGAACGCTGGTAGTTTGGCCAGTCTCTGCTGCCTGGAAATGGGGTGCACTCTGGGCCCCCCACGCAGGCCCAGGTTGGGCAAACCAGCAGCGCTGGACTCCACAAGGAGCTTGTGGGGCTTTCCCAGCCAGTCCCTGTAGTCAGCTTGCTCAGGGGCTCCTGCCTGAGGCTGCTGGAGCAGCCTGAACTGAGGCTGGGGCATGGGCTGGCAGAGCTGCCAGCATTGGGGTTGGCATTTTCAGTGGCAGGGGCATTTTGCCCCAGGCTCTGCTTCCTGGGGTTGCTGGAGCAGCCTGAGCGAGGCTTTGGGTGCAGGGTTGGTGCACGGCCCTGTGCCTAGTCCCCTGCATCTGTTCAGAGAAGGGAGTGTGGAGCAAGCTCCATGCAGTGCCGGCTGTGCCCATTCCTCATTATGGCACCGGTGAAAAGCAAGGTGGTTGTGGCAAAGTAGGGCGGTGAGCTGGGCATTTCCTCCCCCAGCCCTTGATACAGAGCAGGAGCGGTGTTTGTTTTACAGAATAATGATGCAAAACAGATGTGTGTGTTGTAATATAATTATTCAGAGCAGAAGTGTCTGTATGTGTGTGTGTGTTACAGAATGATACAGAACAAGTTGTATACAGGGTAAAACCTTTTGTCAAACTGACAAGCCCCACCCTGACACATGCCGGTCCCAATTGATTGAGAGCAGGTTCAGGCTCGATAGCACGAGGCATTACTTTAGGGTCAGGCCTGCCAGGCTCTGCAATGGGCTCCCAAGGGCAGTGGTGCTCTCCCCTACCTTGGGGGTCTTCAAGAGGAGGTTAGATAGATATCTGGCTGGGGTATTATGATCCCGGCACTTGTTCCTGCTCAGGGCAGGGTCTGACTTGATTTGTTCGGGGCCCTTCCGACCCTAGGAACTATGAAACCTTACCACATTACCACCATTGGAGAGTCCAAACCTATCACACATTGGAGAATCCACACTGGAGAGAGACCCCACAAATGTGCGGATTGTACGAAAAACTTCAATCAGGATGTGTGCTTCATTTAGTTAGTACTCTAGGGAACAGGCAGCCCTTATGCAGAGAGGTCACCATCTCGTACTTCTGCGTGACATCCCTGTAGAGAGCTATCCCTGTGGAGGGTGCCCAGACCAGGATCCAGCAGAGCCAACTGACCTTATTAAACACCAGGGGGTCCGCATGGGAGAGAGACCCTACGTGTGCCCAGACTGCAGGAAGAGGTTAGCATCAGTCCAGATCTTGTTACACTTTGGAGGACACAAATGGGCAAGAAACCTTACAAAACTCTTGACTGCAAGAGGTTTAGTGACCACTCGAGCCTCCTGAGACACCGGGGGAAGGTTGAGAGGATCCTCGACTGTGCTGGAACCTTTACTGGATCAGCAGATCCACCCAGAAAGGGACTTTTCCATGTTTTAAGTGTGTTCGGTGCTTCAAGTAGAGCTAACACCACTTTGGACATGAGAGACCCCACCCAGGAGACACATACTACCAGTCCGTGATTAGGGCCAGCCATCAGGAAAATCCACTTCCCAGTTCCCGTGCACACCGATGGCATTTAGTGCCCCAGTGCTTAGCTGCCCATCACTGGGGTGAGGATACAGCAACGCAGCTCTAAGGTGGTCATGCATCTCTGGCCCTGCCTGATCAAAGCTAAGTCCAGGCAGAGGAAGAGGACCGCTGCCCAGCCCCTCCTCCTTGCTGCAGCCCTAGCTGCAGAGCTGATGTGCCTTTTCCCCTTCTGCCACACAGGTGGTGAAGACAGAGAGACAAACTCCTGTGTAAGCTCCCTCCTCCTGGGTGAAGTTTGCCCTCTCCTCGTCCTGCTATCGTGGGAGTCCTAGAAAAAAGCAAAAAACCCAGGAATCCTGGACCGTGACACCTATGGCAACACTCCAGCCCTCCCACCGGTGTGCAGCTTGGGCTGGGGGACTGCAGTGGCAGCTCTGGGCACTCATTTTGACAGCAAGAATGGCAGCCGTGGCTGGCCCAGCTGCCACCACCGCTCAGGGCACAGAAAGCTTGCTATGCCTCTGCCTGCTACAACATACAGCATATTGAAATTTCTTATCTACAATTAAAAAGGGGCTGGGCCTGTCTCCAATTCCCTGAGCCAGTCCTGACTAGAGGGCAGGGCAGAAGTTCGGGACGACTTGGGGGTGAGATCTCACAGCCTGAAGTGGGAGAGGGCACGCTCACAGGGCTGCCCTCCCTCTGCCCACGTATGGCTCCCCTGCGTGGCGTCCAGCAGGGTCAGGCGCTTGGTGTCTAAGACCGTCCTGAGGAATATGGAGAAGGAGGCCCAGGAGGACTTGGCCGGTGGATTTGACATTGTGCCAGAATATATGCGACTGACCTTCAACTACAGGGCGGGCTTTCCTGGGTACTGCTAGGTGCCAGTCCAGGTCTTCCACCTGCCCATGATCCTCTAACCAGGAGATCATGGCACTTGTGTGCAAAAGCCTTATCAGAGGGGAAGGTCACACACTTTATTGTTGCGAGTCTGAGCTAGGAACCTCTGAAACGGCTGCCTGGCAAGCTGTGGGAAGTTGTGTCATGAAGGGCTTTTCCTTTAAGAATAGGGTGTGTATCAGTCTTGCCTCTGTGCGCTAGAAGCAAGGAGAGGAAGACAGTCAGACCTGCCATCTCCAAATCCCCGTTTTACTTCCGTTTTGGAAGCTGCTGGGTGCAGAGATGACGTCTCGGGTCCAGTGAGTCTACCTAATGTTAACCCTGAGAGTCTTCGGAGGAGACTGGAGTCAATTTGCAGAGTAACTGAGGTGAACAAATAAATGAACCCTTTTGCTTCATATGTATCCTAGCACCAGGAGCAGGAGACACCAAGAACTGCTCCGGCTGCCGACAGCTCTGCCCTTCTCCGCAGGATTCAGCAAGCAGGTGCGTGCCAGTCACTCCTCCTGGCCCTGGTCTGCCTCTTCACTTTTCACGCACACAGCCGCCGGCTGTTGGTGTTACAGGGACACTATGCTGGGTCCTCAGGGAGAAATCGTCCCTCTGACTTGAGATACTGCAATGGAGGGGTCTCAAAGGCACAGAGAGTTTCCAAGTCACTTTTCCAGAGGAAAGCCGCTCTGCCCCTGGTAGGGTGACCACGTGTCCTGGACTGGCTGGGACAGTTCTGGATTTTATAGGCTGTCTCAGCCTCCTGGCTCCTGGAGAAAATTTAAGCAAAAATCCCAGATCGGTGGGAACCTGGGAGGGAGCCAGCTGGTGTGTGTGTGTGTGTGTGTGTGTGTGTGTGTGTGTGTGTGTGTGTGAGATACAAGGCTGGGGCTGGCTGTGCTCACCAGGCCTGGGGCCACACAGCCAGGATGCAGCTGCAGGTGCCAAGACAGGGCTGGAGCCGTGACCAAGGGTGAGCTCAGGCAGAGCGCAGCAAGCCTTCTGGACTGTATTTCTGGACCTCCCTGAATCCAGCTCTGATGTGATCCTAATTGCTACTTACTTATAAATGCTACTTACGCATCTAAACATACGTGGGTAAGTAGCATGTAGGGTTATGTGCACAGACTTCAGGTCCCACTATCCCTGTACAATTCAACTTACCTGCTAGAGCAAGCCTAGGGCGACACCAACACAGGGCTCAGCTCAATGTATGAGAAGCACCCTCTGTGCGCAGCTCCAACCCAGGGAGTGGGTGGGAGGGTGAGCGGAAAGCTTGGTCCTCCTGGTATCGTGTGGGATCATATGGGGACAGATGCATTTCAGGAGGAGGGCAAGTGTTACAATGGCAGGGAGCAGCTAGGGCCTCCCAGAGCGCATTGTGGGCCATGAATACCAGGGCCTGGATGTTCAAAGGAGACAGAAGGTGTTAGGAGCTCTGCTTTCACTGCACCGGATCCCGGACTGGATCTCCCAAGCTAGAGCTCCCAGCCTGATGCACAAATCACGATGCCATGGCCATTACCCTTTGCCCCTTGTCTCCATCCCTAAAATGCCCCCTTCAGCATGAAAGTTGCTCAGCTGGGGAAGCATCCAGTGGGTTCCCTTAGGCATGTCCTGAAGCCCCAAGCCCAGCTGCCCCCTCCACCCACCCTCCCACCCATAGTGTCAATGACATTTGAATGGTGACACTGGGGCATCCGACATATCAGCTATAGGCTGGAGTGTCAGGAGTCTGGTAGCACTGCTGTCTTGGTACCTGTGGGTCCCTTTCCACCCGACAGACAAGAGTTTGGAAATTGGGGTTCTCTTATGAACCGTGGGTGGTGACAGGGCTCATGATGCCCTTAGGAGGGCAGAGGGAGAAAGCTGTGAGCATGACACACATAGAAGACACCGTCTTTCTGACCCAGGGCAACAATTTTAAACCAGGGATGGGCCCTGCTCTGAGGGCAAGTGCAGGCAGGGCTCAGGGGTGTGTTTGGCAGCGTTTCTGTAGCTTCCTGTAGGCACCAGCCCTTTGTCAGAGCTTGCCCTGCCATCTCACGATGTCCCTTCCAGCCCTAAACTTCTTTGTAGGGCCTGGCTTCTGCCATGAGACTGGCACATTGCACAGGCTCAGCCCCCGGGTGGGTCCTTGAGTCCATCCATCCTGCCCTGCAGCGAGACCTGGCATCATTGTGGTGACACTAATGCTGCTTCTTGCCCATCACATTCATCCTTCCAGTGCCACTGCTGTGGGGCCCTTGGCCGTTTCTCCCATCAGCTGCGCCCACGCACCAGCAGGATGGAGGCTTTCTCACTCGCCGCCAGCTCAGTGAAGTGGACGCTGCTCAGCTACATCACCTTCCTTGTCACTCCCCAGGCCCAGCAGCTGGATTCAGGTAGGGATTAGAGCCTCACCTTTCTCAGAGCCTGCCAGGGGTGGCTGGGACCTGGGAGGTGATTTCTGCATGCTGGAGCAAGTGCAAGAATCGCCAGCGGGGCTGGGGAGGAGGAGGCTGGTGTTTGCCGAACCAGGCATCTGGCATTGCTAGGGCAAGAAATGTGTACCTGGGTTCGAGGCAAGCTCTGGCTGGCAGCATGCAGTGGCTGAGCTCAAAAGTATGTCCCTGAGGTTACTTGATCTGTGGCTCCCCAGGTCTCTTGCTTGGGGTATCTGAGGCGGTGTGGTCAGATACTGGGATTCCCAGTGACTTCAATGGGGCCTGAGTTTGGCTTGTGCTGTCTGAAGGGGAAATGGGGACCGAGAAGCTGAACTGAACAGAGGGCAGAGCATGTGACAGCTCACAGCAAGGGCCTGTCATGCCTTTCCTTGGTCAGTTCTCATTGTGGGAAAGGGCTGAATGTCACAGAAGTTGTTCCTGGAAGAGAACCACATCAAGAAACTTGGCTGAGTTGATTTTGATTAGAAGTATTTAGAAAATACTCATTATTAGGGAGGGGTGGTATTTTTTTCCTCCAAAATTTCCAGCAACTGTTTTGTGTTGAAACACTGTAAATTATAAAGCAAACATGACTGTCAAAGTTGGATTTTTTTTTTTTTACTGAACATTGTTTGCTGCAACAACCAAAAGTAGTTTCCCCTTTTCAATAAAAAAAGGGAAATGTTGAGTAAAACTGAAAATGCTCATCTTGGTTGATAAGCCAAGTTTGGACAAAAATGTTTCAGTGAGAAATATCAAACCATCTCTAGTTACAAATATAATAAATACATCAGGCATTTCTACACGTGCTGTGGGAGGCATGCAGGGGGGCGGTGCTTTAATTAATGTGGCTCCTAGAGCCGCACTAATTAAAAGTTCCTGGAGCATCACGTGTACGAGCATCCCTGTGCTGAAAAATGGTGGCGGGGCACTTTGAACTAAAACTGGTCAAATGAGCTATAGTTGAAAGCACCCCGCTGCCATTTGTCAGCATGGGGATGCTGATACATGGGATGCTAGAGGCTGCTGGAGCACGTGAATTTCCGTGCTCCAGCAGACTCAATTAATCAAATCTGCTCCAATGCGCTGGAACTACAACGGGTTGGAGCAGGCTCCCTGCACGTGTATAGGAGCCCGTTGATTCTGTTACAGTCCCCCAATTGAATGAATAACCGCAGCAATTATTTGGTTTGATTACCTACAGGCTAAAGCAGTGCTTCTCAACCTATTCAGGCTCAAGGCACCCCTGGACAGACTTAAGACCCTCAGAAAAAGCCAGTTCTTGGTTTTTATTTTTCTTGACTACACAAAGTGAATAGAGCAGTTTTTCTGTTTCGAAGAACTCAGAAAGACCCCAACTGTGGATTTCTATTTGAAAACCCTGGGTTTATCCTGTGAATCATGTTTGCAAACCTAACAGTGCTAACATTGTGTGGCATCCCACAGCACCCTTGAAAGGATCTCAAGGCACTCCAGGGTGCCATGGCACCTTAGTTGAGGATCACTGGGCTGTCTTATCATATCATATTATCATATAGGTTATTGATAAAAATAGTGAACAATCATAGACCAAGAACCCACCTCTGGAAAACCCAGGAAGAACAGTCATGTGCACTGATATCCTTCCCTGCCCGCCCCCCGCCTTGCAGCTATATTTTAAGATCTGAAAGTGAACCTTGTGTCAGTCTCTATATTATGTGCCCTGTGGATCCTGATGTAAGTTTTTAATCCAAAACCTTGAACTAAGTCAAGTGCCCTGGAGAAATGTGATTGGAATAAGTGTGTTGCCTTATCGACCAGACTTGCAATCCTTTCATAAAAGACAGGAGGCTTATTTGGCAAGACACGATTTCCACAAGTCCATGAGGACTGGTGTCAATTATACCTTCAGCCTGAGATTCTCTACTGAGATACTAAATTGTTTTGCTAAGACAGTCCCAGTCCTTCTTTTGCCTCCAGATTTCTTTGTATCCTGCTTCCTTTGGCAGTGACCTTCTGCGTGAACGGCCCCAATCACCCTGTCACAGCCATGGTGGGCACAGACGCGCTGCTCCCGTCACCTCTCCCCCAGTGTCAGTGCAGCAGAGATGGAGGTGCTCTGGTTCCGGTCCAGGTACTCTGAAGTAGTCCATCTCTACCGGGGCGGAAGAGATCAGCCAGACAAGCAGATTGCACAGTATCGGGGCAGGACGGAGCTGCTGAAGGGCAATATCACAGAGGGGAAGGTCTCCTTGAGGATACGCAACATCACCCCTTCTGAGGAGGGGCAGTTTGTCTGCTTCTTTCAGTCACCTACATTGGATGGAGAAGCTGTGCTGGAGTTGGAGGTGGCCGGTTAGTAACACGGGCAAGTCCTGACCCTTCTCTTCAGGACCGTCAGCCACAAGTGAACCCTGCTCACAAACGTTCCCGTGCGAGAAGGCTGTACCACTTAGTGTGCCCCAGCCCTGCTTTGTGGCCTGTTCCTGAACCGCTGAACCACCCAGGTTCCACTCATTGCATGAGCCCCAGAACGATCCAGGTGTGATCTACCCAACAATGAATACATGCACCCACAGAGCACCCTACTGTAACAAATGCACGAGCAGTGCAGGGCCAGGTCAGGAGTCCCTGGAGCAAAAGGGCTGGGAGAAAACTGGGGTGGGGAGGAGTAAGATGGGACCAGGGGAGAGGAGTGTACGAGGGAGAAAAAAGAAGGGAGACAGAGCTGGGGGGGCCCCAGTACTCACCAGTGCAGACCCATTGCACAGATACTGTGGGAACAAGGGGCCTGATTCAGACCATACACTCCCAGTGCAAAACTGAAGTGGATGGGAGGAGACCCAGCCTTGAGACCTTGTGCGTTAGCATCCTCGGAGGCAGGCAGGGTGGCAGGATGCACAGGGGAACATGGGCACCTTGGCCTCTCTCTGACTCCAGCTCCAGACCCTCATGGCACCTCTCCTTGCCTGCTGCGCTCTGGCTTCCTCAGGTGCCTCACCTCCCACAGGTAGGGAACCAAGGAGCTAGAGCAAGAGAAACAGTGAATGGGAGCGGTGGTCCAGCCTACCCACACCCACCCCTGGAGATCTCAGGCCCATCTCTAGCTCCCCCAGCACTACGAGCGAGGACTTGCCCCAGTGCTGGTGATCACCATGCTGCGGTCTCGCCTCTCCCATAACTACCTGAACTGGTACATAGTGGAGACTGGGCCTCCCAAATGCATTCATGCAGAGCTCATACATGCTTATGCCATCCCCCTCCAGGCATGGGCTCTGCTCCTCACCTCTCCGTCAGTGGCTATCAAGATGGAGGGATCCAGGTGGTTTGTGAATCGACCGGGTGGTACCCAGAGCCCAAGATGCTGTGGAAGGATGTTGGTAGGAAGCAGCTTCCATCAACACAGGACAAAATACACCAGCAGGCTGATGGGCTGTTTGCAGTGCACAGTGCCATCGTGATAACAGAAGCCTCCAACCAAAATGTGTCCTGTTCTGTCCACCACCCTCTCCTTGACCAAGAGAAATCTGCACGGATTAACATTGCAGGTCAGTGCCCAGCAGCTCAGCCAGGGTGCTTGGCCTCAGCAGAACAGAAAGCCTTGCACTTAGGAGGGAGGAATTGCACAAGCACAGGCTGGGGAATGAATGACTAGGCTGCAGTACTGCAGAGAAGGACACGGGGCTATAGTGGACTATAAGCTGGATATGAGCCAACAGTGTGCTCTTGTGCCAAAAAAGCCAGCAACTTACTGGGCTGCATTAGCAGAATGGCACTTGTAAGTCAAAGGAAGTGATCCTCTACTCTCTTCAACACTAGTGAGTCCTTACTTGGAGTACTTTGTCCAGGTTTGGGCACCACATTTCAAGAAAGACAGGGACAAATTAGACCAACAGAGAGCAACAGAAATGATTAGAGATCTGATACACACAATTTACAAGGAGAGGCTGAAAGAAGTGGGATGATTTAGTCTGAAGAGAAGACTAAGGGGAGATTTGCTAACAGTCTTCAGATACTTGAACAGTAGTTAGATAGAAGATAGTGACAGACTATTCTCTGCGGCCACAAGGGACAAG
The DNA here is from genome assembly GCF_030867095.1 of Alligator mississippiensis. NCBI lineage: Eukaryota > Metazoa > Chordata > Crocodylia > Alligatoridae > Alligator > Alligator mississippiensis. Next base: position 59,008,863 of record NC_081834.1, read on the forward strand.
GGAAGGAGCAATGGTCTTAGATTGCAATGCTGGAAATTTAAGTTGGATAGTAGGAAAAACTTTCTCACTAGGAGGGTGGCTTCATATTGGAACAAATTAGTCAGGTTGTGAAACCTCCTTCTTGAAAATGTTTCAGAGCAGGTTAGAAACACCCTTGGGTGGGATGGTTTAGACATGGAAGATTGTGTCTTGAGCCTGGGGCTGGACTAGATGTGATCTCCTGAGGTCCCTCCCAGCTCTGCATTTCTATGGTTATAACAGTCCCAACTGTTGTGTTATCTGCATTGTAGTCAGGACTTGACCATCTTCATGTCCATTTGGCCCCATGGGAAGAGCTACACCTTGCCTTGAAATTCCAACATTATCCCTATCGGATGCTTCCAACAATCCCAGGATATCATCAGTTCCCTTCCTCTGCTCTGCTGGTGGCATCATGATCCTGTGTGTGTTTCTAAATCAGTTCACCTTTCCCTGGCAGGTTCCTTGTTCCTGAGGACCTCTCCATGGGTTGTGGCACTGAGTGTGATCCTGGCTATCGTGTGCATTTTCCTCCTCTTGTCCACTTATTACTCATGGAAGCAACGCAGAGCAAAAGGTAGGGAGTAGAGGAGTGAGAAGGGGATGTGACCTCGGAAAGGCTCCTCTCACTTTCCAGGGACTTTGATCTAGTGCCATAGGCTTGAGTCTTAGTGGGGAGTGTGGTGGGACGGTAGGAGGTACTACTATGCTGAGCCACCCACCTCACTATGCCTGGCCCAAAACCATGCTTTGGGAGTCTCCCCTGGGCACCTACGTCTGGCTGTCCTCCTTCCTGGAGACCTCCCACAAGCCTGGGGTAATGCTGCCACCATCTGGGCACTGGTCTCTGTTAGGGCCCTGTGCAGCCTGGGGTGCACAGACCCAGCCAAACTTGGGGGTGCTTTACCCCCTGGAAGTGTTTCTTGGTGCTCCTTATAGCCTACGGCCACCCAAGATACCCTCAGGTAGGACTGAATTAGTTAATAAACAGCCGAGCCCTGCTAGGAGTTGAACCACGTCTCTGACCCCTGTGGTTGTGGCCCTAGCACAGCAGTCTGACCCCTCTGTGCAGCAAGCTGTTCAAAGCACTGCTTGCCTCTGGCTGACAAGTGGATGGCAACTGCTGCTTCACAATTTGATGCCCTGCTACTCTTCCCTTATCAGCCACTCCCCCACAGCTGCAGCCACTCAACAGGGCTGGCTAGCCCCTTGAAGGGACAAGCTACCCTGTTACACTTCGTCACATCTATGGAGTGCGCCATTTCCAGGGACTGGACTACAAAACCAGCCAAACCACGGTGGTACTGGTGCTGGGTAGCGAGGCCTCCCTGATACCCCATGGCTTCAGTTCCAAGCAGCCCTCAATGCAGCTGCAGTGTCACCATTACCGTCCCTTCCCGTACTGGATCCTGGCCTATTGCTGTGTACAGGGGTAACACAACCTCACTGCAGATTTGGTAGTATTACTGCTCTCTGGAGGAGAGCCATGGGCACACAAGGACCCAAATGAGCCCTTATCCTGACAAGGAGATACACCTGGACAGACTCTCTTTCCTGTTTTCTTTCCCAGGAGGCTGCTATAGCTGATCGGGCTCTGACTTTGTCCTTACCACCACCGGAAGACACTTTCTCCTTTTTTGAACAGTCCATACCCACCAGTGGGCTGTTTGATCCTGACTCTGAGAATTCAGTCAAACACAAACACAAGCCATTGGACTGATACCTGAGGGAAATTAGTGGTTCAGAAGAGGTCAGATTAGAGGACCACGTTATCCCTACTGGCCTTGAAACATAAGCATCAATGATTTTAGCAGTATATCAATTTAGGGAAATCACCCACATGAGACAGCAAGAAATCTTACCTTCTCCAATGTCTTCTTTCTTTAGAGCACCTGCAATCTGAACTTGAGAAAGAGAGAGGTAAGCCTTGGAGACAGCTCCCATCACACACAACCCTTTGAATTTGTCCCCTGAAATCTCACCTCTTCCCCCTTTTATCTCTCTGGGATTTCTGCGCTACAAGGCACAGCATGGGAAGATAAGTGTGTCAGGTAGACAGGGAAAGAGTTGGTCCCTTCTCACTAGTTCAGAAGAGGTTTGCTTCTGCTTCCTGTCTCCACTGAGACCCAGGCCCTGGGCTGGGACACCCCAAGCTGGTTCAGGATGCCTCTGAGCTATTTGCCTTGGGTGCTGTCCAGCAGAAGCAAGTGGGTGGTGACTGTTTTTGTCAGCAGTGGCCCCTGGGTCAGCAAAAAGCAGTATATCCATGCTCAGAGGCGCTCAGTCGTCCTGACATTCCCTAGCATGTTCAGGCACAAACTAGAAGAGCTGCCAGTCTCCCCACACCGGGCTCCCAACCTAGGACCAAGGCGCTATTTATTCAGCCCAAGTTCCCAAATTCTTAGTGCCTGCTCCCTGCCCCAAGCTGCCTGGCACATGGTGGTGGAGGGAGCGGACGCTGCTGTTTCATGCACAGAGCTCTGTGTAATAATAATAAAGGAACTCCAATTGGACTGCAGCAACTTGGATCTTAATTTCAAGTGCACCGTACTGAGTGCTGCTGTTTGCAGCCACGAGGTGCATCGTGTGCTCAGAACTGGTGCCAATTTCCCGAAGCACGTGAAGGCTCCTGGTGTCACCCTCCAAATCATCCGCACTGCAACTCCTGTTCCAAGGAACCTGCAGGTTGTTAGAGCTGCCAGGCAAGAACCCGGGGAAGGCGGGGGAGAAGAGCCCATCAAGGACGAGACACCAACAGGGCATGTGTTCAGCATTTTCTAAAGTAGCTGAGGCATTGGGATGGAGACCAGGCTGGAAGATTGGGGTAGGGAAAGGTCAGTGCAGAGCAGGGGAGATGGCATAATGGTCCCTTCAGGGCACACGCCCTGAGAAGGCAGCTGCTGTAGGGCTGACAGACACCTTCTCTCTCTCTTTGCAGGGAAATCCTTGGCTGATCTCGGTAAGTGCCACGTCTGCCCCACTCCACAGAGCTGCACCCTGCTCCGACAGTAGGAGCTCAGGGGAGTTCTCATCTTTCCATGTGTTTGATTTCAGGCTGGAGTAAAGTCAAAGAAAATGCAGGTAAGTGGAGCTCTTTGGTTTATCAAGGCCCCTCCCCTGCTGACCTGTCCCCCCACTCCTCAGCCCCAGTGAAAAGGAGAGGACCAGGTCCCTGGGCTGGGGCAGCAGTGATCAAACCATGCCCCAGGCAGGGCAGGGCAGGGCAGGGCAGGGCAGGGCAGGGCAGAGCGTGAAATGATCTTGGCCTGGCCCAGGCCAGGCTCTGGCACCAGCGCTCTCATTCTCTCCCTGTCTCAACAGCACACGTGACTTTGGATGTGGACACAGCTCACCCCAGCCTCTGCGTAGCTCAGGGGCGGCGACACGTGCGATGGAGTGGGAACAAGCAGGACCTGCCTGACAATCCCGAGAGATTTGACAGTGAAACTTGTGTGCTGGGCTCAGAGCAGTTCACCTCCGGCCGACACTACTGGGAGGTGGCGGTGGAAGGTGGGAGGACCTGGGCTGTGGGGGTGGCCAAGGAGTCTGTGAGAAGGAAAGGTTGGATCGAGTTTTCCCCCAAGGAAGGGATCTGGGCTGTGGATCAGTGTGGGAGTCATTACCGGGCTCGCACTGCCCCAGAGACTCTCCTGCCTCTGCATGGGACCGTCATGAAAATTGGGGTCTTTCTGGATTATGACGCAGGGATGGTGGTGTTTTATCAACCCAGTGTGGAGCTCCCAATCTACAGTTTCACCTCCACTTTTAGAGAAGCTGTCTTCCCTTTCTTTTGGGTCTACACCCCCATTACACTGCTTCCCTGAGAAATAGAAATGGCATTGTTGCCCTGCAAGCCCTTACATTTGCCAGTGTTGAAGGGGCTAATAGCTCCACAGCTGACTCTGGCGGAGAGCATATGCGATCTACCAGTGACGCACTAAGACACGCAGTGTCTGGGGTGCGGGGGGGGGGGGGGGGGGCAAGTGTGCTGCCCCTTCCTCCCCATGTGTGCCCTGCTACGACGCAGTGTCTGTGCCAGCATGGATCCCATTTTGGATGTGACACTGATACAAACTGGGATCCACAAATTAGATGTGGTGAAAAAAATACTTTCAGAAACCTAGTAAAACAGCAAAGGTGTTTGATTCCATTAAAAAATATATATTTTTTTTATACTTTCCAGTCATTATGTTGCCATGTTCAAAATTCAGTGTTTTCCAAACTGGAAATGTCCATTTGGAAAGAGCCTCTTTTACACTGAGCCTCAGCAATGAGTCAGTCCTGCAGAAAGAGCCTGATGAACCAAAGATGACATGAAACCCAAGAAAAGTTTTTACTGGCACCTTTCTAGCCGGGGACATATTTCAAGAAAATTAAATGTTTCCACCCCAAAATATGTTTGTAGTGGCATGTTTCTTTAAAAATACTGATGTATGTAAAATTGTGATCAGTTCTGCTAAACTCCTCCAATCACTGCACATGTCCTTATGAGGTAATTTGTTTTTATTCCTGTATTTTTATGACTGTAATGTATGAATTTATCAATCCTTAATGTGTGAAATCCGGGTGTGTATTTAATCTAAGTGACTATGAATCCTGGACCTACTGGACAACAACCAGCCACCCCTGGCTTCTGACAAATGTCTGTGCATGGAGCTCGAGTAGCAGGGTCTGCTGGGGGCGGGCTCCCATCCCGAGCAGTGATGGGACTTCCTAGATTGTTAGAAATTATTCCTTGACGCAGTGCAGTGGTTCTCAACCTTCCTGGACTCACGTCACCCCTCCACGACGTCTCAGATATAGTGATACCCTATAACAAACTAAACACACTATGCTAAATATAGTATCACTTACAATTAGGGGTGCACTTTAATGCGCAGTAGCCTATTTAACTGTGCATTAAAGTGACACGTCAAAAACCGTACTAGTAAGCTAATGTACAATAAAAATAAGTTACCACACATTAAGTGTCACTAAAAAAGCAGACAAGGTTCCTTGGGTGAATTTGATATCTTTTATTAGACCAACCCAAATGGTTGGAGAATAGTTATTAAGCAAGCTTTCAGGTTCAAAAACCCTTCATCAGGCTAAGGAAGCTTCAGCAGTTGGTGTGTGCTCTTCCTGGATGGAATGAAAAGCATGCGCTTTTGCTACCGTGCATTAGGGCAGCCTAATGCACATTTATTTAGTACCTCACATCAGAGGTGCTCCACAGCCCCACATCCACTCTCCTGCCTGCCTGTCCCCAGCAAAGCACCAGAGGCATAGCAGCACAGCTCCACACCTGGGGCAGTGCTAGTTCCTGCTGTGCTGATTGTGGCAGTATGGTCAGCTGGTGCTGCAGCAACAGCTGCTTTTGTGCCCCCAACAAAGTCGGCAATTGGGGCTGCTGCCCTGGTCCTCCCCCATTCCTCCTCCTTCCCACCATGCAGTTATGCTACTGAGAGCACACTGATCAGAGTGTGGAGGTTGCCAGAGATGGGGAGGGCATCCTAAACACTTTTGCAGATCCATGCCTGCATGTTTAAACATGCACAGAGCTACGTATGCCATCTAAATCTATTTGATGTATCATCGTCATCAGACTAGATACAAGAGTCCCCAGGGAGCAGCTACAGGTGCTGGTAGCCTGTGGGATGCCAGGGTAGGCACAAGACCTGGGCAAGGGGGAAGTGGCGTGGCAGCCAAGCTGAGAATCACTGGCCTAATGGAGAACAACCAGCCACCCTGGCTGGTGACAAGTGTCTGTGCAGTGGATCCCAAGCAGCAGGATCTGCTGGAGGCTTGCTTCCACCCTGAACAGGGACCAGTCCAGGGAGCAGTTCTGGATCAGTTCTGGATCAGTCCAGGTCTATGGTCATGATTCCCTTCTTTTGAGTAGAAGGCCTTCGGCCTCTTGGGTGTGGCTGGGTGGGGCGATGGGAGCACTGGCGAGTGAAGGACCTTCCACCTTTGTCTCTAGCTGGTTTTCTTGGACTTGTGGAGGGTGAACTAGAATTGCATTGATGCACCTAACAAGTGGAACCGGATGTGGTCTGGAGCACCTATATCTGCTCCTTGAGGGGCATTTATTCACACAGCTTCTTCGTGCACTTCCCAGGTTGTTTCTTCCCTGAAGAAGATGCTGCCAACATCCGCTGTCGCAGCTTCCTGGGTGTGTACTGTCCTGTTCTCCAGTGCTGCTCTTTTCCCCACTCACCCTATTTTCTTGCTTTGAGCAATAGCTGTTCTTCAAGCTCTTCTTCCTTTGTGTCCGTGCTGCTTCTCCCATTTCACTCATTTTTCTTCCCCACCTTGCTGCACTTCAGCATTACCCAGAGCAGTCAGAGCCCTGGTCCAGTCCTCCAAAGGATGAGAATCACGGCATCATCGGCAGTGCACACGGCTGTGAAGGACAGTGCTGTAGCTATCAGGGTTGCAGGATTAACTGTCCCCCAAATGACCAGCTCCTGCCACAGTGTTAATGCTTATTTACTTGTTACCTGTTCACTCCCACTGGCTGGTGACTCCCAACCCATGTGATTTTCCATATAAAAGTGGAACCTTATGATTTTCTATATAAAAATAGAAACTCTCTCTTGTTTCTTGTGCCAATCTCAGGGCCAAGCACACATGTGAGGGAAGGGAGGGTTTCCCACCCAAACCAATGGTCTTTCACCAAAAACTGGAAATGTCCTTTTCCCCTAAAAACAAAAGTCTTCACATGGCAAGTGATCAAAGGGAACAGAAAGCTCCTTTCTCGAGGAATTGTTTGCCCAGTGCACTCACCCTTTACCAACCAGCTCTTGCCCTTTGTCTTCCTCTTCACCTCGAGGCCCATCTCCTCATTACCCAGGTCAAAAGGAGATGCAGAGGCATCTCCAGATCAGCAGCACACTGAAGGAGGACAGTGCCCTCCCAGAGGGTCAGGACACACTTCCCCCATGCGCCTCTGCTTCCCTTCTCACCCACTGGCTTGCACTCCGCTTCCTAGCTCCTTATTGCTCCCTCTTGTTGGCTGTCCAGCCTGGCAGTTAGAGCACTTTGCTGCAAAAGGGCAATGCAGTTTTAAACCTTCACATGAAGGGGTGGAGGGGAGCAAGTCTATAAGCGGAGTCTCCTATTCAGTGAAGGAGTACCTTGCCCTCTGTGGACCAGGTGCAATAGCGTGTACCTGGGTGACCGCTGGGCTGGGAGCAGCTCTGCACTTGATCTGTCTGCTGGAGGGGCAAGGCAATGCCCTGCTGTGCGATGGGACCTGCCTTTCTGTTCAGTTCATGTGAGTTCTTGACCTTTCCTGGGGCTCTCAGGTAGCCCTGCTCTCCCTGTCCCGGAGCCCTCTCCCACAGTGTCCCCTCCCTGGCTCCCCACTGTCATCCTAGCAAGGAAGATGACAATTGCCCCATCTGGAGCTCTCTAGATCCATATTTCTGTCTGTGGGTGGAGCAGAAGTAAAGGAGTTTCATTAGGTTTTTGTCTTTGCTGGACGTGTTCAAATCACCGGGACCGGAGGGACTCCACCCACAGGTAATGAAGGAATTAGCGGGGGTCATAGCCGAACCACTAGCAAGGATATATGAGCGCTCATGGTGCTCGGGTCAGGTCCCGGAGGATTGGAAGGGGGCCAGTGCCATCCCAATCTTTAAAAAGGGAAGGAAGGAGGATCTGGGGAACTATAGACCAGTCAGCCTTACCTCTATCCCAGGGAAAATCCTAGAAAAAATGATCAAGGAGCACATCTGTGGGAGCCCGCTGCTAATGTGATGCGGAGGGGTAACCAACACGGGTTTATAGCAGGCAGGTCCTGCCTGACTAACCGAGTTTCTTTTTACAACAAGGCCACCAAATGTTGAGATGCAGGAATCGAGGTGGATGTTATCTATCTGGACTTCAAGAAGGCCTTTGACACGGTATCCCATACCATCCATAGAAATAAATTGAAGAGATTTGCCATGGATGATTATACGGTAGACTGGGTAGCAAACTGGCTCAGGGGTCGCACTCAGAGGGTGGTGGTGGACGGGTCGGTGTCAGCCTGGAAAGATGGGCAGTGGAGACCCTCAGGACTCAGTCCTGGGGCTGGGGCTAGTGCTGTTCAACATCTTCATCAGTGATCTGGACAAGGGGGTGGGAAGCACCCTGTCCAAATTTGCGGATGACACAAAAATATGGGGTGAAGCTAACACCCTGGAGAGGAGGAACCAGAGCCAGGCTGACCTCGACAGGCTGGGGAAGTGGGCAGAGAGCAACAGGATGCAATTCAATAAGGACAAGCGCAAGGTGCTGCATCTAGGGAGAAAAAACTGCCATCATACCTACAGGCTGGGGGGTGACCTTCTCAGCACCACTGAGGCAGAAAGGGATTTTGGTGTCACTGTTGACTCCAGGATGAACAAGGGTCGTCAATGTGATGACGTAGTCGGCAGAGCCAATCGCACCTTGTCGTGCATCTGTAGGTGCTTCACAAGCAGGTCCAGAGAGGTGATCCTCCCCCTCTATGCGGCACTGGTCAGACCGCAGCTGGAGTACCGTGTCCAGTTCTAGATGCCGCAGTTCAAGCGGGATGCGGACAACCTGGAGAGAGTCCAAAAAAGAGCCACTCCTCTGATTGGAGGCCTGCAGGGAGGCCCTACGAGGAAAGGCTAAGGGACCTCAACTTTTTCAGCCTCTCCAAGAGAAGGCTGAGAGGGGACCTTGTGGTGGCGTACAAATTCATAAGGGGAGAGCAACCCGAAGTGGGCGATGACCTGTTTCCCAGGGCACCCCCTGGGACAACAAGGAGCAATGGCCATGAGCTACTGGAGAGTAGGTTTAGACTGGACATTAGAAAAAAGTTCTTCACGGTCAGGGTTGCCAGGATCTGGAATGGGCTCCCAAGGGAGGTGGTGCTCGCCCCATCCTTGGGGGGCTTCAAGAGGACACTGGACAGGCACCTGGCTGGGATCATGTGACCCCAGGTTGATGACCCTTTTCTTGCCTGCCAGGGGCAGGGGGTCGGACTAGATGGCCCACTGAGGTCATCTATGAATCTATGAAGGAGAGGGGTCTTCACCTTGGTCAGCGGAAGGACATGCCACCTAGTCAGACACCACTGCTGAGGTTGAACAACTGCTGCTTCTCCGGTGAGTCTTTGCCAAGAGAGACCTTCATTATAGCCCCTCTGTACTTTACCCAAATAGGGCCTTCTCCCGTGGCTGGAGCCAGCCCCCGGGGCAGCCCTGTGCTCTGACAACACCAACCCCAGTGCCGACTCCATCAGGGAAAGTGCTGGGGACAGACGGGGATTCTCTGCACGCGTGGCCCTTCTGCACCCATCTCTGTTTCCCGCGGGTCTAAGAGTGCAGAGCTGCTCAGGGAAGGGCTGCCCATGGGGACACCATCAGGGAAGACTCCTCCAAAGTGACTTCTTGGAGTCTGCTCTTTTTTAGCATTTGCATCAGGGACTGTTACTGGGTGAGTCAAAAACAGCTTGGCAACTTCAGTCCTGGAGGGATGGGCCATTGCAGGTCCCACGCTGGTCTCCATCACAGTCTGTGACTGCTGTCCCCGTGCAATGGGGCAATCTGGGAACACACCGTATCACCTCCCACCCAACCCACTGCAGCTGCTGCTCTTGCTCTGCCTGGACTGCGCACCAGGACCTGCTCCCTACTCCACCTGGGGCTGAAGGGAGGTGGGCAGGCAGATCCGAGTGCGTGCAGCAGCAAAGGATGGAGATGAGCAGCTGGTTGACATCAGAGCCTGGAGGCAGGAACTGGGGTTAAAAAAGGGAGAGCTGCAGTGCCAGAGCATGGACGGCGGAGTCCCCAGGACAGAGGGCATCTAAGTTACTACCTGCAGGCACTGCCCATCCAGGGCATGGGTGCCAAAGGGCTGGGGTTCGTGTCTGATGGTCCGTCTCCGGCCTCTGGTTTACAAAGCCCGTGACCCAGGTTCAGCAAGACACATTGTTGTCTGGCTGAAACACTGCACTGAGCTGCTGGAGAAGACTGAATTCAATATTGTATTTAAGACATCCCGCCTCCCCTTCCATACTAAAGAAATTCTTAACTGTGATAAACGTGAAGAGTCCCTTGTTGGTTCAGGTAGGTGCAGCCTGTCTACCAGTCACTCAGAGCAGTTCCCGGGTCTCTCCTATGCACTGCCACATGCTGAAATGACACACTGCTTTTAATACAAGGTACATCTTGCTTCACTCTTTATTTACTCAAAAAAGCAGGACTTTTAACTTCTTGCTGTCCTGAGCACTCCACGACTCACTCCGGTGAGCATCTGGCAGGTGAGTGTCGTTGTCCTGCTTCCTGTGTAGTTTAAATACACCATATCCAAAACAATAAGAAGCTATCACATCTTGAACTGGCTGTGGCCATGGTGGTGGAGGGGACACTAGTGTGGAGCACGGGCAGGTCGTCTGGCCGTGTCTCAGGCACGTATACATCTCCATTCCCCACCTTGCTGCATGACTGTGTGAAGTAGAGGACTGGGGTCCCTCTGTACTGGGCGGGTGAGTCGCATCTGGCACTTTCTGCATCATTCTCCACCTTCACCGCGTCCAGCCCGTCCTCCTGATAGTAGACGCTGGCCTCGTTCTCGGTGATCCAGTCCCGCAGGTAGGCCAGGCTGCAGTTGCAGTGCCAGGGGTTCTTGTCCAGGAAGACATAGTGCAAGATCCGATCCTCAGGAAAGAAACCAGTGGGCATGGTGCGGAGATAGTTTCCCGACAGCCTTAGGCCCTCCAATGCCTCCAGTTCGGACAGCAGCCCCAGAGGCAGCTCCTCCAGGGAGTTGTTGGACAGGTCCAGGTTTCGCAGCTCAGCCAGCCCTGCAAAGGCCTCCTTGGGCAGCCTCCTGAGCTGGTTTCCCCGCAGATCCAGCTCCTGCAATTCCCCCAGGGATCGGAAGGCCCCCGGAGCAAGGTCCTGGATGCTGTTGTGAGCCAGGCCCAGGTGGAGAAGGCCAGGCAGGCCCTGCAGCGGGGGCAAGGCTCCCAGAGCATTGTGAGACAGGATGAGCTCCTGAAGCCGGGGCAGGGCTGGCGCAGCGTGGAACGCCTTCAAGCCATTGTGTGACAAGTCCAGGTCGACCAGCATAGGGAGGTACTGGAAGGAGCTGGTGGACACGGACACCAGGTGGTTGCAACCAAGCAGCAGGATGCCGGTGTCTTTGGGCAGCTGGGAGGGCACCCTGCTGAGCCCCAGCCTGGTGCAGTTGGCCTGATTACGGTCTTTGATCTGGTTCATCTCCATCTGACACAACTCCCCTGGACCCACTGCACCAGCCATGGAGAGCAGAGCCAGGCAGGAGAGAGCAGGGAGAGGCATGAGCTGGGGAGGAAAGGAAGAGCAGACTCAGGGTAGGAGCCCACACGCAGATACGTTCGGTGCAGACCGGGCATAGGCTGCAGCACAGAGCAACCTGGGCTCCCTGTTATGACAGCATAGAGCAAGGACAGACTCACTTCAATTGACTCACCCTCCCTTTCCTGCTTAACTGCAGCTCAAACCCTCACTGTTGCTGAGAACTAGTCTCTGGGGATGGATCTACAATTTTGAAAAGAACTAAAGCGTCTCCAAGGCTGTGAAATAGGAAGAGAGAGACCTGCAGCAGGTAGCAGACTGCAAAATTGCCCTAAGACAGGTTAGTTTGATTAGTGACTATTAGAAAGGAGAGAGCATTGTTAACACCTCTGGGGTGAAGAACAATGAGCCATTAAGCCCGTTCCTGAATAGTAATGTAACAGCTGTGGCCCTGCGGAGCATAATCCAAGCAGGGTACTTCTACGCTGGGCAAAACTATCAGTTTGCCCATTTAATTCATGCACCCCAGTTTTGAGGGGCTGATTTTGAAGAAACAGGTGCATATTGTATGATTAAAAAGACGATAACTACACCATGACTGTGCCAGAGAACCACCTCCACTGGCCCAGACACTGGTGCCTCCACGTCAAAACCTCCTGTCCCCGACTTCCCTGTGCTGTCTTGGAGCCAATGCTAAGGAGTCTTTGACTCTGCAGCACCTCATCCCCATTTCCTGCGCTGCTCTCAGCACTTTCAACCAAACCATTTGTACCTCTGTCTTCCCACATGCCTTGTCCTCTCCTTTCCCTTTGTGCTGGGAGCAGCCAGTCCAGCCAGAAGGAGCTGGTCTTTGCTGCATATCCAGCCTAGATTCCCCTGCGGCTCAGCAGCTCCCCCAGTGCTTCCTGCATCTGGGGACAGGGTGAAAGCCTCTAGCATCCAGTGTAGGACCCCTGTACAACTACCTCCCCCTCCCCAGAAAGGGCTGCATCTCAGCTCCAGGCATGAGGGACCTGTGCAGACAGTTGCTCCACCCCAGAAGCTGTGACATGAATATTAGAAGGTAAAGAAGGAAGAGGACAAGACAGTCATACAACCCAGATCTCTTGAAAAGCTGAGCCCCTTCAATCATAAGTTAGTAAAGTCAAATGCATGGTCATACGTCTATGAAGAAAGATCACAGCACTATGCTTGCCCAGCTCTTTCCTAATCCAATCCTTGTAACTATATTTTCTGAGGATTAAGAGCTCTGGAGAAATTAGCCTACATGCCTGTTGCCTAAAAGAAAATCTCCTAAGTCACTGCCTGATCACAGCAGATTGGCAGTTCAATGAACAAGAAGCAAGGGCCGTCATTGCTACCACAGCACTCCCAGCCCTACTGCCGTTCAACAGACAGCCAGGCAGGCATCAGTTTATCATCTACCAGGCCTTATACCGGGGTCGAGAATCAACGCCAGAGCTGACTATGCATTTGGCATTTGGAAAAATGCTCTCCTTGTCAAAGTTCAACAACACGAAGCAGCCACCTGAGAGCACTGCAGTACCCAAATGGCCAGAGCACATCAGGTGCAAAGCTTAAAAATGCTGGGAAGTGGAAGGAGATAACTAAAGAAGCCCCATCCTGAGGGATGCAACAGGGAGTTCATGATTACAGCATTTGTGGGTGTCTCCCAGGAGGACTGCTGGCACTTTCTGCTTGCAGTCGTATGATCAGCACTGGAAACCTGGGGCTTGTGTTTGCCCATCTGCTCAGACAGTGGTTTTGACCTTAATGCAGAGGGTGTGAAAATGGCATGGGAGGTCATTGTGAGCTGCAATGGCCCATGAGTCCCTAACTTAGCAATGGGCCCGGCAGAACAGGGCCTGGTACCTCAGTTACAAGTGCAGGCTCTGCAAATCCAGGCCAACCCTGGGGGAGACCTGGTGCCTGCACAGAGGCATTTGGAAGTGTGTAATCAAACAGAGAGGATCTCTTCTAAGCACTGAGGGTCCACAATGATCCCTGACTGTCATGGAGATGAATGGGGCCAGGTGAGCTCAGCCCACTCCTAGCCAGGTAACAGTCCAGAACAAGAGCAGGAGGGTGCGAGGGGGTGCAGGCTGTGCCGCTGGCTTTGCAGGATGCTGCTGCACCCTGGTGCTCCCCAGAGCTGATGTGGAGGGGTGGGGGTGTCGCCTGCCTGGACAGCCAGTATCTCCCCTGCCCAGGGTGGAGTGGCTCCTTTGGCTCTTTCTGAATAGGCCGAGCCCCCTAGGAGTGGGTGGCAGTGCAGGTCCAGCCCCCAACCTCCCACCAGCCTCCCCTTTGGGCTCGCATGCTCCAGCCTTCTGGGCTGGCGTGCAGGCCGGGGGAAGCAGGGAGCTAACAGTCACGTGCAGCTCTGTCTGTAGTGACCAGCACCCGGAGTTTCCCAGCCGGGAGCAGGAAAGGGGGCTCCCTCCCACTGCCCCCACGCAGCATGCCTCAGCCCTGCACATGCACAAAAGGTACTAAATCGTTCTGTGTTGTCTCCCCAGCGCCCCGTACCTGCTTCCTGCGAGGGGCCGACATGGCGACCAGGAGCCAGCTTGAATTCTGCTTGAATCCAGCAGCAGGATCGATCTCTGGCACAGATTTCCCTGGCACATCTTCAGCTCTGGGCTGATTCAGGGGATATTGCTCAAATGGGGGAATGGAGTCACTTCTGTTGGAAGTGCTGGGATTTTTGTAGTGGGACTGGCTGCCCAGGCCAGCTGGACTGTCAATGCAGGAGAAGGGCCCCCACGGTCACGTACTTGGATTTGCTGCGTGCGGCCCCTAGCCTACAGGCTCTCTCCTTCCTGCGCTCAGGATGTGAGAACTGTCTCTGGGCCCTCCAGGGATGAGCAGTGGGTTGTTGCCTAGTTTTAACTTGCTCCAGATGGGCACAGCAGGTGGAATTCAGTCCTGTTTGAGGCCCAAATTGTCAGCCTTTGTGCACAGGTTTAGTTAAATAAGTCTCTAATGATATGTAGAGCAGCCCTGCTTCATATAACCAGAGCTAAGACATGACATTTTGCCCCAGGGCCACAACGTTGGCCCTTCCCCAGGCTGATTTTGTTCCTGCTATCAGCACAGATGATACATGGGGGGATACATGCCCCCCCCCCCCGCCCCCCCGCGCAAGATCTCTGCGCTGATGGTGGGTGCAGGGCTGCAGCCTGGCTGGAGTCAGTGCCAGCAGCAGTGGGGCGGTGGTGCAGAGCTGTGCCCCCCGCCACACCGTCAACACTTACACAATATCAATTGCTATCACAGGAAAAAAATCAATGTGCTCTAAAGGGCCTTGTACCCTGTTCCCCAGCCCTCGGGCCTGGCTAACGTTTCCGTGCACAGAGTATAGCTTCAGCCCAGTGACCTTTGGCGCTTGACACCTGGACATTGCCCTTCAGCAGAAAGAAGCTCGTTTGTGTGACAGCTGGTCATGAGGCACTGGGGGAAGAGCCGATGGAGGCGGTCTTCCTGAGCTCTGCAGGGGATGTGGCCAAATGTAGTCTTGTAGAGAGGCTTCAAGAAGAAATCACTTGATCCATCTGCCAGGAGCACAGCGGGCACAGATCCTGCCTGGGCTGGGTCTGCCAGTTCTCGGAGCGAGTCAAGCAGGCCTTCTCCTGCCCCCGGTGCAGAGAAGTAAGAGAAATGGGAAGTGCTCTATCTTGGGAGAAATAATCCACAACACGCTTACAGGCTCAGCAGTGCTATGCTTGCCAGCACCACAACTGAACGAGACCTGGGTGTCGTGATGGACAATAAAATGAACATGAGCCACCAATACGATGCCGTAGCCGGCAGAGCTAATCGGACGCTGGCATGCATCTACCGAGGCATTGCGAGCAAGGCTAAGGATGTCATCCTCCCGCTCTACTCAGCCTTGGTGAGACCGCAACTGGAGTACTGCATCCAAGTCTGGGTGCCGCGCTTCAGGAAGGATGCGGAGAAGCTCAGGAGAGTCCAAAGGAGGGCCACGTGCATGGCTCGAGGCCTGGAGAGCAGGTCATACAAGGAGAGGCTGAAAGACTTGGGACTGTTAGGCCTGGAGAAGAGAAGACTTAGAGGGGACTAGGTGGCAGCCTATAAGTGTATCGTCAGGGCCTGGGGGAGCATCTGTTCACCAAGACCCCCCCCAGGGGAGGACAAGAAATAATGGGCACATGTGTGACCCACCCTGCCCAGCATCTGGAGCCATCAGAAAGTGAATCCTGTTTCATGAGACCGTTTCTGTCCCAACAGCTTGGAACAAGCCCTGTGCAGAGGACTTCCGGGGCCCTTTAGCTCAAGCCTAGCCCTTTTTACTCCTCATCGGTCATTTTTTTTTGGCTACTACAGGTTTTCCTCTGCCAGTTGTATGAGGCAATCCTGCAGGCCCCTGCTGGCCCAGAACTGGTCGAGGAGGCCCTCTGCTGTCTTCTCAGCACCTGTCCAAGAGGTGAGGGGTGGTTGTGACTGCGCTCTGTGCCAGGGGGCTGGCTGCTTGTTCGACTTTCTTGAGGTCTTCTCCATTCTCTGCGTGTGGGATCTCACTGCAGGTCAAGTCCTTTCCTGCTAGGAGCAGTTGGACCTGGGAGCAAAAGCCTGGTCTGCTGATGGTTCAGTTAAGGAGTAAGAGGAGGGCAGCAGGGGGCTGAGCATGAGATAGGGCCACCTTGAAGAAGAGAGTAAGAGGGGTGGAAGGGGAGGGTGACTCCAAAGGCCAGACAGACTCTGCGCTTGGGAGAGGTAGTTGACTAAATACTTCAAGAGGGGCAGAAGAGAGGCCTTAAGGGAGCTTAGTCCACGGGCAGGTTGGAAACAGGCAGACTGTTGGGGCCCTCGGTCCCCTCCCCAGCTCTATCCGGGAAACGTCTAAAGGAGTGCAATGATTTAACAAAGGGCAGGGGTGTCAAAGATACGACTTGAAGGCTGGATCCAGCCCAGGGAGCCCCATCGTCCTGCCCTGCTGCCGCCCAGGAGCATGGATTGGAGCTGTGCACGGCTGTGGACCGCACTGCACTGGCCCTGCACACTGTATGGAGAGTATGGGAACGATGTGGCGTGCACTTCAAGCCATACATGGGGCTAGGTTGGGGCACCTGCTCCGGTTGTGTTCAGAGCTGGTGTGTGGCACATGCTGCCAGGGGCGCTGCCTGCATCGCCGCGCTGCACGAGCTCCGAGTGCAGGGCAGTCTGCGATCCAGTCTGACTGAGGACCACCCTGCAGCACCCCTGTTGACACCCCTGGTTTAGGGTATTGCTTCACTTTCCCATTTGAAAGGAAGCTGCTATACCTGGACCTGCCTGAAGCCTTTCCCCCAGCGCCTGAGCCCTCATACGCAGGGCTCTGGCTGTACAGTGGAGCTGCTGGTGGAAAATCATCGGACCCAGATGGCTGACACATTAGCATGCATGTATCAACTCACTGTCATTAAAACAACTTAGTAAACAAAACTCTAATCCTAAAACCTCACAGATTGTATCACTGCAAATTTTATTGCAGGCCTCCTCTACTGAAAGCATTATAATTCAGGGTAGCCTACTTGTTCGAGGTATATGGAATAAGACAATGCAATTTTTTTCTTTTATTTCAGAATGCAGATAAGTCAGATATTAATAATCCATAACTCGAAGGCAATGAAACACAGGCCTATACCTCTCTGAATAGCAGCAGGGCCTGTTTTTCCTTGGAGCCCTATGTCTGGTTTATTCATTTTGCCTACACCAGAGGACTCTGACTGAAGCTCAGGGAGGGTCGGCGGCTCTGCCCCCTCTCATTTGGGGGTTGAGCTTCCAGAGTCAGATGTTGTTTCAGGAATCTGATCTATCAGCTGCGGCCGCCCCCGTGAAAGCTCCTGGTACCCAGCCCAAGAGGGGACTTTCTCCAGCAGCTGGAACCATCCCCCTAAGGCAGCCCCGGGCTCTGCTGACGCCACAGGTGATGGACGGAGACTTTGGGGAAGGACTGGGGATGGGCAGGACAGGGTCTCTCTGCACACATTGCCCTGAGAGCCTTTAATCTGGCAGCCCCTGGAGATCTGCCCCAGGTGGAGGATGTGCCTGTGGCCTCTTGCAGGCTAAGATCAAATGGGGGCATCCAATTCCCAAGACCTCTGGGCTTGGGCCTGCACCTAGGGTGCCTGCCAATGAATTGGGGAGTATCTGAAGCCCCAGAGTGAGAGCCTGGGATGGAGGATGCTCGCCGGTTGTAGCGTGTTTAGAGCGATTGAGGTCTGCCTGCTCAATCAATACGGTTTTGGGAATGATTGAGTTCTGCTCAATTCATTGGTGATGTGTAGGGGGTGCACACAGGTGCATGTGCACCCCCCCGAGAGTGGCAGTGCACCCCCTGAGAAAAGGCATTGCTGACACTACCAGTGGCACCTGTGAGTGGTTGCCACTGGCTACACCCCCCCTCGCAAATGATACAGACAGCAGCATCTGTGGGCAGTCCACGATTGCTGGTGGCCACGGCTGCCAGCAGCATCTGTGGGCGGTCACTGACTGCTAGTCGGTGCTTGCCACCCCCCCACCTCCCCCCGCAACAGTGCTGCAGCTGCCTGCGGGAGCTCGCCGTGCCCCCCCCCCCCCCCCCAACCGCAGCCTCTTGGGGCATGTGGTATTCATGGCTCAATTGATGTGATTTGGAACAGATTTAGCTGATCTGATCTGGAACACGAAATATATTAAAAAAAGAAAAAGTGCCCATGGGAATGACTGGAGCAGCGTCATCCTCAAGGAGTTGCTGCCTGCTCTGTGCTGAGGATCTGCTTAAGGGACTAGCCAGGGGCATTCAGTAGGGGAGGCAGAGTGTCCGGGGGACCACGAACATGCTTTTGTGCCCCTGGCCATGGATTGCTTGGAAGATGGAGGGAAAGGGGAATGAGTCTGAATGGACGAAAGAAAGGACGTTGTGTTATTGGGGAATGATATCACCTACCTATGAGATCTGGCTGTGGAGCGGCTGAGAGGTAAAACCTATCTATGTTTGCAGTGACTCTATTTTATAAAATGCTTCATTATTTATCCTCATACAGATGAGGTCATACTATATCAAAGTGTATTCTGCAAGTTTTCTGTAAAAATAAAAAAACGTGCAAGTGGGAATACCTCTCTGTCAAGCAGGGCTTTCACTTCCATTCACACATGGGAGCTCCTCTGGCTCCAGGAGCTGGAAAATACCCAGGATCAGGACCACCACCTATAGCCAAAGAAACAGGGAAGGAACAGAAAGGGAGAGTGAGGCTGCTGGAGGCGGCAGAAGGTTTCCAGCCCCCAGCCCTGCCCAGCTCTATTCCCTGCAGCGTCTGCGACCACACTGATATTACTGGGGATGTCCCAGCTGTCTGCGGAGGGTTTGGGATTGAGAGTATGCTCGGGGGTAGAAAGGTAAGAAAGATTTATTGACTTAACAAAAACACGACTACGCGTAGTAACAAGACAAACAATGACAGACAAAAGCAATTCACGTCGGCAACTTATCGGCAGTCCCCTCTGATGCCTGATACACAGCAAGCTTCTCTTTCCACAAAGTTCAGTGAAGTCAGGAGTCCCTGAACAACACTGTCCGAGGGGTACCGGGAAGGACCCTGGGATGCAGTTCTTGGGCTCCTCGAGGTCCGCGGGCCCACTGATCAGGCAACAGCTAACTGATCCTTTTCACAGAGATGTATCTTCCTTCTGAATGGTTTCCAGATATTCCAGCTCATTTATAGCTTCTGAATGATACTGATAACGTACAACCACTCAGATTCCTTTTACTTCAACTGTCCTTAGACTGACCAACAGCAGTACAAGCCTTGCATTCCTTTGATAAGGTAATTTTAACTACGCCACAGGGCTTTACTACTTCAAGGCTTTGCTAAGTTTACTAGGCCTTACTTTATACAAGGCCTCACTATATCTTAGACTTTAATTAGGCTTTTAGCAACAACAGATAGCTTAATATCTAAACAAATACAGAAACACACTTGGTCTAATCTTCACAGGGCCTTCAGCAAGCACCTTTATCACACAGACACACTTTTCAGCTGTCACAGGGGACACAGTGAAGAGCAGCAGAGGGAGGAAAAGCCAGTCTCCTCCTCAGCCACAGTCCCACTCTTCAGTGAGATGTGCTATCCTCGGGACACAGATTACTAGATCTTCCTTGTTAACAGTGACTCAGCCCCTCTGGGCGTGGAAGGGTTTAACGCTGTTTTGGTGGGCATGGTCCTGTAGGCAGGGGTCATGTTTGTACTGAGATATAGAGACCAGGCACTTTCTGGTGCGTCCAAGCCCAGTCTGTCTTCAGGGAGAAAGCCTTGGGGGAGTCGGCGTGTGACGAGAGCTGAAGGTTTCTCGGAGACCTCTCCAGTCTCCCTTCTCACCGTGACAGGCTGCAGAATGACGGCTGCTTTCCCTCCTAGGTGAGGCCATCCTCCTGGGAGACACGGAAGAGAAATGGCTGGGATGGAGGTGGCCCAGGTTGGGCATTGCCAAGGAGCTGCTGGTGCATTTATACAGCAGGGATATAGGGGGTGAGGAAGGGAGGGAGATATGATGCGACAAACCTGCTAGGGCAGATTCAGCCTGGGGGACTGTCTTCAGGATAGGCCCATTCAGTGTCTGGCCTCCTGGCTGGTCCGAGTGGGGTGGGAGTGGGGGATTTGCTCCTCTGCCCCATCCAGAGCTTCCATTTTCTTGGCTTTCCTCCCTCGTGAGCAGGCGGCTGGGGCTGCAGCTGCTGAGAGTGGGGCTGTTGTTGGTACTGGGGCTGGTGACATTTGAGGAGGTGTCTGTGTATGTATCACAGAGGGGCAGAGAGCTCTCTACAGGGATGTCAAGCAGGAGAATTAGGAGACTGTGACCTCGCTGGGTATGAGATGTCTCTTCCCTTGGGTACTGGAAGTTGTGGGGTCTTTGACGTGCATCTCTCAGGGTCTAACCTGATCACTTGTCTTTCAGGGTCATGGGACCCACAGATCTCATGACAGACAAACATCTTTATTCTCATCTTGGGAATGAGGAGTCAAAAATATAACTGCGATGCATATATTAGTTCCCATGCACGCAGGCTTTGTTCCCCTCCATGCATGGGGAGGGTCCAGGCTTTGAAACAGGGGGCTAACCCCAGAGTTGTGTCCGAGTCAAATCCTGAGAACTCCTGCTAGGGCGCAACTCGGCCCTGCAGACATCAGCGTCTCCCAAGACACTCCTTGCCACGTCCCCATCCATCCCCATTCTCCAGGAATATTCTTTGTGAGCCATAGTCCAACTCCTGGCATGTCCTGATCTGCCTGATTTGTCCCTCACTGCATAGGATTTCCCATTCCCAAACCTGACATCCTTGCCCAGCTGGAAGAAGGGGAAGACCTGGATCTCCCAGGCTCAGGAAATGGAAATGACAAAAGGACACAGCACGTGTGCAGAGTCCATGGAGCTGACAGATGGTGTCTGGTGAGTGAAGGATTAGGTGAGACTCTCACCAAGCCAGGGTATAAGCAGGAAGTGCTGGACCCTGATTGAGCATAGGACCATTATCGAGGTAGCTGCAGAGCTGTCTGGCTCTGGCAGTCTGTCCGGCTGGCTCGCTGGGATAAGCAGCAGCACAGCAGGGGTGGAGGATAGTGGCACTGTTGGGGGCAATGCGGGGGTGCCCCCAACTCCGGGCAGGAGCAGGGAGAAACAAAGGTTGGGGTCCAGGTGGAATGCAGCTGAGGCTGGCCACCTCCGATAAGTGGCAGCAGCACAGCGGGGAAAAGGACAGCCAGAAGCGAGGTGCATGCAAAAAGGCAGAATATGGTATTTTTGGAAATCTCATCTTTTATTAATCTAAAATAAGCAATGAAATAATCAGTAAAAAATTGCAAGAGTAGCACCTGGCATCCGGCTGAATCAGTGCAGGAGAAATGAGATGAACTTCCATGGATTTCCACGGAGTTACAAGTGAACCCATGCTTTACTGGGTGGCGCAATAGTTGCAAAGCAGGGAAAATTCTGGTTCGGGGATAAGTCAGATCCACGTTACAAATTTAAAATGATGAAAATAACCCTTGTGGAAGAAATTCAGGAGCTAAAAATGAAATGTGTTGGAGGTTTTACCATGAAAAAAAAAACCTAAAACAATAATTATCAACTGAGAATGTGGATACACAGATGTGATTAGCTTAATGGCGATTTTTGTGATGTGGACACAGGAAAAGTGTAATGTGGAAACAGGACAGGTGTCACGTAGACAGGCACCTTTATAGACAGTTGTGAAAGCAGAATTGCTTAGAGAGCTGTAGTGTAAAAACGCAAGGCACCTCCAGAGTTTAAACAGCTCCAGGATTTGGTAGCACATGAACACGGCTTTCAAGGCTGCAATATTCAGTTAGGTGCCTAAACCCACCTCAAGTTCCCAAACCCTTTTTCAGCTAAGTCCATGAACATGTGTATTGAGTGAGAAGGCAGAATCCATTCCCCAATCTTGCCAACAGCTGTTGTGCTGTGTTGTGTTTCCCTTTGCTCTTTCCTTTTCTTCCCTCTCCTCTAGCTGTAGGGTCCTCTCTATCTCAGTGTGGCAGAAATGCCACCGTCTGTCCCCCTCTCCAGAAGTCTGCCTCTGCCAGCGTGAAACTGGTGTTGAATCCCTCAGGGAGGGGAATCTTCCTCCCTGTCTACATGACAAAAGCCTGGCGCCTCCGATGTGGATGCTCTGGTCCCCTGGGGAGGGGAACGGAAAAGCCCCGCTCACCGGCCCAGGTAGCCAGTGATGCTTTTTAGATTGGTTGTCTTGTGGGCAGCACTGGCAGCTTCGATTGGACCGGGCTGCTGAGGTCAGAGAGGTTATTTAAAGGCCCAGGGCAGGAAGAAGGCAGCCATTAGCCATGCGGTCATCCAGGTGAATCTGAACCTGGGAGAGGAGCTTCACCATCTGAAACAGGCTCTCTCCTCATCACCGCATGCTCCAAGAGTGCCCTGCCTCCAGAGGAAACTCCAACCACCTCTGGATGATGCGTGTGAGTGAGCTACTCGAGATCCAACTAGATATTTAGCTTACAGTAACTCAGATGGGAGATCAAAAGGCCATGCTGGTTTGCTCTATGGGATTCCTCTGATATTTCCATGATACTGCTCTACCTTTTACCCTGTTTCCGCCCTACCCCTGTGATCAATAAAGTTCTCCTTGTGACCAGTGTGGGAGACTTATTGAGGGGTGGGTCTGAATTATGCCGAGGAGGCCCCTTAGGTCTGTGGACTAAGGGAGACTTTCCTATTAAGCCCCTGACTTGGGAAGTGCCCCAAGTGCCTGTATTGGGTCTAGGACCCATTGGACGATCAGGCCTGTGTTCTGCAAGGTGCGCAGAGCCAGAATTGGGTCCAGAGCCTTGGATGGTGGCAGCGGGAGCCCCAGGCTAGCAGGGTGTGTCAGTGCAACAAGGGCCAGGCAGGGGAAGGGAGATGTGGGCAGGCGGAGGGGAGGGCAATGCCTCAGAGTTATCCAGAGTGGGGGTGTTGGGGAAAACTAGTCCCCGGGTTCGTTAGGCGGAGGCTCAGATGAGCAACAACAGAAGTTGAAAGACTTGATTTATTAAAGAATGCATTCTGAACAGACAACTGCCCCGAGAGGAAACTGTCTGTTGTTCTACTTCGCACGCGACTTGATTATGTAGGAGGTATGATATAGGAAGTATGACATCATATGCACAGTAACAGATACACCAATCTATTAATAGCCACACTCTTCCTATACTAGTATCCTGTTTCTACTAAACTAGAATTGTTCCAGTTTGTGCTTAGCCTAGCAGTTTGGGGTCATGCCCTTTGACTTCCTCATAGCTTAAGCGGTGTACTTGATCTGCTTGCTCACACATAATGGCGATTGACTCCGTTCTGTTCCCCTTCAGGAGAGGGGGAGGTCCTGTGAGGGGAGAGTGCGTGTGTGTGTGTGTGTGTGTGCGCATCTCTGTGTGCATGTGTTTGTGTGCACCTCTGTGTGCATGTGTTTGTATGTTCACGCACATCGGTGTGCATGTCTATGTGTGTGGCTGCATCTCTGTATGTGCGTCTTTGAGCGAATCTGTCTGCGTGTCTGAGTGTGCATCTGTCTCGATCTGTGAGTGTATGCATGTGCACGCATCTGCCTCTGTGTGTCTGTGTGTCTATGTGTGCACATCTGTACATCTGTATGCCTCAGTTTGTGTGTGTCCATGCATTTGTGCACTTCTGTGTGTGTGTCCATCGGTGTGCTTGTGCGCAGGTCTGTCTGTGTTTGTCTGCATGCATCTGTGTGTGTGTGCATGTGAGTCTTAAGTATCCGTGTGTGCACGTGTCTGTGTTCCCGGCAGGGAGAGTGTGTTTGTGCCTGTGTGTCCATGTGCAGAGTGAGTGAGAGTAGAGTGTGCGCCCGTCTGTGCGTGTCTGCCTGTGTGTGTGTATGTTTGGCCACAGCGGAGGAGGGGGGCTGGGGAGCAGGGAGACGAGGCGAGCATGTGCCCCCCACCCCCAGCCCAGCCCGCCAGCACCAGGAGGGGACGGGGCCCCTCCCCTCTGCATCCCAGCTCCCCTGGGGGAAGGGGGTCTCCAATGCTGTGTTTGCCCAGGGCCCCAGCGCACCTTCATCCGCCTCTGCCAGGCACCACTCCTGCGTCCCCGCTGGTCTCACACGCTCCCCTTTCAGCCCCGGCCACAGCACCGCGGGGCTGTAACCCCGACGCAAGCCTTCTGATGTAACACAACTGAACCCCTCTGCGTCCACACACCAACCACAGTTCCCTGCCTGCACAACCAGGCTCCCCCTTACCCCGTGCCAGCTCTCTGCAGGGCAGCTGCCCTGGTCGCCTTCCCCAGACAGCCCCCGGCCAGCCTGGTTCAACACCAGGCACCTGCCTGACCCCACCTCTTACATTCTCCTTTTCCCCCAGTTTTCTCCCCTCCTCCCCTATTGCTCTGCCTTTTGTCTTCTTGATTTCCTCCTTTCCTTTTCCTTTGAGAGTCTCTTCCACCTTGTACTATTATCACTGTCCTGTTCCCCTTAGGACTTTGTCCCCCTGCTTTCCTCCCCCTCTTCCCTGTTTTACTTTTGTTTTTTCTAATTTCTTCTTATTTTCTTTTCCGTGACTTCCTGTCACTCTTTCTGCGTCCCTCTTTGCTCTTTTCCTCCCTACTTACTCTTTTTTTCACTGACGGCTTCTTTCCATCCTTGCAGTCCATCACTGCTGTCTTTTTCCTCCCCTGCCTGCCTCCCCCTCCCTCACCTCTTCTCCCCTTTTCTCTGCCTAACTTCTACCTATTTCCATCCCCACCGACATCCTGCCCCACTTTCAGCTTCTCTCCCCTTGGCGGCTCCAACCAGCAGAGACTCCCTCTGCCCGGCCAGGGGCGACTGCGCCCAGAGCTCGCCTTCCACCACTCAGCTTGTCTGATAAAAGATATCACATCTGCTCAAAGAACCTGGCCTGCTGTTTTTATCTTTGGTTTTTATTTTTCAGTTGCCCAGAGCAGAGCTGATGTGAACGGATACCCGGTGCTCGCTGTACAGCCACCCAGATGCACCTGGCGGGAGCAATTAGAAATCACCACCTAGAAAGCCCCAATTTAATACACATGCAATTAAGGTGAAAGAGGGTTTTTTGAGACCTACTACCACATTTCACCTTACATTTAAAATGCATCCAACCAGCTTTCAGGCAATTTATGCCACTTAAAAAGTGCTCTACACAGTCTGGCTCATGTATTAATTGATGACTTAAAATAGTGAAAATTGTCCTGTGTATAAATGCCTGTCAGGGGCCCTGACCTGATGACTCTGATACTCATGCTAAGCTTGGGCCTACTCACAGAAGTTAAAATGCAGAATAATAATGCTAACTGCATATTGCAAGAGGATGCGAGGTCATGGCTAGGCCATCTAAGAAGGAATAATGACGTATCTCTTCCAGCGTATCTTGCTATATTCAGAATGATTTCAAGCAGACTCCTAGGTGTCTGGTGTGTAACCATATGAAATGTCTATCCTTGATTAATTAGTATGGTCAATATTTCTTTTGCGACTAACTCGTGTTTATGTGCAGGAAGAGACATTCGCCGTATATGATAGATGTCTCCTCCTGATTCAGTGCGTTTTTCCTGGCTGTGAATCAGTTTCTTGATATGTTCCAAACTGGATCACCTCTTGGTGCCGAAGGAGGTAACTCATTCAAATTAGAAACTTCTGATAACAGTGATGAGCAGGTTTTTCCTGTCAATTATTGCTTGGGACTCTCTTGATTTGCACAACTAAAAGAATGCTTTGAAGATGCTAAACTAAGGGGAGAAAAAGGCAGTAAAACAGCAAACAGCGCGCACGCTTCAAGAGTGAGAAATCTCTCTGACACCAGTTGCTGACGTGCCCAACTTAGTCAAGAAATTGAAGAGAAACAGACCGCTGCTTCATCGCCTGTTTGGTGAGAAATCATCACCTTATAGCTAATTACTGGACCTTGATTGGTTTGGGCTCAGTTGACTTGACTTTAAATACTTGTAGTAAATAAAGCCTTTCTGACACTCATCGAATGAGGTGTCCTGTCAATCCCTGGGCTAGTCCCAATCCTAGGTTTTTATTGCTCAGAGACCAGTGGAGAGGGAGAGGGTCTGCACCCAGCCCCATGGTTCCCTCCATTCCCGGGGCTGGGAGACAGGGCACCCTGTCGGCTCCTATTCACTTATTCTCCGCTGTCCGCCCGACGACGATGCTCTTTGGTGTGGAGCTGCTGCTTAGCCAGTCGGTCTCCAGCCTGCACCAGTGCAGGACAGACTGGGACCTGATCATCCCCTCCCCCATTCTCAGAACAAAGACGGCACCATGAAAACCAGTAAAACCACCCCAAAATGGTTTTAATCTCCCTCGGACAGTGGTGATAAAATTGGTCCAGCATCATGAGGTGTAGCGCCTTCTCTAAATTGTCAGCCTTGGCTCCGTCTGCCCATTTAAGGAGTGCGTCCCACACCAGGGCCGCAAAATCAGCCATTATCTTCCCGGATTGTGGGAGGGTATTCTGGAATTTTTTCCAGAAATAATCTGGTCCCAACCTGAACCTTGAAGACACGGCATTTTAAAGGCATCATAGTTATCAGCTGAATCCAAGGGCAGGCTGTTCAGGACCACAGACATGTCACCCTCGACCAGAGCAGCCATGTGTTTCATGAACTCTTCCTTTGGCAACTTCCATCGGCGCACTTGGTTTTCGAAGATGCTTAGGAACACTTCTGGATCATCCCCGTCTTTGTAGCGAGAGAAGATTGGGGTGTTCAGTTTGGGGGATGCATCTAGCACTGGTTGGGCACCCACTGTGTTAGCATTTGCCTGCATGCAGAATACTGCAAGCTCATGCTCATGCTTGAGCCTTGCCTCTTCGGCCTCCGCCTCACACCGCGCTGGGCTTCTCTGCCCTTGTACTCGCACTGTTCCTTCTTATGCTGTCGCTGGGCCTCCAGCTCCATCATTTTCAGCTCTAGCTCATGCTTGAACTTGCGCTCTCGCTCCTCAGCTTCTAGCTACAGCTGGAGTTTCCGGACCTCCCACTCAGAGGGTGGCCTGTCGGAGCCCTCCGCGGTTGCTGATTGGAGGCGTGGAGGAGATGTTGAGGACTGATCATTATCACACAGGATCTTAACCGGGTCTTCGTTCTTTTTCTCCTTCCTCACTGGATGGCCTCTCTCTTTCACCAGCTCTCTCAAGTCAGCCACTGTCATGTGGTCATACTTGTCAGCCATCATAGATTCATAGATGCTAGGGTCGGAAGGGACCTCAATAGGTCATCGAGTCCGACCCCCTGCATAGGCAGAAAAGAGTGCTGGGTCTAGATGACCCCATCTAGATGCCTATCTAACCTCCTCTTGAAGACCCTCAAGGTAGGGGAGAGCACCACCTCCCTTGGGAGCCCGTTCCAGACCTTGGCCACTCGAACTGTGAAGAAGTTCTTCCTAATGTCCAGTCTAAATCTGCTCTCTGCTAGCTTGTGGCCATTATTTCTTGTAACCCCCGGGGGCGCCTTGGTGAATAAAACCTCACCAATTCCGTTCTGTGCCCCCATGATGAACTTATAGGCAGCCACAAGGTCGCCTCTCAACCTTCTCTTGCGGAGGCTGAAAAGGTCCAGTTTCTCTAGTCTCTCCTCGTAGGGCTTGGTCTGTAGGCCCTTAACCATATGAGTGGCCCTTCTCTGGACCCTCTCCAGGTTATCCACATCTCTCTTGAAGTGCGGCGCCCAGAATTGCACGCAGTACTCCAACTGCGGTCTGACCAGCGCCCAATAGAGGGGAAGCATCACCTCCTTGGATCTGTTCGTCATGCATCTGCTGATGCATGATGAGGTGCCATTAGCTTTTCTGGCTTCGTCACACTGCCGACTCATGTTCATCTTGGAGTCCTCTAGGACTCCAAGATCCCTTTCTGCTTCCGTGCCACCCAGCAGGTCATTCCCTAGGCTGTAGGTGTGCTGGACATTTTTCCTCTCTAGGTGCAGCACTTTGCATTTCTCCTTGTTGAACTGCATTCTGTTGTTTTCTGCCCATTTGTCCAACCTGTCCAGGTCTGTTTGTAGTTGTTCCCTGCCCTCCGGCATGTCCACTTCTCCCCACAGTTTTGTGTCATCCGCAAACTTGGACAAAGTGCACTTCACTCCCTTGTCCATGTCGCTGATGAAGACATTGAAGAGTATCGGTCCAAGGACCGAGTCCTGCGGGACCCCACTGCCCACATCCTACGACTCTCTGGGTGCAACCCTCCAGCCAATTCGCCACCCACCGGACTGTGTAGTCATCCAAGTCACAGCCTCTTAACTTGTTCACCAGTATGGTGTGGGATACCATATCGAAGGCCTTCCTGAAGTCTAAGTATATGACATCCACCCCTACTCCTGCGTCCAGGCGTTTTGTAACCTGGTCATAAAAAGAGACTACATTAGTCAGGCATGATCTGCTTGCTACGAACCAGTGCTGGTTTCCCCTCAGCATAATTTGTCCTGCTGGGCTCTCGCAAATGTGAGCCTTGATAATTTTTCAAAGACTTTGTCAAGGATGGAGGTGAGACTGACTGGCCTATAGTTGCCTGGGTCCTCCTTCCTCCCCTTCTTGAAAATGGGGACCACATTGGCCCTTTTCCAGTCCTCCGGGACCTGGCCCGGGTGCTACGAGTGTTCAAATATTCCCGCCAGTGGCTGTGCAATGATGTCAGCCAGTGCCTAGCTATCTACGCTGTCCAGTTGACCCGAAGCCAAATTAGAAATTGCTTGCTCAGGGGTTTTCAGTAACTCTATTCCCTTCCCCAGATTATGCCTTCAAAACAGCAGGTTGTCGTATCCCACCGCTCCCACCACCCACCACGTGTGGCGGGCCAGTAGGGGGCGCTCTGCGTTGAGCCACCCACCTCAGTGTGCCCGACCACCTTCCAGGCTCCGAGTGCCCTCCCTGAGGTGCTTCACGTCTGGCCCACCCCTTCCCTGGAGCACACCCACTAGCCTGGGGGTAGAGCTGCCACCACCCAGGGCTCTGGACTGATTCAGGCCCTGCGCACCCTGGGAAACACAGGCCTAGTAGCCCTCAAGGGTACTTGATTCACTTCAAGAAGCTGGGATGCTTCCCTCAGTCAGAAGCACAAGTAGTGGTCTCCCTTAGTCAGCCGAACCAAGGGGACCCCAAGGCATAATCTAGACCCACTCCCAATAAGTCTCCCACGCCAGGTACAAAGGAGAACTTTATTGGTTACAGAGGGTAGGGCTAGATTAGGGTACAGGGTAGAGCAATATCAGAGGTAGCCTTTGATCTTGCATCTGAGTTACAGCAAGTTATATATCTAGTTAGATCTCAGTTAGCTTACTCACAAGTATCATCCAGAGGCAAGTGGAGATTCCCTCTGGAGGCAGGCAGTTCCTTCATCATGAGTTTTGAGAGAAAGCAAGTTTCAGATGGTTCAGCTCTTCTCAGTCTCTGAGTATCCCTCATGGCTGCTGCCCCCTCCTCCTGGGCAGTCCTTAACTTATATAGCCCTTGTGACCTCATTTACCTGGTCCAATGGAGGCCAGCACCTGTCGGCTGTAAGCCAATCAATTTGAAATGCATCACTAGTTGCCGGGCAGACTCTAGCCCACAAGGAAGGAAGCCCCTCACCCAGGTATGTGATGCCAGTCATGTAGGCAGAGGGAGCAGGTTTTCCCCCTCCCTCAGGAATGTATCCAGCTTAGGTTACCTACGAGATAGGGTAAAGGTGTGTCTCCTCTGCTGGGCCCATCCTACTCAAATTGTCACAGAGCAGAGTTTTTGGGGGAGAATCAAAGTTGGCTTTCTGCCACACACACATTGGACAAGAGTCCAGTCACAGGCAGCAAAAATGGTTCAGGGGCTGGAGCACATGATGTGTGAGGAGAGGCTGGGGGCACTGGGCTTATTTAGTCTGGAGAAGAGACAAAGACTGAGGGAGGATTGAACAGCAGCCTTCAGCTCCCTGCAGGGTGGGCCCAAAGAGGGTGGAGCTGGACTGTCCTCAGTGGTGACACATGACAGAACAAGGAGCAATGGGCTCAAGTTGCAGCAAGGGGAGTTGAGGTTGCATAGTAAGAAAAACTGTCTCATTATGATGGCAGTGAAGCACTGGAAGAGGCTGCCCAGGGAGATGGTGGAAGCTCCATCCTTGGAGGTTTTCAAGACCTGGCTAGACAAAGCCTGTTCAACAATGAAATGGTTGGGGCTGGTCCTGCTCTGAGCAGGGGGTTGAACTAGATGTGACCTCCTCAGGTCTCTTCCAACACTCATTTTCTATGAATCAATGATAAATGCACTCACATAAAGAGCCATACATGGACACCATGGCTTTTTGCATGAAACAAGTGGCTGAGTACTTGATAACTTCAGGCCTTTCCCATGGAACAAGGAGCATTTTGTTACAGACTGGAAGGTAGATACAGCTCATTGCAGTACAGAGGTAGCAGTTCTGCCGCTGCCTGTGCTTGGGGCTGCCGGCTCCTGCGACCGACTTCAGTGCTGTCAGGATGTAGTCGTAGGAGTCCGGCAGGAAGGGACTGTGAAGAGGCTCCCAGTGCCTCTTCAGAGAAAGAACCTTGGGAAAACTTACCGGCGGCACAGGCGGAAGTGAGTGTGACGGAAGGAGTGCCGCTGTGGCTGGAATACGTCTTTACAGCTGCCGCATTATTCGGTGCCACTGGTGCCCCGCACTGCCACTTCCCTATTTCTGGGGAGGAATCTACCCCAGCAGGAAGTCTGTCTGAACAAAGGGAACAGGAGAGCATGGAAACTTTTTCCTAAAGTTCTGCAGATTCACCCTGGAAATGGGGCGAAGATCAGATACCGGTCTTGGAGCTTGGACATGCTCAGATGCCACAGAAAGCTTGGCAGAGCACAGCACCCTGAGAGCCTGGCACCTAGAAGCAAGGAAGAACTAACCACAAGACGCTGGACAAGCAGGAAAGGTCTTTAGTTGTGTTCTTCCTTTTCGGACTTCAGTTTACTTAATTAAAAAAAACAAAACAAAACAAACAAAAACAAACAAAAAACCCAAAAACCCAAAAAGAAAAAACACGATTAAGACAGTGGGAAAAGGCTGGTCTTGGCTTCCAGAGGAAGAAGGGAGTCGGACCTTAAGTACCTAACGGACTATAAGTAGTGGCACAGACTTTGCTGACTAACTGTGAGGTTATTTTTTTATTAAAATCATGGAGAATATGACAAGTAAATCACAAGATCCCAAAGCAGGAAGCTGGGGGAAAAAGAAAACATAAAAGGAAAAATTTCTGGGAAGCAAATAAAACTGTGAATTCCCAAAGGATAAATACTTATCTGATTCTGGCCACTCGAGGTACTGCTCCACCCTATCGCCGGTGAGGCAGACTGCTTTCCTGCAGAAACTGGTGTAGCCCGGGTGAGCTGGAGGTAACCTGGAGGTGAACAGGATACAAAAACTATTTTTAGGAGGAGAAATTAATTTGGCATAGACAGGAATACTAGACAACTATGAATTACATATTAACAACTGGTCGGTGTTTGGCTGGGGTAGGGGGATGTTGGAGCGGCAGGAGGAACAAGCCAGATGCCCTAGTTATTAACCTTCAACAGAGCAATACTTTCTGATTTATAAGTTACATCAAGACGTGGCAAGTGAGAACCGGGCTGTGATCATTGGTTAATTATTCAGGGCAAAGCAGCTCTGGCTCATGACACAGACTCACAAGACACTGAGAATGGGGGGTCTTGTTCACATATTGTGCCACTCTGACAGAGACCCATAATACACGCAGAGACACAACCCAGGTGTTCGGGTTACACACACACACACAGACACACACACGACAGCTGGGGACTGAACATTGCTAGGAAGGAAGGCATGGTCCAGCCTTTACCCAGCTTCCAGCCTATGCCCGGTCATCCCTGCTGGGAAAACCTTGGTGACGCTGAATCCACCTGTCTGCAAAAGACCATTGGCAAGCGTGTGTCCATTGGTTGTGACCAATATGGGGGGCTCCCCAGGGCGGTGTGTCTGTCCATCCGCACTGCTTTGCTTTCCACAGCTCTGGCAGAGATGCCCACATCTGTACAGCAAATATCCAGCTGCAGCCAGCACGAGAATCCCAAGCAAGGTTCCCTCTAAGGTGCACGCGTGCACCGCCGTGCACAACTAAAAGTGTGGCCACGCACAGCCTTTTCAAGGCCAGGCACCAGGAGAGGCTGGGGCGGGAGCCTGGTGGGGGCTCCGCCGACTCCGGGGAAGTGCTCCGCTCCCCGACATCAGGGCCACGTGACCAGTGAACATGACCACACCTCGTTGACAGTCTTTATAGCTAGAGTGAAAAAGCGTCTTCAGGGCTCCAAAACAGAGGAGAGAAACTAAGAGCATGGGCAGATGTAAGATATAGAAAAGGGGGAGCAGAGGGGGTGGTGCCTCAGCACATGGGAAACGTTGCATCATTTTCTCCAGTTAAAGGGAAACTAGACGCTCTGGAAATACCCCAGGGGCCTGGCGCTATAGTATTCACTTGTAGAGCGAAGAAGAAACTGACCAACCTGACAGTGGGTGGTTGGACCCCGAGAGGTGCTGCGCGAACAGGCCGGGGGCGAAAGGGCTGCGGGACCTTGCTTCCCCTTCCCTTATCTTTCTTCCCGTTGACAGAAAACAATTAAAGAAGCGGTGTAACAAATGAATGCTTTACTTACAGCAGTTTTAAGATTAAGCTTTGCCAGTAACTCGAGAGCTCTTTACACGTCTGAACGATATATTCGGTTGCGATGGGGGGGTGTCCGGCGGGGAAGGGATTTCGTGGACGCAGGACCTCCAGTGAGGGTGATCAGGCCTCTCCTATATCGCGCGGATCCCTCCCCCCTCCTCCTTTTTTTCCAGATATACTGCTCCGGTAGCCAATAGGATTGAGCCGAGTACATCCGGCGATTTGTTTTTGGCGCGCTGCGTGGGCTGCATGAGAACACGCGGTCGCTCGGCCAATTAAATTATGTCTCTGACTTTACATCAGAGGCTTTTCGCGCGGGCCTGGAACACCGATCATGTGGCTATCAGGCCGCGCCCATCACTTCCCCCACGCCACGAGCACAACTTGCTCTCATGTTTGGCGTTTGGTCACTTTTCTTTATCACAGAAACAAATATGATCAATGGAATACATACTAGATTTCAGAAATATAATCCCAGCAACAATTTGCTAGATTATATATATAGTTGGTTTTTTTTAAAAGAAAAACATAAGAAACAAGGCGAAAAGGAGCCCAAACACTCCAAAGCTATTGTGTTGTTAGTCCCATAGTTATTACAATTAAATAGCAATCTAATTCAGATGAATTAACACACGATATCGCCTTCCTGAGCATCTTGACAGCACCTCCAGGAAAATTCTTGAGCAGTCAGTCGGGTGCACCCTTGAATTTGCAGGACTACCCCCGAGTGCAGGTTTTTAGCTAGAGCTGCAGTCTGCAGGGCTGCAAAAGAGGAGGTATGTGACCAGGCGGGGCTGACAGCAGCAGAAGAAAGGATGGTTTGACTGGCGGGACATCAAGACCGATGAAGATTCATTGCTAGAAGTGGCTGACAGGCAGCAGAACTATAGAAGAAAGGGTGGGTTGATTAGTGGAAGAGCAAGACTACTGGAAAGGAGGGAGTGTCCACACCAGAGGATGGACAGATTAGCAGGAATCAAAGATGGGCTCCCTCATGGGTGTCTGGATAGAAATGTTCCTGTTTCTCCCCTGCCCTTGGCAGGAGCAAGGATAAAAGGAGGAGCGTGTCTGCTCCACTGTGCCCTCACCCCGATATCAACCCCTGCTGGAGACTCCTTACCAGGTGGCACCAGAGTAATGGAAGGCAGGAGAGTGCCATTTGGAGAGCAGCTGATCTCGTAGTGCCCATGGACCTGCTGCACCATGCTCCTCACCATAAAGATCCCATGCCTGAGGGTGAGGATGCCCAAGCTGTGGGCCACAGCCCTATCTTGTATAGATGCAGCTCCTTTGCGTACCACACATCAGCAATCACTGTACAGTCCTGGAGGCCCAGGGCACGCAAGTGGCTGCCCCCTCTGGCACAATACCTTGTCAGATGGGGACCCCTACGCAGAGACAGTGCAGTGGTCAGACCCTCATGGGGGGAGCAGGCTAAGGGAGGAACAGAGGTGTCCCACATCCCCGAAGCTAGGGTGGGGGAAGGGGTTTCCCCAGTGTTTGGGGAAGGGAAGGCAGCGACCCTGGACACCCAGGTTCTGCTCACACCTGGCAGCTGGTCCTGGCACTGGCAGTGGATGGGGGCAGGTGTGGTTGAGGCAAGGGTCACCACACCCAGCACCAGAGAGCAGGGATCACGGTGGCCCTGCTGCCCCCTGGCCCTAGGGAGAGAGAAAAATGAGAGTCAAACACCGCTCACCCCCACCAAGGGAGACCCCCTACTCTCCCCTAACTGCAGGGGGACAGGGCCAAAGCCCCAGTGCCCGTTTCCACCCCACAACTCAGGGATGTGAGGCCCTCCATGCACACGGACACATGCTCACAGCTCTGGTCCCAGCAAGCAGGGACACACACACATATATACGTAGAAATTTTGGTCATGCTAGGCTGCAGTTATGCTTGCTAAACCATAGTTAAGCTAAGGCGCCATGGGGGACCTTGGAAGCAGCAGGCTCCAGACCGCTGCATGTCCTGATGACCAAGTGAGTTAAAACAACGAGATCAGCTGAGCGCAAGTTCCAGGCACCTGCTACCCGTTAGGTCGATTACACAACTCACTGGTGAACTGCCAAATAATGTAGCCCAGACACATGTATCATAGGTTTCATAGTTTCATAGGCATTAGGGCTGGAAGGGACCTCGGAAGATCATCGAGTCCAGCCACCCGCCCAAAGGGCAGGACGTCAGCTGGGGTCATAGGATCCCAGCAAGATAAGCATCCAGTTTCATCTTGAAGGTGTTCAATGAAGGCGCTTGAACAACCTCCGGTGGCAGGTTGTTCCAGACCTTGGGGGCTCGGACAGTAAAGTAATTCTTCCTTATGTCCAGCCTGAAACGATCTTGTAGTAGTTTGTGACCATTCGTCCTCATCATCCCTTGGGGCGCTCTGGTGAACAAACGTTCCCCCAGATACTGGTGGTCACCCCTGATAAACTTGTAGGTGGCCATCAGATCACCCCTGAGCCTGCGCTTTTCCAGGCTAAAGAGCCCCAGGGCTCTCAGCCTGTCATCGTAGGGTCTGCTTCCCTGACCCCTGATCATGCGCGTGGCTCTTCTCTGGACTCTCTCAAGCTTCTCCACATCCTTTTTGAATTGTGGAGCCCAAAACTGGACGCAGTACTCCAGCTGCGGCCTCACTAAGGCCGAGTACAGGGGGAGAATGACGTCCCGGGATTTGCTTGAGAAGCATCTATGGATGCAAGCCAGTGTTTTGGTCGCTTTACTAGCCGCAGCATCGCATTGCAGGCTCATGTTCATCTTGTGGTCAATGATGACCCCCAAGTCTCTTTCTTCCATAGTGCTAACCAACATAGCACTGCCGAGCCTATAAGGATGCTGCGGGTTTTTTTTCCCAAGGTGGAGAACCTTGCATTTATCGGCGTTGAACACCATCAGATTCTCATCCGCCCACTTGCTGAGCCTGTCCAGGTCAGCCTGGATCATCCGCCTGTCTTCTGGTGTGGATGCTTTGCCCCAAAGTTTGGTGTCATCGGCGAACTTGGCCAGTCCGCTTCTGACTCCAGTGTCCACGTCGTTAATGAAGATGTTGAACAGTATGGGTCCAAGGACAGAGCCCTGGGGGACCCCACTGGTCACAGGACACCACGATGAGTGACTTCCATCAATTACTACCCTCTGGGTCCGACCCCGGAGCCAATTTTCCAGCCAGTGGATCGTGGGGGACCCAAGGCGACAATTGGCCAGTTTCTCCAAGAGACGATCATGGGACACCAGATCGAAGGCTTTTTTGAAGTCAAGATGTATGACATCAATCTCATCTCCCTTGTCCAGGTAGGTGATAGGTCACCTGGTCGTAGAAGGAAATGAGATTGGTCAAGCAAGACCTACCCGCAACAAACCCGTGCTGGCTATCCCTTAAGATGTTGGCGTCGGCCAGTCCATTAAGGATGGCCTCCTTAATAAACTTTTCTAAGATCTTCCCCGGGATAGAAGTCAGGCTGATGGGCATATAGTTAGCCGGATCCACTGTCCTCCCTTTCTTGAAGATAGGCACCACATTGGCCTTCTTCCAGTCTTCGGGCACTACACCAGAGCGCCAAGAGTTTTCAAAGATCTGCGCTAGAGGCTGGGCTATGATGCTCGCCAGCTCCTTGAGTCCTTGAGCTCCTTGAGGTGAAGATTGTCAGGGCCGGCTGACTTGAAGGTATCCAGCTTCTCAAGATGTTCCTTCACAAAGTCAGCATTAATGGAGGGCAGGGGATCACCCTCACCCGGACTTCCTGGCCCTGTAGCGGGCATGGGCATCCCATGGGGCTGATGAAAGACCGACGCAAAGTACCTATTTAATAGGTTGGCTTTTTCCTGGGCGTCAGTTGTCAGTTGCCCCATCTGGTTCAGCAGGGGTCCAATGTTGCCCCTGCTTTTCCTCCGGCTCCCCACATATCTGAAAAAGGACAAGTGCAGAATAATCCTCCTTGGAGGTGACTCCCATCCTCCATCCTTTGTAGGTCTTTCTTTTTAGCCTCAGGAGGTCTGCTAGGTCCCTGGAGATCCAGGGGGGCTGCTGTGCCCTCTTGCTGCCTTTCCTCCGAGATGGAATAGACTTAGTTTGTGCATGGAGGATCGCTCCCTTGAGGAGCAACCACTCTTCTTGAACTCCCCTCTCCCTGTGGTCACAGTCCCTTAGGGCCTCACTGACAAGCCTCCTGAGCTTGTCAAAGTCAGCTTTCCTGAAGTCAAGGACTTGCGTGTTGCTGACTTGCCAGCTTTTCGGCGGATGGTGAAGGTGATCAGCTCGTGGTCGCTGTCACCCAGCTTCCCATCGATCACTAGGTCGCCGACTAGGTCCTCCCCAGTAGCCAGCACCAGGTCGAGCAGCACTTTGCCTCTCATTGGCCCATAGACTTCTTGAGTCAGGTAGAGGTCATCCACGCACGAGAGGAAGCTCTGCGACCGCTCAGATTTTGCTGAGCGATCCTCCCACGAGATGTCTGGGTAATTGAAGTCACCCATGACAACCATGGTCCTGGAGCAAGCTGCCTCAGCCAGTTCCTGGGCAAACTCCTGGTCTAGCTCAGGACTTTGGGTGGGAGGTCTGTAATAGACTCCCACCATTGTGTCCCCTGTGCCGTGTTCCCCACGGATTTTAACCCAGAGGGTCTCCAGCCGTCCACCCTGGTCGCCAATATCGGCTTGCAGGGACGTGTAGCTTTCCTTAACATAGAGAGCTACACCCCCGCCCCTTTTCTCTACACGATCCCTCCTGTACAGGGTATAGCCATCTATCCCTGTGGTCCAGTCATGGGTGGAGTCCCACCAGGTCTCCGTGATCCCTATGACATCGTAATTGTTTGCACTGAGCAGGAGGATGAGCTCCTCCTGCTTATTCCCCAAGCTCCTGGCATTTGTGTACAGGCAGGCAAGCGCCCCCTGGGGGGCTCCTTCCTTGCCCACAGATTTTACCAGGGCTGGGGCTGGGGTGGGCTCCCTTGAGTGCCGTGATCCGCTGGCTTTGCAAGGATTGCTCAGCGGGCCAGCAGTGGCGGTAGTCCCCCCGTCCTCCAGCGGGCTTAATTTAAAGCCCGGTGGAGCAGGTCAGCCAGTCTGGCTGAGAAGAGCCTCCTCCCTAGGGGAGAGAGGTGGAGACCGTCTCTTCCCAGCAGCTCACTGCCTCTCTCGCCAAAGAGCGGGCTGTGGTCATGAAAGCCAAAGCCTTCCTGACGACACCAGCGCCGCAGTCTTTGGTTGACCACATAGATCATCCTGTCCCTTCTCAGCCCATAGCCTGAGACTGGGAGGATCGACGAGAACACCACCTGTGCCCCCAGACCCTTAAGCCCCGCTCCCAAATCCCTGTAGCGCCTCATGACCTGGCTGGGAGTGGTCCGAGCCGTGTCGTTGGTGCCCACATGAATAAGGAGCATGGGATAGTGGTCTGTGGGTTTGAGGAGCTTGGGGATCCTCTCCGCAATGTCCCGGATGCGGGCCCCTGGGAAGCAGCAGACTTGCCGGGCTAAGGGGTCAGGGTGGCAGATTGGCCCCTCCGTCCCCCTCAGGAGGGAGTCTCCCACAACAAACACCTTATGTTTTGTCTTGGGGAGAGCAGGGGCGGGAGCTGCAGTTAGGCCCATGTTGCCTGTGGGGGCCGGCAACTCAGCAGGCTCTGCTGGGGCAGCAAGAGGTGCGTCCCTGTTGCTCAGTTCTGGCGGGGGAGGGGCCTTGGTGCGGCGGGCCTTAGGGCCCTTGACCACCTTGGTCCATGCCCCTGGCTG
Organism: Alligator mississippiensis; assembly: GCF_030867095.1. Lineage (NCBI taxonomy): Eukaryota > Metazoa > Chordata > Crocodylia > Alligatoridae > Alligator > Alligator mississippiensis. Next base: position 59,047,056 of record NC_081834.1, read on the forward strand.
GACACAGCAGGAGGTCCCAGAGTCCTCCTCTGGCCTGGAGGGAGACTGTGATCTACCCTCTGCCTCCCGGGGAAGAAGGGCCTGGCAGTAGGAGCCTATCTCCTGCTCGCAGTCCCTAATGGCACGCAGTCTGTGGACTGTGGCCTGGAGCTCCTCCAGCTGGCGCGCCAGAGACCCCAAAAGGGAGCAGACCCCGCAAGGGGAGGTCGCCATGCTCCCAGGCCCCAGAGCCTGAAAAAGGAACAGGCAGCCCCGCAGCCGAGAGCCAGGGGCTCCGTCTGCGTGAAGCCCGGGACCAGGGGCTCCGTCTAGGTGGCCGTCTCTGAGGTGCCAGAGGGGGGGGCCGCGGAGCCTGAGGGGATCCTCGGGGTGCGGCCCCAAGGATGTACAAAGCAATCATCACACAAGGAATGGGTGAATCGTGCAATTAATGTAGACTGGCCACATGTGCAAAGTAACTGTCATGCAATGAACAGGTGACTCATGTAGCATAGCTACACATACAAGGGAATTGCCATGCAATGAACAGATGAATCGTGCAATAACTGTCGCTTGGCCACATGTGCCAAACAGTGATCACACAGTGAACAAGTCAATCGCATAATAAATGTCGCCTCACCACACGTGCAAAACAATTTACATGAAATGAACAGGTGAATCCCACAATAATTGCAGCCCAGTCACACTTGCAAACTAATTGTCAGGCAACGAACAAGTGAATCATGCAAAAACTGTACACTGGCCACACGTACAAAACAAGCAGATTGGGATTTTTTTTTTAAGCAGCTCTTATTTTTTGACAGTCGCAGATTGATAAACACCCCCACTCCCTTATCTTTAAAATGGATAGGTAGGCATCTGTGAGCCTTTCCCGCACTTCTGGCAGAATTATGGATGCTTTGGGGTGCAGCTGCACTGGTGTTTGGCCAGGGGGTAGGAGTCGTGGAAGCTATCCTCACACACAGAGGACTCATGTCGTTTCTCCCCTGCATGGACGCATGGGTGGCCAGACTGGAGGATTGGCTGAATCTCTTTCCCACACTCTGAGCACTGATACGTCTACTCCTCTGCGTGCATATGCTAGGGAGTGGCCAGGCTGGAGGATTGGGTGCAGCTCTTCCCGCATTCAGGGAAATCATGTGGCTTCTTTGCTGTATGGGTCTACTGGTGCACGGCCAGGTGGGAGGACTGAGTGAAGCACTGATATGGCTTCTCATCTGGGTGCATACACTTGTGTCCGGCCAGGTTGAAGGAGGAGGTGAGCTTCACCCCAGTCAGGGTAATTATATGTCTTCTCCCCCCTATGGATCTGCTGGTATCGAACCAGACTTGAGGAACGGGTGAAGATCTTCCCACACTCAGGGCACTGACATGGCTTTCCTCTACGTGGATACTCTGGGGGATAGCCAGGTCAGAGGAACTGGTGAAGCTCTTCCCACACAGAGGACAGATGCGGCTTCTCCCCTCTGTGGATGCATTTGTGCTGGGCCAGGTGGGATGAAATAGCAAAGGTCTTTCTACACTCAGCGCACTGATGTGGTCACTCCCTTGTGTTCACATGCTGGTGTGTGGCTAGGCTGAAGGACTGAGGGAAGTCCTTACATGCACAGCAGTACTTCTCCCGTGTGTGGAAACGCTGGTGCTGGGCCAGGTAGGATGAACTGGTAAAGTTCTTCCCAAACACAGAGCACTGATGTGCCTTCTCCCATGTGGATGCACTGGTGTTAGAACAAATGGGAGGCCTGGGTGAAGCCCTTCCCACACTCAGGGCACCAATATGGCTCCTCCCCTGCATGGATGTACTGATGGATGGCCAGATAGGAGGAACGGCTGAAGCTCTTCCTGCACACAGAGGACTGATGTGGTTTCTCCCATGTGCATACACTGGTGTTGTGCCAGAGAGCAGGACCGGGTGAAGCTCTTTCCACACACACAGCACTGATGCGGCTTATCACCTGTGTGGATATGTTGGTGATGGGACAGTTAGGATGAACCAGTAAAGCTCTTCCCACACACAGAGCACTAATGCAGCTTATCGCCTGTGTGGATATGCTGGTGCCGTGCCAGGTTGGAGGAACGGCTGAAGCTCTTCCCACACACAGAGCACTGATGTGGCTTCTCCCCTGTGTGGACACGCTGGTGTTGTACCAGAGTGGAGGACTGGGTGAAGCTCTTCCCACACACGGAGCACTGATGCGGCTTATCGCCTGTGTGGACACGCTGGTGGATGGCCAGGTTAGAGGAATGGCTGAATCTCTTCCCACACACAGAGCACTGATGTGGCTTCTCCCCTGTGTGGATATGTTGGTGACGGGCCAGTTGGGATGAACTAGTAAAGCTCTTCCCACACACAGAGCACTGATGTGGTTTCTCCCCTGTGTGGATACGCTGGTGTTTTGCCAGAGTGGAGGACTGGGTGAAGCTCCTTCCACACACAGAGCACTGATGCGGCTTATCGCCCGTGTGGATACGCTGGTGTTGTGCCAGAGTGGAGGACTGTGTGAAGCTCTTCCCACACACGGAGCACTGATGCGGCTTATCGCCTGTGTGGACACGCTGGTGGATGGCCAGGTGAGAGTAATGGCTGAATCTCTTCCCACACACAGAGCACTGATGTGGCTTCTCCCCCATGTGTATATGTTGGTGATGGGCCAGTTGGGATGAACCAGTAAAGTTCTTCCCACACACAGAGCACTGATGTGGCTTCTCCCCCATGTGTATATGTTGGTGATGGGCCAGTTGGAATGAACCAGTAAAGCTCTTCCCACACACAGAGCACTGATGCGGCTTATTGCCTGTGTGGATATGCTGGTGCCGTGCCAGATTGAAGGAACAGCTGAAGCTCTTCCCACACACAGAGCACTGATGTGGCTTCTCCCCCGTGTGGACATGCTGTTGTGCCAGAGCGGAGGACTGGGTGAAGCTCTTTCCACACACAGAGCACTGATGCGCCTTATCGCCTGTGTGGATACGCAGGTGTGCTAGAGTGGAGGACTGTGTGAAGCTCTTCCCTCACACAGAGCACTGGTATGGCTTCTCCCCGGTATGGATGCGCTGGTGCTCAGCCAGGCTGGAGGAGCGAGTGAAGTTCTTCCCACATTCAGGGCACCCAGGTGGCAGAGCCCCGTGCGAGGGGCAGTGAAAGATTTTCTGGCACTCAGGGTAGGGGTGGGCTTTGCCCCTGGGCTTGGCGGGCACATCCAGTTTCCCTCTCAGTCCCTCCCCACTGGTTTGGTTTGGACGCAGGGTCTCTTTCCAGTGCAATTTTGCCTTATGGCTTTTCAGATCCACAAATCCTTCCCTGTACCCAGGGCTCTCTCTGGACTCTGTCCTTTCTCCACTCTCACGCACAAGGGAAGATGGCAACTGCTCCACTGCTATATTCTCGCTCAGCTTTTGGGGCCTTTCTTGGCTCTGGAGCCATTGGTCTTCCTCAGGTCTCAGGGACTCCAACTCGACCAAACCCCCGGGGGAAGTCCAGGGTGGCTCCAGGTTTGCAGGCCCTTCTTCCAGACTCTGCTTCTCAACTCTACTCAGCAGCCAGGCGCCTCCTGCATGGGGAAGAGAAACTCCAGCTTATTCCCTGCCCTGCTGCCACAGGCCAAATACTGCTATTCCCTCTGCTGCGATGGGCCTGCGAGCATGACTGCATCTTGGCACTTAAGTTTCTGGAAGAGAACAAGGTCTCCCTGCCAAACCACAAGTGCTGGGGGTGAGGGAGGGGCATGTCCATGTACTCGGCTAACGTTCCCTGCTTAGTGGAAGTCAGAGCCAGACACTTAGGGTTTCTGGCCCAGCTGTCAGCCCCATCCTCTCAGGCCCTGCTGGGAGAAACCCACAAGGGACATGTGTTGGGACAGGACCTGAATGGCTTCATCCTCTATGGGACCCAAGAGACTAGAGGCAGAACCAGCAGAAAGGATGAAGGAGTCTCTCTAAGGCCTGCTCTGTCCCACAGCACTAGCAGGTCCAGGGGGAGATGATGCCGAGCCCTCCACGTGGCTACATAAGTGCACTGGTGGGACTGCTTGCCCATGATCTCTGGCAGTCCTCAAAGCAGCTTTTAATACCAGGATGGACAGCCTCGATGTGAATTTCTGGGGCTCCCCAGAAGTCAGGGGTGTATGGGGAGAATGGCTTTACACTGGACCAGATGCTTCTCTAAAGGTAGAAAAAGCCCACGGGGTTTGTCCCTCCTGCCTCCAAAAACCTGCTCTGGGAAGGGAGGACTTCAAGCTGCGGGTCTCTTTCCTGCAAGGAACAGGGCTGTGCCTCCTTCCTGCTTCCAGGGAAAGGTGTGGAGACTGAAACGGGTCTACGTGGCTTTCTGCTGTTGATGAGGCCCAAGTGGCTGCATGTCACCAGAATCTGCCCAGGGACAAAGGCCTGGGCATGAACCTGCACGTGCACTCCCTGCCGAGTCCTGAGCTCTGTGACATTCATGGCCCAGAGACAAAACGCAGCTATTCAATGCAGTCCGAGACCAGGATTCATCACTCCCTCGCTTCCAGGTCGACCTGATCAGCAGACATAGGGCAGAGCCCCAGGCCTCTCACTTGTACTGCAATAATGGCCACGCAGAGCTTTGCCCCAGCACATGGCTTTCCATGGGGGACTACAAATCCCATCATGCCTTGGGAGGGTGCTGTAAAGCAGTGTTTCTCAACTTTTTAAGTAGCAAGTACCTCCTAACTTCTGAAAATTTTAATAATTACCCCAACACTCAATTTTCCAGGGGATTTTATATTTACAGACTAATACGTGCCATATGTTGGAAGAAGGGCTGCGTATACAAGGCCGTGATATGACAGACATCTAATCTGGTGTCGATAGGGTTGCCACCTTTTACATCAGGAGTGCACAACTCAAGCAAGTACCTGGGCTACAGGTGATGTTGGCCAAAGCTAGGAGGACTGAACCAGCCAATTATTACTGGGGGATTTGAACTGCCGCACACCAAATTTTTTGCCATAGTTTTGAAAGAAAAAGAGGGCGAGAGAGTGCTGGGGTACCTGCGTACCCCCTGCCTGTCTCACATACCCCCAGGGGTACACATACCACAGGTTGAGAAACTATGCTACAGAGGTATGGCTACCTTGGGCTGAGGAATCAACTCTTGCACTGCTTCATACAGATGGAAACTTAAGCCCATGGTATCCCAGGGAAACCAGGCCTATGCCTATACACCAAAACAGCATACTCGGTTGTCCCTTAGCAGTTGTAGTTAGGGGGAGAAGAAAGTAGGGGTGCACTAATAGAGATTTTTATGGATGACACCGATACCTGGTATTTAAGGAAGCATATTGGCTAATACAGATCTAATATTATCCGATTCAGCTGCCTCCAGTTCATCAGTCTGTTTTGGTGGAAGGGGAGGAGGGAAGGGAAGGCAAACGGGGGGCGTAGATCAACGCACCCCACAGTGAGGGAGAAGGCAGGGGCAAGCACTGCCCAACTGGGGGGGGGGGCCGCAGTTCCTTGAACCGCAGGAGCAAGGGGGGGGGCAGGGGGGGGTCGGGGGGGGGGTGTTCCGGGAAGCTCTGCGTGAGGCAGGGGGGCTGCAGCTGCAGCTCAAGCTGTAGCTGAGGCTGTGTTGTGCTCTTCTTGGTGGGGGTGCAGCTTGGAGTGGGTGCCAGCAACACTGGGAGGATGCTGCATCCACCCCAGATTTCAACACAGCTCCGTTCCCAGCTGCGCTGGGCGGCTGCAGCACTGGCAACGGAGCTGTGTTGAAATCTGGGGTGGCTGCACCATCGTCCCAGCACTGCTGGTGCCTGCTCCAAGTCCCACCCCCACCGAGAGGAGCCCAACTCAGCGCCGGCTCCAGCCACAGCTGCAGCTCCACACAGATCCCGGGGCATACAACCGCCCTCTGCTATCCCAGGGTGCAAGCAATGGTTGGAGGTGCCTCCTCCCCACAATGACCCACGCCTCCATCTGGTGCCTGCCCTGCCCTGGTTTGGTAGCACCTGCCGCTGCCCCCTCCATCACCACGGGGGGCACTGATCTGCGCCCACACCCATTTCACTACAGTGGGTTAGGGTATTCATCAGCCAAATTAATCAGCCCACTCAGGCTGATACAGGATACAGAAAATTTTCTTTATATCTGTATCAATCTGATATCAGACTGATGTGTCAGTGCACCTCTAGAAGAAAGGAAAGGCTGCTTGTCTCCACAACTTGGGGGTTCAGTGCGTGGGAACACCTCCCTGGACACATGACTACATAAGCTATTCAAGGTCAGAAACCTGGAAGGGCAGCTCCAGGCAGGTCTGCAGGTCCCAGGGCCCTTGTCACTGTGGGCATGGAGCATTTGTGAGAGGGGAGTCGGGGCAGGGGGCAGCCACAACTCACCTGGGAGAAGGTCCTCTGACTTTGAGATGTCCTCACGGTCCTCATCATCACAGACCCAGAGCTCCTCCTGTCCTCGTGCAATGTGGAAGATTAAGTCAGGGGTGGGACCATGATATCCTGGTTGGGGCAGTGGTTAAAAAACATTCATGACTGGGTAATGGATGCCAAATAATCAACTGGGATTTGGGGAATGGATCCAATGAACTCAAGGATTTTACCGGGGCCTCGAAGGACAAGGGAGGGTGAACATTTAGGATGCAAGAGATGATGGCCTTTGTCACCGAGGTGCTGGGGGGGATGGTCATAGGAAAAAAAGTACTATATCCACCACTTGGAGGTATAAAATGGGTGTGAGACCAACAGGGTGGAGATGCAGTGACAAGTGATGTGCTAAAGAGCATAAAGATGGAGCTTTCGCTATTTAAGAGACACCAGAATGAAGAGATGCTGGACACACTGGTGGCTGGATACCATCTGTCTTATCAGTGTCATTCCAGGCCAAGGAAGAGAAGTTTCTTCTCTGCAAAGGTTTAAAGCGAGGCCTGGCAGCAGTGAACAGAGTCCAGGACACATGGCTGATCCTGACACTTTTGTGTGAGACAGGGTCCTTCCTCAATAGGGCAGGGGAAGAGCGGATTTTATAAGAACTGGAGTGGCAATGAAAGCAATCATCCCATCCAGTGGGAAGATCATCCCAGAAGGGGAGATGAGCACACAAGCCAGGAAATCTTGTAGGATTTGAAACAAAGGTCCTGGGAGTCTGTGGTAAAGACAAGGGAAGGCAGAAGGAAGCACCTTTTGCAACATGTGAATGCCCATAAGGTAGGAATGGCTGACAGGCTCTTGCTGAACAACTAACTAAAAGCTTTGGAGCCCTTCCCAAAGAAAGTAAGTCTTCAGGGGAACTGGAGGGAAAAGAAAGCACTAGAAAAGCAAATTGACCTGGTACAAGGTAAGTTCCTCAGCCCTGCCCACAGAAAACCCCTGTATCAGAGACCCTCTGGAAATGACAACCCAATTTCACCAGTCCTGAACCAATCCCACCTCTTTTTATCACCACGACAGGTGTCTGACATGCAGAGAGACGTCAGGAGGAAATGACAACTTCTGTGAATGGCAGAGCAAGCTTGGGAGCAGGTCACAAGTACACACAGCCAGAGCCTGTGGCGATGAAGACCATAGGAAGAAACGTGGGCAGAAGCTTCCAGGGATCAAGAAACAGAAGTTCCCGGATTCCATCGCGTGTGCACGGGTCGGTAGAGATGAAGCAATGTAAACGCTAATCCTCTCGGTGGCAGCACCACAGGCTGAGAAGACTTCCATTACCTTATGCTGGATGATAACCAAAGGAGGAGAAAGCACTAACTGAACACACACAGTGTGGGACAGGGAAGAAATCAGAGCCATTCCCTGAGGAACAGCTGGCAGTGAATTTTTCTGCACAATGAATTAGGGATAACACAGTCACGCTGAGAAGGGAAAGGGAGATACATCCGCCAAGACATGGCTGGATACGGAAGCACCAGGAGTTATAAGAACGGGGAAGGCTCAGGTGAAGGAGGCTAGATCAAATGAAGCCAGAGATGTCAGTGATCACACAAGGAGCTGTGGGGAAGCCATGGATTTCAACCCCAGGGAAAAGTCCACAAGGAGGAGAGCGCTGAGAAGCCGGGAGAAGACAGTAAGGGTCAGCGCTGACAGGGCTGCAGGGAGAAGCAGGAAACAGCGTTACCCAGGGAAACGAGGGCTCGCCAGTTCCTCAGCATCTGGTCCCGGTAAAGCCCCTTCTGTGCGTCTTCCAGCAGCTCCCACTCCTCCCGTGTGAAATACACAGCCACGTCCTCAAAGGCCTCCTGGAGCTGCAGGCACAAGCGTTACCCCATCAGTGTCTCCTGGTCCAGCTGCTCCAGCCCCCGCCGCCCTCTCCACAATCCCTCTGCGCCACACCTCTCTGCGGGCTGGGCCATGACACCCAGGGGTGCAAAATGTCCTCTTCTGCATTGGCAGGGGACATGGGTGCAGCCGTGGGCAGACGGGTAAACACGCATGCCCTCACCCAGTCCTTTTTTTTTTTGAAAGACATTTTTCATGTTCTAAGCCAAATCAGCCAAATCTAGTCAAAATCCTTGAGTCAGAGGCCCTGGGCTGTCCCGCTGTGCTGCCTCCTCCAGAGGCACATCCGCAGCTTGGGCCCGCGCCTGCTCCGGACAGGGATCGCCGGCTGCTGCAGCGCCCCAGAGGGCTGCAACCGGTCTGAGGCCACCTCCTCGCCCTGCACGCTCACCGTGACCTGGGGACAAGAGGAGCGTGTCACCGGGACGGGGAGAGACAGGGGGGCAGGAGACATCCCCCAGGCACACGGACACGGGGTTGGCAGCACCCACGACCAGGGTGAAACGCTCCATGGAGCTCCTCGTCCTCCACCTGCCCCAGCCAAACCCCTCCGCCAGGGTCTCTGTCGCGTCCCACGTTTCCACCCTGCTCCCCACGCCCAGCCCCGCATCTCCTGGGGCAGGACGGCCGCGGCAGCTCCAGCTCCGCCGCCTGCTCCTGGCCACAGCCCTCCCACCCTCGGTCTGGCGGATACAGACCTCCCCAGGCCCTCGGTCTCCGGGTAGTGCAGCGCTGGGTGTGCGGGGCGGGGCGGGGGGGGGCACGGGCTGCCTCACCTCCTGCCCCCGCCTCTCCCGGCGCGGCACCGGCTCCTCCTCGCGCCCCTGCGCCGCTTCCCGCAGGGCTGAGGCTCCCCCGACCCCGGCCTGCGCCGCGCCAGACACTCGCCCTGCCGGCACACGGCCCGGGCCCTGCTCCGCCATCGCCCCGAGGCTCTGGGGTCTGCAGGGAACGAGGCAGCGCCGCTCGGACCAGGCCATGGGCGCCCAGGCCCAAGCCCAGCTTCGACGCTCCCGCGCTGCCCGCCGCCCCGTGTCCTCCCGGGGCCCCGGTCTGCCTGCGCCCCCGCCCGATGCCCCTCACTCCGCACCGGGAGCCCCCGGCCCCTCGGACCCGCCGCGCCCCCGCCTCCGCCTGAGGAATCCTCCCCCCGCCCCCCCGCGGGGCGCCTGCGCACTGACTGCTCCAGGGCAGGCGGCGGGACACGTGTTTGAACCGCGAGGTGGCCGGCGGCAGCACGTGTCACCAGCCCCTCGCTGGCTGCGACTGCGGAGCGCGGCCTCGGGGCGTGTGCGCGCGGTGAGCCGGGCTCCGGGCGAGCTCTGGGGCGGTGGGCCGGTCGGCAAAGGGGTCTGTGCCGGCCCGAGCCGCCAAGGGGAGAGAAGGTGACAGCGGGGCAGCACGTCGGTGTGGGCGGAAATGGGGAGAAGTGAGGCGGGCAGGAGGGGAGAAGAGGCGGGCAGGGCAGGGCAGGAGAAGAGGCAGCAGCGATAGACAGACTGCAAGGATGGAAAGAAGCCATCAGCGAAGGAAGAACAAGTAAGGAGAGGGCAGAGGAGGTGCTTGGGGCAGATGTGGTATCTTGTGTGAGACCCAGTGCATTTTTAGTTGGTCCAACACATGAATCGCATCCACTCGAAGAATACGTCAAACAAGCTTTAGTTGTAGTGTCCCTGCCACCATTTTGAAGCACGGGGACACTGCTACGAGACGCGGCGGCTGGCTGTAATCACAGCGCGTGTGAGCAGCCTCCTGGCTCATGTACAGTCACCAGCAGGTACTAGATTTAATGCTCGCGAGAGCACCCTGGCTGAGACTCCCTCCAAACGGGGGGCAAGGACAGCTTCTCTGCCACCCCTGCCTGGCTGTAGCTCCCTGGGGCCAGCTTCTGCCTGCCTCCAGCTCGTGGGGGTTTCCTTGGTGGGCCTGTCTGGGCAGCAGCAGTGCTGCACAGGCCCGGCTGGAGCAAGGAGGCTCTGCCGCTTGCTCCCTGGCCCCTGGGCATTGTGCCCGTGGTGCGGGTACGTTCTGGCTACAGCACGGGAGCCAGCCCCTGGCCTTGCTGTGGGGACCTCATGGGGCATCTGCCTGACGTCCCTGGCAGAGGAACCCCGTGGACATGGCAGCTTCCCTGCCCCTGAGACGCTCGGTCCTTGGCCCTAACTGGGCAGCAGAAGAGACCACAGACCTTCTGGTGATTTGGGGCAATGCCGAGGTGCAGCGGCAGTTCTGCCAGGGCTGGAGGGCCAATGCTCTTCTCTGAGCAGTGAAGGCTGCGTGGCTGCTGCGAATGGTGGTCACTGAGCACAAGAGATGGTCCAGAGTAGCTTGCAGCACCATGCCCTGCATGCAGGAGCTACCCAGCATCCTCATTCGCAGGGACCCAGGCCATGGGCAGCATATCTATTCAAGCACTGGAGGTCTGCCAAAGCCCCCGCACCAGACCAGACCTGCAGAGAAGACCCAGACAAGAGCCCTCAGGCCAGCAGCACCCGTGACCCATGTCCTCCCTGCCCATGGCTTCCTCATCCAGTGCTGATGCCCGGGTTGACATCTTCCCCACAGCCATAGCACAGAGGACAGGCCAGGGAGGACACCGCCCATGGCCAGCTCCAGCTCCAGCTCCTTCCTGGAGGGGGTCAGTGGCCGTGTGGCAGGCGGTGGGGTGGGCCTCTGCCATCCAGCACCCCGCAAGCAGCCAGACCGCCTCCCCACCACCAAGCGCCAAGGCCACCTGCCAGGACCACCTGCCATGCCCAGCTGGTAAGCCCATCGCATGGAGGATGGCTGTGAGGGGTGGGGGGCACCGTGGCCACCAGTGCCCATGCCACCTCACAGGCCCACACCTGGCTGCAGGCCTGGCTCTAGGGGTCCCACACAGGCCCCCTTCCCATCCTCTCCTCGCCCTCCCCTCTTCTTCTCTCCCTGCCTGGCCTCGCTGTCCCCTGCTGTCACGTGCAGAGAAACTCACTGATGGCACCGGTGATCTCCACCTCCGCTGCGGGGTCAGGGCCTCGTATCACAGGCAGAAGCAGCCCTCCAGGCAGCGACACACACGGCGGGGAAGTGTGGGATTGCCCGGGGCACCACTGAAGTGCAGAGCCCTTCAACAGGTTCTCATGTGCGCCCAGGGCACCATTGCAGGAGGGCATAGGGGTTGGGCACCCCCTCGGTGTGCTCAAACAGCTCCATGTGGCATGACCTGGGAAGTCTCAGTAGGGGCACGCTTGGGGCACAGCGGGGATAATGCCCCATCCAGCTTTCTGATGAGACATACCGGGGAGAGAACAGGGGCATCACCGGCTCGGTGTCCCAGATGAGTGGGAGCCCTAGTCCCTGTGACCCCGGGCGGCATGAGCCTGCCTCCATGGGAGCAAAGTGCTTGGCGTGCAGAGGAGAAGGGAAGGAGTTGGTCGAGGGCAAGCCTGGCAGGTGGTACCAAGGGCCAGCCCTGGCCTGGCCTGGGGAGGGGATCAGGAAGGCAGGCTGCCTGCAACAAGAGCCAAGCGGGCCACCTGCCCCGTGGAGGGAGTGGGGATGGAGGGCTTGTGCAGTGGCCACCCATGACAGGGGCTGCCTGGCTAACTTCCCATGGTCCCTGGGCACCTATACACGCACGACCCCGATCTAAGGCTGGGTGGTGCGCAGTCCCTGGGTCTAGTGCCCGTTACCTCCGAGAGGTTGCAGTCTCTCAAAAAGAGGCTCTGTCTTCTCCTCCTCCCTGCCTTCTCAGGCAATGAGGGATGCCCTTCCTCTAACTGGCCAAGCTTTGAACCTGGCCTCTCCTTTCCCTGGAGCAGTCCCACAAGGAGAGGCCTGACCCTTCTCAGCCCGGGACCCTCGGGAAGCAGCTCTTCCCTCTGGCCCCTTTCCCCTTTGCCCACAAATCATCTTGTCCTTCACGTCACAGTCCTTTCCACTGCAACCCCTTACAGTCCCCTGTTACAGGGCATGTCTACATGTGGCGCTAGGTTGCCGTAGCAACACACTACAGTGATGTAGCGTCTGCAGGTGTCTGCACATAACCAACAGCAACGTCACCACAACGACGTGCTCCCCTGGTGTAGCACTCTGCTAAAAATAACACTGTGCCACATGTAATGGCATACTACGGGCTGTTACTGCGCCATGATTTAACACTTCCAGAAGGAAGTACTACATCATGGTGCAAGAACAACACTGCCGTAGTGACACATGTACAAGTGTCCACAGTGTCCTCGCTCTGCAGGTTCAGCAGCTGTGCGTGGGGGAGAGGCACCAGCTGCCACCGGGGATGCAGCATGAGGAATGGTGCCCCGATGACCAGACCCTCTGAATGCACCGTCTCCACCAGCACCAGGCGTAGGACAGCACCCTCCTGCTGGGCAGCTGGGCACCGTCATGGAGGAGTGGCTGGCCAACCTGCCAGCTTGGCACCAGGTGGCAGGAGCAGGAGGCATGTGAGCAGCAGAGGTGGGCGAGCAGGAGCAGGTGGCCAGCGAGCAGGAGAGGAACCTGCCTTCTGGGGTTGAAGAGAAGCGCGTTGCCATCCAGCACAGCATGGTGCCACCCAGGAGCTGCTTCTAGAGCAGACAGCCTCTGAATCACAGTGTCCTAGACCCTAAACAATGGAGGCTGCAAGTGGAAGATGAACCATGCAAAATACCTTGGTCTGACCCGGTTTGCTCTGCCTTTCAGCATCCGCTGCCTAGCACCATGTGCCACGGGAGGCTGGGCTTGAGGGATCTGTGGTGTCACCCAGTAAATGGCAGTCCTTATGCAGTGCCAGAAGAAAAGCATTCATTGTCCACCGTTGTTTTGAGAACACATGGGCGCAGGCAGGGAAGCCCATCCTTTGGGGACAAAGTGCGTCAAGAAACCCCAGTGGCCCAATGGATAAGGCACTGGCCTTCTAAGCCAGGGATTGTGGTTTCAAGTCCCTCCTGGGGTGGTCTTATTAATCTTTAACTAAGGTGCAGGTGAGAAGGCATTAAAGACATGCTTACAGGCTTCCTATAAGTAACCTGTTCCAGTGCTTCACCATCCTCACAAGGAGGGAGGTTTTCCTAACATCCAACTTAACCCTCCCTTGCTGGACCTTGAGCCCAGTGTGCCTTGTTCTGTCATCTGTGGCCACTGAGAGCAGTCCAGCTTTGTGCTCCTTGAAGCCACCCTGCAGATAGGTAAAGGCTGCTATCAAATCCCTTCTCAGTCTTTTCGTTTCCAAACTCAATACACCCAGTTCCCTCAGCCTCCTTACAAATCCTGCCCCCCAGTCCCACAGCCATTTACTTTCTCCAACTTGGCCACATCCTTTTTGTACAAGCCTCAGATGGGTGCGTTTGGCAGGGCACTTGTCAGGAGGCATTACAGACCCTGCTTGTCCTGGCTACAATCCTCTGCTGCACCGTTAGCTTGTTTGCAGCGTCTGAGTTTGGGAGCTGCATCAAGGTTCCTTGGGTGAATTTGATATATTTTATTAGACCAACCCAAATGGTTGGAGAATAGTTATTAAGCAAGTTTTCGGGTTCAAAAACCCTTCATCAGGCTGCATCAGACACAGCCGAGCTGAGTGGCCCTGCCCTGCACCAGGATATGCACCATTCAAGGTGCCAGGCAGCCAAGGTTCAAGCAAGCAAGCAAAAATGAGTCAGGAAAACACTGACAAAATTATTTTTTTTTTTCAAAATGATTTTAATCTCCCCCTTGCTGCTTGCTTCCCTCCAGTTCTCTCTCCATCCTCCTCATGACCAGCATTGACCGCCTCCACCACCTCCGTGGGCATCCCTCTGCACCTGTAGGGATTTCAGCCCAGTGTCATCATGCTGAGGGCCTGCCAGGGCTTCTTTCTGGCTCACGTGGGCTGTCAGGCCAGGACTGTTTCCATTACAGTGTGGAAATGCTGCTCTTAGCAGGGAGCCCCCAGAGCGCCCACATCGCTGGGCCCCAGAAGGACACTCTTTGCTTTCCAGCCTGCTGTTCCCACGCGTCCTGCACTTGCGGCTGCCTAGCGGGTGCTGGGTGCTGTGCTCTGTCCTGACCTCAGTGCTACTCGTGTCAGCCGCACGCGCACTGGGTGTGCCCTACAGACCCCGAACACAGCAGCAGCGTAGGCAGGGATTTGGTGACTGAGCAACTGGGAGTCCCCATGCTGCCCCTGGCCCGGCCTGAGCCAAGTGCTTTGGAGTCTGAGCTCCAGCTGCCTCCATGGTTTTTGTTTCCAAGCTGACCTAACTCCTACATGTGTACTGAGCTATCCAGGTGCCCCATCGCTGTCCTACTGCCGCACCAAGGGGCTTGTCCTGCTGGGGGTGCTGGCAGTCCTGGTCCCTGGGATCATTGTTCTGCATGTGGTCACCAGGAGGAAGCATCAATGCGAGTGATGGAGAGGAGAAGAGATGGGGATGGGTGGAGGGACTGCCATCCCATCCTGACCTTTCCCCAAGCCCCTCACAGCGTTGGAGTGTCACTGAGGCAAAACTGAAAACTTTTCTACCCTGGGCAGAGATGCCAGAGAGTGTCTGCATGTGTGTGTGTGTATGTATGTATGTGTGAGAGAGCACATGCATGCATGCACATGTGTGCATTTCTTGCCTTCTCTAGAGATTCAAAGGCCCTTGCTCCTGCTGCCGCCACCGCTCGGTGTCCTTTTGCCGTGGCTGCTGCTGTGGCAGTGTGGGCTCCCCAGGAGCTGCCACTGTGGTGTCTCCTCTAAACCTGCACCTGGAGCTTGCTCGCACTTGCCTCCCACTGGTCACGCCACTGGACTGACAGACTCGCACACCCAGCCCACAGACCGAGGAGCTGGTCTGCCCCACGGCTTTGGCTGCAGCCTCCAGGTGCAGAAGGAGCAGCAGCTGTTCCCGATGCCCCTGGAATGGGCCCTCATTGCTTGCAGGTCTGTGCTCCAGTCCTGGCCCCCAGGAGCCTGCCTGCGCCTGCTCTGTGGTGGGTACAGGCTGCCGCCTCAAGCGCCCCCTTGTCCCATGCACTGTTCTGGCCTGGCACCTTCATCAGTTCTTGTGTGGACTCAGCTGTGCAGGCTTGATTGCAGTTTTCCTAATTAAACAGCATCCGAAACTAATGTCTGCTCCTCCTCAGACGTCTCCTTCACAAGAACACAAGAACTGCTGCTTCTCGGGGCTGGATGAGAGCTGGGTGAGGGGCTGTTCTTGCCTGGTGTAGGACGGGGGGCACAACAGGGCCAAGCATGACAGTGTGTTCTGGTCCTGTCACGTGTGAGCTTTTGATCCTGCCATTCCCCCACTAGTGTGGCCCCCAGAGCCCTGCTCCAGGAAAGGAAACCAAGAAATCCCAAGTATTAGCAAAGAAATGATTATACTGCAAGGGAGGGAATATGGGCCTGGGCATGAGAGCAGTAGGCGCCACCCATGAATGCCGCATGCCCTGGTGGCAGAACCTCTTCTGCAGTGACGTTCAGCAAAATCAAGTGCAAGCCCTGCGCTTGGGATGGAGGAACCACATGCACAAATACAGACTGGGGAGTGACTGGCTGGGCGGCAGTGCTGCAGGGGGCCTAAGGGTTACAGTGGACCCTGAGCGGAGCGTCAGCCAGCCCTGTGCTCTTGTTGCAAAAAGAGCCAGCAGCCTCCTGGGTTGCATTAACAGGAATGTCACCTGCAAATCATGGGGAGTGATTCTCCTGCTCTGTTCAGCATTGCTGAGGCCTCCCCTGGGGAACTATGTCCTCGTTTCGGCCACACGATTCAAGAAGGCTGTATTGGGAGTTGATTATGAAAGGGCCCCCTCAACAAGTGCTGAGATGCAGGGGCTTGTGGGGTGGGGCATGCTGGAGGCTAGGTCTACAGCACCCCCTGTCATGAAAGAGCCAGGGCCTGGTGCCTGCATGGGTTATGGTTGATGCCCTCCCAGGGGCGAGGTCTCCAGCCTGGGGTCCAGGTGTGAGTGGGCGTGAGGGGCAGAGAAAGGGAAAGGGTTAGAGGCACCTTTCTCCTTGTCATTGGCAGTGCAGAAAGACTTTTCTTGCTGCTGGGATATTTTGGCAGGTAGAAATCCCCCTGCTGGGGTCAATGATGTTGTTTTGGGGCGTCCAAGACACTTCATGACATGGGGCTAAGCCAAAACCCTGGGCCCAGCCAGTCGCCATGAGGAGACGGGGTCACGGCATCCCCAGAACAAGGGGCGCCTGCAGCCAGTCCACAGCAGGGCCGCGGTGCCAGCTGGGCTCAGGGAGGCAGTGCGGGCACCGTCCCCTGGAGCCACAGGCAGCAGCCCCGGCCTCTCCTCTGCAGCCCGTAAAAGCCAGAGCCAGGCCTCGGTCTCCTCGTCCAGGCCAAGGCGAGTTCGTGCTCCTCATGGCTCCTTCACGTCCCTCCTGCTTGGGTTTTGCCTCCTGGCCCTGACTCCAGGCAGACCCGGGGCGTTCCCTGCTCCTCAGGCTGGTTTGCCCTTTGCCTCTGGGTTTGCATTTCTGCTCCCGGTTCGCCCTTGGCTGCCGTTGTGTCTGGGTCACAGTCTGAGCCCAGGTTGTCCTGACTTGGCTATGGCTTCCAAGCCCAGTCCCACCCCGGCCCCTCCGAAACCTAGCACCTTGGGGAGCCGATCTGGACTACTCCTGTGCTTTGGGCAACTAACTCCTGGGCTACACCCCCCGTGCCGCAGTGCCGAGCTCTTCCTCTGCTCACGCTTCTCACACACGTGTGCCGGGAACTGTTGGAGCAGCAGGAGCGATGGGCAGGGGTAGACAGTGGGAAGCGTTGAGCTGTGTTTGTGCTGGGGATGGGTCAGCCGCCTGGAGTCGTATTTTGGACACAGGTAGGTAGGTTTGGCTCAGGTAATTCATGTGGGAGGGTCCCTGGGCCCCCACCTTGGCTGGGTTTGGGAGCGCTCCTCGCAGCGGGCTGAGGCTTGGGTATTGGAGGGATCCTCTTGCTCCAGGGCACTTTGGGGATCTCCGGACCTCCTGGTGGGGCTCTGCCCTGGGGTTTGAGGCCTTTGCAGGCAGGTCCCTTCAGTCAGGTAGTTGGCAGTGTGCTGCACGGGGCTGCTGGAGTAGCCTGAGCTAGGGTTAGGGAATGGGATAGTTCAGAGCTGCCTTGGTGGGATGCCTGGAGGGCTATTTAGGTTGTGTGTAGGTAGCCTCCTCCATGCTAATCACACGAGGATGAAGCTTGGGCCCCGCACGAGGTTGGGTCTGGTAGGTTGAAAGCGGTGGGGTCAGGCTTGGCTGTGGAGGGCTCCTCTTCCTCCGGGTGCGTGTTGCCAGGGAGGGATCTCCCAGCTGAGCTCAGTGGTGGGCTTTTGGGCTTTCCCCAGGTTTGGGGATGCAGATATTGTGGTCACGGCCCGGGGGCTCCTGGAGACAGCTGAGCTCAGGCTGGGCAGAGAACAGGAAGGTTTGAAGCTCTTTTCCCTTGGCAATGGGAGTTGTCCGAGGGCTGTTCCCAGGACACGAGCAGTTTGCCCAGTCCCTGCTGAGTGGAAGTGGGATGAATCCTGGGCCCCCTCGCGTAGGCTTACATTGTGGAAAGCAGTGGTGTTGGCCTCCGCAGGGTATTTGGGGGCTTTCCCAGCTACTGCCTGGCAGCAGCTTGCCCAGGGTCTCCTGCCTGAGGTTGCTGCAGAAGCTCATGCTGGGATTGGGGTTGGGGTTGGGGCTTTGGCTGGTGACAGAGAGCAGGAAAGCATGGAGCTGTCTTTCTGCTCAGGGTTCGTTGGACTCCGTCTTGGTACTGTATTTTGCAGACAGATGGGTCTCCTCATCCATTCGACAAGGCTGCTGGATGGACTCGCGCCCCCTTGCCCCCAGGGTTGGGTTCAGGCGCTATCTTGGCATAAGGGATGAGTCAGCCAGGCCCAGCAGTGGGGTTTGGGGTTGTCCAAACCAGTTGCTGTCGCCAGACTGCACGGGGTCTCCTGCGGAGCAGGCTGAGCCATGGGTAGGGCCACCTGCCCCAGGCTCTGCAGCCTTAAGAGGCAGAGCTAGGACTCAGCCTCCTCCTCGTGGCCAAGGTGAAAGTGGTTGCTCCTTATTGCCCATTTACTTCCTTGCTGCTGTGCTTTTGTCTCTAGGCTCTGACTGCACGGTGCTCATCCACGACTCCACGCTGCCCCTACCGCCCCTCGCACTGCTCATCCCTGCGGGCACCAGTGATGCTGCCAGGGAGACCCTGAGAGGATCACAAGTGACTCCCAGGCTCTGGGTGCAAGGCTGAAGGGTGAGGAGCTCAGTGGGGAAGGGCCTTAGAGGGAGTGGACGCATCTTGCAGAGCAGTGCATGGCTTCGCAGGTGGTGTTACCAGCAGGGCTTTGGCTTCTTCAGCTATGGGATGTTGTTCCAGAAGATGCATTTTTGGGGAGACTTGGGATCCACCGGACGCAGGAGGGAAGGTCACGTTGCAGATAAGCTGGCTAACCTAGCGAGGAGGGCTTTAAACCTGGTTTGCCAGGAGATGGTGACCAAAGCCTTGCGGTACTTAGGGAAATGGGTGACGTGGAGGAAGCAGAATCAGGATGGGGAGAAGAGTCAAGTTAGTGGGCTGTTGCATTTCATTGTAGCCGTACTTGTCTTTTGTTCCTTTTATTCAATTATCTGTATTGTTTCTCTTTAGTGTCTATAGCCAGTAGTATTAGCAGTACTAGGAATTAGTGTTAGTATTCTTTCAAATTAGTATAGTTAGTTGGTAGTTAGCACTCATATTTATTAGCATTATGAGGACATAGTTGCCCATCATGTTAACAATAACCCCCTTATTTCCTAAGCATCCTGGCCACAGAGGCGTGGAGGAAAGGAGCAGTTCACAGACTGTGCCGGTCCGCGACTTGCTGGGAGTTTTCTCACGTCTGCTCCTCCTGGCTGCCAAGTTTTGCAATCTGGATCTCTCTCTCCATTGTTGGAGCATTTCCTAGCACAGGACAAGGCCTCCAGTCCCCCACACCCTCCTCCCTGGGCCGTCCTAGCGCCTGGGCACTGAATGAGCAGAGCTATCCCACGGGGAGCAGTGATGCCGCTCGTCCTTGCCTGCTTCTCGGGGAAGCAGGACACGGGGACTTCAGTGCCGGGCCCTGGGGCAGCGCTGAGCTGGACGAGCCCCTGCAACTTGCCCACGTCCTGCTGGGGAGTTGTTTCGAGCCTGGGGGAGAGGCTGGGCCCCAGGTTGGTTTCTGCGAAGTATCTGCTGTCTTTCTTCAGCTGCCCTTGGTGGAAGTAAAGCAAGGGAGCGAGAATGCCCAGCCACCGCCCGACACCTCCAAGGGCAGGATGAGAGCCTGCATGTTTTGGGGCCCGCGGAGGAAGAGATGCTCCGGTGCCAGGTTTGAGGACCCTTTGAATACGCAACTAAACTCCATATCCCTAATACACTGCTGAATGTCAGGGGAGGTGCTCCCTTCTACATCCCGAGGGTAGAAGAGCTCGGCAGGAGCATCCTTCGGCGCGAGTGAGATCCACAATGACTGCCTGTCCTCTCCCCAGCGTGCCTCTCCCAGGACAAAGGAAGAGCCAGGCCGCCCTCCCGCAGGTATTTCTCCGAGTCAGGTCCCGTGGCCCAGGTGGACTTAAATCACGCAATTGGAGTAAATACGTGGAGGGGGCTGGGCTGAGGCTGTCTCAGGCCACGAGATGGAGAAAGAGAGCACAGGACTTCTTCACACCCTACATCCACATTTCTCCACGATTAAAATGAAACACCACTAAGATGCAGATATAGATACAGATATATTGTGGTGTTTCATTTTTAAAAAATCATGGAAAGAAGTGGATTTCTGTTTACTTTTCTAATTAAAAAATTGGGGATTTTTTGAAACCAGAAAGCCAAGATCCCTGATGACCAGTGAGTAGGTATCAATGCACGGGGGTGCCGACAATGCTGGCTAAGCAGGTGGGTTTGCCAGGAAGGTGAAATGGAGAAAATGGACGAGCAGCTGGGACACAGTGAGCAGCACATGTGAGGTGCGCATGTCCAAAGATAGACACAGCGGCCCCCACGACCTCTGGGGATTGCTACCCAGGCCCAAGGGAGGAGACTGAAGCTGCCCCCCACCCCGCCCCGAGCCTGGGCATGGGGATGAGGTGGGTCTTGGGGGGCAGCGCACGCAGCCTGCGAGTGTGGCGCGGAGTGGGGCAGCCCCGGGGCTTGTGCGGGCTGTGGTTTGGGGTGATGGGAGGAGCCCTGGGCAGCGCCGGGACTGGGACAGCGCTTCGCTCCCTCCGGTAGACACATGCTGGAGTTAGACGGAGACGAGCCCTGCCTCACCCCTGCCCGTGTGTGCGCCAGTGCTGCCGGCTCGCGGGATCTCTGGCGCTGCTCTGGGGTCTGCGCTTCAGGACTGTGAAACCCGTACCTCTTCCATAGACACGAGGAGGAATTAGGGGTTTCGCATCCTTGAAGCGCAGACTTCCAGAGCAGCACCAGCGATCCCCAGAGAGCGAGAGCACGTGTGCGCGTTCGTGTGTGCCTGTGTTGGTTCACCGCTCCACCCAGGAGCAGCACAGACCATCCGCACACGCGGCCTCAGCCTCACCAAGGCAGTTTGTGCCTGAAGGTCTGCACAGAAGAATTTTCCCACCTATTTATTTGGTGCAATAAAAGAGATCACATTCATCCCAAGAGCCATGTCTGCCCTGTCCTCGCACCAGGACACGAGCTCACACCCGCTGCCGGAAGTCAGCGGCAGAAATTCCCGTACTCCTTTCTGCGCGTGCCCCGGGCAGCCGAAGTGCGGGGCAGCGCCACTTGGGGCATCTTCCCCTGGCTGCTGTCCCGAGCAGACGCTCCTATCTCGAATTCAGTCGCCTGTGTTTCACTAAAGCACGTTTACCAGAAGGACATCCCGTCCTGATTTGAAGATGTCAAGAGATGGAGACTCCACCTTAGGTGGAGAGCACCTACTTATCCCAAATTACAGCCATTGCAAGGTATAAGAATTACCTGCTAATTACAGACCAAATACACAGTGCAACTTTATTGATGCAGCATCAGTCACACACACATTAGATATATTCTATATATCTGGCTTGTCCAACACACGGCCCGCGGGCCGCCAAGCCATTTTCCGTGGCCCGAGGTCCCTCGCTGGGGACAGGCGGGTGGGGGAGGGGAGGGGAGCTGCTCACCCCTCGGGCCTGGGCTCATCGCCCCCACGGGCGGCCGGGCACCACGGTGAGCGGGGCCGTACAGGCGAGGGGTTCCAGTGCAGCGGCCTCCTCTCTCCGGCCCCCTTTGGGCAGCGCCAGCTCGTGGGGCTGCTCTGCTCGAGGGATGGGGATATGAAGCCATTTATTTCTCCCCTTCGGTCTCTGGGGCAGGGGCTGGCTGGATGCAGAGTGGGTCCCTCCCCGCCTGCCCCTGCCCACCAGCCCCTACCATGAACCTGGCAGTAGGGCCGCACCGGCAGGGTCTCTCTGGCCGGCCCAGGACAGAGGGTGTAAAGGGGTCTTTGTCTTGGGTTATAATAACTGACTGGCCTGTGGGGCTAGCTGACAGCGCTGCCCATGTGGGACCCAAACCCAGTAATGGCTGGGCTGCCCCAGCCATGACACAGAGACACCGGGACTGGCCCCAGGAGACAAAAGTCCTAGTCCTGCCCTGACTCCCCATCGGCATTTGAGGTGCACTTGGCATATGATGGCAGCACCTGCACGTGTCAGGCTGTGCCGTACATATTATGACTATACCTGATGGGTGGGGGTCCATGTCAACACCACAGTATCATTACATCGTAATAAAATGGTGATTTTTAATTGGTGAGTTGTTTTTAACTTCACCTGTCTCTGCCAAACTCGTTTTTCTATGACTAAAATTAAGTTTGGCTCTATTAGCCACAGGGCCTACGCTACGCTCAAAAAATGGCGAATCAGAGGAAACGAAAATTGATGCAGAATGTCGAGTTTTCAGGGATAGTTGGACCGCTGATTTTTGTGTTGTTGAACAAAACGGGAACATCCTGTGTCTGATTTGCCAAGAGAAAGTGGCTGTCGGCAAGGAGGACAATGTGGAGCGCGCACCGGACATCTATTGAAGACTGAAACACCCAATTACCGGTGGGGGCACATTTCTCACAGGAGGGCCACTCTCTCCCCAATCTCACAGTCCTGATCCTCAGGGGAAACTTACACAACACTTCCCAGAGATGAGCCCATGAGCTCCATTTCATCAATCTCCTGGATACTAGAGATCAGGGACTAAACACAGACATTGGACTTTTGATACATTACAATCTGCCTGGCAACCGACTCCCCCGCCCAGCCCAGCCCAGCCCCGGGCTCCTTTACTTGTCATTCCATCCAGGAAGAGCACACACCGACTGCTGCAGCCTCCTTAGCCTGATGAAGGGTTTTTGAACCTGAAAGCTTGCTTAATAACTATTCTCTAACCATTTGGGTTGGTCTAATAAAAGATATCAAATTCACCCAAGGAACCTTGTTTGCCACTCTTCTTCCTCAGCCCTGCACCAAACCATGCAAAAACCCGAGCAAAAATCACCTTATGCTTCTCTCTTAGAGCAGATGATCCCAGGATGTGGGAAGTGTGTCACCCTGCAGTACGATATTCACTTAAACATATTGTTAAAAGCCCCAGCACAGTGGATTGGGAACCGCTTCTCTAACACGTCACAAAGCAGCACCTTGTTTTTTCCTCGTTTTGTACCTAATTAGTAAGAAAAACATCAGGGACTTGGAAGACGTGAGCGTCTAGGCTGAATCAAACCAGTAATCCATCTCGTCAAGTAACCAGTCTCCAGCAGCGACCGGTATCGGGTGTTTTCGAGGGAGCAGGGAGGGAGGGGAGGTAGAAAGTGATCCTGCTTTTAGCGCCACAAGTCCAGACCCCTGCGTGGTGCAGGGACGCAGCACACGCTCTGGACATGGACCTGACGAGACATGTACAGTAAGAGCCCCAGGAGGCTGCAAGAGCCACTTTGTCTCCAATTACACCCGAAATACAGGTTTAAAATTTCTTCACAAAACACCCAATTACATTTTACTCCTTCACCTGATTTCTAATACCACTGAAAACAAAAAGCCACTTACGCACACAACCCTCCCTTAGATAACACGAATCAAAAATATGTGGAAGTGTATTTGAAGTCTTGTGGGAATATTACTGCACTCAAGATTCATTAAAAAAAACAACACAGCGATCAAGTTTAGAAATGCCTTAATAACCCACACTTGGCGTTGTATAGTACATAATGACATCTGGAAGGGCTCGTGATGAAGCTAGGAGGGTCTTCACATGCAAACAAGATGCATGTGAAAAGGAAATACATGACCGGTAAAAACTGACAATAAAACGGAGGAGGGACAGAAATGGCACGTGCTTTGTGGGAAGAAAAATTACTGAAATACATGAACAAACCTGCTTTTCCCTTAGCTTCCCGCAGCAGCCATGACCCGATTTTACCTGTGCTGCTGCCGTGCCCTGAGGTGTCACAGGGCTGCCCTCTACCGACACGCGGTGTTCATCCACCCAGAGCTTAAAAGAAGAATTCAAATCCATATCACGCAAAACTAGTGTCACAGGCTTACTGAGACTGCCGGAGTATGTAAGTGCAGGACGGGCTTTGCAAGAATTGAATCTCAAAGGAGCATCTCGGTTAGACACCTGTAGCAGGACTACAGCCCACTGGTTCAAACTCAGCTGTTTTGGTTTTTCATTCCAGTTTATACTTGACTAACACAGAGCTTGGACGCTGGAATGATATTTAAAATGAGGAGTCCAGCCATTGACCACGAACTTGGAAAAAACTCAGTTTAAGCAGAAGTCTGGGGACAGAAGGATTAACATTTTATCTTTTGTATGTTAGGAGCTCATCTGACTCCCATTACCATTGCACCCACGTGCCTTACAGCCTACGGTGGATGTATCTTCACAACTTCCCCGTGAGGTAGAGAAGGATCATTCCCACTCACGGTCAGGGCACTGAGGCACAGAGGGACAAAAGGATGTGCCCAAGGTCAGCAGGGCAGGCTGTGGCAGAGGGTGCAACGAAGCTCAGCTTTCCAAGTCCTTAGGTAACCGGTGACTGTTTTACCTCTCGGTAGAGCTTGCGTCTCCTCTCCTTTGCATGAAATGCAGGAGTAACCACAAACGCATGAAATACGCACCAGAAAGATAAGATTGAGGGCCAATGTTTCTATGATGAGGAATAGGAATGACTGGATCATTTATTTTAAAAATTAAGGGAAAAGCCTCCATATGTTTCTCTTTCATACACCTCACTGCAGGATCACCATGCAATACAGCACAGCTTTGCTTCCCAAAGGCCAAAAAAACCCAACAATCTTTCTGCGTGAAAAACAATACAATTTAAGTCTTTTCAAAGGTTTGGCTTCATTCAAATGATTTACATGTGTTGTTTCAGTACAAGACACAAGAGGCATGCAGAGGAAATGTGTGAACTCAACACAAGTCGCACCTTCGGCTAATTTAAGTTATAAAGTTAAAGTAAAAAAAAAGAAAATGTTTTCTATCAATGACTAGACAGAGATCAATACGATAATCAAGATGCTTTAAAAGCCTACAGCAATCAACAGTAATTGAATATACTTTTGCTGTCATTTCATCGTCTCTCATATTTTTAATTAGTCACCAAACTTCAACTAACCTTCAGCTGGGTTCTGGGTAAAAATTAACTTCCCTGGAAACCATGACAAGGTGGCCAAGTGTTTAAGGCGATAGACTGCTAATCCACGTGTGGGTTCAAATCCTCGCCTTGTCATGCGTTACTTGTATAAATCAGGGCTGAAGCACTAATGAACTGATTGTCCCTCTGCTCACCTCCCCAGGTGTATTGCCATTGACTTCGCCAGGCGGCAGATTGTCAAACAGTGAAAGCTGGGCAATTTTGTGCACTGTGAGACCCTGGGCGTGTGTGTGTTTTGGGGGCTCTGGGCTCCAGGCAAGTGGGGAAATGTTAGCAGCAGGCCAGTGCAGCCACACCTGCCATGCCCACACCAGGCCAGCCCACATAACACACATCCTACCTCAAAAAGTAGTCACTTCACAAGAGGTTGTGGTGGAGCAGCACAGTGGGAACACCAAGTGGGCACTGTGCTCCCCACACACCTTGTCATCCCATTCCCAGTCTGGCCTTTCCCCTGGCGCGGCTTAGAAAGCCCCAGGAGTTTGGGGGATCTTGGGGCGGGGGGCACTTGGCAGCAAGCTGAGCAGCTGCCTGGACAGGCACCAGGAAGGAACAACCCTCCCCAGTAATGGGATTTCTCTGCCCTGCGCGCGGCAGGTCTCACCCCGCAGTGTTTTATCATGCACCCGCGTTCACCCCGCTGGCCCTTTTGCTCCAGCCTGACCCTCTGATCCCTGCGCGGCTTGGGAATGTCTTCCATTTTCTGCCGCCCAGGGGCGATTCCCTACCTAAGACGGCTCCGGTGAAGAGCACGATACGCATGGAGGAGCCCCTATTGGTGATGGACAGGAGGGGTTTCGGAGCAGGGGGGACCAAAGGGGTCACCTCTGTGCAAGTCCTCGTGTCCTTCCCACCAAGGGGTGGAGGGGACACGCGCACTCAGGGCCCTCATTATCCCCCACGGGTGGTAAAAGGCTGTAAATTATTGTAGCCATTTCCCTGAGATGTCCGTCACCACCCTTCCCTCCGAAACGTCACACAGAGACATTTGGGGTGCAAGAGAGACGAGCGTACATTCGAGTACGCACAAGGAAGAGTTTTCCAGTCCAGGCTCACAGGTCATTTCCTGATATTTCGTACTTTCTTAAATCAAATGGCACTTTTTTTGAACCCGAGCATCCCTGGGGAGAAGTAAAACCAGGCCAGATGGCAAGTTTCAAACATCAGCCTTTCCATACAGACCACCGTAGGCAGCACGAGTTACAATCACCTCCGAGGAAACACTGGCATTTCTGCCGAACTTGTGCAGAGCTGGAAGGGTCTTGCGCAGACTTCCCCAACAAACTCGGAAACATTGTGGGATGAGGCTTGTTGGGCTGACAGTGTTTAAATCTTTGACCTCAGGAAGTGCTCCCCAAACTTTGCCTCCATATGAAGGAAGCTTACACCAGGAAACTACAGCTGTGGCCAGATTAACGGGCGCACTGTTGGACACAGGGTGAGAAGAGGTCTTGCCCGCTACGATTCAGCCGGTCTCTTGTCCTGGTAACGTCTGTCTGCTCCTGTCACCGAGCAAGTGAAGCTGAACGCTGGCAACTTGACCCAGGGCAGCTTACCTGTGAGTGACACGGTCTAAACTTGCACTTCCAGCAAGATAGGAGGGGACAGATGACACGGGTAAATTCAGCTCAAGAGTGGTACGTTCCTGACTTCGGACTTGCAGATCTGTCCACCCCCGAATATTCTGGTTGCTTTGTTTCTTTTCTTTCTTTTTTTTTAAACGAAAGGGGAAGGAGACCAGATGAGCAGACTGGCAGCCTTGGGGTTTGAAGTCTTTCAGTCACAGATGTCCAGCCCAGTAGCATGAGGAGCTTCCCCACATCCTTTCCCAGCAAACCTCACCCTTGACAGTTTTGCCAGGCAAGCTTTTCCATTCAGGACGGACACCTGTCCAGTGGGAAGTGCACCAAGACACTCCCCAGGGCGCCACAACAAGGCCCAGACAGCCATGCCTTTGGGGTCTCATTGACCTGCATGGGACCCCAGCCCTGAGCCAGAGGTGAACGTTTTTATAGTCACGTACTGAAATCCCCGGAGCCAACCACCTCGCCTGGCATGAAACAACCTCCCATCCCACAGTATACTTTTAAGAAAGAAGAAAGAGTGGCTGGCTATCAACACACACTGCATCTCCAGGAGGAGATACCTACCCCTGCGCAGTGAGCCATGCATTTAGGTGCTCCTGTTGTACCAGACGATGAAGAGGGGATGAGTAAAAGGCAGCTGTTCGAACTCCAGCTGGGGAGCCTGGTCTCCTTTCCCGCCACCAAGGAAATCTTCTAGGAATACACTGTGAAAATAAGAGGGGGAAAACATAGTGGAGCAAGACTCCATCCTTGGCAAAGTCTTTAAAAAATTATCAAGGCTCACATATACGAGAGCCCGGCAGGACAAATTCTGCTAAGGGGAAACCAGCATGAGTTCGTGGCAGGCACATCGTGCCTGACCAATCTAGTCTCTTTTTATGACCAGGTTACGAAACGCCTGGACACAGGAGGAGGGGTGGATGTTGTATACTTAGACTTCAGGAAGGCCTTCGAAACGGTATCCCACCCCATACTGGTGAACAAGTTAAGAGCCTGTGACGTGGATGACTACACAGACCGGTGGGTGGCGAATTGGCTGGAGGGTCGCACCCAGAGAGTC
Organism: Alligator mississippiensis; assembly: GCF_030867095.1. Taxonomy (NCBI): domain Eukaryota; kingdom Metazoa; phylum Chordata; order Crocodylia; family Alligatoridae; genus Alligator; species Alligator mississippiensis. The sequence continues at coordinate 59,074,559 of NC_081834.1, forward strand.
GTGGTGGATGGGTCGGCTTCAACCTGGAAGGGTGTGGGCAGTGGGGACTCGCAGGGCTCGGTCCTTGGACCGATACTCTTTAATGTCTTCATCAGCGACTTGGACGAGGGAGTCAAATGTACTCTGTCCAAGTTTGTGGATGACACAAAGCTATGGGGAGAAGTGGACACGCCGGAGGGCAGGGAACAGCTGGAAGCAGATCTGGACAGGTTGGAGAAGTGGGCAGAAAACAACAGGATGCAGTTCAACAAGGAGAAATGCAAAGTGCTGCACCTAGAGAGGAAAAATGTCCAGCATACCTACAGCCTAGGGAATGACCTGCTGGGTGGCACGGAAGTGGAAAGGGATCTTGGAGTCCTAGTGGACTCCAAGATGAACGTGAGCCGGCAGTGTGACGAAGCCATCAGAAAAGCCAATGGCACTTTATCGTGCATCAGCAGATGCATGAATAATAGGTCCAAGGAGGTGATACTTCCCCTCTATCGGGCGCTGGTCAGGCCGCAGTTGGAGTACTGCGTGCAATTTTGGGCGCCACACTTCAAGAGGGACGCGGATAACCTGCAGAGGGTCCAGAGAAGCGCCACTTGCATGGTTAAGGGCTTGCAGGCCAAGCCCTATGAGGAGAGACTGGGGCACCTGGACCTTTACAGCCTCCGCAAGAGAAGGTTGAGAGGCGACCTTGTGGCTACGTATAAGTTCATCACGGGGGCACAGAAGGGAAATGGTGAGGTTTTATTCACCAAGGCGCCCCCGGGGGTTACAAGAAATAATGGCCACAAGCTAGCAGAGAGCAGATTTAGACTGGACATTAGGAAGAACTTCTTCACAGTTCGAGTGGCCAAGGTCTGGAACGGGCTCCCAAGGGAGGTGGTGCTCTCCCCTCCTCTGGGGGTCTTCAAGAGGAGGTTAGATGAGCATCTAGCTGGGGTCATCTAGACCCAGCACTCTTTCCTGCCTATGCAGGGGGTCGGACTCGATGATCTATTGAGGTCCCTTCTATGAATCTATCTATGAATCTATGAATCTGACCCCAGCCTGCTGTGTAGGGCTCTGGGTTTGGGAATTTGGCAGCAGGGGCCAGGGTGGCACCATTTATTGTCAGTAACGTGTCCTAGGGAGCAGCCACGGCCTCACTCACTGCATTCACCTCTAATGAGATGGTGCGACTCTATGGCTTTCCTGAGACAGACTTTTAAACTGGGACAAGAGCCCCATTTTTTGAAGTCATTTTATGTGCTGAGATAATCCTGGTTTTTCAAGCCAGGAGTGTCTCAGTGGAAGCAGCGCACTTAGCTTTAGCCAAGATCTCTCCATTCCCGACACAAAAGGCCTCTGGTTTCCTTTATTCCACATGTTCCCATCACGAGGTCTGGGGTCAGACGGCCTGCTCGTATTGAAGATGGCCAGGATTTCCCTGCAGCTTTTCAATTTGGATGTGAAGCGACACCCTTGAAAAGACAGATGTCACCTCCCACCCACAAGCAAACGCCTGCCCTAAATTCTCTGTCTGAGTGAAGCAAGGCACGAGACTCCACTGAAAGACACATTTCACACGGGACCTTTTGAAAGCCACTTGGCATTCATCCCAACCATCAGGGAATGGCCTGGAAAGAATGGTGAAAACCTCACTGATCCTGGGAAAAGGGGTAACTGGAAAGGAGTAATATAGGGGAGGGTGTCTCCTGGCCTGAGGGAGAATCTGCAGTGAAGTGGGAAGTTATTCTGCAGCTGGCCTGGGAGAGAAATGCAAGGGGAGGGGAGTGGGGGCGGGAAGGAATTGAAGGGGCTTCAGTCAAGGGCATGCCCTGATTTGACCAGATTTCTTCCCTTCCTGTGACAATCCTTGGTCACAACCTTCCCTACACACTTTGGGCCCTGCCCCGTGATGCCACGCAGCCCCTCTGCTGTTCAGCACATCTCCCACGATGAGCGGAGCACGCTGGCCTGGGGGCAGGCGGCACTGCGGTGGTTGCGCTCCTGGCAAAGCCGGGGCCCCTTGCCCAGACAGCCCGTCTCACTGCAGTGCTGCCTGCTGTCCTCCTGCTGCAGGGTGCATTATCTAAGTCAAAATCTGCCTTCTTTAGATGTCCCCCATTTGCCTTTCCAGCTTTACTCAAGCCAGGGCCGTATGGCAAGAATATGGGTGTCTTAGTATTTTCAGTCTTCCCAAAATTGTCCCTGCTGAAAACCCTTTCCTTCAGCAGTGCAGACACCAGGCAGGGGCAGGGACTGGCTTTTCCTCTCTGCTGCTCACAGGACAGTGCTTCTCCCAGGCTGGCTACAGAGCAGGGGCCTGGGCCTGGGCCTGGGCCAGGCTGGAGCTGGCCACTTCCCTCCCCAATGCCTGCTCCTGCTGCCCCGTCCAGCCAGGCTCTCCCTTCCCATCTCCTTCACCCCAGGCTGGGACATCTCCGCCCTTGCCCATTCCCGGGGATGTCCACTTCCTAGGACCTAGGTCAGCTCCTGCCAGGGCTACTGGGAACAAGATCCTGAGTGCACGAGTGGATCTAGGATTTTGAAGAGAGCGATGCAGACAGTGTGGCACGTCATCACACGGTACACAACACGCATTTTCCTCCAGCTAAAGCAAAACAAGAAGCTTCTCTAATATGGTAGGGCACAGGTTCCCCAATTTAGGATTCTCCGGCTCAGGAGCCGGCGCCGGGCTGCCCTGGAGAGCTGGATCCAGCCAGTGCAGAAAGGCCCAGATGCCCTGGGCTGGGCACCGGGGGCTGCAGTGCAGACGTCTCCCGGCATAGCCCCAGCAGCACCTGCCTGAGCACAACCCTGGACTGTGAACACCAGGGGACTTCACAGGCCCAGGCCCACCAAGGAAACTAGAAGGCCGCACGTGATGTGTTCCTGTTAGGACAGAGGTTCCTAAACTTTTTCTTATTGCGCACCCGCTTCCAGATTGACCAGCTGCCTACGTACCCTATCAGCATACATTTTATAATTTAACCCCTTCGATGTCAAGGATTATGAGAATACACTGCTCTGTCCCCACCCTCCTGTGCATACACCCTAGCCCCTTTCCAAGTACCCCTGAGGGGTATGCATGCACCCAGTTGACAACCCCTATGCTAGAATATAGATCAGGTTTAAAAAACACAACAAACCAGGTTAAATTGTCAAAGGTCATTGCATCAAAAGCCCTGCTATCATTAAATTTAAATGTACATCATTTATTCAGATTCATGAAACAAAATCTAGCTTTCTTGAGGATTTTGACAGGGCCTCCAATACTTCACGGTCAGTCATTTCTACACCCAAGTTAAAATAAGATGTCCACACCTGAGTTGAAGTTTTTAGCTAATGCTAAACACAGTCTGCAGGGCTGTGAAACAGAAGAGAGTGGCTATCAGGCAGTGACATTGCAGAAGAAAGGATAGTTGGCAAAGTGGATCTTCAGGACCATTAAAAAGGAGAGAGGGTCATTGACACTTGTGGAGGGGAGGAAGATTAACAAGAATTAGGAAGATGATTACAGGCCATGAGATAGGTTGAGTCTCTCTGGGCAGATCTACATATTCATCAGTGCATGTTACATACTGGGCATTTAGGTTAGTACTTGTTTCTAAAATACTAACTAAAGGCACAGGAGCTAGCGTTACTGTGCAGTCGCACTGGAGCACGGTTATTTTGTGATGCTTCCTGCGCATGAGCCTAGTAATGCTGCACAGTAGGTTATTAGTACGGTTTTTAACCATCGTGCTACTGTGCAGTTTTAATAGGCCAATGCACAATAAGCACCTTGTATAGATGCACCCTCCAAGTAGAAATGATGCTGCCTCTCCCAGGCAGCTGGTTTGAAAGTTTGGGTGGAACAGGAACCAAAGCAGAGCAAGTGCGCCGCCTTGGATCTGCCCGTGCCCTGTATATCAGTGAGGGCAGCAGCTCTGGGATGCGCAGCCGTGCAGGGACCAGCGATGGGTGTGGAGGGGCCGCGTGTGCAGAGCCCCTGGGCTGCCAGCCCCCAGGTCTCTCCCCATGACTTGGAGTCTCTGGCTCAGGAGCTGGTGCCGGGCTGCCCGGGGCGCTGGTCCCAGCACTGCAGAAAGTGCCCCCAGGGCTGGGCATCGGGGGCTGCAGTGCAGGCGTCTCCCAGCACAGCCCCAGCAGCACCTGCCAGAGCACAACCCTGGGCTGTGAACACCAGGGGATGTCATAAGCCCAGGCCCATGGAGGAAACTATAAGGCCCTATTACTACTGGTGGCAGAGTGACATGTTACTAATTACTTGGGACAAATTATAATGAAACCAGGCACCAGAGCGGGGGTCAAAGGTTCAAAACCAGACTGCCAACACGGTTGTGTCTGGTTGTGTTGTCCTTGCGCTGTCCCTTGAAGGCTAAAGCCTCATGCTCAGCACTGCAGGGCTCAGTTGCTTGTGGCACTTTTGCAGCACTGGGACTCCCTGTTCTCTGCCATGAGGAGCCAGAGGCATTTCTTGTTTCCTCTCCCTCCACAGGACTGGACTGAGTTGAGGCAGAGCAGGTCTCAGATCTGCATACATATACGGATGCAAATGTTAAGATCCACCCTGGATATGATTTCAGAGAGTGATAATAATAAATGACTCTTAGTTCAACACAGCAGGGTCCACAGTGCTGTTGCAGAACCCACAACACGTCAAACACAGTTCAGGAAGCAGCCGCAGCAGCCGCTGAAGGAGGCTCAACTCCGGTCTCCTGAGCAGAGGCAAGGCAAAAGCAACCTCATCTCCTTCAGTGGCAGCCAGAGCCCCCTCCCCCACAGAGAGAGGCCAGCACTGGAAGCAGGAAGCAAGCTGGACCCCAGGGCACCCAGCTGGGCATGGGCTGGGAGAGCTGCCAGCATTGGGGTTGGCATTTTGAGTGGCATGGACCTTTTGCCCTGGGCTTTGCCTTCTGGGGTTGCTGGAGCAGCCCGAGTGAGGCTTTGGGGGCAGGGCTGGTGCACAGCCCTGTGCCTGGTCCCCTGCATCTGTTCACACAAGGGAGCGCAGAGCAAGCCCAGTGAGCCCGGCAGGGGTGCAGCTGTGAGAAGAGCCCCAGTGCCACGTGCACAGCTCCACACAGCGCACACCGTGCCTGTTTCTCGTGTTGGCACCAGTGGAAAAAAGTGGCTGTGGCAAAGTGGGCGACTGCACTGGGCATTTCCTCCCCTTGCCCTTGATTTGGGGAGTGCCCGGGCTGCCCTGAGGGACACCCATCCCCAGGTGCATGGGCAGTGGCCTCTGAAGAGCTGGGAATGTGATGGTGGTCTCCTGGGTCTGACCCCAAATAGAAGAAGTCTGTTCCCGTCCCCTCTGCCTTCACATGAACAAGGGACTGTGCCCCTGTCATGGGTGGAGCCAGGATCTGGCCAGGATTTCTTCTCATTGGTACCACTAAGGGGAGCTTGGCAGCCATAAAGAGAAAGGGATCCCAGGGCCAGAGCCTCAGGACAGATTTGGGAGCCTGAACCAAATGCGAAGAGGATTCGGAGACCGAATGTAAAAGGAGACGGCGAGTTCAGAGCTTACCATCAAGTTGGACAAGTTTAGCAGATGCCTTGTTTCTTTATTTGCTTTCTAGGGTCAAGAGCTGTCAGGGGCAAGGTTCCTACTGCTGCTGGTGCATTGCATGAGATGGGAGCTGAGCAAGGGGCCAGGCTGCAGCCAATAAGAAAGACCAGGAAGAGGAGAGCGGTGGGTGCAGATGACTGGCAGGCCTGGACGGCATATCATTCAAACTGCTGTGCTGAACTGGTCAGGAGGGTGCAGCAATGGCCAGGCTTGCAGAGATGTGCCGTGCACTTGCTGGACCACAGAGGCCACCAGCGAGGCTGAGGCATGGCGAGGCAGGCTGTGGAGATGCTGCTGGAGAGGGAAACGTAGCAGTCTCATAACAATCCTTACCCAGGAGTGCTGACCATCCTAAAGAGGTGCTTTGTATTAGCTCCCGTGCCCATACCTTCTTCCCTCTCCAGGCCCAGGCTGACTTCCCCCAGGGTCAAGCTCAGGTTTCCCATGCTAGGGCTCGGCTGTAGTCAGCTTGCTCAGGGGCTCCTGCCGGAGGCTGCTGGAGCAGCCTGAACTGGGGCAGGGGCAGGGGCAGGGGCAGGGGCTGGGTTTTGGCTAGGGGCTGAGAACAGGCAAATGTGGAGCTGTCTGTCTGCTCGGGATGAGTAGGACTCCCTGTTAGTGCTGTATTGCAGTGGGTCGCCTCCTCCACGCTGCTAAGAAGCTGGATGGAGCCTGAGGGCCCCACCTGGAGTTGGGTCCGGGAGGTGTTTTGGCAGCAAGGCAATTTGCAGCAGGACCAGTGACGGGGTTTTGGGACTTCTAGGCCAGTCACTGGAGCCAGGCTGTGCGGGGTCTCCTGCAGGAGCAGCTGAGCGCGGGTTAGGGTCAGGTTTGGGACCAGGGTTAGGAGCAGGAAAGGGATAGAGGTGTCTTCCTGCTTGGAGTTGGTTGGTCTCCCGGAGATGTATTTAGGGCACGGTGGGAGAGGGCAGCCCACATGCACAAGCTGGACCCTAGAGCACCCCAGTGGGGCATGGACTGGGAGAGCTGCCAGCATTGGGGTTGGCATTTTGAGTGGCAGGGGCCTTTTGCTGCAGGGCTATTTTGGCAACTGGGGATGTATCGGCTGGTGTCTCCCATGCCACCTGTGGGTTTCCCAGGACAGGTGCTGTCAGGAGGTGTCTCAGGCGCTGCTTCCTGGGGTTGCTGAAGCAGCCTGAGCAAGGCTTTGGGGGCAGGGTTGGTGCATGGCCCTGTGCCTGGTCCCCGGTGTCTGTGCAAAGAAGGGAGCACAGAGCAAGCCCAGGGAGCCCAGCAGGGGTATAGCTGTGAGAAGGGCCCCGGTGCCGTGCACACTGCTCCATGCAGTGCGCACGGCAAGCCTGTTTCTCGTGTTGGCACCGGTGAAAAACAAAGTAGTTATGGTAAAGTGGGAAACTGGGCATTTCCTCCCCCTGCCCTCAATTTGGGGGAGCACCTGGTCTGTCCTGAGCGACACCCATCCCCAGGCACGTGGACAGTGGCCCTGGGGAACATGGCGGTGCCGCGGGGGGCTGCGGCGCTGGGTGCGGGGTGGGGGGCGGTGGAGCTGGTCCCCGGGCGTTGCCGCGGCAGCGTTCGTATCATCGCGGCGCCGCGGGATTCCAGGCAGTTGCCGGCGGAGGCTGGAGCGGTGCTGCCGGGCGCCCGGGGTCTGCACAGACGGGTAAGTCGGCTGCGGAGAGCGCTGCCCCTCTTGTGCCCCCGCCTGAGGCAACGCGGGTGTCGAGAGGAGGCCTCTTGCCCCAGGGGTTGTCAGAGTCAGACATGAAAGAGCCGCGGGGCCGGCGCCCTCCTGCTCCTGGACGAGGTGTCCCAGGGGGACGCGGCCCGACGGGGTGGGATTTGCACCAGCCCCACCAGCGATGGGACCGGGAAGGGCAGTGGGACCCGATCCTGCAGGTTGTGTTCAGCCAAGAGCGGGCACCAGGTCTGCGCCTTTCCCTCGGGGGTGGTTTGTGCCTGTGTAAAGCCCGGAGGGAGGAAACGGAGCCGAGCCCGGCCGAGCTGCCCCAGCCCAGACACCTGGAGATGGGGTTTCTCCTCCTTTTTAATGAAGGGGAGAATTGAAAAACAAACCCATATCAATTAATTTATTCCTTGAAATCACAGTCCAGGGGGAAGAGTAAGTATTTCCTCCATGTTCATGTGATTTTAATGTCCCGTCTTGTTTCTGTTAGTAATCATCAGGCGCCGTTTGGAGAGCGACAGCAGAACCGGTTTCGTGGAGGATTTCGCTCTGCGATCTCTCAGCCCGGAGTGAGCAGGTCAGGATCGGTCCTTGGGCAACGCTGCCGGAGGCGCCGGCAGGGGTCGAGCTGGGAGGGGAGCGAGGGGCTCTTGTGCTTTCAGGCCTGTGGCCCGCGTCCAGAGAAAGTGTGAAGCATCAAGACGGAGCCGACAGGACCCTGCCCTTGGCGTGAGGGGCTGAGTAACGCTCCCTGCAGTCATGTGTGTAGGGTGCAGGAGCTGGGCATGCTCTGGATGCCACCCCCTGCTGAGGCCATGATGAGAAATGTTTCTCCTTGAACTCTGCATGTTTTATCTCCAATCCAGAACATCATTTCTCACACGGGTGTCGTACCTCTTCCCAAAGCTACCTGGGACAGGGCTCCCCTCCCCGCCAGGATGGCTGGAGCGCGGTGCACAGCCAGTGTGGACTGGACCCCGGTTACAATCCACTTAGAGCCACTAGTCTTGATGGCACAGAGCAGGACACTTGGTCTTTCCTGGGCACCAACACGCATGGAGTAAAGCTGCAGGCACAAGCCAGTAGCGCCTGTGATGTGGAACAAGGCCAGCGCAGGGTGGCAGGACTTTCTGTTGGGTGGCAGGAAAGGGCCAGGAAGAGAAGATCAGGGAAGAAGAGGGGTCCTGGCATGGGCAAACAGAGAGGGGACTAGGCGGGGGGGAGGAGAGGTGTAGTTTTGTTTTGGGGGAAGAGGCTGTGCACAAGGATGGCTTCCAACAGGATGACATAGTCCCTTTCAGGGGTAGGCGTCCCCCCATCGGCGGCAGCGACTGCAGCTTGAGGCAGCGAGGGACATCCATCGGAGGAAAGGCAGGAGACCTTAGTCCAGAGCCGGAGGGAGGAGTGCGGCGTCACCAGGGCCTGTGAGCACCCGCCCAGCAGCGCTCCATCCCCCAGGGCAGGTGAGGGGCCTGCAGCGCCGTGGGGGCTTCCCGTCTCTGTGCAGGAACTGTAGAAACGGGCAGAAAATCCAGCCCCTGCAATGTGGGCACTCAGCCCCTGGTGCTCCCTCACACCACTTCCAGCGGGTTGGAGACATCCCCAGGTGCTGAAGCTCCCCACCCCTCCCAGCCCAGCCAGTGCTGCCCAGACTGAGCGTGCAGGGAGCCCCAAGCCGTGGCGCTGCTGGCTCCTGCAGGTCCCAGGCAAATGGCCCCTGTCCTCCTCTCCTTGGCATTCCCAAATGCATGGGCACTCAGCCCATGGCCAGTCACGTGGGGTGAGAGGGGAGTAGAGGAGCAGGGAGCTGTGTGTCCAAACCAGCTGCAGGTCTTGGACCCTAAGACAAGGGCTCTCCCCACCTGCCAACCCTAGTGCCAGGGAGGCTGTGAATATGGCTGTAACCCAGGGTTCACCTGCCTGTGTCTTGGATGAGCAGAGGAGGGGGTGGATACGTGTGAAGGGGATGCTTTGAACCCCAGTGATAATTGCCCCTGTTGGGTGCCAGGATGGACAGGCTGCGGCAGGTGCTCAGGAGGAGGTCGGCCAAGGTGCTCTCCATGGGAGAGGAGAGCAGCAGGGAGCCTGGGCAGGAGGAGCGGGGCCCCACCTGCCGTGATGAGGAGGGGCCCATCAGGGCAAGGAGGTGGCTGTGCCCCATCTGCTGCCGAAGTAAACTGGCAGCTCCCAGCGGCAGGGGAAAGGAGGGAAAGAAATCAGCCACCTCCAAGTCCAGATGGAGGTGGCCATGGGTGCGCCTGGGCAGGCGGGAGCCAGCGCCATCACAGCTCCCGGCACCCGAAGAGCCGTGCAGCTCCCCTCCTGGGTCATGGGGCAGCCTGGAGCCCGGCCCTGCAGCCCCGCAGCAGGAGGCAGCCCCGTGCCGAGCCAGGGACGAGGGCCCAGCTGCCCTGGGGCAGGAGCTGAGCCAGGCCCACAGCAGCCCCTGCCTGAGCCGCAGCTCCTCCTGGGATGACTGGCACACGTCCCAGGAGTCCGGGAGCACCAGCCCCAGCACCAGCTCCTCCTCCTCCTCCTCCTCCTCGGACTCTGAAAAGTCCCAAGAGGCCCAAAGCACCAGCACCAGCACGAGCAGCAGCTCCTCCTCCTCCTCCTCGGACTCTGAAAAGTCCCAAGAGGCCCAAAGCACCAGCACGAGCACGAGCAGCAGCTCCTCCTCGGAGGACAGCGATAGCTCGGAGGAGTCCAACACCACCAGTTCGACCAGCAGCTCCTCCTCGGAGGACTCCAGTAGCTCCCTGGAGTCTGGGACCAGCCCGGCCCCCGGTGCCACCTGCACAGGTGAGGGGAGCCGCTGGGGCCAGAGGTCTCAGCACCTTTCACTAAGCGAGGCCGCTTGGACCCTCCATGGGGCCGGGCAGGGGGATCCTGGCCAAGGTGAGGGGGCTGAGCCGCACACCTCCCTGGCACGTCCTGGGGCAGACAGGGGACCCTAGTGCTGGTGGTGGGAGCACGACACCATCTCTTCCCCCGACACCCACTTCCCTTCCCCTCAGGGGCACACGAGTGACCTCTCCCCTTTCCTCCGTGTGCAGTGATTCCCAGCCCAGCCGGCGAGGAGCTGGAGGAAGAGGAGGAGGAAGAGGAGGAGGAGGAGGAAGATGGAAGGTCCCCGGAAGAAGCTGCCCTCCTCCTTGTGAAGAAACACCTGCAGGACCCCGGGGAGGTATGAAACTGCCCCAGCGGAGCCGGCACCCAGTCAGTCTTCCATTCCCCCATGCGGCCCATGGCAGGAGGTCACCCCCTGGGACCCAGAGCCCGCAAGGGAGCCCCGGGGCGCTGCTCGAGGTGGGTGTTTGTGAAGCCCCAGCTGGGTCCCTCCCTCCACGGACACTGCCCTGCTCTTTACAACACCTGCCCCGAGGAGATGCATCTCAGCTCCGTGGGGGCAGAGGAGGCCTGAGTCCCACAGGGGGCTTGCGGAGGAGCAGGAGGCTCCTGGCTAAGAGCCTGCTTTAGCCCTGGTCTCGCTCCTGGTAGATGCTGGACGGGAAGGACAGGCAGCGCTTCCTGCTGGCCATCATCAGCCTGACCATCGCCGCGGACCAGAGCAGAGAGGTGGCTGTGGAGCTGGAGGACCTGAAAGCGGCCGTGCTGGAGAGGATCGTGGTGAGTAGCACGGGATGGTGTGGGGAGAGGGAAGGAGAGGAAATGTTGTCTCGTGACACCAGGAAGGAGGGGAGAGGTGGAGCGGGATAAGAGAGAGAATGGCAGGCGCGCCTTTTCCTGGGCATGACATGGGGGTACTAGATGAGGGAGATAGTGGTCGATTCCTGACCTGGATGTTGAGCGTTGGGCAATCCTGCATCTGGAGGGCAGGGGAGGGTGGGATCAGGAGAGGTTTGAGTGCCATGCTTGCAAGGCCGTGGGAGGCAGAGGGCCAGCCCAGCTGGGTGGGTGGGAGGGGGCTGGTTGGGATCCTGCTGCCTGCGCCTGCAGCACTGGGTGGTCTCCCGTGGGGGATGTGGCTGATCCTTACCTCCCCGTCCCCTTTGGGGCTCACAGGACCTGATGGAGACCATCTCAGTGGAGGGCGACCGAAAACACATCCTGGCGTACAGCATAGACGCCATCCGCTGCCTCAGGTACAGGGACCTCTGCCTGACTCTCCTGACTTTGCTGTGGGCCAGGGGGATCCCCACTGCTCAGGCCCAGCTTTCCAGGCTGTTTCCTGCCCACCCCAGTGCCACCGCCGCCCCACATAGCTCAATCTGACGCAGGCTCCTCTCTCCTCACAGCGACCCGAAGCTCAGCCTGGAGCCAGCGCTGGAGTCGTGCCTCCTGCGGGCCGCCGTGGAGAAAACCTGCCCTCTGCCCCGGGTGGCATGCGTGGGCCTGCAGGGTGTTGCCATCTTTCATGAAGGAGCCCCGGGACCTCTCCCAAGTGGCTGAGCCACCCCAGGACAGGGGGGACCCTCTGCCTCCTGTTAAAGGCTGCTGTCACTCCCACAGTCGGAGACCTGCTTTTCCTTGCTTGTAGCTCTCTCAGCCATGGTCTTTTTGGGGCTGGGGTTGTCCATTCAGAGCATCTACCTCATCTTGAACGTGGCTGGGCAGTGATGCCTAAAGATGTTCAGCTTCTTCCAGGCAGGAGGCTAAGCACCATCTATTTTTTTTCCCCTCGTTCAAATGTTCAGGCCTTTGTGTCCTGCGAAAGCTCCCAGTCCCCACTTCCTCACATCGCAGCCTTGTATCATGGTCCCAATGCATGGATTTAATCTTCTGTTGCTTTTTCTTACGCTGCGTAGCAACACCTGCAGACCACCTCAACCCTGACAGCACCTCCATGAGAGAAGATGACCTCCCCAACCTCACCGGGAGCCCGATGGCTACAGAGAAAAGCTGCAACAGCGCTGAAGCCACCACACACGTCACCGACTGACAAGTCATCATCCAGTCTGAGCCGTCCGCCACAGCCAAGTCAGCCTCTGCAAGAGGAGCAGCCTGAGAAACCCTCGTGGTGAAGAACTTGAATATCTTCCAGACCAGCTCTGCAAAGGGCTGGGGAAAGACCAGGCACCATGAGTTTGTAGTGCCCAGGTTGCCAAGTGGAGGATGCTCTTGTTGTGTGGATGGCATTTTGTGACCCCTGCCTCAGGGCTTTGGCCGGTCGCCATTTGGGGCCAGGAAGGAATTTTTTCCCCCTTCATTTATGGAACCAACTTCGGGGGGTTTTTCGCCTTCCTCTGAGGCATCGGGACATAATCAGACCATCCCGGCGTCTGTTGTGTTAGTAGCCTGTCCTTGAATCCATCGAGAGCCATTCAGGGAGTGAAGAGAGCAAAGGCATAAACCACGTGCACTGTTGAACATAGATTTAGTGTAATGTGTCATGTTGAACATAGATGCTATAGAAACTAAGAGGAGATGTAGGATAATAAAGTTAAGCTTTAGTTTTCTTTTCTTATAAGTGTTGGTGTTCATCTCAAATTCCTGTGTGAAATACAAGCTCATGACATGCAAGGTAAGAAAGAAGACAAGATGATCCATTGCTGTAGAGAACAGGGTCTACAACACACAGGAGAAACCTGGCATGTTTAGCTCAGAAAGTCAAGGTCGAGCTGCCTGAGAAACTGCTAATACTGTTCAATGGGAAACCACCTTTATTGCTCAACAAGTCAACATTGGGTGGTCAGGGAGGCGTTTCAAGAAAGTGGCAATGGGAAAAGTTCTCTCTGCTCCAGGTTGCCGAGGTGCTTTGGGTAGATGTGATATCTCTTAGGAGATATAGTTGGAAAAAATGTTCTTTGTAAGCTTTTGGGCACAAACACCCACTGCCACAACCAATAACTGTTCTCTAGCTTGGAGTTTGTCAAGACCAGAGGGAGAAATAGAAGAGAGATGGGGATGGGGAGTATGTTTCAGGAGCAATGGCTTTGTGGTGCTGAAGGCACTCAATGGGAAGGGAAGGACCCAGCTGTGAATCCCAGCTGGAACGCAGATTTCTCCAGAGTCTTTTCATTGGAATAAGCAGGGCCCTTCGCTACGCAGTATATTTTTCTGGTGAAAGTACAATGTGTACAAAAGGGCCCTTGTAACAGGCTTCTCTGAATAGCAGGGGCCAACCCCCTGCCTGCCCCACTCCCCCTGCGCGATCCATGGAACCCATTCCAGGCTAATATTTGTACCAAGTCACTGGAGTCAAGATCTCTCAGTCATGGGGGCTGTGGGGTTTCTGGGGGTTTGAGCTGTGTTTGTTTGGTGTGGGTTGGGAAGACCCAGCTCTGTATCCATGCTGCAGCACAGGGAGCTTCCCAGTCTTTTCCACTGGAATAAACAAGGCCCTTGGGAATAAACCCACTTAGCCCCCCCCGGCACTCAGGGCTAGATCTGGCTTGCAGGGATCCGCACAGTCTGGATCCAGACCCCCGCCTGCAGTTGTGGGAGCAGTGGCACCCGTGGTCGGAGCAGATCGGCGTCAGCTCAGGGAGCCTCAGGGATTCACGCAGCCGTCAGTCACCCCCCAGCGCTGCAGCACACGTCCATGGCGGCTCCGCACCCTGCAATTCAGTGGCGGTTCCTCATCTTGTCCCACCCCAAATCCCTGGCCCCTCCAGGAGCCCTGCAGACCACAGGACATGGCTCTGGGGACTGGATCCAGCTCACCGGCCGTATTTTTGACACCCTGCTAGGAGCTGTTCTCACCAAGCTTTGAGTCACTGCTTTGGTTCTTATTGACGCCTCTCTCCTCTTCCCCCTTGTCCCACATGCGACCCCCAGACCTGGTTATGGCTCCCAGTACTACTCACACTGACACTGTACAAAAGACAGCATCCCTGCCTAACTCTGTTGCTTTTCCCTCCTTCAGCGTCCCTGGGACATTTCCTCCCAGCGTTGCACTGGGAGCTCCTGGCTGGTTGTTTGCCCCCCTGACCTCAAGCACGTGTTCACAGTCACTGCTCTCGTGTGACATGTGAGGAGCAGGGGTTCAATGCCCACCCAGCCCCCTTCAAGACCCAGGACACCCAAAAGAAGGGAACGGAAAAGCTTGCAGTTGGTATCCAGGCCCGTGCAAAATCTCTGCTATGCTGCTATGTTTTCCCAGCACATTTGCACTGGTCCAGACAGATGGTGAATGAGCACAGGGAACAGTCCTCTGTGTCTGAGGCAGCTCAGCAAATGCATGGCACACCGCGCACCAGCCTCCCGCACCGACCGGAGCCTGCAAACACTTTCTCATCTCCTCAGGCGCAGCAGCCTTGCCCTGGGCTCCCCGGCACGGGGGGTGTGATCAGTGTTGGTGGGGGAGGAGGAGGACGTCGTCGCTGAGGTGCTGCAATGTCCTGACACGGGAATTATATCCCTGGGTGCACATTCACCCCAGCCCCATGGAGGGGCTCTGCCTGCCCCAGGGATGTGCTAGTGCCCAGCCTGACACCTCGGGGCCACAAGTGATGTCCAACCAGCCCAGCTCAGCTGGGACTGATAGCGGCTCTCAGCCCGGCTAACAGAGGCTGGACTCGCTGGACATGACATGTGTGTCTTGGGGTCTCAATCCCGTGTCTCCCAGCACAGGGGCACTCCCTGGCGCTGCACTGAATGGCCGTGTGTCCCAGTGTGGCACCGGCATCTGAACCTCTCAGAAAAGGCTGTGCTGAGGGGATGTGGAAGGGGAGACTGGAGCCTGAGACTCTTTTCCTCCGAGGAGCAAACAAGAAGGGCCCTGACAAAAGCTTGGCACGTGATGCACATGGGGCTGCGGCTACGTGGCCCAGCCCTGCCCTAAGGAGGGCCCTGCCTGGATGCCAACAGCCCACGGCAAGCAGCTTGTCAGGGCGAGGGGTTGTGGGGTGGGGGAGATCCCCCAGGGAAACTCCAACTAGCAGCTGCAGAAGTGCTTGCCCTGCTGCTCCACGTGCCATGGGGCCAGCTGCGCTGCTGGGCTTGGCCTCACCCTGTGCTGCGTGGCACTGGCTGCACTGGTTCCTCAATTGAGTCCCTGCAAAGAGGATTTCTACGGAGGAGCTGAGCCCCAGGGGTTGGGTGTAGCAAACATAGCCAACATTTGGCTGAAACTGGGCATCCAACATCATTTTGCAACACTGTACGAGATCTGCAGTATGAGACTTACGGGGTGGTCAAACACTGGAACCAGCTACCTAGAGCAATCAAAAATTGATTGCTTATTCCCAGTTCCCTATTTCTTACTCCCAGTGCCCAGTTCCTTTTTCAAAGCTCATCGAGACCTAATAAAAGCTTGTTATTAATGAATTAAACATCTGAAACAGAGAGAATGTCATTAGCTATGCACATTTACTAATTAATATTGATAAAAATATTCTGCATCAAGTACAGAGCCCTAAATGATGGGTAGGTTTGAATGGGATTATGGGGCAAAATCCATTTTGGGACACCTCAGACTTCCTGTTGACTCCACTGAGGGACTGCCCTTGACATCTGTGACCAGAGACTTGCCTGGCTCAAAGCGTGGTTTGGCCGTCCCAGGCTGCCAATTGACAGCAGGCTAGCCACTGTGCTAAGTAGATGGACCTGAAAAAGGACCTGGATTTGGGGCTGGGATTATAGCTAGATATCCTGTTTTGGGCAACCTCATGGCACATCTCTGTGCCACTGGGGAACTCTTCTGGACATCTCTGACCAGAGACTTGCCCGGGCCAAATGTGGTTCGGCCATGGCAGGCTGCCAATTTACAGCCCCCTGCATTGAAATGGGATTATTTGGGTGCACAAATTTCTCCATGTGGGTAAACTGAGAAAAGCCACTGCCCCAGGGCGCTGGGAGCTCCTTCTGCAGGGATGCACGATATGAGTGCTGCTAGATTTGCAAACCCCTACGTGAGTCCAGATAAACCCAGAGATTTTCACTAGGAGTCCACAGTGTTCAAAACATTTGACTGTTTGGAGTCTTCCTGAGTTCTTTGCAACTCAAGAATTGCTCCGTTGCTTTGTTCGAGTCCAACAGTGACTGAAAGCTGAGAGCTGGCGTATCATGCCATTAATTGAATGTGTGGCCAGGCATCCCTGACTCTTGGAGCCCTGTCAGGTAATCTGGGCTCTCAGCGTTGGGGGAACACCGTGCTGCAGATCACCATGGTGTGGATCAGCACTAGATCACCTGACAGGGCTCTCAGCTGTGGGAGATGGCTACTGGACACACCGGGCTTCCTCTGCATCAGCACTTTGGCATGATGGGATCTGATGCTCGATCCCACAATTATACCTTCTACTCTGCATGTGGCATGGCTAGACGCACAGTTGTGTGGCTTGTGCAACAGATGTCCTTGTGCCTTTACTGAACATCTGGCAGGGGTCTTTTGGTCAGTTGGCAGCAGCAGTGGACTCCACATCCTGGGTTAGGAACAGAGGCTCCTTGTACAAAACCCAATGAGGGGTAGGAGATATTGAATACAATCTACAACAGGCAGCACTGACCAGAGAGCTGTTGAGGGACAGCGAAGCATTGAGTCTGCCCTCCTGAGCGCCCTCATCAGCTCCCAGGTCATTGTGCTGGCCATTGTGGAGTCCACTCCATGTCTCTCAGTATAGAGAGAGCCCCTCACTCTGGTTGGCTTTTACAGGCTAGAGCCCATTGTTGCAGGTTGGTGTCTATGTGCTTTGGAAGGAAGGGAGCAGAGGTCAGTCTTGTGAGTAAAAGAGGGCCAGACGTGGTGGCCAGACGTGGTTCCAGCCCTTTGCCCCTTTTGTCCAATAGTTTCCTGGTCTTGCAGCACCTACCCTGGGTGTGGGAGACCATGGTTACATTCCCTTGTCTGCCTGTTCATTGAAATAAACCAAACTAAATATTTTGAAGTCCTGTTTTTTTCCCCAAATAAAATAAACTCAAGAAACAAAAATCTTTTTTTCCCCCATTGCATTCCTCTTCATTTAGTAAGTTTGTTTTAATTGAATGATGGTATAATAAAACCCAGGAGAGGACTAGCAAGTTGCAAGCTGCTTTTGCCTTTGACTATTAACTTTTTTTTCAATGAAATGCTATAGGGATTCAAAGCCAGTTTTGAAATAATTTTTCAGTGAAATCATAAGCTTCACAGTTTATGCAAAGATCAGTGAAACAGAGAAGAGAATGAATCTCTTTAAACCTGGGTTCTTTGCCGAGGAAAAACAAGAGAAGTATCGTAATTGCAGAGATTGACATACGGTGACTTAAACGACGATAAACCAGCTTCCCATCTGCTTTTAATCTGATCAAACTAAAAGTTAAAAATGTTACTTTATGTTCATATTCTTTTCAAACAGAATGTAGAAATGTAGTTGGTTATGTCTTGCTATTCAATTTTAATTTACTGGTGTGTCTAGTAGCATCCTGCTTAATTTCTCATTTTTAATTATTATAATTTTTTCTTGAACTGCGGAATGTGATTGGCATCCAGGCAAAGCTTTTCACAAGTAAAGAAAGCTTTAGCAATGTGTGAGGACCATTTTCTCCTTAGCCTGAAGGTTTAATTTATGAAGATCTATTGTCTGGTTCATCTGGATCATGAATTTTGGTAGCTGAAGGAACGATCCTGCTCTCTTAGGTGGAAAAGGAGAATGAAGGTAAGTGGCATTTCCTATGAGCTTTGTTGGCATGAAAATACCAGATTGAGGGGTGTAGACTACTGAGCATTAATGAATGTGTAGACACACCCAGAAATGCTTCCAAAAGAGGGCTTTTCCCAGCTTTGACTGAAGTTGTTCAAAGACGTTGTGTAGCCAGTCTGGTGATAAAGCCTCTTCTGTCAGTATATGCTCTGTCCTCACAAACCAACACCAGCCACTCTCAAAATGCCTCTCTTTGATATGCTTGCAGGCTGCTAAGGTGGGTGGTCTCACAGTGGCTTCACTGCTTCATTTCTGGGTTTATCGCATGAGACTTGGTGGGATGACATTATCCAGGAGAGCGCCCCTGGTAGTGCCAAGGGTCAGGTGTAGATGCACCCATTATGGCACAATATAACTGGGCAGGTACAGCTACTGGGGCCAAGGCTTTATACTGAAAGCAAACTCTGGAGAGCCTGAGTTGCTGTTGGAAGCAATATATGTCCTTCTTTGTTCCCCCAAGGCTGAAATTCACCCTTCTGCTAAGAACCCAACAAGATATATAGTCCATTGACAGGGTTCTGCCCACCCAGAACTTACCTGGTTTTATAATAGGAGGAAACTGCTGCATGGACACAAGGCATGTTCAAATTAATGCAATGGTGCCCATGTACGAAGTTAGACCGCAGTTACTAAACGTGTAACCAAAGTGGTGCAACTTTCTGTGTTTATTGGTTTTGTATTTGTTCAGACATAACTTCTCACAACAGGAGCAGCATGGTACCTAGTCTTTTTTTTGTGCTCTTGAAGAGGGAAACACATTAATGAAGCTGAACTTCATGAAAAGAGAAATGTCCATTAATATATTGGTTCAGTTTATTCTAGTTGGTTTCTGAGACTTTTGCTAAAAATGGCACAAATATTTGGTATTTGCATGTTGCAGCCACTTGTGATGTTGCAGCCAGGTATTTGTGATGTTGCAACCATGATGATCTAGGAATTACGTGAAAGGCAAGGGTTTTGGAGGGTGATATCTTTATTTACTGCAGAGTTATTCCAGATGATTGTTATGCATATCCTTGGGCTATTAAAACAGGAAACATAATTTCATAATTGCCAGGTGAAAAAAATGTTTTCCAAGTGTACTAGCTATTATAAAAGGTCAATTTTTCACCTTTTACATTTCCTCCTTTTTGCAATTCAAGGTAGTGGTAATGATGGGGAAAAATGCAAATGCAAAACTTGAAATGAAAATAAAAAGTGTTTTGTAATCTCAAAATGAACTACTTTAAGTAATGTTGCACAAGTTTGGGGCATCGTTTGAACTTCATTATTGGTGCTTGTGCATGGATGACATTTGCAAGCAAGAGAGCTCAAAGTAAAGGAAAATACAAGAAAACCTCAACTGGTTAGTGAACCAAGAAATGTATATTTCAAGTTGTGTTTTCTCAGAAAGGGCACATACGCTACCCTAAGGATGCTGCAGTAGAAACACCAGTACACTAACTCCTTCTTTTTACACAATATAAAAAAGAGACATCACAGGTAATTATTTCCTACATATATAATTCCAGTGTTGGTTACATTACATATTCAGTGCACTGGTCTTTGTTAATTTTTCATATGCCTTCTCCAACTTCATGATGTATCTGTAAAAGCCTTGTATAGGGAGGTATTAGCTTTTTAGTGGATGCCACTTTAGATCAGGGATGTCAAACATACAGCTCTTAGTCTGGATCTAGCCTACAGCACCACTCTATCCAGCCTGCCCAGGTACTGTAGACTGGAAGGTGGATAGAAAACTGGCTGGAGCATCAGGCTGAGAGGGTAGTAATAATGGCTTGATGTCTAGTTGGCAGCCAGGATTAAGTGGAGTATGCCAGCGGTCGATCCTGGGGCTGGTTTTGTTCAATATGTTCATCAATGACCTGGAAGGTGGCACAGAGTACACCCTCAGCAAGTTCATAGGTGACACCAAGCTGTGGGGAATAATAGATATGCTGGAGGGTAGGTCTAGAATTCACAATAACCGAGACAAATTGGAGGACTGAGCCAAAAGAAATCTCATCTGGTTCAACAGCACCAAGTGCCACGTCCTGCACGTAGGACGGAACAGTCCCATGCACTACTACAGGCTGGGGGCCTTCTGGCTGGGCAGCAGCTCTGCAGAAAATTGCCTGGGGGTTACAGTGGACAATAAGCTGAATGTGAACAAACAGTGTGCCCTTGTTGCCAAGAACGCTAACGGCATACTGGGCTGTATTGCTAGGAGTGTTGCCAGGAGGTCAAGGGAAGTGATTATTCCCTCTATTCAGCACTGGTGAGGCCATATCGGAATAATGTGTTACGTTTTGGTCTCTCCTCTACAGAAAGAACGTGGACAAATTAGAGAAAGTCCAGTGGAGGGCAGCAAATATGGTTCGGGGGCTGGGGCATATGACTTCTGAGGAGAGGCTGAGGGAACTGGGCTTATTTAGTTTAGGGAAGAGAAGACTGAGAGGGGCTTTAATAGCAATCAGTAACTACCTGCTGGGTGCTTCTAACGAGGATGGAGCTAGCCTGTTCTCAGTGGTGGCAGATAACAGAACAAGGAGCAACAGTCTCAAGTTGCAGCAAGGGAAGTTTGCTCTGACTCTTATTCACTTGCACAGTTATGACTTGCCACTAGAGGTTTGGTGAGCAGGGGCAGGACTTGGAGCAGGACCCACTCACTAGTCCTGCTGGACACGGAGCGTACCCATCACTGCATCAGTTGCAGTGAGAGAAGCTTCCCTGGGGCTCTCTGGTCTCACTGAAACCAACTCAGCAGCTCTGCACTGAGGGCAAGGCTGTCAGGACTTAAGCCTGCCGGCCCTGCTCCCATTACAGAGCCACTGGACTGTTTCAGCCAGACCGGTGTGCTCCGGGCTTGCTGCCCTGGATCGTGCTTGCTCTGAGCTTCATGTAGCCTGATGCTTTTTTCTTTGCAGCTCAGGTAGTGCTTGTCTCCCGTGCCTCCGCTTTTGGGAGGCACCACTCTGCCCAACCTCCCCAAGGGGTGAGGCGCTGTGCCCAGCTCTGCTGTGCCCCAGCATCTCTGCTTGCCGTGAGTCAGGAGCAGCCACTGCATTCTGGGATACTGGTGGACTTAAACTTGGGCAGAATAGCTGTAGGAAGCGGCTACACAGGAATGGAGCAGGAACAACATTAGGCGGATTGAAGATAATCCTGCCCTGGAGTTTCATAATTGTAAATGGAACAACGAGTGCTTTAAGCCACTATAAGGTATTAACATGCGGCCAGCTCAGGGGTTCAAAGATCTAGATGGGAGAGTCCTGAAATGTAAACATCAAGTCCTGGCTAACTGACCGCAGAACAGCATTTGTCCCAGATTTCCCTCGACGCAGTTCAGCTGGAAGACGGTGCTGGAGGGAGCGAGTGCCAAGCCCAGCGCCAGTGGCGGTGGCAGCCAGGAGGTTGCAGAAGCAGCAGTAAATGGGGCTGGGGTCAGCTGGGTGCAGAGGGTGCCCTCTGGGGTGGTGGCTGTGGTGCGACCTGTCCCTGATGGCTGGGACACTGCCCCTGACTCTGCTGTGTCGGCAGGTGGGCTCTTGCTGCCCACCTGCCCACCCCTATTGCTTTGTGTGCACTCAGGTGGGTGGCATGGGGGCTGTGGGCAACCTGTTCCCCTGGGCTGGCAGCAGCAGTGACAGCACGGGGGTGGATGGGGGAGATGTGCTCCCCTCTGCGGGGGTCAGGGCAGGTAGTGGGGTGGCACCACATGACACCCCTACCTGGCCACTGGCCCCATGTGTCCCTCTTTTGCATTTTGAAAAGGCGGTCACTCTAAAGACATGTTCAGGAACAGAATTCCCTGGGCGTGTAAGCATCTGAAGTGCCACACAGATGAGCACAAACAGCCACTGAGATGACCCAGGAGGAATAGACCGTCACCCTTAGAGCCCCGTCACATCAAACTTTGAGCGCATGTTTTATCTGAGATGACAGTAACCATTACCGGGCCGTATTAAATGTTAGAACGTGTTCTGAATGTTTGCAGGGGGGCACGTACTATGATTTCAGCCTGTTCTGGGCAGGGCTGGAGCCAGCTGTCATGTCCCCCTCGCTCCCCCTGGACACTGAACCCAACACAGGTGCCACAGCTCTCACATCTGCCTGTGAGGATGTGCAACCCCTGCACCCAGAGCCCATGCTCTCCCTGCCCCATACCCGGCACTGCCCAGCCTAGGAGTGCCTTCCCTGGCACACAGGGGCAAGATGAGGCTCTGCCACTGGTAGTCCTGAACTGGCTCAAGTGAGGTGGCAGATCTGGAACTGACAATCAGGAATTCAAAACTCTGATGCTGTCCTAAGCCTGGTATCGACCAAAAAATATAAGTCAGGAACTTGAATTTCATAGATTCATAGATGCTAGGGTTGGAAGGGACCTCAATAGATCATCGAGTCCGACCCCCTGCATAGGCAGGAAAGAGTGCTGGGTTCAGATGACTCCAGCTAGATGCTCATCTAACCTCCTCTTGAAGACCCCCAGGGTAGGGGAGAGCACCACCTCCCTTGGGAGCCCGTTCCAGACTGTGGCCACTCAAATTTAGATGAGAGAGACAATTATAACTACAGTTAGACAACAGTGGTCAACCAAAGCCGTCCTGCTTCAGTCTGTTCCACTGTTTCAGCAACAACAGACACTTTTCCTAATTCTGAAATGAACTCATTCGACTTTACTGCAATTTCAAGCCATTGCTATTTGACTTGCCCTCTGTTTTGATTTCATTCTTCATTACCAACCCTTCAGACATTTGAAAACCGCTCTTCTGCCTCCCTTCAGTTGCTTTTTCTGCAAGCTAAACATGCTTATTTTTCTCAGCCTCTCTTTGTAGAGCTTCCCTTTCAAACCCTTTATTATTTTGTTGGGCTTTCTTTAGCTTCTCCACATCCTTTTGAAAATGCCCAGAACTGCATACAAGCCTTCAGATCAGGGGTGACCAATCTATGACCTGTGTGCCACAAGTGCGGTGGGTGGCCTCTATGTGGCAGATCAGGGGGGGACAGGCAGCAAGCACAGTG
Organism: Alligator mississippiensis; assembly: GCF_030867095.1. Taxonomy (NCBI): domain Eukaryota; kingdom Metazoa; phylum Chordata; order Crocodylia; family Alligatoridae; genus Alligator; species Alligator mississippiensis. The sequence goes on from NC_081834.1 coordinate 59,097,360, forward strand.
GTAGATAGGGCAGGGAGCAAAAAACAAAGCAGCAAACTGGGCAAGGAGCACAGGAAAGGAAATAGAAAGCAGAGCAGCAGATGAGGCAGGGAAACACAGGCCTGGGAACAGAAAGCAGGATAACAGACTGAGCAGCAGGAGAGGACTGGCAGGTGGGGAGGGTGTGGGGGTAATTTTGTGGCATACTTGCCCAAAAGGTTATCCCCCAGTGCTCTAGATGAGGCCTATCCACCACTGATTAGAGCGGCACTACCACCTCTGGTGTCTTAGAAACTTTTATGCAGCTACATCACGTTGTTGATTCAGACTGGATCACAGGATCCACCAAAACACCAACTCTTCTCAGCAGTGCTGCCATCCAGCCAGTTTTTCCTGTTCTTTATTTGTGCTTTCAATTGTTTTTCCTCAGCTGTAGTGCTTTGACTTGGTCTGCTTTGAACTTCATTCTGTTGTTTCTAGTCCAGATCACCGATCTATGAAGATTTTTCTGAATTTTGCTCCTTCCAGGGTGTTTGCAATCCTTTCCAGTTTCAAGCCATTTGAAAATTTGCTCAGAAAGCTCTCTGTCCCTGCATTCAAATCATTAATACTCCTTTTCAGCAGCACTGGATGCAGGATGCAGTTGTAAGACTCTGCTCAAAACCTCCTGCTGTTCCAGCATCGATCCATTTATAATTACTTTTTGCTTCCAGCTTTTAATTCAGGTGTCTATCCACCCTGCAGTAAGTTTACCTAGTCCATGTTTCCCTGATTTGTCTAGGAGAAGTTTGTGTGGAACTTTGTTAAAAATCTTACTGAGATCTGAACACAGCATGCACGCTGCATTCGCTGCCCTCACCTAACTAAATACTTTGTTGAAGAGGGAGATCACATTTCTTTGATGCCATTTGTTCTTAGCAAATTGATGCTGGCTGCTTGTGATCAGCCTCTCCTCCAGATGCTCACATATTAACTTCTTAAAAATGAGCTCCAGTAACTTCCCAGGTATTGAAGTTGGGCTGACCTGTGTGCAATTCCATGGGTCCTCCTTTTTTAAAGAAGGGAACAACGTTGGTCCTTCTCTAGTCCTCTGGTACTTCACCTGTTCTGCCTTTTGATAAATATAATAATTGCCATGGGCTCTGAGAGCTTTTCTGCCAGTTCCTTCAGTAGCCTGGGATGAACTTCATCAGGTCTGGCTGACTTGCTTTTTTTTTTAAATCAACCAAAAACTCTCTTTTGTTATCCCTTAACTTTTTCTCTCGTCTAATTTTTATTAGCTGTCTTGTTTCAGATTTTTTTTTTTTTTTTTTTTTAATAAGAGTGAGGCCAGGTAGCTTTTCAGCACTTCTGCCTTATTTTCAGCCTCTGTTAGTAGCACAGCCTGGCTCTTTAGCAATGGACCGACAACTTGCTTAGTTTTTCTATTCTGACCAGTCTATTTTTAGAACCCCTCCTTGTTGCCCTTAACTTCCTTCACCAAGTGTAACTCATTTTTCACCTTTGCCTCCTTGATTTTGCCCATGACATTTTCTGCTATTTATTGCTATGCTTCCTTCGTGGCCTTCCTGTCCTTCAGTTGCCTCTACATTTTCCTTTTGATTATAAGGCATCTAAAGAAGCTCCTTGTGCAGCCACATTGGTCACCTGCTGTTCTTTTTATGCTTCCATCATGTCAGAATAACTTGTTATTGCGCCTCCAATTCATGCTCTTTAGAGTCTGCTAGACATCCTGGGCCACCTTATCCTTCAGTCTGTCCTCCCAAGGCATCTCACATACTATTTCCCTGAAAATTGCCCTTTTGCAATCCAGTGTCTTTATTCTGCTGACCTCGTGCTTTCCCTGTCTTGGAATGATGAAGTCTACTAAACTCCCATTATCCTCACGTCCTCAACCAATTCTTCCCTGTTGGTCAGGACAACCTCCAAGAGAGATGATTCACTAATCATATCCTTCACTTTTAGGAATAGAAAGATGTTTTCCAAATAATTTAGGACCTTGCTTGAGATTTTACGTTTGGCTGTATCATTCTTCCATCAAATAACTGGAAAGTTAAAACCTGCCATGAGGGCTATGTAACAGACCTGGGGGTGTGCTTTGTTACTCACAGGGCCACAAGCAGTAGTAGGGCAGCTGGCCACAATCCCAATTAGGCAGCACTGCCTGATTGGGAAAAGGGCCCAGCTGTTTTCTATAAGAGCAGGGCCCTGAGAGGAGTGGTTAGCACTTTGCTGTCAGCAGGCAAAGAGACACCGTCTGGCCGGAGCAGCTGCTGGTAGGAGCACCCTCAGAGGTCTGGGGTGGGGGGACTATGGGGATGGCAGGAGGTTCCCTGTCCTGAGTATGACATAAAACTGCACCCTGCTGGGGTAAGGTGGTCTGGTGGGTCTGCCTGTGGTGGGGTAACCTCTGGAAATGCCAGGCTAGTTGCCTCCCCAGTGAAAGGCAAGTCTGGGGCACCTTATAACCCCATGCCCCCAGAGCCCTGTGGGTATTAGGGAGCCCTAAATGCTGGGTGTGAGGTTCCAGGGGAGTTGTGAGACCCTGTGTAGGACAGGGGATTGTAGCCTGTGGGTTTGGCAGGGGCTGGGAGCCCTGACTGGGGGGACTGCGAGGGTTTCAAGCTGGGCTTGGGGCCTGTGGGAATGGTAGAGGCTAGGAGCCCTGAGTGAGGGGACCATGAGGGGACCAGAGCTGGGCTTGGAGCCTGAGAAAATGATAGGGGCTGGGAGCCCTGAGTGGTGTCATCTGCACCGTGTCAGGCCCTGTTGAAGCTGGGAGGCCGGGGACTAAGCCAAACAAGTTTGGGCTGGCGTTAGGCCATGGATGCCATCTGGAGGCATGGGACATAGTAAGGGTTGGTTGAAGCCATGTACATGGGTCCTTGTCATCAGGGCAGGTAAATGGGCAGCCTCCCACCTGATTGACATTGTGGCAGCGCACTGGGTGTGCCTGCCACTTTAAGGGCCTAGAGGTGGCAGCCACCAGGTGCCTGACGAGGGCAGCCGTTATAGAGGCAAGGGCTGCCTATATAAACAGTGCAGTTTAGCTGCTGGAGGCCAGGCAGCAACATTGCCTGGCCGGAGGGCTGCTGAGATCACCCGGAGGTAAGGGGGAGTTGCAAGGGGTTGGTAAGGAGGCTCCTGGGCCTGGGCATGACCTGAAACTGCACCCTGCTGGGAGTGGGTGGCCTGGTGGGGCTCTCAGTGGTGCGGGAGCCCCAAGGAAATGCCAGGCCAGTTACCACCCCGGTGAAAGGCGGGTCGGGGCACCTTAACCCCTAGCTCCCACCACCGGGTGGGTAACCCTGTGTTAGTTGAGCGGCCCAGAAGGCAGACCCCGAGAGAGAGTGACGAGGGCGTGGTGCTGCGGTGAACCCCGGGAGAAAGGGGGTGAGCTCGAAGGGAAGAGTGAGGGGCTAGAGACCCAGCCCGAAGGAGAGAGTACCCTCGACTGGCCCAAGCTGGGGCCAGGACCAGGAGGGTCAAAAGGGCCAGGGGCCCACCGCGAGGGACGCCCAAGAGCCGGGGTCCTGGGGTCCCGACTGGCCTGGAGGTGGGCCAGGGCTAGTGGCCAAAGATCCCGGGGGGACCACACCTGAGAGGGGAAAATGGTTTCGGGGGGGCTAGGTAGCCTGGATGAAGGTGGAGAGGCCGCCTGATGGGAGGGATCATAGAGGGGTCCTGTATAGATGATTCTGGGGCCCAGTGTGGGGCCGGTGACTATGTGAACACCAAGATGCCATCTGCGAGGCTTGGGCTGCGGTATTGGGGAGGATAGGAGCTGCAGAGAGCGCCCCCTGGCATTGGGGCACTAAAATGGGCGGCCTCCCGCTTAATTTCAATCTGTAATTGAATCAATTAACACGAAGGCATGGTGGGCAAGATAGTGGGCCTTTGTCCAAGGACAGGTGGGCGGGCCACAGAGATTGGCCCCGAGGAGCTCCCTGCCACAGAGACCTTAAGTATTGTCCATCCAGTTGTGGTAGGTGAGGTAGGTGGGTGATTTGCCCAGAGGCAAGAGGGTGGGCCTACATTTAGACTGGCCCCAGGACACCCACTTGCTACAGACTACCACATAAGTTTGGGGCAATTTTATCGTCTTGAAGAGTGCCTTGTCCACCTATTCTCTCTGACTTGGTAGGCTACAGCGAACCTCTACCATGGTATCACCACCATGCTTCCCCCCCCAGATGCACTCGGACCAGGACCAGAAAATAAATGCTGTACCACTTCCTTTATGTTTTTGCAAAATTTTTTAAGAGCTAGCTGTTTTCTGTGAGGCATGTATCAATTGGTAAAGTCTCATATATTTGAGGACTCAGTTGATCATTTGAGTTGAAACATGGACACTTCTGATGAATAGCCTTTTTTCTCTGGGGCCTTTTGTAGAAGAACACGGCACAGCTTTCTTGATCAAGTTACTGGTATTCAGCTCTGTTTCTTGTTTCACATGATTGGTTTTTTTTTTTTTTTCTTTTCTTTCTCCATCATCTTCCTCTCTCACCCCACTTCTCCATCTGTCTTTCAATTAATTTCCCCCACAAATGGTTCCTTTTATTTAAACATGGCAGCACGAATTTTGGGGAGAACAAACATCACTGTCATATTTTGGGTTACACTTCTTGGCTATTTCCATGTGGGATACAATTTTAATAGTGCTGTTGAAAGCCTTGACACAGTCCTTGAATTCAGCTGAGGTGGTCAAAAATTGTTGAGGGATGCTCGGGGAGGGAGCATAGCCATAATAACTGTTTTTCACGCGTGTTCATGAGTGCTGTCATGTTCCCACAAGTAAACTTCAAATTCATGGATAAAGACCAACTGAATTCATCCTTTCCAGCCTTCACAGTCTTTTTGGCCCTTCTAACTGGAGTTCTCGGCAGTGTAGCAGTCAGTATCCGAGCCACTCTCAGTCCTTCTGTACTGGTAAGGAATAACTGAATCATGTCGGGGCCGAGAGGCTGTGGCCAGCAGCCCGGGCACGTGGGCAGGGAAAGCAGGCACGATGGACTAGAATTAGGCACGGACTCGTAGCGGTTGAACAAAGAAAACTTTACTTGCATCGTAGGTGGTCGCAGTGCAGGCTGCAACGCAAGCAAGTCTTTCTGTTACAGATGAACACACGTGGAGTTTGCTAGGCTCCACCGAAGCTGCACACAAACGGAGTTTGCTAGGCTCCACAAAACGAACAGAGCTCTGGATAACGAACGAAATGAGAGTCCGAAATATGACTCTCGACGAGCGTGCAGGGTAGGATACGTTGGGATGGTTCGGTGACGGGGAGTGATTCTTGGTAGCCGATCAGACCACCAGTCGGTCCGAGATTTACGTAGAAGTCCACGAGGTAATCGTGGACTCCTTGCCGGAATTCTCTCAGATTTCTCCCGCAATTCTCGGAATTGGGGTTCTCAGGATCCTCCTGAGAGTCTCGGAGATCTCTGGCTTGGGCGGAAACTGCTCAAGCCTCTTATACAGCTAGCAAGCCAATCGCTAGCCGTCACTTGGGAATAATTTAGGAACAGCCAATAATGAGGTACGAATTTGCATGTGTGTGGTGGGAACTCCTTTGCACCGGGGTCTTCTCTATGCAACTGAGATCTGCACCGTGCAAAGAAAGCTCCATGTGGCGGGAAATAATTCTGCAGTGCCGAAGCGCACGCACAATCATTGGGTCCTGACATCCCCCCCCGCCTCCCCTTGCTGAAGGCACAGCTGAATTATACCACATGCTCGTCATTCAGGTCGCCAGTAGCTCTTACAACGGGTTGCTGAACTAAATGGGTAAACACAAAATCGGACAACATAAGAAGTTCGTCCTCCAGGGACCGAATCAAACAATAGCCAACACACACACACACACACACACACACACACACACACACACACACACACACACACACACAATCAGGTTCATAACAAAGAATTGAACTATCAGGGCTTCAGTGGGTGTCATGGTGAAGTCGTGCGTCAAGCCCTCACTTCTTCGATGATGTCGTCCTTCTTGGGGCTTCTCTCCGCCACGCGCTCTGAATTCCGGATCTGTGAAAAGAATTCTCTTAAAACAGTCATTTCACTAATATTTACAAAATTCACATGGAACCGCACGACAAGGCGGTCAATTAAACTCACTATCACTCCTAAAACATATAATACAGGTGTTTGGACACAACTCTACTCTGGACAACCGTCTCTTGAATCCTCAACGCTTTCGTCTTGTTGAGTGTACATCATCCAGTTCTTCTAAATAATGAAAACCTAACTCGTACGCCAGTTGCCATTGGCCTGCGTCCCCTAAAATCCGAAGTTGCCGTTTACTGAGTCCAGAACGATGTAGGAGAAATCCAAACATGAATCGCTCCTCTGGTGTTCTCTGTGGCAACGGTGGGAGATCGGATTCAAGATGTCTTGCACCTTGAGCCTCGATCGGGTATCCATGTTCCCGATCGCTGGATATTCTTGGCTCCATCAGGATACGCAGTCGTGACAACTGACAAAGAAGATTACCCACAGGTTGATTAACCATTGGGTTAAGCAGAATCCAAAGGACAACGATGTTCTTTCGCCCATAAACCTCAAGACAACTATCTATGCTGTGAACGGTTACTGGAACGGCTCCAGGGTTTTGTAGATGACGGTGAGGCCATGGTCTTATTTGCTGAAGTGGTGTCAGTCCCAGCGCACATGTCCTGGGATTCCAGGCACAATACGAGACTCCGATAATCGCTAGCATAAGTTGCTCTGCGCCGGTATGTTCTGGCCGTCCGTCATGCCATGCGTGGGCTTTTTGACCAATCAGTCCTGCAACAAGCGCTAGAAGCGGAATAGGCCAGTGAACGCTAAACGTCACCATGTCCATGTCAGTGACATGGTCAGTCAAGCTTCGTGGAGTAGAAGACAAGAAGCTTGCTTCTTCCCGGTTCAGCAGGTCGGACCCAAGTTCCACAACCAGACGTCCCAACCATACAGCTAGAGTTTCTTCAGGTTGGATTCTTGATTCTCTGCACAACTCCTGTCGTTCAGTTCTGGTGCGAGCGTCATAGGCAGTGGCAGCTCGACTGGTGGTTGTTCTAGGACGAACTGCTTCTGCGGGAGTGGATGCTGTTATTGTTTCAGGCAGGAGGGGCGGATGCACTCCTCCGCTCGATGCTGCCTCCCGTCGGCAAGAAGGCGTGGTCGCCGGAAGGGATGCGGGGTCGCCGGCCGAACTCTCGCGTGCTCTTCCGAAGCTCCACCCTTCTCTTCCAATTCTTCCATGTGGTCTCCCTCTTGCTCGGCGCCATCTTGGAGTGACGTCTCAAGATTTTCTTTCGCAGCCACTTCTTTGACCGCTTGAACGGCCATACGCAGCTGGGCTCTCAAACTTGCATTTTTCTGCATTAGATCAGTTGCAGTACGAAAAGTTGCAGTTAACATTCTCCCCTTGTCATACCTCGGGGCTACCCTCTCATCTGCGGCGCGTTCCTCCATCTCCAGATCTTCGCAGAGCTCGGATAGAAGCTTGCAACCCCCCAATCTAGACACCATCATAAAGCGGGTGAACCGGTCGATTGGCACCGTTCCTCACTCTCCCAAGCACATAGCGAGCAACGGGCACGCTCCTGGGTGAGGGTTGGGTTTACTGCGCCTGCCGGGTTGACTCTGGCGAGGGACACAGTCTCGAGGGGCCTAAACAGAACCCGCTCATCATTCATGATACACCCGAATGCCGTGGGGTGAAGATACACTTCCCTCTCTCTTGGGGCTCCGTCTTCGGAAGCTCCCTCTTCCTTATAATAAAAGGTGCCAGAGGCTATGTATAATTGCAGGGTGGCAAGTATTTAGCCCAGCCCTTCCTGGTTTTCCAGTAAGAGTTTTCCAGGTGTACAATGATATGTATGAAATATATTTTACATTTCCAGGTAAATTTCTCAACTGGGCTGGTAGATACCAGTTCAGCATGATCAACAATAGAACCAAAAATGTTTTTGTTGACCTAGGAAGTATTTCAGAGAAGAAAACAGATGTTTTCTCTCTTTTTTTTTTTTCATGGGGAAATTATAAAATATAATTGCAACAACAGGGGAGAAAAGTGTTTCATTTTTGAGGGGATATTTAGCCTTTCAAGAGAACTAGATTTAAATGTGCATTTGTGTTGACTTTCAGAAATTGGTAATAAAAATCAGTTTTCCAATTGTATTTTTATTGGATAGATGGTTTCCCCCCCCCCCCCCCCCCCCCCCGTTTTTCTATTTTTAGAAAAAAAATTCTCTCATGTTTCCCCCTTCTTTGTTGCAAACAAAGAAATGGAGGGCAAGGTACACAAGTGGGGAGAAAAAGAAGGGAAACAGAAATGTGTTTTGGGGAATACAGATATACCCATTGTCCCACTCCTAGCTCTCCCCCCAACAGATCCACCCTCATCCTTTAGGAAGGGATTAAATGTATAAGTAGCCCTACTCCTATTCATTCTACCCAGCATGAATATAGGAGTCCATATAGGACTGTAACGTCCTTCTACTCCCCTCATCAGGTAAGAGGTATGGTGTAGCCTTAATCATAGCCTAACCAGTGGTTCTCAATATTTTTAGACTCCACAACCCTTTAAAGTTGGCCTTCCCACGTTCTAGCAACAGGCAGACCTGTGGACAGCTTATTACACTTCTGTCAGGTCACAAACCAAGCTGCTCCACCTCACTGAGTGAGGAGGTGCTCTATTGGGTTTCATCATGGGTGACTAGTGCCACCTTAGTTGTCAGGCTGGACATAAGGAAGAATTTCTTTACTGTCCGAGCCCCCAAGGTCTGGAACAGCCTGCCGCCGGAGGTTGTTCAAGCGCCTTCATTGAACACCTTCAAGATGAAACTGGATGCTTATCTTGCTGGGATCCTATGACCCCAGCTGACGTCCTGCCCTTTGGGCGGGGGGCTGGACTCGATGATCTTCCGAGGTCCCTTCCAGCCCTAATGTCCATGAAATCTATGAAATCATGGGTGACTGGTGCCACCTTAGTTAGCGGGGGGGCATGTGCCCCCCCCATGACTCTCGCCACCCAAGGGGGAAGGTCCCCCTGCAGCCAGGCATGCTGACAGGGAAGTGGCCACGGTGCTTCATCCGGCACTCCCACTCCCCAGCCAGTGCTTGCAGGGGGGACACCGGTACTCCCGCCTGTTGCCTAAGTGGGGAGTGCGGCCTGTCAGGGGGTGCACCTGCACTCTCGGGGTGGGGGGTTGCATGTGCACCCCCCACATGTCGCCACTGGGTTTCATGCAGGGAAGGCACTAGTCATGGCACCAGAGCACCTGACGGAGAAATGGTGGAGAAGGAAGACACGCTCCCCTTCCTCACCCCTTGTGATGTGGGCACTTGTCCGCATAGTGGGAGACATGAGTCGGGCAGGATTAGGGGTTTCTATTCCTGGCAGCAGCACAGGAACCCCTCCCAGTTGATTTCCCCCTCCCATCTGAATGCCCTAGCTACTAGGTTGCAGACTCGGGTCCTCTTGCTTTCTTCCTGCACTGTTTATGCATTTTGCATTATATAGTGTAACCCTAGCCGTGGCGCTACCCGTGGCCACATCTGGATTCAGGGTCCTGGGGTGTCAAAGAGCCTCGGCCATCCTCCCAGCCCCTAAGGCTGGGGCCACCTCTCGGTGGAGTGCTTTCTTGTGGTTTCCCCACACGCTGGAGTACATGCAGTTTAACTGTTTACAAAGTTTATTATTTATAAAACAGCCAACAAGTAAATGAGGTTAATAGGACAGGATATCAAGAGTCTAATTGTCAAAGGTAGGTATCAATGAACTAAAACGCTCTATACAAATTGAATTCAAGACACCCTCAGTACAACTCCTCAGCTTAAACCTTCGGACTCCAGTGACTTTCAGGAGGAGCACACAGGGTTAACAAGATATCAGCTCTCCACACTGGCAACACAGTAACCATGGCTGGTGCTGCTGCTTCAGAAAGTCCTGCTCTTTGCATGGGGAAGAGCAGCTCTCCTCTGCTCCAGCTGTCTGTGGGATCACCTTTTTTCCTTCACACAGGTCCCTCTGCCTCATGGAGAGAAAAAGGATCCCAGGTTGGTTATCTTCTCCCCATCACTAAGTGCTGGTTCACTTCACAGGCAGGCTGCAGGATCCTCCTCCCCAAGCTCTGTGGTCCCTGCACCTTCCCTTCTCTGAGCCTGGCTGAATCCTTGGGGCTGAGTTCCCTCCCCTCTCCTGCCTCCGGAGCCAATCAAAAACGTGTATATGCTCTGGCAAGCAACAACTTTCTGCAACTTTCTGTAAACTTTCCTGCTTTGCCCTTGCAGGGATCCTGAGCCCTGCTGCAAATCCAGCAGCAGCTGTTAAAATAGTTATCGACTAAAATACATAACCAGTATTGGGAGCAGGAGCTAGAACCCAGGAGTCCCTTCCTCCAGCTCGCTGGGCCATTAAGTTTCTGCTTGTTCTCCTTCTGGCCCCATGGCCATCTCACTCTTGCCTGTCCAGTGGCCCAGCTTTAATAGGAAGTGAGAAGGATCCTTTCCAAGCTGCCTACTAAGACACTGTCATAGGAAGTAGGAGCTATGGCTTCAAATCCCCCTTAGGATGTGAGAGGTCTGCAACCAAGGTCTTCAGTCAGCTACAGAAATGCCCTAACTACCAAGATCTTGAGCAAGAGTGGGCAGCACTTCTTGCCATACAGTTAATTTCACTGTCAACCAGTCAATGTGTACAGTCCTCTTCCATGAAAACATTCTGGGGTTTGCATGGACTGTACTTGCATTCCTGGATTCAGTGGAAGTGGAAGAGAGTACAGGTCCAGTTAGGCACCCCGGTCGGCTCCGAGTGTTGCGTTCTGAACTGTATGGTTGCGCAGACTTCCCCAACAGACTCGGAAACATTGTGGGATGAGGCTTGTTGGGATGACATTGTTTACATTTTTGACCTCAGGAAGTGCTCCCCAAACTTTGCCTCCATATGAAGGACGCTTACACCAGGAAACTATGGCTATGGACCGCACCCAGAGTGGTGGTGGATGGGTCCTTATTGGCCTGGAGGGAGGTGGGCACTGGGTCCTGCAGGGTTTGGTCATCGGACCGATATTATTTAATATCTTCATCAGCGATTTGGACAAGGGTGTGGAGAGCGCTCTCTCCAAGTTGGCTGATGATACCAAGTTATAGGGGAAAGTTAGTACACGGGAGGGCAGGGAGCAGATTCAGGCCGACCTGGACAGGTTGGATCAATGGGCGGAGAGAAATAGGATGCAATTTTAATAAAGATAAATGTAAGGTACTCCACCTGGGAAGGACCCCCAGCACACCTATAGGTTGGGGAGTGTCCTTCTCAGCAGCTCGGAGGCAGAAAGGGATCTTGGAGTCATAATTGACTCCAAGATGAACATGAGCCGGCAGTGTAACGAGGCCATCCACAAGGCCAATCGCACCCTGTCATGCCTGAGCAGATGCATGACTAATAGCTCAAGGGAGGTGATGCTCCCCCTCTATGCGGCACTGCTCCGGCCGCAGTTGGAGTACTGCGTCCAGATTTGGGCTCTGCACTTCAAGAGGGATGCGGGGAATCTGGAGAGGTCCAGAGGAGGGCCGCTCGCATGATTAGTGGCCTTCATGATAGACCCTACGAGGGGAGGTTGAGAGAGCTGAACCTCTTCAGCCTTCACAAGAGACGGCTGAGGGGAGATCTTTTGGCCGCCTATACATTTATTAGTGGACGTCAATGGGGAATAGGGGAAGTGCTGTTTGCTAAGGCGCCCCAGGGAGTAACTAGGAATAATAGGTGTAAACTAGTTGAGAGTGGATTTAGGTTAGATATTAGGAAGAAATGTTTCACAGTAAGGGCGGCCAGGATCTGAAATGGGCTCCCAAGAGAGGTGGTGCTGTCACCTAGCTTGGAGGTCTTCAAGAGGAGGCTAGATAGTCACCTGGCTGGGGTCATCTGACCTTGGTCCTCTTTCCTGCTGGGGCAGGGGGTCGGACACGATGATCCATTGTGGTCCCTTCCGACTCTACAATCTATGAATCTATGAATCATCTTCTCTCCAACGGGCCATGGTTTGCTGTCCGGTGAGCCCACACACCCCCAGACAGCCTCAGGCTTCTTGGGTATAAACAAGAGTGGATTTTGGCCAAATGAACATCTCTCTTCACCTGCCGGGCCAGTAGAAACACATATAACATGTTCCTGCCCCAGCGAGTTCCCTCCTCCTTCTTTGCGTGGAGAGGACATGAGTCCAGGAAGATGTGGGGGGACCCAGAGGCCAGCTCTACACTGGGCTCCAAGCCTGCGCCCCAAACCCTGCGGGATCCCTCGGTGCGGGTACTTAGGTCCAAAGCAGACTGTGATCTTCAGGGTTCAGTAATGTTGCCGAATCTGGACTCCATTTCCTCGTGGTTTACCCTTGAGGTTTCGAACAAACTCCGCAAGAGTTCACGTGCGACGTAATGAAATATCTTTGAGCACGCTCGGTAGTTTCCCCGCGCGGTTATGCGCTTTGCCGTTGTAAACGACAGCTTCACCCGAGAAGATCAGCTTGGGCTGAATTTGAGAGCACCTGTCCAGCGCGCCCTGAAGAAGAAAGAGAAAAGAGACAAATAATTGCACCATGAATTGCTGCAGGGGGATCCATTGGTGCTAAATCCAAAGCTAGTCTCAAAGGAGCAATAAGGGAATAAGAGAGGCCACACACATGAATAACATTAAAGTACTGACTGCACCTGTTCTTTCCACCCCCGCCCCCAACATTTTGATGCCCAGTGGTTTGGTGAGGGCCAACCCTTCTCATGATCCAGCATATGACTCAGCCACTTCAATACTGCAGGAATCGCCCAAGACCTTCCAGCACAGGTGCGGTTTTTTGGTATTGAGAAAGATATTTTTTTTGTGGTGGGAGTTGTAACAGACATGACAAGGTGGCTGAGTGGTTAAGGCAATGTACTACTAATCCATTGTGTACTGCATGCATGGGTTTGAATCCCGTCCTTGTCGTGTGGCATTTTTGTGGAGCGAGTTGGGCACGCTGGAGGGGAGGAACAGAATCCAGCTAGCTCTGGACAGGTTGCAGAGGTGGGGGCATGAGACTAGGCTGGGATTCAACACAGACAAATGCAGGGCAAATGAGCCAGCAGCACACCTATAGGCTGGGAATCACCCCTCTTGCCAACATGGTTGCAGAAAGGGATCTGGGAGTCATCGTTGACTCCAGGACAGACATGAGCCACCAATGCGAGGAAGTGGCCAGCAAGGCTAATCGCACCTTGTTGTTCATCTACAGATGCATCACAAGCAGGTCCAGGGAGGTGATCCTTCCCCTCTATGCGGCGCTGGGCACGCCGCAGTTGGAGTACTGCATCCAGGTGACGGAGAAGGAGACGCATGCATGCATTTCTAAATCGCAGACACAGTGCGTGAGGCAAGCAGCCTGCACATGGAAGATCTTGCATTTGTTTTAATCCGAGAACATTTAACAAGGATGGCCGCATATGTAGGGAACAGATAAGAAAGGCTAAAGTGGTAACCAAACTTAGATTAGCAACAGAAATCACGGACAACCAGAAGTCCTTCTTTAGGTACATGGGGAACAGGAGGAAAACATGGGAGTGTGGGGCCATTCCTCAACAACACAGGAGAGCTGGTTACCAGCACCCAGGAGCAAGCTGAACTCCTGAATGACTACTTCGCCTCAGTCTTTCACTGGACCAAGGGGAAAACAGCGCCAGGTGGAGTACAGGATGAGCATGGCAGGAATAACTGCCTTCCTACTATTGCCGTAGAATTGGCGTGTGATCAACTAAAAATATTAGACATGGACAGGTCAGTGGGACCAGATGATCTTCATCCAAGAGTGCTGAAGGAGCTGGCCGAAGTCATTGAGGACCCCTTGGTGAAACTCTTCCACAACTCGTGACGCTCTGGAGAAGTCCCTGAGGACTGGAAGAGGGCCAGTGTTGCGCCCATCCACACGAAGGGCAGGAGGGAGGACCCGGGTAACTACAGGCCACTCAATGACCTTCAGTCAACTGAAATGTCAGAGGTATTGCCAATTAGCAACAGATGCAATGAATCTCCTGCTCTGTTCAGCATTGCTGAGGCCTCCCCTGGGGTCCTGTGTCCTGGTTTGAGCCACACGATTCAAGAAGGCTGTATCGGGAGTTGATTATGCACCAAGTGCTGAGATGCAGCTGCTTGTGGGGTGGGGCATGCTGGAGGCTAGGTCTACAGCACCCCCTGTCATGAAAGAGCCAGGTGCCTGGCATGGGTCATGGTTGATGCTCTCCCAGGGTAACCCTGGCAGCATCGTCATCCTCTGCTGGGGGCATGGGGTAGAAGGAGCAGTTCTGCACAGGAGGTGGTAGGGATCGTTTGGGGACCTGCCCCGCCCCCACCTCAATGGCGTGGGCAATGCCACCGGATCCAGTGCAAGGAGGCCAATATTTCCCAGCTACCTCCAAGCCTTTTTAAGAACAGCAAAGCTCACAGGGATGCACTGTATTGCCCAAGGATGCATTTAGGGACACGGTTCAAAGGAACCTCAGCCAGCTTTCTGTTTTGTGTGCTTATAACTAACTGCAGTTCAGTGTTAGCCTGTAGACAACTCCCTGGCTGATGCAAAGGAACAGCTAGATGTTTCCCTTGCACCGACATTGACTGTGCTGCGAAACACTTGAGGCCACTTTTGAGATGCAGACTTCCCTGCTGCCACACTTCACAACTTTGAAGTCCAAGTTGGGGTTGCCAAATAGAGAGACTCCCCTCAAGGAGTTCACTGGGGGTGATATGCAAGTCTCACACCACTAGCATCCTCCTTCATCTGCACCGGGTATTGCTCGAAAGCTGCAGTCACCGACCAGGACACTATTGCCCTAGATATACAAATGCAGAGCAGAGATAGTTCCTACCCTACAGGAGCTTGCAGTGCAAGGACCTGGTTTCACAAAACCCAGCAGCATAGAGCCAAAGCAGCATCTCAGAGGCTGCTGCCAATGTAGTGCCAGACCCCGGCTGTTCCCAGCTTGGGCGAGGCGAGAAGGGTCGTGCAGTCATCGTTCCTCCGCCCTGCACAGCCAGGACCAAGCACAGTGACAGTCTGCAAGTTCCTGAAAGAGGCAAGGGACTGCTCACTGGGCGTCTGCCCCAGATGGAGCACAGGCCGGACCCTGGAGGGATACGCCACGTGCAATGTGGTGCACTAGGGAGCAGCTCTGTGTCTAAGGCACAGTTTTCCAGAGATCCCTGGATGCAGCAAGACTCCAGCTTTCCCCACTGTGGGCCTGTGCACTCATGGCACAGCAAGACTCAGGGGCGGGAGCTGTCCCTGCCATGTTTTTACATGATGACCAACACGCCAGGCACTGCCCTTCTCTTCTGGCAGGGCTCAAGGTTATGGCAGCTCTAATGCAGCCTTCAGTTTAGTACCCAGAAATGGGGCTCCAGCAGTACACCATCCCGGTCCCTTGGATAGCGATGTGGTTATGAACAGTTCTTGTGAACACATGCTCCTGTCCTGTTAACAACAGGGCTAAGCAAGATGCTGCTCCAAGCTGGACTGTCTCCTACAGCTTTGTCCCTCTAAGTAAGATCACCCATATAAGTAGCCAAACATCTGGCTTGTATTTTATTATGAGTTTTGGTTTCCGCATGGAGAGTCATTTCCTCTGAAGCATACACTCAATATTATGCAAAGGCTTCCCATGCTCATTCTCCACCGCTGCCAGGCACTGTGCTCTGTAGGATCGTTCCTGCAGTACGTGGTGGGAGACGTAACAAGAGCCCCAGCTCAGGTTCAACTCAAAAATACCCCAAAGATACAACCCCACAATCCAATATTTTTGGATAGCCAGCGTCGTTTTCAGACTCCCAATAGACATTGTGGACAGACCAGATCTCCATGCTGCGACACCAGCAGACAGAAGTGTTAAACCTCAACCCCACGTGAGGCCCAACGACTAGGGAATCTGACAAAGCAATTGCCCGTGGGATCCTGATACCCGTTAACCAGAGCAGAGCAAGGGAAAACCCTATTAGAGTGGAGGCAACTTCGGACGGGTGCAGCCACCGCACACGCACCGCGCAGAGCACTGCGAACTAGGTTCAGCTCAGCTCAACATGGGAAAAGGGCACTAGAAAGAGCAGATTGCAAAACTGGCGGGAAAAAGCAAGCATTAGCAAGTAGTGCACGAGCTGCAAGAAGTCAGCAGAAAAAAGGCGGGAATATGCAAGAGACACAGGGCGGGAAAATGCAAGTGTTCAGCATCCTAACAAGAACTAAGTACCAGCTTGCGCCCGTGTGCATGCACACTCATACAGGCACTGGACAGGGTACGTTGGGTGGCTGCTGTTCTGCAAGCCCGCTGCCAAGCTGCCCGGCAGTCCTGGCTGCAGTTTTTGCACCACAAGCAGCAGCCTAAAGAGGAACACGAGTCAGGAGTACAAAGAGGTGCAAGGATCATGAAACTAAGCACTGCCTCTGAAGGAATATTTCCAAGAGCAGCTTGGCTCTGCCCAAGGAGGTGCCTGGACTTGCAAAACAAGCATTGTCAGTGGGAGAAGATGGTGGTATAGATCTCGGGTGAGTGGAAGAGGCTGCAGATTTTCAGGGTGTTGCACAAACAGCTAGTTTCGTGCCCCTGGAGGCTTTTCCAATTTACCTCAAGGAGAGAGTCACACACACTCAGGCCAGGTCCAACTCGAGTTTATTGTTTGCAAACAGATCGACAAGGGAGTTCAATGAGTCGACCCCTAGCCACGCCCGAAGTTACATTTTTATACCTCTCATGAACAAGATTCCATTGTGGCAATCTGTGATTGGCTACAGTTTCCTGCAAAATTTAGTACGTGCGTAGTCCTAAAACGGGCAAGTAACAAGGGTTGCAAAATTTATGTGCAAAGCAGGCAGTAACTAATCTTTGTGTTCCCACAGGAATCAGCCTTATCGCAAACCAAACATTTGTTCGGACTGTTCCTTATTATGCTGCTGATTATCTAATGCAGGAAGAAAGAAGAGAAAAAGAAACAATTTGCAGTTCTCAGCTGTGAGGCCTTTTGTGTAGTGAGATCATGAGACATTTTTGCCACAAGGGTGACCAATAACAGTGTCCTGGAGATCACCGGGGATCTTGCTCCAGAGGACCAGGCGAATGGGAGCTCTGTCGCCCTTCGGACGTATGCAGCCACTCATGGAAGCGTGCAACCCCCAACCGCTACACGAGCTGGGCCTGGGACCCGGGAGTCCAGGGGTGGGAGCTGCGACCTTGGTGCCCATCGAGGGCAGCCACAGCTGTCCGTGCCCTGCCATCCCCATGGGGCCCCTAATCTGCATGGGCTTTCCTCAAGCCAGTGGGCACCAGCCCAGCGTGAGTCCTCACCCACCCCAGGTGTCCTGCCCCAGCCCAAAGCATCCTGGGAGATTGCACCAGGCAGCAGAGCCAGGGGGCCTGAGTTATCTCCCTGCTCTGGGAGAGGGAGTCGGGGGCAGGCCAGGAGCCTGGACCCCTGAGCTCCCCTTGCTCTGGCAGGGGCTGGAGGGTTACGCGGGGGATCTGGGAACCCAGACACCTGGGTGCCCTCCTGCACCCTAGCAAGCGCTCACCCACCTGAGGTCGGTCTTCAGCTCCACCGCCACATCTCTGCCCCCCACGGGGAGAAGAGAAGGGGAAGCAGAAAAGCTGGATGGGGAAAGGGCAAGAGGGGCTGAGCCCAGGGCAGGGCACAGAGCACCTCTGCCTGGACGCCCTGCCTTGCGCTGGGCACCAGGGGCGCCCGCCCCAACTACATCATCCCAGCCAAGGCTTTTTCTAGCCGGGGCTTCAAAACCTCCAAGGATGGAGATTAGAGAGCCTCTGTGGGAGCCTGTTCCTGTGCTTTACTACCCGCCTCCTGAGCTTTTCCTCTGATCTAACCTAAACTTGGCTGGATACAACCTGAGACCATTGCCCCTTCTTACACCTAGGCCAACGTCTGCCCCAAAGGCCAGCCACCTCTCCTATCCCCACTATACCCAGCCTGACACCCCCACAGCCAGCCGCAGCTTCTGTCCCCGTTATACCTAGCCTTACACCCCCAGAACCAGCCACAGCTCCTGTCCTCCTTACGCCCAGCCCAATGCCCCAGAGCCAGCCGCAGCTCCTGTCCCCTTTATACCCAGCCCAATGCCCCGGGGCCAGCTGCAGCTCCTACCCCTGTTTTTTGCAGCTGGTCACCCCTGCCAGACCCACCTGCAGCTCCTACCCATTATACCCAGCCTGACGCCCCCCAGATCCATCTCGGGGCTGTCCTGGGAGGCGGACCAGCCGGGCCAGAAATCGGGGTTTGTTAAGCAAAATGGGATCGGTTGGGCAGGCGTGTGGATGGAGAGGCAGGACAGCTTAATGGTTTCAAAGAGATTTTACTTACGCCCTTAGATGGTTCTGGCGCAGGTGGAAGAAGCTTGCTTGTTTCAGAAAACGAGGTGAACGTAGAATACAAATAACTCAACAGGTAACAGGAACGACAATCGAACGGAAGAATGGATGCCCCAGGACAGCACATGGGCCTGACCCTGCATGTGCTGCGTGCAGAAGGCAACAGGGGCCCCGGGCCCAGGCCTGCCCAATGGAGGGCACTGGAGTCAGGCGTGGGGCCAGGAGCCTCCCTAAGGTGGGACCCCATTCCTCCAGCACTGTCCTGGTACAGGGCCTCTCTGGAGGTGGGGAGGGAATGGTTTGATTTGTAGGGTATTTTCAATGATGTTGGTGTCAGTAGAGCCAGTAAAAGGGCATTTACCTCCCAGTGTCCTGTATCTTCCTGCAAAGTAAGAAAAAGAAAATTAATGTAGAGCCCATGAGGTTCCCCTGCGTCCATCCCAGACAAGGGCAGCAGCATCTCCCTGTCTGCCAATACAGGAGCTAAGTGTGAACTGCCATCTACTAAACACGTATGCGAGTGGCGAAGACTTTTTGAGGATGGGGTGATCTCTCTTATTGAATGAACTGCACAGTTGGGATAAAGGGCAGCTGAAGAACAAAGTCCTGTGTTCAAAAATTTGTTTAACTGGATCCAAGCTATGGAGCTGGTCCAATAAAAGAAATCACCCCCTCCCACAATTCCTCACCTCTCACCTAAGTCTCGCACCATGGTGACTACAACACCACTGTAACACCACTGAGAACAGATGGTGACACAGAAGTAGACAAGTTGTGTTCAGCTCTCAGGCCTGGGGGCTAGACACCGAATCTGCACCCTGTGGAGGTGCTGAGAGCCAGAGGCAGCACCTGGACTCTTTGCAGTCCCCAAGGGCATCTATACATGTCCCCGGGGGTGGGGGCACTTTAATTCGAGTGGCTCAAAGGGTCACTCTAATTGAAGCGCCTGGAACCGCCATGCTTCAAAAGGGCGGTGGGGGTGCTTTATCTAAAGCTCGTCACACATTCAGGGTTTCTTCCTTCCTGTTCCCTTGGCTGACAGGACACACGGGTCTTCAAACAAAATGTCCTCCCAGTTCAACTATGCTGAGATGTAGCTGGGATTGGGAACTCATGAGGAAAGCACATTACAAGGAGCGTGTGTTTGGGGGAATATAGTCAGCTCCAGCCTCAGTGTTACATATCTAGGAAAGTTCAAGGCAACCTGAAATGAAGATCTACCATGTTAGAGGCTGGAAATGCTATTAAAGTACTTGAATTCCTTGAAGTTTGCTCTGCCGTGACACCGTGGGGAAAGGAAATGTCTACGTCATCTTTAATAACTTGATCCCTGGACTCCGAACTGCAGGCCCGTCCTGCACTGACCAGGGCTGACTGCAAGGTTGACTGCATGTTTCAGGGTAAAGGGTTGCCCCTTACGCCACTGCAGGCCATGGAAGGGCCAGAGCCCAGGGGATCCCATGCAAGGAGGGATCCTTCTAAGTCCTGGTCGGGTCTCCCAGTCTCCTGCAGTGATGTGGACCAGGCAGGGTGAGGGCTGTTCAGGGCTATGGGCTCAGGGAGCCCTTCTGTAACAGCCGCAGTGCTGATGAAGACACTGGCCCTTCCCCATTAGAGCTGGCCTGTGTCAGCAGAAGCAGCCCTTCTGCACACTGCTGGGGTCTGCAATGGGAATGGAGACACCCCTATATTGATGGCTACGATAAAGCAAACACTTTTGGCTCTCTCTCCTGCATGGCCAAGCATGCATAGAGCAGAGCTGGCCTGACTGAGTGAATGGGACTGAGGAAAGCACCTTTCTTCTGCGTCTGGACAAGGGTTCAGCAGAACTTCCCCTAGGACTGGCAGGTGCAGCCGTGTCCCTGGGGCGAGTGAGGGGGTCCCTGTCCTGTGTGGGGTGTGACATGGAGTCAGGGCCTCCCTTCAGCTCAGGTCCGAGCTCTTGTCTCCTTCAGCTGCAACCTGTTTCCAATCACCCTTTTTTTTTTTTTTTTGTTAGAAACTGGCACAGAAATGGTTTGACACATCCCATGTGTCCAGCACTCACCTTGCTCAGACTCCAGTTGAGACTGCAGGGCCGCTGGGGAGAGAAGGACAAGAGAGGCGAGATGTCACCGTGTCGTGTCCCTGGGAATCGTCCTCATGGTAACACACAAAACTGGCCTCAGACACTCACCTTTCTTATTTTCCAGCTTTGATTGCAGAGTCCCTGGGGGAGAGAAGGGGGAGAGGTGAGGTTTCTTCCTGTCCAGTTTGTAGTGAGGTTCCTGCCGTGAGTAGGGTTGGCCTGTAGTGATGCCCGTAAGGAGATGGGCTGACACAGGCAGGTCTGTATTAGCTTCCCTGCACACCACATCCCTTTTGCCTGGGACTGACCTACTCCAGTGCGTGGTTCAAATTACCCCACTCTTTCCTATCCTCTTTAAAGATCTCTTCCAAAGATCCCACTGCCCATTCCCCTTTAACTCCTGCCAGTGTGGCAAGGGGTGACTGAAGCTCATGATGTAGCAGCGGGAGATTGGCCCAGGTGGGCTGATGCCCCTACTGGTACTGAAGGACCTCCCAGGTCAGGTTGGCCAGGACCGTGGAGTGGCTGGTCCCACTTACTGGGATCATCAGGCATCTTTTACCCAACAATCCTAGCCCTGGAGGTGTCCAAGGCATTGGTGGAGCCCTCGTCTCTCCTGCTTTGGGGCAGAATACAGGTTTTACAGCTTGGTGAGGTTTTCTTCTCAAGGGAAACTGTCCCCAAGGTCACAGGTCTTTGTGGCAGTGCAGGGGAGGAGAGGGCAGGGGTGGATGTTATTGTGGCTGTTTGCCTAAATGTCCATTCTGTGGCTGCCTGTGCTCACCGGGACTGGAGTCAGGGGCCTTCCACTTCTGCGTCGCTGTGTCTCGCTGTGGCAACACCCTTTAAGCAGGATTATATATGGGATTCTTGCATGTGTGACCATAATGTTAATGCACAACCCGGGAACTGCAGCCCCGATCTCCTTGTGCACCAACCCCGTGTACTCACTGCGCAACTCTAGAAGGAAAAGCCAGAGCGCACACGTGCAGCTGGGGCTGGCTGAGGTGGCTGTGGACAGTCCAGTCTGTGTGCAGTCCCATACTGTGTGCAGTCCCATACCGTGTGCAGTCCCATACCGCACTTGCACTGGACACAGCCTGAGAGGGTGTGAGAGTGGTGACGTGCTGAGCACCTGCCTTTGAATAACAGGCTCCATCAAGTGTCTCAGGTGGGCACCCAAACCTGAGGCACCCCCAGGCCTCCATGGTTTCTGCAAACCTTGGGCAGCATTTACTGCTTGACCCCGGCCTGTGCTCACCCAGGCCCAGCTCTTGACTCAGCCACAAGGAGCTTGGCCTGAATCTTGATGTTGGTGATACTGCCAAAGCCGTGGGGCAGACCAGCTCCTCGGTCTGTGGGTTGAGTGTGCGAGTCTGTCAGTCCAGTGGTGTGACCAGTGGGAGGCAAGTGCGAGTGAGCTCCAAGTGCAGGTTTAGAGGAAGCACCACAATGGCAGCTCCTGGGGAGCCCACACTGCCACAGCAGCAACCACGGCAAAAGGACACTGAGTGGTGGCGGCAGCAGGAGCAAGGGCCTTTGAATCTCTAGAGAAGGCAAGAAATGCACACACGTGCATGCATGCATGTGCTCTCTCACGTCCATACACACACACATGCAGACACTCTCTGGAATCTCTGCCCAGGGTAGAAAAGTTTTCAGTTTTGCCTCAGTGACACTCCAACGCTGTGAGGGGTTTGGGGAAAGGTCAGGATGGGATGGCAGTCCCTCCACCCGCACCCATCTCTTCTCCTCTCAGTCACATTGATGCTTCCTCCTGGTGACCACATGCAGAACAATGATCCCAGGGACCAGGACTGCCAGCACCCCCAGCAGGACAAGCCCCTTGGTGCGGCAGTAGGACAGCGATGGGGCACCTGGATAGCTCAGTACACATGTAGGAGTTAGGTCAGCTTGGAAACAAAAACCATGGAGGCAGCTGGAGCTCAGACTCCAAAGCACTTGGCTCAGGCCGGGCCAGGGGCAGCATGGGGACTCCCAGTTGCTCAGTCACCAAATCCCTGCCTACGCTGCTGCTGTGTTCGGGGTCTGTAGGGCACACCCAGTGCGCGTGCAGCTGACACGAGCAGCACTGAGGTCAGGACGGAGCACAGCACTCAGCACCCGCTAGGCAGCCGCAAGTGCAGGACGCGTGGGAACAGCAGGCTGGAAAGCAAAGAGTGTCCTTCTGCAGCCCAGCGATGTGGGCGCTCTGGGGGCTCCCTGCTAAGAGCAGCATTTCCACACTGTGTAATGGAAACAGTCCTGGCCTGACAGCCCGTGTGAGCCAGAAAGAGGCCCTGGCAGGCCCTCAGCATGACGACACTGGGCTGAAATCCCTAGAGGTGCAGAGGGATGCCCACGGAGGTGGTGGAGGCGGTCAATGCTGGTCATGAGGAGGATGGAGAGAGAACTGGAGGGCAGCAAGCAGCAAGGGGGAGATTAAGATTATTTTGAAAAAAATATATTAATTTTGTAACAATTTTTTCATGATTCATTTTTGCTTGCTTGCTTGAACCCTGGCTACCTGGCACCTTGAATGGTGCATATCCTGGTGCAGGGCAGGGCCACTCAGCTCGGCTGTGTCTGGTGCAGCTCCCAAACAGACGCTCCAAACAGTATCTAACGGTGCAGCAGAGGATTGTAGCCAGGACAAGCAGGGTCTGTAATGCCTCCTGACAAGTGCCCTGCCAAACGCACCTACCTGAGGCTTGTCCAAAAAGGGTGTGGACAAGCTGGAGAGAGTAAATGGCTGTGGGAACTGGGTTTATTGAGTTTGGAAAGGTGAAAACTGAGAAGGAATTTGATAGCAGCCTTTATCTACCTGCAAGGTGGTTTCAAGGTGCACAAAACTGGACTGCTCGCAGTGGCCACAGATGGCAGAACAAGTTAGATACTGTTTCATCAGTGACTTGGACGAGGGAGTGAAATGTACTCTGTCCAAGTTTGCAGATGACACAAAGCTATGGGGAGAAGTGGACATGCCGGAGGGCAGGGAACAGCTGCAAGCAGACCTGGACAGGTTGGAGAAGTGGGCAGAAAACAACAGGATGCAGTTCAACAAGGAGAAATACAAAATGCTGCACCTAGGGAGGAAAAATGTCCAGCACACCTACAGCCTAGGGAATGACCTGCTGGGTGGCACAGAGGTGGAAAGGGATCTTGGAGTCCTAGTGGACTCCAAGATGAACATGAGTCGGCAGTGTGACGAAGCCATCAGAAAAGCCAATGGCACTTTATCGTGCATCAGCAGATGCATGATGAATAGGTCCAAGGAGGTGATACTTCCCCTCTATCGGGCGCTGGTCAGACCACAATTGGAGTACTGCGTGCAATTCTGGGCACCGCACTTCAAGAGGGACGCGGATAACTTGGAGAGGGTCCAGAGAAGGGCCACTCGTATGGTTAAGGGCTTGCAGACCAAGCCCTATGACGAGAGACTAGAGAAATTGGACCTTTACAGCCTCTGCAAGAGAAGGTTGAGAGGCGATCTTGTGGCTGCCTATAAGTTCATCACAGGGGCACAGAAGGGAATTGGTGAGTATTTATTCACCAAGGTGCCCCCGGGGGTTACAAGAAATAATGGCCACAAGCTAGCAGATTTAGATTGGACATTAGGAGGAACTTCATCACAGTTCGAGTGGCCAAGGTCTGGAACAGGCTCCCAAGGGAGGTGGTGCTCTCCCCTACCCTGGGGGTCTGCAAGAGGAGGTTAGATGAGCATCTAGCTGGGGTCATCTAGACCCAGCACTCTTTCCTGCCTATGCAGGGGGTCAGACTCAATGATCTATTGAGGTCCCTTCTGACCCTAACATCTATGAATCTAGAAGTTGCAATGGGCTCAAGGTGCAGCAAGGGAAGGTTAAATTGGATGTTAGGAAATCCTCTCTGACAAAGGAAGCCTTTGAACTTCATGTTTAATACCTTCCCACCCAGGCCTTGTTTAAAGACTAACAACTTCACCCCAGGTGGGATTTGAACCCACAATCCCTGGCTTAGGAAGCCAGTGCCTTATCCATTGGGCCACTGGGGCTTCTTGGTGGCAAGTTTCCCAAAGGATGGGGTTCCCTGCCTGCGCCCGTGTGTTCTCAAAACAATGGTGGACAATGATTGCTTTTCTTCTGGCACTGCATAAGGACTGCCATTTACTGGGTGAGACCATATATCCTGCATGCCCAGCCTCCCGTGGCACACGGTGCTAGACAGCGGATGCTGAAAGGCAGAGCAAACGGGGTCAGACCAGGGTATTTTGCACGGTTCCTCTTCCACTTGCAGCCTCCAGTGTTTAGGGTCTAGGACGCTGTGATTCAGAGGCTGTCTGCTCTAGAAGCAGCTCCTGGGTGGCACCATGCTGTGCTGGACGGCAACGCGCTTCTCTTCAACCCCAGAAGCCAGGTTCCTCTCCTGCTCGCTGGCCACCTGCTCCTGCTCGCCCACCTCTGCTGCTCACATGCCTCCCTCTCCTGCTCTCCTGCTCCTGCCACCGGGTGCCAAGCCGGCAGGTTGGCCAGCCACTCCTCCATGACGGTGCCCAGCTGCCCAGCAGGAGGGTGCTGTCCTACGCCTGGTGCTGGTGGAGACGGTG
This sequence comes from Alligator mississippiensis, assembly GCF_030867095.1. Lineage (NCBI taxonomy): Eukaryota > Metazoa > Chordata > Crocodylia > Alligatoridae > Alligator > Alligator mississippiensis. The sequence continues at coordinate 59,122,376 of NC_081834.1, forward strand.
CATTCAGAGGGTCTGGTCAGCTGTTTGAGCGTGCCGAGGGGTGCCCAACCCACTATGCCGTCCTGCTGCTGACTGCAATGATTGCCTGGGCGCACATGAGAACCTGTTGCAGGGCTCTGCACTTCAGTGGTGCCCCGGGCAATCCCACACTTCCCTGCCGTGTGCGTCGCTGCCTGGAGGGCTACTTCTGCCTGTGATACGAGGCCCTGAGCCCCGCAGGTGAGGTGGAGATCACCGGTGCCATCAATGAGTTTCAGGGGACAGCGAGGCCAGGCAGGGAGAGAAGAAGAGGGGAGGGCGAGGAGAGGATGGGAAGGGGGCCGTGTGGGGCCCCTAGAGCCAGGCCTGCAGCCAGGTGTGGGCCTGTGAGGTGGCATGGGCACTGGTGGCCACAGTGCCCCCCACCCCTCACAGCCATCCTCCACGCGATGGGCTTACCAGCTGGGCATGGCAGGTGGTCCTGGCAGGTGGCCTTGGCGCTTGGTGGCGGGGAGGCGGTCTGGCTGCTTGCGGGGTGCTGGGTGGCAGAGGCCCACCGCCTGCCACACGGCCACTGACCCCCTCCAGGAAGGAGCTGGAGCTGGCCGTGGGCCGTGTCCTCCCTCGCCTGTCCTCTGTGCTCTGGCTGTCGGGAAGATGTCAACAGAGATAGTTAGGTCCAAGGATGTGGTCGTCATGAGTGACCTAAACTTGCCAGACATCTGCTGGGAGGAGCAGAGAGCCAGGTCTGACCGCCCACGCAGGGTCTTCACTGACATGCAGGACCTCCATCTAGCTCAGGAGGTGCACAGCCCCGCCAGGGGAGACGCCTTGTTGGATTTGGTCCTGGCCGAGAGCGATCACCGTCTGCTGGAATTCACCATCCAGCGCAAGGTGGCGAAAGCCTCCAGCAAGGCAGCAGCCCTCGACTTCAGGAGGGCGGACTTCAATGAGGTAAGAAGACTAGTGGGGGAAGCACTGAGGTCCCAGCGCTGGAGGGAGTTGAGTGTCCAGGAGGAGCGGTCACTCCTTAAGGAGATGATCCTCCAAGCTCAAAGGGAAGTAATCCCTACAGAGGTCAAAGTGGGCAAGAGGCAGCAAGGGCCCCCATGGCTCACCAAAAGCATCCGGGAACGTCTCCAAACAAAACAGGAGGTGTATGCCCGTTGGAAGGGGGGGCCGTCACAAGAGAGGGCGACACCTCGGTAGCTCGGGAATGCAGGGGGCTGTAGGTCAGGAAGGTCAAGGCGGAAATGGAGCTGGGACTAGCGACCCGGATCAAGGACAACAAGTCCTTTTTCAAATACATAGCGGGGAAAAGAAGGTGCCAGGTAACGTGGGGCCTCTGCAGGACACGTGAGGAAATCTGGTCATCTCACCTGATGGTCAAGCTGACATATTCAACAATTTCTTTGCCTTCGTATTTCTGAGGAGGGACCCGGATATCTCCCCCGCTGGCCCCCCCGAGGGCCTGTGGGTGGCACACCCAGGCTGAGGGTTAATGAGGACCTTGCCAGGGAACTTCTGGAGGGACTGGATGTATTTAAACCCGCAGGTCCTGACGATCTCCACCCCAGAGTGCTGAAGGAACTAGCAGGGGTCATTGCAGGACATGAACAGGAGCCGGCAGTGTAACGAGGCCATCCACAAGGCCAATCGCACCCTGTCGTGCATTAGCAGGTGCATGACTAATAGCTCAAGGGAGGTGATGCTCCCCCTCTATGCAGCACTGCTCAGGCCGCAGTTGGAGTACTGCGTCCAGTTTTGGGCGCTGCACTTCAAGAGGGACGCGGAGAATCTGGACAGGTCCGTGGTCAATGCAGTGCGGCCTGTGGCTGTTCTTCCTGCAGGGATGAGGGCTGCAGGGGACGAGCGCGCAGTCTGCGGCCACAGCACAGCTGGCGTCCTGCCACCACACCGACCCCAAACTGGGGAAGACCCAACCCCGGGGACCCTAAACTACTCTGACTCCTCTGCAGACCCCCAGTTGTCTGGAGTTGTTCACCCACTGAGCGCCAGTCCTGCACAGCTGCGTGGAGCCCCAGCCCCGGGTGTCTGGAAACCTCCTGCCCTGGCTCAGCTGCCTCCAGTCCCTTCCCCTCTGCCTGCAGGCAATGGGCCGTGCCAACGCTGCTCTTGAGGGCTGGTGATGGGGCATCTCCCAGAGCCTGGCCCGAGTGTGTGTGCAGGCAGCAGGGCTGGGGCTGGGCCCTGTCCTAGCAGGGTTGTCCTGGCTCCACTGGGATTTGCATTAACCACAGACAATCTCACACCCCGTGTCTCTGCTACAGTCCTGCTAGGCCATGTCCGCTGGGCTCAGGCTGCTCGTGCCCAGGTGCACGGTGCTGCAGGAGTCGTCTCTAGATGCTGAACGGCCCCTTCACCTCCTCGCTGTGGCAGGTTGTGGGGCTGTGACAAGTCACATATTCCTGTCCCTCACTTCAGTCCCTTCGCAGGCACATGGTGGGGCTGGTTTATTGAGCTGCTGCTGAACGTGAATCGGAGGCTTTGCAGAGGTACAAATCCCTCCCCAGACACCCACCCCTGGAGATCACGTCGGGGCCGGGACGAGTCTGAGGAATGGGAGCTTTTTCCCTCCGTCTGTAGCAGGGTGGGAGGTGTAGGAGGTGTTTGTTAAACTCTGGATTTGCAGATTGATAGGGGCACATGTGCCTGTGTGTGTGCATGTGAGTGTCACTGTGGGGACTGTGTGTGTGCAGGTGTGTGTGCTCTGTCCAGTACCAGGAGAGGGGAAGCAGAGGGCCCCACATGCTGCGCCAGGCCCAGGCCCAGCACCGCCAGGCAGCGGAGCAATGGGGGTGGGTGGCACGGGAGGCTTCAGGCCCGCGTCACCTCCCCTCCTGGCAGGGTTTGCCTGGCAGGCCAAGCCCCGCTGTGCCAGGTCCAACCTGGACAGACCCGGCTCCGTGCCCCCAGCTGTGCCCCCTGCTCCGCACCAGCCAGGTCCTGGGGAGGGGGAGCAGGACTGGCAGCGCCCGGCCCGGGGGAGCGGCACCGCAAGTCCAGTGAAACCTCAATGAAATCGAAAGCAAGAAAAAGAAGCCCCGCCTGTGTATGGGTCTCAGCCCATGGGGGCACAGTGCAGGGAGTGGGCCCGAGCACGCGGCTCCTGCAGCCCCGCCTCCTCCAGGGGTGCTCCGCAAAGCGCCGCCAGCTACAGGGTGCTCCTCTCCCCGCCCCGCGCGCACCAGTCGTGGCCCCGACCACCAGCTGCAGTGATGTTAGCAGAACAGTTAGCTGCAGCCACCCCCAAATTCCCCATAGCCCCCACCCCCTTCCCCGCTGCCCCTGGGCAGGCGGCAGATCCTCCAGACAGCCAGGCCGGATCCACTCTGAGGATCCCCATCGGACACTACTGCGAGGGGACTGGGACTAGGATTCATTGCACTTTCCTGCGTGTTGTAGAAACACGGGCTTTCCCTGCACCCATCAGGCATGCTGCTCAGTCCTAGCAAGCAGCCGCCCGCGAGCCTGCCCTGCCTCTGCCTGGGTCCGAGGGACCTGGGTAAGCTCAGCGGCAGAGAACCCGGCCTGCTCTCCCCGGCACTGGCTGGGTCGCAGAGGACCCGGAGGCTCTTTCCTGGATCCTCCGGTCTAAAAATCTTCTGTCTGGTCAGTCCCTAGAGGCAGCCAAGGCAGCGCTTCCAGAGGCCGGGAGCTCTGGCTCCACCAACTCTGACCAGACCTTCCAGTGCTGGCACTCCTGGCTGCTTGCACGAGGAAGCCAGCTCCTGCTTTCCCCAGAGTCCCTCCTCTCCTGCTGAGTGTGAATGTGGCCTCTGCTGCCAGTGAAGCTTCCCCTTGTAGCTCTTCAGGTCTCTCAGATCGCCCAGCTCTTCCCTGCAGGTCTGGACTCTCCCCAGCTGCCCTCCCACGCCCATCTGCAGCTGGTGCCCTGCTCCCCCCATGCTCTCCTTCTGCTTCGGAGACCTGCTCTGCACCTTCTGCACTTGGCTCAGGTGGCAGGGACCCCTCTCCCCCAGTCTCCCTGGGGAGGTGCTCTGCAGCTCCAGGTTCACAGGCCCTTCCTCAGGAGGCTGCAGCCCAGCCTTGCTCAAGGCCCGTGCACCTGCTGCCTGGGGTAGAGGAGCCACAGCTGGACCTGGTGCTGCTGGCACAGGAAACCCCTGCTCTTCTGCCAGACTCCTATGTGCTTGAGGCAGCCACAGGCCTCAGCGCATGAGAGAGGAGGGAGAAGGAAGAGGCAAAGTCTCTCACACTTCCTACTGGACCTCCCCGGCCATGAAGGTGGAGATGAGCCCCAGTGACTCCTCTCTGCTCCGAGGGCTGAGCACTGAACCACGCACCATGGAGCAAGTGCGGAGTAGGTCCTTGGGGGACGCGCGCAGGACTCCAGAGTCAGCACCCACAGTTTAAAGGGGGAGGGAAACAAAAGAAGCGTCTCCAGGGTGATGTGGGGAGAAGAGGAAGAGTGGATGTGCTGCAGCACTGATTCCTGCATCACTGCTCTGGCAAAAGAGAGTTTCCCACTGATGAACAGGCCAGAACCGCAGTGGGAGGCAGACAAGGGAGGCTGGTGCCATGCCAGGAGCTGTGATTTAAGGCAGGGCATGGGAAATACAGGACCAATCTGCTTCCAGGCACGTGAGTGGCTTCCAGCGGGATGCCGGGACAAGAGGAGAAGCTGCTCTGTTGGGGCACTGGTCCCACCAAAACACTCTGGCCCAAGAAAGTCTTCCACTGCCGCACAGGGCCTCGTGCTGCTGGAAGGGCAGACCCACCGCCACGCTCCTGCTCCTGGACAAGGGCCTTGTCTGGCGCACAAGCCCAAGGAGTTATCATGGGAGCAGACCCAGGTCTCCTCTGTGTCAAGGGAAGCGTCAGCAGGGCAGAGGCCTGGAGTTCACTGCGCGAGAAGAGCGAAAAGCACCCCCAGGGAAGCCCATTTCCCCAGCGCCTGTACTGGTGCGATCCTGAGCAGAGAGGGCCATGAGCACACGAGAGAGGAGCGGCTGGAACAGGATCACTGACTGTTACCTGTCAGCGCGACAAGGCCCAGCCGAGACACGGGATCTTTGTGCCGGGTGCTGCACACGTGCAACGAGAAGCATGCAGGGCTCTCCCCTGACTGCTGCCAGCGCAGAGCCCTCTCCCACCCCATCCCTGCAGCTCCACAGTTGGCTCCTCCCATGCTAGAGTTGGGAAGGGACAGAGATTTAAGCCTCTTACCACAAACGCAGGACCGCCGCTCAGGCACCCAGACCCAGGCCCTCCCCTGCGTGTGCACATTACCTGACTCCTGCTGTGGCAGGGCTCCTTTTGGGCACAGGCGGTGACACGTCCTGAAGGTCTGGGGTTTCACCCTGCCCTGCCTCCTCCAGGGACACAGCTACAGGATGGGGCTGTGGCTGCTCCAGCCAGGAATCAAGAGGTTCCCAAAACCCCAGCAGGTGCCAGCTTCTCCAGGGCCACCTCCTCAAGCTTCACATGCACGGTGCCCTGGGGCAAGACAAGCATGTTACAGGGAGCTGGGGGCAGGGGGCACATCCCCCAGACACATGGAGGTGAGGCCAGCAGCACTGATGATTGATTAGCTTAATCGCTTTCCCCTGGAGCTTCTCTCCTCTGCCTGCCCCAGCTGAGACCCCTCGACCAGGGCTGCTGCCTCGGGCTGCAGTGTAGGGGAGGGTCGGAGATGCAGATAGCACCCCCTGGCATCGGGGCAAGAAGGTTTATGATGGAGGATGAAAGGTTTGTGATGGAGGATGAATATATTTAACTTTATATATTAAATCAGATCAAGTGTAGTCCTTTGCTTACCTGACAGGGGAAACACCATGACCATGCAGGCAGTTTTCCTAGTTGCAAAGAGGAAAGCAAAGAGGCTGAAAACAGGCCAGGGCCACCCCAAGGGGATGGTCGTGTGGCATCTTGCGTAAAGGCCTGGTGGAGAGAAGGGGTGTTGGGGACCTGAGTGGACCTAATCCACCTCCAGCTGTGTGTGCTTTGGGGACAGTGGGCTGGGGAAGTGTTGGTCTTAAAGCTGAGTGTGCTGCTGGAGGGGCTGGGCTCTGTCGCGGGGGTGGGGGGGCAGTACACAATTCTGCCTGGGCTCACCCAAGCCAAGAGCCCTGCGTTAGAAAGGCAAGGCTCTTTGAGAAGATGCAGTATGTTTTATTAGACCAGCTGAGTAGTTGGAAGAAAGTTCTTGGCAAGCTTTCAGGCTCAGTCACCCTTCTTCAAGCATAGGAAGTCTCTGCTGGTCTGAGACTCCAAGGAGTGAGAGAAGCTATAAGTGTGGCAGGATGTCGGTGAAAGTGTAAATAGGGAGAAATTAGAAAGACAAAAGGTAAAACAAGGTAAAGGTGTTTGCAGCCTGCTCTGGACAGCCCCGATCACCCCCCACAGCCGCCCTGGGCAGCCCCCTGGACATCCCCTGCAGCCCGGTGGTGCAGCCCAGCACCAGCCGATGGGAGGGAGCATCCAGTCCCCCGGCTCAGCCCCGGGTCTGCCCCCTCCCCACCTCCCCAGCATTGGTCGGGAGCGGGCTGGAGCTGAGCCCACGGGCCCCACACTGCTGCCAGACGCCACCTAAAAGAAGACATGGCGGGGGCTGTTCTCCAAGGGGCAGACACCGGAGCTGAAGGGTGGTTCCACCAGCAGTGGTACCTGTCCCTGTGTGACCGACTTGGGACCAAGTCCCAGCTCCAGGCCCCTCAGCCCGCTCGTGTAAGCAGGTCCGAGGCAGGGGGTGCGGTGCGGGCTGAGCCATGAGGTGCAGCCACATCTGGCCAAAGGCTGCAGCCAGCGGGGGCTGCTCCAGTCGGTGCCACCGCTCCGCGCCCTGCTCTGCTCCCGTGCCACTCCCACTGCTGCGGCTGCTGCCCCACGGGCAGGCACCAAATGTGGCCCCTGCCAGGTGGGACCTGCCCCCAGCCCGGCGCAGGGCGAAGTGACTGAGTTGGCAGCGCAGGATGAGTGTGGCTGCTGCCCGGATCATACGCCCAGCCTCAGTTCATAGGCGCAGCTCTGAAAAGTGGTTTGCATTGCAATTTGTTCCCTCTCAGGGTCAGGCCTGAGAGACTGGAGGCAGAGTGTTGTTCTGGCGAGGAGTGTGCCCCACGGGGAGTCGGGGTTTGTTGTCTTTGCTAGATTCTGGTGGGCAGGTTGTGGGGTACAGGAGAGAGTTGGCAGGTTTTGTGTTTTGAGCTGTAGGAAGGTGGCTTCAGTTCTGGTGATGAGCTTAGGTGCGTGTTTGACTGTACAAACCACCTTTCAGAGCTGGGCCTATGGACTGCACTTCATCAGCCTCCTGGGCAGTCGGTACAGAAACTCCTGGACTCAATGCACACAGTGGAGCCTGGCACACTGCGCCCGGCCGCACACCTGACAGCCCAGGCACCTCTGCACTTTTACCTGTGCTCCTACACCCCCTTTCCCCCCTACCCCCCACCCCAGCCTGTCCCTCCCCCCCGACACCTCCATTTCCATTTTCACTGGCTTTCTCACCTGCATTGTGGGCCAGGCCAGCTGCTGGCTTCTTTACTATTCCTTCCACCCACGACCAGCTGCAGGTACTTCCTCAGCCAGACAAAGGGGTTTGCAACACTAAAGCATCCAAAGATACATTTTTTTAAGTACTCCTTTTTTTTCATAATACACATATAGACACAAAAACACAAGATAAGCCGTCACACACCATGAATAACATCGTATGTCCAACACAACACAACACAACACAATACTTTTACTTCTTGCTGTCAATTCCTGTATGAAACGACAGGCTCTGTGACACTTCTGTGTGGGTACCTTTGATGCCGATGCTGATGCTACTGGTGTTGAGCCAGCTGAGTTATTGTACCTGCTGTCAGGTAGAGCGGAGGACCGGGCGTGAGGCTGTAGGGGAGGAGGAGGCCTCAGTGGGGCACACTGCCATGTTGTGCAGAGGCCCCAGCACCAGGAAGGGCGCACCTTAACACACACACAGTGTCACCCACCCACATCACGAGTTTTGCCTGTCGGCAGCTTGGGGTGCAGGGCCCCAAACGACAGAGTCCCCCCGCGAGACACACACGGCTGGTCCAGCACACACTCAGGCCTGGTCTAGGACACACACAGCTGGCAGGCTTTGTGACCTCAGTAAGAGCTGCCACCCCTGCAGGTTTGACCCCCTGTGTTGTAACACACAGCCATGACATGCGTTTGGCTTTCAAGAATTTGGGGTGCAGTTCCCCCAAGCCCCTACACCAATCTTCTTAAAACATGGCACACTTAGTGCTCTCCACAGAGGCTACCATCCCTACCAATTTCATCCAAATTGGACAAAAACAACCAAGTTATAGATGTTCCATTGATTCCCCATTATACCCTGTGGCCAGATCGCCGACCTGGCTCTGAAGCTTCGGAGCCACTTCAGCCGGATCGAGGTGGAAACCCGGTCTGGAGCTCCAGACCGGATCACTGCCACCCTAAGTGGCCAGATCCAAAGCCAGATCGGATCACTGCCGACTCGCACAGCCCTACTGCCGGAAGCAGCGCAGGGGACCCCGCAGTGGGCGGTGTGTTGGAGGGGGCATCTCCTGCCCCCGGTGCAGGGAGTGACCCCGGGTGGAGCTGAGTGCCAGGTCAGTGTCTGCCCACTGCTGCCGTCCCTCCGGCTGCTACGTCTCCTGTGTCTTGTTTCCACAGTTTAACAGATCCAGGTGGAGTCTGCGCTGCCTCCGGAGGGGCCCGGGGAGGAGAAGCGGGAACAGCAAAAAACATGGAGCTACAGCCCATTCACACCTTTCAAACACCTTCATTTCAACCTTGATTTAGCCCATAAACCTGCACTTATTTCACCCTTGCCCAGGCCTTATCTTGCCAGAGCAGAGATCCTTGCTGTGGGGTTGCAAATAGCTGGCATATGAAATGAGAGCAGCTTGGCTGCAGCCGGCCAGGGGAAGGGCTGGGATGTGGGTGCTGCTCGTTGCAGGTTGGGACCCCAGTCCTGCCCACTCGAGCACCACAGCACTGGAAAGAGACCTCGGAGTCCTGGCTGATGCAAAAATGAACACGAGTCGCCATGTGACGAGGTAATAACCAAGGCTAACCGCACTCTTTCTTGCATGGGCAGGTGCATCACGAGCAGGTCTAGGGGTAACAGGGGACTTTAGCCGAGCCCCTGTTACCAAGGGTGCAACTGTAGGCAAAACGAAGTCACAGGTGAAGGCAGGAGAGACACTCACCTCCGGGACAGGCTGCAGCAGGCTGGGGCTCGGGGCGGGCGGGAGCGCTGACCTACGGTCTCCCGGCATTATTAGTACTCCAGGAGTCATCAGACTTCCCTCGGGGCAGGAGGAGTCACCGATCCAGCCGTACGGATCCAGGAGGAAAGGCAGGAGAGCTCGTGCCCGAGGAGGTGCCCGGCATCGCCAGAGGGACAGCGGCTCCGGGCCAGGCTGCAGGGCAGGGGCAACCCAGAACTGATGCACGCGGCCAGTCCGCTGCCTCCAGTTTAACCAGTCATTGCCTCGCCTGGCCAACCCGCCGCCGCCAGCTAATGAGACGCTTAGCAAGGAGATACATTTGTCTTTAAGTAAAATAAAGACTTCCAACGTTGGAAACAACTAACTGGGTGGTCTGCCTTATCTTAACCCACTCCTCAGGGAAGAGCATCCTTTCATTTCCCCTTCTTCTTACTTGAGGCAGGGGAGTGCTGAGCAAGACGGGGCGGACGGCAGACTCGCTCCTTCAAATACTTACAAGTATCATCCAGAAGACGGTAGAGATCTGGCTCGGAGATTTCCAGAGAGAGCGTTTCAGATGGATCAGACTCTCTCCCGGTGTCCTGATGCTTGGGCCATGCTGGAAAAATGGCTTCTTCTCCTCCTTCTTGGCCCAGGCCCTTGTATCGCCTGTCTGACCTCAGCAGCCCAGTCCAATAGACGCCAGCAGTGTTGGCAACTAGCAAACCAATATAAAAAGCATCACTGATTACCTGGGCAGAGGAGCAGGGGCTTTTCCCTCCCCCACTCAGGTGACCAGAGGGACCGCACCCTCGGCACCAGGCTTTTGTCAAGTAGGCAGGGAGGAAAATCCCCCTCCCTTAGGGATTCGACCCCAGTGTCCCAAGCTGACCAGGACAGGTTTCTGGAGAGAGACACAGACGGTGGCATTTCTGCCACACTCCCAGTATGTCCCAGTGTCCTGCTAGGTTCCCCTATCACCATTGCCCCCCTCCCCATGTCTCGAAGCATCCTGCAGTGCCTCCGAGCAGCCTGCGCAGCGTCCAAGTCTCGTGCTGGGCCGGCTGTCACCAGGGTGTCACTGCATCGCTCTGCTGTAGCTCATTTCCACTGCACTTCCACATTTGGGGCCCAGACCTTGGCTCCTGCCCTCGGTGAGTCCCGTGCTGAGCACCCTGCAGGCCTCTGTCTCTACACATTGCAGCTCTAGAGTGGCCTGCCAGAATACTGGGAGGCACTGGGGATACTGGGAGACACACACCCTCCCCTTCCCCCACAGGATGCCCACCCAGGTGCCCCTCCGCACCCCCAGGGCTGGGCCAGGCAGGAGCAGGTCTGGGCCTTGCCTCGCTCCTGGCCACATGCATCCCTGCTGCAGACCCAGGCTGTGCCCTGCCCTGTGCTGCCTCCACCTGCCATCCCAGGTCCCGGAGACACCTCCCACAGGGGCCAAACCCAGGACTGGGGCAGGGCTGTGCTTGTGGGCCACAGGCTGCAGGGCCCAAGGCAGGGCCCTGGCACTGGGGAACAGGACCATGTTTCAGGGGTCACAGCTCTCCTGGCTCTGGGACAGCCGCAGACCCAGCTCAGTCCCTGGCACCAGCATTGCCACGGGGTCCATTGTCAGGGCCAAGGGGCTGGGGGGCACTGGGCCAGTTACCACCATGGCCAGCAGTGCACAGTGGGACAGCTGCATCCTGGGGGGAGAAGGGCTGTCACAGAGGACCTGGGCACCTGGACAACCCCGATGCCCAGAGAACCCAGTTGTCTCAATACCCTCCCAGGATCTCCCATTAGCTCCAGTGCTCTCCCAGTGCCTACCATTATCTTCCAGTGGGTCACAGTACCTGCCTAGGGACCCGCGTTACCCCCATGCCTCCCAGTATCCCCCAGTGATTCTCAAATGAGAAACAGAGCAAGAGCAGACACAACCCTTGATCCCCTCTTTGAGGAGGGGGTGACACTGAGTGGGGCCCTGCTGACACAGGCACGTGTCTGGGTCCCTCTGGCCATGGTGCATCACAGGGAAAAGGATGTGGAGCTGTTTCTTTCTCCCCCTCAATCCCTGGGGCAGCAACTGGCTGCGGATCAGGATCCTCCTGACTCTGCCCATCAGAAGTTCCCACGGGCCAGCAGTGATGGGCACCAGCACAGACTGTGATGGAGGCACACAGGCAGTATCTGGCCCAGTACAGTGGAGATGTTGGGGTGAAAAGGGACTTTGACATCAGTTTGATCTGGATCAGTGCTTCCCATCCAGGTGTGGTGAGCTCCTTAGCTCTGGTAGATGTGCAAACACCTATACGCGATTCACAAAAGCAACACAAAGCTTTGCAATAAGAATCCAGTGTCAAAACCATTTCTGATCCATTGTGGCCTTTCTGAGTTCTTTGCACCAGAAGAACTGCTATATTATTGTTCAGTAGCAAAGCAAGTGAAAAGGAAGAGCAGGCATTTTCTGAGGGTGCCTTGAGTCTAATGAGTGGGGATCTTGACTCTAAAAATATTGGAGAACTATTGTTGTGTAGTGAGAGAGGCAGCTAGCTCTGTTAGCGTGAAGTCCAAAGGAAGCAGGATAGAGATGCACCTTATAGACTCAGGAGGCCACAATTCCTGGCCCATGGGCCAGATCTTGCCTGCAGAGCCAAGTCATGCATCCCCACAGGTCCAGTGATTCGGTGATGGCGGTTATTTTGAAGATGTTGGGAGCTGTAGACAGTAGCAGAGTGCAGTAGGAGACTGGGACATGTGCCCTGGGCACCAAACCCAGGGGCAGGAGGTGAAAAAATACTAGTGGCTACACTGCCAGGAGCACCGCTAGGGATGCTGATCTCCCCTCTCTGCTGCTCCCCACCCCCAGGCACCCTGTCCCCCGGGCACTCAGGCACAACATGACATGTGCTGGGCCTGGGACACTAGTGCCGTCCGACCCACATGAGGCCCATGGTGTGTGGCTCTGGACTCGCACACTAGAAAGCTTGAGCACCACCAGACTTACTGAATCCCAGATGCATCAGCTTTCAGGAGCAAGTGCTCACTCATCAGAGGGTAAGAAATGATGTGCAGACAGCCGGTGTACAATGCAAAGGTATTTATTTTAAATATAAAAGGGAATAGTGGGAGGGGAGAGAAGAGGAGGGGAGAGGATGGGGTCAGGGGGGAAGGGAAACAGTGCTGAGAGAGGCAAGCAAATTAACAAAATAAAACTCCCAAAGTGATTGTAGTGATGTTAGTGAAGGATGAGAGTTTGGAGACAGTCCCTCCCAGGGGGGTGCTATGCGTGTGGGCATGTATGGCACCTGCCCCCAGTGGCTGGGGAGAGCACGGCTCCATCGGCGGCTGCTGCACCCCAGTGGTGGTTAGTGGGGAGCTCTCAAAGATGCAGTTGGCACTGTTGGCGGCAGGGGCGGGGGTGGTGGGGGTGAGTGCTGACCTGGGGTCAGTGAAGACCCACAGGCATCGCCAGCAGCATCAGTGGCGGCCAGGGCTGATCATGGACTGCCTGCAGAAACTGCGAACAGTGTCGGTGGCACCTTTTTGCAGGGAGTGCACTGCAATGCTCAGGGGGTGCACGTGCACCTGTGTGCAGCCCCTAAGCATCGCCCCTGCATTTGGGGATTGGGAGATGACACCTGGGCCTGGGCAGCACCAGGGTCCAGACTGGAGCAGCTCCTGTGTTGGAGACCCCAGCCCTGACCCGCCAGCCTGCCCCCCACCCTGGGGACGCCGAGGGGCTGGCAGTCGGGGCGCGGGGAGGGGACAGTCTGTGCCCCCCGCGGGTCATGGCAGGGACAGGGATTCCCTCAGGGCTGGGCTGGGACCGGGCACAGGGTCAGGGGAGCCACGTTGGTGCCCCCAGCATTGAGACCAGGACTGAAGAAAGGGCGCAGGGTCCCGGAGAAGGTGTCAGTGAAAGTGAAGAGATGGGACCTGTTGGTCACATTGTAAAATGAGACCTCGCCTCCCTCGTAGCCCAGGGAAACCCCCACCCGCCTGGGGTGCATGCGCACGGGGAGGGGGGTCCAGGGGGAGGTGCAGGGCTTGTGTCCTCCATCTTCCAGCCACACGACCCAGTATCCACGGCCAGGTGACAGCGTGATCCCCCCCTTCCTGCGCACAGACTCCCTGCACACGCCCACGTACCACTGTCTTGTCTCCCACCTCCACCTCCCAGTAGCGCCTCCCGCCCGTGAACCCCTCCGAGCCCAGGACACAGGGACAAGGATCAAATCTCTCCGGGGTGTCGGGCACATGCTGTCGGGTGTCTCTGTGTTGTACACATTTCCGATCCTCAGACAGGACGAGGTTGGGATGAGCCGTGTCCGGGTCCAGAGTCACGTCTACTGGAGAGAGAGTCACGGGTCAAGGTCGGGGCAGGCGGGTCCCCAAAATCACAGAGAATTCACCGCATCCCAGGAATCGTGGGTCAGTCCCTGCTGGGAAATCACCATCGCCCCAAGGGGAAATGGAGAGAACAGGAAATGGCCCCAGGGCACAGAGGGATGTTCCCACCGGACCTCTTCATCCCTGGGGCAGAGTGGGGGCTAGAGGGCCGGGTGCTGCACCCACAGGGGGGAGGAGAGAGGGGCGGGTGCCATGGGGTGGGCACCAGGTGGGGGAAGGGCATGAGATTATGTCATACCAGCAGGTCCCTGTCCTGCCCCTCCCCCACCCCAGGCTTGGCTGCTTGGCCCCACTAGCACAGCTCGGGGGTGATGGGGCAAGAGGGGCAGCGCCTTCCCCATGAGCTGGTGCCTCAGGCGCTGTTGGGAAGGGGGTGAGGAGGGGCAAGGAGGTAGACTGGAGGGACAGGGGGGACGGGCTGGGAGACAGCAGGGAGCAGAGGGGCCCAGCAGAGCAGCCTGCCCGGAGGAAGGGGTGGCAGGGGGAGCAGAGGGCAGGGCCCAGGGGTCTCTGTGCTCTGGGCCTGGGTCACTCGGTTTGCGGCTGACAGCTGGTTGGTGCCTGCCCCTGCCCATCCCAGGCTGGGCTGCTCTGCCCCAGCGGGGACCCCCATGTGCCCAGCCCTGTGGGCACAGGACTGCAGCCAGGGCACCCCACAGCCAGCGCCTCCCCAGAGCCCAGCCCACGCAGGGCCATGCATGGGGCTGGGTGCACGGGGTGGGGAGGGAAGGGGAAGGGCAGTGGGGAAGCACTGACAAGGGGACTAAGCACCGCAGAACAGGGCCCATTGCTCATGACTCTGGGGCCATTGAGTGAGGAGAGGCATTTCCCCTCCCTCTGGGCTCAGCTGCACCAGGCACAAGTCCCAGCTCACCCCTGTTGTGCATCTGCTCTAGGGGTCCGCGCTGCAAATACTGCACTGGGCCAAGGACGCCCTGTGCAGACCAGCCCTGGGGCACTGCTGGGTCTGGGGCCTTCTGTCCCCGGAGTACTGGATAACCCCATGCCCGTGGGGCCCAGCTGCTGTAGGCCAGCCTCCATTGTGCCAGATGCTGCACACAGAGATGGCAGTTTTGAAACACATCTGAGTTACACTTGCTCTGGGGAAACACTTGGAAACACTTAGGAGCACAAACCCCAAAGGCTTCTGATAGGACATGGATAGGCCAAGGAAACAACAGGGGACCCCCAGCACTTATGGAAGGGCAGGATGGGGAGGGTGAGCAGCTTGGGAGTGGGGATCTGTTCAGAGTACTTCAAAAAAATATCCCCTGTGCTCTGTTCCCCAAATCTGCTGTGACATTTGCATTGGAAATGTCGCAGCAGGAGGAAATTGGCCCCTGCTCTCACCCAAAACCAGGCAAAAAAACAAAGACGGCTCCAACTGAACCTCTCTTCCCAGAGTGTCTTGTCTGTCCCCAAATGCACAGCCCCCTGCATGCATGGGCAGACCCCCCAACACACACACGCATATACAATTCTTGCAGGGACTGGCCCACAACCCCAGGGAACGTGTGTGCTCTCCATCCCCTGCTCACTCAACAACCTGCCAGAGCCAGGACCAGAGCAGGGCTGAGGGATCCACGCAGAGCTCGGGCTCGAGCTCTCACTCCCCGATCTGGGCACAGAGTGGCCCAGCGCAGTCCCTCCCCACAGTCACTCTGGCTCCGGGATCATCTGACCCACAAGGGACGGTGACAGCTCTGCATGGCTGGGCGTGTGCATCCGTGTAAGGAGGGAGGCATGCTGTTTTCCTGAAGAGTCTCTTCCACCCATGACAGCCCCAGGGGTCACCCACACAACAGAGTTGACCTGGGCTATCAAAGCCATTTAAGATCTATGGGACTGACCCTCCCAGACCCAGGCACGTTTGTACCAGACCCAAGTGAAAATGGATACTTGGCTTCAGCTCTGTGCGGGTCAGGCCTGCACTGACTGCTGGTTTGCACCACCCTGGGCACAGAACAGCTGCAGGGACCCAGGCATCTGGGTCGGCATCTCTTGCTGCCTGGAGGGGCTGGTGCTTGCACTGGTGTGTCTGTGCTCTCTGGGCAACCCCAGGCTTGGCTGAAGCCTCCTTTCTGCCCTCCCTGCTGCCTCAGGGAAGGAGCAATGAAGCCCCTTCCTGGAGGGAGGAACCTGGAGTAACAGAAGTCACCGTCCAAAGCCCAGGAAACACACACGGCCTGAGCAAGAGCTGCCAGCGGGAAAAGGAGAGGGGTTTCCCTGGGCACTAAAGGCAAAAGGAGCACCTGGGCACAGACTGGCGGCAGCTGGGAGACGACGTGGGTGTCAGGGAAAGAGAGCGAAGGACACCAGGAGGAAGCAGCAGGGAGGGAGAGACATACTGGCTGCGTGGCTGGAAGAAGAAGCCCTCAGCCAGCAACCCCTCAGCCGGACAGCCCACTGCCGCCCTCCCTGCCGCACAGGCTGGCTCCTGCCCTGTCGCTGTTGCAGCACTGGGATGTGGGTGCTCAGGCTGTGCTGGGAGCCATGGTTGGGAACAGCACCTTGCAGCCAGGAGCCCCCTGAGACCAGTCCACTGAGCAGCCTGCAGAGCAGGGCCCATGGGGGCTCGGGGGGCTCTGCTGCCCCTCCCAGGCAGCCAGGAAGGAGGGGAGCAGGGCTGAGCTGATGCTCCTGCCAGTCAGGTGCCCCTGACTGCAGCATCTCCTCCTTCCCCAGCCTGCAGCCAAGCCCCGGGGCCAGAGCTGCCTAGCACCTGCAGACTGTGGCTCCATCCTCTCAGCTCTATAGCCCCCAAAGCAACACGACCCTCCTACCGGGCTTCTCTCTCCTGACCCCAGCACCACAGATCAGTCATTTTCTATCTTATCATCCAGGCCAGATTCCCTTCCCCCACCCTCCATGCTCTGCTCTTGCCCCTTCCTCACCCCTCACCCTGCAGCTCTCCAAGCCCCACTGACTTCCACACTCCCTTTGTGTCCATCTCCCCTGCTGCCTGGGCACTAAAGGCCCAGATGTGGTGCAGCTCCTCTCTCCCTTGGCGGAGATCTCACACTTCTGGTGGATGAGATTTGGAGCCTTGTTCCTCACCCCAGTGACCCTAAAAATAAGCAGCTGTCCTGGCCCTCTGCCCACTACCTGCCACTGCACCAGACAGAGAAGGAGGAGTGGTGAGACCCATGGATGGTGTGGCGGGCCAGTGGGGGTGTTCCTGTGCTGAGCCACCTGCATCACTGCACCCGACCAGCTACCAAGCTCCAGGTGTGTCCCTGGGGTGCCTACGCCTGGCCATCCCCTTTCCGCAGCACACCCACAAGCCTGGGGAAATGCTGCCACCACCCGGACTCAGGTCTCTGTCTGGGCCCTGTGCCACCCGGGATACACAGGCCCTGTAGTCCTTGGGGATCTGGGGTGCTTCTATAGGCCTGAAGCACTCCCCTGTCACCTCCTGGGCAGGGGGGAAGTAAAAAGCCGAGCCCACCTTAGCAGGTCCCTTCCATCTCAACCATGTACCATAAAGCTTGCTATAGCGGATAGCTTTACTGGGTGGGGAGGGGAGGCTCAGGGAGGGGGACAAGCCAGCGAAGTATCCGAAGAGCACATCTGAGCAAACAGAAGCAGCCTGGTAGCCTTGTGACACGCTCCAAGAACACCGTTCCTGGGTACGTTTCTGGTAAGCTACTCGCACATGGATCTGGAGTCTGAAAGAGCTGCACAACCCGTGTGCCTGCTCCATGTTCCCAAAATATGTCCCCTTCCCCTTCCTCATGTGGCCCCTTTTATACACCCGTTGTGACCTCATCACTAAAATCCCACCACCAGCAGCCCCGTTGGCTGTGGGCCGATGTTTCCAAATGACATCAGCCCTTGCCAGGTGAGATGGCCAGTCACATGGCCTGCAGTGGCAGGGACACTTGAGACAAAGAGAGCAGGTCCTCCTGGGTCAGGCATGTCTGCAGCCCAGGTCCCAGCTCAGTGATAAATGAAACATGGGGGTGGGGTGGGGGAGCGCTGCCTGGTCACAGCAGAGGGGGACTGGAGGGGCGATTCCTCCACTCGGTGACAGCAGGGAGCAGCTCGACCCCTCATTAGCAGGAGGCTGAAGAGCCCCGTCCAGGGCAGCCCCACTGAAATTGGTTGGCCGCAGCATTCCCCCAGAGCAACTTCTCTGGGGAACGTCCTGTCTCCTGTGCACACAGGCAGGGACATTGTGACTCCGCCTGGTAGTGCTTGCGAGGGGTGTCAGGGCAGAGCAGAAAGCAAAGGTCCCTGGGGAGACAAGACCAGGAGTCTCTGATGAAGCATTGGCTCCACTTACCTGCATATTGTTGGGCTCCGGCAAATTCTGAAATAACCAGAAACCAGAGGTCACAGAGGTCACACAACCAGGCACAAACCCCACAGGACACATGTCAGTGGAAAAGACACTGCAAAAACCAAAACCACAACTTACCCAGCTCTGCCAAGGGTCTCAGGAAGGAAAGGGGAGGAGAGCAAATAAAGTCACGAGTCAGTTAGTACCATGGTTGCCAACTCTCTGTAACTCTACTGGTGTCCCATAAAATATACAGTAAAAACCACGGGCCCATAACATTTGTGAAAAATTTGAGTCCTCCATAAATAATCGATCCACAGGGAGCTTGATAGACAGGCAGAGCACAGCACTGTCCCCGGTGTCTGAGCGGGACCTGAGCGCCCTGCAGGGAGCTCTTGTCAGGGCTTTGGGGCTCGCAGGAACCTGCCTAGACCTCTCCTCTCCCCCAGCCACGTGCTGCTGCTGGGTCCAATGGCTTGCCCCTGTGTCTCTCAGATGCCCACCTCAGAGGTACGAGGAGCAGGGTGGCGTGGCTGGCAAGAAGCTGTAGGACAGAAGCAGGGGCCAGAGTGGGTGGAGGTCTGTGCCAGAATGGGGGTAGCAGCGTTGGTGAGGTACACTAGGACGTGGACTAGGGCGGGGTGTCATGCCATGTGGGGCATGGTTAGGGGTGTCAGAGTGTGGGGGTGATTAGGGGCCCCCTGGGGTGGGGGCATCATATCGTAATACCACTGCTGCCATCAAGCAGGATTGGCAATCCAAGAAATTTTTTTCCATTTAAAATCTTCCAACTTCATACTGAAAACCAAAGCTTTCTGCTACACTTGGTGTTGATCCCCTACACATGAATCCCACTCTTGTCACTCCCTCCCAAGGCCTGGCAGAAGGGCTGAATTTACATTATGTGAAACACAGATCAGTAAAAACATATGTCTTTAAAGAAAGGGTGTCATATCAGTAAAAGCTTTGTAGATGGTCAGTAAAAAAAAAATAAAAAGGTTTGAGGTGGAAAGACTGGTCAATAGCCATGATCTTTACTGACAAATCTGCCCCCATGCTGAACACACCCCACATCAGCTTCAGTGGACATGCTGACTGAGTTCAGACTGCAGGATCGGGACCGCAACCCTTTGCCTTGGATACTGCTTTGTAGCCCCTGATCCTGAGATCTCCCCATCCCCTCTGGGAAGTGAGAGGAGCTGCCCCAGGGACATCACTCAGGTGCAAGGAAACATTGGGAAGAAAGCCCTGAGCCATCCCCAACTCAGCCCTTTGGGCAGAGACAGGGCAGACTGACTAGAGCGGGCCCTGCCCACACACCCAAGCAGTCCTCAGCAACAAGGGGTGCTCAGCTGGTGCGAACAGCACCCCCCGCACCAGCACTATGCCAACTGCCCCCATCCTGATGTGGGGGTGTGGGACAGTGTGTGGGACTGGACCCTTTCATACAGAAGTGTCCTTGTCACAAGACCTCCCTGGAGATGGGGAGGGACGCGTGGCTGGGTACCAGGGTTTTGCCAGTGAAGTCAGGGGGTCAGGGGGGCAGTAAAAGGCACTTACCTTTCATTGCTTCATACTTTGCTGCAACGTGAAAGAGAACGAGAATTAACCTGGAGTCCCACAAATTCCCTGGCCCGGGCCCAGGTGCAGCAGCCTCTCCCCACCCGTGGTCATGGACAGACACTGCAGATCTGTGCTCCAGGCATCAAGCCGAGTCCAGCCCAGGGCCATGCGCTGTGTGGGCAGGACCCGGCTCTGCTGTCCCGGCTGCCTTGGGCACATCCTCTTCACCAGGCTCTGCACAGACACCCGGGCACCGGGCTCAGCTGCCTGGCTCCAGGACGCCCCACCTCTTATAGCACCTCTCCAGCAAGGTGACTTGTCCTCACTGGGCTGCCGGGCACTCCCCTTCCACCCTCCCTGCCTGCCCTTCCACCACCTCTGCCAGGGCGCCTGCCTCCTCTTCCTCCCTCTCTTGTCTTCTGGGGGTTTCTCCAGAGCTCTGCCCTCAGTTGCCCTTCTCCCCTCACACTAATCATCACTTCACATCATCTTCATCTGGCATTGCGTGCTGACAGCTCTCAAATCCACCTCCTGGCCCGGGGGTGCATCCTACCCCCTCTCCCCTGCCACCAGCCCCAGCCTGGCTGGGCTCACTAGCCTGTGCTCTAGGCTGTTTCCTGCTCACTGCAGGTGGAGGGAGGCTGAAGAAAACTCCTCCTTTCCCCTCCCAGCCCTCCTCTCTCACTGCACACAGCAGCACACTCAGCCTCACAATCTCAGGGTGTCTCAGACTCCTCTCCTTTTGCTTTGCAACCCTCCACCCCAGCCCCTCTCACTCCTGTTCCCAAATCCTGCTCCTCCATGGCCTCATGATCTAGCCTCCCCTAAATCCTGACAGCCCAATTTCTCACCACCCTCCTCTCAAGCTACACCTAATCCAGCCCCTCTAATCTGTGCCCCCCATATGCATCCTGCCCCTTAGCCCCTGGCTCCTGGAGAGACAAGCCCTGCCCCTGGGGCTCCCACGCAGCACTGCACAGGGGTGGGACAGAGCAGCAGGCTGGGGGTGCTGGAGGATGAGGTTTCTTGGGGAGCTCCTCAGCACACATCACACACAGCTTCTCCAAGGAGAGCCCTGAAGGCCTGCTGGGACACCAGCTGCAAAACAGGAGACCTCCCCCTTCCCTCCATAGGGAAATCCATGAAGAAAAGTTACCTTTGTCTGCACGGCGCCTCTCTGAAACAAACAGCAGGAGAGACGTGTTACACAGATGGAGACTGGACACAGTGATGAAGAGCACCAAGCAATGGCCTTTCCACTGTACCTACACACACAGGGGCTGTCCCTCACTGTCCCCCTTGGCCACAGCACACCTGGGTCCCCAAACCCACTGCACTCAGCCTTGGTGAGGCTGCAGCTGGAGTACTGCATCCAATTCTGGGCTCCACAATTCAAGAAGTATATTGAGACACTTGAGAGAGTCCAGAGGAGAGCCGTGCACATGATCAGAGGGCAGGAGAATAGGCTGTATGAAGAGAGGCTGAGAGCCAGGGGACTCTTCAGCCTGGAAAAGCACAGGCTCAGGGGGGGCGTGGGGGCAGCTTATAAGTACATGAGGGGTTTGCATCAGGATGTGGGGGAACATCTGTTCACCAGAGCGCCCCAAAGAAAAACAAGGACCAATGGTCATAAACTCCTCCAAGACTGTTTTCGGCTGGATATAAGAAAAAAAAGTCTTTACTGTCTGTGCCACCAAGACCTGGAATAGACTCCCTCCAGAAGTGGTGCAGGCACCTACTTTGTACTCATTCAAGAAATGTTTGGATGCTTATCTTGCTGGGATCCTTTGAACCCAGCTGACCTCTTGCTCCGGGGCAGGGGGGTGGACTTGATGATCTTTGAGGTCCCTTCTAGTCCAAAAGTGTATGAAATCTCTGAAACCCTTTGCCCCTCCAGATGGGGTGAAAGGAGTTGTCAGCAACTTATGGGGGAAACACACTGCAAGGGGGGTGTAATCAGCCCCCTCCCAGAGTTACACACCAAGGAAAGCTCAGGGGAAACTGAAAAGAAGCTGCTGCAGGCTGGAAATGCAGATACAGTCCCTGAACATCCTGATCTCTGCCCTGCTGTGATTCCCTAAGGAGGGGGAACCTTTAAAGCATATTTAATACTAAGTTCCCTTGGTTCAGAACTGCAGCCCCAGTCCTACATTGATCCGGGCTGTGGGACTAGTACCTGGGGTCCGGGCAGGGCAGAGTTAAGGCTGGTCGTGTGCTCCAGGGTAGAGTCCTGCCCCTCGCCCCACTGCAGGCCACAGAAGGGCCAGAGCCCAGGGGATCCCATGTGAGGAGGGATCCTGCTATGTACTGGCCAGGTCTCCCTGTCTCCTGCAATGGCATGGACCAGGGAGTGTAAAGGCTGCTCAGGGCGGTGGGCTCAGGGACCCCTTCTGCAATAGTCACCGTGCTGGTAAAGACACTGGCTTGTTCCCGTGAGAGCTGGTCTGTGTCCCCAGGAGCAGCCCTTCAGTGCACTGCTGGGGTCTGCAATGGAAATGCGGATGGCCCTTAGCTGGGGACAAACCAGGCTGACACTTGGCCTGCTACAGTCAGGCAGGCACTTTGGGCTCTGTCTCCTGAGGGTCCCTGCATAGACCTGAGCTAGCTTAACTGAGCCACGGGGACCACTGAGGAAAGCACATTTCTTCTGTGTTTGGACAAGAGTTCAGCACACGTTCCCCTGGGACGGGCAGGGGCAGCCGTGGCCCTGGGGCGAGCGAGGGGCTCCCTGTGCTGTGAGGGAAGCCGTGGCCTCCCTTCAGCTCAGGACAGAGCTCTTGGTTGCTTCAGCTGCAACCTAATTCCTGTCATCCTTTTGGGACTGTGGAGTCATTTAGTACTAAACCAAGTGCTGCCAGTACTGTGCAGTCCCAGAGATGCACGGTTACTTTTTTTTGACAAGCTCTGGCAATGTAGTTCATCACTATGGTGATATAGTGTTGGCATCATGGTTTGTGCCCACTGATGCTATGTCGTACCGACAAGCTACGTCCCCCTAGCTCATTGCTTCAGTGACGTAGTGTCTCGTGTACACGCGCGTACTGTCACACGCACGTAAGGGGATGGGCCGACACAGACAGGTTTGCATCAGCTTCCCTGCGCACCACGTCCCTGCTGCCTCGGACTGACCTGCTCCAGGGCATGGTGCAAACTGCCCCACTCTTTCCTATCCCCTCCAGGACCTGCTCTAAAGGTCTCTTCCAAAGGAGCCATCCCCCTGCCCGGTCCCCTCTGACTCCTGCCCTTATGGCAGGGCTAGTTGAAGGTGATGCTATACTGGAGAGAGACTGGCCCAGGGGGGCTGGTTCCCTGCTCATACTGAAGGGGGGAGTTATCTCCCAAGTCAGCTTGGCCAAGACTGTGGGCTGGTTGGTTCCAGTTACTGGGATCATCGGGCATCTTTTACCCAATAAATTCTTGCCCCTGCAGGTGCCCAAGGTGTTGGTTGGGCCGTTGTCTCTCCTGCTCTGGGCCAGACTGTATGCTCTCTATCTTGGTGGTTTTTTCCCACTATGGGAACCTCTCCCTGGGGTCAGAAGTGTTTGTGTGATGCAGGGGAGCAGGGCCTGGATGGCTTTTGTTGTGCACCCTTCTGGCTAAACATCAGTTGTGTGACTGCCTGTGGCCACAAGGCACTGCAGTCAGGGGCCCACGTGGGCCCTTCCACTCTTGTGTCCCTTTGTCCTCATCCCTTTCCTGCTCTTTTCTGTGTCCATCCACTGAGCTGACCTCGAGGCTTCTGGAATGGGACTGAGGAAGATGAAGTGGGTCAGCAACGGGAGGCATGGACCTGGGCTGGATACCAGGTGGGTGCATCCTAGGCCAACCCCTGGCCTTGCAGCTAGTTCCTGCCCCTAATTGTGAGGACAATGGAGAGTAGCTGCCCCTGGGACCAGGGTAGAAGAGACATGTCCATGAGGGGATGGGGCAGAGGGGCCTTTGTCCAGCACATGCTCATGTCAGCCTGGGCGTAGTGAAGGAGGTGCGGATGGACCTGGGGGCCTGCCCTGGGATACAGTCCAGCAGGACACGGAGGCATCGTCATGCCTGACAGTCACTGCTCAGCACAGCTGGAGCTAGAGCAGCTGGGCCCAAGCACCAGTCCTGTCTGAGAATGGCCTTGCATGTCCCGAGTGCGATTTCTGTGTTTCCACAATTGGAGACACCGGGTCAGGTCACAGCCATTGGCAACCCTAAGACCCTGCTCTCACCCACAGGCTCCCTGGAGACCAGGGAGCAAACCAGCAGGAAGCCCCCACAGTGCACGAGACACACTAGCACACCAGCATGCGGTGCAGCCCGTTCTTGTGGGGCGATCTCAGGCTGAACAGCCCTAGCTTTGAGGAGAGAATTGAATTTGGGAGAAACACTTTTTTTTTTTTAAATGAAAAGTGTTCATGTCCCAAATCAAATCAGTCAAATCAATTCCAAATCCATGAGTCATCCAAGAACCACATGAAACCTTGCTACCAGCAAGCATCTCCACCCCTGCCTGGGGTGTCAGATACTTCCAAATCCTTTGACAGGCATCCTCCGTGCAGGCCCACACCAAGAGGATTGGGGTTTGGATGTCCCTGAGTTTTGCTTGCCCTCAGCTGTATGGCCACAGAAGAAAGTGAGGGAGGAGTCTCCCATTTCCATAAAGTCCTTGTATAGCTGAGATCTTCCCACTGGAAGACAAAGTGGGAGACTAACTATGCATTACATCCGTCAGGGTACTGCCTCCTGCCAAGAAAGTGGTTTTCTCCTGCAACTAGGAAAACCACTTCCATGGTAATGGTGTTTCCCTGCAACAGGAAAAACACATTAATAGGCTCCCAGCACAGAAATCCTCCCTCCTCATCCATGTTTCCAGCTGAGCAGCACAGATCTGGTGGGACAGCTCGCTGCAGTGTCATAGTTTTATAGTTGGTAGTGTCCGAAGGAACCTCAATAAATCATCGAGTCCAACCCCCTGACCCGTGTAGGAAAGAGCTAGGTGTTTGTCCAGTCTCCTCTTAAAGACCCCCAAGGTAGGGGAGAGCACCACCTCCCTTGGGAGCCCGTTCCAGATTCTGGCTACCCTAACCGTGAAGAACTTCTTCCAGATGTCCAACCTAAACCTGCTCTGTGTATTTGTGGCTGTTGTTCCAGGTTAGTCCAAGGGGTGTCGTGGCAAACAGAGCATCTCCTATTTCTTGCTGCCCCCTCCCCACCGATGAATTTGTAAATGGCCACAAGATCACCTCTCAGCCTTCCCTTGCATAGGCTGAAGAGATCCAGGTCCCTCAATCTCTCCTTTAAGACCTTACCTGCAGGCGCCTAACCATATGAGTGGCTCTGCTCTGGACCCTCTCAAGGTTATCCACGTCCCTCTTGAAGAGCGGTGCCCAGAACTGGACGCAGTACTCCAGCTGCAGCCTGACCAGTGCCAGATAGAGGGGGAGCATCACCTCCCTGGACCTGCTCATCATGCGCCTGCTAATACATGATAAAGTGTGGTTAGCTTTACCGATCACTTCATCACATCGACGGCTCATATTCATCTTGGAGTCAGCTATGACTCCGAGATCCCTTTCTGCCACTGTGCTGCCGAGAAGGTCATCCCTCAGCCTGCAGGTGTGTTGGTGATGCCTTCTCCCCAGGTGCAGCACTTTGCACTTGCAGTGTTCGGTCTGGGCTCTTCACCGAGCTCCAGGGCTGTGAATCCACGTGGCCCCTTTCCTGGCTCAGATGTGGGGTCTGGCCTGCTCAGAGACTTCTCCCACAGCTTCAGTCCATCCCGGTACTTGGAGCTCCTCTCAGAGCAGTGGATGGAGCCCCCGTCCATCCTGCCCTGTCCCATCTCCGAGGAGCTCACCTCTCCACACAGTCACCCCCCTTTCTTACGTTACCTGTCACACGGTGCTGCCGCCAGAGGCAGAAACTGCCCAGGAGAACGACAAGGGACAGAATCACGGCCAGAGCCACCGCCCATGGGAAATAGGGACCTGCAGGAGAAAGTGGCATTCACGTGGCAGCCCTGTGTGAGCAAATGCACAGGGCTGGGGGCAGCAGTAGCTTTCCCTGGGATCCTCCTCATGGATTTCAGGCCAACAGGCCTCCCCCATGCTTGATGCTTAGCACACTGGGAGCCCAAGCTAAAGACTAGCTAATGCACCTACTGTCCTGCCCCTGCCTGGAGGCAGCAGAGTGGTCACTGCAGGAATAAACCAGACCCAGCAGCACAACCCCTGCAAGCAGAAGCCTCTGCCAGCTGGAGGCAAGAGAGATAGTGACCTCCCTTCCTCAGGGCATCATGGGACCCTCATGGGAAGTGGCTCCTCATCCAGCAGGTCAGCAAAGACAAACAATGTCCCTTCAGTCCAGGGTTACAATACATCTGGGTTTTCCCAGACACGTCCTCTTTTGGGGTCCTCCCATCTCTGTCTGGGTCTTTTGTTTTTAATATCACCAAATGGCTGGGATTTGGGATTTTGCTCTGCTCAGCACCGACGTTTCCCCCCCGCCAGCACTGGGCTGCAGCAGGGCAGGGGAGGTACCGGCTTCTCCGGCAGGGGAGGGAGCTGGGGAGGGGAGCGGGGAGCTGCGTGCCCTCCAGGAGACACTTGCAGGGCTGCGGGGAGCAGGGGGCTGCAGGTCGGGAGTGACGGGCACCGGGGCGGGGAGGCAGGGGACGGTGGGTCAGGAGCTCAGGGCACAGGCAGTGCCAGAGGACTGTGGGCTGGGAGTGATAGGCAGCTGCAGGGCTGAGGTGGCTGTGGCTTGGGAGCAAGGGGCAGGGCCAGGGCACAGTCATATCTCTGCCCCCCCGCAATCATATTATACCCCCTCCTTCCTGTCAGGTGCCCTCTTTTTTGAAACTGGAAATATGCTAGTCCTGCTTCAGTCAGAGGCTGAAAGCTGCGATCTGTGCCGGTGTGAGGTTGTCCTGAATCTCAGTGTGACCCCTCATGCCAGGCGGCGCAGGCTGACCCCAGGGGCGCAGTCAGGACTGAGGTGCTCGAGTGCCATCAATGCAGCCCACAGACACTGTCCCCTGCAGCGCTGCAGGCACAGAGCGAATGCTGGCCGGGGAGCCAGGCCCCCTTGTCTGTCCCAGCAGCTTGTCCCCAGGGCTCTGCCGACCGTGTCCAGCCGTGGCCCTCGGGGGACTCCTGCTCCTGCTCGCTCACCCCAGCAGCTACCAATGGACCATGAGCAAATCTTTCCTCACTGTTCTCCCAAGGCCTTTGAACCTCTTATATCTCCTGGCTGCAGTAGACTTGGACTCAGTCAGACCTTGCACCAAAGGCGTCCCAGGAGAGTGTGTGCAGGTACCAGGAGCAGGCTGGGAGTGAGCCATAGTGTGGGCAGTGCAGGTCCAGGTGCAGGGTTATGGGGACGAATCCCAAGGAGCAGTGAGGTCTCTCAGGGGATGTCTGCGTGGTGCAGCACGGCCCCATGCTGGGATTGCTGTGCAGACTCTGTACGTGGAGCCCCAGACCCAGGAACATCCTGGCCCCCTCACACTGTGCCATGCCTGGGGGGCACTGCTCTATGTAGGGGGCAGGGGGCAACTCTGGGAGTCCTGCCCTGGGGTGAAACTTTCACAGCACAGGCTGATGGGAAGTCCCAAACTGCAGCCCCTCCCCTGTCACCCTATTAGCCTGGTCCTGCCTCTGGGCTTGCATCTCCTCTCTCCTTCCAGGGCCCTGTGCCTCGACAGAGTGAGGCACTCAGAGCTCAGGAGCCAAGACTTATGGGGTTCACCGTGAGTGACCATTATGTTAATGTGCACCCAGGGAAATGCACCCTGAGTCTCCTTGTGCACTCAGCCTGAGACACCTCCGAGGGTTTCAGAGTGGTGTCATGCTGAGCACCTGCCTTTGAATACCAGGCCCCGTCAGGTGACTCAGGTGGGGCACTCAAAGCTGAGGCACCCCCAGTCTTAACTGGTTTCCTAAGGCACCTCCAGTCCTAAGTGGTTTCTGCCCTGGGTCCTCTGCGCACCAGGGCTGCTTTGACAGCTCCATGTGCTGCGCATGAATAAACTCCAGAGTAATGTGCCCCACAGTTTATTTGTGAGCATTAATTGCACATGTAGCACCACCCGGTGACTTTTTCAGCTAGAGAAAGCTACTGGCTAACTGGAAGAACTTCCCTTCGTTATACACATAGTCTGTGACACCATTGTCAATCTGAGCAACACGCTGCACCATGGCATCTGCTCTAAGGCAAAGGTGTGGTGTGGTCTGGACAGGGTGGGAGCCCTGGGGATATACACCCAGCTGTTGTACCACAACTCCTGCACCTGCCGTCTCAGTCCCAGCGGGGTCCCTCAGCCCTTCACCTCCTCCCAGAGCAGAGAAACCCAACCCATGCTCAGCCTGGCACCCCAGCCCCTCCTGGAGAAGCTCCAGTGCAATTTTGCCCTGCTGCACACAGCTCGGTACAAGCAGTCCTCAGCGCCCTGGGTGGGAGCAGCGTACGGGAGACGGTCATTTGCTGTACTGATCTACAGTCACTGTGCTTGCTTGCTTCCCTCCTCAGACCTGCTGAAGATGCTCTCAGGGAGCAGGCACCAACTCTCACTAGCGTAACTGGGGCCTGATTCTGCCTATTCCTCCACCCCTTCTCCCTCTCTCTCTCAGCCCCTCTCCATCCCCTGCCTCTGCTCTCTATGCCACCTCTGCCAGCATGGCAGGCACCAAAACTGCAGGCACCGGAGGCTGAGAGAAGACTCTGGGTGCTGACAAGTGAGTAAGTGTCACCTCCCCCTGAGCCCAACAGCCCCATTCAGGACACTGCGGGCGGGAGCAAACAGCAGAGGCACTGACCTGTCACCTGCAGCTCCAACAGAGCGTCACCTGAGGAGTCATTGGACCGGACGAAGCAGGTGTACAGCCCATGGTCAGAGCGTCGGACGCTGCGTATTCTCAGAGAGACGCTCCCATCGCTGAGGTCGTCCTTCACAAGTTGAGTCCTGCCCCGATATGCAGGCATCTGCTGCCCATCCTGATCCTGTCCACCTCGGTACAAGTGCACGTAGTAAGAGAACCCAGGCCGGAGCCACCGCACCTCCATGCTCTCAGCGCTCATGGGGGGCAACAGGTGGCAGGGGAGGACAGCATCCTCTCCCATGGTGACAACAACTGGCTGGCCTGGTCCAATCACTCTGAACTGGGCTGGGGAGCAGAGCAAGACACCAGAGAAAGGAAGAGTCAAGAACAACATCGGTGCAGCTGCAACAGGGCAGCAGAGTGTGAGCGTGGACAAGGGCAAACCTGCATCCCCGCAGCCTGGCTCCAACGGGCACAGTGCAGCATGGGAGCTCACAGCAGGGCCTGTCCCTGCTCCCATTATCATTGGGTCCGTTTTCCGGTGCAGACACAGCCCCATAATGAGAGACGGGCACTGTAGGGGAGGGCAGCTGCCTGAGGCCCTATGCACTGAGGGGCAGCACCTCTTGCTGCCCCCAGGCACAGGGGAGGGAACCAGGGAGGTAGGGGCAGGGGGTGGGGCAGGGCTGGGGTTTCAGGCCACACCTTGTTCCAGGGGTCAGCAAGCCAAGCCTGGCACACAAGGCCATTTTGCTCAGCACGCCACTGCCAGCCCAGGCTCTAAGCAGCTGCTGCCACCCACGCAGCCCGGGCTGCTCCCAGCAGGAAGGTGGGAGGCTGCAAGCCCTGCTGCAAGCAGGCTGGGCTGCACTGGCTGGCTGCAGCCAGGAGGCTGCAAACAGCTCCTCTGGGCTCCAGCACGTCGGCACTCTGGCACCTGCCAAAGTAGACATTGTGGGGTTTTTGGCACTCAGGCCAAAACACATTGCCTACCCCTGCCTTAGTCCATGAGGCTGCAAGGGGTGTCTGAGTCCCAGGCAGGCTGCAGTTACATTTCAGAGGAGACAGACTGGTCAGAGCAGTGGAGCAAAGACTGAACATGTTCACCAGCTACTGAGAGCCAGGCCAGTGTGACAGACCACAGCCCAGGGGCAGTAAGTGCCAAGGGGCAAGGTCTCTACAGAGCAGTGGATGCAGGGCAGGAAGGGACAGGAAGGAGCAGGGGTTGGGCTGGTGCAGGGAGGGAGGGTGAAGCAGAGATGGCAAGTCAGCAGCTGGGAGATGCAGGCCTGCGGGGGGCGGGGGGTCCAGAGGGGGAGGGTCAGTGTCTGGCCTGGGCTGGGCCTGGATCCCGTGGGGGCAGAGGTGGAAGCGGGTGTCAGGGTCACATCTTGGCTGTGTCACAGGGCAGCAGAGCTCAGTCAGAGAACAGCCGTAAATGCCACGAGGACGAGAGGCACCTACCTGCCATCGGATGGTGAATCTGGAGTGCAGCAAGGAGAGCGATGCAGCTGGGCAGGAAGGGACTCCCTTTGGGGCCAGTGGGGAATGAGAAAATCTCTCTCTGCATAGTGATGTGGCCTGGGCAGCAAGGGAACACACAAATCCAACATACGTGTGCACAAGGCTGTGCCCACTGACCATGGCACCAGGACAGCTGGCAGGATGTGGGGTGCAGAGGGAAGGGGCTCTCCAGGAAGGCAGCCTCACACAGCGGTGTGGTTTACCCAGCAGCAGGACCTGGCACCTGTGCACACGAGCGCCTGCCCCACGGAGCTGCCCTGGTGCTGCAGCAGTGATGGGGGCTGGAGAGGTGCCTGCCCGGGACAGACCTGCAGGGACAGGGCTGGGGTGTCACCAGGCAGCTGGACCCCCATCTCTGTGCACCCTGAGGTGTGACTGACCCGGGCTGGCCAAGGGGTGAACGTGGCCAGGGAGCAGCCCTAAGAGCCCTGGCTCCTCCCCGTGCCTGCTGCGGAGGGGGTGGCAGCAGGAGCAGCTTCTGCTCCCCAGGGAGGGGCTCTGCCCTACCCCAGGGATGGCAATGACCCTGCGGGCACCACAGGAAGAACCGGTCTCCCGGGCACTGCCAGCTGGTCTCGGGGTGGGAAAAGTAACAGGGAAGTGCCAGCCAGGCCCCTTTCCCGCCTTTCCCTCCACACACATACTTGTCCCTTAGCAAAGATATTCAAGTTCCCTCAAAGACACAGCCCTCCAGGCTGCCAGAAAACACCAACCTCGGAGCCAGCAGCTCCGCTCCCCAGAGCACTGACACCACGGGCCCCGTGCTCCAGGGACTGCTAAAACATCATCCTCAATGGCCTTTGTCCTGTCCAGCTGCCAGGGCCTCTGCTCCCAGCAATACCCTGAACTCCCTGCACTGTCCCAGTCTGTCCCCGGTGCAAAGGCCCCGTGTCCCTCCTGCACCCAGACACTGACACCCTGAGGAGTTGCAGAGCAGAGCGGGGCTGCACCGCGCCAGGAATACGTCCAGTCTCTGTAAGGGTCACACGAAGTGCTGAGCTGAGAGAGCCGGTCTGGGCCCAGGGTGCTGTGGGCCCTCTTCCCTACAGACACAGAGATGGCTTGCATGAAAGCAAGGGACCCAAGGCAGCCAAAGCAGATCACAGCCTGTGCCTTAGTCCCCTGTGTCTGCTGCCAGGAGCTGGACAGGGGACTGAGCAACGGCCTGGAGGCAGTTCCCCCATGCAGAGCCCACATCTGCACGCACTGTCACAGCTGGCTGCCCGGCATCTGCTGCGGGGTGGAGAGGAGGATTTGAATCTCCAGTCTGAGGAAGCTGCAGCCCAGTGTCCCCGTCCCTGCTTCCAGCGCGCAGCTGTCCCCACCGGGCCCAGTCCCAGCCCTGCACCCCCATGGTTTTGGAGGAGGACGCAACCGCTGCCCGGTGGAAAGAGCGAGCTGGCAGCCGAGTGCTGGGCTCTGAGGCGCAGTCTCACAGAGGTGCCCACAACTGGGCTGAGCCAGGAGGTCCTGCATCTCCCTCTGCCCCTCAACCACATCCAGTACTCATGGCCCCGATTCCCATTACTCTGTCCCTGTGCGTTGCAGGGCCAGGATGTGGAGCGGTTTCTCTCTCTTGTAGTCTCAGAGGCAGCAGCTGGCTGTGCATCAGCCCCTCCTGCCCCTGCCCATCAGTAGCCCCCACAGACCCCGCAGGGACAAGCTCCGGCACAGGCTGTGATGGGGGCACAGGCAGTGTCCCAGGGTGTGAGCCCTGGCCCTGGAGGGGCTGCGACAGGGGCTCTGCCCGGGGGGATTTGCCAGAGGGAGGAGAGGAGTCTCCCTCCAGGCTGGTGCTTTCCTCGAATGAGGTGCCAGGATATGGGCTCAGCTTGCCAGCTCAGTCCTGGGCCTCAGGGCTGACATGGCCAAGTGCCCAGCCCTGCCCAGGGCCCAGTGGGCACCGAGTGTGCTGGGAAAAGGGGCGGTGAGGGGAGAAGCCAGCAGAGATGCGGTGACCCTGTCTCATCACAGGCTCAAAGCCCACGTGTGGGGCACTGCGGTGGTGGGAGAAGTGGCTGCAGGAAGCACAGGTCTCCAGGGAAGGGGCCTGGGGTCACCGATACGGGGTCAGGGTCACTCACCTGCGTGTCCTCAGACTCTTCTAGTCCTGCAATCAAGAGCAGAGAGGTGAGGATTCACACAGCAGAGACACCACAGCAGGACCCAGCGCAGACACGGACAAGCCCTGCTGTCCCCAATGGCCAAACCCCTGGGGCTGTCTGGAGCTGGGGCAAGGGGGTCGGGCTGCAGCGTTTGCACTCAGGTCCCTGCAGCAGCCGGGGGAGAATTGAACCCCCACGACTCAGGGAGCCCCAGAGGGAAGGTGTCCTCAGCAGCACCAATCCTGCCCCACTGGCCTGGCCCAGAGGAGGGGTCATGGTCCTTTCTGGATGGGGAAATGTTGGCATCGCATTGCAGCCTACCAGGGGATTCGGTGTCACCGTGGAGTCATCACTTCTCTGTGCCCTGGCGTCTGGCGCCTCAGTTCTCAGCCTTCCTTCCCGGCAGCCCAGACTTGCCCCTCTGCGTGTCTGGGTGCTTGTGTGTCCGACCGTAGTTATCTCACAACTACACACACGCCTGGGGCAGCTCCAGCCCGGCCCACCCACGGGCCTCGTCCCCACAGCACCCAGCTCGGCACGGTCCCACTGCAGATTAGGGCTGACGAAGCACCAGCTCCCCCTCGGCGTTTTCTGACCTGCGCCCCCGACACTCATCCCCTGCTGGGCTTCACTCACTGGGACAGGGATTTTACACCACCCTGAATCTCCCTGTGATCCCACCTCTCGCATCCAAGATGGACAGCAGATGCTTCAGCAATTCCCCCACCGCTGGGTCCAAGGACTGGCATTTACAGAAGTAAATGGTACCACGGTCACTTCACTGATGTAGCAGACCTGTGTGTGGTCTCTGTGGACTGAGATATGGGGCCACGGGCCCTCCTGGCCGTGCGGAGGGCATTTCCTGGACATTTGGAGCATTGCTATGGAAAACAAAGGAAGGAGAGGAGTCTCGGCTGTGAGATAACGAGGTAGGAGCTGTGGGGCAACAGGGCCCTCAGGAGTCCAGGTCGTAGCGGACATTATCTGGTGGTTTCTGCTGGAGTCAGGAATGTATTTCCTCCAGCGCTGCCCACCGCCTGCCTCCACCCCGCCGTCCGTACCAGGTTTGGGAACGGATGCCGTATCGTGCTGAACACGTCAGTCGGGCGTTCTCTGCCGTGTTACGGTGAGGAAGAGGATACAAGACTGGACATCTCCAGCACACAAGGATGGACATTGGCTCTGACTACTGCTAATATTCCCCATAGAAAAGGAAGGATCCGCCTTCTGCCAGTCCTTGTTTCCACAGCAAATGTGCTTCTGTTTTCTAGCCTTTCACATGCTTTTTCAAATAAAAAGGATCTTTTCATTTTCTCCCACAAAACCAGGACGCTCCTCACTGGGGAGGTAATTCAGGAGATTCCCTGTTTCAAGCTACAGTAATTTAGGGTCCTGAATTACTGAACAGGCCCCACCTCTACACAAATACTCATATCGTTCTCTCTGAATTGTTCCCACAGGCGGTTTCTCATTTCCTGCCTCCGTCCCATAAAAGTCTGGGATTTAGGTACTCTGGTAGCGCCCAACCCTGCGGTGCTGGGTCCATCTTCCATGTGACGGAGTCCATCTCTAGGGAGGCAGAAGGAAGACTTGAAACACACGGGGTCAATCGTATCTCCCGTGTGACGGTGTCAGCTCTGCATTTTGCTGGGGCTGTGGGGTGGGCTGGGAGTGGCGAACGCCCCTGCCATGGTGCCAGCCGGCGTGTTCATCAGCGCCGCTCTCTCCTCAGTCTGGATTAGGGGCCACGGGCAGAGCCTCTAAAGATCCCGGCATCACCTGCAGGCGCAGAGCTCGCCGATGTGTAACAAATACACTACAGCGGTGCGTGTTGTCTGGTCCCCGCTGAGACGTGCTCCTAGACCTGCCGGCCAAACACGGCCACTTACTAACGAGACTGAGAAGCTGCCCAGCACTGACGCGAGGGGCTCAGAGCCGGTCTGGATGAGGCTGAGGGATGTGAGAGCCCAGCTCCCACGGCAGAGCTGGGGCCGAGATGAGCCTGGCAGAGCACGGGGGCATATTTGCTGCTGGGGGTGGGTGTATTTTAGGGGTGAGGCCAGGGGTGCATCCAGAGAAGTGTTTCTAGTTTGAGAGTGGTGTGTGGGTGTGGGGCCGGGGGGGTGTTTGCTGGGAGATCTCTGTCTGGAGCCAGGTCTTCGGGGCACTTGTGAGCTGGAATGATTGACAAACCCCTCAGGGTAAACCTGCTGCAGGCTCTGGGCATTTCCCCTCTCCAAGGGCTGAAGGGAGCTGAATGGACCCTGACCACTGCTGCCCCCTCCCCGAACCTGCCTGCTCCGTCCCCCTTCTGCCCCGGCACGGCCACCTGCCCCCAGCTCCCTGCAGCAACAGCGTGTGTGTGTGCATGCATGCGTGTGCGTGTGTGTGCGTGCGTGTGTGTGTGTGTGTGTGCGTGCATGCATGTGTGTGTGTGAGAGTGAGTGAGCAAGTGATAAAGCTGGCTGTGAATTGAATATTGTTCTAAAATCTCGAAGGATCCCCCCTGCCTCCCACAGACCTGTCCTCCCCTCCGCCCCACCCCATGCTTTCCTCAGTCTCGTCCCTGCTCTTGCTCCCAAACTGCCCCCAGTGGTGGACAAGCAAGCGGACAAGAGCGCCGGCCAGTGTGAGCACAGCACAACTACACACTGCCCCGTGGAGGTGCAGGCACAGCCCGGTGGGCAGTGGTAACTCGGCAATAGGGGCACTGCCCCGAACTGTAGCAGTGGGAATACATCCCCTCTTTGTCAGCGTGACTGAAGCAGGAGTCACCAGCAGCCGTAGCCCTGGGGGTGGGAACCGCAGGCCTGGGGGCAGTGCGGGGTCGCCCGCGCGAGTGCGAGTGCAGTGGCAGGTACACTGGCTCCGGGGTGACGAGGGGAACAGCCCATGCGGAGGTGTGACTGCAGCAAGGACACAGACTCCCACGGGGGCAAATGTCAACAGCACTTTTGTGAGTGTGGCTAAAGCAGGGACCGGCATTGCCCCAACTCTCACACCTGAAAGAGCCCGTTTGTTAACACGAATACACCGCAGAGTGACATGACCCCAGAGCCGAAGGTGAAGCCAGCTGCTTTCTCATTGTAAATGCAGCAGCAGCAAGCACTGCCCATAGCAGTGAACACCGGGGCACCCGTTTGCCAGGATAAAGCACTCCGGGTCAGGGTGAATGTGCCTCCAGTGGCATTTCTGTTACCACAGGACTGGGGCAGTCCCCTTTCTCAGGATGAATGAACAAAGAAGACACTGCCTTTAATGCTACCACTGAGACCAGCCACTGTGTTGTATTAGAAATGCAGTAGGGCTACATCTTCCGTACCGGCGAGAGTGGACGTAAGGAAAAAAGAGCAGCAGTTTCCGCCCACACTGGGTCCAAGCAAGGGGCCGGCCAGCCCAGCCCCCCGCCCCCAAGACTGCTGAGCAGCGCTGCTCCAGGGGAAGAGCACAAGAAGCAGGGAGTGCTTGCAGAGATCCTCTGCCGCTCGTGCTCCCCCGGCCGCAGGCTGTCACAGGCAGTCACATAACTACACACTGGGGGAGCAGGGCACCAGAATGGCCCCCACCCGCGCTGCAATGAGGGGCAACAGGCCTTGACTGGGATCTGATCCCTGATCCCGCCGACATGTCTCCTGCCCAGCACACGTGGTGTGGTAGGAGATGCAATTCTTGGGATCGGGGATCAGATCCCATCACACCTTGAACTGAATGCCTCTCAGCAGCCTTAGTCACTGGGTAGTTGGTACAGGGACAAAACCAGGGGGGAGGGTTATCTGTTGACTGCTCCCCATTTAGAAATTGTTGTTATTTCTTTCTCATTCATGCTTGCCTGTTTTCAATGAACCACATGATCACAGCAGGCACAATACTGCACCCACCCCATGCCTTCTCCCTTCTCCTTGCTGCCCAGGGTGCTAGAATAGCCGCCTACACCTCTGATTGCAGGTTTAGGGGTGTTATGAGCTTGAGGTTACAGCCCTGACTGTTTTGTCATGATTTTTCCCTCATGCATTTATCCAACACCTCTCTGAACTCAGTTATACTATAGACCTCCGCAGCACCCTACCCCATGGCCACCGCATCTTGAGACAATGAGTTATACACTTTAATAACACGCTGGCTGAAAAAGAATCCTTTTTCTTTGTTTTAAACTTAGTTTATGACCCCTCGTTCTTGTATTGTGAGAGTAGACAATACATCCATCCCTATTTACTTTTTGTCTTCACCATTTAGTATTTTAAAAACTCTCATCATGACCCCCCTCAAGCGTCTATTTTCTAAACTGTCAGTCTGCCCTTGTCTGCAAGTCCTGCCATATCACAGCCGACCTTGCTGCCCCTTTCTGCACCTTCACTCCTTCTTCTGCATCCTTTGTGAGGAGCGGGCACTCAAACTGCACGCAGTGTTCAAGGTTTCATAGATTTCATGGACATTAGGGCTGGAAGGGACCTTGGAAGATGTGGATGCCCCATGGATTTATAAAGAGGCATGATGATACTTTCTGTCTTGTTTACAACCCCCTTCATAAGAATTAATAACATTTTTGTTTGCCTTTATTTTTTGACAGCTGATGAGCACCGAGCAGGTGTTTTTAGCAAATTATCCACAGTGACTCCTAGATCTCTTTTCTGTGTGGTAATAGCTAATGTAAAGCCCATCAGAGTGCAGGTAGAGTTTGGGGTATTTTTGCCAACGTGCTTTACATTCACTTTACATTTATCTGCATTGAATTTCACCTGCTATTTAGCTGCTCATTCCCTCGTTTAGCTACTCCTTAGGATCTGGAAAGAGACCCCAGGCCAGAAGCAGCTGTCCCACCACAGGACCAGCGTCAGAGCGGGGTGCATGGCTGCAGTGCGGAGGAAGCAGCAGTGAACTAGAGGTGCCTTCTCAGGGCTAGAGAAGACCCAGGCCTGTGAATGCCCCTGTATGGACTGTCGTATGAGAGACTGTCTGAGCTCAGCAGTAACCTGAGTCTGCTACACAGCCTTGCAGGTGCCTCAGTCACAGAACCATAGAAGTCGGGTCGGAAGGGACCTTGCAGATCTTCAAGTCCGACCCCCTGCCCGAGCAGGAGGAAAACTGGGCTCAAGTGACCCCAGCCACTTAAGGTAGAGCTGCAAGACATTTCACCAGTTCAGGTGAAATGCCTGCCATCTCCCCCCCCTCTCCCCCCCCAAATATAAGGTAACAAGAGAAGGGTCTCTTTATACCCTCCCTGAACAGAGCTCAGTGGAAAGCCCATGTGCACCACACTGCTAGCAACACACATTTTAAAAACTTATCTGATGAAATGAAGGAGGAAAACATGCTGAAAGAAAAGCTGCTTGCAAACTCTGGAGCCCCTTCCCCACTTTGCTTGCCAACACAGTGTCCTATTTCAGTCAAATCAAACATTTTAAATAGCACCCCTGGGATATTAAGTTCTAGCTACTTCTCATTTTGTGGAAAGAATATATGTCTTTACTGCTTGGAATACTTTTGCCAGATGAAAATTGTCCACCTTGCTACTCATTGCCTTCTCCAGGTCCCTGATGTACCTGTTAAACACCACTGGGCCTAACACGGATCCCGGGGGAGCCCTGCTGTTTACTTTCCATCCTGGAAAAGGGCCATTTCTACTCACTCTTTGCTTTTATCTTAAGCCAATTTCTAATCCACGAGCGGGCACAGCAGTGCTGTCTCACAGGCTCTGCCTCACGACCCAGCTCTGCCAGCTCACCTTCCTCATCCCCTTCCTCCTCCCATCTGCTTACCCCACTACTACTACCCCTTCCCAACACGTGTCTCAGCTGCGCTGGCTGCTTGGGGTGAAGTGACCCCCAAAGCAGAGGCTGGGAGGGAGGTTCCCTCTGGGCAGTTGTCTTGCTCAGTGCTCTGAGCTGCACCTCCCTGCAATCAAGGCACCATGAGGTTTCTGCACTTCCTGGGCTCCAGGCCAGCACTTTCCTGACTGGTGCTGACCCACGGGCACAGGTCTCCCCCTGCCCCACTGTCGTGGCTAGCAAAGAGACCAGAGCATGCAGGAGGAAAGCAGGGAAAGACTAGAAAAGTAACCTAGAAACCAGGGCAGTCCTTGCACTGCGATGCTGGGCAGTGGCTGTTCCCTTCCCAGCTGTGCACACATGTCCTGACCACGGGGGCAGCCAGCTGTGACGTGTGGTGGGAACTTCCTCCTGGGCATCGCTCCACACCTTGTCCAGCTCCTTGTCCATCTCCTGGCAGCACAGACAGGGCTTCACACGTGGCCTGTAGTCGGGTTTGTGCCCTTTGCGGTCCTGCAAGCCACATCCATGGCCTTAGTGCGGAAGGGGACAGGCTCCTGTGGCAGAAACCAAGAAGACAACCCACGTGGGGTCTCTCAGCTCAGCACATTGTGTGACCCTTACAGAGTCCAGATGTATTCCTGGCACTCTGCACCCTCTGCCCAGGCCCTAGCTGGAAAGTGTGGGAGCAGGGGCAGTTAGTGTAGTGTCCGTATGGGCTCAGGAGATAAGAACAGCCATTGGATGAGAAAAAATGAACCCTTTTATCACCAGTCATGGAGAGCTGCTGCAAACTGGAGCTCAGGCTTCCTGGGGTTAAGTAGGGCTCATCCCTCAATTCCCACATTCACAACAAGACCCATTACTTTGGCCATCTTTTGGAGTCTGAGTAAGACCTTTCAATTTGGGCAGACTTTTAGCAGATGGGGAAAAGCTCTCAGTATTCCTCGGGAACTTGTTGTTGTAGTAGTATTTTACCTGTTTCTATTGACTTTGATAGTGCAGCAGGAAATCAAATAAATAAATCAACTTAATGAATTGTAAGGGGTGGCCTTTACATTTTCATATTCTAATCTTTCATTTCAACATCACTCGGTGTGGTGTGGAGCACACAGGCCTTTGCAGCATCACAGACTAGAAAGTGCAGGGAGTGCTGGGTTTTGCTGGCATCCCTAGGGACGGGGCTTGGTCGCTGGCATCCTGCAAACACCGTGGATGGCAACTGTAGCAGGTCCTGGAGAGCAGGGCAGGGCAGGTCCTGGAGAGCAGGGCAGGCCGGTGCCAGGGCCTCTGGGGAGCAGTCACTGAAGTTGCCAGCCTTTGGGCTGGTCTCCGGGCTGGTCCCTGAGCAGGTCTCTGGGCTTGTCTAAATACACCAATTTATTTGGAAGTAAATGAGATGAGTAAAAATGGCTGTACCAGGCTTAGTTATGTGTGGCTGTTTTATGAAAATAAGGCACAGAAATGGAATTTTATAACAGCTGTTTACCAAAATCATCTCTCTGTCCTCCTTTTCTGATTCAATTCCCCAACTGGAATCTCTCCTTTCTCTCTCTTTATCTTAACTCAGTAAAATCAATCCCATATCCTGTTCTACAAGATGCTAACCTCTTAATTTCTGCTGGCATTTCCTCTATAGTCTAACTCCATCCACACTTCTCTTTTTCTTCGATCCTTCTTTCAAACCCACTCCTCTAAAACCCTCTTACCTTCTTAACATCACTGATTCCTACCTCCAAACTGTTGGGCTAGGCTTGCCTTCCTTTTATTTCTCAAGCTATTATTTAGGCACTCTGTCCCTGCCCCTGCCCGAGTCTTGCCCGTGGCAATGGCCCTGCTGCCCTCTGCTCCCTTGCAGGGGGGCCACACGGGCTCTGGGACCCCCGTCCTCACAGCGGTGCTCAGTCCCCCCAGACTCATGCTCAGCCCTCGTCTCCCCTCAGCACCAGATGCCACCCTGGGCGCAGGCAGGCGGGCAGCAGACAGGCTCCCCACCCTTAAGGGCGCTGCGGATTTACCTCCTCTGGGGGCAGGCCAGGAGCGGAGGGAGCCTGCACCCAGTGAGTTCGGGTTGCCTGAGCTGGGGGACTTGTGCGTTTGCATGGGGAGGGGGCAAGGTCTCTGCATGGGGGCACCCCCTCTCCCTCCTCGGTCTCCATTCCCAGGGATCGAGCTGATCCAGCCCCTCCAGCCCCACAGCACTTTCTTCCACCCTCCAGATGCCTGTTTGGGCCAGGAGACCCCTCCCCAGCCTTTCTGCCCCTCATCCCTTCGTGCCCTGGCACCCACCCACTCTGTCAGCAGAGTGGGTGCAGCTGACGCGGTGCCCCTTGTCTCCCCAGGACCAGGAGCAGTGCCGGGGGGAAGTGGAGGGGTGGGGGAGACCCTCCCAGCTGTGCAGGGCAGCTCTGCCAGGGCCAAGATGTGGCTGGACCCTCCCGCTGCCGTGAGTCTCTGCCCTGACCAGGGGTGTGTGGGGTCTGATCTGGGGGTCAGGGGTCTCTCCCCAGGTGCCCTACGCCCCTCCCACCTCCATGCATGGCATGAGATCCCGGGGGAGAATCTCGCTCCCTGCCGACTCCACGGGACCTGCAAGAATAAGGGAGGGGGTCGTGGGCTCATCCCCGATCACAGGGACAAACCAGAGTGTCGGAGGGCACCTGGGACCCTGAGTGGGAGGTGGGGGTTCACCTGAGATGGGTGGTAACAGCCAACCCCTGGCACCCCCAGGACCCAGGCCTGTGAGCCCTGCCCAACCCCAGGGCTCTGGGGGCTGCCATCCCTGCACCCTGGGGAGATGGGGAACTCGCTGCAGGTGAGCGGGACCCAGGCGGGCTGGGGGCTGTGAGGGAGACCGAGTGGGCTGGGCATGGCTGCATGGAGGGGTGGACCACAGGGACAAGGCTGGGGCTGGGCTGGGGGTTGGCGGGTGAATGCATGGCCGGAGGGACAGGTGGGGGCAAGAGGTGGCTATGTGTGCAGACAGACAGGCCATGGCGTGACGTCTCTCTAACCCGCACCGTCTCGTTTGCTGCAGCTGGAGCTGGAGGCGCTTCGGGCCCGGCTGGCACAGGCAGAGCAGGACATGGAAACTGTGCTGTCCTGGTAGGTGTGGGGCTGGGGAGGGAGCTGGCTGTTCCCGTTGTGCGGCACAGGGCTCGGGGCACAATCCCAGGGCCCATCCCACCTTCTGTGCATGTTTCTGCCTGGGGAAGGGGTGTTTTCTGGGACGGCACCATCCATCTCTCTCAGCCCAGTAATGGTTTTTTGTCTCCACAGCGCACGGCAAAGGGAGGAGCGGCTCCGGGTGAGTTTGCATGGGGCAGGGGTCCTCAGGGCTGTGGGGCAGGGGAGGGAAGAGGTTGAGGCCAAGCTTGGCCAGGCTGGGGGACATCCCAGAGGCTGCTGAAGCTGGAAGCAGAGTCCCGACACGTGGCGTGCGGGGAGAGGAGGGACCTGATGGGTGCGCAGGGAGGTAACGCTGGTGGGTGCGGGGCCCGATACGCTGGGCGCAGGCATGGGCAGGCTCTGACGGGCTGGGGCGATTCTCGTGCAGGCCCAAGTGGAGGCGCTGAGGAGCCAGAACCTCTTCCTGGTGCTGGCCCTCAAGGCGCAGAGGGAGCAGGGCTGCGAACAGGACAACAGCCCCACGGAGGTGAGTCCTTCTGCATGCCCCTGCCCCAGAGGAGGGGGAGTGTGTGTGTGCCTGTGTGTGCACAGGGCAAGGCTGGCCCCTGCTGTGCCAGCCCCACAGTGGAGGCGACGGGGGGTTGCCCTGGGGGGAGGGCTTGTGTGTGCGGCGCTGGGCACCATGTGAGCTGTGTGGATGGCACAATGGGACCGGTGGGGTGACAGGTCTGTGCTGCACTGACCTCCCCTGCTCCCTGGGTTACTGCCCCCCAGCCTCCCCACATACTCCACCACATGCCAGCGCTGGCCCACGGGCTTGATTTTCTCTTCACTGCTATGTTACTTTTTCATTTGCACCAGACTCCCATGGATATGGAGGGGATGGCGGAGGAGTGCTGGCCACCCTGGAGAGGTAACTGGGGGACAGAGAGGGCAGGGTGAAGTGCGGGGCTGTCCTGGGTAGCTGGTGGGCTCTGGGCCAGGCTATGGCATGTTGCAAGTGGTGCTGTTTGCAGGTAGGGGAGTCCTTCCTTCTCCGGTGCTGGTGGGGATGGATTCAGTCCAGGACCTGTTTCTGACCAGCTCCTTTTTGTGCAACCAGGAGCATTAGCCCCCGCCAGGAAACGGAGGCAGGGTCCCATGAGGTCAAGGGGACGCAGAGTTTGACAGAGGCGAGTCTTCGTTTGAGTGCTCGCCTCCATGACGGGCAGGGGTTCTGGAGAGAGGGGAGGCCGGGGCATGGGCTGGTGGAAGTGGTAGGGCTTGGGGGTTTGGGGTGTCTGCGAGGTGACCAGTGTCTCTGCCTCCCACCCCCAGTGCTGACACGGCGGCAGAGGGGAGGAGGCGAAGGTGGGGAGCACTGAGCAGGTGAGTTGCCAGGACTTCACCCCGGGGTTTGGAGGTCAGAGCTTCTGGCCCAGGTCAGGCCTGCTGGGACAGAAATCCCCGCTGAACCAAGTGTGAGAACCACGTACTGCTCCCAGTTGAGGAGACTCTCCTTTACCCCGTGGTTGTTCCTGGGTGTGAGCAGAGGGGCCGAGATCCAACCCCATCCCACTCACACTAGTTTCTTCTCACCTGGCCTGCACCCCACCCTGCGCGTGCCCTGATTCTGCCCTTCTCCCACAAGTTTCACCTGGCCTGGATGGTCCCATGCTGTTTTGCCCCCAGATGAACAGCTGAACTCCTCCCCTCCCCATGCCCCTCCGTCCTCCCTGTTCATGATGCATCTGCCACTGTGATGAGCACCCCTGAACTTTCACTACAGTTTCTATACTTCGAAAACAGCTTTATATGTTTTAAAAAATATATTTTATCTAACCAAAGACATAAAATAGGTTGTTTAGGCTAAAAAAGATCGCTTGTTGCTTAGTTGTTTAATTGCTGGCCTCGCTAAAAAAAAAGCTATATCAACAAAGTCCCAGAAAAGGAAGGGGGGTTACTTGGGAGAGAGCTGGAATGGGGGTTACTTGCTGGGCTTGCTACACATTTCATCACATCAACAAGTTTAACCTGTTACATAGCTATATAAGGCAGATGCCCACTGGGGTGGGGGTGCTTACTTTATAAACGATTGCCAAACACCACTTTCTACACAAAAATAAAGATTAAGTTAGATCCTTCACTCCTGTGTGTTTATTGACACAAGCGCACCGGACACGAACTCACTGTCCTTTGGAGACAACAATTTCTGGCGACCCAGATGGGACCCTAGCTGACTGCCTTGCCCGGTCCACCTTTTCGGCTCCGGCAACAACTGTGGACGGCGCGAGGGCCAGGCACCACCGACCTTATTCGTCGGAGGTCTGACCGTCTCCTGGTTGCCTGACGGAGTCGTGGAGGGGTACAATGGCGCAACGCTTGAAGGACCAACTTAATCGGGCGGGGCGAGGGAGGTTTCAACGGACTGGTGAGTACTTCTTTCCATATTTTGAGCAGGTTGGGGAAGAGACGGCTTTAAATGTTCCGACCGTGTAGACGCCCTAGGCGAGTGAGATCGGGTGGCAGCCCCGTGAGCTCCCTTTGATCAGTTTGGTTCTGAGGCTGAGCGGCGGTCGCCGTCCGGTAGTCGGACAATGGGAAGTAACCAGTCCAAGATTCCACCCTGAAGTCCCTTAGGATGCATTTTGAAAAACTGGCCAAAGTTTGGAAGCGACCCTATGATGAAACAACAGATGATTC
Source organism: Alligator mississippiensis (assembly GCF_030867095.1). Taxonomy (NCBI): domain Eukaryota; kingdom Metazoa; phylum Chordata; order Crocodylia; family Alligatoridae; genus Alligator; species Alligator mississippiensis. Next base: position 59,165,819 of record NC_081834.1, read on the forward strand.
GGTATTGCAATACATGTTGGCCACAGTACCAACTTGCGGATGCTGCAGCCTGGCCGGAGAATGGGTCTTTGGATTATAGCACAATCTTGCAGTTAGTTGTTTTGTAGGCGCCAAGGGAAGTGGGATGAGATGCTTTATTAGAGGCATATATGACTTTGTATAGGGATGGGGTTACACAGAAGTCGTGTGGGATATTTAGGGGAAGCGGGGTAATGGCTTTACAGGGGGTCACCACAGTATGTCCGGAGGAGCCGGAGGAGGGAGACGTGCAGTTGCTAATTGCTCCCATGGCTCCCCCATCTCATCCTGTGAGCCCTGCGTCACCACAGGGGACTTCCACTTTCTGCGCAGAAATAAAGATTAAGTTGGATCCTTCACCCCTGTGTGTTTATTGGCACAAGTGCACCGGGCACGAACTCACTGTCCTTTGGGGACAACAACACCAAGTCTCTGGACTCGGGCCTGCACATAGGATGCCCGCCAAAAGACTTTGGCACAAATTACAAATGGGCACCCACAGACTCCCCACATTGGCATTGGGAAACGGTCCTATACTTCCCATCCCACCCTGCAATTCCACCATCTCTAGGTCCTTCCCATGGGAACAGCACTGAGAGAGAGTGCATTTGGCATCTGCCTTTCACCCTCTTCAACGTGGGGACATCCTACAACACCTTTGTGGCTACAAGTTCCAGACCTCCAGCATGACAGCGCTCCAGCACTGTGCCCTGACCTGTCGGCAGTGGATTGATAACCGTGTGTCCTTTCATATATTTCGATGTGATATTTTTCTCTGTCTCTCTTAGTAAAGGTGGTTCTTGATGAATGTGCTCCACGTGTTTTGTTTGCCCCCGTTTCCCCATGGGTGAGGTGAGACAGGGGATTCCCTGCTTTCGTGGGTGCTGATTTCTGTGAAATCATGAAGGGTGCAGAGAAAGGGAAGAGGTGCCTAGCCATGAGAGCCTGAAGTCAGTCAGATGTCGGGTTCTAGATGAAATAAGATCGGAAGAGGCTTGTGCTCTGTCTGTCTGTCTGTCTATTTGGAAAGCTTATGCTCTCAATGCATATTTGTCTTATTTAATTAGCTGATAAAGGTGCAACTCTACCTTGCTTTATTACTGAAGGAATCAATGGCCCATTTTTCCAGGCACTGCGTGGCATCCTGCTTACGCTGCACAGCGGTACAGCCTCAGCATCTCCACCTCATCACATTGGCATGCTCCAAGGATGTGGCCCCCAGCAGTGCCACAGCAAGGAGGGGGGCAAGTGGGGCGACTGCCCTGGGTGCCGAAGCGAAGGGGACGCCGAGAGGCGCTCCCCAGCTGGGGCGGGAGCAGGACGGAGCCGTGAGGGGCTTATCTGGGGAGATGGGGATGGGAAAAGGGTGGCTTCTGCTGCTGCGTACACTCCTGGCAAGCATGGGGGGGTGCCCCCCCGATCTGTGCAGGGGGCTAGGGCGGGCTGCCACTGCGGGGTTTGTCCCAGGCATCAAACTTTGGTGCTTCGGCACTGGCCTCTAGGGTGGATCTACCTAAGCCACGTTCTGGGTTCCAGATCTCTGGGAGTCTCCCCAGCCTGGGCAGCCCCTCCTCCCAGCCTAACTCCTCCCCTGCTCAATTTTCCTTCCTTCCTCCTCTTTCTCCCTGTTATACGTTTAATTAGCTCATAGAGCATACTGTTATGTATGCATGTGTCATGGGGTTGTAATTCCTGGGTTCATCCTGTGCCTCAGGGTACCTGCTGGTTGTTGCTGGGGGCTGTAGGGGCCAGAAAGAAATATTTATTCCCCTTAAAGGCAGAACCTGGCCTCTGATACAGTGCTCAGTTCTTGGTTTGGGGCCTTCCTTTGAAGCCTCAGAGAGCAGCTGGCTATTTCCAAGCTGAAACATTAAGGAAAAGGGGGGTAGCGGCAAGATGACACAAAGTGATTTCAGGTGGGAAAGACCCAGGTGGAGTGCGAGGAACTACAGAAGGATCCTGCATGATTGAGTGACTGGGCAATGAAATGGCAGATAAAAATCCAGCATTGATAAGTGTAAAGTGATGCAAATGGGCAAAAATAACCCATGCTTTACCTATTATGGGCTCTACATGAGCTGGTACCACACAGGAAAGAGATCTGGGAGTAATTGCGGACAGCTGGATAAAAAATACCAGCTCGATGGCTAAAAAATACCAGCTGGATGGCTAAAGAAGAGAATTGTGAATGAAACAAAGTCTCAGGATTCCCCTTTATAAACCCATGGTGCCCCCACACACTGAAGACTGTGCCCAGGTCTGGTCCCCGCATCTCAAGAAGGAAATCAAAGAACTAGAGAGGGGCACCAAGAATCATGAGTGTCACAGAGGGGCTTCCTTCCACATGAGAGCCGGTAAAAGAGGCCAGGTCTATTCAGTTTAGAAAAGACCTGCTTGAGGGGGACCATGTGAAGGGTTTACAAGATACTAAATGGGGAAGAGTAAGTCAATAGGGATTTATTATTGACTCTCTTGCAGTACAAGAACTGGGGTGCCAGGATGAAACTAGTAGGGAGTATGTCGAAAGCAAACACAAGGAAGTTTTTTTTCACCCAGCAGGTCATTAGAGTGTGGGACCCGTTGTACCAGATGTGGTGGAAACTGTTCAAACAGGGATTGGACATATTCTTGGAGGAAAGGGGCATCAGTAGGTATTGAGCACAGGAGTGAGGGGCACGGCCTCTGAATCAGGGCTTCCTAGACCTTAAATGCTGGAGGCTGCAAGTGAGAAACCATGGATAGCCCTGGTCAGACACAGTTTACTCTCCCTTCCAGCATGTGCTGTCTGCCATGGTGCGACACAAGAGACTGGGCAAGACAGACCTGTGGTCTGACCCGGTATATAGCACTTCTGTGCTTAATTCAGTGTGGAGGAGATGGCTTGGTGCCGTGAAGGAAGGAGCTGGTAGTCGGGATCCAGGACTCCTAGGTTTCATCAATAGATCACTAGTTCTGGGATCCAGGACTCCTGGAAGTTTCATCCTAGCAGCTTGGCTAAAATGCTAGGGGGCCCCAGCATCAAAAGCCTACGTTCCCTCTCTGCAGCTACATCCCCATGGGTTTGCTCCCCCCAGAGTAGTTCATGCGCTGAGTGCAGCCAGGCAGGGTCTGTTGCCCCCTTATGAGCTCACAAGGACCCTCCCATTCTGACCTCACCATGACGTCACTCCCTGACTACCTCCTAGGGCCCAGGGACCCTCAGGTGGGCAGGTGCCAAGAAAGAGGTGGAGGAGAGAGGTTGCTGTATCTTCTGCTCCACCAACCTGGCAACTTACCAGCATGGATTTTCTGGTCAAATCCATCCTGGTTTTACTCGTATCTCAAGTGGGCTTTTGGCTTTGCAGGTACGTTGGGGGGGGGGGGGGGCAGAGGGGAGGAGGCTTCTGGGCTTTGCTGGATGTCTCCTCCTCTCCTTTCTGCTCCATGTGTCAGGATGTTCTTAACCCTCTTGTAGAGGCAGGGGAAACACCCTGGAACTGGGTCAATTAAGGCAGTTTCCTTGAGTCTTCCCAGGGATAACTGTTCCCCTGGCATGGTTTAGTACCCGCCTCGGGGTTGGGGCTTCAAGCCCACTTTCTGGAAATGGGAGGCTCCTCCCTAGCTTGCATCTGCGGCCGTATGTATGACTGAGGGCAGGCGAAACTTGGGGGCATCTTAACACCAAGTCTCTGGACTCGGGCCTGCACGTAGGATGCCCGCCAAAAGACTTTGGCAAGATCTGAAGCCCCTGGCGGGGGTGGAGGATGTTTGCCAGTTGTAGGGCCACTTATGGTTTGGACTGACTCATGAATTTAGACTCGATTCGGCTGGTTTGGCTTGCAACATGAAACATTTCTTTAAAAAAACCCCGAACTAAACAAAACAAAACCTGTTTTTAGAGGCGTTGGGTGTCGGCTGCAACTGATGCCGGGGATGGTGACAGGGCTGTGCTAATGCTCCTGCTGGGACGACAGGCTCCTGGCTAGAGGGTCTTGTCCCTCTGCTCAGGGTCCCCGTTGGGATGGTGGGACCTGCCGGGCGGGCACCAGTTCTCCGGCCCTGTGGGGTCCAGGGAGCTGCCCTCTAGCCCGCTGCTCTCTGTGTGTGCAGACCGTTCGTCGGAGGCTGAGGCAGATACTGGGAAGAGCCAAGCTGGGAGGTGAGTAGCCTCGGGCCCTGGCCTGGGGCAGGAAAGAGCACGGCCCCCTGCCTCCTCCCAGCCGACAGGAGCCACGGAGGAGCAGCCAGGGCCCCGCTCACAGGCTGGGGGTGCCAGCTGGGGAGGGGCAGAGTCTCCCCAGGCCCACGCCAGCTCCTTCCTCTCTCCCTTACAGCAGCTTGGGGACACGTGGAGGAGACACCACCACGCCAGTGCACACAGTAAGCACTGCCCCGTGCCCCTGCAGCCTCCCGGGGCCTGAGAGACCCCTTTCTGCCAGGGATGGGGCTGGCTCAGGAAAGGGAGGAGGGGAGGGGGCAATGCAGCCATAGGAGATGTCCTCCTCTTTGTCCTGCAGCTGCCCCATGCCTGGGCACAGGCTCAGCCTCGAGCGCACACTGCAGCTGGTGGAAAGGAGGCTCCAGCACATGACCTGGCACCTGATGAGATCTGAACCCGTAAGAGCTGAGAGGGGAAGGTGCGGGGTCTCTGAGGGGGCCTGTTCCCAGAGGGGACCTGGAAGCCATGTTTTCTGTGGTCTTTGGGAGGACACAGCCCCGCCCCACGTCCCCCAGGGTCTGGACCGTGTGGGGCGGGGTGGAGGAGACGTGCCCTGCCCCGCATCTCATCTCTGCCCCTCGTCTCCTCTCTGCCACAGGCCCAGACCTGCATGTCCTGCACCATCCTGGATCTCCGAGGAGCCCGAGGAAACGGAGGACCCTGACGCTGCCTTCATGCAACCTCCCAGCCATGCTGCTGTGGGGGATGCCTTCATGGGGCCGTTGCCGTTGGCCTGCCTAAGGGAGACCTTTGTGCTTTTGCAGGAAGATGGCGTGGCTCTCCCCAGCCCAGCCTGGCACCCCCCTAAGTCCCCACCAGGACAGGCAGATGGGTGTCAGAGTCAGCCCATGCCTGTGCCAGTGCTGGAGCTGGCAGTTGCCCGGCATCTGGGCTTACACATCTGGTGCCTGGAGCTGCAGCACCACCTGGGCCTCCCCAGCCCGGATGCCAAGTCACTGCCCGTCTGATCCCCCCAGTGCTGCTCCGGTGCCCCCGTCCCACATACGCTGAGAGACGCCGGCTCTGGAAGAGCATCTCCCGCACCCCTCGGGATTCCCGCGCAGCCCTGCGGGTCTCGCACCCGCTGCCCGCCCTGCCTGAGGAGGCGCCACAGTGTGAGGAGGCTGAGGCCGTGAAGACAGAGGAGCCTGGATCCAACCCACGGGATAAGGCCGCGCGGCCTCCGGGATTGGACACCCAGGAGCCCTGTGTCTGCCTCCCCAAGCCCTTGCCCTGCCGGGCCCTGAGGCTCATGAGCCTCCCTGAGGCTGCCCTGAGCCAGCCCGCGCCCCATGCTGACACCAGTCTTTCCAGCAGGGGAGCCCGGAGACACAGCCTCCACTGGCCCGCGGTTCCCAGGGGATGGCTCCGTGTGGGAAAGAGACTCCCTCAGCCGCCCAGGGCCATCCTCGGGCGAAGCCTTGCAGCACGGCTGAGCCAGAGAAGGGCCCAGAGCACCGCCACCCCCCCCCCGAACCCCTGCAGGCCACTGGGGAGCACCAGCCTGCAGTGGAAGCTGCACCTCCTGGCCCCAGAGCCTCCGGGCAAGCAGGATCCTGCAGACACCACCGTGTTGCCAGGGGAAGCCAGCACCAAGGTCCCAGACCCATCTGAGGATGTTTGTGCTTCCCAGGAGGCGTCGGAGCGGCACCTCATGGGGAAGCAGCTGCAGGAGGTGACTGAGCCAGGCCCGGCCTCTTGCCAAATGCCCTCAGGGGCAGAGACTGATCCAGGAAAGGAGGACCTGTCCCACCCGTGGCGCACCACCAATGGAAGTGCAACGAACAGCATCAGATGCCTCCTTCCCACCCCAGTGAGAGGCCGCCATGGAGGAAGGGAGCGGTGGAGCCTGGAACAGCCCAGGAAAGGCACCCAGCTGCCCCCTGCCTGGCGCCCCAGAGGGCAGAGGGGGGCACCCAGCGGGCAGCCAGTGGCAGCTGGGAGCCGAGAGCTGCATCAGGCTGGTGGGCAGGCGCCTGACCTCCCCTACGTCTGTGGCCTGGAGGGAAAGCCAGCCCGTGCGGTGTGGCCGGGAGACACTGGGCAGCTTGGTGCCAGCTGCAGCCTGAAGGAGCTTCAGGGGCTGCTCCAGAAGATCACAAGGGTCATGGCAAGAAGCCCCAAGGCCTCAACAAGCTCCATGGCTGGTGCAGGAAGGGGCCTCCAGCAGCGCAGCCTTGAGACCAGCTGGGAACGGGATCAACTGGTCTCCCAGCTGCCCCCAGGCTCAGAGATATCCCCGGGGACCGATGTCCCATTATCCCAGACCTCCATGCCTGCGTGGAGGCACAGACCAGCCTCAGTGCTGCCCCACAAGCCAATCCACAAGCCTGGTGGGGAAAGCGGGATGGGACCCAGGCAGGGGAGACCCCCTGGCTCCAGCCAGCCCCAGCAGGGAAAAGCGACCCGTGCTAGCAGCTCGAGGGCTGTGGCAAGAGAAAGCCTAGCCGGCACCCCTGGAGACACCAACAGGCTCCCCAGGGAGAGGGGACGGGGTGCAGGGCCAGGCCTTTGGCCGTGGAAGGAAGGAGGGAGGGACCAAGAAGTGCCCTGTGGGGGCAGCCAGGCCCGCACCCAGGCCAGACCACGTAGAGCCCCCTGACTGGGCGCAGCTCCTGGCCTCCATCCTGACCTCCCTCCGCGCTCATGACCTGCAGCTCCAGTTTGTTGCTGACCTGCTGAAGAAGCAGTGCCCCCAGGGTGTCAGTGCCATTTGCCCCCACCAGGCCCCTGTGCCAGCTGCCTTCTCCACCCAGCTGGATGTCCAGGCTCAAGGCCAGGTCCGCGCCCACAAGATGAGCCTGAGCTACAGGCTAGATGCCCCCGGCGGGCCAGCTCAGGAGGGGCCGCCCACAGGGGGCTCCCGGGGGACACGGAAGGGGGTGAAGGGTCAGGCGAAGGCAGGGACATCTGAGCAGGGCCTGGACAATGCCACGAACGTCTGGCTCCGCACATCCCAAGCCCCGGATGGGGTCTGTCAAATGTGTGGCAAGAAGCAGCAGAGGAAGCCAGGTGGTTCTTTGGGCCCTGGCGGCTGCCAGGGACCCCTTGAAGAGCCTCAGCGCTCATCTCCAGGGGACCCCTTGGGTCCTTCCAATCTGGACCAGAAGCCCCTGGAGAGAGGGAGCCAGAGGCAGGACAGGAGGCTGAGGAGACCTTCCCACCAACGACCCCAAACTGTCTCCGTCAGCACCAGCACCACGCATTTCCCCCCCGCAGCAGATGCATGGAGCCACTTCTCTCCTGGCCACCAAAGAAAAGAAACGCCAGACCAGGTCCCCATTGGTGCCCAGAGAAAAGGTCCCTTTGTGCCGCCGCTTCCTGAGGTGCCTCCAGCGCACCTTCTCCAAGCCCTGCCTCACCACGAGGGCCCGGCTGTCCCGGGATCCACGGAACAAGGTCCCCAACGTCAGGCTCACAAAGCCTCCCTTGCGCCATCAGGCCTCCAAGGTGGCGCCCCACTGGCACCTCCCAGTCCCCACCTGCCTGCTGGGAGGGACACCCAGGAATCCACCTTCTCCCTGGGCTCGGGCAGGTGCTCGCCCTCCTGGTCGTCTTCTTCTAGGGCACTGTTATCTTTTCCCATCTGCATTACAAATGGGCACCCACAGACTCCCCACAGTTGGCATTGGGAAACGGTGGTATACTTCCCATCCCCCCCTGCAATTCCACCATCTCTAGGTCCTTCCCATGGGAACAGCACTGAGAGAGAGTGCGTTTGGCATCTACCTTTCACCCTCTTCAACGTGGGGACATCCTACAACACCTTCGTGGCTACGAGTTCCAGACCTCCAGCATGACAGGGCTCCAGCACTGTGCCCTGACCTGTCGGCAGTGGATTGATAACCATGTGTCCTTCCATATATTTCGGATGTGATATTTTTCTCTGTCTCTCTTAGTAAAGGTGGTTCTTGATGAATGTGCTCCAGGTGTTTTTTTTGCCCCCGTTTCCCCATGGGTGAGGTCAGACAGGGGATTCCCTGCTTTCGTGGGTGCTGATTTCTGTGAAATCACGAAGGGTGCAGAGAAAGGGAAGAGGTGCCTAGCCATGAGAGTCAGTCAGATGTCGGGTTCTAGATGAAATAAGATAGAAAGAGGCTTGTGCTCTGTCTGTCCATATATTTGGAAAGCTTATGCTCTCTATGCATATTTGTCTTATTTAATTAGTTGATAAAGGTGCAACTCTACCTTGCTTTATTACTGAAGGAATCAATGGCCCATTTTTCCAGGCACTGCATGGCATCCTGCTTACACTGCACAGCGGTACAGCCTCAGCATCTCCACCTCATCACATTGGCATGCTCCAAGGATGTGGCCTCCAGCAGTGCCGTAGCAAGGCGGGGGGCAAGTGGGGCGACTGCCCTGGGTGCTTAAGCAAAGGGGACGCCAAGAGGCGCTCCCCAGCTGGGGCGGGAGCAGGACGGAGCCATGAGGGACTTATCTGGGGAGATGGGGATGGGAAAAGGGTGGCTTCTGCCGCTGCGTACACTCCTGGCAAGAATGGCCAGCTTGAATGCATCGAACTAATCCAATCTTCTTCTAAAAGCTAAGAAATATTGATGTGCTGATAGGAGAGCCATCAGGCATTGGAATAAGCTACCCATATTAGTCGTGGAGTCTAAGCAATCGAGCAATGACAGAGCCTGCTGTGGTATTAGCCCCCGCGGGAGCTGCCGCAGCATCTGGGAGCCCAGCCTGAGACACCCAGGGCTGGATCTGCAGGAGGGCCAAGCACCTCTGGTCTCCAGCAACTTCAGCTGGACCTGGGGCTGCTCAGCCCCTCTGGAGATTGGCTCTGGGATGACGCAACACTTGGGGGCCCCAACCCCTCATGGGAACAGGCCCATCCGTGGCTCACGGCACCACCCCCCCAACCCATATGATGTGGCCAGGTAGGTGGAGACAGGGCGGCTGTTCCTCCGGCACAGGACCAGGGGCAGGACCAATGGCTCACGGCAGGAAGGGACCCTACAGGTGGCATCAACACGAAGATGCCTCTGGAGTTGGATCAGTGAGGAGGGAATTGGCGTTCCACCATTCAATGATATTAGGGATTAATAACGCAAGTCTAAGATTACAGAAACTACCGTTAACTTTGAATTCAAGAACAATTAATGTATCCTACCCTAACATTACCTCAAAGAATTCAACCTAGACCACTGTTAGGGGATCAAGTACCATTGATTATATGTTGATTAAAGCTTTTGACAGTACAGATGGAATTAAACTTTGGGAGAAATTGTTGAATTATGGGATTGACCCTTCTCTTTTGCACCTGCTGATAGAATATTACAAAGATACATGAGCCCAAGTTAGCAGGGGCCTGAGGGTCAAACTTGCACAGAAATTTCAGCTACAGAAGGGGGTTGGTGAGACAAGGATGTATTTCGGCCCCTTTGTTACATGAATGACATTATCAGAAACATGCAGGATGCTCATTTTCACCCCCCAAAATTACTAGTAATTCCAATTCCTGTTTTGATGTACGTGGATGACACCATTATATTGTCAAGAACCCCCATTGGGTTACAGAGAGCAATTACAACTTTTCAGTATCTTCTGTGGACAGAACAATTTAAAGATAAATTATGATAAACCCAAAATAATGTCTTGGGGAAGCTGTTTGATGCAATAACCATGGAACACGCGGGGAAGTGAACTCAAAGTTGTTAAAACCTATGGGTACTTGGGTACGAGGTTTACAGTTTTTCCATCATGGAAACAAACACCACGTTCAGTCGTTTAGAACTGAGGCAGCCCAACCAGTCGTGGCTATAAAGAAACTGTATGAGACCACAGCAGGAGGATCATCAGTCTAAGATCCTGTATTAGTATATCAAGTCAAAGTTGAATCTCAGATCCTATATGGCGCTGAAGTATGGGGTTATGCTGCCAGTAACCATGTAGACGTATCTCAGAATAAGTTTCTTGGAGCTCTTTTGGGTCTTCCTCCAACTCTCTTTTGAGATTAGAGATGGGATTAGATTCTACAATCTAAGAATTGGGCAGGGAAGGTATTTACAGCTGGATCTCAACAATAAATGGTGATCCTCTTTGACTAGACTCAGGACTGAAGAGCTGCCTACAACTGTTTTGGCTGAGTGTCGACTTCCCATTCCAAGAGCCCAACTCCACTAGGAGCTCTGGAAGCGATCCATTAGGTTTTAAAATGTTCTTCATATGACAACGTATGGAGAAAGTATCTATCACCATTCTTGCAGAAATACTTTTCAAACAGAGAGAAATTAATCTGACTTTTCCAGCAAACAGATCTATACTTAGTAAGCCGTCTTGCAATTTTTGCTTATAAGGCTACAGCGATCAGAGCTAAACGTTCTTTACTGTTGATGAGGCTGATAGTAAAATCAAATACAGTGATAAAGTGCGAGTCAATTGTAGGCCTATCTATAACATTTTTATAGATTCATGACCTGATTTATCACTATATTTCTATTCGATTACGTTAATGTCCGGAGTATGAATAATAAACGTTTATTTCCAATGGTTAGCTATATTTTATTATTACATTTGTATTCGTTATTTTTTGCTTAAATTTATTTTTTATTATGGTTGCATGTTTCTCATGTTTTTGGGAGCATGGCTTTCAACCACAATCCTTAATAAATTTAATTGAAGTTGAATTGATCTGTAAGGAGGGCCCACAGCTCATGTCTGAGGGTTTGTGCTGCTCCTGCCCTGCCAGTATCACCCACTGCATGAGGGGTTATGGGGTAGGAGCACGTGTTGCTTCCCTGCTGGCTCTGCAGAAGAGCCGCTCCCTTCGCATAAAGCGGGTCCTGAGAGCTACTTCCCCATCCATCAGCTCCACTCCCATCCCACCCAGGCATTTCAGGGTTTAGTCACCCTCCAGGAGACCAATGTAAGTGGGAGGGGCTAGCCTAATGCCAGAGCCCTTCTGCGAGGCAGCCACAGACCACAGGGCCCCTGAGAGCACCTCGAAGTACTTGCTGCCTTAGGGCATGCACAGACGAAACAAAAGTTCCCATTTACATCAACGCAGCTCCGTTTGTTTGCATGACCCAGGATTTTCCGTTTCTTTAAAGTCCATTTAGCACCTTAAAATAACACTACTCAGAGCCTGACTCCAAAGACTTGGAACTAATCCCCTTCGCCACGAGGGGGTGCTGCGTTCGGCCTCTGGTGTCCCGGTACGTTCTTTTTTACTCTTAACGATAAGTATGAGAAGTTAAGCGCAAGAAAAACATAATAATAAGTTTTCTGCAAGTAGTTTCAAACTTTGGAGGGAGGGAGCAGTTACATGACTCCCTTCAATACTGCAACCTGAACTTCAGCACGTTCCCTTTCAGAGCCACGACCAGAAGTCCAAGGGCAGCAAGACGCTGCCTGCCAGACCCGACACCCAGGCTACGCAGCATCCCAGGTGGGTTTTTTTCCTTGACACCCACATTGTTTGTTAACTGCTGCCTAGGGCTTCACGGCCCAATACCGACTGCAGCCTAAACTCTGGTCTTCTTGACAGGTCAAATCTCTGCCGCTCATTGACCCCGACCGCGCTATTCTCTGTCCTTCGAAGCTTCACCGCTACCCCCGACACACGCCTGCAGTCCTCGTCTTCACGGCGTCTATTGTGTCGGGGCTCTCGTCGTACCAGTCCCTCGCACTAATCAAGCACGCCAGTCTGCGTTGCCCGTTCCCCCTAAACCCGAGAGATGGCGAGGCCACAAGGCTGGCAGGAGCCAACAGCTCTTGGAATCTGGCAGCCTTTCTGAGCACGTCCGCTGCCCTTGCACACCCCAACAACCGGGTATTTGCACAGCACTGAACTAAACCCACGGCTCTCCAGTTTCCTAGACGTCAGGCGTCCCTTTCGGCGCCCCTCAGAAACTGCCCATTTCACCCGAGTGGGTTTTTTGTCACAAATCATTTTTGCCCCGTCGCAAAGCGCTGAGAAAGCCCCCAACACCGCAAGGCTTTGAACTGTTGATTCCTGTATGAAAGCCCCCACGTTTCTCCTCTGGTGAATCAGGCGTGCACGCCGAACAGGGCTAAACACCACCCGGCACGCGCAGCACCCGCGAAAGCGACACCCCAGACGCCGCGCGCCCCAATCGAAACAGAAAGCCTTTGTTTGGGAATCAGGACCGGAAGCCAGCAGGTCCCAACACCACCCCTCCTCTTTCAAGCCCCTTGCACAAGTATCTGCCAGCTCCTTGCTGCAGTTTTCACTAAACACACTGTTATCTTTAGCCCGTCATTCGGCTAATCTCTGCCTTCGCACCGAACACCTAGACACGTCCCTTTTTCTTTTCTAGCGGCTATAACACCTCATTAATCTGCTTCCAGCCGCCCAGCCCTGACCCCGCCGACCAAACCACCCAACCGCGTCACACGGAATGGTGCCCAGCCGCTGCCAACAGTCGCATTTAAGAGCTCGGAGCCTCGACGGGCGTCCGGCGGAGCCAATCGGCCGCCGCCGCGCCGCTCCTCCAATGGGAAGCGGCGTAGCGAGAGGAAGTGCTCGCCCCTTCCTTGGCCCCGCCCCGCCGGCCGCGGGGGGCGTGTCCTGGGCGAGGGGGCGCGGCGCGCCATGGCATGGAGGCTCAGTGCGCGCTCGGCCGCTGAGCAGCGCGGAGCTCCGGCCGGCGGCGGCGGCGGCCCAGCTCTCCCTGCCCGCGCGGGCTCGGCCGTGCAGGTGATGAAGCGCGTGGTGCTGGAGCTGAGGAACCGCGCGCCCGAGAAGGTGAGCTCGGGGCCGCCATGTCGCGGCGGTGCCCGGCGCTGCGCGTGCCCCGACCCGGCATGGAGCAGCCCCGGGCCCCAAAACACCCCTCCTCGGCGTGCTCCTTACTACGCAGTTGTGCCTTGTGGTGCGTTCTCCTAATTATTCACCTCCTGACCGCGTATTATTATTATCATTATTATTATTGCAACGATCAGATTGTTTTTGGACGGGCCAAGGCTTCTTCTGCCCCCTGCGCTGCTTGTAGAAAAGTGAAGGAGGGCTGGAAGCCCCTGCGCGGGGCACGGGCTCGCTGCGCTCGCTGCTGCGGGCATCTGTTCTCGTTGTTCGGCTGATTTTCGGGGAATTAGGAACTTGCTTTTCTTTTCCGCCTCCCCCTTTTTCCTTGGGTGATCTCCGAGTCTGGGTCCTCCCCCGCGATGCGCCCGCCATCAGTTTCTCGGTTGTGTTTGGGGGTGAGTTTTGGGGGGGGACGTGTTAAAGTATCCTTGTTAAAAATAAATGAATAAATGGACAGCTGCTTTTCTTCGGGGCGGGGAGAAGCCCGAAGTCGCGTGCCCCCCGCTCGCCCGTCCCTCCCGCGCTGGCGTTGCTGGCAGGACGGGTCTTCAGTTATTTTTACCTTCTCGCTGGTGGAGGTTGCGAACAGGTCGTAGCGGCACCGAATCCATCTTCAAAAAAAAAAGGAAAAAAAAAAAGACCCCTTTTTTTCCACCCCCACGCCCCGAGGTGGCTGTAGGCAGGGGGTATCTGCTGCATGGTTTTTCCCCCTGCTGCGTAGGGAAAGATTGTGGCCGCGCTTTGCTTTTTAGGAGAGGGTCGTGGTTTTACTTAATCTCCTGTAGTAACTTCATTGACTGCAGTGCCAGCTGCATGGAGAGCAGGCTGATTAACAGCAGGGAAGCGGAGGCTGCAAGTTGAACTCGGCCAACAAATGATTTGTCGCTCCAGCAGATGTTTTTGCATTTAGGTCAGTAAGGACGCTATCGACTGGCGTGTCTTGCTCTCCCCAAGAATAAAGTCCAGATAGGTTGATATTGCAAAGTGCTTTTACTCCACCCCGGCCTGGGTGACTGACGGCACAAAGATTCCCTGCATAAAAACTACTCCGATAAACAGTGTATTTCTTAACAAGTTGACTGTCGGATTCTTTTTTTAAAGCCTTTAAACTGTGGCTGCAGTTACCCCACCCCCCCAAAATGGTTTCAGTCTTTCCCTTTTCTTCAGGGCAAAGCCTGAACAACTTTGGGACTTGGAAACCACGAAACAATTCAAAGCTGGTCTCTCTGGTCAGCGTTTTCTGCAGCAACATGAAATAAGATTGTAAACTTGAAACAAATGAGCAGCTCGTGCCCACCAAAATAACTCAGAAGTCGCCAGTGAACAAGTGACTTTTTTAGTCCTCTCTACAGATGAATCTTTCAGAGCTGAACTTCCCAGACTGGTGTTGCGTTTAATCCTTTTTGTTTGCAGCCGGATTGGTAAAATAGCAACTGTGGTCAACCCACCGTTGGGGACATGGAGGACGGACAAGCAGAAAATGGATTTTTGCCTACAAGACGTTCAGCGACACAGAGTAAATGCATCTAGAATGAAGAAGCAAATGCTTCAGTCTGGTGCATTATTAACCTATGGTACTCTCTGCCTCAATATTTTGAGGGTCAAAGCTATAGGGTTTGCAAGAGGATTTGGTGCTTTTTTCTGGCAAGCGAGGCTATACCCCCTTATTTTAAATAGTGAATGGGAATATAAACCCTCATCTGGGCATGAAGCAACCATTAAGTGATGGCTCTGGAAGGAAACTATATAGGTAGGTCATTCTGTAATTGCCTAGTTGGCTTCTGGCTCCTTGCTTCTTCTGATGCATCTGTTCCGGCTTTCATCAGAACCAGGACCGTGGGTTTTTGTCCGGCCCTGTAAAGGACTGCGATTGTGAACTCTGTCTTGGTGGTTGTGCTTTCTGAAGCCAGCTTGTTAACAGAAATAAATTAAGTTTTTATCTTCTGGTTCTCTGTGATGGTGCTTCATACTCTGTTTACTTCCTCTCAAGGTTGATATGGTCGATGAGTTCAGACAACTCAAGTTCAGGTCGTCCCAGATGAGAAGTAAAGCCTGTCGTCAGGCTGCTGGTTTGACCCGAATTGCTTGCTTGGTTGAGGGTCCCTATTAAAGTAATAAGTGACGTTCTGTTTTGTTTCAAGGTGACAGAGTTAGTGCTTGATAACTGCTGATCCAGCAATGGCGAAATTGAAGGTCTGAATGACTCCTTTAAAGAGCTGGAGTTTCTCAGCATGGCCAACGTAGAGCTGACATCCCTGGCCAAGCTCCCCACCTTGAGTAAGCTCCGAAAGGTATGCATCTTCAGACAAAAACCCATCGGTTCTCTCCTGCCAAAGTTGTATACCTTGAAACACAGCAACAGTTAAACTACTTGCGTATTTCCATAGTCACAGTCACGTTTGCATCTCATTGAAATGTTTTCCTAAACATTGCGAACTTAAGAATTAAGTCTTTAAGACCCTGAATGTAATTAAAGCTGGTTTCAAACATTAATGAGCCAAAGTACTGAAAAAGCATCACTTGAAAACTGTTAACGATGGCCATCCCAGTCTGTTGTAAAGAGAGGGGGTCGGGAGCAGTCGCATTAGGTGAAGTGGTGGGAACACTGAAATCGTTGTTCGTTACCTGTAAGGAACCAGTTTCAACCTAGTCTGTTGACCTAAAGCCTGTACGAAGATCCAATGCTATGTTTCACATCCCCGTGTAAAAAATAAAGCCTGGAAATATTTTAAGTTTGCACCATAGTAAGTATGCTAACTGAACAGTTGGGATCGGTGAGATCACTTGCCGACTTACAGTAGAACGTGCTTGAGTGTCTGTAGGCACCCAAGTATGAAACTAGTTAATGAATTATCACTCTCAAGTGCAGGTGTGAAGAGCTTCTGAAATAAATGTTAGGCTCTAAAGAGACGTACATGTGATCAACATGGGTTGCTATGTTTTTAACCAGATTTCATTTTATGCAAGTAATCTGAGGTTTTACGGGCTGTACAGGAAGTCAATAGTCTTGTGATGCATTTGTTCTTTCAATAAAATACAGGCTCTTGATTTTGATAGCAATCAAACCAACCATCTAATTATCCAACTTTTGTGCGCTGTAGCTGGAATTGAGCGACGACGTCATTTCGGGAGGCCAAGAGGTCCTGGCAGGAAGATGTCCAAATCTCACACCTCTAAATCTAAGTGGCAACAAAATCAAAGATCTCAGCACTGTGGAAGCCCTTGTAAGTACAAAGTCAGATTCTTAGAAGATTGCAGTGTGTTAAAGAAGTCAGAATCTTTCTAGCATTATAAAAGAAAAATAACAATAATTTTATCATTGAATGCAAATGTAAAGTTTGTAAGTGCCTGACGATAGAAGGTCATTGCAAGTAGAAGGGATAAGTACAACAAACACAGTTGAAATAGGAAATCAATAAAACACAAAAAGATAATAAACAAGATGGCTTTAGTGTGACATTCAACAGAACTGAACAGTATGCAAAAAGTAAAACTCTCACTATTTCCCAAACCTTGGGTAGCTTTTTGTTGCCAGTTCTGGCAACATTTGAATCTTCTTTTCTCTGAATTTCTGTATCCCACTTAGGCCAGTATTGATTACTCCTATTGCAATAAATGCATCATCCGATGGTTCATTAGAGACAGACTTGTAAAGACACTGTAGTAATCAATTTTGTGTCAGCTGTGGGGTTTACAGGAGGAGATGTATTCAAACTTGTGGTCTGTCAGCGATAGTTCTGTATTCCCCCGTATTTGTTTTCAGTGGTTAAAACGCATTAAAAGACACCGTGATTTCTTTAATAACAACCGATTTCTGCAGAAAAAGAGGTGAAACTGCTTGGTTAGTAAATGAAAGGTATCCACAAGACCATTTTTAACAAGTGGTTTGTGGCCTAGTAAAAACAGTTCACAAATTTTTAATTAAGTTTTTGGAAGCAAGGTGCTAATCTTTATGATTAATTTTGCTGTTCTTATTACTAAACACAGGCTAAACAAGTGTTTTAGAAACTTGGTAATGATAGTCTGCCTTGCATCTCACTGGTTCGAGTTGTCACAGAGATAAAATTGTTTCTATTTAAGTTAATTATACTTGTTGCATACTTGTTTAAGTGCCAAAACTACCCTCTGAAAGTGGTGTCTCTTATACATGGCCCCCAAAACCGCAATTTCTTAGTATCACTGAAGTATTGAAAAGAACACCTCAAACAGCTAATGATTATAATGGGCTACAAAACCCAGATCTCCTACTCCCTAAGCAGGATTGCCTCTATCAGCACATCCCATAGCTGCCCCATTCAGGCCATGGAAAGCTGTCTCTCCACCAGGCATGGTAGGATTGGTGCTGGGACAGATGGCTGTGCTGACCCCAGAGAATGGGAGAGCCCTGGGTGATTTATAGGATCATATGGGGCTTCCAGAAACAAAGACATGCATCTTAATGGGAAGTAACCTGGGTCACAGCTATTTCAAAAGCAAGTGTAGAGGGAGAGGTGGGATCTCTGGTCTTATGGGGAAGGAACTTTGACTGTCAGCACCAAGACTTCTTAAATGAACTCTGGACAATGGGGAACAGCAAAGGAGAAGAGAAGGTAGTAGGTATACGTAGTAAAATCAATGACATTTAGGAGGCAACAGTCCAGTACTTGGAGGTACCAAATAGTTATTTCATCTCAGTGAGTCATTTTTCATTCATTTTCAGCAAAATCTCAAAAACTTGAAGAGCCTGGACTTGTTCAACTGTGATGTCACAAACCTGGAGGATTACAGGGAAAGCGTTTTTGAGCTGCTTCAACAGATCGCCTACCTAGATGGGTTTGATCAGGAAGATAACGAGGCCCCTGACTCGGAAGACGAGGATGATGAAGGTAACGTCTCTAAACATGCAGTCATGAGTTATGCCATTCAGTCGGTATCTAAATATAAAATTGGAACTAGAGTGACTGTGCAACTGCTGGAGCACAAATCAGCTACATTTTTGAAGTGTAGGCCAGTATCAAATACTGCTTCTGTTGAGTAATGAGGGCGGGGGGAATGCGCTTGCAAACAGTGTAGTCATGGGTGCTGTGCACAGTTAAAGGAGAGTTGCACGTAGGAAAACATGAGTACAAATCTTTTTACTGAGACATAACTATATAAAAGCAGTCGTTTTATTGCTGATACAAAAAGCTTTTGCTTTTTTTTGGACCCGTCATTTTCATATTTGATTCTGTAGCTCATTCGGTTTTTAGAAGCTTACTTAAGATGAGTTTACAAACGAGCCTTTGAGGTTTAAGTGAAGCTGTAAGGAATTAATTACCTGCCTTTCAGAAGGGGATGAGGAGGATGAAGAAGATGAAGATGAAGCTGGTCCACCAGGAGAATACGAAGAAGATGAAGATGATGCGGGTTCAGATTTGGGGGAGGGTGAAGAGGAGGAAGAAGTTGGTCTTTTATACCTGATGATGAAGGAGGAGATCCAGGTAGGACTTTCCCTTTTCTACTGTAAGACTTAGGATTTCCTTGACACTGTCTGATTATACATGTGTAATAATTTAAACTTCTGTAAGCAGAACCGTGTAAATCCACTATCAGATGTGAGCCATAGGCTACTTTAGAGAGAGACCTTTTACTATCAAAAAAGTGCGTTGCAGTAGGAGAGCCACTTCTCTTTGGTATTCTGCATTGTCTTGCTCAGTGAAATGCTTCAAGGTTCATTACTGCGCTGCCTTGAAGAATTAGTGTTGTTATCTACCAGGTCACCAGGTCAGATTTTGAGGAGAAAAACCCCCTTCCAAAGCTAAAAACGAAATCTCATTTGAGGATCTGAGTAAGAACTTGGCAGTAATTCTTTGAGAAAATGAATGAACACTTGATTGGTGGGGGTGGCAATATTGGTAGAAACCTCAATATACTTAGTGGCTTCTGTGTACGGCGGCTGCCAGGAGGTGAAGAACTGCAGCATGGGCTAAAGTACTCCTAATGTTACCACAACACAGCTTGGTAACAGAGGAAGGACTCCTTTCATTTGTTGTTGATGGGGAGTAGGCAGTAGCCAACATTAAGCACACATGGTTCAGAAAGTCCCGTCTTAACAATTTCAGTATATTTTGGAAAGGGAAAATGAGGACTGGAATCAGCATAATTATACACCAGCTAAACCTGAACTTGAATAAATCCAGCAAAAGCACATCCTAAATTTACATGTCGGTTAAAGATGAAATTCCAGAATGAATTGCTAAATGCCTTTCAACTTTTACCAGATGTTGTAAAGCATTTCATTTGGCAGATAATATATTTGCAAAGATATTTACCTATATGCAAAAAAAGCTTTAGTTTGTCCTCAGTTCCTGCTATTGCACTTATACTACTGGAGATGTCGGTGTATGTGTGTAACATTTCTAGGATTTCATGTAGCCAAGTGGCCTAAATTTGTCCAGTTACCCCATTTATAAAGCAACTTTTGTTTTGTTTCGAAACAAAACAGCTCTGGATGTATAAACTCTTTTTTCTCCCTTCTTGTTTGACTTCCGTTACCGACAAAAAGGGTTCTTCTCAGCTGTTGCTGTTGTGGGCCACTGAATTTTGTAATACTCTTCTTGAGACATTTTCACAGCTAGTTGGCATAATCATTAGGTCAGAAGTAACAGCAGAAAAAGACTCTAATAAAAGACTCCAGCCTTGGTTTTGTACATCTTTGCTAACCTGATAAGTGTAATACAGTAAATTGGGACTCTGGTCTGTACAAATGTCTAGTAATAAAAACAAATTAAACATGATCTTTAAACCTCAAAGTGCTGTTTTAATCTTCTGCAAAGCACATGTCATTACAACCTAAGCATACGGTAGTTTTTAAAAAATCTCTTAATGTTCTGTATCTTGAAGGATGAAGATGATGATGACGATTACGTCGAAGAAGGTGGCGATGAGGGGGAAGAAGGCAGGTTCTGCAAAGCGTGAAAGCTGTTTGTTTTGTTTTTTTAAACAACGTGTCCATTCTTTTGGCATCTGTAAATTAGCAAATCTCAGCTCGCTGCCATTGTCAGCTTATGGCACATCTGTTCAGCTCATCTGTTTAACACCACGTAACCCTTGGATGAAATGGGCAAAAAAAATCTTTTACGTTTAAAGGTGTACTTGGTAGTCCTGTTTGTCTGAGACATAAAGACATACCAAAAACTAGAACTCTTGGTTTCAAAATGATACCTTTTATTAGACCAACTGGGAAATGGCATTTTCTCCCCAACAGGGAGAACCTTGTTGGGGAGCTGGACACAGGGTCCAGTGTGTCATTAATCAATGCCAGCCTTGTGTCACCTGCAGCTATAATCCTGGGGAGGACCTTTACCATTCAAGGGGTGGGGTGCCCACCATTTGAGGTACCTGTAACACGTCCCTACATCGAGTGGAGAGGCTGTGGGCTGTGCATAGACGCGAGTGTGCTGGAAGGGGCTCCTGTCCCCATCCTGGCGGGACGTGATATTATGGAGCTAGAATACCTGCCCAGGGAGGAGGGCCACCTCCTAGAGCTAGAGCCAGAGCCCTACCGTGTTAATGTGGTGACCTGTGAACAGAGCGGAAAGGCTAAGGCGGGAGGAGTGAAAACGTCCCAGGGCCTGGTCACCCAATTGGCTACAGAGGCAGAGGGGGAGGAAGGAGAGACTCTGACTCCCTCTGACTGCAAGCAGCCCCTGGCCATTGAGGAAACCAGCGACCTGGAGGTGGGGTTAAGTGACAGTCCCGGGGAGGAGTCTGGCCAGTCAGTGGCAGAGGAAACAGACTCTTGGGGAGAAGTTGGAGGATGCCCCTGAGGGTGGGGGTGCACTACTTACAGGAGCACCTGAGCTCCCTGCTGATTGCTTAGCGGGGCAGGAGGAGTTCACGCAGGAGGTTCTGGCGGACCCCAGCTTGGAGGAACTCCGGCAGAGGGCTCAGGAGTCGGAGACGGAGTTCACCCCAGAAAAGAGGGAACAGGTGGTCTGGGACAAGGGACTCCTTTATCGGTCGTGGATACCGAAGAACCTGGCCAAGACCTGGGAGCCCTCTCGCCAGCTCTTAGTACCTCGAAAATTCAGGCAACAATTGCTTTCCTCAGTTCGTGATTAAGCTTGTGCCGGTTGCATGGGCAGGGAGCGGACGCACCACCGGCTGCAGGCGAACTTCTCTTGGCCCAGGATTGCCCAGAACGTGACGGACTACTGCAAATCCTGTGAGACGTGCCAGCGGATGGGCAAGAGTGGGGGCAAACAAAGAGCTCCCCTACAGCCCCTCCCGATCATCGAACAACCTTCCTACAGAGTGGATATAGACATTGTGGGCCCGCGGAGACATCGGACCCACAGAGGGAAGAAATCCAGACTCTGGTGGATTTTAGGACACGGTACCCGGTGGCAGTTGCCTTAACCTCCACCGAGGCACCAGTAGTTGCGAATGCCCTGACTAACATCTTCTTCCAGCTGGGTTTCCCCTCCGAGATCCTGACTGACCGGGGTGGGAACTTCCTGGCCGAGGTGATGAAGTGCTTGTGGGAGTGCTGTGGGGTGAAACACCTTAAGACCACAGCCTACCATCCTCAACCAAATGGGCTGGTGGAAAGGTTTAATGGGACCTTGAATGGGATGCTAAAGGCCTAGGTGGCCTCTAATCCCAATGACTGGGATGAGAAACTGCCGCATCTGCTCTTTGCCTACCGGGAGGTGCCCCAGGAGTCCGCTGGGTTCTCGCCATTCGAGTTGATGTTTGGGAGGCGAGTTCAAGGTCCTCCCGATTTGGTGAGAGAGGAGTGGAAAGGGAAGATCCCTTCCACAAAGACCTGCGGTGAAGCATGTGCTTAACTTTTGTCAGAAACTGACTGACATGATGAAGGTGGCACGAGACTCCCTGGCCCAGGCGCAGGAGAAGCAGAGTGTCTGGTATGAGAAAAAGGCTCGCTTGCGTACCTTCGAGCGAGGCGACAAGGTCATGATGTTCCTGCCACTAAAAGCGCACAAGCTGCAAGGAGGCCTGGGAGGGTCCCCAGCTCATCCTGGACAGGCTGGAGGATGTGAGTTATGTGGGAAGCAAGAGCAGGTCACAAAAGACGCCTAAGGTAGTGCATGTGAACATGCTGAAACCCTACATCGACCGAGGGGAGACGGTGTTCTGGGTTTCCCCAGCTGACAGCTCACCCAAGGACCCGGAGGAGCCGGTTGTGCATGGTGACTGGGATGAAGAGGCAAGGATAGAGGAACTCCACCGGCCGGATCATCTGCTGTCCCAGGACAAAGACAAGCTGCTCACCGTACTCAAGGACTACGAGACAGTGTTCTCCAACAAACCAGGTAAAACGCACCTGGCCGTGCACACGATAGACACAGGTAGTCACCGCCCTATCCAATCCCGACCCTACGCAGTCAATGCCAGGGTGATGGAGGAGATAAAGCGGGAACTTGAACAGATGAGGGAGTTAGGGGTGATCCGGCCTTCGATGAGTCCCTGGGCCAGCCCGGTGGTACTCATCTGGAAGCAGGATGGCACCATTGGGTTCTGCGTGGACTACAGAAAGCTGAATGCCATCACCACCCCTGATGATTCATAGATTCATAGATGTTAGGGTCGGAAGGGACCTCAATAGGTCATCGAGTCCGACCCCCTGCATAAGCAGGAAAGAGTGCTGGGTCTAGATGACCCCAGCTAGATACTCATCCAACCTCCTCTTGAAGACCCCCAGGGGAGGGGAGAGCACCACCTCCCTTGGGAGCCCGTTCCAGACCTTGGCCACTCGAACTGTGAAGAAGTTCTTCCTAATGTCCAGTCTAAATCTGCTCTCTGCTAGCTTGTGGCCATTATTTCTTGTAACCCCCGGGGGCGCCTTGGTGAAATAAATACTCCCCAATTCCCTTCTGTGCCCCCGTGATGAACTTATAGGCAGCCACAAGGTCGCCTCTCAACCTTCTCTTGCGGAGGCTGTAAAGGTCCAGTTTCTCTAGTCTCTCCTCGTAGGGCTTGGTCTGCAGGCCCTTGACCATATGAGTTGCCCTTCTCTGGACCCTCTCCAGGTTATCTGCATCCCTCTTGAAGTGCAGTGCCCAGAATTGCACGCAGTACTCCAACTGCGGTCTGACCAGTGCCCTATAGAGGGGAAGTATCACCTCCTTGGACCTATTCATCATGCATCTGCTGATGCACGATAAAGTGCCATTGGCTTTTCTGATGGCTTCGTCACACTGCCGACTCATGTTCATCTTCGAGTCCACTAGGACTCCAACATCCCTTTCCGCTTCCGTGCCACCCAGCAGGTCATTCCCTAGGCTGTAGGTGTGCCGGACATTTTTCCTCCCGAGGTGCAGCACTTTGCATTTCTCCTTGTTGAACTGCATCCTGTTGTTTTCTGCCCACTTGTCCAACCTGTCCAGGTCTGCCTGCAGCTGTTCCCTGCCCTCCGGTGTGTCCACTTCTCCCCATAGCTTTGTGTCATCTGGAAACTTGGACAGAGTACATTTCACTCCCTCGTCCAAGTCGCTGATGAAGACATTAAAGAGTATCGGTCCAAGGACCGAGCCCTGCGGGACCCCACTGCCCACACCCTTCCAGGTCGAGACCGACCCATCTACCACGACTCTTTGGGTGTGACCCTCCAGCCAATTCACCACCCACCGGACTGTGCAGTCATCCACATCACAGCCTCTTAACTTGTTCACCAGTATGGGGTGGGATACCGTATCGAAGGCCTTCCTGAAGTCTAAGTATACGACATCCACCCCTCCTCCTGTGTCCAGGCGTTTTGTAACCTGGTCATAAAAAGAGACTAGATTGGGCAGGCACGATCTGTCTGCCACGAACCCGTGCTGCTTTCCCCTCAGCATAATTTGTCCCGCCGGGCTCTCGCAAATGTGAGCCTTGATAATTTTTTCAAAGACTTTGCCAAGGATGGAGGTGAGACTGACTGGCCTATAGTTGCCCGGGTCCTCCTTCCTCCCCTTTTTGAAAATGGGGACCACGTTGGCCCTTTTCCAGTCCTCCGGGACTTGGCCCGTGCGCCACGAGCGTTCAAATATTCCCGCCAGTGGCTCTGCAATGATGTCGGCCAGTGCTTCAGCACCCTCGGATGGAGCTCATCCGGGCCTGCCGACTTAAAGGCATCCAGTTCCTCCAAATGACTCTGCAACATCTCAGGGAATACGCATGGCAGTCTGGCGCCTTGCTGCTGCCTCTCTACAACCCCAGTGAGAGACTTGTCGTGCCCCTCGCTTAGGAACACTGAGGCAAAGAACTCGTTGAGGAGTTCAGCCTTGTCCCCCCGTCTGTCACCAATTGCTTCTGCCCATTTAGCAGGGGTCCTATTCCTCCCTGGGCCTTCCTTTTACTCCCTATATATCTAAAAAACAATTTCTTGTTGTCTTTTACTTGGGTTGCCATCCTCAGCTCCATGGTAGCTTTGGCCCGCCTAACTGCCTCCCTACAAGCACGAGCAGAGGAGGTATATTCATATTTAGTGATCTCACCCTGTTTCCACTTGTTATGTGCTCCCCTTTTGGCCCTTAGGCTGCCCTGGATTTCTGTGGTCAGCCATAGAAGCCTCCTGGCCCCTTTCCCTTTTTTGCCTCGCTCAGGGATCATCTTGCTTTGTGCCCGAAGGATTGTTTCCTTTAGGCACAGCCACCCTTCTTGGGCTCCCATCCCTTCAAAACTCCTACTCTGCAGTGCGTCCTTGACTAATCGCCTGAGTGCAAGGACACACTGCAGAGTAGGAGTTTTGAAGGGATGGGAGCCCTCCGGCATGTCCACTTCTCCCCATAGCTTTGTCTCATCTGCAAACTTGGACAGAGTACATTTCACTCCCTCGTCCAAGTCACTGATGAAGACATTAAAGAATGTCTCCCGAGCAAGAACAAGGAGCCTCCCCTACTGCCCCGTCCTGCTTGTGCTTCTTCCACGTCACCCATTTCCCTAAGTACCGCAGGGCTTTGCTCACCATCACCCGGCAAACCAGGTTTAAAGCCCTCCTCGCTAGGTTAGCCAGCTTATCTGCCAACATGACCTTCCCTCCTGTGTCCAGCGCAGGGCTTGCACTTGATTTTGCTGAACATCACTGCAGAAGAGGTTCTGTCTCCGGGACATGCGACATTCATGGGTGGTGCCTACTGCTCTCATGCCCAGGCCCATATTCCCTCCCTTAAAGGATAATCATTTCTTTGCTAATACTTGGGATTTCTTGGTTTCCTTTCCTGGAGCAGGGCTCTGGGGGCCACACTAGTGGGGGAATGGCAGGATCAAAAGCTCACGTGTGACAGGACCAGAACACACTGTCATGCTTGGCCCTGTTGTGCCCCCCGTCCTACACCAGGCAAGAACAGCCCCTCACCCAGCTCTCATCCAGCCCCGAGAAGCAGCAGTTCTTGTGTTCTTGTGGAGGAGATGTCCGAGGAGGAGCAGACATTAGGTTTGGATGCTCTTTAATTAGGAAAACTGCAATCAAGCCTGCACAGCTGCGTCCACACAAGAACTGATGAAGGTGCCAGGCCAGAACAGTGCATGGGACAAGGGGGCGCTTGAGGCGGCAGCCTGTACCCACCACAGAGCAGGCGCAGGCAGGCTCCTGGGGGCCAGGACTGGAGCACAGACCTGCAAGCAATGAGGGCCCATTCCAGGGGCATCGGGAACAGCTGCTGCTCCCTCTGCACCTGGAGGCTGCAGCCAAAGCCGTGGGGCAGACCAGCTCCTCGGTCTGTGGGCTGCGTGTGCGTGTCTGTCAGTCCAGTGGCGTGACCAGTGGGAGGCAAGTGCGAGCGAGCTCCAGGTGCAGGTTTAGAGGAGGCACCACAATGGCAGCTCCTGGGGAGCCCACACTGCCACAGCAGCAACCACGGCAAAAAGACACCGAGTGGTGGCAGCAGCAGGAGCAAGGGCCTTTGAATCTCTAGAGAAGGCAAGAAATGCACACACGTGCATGCATGCATGTGCTCACTCACACACACACACACACACACACACACGCACATACACGCATACACACTTCCGCTTGCTTCCTCCCGGTGACCACATGCAGAACGATGATCCCAGGGACCAGGACTGCCAGCACCCGCAGCAGGAAAAGCCCCTTGGTGCGGCAGTAGGACAGCGATGGGCACCTGGATAGCTCAATACACGTGTAGGAGTTAGGTCAGCTTGGAAACAAAAACCATGGAGGCAGCTGGAGCTCAGGCTCCAAAGCACTTGGCTCAGGCTCGGCCAGGGGCAGCATGGGGACTCCCAGTTGCTCAGTCATCAAATCCCTGCGTAAGCTGCTGCTGTGTTCGGGGTCTGTAGGGCACACCCAGTGCGCGTGCGGCTGACACGAGCAGCACTGAGGTCAGGACGGAGCACAGCACCCAGCACCCGCTAGGCAGCCACAAGTGCAGGACGCGTGGGAACAGCAGGCTGGCAAGCAAAGAGTGTCCTTCTGGGGCCCAGCGATGTGGGCGCTCTGGGGGCTCCCTGCTAAGAGCAGCATTTCCACACTGTGTAATGGAAACAGTCCTGGCCTGACAGCCCGCGTGAGCCAGAAAGAGGCCCTGGCAGGCCCTCAGCATGACGACACTGGGCTGAAATCCCTACAGGTGCAGAGGGATGGCCACGGAGGTGGTGGAGGCGGTCAATGCTGGTCATGAGGAGGATGGAGAGAGAACTGGAGGGCAGCAAGGGGGAGATAAAGATTATTTTGAAAAACATTAATTTTCTCACAATCTTGTCATGATTCATTTTTGCTTGCTTGCTTGAACCCTGGCTGCCTGGCACCTTGAATGGTGCATATCCTGGTGCAGGGCAGGACCACTCAGCTCGGCTGTGTCTGATGCAGCTCCCAAACTCAGACGCTCCAAACAAGCTAAGGGTGCAGCAGAGGATTGTAGCCAGGACAAGCAGGGTCTGTAATGCCTCCTGACAAGTGCCCTGCCAAACGCACCCCCGTGAGGCTTGTACAAAAAGGATGTGGCCAAGTTGGAGAGAGTAAATGGCTGTGGGACTGGGGGGCAGGATTTGTAAGGAGAGGCTAAGGGAACTGGGTGTATTGAGTTTGGAAAAGAGAAGACTGAGAAGGGATTTGATAGCAGCCTTTACCTACCTGGTACGGTTAAGGGCTTGCAGACCAAGCCCTACGAGAAGAGACTAGGGCACCTGGACCTTTTCAGCCTCCGCAAGAGAAGGTTGAGAGGCGACCTTGTGGCTGCCTATAAGTTCATCACCGGGGCACAGAAGGGAATTGGTGAGGCTTTACTCACCAAGGCGCCCCCGTGGGTTACAAGAAATAATGGCCACAAGCTAGCAGAGAGCAGATTTAGACTGGACATTAGGAAGAACTTCTTCACAGTTCGAGTGGCCAAGGTCTGGAACAGGCTCCCAAGGGAGGTGGTGCTCTCCCCTCCCCTGGGGGTCTTCAAGAGGAGGTTGGATAAGCATCTAGCTGGGGTCATCTAGACCCAGCACTCTTTCCTGCCTATGCAGGGGGTTGGACTCGATCATCTCCTGAGGTCCCTTCTGGCCCTAACACCTATCAATCTGTACCTGCAGGGTGGTTTCAAGGAGCACAAAGCTGGACTGCTCTCAGTGGCCACATATGAAAGAAGAAGACATAATAGGCTCAAAGTCCTGCAAGGGAGGGTGAAGTTGGATGTTAGTAAAACCTCCCTCCTTATGAGGGTGGTGAAGCACTGGAACTGGTTACTTAGAAGAAGCCTGTGAACATATGTTCACTGCCTTCTCATCTGCACCTTGGTTAAAGATTAACAAGATCACCCCAGGAGGGACTTGAACCCACAATCCCTGGCTTAGAAGGCCAGTGCCTTATCCATTGGGCCACTGGGGTTTCTTGGTGCCCTTTTTCCCCAAGGATGGGCTTCCCTGCCTGCGCCCATGTGTTCTCAAAACAACGGTGGACAATGAATGCTTTTCTTCTGGCACTGCAGAAGGACTGCCATTTACTGGGTGACACCACAGATCCTGCATCCAGCCTCCCGTGGCACACGGTGCTAGACAGCGGATGCTGAAAGGCAGAGCAAACCGGATCAGACCAGGGTATTTTGCACGGTTCCTCTTCCACTTGCAGCCTCCAGTGTTTAGGGTGTGTCACTACGGCAGTGTTGTTCTTGCACCATGATGTAGTACTTCCTTCTGCAAGTGTTACATCATGGCGCAGTAACAGCCCGTAGTATGCCATTACGTGTGGCACACAGTTATTTTTAGCAGAGTGCTACACCAGGGGAGCACGTCGCTGTGGTGACATGCTGTTGGTTATGTGTAGACACCTGCAGACGCTACATCACTGTAGTGTGTTGCTACGGCAACCTAGCGTCACACGTAGACATGCCCTGTAACGGGACTGTAAGGGGTTGCAGTGGAAAGGACTGTGACGTGAAGGACAAGACGATTTGTGGGCAAAGGGGAAAGGGGCCAGAGGGAAGAGCTGCTTCCCGAGGGTCCCGGGCTGAGGAGGGTCAGGCCTCTCCTTGTGGGACTGCTCCAGGGAAAGGAGAGGCCAGGTTCAAAGCTTGGCCAGTTAGAGGAAGGGCATCCCTCATTGCCTGAGAAGGCAGGGAGGAGGAGAAGACAGAGCCTCTTTTTGAGAGACTGCAACCTCTCGGAGGTAACGGGCACTAGACCCAGGGACTGTGCACCACCCAGCCTTAGATCGGGGTCGTGCGTGTATAGGTGCCCAGGGACCATGGGAAGTTAGCCAGGCAGCCCCTGTCATGGGTGGCCACTGCACAAGCCCTCCATCCCCACTCCCTCCATGGGGCAGGTGGCCCGCTTGGCTCTTGTTGCAGGCAGCCTGCCTTCCTGATCCCCTCCCCAGGCCAGGCCAGGGCTGGCCCTTGGTAGCACCTGGCAGGCTTGCCCTCGACCAACTCCTTCCCTTCTCCTCTGCACGCCAAGCACTTTGCTCCCGTGGAGGCAGGCTCATGCCGCCCGGGGTCACAGGGACTAGGGCTCCCACTCATCTGGGACACCGAGCCGGTGATGCCCCTGTTCTCTCCCCGGTATGTCTCATCAGAAACCTGGATGGGGCATTACCCCCGCTGTGCCCCAAGCGTGCCCCTACTGAGATTTTCCAGGTCATGCCACATGGAGCTGTTTGAGCACACCGAGGGGTGCCCAACCGTTGTGCCCTCCCGCAATGGTGCCCCGGGCGCACATGAGAACCTGTTGCAGGGCTCTGCACTTCAGTGGTGCCCCGGGCAATCCCACACTTCCCCGCCGTGTGTGTCGCTGCCTGGAGGGCTGCTTCTGCCTGTGATACGAGGCCCTGACCCCCGCAGCGGAGGTGGAGATCACCGGTGCCATCAGTGAGTTTCTCTGAATGTGACAGCAGGGGACAGAGAGGCCAGGCAGGGAGAGAAGAAGAGGGGAGGGCGAGGAGAGGATGGGAAGGGGGCCTGTGTGGGGCCCCTAGAGCCAGGCCTGCAGCCAGGTGTGGGCCTGTGAGGTGGCATGGGCACTGGTGGCCACAGTGCCCCCCACCCCTCGCAGCCATCCTCCACACGATGGGCTTACCAGCTGGGCATGGCAGGTGGTCCTGGCAGGTGGCCTTGGCGCTTGGTGGCGGGGAGGCGGTCTGGCTGCTTGCGGGGTGCTGGGTGGCAGAGGCCCACCATCTGCCACACGGCCACTGACCCCCTCCAGGAAGGAGCTGGAGCTGGAGCTGGAGCTGGCCATGGGCGGTGCCTCCCTGGCCTGTCCTCTGTGCTCTGGCTGTGGGGAAGATGTCAACCTGGTCATCAGCACTGGATGAGGAAGCCAGGGGCAGGGAGGACACGGGACACGGGTGCTGCCGGCCTGAGGGCTCTTGTCTGGGTCTTCTCTGCAGGTCTGGTCTGGTGCGGGGTCTTTGGCAGACCTCCAGTGCTTGAATAGATATGCTGCCCATGGCCTGCGTCCCTTCAAGGGAGGATGCTGGGTTGCTCCTGCATGCAGGGCATGGTGCTGCGAGCTACTCTGGACCATCTCTTGTGCTCAGTGACCACCATTGGCAGCAGCCACGCAGCCTTCACTGCTCAGAGAAGAGCATTGGCCCACCTGCCCTGGCAGAACTGCCGCTGCACCTCGGCATTGCCCCAAATCACCAGAAGGTCTGTGGTCTCTTCTGCTGCCCAGTTGGGGCCAAGGACCGAGCGTCTCGGGGCAGGGAAGCTGCCATGTCCACGGGGTTCCTCTGCCAGGGACTTCAGGCAGATGCCCCACGAGGTCCCCACAGCAAGGCCAGGGGCTGGCTCCCGTGCTGGAGCCAGAACGTACCCGCACCACAGGGGCACAATGCCCAGGGGCCAGGGAGCAAGCAGCAGAGCCTCCTTGCTCCAGCCGGGCCTGTGCAGCACTGCTGCTGCCCAGACAGGCCCACCAAGGAAACCCCCACGAGCTGGATGCAGGCAGAAGCTGGCCCCAGGGAGCTACAGCCAGGCAGGGGTGGCAGAGAAGCCGTCCTTGCCCCACATTTGGAGGGAGTCTCAGACAGGGTGCTCTAGCGAGCATTAAATCTAGTACCTGCTGGTGACTGTACATGAGCCAGGAGGCTGCTCACACGCGCTGTGATTACAGCCAGCCGCCGCGTCTCATGTAGCAGTGTCCCCGTGCTTCAAAATGGTGGCAGGGGCACTACAACTAAAGCTTGTTTGACGTATTGAAGTGTGGAGATGCTGATATATAAGACACTCCAGGTGCTTGAATTTGGGTGGCTTTTGGATCCACTTTAATTAAAGCACCTTCCCCCGCACCCTAGAGCATGTGTAAAAACTCTCTCTATCTTCAGGTATTAGAAAAATACACATTTCACTGATCGATCGTGCGTTAGCCTAGTGCATAGTTTTACGGCCGTGCTTTAATGCACATCAGATTAATGTAATGCTCATTAAAGCATCTCATGTAAATGTACCCAGAGGGTCCAAAGGAGTTGCCCAGGCACCAGCAAGACTCAGCCTCTCGTTCAGTTTCTCTCTCTCTCTTGGTCCATTTCTAAATGATTTTTCTCCTCGGTGGTTTCCTACCCATCCTTGATCTGTGACCCATTAAATGCATTTGGAAAGTCCAAATCAAAAACCCTATTTCAGAAAGGATGCCCTGTAATCTGGATTGTGGCGCTCGGCGCAGCTCCTGGGATCTAGTTTCCTTTCACTTGGGCCTGGCCCAGACAACCAGAGAGGACCTTTAAAACACGAGACGGTCTCTTGACAAGAAGAACAGCATTCAGAAACATGCATTTCCTATGACGAATAGGGGTTTACATTGCACAGGCCTGCAGTTGCACATAGAAACAGGGAAGAGATGCCATTTTTTCTGATTTTCCCCCCTGTAAACACTGCACGTATCCTGCAGGAGAACCCATTTCTTGTTCATTAAAGACAGGTTTAGATGTTGGAGCAAGAAGAGGGGTCTACCAAAGTCCCATGAGACAGGAAGCTATGTATTGACACCAAGACCAATCCTGCTCCAAAGGTAAGAAGCTGGGGTATTGCAGTGAGAGTTAGGCACTGCTGGGATTTGAACCCAGGATCTTCTGTTTACAAGACAGGTGCTTTAACCAACTAAGCCACAGTGCCCAGGGAAATAAGGGCTGTGCCCCCCTCCCCATCTCCCCCCAGTGAAGAGCACTTGTTCGCTTTGGGAATTAAGGCAGAAGTGTTTTGCGTGGGCTAAAGAAGATAGTGGTGGGGGCAGGCTGGCAGGGGAGGGGGCAAATGCTTCACAAAAATGACCAGAACCCGGGGCCTGGGGTTCACGTTTCTGTCTCCCAGCCCCAGGGAGCCAACACGACTCCATGAGCCCAACCTGGCAGCTGCACACCCGCTCCCAGCAGGTCCCAGCCGTCTCCTTTGTATCAGCGGTTCCCTCCGCACAGACCGCTGCCCAAGATGCACGTTCCTGATGTGGCAGAAATGCCACCGTCGGTGCCCCTCTCCAGAGACCTGTCTCCACCAGCCTGAGAGGCTGGTGTTGAATCCCTCAGAGCGGGGATCTCCCACCTTGTCTACATGACAAAAGCCTGGTGCCTGGGAGGCGATGCTCTGGTCACCTGGGCAGGGGGAAAAGACCCGGCCCTGCGCGGGCCCAGGTAGCCAGGGATGCTTGAGAGAGTGGTCGGCTTGTGGCCAGTATTGGCAGCTTCGATTGGACCGGGCTGTTGAGGTCAGAGAGGTTATTTAAGGGCCCGGGCCAGGAAGAAGGCAGCCATTAGCCATGCGATCATCCAGGTGAATCTGAACCTGGCTCTCTCCTCATCACCGCATGCTCCAAGAGTGCCCTGCCTCCAGAGGAAACAACAACCACCTCTGGATGATGCGAGTGAGTAAGATACTCGAGATCCGATTAGATATTTAGCTTCAGTAACTCAGATGCATGTTTAAACGGCTACCTCAGCCACCCTGGTTTGCTCTATGGGACTCCTTTGATATTCCTGTAAGATTTCTATGATATTGCTCTACCTTTTACCCTGTTTCCGCCCTACCCCCTGTAATCAATACAGTTCTCCTTTGTGACCAGTGTGGGAGACTTATTGAGGGGTGGGTCTAAATTATGCCAAGGAGGCCCCTTAGGTCTGTGGACTAAGGGAGGCTTCCTAATAAGCCCCTGACTATCCACACCCTGGTGCACGGCACTAACAGCGACCTTGAAAGGGATGCTCAAGGCCTATCTGGACTCCAACCCCAATGACTGGGATGAGAAACTGCTGCAGTTGCTCTTTGCCTACCGGGAGGTGCCCCAGGAGTCCACTGGGTTCTCGCCCTTCGAGCTGATGTTTGGGAGGCGAGTGCGAGGTCCTCTCGATTTGGTGAGAGAGGAGTGGGAAGGGAAGATCACTTCCACCAAGACCTCCGTGGTGGAGTACGTGCTTGACTTCCATCAGAAACTGACTGACATGATGAAGGTGGCACGGGACTCCCTGGGACAGGCCCAGGAGAAGCAAAGGTCCTGGTATGATGAGAAGACCCACTTACGTACCTTTGAGCGGGGTGAGAATGTGATGGTTTTCCTGCCACTAAAAACGGACAAGCTGCAAGCTGCTTGGGAAGGTCCCCATGCTGTCCTGGACAGATTGGATGATGTGACCTAGGTAGTGGGTATTAAGGGTAGGAAACCTAAGACAATTCAGGTGAACATGCTTAAACCCTACTACGACAGAAAGGAGATGGTATTCTGGGTTCCCTCCGTAGAGGGAACTCCGGAGGACCCCGAGGAGCTGGTCATGTATGGAGACGGATGGCGAGGCAGGGATCGAGGATCTCCGCCTACCAGACCATCTGCCCTCCCAGGACGAGGACCAGCTGCTCGCAGCGCTCGAGGACTTTGAGACTGTGTTCTCTAACAAACCAGGTAGAACGGACCTGGCGGTACACTCGATAGAGACGGGCAGCCATCACCCTATATACTCCCGACATTACCCAGTCAACGAGAAGGTGAGGCAAGAAATAAAACGGGAGATCGCAGAGATGGAGGAGTTGGGGGTAATCTGGCCTTCAATGAGTCCCTGGGCCAGTCCGGTGGTACTCGTCCGGAAGCAGGATGGGACTAAGCAAGCGGGTCTTACGGTGAAAGCCAAGAAGTGGCAGTGGGCACTATCGGAGGTAGTGTACTTGGGTCATCGTGTGGGTGGAGGTCATATTGCTCCCTTGTGGGAGCCCAGGGCAGGGCACAGAACAAGCTCTAAGCATCCTATCAGCAATGGTACTAAGGGATCTGGACCCCAGAGGTGAAAGCTCCCACCTGGACGGTACCTGCATAGAAATCCTGATGTGATCGGCCATAGGAAACCTGGCCCTGCTCCAGCCTGATGAAGGGATTAGACTCCTTTGCGAAGCAAACGGGGAGAAAACCCTCAGGGCAGATGGGAAGCAATGACTAGGGGAACGTGCAGGATGACGTGCTAAACCAAACCCAAGCCCCTTGTCTTCAGTGAAGCCCTTATGTGAGCCCAGGGAAGATTTCATCAGGATTTGCAGCACTGGTATAATAAATTATCCCATTTTTCATGACATGTTACAGATTACACACCTATTTAGTGGAATCCTTTTCTAACACACTGATGTTTAACTTTCATATTTAAAGTTCATGTTGTTCTGTCAGTTTTGAATGGTTGAGTAATCTAAAGGCTGTCATTGTCATTGAACGAGTCATGATGTTTCTTTTTGGAGAAGCCTTGAGATTTTTAGCACGTCTCATGGACACCTTTCTTGAAGCTCTCGCTCTTTGTTGAGTGATCAGTGGTGTCAGGAGCGTCAGGGCAGTTGGCGTGTTTGTCCATGAAGAACTGGTGGAGATGATGTCTTTTAGCAGGGTTTCTCCAGCACTTGACATTGAACCCCTTCTTTGGTTGCTTCTTTTGCTGACAGCAGTTTGTGGCCGTGCGGACAGGCATGGTGGAGCACATCAAATGAGGATCCATCCAGCAGCCTTTTGTACTGCTTGTCCTCTCCTCCTCATCTCGTGTCCTGCCTGAGACGGTCGAGGACAGGGTTCAGCAGCACTGCAGATTGTCAGGATCTGACCGGGCCACGACGTGAGCGCTTCTGCTACGGCCGCTGTAGCTGTTGGGGTCCTGCACTGCGCTGGTTGTAGCTGTGCCGAGGGGGACTTTGCAATGCACTAGGATACAGTCAGTTAGGAGCCAGGGTTTTGAGCGGGGGTCTTGCACAATGGCTCCCATTTATTGCTTAGTGATTTATTCCTATGGAATACAGCATCTGAATAACAGAACAAGCTCTAAGCATCCTATCAGCAATGGTACTGAGGGGTAAGACAAGAGTGACCGTATCAGGTATGATACCTATGGCGAGGCATCGTCAGCAGCCTAGTGCAGGTCTTCAGTGCAATCATTTCAAAGATAAACAGGACAGTCCTCGGTGATATGTGCTACAGTCTGGATTTCGCCACACTCACACTAGGGCGCTTTAATACAATTCCAGTACCGAAGTAGGTAGTTGTCCACTGTGAACCTTGTTCAACATAGTCAAACTCTGCCTTAGTAAAAGAAAACCAGGAAGTTTAGACGTGAGGTCCGTGATAATGTAGCCTCTTTATCTTGAAATTGAGGAGAAGGGGTATGAGATAGAAGAGACAGCCAAGGAGCATAAGTGTATCTGCAAGTACCTGTCATACGTTTCACGGTGTCATTCAGTTGCTTTGGGATGAGTAGATCATTTTCTGCACGCTTGTTCAGGGAAAGAAATCCACGCAGCTCTGGACACAAGTGCTGTCCTTCAGGCCAGTCGGTCGCTGTTAGTGCCGTGCACCAGGGTGTGGTTAGTCCAGGTTGCAGACCTCAGTACTTGACCTGGGCAGATTCAGGCAGGTGACGTGAAACAGACTGTTCAAGATGCCTTTTCTAGTGTCCCCTGCACACAAATGAGCAGAGCTGATCGAAATAGGCCTGCTCAGTCATAATTGCAGCTGCCTCATTGCACACCAGTCTTAGTTCAAAGTACAAATCATCATCATCCAGTCATTGGCTCTGTACGTGGAGGTCTGTGACTGGGGAAGGTCCGTGACCAGGGGCTTCTGGTAATCACGCATGTCTGCCCCATCACCATCCATTATCACCGTGGGAGTTGTATTGAATCAAGAGGCCTCTGCATGTCTTCTCATAAGATGGGGATGACACTGAGCTTCAGCAACCACACAGTACTTCACAGGAAGGAAACCTGAATCCCATGGCCAGAAAGACCAAAAGGACTGAAGATTTCTGTTGTGCTGCAACCTACTTCTGGCTCTGCCACCATCGTGAAATATTCTGCTTCAATTGCTTGTTCCTCCATCAAGAACTTTTCTCTGTATTTTTGGAGCACTATTAGCCTGCCAAGCCTCCTCGCAACTTTGCCAACATGTGTAATCCTAGCAGGACAAATTGATGAAAGAGACTTTAGTTGTAGGGGGAAGGGTTTTGTGACAGCCTCATGCCAGATGCAGTGGCTGATGGGCCACAGACAACTTCCACCCCTCTGGGTCACGCCAAGCCATGCCAAGCCATGCCATGCCACACCTTTGTTGTTTCCACTGGGTGAAACTTCACTTGCCTGGAGGTGATCAGTGGTTCCCTGAGGAACAGGAACAGGTGTGACAGCATGCTGATGACTTGTCTGGGGCTCCTCCTTCCCTGCAGCTCACCCCTTTCCACTCGGGTCTTGTAATTAGCCCTGGTGACATCTTGGTGTCATGAGGTTGTCTTTTCTTCTCTGTGAGGTGTCTGGTGAGAATTCAAACCACAAGGACTCTGCTTCTGCCTTTTATGTCCAAAGCACAAATAAACAGGTCATGTACATTATATAGCTCATACTAGGCAACCAAGTAGGGCAGTGATGACTTTGCGCTGAGTGATCCCTTTCCT
This sequence comes from Alligator mississippiensis, assembly GCF_030867095.1. NCBI lineage: Eukaryota > Metazoa > Chordata > Crocodylia > Alligatoridae > Alligator > Alligator mississippiensis. The sequence goes on from NC_081834.1 coordinate 59,202,116, forward strand.
AGGCTTGGGTTGGCCTGGTGCAATGCAAGAGTGGCTCATACCATGCCCCTTGCTTCACTGTTCACACTTGTGTATCCTCCTTGCCTAATAGCTCAGGTGTACTTGCAGCCTGCCTGGCTCATGGCCACGTTCAAAGGACATGGCTCCTGATAGCCCTAAGAAGCCCTAAGGGCATGATGGCCCCTTGGTTGGAGTGAGCAGCTCAAGAGAAAGGGACAAAAGAAGTCTGTGGAAACCTCGAAGGAATGGGAAACCACTTACATGCTCAGAGAGGCAAAAGCACCAACACTGGCATCCTGTGGGCCCATCCCGGATCAGGCAGGGGAGGATGGAGGGGACACCTGAGTGCCGGTATCTATCATGGAGTGGTAGATGCATCACGAACAGAAACAAAAGAGGGGCATGGGGAGGGGAGGAGTTCAGCTGTTCATCTGGGGGCGAAACAGCACGGGACCATCCAGGCCAGGTGAAACCTGTGGGAGAAGGGCAGAGTCAGGGCACGCGCAGGGTGGGGTGCAGGCCAGATGAGAAGAAACTAGTGCGAGTGGGATGGGGTTGGATCTCGGCCCCTCTGCTCACACCCAGGAACAACCACGGGGTAAAGGAGAGTCTCCCCAGCCGGGAGCAGTACGTGGTTCTCACACTTGGCTCAGCGGGGATTTCTGTCCCAGCAGGCCTGACCTAGGCCAGGAGCCCTGGCAACTCACCTGCTCAGTGCTCCCCACCTTCGCCTCCTCCCCTCTGCTGCCGTGTCAGCACTGGGGGTGGGAAGCAGAGACACTGGTCACCTCACTAACTCCCCAAACCCCCAGGCCCCGCCACTTCCACCAGCCCATGACCCGGCCTCCCCTCTCTCCACCACTGCCTCTGTCCCAGGAACTGGCACAGGGGTCCCAGCCCTCAACCCGTCTTGCTCCCAACCCGCAAGACCTTCCCAGGACCAGGAACATAGACCTGGTTGTCTCTAGTGGGTTATGGAATAGAGAAAATTCCACACAATTTACTGATTCCTTTTGATGCACTGGCTGGGGGAGTAGTTAGCTGATTGCACGATTTCACAATGATTACACACTTAATTTATACAACACAATTTTATTTTAAAACTCTTTGCTACGTATATAACACTGCTTAGCTTTAAGGAATACCACAAACATTAAGAACACAATAACTACATATATCAGAAACAATGCTCCGAATGCACTTCCTTCCCAAACAATGCTATAAGAATTAGTATTACAAAAACTACAATTACAACTAAAAGTTAAATTTGAATCAATACTATTATTTTCATAATATACTTACAATCCTAGAATTCTCAGAAGCCAAATACCAAAAAATGGTTTCATTCCTCAGTAGTACGATTTAATGGGTTGGCCTCAGTAGTACGGTTCAATAGGCTCGCCTCAGCAATACAATTCAATAGGCTAGCCTCAGCAGTGATAGGACTAAGTGCCCTTCCTTCAGTCCCTTTCAGGTGCTCCGCAGCTTCGTGTTCATGGAGAGGTTGGTTCAGGTGATCAATCTGATCTGGCCTACACTTGCGATTCTTCCTTCGTTGTTCTGCAAGTAGAGTCACCTCCAAATTGGGACACTAAGTTACAGTTTTTATTGAGTGAGCTGCCGTCTTGGGCCACTCCTACTCAAACCTGTCATTACTCCCAAATTTGGGCTCGGATCTTACTCAACAGATTCTTTTGCTTAGTAATTAGTTTCTTTTGTTGAGCATTTTAATTACTTTGGGGAACTTCCATACCACTGCAAATGACCTTTTCTTACCAATCTGGTCAAAAGGCCCTAGGGTTTGATCTCTCGGAACTCAGGATATTTGCTCTTTGTAAAAGACTTCTGAAGATAAAATTCAAATTAAGACTTTAAACAAAGTCAGGACCTTTTGCACGTAGTCCAAAAACAAAGACTTAGATAAGGAGATAAATCTTATCTTCTTCCTGAAACTGGCTAATGGGCAACCATTACAAACATTCAAACTATTTCATTCAATATGACACTGGCTCCAGCCCTCCCTCCACTCCTCACACAGATCCCACGCTTTCATGCTAGCACTAGGAAAAGCATCATACCTTTCCCCCTGTCGTGTCTATCTTAGACAATGATGCCCCTTGGTCTGGGTGCTTGCCTCCAACATCGTCCCCGGGCCAGCCTGGCATCCCACCTCAGCCAGGCAGAGGGCCCGGGCTGGGTGCAGGTGTCTCCATGGTGGGGGCCCTCTGCCTGGGTGCTGGCCTTTCTGGTACGGGGCAGGCTAGCTTGGGTCCCTGCGTCCAGCCCCTGGGAGGGGCATCTGCTCCTGATTGCACAAGGGTAACTGGTTAGAGATGGATGATGGACAGCATAGGATGCACTTTAATAAAGTTAAGTGCTAAGTGCTGCACCTAGGGAGAAAGAATCACCGTCACACTCACAAACTGGGAAATGACTTCCAAAGGAGCACAGCAGCAGAACGGGATTGTGGCAGGGCACAGTTTGTGCCTCCCACTTTAAGGGCTAGAAGCCAGCAGCCAGCAGGTGCCTAATTACGGCACCCATTTTTTGATTCAGGGCTGCCTATATAAGCAGGGCATTTTGCTGCTGGCAGGCCAGGCAACAGCATCGCCTGGCTGTGAAGCTTCATGGAGCACCCTGGAGGTAAGGGAGGACCTGTAGGGGATGGCTAGGAGGCTCCTGGTCCTGGGCATGACCAAAAACTGCACCCTGCTGGGAGTGGGTGGCCTGGTGGGGCTCCCAGTGGTGTGGGAGCCCCATGAAATGCCCATTACCACCCTGGTGAAAGGGAGGTCGAGGCACCTTAACCTGCGGGACACCACCGGAGGTAGGGGGTCCAGGCATGGCTGCGGCCACCTGAGCCCACCTGGGAGGGAAGCCCCGTGGGCCTGAGGGAAGGGTGTGGAGATGGGGAGTGCGAGTGAAGGGGGAGAAGACCCAGAGGGCTGAGGGCCCAGTACATTTATATACACATTGTGTTGTCCCGGAAGGGGCAAGAGTAAGCTTAGACCCAGTCGAGTACTTGGCTGGCCACTACTCCGGTGAGGGTTGTGGGAGAGGCCCCACAGATGGTACGTCGGCCACCCAAGGAATGGACTAGCTAAGCCTATGGCGTTGCTCCCTCCAGGAGGGAGCAGGGCAGCATAAGTTGGTGATGCATGAAAGAGACCCTGTGAGAGAGGGTGGAGTGTGTGAGGCCCGAGTGAGAGGCGGGAAGTGTGAATGTGCAGGTGACCGAGGCCTGACAGTGAGGCCTAAGCTTGCTCCAGCGCTAGGCCGGCAGCACTGTAACATCTGGATGCCATCTGCAAGGCATGGGCTGTGGTGTAGGGAAGTTACGGAGCCACAGATGGTGCCCCCTGGCATCGGGGCTGTAAATGGGCAGTCTCCTGCCTAATTAAGATCATTAATTAATTAATAACAAGGTGTGGAAGGCGAGTCAGGTGGGGGAACCCAGCACAGTGCCTAGGCGGGGAGCCCTACCTTGCTGCAAGGATCTCAGAGTCATAGTCAACTCCAAGATGAACTTGAGCTGTCAGTGCGACAAAGTGAGAAGTAAAGCTAACCGCACTCTGTCATGCATTAGCAGGTGCATCCCAAACGGGTCTAGGGAGGTGATACTTCCCCTTATGCAGCATTGGTAAGGGCGTAGCCGGAGAACTGCATCCAGTTTTGGGTGCCCACTTCAAGAGGGACGTGGATAACCTTGAGAGGGTCCAGAGGAGGGCCACTTGTGTGGTTAGGGGCCTGCAGCTAAGGTCCTATGAAGAGAGATTGAGGGACCTGGATGTCTTCAGCCTCTGCAAGGGAAGATGGAGAGGTGACCTGTGGCCGTCTACAAATTCATCATGGGTGAGGTGGGCAGCAAGAAATAGGAGCTAGCCTATTGACCAGGGTGCCCCTTGGGATAACTAGAAACAAGCTCCACCAACTGACAGAACAGATTTAGATTAGACATCAGGAAGAAATTCTTTACGGTAAGGGTAAGTAGGCATCCCCCCAGCATCTTCGGTCTTCATACCGCCAGGAGGCAATCCCCTCCCAAGATGTGGCCCCCACATAGCATGAGGAAAGGATGCAGAGGCCCAGGGATGATGTGGGACTGACACAGGGGACAGCTGCTTGGTTCAGGGCACTGGCATCCTGAGGGATGGGCATCAGGGGTCATCCTGACCTGCCTGGAGGCAGAAGGGGCCCTGATCAGCACCCAGGTCCCATCCCGCTCTGATCCCAGGCTCACAAACAAACAGTAAAAAAGCACCATACCGTTCCCCGTGTCCTCGTTGATTTGGACGGAGGCGAGTCTTGGTTTGCATGCTTGCCTCCATGATGGGCAGGGGTTCAGTCTTGCACCCCACTTCAGCCCGGCAGAGGGGCCCAGTCTGGGTATTGGTGTGTTCATGCCCAGGGCCCTCTGCCTGCGTGCTGGCTTCTGCAGTGAGGGGCAGGTTGGTCTGCGTCCCCTTGACCTCATGGGACCCTGCCTCCGTTTCCTGGCAGGGGCTAATGCTCCTGGTTGCACAAAAAGGAGCTGGTCAGAAATGGTCCTGGACTGAATCCATCCCCACCAGCACCGGAGAAGGAAGGACTCCCCTACCTGCAAACAGCACCACTTGCAACACCCCATAGCCTGGCCCAGAGCCCACCAGCTACCCAGGAAAGCCCCGCACTTCACCCTGCCCTCCCTGTCCCCCACTTACCGCCTCCAGGGTGGCCAGCACTCCTCCGCCATCCCCTCCATATCCATGGGAGTCTGGTGCAAATGAAAAAGTAACATGGCAGTGAAGAGAAAATCCAGCCCGTGGGCCCAGAGCTGGCACGTGGTGGAGTATGTGGGGAGGCTGGGGGGCAGTAACCCAGGGAGCAGGGGAGGTCAGTGCAGCACAGACCTGTCACCCCACCGGTCCCACTGTGCCATCCACACAGCTCACATGGTGCCCAGCGCTGCACACACAAGCCCTCCCCCCAGGGCAACCCCCTGTCCCCTCCACTGAGGGGCTGGCAAAGCAGGGGCCAGCCTTGCCCTGTGCACATATGGGCACACGCACACTCCCCCTCCCCTGGGGCAGGGGCATGCAGAAGGACTCACCTCCGTGGGGCTGTCGTCCTGTTCGCAGCCCTGCTCCCTCTGCGCCTTGAGGGCCAGCACCAGGAAGAGGTTCTGGCTCCTCAGCGCCTCCACTTGGGCCTGCACGAGAATCGCCCCAGCCCGTCAGAGCCTGCCCATGCCTGCGCCCAGCGTATCGGGCCCTGCACTCACCAGCGCTACCTCCCTGCGCACCCATCAGGTCCCTCCTCTCCCCGCACGCCACGTGTCGGGACTCTGCTCCCAGCTTCAGCAGCCTCTGGGATGTCCCCCAGCCTGGCTAAGCTTGGCCTCAGCCTCTTCCCTCCCCTGGCCCAAACAGGCATCTGGAGGGTGGAAGAAAGTGCTGTGGGGCTGGAGGGGCTGGATCAGCTCGGCCCCTGGGAATGGAGACCGAGGAGGGAGAGGGGGTGCCCCCACGCAGAGACCTTGCCCCCTCCCCATGCAACCGCACAAGTCCCCCAGCTCAGGCGACCCAAACTCACCGGGTGCAGGCTCCCTCCGCTCCTGGCCTGCCCCCAGGGGAGGTAAATCCGCAGCGCCCTTAATGGCGGGGAGCCTGTCTGCTGCCCACCTGCCTGCGCCCAGGGTGGCATCTGGTGCTGAGGGGAGACGAGGGCTGAGCATCAGGCTGGGGGGACTGAGCACCGCTGTGAGGACGGGGGTCCCAGAGCCCGTGTGGCCCCCCCTGCAAGGGAGCAGAGGGCAGCAGGGCCATTGCCAGGGGCAAGACTCGGGCAGGGGCAGGGCCAGGACTGGGGCAGAGTGAGGAGCCCGTGGGGGCCAGTCCTGCTCCCCGTCTCCAGGACCTGGCTGGTGCGGAGAAGGGGGCACAGCTGGGGGCACAGAGCCGGGTCTGTCCAGGTTGGACCTGGCACAGCGGGGCTTGGCCTGCCAGGCAAACCCTGCCGGGCCTGAAGCCTCCTGTGCCGCCCACCCCCATTGGTGCCGTGGGGGCCGTGCCCAGCCCTCACCCGGGGTGCTGGAGCGCAGGCGCAGCGGTGGCAGCTTCTCGCGCCGCAGCATCTGCACCAAACACAGCCCTGAGCTGCAGGAGGGCGAGAGGACCGGGCTGGCGAGAGCAGGGACGAGGCCCGGGGCCGCGTCCTGGGCCTGGCGCAGCCTGAGCCCCTGCCCCACCACGGCACCGTGAGTCCCGTGAACGGGCACTCATGGCTCCCGCGGGTGCGCGCTCCCGCCGCTCGGGTGGGGAACGACAGGAAACTAACTACTGACCTAACTAACTAACTAAACTAACTAACTAACTAACAAATACACTACTGATCTACTGAATTAAGGAACTAATTCACTAACTGTCTAACTAATGAAGGAACTAACGATCTATCTAACCAATGAAGTAACTACTTAATGAACTAACTACTGAACTAATGTACTAATGAACTAACAAACTATCGAACTAATGAAGTAACAAACTATCTATCGAATTAACGAACTACCTAACGAATGAATGAACTAATGAACTACTGAAATAACAAACTATCGAACTAACGACCTAACAAACATAACAAACCAACTAACAGCGAATCAACTAACTCCGCAAACACTGCCGACCGGGACGTGCGACTGGCTGCAGCGACGCCACAAGCGCGCTGGGCGGAGCCGGGCTGACAGTTAGGCTGGGGATTGTGATGTCACACTTTTAAGCAACAGCACCGTTGCCACGGCAACCAGAGCGTTCATTCCCCCTGGGACAAGGGCTGTGGGCGCCGGGGGTCTGGCCTGGCCTGCGAGGGTCCCCGGCCCCGGACAACCTTTGACTGTGACATTTGGGGCCGGCAGCGAAGCACAGGGACAGCCCTGGGGCAGGGTCCTGGGTAACCCCGCGCCCCGGGGCCAGATCCTCAGGCCTCTCTGCTCTCTGCAGATCCTTATGAAACCTTCCCTGGGCTCACATAAGGGCTTCACTGAAGAGAAGGTGCTTGGCTTTGCTTTAGCACGTCATCCTGCACGTTCCCCTAGTCATTGCTTCCCATCTGCCCTGAGGGTTTTCTCCCCCTCCACTTCCCAGAGGAGTCTGACCCCTTCCTCAGGCCGGGTCAGGCCAGGTTTCAGGTGGCAGATCACATCAGGATTTCTATGCAGGTGCCGTCCAGGTGGGAGCTTTCACCTCTGGGGTCCAGCTCCCTGGCCTGACACATGCAGAGATCCCAGTAAATGTGAGGACATGGGGTCCCTCAGCGCTGTGGCAGCTTGTGGGATCCAAGCCTGCCCTCTTCCCCGCTCATGTCACCATGGGATATAAAGGTGACCTGCGAAATGTCCGGGTCATCCTGCCCTTGCTGTCTGGGTGCTCAGGACCAGTCCTGCCGTGAGCATCTCACCAGAGCACGTGCACGTGAGGTGCCAGGGCTTGAACTCCCCTGGAGAGGCCAAGGCTGGGCACAGGCCCTGTTCTGCAGGGCACTGCTGTATCCAGCCGTCTTTTCCTTCTTGCACTGGAGTCACTGGGGTCACGACAAGAAATCAGGGTCCCCGTTCATCCCACCTGACCACTGCGGCAGGGTCCCCTCTAGGATACCTTGCTTGGAGTCTTCCCCAGGACCAGGTCCAGGAAGACAGAGCAGGCCAGAGAGCACAAGGGGAGCTGACACCATGCTACACCTGCCATTGCTGAAGGGCTGTGTTGTCTGCACATGGCAGAGGGCTAGGGGAGGGCCTGACTGCCTCCTTACTGGGGACCAGCAAGCAGGTGGGACAGTCTGCAGCCCAGGACAGGAGCATCTCTAGAGAAGGCAGGAGCTGCCTTGTGATGGGTGGAGGTGACACGAGGAGAGCAGCATGAGGGGAGATGCTGATTAAACAGGAGAGGCAGGAGAGTCCGTCAGGAGCTTTCTTAACAGCAGGTCGCAGGGTGGGTTACATGGAAGGGGCTGGGGCTGGGGCTGGATGTGGCATTTCATATAATGCTCATGAAACTCTAACTTCAAGCAATAATTAAAAAAGCACAAACCATGTGGAAGAGATTTCCGTCCATGTTAAATAGGAAATTCTTCACTGGGGGACCTGATGGGCTCCATGTGAGCAGATGTGTCTCCAGGGAAATGGGATCATTGAACAGGAGGACTGGAAGGGGCCTCACAAGGTCAGCTCGTCCAGCCTCCTGATCCAGGCGCTCTCATCCCTCAGTATCCCATCCCAGCCAAGTGTCCGTCCAACCTGCTTCTCTAAGTTTCCCGTCACAGAGATGCCACCGCTCCTCTAGGCAGCCTGCTCCAATGTCTGGCCTTTCATGGTCAGAAAGTCCCTGGTGAGGCCTCCCCAGCGCTGAATAGAGGGGAAGAGTCATTTCCCTCGATGGACACATGACACTCCTGTTAATGCAGCCCAGGACACTGTTGTCTTTTTTGCAACAAGCAGGAGGGAGAAATGGGAGACACGGACTTGTAGCTCAGTCTTGGGCAGGGCCACCTGCCCATGGGGCACGGAGCGGAGACCCGTGTCCTCCCTGATGTAAACTGAGGGCTGTCCAGGTTGTTTGTGGGTCAAGCTGGCCTCCTCCTCTGTTAGTAGGGTCAGGGGCCAGCTCTGCTCTCACCCTAGCGTGATTGTCCCTCTCCCAAGAGGACCCATGACCCATCCGTCTCTGACCACCTGTTCTGCAAGGAGCATGCGGCAAGCGGGCCTCAGGTTTGCCTCCTGCGTCACATCCGACTGTTCAGCCTGGGCATCATACAGAGCCTGCTGATTTTCCTGGCCCTGGGGAGGAGGAGAAGGTCAGATGAAACACCAGCTCTTTGACCCCCGCAGAGCTGCACCAATTCAGTTGCTCTGGCAGCATGCGGGCTCAGCCCAGGCCCAGTCAGGACCCCTCTGCACACCCCCAGCCAGGCCAAGCAAGCTGGTGTTTGGCTGTGGGCCTGCAGCACTGCTCAGCTGGGCGACGTGAAGCCCCAGTGGGGTCCTGAACCTCAGACAAAGCCGGCTTGCTCAACAGTTTGCAGCATGGGCCCAGGACTGAAGCCCTGGATGTGGATTGGGGACAGCTGTGCTCAGCTCAACAGTTGTGACCTCTCTGTGCCTTCCTCTACATGTGGAGTAGGGCGATAGCAGCCCCAGCCTCTGCTGTGACAGCCCTTTGGGATGTGCTGGTGGGAAGTGCCAGGTGAGACCAATGTAACATCATGGCATAAATCAATGGATCCTGCAGCATCTGAACGGACAACGGAGGCTCCCGGTTTGGTGACCCTGGCGAGTAGAGACACTCAAAAAGGTCAAGGTGGATTTGATCTAAGTTATGTTTTTTTCTCTAAGCGGTGTAACTTAGATTGGTAGCAAGAAGAGCACACCTCCGCCCTTCCCAGTGGGTGCAAATCTTAGACCAGTTTCCTCCGTTTTAAACAACGATGCCAAACTTTTCTTCTGTAATTCGTACAGACCAGTTTCTGATCACTTATTCTGGTTCAAGCGTAATGTCTGCCTGTTGTGTCTTATTGTGTTTTCCGTGCACTGCCCCTTTCAGGCCAAAGCCCTCCTGTCCTCCACTGCAGGGGCCCATTGCTGGTGGCAGTTTTGCAGCACTGGGGATGCCCTCTTTCTGCCACGAGGAGCCGGAGGCTTTCTTGGTTCCTTTCCCCCCGCAGGGCTGGACGGGTCAAGTGAGAGCAGAGCAAGTATAAACTCTGCACACATGTACCGAGGGCAAAGGTTAACATCCACATGGATGTGATTTCAGAGGGTTATAATAATAAATAAGTGTAGTTCAAAGCAGGAGTGTCCAGAAGGTTGATGCTGAACTCCCAGCATATTACAGTCCCACCAGTCAGAGCTTCCGAGCAGGGCGATTTTACCCGGAGTAGCACACTGTTCAGCTGAGGGACTGGGACGTCTCACGCGGTCACAGTCCCTAGCGCAGAACTTGTCCTTCTTCCCTTCAGACACTTGTAACATCCCTATGGCTTGGCCTTCCTTTCACCTACATGGTAGAAAAGAGTGGACTCCAAGGAGACCCTGGGAAGGGCCCAGGAGTCACTGAAATAATGGCAACCTCAAGTAGGACAGTGCAGCCCCAGTGACATGTCCTATGGGGCAGCCACAGTATGACTGTATGTCTTTTCCTGAGACAAACCTTGAAGCTGGGACAAGATCCCAATATTTAAGTCATGTTATGTGCTGAGACAGTCCAGGTTTTTCAAGCCAGGAGTGTCTCAGTGAAAGCAACACTTTTGCTTTAGCCAAGATCTCTCCATTCCCGACACAAAAGACCTCTGGGACAGTGCAATAAGGAGCTGGATTTTGCTCAGAAATGATGCTTAGGCTCCAGAGACGGCCTATGCTTGTGTCTTCCTCAGGATGTGACTTTAGACGCCTGCAGATCTCTTCTCCCATTCAGCCGGTCCCAACGCAGGTCCCTGATGAAGCATGACGGATGAACGGGTGGAGGGATGTGACACAAGGCAGCATCTTGCTACAAGAATGACACTTCATGTCAGGGACGGGTGCGCCTGCTCTTCTCTCCCCGGTCCAGCTCCATCTCTCCCCTCCACCCTGGACTCAAGAAACCGTTTCCCCTCTCTTCTCCTCTACACGCACCATCCCGTGCTTCCTCCTACTCACCACGATCTTCTCTGGCACGGACGCTTTCCACCCCTGCAGCTCCACAGCCTCGTATCCCCTCTGCTGCACGGCTGCCTGCAGGGTGAGGAGCTCCCGCAGCAGGCGCTGCCCGTCCCTCCTGCGCTGCATCTACCAGGAGCGGGACCGGGGTAAAGGGAGGCTCTGAGCCAGGGACCTCCCTGTCCCCCCCAAACCCGCTGTGGGACTCAGGCCTCTTGGGACCCCCAGGCTGCTGCCATGAGTCTCCTCCTGGGCAGGCGCAGGGAGGAGCAGGGCAGTGTCTGTGGCGGGAGGGGACCCAGGTGGGGCTTCACAAACACACCCTCCCCTAGAACTGCCCGCGGGCGAGCGTCTCCCCTAGTCAGCTCCGGGTCAGCGGGATGGGCTCCCCTGGGGAGGGAACAGAGGACTGAACGGGTTTCCTACCTTCCCGCGGTCCTGGAGGTGCTGGGTGACACTGAGCACAGCTTCCTCCGGTGTCCCCTGTTCTTCCCTCTCCTGGTCTTCCTCGTCCTGCATCTTCTCTGTGGCCGGACTGGGACTCACTGCAGCAGGAAGGAAAGTGGGGGGTGAGTCCTTTGCCCCCGAGGGGAAGACAGGTGCAGTGTGGGGGGCAGAGATGGGGCCGTGCTCCCCTCCCCAGCCAAGGGCCCCCTGTCTGCAGAAATCTCCCAGGGCCCTCTCCATCCCGCTCCTCCGCCCCCGCAACCTCACGGCCCCCATGGCTGAGAGCACACTGGACTGCCCCACTGACCTGGGAGGTCCCTGTGCCCCCACAAGTAACCCTGCCTCCCCCATCACCCACCCCCACCAAGGCCACCCCACGCACGGGGACCGGGAGGTCGTGTGGCTCAGCCCCCTCGCCTTGGCCAGGATGCCCCTGCCCAGCCCTGCGCAGGGTCTGCCTTGCCCCCTGGAGTGAATGGCCCTAAGACTGGGTGGCCCCAGTGCGGCTCCTCACCGGTGCGGCTGGCGCCAGGGGCCGGGGGGGTCGCAGACCCCAGGGAGCCGTGTGGGTCTGCGGAGGAGGAGCTGCAGCTCAGGCTGGGGCTGGGACTGGGGCTGGGGCTGGTGCAGGACGGGCTCCGCTCCAGCCCCAGGGAGGCTGGGCCCTCCTCCACGTCTCTGCAGGGGGCTGCCTCCTGCCGGGGGGCTGCAGGGCCGGGCTCCAGGCTGCTCCATGCCGCGGGCGGGAGGCTGCACGGCTCTTGTGCCCGGCGCTTCTCTCCTCCGGGCTCCCGCCTGCCCAGGCGCACCCAGGGCCACCTCCACTTGCACCTGGAGGTGGTGGGCTGCTGCAAATGCTCTTCTTTGGTGCTGGCACATACTGTTTTTTTACGCCAGCACACAGGGCACAGCCACGTCCTCGCCTTGATGGGCCCCTCCTCTTCATGGCCGGGGGGGCCCAGATGTTCCTGCCCAGTCCCCCGCTGTGATCTGCTGGCACGAAGCCCACCTTGGTGGTCCTCCTGCTCAGCACCCGCCTCAGCCTGTCCATCCTGGCACTGAGCAGGAGCAGTCATCAGATGGGCTTCAAGGCACCCCTGTGCACCCGTCTGCCCCTGAACCTCCTGCTCTCCAGGAGACAGGCCGGTGTCCCCGGGGATGCCCCCATGCCGCCAGCCTCCTGAAGATTTGGGGATCATGGGCAGGGAAGCCCTGGGCTCAGGGGCAATGACTGGCAGGCAGCTGGTTTGGACACAGCTCCCTGCTCCGGCTCCTGACCTCTGGCTCCACGTGCCTGGCTCGGGGCTGAAGCCCCTGGGAGTCCAGGCAGCTCCTGGGATAAAACCCTGCACTGGGATTGGGGAGTGCCCGGCAGAGGAGGGCAGGGACCCCTTCCCTGGGACCTGTGGGTGCCTGTCAGCGCCGTAGCTTTGGGCTCCCTGCCCGCTCTGGCCGGGCAGCGCTGGCTGAGCTGGGAAGGCTGGGAGCTCCTGTACCTGGGGATGTTTCCAACCCCGTGCAGCGGGTGTGAGAGCATCAGGGCCGCGGTCACCACCTTGGAGCGGGGCGGACTTTCCTCCCCTTTCTGCAGTCCCCTGCACAGACATGGGACGCCCCCGCATGTCTTAGCGCCGGCTAGAACTTAGCACGGGGGGTCTTAGCGCAGGCTAGAACTCCCCGCTGAAGTGAATGGAGAGCCTGGCACATCCTGGGTAACCAGGGATCCCGCTCTGGAGGTGTCTGAGTCCTGCCCAGTGACAAGAGCAGGAGCTGCATGATTGTGCAGAGTGAATTATAATCTCCTGCTGGAGGCACCCGAAGTGCAAGCCTGCTCCCCATGCCATGTACTAGAGAACTGTGTGGCTGGACAGCAGGGTGCCTTCCTCAGCCTGGCTGCAGAAGCCAGGACACTGCTGGCCCCTTCCTGTTAGACACAAGGCGTCAGACAGACTTTTTACCTTCTGGACATAGGAAAAAATCAAGTTCAAGGAGTCTTGATTTAGGCACCCAGAATTAATGGATGCTTTGATTCATCTCATAGCCCCTAAACATCCTGCATAAATAATGAAGATAATATTGTGCAGAATCATTTTGTAATAATAATAAGAAAATCTCTTGTTTGGGAAGCTCCTAGATCAGCACTTCTGTACTCCTGAGCCTCAAGGCACTTCTCGTTGGGCTCCACTCAGCCCTTGCTGGACTCACAGACACCCTCACAAATGCCAGCTCTTGCTTTTCACTCGTTTTTGGAATACAAAATACTGGAGCAATTCTCCTGTTGCAGAGAAGTCAGAAAGAGCGCGACGGGTCCCAGTGTTTTTGGCACTCTGGGTTCCCATGTGAAATGCCGGGGTTTCAATTGTGGATCGTGTTTGCACACCCAGCAGTTTTGACACTGCAGGTTACACTGCAGCATCCTTGCAAGGATGTCAAGGCACCTCGGTGTGCCCTGTCCCCCGGCTGAGAACCACTGCATAGAGGGATACTGTGAGCGCTCTGGGAGGGTGGAGGAAACCAGTTCTTCTCTGCGTGGAGCAGGGTGTGCACGCATGTTCTCCCAGCCCCTTCGCCTCCATGTCGATGCTCTCAGGGTCCGTCTGGGCCGCTGGCGCCGGGAGGAGGACACTGGCCCCTGCACACCCTGCTGCTCCACCCACGTGCTGGGCAGCTGCTTGCATTGCTGAGGTGCCCTGTGGCTGGGAGCCTGCAGCAGGGGCAGGAGCTTGCTCCCCCGCGCCCGCTCGCCCAGCTCAGAGCCAGCCTTTCTCGTCGTGGCATGGCAAAGCAAGCGGCATTGCAGGCCCCGTGTGTGGGAAGCGGGGCTCGGAGCAGGGAGCCCTTCGCCGGCTCTCGCAGTGCCCGGGACCTGCTGCCAGGGACGTTGAATCCACCCAGCCTCGGGCTTCCGGACGGTCTCCAAGGAGGCAGCAGCAGGAGAGGTCCCGGCCAGGGCCCGGGCAGCCCCTGGACTCGAGGGAAAACGTCTGTGTGACACCTCCCGGGCAACACGGAGCTGCCAGCAGTGTCCTGGCTTCTGGAGCCAGGCTGAGGAAGCACCTGCTCCCGGTCCTGCAGCTCTGCAGCACATCCCATGGGGAGAGGCTTGCAGTTGGGGCACCTCCAGCAGGTGAGTATCGGGATCGGGGTTTTGCATTTCCCACCGAAAAGGGAGTAAAACACAGATTTTCCCCCCTGTACCTGAGGAAAACACGGATTTCTCATTTTAATGGAGAAACCCATGGATCGTGCATGTTTGCAAAGAGCTCTCTGCAGGCTGACAGACTTCAGGCCCGCAAGAGGGTTGTGGTGGGGGACCAGGAGGAGGGCGGTCAGGCAGGGGCACTAGGTGCATGTACATGCACATGGCCCGGGCAGCGTGGAGAGCAGCTCTGCAGGTAAATTGGGGGCAGGGATTGAAGCCCCTCTGGGGAGGGAGGCAGGGAGCTGGGCAGGGCTGGGGCGGGGGCTGCTGCCCAGCCGAGCAGTGCGTGGGGTCGGGGCCACAATGTGCGGCCTCAGGGGGCAGGGGTGCTGCCAGCTGCCTGCTGCAGGTTCAGGCTCCTTTCCTGCTGCCCTCTCCCGGGGCCTCTGCAGCCACCAAGCACGGGGAAGCTCCTTGCCATCACGTGCTCCACGCTGCCCTGGCGATGCACTCCCTGCCCGCGCAGCTGCAGCCAGGGGCACAACCCAACGCCCAGGTCCACGGTGCGCCCACCCCCGTTTCACACAGATCTGAGAGGTGTGGGTCCCTCTTGCCCCCCGGGAATACGCCCAGCAGCGGGGAGCTGGCTTCACCCCCAGCCGAGCCCCCAGCAGGTAGGCAGCAGTTGTTGGGGGAGCCGGGCTCTGCTTTGCTGCAGCCACTGCCTCCTGCAGCCTCCACGCTGCCTGCAGTGGCTTGCTTGAGTGAGGATTAACCCACGCAGCTGCCTCAATGACCAGATTGAACCTTTGTTGCTGAACCAGGCATATCATTTTATCAAACTATCAAATAATGCGCGGAAGCTACTGGTGCCTTTTGTGATGATGACACACTCCTGTGAAGTTGGAGCTACTGTGAAGTTGGAGCCAGCGCTTGGTCTCTCATCAAGTCACTGAATAGTGCCACCCTGGCATTTGCACCAGACGTGAGGATGACACCAGGAGCACGCGTGGACTCCTGCGGACTCTGCCCAGGCCTTGGACATTGGATTCAGGAACGTGCATCTTGGGCAGTGGTCTGTGCGGAGGGAACCAATGATACAAAGGAGACGGCTGGGACCTGCTGGGAGCGGGTGTGCAACTGCCAGCTCTTCACTGGGGTGAGATGTGGAGGGGGGTGCAAATCTTAATCCTATGGGCGCTGTGGCTTAGTTGGTTAAAGCACCTGTCTCGTAAACAGGGGAGCCTGGGTTCAAATCCCAGCAGTGCCTACCTCTTTATAGCTCACTGCAAAGCCCCAATTTCCTAACTTCGGAGCAGGATTGGTCCTGGTGTCAATATGTAGCTTCCTGGTTCCTTCTTCCCTCTTCGTGGGACTTTGGTAGACCCCTCTTCTTGCTACAGCATCTAAACCTGTCTCTAATGAACAAGAAATGGGTTCTCCTGCAGGATACGTGCAGTGTTTAGAGTGGGGCAAAATCAGAAAAAATGAGATCTCTTCCTTGTTTCTATGTGCAACTGCAGGCCTGTGCAATATAAACCCCTATTCATCATAGGAAATGCATGTTTCTGAATGCTGTTCTTCTTGTCAAGTGACCATCTCATGTTTTAAAGGTCCTCTTTGGTTGTCTGGGCCAGGCCCAAGTGAAAGGAAACTAGATCCCAGGAGCCGCGCCGAGCGCCGCAATCCGGATTCCAGGGGCATCCTTTCTGAAATAGGGTTTTTGATTTGGACTTTCCAAATGCATTTAATGGGTCACAGATCAAGGATGGGTAGGAAACCACCGAGGAGAAAAATCATCTAGAAATGGGCCGAGAGAGAGAGAGAAACTGAACGACAGGCTGAGTCTTGCTGGTGCCTGGGCAACTCCTTTGGACCCTCTGGGTACTTCTACATGAGATGCTTTAATGAGCATTACATTCATCTGATGTGCATTAAAGCACGGCCGTAAAACCATGCACTAGGCTAATGCACGTTTGATTAGTGAAATGTGCATTTTTCTAATACCTGAAGATACAGAGAGTTTTTACACATGCTCTAGGGTGCGGGGGAAGGTGCTTTAATTAAAGTGGATCCAAAAGCCACCCAAATTCAAGCACCTGGAGTGTCTCATATATCAGCATCCCCACACTTCAATACGTCAAACAAGCTTTAGTTGTAGTGCCCCTGCCACCATTTTGAAGCACGGGGACACTGCTACGAGACGCGGCGGCTGGCTGTAATCACAGCGCGTGTGAGCAGCCTCCTGGCTCATGTACAGTCACCAGCAGGTACTAGATTTAATGCTCGCGAGAGCACCCTGGCTGAGACTCCCTCCAAACAGGGGGCAAGGACAGCTTCTCTGCCACCCCTGCCGGGCTGTAGCTCTCTGGGGCCAGCTTCTGCCTGCATCCAGCTCGTGGGGGTTTCCTTGGTGGGCCTGTCTGGGCAGCAGCAGTGCTGCACAGGCCCGGCTGGAGCAAGGAGGCTCTGCTGCTTGCTCCCTGGCCCCTGGGCATTGTGCCCCTGTGGTGCGGGTACGTTCTGGCTCCAGCACGGGAGCCAGCCCCTGGCCTTGCTGTGGGGACCTCGTGGGGCATCTGCCTGACGTCCCTGGCAGAGGTACCCCGTGGACATGGCAGCTTCCCTGCCCCTGAGACGCTCGGTCCTTGGCCCCAACTGGGCAGCAGAAGAGACCACAGACCTTCTGGTGATTTGGGGCAATGCCGAGGTGCAGCGGCAGTTCTGCCAGGGCAGGTGGGCCAATGCTCTTCTCTGAGCAGTGAAGGCTGCGTGGCTGCTGCGAATGGTGGTCACTGAGCACAAGAGATGGTCCAGAGTAGCTTGCAGCACCATGCCCTGCATGCAGGATCCACCTAGCATCCTCACTCGCAGGGACCCAGGCCATGGGCAGCATATCTATTCAAGCACTGGAGGTCTGCCAAAGCCCCCGCACCAGACCAGACCTGCAGAGAA
Source organism: Alligator mississippiensis (assembly GCF_030867095.1). Taxonomy (NCBI): domain Eukaryota; kingdom Metazoa; phylum Chordata; order Crocodylia; family Alligatoridae; genus Alligator; species Alligator mississippiensis. The sequence goes on from NC_081834.1 coordinate 59,219,320, forward strand.
GACTCAGACAAGAGCCCTCAGGCCAGCAGCACCCGTGTCCCGTGTCCTCCCTGCCCCTGGCTTCCTCATCCAGTGCTGATGCCCGGGTTGACATCTTCCCCACAGCCATAGCACAGAGGACAGGCCAGGGAGGACACCGCCCATGGCCAGCTCCAGCTCCAGCTCCTTCCTGGAGGGGGTCAGTGGCCGTGTGGCAGGCGGTGGGCCTCTGCCACCCAGCACCCCGCAAGCAGCCAGACCACCTCCCCACCACCAAGCGCCAAGGCCACCTGCCAGGACCACCTGCCATGCCCAGCTGGTAAGCCCATCGCGTGGAGGATGGCTGCGAGGGGTGGGGGGCACTGTGGCCACCAGTGCCCATGCCACCTCACAGGCCCACACCTGGCTGCAGGCCTGGCTCTAGGGGCCCCACACAGGCCCCCTTCCCATCCTCTCCTCGCCCTCCCCTCTTCTTCTCTCCCTGCCTGGCCTCGCTGTCCCCTGCTGTCACGTGCAGAGAAACTCACTGATGGCACCGGTGATCTCCACCTCCACTGCGGGGTCAGGGCCTCGTATCACAGGCAGAAGCAGCCCTCCAGGCAGTGACGCACATGGCGGGGAAGTGTGGGATTGCCCGGGGCACCACTGAAGTGCAGAGCCCTGCAACAGGTTCTCATGTGCACCCGGGGCACCATTGCAGGAGGGCATAAGGGTTGGGCACCCCTCTGTGTGCTCAAACAGCTCCATGTGGCATGACCTGGGAAGTCTCAGTAGGGGCACGCTTGGGGCACAGCAGGGGTAATGCCCCATCCAGCTTTCTGATGAGACATACCGGGGAGAGAACAGGGGCATCACCGCCTTGGTGTCCCAGATGAGTGGGAGCCCTAGTCCCTGTGACCCCGGGCGGCATGAGACTTCCTCCATGGGAGCAAAGTGCTTGGCGTGCAGAGGAGAAGGGAAGGAGTTGGTCGAGGGCAAGCCTGGCAGGTGGTACCAAGGGCCAGCCCTGGCCTGGCCTGGGGAGGGGATCAGGAAGGCAGGCTGCCTGCAACAAGAGCCAAGCGGGCCACCTGCCCCATGGAGGGAGTGGGGATGGAGGGCTTGTGCAGTGGCCACCCATGACAGGGGCTGCCTGGTTAACTTCCCATGGTCCCTGGGCACCTATACACGCACGACCCCGATCTAAGGCTGGGTGGTGCACAGTCCCTGGGTCTAGTGCCCGTTACCTCCGAGAGGTTGCAGTCTCTCAAAAAGAGGCTCTGTCTTCTCCTCCTCCCTGCCTTCTCAGGCAATGAGGGATGCCCTTCCTCTAACTGGCCAAGCTTTGAACCTGGCCTCTCCTTTCCCTGGAGCAGTCCCACAAGGAGAGGCCTGACCCTCCTCAGCCCGGGACCCTCGGGAAGCAGCTCTTCCCTCTGGCCCCTTTCCCCTTTGCCTACAAATCGTCTTAACCTTCACGTCACAGTCCTTTCCACTGCAACCCCTTACAGTCCCCTGTTACAGGGCATGTCTACATGTGGCACTAGGTTGCCGTAGCAACACACTACAGTGATGTAGCGTCTGCAGGTGTCTACACATAACCAACAGCATGTCACCACAGCGACGTGCTCCCCTGGTGTAGCACTCTGCTAAAAATAACAGTGTGCCACACGTAATGGCATACTATGGGCTGTTACTGCGCCATGATGTAACACTTGCAGAAGGAAGTACTACATCATGGTGCAAGAACAACACTGCCATAGTGACACATGTACAAGTGTCCACAGTGTGCTCGCTCTGCAGGTCCAGCAGCTGTGCGTGGGGGAGAGACACCAGCTGCCACCGGGGATGCAGCATGAGGAATGGTGCCCCGATGACCAGACCCTCTGAATGCACCGTCTCCACCAGCACCAGGCGTAGGACAGCACCCTCCTGCTGGGCAGCTGGGCACCGTCATGGAGGAGTGGCTGGCCAACCTGCCGGCTTGGCACCCGGTGGCAGGAGCAGGAGAGCAGGAGAGGGAGGCATGTGAGCAGCAGAGGTGTGCGAGCAGGAGCAGGTGGCCAGCGAGCAGGAGAGGAACCTGGCTTCTGGGGTTGAAGAGAAGCGCGTTGCCGTCCAGCACAGCATGGGGCCACCCAGGAGCTGCTTCTAGAGCAGACAGCCTCTGAATCACAGCGTCCTAGACCCTAAACACTGGAGGCTGCAAGTGGAAGAGGAACTGTGCAAAATACCCTGGTCTGACCCGGTTTGCTCTGCCTTTCAGCATCCGCTGTCTAGCACCGTGTGCCACAGGAGGCTGGATGCGGGATCTGTGGTCTCACCCAGTAAATGGCAGTCCTTCTGCAGTGCCAGAAGAAAAGCATTCATTGTCCACCGTTGTTTTGAGAACACATGGGCGCAGGCAGGGAAGCCCATCCTTGGGAAAAAAGGGCACCAAGAAACCCCAGTGGCCCAATGGATAAGGCACTGGCCTTCTAAGCCAGGGATTGTGGGTTCAAATCCCTCCTGGGGTGGTCTTGTTAACCTTTAACCAAGGTGCAGATGAGAAGGCAGTAAACATATGTTCACAGGCTTCTTCTAAGTAACCAGTTCCAGTGCTTCACCACCCTCATAAGGAGGGAGGTTTTACTAACATCCAACTTAACCCTCCCTTGCTCAACTTTGAGCCTATTGTGCCTTCTTCTTTCATATGTGGCCACTGAGAGCAGTCCAGCTTCGTGCTCCTTGAAACCACCCTGCAGGTATAGACTCATAGATGTCAGGGTCAAAAGGGACCTCAAGAGATGATCGAGTCCGACCCCCTGCATAGGCAGGAAAGAGTGCTGGGTCTAGATGACCCCAGCTAGATGCTTATCCAACCTCCTCTTGAAGACCCCCAGGGGAGGGGAGAGCACCACCTCCCTTGGGAGCCCGTTCCAGACCTTGGCCACTCGAACTGTGAAGAAGTTCTTCCTAATGTCCAGTCTAAATCTGCTCTCTGCTAGCTTTTGGCCATTATTTCTTGTAACCCCCGGGGGCGCCTTGGTGAGTAAAGCCTCACCAATTCCCTTCTGTGCCCCCGTGATGAATTTATAGGCAGCCACAAGGTCGCCTCTCAACCTTCTCTTGCGGAGGCTGAAAAGGTCCAGGTGCCCTGGTCTCTTCTCGTAGGGCTTGGTCTAAAAGGTAGGTAAAGGCTGCTATCAAATCCCTTCTCAGTCTTCTCTTTTCCAAACTCAATACACCCAGTTCCCTTAGCCTCTCCTTACAAATCCTGCCCCCCAGTCCCACAGCCGTTTACTCTCTCCAACTTGGCCACATGCTTTTTGTACAAGCCTCAGGTGGGTGCGTTTGGCAGGCAAATGTCAGGAGGCATTACAGACCCTGCTTGTCCTGGCTACAATCCTCTGCTGCACCCTTAGCTTGTTTGGAACGTCTGAGTTTGGGAGCTGCATCAGACACAGCCGAGCTGAGTGGTCCTGCCCTGCACCAGGATATGCACCATTCAAGGTGCCAGGCAGCCAGGGTTCAAGCAAGCAAGCAAACATGAATCATGAAAAGATTGTGACAAAATTAATTTGTTTTTCAAAATAATCTTAATCTCCCCCTTGCTGCTTGCTGCCCTCCAGTTCTCTCTCCATCCTCCTCATGACCAGCATTGACCGCCTCCACCACCTCCGTGGCCATCCCTCTGCACCTGTAGGGATTTCAGCCCAGTGTCGTCATGCTGAGGGCCTGCCAGGGCCTCTTTCTGGCTCACACGGGCTGTCAGGCCAGGACTGTTTCCATTACACAGTGTGGAAATGCTGCTCTTAGCAGGGAGCCCCCAGAGCGCCCACATCGCTGGGCTGCAGAAGGACACTCTTTGCTTGCCAGCCTGCTGTTCCCACGCGTCCTGCACTTGCGGCTGCCTAGCAGGTGCTGGGTGCTGTGCTCCGTCCTGACCTCAGTGCTGCTCGTGTCAGCCGCACGCGCACTGGGTGTGCCCTACAGACCCCGAACACAGCAGCAGCGTAGGCAGGGATTTGATGACTGAGCACCTGGGAGTCCCCATGCTACCCCTGGCCTGGCCTGAGCCAAGTGCTTTGGAGCCTGAGCTCCAGCTGCCTCCATGGTTTTTGTTTCCAAGCTGACCTAACTCCTACACGTGTATTGAGCTATCCAGGTGCCCCATCGCTGTCCTACTGCCGCACCAAGGGGCTTGTCCTGCTGCGGGTGCTGGCAGTCCTGGTCCCTGGGATCATCGTTCTGCATGTGGTCACCAGGAGGAAGCATCAATGTGACTGAGAGGAGAAGAGATGGGGATGGGTGGAGGGACTGCCATCCCATCCTGACCTTTCCCCAAACCCCTCACGGCGTTGGAGTGTCACTGAGGCAAAACTGAAAACTTTTCTACCCTGGGCAGAGATGCCAGAGAGAGTCTGCATGTGTGTGTGTGTGCGTGTGTGTGTGAGAGAGCACATGCATGCATGCACGTGTGTGCATTTCTTGCCTTCTCTAGAGATTCAAAGGCCCTTGCTCCTGCTGCCACCACCACTCGGTGTCCTTTTGCCGTGGCTGCTGCTGTGGCAGTGTGGGCTCCCCAGGAGCTGCCACTGTGGTGCCTCCTCTAAACCTGCACCTGGAGCTGGCTCGCACTTTCCTCCCACTGGTCACACCACTGGACTGACAGACTCGCACACTCAGCCCACAGACCGAGGAGCTGGTCTGCCCCACGGCTTTGGCTGCAGCCTCCAGGTGCAGAGGGAGCAGCAGCTGTTCCCGATGCCCCTGGAATGGGCCCTCATTGCTTGCAGGTCTGTGCTCCAGTCCTGGCCCCCAGGAGCCTGCCTGCGCCTGCTCTGTGGTGGGTACAGGCTGCCGCCTCAAGCGCCCCCTTGTCCCATGCTCTGTTCTGGCCTGGCACCTTCATCAGTTCCTGTGGTGACGCAGCTGTGCAGGCTTGATTGCAGTTTTCCTAATTAAAAAGCATCCAAACCTAATGTCTGCTCCTCCTCGGACGTCTCCTCCACAAGAACACAAGAACTGCTGCTTCTCGGGGCTGGATGAGAGCTGGGTGAGGGGCTGTTCTTGCCTGGTGTAGGACGGGGGGCACAACAGGGCCAAGCATGACAGTGTGTTCTGGTCCTGTCACATGTGAGCTTTTGATCCTGCCATTCCCCCACTAGTGTGGCCCCCAGAACCCTGCTCCAGGTAGGGAAACCAAGAAATCCCAAGTATTAGCAAAGAAATTATTATCCTTTAAGGGAGGGAATATGGGCCTGGGCATGAGAGTAGGCACCACTCATGAATGTCTCATGCCCCGGAAGCAGAACCTCTTCTGCAGTGACGTTCAGTGAAATCAAGTGCAAGCCCTGCGCTTGGGATGGAGGAACCACATGCACAAATACACACTGGGGAGTGACTGGCTGGGCGGCAGTGCTGCAGAGGGCCTAAGGGTTACAGTGGACCCTGAGCGGAGCGTCAGCCAGCCCTGTGCTCTTGTTGCAAAAAGAGCCAGCAGCCTCCTGGGTTGCGTTAACAGGAATGTCACCTGCAAATCATGGGGAGGGATTCTCCTGCTCTGTTCAGCATTGCTGAGGCCTCCCCTGGGGAACTATGTCCTGGTTCGGGCCACACGATTCAAGAAGGCTGTATCAGGAGTTGATTATGAAAGGGCCCCCTCACCAAGTGCTGAGATGCAGGGGCTTGTGGGGTGGGGCATGCTGGAGGCTAGGTCTACAGCACCCCCTGTCATGAAAGAGCCAAGGCCGGGTGCCTGGCATGGGTTACGGTTGATGCCCTCCCAGGGGCGAGGTCTCCAGCCTGGGGTCCAGGTGTGAGTGAGTGTGAGGGGCAGAGAAAGGGAAAGGGTTAGAGGTGTCTTTGTCCTTGTCATTGGCAGTGCAGAAAGACTTTTCTTTCTGCTGGGATATTTTGGCAGGTAGAAATCCCCCCGCTGGGGTCAATGATGTTGTTTTGGGGCGTCCAAGACACTTCATGACATGGGGCTAAGCCAAAACCCTGGGCCCAGCCAGTCGCCATGAAGAGACGGGGTCACAGCATCCCCAGAACAAGGGGCGCCTGCAGCCAGTCCACAGCAGGGCCGCGGTGCCAGCTGGGCTCAGGGAGGCAGTGCGGGCACCGTCCCCTGGAGCCACAGGCAGCAGCCCCGGCCTCTCCTCTGCAGCCCGTAAAAGCCAGAGCCAGGCCTCGGTCTCCTCGTCCAGGCCAAGGCGAGTTCGTGCTCCTCATGGCTCCTTCCCTTCCCTCCTGCTCGGGTTTTGCCTCCTGGCCCTGACTCCAGGCAGACCCGGGGCGTTCCCTGCTCCTCAGGCTGGTTTGCCCTTTCCCTCTGGGTTTGCATTTCTGCTCCCGGTTCGCCCTTGGCTGCCGTTGTCTCTGGGTCACAGTCTGAGCCCAGGTTGTCCTGACTTGGCTACGGCTTCCAACCCCAGTCCCACCCCGGCCCCTCCAAAACCTAGCACCTTGGGGAGCTGATCTGGACTACCCCTGTGCTTTGGGCAACTAACTCCTGGGCTACACCCCCCGTGCCGCAGTGCCGAGCTCTTCCTCTGCTCACGCTTCTCACACACATGTGCCGGGAACTGTTGGAGCAGCAGGAGCGATGGGCAGGGGTAGACAGTGGGAAGCGTTGAGCTGTGTTTGTGTTGGGGATGGGTCAGCCGCCTGGAGTCGTATTTTGGACACAGGTAGGTAGGTTTGGCTCAGGTAATTCATGTGGGAGGGTCCCTGGGCCCCCACCTTGGCTGGGTTTGGGAGCGCTCCTCACAGCGGGGTGAGGCTTGGGTATTGGAGGGATCCTCTTCCTCCAGGGCACTTTGGGGATCTCCGGACCTCCTGGTGGGGCTCTGCCCCGGGGTTTGAGGCCTTTGCAAGCAGGTCCCTTCAGTCAGGTAGTTGGCAGTGTGCTGCACGGGGCTGCTGGAGTAGCCTGAGCTAGGGTTAGGGAATGGGATAGTTCAGAGCTGCCTTGGTGGGATGCCTGGAGGGCTATTTAGGACGTCTGTAGGTAGCCTCCTCCATCCTAATCATACGAGGCTGCAGCTTGGGCACCCACACGGAGTTGGGTCTGGGTTGAAAGAGGTGGGGTCAGGCTTGGCTGTGGAGGGCTCCTCTTCCTCCGGGTGCGTGTTGCCAGGAAGGGATCTCCCAGCTGAGCTCAGTGGTGGGCTTTTGGGCTTTCGCCAGGTTTGGGGATGCAGATATTGTGGTCACGGCCCGGGGGCTCCTGGAGACAGCTGAGCTCAGGCTGGGCAGAGAACAGGAAGGTTTGAAGCTCTTTTCCCTTGGCAATGGGAGTTGTCCGAGGGCTGTTCCCAGGACACGAGCAGTTTGCCCAGTCCCTGCTGAGTGGACGTGGGATGAATCCTGGGCCCCCTCGCATAGGCTTACATTTTGGAAAGCAGCGGTGTCGGCCTCCGCAGGGTATTTGGGGGCTTTCCCAGCTACTGCCTGGCAGCAGCTTGCCCAGGGTCTCCTGCCTGAGGTTGCTGCAGAAGCTTATGCTGGGATTGGTGTTGGGGTTGGGGCTTTGGCTGGTGACAGAGAGCAGGAAAGCATGGAGCTGTCTTTCTGCTCAGGGTTCGTAGGACTCCCTCTTGGTACCATATTTCGGAGAGAGATGGGTCTCCTCATCCATTCGACAAGGCCGCTGGATGGACTCGCGCCCCCTTGCCCCAGGGTTGGATTCAGGCGCTGTCTTGGCAGTAAGGGATCAGGCAGCCATGCCCAGCAGTGGGGTTTGGGGCTGTCCAAGCCAGTTGCTGTCACCAGACTACACGGGGTCTCCTGCGGAGCAGGCTGAGCCATGGGTAGGGCCACCTGCCCCAGGCTCTGCAGCCTTAAGAGGCAGAGCTAGGACTCAGCCTCCTCCTCGTGGCCAAGGTGAAAGTGGTTGCTCCTTATTGCCCGTTCACTTCCTTGCTGCTCTGCTTTTGTCTCTGCGCTCTGACTCCACGGTGCTCATCCACGACTCCATGCTGCCCCTACCACCCCTCGCGCTGCTCATCCCTGCGGGCACCAGTGATGCTGCCAGGGAGACCCTGAGAGGATCACAAGTGACTCCCGGGCTCTGGGTGCAAGGCTGAAGGGTGAGGAGCTCAGGTAGTCTTGTCCTTGATCCTTGAGCTCAAGGGGAAGGGCCTTACAGGGAGTGGACGCATCTTGCAGAGCAGTGCATGGTTTCGCAGGTGGTGTCACCAGCAGGGCTTTGGCTTCTTCAGCTATGGGATGTTGTTCCAGAAGATGCATTGTTGGGGAGACTTGGGATCCACCGGACACAGGAGGGAAGGTCACGTTGCAGATAAGCTGGCTAACCTAGCGAGGAGGGCTTTAAACCTGGTTTGCCAGGAGATGGTGACCAAAGCCCTGCGGTACTTAGGGAAATGGGTGACGTGGAGGAAGCAGAATCAGGACGGGGAGAAGAGTCAAGTTAGTGGGCTGTTGCATTTCATTGTAGCCGTACTTGTCTTTTGTTCCTTTTATTCAATTATCTGTATTGTTTCTCTTTAGTGTCTATAGCCAGCAGTATCAGCAGTACTAGGAATTAGTGTTAGTATTCTTTCAAATTAGTATAGTTAGTTGGTAGCTAGCACTCATATTTATTAGCATTATGAGGACATAGTTGCCCATCATGTTAACAATAACCCCCTTATTTCCTAAGCATCCTGGCCACAAAGGAGCAGTTCACAGACTGTGCCGGTCCGCAGCTTGCTGGGAGTTTTCTCATGTCTGCTCCTCCTGGCTGCCAAGTCTTGCAATCTGGATCTCTCTCTCCATTGCCGGAGTATTTTCCTGACGCAGGACAAGGCCTCCAGTCCCCCACGCCCTCCTCCCTGGGCCGTCCTAGCGCCTGGGCACTGAATGAGCAGAGCTCTCCCTCGGGGAGCAGTGATGCCGCTCGTCCTTGCCTGCTCCTCGGGGAAGCAGGACACGGGGACTGTGGGTAGCGCTGAGCTGGACGAGCCCCTGCGGCTTGCCCACGTCCTGCTGGGGACTTGTTTCGAGCCTGGGGGAGAGGCTGGGCCCCAGGTTAGTTTCTGTGAAATATCTGCTGTGTGTGCCTGTGTTGGTTCACCGCTCCACCCAGGAGCAGCACAGGCCATCTGCACACGCGGCCTCAGCCTCACCAAGGCAGTTTGTGCCTGAAAGTCTGCAAAGAATTTTCCCACCTATTTATTTGGTGCAATAAAAGAGATCACATTCACCCCAAGAGCCGTGTCTGCCCTGTCCTCGCACCAGGACACGAGCTCACACCCGCCGCCGGAAGTCAGCGGCAGAAATTCCCGTACTCCTTTCTGCGCGTGCCCCGGGCAGCCGAAGTGCGGGGCAGCACCACTTGGGGCATCTTCCCCTGGCTGCTGTCCCGAGCAGACGCTCCTATCTCGAATTCAGTCGCCTGTGTTTCATTAAAGCACGTTTACCAGAAAGACATCCCATCCTGATTTGAAGATATCAAGAGATGGAGACTCCACCTTAGGTGGAGAGCACCTACTTATCCCAAATTACAGCCATTGCAAGGTATAAGAATTACCTGCTAATTACAGACCAAATAAATACACAGTGCAACTTTATTGATGCAGCATCAGTCACACACACATTAGATATATTCTATATATCTGGCTTGTCCAACATATGGCCCGCGGGCCGCCAAGCCATTTTCCCCGGCCCGAGGTCCCTCGCTGGGGACAGGCGGGTGGGGGAGCTGCTCACCCCTCGGGGCCGGGCTCATCTCCCCTGCAGGCGGCCGGGCACCACGGTGAGCGGGGCCGTACAAGCGAGGGGCTCCAGTGCAGAGGGATGGGGATATGAAGCCATTTATTTCTCCCCTTCGGTCTCTGGGGCAGCGGCTGGCTGGATGCAGAGTGGGTCCCTCCCCGCCTGCCCCTGCCCACCAGCCTCTACCATGAACCTGGCAGTAGGGCCGCACAGGCAGGGTCTCTCTGGCCAGCCCAGGACAGAGGGTGTAAAGGGGTCTTTGTCTTGGGTTATAATAACTGACTGGCCTGTGGGGCTAGCTGACAGCGCTGCCCATGTGGGACCCAAACCCAGTAATGGCTGGGCTGCCCCAGCCATGACACACAGACACCGGGACTGGCCCCAGGAGACAAAAGTCCTAGTCCTGCCCTGACTCCCCATCGGCATTTGAGGTGCACTTGGCATATGATGGCAGCACCTGCACGTGTCAGGCTGTGCCGTACATATTATGACTATACCTGATGGGTGGGGGTCCATGTCGACACCACAGTATCACTATATCGTAATAAAATGGCGATTTTGAATTGGTGAGTTGTTTTTAACTTCACCTGTCTCTGCCAAACTCGTTTTTCTATGACTAAAATTAAGTTTGGCTCTATTAGCCACAGGGCCTACGCTACGCTCAAAAAATGGCGAATCAGAGGAAACGAAAATTGATGCAGAATGTCGAGTTTTCAGAGATAGTTGGACCGCTGATTTTTGTGTTGTTGAACAAAACGGGAACATCCTGTGTCTGATTTGCCAAGAGAAAGTGGCTGTCGGCAAGGAGGACAACGTGGAGCGCCGTTATTCTACAAAACACACAAAGAAATGTGGCAGCGCGGTGGGGCGCAGTAGACTTGCTCGGGTGAAGTCTCTAACACGGAGCATGACCGGGCAGCCGTCTGCTTTCAGAGCTGTGAGGCAGAGGTCGGAGGCAGCGACCACGATCCGTCTCCTGATATCCGAGGCAATAGCTAAGAGAGGGAAACCACTGTCCGATGGAGAATTTGTGAAAGATGGCTTGGGCAGATTTACTGATAAACAGTCAATCCACACGTCCAAGCCTTCATTCACAAGCTGCAGTTGTTTCAGAAACAGTTGAATAAGAAGAATGTCACCCATCTCACAATACCGTTAATGGGATGTGCTGGGACTGTGACCCATGACAAGTTTTCTGCAGTGATCGGCCGTCCGCTGGACGAATTCAAACAAAGACGTGCGGATTTCAGGGAACGCAGCGACGAGCTGGACCTGTTTGCAGATGCATTTGGAGCGGATGCCACTGATGCTCCTGGCACGATCCAAATGGCACTAATTGACATCCCAAATAACGGTGCCTTGAGGACAGCTTTTGCCAAACAGGACCTACTGACATGTTATAGTCAATGTGTTACGTGGCACTCTTTCCCAGATCTATTCAGTCACGCACTTCGGTTCATTGCCCTGTTTGGCAGCACGTATTAATGGGAGCAGCTGTTCTCAAGACTGAAGAACATAAAAACAAAATCAAGATCACTTTGGGCAGACGGACATTTATCTGGAGTACTCCGCATCGCCACATCGAGTGTGCCGGCAGGGACTGATAACTGCTGCAGGCAAAAACAATGCCAGGTATCACACTAAAGAAACCAGTGTTCATTGTAGTTTTCAGAAAGTTAAGAAGAGTAGACTTGTGCATGTCATAGCTTTACACTGTTTTGCACACGTGCAGCGTGGATGGGAGCTGCTCGTTTTCTTGAGACTTGACTACGGTTGTATTGCCACCTGTCTCTTTTTTTGCCTGGATAGTTCGTGTTGTAACCGAATGTCCCAGTTACGAACGCACTGGAGAGCTGTGCTGTACGCTTGTTTAAGACTGACCAATATGCTCAAGAGCAGAGCCCGAGCGATCTGGGCTCCAGCGTGAATTTGGAGCAGGTAAAATCTGTGTACAAATACTGTCCAGGGCTTGGATCGGGTTTGCTTCTGTTTCTCTTTGCGCGGGGTTGGGGGCTCAGCTTGTTAAAGATGTGATGTCCGCTGACACTTGGGGAGGACGAGGTAAAACTAACCAGACACCTCCATAGACCTACTCTAGGCCGATGAATAGACCCACACGATCCTACAGGGAGCCCCAGGGGAAAAGACAGACTGGCAAAGACATGAAACCTCCCGCTCTATCAGATATATTACTAGAGCCTCTTCTTCCTCAGACCCAAAGATATCACTGAGCTTATACACTTCATCCTCACACGCAACAATTTCACTTTTAATAATCAACACTTCCTCCAGATGATGGGAACAGCTATGGGCACTAAAATGGCCCCACAGTATGCCAACCTTTTTATGAGCCACCTGGAAGAAGACTTCCTCAAGAACTGCACCATCAAACCCTTGCTGTACTTCCGATAGATCGATGACATCTTCATCATTTGGACTGAAAACCTGCAATCTCTAATTGAGTTCCACCAGAAATTCAACAGTCACCATCCCTCCATCCGACTTTCCCTAGAATACTCCAGCACCAACATCCCCTTTTTAGACACAAGGATCAGTAACCAGAAGGGTAAAATACAGACCACAGTATACAAGAAACCCACAGACCAACATACATATCTGCACAGAACCAGCAATCACCCGAAACACACCAAAAAACCTGTGATATACAGCCAAGCCCTCAGATCCCACCGCATCTGTACTGAAGAGCACACCCGGGATCGCCACCTCACCAATCTTAAAAAGGCTTTCACCCAGCAAGGACACTCCTCCAGAGAGAGAGATCACAAATTTGGAAGAGCCACCCGGATACCACGTGAAGAACTGCTGCAGTACAGAAGGAAAACACCCACAAATCGCACACGGCTGGTTATGACGTATCACCCCTCCCTCGAACCCGTACGGAAAATCCTCAAAAAATTGCAACCCATATTAGAAAAAGACCCTATTCTTAAAAAGATCTTGCCAGAGCCACCCATCCTAGCCTTCAGACAAGCACTGAACCTCGCCAACCTCCTCACCAGAAACAAACTTCCTTAAGCCCAGAACACACCAAAAGGGTCCAGACCGTGCCAGGACAAGCAATGCAAAACCTGCCCCCACATCTCCACCGCCCCCACGATTACTACACCCCACAACACAGCCATCAGCATCCCAGGATCTTACAGCTGCACCTCCAGAAATGTGATATATCTCATCCAATGCACCAAATGCCTTGATGGAAAATACGTGGGGAGTCCAGACAACAACTGCGCACCAGAACGAACGCACACCGGACATCTATCAAAGACAGAAACACCCAATTACTGGTGGGGGGACATTTCTCACAGGAGGGCCACTCTCTCCCCAATCTCTCAGTCCTGATCCTCCCTCAGCTTCCCGCAGGAGCCATGACTCGATTTTACCTGCAGTGCTGCCATGCCCCGAGGTGTCACAGGGCTGCCCTCTGCCGACACGCAGTGTTCATCCACCCGGAGCTTAAAAGCAGAATACAAATCCACATCATGGAAAACTAGTGTCACAGGCTTACTGAGACTACCGGAGTATGTAAGTGCAGGACGGGCTTTGCAAGAATTGAATCTCAAAGGAGCATCTCGGTTAGACACCTGTAGCAGGACTACAGCCCACTGGTTCAAACTCAGCTGTTTTGGTTTTTCATTCCAGTTTATACTTGACTAACACAGAGCTTGGACACTGGAATGACATTTTAAATGAGGAGTCCAGCCATTGACTACGAACTTGGAAAAAACTCAGTTTAAGCAGAAGTCTGGGGACAGAAGGATTAACATTTTATCTTTTGTACGTTAGGAGCTCATCTGACTCCCATTAACATTGCACCCACGTGCCTTACAGCCTACGGTGGATGTATCTTCACAGCTTCCCCGTGAGGTAGAGAAGGATCATTCCCACTCACGGTCAGCGCACTGAGGCACGGAGGGACAAAAGGATGTGCCCAAGGTCAGCAGGGCAGGCTGTGGCAGAGGCTGGAACGAAGCTCAGCTTTCCAAAGTCCTTAGGTAACCGGTGGCTGTGTTACCTCTCGGTAGAGCTTGCGTCTCCTCTCCTTTGCATGAAATGCAGGAGTAACCACAAACGCATGAAATACGCACCAGAAAGATAAGACTGAAGGCCAATGTTTCTATGATGAGAAGTAGGAATGACTGGATCATTTCTTTTAAAAATTAGGGGAAAAGCCTCCATACGTTTCTCTTTCATACACCTCACTGCAGGATCACCATGCAATACAGCACAGCTTTGCTTCCCAAAGGCCAAAAAAACCCAACAATCTTTCTGCCTGCAAAACAATACAGTTTAAGTCTTTTCAAAGGTTTGGCTTCATTCAAATGATTTACATGTGTTGTTTCAGTACAAGACACAAGAGGCATGCAGAGGAAATGTATGAACTCAACACAAGTCGCACCTTCAGCTAATTTAAGTTATAAAGTTAAAGTAAAAAAAAGAAAACGTTTTCTATCAATGACTAGACAGAGATCAATAGGATAATCAAGCTGCTTTAAAAGCCTACAGCAATCAACAGTAATTGAATATACTTTTGCTGTCATTTCATCATCTGTCATATTTTTATTTAGTCACCAAACTTCAACTAAACTTTGGCTGGCTTCTGGGTAAAAATTAGCTTCCAGGACCTAATAATAAGGTGACGTAGTGGTTAAGGCAACAGGTTATTAATCTTTTGGGCTCTGTATGTGCGGGTTCAAATCCTGGCCTTGTCATGAGTTACTTGTGTAAATCAGGGCTGAACCACTGATTGTCCTTCTGCTGACTTCACTAGGAGCCAGACTGTCAAATGGTGAAAGTTGGGCAAGTGTATGCACTGGGCACATATGTCTTTTGGGGGCTCTGGGCTCCAGGCAAGTGGGGAAATGTTAGCAGCCACACCTGCCCTGCCCACACCAGGCCAGCCCACATAACACACATCCTACCTCAAAAAGTAGTCACTTCACAAGAGGTTGTGGTGGAGCAGCGCAGTGGGAACACCAAGTGGGCACTGTGCTCCCCACACACCTTGTCATCCCATTCCCAGTCTGGCCTTTCCCCTGGCACGGCTTAGAAAGCCCCAGGAGTTTCGGGGATCTTGGGGTGGGGGGCACTTGGCAGCAAGCTGAGCAGCTGCCTGGACAGGCACCAGGAAGGAACAACCCTCCCCAGTAATGGGATTTCTCTGCCCTGCGCGCGGCAGGTCTCACCCCAGTGTTTTATCATGCACCCGCGTTCACCCCGCTGGCCCTTTTGCTCCAGCCTGACCCTCTGATCCCTGCGCGGCTTGGGAATGTCTTCCATTTTCTGCCGCCCGGGGGGATTCCCTACCCAAGACGGCTCCCGTGAAGAGCACGATACCGCGTGGATGAGCGCCTGTTGGTGATGGACAGGAGGGGTTTCGGAGCAGGGGGGACCAAAGGGGTCACCTCTGTGCAAGTCCTCGTGTCCTTCCCACCAAGGGGCGGAGGGGACACGCGCACTCAGGGCCCTCATTATCCCCCACGGGTGGTAAAAGGCTGTAAATTATTGTAGCCATTTCCCCGAGATGTTCGTCACCACCCTTCCCTCCGAAACGTCACACAGAGACATTTGGGGGGCAAGAGAGACGAGCGTACATTCGAGTATGCACAAGGAAGAGTTTTCCAGTCCAGGCTCACAGGTCATTTTCTGATATTTCGTACTTTCTTAAATCAAATGGCACTTTTTTTGAACCCGAGCATCCCTGGGGAGAAGTAAAACCAGGCCAGATGGCAAGTTTCAGACATCAGCCTTTCCATACAGACCACCGTAGGCAGCACGAGTTACAATCACCTCCGAGGAAACACTGGCATTTCTGCCGAACTTGTGCAGAGCTGGAAGGGTCTTGCTGACTTCCCCAACAAACTCGGAAACATTGTGGGATGAGGCTTGTTGGGCTGACATTGTTTAAATCTTTGACCTCAGGAAGTGCTCCCCAAACTTTGCCTCCATATGAAGGACGCTTACACCAGGAAACTACGGCTATGGACCGCACCCAGAGTGGTGGTGGATGGGTCCTTCTCGGCCTGGAGGGAGGTGGGCACTGGGGTCCTGCAGGGTTCAGTCGTCGGACCGGTATTATTTAATATCTTCATCAGCGATTTGGACGAGGGTGTGGAGAGCACTCTCTCCAAGTTGGCTGATGATACCAAGTTATAGGGGAAAGTTAGTACACCGGAGGGCAGGGAGCAGATTCAGGCCGACCTGGACAGGTTGGATCAATGGGCAGAGAGAAATAGGATGCAATTTTAATAAAGATAAATGCAAGGTACTCCACCTGGGAAGGATGAGCCCCAGCACACCTATAGGTTGGGGAGCGTCCTTCTCAGCAGCTCGGAGGCAGAGAGGGATCTTGGAGTCATAATTGACTCCAAGATGAACAGGAGCCGGCAGTGTAACGAGGCCATCCACAAGGCCAATCGCACCCTGTCATGCATGAGCAAGTGCATGACTAATAGCTCAAGGGAGATGATGCTGCCCCTCTACGTGGTACTGCTCAGGCCGCAGTTGGAGTACTGCGTCCAGATTTGGGCGCCGCACTTCAAGAGGGACGCGGGGAATCTGGAGAGGTCCAGAGGAGGGCCGCTCGCATGATTAGTGGCCTTCATGATAGACCCTACGAGGGGAGGTTGAGAGAGCTGAATCTCTTCAGCCTTCACAAGAGACGGCTGAGGGGAGATCTTGTGGCTGCCTATACATTTATTAGTGGACGTCAACGGGGAATAGGGGAAGCGCTGTTTCCTAAGGCGCCCCAGGGAGTGACTAGGAACAACGGGTGTAAACTAGCTGAGAGTGGATTTATGTTAGATATTAGGAAGAAATGTTTCACAGTAAGGGCGGCCAGGATCTGGAGTGGGCTCCCAAGAGAGGTGGTGCTGTCACCTAGCTTGGAGGTCTTCAAGAGGAGGCTAGATAGTCACCTGGCTGGGGTCATCTGACCTCAGCCCTCTTTCCTGCCGGGGCAGGGGGGCGGACACGATGATCCATTGTGGTCCCTTCTGACTCTACAATCTATGAATCATCTTCTCTCCAACAGGCCATGGTTTGCTGTCCGGTGAGCCCACACAACCCCAGACAGCCTCAGGCTTCCTGGGTATAAGCAAGAGTGGATTTTGGCCAAATGAACATCTCTCCTCACCTGCCGGGCCAGTAGAAACACATATAACATGTTCCTCCCCCAGCGAGTTCCCTTCTCCTTCTTCGCGTGGAGAAGACATGAGTCCAGGAAGATGCGGGGGGACCCAGAGGCCAGCTCTACGCTGGGCTCCAAGCCTGCGCCCCAAACCCTGCGGGATCCCTCTGCGCAGGTACTTAGGTCTCAAGCGGACTGTGATCTTCAGGGTTCAGTAATGTTGCCGAATCTGGACTCCATTTCCTCATGTTTTACCCTTGAGGTTTCTAACAAGCTCCGCGAGAGTTCACGTGCGACGTAGTGAAATATCTTTGACCATGCTCGGTAGTTTCCCCGCACGGTTATGCGCTTTGCCGTTGTAAACGACAGCTTCACCCGAGAAGGTCAGCTTGGGCTGGATTTGAGAGCACCTGTCCAGTGCGCCCTGAGGAAGAAAGAGAAGAGAGACAAACAATTGCACCATGAATCGCTGCAGGGGGATCCATTGGTGCTAAATCCAAAGCCTAGTCTCAAAGGAGCAATAAGGGAATAAGAGGGGCCACATACACGAATAACATTAAAGCACTGACTGCACCTGTTCTTTCCACCCCCACCCCCAACGTTTTGATGACCAGTGGTTTGGTGAGGGCCAACCCTTCTCATGATCCAGCATCTGACTCAGCCACTTCAATACTGCAGGAATGGCCCAAGACCTTACAGCACGGGTGCGGTTTTTTGGTATTGAGAAAGATTTTTTTTTGGTAGGAGTTGTAACAGGCATGGCAAGGTGGCCGAGTGGTTAAGGTGAGGGTCTGCTAATCCATTGTGTACTACATGCATGGGTTTGAATCCCATCCTTGTCGTGTGGCATTTTTGTGGAGCGAGGTGGGCACGCTGGAGGGGAGGAACAGGATCCAGCTAGCTCTGGACAGGTTGCAGAGGTGGGCGCATGAGACTAGGCTGGGATTCAACACAGACAAGTGCAGGGCAAATGAGCCAGCAGCACACCTATAGGCTGGGAATCACCCCTCTTGCCAACATGGTTGCGGAAAGGGATCTTGGAGTCATCGTTGACTCCAGGACAGACATGAGCCACCAATGCGAGGAAGTGGCCAGCAAGGCTTAACCGCACCTTGTTGTGCATCTACAGATGCATCACAAGCAGGTCCAGGGAGGTGATCCTTCCCCTCTATGCAGCGCTGGGCACGCCGCAGTTGGAGTACTGCATCCAGAAGACGGAGAAGGAGACGCATGCATGCATTTCCAAATCACAGACACAGCGCGAGACAAGCAGCCTGCACATGGAAGAATTTGCATTTGTTTTAATCCGAGAACATTTAACAAGGATGGCCACATATGTAGGGAACAGATAAGAAAGGCTAAAGTGGCGACCAAACTTAGATTAGCAACAGAAATCACGGACAACCAGAAGTCCTTCTTTAGGTACATGGGGAACAGGAGGAAAACATGGGAGTGTGGGGCCATTCCTCAACAACACAGGAGAGCTGGTTACCAGCACCCAGGAGCAAGCTGAACTCCTGAATGACTACTTCGCCTCGGTCTTTCACTGGACCAAGGGGAAAACAGCGCCAGGTGGAGTACAGGATGAGCATGGCAGGAATAACTGCCTTCCTACTATTGCCGTAGAATTGGC
The DNA here is from genome assembly GCF_030867095.1 of Alligator mississippiensis. NCBI lineage: Eukaryota > Metazoa > Chordata > Crocodylia > Alligatoridae > Alligator > Alligator mississippiensis. Next base: position 59,237,760 of record NC_081834.1, read on the forward strand.
GTGTGATCAAGTAAAAATATTAGACATGGACAGGTCAGTGGGACCAGATGATCTTCATCCAAGAGTGCTGAAGGAGCTGGCCAAAGTCACTGAGGACCCCTTGGTGAAACTCTTCCACAACTCGTGACGCTCTGGAGAAGTCCCTGAGGATTGGAAGAGGGCCAATGCTGTGCCCATCCACACAAAGGGCAGGAGGGAGGACCCGGGTAACTACAGGCCACTCAATGACCTTCAGTCAACTGAAATGTCAGAGGTATTGCCAAATAGCAACAGATGCAATGAATCTCCTGCTCTGTTCAGCATTGCTGAGGCCTCCCCTGGGGTCCTGTGTCCTGGTTTGAGCCACACGATTCAAGAAGGCTGTATCGGGAGTTGATTATGCACCAAGTGCTGAGATGCAGCTGCTTCTGGGGTGGGGCATGCTGGAGGCTAGGTCTACAGCACCCCCTGTCATGAAAGAGCCAGGTGCCTGGCATGGGTCATGGTTGATGCTCTCCCAGGGTAACCCTGGCAGCATCGTCATCGTCTGCTGGGGGCATGGGGTAGAAGGAGCAGTTCTGCACAGGAGGTGGTAGGGATCGTTTGGGGTCCTGCCCCACCCCACCTCAATGGCGTGGGCAATGCCTTTGGATCCAATGCAAGGAGGCCAATATTTCCCAACTACCTCCAAGCCTTTTTAAGAACAGCAAAGCTCACAGGGATGCGCTGTATTGCCCAAGGATGCATTTAGGGACACGGTTCAAAGGAACCTCAGCCAGCTTTCTGTTTTGTGTGCTTATAACTAACTGCAGTTCAGTGTTAGCCTGTAGACAACTCCCTGGCTGATGCAAAAGAACAGCTAGATGTTTCCCTTGCACTGACATTGACTGTGCTGCGAAACACTTGAGGCCACTTTTGAGATGCAGACTTCCCTGCTGCCACACTTCACAACTTTGAAGTCCAAGTTGGGGTTGCCAAATAGAGAGACTCCCCTCAAGGAGTTCACTGGGGGTGATATGCAAGTCTCACACCACTAGCATCCTTCATCTGCACCGGGTATTACTTGAAAGCTGCAGTCACCGACCAGGACACTATTGCCCTAGATATACAAACGCAGAGCAGAGATAGTTCCTACCCTACAGGAGCTTGCAGTGCAAGGACCTGGTTTCACAAAACCCAGCAGAATAGAGCCAAAGCAGCATCTCGGAGGCTACTGCCAACGTAGTGCCAGACCCCGGCTGTTCCCAGCTTGGGCGAGGCGAGAGGGGTCGTGCAGTCATCGTTCCTCCGCCCTGCACAGCCAGGACCAAGCACAGTGACAGTCTGCAAGTTCCTGAAAGAGGCAAGGGACTGCTCACTGGGCGTCTGCCCCAGATGGAGCACAGGCAGGACCCTGGAGGGATACGCCACGTGCAATGTGGTGCACTAGGGAGCAGCTCTGTGTCTAAGGCACAGTTTTCCAGAGATCCAACAATGCAGCAAGACTCCAGCTTTCCCCACTGTGGGCCTGTGCACTCATGGCACAGCAAGACTCAGGGGCGGGAGCTGTCCCTGGCATGTTTTTACATGATGAACAACACACCCAGGCACTGCCCTTCTCTTCTGGCAGGGCTCAAGGTTATGGCAGCTCTAATGCAGCCTTCAGTTTAGTACCCAGAAATGGGGCTCCAGCAGTCCACCATCCCGGTCCCTTGGATAGCGATGTGGTTATGAACAGTTCTTGTGAACACATGCTCCTGTCCTGTTAACAACAGGGCTAAGCAAGATGCTGCTCCAAGCTGGACTGTCTCCTACAGCTTTGTCCCTCTAAGTAAGATCACCCATATAGTAGCCAAACATCTGGCTTGTATTTTATTATGAGTTTTGGCTTCCACATGGAGAGTCATTTCCTCTGAAGCATACACTCAATATTATGCAAAGGCTTCCCATGCTCATTCTCCACCGCTGCGCACCACACTGTGCTCTGTAGGATCGTTCCTGCAGTACATGGTGGGAGGCGTAACAAGAGCCCCAGCTCAGGTAAAACTCAAAAATACCCCAAAGAAACAACCCCACAATCCAATTTTTTTGGAGAGCCAGTGTCATTTTCAGACTCCCAATAGACAGTGTGGACAGACCAGTTCTCCATGCTGCGACACCAGCACACAGAAGTGTTAAACCTCATCCCCACGTGAGGCCCAACGACTAGGGAATCCGACGAACCAATTGCCCGTGGGATCCTGATACCCGTTAGCCAGAGCAGAGCAGGGGAAAACCCAAGCACATGCCGCGCTCAACTGCTTTATTAGAGCGGAGGCAACTTCAGACGGGTGCAGCCAGCGCACACGCCCTGTAGAAGAGCATTGCTTTCGTACATTTATACTTCTCAGTTCACCCTCATTACCATCAACCACGCCCAGTTTCCTTCTGCCCCGCCCACAGTTTCACCCCCGCATTTACATGGAATTGCCTAGGCCTGAGGAACTTGTCCACTCTGCCCCCACATGAGGTTGGCACCCCACTTCACCCCGACTGTCCCTACTTCACCACGACTGTCTTTAGTCACTGGTCTCAAAAGCCTTCTTTATACACCCATTGGTTTCCTTTCCGTTTGGTTTCAGTTCCTTAACCATTTAAAGCCCTAAGTAAACAGTGCCTAGTTCAATCTCTAACTTGATTCAGCTCAGCTCAACAAGGGAAAAGGGTGAGAAAGAGCAGATTGCAAAAAAGGCGAGAAAAAGCAAGCATTAGGAAGGAATGCAGGAGCTGTAAGAAATCACCATCCTAACAAGAACTAAGTACCAGCTTGTGCCCGTGTGCATGCACACTCATACAGGCACTGGACAGGGTACGTTGGGTGGCTGCTGTTCTGCAAGCCCGCTGCCAAGCTGCCCGGCAGTCCTGGCTGCAGTTTTTGCACCACAAGCAGCAGCCTAAAGAGGAACACGAGTCAGGAGTACAAAGAGGTGCAAGGATCATGAAACTAAGCACTGCCTGTGAAGCAATATTTCCAAGAGCAGCTTGGCTCTGCCCAAGGTGGTGCCTGGACTTGCAAAACAAGCATTGCCGAGCAGGAGAAGATGGTGGTATAGATCTCGGGGAAGTGGAAGAGGCTGCAGATCTTCAGGGTGACCAATAACAGTGTCCTGGAGATCACCGGGGATCTTGCTCCAGAGGACCAGGCGAATGGGAGCTCTGTCACCCTTCGGACGTATGCAGCCATTCATGGAAGCGTGCAACCCCCAACCGCTACACGAGCTGGGACTGGGACCCGGGAGTCCAGGGGTGGGAGCTGCGACCTTGGTGCCCATCGAGGGCAGCCACAGCTGTCCATGCCCTGCCATCCCCATGGGGCCCCTAATCTGCATGGGCTTTGCTCAAGCCGGTGGGCACCAGCCCAGCGTGAGTCCTGACCTGCCCCAGGCGATCTGCCCCAGCCCAAAGCATGCTGGGAGATTGCACCAGGCAGCAGAGCCAGGGGGCCTGAGTTATCTCCCTGCTCTGGGAGAGGGAGTCGGGGGCAGGCCAGGAGCCCGGACCCCTGAGCTCCCCTTGCTCTGGCAGGGGCTGGAGGGTTATGCGGGGGATCTGGGAACCCAGGCACCTGGGTGCCCTCCCGCACCCCAGCAAGCGCTCACCCACCTGAGTTCGGTCTTCAGCTCCCCCGCCACGTCTCTGCCCCCCACGGGGAGAAGAGAAGGGGAAGCAGAAAAGCTGGATGGGGAAAGGGCAAGAGGGGCTGAGCCCAGGGCAGGGCACAGAGCACCTCTGCCTGGACGCCCTGCCATGCGCTGGGCACCAGGGGCGCCCGCCCCAACTACATCATCCCAGCCAAGGCTTTTTCTAGCCGGGGCTTCAAAACCTCCAAGGATGGAGATTAGAGAGCCTCTCTGGGAGCCTGTTCCTGTGCTTTACTACCCGCCTCCTGAGCTTTTCCTCTGATCTAACCTAAACTTGCCTTGATGCAACCTGAGACCAATACCCCTTCTTATACCTAGGCCAACGTCTGCCCCAAAGGCCAGCCACCTCTCCTATTCCCGCTGTACCCAGCCTGACACCCCCACAGCCAGCTGCAGCTCCTGTCCCCGTTATACCCAGCTCAATGCCCCCACAGCCAGCTGCAGCTCCTGTCCCTGTTATACCCAGCCCAATGCCCCCAGAGCCAGCTGCACCTCCTACCCTTGTTTTCTGCAGCTGGTCACCCCTGCCAGACCCAGCCACAGCTCCTACCAATTATACCCAGCCTGACGCCCCCCAGATCCAACTCGGGGCAGCAGGGAAACTGAGGCAGGAATGGCGTGACCCGCAACCCAGCAGCAGGTTTCCAGCAAGTGGGGTGAGCACCCAGGTGTCCGGGTCTCCAGGCCGTGCTGCCCTCTGGCATTGCTAGGTCAGAAATCTGAAATTATTGTATGGGAAGCTCAAATCCATGGATTTTCTGCAAAACTATCCTACAAAAAAAGCGTGCAAATAAATCTCGTTCTTGCCATAACATCCCTTTGCCGTATGCTGTTCTCATCACGTCCTCAGTCTTGATCAACAGCTTCTTGGAGGTGGTGGTGGCGGTGGCAGGCCCTGCCCCGGGCCCACACAGCGCGTCCCCAGCACCGCAGCCTTGGGGAGGCCATTGACCAGTGCCATGAAGCCTGGCTACCCACACGGCTGGTCCAATATCTCAGCCCGAGCCCAGTCTGGCCCGCTTGCAAGACAAGTGCCGAGTCCTGTCCCCAGCAACGCTGGGCTGGGAGCGGGGGAGAGGAGACTTGTCCCCACCTGGATGTGGACGTGTGCAATGTGCCCAGATGTGCTTCCCAGATGTGGGGGTAGCAGCTGGCCTAGAGGACCTGCTGCAGCTGGAGCCTTTGGCTGCACCAGGCCAGGGCGCTGAGGGGGTTGAACCCTGACCCCATGTTCCCGGCGGGGACGTGGTCAATCCCCCACCCCGGGGCACCTGGAAGAAGGCCCCGGCCCAGCCCCGTCTCCTGGGACTGCAAGGGCGGGCAGCCGGCACTGCCCCGTGCACAGCACAGAACCGGGGGCCAGTTTCAGGCTGGATGTAAGGAAGAATTTCTTTACTATCCGACCCCCAAGGTCTGGAATAGCCTGCCACCGGAGGTGGTTCAAGCACCTACTTCGAACACCTTCAAGAGACATTTGGATGTTTATCTTGCCGGGATCTTACGATCCCTGCTGACTTCCTGCCCCTGTGGCAGGGGGCTGGCCTCGATGATCTTCTGAGGTCCCTTCCAGCCCTAATGTCTATGAATCTACGAATCAATGAATTCATGCCACAAAAAAATGCATGTGCACTTTGAAGATACAGCATCATCTGTTGAGCATCATGCACACAGGGTCGGGACCAAGTGCTTTCAGAGTTGCCCAGCCAAGGTCATTGCAGGCCCGGCTGCCCGTGCTCTCTGGCCTGCTCTGTCTTCCTGGACCTGGTCCTGGGGAAGACTCCAAGCAAGGTATCCTAGAGGCGACCCTGCCGCAGTGGTCAGGTGGGATGAACGGGGACCCTGATTTCTTGCCGTGACCCCAGTGACTCCAGTGCAAGAAGGAAAAGATGGCGGGATACAGCAGTGCCCTGCAGAACAGGGCCTGTGACCAGCCATGGCCTCTCCAGGGGAGTTCACGCCCTGGCACCTCATGTGCACGTGCTCTGGTGAGATGCTCACAGCAGGACTGGTCCTGAGCACCCAGAGAGCAAGGGCAGGATGACCCGGACATTTCCCAGGTCACCTTTATATCCCATGGTTACAAGAGGTGGGAAGAGGGCAGGCTTGGATCCCACAAGCTGCCACAGCGCTGAGGGACCCCATGTCCTCACATTTACTGGGATCTCTGCATGTGTCAGGCCAGGGAGCTGGACCCCAGAGGTGAAAGCTCCCACCTGGACGGTACCTGCATAGAAATCCTGATGTGATCTGCCACCTGAAACCTGGCCTGACCCGGCCTGAGGAAGGGGTCAGACTCCTCTGGGAAGTGGAGGGGGAGAAAACCCTCAGGGCAGATGGGAAGCAATGACTAGGGGAACGTGCAGGATGACGTGCTAAACCAAACCCAAGCACCTTCTCTTCAGTGAAGCCCTTATGTGAGCCCAGGGAAGGTTTCATCAGGATTTGCAGAGAGCAGGGAGGCCTGAGGATCTGGCCCCGGGGCTCGGGGTTACCCAGGACCCTGCCCCAGGGCTGTCCCTGTGCTTCGCTGCCGGCCCCAAGAGTCACGGTCAAAGGTCGTCCGGGGCCGGGGACCCCCGCAGGCCAGGCCAGACCCCCGGCGCCCACAGCCCTTGTCCCAGGGGGAATGAACGCTCTGGTTGCTGTGGCAACGGTGCTGTTGCTTAAAAGTGTGACATCACAATCCCCAGCCTAACTGTCAGCCCGGCTCCGCCCAGCGCGCTTGTGGCGTCGCCGCAGCCAGTCGCACGTCCCGGTCGGCAGTGTTTGCGGAGTTAGTTGATTCCCTGTTAGTTGGTTTGTTATGTTTGTTAGGTCGTTAGTTCGATAGTTTGTTATTTCAGTAGTTCATTAGTTCACTCATTCGTTAGGTAGTTCATTAATTCGATAGATAGTTTGTTACTTCATTAGTTCGATAGTTTGTGAGTTCAGTAGTACATTAGTTCAGTAGTTAGTTCATTAGGTAGCTACTTCATTGGTTAGATAGATCGTTAGTTCCTTTATTAGTTAGACAGTTAGTGAATTAGTTCCTTAATTCAGTAGATCAGTAGTGTATTTGTTAGTTAGTTAGTTTAGTTAGTTAGTTAGGTCAGTAGTTAGTTTCCTGTCGTTCCCCACCCGAGCGGCGGGAGCGCGCGCCCGCGGGAGCCGTGAGTGCCCGTTCTCGCGCAGCCGTGGGCAGCACCGGGGACACCTGCGGGCCCGTCACAGGCACTTGTGGGCTATGGGGCGAGGTGGGGCAGGGGCTCAGGCTGTGCCAGGCCCAGGACGCGGCCCCGGGCCTCGTCCCTGCTCTCGCCAGCCCGGCTCCTCTCGCCCTCCTGCAGCTCAGGGCTGTGTTTGGTGCAGATGCTGCGGCGCGAGAAGCTGCCACCGCTGCGCCTGCGCTCCAGCACCCCGGGTGAGGGCTGGGCACGGCCCCCACGGCACCAATGGGGGTGGGCGGCACAGGAGGCTTCAGACCCGGCAGGGTTTGCCTGGCAGGCCAAGCCCCGCTGTGCCAGGTCCAACCTGGACAGACCCGGCTCCGTGCCCCCAGCTGTGCCCCCTGCTCCGCACCAGCAAGGTCCTGGGGAGGGGGAGCAGGACTGGCCCCCCATGGGCTCTTCACTCTGTCCCGGTCCTGGCCCTGCCCCTCCCCGAGTCTTGCCCGTGGCAATGGCCCTGCTGCCCTCTACTCTCTTGCAGGGGGGCCACATGGGCTCTGGGACCCCCGTCCTCACAGCGGTGCTCAGTCCCCCCAGACTCATGCTCAGCCCTCGTCTCCCCTCAGCACCAGATGCCACCCTGGGCGCAGGCAGGCGGGCAGCAGACAGGCTCCCCGCCATTAAGGGCGCTGCGGATTTACCTCCCCTGGGGGCAGGCCAGGAGCGGAGGGAGCCTGCACCCGGTGAGTTTGGGTCGCCTGAGCTGGGGGACTTGTGCGTTTGCATGGGGAGGGGGCAAGGTCTCTGCGTGGGGGCACCCCCTCTCCCTCCTCGGTCTCCATTCCCAGAGGTCGAGCTGATCCAGCCCCTCCAGCCCCACAGCACTTTCTTCCACCCTCCAGATGCCTGTTTGGGCCAGGAGACTCCTCCCCAGCCTTTCTGCCCCTCATCCCTTCGTGCCCTGGCACCCACCCATTCTGTAAGCAGAGTGGGTGCAGGTGACGCGGTGCCCCTTGTCCCCCCCAGGACCAGGAGCAGTGCCGGGGGGAAGCGGAGGGGTGGGGGAGACCCTCCCAGCTATGCGGGGCAGCTCTGCCAGGGCCGAGATGTGGCCGGACCCTCCCGCTGCCGTGAGTCTCTGCCCTGACCAGCGGTGTGTGGGGTCTGATCTGGGGGTCAGGGGTCTCTCCCCAGGTGCCCTGTGCCCCTCCCACCTCCATGCATGGCATGAAATCCCGGGGGAGAATCTCGCTCCCTGCCGACTCCACAGTCCCTGCAAGAATAAGGAAGGGGGTCGTGGGTTCATCCCCCGATCCCAGGGACAGTCCTTCCCAAACCAGAGTGTCGGAGGGCACCTGGGACCCTGAGTGGGAGGTGGGGGCTCACCTGAGATGGGTGGTAACAGCCAACCCCTGGCACCCCCAGGACCCAGGCCTGTGAGCCCTGCCCAACCCCAGGACTCTGGGGGCTGCCATCCCTGCACCCTGGGGAGATGGGGAACTCGCTGCCCAGGGGAGTCCATCGCCCCAGCAGCTCTTTCCTTCCCCAGGCGGAGAAACCCCGTGGCAGGCAGCGCCGTCAGCAGGTGAGCGGGACCCAGGCTGGCTGGGGGCTGTGAGGGAGACCGAGTGCGCTGGGCATGGCTGCATGGAGGGGTGGACCAGAGGGACAAGGCTGGGGCTGGGCTGGGGGATGACGGGTGAATGCATGGCCAGAGGGACAGATGGGGTCAACCGGTGGCTACGTGTGCAGACAGGCCATGGCGTGACGTTTCCCTAACCTGCACTGTCTCGTTTGCTGCAGCTGGAGCTGGAGGCTCTTCGGGCCCGGCTGGCACAGGCAGAGCAGGACATGGAAACTGTGCTGTCCTGGTAGGTGTGGGGCTGGGGAGGGAGCTGGCTGTTCCCGTTGTGCGGCACAGGGCTCGGGGCACAAGCCCAGGGCCCATCCCACCTTCTGTGCATGTTTCTGCCTGGGGAAGGGGTGTTTTCTGGGACGGCACCATCCATCTCTCTCAGCCCAGTAATGGTTTTTTGTCTCCACAGCGCACGGCAAAGGGAGGAGCGGCTCCGGGTGAGTTTGCGTGGGGCAGGGGTCCTCAGGGCTGTGGGGCAGGGGAGGGAAGAGATTGAGGCCAAGCTTGGCCAGGCTGGGGGACATCCCAGAGGCTGCTGAAGCTGGAAGCAGAGTCCCGACACGTGGCATGCGGGGAGAGGAGGGACCTGATGGGTGCGCAGGGAGGTAACGCTGGTGGGTGCGGGGCCCGATATGCTGGGCGCAGGCATGGGCAGGCTCTGACGGGCTGGGGCGATTCTCGTGCAGGCCCAAGTGGAGGCACTGAGGAGCCAGAACATGTTCCTGGTGCTGGCCCTCAAGGCGCAGAGGGAGCAGGGCTGCGAACAGGACGACAGCCCCACGGAGGTGAGTCCTTCTGCATGCCCCTGCCCAGGGGGAGGGGGAGCGTGTGTGTGCCCGTGTGTGCACAGGGCAAGGCTGGCCCCTGCTGTGCCAGCCCCGCAGTGGAGGGGACGGGGGGTTGCCCTGGGGGGAGGGCTTGTGTGTGCGGCGCTGGGCACCATGTGAGCTGTGTGGATGGCACAGTGGGACCGGTGGGGTGACAGGTCTGTGCTGCACTGACCTCCCCTGCTCCCTGGGTTACTGCCCCCCAGCCTCCCCACATACTCCACCACATGCCAGCGCTGGCCCACGGGGTTGATTTTCTCTTCACTGCTATGTTACTTTTTCATTTGCACCAGACTCCCATGGATATGGAGGGGATGGCGGAGGAGTGCTGGCCACCCTGGAGAGGTAACTGGGGGACAGAGAGGGCAGGGTGAAGTGCGGGGCTGTCCTGGGTAGCTGGTGGGCTCTGGGCCATGCTATGGCATGTTGCAAGTGGTGCTGTTTGCAGGTAGGGGAGTCCTTCCTTCTCCGGTGCTGGTGGGGATAGATTCAGTCCAGGACCCGTTTCTGACCAGCTCCTTTTTGTGCAACCAGGAGCATTAGCCCCTGCCAGGAAACGGAGGCAGGGTCCCATGAGGTCAAGGGGACGCAGAGTTTGACAGAGGCGAGTCTTCATTTGAGTGCTCGCCTCCATGACGGGCAGGGGTTCTGGAGAGAGGGGAGGCCGGGGCATGGGCTGGTGGAAGTGGTAGGGCTTGGGGGTTTGGGGTGTCTGCGAGGTGACCAGTGTCTCTGCCTCCCACCCCCAGCGCTGACACGGCGGCAGAGGGGAGGAGGCGAAGGTGGGGAGCACTGAGCAGGTGAGTTGCCAGGACTTCACCCCGGGGTTTGGAGGTCAGAGCTTCTGGCCCAGGTCAGGCCTGCTGGGACAGAAATCCCCGCTGAACCAAGTGTGAGAACCACGTACTGCTCCCAGTTGAGGAGACTCTCCTTTACCCTTTGGTTGTTCCTGGGTGTGAGCAGAGGGGCCGAGATCCAACCCCATCCCGCTCACACTACTTTCTTCTCACCTGGCCTGCACCCCACCCTGCGCGTGCCCTGATTCTGCCCTTCTCCCACAAGTTTCACCTGGCCTGGATGGTCCCATGCTGTTTTGCCCCCAGATGAACAGCTGAACTCCTCCCCTCCCCATGCCCCTCCGTCCTCCCTGTTCATGATGCATCTGCCACTGTGATGAGCACCCCTGAACTTTCACTACAGTTTCTATACTTCGAAAACAGCTTTATATGTTTTAAAAAATATATTTTATCTAACCAAAGACATAAAATAGGTTGTTTAGGCTAAAAAAGATCACTTGTTGCTTAGTTGTTTAATTGCTGGCCTCGCTAAAAAAAAAGCTATATCAACAAAGTCCCAGAAAAGGAAGGGGGGTTACTTGGGAGAGAGCTGGAAGGGGGGTTACTTGCTGGGCTTGCTACACATTTCATCACATCAACAAGTTTAACCTGTTACATAGCTATATAAGGCAGACGCCCACTGGGGTGGGGGTGCTTACTTTATAAACGATTGCCAAACACCACTTTCTACACAAAAATAAAGATTACGTTAGATCCTTCACCCCTGTGTGTTTATTGACACAAGCGCACCGGACACGAACTCACTGTCCTTTGGAGACAACAATTTCTGGCGACCCAGATGGGACCCTAGCTGACTGCCTTGCCCGGTCCACCTCTTCGGCTCCGGCAACAACTGTGGACGGCGCGAGGGCCAGGCACCACCGACCTTATTCGTCGGAGGTCTGACCGTCTCCTGGTTGCCTGACGGAGTCGTGGAGGGGTACGATGGCGCAACGCTTGAAGGACCAACTTAATCGGGCGGGGCGAGGGAGGTTTCAACGGACTGGTGAGTACTTCTTTCCATATTTTGAGCAGGTTGGGGAAGAGACGGCTTTAAAAGTTCCGACCGTGTAGACGCCCTAGGCGAGTGAGATCGGGTGGCAGCCCCGTGAGCTCCCTTTGATCAGTTTGGTTCTGAGGCTGAGCGGCGGTCGCCGTCCGGTAGTCGGACAATGGGAAGTAACCAGTCCAAGATTCCACCCTGCAGTCCCTTAGGATGCATTTTGAAAAACTGGCCAAAGTTTGGAAGCGACCCTATGATGAAACAACAGATGATTCGGTATTGCAATACATGTTGGCCACAGTACCAACTTGCGGATGCTGCAGCCTGGCCGGAGAATGGGTCTTTGGATTATAGCACAATCTTGCAGTTAGTTGTTTTGTAGGCGCCAAGGGAAGTGGGATGAGATGCTTTATTAGAGGCATATATGACTTTGTATAGGGATGGGGTTACACAGAAGTCGTGTGGGATATTTAGGGGAAGCGGGGTAATGGCTTTACGGGGGGTCACCACAGTATGTCCGGAGGAGCCGGAGGAGGGAGACGTGCAGTTGCTAATTGCTCCCACGGCTCCCCCATCTTATCCTGTGAGCCCTGCATCACCACAGGGGACTTCCACTTTCTGTGCAGAAATAAAGATTAAGTTGGATCCTTCACCCCTGTGTGTTTATTGGCACAAGTGCACCGGGCACGAACTCACTGTCCTTTGGGGACAACAACACCAAGTCTCTGGACTCGGGCCTGCACATAGGATGCCCGCCAAAAGACTTTGGCACAAATTACAAATGGGCACCCACAGACTCCCCACAGTTGGCATTGGGAAACGGTCCTATACTTCTCATCCCCCCCTGCAATTCCACCATCTCTAGGTCCTTCCCATGGGAACAGCACTGAGAGAGAGTGCATTTGGCATCTGCCTTTCACCCTCTTCAACGTGGGGACATCCTACAACACCTTTGTGGCTACAAGTTCCAGACCTCCAGCATGACAGCGCTCCAGCACTGTGCCCTGACCTGTCGGCAGTGGATTGATAACCGTGTGTCCTTTCATATATTTCGATGTGATATTTTTCTCTGTCTCTCTTAGTAAAGGTGGTTCTTGATGAATGTGCTCCACGTGTTTTGTTTGCCCCCGTTTCCCCATGGGTGAGGTGAGACAGGGGATTCCCTACTTTCGTGGGTGCTGATTTCTGTGAAATCATGAAGGGTGCAGAGAAAGGGAAGAGGTGCCGAGCCATGAGAGCCTGAAGTCAGTCAGATGTCGGGTTCTAGATGAAATAAGATCGGAAGAGGCTTGTGCTCTGTCTGTCTGTCTGTCTATTTGGAAAGCTTATGCTCTCAATGCATATTTGTCTTATTTAATTAGCTGATAAAGGTGCAACTCTACCTTGCTTTATTACTGAAGGAATCAATGGCCCATTTTTCCAGGCACTGCGTGGCATCCTGCTTACGCTGCACAGCGGTACAGCCTCAGCATCTCCACCTCATCACATTGGCATGCTCCAAGGATGTGGCCCCCAGCAGTGCCACAGCAAGGAGGGGGGCAAGTGGGGTGACTGCCCTGGGTGCCGAAGCGAAGGGGACGCCAAGAGGCGCTCCCCAGCTGGGGCGGGAGCAGGACGGAGCCGTGAGGGGCTTATCTGGGGAGATGGGGATGGGAAAAGGGTGGTTTCTGCCGCTGCATACACTCCTGGCAAGCATGGGGGGGTGCCCCCCCGATCTGTGCAGGGGGCTAGGGCGGGCTGCCACTGCGGGGTTTGTCCCAGGCATCAAACTTTGGTGCTTCGGCACTGGCCTCTAGGGTGGATCTACCTAAGCCACGTTCTGGGTTCCAGATCTCTGGGAGTCTCCCCAGCCTGGGCAGCCCCTCCTCCCACCCTAACTCCTCTCCCGCTCAATTTTCCTTCCTTCCTCCTCTTTCTCCCTGTTATACGTTTAATTAGCTCATAGAGCATACTGTTATGTATGCATGTGTCATGGGGTTGTAATTCCTGGGTTCATCCTGTGCCTCAGGGTACCTGCTGGTTGTTGCTGGGGGCTGTAGGGGCCAGAAAGAAATATTTATTCCCCTTAAAGGCAGAACCTGGCCTCTGATACAGTGCTCAGTTCTTGGTTTGGGGCCTTCCTTTGAAGCCTCAGAGAGCAGCTGGCTATTTCCAAGCTGAAACATTAAGGAAAAGGGGGGTAGCGGCAAGATGACACAAAGTGATTTCAGGTGGGAAAGACCCAGGTGGAGTGCGAGGAACTACAGAAGGATCCTGCATGATTGAGTGACTGGGCAATGAAATGGCAGATAAAAATCCAGCATTGATAAGTGTAAAGTGATGCAAATGGGCAAAAATAACCCATGCTTTACCTATTATGGGCTCTACATGAGCTGGTACCACACAGGAAAGAGATCTGGGAGTAATTGCGGACAGCTGGATAAAAAATACCAGCTCGATGGCTAAAAAATACCAGCTGGATGGCTAAAGAAGAGAATTGTGAATGAAACAAAGTCTCAGGATTCCCCTTTATAAACCCATGGTGCCCCCACACACTGAAGACTGTGCCCAGGTCTGGTCCCCGCATCTCAAGAAGGAAATCGAAGAACTAGAGAGGGGCACCAAGAATCATGAGTGTCACAGAGGGTCTTCCTTCCACATGAGAGCCGGTAAAAGAGGCCAGGTCTATTCAGTTTAGAAAAGACCTGCTTGAGGGGGACCATGTGAAGGGTTTACAAGATACTAAATGGGGAAGAGTATGTCAATAGGGATTTATTATTGACTCTCTTGCAGTACAAGAACTGGGGTGCCAGGATGAAACTAGTAGGGAGTATGTCGAAAGCAAACACAAGGAAGTTTTTTTTCACCCAGCAGGTCATTAGAGTGTGGGACCCGTTGTACCAGATGTGGTGGAAACTGTTCAAACAGGGATTGGACATATTCTTGGAGGAAAGGGGCATCAGTAGGTATTGAGCACAGGAGTGAGGGGCACGGCCTCTGAATCAGGGCTTCCTAGACCTTAAATGCTGGAGGCTGCAAGTGAGAAACCATGGATAGCCCTGGTCAGACACAGTTTACTCTCCCTTCCAGCATGTGCTGTCTGCCATGGTGCGACACAAGAGACTGGGCAAGACAGACCTGTGGTCTGACCCGGTATATAGCACTTCTGTGCTTAATTCAGTGTGGAGGAGATGGCTTGGTGCCGTGAAGGAAGGAGCTGGTAGTCAGGATCCAGGACTCCTAGGTTTCATCAATAGATCACTAGTTCTGGGATCCAGGACTCCTGGAAGTTTCATCCTAGCAGCTTGGCTAAAATGCTAGGGGGCCCCAGCATCAAAAGCCTACGTTCCCTCTCTGCAGCTACATCCCCATGGGTTTGCTCCCCCCAGAGTAGTTCATGCCCTGAGTGCAGCCAGGCAGGGTCTGTTGCCCCCTTATGAGCTCACAAGGACCCTCCCATTCTGACCTCACCATGACGTCACTCCCTGACTACCTCCTAGGGCCCAGGGACCCTCAGGTGGGCAGTTGCCAAGAAAGAGGTGGAGGAGAGAGGTTGCTGTATCTTCTGCTCCACCAACCTGGCAACTTACCAGCATGGATTTTCTGGTCAAATCCATCCTGGTTTTACTCGTATCTCAAGTGGGCTTTTGGCTTTGCAGGTACGTTGGGGGGGGGGGGGGCAGAGGGGAGGAGGCTTCTGGGCTTTGCTGGATGTCTCCTCCTCTCCTTTCTGCTCCATGTGTCAGGATGTTCTTAACCCTCTTGTAGGGGCAGGGGAAACACCCTGGAACTGGGTCAATTAAGGCAGTTTCCTTGAGTCTTCCCAGGGATAACTGTTCCCCTGGCATGGTTTAGTACCCGCCTCGGGGTTGGGGCTTCAAGCCCACTTTCTGGAAATGGGAGGCTCCTCCCTAGCTTGCATCTGCGGCCGTATGTATGACTGAGGGCAGGCGAAACTTGGGGGCATCTTAACACCAAGTCTCTGGACTCGGGCCTGCACGTAGGATGCCCGCCAAAAGACTTTGGCAAGATCTGAAGCCCCTGGCGGGGGTGGAGGATGTTTGCCAGTTGTAGGGCCACTTATGGTTTGGACTGACTCATGAATTTAGACTCGATTCGGCTGGTTTGGCTTGCAACATGAAACATTTCTTTAAAAAAACCCCGAACTAAACAAAACAAAACCTGTTTTTAGAGGCGTTGGGTGTCGGCTGCAACTGAGGCCGGGGATGGTGACAGGGCTGTGCTAATGCTCCTGCTGGGACGACAGGCTCCTGGCTAGAGGGTCTTGTCCCTCTGCTCAGGGTCCCCGTTGGGATGGTGGGACCTGCCGGGCGGGCACCAGTTCTCCGGCCCTGTGGGGTCCAGGGAGCTGCCCTCTAGCCCGCTGCTCTCTGTGTGTGCAGACCGTTCGTTGGAGGCCGAGGCAGATACGGGGAAGAGCCAAGCTGGGAGGTGAGTAGCCTCGGGCCCTGGCCTGGGGCAGGAAAGAGCACGGCCCCCTGCCTCCTCCCAGCCCATGGGAGCCACGGAGGAGCAGCCAGGGCCCCGCTCACAGGCTGGGGGTGCCGGCTGGGGAGGGGCAGAGTCTCCCCAGGCCCACGCCAGCTCCTTCCTCTCTCCCTTACAGCAGCTGGGGGACACGTGGAGGAGACACCACCACGCCAGTGCACACAGTAAGCACTGCCCCATGCCCCTGCAGCCTCCCGGGGCCTGAGAGACCCCTTTCTGCCAGGGATGGGGCTGGCTCAGGAAAGGGAGGAGGGGAGGGGGCAATGCAGCCATAGGAGATGCCCTCCTCTTTGTCCTGCAGCTGCCCCATGCCTGGGCACAGGCTCAGCCTCGAGCGCACACTGCAGCTGGTGGAAAGGAGGCTCCAGCACATGACCTGGCACCTGATGAGATCTGAACCCGTAAGAGCTGAGAGGGTAAGGTGCGGGGTCTCTGAGGGGGCCTGTTCCCAGAGGGGACCTGGAAGCCATGTTTTCTGTGGTCTTTGGGAGGACACAGCCCCGCCCCACGTCCCCCAGGGTCTGGACCGTGTGGGGCGGGGTGGAGGAGACGTGCCCTGCCCCGCATCTCATCTCTGCCCCTCGTCTCCTCTCTGCCACAGGCCCAGACCTGCATGTCCTGCACCATCCTGGATCTCCGAGGAGCCCGAGGAAATGGAGGACCCTGACGCTGCCTTCATGCAACCTCCCAGCCATGCTGCCGTGGGGGATGCCTTCATGGGGCCGTTGCCGTTGGCCTGCCTAAGGGAGACCTTTGTGCTTTTGCAGGAAGATGGCGTGGCTCTCCCCAGCCCAGCCTGGCACCCCCCTAAGTCCCCACCAGGACAGGCAGATGGGTGTCAGAGTCAGCCCATGCCTGTGCCAGCGCTGGAGCTGGCAGTTGCCCGGCCTCTGGGCTTACACATCTGGTGCCTGGAGCTGCAGCGCCAGCTGGGCCTCCCCAGCCCGGATGCCAAGTCACTGCCCGTCTGATCCCCCCAGTGCTGCTCCGGTGCCCCCGTCCCACATACGCTGAGAGACGCCGGCTCTGGAAGAGCATCTCCCGCACCCCTCGGGATTCCCGCGCAGCCCTGCGGGTCTCGCACCCGCTGCCCGCCCTGCCTGAGGAGGCGCCACAGTGTGAGGCGGCTGAGGCCGTGAAGACAGAGGAGCCTGGATCCAACCCACGGGATAAGGCCGCGCGGCCTCCGGGATTGGACACCCAGGAGCCCTGTGTCTGCCTCCCCAAGCCCTTGCCCTGCCGGGCCCTGAGGCTCATGAGCCTCCCTGAGGCTGCCCTGAGCCAGCCCGCGCCCCATGCTGACACCAGTCTTTCCAGCAGGGGAGCCCGGAGACACAGCCTCCACTGGCCCGCGGGTCCCAGGGGATGGCTCCGTGTGGGAAAGAGACTCCCTCAGCCGCCCAGGGCCATCCTCGGGCGAAGCCTTGCAGCACGGCTGAGCCAGAGAAGGGCCCAGAGCACCGCCACCCCCCCCCCCCCCCGAACCCCTGCAGGCCACTGGGGTGCACCAGCCTGCAGTGGAAGCTGCACCTCCTGGCCCCAGAGCCTCCGGGCAAGCAGGATCCTGCAGACACCACCGTGTTGCCAGGGGAAGCCAGCACCAAGGTCCCAGACCCATCTGAGGATGTTTGTGCTTCCCAGGAGGCGTCGGAGCGGCACCTCATGGGGAAGCAGCTGCAGGAGGTGACTGAGCCAGGCCCGGCCTCTTGCCAAATGCCCTCAGGGGCAGAGACTGATCCAGGAAAGGAGGACCTGTCCCACCCATGGCGCACCACCAATGGAAGTGCAACGAACAGCATCAGATGCCTCCTTCCCACCCCAGTGAGAGGCCGCCATGGAGGAAGGGAGCAGTGGAGCCTGGAACAGCCCAGGAAAGGCACCCAGCTGCCCCCTGCCTGGCACCCCAGAGGGCAGAGGGGGGCACCCAGCGGGCAGCCAGTGGCAGCTGGGAGCCGAGAGCTGCATCAGGCTGGTGGGCAGGCGCCTGACCTCCCCTACGTCTGTGGCCTGGAGGGAAAGCCAGCCCGTGCGGTGTGGCCGGGAGACACTGGGCAGCTTGGTGCCAGCTGCAGCCTGAAGGAGCTTCAGGGGCTGCTCCAGAAGATCACAAGGGTCATGGCAAGAAGCCCCAAGGCCTCAACAAGCTCCATGGCTGGTGCAGGAAGGGGCCTCCAGCAGCGCAGCCTTGAGACCAGCTGGGAACGGGATCAACTGGTCTCCCAGCTGCCCCCAGGCTCAGAGATATCCCCGGGGACCGATGTCCCATTATCCCAGACCTCCATGCCTGCGTGGAGGCACCGACCAGCCTCAGTGCTGCCCCGCAAGCCAATCCACAAGCCTGGTGGGGAAAGCGGGATGGGACCCAGGCAGGGGAGACCCCCTGGCTCCAGCCAGCCCCAGCAGGGAAAAGCGACCCGTGCTAGCAGCTCGAGGGCTGTGGCAAGAGAAAGCCTAGCCGGCACCCCCAGAGACACCAACAGGCTCCCCAGGGAGAGGGGACGGGGTGCAGGGCCAGGCCTTTGGCCGTGGAAGGAAGGAAGGAGGGAGGGACCAAGAAGTGCCCTGTGGGGGCAGCCAGGCCCGCACCCAGGCCAGACCACGTAGAGCCCCCTGACCGGGCGCAGCTCCTGGCCTCCATCCTGACCTCCCTCAGCGCTCATGACCTGCAGCTCCAGTTCGTTGCTGACCTGCTGAAGAAGCAGTGCCCCCAGGGTGTCAGTGCCATTTCCCCCACCAGGCCCCTGTGCCAGCTGCCTTCTCCACCCAGCTGGATGTCCAGGCTCAAGGCCAGGTCCGCGCCCACAAGATGAGCCTGAGCTACAGGCTAGATGCCCCCGGCGGGCCAGCTCAGGAGGGGCCGCCCACAGGGGGCTCCCGGGGGACACGGAAGGGGGTGAAGGGTCAGGCGAAGGCAGGGACATCTGAGCAGGGCCTGGACAATGCCACGAACGTCTGGCTCCGCACATCCCAAGCCCCGGATGGGGTCTGTCAAATGAGTAGCAAGAAGCAGCAGAGGAAGCCAGGTGGCTCTTTGGGCCCTGTCGGCTGCCAGGGACCCCTTGAAGAGCCTCAGCGCTCATCTCCAGGGGACCCCTTGGGTCCTGCCCATCTGGACCAGAAGCCCCTGGAGAGAGGGAGCCAGAGGCAGGACAGGAGGCTGAGGAGACCTTCCCACCAACAACCCCAACCTGTCTCCGTCAGCACCAGCACCACGCATTTCCCCCCCGCAGCAGATGCATGGAGCCACTTCTCTCCTGGCCACCAAAGAAAAGAAACGCCAGACCAGGTCCCCATCGGTGCCCAGAGAAAAGGTCCCTTTGTGCCGCCGCTTCCTGAGGTGCCTCCAGCGCACCTTCTCCAAGCCCTGCCTCACCACGAGGGCCCGGCTGTCCCGGGATCCACGGAACAAGGTCCCCAACGTCAGGCTCACAAAGCCTCCCTTGCGCCATCAGGCCTCCAAGGTGGCGCCCCACTGGCACCTCCCAGTCCCCACCTGCCTGCTGGGAGGGACACCCAGGAATCCACCTTCTCCCTGGGCTCGGGCAGGTGCTCGCCCTCCTGGTCGTCTTCTTCTAGGGCACTGTTAGCTTTTCCCATCTGCATCACAAATGGGCACCCACAGACTCCCCACAGTTGGCATTGGGAAACGGTGGTATACTTCCCATCCCCCCCTGCAATTCCACCATCTCTAGGTCCTTCCCATGGGAACAGCACTGAGAGAGAGTGCATTTGGCATCTGCCTTTCACCCTCTTCAACGTGGGGACATCCTACAACACCGTCGTGGCTACGAGTTCCAGACCTCCAGCATGACAGGGCTCCAGCACTGTGCCCTGACCTGTCGGCAGTGGATTGATAACGATGTGTCGTGTCCTTCCATATATTTCGGATGTGATATTTTTCTCTGTCTCTCTTAGTAAAGGTGGTTCTTGATGAATGTGCTCCAGGTGTTTTTTTTGCCCCCGTTTCCCCATGGGTGAGGTCAGACAGGGGATTCCCTGCTTTCGTGGGTGCTGATTTCTGTGAAATCACGAAGGGTGCAGAGAAAGGGAAGAGGTGCCTAGCCATGAGAGTCAGTCAGATGTCGGGTTCTAGATGAAATAAGATAGAAAGAGGCTTGTGCTCTGTCTGTCTGTCTATATATTTGGAAAGCTTATGCTCTCTATGCATATTTGTCTTATTTAATTAGTTGATAAAGGTGCAACTCTACCTTGCTTTATTACTGAAGGAATCAATGGCCCATTTTTCCAGGCACTGCATGGCATCCTGCTTACACTGCACAGCGGTACAGCCTCAGCATCTCCACCTCATCACATTGGCATGCTCCAAGGATGTGGCCTCCAGCAGTGCTGTAGCAAGGCGGGGGGCAAGTGGGGCGACTGCCCTGGGTGCTTAAGCAAAGGGGACGCCAAGAGGCGCTCCCCAGCTGGGGCGGGAGCAGGACGGAGCCATGAGGGACTTATCTGGGGAGATGGGGATGGGAAAAGGGTGGCTTCTGCCGCTGCGTACACTCCTGGCAAGAATGGCCAGCTTGAATGCATCGAACTAATCCAATCTTCTTCTAAAAGCTAAGAAATATTGATGTGCTGATAGGAGAGCCATCAGGCATTGGAATAAGCTACCCATATTAGTCGTGGAGTCTAAGCAATCGAGCAATGACAGAGCCTGCTGTGGTATTAGCCCCTGCGGGAGCTGCCGCAGCATCTGGGAGCCCAGCCTGAGACACCCAGGGCTGGATCTGCAGGAGGGCCAAGCACCTCTGGTCTCCAGCAACTTCAGCTGGACCTGGGGCTGCTCAGCCCCTCTGGAGATTGGCTCTGGGATGACGCAACACTTGGGGGCCCCAACCCCTCATGGGAACAGGCCCATCCGTGGCTCATGTCACCACCCCCCCAACCCATATGATGTGGCCAGGTAGGTGGAGACAGGGCGGCTGTTCCTCCGGCACAGGACCAGGGGCAGGAGCAATGGCTCACGGCAGGAAGGGACCCTACAGGTGGCATCAACACGAAGATGCCTCTGGAGTTGGATCAGTGAGGAGGGAATTGGCGTTCCACCATTCAATGATATAGGGATTAATAACGCAAGTCTAAGATTACAGAAACTACCGTTAACTTTGAATTCAAGATCAATTAATGTATCCTACCCTAACATTACCTCAAAGAATTCAACCTAGACCACTGTTAGGGGATCAAGTACCATTGATTATATGTTCATTAAAGCTTTTGACAGTACAGATGGAATTAAACTTTGGGAGAAATTGTTGAATTATGGGATTGACCCTTCTCTTTTGCACCTGCAGATAGAATATTATAAAGATACATGGGCCCAAGTTAGCAGGGGCCTGAGGGTCAAACTTGCACAGAAATTTCAGCTACAGAAGGGGGTTGGTGAGACAAGGATGTATTTCGGCCCCTTTGTTACATGAATGACATTATCAGAAACATGCAGGATGCTCATTTTCACCCCCCAAAATTACTAGTAATTCCAATTCCTGTTTTGATGTACGTGGATGACACCATTACATTGTCAAGAACCCCCATTGGGTTACAGAGAGCAATTACAACTTTTCAGTATCTTCTGTGGACAGAACAATTTAAAGATAAATTATGATAAACCCAAAATAATGTCTTGGGGAAGCTGTTTGATGCAATAACCATGGAACACGCGGGGAAGTGAACTCAAAGTTGTTAAAACCTATAGGTACTTGGGTACGAGGTTTACAGTTTTTCCATCATGGAAACAAACACCACGTTCAGTCGTTTAGAACTGAGGCAGCCCAACCAGTCGTGGCTATAAAGAAACTGTATGAGACCACAGCAGGAGGATCATCAGTCTAAGATCCTGTATTAGTATATCAAGTCAAAGTTGAATCTCAGATCCTATATGGCGCTGAAGTATGGGGTTACGCTGCCAGTAACCATGTAGACATATCTCAGAATAAGTTTCTTGGAGCTCTTTTGGGTCTTCCTCCAACTCTTTTTTGAGATTAGAGATGGGATTAGATTCTATAATCTAAGAATTGGGCGGGGGGGGGGGGAAGGTATTTACAGCTGGATCTCAACAATAAATGGTGATCCTCTTTGACTAGACTCAGGACTGAAGAGCTGCCTACAACTGTTTTGGCTGAGTGTCGACTTTCCATTCCAAGAGCCCAACTCCACTAGGAGCTCTGGAAGCGATCCATTAGGTTTTAAAATGTTCTTCATATGACAACGTATGGAGAAAGTATCTATCACCATTCTTGCAGAAATACTTTTCAAACAGAGAGAAATTAATCTGACTTTTCCAGCAAACAGATCTATACTTAGTAAGCCGTCTTGCAATTTTTGCTTATAAGGCTACAGCGATCAGAGCTAAACGTTCTTTACTGTTGATGAGGGTGATAAACTTTATCACTGTATTTGATTTTACTGTGTCGGGGCTCTCATCGTACCAGTCCCTCGCACTAATCAAGCACGCCAGTCTGCGTTGCCCGTTCCCCCTAAACCCGAGAGATGGCGAGGCCACAAGGCTGGCAGGAGCCAACAGCTCTTGGAATCTGGCAGCCTTTCTGAGCACGTCCGCTGCCCTTGCACACCCCAACAACCGGGTATTTGCACAGCACTGAACTAAACCCACGGCTCTCCAGTTTCCTAGACGTCAGGCGTCCCTTTCGGCGCCCCTCAGAAACTGCCCATTTCACCCGAGTGGGTTTTTTTGTCACAAATCATTTTTGCCCCGTCGCAAAGCGCTGAGAAAGCCCCCAACCCCGCAAGGCTTTGAACTCTTGATTCCTGTATGAAAGCCCCCACGTTTCTCCTCTGGTGAATCAGGCGTGCACGCCGAACAGGGCTAAACACTACCCGGCACGCGCAGCACCCGCGAAAGCGACACCCCAGACGCCGCGCGCCCCAATCGAAACAGAAAGCCTTCGTTTGGGAATCAGGACCGGAAGCCAGCAGGTCCCAACACCACCCCTCCTCTTTCAAGCCCCTTGCACAAGTATCTGCCAGCTCCTTGCTGCAGTTTTCACTAAACACAGTGTTATCTTTAGCCCGTCATTCGGCTAATCTCTGCCTTCGCACCGAACACCTAGACACGTCCCTTTTTCTTTTCTAGCGCCTATAACACCTCATTTGTCTGCTTCCAGCCGCCCAGCCCTGACCCCGCCGACCAAACCACCCCAACCGCATAACACGCACCCAGCCGCTGCCAACGGTCCCATTTAAGAGCTCGGAGCCTCGACGGGCGTCCGGCGGAGCCAATCGGCCGCCGCCGCGCCGCTCCTCCAATGGGAAGCGGCGTAGCGAGAGGAAGCGCTCGCCCCTTCCTTGGCCCCGCCCCGCCGGCCGCGGGGGGCGTGTCCTGGGCGAGGGGGCGCCGCGGTCGCTGCTGCGGGCATCTGTTCTCGTTGTTCGGCTGATTTTCGGGGAATTAGGAACTTGCTTTTCTTTTCCGCCTCCCCCTTTTTCCTTGGGTGATCTCCGAGTCTGGGTCCTCCCCCGCGATGCGCCCGCCATCAGTTTCTCGGTTGTGTTTGGGGGTGAGTTTTGGGGGGGGACGTGTTAAAGTATCCTTGTTAAAAATAAATGAATAAATGGACAGCTGCTTTTCTTCGGGGCGGGGAGAAGCCCGAAGTCGCGTGCCCCCGCTCGCCCGTCCCTCCCGCGCTGGCGTTGCTGGCAGGACGGGTCTTCAGTTATTTTTACCTTCTCGCTGGTGGAGGTTGCGAACAGGTCGTAGCGGCACCGAATCCATCTTCAAAAAAAAAAGACCCCTTTTTTTCCACCCCCACGCCCCGAGGTGGCTGTAGGCAGGTGGTATCTGCTGCATGGTTTTTCCCCCTGCTGCGTAGGGAAAGATTGTGGCCGCGCTTTGCTTTTTAGGAGAGGGTCGTGGTTTTACTTAATCTCCTGTAGTAACTTCATTGACTGCAGTGCCAGCTGCATGGAGAGCAGGCTGATTAACAGCAGGGAAGCGGAGGCTGCAAGTTGAACTCGGCCAACAAATGATTTGTCGCTCCAGCAGATGTTTTGGCATTTAGGTCAGTAAGGACGCTATCGACTGGCGTGTCTTGCTCTCCCCAAGAATAAAGTCCAGATAGGTTGATATTGCAAAGTGCTTTTACTCCACCCCGGCCTGGGTGACTGACGGCACAAAGATTCCCTGCATAAAAACTACTCCGATAAACAGTGTATTTCTTAACAAGTTGACTGTGTCGGATTATTTTTTTAAAGCCTTTAAACTGTGGCTGGAGTTACCCCCCCCCCCCACCCCCCCAAAATGGTTTCAGTCTTTCCCTTTTCTTCAGGGCAAAGCCTGAACAACTTTGGGACTTGGAAACCACGAAACAATTCAAAGCTGGTCTCTCTGGTCACCTTTTTCTGCAGCAACATGAAATAAGATTGTAAACTTGAAACAAATGAGCAGCTCGTGCCCACCAAAATAACTCAGAAGTCGCCAGTGAACAAGTGACTTTTTTAGTCCTCTCTACAGATGAATCTTTCAGAGCTGAACTTCCCAGACTGGTGTTGCGTTTAATCCTTTTTGTTTGCAGCCGGATTGGTAAACTAGCAACTGTGGTCAACCCACCACCGTTGGGGACATGGAGGACGGACAAGCAGAAAATGGATTTTTGCCTACAAGACGTTCAGCGACACAGAGTAAATGCATCTAGAATGAAGAAGCAAATGCTTCAGTCTGGTGCATTATTAACCTATGGTACTCTCTGCCTCAATATTTTGAGGGTCAAAGCTATAGGGTTTGCAAGAGGATTTGGTGCTTTTTTCTGGCAAGCGAGGCTATACCCCCTTATTTTAAATAGTGAATGGGAATATAAACCCTCATCTGGGCATGAAGCAACCATTAAGTGATGGCTCTGGAAGGAAACTATATGCGTAGGTCATTCTGTAATTGCCTAGTTGGCTTTTGGCTCCTTGCTTCTTCTGATGCATCTGTTCCTGGCTTTCATCAGAACCAGGACCGTGGGTTTTTGTCCGGCCCTGTAAAGGACTGCGATTGTGAACTCTGTCTTGGTGGTTGTGCTTTCTGAAGCCAGCATGTTAACAGAAATAAATTAAGTTTTTATCTTCTGGTTCTCTGTGATGGTGCTTCATACTCTGTTTACTTCCTCTCAAGGTTGATATGGTCGATGAGTTCAGACAACTCAAGTTCAGGTCGTCCCAGATGAGAAGTAAAGCCTGTCGTCAGGCTGCTGGTTTGACCCGAATTGCTTGCTTGGTTGAGGGTCCCTATTAAAGTAATAAGTGACGTTCTGTTTTGTTTCAAGGTGACAGAGTTAGTGCTTGATAACTGCTGATCCAGCAATGGCGAAATTGAAGGTCTGAATGACTCCTTTAGAGAGCTGGAGTTTCTCAGCATGGCCAACGTAGAGCTGACATCCCTGGCCAAGCTCCCCACCTTGAGTAAGCTCCGAAAGGTATGCATCTTCAGACAAAAACCCATCGGTTCTCTCCTGCCAAAGTTGTATACCTTGAAACACAGCAACAGTTAAACTACTTGTGTATTTCCATAGTCGCAGTCACGTTTGCATCTCATTGAAATGTTTTCCTAAACATTGCGAACTTAAGAATTAAGTCTTTAAGACCCTGAATGTAATTAAAGCTGGTTTCAAACATTAATGAGCCAAAGTACTGAAAAAGCATCACTTGAAAACTGTTAACGATGGCCATCCCAGTCTGTTGTAAAGAGAGGGGGTCGGGAGCAGTCGCATTAGGTGAAGTGGTGGGAACACTGAAATCATTGTTCGTTACCTGTAAGGAACCAGTTTCAACCTAGTCTGTTGACCTAAAGCCTGTACGAAGATCCAATGCTCTGTTTCACATCCCCGTGTAAAAAATAAAGCCTGGAAATATTTTAAGTTTGCACCATAGTAAGTATGCTAACTGAACAGTTGGGATCGGTGAGATCACTTGCCGACTTACAGTAGAACATGCTTGAGTGTCTGTAGGCACCCAAGTATGAAACTAGTTAATGAATTATCACTATCAAGTGCAGGCGTGAAGAGCTTCTGAAATAAATGTTAGGCTCTAAAGAGACATACATGTGATCAACATGGGTTGCTATGTTTTTAACCAGATTTCATTTTATGCAAGTAATCTGAGGTTTTACGGGCTCTACAGGAAGTCAGTAGTCTTGTGATGCATTTGTTCTTTCAATAAAATACAGGCTCTTGATTTTGATAGCAATCAAACCAACCATCTAATTATCCAACTTTTGTGCGCTGTAGCTGGAATTGAGCGACAACGTCATTTCGGGAGGCCTAGAGGTCCTGGCAGGAAGATGTCCAAATCTCACACCTCTAAATCTAAGTGGCAACAAAATCAAAGATCTCAGCACTGTGGAAGCCCTTGTAAGTACAAAGTCAGATTCTTAGAAGATTGCAATGTGTTAAAGAAGTCAGAATCTTTCTAGCATTATAAAAGAAAAATAACAATAATTTTATCATTGAATGCAAATGTAAAGTTTGTAAGTGCCTGACGATAGAAGGTCATTGCAAGTAGAAGGGATAAGTACAACAAACACAGTTGAAATAGGAAATCAATAAAACACAAAAAGATAATAAACAAGATGGCTTTAGTGTGACATTCAGCAGAACTGAACAGTATGCAAAAAGTAAAACTCTCACTATTTCCCAAGCCTTGGGTAGCTTTTTGTTGCCAGTTCTGGCAACATTTGAATCTTCTTTTTTCTGAATTTCTGTATCCCCCAGTATTGATTACTCCTATTGCAATAAATGCATCATCCGATGGTTCATTAGAGACAGACTTGTAAAGACACTGTAGTAATCAATTTTGTGTCAGCTGTGGGGTTTACAGGAGGAGATGTATTCAAACTTGTGGTCTGTCAGCGATAGTTCTGTATTCCCCCGTATTTGTTTTCAGTGGTTAAAACGCATTAAAAGACACCGTGATTTCTTTAATAACAACCGATTTCTGCGGAAAAAGAAGTGAAACTGCTTGGTTAGTAAATGAAAGGTATCCACAAGACCATTTTTAACAAGTGGTTTGTGGCCTAGTAAAAACAGTTCACAAATTTTTAATTAAGTTTTTGGAAGCAAGGTGCTAATCTTTATGATTAATTTTGCTGTTCTTATTACTAAACACAGGCTAAACAAGTGTTTTAGAAACTTGGTAATGATAGTCTGCCTTGCATCTCACTGGTTCGAGTTGTCACAGAGATAAAATTGTTTCTATTTAAGTTAATTATACTTGTTGCATACTTGTTTAAGTGCCAAAACTACCCTCTGAAAGTGGTGTCTCTTATACATGGCCCCCAAAACCGCAATTTCTTAGTATCACTGAAGTATTGAAAAGAACACCTCAAACAGCTAATGATTATAATGGGCTACAAAACCCAGATCTCCTACTTCCTAAGCAGGATTACCTCTATCAGCACATCCCATAGCTGCCCCATTCAGGCCATGGAAAGCTGTCTGTCCACCAGGCATGGTAGGATTGGTGCTGGGACAGTTGGCTGTGCTGACCCCAGAGAATGGGAGAGCCCTGGGTGATTTATAGGATCATATGGGGCTTCCAGAAACAAAGACATACATCTTAATGGGAAGTAACCTGGGTCACAGCTATTTCAAAAGCAAGTGTAGAGGGAGAGGTGGTATCTCTGGTCTTATGGGGAAGGAACTTTGACTGTCAGCACCAAGACTTCTTAAATGAACTCTGGACAATGGGGAACAGCAAAGGAGAAGAGAAGGTAGTAGGTATACGTAGTAAAATCAATGACATTTAGGAGGCAACAGTCCAGTACTTGGAGGTACCAAATAGTTATTTCATCTCAGTGAGTCATTTTTCATTCATTTTCAGCAAAATCTCAAAAACTTGAAGAGCCTGGACTTGTTCAACTGTGATGTCACAAACCTGGAGGATTACAGGGAAAGCGTTTTTGAGCTGCTTCAACAGATCGCCTACCTAGATGGGTTTGATCAGGAAGATAACGAGGCCCCTGACTCGGAAGACGAGGATGATGAAGGTAACTTCTCTAAACATGCAGTCATGAGTTATGCCATTCAGTCGGTATCTAAATATAAAATTGGAACTAGAGTGACTGTGCAACTGCTGGAGCACAAATCAGCTACATTTTTGAAGTGTAGGCCAGTATCAAATACTGCTTCTGTTGAGTAATGAGGGCGGGGGGAATGCGCTTGCAACAGTGTAGTCATGGGTGCTGTGCACAGTTAAAGGAGAGTTGCACGTAGGAAAACATGAGTACAAATCTTTTTACTGAGACATAACTATATAAAAGCAGTCGTTTTATTGCTGATACCAAAAGCTTTTGCTTTTTTTTGTACCCGTCATTTTCATATTTGATTCTGTAGCTCATTTGGTTTTTAGAAGCTTATTTAAGATGAGTTTACAAACGAGCCTTTGAGGTTTAAGTGAAGCTGTAAGGAATTAATTACCTGCCTTTCAGAAGGGGATGAGGAGGATGAAGAAGATGAAGATGAAGCTGGTCCACCAGGAGAATACGAAGAAGTTGAAGATGATGCGGGTTCAGATTTGGGGGAGGGTGAAGAGGAGGAAGAAGTTGGTCTTTTATACCTGATGATGAAGGAGATCCAGGTAGGACTTTCCCTTTTCTACTGTAAGACTTAGGATTTCCTTGACACTGTCTGATTATACATGTGTAATAATTTAAACTTCTGTAAGCAGAACCGTGTAAATCCACTATCAGATGTGAGCCATAGGCTACTTTAGAGAGAGACCTTTTACTATCAAAAAAGTGCGTTGCAGTAGGAGAGCCACTTCTCTTTGGTATTCTGCATTGTCTTGCTCAGTGAAATGCTTCAAGGTTCATTACTGCGCTGCCTTGAAGAATTAGTGTTGTTATCTACCAGGACACCAGGTCAGATTTTGAGGAGAAAAACCCCCTTCCAAAGCTAAAAACGAAATCTCATTTGAGGATCTGAGTAAGAACTTGGCAGTAATACTTTGAGAAAATGAATGAACACTTGATTGGTGGGGGTGGCAATATTGGTAGAAACCTCAATATACTTAGTGGCTTCTGTGTACGGCGGCTGCCAGGAGGTGAAGAACTGCAGCATGGGCTAAAGAAATTGGGAACTAAAGTACTCCTAATGTTACCACAACACAGCTTGGTAACAGAGGAAGGACTCCTTTCATTTGTTGTTGATGGGGAGTAGGCAGTAGCCAACATTAAGCGCACACGGTTCAGAAAGTCCCGTCTTAACAATTTCAGTATATTTTGGAAAGGGAAAATGAGGACTGGAATCAGCATAATTATACACCAGCTAAACCTGAACTTGAATAAATCCAGCAAAAGCACATCCTAAATTTACATGTCGGTTAAAGATGAAATTCCAGAATGAATTGCTAAATGCCTTTCAACTTTTACCAGATGTTGTAAAGCATTTCATTTGGCAGATAATATATTTGCAAAGATATTTACCTATATGCAAAAAAAGCTTTAGTTTGTCCTCAGTTCCTGCTATTGCACTTATACTACTGGAGATCTCGGTGTATGTGTGTAACATTTCTAGGATTTCATGTAGCCAAGTGGCCTAAATTTGTCCAGTTACCCCATTTATAAAGCAACTTTTGTTTTGTTTCAAAACAAAACAGCTCTGGATGTATAAACTCTTTTTTCTCCCTTCTTGTTTGACTTCCGTTACCGACAAAAAGGGTTCTTCTCAGCTGTTGCTGTTGTGGGCCACTGAATTTTGTAATGCTCTTCTTGAGACATTTTCACAGCTAGTTGGCATAATCATTAGGTCAGAAGTAACAGCAGAAAAAGACTCTAATAAAAGACTCCAGCCTTGGTTTTGTACATCTTTGCTAACCTGATAAGTGTAATACAGTAAATTGGGACTCTGGCCTGTACAAATGTCTAGTAATAAAAACAAATTAAACATGATCTTTAAACCTCAAAGTGCTGTTTTAATCTTCTGCAAAGCACATGTCATTACAACCTAAGCATACGGTAGTTTTTAAAAAATCTCTTAATGTTCTGTATCTTGAAGGATGAAGATGATGATGACGATTACGTCGAAGAAGGTGGCGATGAGGGGGAAGAAGGCAGGTTCTGCAAAGCATGAAAGCTGTTTGCTTTGTTTTTTTAAACAACATGTCCATTCTTTTGGCATCTGTAAATTAGCAAATCTCAGCTCGCTGCCATTGTCAGCTTATGGCACATCTGTTCAGCTCATCTGTTTAACACCACATAACCCTTGGATGAAATGGGCAAAAAAAATCTTTCACGTTTAAAGGTGTACTTGGTAGTCCTGTTTGTCTGAGACATAAAGACATACCAAAAACTAGAACTCTTGGTTTCAAAATGATACCTTTTATTAGACCAACTGGGAAATGGCATTTTCTCCCAAATGGGGAGAACCTTGTTGGGGAACTGGACACAGGGTCCAGTGTGTCATTAATCAATGCCAGCCTTGTGTCACCTGCAGCTATAATCCTGGGGAGGACCCTTACCATTCCAGGGGTGGGGTGCCCACCATTTAAGGTACCTGTAACATGTCACTACATCGAGCGGAGAGGCTGTGGGATGTGCATAGACGCGAGTGTGCTGGAAGGGGCTCCTGTCCCCATCCTGGCAGGACGTGATATTATGGAGCTAGAATACCTGCCCAGGGAGGAGGGTCACCTCCTAGAGCTAGAGCCAGAGTCCTACCGTGTTAATGTGGTGACCCGTGAACAGAGCGGAAAGGCTAAGGCGGGAGGAGTGGAAACTTCCCAGGGCCTGGTCACCCAACTGGCTACAGAGGCAGAGGGGGAGGAAGGAGAGACTCTGACTGCAAGCAGCCCCTGGCCATTGAGGAAACCAGCGACCTGGAGGTGGGATTAAGTGACAGTCCCGGGGAAGAGTCTGGTCAGTCAGTGGCAGAGGAAACAGACTCTTGGGGAGAAGTTGGAGGACGCCCCTGAGGGTGGGGGTGCACTACTTACAGGAGCACCTGAGCAACCTGCTGATTGCTTAGCGGGGAGGAGGAGTTCACACAGGAGGTTCTGGCGGACCCCAGCTTGGAGGAACTCCGGCAGAGGGCTCAGGAGTCGGAGACGGAGTTCACCCCAGAAAAGAGGGAACAGGTGGTCTGGGACAAGCAACTCCTTTATCGGTTGTGGATACCGAAGAACCTGGCCAAGACCTGGGAGCCCTCTCGCCAGCTCGTAGTACCTTGAAAATTCAGGCAACAATTGCTTTCCTCAGTTCGTGATTAAGCTTGTGCCGGTTGCATGGGCAGGGAGCGGACGCGCCAGCGGCTGCAGGTGAACTTCTCTTGGCCCAGGATTGCCCATAACGTGACGGACTACTGCAAATCCTGTGAGACGTGTCAGCGGACGGGCAAGAGTGGGGGCAAACAAAGAGCTCCCCTACAGTCTCTCCTGATCATCGAACAACCTTCCTACAGAGTGGGTATAGACATTGTGGGCCCGCGGAGACATCGGACCCACAGAGGGAAGAAATCCTGACTCTGGTGGACTTTAGGACACGGTACCCGGTGGCAGTTGCCTTAACCTCCACTGAGGCACCAGTAGTTGCGAATGCCCTGACTAACATCTTCTTCCAGCTGGGTTTCCCCTCCGAGATCCTGACTGACCGGGGTGGGAACTTCCTGGCCGAGGTGATGAAGTGCTTGTGGGAGTGCTGTGGGGTGAAACACCTTAAGACCACAGCCTACCATCCTCAGACAAATGGGCTGATGGAAAGGTTTAATGGGACCTTGAATGGGATGCTAAAGGCCTAGGTGGCCTCTAATCCCAATGACTGGGATGAGAAACTGCCGCATCTGCTCTTTGCCTACCGGGAGGTGCCCCAGGAGTCCACTGGGTTCTCGCCATTCGAGTTGATGTTTGGGAGGCGAGTTCAAGGTCCTCCCGACTTGGTGAGAGAGGAGTGGAAAGGGAAGATCCCTTCCACAAAGACCTGTGGTGGAGCATGTCCTTAACTTTTGTCAGAAACTGACTGACATGATGAAGGTGGCACGAGACTCCCTGGCCCAGGCGCAGGAGAAGCAGAGTGTCTGGTATGAGAAAAAGGCTCGCTTGTGTACCTTCGAGCGAGGCAACAAGGTCATGATGTTCCTGCCACTAAAAGCGCACAAGCTGCAAGTGGCCTGGGAGGGTCCCCAGCTCATCCTGGACAGGCTGGAGGATGTGAGTTATGTGGGAAGCAAGAGCAGGTCACAAAAGACTCCTAAGGTAGTGCATGTGAACATGCTGAAACCCTACATCAACCGAGGGGAGACGGTGTTCTGGGTTTCCCCAGCTGACAGCTCACCCGAGGACCCGGAGGAGCCGGTTATGCATGGTGACTGAGATGAAGAGGCAAGGATAGAGGAACTCCACCGGCCGGATCATCTGCTGTCCCAGGACAAAGACAAGCTGCTCACCGTACTCAAGGACTACGAGACAGTGTTCTCCAACAAACCAGGTAAAACGCACCTGGCCGTGGACGCGATAGACACAGGTAGTCATCGCCCTATCCAATCCCGACCCTACGCAGTCAATGCCAGGGTGATGGAGGAGATAAAATGGGAACTTGCACAGATGAGGGAGTTAGGGGTGATCCGGCCTTCAACGAGTCCCTGGGCCAGCCCGGTGGTACTCATCTGGAAGCAGGATGGCACCATTCGGTTCTGCGTGGACTACAGAAAGCTGAATGCCATCACCACCCCTGATGATTCATAGATTCATAGATGTTAGGGTCGGAAGGGACCTCAATAGGTCATCGAGTCCGACCCCCTGCATAAGCAGGAAAGAGTGCTGGGTCTAGATGACCCCAGCTAGATACTCATCCAACCTCCTCTTGAAGACCCCCAGGGTAGGGGAGAGCACCACCTCCCTTGGGAGCCCGTTCCAGACCTTGGCCACTCGAACTGTGAAGAAGTTCTTCCTAATGTCCAGTCTAAATCTGGACCTCTTCAGCCTCCGCAAGAGAAGGTTGAGAGGCGACCTTGTGGCTGCCTATAAGTTCATCACGGGGGCACAGAAGGGAAATGGTGAGGTTTTATTCACCAAGGCGCCCCCGGGGGTTACAAGAAATAATGGCCACAAGCTAGCAGAGAGCAGATTTAGACTGGACATTTGGAAGAACTTCTTCACAGTTCGAGTGGCCAAGGTCTGGAACGGGCACCCAAGGGAGGTGGTGCTCTCCCCTCCCCTGGGGGTCTTCAAGAGGAGGTTAGATGAGTATCTAGCTGGGGTCATCTAGACCCAGCGCTCTTTCCTGCCTATGCAGGGGGTCGGACTCGATGATCTATTGAGGTCCCTTCCGACCCTAACATCTATGAATCTATGAATCTGACCCCAGCCTGCTATGTAGGGCTCTGGGTTTGGGAATTTGGCAGCAGGGGGCAGGGTGGCACCATTTATTGTCAGTAACGTGTCCTAGGGAGCAGCCACGGCCTCACTGCAGTCACCTCTAATGAGATGGTGCGACTCTATCGCTTTCCTGAGACAGACTTTTAAACTGGGACAAGAGCCCCATTTTTTAAAGTCATTTTATGTGCTGAGATAATCCTGGTTTTTCAAGCCAGGAGTGTCTCAGTGGAAGCAGCGCACTTAGCTTTAGCCAGGATCTCTCCATTCCCGACACAAAAGGCCTCTGGTTTCCTTTATTCCACATGTTCCCATCACGAGGTCTGGGGTCAGACGGCCTGCTCGTATTGAAGATGGCCAGGATTTCCCTGCAGCTTTTCAATTTGGATGTGAAGCGACACCCTTGAAAAGACAGATGTCACCTCCCACCCACAAGCAAACGCCTGCCCTAAATTCTCTGTCTGAGTGAAGCAAGGCACGAGACTCCACTGAAAGACACATTTCACACGGGACCTTTTGAAAGCCACTTGGGATCCATCCCAACCATCAGGGAATGGCCTGGAAAGAGTGGTGAAAACCTCACTGATCCTGGGAAAAGGGGTAACTGGAAAGGAGTAATATAGGGGAGGGTGTCTCCTGGCCTGAGGGAGAATCTGCAGTGAAGTGGGAAGTTATTCTGCAGCTGGCCTGGGAGAGAAATGCAAGGGGAGGGGAGTGGGGGCGGGAAGGAATGGAAGGGGCTTCAGTCAAGGGCATGCCCTGATTTGACCAGATTTCTTCCCTTCCTGTGACAATCCTTGGTCACAACCTTCCCTACACACTTTGGGCCCTGCCCCGTGATGCCACGCAGCCCCTCTGCTGTTCAGCACATCTCCCACGATGAGCGGAGCACGCTGGCCTGGGGGCAGGCGGCACTGCGGTGGTTGCGCTCCTGGCAAAGCCGGGGCCCCTTGCCCAGACAGCCCGTCTCACTGCAGTGCTGCCTGCTGTCCTCCTGCTGCAGGGTGCATTATCTAAGTCAAAATCTGCCTTCTTTAGATGTCCCCCATTTGCCTTTCCAGCTTTACTCGAGCCAGGGCCGTATGCCAAGAATATGGGTGTCTTAGTATTTTCAGTCTTCCCAAAATTGTCCCTGCTGAAAACCCTTTCCTTCAGCAGTGCAGACACCAGGCAGGGGCAGGGACTGGCTTTTCCTCTCTGCTGCTCACAGGACAGTGCTTCTCCCAGGCTGGCTACAGAGCAGGGGCCTGGGCCTGGGCTAGGCTGGAGCTGGCCACTTCCCTCCCCAATGCCTGCTCCTGCTGCCCCGTCCAGCCAGGCTCTCCCTTCCCATCTCCTTCACCCCAGGCTGGGACATCTCCGCCCTTGCCCATTCCCGGGGATGTCCACTTCCTAGGACCTAGGTCAGCTCCTGCCAGGGCTACTGGGAACAAGATCCTGAGTGCACGAGTGGATCTAGGATTTTGAAGAGAGCGATGCAGACAGTGTGGCACGTCATCACACGGTACACGACACGCATTTTCCTCCAGCTAAAGCAAAACAAGAAGCTTCTCTAATACGGTAGGGCAGAGGTTCCCCAATTTAGGATTCTCCGGCTCAGGAGCCGGCGCCGGGCTGCCCTGGAGAGCTGGATCCAGCCAGTGCAGAAAGGCCCAGATGCCCTGGGCTGGGCACCGGGGGCTGCAGTGCAGGCGTCTCCCGGCATAGCCCCAGCAGCACCTGCCTGAGCACAACCCTGGACTGTGAACACCAGGGGACTTCACAGGCCCAGGCCCACCGAGGAAACTAGAAGGCCGCACGTGATGTGTTCCTGTTAGGACAGAGGTTCCTAAACTTTTTCTTATTGCGCACCCGCTTCCAGATTGACCAGCTGCCTACGTAGCCTATCAGCATACATTTTATAATTTAACCCCTTCGATGTCAAGGATTATGAGAATACGCTGCTCTGTCCCCACCCTCCTGTGCATACACCCTAGCCCCTTTCCAAGTACCCCTGAGGGGTATGCATGCACCCAGTTGACAACCCCTATGCTAGAATATAGATCAGGTTTAAAAAACACAACAAACCAGGTTAAATTGTCAAAGGTCATTGCATCAAAAGCCCTGCTAGCATTAAATTTAAATGTACATCATTTATTCAGATTCATGAAACAAAATCTAGCTTTCTTGAGGATTTTGACAGGGCCTCCAATACTTCACGGTCAGTCATTTCTACACCCAAGTTAAAATAAGATGTCCACACCTGAGTTGAAGTTTTTAGCTAATGCTAAACACAGTCTGCAGGGCTGTGAAACAGAAGAGAGTGGCTATCAGGCAGTGACATTGCAGAAGAAAGGATAGTTGGCAAAGTGGATCTTCAGGACCATTAAAAAGGAGAGAGGGTCATTGACACTTGTGGAGGGGAGGAAGATTAACAAGAATTAGGAAGCTGATTACAGGCCATGAGATAGGTTGAGTCTCTCTGGGCAGATCTACATATTCATCAGTGCATGTTACATACTGGGCATTTAGGTTAGTACTTGTTTCTAAAATACTAACTAAAGGCACAGGAGCTAGCGTTACTGTGCAGTCGCACTGGAGCACGGTTATTTTGTGATGCTTCCTGCGCATGAGCCTAGTAATGCTGCACAGTAGGTTATTAGTATGGTTTTTAACCATCGTGCTACTGTGCAGTTTTAATAGGCGAATGCACAATAAGCACCTTGTATAGATGCACCCTCCAAGTAGAAATGATGCTGCCTCTCCCAGGCAGCTGGTTTGAAAGTTTGGGTGGAACAGGAACCAAAGCAGAGCAAGTGCGCCGCCTTGGATCTGCCCGTGCCCTGTATATCAGTGAGGGCAGCAGCTCTGGGATGCGCAGCCGTGCAGGGACCAGCGATGGGTGTGGAGGGGCCGCGTGTGCAGAGCCCCTGGGCTGCCAGCCCCCAGGTCTCTCCCCATGACTTGGAGTCTCTGGCTCAGGAGCCGGTGCCGGGCTGCCCGGGGCACTGGTCCCAGCACTGCAGAAAGTGCCCCCAGGGCTGGGCATCGGGGGCTGCAGTGCAGGCGTCTCCCAGCACAGCCCCAGCAGCACCTGCCAGAGCACAACCCTGGGCTGTGAACACCAGGGGATGTCATAAGCCCAGGCCCATGGAGGAAACTATAAGGCCCTATTACTACTGGTGGCAGAGTGACATGTTACTAATTACTTGGGACAAATTATAATGAAACCAGGCACCAGAGTGGGGGTCAAAGGTTCAAAACCAGACTGCCAACACGGTTGTGTCTGGTTGTGTTTTCCTTGCGCTGTCCCTTGAAGGCTAAAGCCTCATGCTCAGCACTGCAGGGCTCAGTTGCTTGTGGCACTTTTGCAGCACTGGGACTCCCTGTTCTCTGCCATGAGGAGCCAGAGGCATTTCTTGTTTCTTCTCCCTCCACAGGACTGGACTGAGTTGAGGCAGAGCAGGTCTCAGATCTGCATACATATACGGATACAAATGTTAAGATCCACCCTGGATATGATTTCAGAGAGCGATAATAATAAATGACTCTTAGTTCAACACAGCAGGGTCCACAGTGCTGTAGCAGAACCCACAACACATCAAACACAGTTAAGGAAGCAGCCGCAGCAGCCGCTGAAGGAGGCTCAACTCCGGTCTCCTGAGCAGAGGCAAGGCAAAAGCAACCTCATCTCCTTCAGTGGCAGCCAGAGCCCCCTACCCCACAGAGAGAGGCCAGCACTGGAAGCAGGAAGCAAGCTGCACCCCAGGGCACCCAGCTGGGCATGGGCTGGGAGAGCTGCCAGCATTGGGGTTGGCATTTTGAGTGGCATGGACCTTTTGCCCTGGGCTTTGCCTTCTGGGGTTGCTGGAGCAGCCCGAGTGAGGCTTTGGGGGCAGGGTTGGTGCACAGCCCTGTGCCTGGTCCCCTGCATCTGTTCGCACAAGGGAGCGCAGAGCAAGCCCAGTGAGCACGGCAGGGGTGCAGCTGTGAGAAGAGCCCCAGTGCCATGTGCACAGCTCCACACAGCGCACACCGTGCCTGTTTCTCGTGTTGGCACCAGTGGAAAAAAGTGGCTGTGGCAAAGTGGGCGACTGCACTGGGCATTTCCTCCCCTTGCCCTTGATTTGGGGAGTGCCCGGGCTGCCCTGAGGGACACCCATCCCCAGGTGCATGGGCAGTGGCCTCTGAAGAGCTGGGAATGTGATGGTGGTCTCCTGGGTCTGACCCCAAATAGAAGAAGTCTGTTCCCGTCCCCTCTGCCTTCACATGAACAAGGGACTGTGCCCCTGTCATGGGTGGAGCCAGGATCTGGCCAGGATTTCTTCTCATTGGTACCACTAAGGGGAGCTTGGCAGCCATAAAGAGAAAGGGATCCCAGGGCCAGAGCCTCAGGACAGATTTGGGAGCCTGAACCAAATGCAAAGAGGATTCGGAGACCCAATGTAAAAGGAGACGGCGAGTTCAGAGCTTACCATCAAGTTGGACAAGTTTAGCAGATGCCTTGTTTCTTTATTTGCTTTCTAGGGTCAAGAGCTGTCAGGGGCAAGGTTCCTACTGCTGCTGGTGCATTGCATGAGATGGGAGCTGAGCAAGGGGCCAGGCTGCAGCCAATAAGAAAGACCAGGAAGAGGAGAGCGGTGGGTGCAGATGACCGGCAGGCCTGGACGGCATATCATTCAAACTGCTGTGCTGAACTGGTCAGGAGGGTGCAGCAATGGCCAGGCTTGCAGAGATGTGCCGTGCACTTGCTGGACCACAGAGGCCACCAGCGAGGCTGAGGCATGGCGAGACAGGCTGTGGAGATGCTGCTGGAGAGGGAAACGTAGCAGTCTCATAACAATCCTTACCAAGGAGTGCTGACCATGCTAAAGAGGTGCTTTGTATTAGCTCCCGTGCCCATACCTTCTTCCCTCTCCAGGCCCAGGCTGACTTCCCCCAGGGTCAAGCTCAGGTTTCCCATGCTAGGGCTCGGCTGTAGTCAGCTTGCTCAGGGGCTCCTGCCGGAGGCTGCTGGAGCAGCCTGAACTGGGGCAGGGGCAGGGGCAGGGGCAGGGGCTGGGTTTTGGCTAGGGACTGAGAAGCCCAGGGAGCCCAGCAGGGGTATAGCTGTGAGAAGGGCCCCGGTGCCGTGCACACTGCTCCATGCAGTGCGCACGGCAAGCCTGTTTCTCGTGTTGGCACCGGTGAAAAACAAAGTAGTTATGGTAAAGTGGGAAACTGGGCATTTCGTGCCCCTGCCCTCAATTTGGGGGAGCACCTGGTCTGTCCTGAGCGACACCCATCCCCAGGCACGTGGACAGTGGCCCTGGGGGACATGGCGGTGCCGCGGGGGGCTGCGGCGCTGGGTGCGGGGTGGGGGGCGATGGAGCTGGTCCCCGGGCGTTGCCGCGGCAGCGTTCGTATCATCGCGGCGCCGCGGGATTCCAGGCAGTTGCCGGCGGAGGCTGGAGCGGTGCTGCCGGGCGCCCGGGGTCTGCACAGACGGGTAAGTCGGCTGCGGAGAGCGCTGCCCCTCTTGTGCCCCCGCCTGAGGCAACGCGGGTGTCGAGAGGAGGCCTCTTGCCCCAGGGGTTGTCAGAGTCAGACGTGAAAGAGCCGCGGGGCCGGCGCCCTCCTGCTCCTGGACGAGGTGTCCCAGGGGGACGCGGCCCGACGGGGTGGGATTTGCACCAGCCCCACCAGCGATGGGACCGGGAAGGGCAGTGGGACCCCATCCTGCAGGTTGTGTTCAGCCAAGAGCGGGCACCAGGTCTGCGCCTTTCCCTCGGGGGTGGTTTGTGCCTGTATAAAGCCCGGAGGGAGGAAACGGAGCCGAGCCCG
Organism: Alligator mississippiensis; assembly: GCF_030867095.1. Taxonomy (NCBI): domain Eukaryota; kingdom Metazoa; phylum Chordata; order Crocodylia; family Alligatoridae; genus Alligator; species Alligator mississippiensis. The sequence continues at coordinate 59,276,440 of NC_081834.1, forward strand.
GCCGAGCTGCCCCAGCCCAGACACCTGGAGATGGGGTTTCTCCTCCTTTTTAATGAAGGGGAGAATTGAAGAACAAACCCATATCAATTAATTTATTCCTTGAAATCACAGTCCAGGGGGAAGAGTAAGTATTTCCTCCATGTTCATGTGATTTTAATGTCCCGTCTTGTTTCTGTTAGTAATCATCAGGCGCCGTTTGGAGAGCGACAGCAGAACCGGTTTCGTGGAGGATTTCGCTCTGCGATCTCTCAGCCCGGAGTGAGCAGGTCAGGATCGGTCCTTGGGCAACGCTGCCGGAGACGCCGGCAGGGGTCGAGCTGGGAGGGGAGCGAGGGGCTCTTGTGCTTTCAGGCCTGTGGCCCGCGTCCAGAGAAACTGTGACGCATCAAGACGGAGCCGACAGGACCCTGCCCTTGGCGTGAGGGGCTGAGTAACGCTCCCTGCAGTCATGTGTGTAGGGTGCAGGAGCTGGGCATGCTCTGGATGCCACCCCCTGCTGAGGCCATGATGAGAAATGTTTCTCCTTGAACTCTGCATGTTTTATCTCCAATCCAGAACATCATTTCTCACACCGGTGTCGTACCTCTTCCCAAAGCTACCTGGGACAGGGCTCCCCTCCCCGCCAGGATTGCTGGAGCGCGGTGCACAGCCAGTGTGGACTGGACCCCGGTTACAATCCACTTAGAGCCACCAGTCTTGATGGCGCAGAGCAGGACACTTGGTCTTTCCTGGGCACCAACACGCATGGAGTAAAGCTGCAGGCACAAGCCAGTAGCGCCTGTGATGTGGAACAAGGCCAGCGCAGGGTGGCAGGACTTTCTGTTGGGTGGCAGGAAAGGGCCAGGAAGAGAAGATCAGGGAAGAAGAGGGGTCCTGGCATGGGCAAACAGAGAGGGGACTAGGCGGGGGGGAGGAGAGGTGTAGTTTTGTTTTGGGGGAAGAGGCTGTGCACAAGGATGGCTTCCAACAGGATGGCATAGTCCCTTTCAGGGGTAGGCGTCCCCCCATCGGCGGCAGCGACTGCAGCTTGAGGCGGCGAGGGACATCCATCGGAGGAGAGGCAGGAGACCTTAGTCCAGAGCCGGAGGGAGGAGTGCGGCGTCACCAGGGCCTGTGAGCACCCGCCCAGCAGCGCTCCATCCCCCAGGGCAGGTGAGGGGCCTGCAGCGCCGGGGGGGCTTCCCGTCTCTGTGCAGGAACTGTAGAAACGGGCAGAAAATCCAGCCCCTGCAATGTGGGCACTCAGCCCCTGGTGCTCCCTCACACCACTTCCAGCGGGTTGGAGACATCCCCAGGTGCTGAAGCTCCCCACCCCTCCCAGCCCAGCCAGTGCTGCCCAGACTGAGCGTGCAGGGAGCCCCAAGCCATGGCGCTGCTGGGCTCCTGCAGGTCCCAGGCAAATGGCCCCTGTCCTCCTCTCCTTGGCATTCCCAAATGCATGGGCACTCAGCCCATGGCCAGTCACGTGGGGTGAGAGGGGAGTAGAGGAGCAGGGAGCTGTGTGTCCAAACCAGCTGCAGGTCTTGGACCCTAAGACAAGGGCTCTCCCCACCTGCCAACCCTAGTGCCAGGGAGGCTGTGGATATGGCTGTAACCCAGGGTTCACCTGCCTGTGTCTTGGATGAGCAGAGGAGGGGGTGGATACGTGTGAAGGGGATGCTTTGAACCCCAGTGATAATTGCCCCTGTTGGGTGCCAGGATGGACAGGCTGCGGCAGGTGCTCAGGAGGAGGTCGGCCAAGGTGCTCTCCATGGGAGAGGAGAGCAGCAGGGAGCCTGGGCAGGAGGAGCGGGGCCCCACCTGCCGTGATGAGGAGGGGCCCATCAGGGCAAGGAGGTGGCTGTGCCCCATCTGCTGCCGAAGTAAACTGGCAGCTCCCAGCGGCAGGGGAAAGGAGGGAAAGAAATCAGCCACCTCCAAGTCCAGATGGAGGTGGCCATGGGTGCGCCTGGGCAGGCGGGAGCCAGCGGCATCACAGCTCCCGGCACCTGAAGAGCCGTGCAGCTCCCCTCCTGGGTCATGGGGCAGCCTGGAGCCCGGCCCTGCAGCCCCGCAGCAGGAGGCAGCCCCGTGCCAAGCCGGGGACGAGGGCCCAGCTGCCCTGGGGCAGGAGCTGAGCCAGGCCCACAGCAGCCCCTGCCTGAGCCGCAGCTCCTCCTGGGATGAGTGGCACACGTCCCAGGAGTCCGGGAGCACCAGCCCCAGCACCAGCTCCTCCTCCTCCTCCTCCTCGGACTCTGAAGAGTCCCAAGAGGCCCAAAGCACCAGCACAAGCAGCAGCTCCTCCTCGGAGGACAGCGATAGCTCGGAGGAGTCCAACACCACCAGTTCGACCAGCAGCTCCTCCTCGGAGGACTCCAGTAGCTCCCTGGAGTCTGGGACCAGCCCGGCCCCCGGTGCCACCTGCACAGGTGAGGGGAGCCGCTGGGGCCAGAGGTCTCAGCACCTTTCACTAAGCGAGGCCACTTGGACCTCCATGGGGCCGGGCAGGGGGATCCTGGCCAAGGTGAGGGGGCTGAGCCGCACACCTCCCTGGCACGTCCTGGGGCAGACAGGGGACCCTAGTGCTGGTGGTGGGAGCACGACACCATCTCTTCCCCCGACACCCACTTCCCTTCCCCTCAGGGGCACACGAGTGACCTCTCCCCTTTCCTCCGTGTGCAGTGATTCCCAGCCCAGCCGGCGAGGAGCTGGAGGAAGAGGAGGAGGAAGAGGAGGAGGAGGAGGAAGATGGAAGGTCCCCGGAAGAAGCTGCCCTCCTCCTTGTGAAGAAACACCTGCAGGACCCCGGGGAGGTATGAAACTGCCCCAGCGGAGCCAGCACCCAGTCAGTCTTCCATTCGCCCATGCGGCCCATGGCAGGAGGTCACCCCCTGGGACCCAGAGCCCGCAAGGGAGCCCCGGGGCGCTGCTCGAGGTGGGTGTTTGTGAAGCCCCAGCTGGGTCCCTCCCTCCACGGACACTGCCCTGCTCTTTACAACACCTGCCCCGAGGAGATGCATCTCAGCTCCGTGGGGGCAGAGGAGGCCTGAGTCCCACAGGGGGCTTGCGGAGGAGCAGGAGGCTCCTGGCTAAGAGCCTGCTTTAGCCCTGGTCTCGCTCCTGGTAGATGCTGGACGGGAAGGACAGGCAGCGCTTCCTGCTGGCCATCATCAGCCTGACCATCGCCGCGGACCAGAGCAGAGAGGTGGCTGTGGAGCTGGAGGACCTGAAAGCGGCCGTGCTGGAGAGGATCGTGGTGAGTAGCACGGGATGGTGTGGGGAGAGGGAAGGAGAGGAAATGTTGTCTCGTGACACCAGGAAGGAGGGGAGAGGTGGAGCGGGATAAGAGAGAGAATGGCAGGCGCGCCTTTTCCTGGGCATGACATGGGGGTACTAGATGAGGGAGATAGTGGTCGATTCCTGACCTGGATGTTGAGCGTTGGGCAATCCTGCATCTGGAGGGCAGGGGAGGGTGGGATCAGGAGAGGTTTGAGTGCCATGCTTGCAAGGCCGTGGGAGGCAGAGGGCCAGCCCAGCTGGGTGGGTGGGAGGGGGCTGGTTGGGATCCTGCTGCCTGCGCCTGCAGCACTGGGTGGTCTCCCGTGGGGGATGTGGCTGATCCTTACCTCCCCGTCCCCTTTGGGGCTCACAGGACCTGATGGAGACCATCTCAGTGGAGGGCGACCGAAAACACATCCTGGCGTACAGCATAGACGCCATCCGCTGCCTCAGGTACAGGGACCTCTGCCTGACTCTCCTGACTTTGCTGTGGGCCAGGGGGATCCCCACTGCTCAGGCCCAGCTTTCCAGGCTGTTTCCTGCCCACCCCAGTGCCACCGCCGCCCCACATAGCTCAATCTGACGCAGGCTCCTCTCTCCTCACAGCGACCCGAAGCTCAGCCTGGAGCCAGCGCTGGAGTCGCGCCTCCTGCGGGCCGCCGTGGAGAAGAGCTTCCTGGCCATAGGGCGTGAAACCCATCGAAACCAGGTAGGTGCCCCTGCCACTGCCAGGTCCCACAAGCCACCCCCTGGCAGGAGTGGCCCCAGGCTCCGTGGCACTGACCCTCGGGTCTGCCTCCCCTTTCAGGTCGTGCAGCGACTGTACGAGGAGTACCTGGAGGGCCTGCTGTGCTGCGTCTTGTCCAGCGCCCCCAGCCTGGGCAAGCTCTACTGCATCTGGGAGGTGAGCACCGTGCAGAGGGGCTGGGCTCGGGCCGGGACAGCTCCTGCCCTGTGCACTGCAGCAAGCCTCTCTCAAAGCATAAGGAAGATGGTCAAGCCCGAGCTTGAAACCTGGGTCCTGAGGAGGAGGACGGCCAAGGCTGCTGGGTTCAGCAGGGCATGTGCCCTCATCTTAACATCTTCCTCCCACAGCACTTTACATCGTGGACTGAGGCGCCGGATGCCCAGCACCGTGCACTGGGCATGAAGATCATGACCGGCGCCATTGCCTTTGCTCTGCAGCTCCTCCCACAATTTGAGGTCAGTGAGCCCCTTCCTTCCCCAGTGTCCTGGTCCCCTGCCTTTGCCAGGGCCCTCCTGGGAGAGTGGGGTCAAAGCTGGACAAGGAGCTTCACTCCAGGGCTTTGCTTCTGCCTTAGTGGTGCCCCTGACTCTTTACGGGTCTCTTTTCCATGGCCTGCTCTGGGCATGGTCAGCCCTGGACATGGGGCCTACTAGCCCTGGAGCATGAGGCACAGGGAGTGATCCTGGGGCCCCGAGCAAGTCCCTGGGCTGCAGGTTCCCATGGGAAGAGAGGGCTGTCATGCTCTGGCACTGTGGTCTCTGCCTTCCTGCCCTCCTGCTGGGTAATGCGGAGAGGTGGAGAGAGAGAACTGTGCCTGGGGATGTATTGGGGAAGGAAGGTGGGACAGGCATGAACTGCCTGATCCTCTCCCCCTGCTTAGGGCTCCCCTGACATACTGGAGGTGGGGGACATGGCAGCCCGCCTGGGTCTGTCCATCAACGACCCGGTGGAGACCATCAGCTGCAAGGCCAGGGCGTGCATGTATTTGCTCGCTCAAATCCTCCTTCATCAGAGGGGTAAGGAGACCCAGCTGGAGTACAAGGCTCCGATGCCAGCAGTTTCCCTCCAAAAGCCTGGTCCCAGGTGCTGGGCCAGACGCTTTGTCTCCATCTGTCCATTCCCAACCTGGGAACAACTCAGGGTGTCGGCGTTAATGATTTGGGCCTCTTCAGCTCAGCGCCGAGCTGTGGTACTGCAGCCTGTGCTAATGCACCCATCCGGGGTGTCTCATGCGGGAACCAGGGAGCCCATCCCCAGGCCCCCAGCCCAGACTGGTCCCAGGACACGTGGTGTCCATTGACTCCTGCAGAACAATGACCTTCCTGCTGGGGCCCTGCCCTTCATGGTGCCAGAAGGGCAGCCAGAGCCCCACTGGGTGGACATTGAGCACCAAAGCTAGGATGGCAGCTCAGAGCCATGTGTCTCCACTTGTCCTAGGCCAAGACATGCGAGGGGCAGAGGAGCTGCGGTGCAAGCGCCAGAACGATCAGAGCCAGGTCCAGAAGTACAGGGGCCTGGCGAGAGTGGGAGAGGTGAGGCTGGTGTGTGTGATGAAGGGGTTCGGAGAAAGGCTTGGTGCTTGTCTCCAGCTGGCAGGGGTCTTCCTGCGGTGGGTTACAGCCTTGCAAGTGTCCAGGGCAATGTGGTGCCAGCCCCAGAGATGGAGCCTGTGTGTGGGTTGTAGCCAGCCTTGTGTTCTCCTGTTTCAGGGGCTGAGAAAGATCTTGCTGGAGGAGCAAAGGAGAGCTTTCCTGCAGAGGGCCCTTCATGCAGTTCGCAATGGACCGATGCACATCAGCCAAGCTGGGCTGGTTTTCCTATATGCAATCTTGGGGGAAGCCGGCCGCTTGATGGGGCACAAGGTCAGCAGCCACGTTGGGGAGTGCGGGGAGGGAGGAGAGTGAGCTCACGGCCCCTCAGCTCTGTTCCACGTAAAGTTGCTGTCGTCCCATCACGACCTGTTGTGTGGGGACAACGTGGAGCAGAGAGAGGTCACTACACACCGGAGTCTGAGCTCTAGCTCACGGTGGGGTCCATTTGTACTTCGCAGACTAACTCAATCAGTGACCTGCCCCTGTCTGTAAGGTGCAAATCTCCCTTGCCTTCTGAGCAAACTGGCCTTGAGGAGAACGGGAGGCCTGCCAAGTGCCTTGGAGAAAGGAATGAATTAATCTGCCTAGGCAGGATGGCACCAGCCTGTCCTTTGCACATGTCATGCCCCTGAGGGTCAAGGTCTCTTGCCAGGCCCAAAGATACACAGCGTGTTCCCTCAGGACAAGCTTCCCATTCCCAGTCTGCAGTCAGGAGTCTTTAGGAGGTGCACAGGTCCCCGCATGGCTCCATTTCTTCTCCTGCCCACGATCCTGTGCTTGCTCTAGGGAGAACGGAGGATTCAGGCACTTGGCGCTGCTGATCTGCCCCATTGCCCAGAGCCCAGAGCTGCCACCCTCTGTCTTTACCGCGATTCTCAGAAAAATGTTGCTCAAGGAACCTGCCCCCCATTTCCCTGAGCTGTTGCCAAGACCCCTTGGTTTCAGTCCAATCCCTTCCCCATGACCCCTCCCCACATCCCCTGTCCTTTCTGGGTGTAGGATAGGCTATGACCAGCTCTTGTACCTCTGCAGGAGAAAGAAATCCCCATCAGGGTCCTGAATAAGGTCTTCATTATCACCTACCTGAAGGAGCTGCCTAAAGATCTGCAAGGGCACAGCCTGCTGGTCACCTCCTCCAGCGCCATCGCCTCTCTCCAGCCACCCACACTTGCTCCTGCAGGTACTGTCCTGTCCCCTCTGCCGCTGGGGAGCAGGGAGCAGTGGGAAGGGAGGGGGAGGCTCTTGGCACTAACACAAACCTGCTCCCTGCCGCGTGTGGGCAGTTCTCCCCTCTGCCCTACAGAGTCCTGTCCTAGGATCCGTCCTCCGCAGGTCTTTCCTTTCTTTCCTCTCAATGGCAGGAGCCTTTCCTCGTGCCCTGCTGCCCCCGGGTAAACCTGCCCTCTGCCCCGGGTGGCATGGGTGGGCCTGCAGGGTGTTGCCATCTTTCATGAAGGAGCCCCGGGACCTCTCCCAAGTGGCTGAGCCACCCCAGGACAGGGGGGACCCTCTGCCTCCTGTTAAAGGCTGCTGTCACTCCCACAGTCGGAGACCTGCTTTCCCTTGCTTGTAGCTCTCTCAGCCATGGTCTTTTTGGGGCTGGGGTTGTCCATTCAGAGCATCTACCTCATCTTGAACGTGGCTGGGCAGTGATGCCTAAAGATGTTCAGCTTCTTCCAGGCAGGAGGCTAAGCACCATCTATTTTTTTTCCCCTCGTTCAAATGTTCAGGCCTTTGTGTCCTGCGAAAGCTCCCAGTCCCCACTTCCTCACATCGCAGCCTTGTATCATGGTCCCAATGCATGGATTTAATCTTCTGCTGCTTTTTCTTACGCTGCGTAGCAACACCTGCAGACCACCTCAACCCTGACAGCACCTCCATGAGAGAAGATGACCTCCCCAACCTCACCGGGAGCCCGATGGCTACAGAGAAAAGCTGCAACAGCGCTGAAGCCACCACACACGTCACCGACTGACAAGTCATCATCCAGTCTGAGCCGTCCGCCACAGCCAAGTCAGCCTCTGCAAGAGGAGCAGCCTGAGAAACCCTCGTGGTGAAGAACTTGAATATCTTCCAGACCAGCTCTGCAAAGGGCTGGGGAAAGACCAGGCACCATGAGTTTGTAGTGCCCAGGTTGCCAAGTGGAGGATGCTCTTGTGTGGATGGCATTTTGTGACCCCTGCCTCAGGGCTTTGGCCGGTCGCCATTTGGGGCCAGGAAGGAATTTTTTCCCCCTTCATTTATGGAACCAACTTCGGGGGGGTTTTCGCCTTCCTCTGAGGCATCGGGACATAATCAGACCATCCCGGCGTCTGTTGTGTTAGTAGCCTGTCCTTGAATCCATCGAGAGCCATTCAGGGAGTGAAGAGAGCAAAGGCATAAACCACGTGCACTGTTGAACATAGATTTAGTGTAATGTGTCACGTTGAACATAGATGCTATAGAAACTAAGAGGAGATGTAGGATAATAAAGTTAAGCTTTAGTTTTCTTTTCTTATAAGTGTTGGTGTTCGTCTCAAATTCCTGTGTGAAATACAAGCTCATGACATGCAAGGTAAGAAAGAAGACAAGATGATCCATTGCTGTAGAGAACAGGGTCTACAACACACAGGAGAAACCTGGCATGTTTAGCTCAGAAAGTCAAGGTCGAGCTGCCTGAGAAACTGCTAATACTGTTCAATGGGAAACCACCTTTATTCCTCAACAAGTCAACGTTGGGTGGTCAGGGAGGTGTTTCAAGAAAGTGGCAACGGGAAAAGTTCTCTCTGCTCCAGGTTGCCGAGGTGCTTTGGGTAGATGTGATATCTCTTAGGAGATATAGTTGGAAAAAATGTTCTTTGTAAGCTTTTGGGCACAAACACCCACTGCCACAACCAATAACTGTTCTCTAGCTTGGAGTTTGTCAAGACCAGAGGGAGAAATAGAAGAGAGATGGGGATGGGGAGTATGTTTCAGGAGCAATGGCTTTGTGGTGCTGAAGGCACTCAATGGGAAGGGAAGGACCCAGCTGTGAATCCCAGCTGGAACGCAGATTTCTCCAGAGTCTTTTCATTGGAATAAGCAGGGCCCTTCGCTACGCAGTATATTTTTCTGGTGAAAGTACAATGTGTACAAAAGGGCCCTTGTAACAGGCTTCTCTGAATAGCAGGGGACAACCCCCTGCCTGCCCCACTCCCCCTGCGCGATCCATGGAACCCATTCCAGGCTAATATTTGTACCAAGTCACTGGAGTCAAGATCTCTCAGTCATGGGGGCTGTGGGGTTTCTGGGGGTTTGAGCTGTGTTTGTTTGGTGTGGGTTGGGAAGACCCAGCTCTGTATCCATGCTGCAGCACAGGGAGCTTCCCAGTCTTTTCCACTGGAATAAACAAGGCCCTTGGGAATAAACCCACTTAGCCCCCCCCCGGCACTCAGGGCTAGATCTGGCTTGCAGGGATCCGCGCAGTCTGGATCCAGACCCCCGCCTGCAGTTGTGGGAGCAGTGGCACCCGTGGTCGGAGCAGATCGGCGTCAGCTCAGGGAGCCTCAGGGATTCACGCAGCCGTCAGTCACCCCCCAGCGCTGCAGCACACGTCCATGGCGGCTCCGCACCCTGCAGTTCAGCGGCGGTTCCTCATCTTGTCCCACCCCAAATCCCTGGCCCCTCCAGGAGCCCTGCAGACCACAGGACATGGCTCTGGGGACTGGATCCAGCTCACCGGCCGTATTTTTGACACCCTGCTAGGAGCTGTTCTCACCAAGCTTTGAGTCACTGCTTTGGTTCTTATTGACGCCTCTCTCCTCTTCCCCCTTGTCCCACATGCGACCCCCAGACCTGGTTATGGCTCCCAGTACTACTCACACTGACACTGTACAAAAGACAGCATCCCTGCCTAACTCTGTTGCTTTTACCCCGTTCAGCGTCCCTGGGACATTTCCTCCCAGCGTTGCACTGGGAGCTCCTGGCTGGTTGTTTGCCCCCCTGACCTCAAGCACGTGTTCACAGTCACTGCTCTCGTGTGACATGTGAGGAGCAGGGGTTCAATGCCCACCCAGCCCCCTTCAAGACCCAGGACACCCAAAAGAAGGGAACGGAAAAGCTTGCAGTTGGTATCCAGGCCCGTGCAAAATCTCTGCTATGCTGCTATGTTTTCCCAGCACATTTGCACTGGTCCAGACAGATGGTGAATGAGCACAGGGAACAGTCCTCTGTGTCTGAGGCAGCTCAGCAAATGCATGGCACACCGCGCACCAGCCTCCCGCACCGACCGGAGCCTGCAAACACTTTCTCATCTCCTCAGGCGCAGCAGCCTTGCCCTGGGCTCCCCGGCACGGTGGGTGTGATCAGTGTTGGTGGGGGAGGAGGAGGACGTCGTCGCTGAGGTGCTGCAATGTCCTGACACGGGAATTATATCCCTGGGTGCACATTCACCCCAGCCCCATGGAGGGGCTCTGCCTGCCCCAGGGATGTGCTAGTGCCCAGCCTGACACCTCGGGGCCACAAGTGATGTCCAACCAGCCCAGCTCAGCTGGGACTGATAGCGGCTCTCAGCCCGGCTAACAGAGGCTGGACTCGCTGGACATGACATGTGTGTCTTGGGGTCTCAATCCCGTGTCTCCCAGCACAGGGGCACTCCCTGGCGCTGCACTGAATGGCCGTGTGTCCCAGTGTGGCACCGGCATCTGAACCTCTCAGAAAAGGCTGTGCTGAGGGGATGTGGAAGGGGAGACTGGAGCCTGAGACTCTTTTCCTCCGAGGAGCAAACAAGAAGGGCCCTGACAAAAGCTTGGCACGTGATGCACATGGGGCTGCGGCTACGTGGCCCAGCCCTGCCCTAAGGAGGGCCCTGCCTGGATGCCAACAGCCCACGGCAAGCAGCTTGTCAGGGCGAGGGGTTGTGGGGTGGGGGAGATCCCCCAGGGAAACTCCAACTAGCAGCTGCAGAAGTGCTTGCCCTGCTGCTCCACGTGCCATGGGGCCAGCTGCGCTGCTGGGCTTGGCCTCGCCCTGTGCTGCGTGGCACTGGCTGCACTGGTTCCTCAATTGAGTCCCTGCAAAGAGGATTTCTACGGAGGAGCTGAGCCCCAGGGGTTGGGTGTAGCAAACATAGCCAACATTTGGCTGAAACTGGGCATCCAACATCATTTTGCAACACTGTACGAGATCTGCAGTATGAGACTTACGGGGTGGTCAAACACTGGAACCAGCTACCTAGAGCAATCAAAAATTGATTGCTTATTCCCAGTTCCCTATTTCTTACTCCCAGTGCCCAGTTCCTTTTTCAAAGCTCATCTAGACCTAATAAAAGCTTGTTATTAATGAATTAAACATCTGAAACAGAGAGAATGTCATTAGCTATGCACATTTACTAATTAATATTGATAAAAATATTCTGCATCAAGTACAGAGCCCTAAATGATGGGTAGGTTTAAATGGGATTATGGGGCAAAATCCATTTTGGCACACCTCAGACTTCCTGTTGACTCCACTGAGGGACTGCCCTTGACATCTGTGACCAGAGACTTGCCTGGCTCAAAGCGTGGTTTGGCCGTCCCAGGCTGCCAATTGACAGCAGGCTAGCCACTGTGCTAAGTAGATGGACCTGAAAAAGGACCTGGATTTGGGGCTGGGATTATAGCTAGATATCCTGTTTTGGGCACCCTCATGGCACATCTCTGTGCCACTGGGGAACTCTTCTGGACATCTCTGACCATAGACTTGCCCGGGCCAAATGTGGTTCGGCCATGGCAGGCTGCCAATTTACAGCCCCCTGCATTGAAATGGGATTATTTGGGTGCACAAATTTCTCCATGTGGGTAAACTGAGAAAAGCCACTGCCCCAGGGCGCTGGGAGCTCCTCCTGCAGGGATGCACGATATGAGTGCTGCTAGATTTGCAAACACCTACGTGAGTCCAGATAAACCCAGAGATTTTCACTAGGAGTCCACAGTGTGCAAAACATTTGACTGTTTGGAGTCTTCCTGAGTTCTTTGCAACTCAAGAATTGCTCCATTGCTTTGTTCGAGTCCAACAGTGACTGAAAGCTGAGAGCTGGCGTATCATGCCATTAATTGAATGTGTGGCCAGGCATCCCTGACTCTTGGAGCCCTGTCAGGTAATCTGGGCTCTCAGCGTTGGGGGAACACCGTGCTGCAGATCACCATGGTGTGGATCAGCACTAGATCACCTGACAGGGCTCTCAGCTGTGGGAGCTTGCTACTGGACACACCGGGCTTCCTCTGCATCAGCACTTTGGCATGATGGGATCTGATGCTCGATCCCACAATTATACCTTCTACTCTGCATGTGGCATGGCTAGACGCACAGTTGTGTGGCTTGTGCAACAGATGTCCTTGTGCCTTTACTGAACATCTGGCAGGGGTCTTTTGGTCAGTTGGCAGCAGCAGTGGACTCCACATCCTGGGTTAGGAACAGAGGCTCCTTGTACAAAACCCAATGAGGGGTAGGAGATATTGAATACAATCTACAACAGGCAGCACTGACCAGAGAGCTGTTGAGGGACAGCGAAGCATTGAGTCTGCCCTCCTGAGCGCTCTCATCAGCTCCCAGGTCATTGTGCTGGCCATTGTGGAGTCCACTCCCTGTGTCTCAATATAGAGAGAGCCCCTCACTCTGGTTGGCTTTTACAGGCTAGAGCCCATTGCTGCAGGTTGGTGTCTATGTGCTTTGGAAGGAAGGGAGCAGAGGTCAGTCTTGTGAGTAAAAGAGGGCCAGACGTGGTGGCCAGACATGGTTCCAGCCCTTTGCCCCTTTTGTCCAATAGTTTCCTGGTCTTGCAGCACCTACCCTGGGTGTGGGAGACCATGGTTACATTCCCTTGTCTGCCTGTTCATTGAAATAAACCAAACTAAATATTTTGAAGTCCTGTTTTTCTCCCCAAATAAAATCAACTCAGGAAACAAAAAACTTTTTTTTCCCCATTGCATTCCTCTTCATTTAGTAAGTTTGTTTTAATTGAATGATGGTATAATAAAACCCAGGAGAGGACTAGCAAGTTGCAAGCTGCTTTTGCCTTTGACTATTAACTTTTTTTTCAATGAAATGCTATAGGGATTCAAAGCCAGTTTTGAAATAATTTTTCAGTGAAATCATAAGCTTCACAGTTTATGCAAAGATCAGTGAAACAGAGAAGAGAATGAATCTCTTTAAACCTGGGTTCTTTCCCGAGGAAAAACAAGAGAAGTATCGTAATTGCAGAGATTGACATACGGTGACTTAAACGACGTTAAACCAGCTTCCCATGTGCTTTTAATCTGATCAAACTAAAAGTTAAAAATGTTACTTTATGTTCATATTCTTTTCAAACAGAATGTAGAAATGTAGTTGGTTATGTCTTGCTATTCAATTTTAATTTACTGGTGTGTCTAGTAGCATCCTGCTTAATTTCTCATTTTTAATTATTATAATTTTTTCTTGAACTGCGGAATGTGATTGGCATCCAGGCAAAGCTTTTCACAAGTAAAGAAAGCTTTAGCAATGTGTGAGGACCATTTTCTCCTTAGCCTGAAGGATTAATTTATGAAGATCTATTGTCTGGTTCATCTGGATCATGAATTTTGGTAGCTGAAGGAACGATCCTGCTCTCTTAGGTGGAAAAGGAGAATGAAGGTAAGTGGCATTTGCTATGAGCTTTGTTGGCATGAAAATACCAGATTGAGGGGTGTAGACTACTGAGCATTAATGAATGTGTAGACACACCCAGAAATGCTTCCAAAAGAGGGCTTTTCCCAGCTTTGACTGAAGTTGTTCAAAGACGTTGTGTAGCCAGTCTGGTGATAAAGCCTCTTCTGTCAGTATATGCTGTGTCCTCACAAACCAATACCAGCCACTCTCAAAATGTCTCTCTTTGATATGCTTGCAGGCTGCTAAGGTGGGTGGTCTCACAGTGGCTTCACTGCTTCATTTCTGGGATTATCTCATGAGACTTGGTGGGATGACATTATCAAGGAGAGCGCCCCTGGTAGTGCCAAGGGTCAGGTGTAGATGCACCCATTATGGCACAATATAACTGGGCAGGTACAGCTACAGGGGCCAAGGCTTTATACTGAAAGCAAACTCTGGAGAGCCTGAGTTGGTGTTGGAAGCAATATATGTCCTTCTTTGTTCCCCCAAGGCTGAAATTCACCCTTCTGCTAAGAACCCAACAAGATATATAGTCCATTGACAGGGTTCTGCCCACCCAGAACTTACCTGGTTTTATAATAGGAGGAAACTGCTGCATGGACACAAGGCATGTTCAAATTAATGCAATGGTGCCCATGTACGAAGTTAGACCGCAGTTACTAAACGTGTAACCAAAGTGGTGCAACTTTCTGTGTTTATTGGTTTTGTATTTGTTCAGACATAACTTCTCAGAACAGGAGCAGCATGGTACCTAGTCTTTTTTTTGTGCTCTTGAAGAGGGAAACACATTAATGAAGCTGAACTTCATGAAAAGAGAAATGTCCATTAATATATTGGTTCAGTTTATTCTAGTTGGTTTCTGAGACTTTTGCTAAAAATGGCACAAATATTTGGTATTTGTATGTTGCAGCCACTTGTGATGTTGCAGCCAGGTATTTGTGATGTTGCAACCATGATGATCTAGGAATTACGTGAAAGGCAAGGGTTTTGGAGGGTGATATCTTTATTTACTGCAGAGTTATTCCAGATGATTGTTATGCATATCCTTGGGCTATTAAAACAGGAAACATAATTTCATAATTGCCAGGTGAAAAAAATGTTTTCCAAGTGTACTAGCTATTATAAAAGGTCAATTTTTCACCTTTTACATTTCCTCCTTTTTGCAATTCAAGGTAGTGGTAATGATGGGGAAAAATGCAAATGCAAAACTTGAAATGAAAATAAAAAGTGTTTTGTAATCTCAAAATGAACTACTTTAAGTAATGTTGCACAAGTTTGGGGCATCGTTTGAACTTCATTATTGGTGCTTGTGCATGGATGACATTTGCAAGCAAGAGAGCTCAAAGTAAAGGAAAATACAAGAAAACCTCAACTGGTTAGTGAACCAAGAAATGTATATTTCAAGTTGTGTTTTCTCAGAAAGGGCACATACGCTGCCCTAAGGATGCTGCAGTAGAAACACCAGTAGACTAACTCCTTCTTTTTACACAATATAAAAAAGAGACATCACAGGTAATTATTTCCTACATATATAATTCCAGTGTTGGTTACATTACATATTCAGTGCATTGGTCTTTGTTAATTTTTCATATGCCTTCTCCAACTTCATGATGTATCTGTAAAAGCCTTGTATAGGGAGGTATTCGCTTTTTAGTGGATGACACTTTAGATCAGGGATGTCAAGCATACAGCTCTTAGGCTGGATCTAGCCTACAGCACCACTCTATCCAGCCTGCCCAGGTACTATAGACTGGAAGGTGGATAGAAAACTGGCTGGAGCATCAGGCTGAGAGGGTAGTAATAATGGCTTGATGTCTAGTTGGCAGCCAGGATTAAGTGGAGTATGCCAGCGGTCGATCCTGGGGCTGGTTTTGTTCAATATGTTCATCAATGACCTGGAAGGTGGCACAGAGTACACCCTCAGCAAGTTCATAGGTGACACCAAGCTGTGGGGAATAATAGATATGCTGGAGGGTAGGTCTAGAATTCACAATAACCGAGACAAATTGGAGGACTGAGCCAAAAGAAATCTCATCTGGTTCAACAGCACCAAGTGCCACGTCCTGCACGTAGGACGGAACAGTCCCATGCACTACTACAGGCTGGGGGCCTTCTGGCTGGGCAGCAGCTCTGCAGAAAATTGCCTGGGGGTTACAGTGGACAATAAGCTGAATGTGAACAAACAGTGTGCCCTTGTTGCCAAGAACGCTAACGGCATACTGGGCTGTATTGCTAGGAGTGTTGCCAGGAGGTCAAGGGAAGTGATTATTCCCTCTATTCAGCACTGGTGAGGCCATATCTGGAATAATGTGTTACGTTTTGATCTCTCCTCTACAGAAAGAACGTGGACAAATTAGAGAAAGTCCAGTGGAGGGCAGCAAAAATGGGTCGGGGGCTGGGGCATATGACTTCTGAGGAGAGGCTGAGGGAACTGGGCTTATTTAGTTTAGGGAAGAGAAGACTGAGAGGGGCTTTAATAGCAATCAGTAACTACCTGCTGGGTGCTTCTAACGAGGATGGAGCTAGCCTGTTCTCAGTGGTGGCAGATAACAGAACAAGGAGCAACAGTCTCAAGTTGCAGCAAGGGAAGTTTGCTCTGACTCTTATTCACTTGCACAGTTATGACTTGCCACTAGAGGTTTGGTGAGCAGGGGCAGGACTTGGAGCAGGACCCACTCACTAGTTCTGCTGGACACGGAGCGTACCCATCACTGCATCAGTTGCAGTGAGAGAAGCTTCCCTGGGGCTCTCTGGTCTCACTGAAACCAACTCAGCAGCTCTGCACTGAGGGCAAGGCTGTCAGGACTTAAGCCTGCCGGCCCTGCTCCCATTACAGAGCCACTGGACTGTTTCAGCCAGACCGGTGTGCTCCGGGCTTGCTGCCCTGGATCGTGCTTGCTCTGAGCTTCATGTAGCCTGATGCTTTTTTCTTTGGAGCTCAGGTAGTGCTTGTCTCTCGTGCCTCCGCTTTTGGGAGGCACCACTCTGCCCAACCTCCCCAAGGGGTGAGGCGCTGTGCCCAGCTCTGCTGTGCCCCAGCATCTCTGCTTGCCGTGAGTCAGGAGCAGCCACTGCATTCTGGGATACTGGTGGACTTAAACTTGGGCAGAATAGCTGTAGGAAGCGGCTACACAGCAATGGAACAGGAACAAAATTAGGCGGATTGAAGATAATCCTGCCCTGGAGTTTCATAATTGTAAATGGAACAACGAGTGCTTTAAGCCACTATAAGGTATTAACATGCGGCCAGCTCAGGGGTTCAAAGATCTAGATGGGAGAGTCCTGAAATGTAAACATCAAGTCCTGGCTAACTGACCGCAGAACAGCATTTGTCCCAGATTTCCCTCGACGCAGTTCAGCTGGAAGACGGTGCTGGAGGGAGCGAGTGCCAAGCCCAGCTCCAGTGGCGGTGGCAGCCAGGAGGTTGCAGAAGCAGCAGTAAATGGGGCTGGGGTCAGCTGGGTGCAGAGGGTGCCCTCTGGGGTGGTGGCTGTGGTGCGACCTGTCCCTGATGGCTGGGACACTGCCCCTGACTCTGCTGTGTCGGCAGGTGGGCTCTTGCTGCCCGCCTGCCCACCCCTATTGCTTTGTGTGCACTCAGGTGGGTGGCACGGGGGCTGTGGGCAACCTGTTCCCCTGGGCTGGCAGCAGCAGTGACAGCACGGGGGTGGATGGGCGAGATGTGCTCCCCTCTGTGGGGGTCAGGGCAGGTAGTGGGGTGGCACCACATGACACGCCTACCTGGCCACTGGCCTCATGTGTCCCTCTTTTGCATTTTGAAAAGGCGGTCACTCTAAAGACATGTTCAGGAACAGAATTCCCTGGGCGTGTAAGCATCTGAAGTGCCACACAGATGAGCACAAACAGCCACTGAGATGACCCAGGAGGAATAGAGCGTCACCCTTAGAGCCCCGTCACATCAAACTTTGAGCGCATGTTTTATCTGAGATGACAGTAACCATTACCGGGCCGTATTAAATGTTAGAACGTGTTCTGAATGTTTGCAGGGGGGCACGTACTATGATTTCAGCCTGTTCTGGGCAGGGCTGGAGCCAGCTGTCATGTCCCCCTCGCTCCCCCTGGACACTGAACCCAACACAGGTGCCACAGCTCTCACATCTGCCTGTGAGGATGTGCAACCCCTGCACCCAGAGCCCATGCTCTCCCTGCCCCATACCCGGCACTGCCCAGCCTAGGAGTGCCTTCCCTGGCACACAGGGGCAAGATGAGGCTCTGCCACTGGTAGTCCTGAACTGGCTCAAGTGAGGTGGCAGATCTGGAACTGACAATCAGGAATTCAAAACTCTGATGCTGTCCTAAGCCTGGTATCGACCAAAAAATATAAGTCAGGAGCTTGCATTTCATAGATTCATAGATGCTAGGCTCGGAAGGGACCTCAATAGATCATCGAGTCCGACCCCCTGCATAGGCAGGAAAGAGTGCTGGGTTCAGATGACTCCAGCTAGATGCTCATCTAACCTCCTCTTGAAGACCCCCAGGGTAGGGGAGAGCACCACCTCCCTTGGGAGCCCGTTCCAGACTGTGGCCACTCAAATTTAGATGAGAGAGACAATTATAACTACAGTTAGGCAACAGTGGTCAACCAAAGCCGTCCTGCTTCAGTCTGTTCCACTGTTTCAGCAACAACAGACACTTTTCCTAATTCTGAAATGAACTCATTTGACTTTACTGCAATTTCAAGCCATTGCTATTTGACTTGCCCTCTGTTTTGATTTCATTCTTCATTACCAACCCTTCAGACATTTGAAAACCGCTCTTCTGCCTCCCTTCAGTTGCTTTTTCTGCAAGCTAAACATGCTTATTTTTCTCAGCCTCTCTTTGTAGAGCTTCCCTTTCAAACCCTTTATTATTTTGTTGGGCTTTCTTTAGCTTCTCCACATCCTTTTGAAAATGCCCAGAACTGCATACAAGCCTTCAGATCAGGGGTGACCAATCTATGACCTGTGTGCCACAAGTGCGGTGGGTGGCCTCTATGTGGCAGATCAGGGGGGGACAGGCAGCAAGCACAGTGGTAGATAGGGCAGGGAGCAAAAAACAAAGCAGCAAACTGGGCAAGGAGCACAGGAAAGGAAATAGAAAGCAGAGCAGCAGATCAGGCAGGGAAACACAGGCCTGGGAACAGAAAGCAGGATAACAGACTGAGCAGCAGGAGAGGACTGGCAGGTGGGGAGGGTGTGGGGGTAATGTTGTGGCATACTTGCCCAAAAGGTTGTCCCCCAGTGCTCTAGATGAGGCCTATCCACCACTGATTAGAGCGGCACTACCACCTCCGGTGTCTTAGAAACTTTTATGCAGCTACATCACGTTGTTGATTCAGACTGGATCACAGGATCCACCAAAACACCAACTCTTCTCAGCAGTGCTGCCATCCAGCCAGTTTTTCCTGTTCTTTATTTGTGCTTTCAATTGTTTTTCCTCAGCTGTAGTGCTTTGACTTGGTCTGCTTTGAACTTCATTCTGTTGTTTCTAGTCCAGATCACCGATCTATGAAGATTTTTCTGAATTTTGCTCCTTCCAGGGTGTTTGCAATCCTTTCCAGTTTCAAGCCATTTGAAAATTTGCTCAGAAAGCTCTCTGTCCCTGCATTCAAATCATTAATACTCCTTTTCAGCAGCACTGGATGCAGGATGCAGTTGTAAGACTCTGCTCAAAACCTCCTGCTGTTCCAGCATCGATCCATTTATAATTACTTTTTGCTTCCAGCTTTTAATTCAGGTGTCTATCCACGCTGCAGTAAGTTTACCTAGTCCATGTTTCCCTGATTTGTCTAGGAGAAGTTTGTGTGGAACTTTGTTAAAAATCTTACTGAGATCTGAACACAGCATGCACGCTGCATTCGCTGCCCTCACCTAACTAAATACTTTGTTGAAGAGGGAGATCACATTTCTTTGATGCCATTTGTTCTTAGCAAATTGATGCTGGCTGCTTGTGATCAGCCTCTCCTCCAGACGCTCACATATTAACTTCTTAAAAATGAGCTCCAGTAACTTCCCAGGTATTGAAGTTGGGCTGACCTGTGTGCAATTCCATGGGTCCTCCTTTTTTAAAGAAGGGAACAAAGTTGGTCCTTCTCTAGTCCTCTGGTACTTCACCTGTTCTGCCTTTCGATAAATATAATAATTGCCATGGGCTCTGAGAGCTTTTCTGCCAGTTCCTTCAGTAGCCTGGGATGAACTTCATCAGGTCTGGCTGACTTGCTTTTTTTTTTTTAAATCAACCAAAAACTCTCTTTTGTTATCCCTTAACTTTTTCTCTCGTCTAATTTTTATTAGCTGTCTTGTTTCAGATTTTTTTTTTTTTTTTAATAAGAGTGAGGCCAGGTAGCTTTTCAGCACTTCTGCCTTATTTTCAGCCTCTGTTAGTAGCACAGCCTGGCTCTTTAGCAATGGACCGACAACTTGCTTAGTTTTTCTATTCTGACCAGTCTATTTTTAGAACCCCTCCTTGTTGCCCTTAACTTCCTTCACCAAGTGTAACTCATTTTTCACCTTTGCCTCCTTGATTTTGCCCATGACATTTTCTGCTAGTTATTGCTATGCTTCCTTCGTGGCCTTCCTGTCCTTCAGTTGCCTCTACATTTTCCTTTTGATTATAAGGCATCTAAAGAAGCTCCTTGTGCAGCCACATTGGTCACCTGCTGTTCTTTTTATGCTTCCATCATGTCAGAATAACTTGTTATTGCGCCTCCAATTCATGCTCTTTAGAGTCTGCTAGACATCCTGGGCCACCTTATCCTTCAGTCTGTCCTCCCAAGGCATCTCACATACTATTTCCCTGAAAATTGCCCTTTTGCAATCCAGTGTCTTTATTCTGCTGACCTCGTGCTTTCCCTGTCTTGGAATGATGAAGTCTACTAAACTCCCATTATCCTCACGTCCTCAACCAATTCTTCCCTGTTGGTCAGGACAACCTCCAAGAGAGATGATTCACTAATCATATCCTTCACTTTTAGGAACAGAAAGATGTTTTCCAAATAATTTAGGACCTTGCTTGAGATTTTACGTTTGGCTGTATCATTCTTCCATCAAATAACTGGAAAGTTAAAACCTGCCATGAGGGCTATGTAACAGAGCTGGGGGTGTGCTTTGTTACTCACAGGGCCACAAGCAGTAGTGCTTATAACCAATTTTAAAAGACCCTTATCAAAAACCAAGATCCCCATAATCAGAGCCACCGGCCAGCGGACATATCGTCCTTTTGTGCCACCCATAAAATACAAATTAAAAAAAAAAGAAATCTCATCAGTTCCTGTATATGCCTGAGTGCCCCATGCCTTTGTTTGGGAGGGATTTGCTGTGCAAATTACATGCCCAATTGATCTTTTCAAAAGACAAAATTGCTATAAAGATACCAACTAAAAAAGCCTAAAAAGCTCAGGTGTGTCTCCTATTACAAAAAAAAAAACCAAAAAAAATTCCCCCCAAAATAAAAGACGCTATAATACCATGGGTATGGGTGGGAGAGAAGCCAAGAAGAGCCAAACTAGCTACCCCTATATACATTAATTTAAAGCCAAAAATTTCCCCGCCCAGAGTGCCACAATATTGATTAAAAATAAAAGCTTAAAAAGACCTAAAACCATTAATACAAAGATTCCTTAAATATGGTTTGCTTCAAGAGTGTCAATCATCTTTCAAAGATGCCTTCTTTTACATCCCACTTAAAAAAAACAGCCAAGAGATTTTTACATTCAAATAAAAAGACCCAAATACTAAAAAAACCACCCAATTGTGCTGGACAGTTTTGCCTCAAGGTTTTACAAACAGTCCCACTATTTTCAACACTGCCTTAAATACCGACCTTCAAAAGTGGGACAAAAAAACACTACAAATACCTGTTAGTGCTCGTAGACACTCTGACTGGATGGACTGAGGCCTTCCCGTGCCAAACCAACTAAACAAAAAAAGTGGTCCGGGTGGTGCTAAAAAAAATGATTCCACAATTCGAAATCCCAGAGGGATTAGCTTCGAATCGAGGGCCACACTTTATATCAAAAGTGACCCAGACAGTTTCCCGGGCTCTGGAGATACAATGAGACCTTCACACAACATGGAGACCGCAGCCAAGTAGACAGATAAAACACATAAATCAAACTCTACAAAGACAGCTGGCTAAACTTTGCCAGGAAACTCAGTTGAAATGGCCCAAAGCTCTGCCTCTTGCCTTGCTTAGTGTGCGCATAGCCCCTAAAACTAAATTGAGAGTTAGTCCATTTAAATTAATATATGGCAAGCCATATCCTAAAAATCCAGTGGTGTCGCACGGGAGTCAAATACATATAAAAAAAAAGGCTAGATAAAAAAATATTTATATTCTTTGTCTGCTATATTATCTTTTCTCCACAGATATGTCCAGGAGCAACTTCCACTCCCTCTAAATACACCAGTCCATAAGTTCCCGATCAAAGACGAGATACTGGTCCGGACATAAAAAGACGAGCCGCTTCAGCCCAGATAAAAGAGACCATATCCTGTGATTCTCACCACTCACACTACAGTGAAAGTTCAGGGGGTAAAACCATAGACACACTACACCCGGATAAAGGCCACACCAAAAATACCACCCACAAAAAAAGTTGCTAAAAGTGTCGCACCAAAAGCCGACACAAACAGACACCGTTAGACAACAGAGCCAGTAAAAGGACTTACATTTCTGTTTAAACATCAACCATGTGAACAATAGTACTTTACATAGGCATAATGTTTTTAGGGTCTAAGGGGTTGGTACATCAAAGGTTCGATAAAAGTTAAAATATATAGTTTCATTTGACAAAGGACATATTAAATGTCACTCATTTTTGTTTGACAGGTGAAATATCGGTTAAGGATATTTTCACGTCATGCCTTATAATAGGGGTGCCCACTCCAATAAAAACACTCCAAAATCAAACTTGGTTCACATCTAAAAAAATAAAAGGTCCAATCAATTACACTAACAACTCCACGTGGAAAACCATTACCACAAAAAAAACCGCCAATACCTTTAAAATAGATTTGTTGACAGTCACCTCCCCTGGTAACACCAGCTGTGCCAATTTTATAAACTATACCCAAGCTTACAAAAGCCTAACCAAAAAACCAAAAATTTTCAATTACTCAAACATGACTAATATCTCTTACAACTGCGGTCATGTTATATTACCCAGGGGTGGTTCCTCCTTTGTGGGAAGGCTGCCTATTCATCTATCCCAGCCAATGCCACAGGAGGCCCTTGTGCTCCGGGCCGGCTGACTGTCTGGCTACCGGGTATGCCTAAGACCTCTAATAAGCGTCACCGGAGAGGTTCAAAGGTGCTAGATAAATCCTGTGATAGTGACATAAACCTCCTGAAGAAGGCCGAGATAGTGTCCTTAGCAGTTTTCCTAACAGGGGTGCCAGGCCTAATAATAGACGCTGAGAGGCAGCTTAATAAGGTGGCCTGTGCCCTAACAGAGAGCCTAAATACAGCTTCACAGGCCCTAGCTGCCCTCAATATTAAAATAAAAAAACTAAAAAAACCTACTCTACAGAATAAAACAGCCATAGATTACCTGTTGCTAAGACATAACCACAGATATAAAGAGTTCAAAAAAATGTGTTGTTTTAATTTGACAGATAACTCCAGTTAATAGAGTCAAAAAGACAAAAGTTAAAAAAAATTCTGTCCCACATTAAACAAAAAAAAGGGTTCAACTTCTCATGAGTTACTTCTTGGCTTCCTAATTTTTCATAGCTTAAACACATTTTCCTATTAATTCTGACAAATATATATATTTTCTTGATAATCTGCTGTGGGATACAGTGTGTGCCAATGTGTTGTGAGGGACTCAAACAATCAATTTCTTCCCCCGTTCACCGCGTGATGTTTGTAAAATCATCAGTTACAAACCCGATCCAAAACTATCGGGAGGGAACAAAAAGATTTCTAAAAATAAAAAAAATGGTCGAGGACTATGATCCTATTTCCATAGGGCCATAGCCTCAAAGCGGGGATTTGATGAGCACCCCTGAACTTTCACTACAGTTTCTATACTTCGAAAACAGCTTTATGTGTTTTAAAAAAATATTTTATCTAACCAAGGACATAAAATAGGTTGTTTAGGCTAAAAAAGATCGCTTGTTGCTTAGTTGTTTAATTGCTGGCCTCGCTAAAAAAAAAAAAGCTATATCAACAAAGTCCCCCCAAAAAAGGGGGGGTTACTTGAGAGAGAGCTAAAAAAAGAGTTACTTGCTGGGCTTGCTACACAGTTCATCACATCAACAAGTTTAACCTGTTACATAGCTATATAAGACAGATGCCCACTAGGGTGCGGGTGCTTACTTTATAAACGATTGCCAAACACCACTTTCTACACAAAAATAAAGATTACGTTAGATCCTTCACCCCTGTGTGTTTATTGACACAAGCGCACCGGACACGAACTCACTGTCCTTTGGAGACAACAACTGCATGATAAACACCGGCACTCAGGTGTCCCTCCATCCTCCCCTGCCTGATCCGGGATGGGCCACAGGATGCCAGTGTTGGTGCTTTTGCCTCTCTGAGCATGTAAGTGGTTTCCCATTCCTTCGAGGTTTCCACAGACTCTTCTTTTGTCCCTTTCTCTCGGGCTGCACACTCCAACCAAGGGGCCATCATGACCTTAGGGCTTCTTAGGGCCACTAGGAGCCATGTCCTTAGAACGTGGCCATGAGCCAGGCAGGCTGCAAGTACACCTGAGCTATTAGGCAAGGAGGATGCACAAGTGTGACCAGTGAAGCAAGGGGCATGGTATGAACCACTGCCGCATTGCTCCAGTTTGACACCTGTTCACCATTCTGGTCTTTAATGGAGTGGTCTTGGCCTAGATCTGGACCATCTGATCTGGACCGGACAGTCCAACCCACTGCCATCAGAATCATGACATGATTTTTAAAAGGGCTTGAGCAATGATGAGCTTGGTATGTCCTGCTTGGATCCTTCTGAGGGGAGCATTTCAATGCTCTTGTTGGAATGACTCTTCATTCAGAAATTGTAGTTTGAATTTTAAATTTTGTTTTTATTTTAACCTTGTTTCCTGCCCCCTGCTCCCTTCAAATTCCTCTGGAGTCCCTTTAAAGCCATATGGAAAGGGTCACAAGTGTCTCTGGAAAGGGAGGAACTTTTTGAACTGATTCACAGTGCACCTGTGTTACCTATGGCATTGCTGTGTGATGTATATCCCCCAAAGTGTCCAGCTGGGAACTACACATTCCCTGGGAAAACGTCCCTTGTCCTCAGAGCACAGATGTGAATAGAGGCCTGGGCATTTCTGTAGACGTCTGCAGCTTTTATGAGGAAGGAAAATGCTTGCGTGTACAGGTCGTCAGTGAGACAGCCCTGGGCAAAATGATATCATTTGGCTATATGCTGGCTGATCCCATTCCTTACCACTCCTCCGACCCCTAGCCCATCGCGTCCCCATTTGCTTGTAGCATTCAAAGCCCAAGGAAATCTTAATGTTGGGATTGCCCCCCTCACTCTCATGTAACCTTGTAACAGGCCCCTGCCCGCTGCACCTCGGCACTGCGGCTCCAGGGACCCGGCTGCAATCAAGGCAGGCAGTGCCACGCCCAACACAGGAGCCCCGCTGATTGCCCCAAGGACCGGGTGCAACGGCTTGAGAGTGGGCCTGGATACAGAGGCACCGGGGTCTTGAACCAGGACACTTTAAACAGGATCGGATGCTCTCCCAGCTGTCGGAAGGGATCAGGGATTTTTTGCCAAGCTCAGCACAGCTGGGGAAGCATTGGACACTCGTCCTTCTTCTGTAGTGTCTGGGAAAAACCTGGATGCTCAGCTTGCCACACGAAGGAATCCAGCAGGTTCCCCTGGAGGAAAAGAGAGCCGGGAAAGAACCGCAGGCTCTCCTGACTGCTGCAGCATCAGGGACCCAGGCGGATGCTCTTCATCCAACAGAGTTGGTGAGCACCTGAGCTAAGGAGCAGCAGGTCCCCAAAAGGCACACGGAAGCCTGTGCCGAAGCATGTAGCTTGGGTGGGCCTGGGAAAGGGCTGCCCAGGGCGATATGAAGCGGGAAACAGGTGAAGAACTCCAGTGAGGACGCTTCCCAACACCACGTACCCAGCTGGTACGCCTGTGAGTTTGGGATTCCCACCGGCCTCCTCCCGGGGTAAGTGGGGTTCGCTCAGAGGAAGTGGAGGTCAGGATGAGATGTTGCCATAGCTGACCTAGCACCAGGGAGGGACGGTGGGCGAGTGAGGGGTGCACCAGCCAACCCAAGCCTAGGAAAGGGATCACTCAGCGCAAAGTCATCGCTGCCCTACTTGGTTGCCTAGTATGAGCTGTTTAACGTACGTGACCTGTTTATTTGTGATTTGGACATAAAAGGCAGCAGCAGAGTCCTTGTGGTTTCAATTCTTGCCAGACACCTCACAGAGAAGAAAAGACAACCTCATGACATCAAGATGTCACCAGGGCTAATTACAAGACCCGAGTGGAAAAGGGTGAGCTGCAGGGAAGGAGGAGCCCCAGACAAGTCATGAGCATGCTGTCACACCTGGACCCTCAGGGAACCACTGATCACCTCCAGGCAAGTGAAGTTTCACCCAGTGGAAACAACAAAGGTGTGGCATGGCGTGGTTTGGCATGGCGTGGCGTGACCCAGAGGGGTGGAAGTTGTCTGTGGCCCATCGGCCACTGCATCTGGCATGAGCCTGTCACAAAACCCTTTCCCCTACAATACAAGTCTCTTTCATCAATTTGTCCTGTCCCCTTTCTGACACTAAGCCAAGCCCAGGACGATTGCAGTGAGGCTTGGTGTTGGCAGTGGGATCCTAGTCGAGAACCAGAGAGGGGTGAGGACGCTGCTGCGCTGCAGACTCCCCGTGCAGTTGGCCCAGGCACAGCAGGACGCCTGATCCAGCCCATCGCCCGACTTCCCACTGCATCCAGAGCTGCCCTGTGTCCCAGCCCCAGCAATCAAGCTGTCACGGTATGTCTTCCCGTAACCCTTTCTGTCTTCTTTGAATGTAGGAGAATGCCTTGAGGGCTGCCTGACATAGGCCAGGGCTGCCTTTCTCTGTTCCCCCAGGGGGCCAGGTACAGCTTCTAAAAATACCCTTGTAACCCGGGCGGTACTCCAAGAGGTACCCCCTCTCCAATTGAAGGGATCAGAGCAGGTGAACAAGCGCTGTGGGAGGTGTAGGGACTCTCCTCCCCCTGTAGAGCAGAGCCAGACCACCACTGGGGACCTAACCATAGACCTTTTAATGAGGGAACATAACGGGCATAATCAGGGGGTATAGTGGACACCACAATGCCCCAAGGGGCAGGATTCAACAAAGGTTAGACACTTACAATCATTGACAAAAGACAGGGTTAACAAAATATAAAACACAAACAGCAGAGCAAACAGTACTGGTTGGGGAAATATAAACAGGCACAAAATACAAAATGTCAAAGGACAAAGAAATATCAGGCCTGGGTACCTGGAAAGGGAGAAAACAAAGGCCCCTTTCCACTGCAAGAGGAATTTCTCCTTGTTAGCTCACTCACCCTGAGACACCAACGCTGGGCCTTGCACTCAGATCTCCCATGCGGGAGACAGGAGCCCGGGCACACAGCCACCAGTGCTGCCAGTGCTAGCCCTGCTCCAACACGCTAGGGCTCTGGACCTTCCTGGAGCCCCGGCCCCCCGGCGAGCTGCCTGCTCTCTGATTGGAGGAGCTGGAAGCCGAGCTGGGACCCCTCAGGTCGCTGCTCAGATCCTTGCTGGAGCAGGAAGCTCTCCTGCTGGCTGCAGCCTCTCGTCGGGGATCCTGGAGCCCAGCAGGACGCCTCTCCTGCCGGCCACACGCCGTGCTGCTGAGGGTCCCACTGCTGCCTGCAGGTCCTGCTCCTTCAGGCTCTTCTGGGGAACTGCTCCCGCCCCGCTGGCTCAGCTCTTTGAAGCTCCTTCCTAGTGGTCCCTTGCTGGTCTCTCCCTGAGTCAGCCGTGCTGCCCCTTTTATCCCCCTCCAGGTGACCCAAGGGGCCAATCAGGGGACATGAGGGGCAAGTTTCTGGGGCCTGATTGGTGAGGAAAGGGAATCCCAGGTCCTCCAATCACCTTTTGCCCTTTCAAAACCCCTGGGCTAGGTCACTGCGAGCCAGCCCGTCACACCCTTCATTCGTGTTTTTGCTGGTCTTTTCATTTTGAAAGGCTCCTGTACAGAATGAGTGACAAGGGAGGTGGTGCTCTCCCCTACCCTGGGGGTCTTCAAGAGGAGGTTAGATAAGCATCTAGCTGGGGTCATCTAGACCCAGCACTCTTGCCTGCCTTAGCGGGTCGGACTCGATGATCTATTGAGGTCCCTTCCGGCCCTAACATCTATGAATCTGTGAATCTATAAGAGGAGGAGAGGACGAGCAGTACAAAAGGCTGCTGGATGGATCCGCATTTGGTATGTTCCACCATGCCCGTCCGCACGGCCACAAACTGCTGTCAGCAAAAGAAGCAACCAAAGAAGGGGTTCAATGTCAAGTGCTGGAGAAACCCTGCTAAAAGACATCATCTCCACCAGTTCTTCACGGACAAACACGCCAACTGCCCTGACACTCTTGGCACCACTGATCACTCAACGAAGAGCGAGAGCTTCAAGAAAGGCATCCATGAGATGTGCTAAAAAATCTCAAGGCTTTTCCAAAAAGAAACATCACGACTTGTTCAGCGAGAACGACAGCCTTCATATTACTCAACCATTCAAAACTGACACAATAACATGAACTCTAAATAGAAGTACCTGCATCAGTGTGTTAGAAAAGGACTCCTGTAAATAGGTGTGTAATCTGTAACATGCCATAAAAAATGGGATAATTTATTATACCAGTACTGCAAATCCTGATGAAACTTTCCCTGGGCTCACATAAGGGCTTCACTGAAGAGAAGGTGCTTGGGTTTGGTTTAGCACGTCATCCTGCACGTTCCCCTAGTCATTGCTTCCCATCTTCCATGAGGGTTTTCTCCTCCTCCACTTGCCAGAGGAGTCTGACCCCTTCCTCAGGTCGGGTCAGGGCCAGGTTTCAGGTGGCAGATCACATCAGGATTTCTATGCAGGTACCGTCCAGGTGGGAGCTTTCACCTCTGGGGTCCAGCTCCCTGGCCTGACACATGCAGAGATCCCAGTAAATGTGAGGACATGGGGTCCCTCAGCGCTGTGGCAGCTTGTGGGATCCAAGCCTGCCCTCTTCCCCACTCTTGTCACCATGGGATATAAAGGTGACCTGGGAAAAGTCCGGGTCATCCTGCCCTTGCTCTCTGGGTGCTCAGGACCAGTCCTGCTGTGAGCATCTCACCAGAGCACGTCCACATGAGGTGCCAGGGCTTGAACTCCCCTGGAGAGGCCAAGGCTGGTCACAGGCCCTGTTCTGCAGGGCACTGATCTATCCAGCCATCTTTTCCTTCTTGCACTGGTGTCACGGCAAGAAATCAGGGTCCCCGTTCATCCCACCTGACCACTGCGGCAGGGTCCCCTCTAGGATACCTTGCTTGGAGTCTTCCCCAGGACCAGGTCCAGGAAGACAGAGCAGGCCAGAGAGCACAAGGGGAGCTGACACCATGCTACACCTGCCATTGCTGAAGGGCTGTGTTGTCTGCACATGGCAGAGGGCTAGGGGAGGGCCTGACTGCCTCCTTACTGGGGACCAGCAAGCAGGTGGGACAGTCTGCAGCCCAGGACAGGAGCATCTCTAGAGAAGGCAGGAGCTGCCTTGTGATGGGTGGAGGTGACACGAGGAGAGCAGCATGAGGGGAGATGCTGATTAAACAGGAGAGGCAGGAGAGTCCATCAGGAGCTTTCTTAACAGCAGGTCGCAGGGTGGGATACACGGAAGGGGCTGAGGTTGGATTTGGCATTTCATATAATGCTCATGAAACTCTAACTTCAAGCAATAATTAAAAAAGCACAAACCATGTGGAAGAGATTTCCGTCCATGTTAAAAAGGAAATTCTTCACTGGAGGACCTGATGGGCTCCATGTGAGCAGATGTGTCTCCAGGGACATGGGATCATTGAACAGGAGGACTGGAAGGGACCTCACAAGGTCAGCTCGTCCAGCCCCCTGATCCAGGTGCTCTCATCCCTGAGTATCCCATCCCAGCCAAGTGTCCGTCCAACCTGCTTCTCACAGTTTCCCGTCACGGAGATGCCACCGCTCCTCTAGGCAGCCTGCTCCAATGTCTGGCCCTTCATGGTCAGAAAGTCCCTGGTGAGGCCTCCCCAGCGCTGAATAGAGGGGAAGAGTCATTTCCCTCAATGGACACATGACACTCCTGTTAATACAGCCCAGGACACTGTTGTCTTTTTTTGCAAGAAGCAGGAGGGAGAAATGGGAGACACGGATTTGTAGCTCAGTCTTGGGCAGGGCCACCTGCCCATGGGCCACAAGGCTGAGTCCTGTGTCCTCCCTGATGTAAACTCAGAGCCATCCAGGTTGACTGTGGGTCAAGCCGGCCTCCTCCTCTATTAGCAGGGTCAGGGGCCAGCTCTGCTCTCATGCTAGCGTGATTGTCCCTCTCCCAAGAGGACCCATGACCCACCCATCTCTGACCACCTGTTCTGCAAGGAGCGTGCAGCAAGCTGGCCCCAGATTTGCCTCCTGCTTCACAACCAGGTGTTGAGCCTGGGCATCATGCAGAGCCTGCTGATTTTCCTGGCCCTGGGAGAAGGTCAGATGAAACACCAGCTCTTTGGCCCCCGCAGAGCTGCACCAAGTCAGTTGCTCTGGCAGCATGTGGGCTCAGCCCAGGCCCAGGTGGCAGTCAGGACCCCTCTGCACACCCCCAGCCAGGCCAAGCAAGCTGATGTTTGACTGTGGGCCTGCAGCACTGCTCAGCTGGGCGACGTGAAGCCCCAGTGGGGTCCCAAACCTCAGACAAAGCCGGCTTGCTCAACAGTTTGCAGCATGGGCCCGGGACTAACCCCTGGATAGGGATTGGGGAGAGCTGTGCACAGCTCAAGAGTTGTGGCCCCTTGCTGTGCCTTCCTCTACACGTGGAGTAGGGCGATAGCAGCCCCAGCCTCTGCTGTGACAGCCCTTTGGGATGTGCTGGTGGGAAGTGCTAGGTCAGACCTATGTAACATCATGGCATAAATCAATGGATCCCGCAGCATCTAAATGGACCATGGAGGTTCCCGGTGTGGTGACCCTGGCGAGTAGAGACACTCAAAAAGGCCGAGGTGCACTTGATCTAAGTTACGGTTTTATCTCTAAGTGGTGTAACTTAGATTGGTAGCAAGAAGAGAATACCTCTGCCCTTGGCAGGGGGTGCAAATCTCAAACCAGCTTCCTCCATTTAAACGATGTGTGCCAAACTTCTCTTGTGCAGTGGATATAGACCGGACTGTGATCACTTATTCCGGTTACAGCGTAATGTCTGCCCCGGCCGCCTGTCCAGATGTACTGAGCAGGATGCAATGAGGCCAGGCCAGAGGCCTGCAGCCAGCCAGTCTCAGTGAGAGACAGGCCCAGCCCTGGCGGGGACAGGCACCCCCTGCACTCAGCCCGGCGCAACAGCCTCGTCCCAGCGGGCCTGGGGACGCAATCCAGGCAGCCGGTCTTGAGGCCACAGGCAGCAGAGCACACACGCTGCAGCCCTGGCAAGCCAGCGTGGCCTGCAATGACCTTGGCTGGGCAACACTGAAAGCTCTTGGTCCTAACCCTGTGTGCGTGATGCTCAAGAGATGATGCTGTATCTTCAAAGTGCACACGCATTTTTTTGTGGCATGAATTCATTGATTCATAGATTCATAGACATTAGGGCTGGAAGGGACCTCAGAAGATCATCGAGGCCAGCCCCCTGCCCCAGGGGCAGGAAGTCAGCAGGGATTATAAGATCCCAGCAAGATAAACATCCAAATGTCTCTTGAAGGTGTTGGAAGTTGGTGCTTGAACCACCTCCGGCGGCAGGCTATTCCAGACCTTGGGGGTCGGATAGTAAAGAAATTCTTCCTTACATCCAGCCTGAAACTGGCCCCCGGTTCTGTGCTGTGCACGGGGCAGTGCCGGCTGCCTGCCCTTGCAGTCCCAGGAGACGGGGCTGGGCCGGGGCCTTCTTCCAGGTGCCCCGGGG
This sequence comes from Alligator mississippiensis, assembly GCF_030867095.1. Lineage (NCBI taxonomy): Eukaryota > Metazoa > Chordata > Crocodylia > Alligatoridae > Alligator > Alligator mississippiensis. The sequence continues at coordinate 59,307,754 of NC_081834.1, forward strand.
CAGGGGATTGACCACGTCCCCGCCGGGAACATGGGGTCAGGGTTCAACCCCCTCAGCGCCCTGGCCTGGTGCAGCCAAAGGCTCCAGCTGCAGCAGGTCCTCTAGGCCAGCTGCTACCCCCACACCTGGGAAGCACATCTGGGCACATTGCACACGTCCACATCCAGGTGGGGACAAGTCTCCTCTCCCCCGTTCCCAGCCCAGCGTTGCTGGGGACAGGACTCGGCAGTTGTCTTGCAAGCGGGCCAGACTGGGCTCGGGCTGAGATATTGGACCAGCCGTGTGAGTAGCCAGGCTTCATGGCACTGGTCAATGGCCTCACCAAGGCTGCAGTGCTGGGGACGCGCTGTGTGGGCCCGGGGCAGGGCCTGCCACCGCCACCACCGCCTCCATGAAGCTGTTGATCAAGACTGAGGACATGATGAGAACAGCATATGGCAAAGGGATGTTACGAAAAGAACAAGACTTATTTGCACGCTTTTTTTGTAGGATAGTTTTGCAGAAAATCCATGGATTTGAGCTTCCCTTACAATAATTTCAGATTTCTGACCTAGCAATGCCAGAGGGCAGCACGGCCTGGAGACCCGGACACCTGGGTGCTCACCCCACTCGCTGGCAACCTGCTGCTGGGTTGCGGGTCACACCATTCCTGCCTCAGTTTCCCTGCTGGCCCGAGTTGGATCTGGGGGGCGTCAGGCTGGGTATAATCGGTAGGAGCTGCAGGTGGGTCTGGCAGGGGTGACCAGCTGCAGTAAACAAGGGTAGGAGCTGTAGCTGGCTCTGGGGCATTGGGCTGGGTATAGCAGGGACAGGAGCTGCAGCTGGCTCTGGGGGCATTGAGCTGGGTATAACGGGGACAGGAGCTGCGATTGGCTCTGGGGGCATTGGGCTGGGTATAACAGGGACAGGAGGTGCAGCTGGCTCTGGGGGCATTGGGCTGGGTATAACAGGGACAGGAGCTGCGATTGGCTCTGGGGGCATTGGGCTGGGTATAACAGGGACAGGAGGTGCAGCTGGCTCTGGGGGCATTGAGCTGGGTATAACGGGGACAGGAGCTGCAGCTGGCTCTGGGGGCATTGAGCTGGGTATAACGGGGACAGGAGCTGCGATTGGCTCTGGGGGCATTGGGCTGGGTATAACAGGGACAGGAGGTGCAGCTGGCTCTGGGGGCATTGGGCTGGGTATAACAGGGACAGGAGCTGCGGCTGGCTGTGGGGGTGTCAGGCTGGGTACAGCGGGAATAGGAGAGGTGGCTGGCCTTTGCGGGCAGACGTTGGCCTAGGTATAAGAAGGGGTATTGGTCTCAGGTTGCATCCAGCCATTTAGGACATGTGTAGGTAGCCTCCTCCATGCTAATCACACGAGGCTGAAGCTTGGGCCCCCACACGGGGTTGGGTCTGGTAGGTTGAAAGCGGTGGGGTCAGGCTTGGCTGTGGAGGGCTCCTCTTCCTCCGGATGCGTGTTGCCAGGGAGGGATCTCCCAGCTGAGCTCAGTGGTGGGCTTTTGGGCTTTCCCCAGGTTTGGGGATGCAGATATTGTGGTCACGGCCCGGGGGCTCCTGGAGACAGCTGAGCTCAGGCTGGGCAGAGAACAGGAAGGTTTGAAGCTCTTTTCCCTTGGCAATGGGAGTTGTCCGAGGGCTGTTCCCAGGACACGAGCAGTTTGCCCAGTCCCTGCTGAGTGGAAGTGGGATGAATCCTGGACCCCCTCGCGTAGGCTTACATTGTGGAAAGCAGCAGTGTCGGCCTCCACAGGGTACTTGGGGGGCTTTCCCAGCTACTGCCTGGCAGCAGCTTGCCCAAGGTCTCCTGCCTGAGGTTGCTGGAGAAGCTCATGCTGGGATTGGGGTTGGGGTTGGGGCTTTGGCTGGTGACAGAGAGCAGGAAAGCATGAAGCTGTCTTTCTGCTCAGGGTTCGTTGGACTCCCTCTTGGTTCCATATTTCGGAGAGAGATGCGTCTCCTCATTCATTCGACAAGGCCGCTGGATGGACTCGCGCCCCCTTGCCCCAGGGTTGGATTCAGGCGCTGTCTTGGCATAAGAGATCAGGCAGCTGGGCCCAGCAGTGGGGTTTGGGGCTGTCCAAGCCAGGTGCTGTCGCCAGACTGCACGGGGTCTCCTGCGGAGCAGGCTGAGCCATGGGTAGGGCCACCTGCCCCAGGCTCTGCAGCCTTAAGAGGCAGAGCTAGGACTCAGCCTCCTCCTCGTGGCCAAGGTGAAAGTGGTTGCTCCTTATTGCCCGTTCACTTCCTTGCTGCTCTGCTTTTGTCTCTGCGCTCTGACTCCACGGTGCTCATCCACGACTCCACGCTGCCCCTACTGCCCCTCGCGCTGCTCATCCCTGCGGGCACCAGTGATGCTGCCAGGGAGACCCTGAGAGGATCACAAGTGACTCCCGGGCTCTGGGTGCAAGGCTGAAGGGTGAGGAGCTCAGGTAGTCTTCTCCTCGATCCTTGAGCTCAAGGGGAAGGGCCTTACAGGGAGTGGACGCATCTTGCAGAGCAGTGCATGGCTTCGCAGGTGTTGTCACCAGCAGGCCTTTGGCTTCTTCAGCTATAGGATGTTGTTCCAGAAGACACATTGGTAGGGAGACTTGGGATCCACCGGACACAGGAGGGAAGGTCATGTTGGCAGATAAGCTGGCTAACCTAGCAAGGAGGGCTTTAAACCTGGTTTGCTGGGAGATGGTGACCAAAGCCCTGCGGTACTTAGGGAAATGGGTGACATGGAGGAAGCACAAGCAGGACGGGGCAGTAGGGGAGGCTCCTTGTTCTTGCTGGGGGCGTAGGGCAATGGGGGAGTTACCAAAGAGTAAGGGCAGCGGGGGCGTTACCAGGGCTCAAAGAGTTGGTGCTGAAGGGGCTGAGCACAACGGGCACTACAAAGCATCTCCTTTAGATGGGCTGCTCTAAGTGCAGATCAGCGTCTCGCACCCACGCAGCGATTAGAAATCGTGCTCCTGCACACCCATGTCCCCACCCACTGCCCATCACCATTGTACTTCCTCTGTTCCTCTCTTCCTTTCCTTAGTCTCTAGTCTTGATTCGATACTTGATGGCATTGTCATTTTGTCCATCATCACTGGCACTGTCTTCATCGCCCAAGCTGCTTTCCTCTTCGCTGTCCTCAACTTCTTCCTCACTGTCCCTGCTTTCTTCCCCAGGAGAGAGGCTGTTTGGGTGGTGTCCTTAAACAGTCTGTGCCAGTGGACCCTCTGCTGCGTGATCTTTGCCATCTCTTCACCACCCTCTCCTATTGCCTTCTGGGAGTGTGTCTGCGGCTTGCTCAGCCCCGTTTTCACACAGGTCTCAACCGAGAGCTTCGTGCGTCAGGAGATCAGACAGCTTCTGGTCTTGCACAGGGCACTGCTGACAAGAGACAAACCGATCCCTGGGAGCTGATGGGCACCACTGCTGTTCGGTCCGGTGCCCGTACAGCTCTGCCTCTCTGCTCATGACTTTGAGCACTGCCGTCAGCCGCCAGAGCTGCTTTACTTTCTTCCACACCTCGTTGACGTACGGCACAGGGTTGAACCCATTGTTCCTGATGCTTGGGCATCTAATTTGAATCCTGCTCCAACCTTCAGTCATTAATTAACACATCAATGTTGCCTATCCTTGCCTTCCAACTGGGGGATAATAAAGCATAGGAGGGGAGGAGGATCTGCCCCTCTGCACTGCTTGGGGTTCAGGAAGGAAGAGGATTGCGCTGAGACACCTAAGCACCATGGCAATGTCTGGTGGGGCACTGGGGGCAGGACCTGGCCCAGTGTCCCTGCCCGACTACGCTTCAACAAGGCTGGGCTCACGCTGCTTTTTTTTTAAATGAAAGGAAAAAGGAGACCAGATGATCAGACTGGCAGCCTTGGGGTTTGAAGTCTTTCAGTCACAGATGTCCAGCCCAATAGCATGAGGAGCTTCCCCACATCCTTTGCCAGCAAACCTCACCCTTGACAGTTTTGCCAGGCAAGCTTTTCCATTCAGGACGGACACCTGTCCACTGGGAAGTGCACCAAGACGCTCCCCAGGGCGCCACGGCAAGGCCCAGACAGCCATGCCTTTGGGGTCTCATTGACCTGCATGGGACCCCAGCCCTGAGCCAGAGCTGAACGTTTTTAAAGTCACGTACTGAAATCTCTGGAGCCAACCACCTCGCATGGCATGAAACAACCTCCCATCCCACAGTATACTTTTAAGAAAGAAGAAAGAGTGGCTGGCTATCAACACACACTGCATCTCCAGGAGGAGATACCTACCCCTGCGCAGTGAGCCATGCATTTAGGTGCTCCTGTTGTACCAGATGATGAAGAGGGGATGAGTAAAAGGCAGCTGTTCAAACTCCAGCTGGGGAGCCTGGTCTCCTTTCCTGTCACCAAGGAAATCTTCTAGGAATACACTGTGAAAATAAGAGGGAGAAAACATAAAAAATCAACTGCTCCTCAAGCACAGCTATGTGCAATGGTGGTGCTCAACCTGCCAGCCCCATGGACCGAGCTGGTTCATGGGCCTGATCCAGCAGGGGCTTAACACACAGGGGCGGTCCACAGGTCTGGCCTCGCATGCCAAGTCACGGTGCAACCTGCAAACGGGGTCACGCCATCCAGCCCAGCGTGCCCCTGGGGTCTGCAGTGGTGGCAGTGTTAACTCCAGGGCTCTGGGATTCAAACTGCCACCACCCCCTGCCAGCACATCCCTGGGCCCAGGAGGAGCGCTATGGGGTGAACGACAGCCCACAGCCCGGACTCAGGCCATAAGCTAGAGGCTGAGCATCACTGATGGACAAGAACATCTCTAGATGCAACAGCGCTCTCATAAGCAGCCTTCATTGAATTCCTCTCCCTTCTCAGTCCTTCGCTTCAATTGCTTAGTTGTTCAGTTTTAGGCAATTTTTTAAGTGTCAGCAAAACAGCATGACAAGCCATGAAAGGCTTCCCCAGGAGAAGAAATGTACCATTCTGCATGTGAAGTCCATGTAAGAGTTAAAAAGACCCAAACGGAGAGCAAGTCAGCCAAGGGGAGCCTGGCTCCGTGGCTGGGGCTATGCAGGCACCCAGCTCCAGACACCTCGGTCTACAGAGAGCAACAGGTGCTTGCCGGTCTGAAGGCCAAGTCCTCCTTTCATCCTCTGGTCCTAAGAGTTTGAGCCCCAGTGTGCCATGCAGACCAAAGGGCCAAGGCCCTGCCACAGCACCCTCCAGCAGAGTGTCGGGGGCAGCGGTGCTGTCACGGGGGCCCTTGACACAGCTGTGACGGTAGTTGTGGCTGGAGCTCTTCGGGGGTGACAAAGAGTTTGGCCCTGGCTGCGCGGCTTGGAAGTGCGATCAGGTGAGAGAGGGATCCGAGGAACCGAACCCAGAACAGGAAATAAGTAAAACAAATTTCTTCTAAAAATGTCATTTCAATTAGTCATTGCTCAGTGTTGAAGCTTGCTTCCCTTTCCCCAATATACACTATCACATTTATATAAACACCCAGCCTAATTGGATATTTCACACAGAGCAAACATTTTCCTTAAGATGATCAATAAATCCAGCTAAATAGCTTCCATTTCTCTGCTTTGATAACAATGAAAAGCTTGGTGGGATTTTTTTTTATGTTTATCTGTAGTATCCCGCAATCAAAAAAAAAAAAAAAAAAAAAGAACAGCAATGGGGAGCAAAATGCAAGCTGTTTAACGAAGGCAGCTTGTTTTACGGTATAAAGCTAAATGAAGTGGACAATGTCATTTTACTGGATGCTCCTATTTGATATCAATCACTGTTGCTCAGAGTGAAGATGATATATGAGAGTAAGATATTATTTCACCTATTTCCAGGGCAAGGAGAGAGGGGAAGGCAGAGGCACACAAAGTAGTTGTAAATCCAGTGCTGACAAGTTGAAATGACAGGCACATTAGTTTAACAGCAAACTCCTTCCATCTCTTTGGAGAACTACTTGCTGTGTCGATACAGCCAGGGAGATAAGGAGCACTGTAATGCAGAAAGCAGTTCAGTGGCTTGCTCATTTAACTTCATGCATGTCGAGAGTGGGGTTTCCCCTAAAGCAAGCACAATATAAGAGCTCACTGAAGTACAAGGGTACAGTGTAAGCATGATACAAGAGCTTGTTTGTGTCCCCACAAAGGACTCGACACATTCGCTCCCTTGGGGCTGTACTGCGGGTTCAGCTCTGTTGAACAGACAACCGGGTTTTCATTTCTTAAACTAAAGCAATATAGCTCCCCAAACAATGTTGAAAATTAAATGGCCCAAACACAATGTTGGCACAGGAGGAAACAAAAAGGTAAAGCTGACCAAACAGAGCAGGGGCTTCCTTTCAATCAAAATTTAACCTGATCCTGCCAACCGTCCGCATTAACAGCTCCAGCAGAGGCCAGGGCGCCAGTTCTGCTTCCACTGCCACCTTCAGACCGAATGTCCTGATTTCATCCGACTCCCGGGTGGGTTGATGGGAACAGGAGCTGAACCCTTACAAATGATCTGCATAAGAACTGGATGAGCAGCACCTAAGCTATGATCTACATACAGAAAACTACATGAAAGATTCGATGTCTGAGCTTCGTTCAGGTTTAGTCGACTGAAAAGCTACCAGAAAAGAACAATCAAGCCATAAACCATGCTTTGTATATTGTCAGCAGCCTAACAAGATTATCCCGCACATTTAAGGGGACAACATCTCATGGTATACTGTGAAGTGTGGACACACTCCTTCATGCCGACACTCATGGGAGAGGGGACAACCCTGCTTGTGCTAGGCACTGTCCAAGCAGGTGTCGGGACCCCGGACAGGGACCCTAACACTGCTGTGGCAGAAAGAAACCTGCCACAAGTGTTCAGAGCCGAGACGACGTGGGGCAGAAGTCAAGGGGACAGAAGTTGGAAAAGTCTTGCCGGGCTCCTGGCTCCAGCCAGTCCTGATTTGAAACAGGGCAACAGCTGCTCAAAGATGTTTCCATCATGCAATTACCTGGTGGGAGTTTTAGAAATATCAATCATTTCCCTTGAGGAGACGCACGCAATCACCACCACTTTTGTTAAAGCGGGAAGTCCTGGGGGGGAAGAGGAGGGAGAAGCAAAGTATGAAAATTGCTATTCATTTCATTTAAGTGTTATAAGCAAAAACCCTTTTCTGTTTGGTGGGCCTGTGTCATGTCATGCCCCAGGTAATGGAAATAGCCCAGTCTTTTCTCTTCTCCCATCTATCGACTTGTCCATGAACCAGTGCCAAACTGTGCCAGCTTAATGTAACCATGTGCTTGATCATCATCTCTCCAATGGGCCATTTTCTCCTGTCAGGTGAGCCCACACAAGCCCAGACAGCCTCAGGCTTCCTGGGTATAAGCAAGAGTGGATTTTGGCCAAATGAACATCTCTCTTCACCTGCCGGGCCAGTAGAAACACATATAACATGTTCCTCCCCCAGCGAGTTCCCTTCTCCTTCTTCGCGTGGAGAGGACATGAGTCCAGGAAGATGCGGAGGGACCCAGAGGCCAGCTCTACGCTGGGCTCCAAGCCTGCGCCCCAAACCCTGCGGGATCCCTCTGCACGGGTACTTAGGTCTCAAGCAGACTGTGATCTTCAGGGTTCAGTAATGTTGCCGAATCTGGACTCCATTTCCTCGTGGTTTACCCTTGAGGTTTCGAACAAGCTCCGCGAGAGTTCACGTGCGACGTAGTGAAATGCCTTTGACCACGCTCGGTAGTTTCCCCGCACGGTTATGCGCTTTGCCATTGTAAACGACAGCTTCACCCGAGAAGATCCGCTTGGGCTGAATTTGAGAGCACCTGTCCAGCGCGCCCTGAGGAAGAAAGAGAAAAGAGACAAACAATTGCACCATGAATCGCTGCAGGGGGATCCACTGGTGCTAAATCCAAAGCCTAGTCTCAAAGGAGCAATGAGGGAATAAGAGGGTCCACACACATGAATAACATTAAAGCACTGTTCTTTCTACCCACCCCCAATATTTTGATGACCAGCGGTTTGGTGAGGACCAACCCTTTTCATGGTCCCAGCATCTGACTCAGCCACTTCAATACAGGAAACTCCAGGAGAGTCTGGGGGCAAAGAAAGAGCTGTATAGGCAATGGAAGCAGGGAACAGCCACCAAGGAGGAATATATCTCCCTGGCGCGCTATTGCAGGGAATCAGTTAGACAGGCCAAGGCGGGGCTTGAGCTCAGGCTGTCTTCAACAATCAAGGACAATAAAAAGTCCTTCTTCAGGTATATAGCGGGCAAAAGGAAAGCTCAGAGCAACGTTGGGCTCCTGCAGGACAAATCAGGACAGTTGCTGGTTGACGCGGGGCAAAAGCAGAGCTCTTCAATGAGTTCTTCGCTTCAGTATTTCTAAGTACCGACCAAGCCAATTCCCCCACCTCGATCACTGACGGATGTCCACAGGGCACCAGTCCGCCTATGGTTAGTTCTGAAATAGTTAAGGAGCTCCTGGAGGAGCTGGATGGGTACAAGGCAGCAGGCCCGGATGACCTCCATCCACGGCTGCTGAAAGAATTGGCCAGTGTCATAGCTGAGCCGCTGGCACAGCTGTTCAAGCACTCGTGGTGCTCCGGCCAGGTCCCTGAGGACTGGAGAAGGGCCAATGTGGTGCCCATTTTCAACAAAGGGAGAAGGGATGAGCTGGGTAACTTTAGGCCAGTCAGTCTGACCTCTATTCCTGGGAAAATGCTAGAGAAAATAATCAAAGAGCACATTTGTGCAGGCCCAGCAGGGGAAACGATGCTGAGGGGAAACCAGCACGGGTTTGTTACAGGTAGATTCTGCCTGACAAACCTTGTAGCCTTCTATGACCAGGTCACACACTGCCTGGACGCGGGAGGCGAGGCTGATGTCTTCTTCCTGGACTTTAGGAAGGCCTTTGACACAGTCTCGCACCCTATCCTCATTGGGAAGGTAGCAGACTGTGGAGTGGATGCCTACACGGTCAGGTGGATAGCCAATTGGCTTAGGGACCGCACCCAGAGTGGTGGTGGATGGGTCCTTCTTGGCCTGGAGGGAGGTGGGCAGTGGGGTCCCACAGGGTTTGGTCCTCGGACCAATATTATTTAATATTTTCATCAGCGATTTGGACGAGAGCATGGAGAGCACCCTCTCCAAGTTGGCTGATGATACCAAGTTATGGAGCAAAGTTAGTACACCGGAGGGCAGGGAGCAGATTCAGGCCGACCTGGACAGGTTGGATCAATGGGCAGAGAGAAATAGGATGCAATTAAATAAAGATAAATGTAAGGTACTCCACCTGGGAAGGAGGACCCCCAGCACACCTATAGGTTGTGGAGTGTCCTTCTCAGCAGCTCGGAGGCAGAGAGGGATCTTGGAGTCATAATTGACTCCAAGATGAACATGAGCCGGCAGTGTAACGAGGCCATCCACAAGGCCAATTGCACCCTGTCGTGCATTAGCAGGTGCATGACTAATAGCTCAAGGGAGGCGATGCTCCCCCTCTATGCGGCACTGCTCAGGCCGCAGTTGGAGTACTGTGTCCAGGTTTGGGTGCCGCACTTCAAGAGGGATGTGGGGAATCTGGAGAGGTCCAGAGGAGGGCCACTAGCATGATTAGTGGCCTTTGTGATGGACCCTACGAGGGGAGGTTGAGAGAGCTGAATCTCTTCAGCCTTCACAAGAGACGGCTGAGGGGAGATCTTGTGGCCACCTATACATTTATTAGTGGATGTCAACGGGGAATAGGGGAAGCGCTGTTTCCTATGGCGCCCCAGGGAGTGACTAGGAATAACGGGTGTAAACTAGTTGAGAGTGGATTTAGGTTAGATATTAGGAAGACATTTTTCACCGTAAGGGTGGCCAGGATCTTGAATGGGCTCCCAAGAGAGGTGGTGCTATCACCTAGCTTGGAGGTCTTCAAGAGGAGGCTAGATAGTCACCTGGCTGGGGTCATCTGACCTCGGTCCTCTTTCCTGCCGGGGCAGGGGGTCGGACACGATGATCCATTGTGGTCCCTTCCGACTCTACAATCTATGAATCTATGAATACTGCAGGAATGGCCCAAGACCTTCCAGCAGCACTGCTACCTGCAGGGTGAGATTTGCAAAAGGTCCGACAAGATGGACTTAGTTGTTCTGTTTGTGTTGCGCGCGATGCGGATATTATAAGGGGTCCGGGTGGGCAGCAGGACTTTGTATGGGTGAGCAGGTGCTGTTTTTTGTATCGATAAAGGTTTTTCCTTTTGTGGTGGGAGCTGTATCAAGCATGACAAGGTGGCCGAGTGGTTAAGGTGATGGACTGCTAATCCATTGTGCTCTGCACGCGTGGGTTCGAATCCCATCCTTGTCGTGAGGTACTTTTGTGGGGAGAGGTGGGCATGCTAGAAGAGAGGGACAGGATCCAGCCAGATCTGGACAGGTTGCAGAGGTGGGCGCATGAGAATAGGGTGGGATTCAATGCAGACAAGTGCAGGATGCTGCATCTAGGGAGAAGGAGCCAGCAACACACCTATAGGCTGGGAATCACCCCTCTTGCCAACACGGTTGCGGAAAGGGATCTTGGAGTCATTGTTGACTCCAGGATGGACATGAGCCACCAATGCGAGGAAGTGGCCGGTAAGGCTAACCGCACCTTGTCGTGCATCTACAGATGCATCACAAGCAGGTCCAGGGAGGTGATCCTTCCCCTCTATGCGGCGCTGGGCACGCCACAATTGGAGTACTGCATCCATATGATGAAGAAAGAGATGCATGCATGCATTTCCAAATCTCAGACAGTGCGTGAGGCAAGCAGCCTGCACATGGAAGATCTTCTTGCATTTGTTTTAATCCCAGAACATTTCATGATAAGAATTTAAAACGCCCCTTTCCCAACCATGGGGACACACAATAGCTGTCTCAATGCCTCCTGAATCACACATACTTCATTTAAACAAGCTTTTCTCTGACGGAGAACGGAGAGAGGATCTGCAGCCCAGACAAGCAACTCTGAAGGCCTGATTTTCAGAAGTACTTAACCATACGTGTCCCTGCCCTCAGCCCGGTTCGAACTGCGGTAATACGGTAACCTAAAGTGACACCGCTGGAGCCTGAGAGAAAGAAGAGAAGAGGAGAGGAAAAAACCCATCCTCACGTACCACATTTTAATACTGCCATTTTCTACTGAATACGTGTATGAAAAAGAAAGCTATAAATAAATAAGGTGCCTCTAGCAGAGGCACCATTCCTGCCCGCAAATACAGGAAGCAAGGACTTATGGAGTGGAGAGCAGGTCACCATCCCACACCACCCTGTGTCCCACTTTCAAAGTTGCCAAGGCACTTTGAAGCTCAAGACCCAGTGGTTTCCACTGAGATGTCATCTCTTAAATGCCTAAGGCCTTTTTGCAAGTGGGATTTGCATACTGCTGATACATTTACCCGGTGTCAACAGTGGACATCAGTCATTCCCATCTGGACCAAAGTAACAAGGGGAGTTCCTAGCTTCAGTCCAGGGCCAAGGTGTCTGCAACAGAGCTGCCCTCTTGGAGAGGTCCAGGACAGAAAGAGCCGCAGAAATGGCACTTCTCTACAATTCTTCAAGGCAGTCCTGCCAAGCGGAGGCATGCCCCTAGGACATGGGGGGCAAGGGACAGGCTGCAGAGCAGCTTTCTGTGCTCTGGCTGCTCTGCAGGCAGGTAAAACTCTTGGGGGAGAAGCTAGAGTTTTCTCCAGTTTCCAAACGGGAATCAAAACTCCATGGATATTGTTACATTAAAACCAACCATGACATTCACATCCGCTAGCACAGGGCTCCCAAGCACGTTTAGCGAGCGAACCTCCATGTTTCTCCAAATGACCAGGTTTCCAGCAATGCTGCAGGCCTGGCCCTGGACTACCTTAGCATGACAAGAACGGGACCGCAGGGTCAGGTCCGCTGGGAACACGGCCCTAGACTTTTAGCGTAGTTTCCTCCCCACTGATGCCAGGTGTGAGGCAAAAGGGGAGACAAGTTAAGGTCTTTCCCTTTTATTTTCAATCTCCTGGTCACTGGGAGCAAGAAACGCCCAGAATATTTCTGCCCAGGCACGGATCAATGCTGGCGGCCAGAGACTGGGACTGGGCCGGCTCGCTGGGCGCTACCAGCAGCTGAGCTAGACTCGCTGCTGGACAAGGGAGTCTGCACCTCTCGCACCGCTGGCACGGCACGTTCAAACACAGCCAGGGGTTTTGAAAGGGCACCCTGAGGCAACAGCAAGGAGCTTGATGTCCGAGAAGTCAGGCCTCTCCCAGAAGAGCCAAATTAGGCACAAACAGAAAACCCCTTGATCCCTCATGTCCGCAGAGTGGTTTAAACACTACAATACAAGGAAACAGCGGAGCGTGAAGGGCTGAAAAAGTCCCTCGAGGCAGCTGACGTGGACTTCCCCTGTTCCTGGTCTAGAAAGACAACAACCATAGGCCAGGGCTCAAGCCAGACTTTGGACTTCAACAAAGCATCCTGTGCCCCCGTTGGGTCTCCTACCCTTATGGCCACAACCTGAGACTATTAGTCACACGCTAATCCTCTTGCAAAGCTAGCTTTAAAACCCACGTGAGCTACTAGGGCTAATCCAGTTGCTATAGATGAAGAACTAGCTTCAAACAGTATAATGTCGGGCCACTTTGCTGAGCACAGTCAAGGGCTTTCAGGTTGGAGGGAGGAGGAAAGAGCGGTTTGAGCTGCTGACTGGCAGCAGGACAAGACTTCCTACAGGAGCACAGTAAGGGCACTCACTCTGCAGATGAGAAAAAAAGCCAATTCCAAGGGCATTTTATGCCAAATTGTCATCACACCTGTTTGCCAACTAAGGTGGTTTTGCCAGCTCTAAAAGTAGCAGCAGCTGCCACGTGGCAGAGCATGCGATATTTGGGTGGTTTCAATTCCCGTACCTGATTTGCATTGTCCATCTCGGTAGTCATCTCGAGCCGCGTGGCAAGACCTTGCCAGGCAAAAAGGGCAGCTGCTAAAGTTACCTGTGTTGTTAAATGCCTCCTCGAAGCTGTGAAGCTGTGATGAAAGGCCAAGGAGAAGAGATGAAGTTGAAGAAAAAAGTGTTGACAGGACTGCCTGCTCCACTCGCCTCCGATTTTGGTAAGAGTGAAGCGAGTGCACGCTGCACTTGGAAGAAGATATATCCTGGCGCTAAAGAACTTGAAGCTTTAGTAACAATGAAATAGAAGGCAACAGAAATCCCAGGAGTCGCCTGTATGGACTGGGATGTGGTTTCCACAGTCCTGGAGCCCGCTACTGATTGAAGACCCAGGATGCTTTATGGGCGAGGGTGTCAGAGACAGCATGCAGATCCTGGAGGAAGGCTGAGCGCAGGGACAGATGCACAATCAAAGGGCTCCACATCCAGGAGCATGTCGTGCTGGGCATTGTGCAGACATGTGCCTGTTCCCCCTCAACTCCCTGCCTGTCCAGAGCACGTCACCACGGCTGGGGGAGCAGGCAACAGCCGGAGAGCAGGAATCCCGGCGTGTTTTGGCCTCCACAGTTTCCCCAAGGCACTGCCGATGGAGGAAGCGGCAAGAGCGAGGCACTGTGGGATGCTGAAGGACTGCTGGGGCGAGCCGATGTTCCAGGAAATATTGCAAAGCTGTTCCTCTCTATTTAAGGGCCATTTCTGACTGCCTCTTGGGCCCTGCATGTCTGTACCCTCACCATTCGGAGGGCTTCAAAGGAGTTTGAAACAGTATGTCTGCCCATGGCACATGCATCAGGCAGCTCTGACTGAGTACAGCTATATTTCTTCCTATTTAAATTGTGGACCATTAGGAGAGGGGAACTCTGTCCCTTGTTGTTACTGAAAGATATCCCTCTCCCCCAGCCAAACTTTCCACTTGCTATTGCTGTGCATAAGATAGGTTGGTAGATTTTGGAGGACCTGGCCTGCAATATCACAAGTGAGGGAGATACCCCAAATAGCAGCTTTCCCAACCCAAAACTCAGCATCTTCTTCCCTCTCCAAGTGGCTTGCCCGACAGCCATCTCCATTTCAACCTCAGACTGTGATGTCCCATTTCAGGCCCTGCAATGACTGCCAAAATCCAGCAGCAAAGAACGGGGAGGAAGGGGAAGAGATGTGAGAGAGACAGAGAAAGGAAGAGAGAGATAAGCAGGAAATTAGGGCCTAATTTTTCTAATGCAAGAGACAGAAAGAAGAAAACATGAACAAACCAGCAAAGAGCCCGCCTGAAAAGGGTTTTTGAAGTATCTTTCTTACATCCTAAATATCAACTGTTCTGTTATTCTGAGCCCATTTCCTTTCATCTGTGAAGATGTGGGATGGCCATATTTCGAGGAGATGAAAGGCTGTCTACCCCAGCAACAGGATTGCAGGAGAAGTATGAGCAAGTGCACAACGACTGCTAGTTTCATAGCTGTTCGGGGCTGGAAGGGACCTTACAGGTCATCGGATCCTGCCCCCTGCACTTGGGCAGGAAAGACTGCTGAGATCAGACGACCCCAGCAAGACGGGTGTCGCTATGTTTGGTGAAGATGGCCAGGGGAAGGACTGTACTACCTCTGCAGGGAGCCTGTTCCAGACCCTTCGGCACTCGGCTTGTAAAGAAGTTTTTCCTTATATCTAGCCTGAAGCACTATTCAATCAGTTTGTGCCCATTAGTTCGGGTCCTATCACAGCACCCAGGTCTCGTTCAGTCATGGTGCTGGCAAGCGTAGCCCTGACAAACCTGTAAGTGTGCTGTGAATTATTTCTCCCCAGATGGAGCACTTTCCATTTTTCTGTATTAAACGACATCAGGTTGAGGTCCACCCAGTGCTGACATGGTTAGGATCCTCACAAAGCATGAACGTATGCGCTTCGCTGAAAAGGGGAACAAATAAGGACTCACAATTCAATCAGCAATTAGAAAAAAGTGCCGAAAAGCCCCGCTAATGTGTCTGACCTATACAGACATTGGGAAAGCCAACTCCAACTAATGCGATGCTTCTTCTAGGCCTGCGCTGGGCTTAGCACAGAAGCGCGCGGAGTTTAAAGTAAAGTGCTGTTCTCCCCCCGCCAACATCTGCAAACAGCCTATATGTCCGATTTAGAGCATAAGTTCTTTGCGGCATACATTTTTCAATCAACAAGTAGGGAAGCACAGAGGAAGTCCATTCCCATGCAGAGAAAAGGTAACAGAAGAGCTGGGAAGCCCTCTTGGCTAAACAGGGAAATCCCGGGCCTCTTAAGAAAGAAGGAAGAGGCGTACAAACAAGGGAAGCTCGGGCAGGCCCCAAGGAGGACTATACAAGGATGGCCGCATTTGCAGGGAACAGACAAGAAAGGCTAAAGTGGCGACCAAACTTAGATTAGCAACAGAAATCACGGACAACCAGAAGTCCTTCTTTAGGTACATGGGGAACAGGAGGAAAACAAATGGGAGTGTGGGGCCATTGCTCAACAACGCAGGAGAGCTGGTTACCAGCATCCAGGAGCAAGCTGAACTCCTGAATGACTACTTCGCCTCAGTCTTTCACTGGACCAAGGGGAAAACAGCGCCAGGTGGAGTACAGGATGAGCACGGCAGGAATAACTGCCTTCGTACTATTGCCGTAGAATCGGTGTGTGATCAATTAAAAATATTAGACTTGGACAGGTCAGTGGGACCAGATGATCTTCATCCAAGAGTGCTGAAGGAGCTGGCCGAAGTCACTGAGGAACCCCTGATGAAACTCTTCCACAACTCGTGACGCTCTGGAGAAGTCCCTGAGGACTGGAAGGGGGCCAGTGTTGCACCCATCCACAAGAAGGGCAGGAGGGAGGACCCGGGTAAATACAGGCCACTCAATGACCTTCAGTCAACTGAAATGTCAGAGGTATTGCCAATTAGCAACAGATGCACTGACAGAGCTAATTGGGAGGAACTTTCATGACATGTGTCTATAGTTTGCTGGACTTCAGATGTTGCAATTAATTCATGAGCAAAGAAAAGTTCTAAGAAACTCCAGATAAGAGTACAGAGGTCAGTGACAGTATTCAATTATTCAAATTTCTCCAGAAACAGTCTGGGTAAGTGGATCCAAATTAGCTCAGTGTTGACAGGTGCACCTCGGTCACTTCTGACTTCCACGCAGAGCTTATTAATGGATCACAAGTGAAGTTATAAAGCATTTTTTCAGCCCTTGGAGACTGAAAGCTTCAAGCTAACTCAGCTTCCCTCTCTCCAGAAGCACATTTCATACCAATATAAATGCAACCAGAAAAGGGTCTTGTCTTCAGAGCCTTTCCATGAAATGAGATCTCCCAATATTTGTGTCTCTATAGCCGCAAATAAATCACCTGCTCATTTCCAGGGAGTATCCCTTCCCATCCTTCAACAAAGGCTTATTCACCAACACCTACAGGCATACAGCAGCACACCTACAGGCTGGGGAACTCCCTTCTCATCAGTGCAGAGGCAGAAAAGGATCTTGGGAGTCATTATTGATGCCAAAATGCACTTGGGCCAACAGTGTGGGGATGCGGTCAGGAAGGCCAACCACACCTTGTCATGCATCCACAGATGCATCTCAAGCAGGTCCAAGGAGGTGATCCTCCCCCTCTATGCGGCACTGGTCAGGCCGCAGTTGGAGTACTGCATCCAGTCCTGGGCACCGCACTTCAGGAGGGATGTGGACAGCATTGAGAGGGTCCAGAGGAGGCCACCTGCATGATCGGGGGCAGCAGGGCAGGCCCTACGACGAGAGGCTATGGGACCTGAACTTGTTCAGCCTCCTCAAGAGAAGGCTGAGGGGGGATCTAGTGGCCTGTTACAAACTAGTCAGGGGGGACCAGCAGGCACTGGGGGAGTCCCTGTTCCCCCGAGCACTCCCAGGAGTGACAAGAAATAGCGGTCACAAGCTGGCAGAGGGTAGATTCAGACTAGACATCAGGAGGCGCTACTTCACTGTCAGGGTGGCTAGGATCTGGAACCAACTTCCAAGGCAAGTGGTGCTGGCTCCTACCCTGAGGGTCTTTAAGAGGAGGCTGGATGAACACTTTGCTGGGGTCGTGTGACCCCACAACTCTTTCCTGCCATGGCAGGGGGTTGGACTTGATGATCTGTCAAGGTCCCTTCTGACCCGACCAACTATGAAACCTCTGTCTCCAGGCTCCACTCCCATCTTTCTCATGGCTGTGGTATACAAAGCCACGTCTTGCCTTAGTTCTTCAAAAGTAACTTTCAAGATTTCTTCTTTCCCTTCCTCTGAAGAAACAAGATTTACAAACAACCACCAATGAGAAAGGACATATTGCTATCAAAGAGATAGTCTACTACAAAGCTGCAGCCCTGGAAGAGAGAGAGAAAAGAGAAAGTATTGCAATGGAAAATACATCCTAACAAGTTATATTCCTGGCCCTTCAACAGCAAAACAAAGCAAACTCCCAAACAAACAACAAATGCAAACAGAACCAAAACCACCCACTATTCTGTACAAAAGCTTGTCTTTTTTAATTAAAAAAAATCAGTATTACATCATGGGGATTTCCTCAGCTGGCCATGGGGAGGAGTTTTAAATGGGAGGACTTAGGTCTTTAAGGGTGACTGTACATGAGCCAGGATGCCGCTCCACTGTAATTACAGTGTGTCGGAGCAGACTTGATTAATTGACTCTGTTGAAGTGTGGTAATTACTGTGCTCCAGCCAGCAAGGGTTGCTCACATACACTCAAGAGATCCAAGGAAGAGAGCTCTGCCCTTCCCGTGAGACGACAGCAAAATGCCCTCAGTCCATACCCGTCTGGCCACGTTGTAAAGGCTCTTCTGAGCCCAAATGTGGGATGAGTCTGACCCTGAATGGAGGGCAGACCCTCTCCCCAGGAAGGCCGAGGCTTTAGCCCTCGCTGCAGCACTGGCACCCCCGGCACCAACCTCGCCTTGGGGGCAGCCCCACCCAGTGCTCGTGGGGAAGGTGAGGAAACCCGGACACCTGTAGCGACAGGAGGGGAAAACATCTCAGCCCAGGCATTACAACGCTGCCAGGAACAGGTCACCCAAACCCTGAAGAGCAGAATCCAAAATGCTGCTGTGGGGACCCCCAGCGCTGCAGCCCAAGGACAGCCCATGACCGCAGCAGCAGTCTGCTCTTCTTCACACAAACCAGCCCAGGTCCCTCAGCCTCTCCCCACAAGCCGCGTGTCCCGGGCCCTGAAGCGTTTCTGTTGCCCTCTGCTGCACTCTCTCCAACGTGTTCACATCCTTTCTGTAGCGGGGCCCAAAACCGGACAGAGGACTCCAGATGTGGGCTCGCCAGCGCCGCACAGAAGAAGGACTCGCATACCCCTAGGGAGCAGACGCGGCGTGGGGCTGTGTGGCGTCCCTGTCCTGCCCATCCCAGCACTCTCCCCGAGGTCTCTCTCCACTACCCCAAGTCTCTGGCTCGGGAGTTGGTGCTGGCAAAGCCCAGGGCTGGCTCCAGGCACGGAGAAAGCTGCCCTGTGCTGGGAGTACAGAGGCTGTGCTGACCTCTCTGCAGCAAACACCTCCCCGGCAGCGGGCACAGCTCAGCCCTCGCTCCTGTGTCGCTACGACTTGGTCGCAGCGTCCGGCCCAGGACGCTCAGGCCCGGCCCCGGCAGTGAGGAGAGGGCGAGGAGCCTGTCCGCACTGCCCTTAGCCATTCCCAGAGCTCTGCAGTGCCCACCGCTCGTCCAGCACCACAACTACGTCCAATTGCGAGCAGCGAGGTTGCTGCCGGGGCCTGTGTCTTCGTTCAACCTAGGGGTAGCCAGGCAATGAGGAGGGAAGGAGCTCATCCAGGCACCTTGGGTCTGCCCCCGGGAGCTGGCAGTAGCCCTGGGCCCTGTCTGGCAGAGTCCCAGCTGCAGCCCCCGCTAGAGACAGTCAGAAATCCGGAGGTGAATGGATTCCGTCTCCCAGGTTCCTCGAAAGTGCCCAGGGTGACCCAGGAGGCAAGCGCACTTCCCGGCTCCAGCGCGGCGGGGCAGGGGCGGGGCGGGCGCGTGTGCCGGGGGGGCGGGGCGGGGCGGGGCGGGGCGGGCTGCGGCCGGATCCCTGCGGGCTGCGCACAGGCGGGGCCGCGCTGCTCGCGTCTGCGCACGGCCCGCTCCGAGCCCGGCAGCGCGGGGCGCCCGGCGCAGCCACAGCCTGCCCGGCCTCCCGCTCCCGCTCCCCGCCTTCCCCTCCTCCAGCGCGGGCTGCGGCGCCTGCACCCCGCCCGGCCCCGGCCCCGGCCCCGCCGCAGCAGCAGCAGCAGCAGGGGGAGCGGCTGGGCCGGGCGGGGAGCGGAGCGGAGCGGAGCAGGGTCCCGGCTCGGGGCGGGGCGGGGCGGGGCGGAGCGGGGGCGAGGTGCCCGGCGCGGGCAGGCGGGCCCTCCTGGGGGCTCGGGCCGGGCTGTGCGCGGGGCGACGTCTCGGGGCTTTGTCCCCTCCGCCCCGCTCTGGGCACACGGCCGGAGCCGACAGCACTGGGGCTCCGCCACGGCCTGGGGCTCTTCGCGCTTCCTCTCGGTTCCTGGCACTCCCCGCGCGGAGCCGCCCGTGCCAAGCGGCACCTGCATGGCGAAGGGCAGCTTCAAGACAGAAAGCCTGCCATGGCGCTGAGGCCGCGGCGGGCGCAGCCGTGCCAGCCCAGTGCTCGGCCGCGCTGGGGCAGAGGAGGAAGCGGAGCCCCGCACCCAGCTCCGTGGGGCAGGACGAGGGAAGGGGCCGGGGCAGCCCTGGCTCTGCGGCCGGTGTGAAGCGCGGTTGTGTTTGCTGTGCCCAGGCTGCGGTGCACACTGAGCAGGTTCGTGTGTGCCCCTGCTCCTGGGCTTTGCCGGTGCCCCGCGGCGCCAGGAAGAGATGTTTTCCCCTCCTGTCGCTACAGGTGTCCGGGTTTCCTCACCTTCCCCGCGAGCACTGGGTGGGGCTGCCCCCAAGGCGAGGTTGGTGCCGGGGGTGCCAGTGCTGCAGCGAGGGCTAAAGCCTCGGCCTTCCTGGGGAGAGGTCTGCCCTCCATTCAGGGTCAGACTCATCCTGCATTTGGGCTCAGAAGAGCTTTTACAACGTGGCCAGACGGGGATGGACTGAGGGCATTTTGCTGCCGTCTCGAGGGAAGGGCAGAGCTCTCTTCCTTGGATCTCTTGAGGGTACGTGAGCAACCCTTGCACCAGCCAGGCATTGGCAGCACCCTCGCCCCCCTGTTCTACCTGTGGCAGGTGAGGGCATTTTTCATGTTTAGGGGCAATATGCCTTGCAGTGGTGTGACAGGGTTGTTGTGTGGCTTAGGCATAGACTGAAGTAGCACTTGTGTAGGGTGCTTGGATCCGGCTCTGAGCAGGGTTGGACTCAGCGGTGGATCCAGCAGGAGGGCGATGAGGGACGCAGCCACAGCCCTCCCTGGCTCTGCCACCTGTGCCCACCGACCAGCTTGAGCTCCCCAGTTGATCAGTGCAACTCCCAGCCAGAGCAGCTGCTTTCATGCTGCTGCTCGCCCTGTTGCCTCCTCTGGTGCTGAATCCAGGGGCTGGCGGGGAGGGGGTGGAGGGCAAGGGCGGACAGCAGCAGTGCCCGTACCCCGAGCGCCGGAGCGCTGTGACAGCGGCGGCTCCTGCCAGAGCTGCAGCCATCAGCCGGGAGCGCAGAGGGTCCCTGCACACGCACAGCTCGGGCAGGAGCCGGCACGGACGAGGTGGGGAGCTCAGATCCATGGGGTGCGACCGCACGGCTGCCCCTGCTACCACCCCCACCCCAATCTGCCCTTGGCTAAACTGCACCACCTCCTGCGGCCCCTTCCAACCTTACCTTGCTCTGATACCACGCTGTAGTGACAGGAGGCTTGCTCTACCTTCAGGCAGTGCTAGTTGAATTGGCGGGGTGAGGGAGAGCCCCTGCTCCCCCTGCGGTGGCCCTCCTCTGCCATTGCCATTTCCTTAAAATCTCCTTTCCAGCTAAAAAAAGCATTTGTTTGACCTACCCAGAAATGGTTGTGAGCAGTAGGTAAGCAGAGCTTGTTGCACCAAAACCATCTGAGCCATTGGGCACCCTGGCCTGTGCCTGCCCACTAAACACGGCTGTCTCCGCAGCTAACAATGGAGTAGAGACATGCTGCCCCGCCTGCCTGATACGTCCGTCCACACCGACCCAGCACCTGCAGGACGTGTCTGCCCTCACCCGGGTCTGCACGGCAGAGCTCGTGAAGAAATGGGTTTCCTACAGCACAAAACCGCCATGATTTCCTGCTCCGCGCTCAGGGTGACGGTTTAAAATTTTAAACACTTTTGTGAAGGCAAACATCAGTTGGCAAAGAGGAAATAATGAATATTTGCAACAATTCATTTTGATTTTGGCCATTTTCAGTTTGTTTTTAGATGATAAGGCACCGCATTTCTACATGAACAGCTAGTCTGAACAACCGCCACCAAAACCAGTTAGAAACATTTCATCCTCGTGCTGTTGAAAAGGGACGTTTCAGCTTTTTACAGTCACTTTCTTTCTTAAAAAACAAAACTAAAACACAACGAACAACACCACATTCCTGCAAAAGGTTTTGGTCTTTTCAAATCAACGTTTCCAGTCAGCTTCACTTAGGAAATCCCAGCTCTTAGTTTTCATTCTTTTTATCTTTTTTGCTTGCAGAAAAATAATGAAACGAAGAAAAACCACAACTCTGGATTTCTACCTGAAATCTCTGGGCCCGTCTCGGACTCAGGGTTGTAAAGCCAGCAGTGCTAACGTGTGGGACCCCTGGACCCTGAAAGGAGCGCAAGGCACCCCGGGGTGCTGGGAAACCCTGAGAATCGCTGGTCTAGGGACAAGCAGATGACGGAATGACACAAGAGCATTTTTTGAGTATAAGTAAAGCTGCCGTGAAGAAAGTGGAGAAAAAACCGTTCCCCTTCCCCACACAAGGCAGGACACGCGGCAGCGGCTTCACGCTGCAGCCAAGGAGATCTCGAGTCATTCTCCGAAGAAACCCTTCCCGAGTGCTAGAGCAGCAGTGCAACACGCTGCCTAGGGAAGTCGTGGCACCTCCTTCGCTGCAGGTTGTCAAGGAAGAGTCTGGAGCAGGATCTCGCTGGGACAGCTGAGGAAGAGCAGATCTTGCATCTGCGCAGGGGGCAGACTGGATGACCCTGGAGGTCCCTTGGGAGCCTGCGCTTCCCTGGTGTCAACACCTGTCACCGGAGCAGGGGAGCGTCTGCCAGCTCTGTGTGCTGCACCCACGGGCGGCGGAGGGCCAGGACTAAGGGGGCTTAGCCCCCGCAAGCCTTTGGCAGCGGCCAGCGACAGCAGCGCCACAGCGCCGGCCGCCCGCAGCACCTGGTGCCGCTCCTCCGCCGCCACGTGCAGCAACAGTGCACACTGGCCGTGCAATGGCACTACTGGAGGGAGCGAGGGTGGGCAAGTGGGGCTCGGCCTCCCCAAATAATAGTTTCCGCCACCCTTAAGTCTGGGCCCACCTTCCCTGGTGAGACGCTTTGCTCGGATACCTGGTCCCCACTCTCCGGCCACGCTGAAGGAAAGGCGGTGCAGCAGGGACAGAGAATCGGATTCAGTCTGAGTTCCCCTGGGATTCCCTCAAATAAAGAGAAGTGATCTGACTCGAGGTGCTACATTTCTTTACATAGCTTATGGTCACACTGGAGTGATGCTGTAGATGCGGTCCATGCCACCATGATCTCCAAGTAAGCCATCTCTAAAACCATACTCCTGTACTCTGGGCTGCTTACTTCCCCCCCGGCCCTGCGCCAGCTGCTGTCTTCAGCTGAGAACAGCCCTTTATTCTGACAGCCGAGGTACAGACACCTTGTCCTCCTTCTCCGTGACTAGAGCCCACTTCCCAAGAGAAGAGGGAGCTGCACCTTCGGTTTTCTCTGTAGCATCCCTGTAGGATGCCGTTTTGTTTCCTTGTATGCCCTTTGCTAGCTGGCTCTTCATCTGTGCCTTGGTCTTCCTGCTCTTCTCCCTGCGCACCTGTGCCTTACTCCAGTGTCCATGCTGGGCAACACGGCCAAGTCCCCGCTTCTCCGATGCTGCTTTTTCCCTCAGTCAGGCCGGGGGCCTTCTCTTCTCAAAGCCGAGGGTCTCCGTCCCCTTGCCCATCTTTGTTGGGCGTCCTTTGCCTTGCCGGTGCCCTGCTCTGGCTCTGGGACCTCGGGCCCGACTTGGTGACAGCCGCACACTCCCTGCCACGCGGTGCCCATCCCTTGTCCGCACTGGTGCCCGGAGGCTGGCACGTTTTTAACCAATGGTTTGTTTCTTACCTGGAGGGCATCTTGTCTCTCCCTCCGCCCAAGGCGGGACACGGGGCTGCGGTGGGCAGAAAGGGGGTGGGAGGGCACCCGTGGTGGGGCCAGGGCACCCGCGCACTCCTCGGCGGCGGCCACTGAGCGGTTGCTCCATGGCGCTGAGGACACAGAGCTGGAGAAGCCTCATGACAGCACCTGTCCGGGAAAGCTCACCGGCGGTATGGCAGAGACAGCCGGCACGTGTCTGGCTGGTGCCAGCCAGCTGCAGAGTCGTGATCGGAGGGTAGGAAGTAGTAGCTCGATATCTATTTGGCTCGATCTCTAGTTTTTAGTTCAGGGAGCTAACCACTGGGCTACACCTCCACGGCACCATACGAGCCGAGCTTCGTGATGTTGTTTTGGTGGCTAAGTCACTTCCTGCGATGACGCCAGGCCAGAGCCCTGGACCCAGGCGGTCGCCGTCGAGAGGTGGGCAAGGCATCCCCAGCACAAGAGCCACCTCCAGCAAACCCAGAGCAGGGCCCCGGTGCCAGCTGGGCTAAGGCAGGCAATCAGGCCAGCCATTCCCCTGGAGCCACAGGCACCAGCCCACCCTCTGCAGCCATTAAAAGCCAGACCCAGGCCTCAGTCTCCTGTCAGGGCAAAGGTGACAGTTATTGCTCCTTCCTGCCCATTTGCGTCCCTGCTGCTCTGGTTTTGCCTCCTCGCACTGATTCCAGCTAGCGCATGGCGATCCCTGCTCGTGATTCTCGTTTGCCCTTCGCCTCTGGTTTTTCACTTCTGCTGAGCCCTGAGCCCCCGCCTGCTGCTGCTGCCACGGGGGCTGCACCATGGGGCAATGTGTGGGGTCCCATCATAGAGTTGATGTGGGAGGTGTTTTGGCACCAAGGGCTCGGGCAGCTGGGCCTCGCGGTGGGGTTTGGGGCCTTCCAAGCCAGTTGCTGTGTCCAGGCTGCACGGGGTCTTCTGCAAGAGTAGCCTGAGCGGTGGTTCGGGTCCCCTGCCCCAGCAGCCCGTATGAGGCAGAGCAAGAGCCAGGCCTCAGCCTCCTTCTCCTGGCAAAGGTGAGAGTGATCGCTCCTTATTGCCCGTTCGCTTCCTTGCTGCTCTGCTTTTGCCTCTGGGCTCTGACTCCACGGTGCTCATCCACGACTCCACGCTGCCCCTACTGCCCCTCACGCTGCTCATCCCTGCGGGCACCAGTGATACTGCCTGAGAGGATCAAAAGTGCCTTGTGGGCACTGGGTGCAAGGCTGAAGGGGACAGGGCCTCAGGTGCTGTTGCCTTCGATCCTTGCACTCAAGGGGAAGGGCCTGGGCAGGAGCGGATGCACGCTGCAGATCCCTGGGTGGATGCACAGATGCTTTGGCTTCTTCAGCCACGGGATGTTGTTGAAAGAAGAAGGATTGGTCGGAAGAGACGGGATCCACCTGATGCATAGAGGGAAGAGCATGCTGGCAGACAAGCTGGCTAACCAGGGGAGATGTCGTGCTGGGTGTGCTATAGGCCACCAGACCAGGAGGTTGGCATGGATGAGGCTTTCTTCAAACAGGTAGTGCAAGTTTCCTGATCACAGGGCCTGGCTGTCATGGGGACCTCAACCACCCTGACATGCTGGCGATCCAGAAAGGTTTTGGAGAGTGCTGGGGACAACTTCGTGGTGCACGCGCTGGAGCAGCCAACTCAGGGACGCGCTGCTCTGACCTGCTGCTCACAAACAGGGTGGTGAAGGCAGGAGGGGATGGAGCAAGTTGGGCAGCACTGAGCACGAGATGACGGAGTTGAGGATCCTGAGGACAGGAAGGGAGGAGAGCAGCAGAGCACGGACCTGGGCTTGAGACAAGCAGACTTGAACTGGCCAAGGGAACCGATGGGCAGGATCCCCTGGGATCACGTGCAGGGGCAGAGGAGTCCAGGAGAGATGGCTGTATCTTAAAGATATCCGACTGAGGGGGCAGGAAGGAACCACCCTGACGTGCAGGCACTCCTGCAAGCACGGTGGAGATCAGCTCGCTCAGGGGGTCGTGCCTGAAGCTGCTGCAGCCGCCTGACCGGGGGCTGGGGCTGGGCTTTTGGTTAGTAACTGAGAGCAGGCAAGTGTGGAGCTGTGTGTGTGCTTGGGAGGAGTAGCACGCCCCATTAGCTTTGTACGTCAGAGAGAAATGGGTCACCTTCTCCATGCTACGAAGCTGGAGGGACCCTGGGGACCCCGCTGAGAGCTGGATCCAGGAGGTGTTTTGCCAGCAAGGGAACTTGGAGCTGGGCCTGGCCATGGGGTTTGGGGCCCTCCAAGCCAGTAGCCAGGCTGTGCGGGGTCTTGTGCTGGAGCAGGCTGAGCTGTGCTTAGGGTCAGGGTTAGCGTTAGGGCACAGGACAGGGCTGGAGGTGTCTTCCTGGGTCAAGTTGGTTGGACTCTCAGAGATGTATTTCAGGTCTGGCGTGGGAGGGCAGTCCACGCGCACAGGAAGCAACCTGGACCCCAGGCCTCAGCTGCCCTTGAGCTAGGAGAGCTGCCGGCAGTAGGGTTGGCATTTCGTGGCAGGTGCCTTGTGCTCCAGCCTGTGCGGCTCGCTCACGCCTCGGCTCCTCTGCGGACACAGGGGCTGGGACGGGTCTGAGGGTGCAAGGTGAGCACTTGAGGGTCTGGAACAAGACTCACCAAAGCAAGAGATCAGGCTCTCAGATACCAAGAGACTTGCTTTGTTAGTCTTTCTCTGTGACCCCAGCGTGTCACTTAGAGGGTAGCTGACAGGCCCTGCTTCTCCAACAGTTTTGATGTCTACACAGTGGTAACACTTGGGGTTGGACGCTGCGGGGTGGAAGGACTCAGGGTGACGTTTGTGGGGCTGCAGCGCTGGGTGCGGGGGTGATGGAGCTGGTCCCCGGGCATTGCGGAGGCAGCATTCGTATCATCGCAGCGCCGCGGGATCCAGGCAGTCGCGGCGGAGGCTGGAGGGGTGCCGCCGGGCGCCCACGAGCTGCAGAGACGGGTGAGTCGGCTGAGGAGAGAGCTGTCCCCCGGATGCCCCTGCCCGAGGGCAACGCGGGTGTCGAGACGAGGCCCCTTGCCCCAGGGGCTGTCAGAGCCAGACATGAAAGAGCCACCGGGCCGGCGCCCTCCTGCCCCAGGACGAAGTGTCCCCGGGGGATGCGGCCCAACGGGGTGGGATTTGCCCCAGCCCCCCCGGCAATGGGACCAGGAAGGGCAGTGGTGCCTGATCCTGCAGGTTGTGACGAGCCAGGAGTGGGCACCTGGCCAGTGCCTTTCTCTCGGGGGTGGTTTGTTCCTGTGTAAAGCCTGGAGCGAGGAAACGGAGCCGAGCCCGGCCGAGCGGCGGCAGCAAAGGCACCTGGACGTGGGGTTTCACCTCTTTTCAAGCAGCACAGGATTGAAGCACAAACCCGGATCGCTCCCAACACCTGAGGATTCGTTCTGTTGTTGAAATCACAGTCCAGGGGCACAAGTATTTTGTGCAATTTCAAATTGCCATCTTCTTTCTTTTAGTGATCGACACACACCGTGTGGAGAGCGACGGGAGACCCGGGGTCGGGGAGGACTTCGCTCTTTGCTCTCTCACCCAGCAGGGAGCAGGTAGGGATGAGGTCCTTCGGCAGTGCCGCCGGAGGCTGCGGCAGCGGGAGGTCTGGGAGGGGAGCGAGGGGCTCTTCTGCCTCCAGGCTTGTGGCTGCGTTCGGAGAGAAGTGCAGAACGGAGACGGAGCCGACAAGACCTGCCTTGGGAGCGAGGGGCTGCGTAATGCTCCCTGCCAGCGCTGTGTGTAGGAGGCAGGAGCCGGGCGGGCTCTGGGGCCACCCCCTGCCCAGGCCGTGATAAGAAATGTTTGTGCTCTAACCTTGTGTGTCTTTTATCGCCTCTTCAGGCCAGCTTTTCCTGCACGGGTGTCGCAGGGCTTCAAAACCAGGCCTGGGCCCGGGTTGCCGTCCCTGCCAGGATGTCTGGAGTGCGGTGCACAGCCAGTGTGGATTAAAACACGGGTTCCTCTTACATTAGATCTAGCGGCACGGTTTTTGCTGGTGCAGAGCAGGGCAGTCGGCTGGGTCACGAAAGGCATGGAGACAAGGTCCACGGAGAAGGCAAGAGCAGTCCTGAGGTGGAAAAAACGTGCCAGAGAGCGGTCAGAGTCTCCTTTAATGGCAGAAAGGGGCCTGAAGGGAAGGTGTGGGGGGACAGGACTCCTGGAGTGGACAAAAAGAGGGGGAAAGGGGTGGGAGGGAGGAGAGGTGCAGAGTTGTTACAGGGGAAGAGCGTATACGAAGAGATAGCTTCAAAGAGGATGCTCTAGTC
Organism: Alligator mississippiensis; assembly: GCF_030867095.1. Lineage (NCBI taxonomy): Eukaryota > Metazoa > Chordata > Crocodylia > Alligatoridae > Alligator > Alligator mississippiensis. The sequence goes on from NC_081834.1 coordinate 59,335,213, forward strand.
CCTTGCAGGGACAGGCGTCATCGCCTGGCGAAGGCAGCAACCGCGGATCCCGGCGGCGAGGGACCTTCCCCAGAGGCGAGGCAGGCGGCCTCAGTACCGAAGCCAAAGGAGGAGTCCGCAGCGTCCCGAGGGCCTTTGAGCGCCCGCCCAGCAGCACTCCATCCCCCGGGCAGGTGAGGGGCCAGCAGTGCTGCGGGGGCGTCCCATGTCTGTGCAGGGGACTGCAGAAAGGGGAGGAAAGTCCGCCCCGATCCAAGGTGGTGACCACGGCCCTGATGCTCTCACACCCGCTGCACGGGGTTGGAAACATCCCCAGGTACAGGAGCTCCCAGCCCTCCCAGCTCAGCCAGCGCTGCCCAGCCAGAGTGGGCAGGGAGCCCAAAGCTTGTATTGGCTCACTCGAATCCTCCTGCACCAGAGGGGTGCAGGAGACCCATCCCAAGCACAGGACCACAATGCAGATGGTGCATCCCAAAACCCTGGTCCAAAGCTAGGATGGCAGCTCAGAGCCTTGTGTCTCCACTCCTTGCAGGCCGAGACATGCGAGGGGCAGTCGAGATGTTGGGCGAGTGCCAACTGGAGCCAAGCCTGGTCCAGTGCTACAGGGACCTGGCGAGAGTTGGAGAGGTGAGGATGCTGCGCCGAGCTGCAGGGCTGGGGCTGTGTCTCCTTGGGCTGGCTGCGTGCTGGGCTCTGGAGAAATGCCTGCTGCTTCTCTCCAGCTCGCAGGGATCTTCCTGCAGTGGGTTAGAGCCTTGCAGGTGTGCAAAGCGACGTGGTCCCAGGCCCGAGATGGAGCCTGGCTCCGAGATGCGCCAAGACTTGCGTCCTCTTGCTTTCAGGTGCTGGGAAAGATCTTGTCCGAGGAACAAAAGAGATCGTTCCTGCAGCGGACCATTCTGGCAATTCAGCATGGGCGGATGCACATCAAGAGAGCTGCGCTGGTTTTCCTCTACGCCATCCTGGGGGAAACCAGCCTCCTGATCAGGGACAAGGTCGGCAGCCACCTTGGATACAGGGGACTGAGAAAGGGCCCCTCGCCTCTGTGCCACGGCTTGTCTCTCTCCCGCATTGCAAGGAGCAGAGAGAGGTCATTAGCCATGGCAGTGTGAGCTTTAGCACAAGCCAAGGTTGATTTGCACCATATAGATGAACTGAATCTGTGAGATATGTATATAAAGCCCAAGATAACAGTAACCCGCAGGTCACGTCAGCAGAGGCTGAAGCCTGCACCTGTCTATAAATTGCAGCTCTCCCCTGACTTGTGAGGACACTGGCCCCCAGGCTAACGGGAAGCGTGCCAAGTGCCTCCACACACAGTCTCTCCACACACACACTTACCAAAACTGAAAAATCTGTCCTTTCTTAAGGCCTAAATTTTTGTCCAGAAAAATACCCTAATAAAATACTTCAATGTGGAGAGCTAGAAGAATTCTTCCGACGCCTGCGCCTCAAAGAATATTTCCACAACCGAACTGAACCCACTCCCTACAGCAACTCATCCTCTGACAACATTCAGGAAAGGATCAATGCCAAAAAGCCCCAAAAAACATCAGATTGGACACCTCGCAGTGGACGAAACCCTAACCTTGACCGCTACATTGACTGCTTCAGGGAAAGAATGAACAATGAAATAATCAGCAACGCGCCACCACAACAGCCTCTTTCCACCAGAGAAAAAGGCCACAGAATCTCTAAGATCCGACCACCAAACAGTAATAAAACCAGCAGATAAAGGAGGAGCCATAGTCATCCTAAACCGTGAGGATTACATAAAGGAAGCCAAGAGACACCACCTACTACAAAGAACTACAAGAAGTTCCTACTCCCCTTTTCACCAAAAAACTCAACAATACCATCAAATCATTTCCATCAAGACTACAAGAAAAACTACAGACCTTGATCCCCCCGCTACCTAACCCGGGGACTTTTTACATGCTCCCTAAAATCCACAAACAAGGGAACCCTGGCAGACCTATCATATCCAACCATGGGACCCCAACTGAGGAAATATCAGGTTTCGTTGAATCAATCCTAAAACCGCTTGTCACCCACAGAGCAAGTTTTGTCCAAGACGCTACAGATTTTCTACGGAAACTTAAAAACATAGACCACCTTCCCAGCAACACCCTCCTGGCCACCATGGATGTTACCAGCCTATACACCAACATCCCACACCAGGATGGCATCCAAACCTGCCGTACATATCTACAGGAAAAAGATTACAACTCAGAATACAGACCCAAAGATATCACTGAGCTTATACACTTCATCCTCACACACAACAATTTCACTTCTGATAATCAACACTTCCTCCAGAGGATGGGAACAGCTATAGGCACTAAAATGGCCCCACAGTATGCCAACCTTTTTATGAGCCACCTGGAAGAAGACTTCCTCAAGAACTGCACCATCAAACCCTTGCTATACTTAAGATACATCAATGACATCTTCATCATTTGGACTGAAAACCTGCAATCTCTGATTGAGTTCCACCAGAAATTCAGCAATCCCCATCTCTCCATCCGACTTTCCCTAGAATACTCCAGCACCAGCATCTCCTTTTTAGACACGATGATCAGTATCCAGAAGGGTAAAATACAGACCACAGTATACAAGAAACCCACAGACCAACATACATATCTGCACAGAACCAGCAATCACCCGAAACACACCAAAAAACCTGTGATATACAGCCAAGCCCTCAGATCCCACCGCATCTGTACTGAAGAGCACACCCGGGATCGCCACCTCACCAATCTTAAAAAGGCTTTCACCCAGCAAGGACACTCCTCCAGAGAGAGAGATCGCACGTTTGAAAGAGCCACTTGGATACCACGTGAAGAACTGCTGCAGTACAGAAGAAAACCCCCACAAATCGCACACCACTGGTTATGACATATCACCCCTCCCTCAAACCCGTACGGAAAATCCTCAAAAAATTGCAACCCGTACTAGAAAGAGACCCAATTCTTAAAGAGCTCTTCCCAGAGCCACCCATCCTAGCCTTTAAACAAGCACCGAACCTCGCCAACCTCATCACCAGAAGCAAACTTCCTCAAGCCCAGACCACACCAAAAGGATCCAGACCGTGCCAGGACAAGAAATGCAAAACCTGCCAACACATCTCCACCACCCCCACTATTACTACACCCCACAACAGAGCCATCAGCACCCCAGGATCTTACAGCTGCACCTCCAGAAATGTGATATATCTCATCCAATGCACCAAATGCCCTGATGGAAAATACGTGGGGAGACCAAACAACAACTGCGCACCAGAACGAACGCACACCGGACATCTATCAAAGACAGAAATCCCAGATTATAATGCATCAAAAATCCAATGTCTATGTTTAGTCCATGATCTCTAGTATCCAGGAGGTTGGTGAAATGGAGCTCATAGGCTCGTCTCTGGGAAGTGGTGTGTACGTTTCCTTTGAGGATCAGGACTGCGAGATTGGAGAGAGAGTCGCTCTCCTGTGAGAAATGTGCCCCCACCGGTAATTGCGGATTTCTGTCTTCGTGTCATCCCAAATGGGCCTAGCCTCTCGCTGAACCAACACAGGAAGAGGCGTACAAACAAGGGAAGCTCGGGCAGGCCCCAAGGAGGACTATACAAGGATGGCCGCATTTGCAGGGAACAGACAGGAAAGGCTAAAGTGGCGACCAAACTTAGATTAGCAACAGAAATCAAGGACAACCAGAAGTCCTTCTTTAGGTACGTGGGGAACAGGAGGAAAATAAATGGGAGTGTGGAGCCATTGCTCAACAATACAGGAGAGCTGGTTACCAGCACCCAGGAGCAAGCTGAACTCCTGAATGACTACTTCGCCTCGGTCTTTCACTGGACCAAGGGGAAAACAGCGCCAGGTGGAGTACAGGATGAGCACGGCAGGAATAACTGCCTTCCTACTATTGCCGTAGAATTGGCGTGTGATCAACTAAAAATATTAGACATGGACAGGTCAGTGGGACCAGGTGATCTTCATCCAAGAGTGCTGAAGGAGCTGGCCGAAGTCATTGAGGAACCCTTGGTGAAACTCTTCCACAACTCGTGACGCTCTGGAGAAGTCCCTGAGGATTGGAAGAGGGCCAATGCTGTGCCCATCCACACGAAGGGCAGGAGGGAGGACCCGGGTAACTACAGGCCACTCAATGACCTTCAGTCAACTGAAATCTCAGAGGTATTGCCAATTAGCAACAGATGCAATGAATCTCCTGCTCTGTTCAGCATTGCTGAGGCCTCCCCTGGGGTCCTGTGTCCTGGTTTGAGCCACACGATTCAAGAAGGCTGTATCGGGAGTTGATTATGCACCAAGTGCTGAGATGCAGCTGCTTCTGGGGTGGGGCATGCTGGAGGCTAGGTCTACAGCACCCCCTGTCATGAAAGAGCCAGGTGCCTGGCATGGGTCATGGTTGATGCTCTCCCAGGGTAACCCTGGCAGCATCGTCATCCTCTGCTGGGGGCATGGGGTAGAAGGAGCAGTTCTGCACAGGAGGTGGTAGGGATCGTTTGGGGTCCTGCCCCGCCCCCACCTCAGTGGAGCGGGCAATGCCACCAGATCCAGTGCAAGGAGGCCAATATTTCCCAGCTACCTCCAAGCCTTTTTAAGAACAGCAAAGCTCACAGAGATGCACTGTATTGCCCAAGGATGCATTTAGGGACACGGTTCAAAGAAACCTCAGCCAGCTTTCTGTTCTGTGTGCGTATAACTAACTGCAGCTCAGTGTTAGCCTGTAGACAACTCCCTGGCTGATGCAAAGGAACAGCTAGATGTTTCCCTTGCACCTACATTGACTGTGCTGCGAAACACTTGAGGCCACTTTTGAGATGCAGACTTCCCTGCTGCCACACTTCACAACATTGATGTCCAAGTTGGGGTTGCCAAATATAGAGACTCCCCTCAAGGAGTTCACTGGGGGTGATATGCAAGTCTCACACCACTAGCATCCTCCTTCATCTGCACCGGGTATTACTTGAAAGCTGCAGTCACCGACCAGGACACTATTGCCCTAGATATACAAATGCAGAGCAGAGATAGTTCCTACCCTACAGGAGCTTGCAGTGCAAGGACCTGGTTTCACAAAACCCAGCAGCATAGAGCCAAAGGAGCATCTCGGAGGCTGCTGCCAATGTAGTGCCAGACCCCCGCTGTTCCCAGCTTGGGCGAGGCGAGAAGGGTCGTGCAGTCATCGTTCCTCCGCCCTGCACAGCCAGGACCAAGCACAGTGACAGTCTGCAAGTTCCTGAAAGAGGCAAGGGACTGCTCACTGGGCGTCTGCCCCAGATGGAGCACAGGCCGGATCCTGGAGGGATACGCCACGTGCAATGTGGTGCACTAGGGAGCAGCTCTGTGTCTAAGGCACAGTTTTCCAGAGATCCCTGGATGCAGCAAGACTCCAGCTTTCCCCACTGTGGGCCTGTGCACTCATGGCACAGCAAGACTCAGGGGCGGGAGCTGTCCCTGGCATGTTTTTACATGATGAACAACACGCCCAGGCATTGCCCTTCTCTTCTGGCAGGGCTCAAGGTTATGGCAGCTCTAATGCAGCCTTCAGTTTAGTACCCAGAAATGGGGCTCCAGCAGTCCACCATCCCGGTCCCTTGGATAGCGATGTGGTTATGAACAGTTCTTGTGAACACATGCTCCTGTCCTGTTAACAACAGGGCTAAGCAAGATGCTGCTCCAAGCTGGACTGTCTCCTACAGCTTTGTCCCTCTAAGTAAGATCACCCATATAGTAGCCAAACGTCTGGCTTGTATTTTATTATGAGTTTTGGCTTCCACATGGAGAGTCATTTCCTCTGAAGCATACACTCAATATTATGCAAAGGCTTCCCATGCTCATTCTCCACCGCTGCCAGGCACTGTGCTCTGTAGGATCATTCCTGCAGTACATGGTGGGAGACGTAACAAGAGCCCCAGCTCAGGTAAAACTCAAAAATACCCCAAAGAAACAAACCCACAATCCAATTTTTTTGGATAGCCAGCGTCGTTTTCAGACTCCCAATAGACAGTGTGGACAGACCAGATCTCCATGCTGCGACACCAGCAGACAGAAGTGTTAAACCTCAACCCCACGTGAGGCCCAACAACTAGGGAATCCGATGAACCAATTGCCCGTGGGATCCTGATACCCATTAGCCAGAGCAGAGCAGGGGGAAAACCCTATTAGAGTGGAGGCAACTTCGGACGGGTGCAGCCACCGCACACGCACCGCGCAGAGCACTGCGAACTAGGTTCAGCTCAGCTCAACATGGGAAAGGGCACAAGAAAGAGCAGATTGCAAAACTGGCGGGAAAAAGCAAGCATTAGCAAGCAGTGCACGAGCTGCAAGAAGTCAGCAGAAAAAAGGCGGGAAAATGCAAGAGAGACAGGGCGGGAAAATGCAAGGGTTCACCATCCTAACAAGAACTAAGTACCAGCTTGCGCCCGTGTGCATGCACACTCATACAGGCACTGGACAGGGTACGTTGGGTGGCTGCTGTTCTGCAAGCCCGCTGCCAAGCTGCCCGGCAGTCCTGGCTGCAGTTTTTGCACCGCAAGCAGCAGCCTAAAGAGGAACACGAGTCAGGAGTACAAAGAGGTGCAAAGATCATGAAACTAAGCACTGCCTGTGAAGGAATATTTCCAAGAGCAGCTTGGCTCTGCCCAAGGTGGTGCCTGGACTTGCAAAACAAGCATTGCCAGTGGGAGAAGATGGTGGTATAGATCTCGGGCAAGCGGAAGAGGCTGCAGATCTTCAGGGTGTTGCACAAACAGCTAGTTTCGTGCCCCTGGAGGCTTTTCCAATTTACCTCAAGGAGAGAGTCACACACACTCAGGCCAGGTCCAACTCGAGTTTATTGTTTGCAAACAGATCGACAAGGGAGTTCAATGAGTCGACCCCTAGCCACGCCCGAAGTTACATTTTTATACCTCTCATGAACAAGATTCCATTGTGGCAATCTGTGATTCGCTACAGTTTCCTGCAAAATTTAGTACGTGCGTAGTCCTAAACCGGACAAGTAACAAGGGTTTCAAAATTTATGTGCAAAGCAGGCAGTAACTAATCTTTGTGTTCCCACAGGAATCAGCCTTATCGCAAACCAAACATTTGTTCGGACTGTTCCTTATTATGCTACTGATTATCTAATGCAGGAAGAAAGAAGAGAAAAATAATTTGCATTTCTCAGCTGTGAGGCCTTTTGTGTAGTGAGATCATGAGACATTTTTGCCACAAGGGTGACCAATAACATTGTCCTGGAGATCACCGGGGATCCTGCTCCAGAGGACCAGGCGAATGGGAGCTCTGTCGCCCTTCGGACGTATGCAGCCACTCGTGGAAGCGTGCAACCCCCAACCGCTACACGAGCTGGGCCTGGGACCCGGGAGTCCAGGGGTGGGAGCTGCGACCTTGGTGCCCATCGAGGGCAGCCACAGCTGTCTGTGCCCTGGCATCCCCATGGGGCCCCTAATCTGCATGGGCTTTGCTCAAGCCAGTGGGCACCAGCCCAGTGTGAGTCCTGACCTGCCCCAGGCGTCCTGCCCCAGCCCAAAGCATGCTGGGAGATTGCACCAAGCAGCAGAGCCAGGGGGCCTGAGTTATCTCCCTGCTCTGGGAGAGGGACCGGGGGCAGGCCAGGAGCCCGGACCCCTGAGCTCCCCTTGCTCTGGCAGGGGCTGGAGGGTTACGAGGGGGATCGGGGAACCCAGGCACCTGGGTGCCCTCCCGCACCCCAGCAAGCGCTCACCCACCTGAGGTCGGTCTTCAGCTCCCCCGCCAAGTCTCTGCCCCCCACGGGGAGAAGAGAAGGGGAAGCAGAAAAGCTGGATGGGGAAAGGGCAAGAGGGGCTGAGCCCAGGGCCGGGCACAGAGCACCTCTGCCTGGACGCCCTGCCATGCGCTGGGCACCAGGGGCGCCCGCCCCAACTACATCATCCCAGCCAAGGCTTTTTCTAGCCGGGGCTTCAAAACCTCCAAGGATGGAGATTAGAGAGCCTCTGTGGGAGCCTGTTCCTGTGCTTTACTAACCGCCTCCTGAGCTTTTCCTCTGATCTAACCTAAACTTGGCTGGATGCAACCTGAGACCAATGCCCTTCTTATACCTAGGCCAACGCCTGCCCGCAAAGGCCAGCCACCTCTCCTATTCCCGCTGTACCCAGCCTGACACCCCCACAGCCAGCCGCAGCTCCTGTCCCTGTGATACTCAGCCCAATGCCCCCAGAGCCAGCTGCAGCTCCTGTCCCTGTTATACCCAGCCCAATGCCCCCAGAGCCAGCTGCAGCTCCTGTCCCCGCTATACCCAGCCCAATGCCTCAGAGCCAGCTGCAGCTCCTACCCTTGTTTTCTGCATCTGGTCACCCCTGCCAGACCTAGCCACAGCTCCTACCAATTATACCCAGCCTGACGCCCCCCAGATCCAACTCGGGGCAGCAGGGAAACTGAGGCAGGAATGGCGTGACCCGCAACCCAGAAGCAGGTTTCCAGCAAGTGGGGTGAGCACCCAGCTGTCCGGGTCTCCAGGCCGTGCTGCCCTCTGCCATTGCTAGGTCAGAAATCTGAAATTATTGTATGGGAAGCTCAAATCCATGGATTTTATGCAAAACTATCCTACAAAAAAAGCGTGCAAATAAGTCTTGTTCTTTTCGTAACATCCCTTTGCCATATACTGTTCTCATCACGTCCTCAGTCTTGATCAACAGCTTCTTGGAGGCGGTGGTGGCGGTGGCAGGCCCTGCCCCGGGCCCACACAGCGCGTCCCCAGCACCGCTGCCTTGGGGAGGCCATTGACCAGTGCCATGAAGCCTGGCTATCCACACGGCTGGTCCAATATCTCAGCCCGAGCCCGGTCTGGCCCGCTTGCAAGACAACTGCCGAGTCCTGTCCCCAGCAACGCTGGGCTGGGAGCGGGGTAGAGGAGACTTGTCCCCACCTGGATGTGGACGTGTGCAATGTGCCCAGATGTGCTTCCCAGGTGTGGGGGTAGCAGCTGGCCTAGAGGACCTGCAGCAGCTGGAGCCTTTGGCTGCACCAGGCCAGGGCGCTGAGGGGGTTGAACCCTGACCCCATGTTCCCGGCGGGGACGGGGTCAATCCCCGCCCCGGGGCACCTGGAAGAAGGCCCCGGCCCAGCCCCGTCTCCTGGGACTGCAAGGGCGGGCAGCCGGCACTGCCCCGTGCACAGCACAGAACCGGGGGCCAGTTTCAGGCTGGATGTAAGGAAGAATTTCTTTACTATCCGACCCCCAAGGTCTGGAATAGCCTGCCGCCGGAGGTGGTTCAAGCACCAACTTCGAACACCTTCAAGAGACACTTGGATGTTTATCTTGCCGGGATCCTACGATCCCTGCTGACTTCCTGCCCCTGTGGCAGGGGGCTGGCCTCGATGATCTTCTGAGGTCCCTTCCAGCCCTAATGTCTGTGAATCTATGAATCAATGAATTCATGCCACAAAAAAATGCGTGTGCACTTTGAAGATACAGCATCATCTGTTGAGCATCATGCACACAGGGTCGGGACCAAGAGCTTTCAGCGTTGCCCAGCCAAGGTCATTGCAGGCCCGGCTGCCCGTGCTCTCTGGCCTGCTCTGTCTTCCTGGACCTGGTCCTGGGGAAGACTCCAAGCAAGGTATCCTAGAGGGGACCCTGCCGCAGTGGTCAGGTGGGATGAACGGGGACCCTGATTTCTTGCCGTGACCCCAGTGACACCAGTACAAGAAGGAAAAGATGGCTGGATACAGCAGTGCTCTGCAGAACAGGGCCCGTGACCAGCCATGGCCTCTCCAGGGGAGATCAAGCCCTGGCACCTCATGTGGACGTGCTCTGGTGAGATCCTCATGGCAGGACTGGTCCTGAGCACCCAGAGAGCAAGGGCAGGATGACCCGGACATTTCCCAGGTCACCTTTATATCCCATGGTGACAAGAGGTGGGAAGAGGGCAGGCTTGGATCCCACAAGCTGCCACAGCGCTGAGGGACCCCATGTCCTCACATTTACTGGGATCTCTGCATGTGTCAGGCCAGGGAGCTGGACCCCAGAGGTGAAAGCTCCCACCTGGACGGTACCTGCATAGAAATCCTGATGTGATCTGCCACCTGAAACCTGGCCTGACCCGGCCTGAGGAAGGGGTCAGACTCCTCTGGGAAGTGGAGGGGGAGAAAACCCTCAGGGCAGATGGGAAGCAATGACTAGGGGAACGTGCAGGATGACGTGCTAAAGCAAACCCAAGCACCTTCTCTTCAGTGAAGCCCTTATGTGAGCCCAGGGAAGGTTTCATCAGGATTTGCAGAGAGCAGAGAGGCCTGAGGATCTGGCCCCGGGGCGTGGGGTTACCCAGGACCCTGCCCCAGGGCTGTCCCTGTGCTTCGCTGCCGGCCCCAAGTGTCACGGTCAAAGGTCGTCCCGGGCCAGGCCAGACCCCTGGCGCCCACAACCCCGCGCTCAGCACCTTCCCCCAGGGGGAATGAACACTCTGGTTGCCGTGGCAACGGTGCTGTTGCTTAAAAGTGTGACATCACAATCCCCAGCCTAACTGTCAGCCCGGCTCCGCCCAGCGCGCTCGTGGCGTCGCCGCAGCCAGTCGCACGTCCCGGTCGGCAGTGTTTGCGGAGTTAGTTGATTCGCTGTTAGTTGGTTTGTTATGTTTGTTAGGTCATTAGTTCGATAGTTTGTTATTTCAGTAGTTCATTAGTTCATTCATTCGTTAGGTAGTTCGTTAATTCGATAGATAGTTTGTTACTTCATTAGTTCGACATTTTGTTAGTTCAGTAGTACCTTAGTTTAGTAGTTAGTTCATTAGGTAGTCACTTCATTGGTTAGATAGATCGTTAGTTCCTTCATTAGTTAGACAGTTAGTTAATTAGTTCCTTAATTCAGTAGATCATTAGTGTATTTGTTAGTTAGTTAGTTTAGTTAGTTAGTTAATTAGGTCAGTGGTTAGTTTCCTGTAGTTCCCCACCCGAGCGGTGGGAGCGCACGCCTGCAGGAGCCGTGAATGCCCGTTCTCGCGCAGCCGTGGGCAGCACCGGGGACACCTGCGGGCCCGTCACAGGCACTTGTGGGCTATGGGGCGAGGTGGGGCAGGGGCTCAGGCTGTGCCAGGCCCAGGACGCGGCCCCGGGCCTCGTCCCTGCTCTCGCCAGCCCGGTCCTCTCGCCCTCCTGCAGCTCAGGGCTGCGTTTGTTGCAGATGCTGCGGCGCGAGAAGCTGCCACCGCTGCGCCTGTGCTCCAGCACCCCGGGTGAGGGCTGGGCACGGCCCCCACGGCACCAATGGGGGTGGGCGGCAAGGGAGGCTTCAGGCCCGGCAGGGTTTGCCTGGCAGGCCAAGCCCCGCTGTGCCAGGTCCAACCTGGACAGACCCGGCTCCGTGCCCCCAGCTGTGCCCCCTGCTCCGCACCAGCCAGGTCCTGGAGACGGGGAGCAGGACTGGGCCCCACGGGCTCCTCACTCTGCCCCGGTCCTGGCCCTGCCCCTGCCCAAGTCTTGCCTGTCGCAATGGCCCTGCTGCCCTCTGCTCCCTTGCAGGGGGGCCACACGGGCTCTGGGACCCCCGTCCTCACAGCGGTGCTCAGTCCCCCCCAGCCTGATGCTCAGCCTTCGTCTCCCCTCAGCACCAGATGCCACCCTGGGCGCAGGCAGGCGGGCAGCAGACAGGCTCCCCGCCATTAAGGGCGCTGCGGATTTACCTCCCCTGGGGGCAGGCCAGGAGCGGAGGGAGCGTGCACCCGGTGAGTTTGGGTCGCCTGAGCTGGGGGGCTTGTGCGGTTGTGTGGGGAGGGGGAAAGGTCTCTGCATGGGGGCACCCCCTCTCCCTCCGCGGTCTCCATTCCCAGGGGTCGAGCTGATCCAGCCCCTCCAGCCCCACGGCACTTTCTTCCACCCTCCAGATGTCTGTTTGGGCCAGGAGACCCCTCCCCAGTCTTACTGCCCCTCATCCCTTCGTGCCCTGGCACCCACCCATTCTGTCAGCAGAGTGGGTGCAGCTGACGCGGTGCCCCTTGTCCCCCCCAGGACCAGGAGCAGTGCCGGGGGGAAGTGGAGGGGTGGGGGAGACCCTCCCAGCTGTGCGGGGCAGCTCTGCCAGGGCCGAGATGTGGCCGGACCCTCCCGCTGCCGTGAGTCTCTGCCCTGACCAGGGGTGTGTGGGGTCTGATCTGGGAGTCAGGGGTCTCTCCCCAGGTGCCCTGTGCCCCTGCCACCTCCATGCATGGCATGAGATCCCGGGGGAGTGTCTCGCTCTCTGCCGACTCCACGGGCCCTGCAAGAATAAGGGAGGGGGTCGTGGGCTCATCCCCCGATCCCAGGGACAGTCCTTCCCAAACCAGAGTGTCGGAGGGCACCTGGGACCCTGAGTGGGAGGTGCGGGCTCACCTGAGATGGGTGGTAACAGCCAACCCCTGGCACCCCCAGGACCCAGGCCTGTGAGCCCTGCCCAACCCCAGGGCTCTAGGGGCTGCCATCCCTGCACCCTGGGGAGATGGGGAACTCGCTGCCCAGGGGAGTCCATCGCCCCAGCAGCTCTTTCCTTCCCCAGGCGGAGAAACCCCGTGGCAGGCAGCGCCGTCAGCAGGTGAGCGGGACCCAGGCGGGCTGGGGGCTGTGAGGGAGACCGAGTGGGCTGGGCATGGCTGCATGGAGCGGTGGACCAGAGGGACAAGGCTGGGGCTGGGCTGGGGGATGACGGGTGAATGCATGGCCAGAGGGACAGGTGGGGGCAAGAGGTGGCTACGTGCGCAGACAGACAGGCCGTGGCATGACGTCTCTCTAACCCGCGCCGTCTCATTTGCTGCAGCTGGAGCTGGAGGCGCTTCGAGCCCGGCTGGCACAGGCGGAGCAGGACATGGAAACTGTGCTGTCCTGGTAGGTGTGGGGCTGGGGAGGGAGCTGGCTGTTCCCGTTGTGCGGCACAGGGCTCGGGGCACAAGCCCAGGGTGCATCCCACCTTCTGTGCATGTTTCTTCCTGGGGAAGGGGTGTTTTCTGGGACGGCGCCATCCACCTCTCTCAGCCCAGAAATGGTTTTTTGTCTCCACAGCGCACGGCAAAGGGAGGAGCGGCTCCTGGTGAGTTTGCATGGGGCAGGGGTCCTCAGGGCTGTGGGGCAGGGGAGGGAAGAGGCTGAGGCAAGCTTGGCCAGGCTGGGGGATGTCCCAAAGGCTGCTGAAGCTGGGAGCAGAGTCCCGACACATGGCGTGCGGGGAGAGGAGGGACCGGATGGGTGCGCAGGGAGGTAACGCTGGTGGGCGCGGGGCCCGATACGCTGGGCGCAGGCATGGGCAGGCTCTGACGGGCTGGGGGGATTCTCGTGCAGGCCCAAGTGGAGGCGCTGAGGAGCCAGAACCTCTTCCTGGTGCTGGCCCTCAAGGCGCAGAGGGAGCAGGGCTGCGAACAGCACAACAGCCCCACGGAGGTGAGTCCTTCTGCATGCCCCCGCCCCAGGGGAGGGGGAGTGTGCGTGTGCCCGTGTGTGCACAGGGCAAGGCTGGCCCCTGCTCTGCCAGCCCCGCAGTGGAGGAGACGGGGGGTTGCCCTGACTCCATGCGGGGAGGGCTTGTGTGTGCAGTGCTGGGCACCATGTGAACTGTGTGGATGGCACAGTGGGACCGGTGGGGTGACAGGTCTGTGCTGCACTGACCTCCCCTGCTCCCTGGATTGCTGTCCCCCAGCCTCCCCACATACTCCACCATGTGCCAGCTCTGGGCCCACGGGCTGGATTTTCTCTTCACTTCCATAGATTCATAGATGTTAGGGTCGGAAGGGACCTCAATAGATCATCGAGTCCGACCCCCTGCATAAGCAGGAAAGAGTGCTGGGTCTAGATGACCCCAGCTAGATACTCATCTAACCTCCTCTTGAAGACTCCCAGGGGAGGGGAGATCACCCCCTCCCTTGGGAGCCTGTTCCAGACCTTGGCCACTCGAACTGTGAAGAAGTTCTTCCTAATGTACAATCTAAATCTGCTCTTTGCTAGCTTGCGGCCATTGTTTCTTGTAACCCCCGGGGGCGCCTTGGTGAATAAATACTCACCAATTCCCTTCTGTGCCCCCGTGATGAACTTAAAGGCAGCCACAAAGTCGCCTCTCAGCCTTCTCTTGCGGAGGCTGAAAAGGTCCAGTTTCTCTAGTCTCTCCTCGTAGGGCTTGGTCTGCAGGCCTTTGACCATACGAGTTGTCCTTCTCTGGACCCTCTCCCGGTTATCTGCATCCTTCTTGAAGTGTGGCGCCCAGAATTGCACGCAGTACTCCAACTGCGGTCTGACCAGCGCCCGATAGAGGGGAAGTATCACCTCCTTGGACGTATTCGTCATGCATCTGCTGATGCACGATAAAGTGCCATTGGCTCTTCTGATGTCTTCGTCACACTGCCGGCTCATGTTCATCTTGGAGTCCACTAGGACTCCAAGATCCCTTTCCATGTTTGTTTTTCATTTGCACCAGACTCCCATGGATATGGAGGGGATGGCGGAAGAGTGCTGGCCACCATGGAGGGGGTAAGTGGGGGACAGAGAGGGCAGGGTGAAGTGCGGGGCTGTCCTGGGTAGCTGGTGGGCTCTGGGCCAGGCTATGGCATGTTGCAAGTGATGCTGTTTGCAGGTAGGGGAGTCCTTCCTTCTCCGGTGCTGGTGGGGATGGATTCATTCCAGGACCCATTTCTGACCAGCTCCTTTTTGTGCAACCAGGAGCATTAGCCCCCGCCAGGAAAAAGAGGCAGGGTCCCACGAGGACAAGGGGACCCAAACCAAGCTGCCCCTCCCTGCAGAAGCCAGCACCCAGGCAGAGGGCCCTGGGCATGAACACGCCAGCACCCAGACTGGGCCCCTCTGCTGGGCTGAAGTGGGGTGCAAGACAGAACCCCTGCCCGTCATGGAGGCGAGCACGCAAACGAAGACTCGCCTCCGTCAAAATCGACCAGGACATGGGGAACGGTATGGTGCTTTTTTACTGTTTGTTTGTGAGCCTGGGATCAGAGCGGGATGGGACCTGGGTGCTGATCAGGGCCCCTTCTGCCTCCAGGCAGGTCAGGATGACCCCTGATGCCCATCCCTCAGGGTGCCAGTGCCCTGAACCAAGCAGTTCAGTTCCCTCCTGTGTCAGTCCCACATCATCCCTGGGCCTCTGCATCCTGTCACCTCTCAGTCTTCCCTTGCGGAGGCTGAAGACATCCAGGTCCCTCAATCTCTCTTCATAGGACCTTAGCTGCCGGCCCCTAACCATATGAGCGGCCCTCCTCCGGACCCTCTCAAGGTTACCCACGTCCCTCTTGAAGTGCAGTGCCCAAAACTGAATGCAGTTGTCCAGCTGCGCCCTTACCAATGCCGCACAGAGGGGAAGCATCAGCTCCCTAGACCCGTTTGGGATGCACCTGCTAATGCATGACAGAGTGCAGTGAGCTTTACTTCTCACTTTGTCACACTGATGACTCAAGTTCATCCTGGAGTCAACTATGACTCCAAGATCCCCGTGGCAAGGTGGGGCTCCCCGCCTAGCCGCTGTGCTGGGTTCCCCCACCTGATTCGCTTTCCACGTCTTGTTGTTAATTAATTAATGATCTTAATTAGGCAGGAGACTCCCAATTACTGCCCCAATGCCAGGGAGAATTAACTGTGGCTCCGTACCTCCCCTACACCACAGTCCATGCCTTTCAGATGGCATCCAGATGTTATAGTGCTCCTGGCCTAGCGCTGGAGCAAGCTTAGGCCGCGCTGACAGGCCTCGGTCACCTGCACACTCCACCCTCTCTCACAGGGGCTCTTTCATGCATCACCAGCTTATGCTGCCTTGCTCCCTCTTGGAGGGAGCAAGGCATAGGCTTAGCTAGTCCATTCCTTGGGTGGCAGACGTACCATCTGTGGGACCTCCCCCACAACCCTCACCAGAGTAGTGGCCAGCCAATTACCCAACCGGGTCTAATCTTACTCTGGCCCCTTCCGGGACAACACGATGTGTATATAAATGTACTGGGCCCTCAGCCCTCTGGGTCTTCTCCCCCTTCACTTGGTCTCCCCATCTCCACACCCTTCCCTTGGGGCCAAGGGGCTTCCCTCCCCGGTGGGCTCAGGTGGCCGCAGCCATGCCTGCCCCCTACCTCCGGTGGTGTCTGACCCACCTGAAGGTGGGAGCTGGGGTTAAGGTGCCCCGACCTGCCTTTCACCGGGTGGTAATGGGCATTTCCTGGGGCTCCCACACCACTGGGAGCCCCACCAGGCCACCCACTCGCAGCAGGGTGCTCCATGAAGCTTCACAGCCAGGCGATGCTGTTGCCTGGCCTGCCAGCAGCAAAATGCGCTGCTTACATAGGCAGCCCTGAATCAAAAAATGGGTGCCGTAATTAGGCACCTGCTTGCTGCTGGCTTCTAGCCCTTACAGTGGGAGGCACAAACTGTGCCCTGCCACAATCCCGTTCTGCTGCTGTGCTCCTTTGAAAGTCATTTCCCAGTTTGTGAGTGTGACGGTGATTCTTTCTGCCTAGATGCAGCACTTAGCACTTGACTTTATTAAACTGCATCCTATGCTGTCCATCATCCATCTCTAACCAGTTAGCCTTGTGCAAACAGGAGCAGATGCCCCTCCCAGGGGATGGATGCAGGGACCCAGGCCAGCCTGCCCTGCACCAGAGAGGCCAGCACCCAGGCAGAGGGCCCTCGCCATGCAGACACCTGCACCCAGACCAGGGCCCTCTGCCTGGCTGAGGTGGGGTGCCAGGCTGGCCCGGGGACGATGTTGGAGGCAAGCACCCAGACCATAAGGCATCATTGTCTAAGGTGGACACGACAGGGGGAAAGGTATGATGCTTTTCCTAGTGCTAGCATGAGAGCGTGGGATCTGTGTGAGGAGTGGAGGGAGGGCTGGAGCCAGGACTATGTTCCTGGTCCTGGGAAGGTCTTGTGAGTTGGGAGCAGGACGGGTTGAGGGCTGGGACCCCAGTGCCAGTTCCTGGGACAGAGGCAGTGGTGGAGAGAGGGGAGGCCGGGGTATGGGCTGGTGGAAGTGGTAGGGCTTGGGGGTTTGGGGTGTCTGCAAGGTGACCAGTGTCTCTGCCTCCCACCCCCAGTGCTGACACGGCAGCAGAGGGGAGGAGGCGAAGGTGGGGAGCATTGAGCAGGTGAGTTGCCAGGGCTTCACCCCAGGGTTTGGCGGTCAGAGCTTCTGGCCCAGGTCAGGCCTGCTGGGACAGAAATCCCCGCTGTACCAAGTGTGAGAACCACGTACTGCTCCCGGCTGGGGAGACTCTCCTTTACCCCGTGGTTGTTCCTGGGTGTGAGCAGAGGGGCCGAGATCCAACCCCATCCTGCTCACACTAGTTTCTTCACACCTGGCCTGCACCCCACCCTGCGCGTGCCCTAACTCTGCCCTTCTCCCACAGGTTTCACCTGGCCTGGATGGTCCCGTGCTGTTTTGCCCCCAGATGAACAGCTGAACTCCTCCCCTCCCCATGCCCCTCTTTTGTTTCTGTTCATGATGAATCTGCCAGCGCATGATAGATACCGGCACTCAGGTGTCCCTCCATCCTCCCGTGCCTGATCCGGGATGGCCCACAGGATGCCAGTGTTGGTGCTTTTGCCTCTCTGAGCATGTAAGTGGTTTCCCATTCCTTCGAGGTTTCCACAGACTCTTCTTTTGTCCCTTTCTCTTGGGCTGCACACTCCAATCAAGGGGCCATCATGACCTTAGGGCTTCTTAGGGCTACTAGGAGCCATGTCCTTTGAACGTGGCCATGAGCCAGGCAGGCTGCAAGTACACCTGAGCTATTAGGCAAGGAGGATGCACAAGTGTGACCAGTGAAGCAAGGGGCATGGTATGAACCACTGCCGCATTTCTCCAGTTTGACACCTGTTCACCATTCTGGTCTTTAATGGAGTGGCCTTGGCTTAGATCTGGACCATCTGATCTGGACCAGACAGTCCAACCCACTGCCATCAGAATCATGGCATGATTTTTAAAAGGGCTTTAGCAATTCTGAGCTTGGTATGTCCTGCTTGGATCCTTCTGAGCGGAGCATTTCAATGCTCTTGTTGGAATGACTCTTCATTCAGAATTTGTAGTTTGAATTTTCAATTTTGTTTTTATTTTAACCTTGTTTCCTGCCCCCCGCTCCCTTCAAATTCCTCTGGAGTCCCTTTAAAGCCATATGGAAAGGGTCACAAGTGTCTCTGGAAAGGGAGGAACTTTTTCAACTGATTCACAGTGCACCTGTGTTACCTATGGCATTGCTGTGATGTATATCCCCCAAAGTGTCCAGCTGGGAACTACACATTCCCTGGGAAAACGTCCCTTGTCCTCAGAGCACAGATGTGAATAGAGGCCTGGGCGTTTCTGTAGACGTCTGCAGCTTTTATGAGGAAGGAAAATGCTTGTGTGCACAGGTCGTCAGTGAGACAGCCCTGGGCAAGATGATATCATTTGGCTATATGCTGGCTGATCCCATTCCTTACCACTCCTCCGACCCCTAGCCCATCGCGTCCCCATTTGCTTGTAGCATTCAAAGCCCAAGGAAATCTTAATGTTGGGATCGCCCCCCTCACTCTCATGTAACCTTGTAACAGGCCCCTGCCCGCTGCACCTCGGCACTGCGGCTCCAGGGACCCGGCTGCAATCAAGGCAGGCAGTGCCACGCCCAACACAGGAGCCCCGCTGATTGCCCCAAGGACCGGGTGCAACGGCTTGAGAGTGGGCCCGGATACAGAGGCACCGGGGTCTTGAACCAGGACACTTTAAACAGGATCGGATGCTCTCCCAGCTGTCGGAAGGGATGAGGGATTTTTTGCCAAGGTCAGCACAGCTGGGGAAGCATTGGACACTCGTCCTTCTTCTGTAGTGTCTGGGAAAAACCTGGATGCTCAGCTTGCCACACGAAGGAATCCAGCAGGTTCCCCTGGAGGAAAAGAGAGCCAGGAAAGAACCGCAGGCTCTCCTGACTGCTGCAGCATCAGGGACCCAGGCGGATGCTCTTCATCCAACAGAGTCGGTGAGCACCTGAGCTAAGGAGCAGCAGGTCCCCAAAAGGCACACGGAAGCCTGTGCCGAAGCATGTAGCTTGGGTGGGCCTGGGAAAGGGCTGCCCAGGGCGATATGAAGCGGGAAACAGGTGAAGAACTCCAGTGAGGACGCTTCCCAACACCACGTAACCAGCTGGTACGCCTGTGAGTTTGGGATTCCCACCGGCCTCCTCCCGGGGTAAGTGGGGTTCGCTCAGAGGAAGTGGAGGTCAGGATGAGATGGTGCCATAGCTGACCTAGCACCAGGGAGGGAAGGTGGGCGAGTGAGGGGTGCACCAGCCAACCCAAGCCTAGGAAAGGGATCACTCAGCGCAAAGTCATCGCTGCCCTACTTGGTTGCCTAGTATGAGCTGTTTAACGTACGTGACCTGTTTATTTGTGATTTGGACATAAAAGGCAGCAGCAGAGTCCTTGTGGTTTCAATTCTTGCCAGACACCTCACAGAGAAGAAAAGACAACCTCATGACATCAAGATGTCACCAGGGCTAATTACAAGACCCGAGTGGAAAAGGGTGAGCTGCAGGGAAGGAGGAGCCCCAGACAAGTCATGAGCATGCTGTCACACCTGGACCCTCAGGGAACCACTGATCACCTCCAGGCAAGTGAAGTTTCACCCAGTGGAAACAACAAAGGTGTGGCATGGCGTGGTTTGGCATGGCGTGGCGTGACCCAGAGGGGTGGAAGTTGTCTGTGGCCCATCGGCCACTGCATCTGGCATGAGGCTGTCACAAAACCCTTTCCCCTACAATACAAGTCTCTTTCATCAATTTGTCCTGTCCCCTTTCTGACACTAGGCCAAGCCCAGGACGATTGCAGTGAGGCCTGGTGTTGGCAGTGGGATGCCAGTCGAGAACCAGAGAGGGGTGAGGACACTGCTGCACTGCAGACTCCCCGTGCAGTTGGCCCAGGCACAGCAGGACGCCTGATCCAGCTCATCGCCCGACTTCCCACTGCATCCAGAGCTGCCCTGTGTCCCAGCCCCAGCAATCAAGCTGTCACGGTATGTCTTCCCGTAACCCTTTCCGTGTTCTTTGAATGTAGGAGAATGTCTTGAGGGCTGCCTGACATAGGCCAGGGCTGCCTTTCTCTGTTCCCCCAGGGGGCCAGGTACAGCTTCTAAAAATACCCTTGTAACCCGGGCAGTACTCCAAGAGGTACCCCCTCTCCAATTGAAGGGATCAGAGCAGGTGAACAAGCGCTGTGGGAGGTGTAGGGACTCTCCTCCCCCTGTAGAGCAGAGCCAGACCACCACTGGGGACCTAACCATAGACCTTTTAATGAGGGAACATAACGGGCATAATCAGGGGGTATAGTGGACTGAAGCTCAGTGTCATCCCCATGTTATGAGAAGACATGCAGAGGCCTCTTGCTTCAATACAACTCCCATGTTGATAATGGATGGCAATGGGGCAGACATGCGTGATTACCAGAAGCCCCTGGTCACGGACCTTCCCCAGTCACAGACCTGCACGTATGGAGCCAAGGACTGGATGATGATGATTTGTACTTTGAACTGAGACTAGTGTGCGAAGAGGCAGCTGCAATTATGACTGAGCAGGCCTATTTCGATCAGCTCTGCTCATCTGTGTGCAGGGGACACTAGAAAAGGCACCTTGAACAGTCTGTTTCACATCACCTGCCTGAATCTGCCCAGGTCAAGTACTGAGGTCTGCAACCTGGACTATCCGCACCCTGGTGCACGGCACTAACAGCGACCGACTGGCCTGAAGGCCAGCACTTGTGTCCAGAGCTGCATGGATTTCTTTCCCTGAACAAGCGTGCAGAAAATGATCTACTCATCCCAAAGCAACTGAATGACACAGTGAAACGTATGACAGGTACTTGCAGATACACTCATGCTCCTTGGCTGTCTCTTCTGTCTCATACCCCTTCTCCTCAAGTTCGAGATACAGAGGCTACGTTATCATGGACCCCATGTCTAAACTTCCTGGTTTTCTTTTACTAAGGCAGAGTTTGACTATGTTGAACAAGGTTCAGAGTGGACAACTACCTACTTCGCTACTGGAATTGTATTAAAGCGCCCAAGTTTGTGTGTGGCGAAATCCAGACTGTAGCACATATCACCGAGGACTGTCCTGTTTATCTTTGTAATGATTGCACTGAGGACCTGCACCAGGCTGCTGACGATGCCTCGCCATAGGTTTCATAGTTTCATAATTTCATAGTTGGTAGTGTTGGAAGGGACCTGAGCAGATCATCAAGTCTGACCCCCTGCCATGGCAGAAAAATGTACTGGGGTCAAACGACCCCAGCAAGCTGTTCATCTAACCTCCTCTTAAAGACCCCCAGGGTAGGAACGAGCACCACTTCGCTTGGAAGTTGCTTCCAATGGGCCTGGAATGGGCCCTCATTGCTTGCAGGTCTGTGCTCCAGTCCTGGCCCCCAGGAGCCTGCCTGTGCCTGCTCTGTGGTGGGTACAAGCTGCCGCCTCAAGCGCCCCCTTGTCCCATGCACTGTTCTGGCCTGGCACCTTCATCAGTTCTTGTGTGGACTCAGCTGTGCAGGCTTGATTGCAGTTTTTCTAATTAAAGAGCATCCAAATATAATGTCTGCTCCTCCTTGGACGTCTCCTCCACAAGAACTGCTGCTTCTCGGGGCTGGATGAGAGCTGGGTGAGGGGCTGTTCTTGCCTGGTGTAGGACGGGGGGCACAACAGGGCCAAGCATGACAGTGTGTTCTGGTCCTGTCACATGTGAGCTTTTGATCCTGCCACTAGTGTGGCTCCCAGAGCCCTGCTCCAGGAAGGGAAAGCAAGAAATCCCAAGTATTAGCAAAGAAATGATTATACTGCAAGGGAGGGAATATAGGCCTGGGCATGAGAGCAGTAGGCACCACCCATGAATGCTGCATGCCCCGGAGACAGAACCTCTTCTGCAGTGATGTTCAGCAAAATCAAGTGCAAGCCCTGCGCTTGGGATGGAGGAACCACATGCACAAATACAGACTGGGGAGTGACTGGTTGGGCGGCAGTGCTGCAGAGGGCCTAAGGGTTACAGTGGACCCTGAGCGGAGCGTCAGCCAGCCCTGTGCTCTTGTTGCAAAAAGAGCCAGCAGCCTCCTGGGTTGCATTAACAGGAATGTCACCTGCAAATCATGGGGAGTGATTCTCCTGCTCTGTTCAGCATTGCTGAGGCCTCCCCTGGGGAACTATGTCCTGGTTCGGGCCACACGATTCAAGAAGGCTGTATCGGGAGTTGATTATGAAAGGCCCCCTCACCAAGTGCTGAGATGCAGCTGCTTGTGGGTGGGGCATGCTGGAGGCTAGGTCTACAGCACCCCCTGTCATGAAAGAGCCAGGGCCTAGTGCCTGCATGGGTTATGTTTGATGCCCTCCCAGGGGCGAGGTCTCCAGCCTGGGGTCCAGGTGTGAGTGGGTGTGAGGGGCAGAGAAAGGGAAAGGGTTAGAGGTGTCTTTGTCCTTGTCATTGGCAGCTAGAAATCCCCCCGCTGGGGTCAATGATGTTGTTTTGGGCCGTCCAAGACACTTCATGACATGGGGCTAAGCCAAAACCCTGGGCCCAGCCAGTCGCCATGAAGAGACGGGGTCACGGCATCCCCAGAACAAGGGGCGCCTGCAGCCAGTCCACAGCAGGGCCGCGGTGCCAGCTGGGCTCAGGGAGGCAGTGCGGGCACCGTCCCCTGGAGCCACAGGCAGCAGCCCCGGCCTCTCCTCTGCAGCCCGTAAAAGCCAGAGCCAGGCCTCGGTCTCCTCGTCCAGGCCAAGGCGAGTTCGTGCTCCTCATGGCTCCTTCACGTCCCTCCTGCTCGGGTTTTGCCTCCTGGCCCTGACTCCAGGCAGACCCGGGGCGTTCCCTGCTCCTCAGGCTGGTTTGCCCTTTGCCTCTGGGTTTGCTTTTCTGCTCCCGGTTCGCCCTTGGCTGCCGTTGTGTCTGGGTCACAGTCTGAGCCCAGGTTGTCCTGACTTGCCTACGGCTTCCAAGCCCAGTCCCACCCCGGCCCCTCCGAAACCAGCACCTTGGGGAGCTGATCTGGACTACCCCTGTTCTTGGGGCAACTAACTCCTGGGCTACACCCCCCATGCCGCAGTGCCGAGCTCTTCCTCTGCTCACGCTTCTCACACACGTGTGCCGGGAACTGTTGGAGCAGCAGGAGTGATGGGCAGGGGTAGACAGTGGGAAGCGTTGAGCTGTGTTTGTGCTGGGGATGGGTCAGCCACCTGGAGTCGTATTTTGGACACAGGTAGGTAGGTTTGGCTCAGGTAATTCATGTGGGAGGGTCCCTGGGCCCCCACCTTGGCTGGGTTTGGGAGCGCTCCTCGCAGCGGGCTGAGGCTTGGGTATTGGAGGGATCCTCTTGCTCCAGGGCACTTTGGGGATCTCCGGACCTCCTGGTGGGGCTCTGCCCCGGGGTTTGAGGCCTTTGCAAGCAGGTCCCTTCAGTCAGGTAGTTGGCAGTGTGCTGCACGGGGCTGCTGGAGTAGCCTGAGCTAGGGTTAGGGAATGGGATAGTTCAGAGCTGCCTTGGTGGGATGCCTGGAGGGCTATTTAGGACGCGTGTAGGTAGCCTCCTCCATGCTAATCATATGAGGCTGAAGCTTGGGCCCCCACACGGGGTTGGGTCTGGTAGGTTGAAAGCGGTGGGGTCAGGCTTGGCAGTGGAGGGCTCCTCTTCCTCCCGGTGCGTGTTACCAGGGAGGGATCTCCCAGTCAAGCTCAGTGGTGGGCTTTTGGGCTTTTCCCAGGTTTGGGGATGCAGATATTGTGGTCACGGCCCGGGGGCTCCTGGAGACAGCTGAGGTCAGGCTGGGCAGAGAACAGGAAGGTTTGAAGCTCTTTTCCCTTGGCAATGGGAGCTGTCCGAGGGCTGTTCCCAGGACACGAGCAGTTTGCCCAGTCCCTGCTGAGTGGACGTGGGATGAATCCTGGACCCCCTCGCGTAGGCTTACATTATGGAAAGCAGCAGTGTCGGCCTCCACAGGGTACTTGGGGGCTTTCCCAGCTGATGAGCACCCCTGAACTTTCACTAAATTTTTTATACTTTGGAAACAGCATTGTATGTTTTAAAAAAGTATTTAATCTAACCAAGGGCATAGAGTAGGTTGTTTAGGCTGGGGGAGATCGCTTGTTGCCTAGTTACTTAATTGCTGGCCTTGCTAGAATCAGCAAGGTCCCGGGTGGAGTTGGAAAGGGGGGTGTTACTTGGTGGAGTTGAAAAGGGGGGATTACTTGCTAAGCTTGCTAAATAACAGGTGCCACATCAGCAAATTAACTATTACGAAGACAAGTTTAGCTGGCTAGGGGGTAGTCTGTAGCTAGGGCGAAGTGCGCATGGACCAAAAGGGGCAACCTATAGTGACTGTACAGTGTGTAAGGCTAGAAGAGGCTATATAAGGCTGATGCACACTTGGGTGGGTGTGCTTGCTTTGCGAACGATTGCCAAGCACCACTTTCTGCGCAGAAATAAAGATTAAGTTGGATCCTTCACCCCTGTGTGTTTATTGACACAAGTGCACCAGGCACGAACTCACTGTCCTTTGAGGACAACAACACCAAGTCTCTGGACTCGGGCCTGCACATAGGATGCCCGCCAAAAGACTTTGGCACAAATTACAAATGGGCACCCACAGACTCCCCACAGTTGGCATTGGGAAACGGTCCTATACTTCCCATCCCACCCTGCAATTCCACCATCTCTAGGTCCTTCCCATGGGAACAGCACTGAGAGAGAGTGCATTTGGCATCTGCCTTTCACCCTCTTCAACGTGGGGACATCCTACAACACCTTCGTGGCTACGAGTTCCAGACCTCCAGCATGACGGGGCTCCAGCACTGTGCCCTGACCTGTCGGCAGTGGATTAATAACCGTGTGTCCTTCCATATATTTCGATGTGATATTTTTCTCTGTCTCTCTTAGTAAAGGTGGTTCTTGATGAATGTGCTCCATGTGTTTTGTTTGCCCCCGTTTCCCCATGGGTGAGGTCAGACAGGGGATTCCCTGCTTTCGTGGGTGCTGATTTCTGTGAAATCATGAAGGGTGCAGAGAAAGGGAAGAGGTGCCTAGCCATGAGAGCCTGAAGTCAGTCAGATGTCAGGTTCTAGATGAAATAAGATCGGAAGAGGCTTGTGCTCTGTCTGTCTGTCTGTCTGTCTATATATTTGGAAAGCTTATGCTCTCAATGCATATTTGTCTTATTTAATTAGCTGATAAAGGTGCAACTCTACCTTGCTTTATTACTGAAGGAATCAATGGCCCATTTTTCCAGGCACTGCGTGGCATCCTGCTTACGCTGCACAGCGGTACAGCCTCAGCATCTCCACCTCATCACATTGGCATGCTCCAAGGATGTGGCCCCCAGCAGTGCCACAGCAAGGAGGGGGGCAAGTGGGGCGACTGCCCTGGGTGCCGAAGCGAAGGGGATGCCGAAAGGCGCTCCCCAGCTGGGGCGGGAGCAGGACGGAGCTGTGAGGGACTTATCTGGGGAGATGGGGATGGGAAAAGGGTGGCTTCTGCCGCTGCGTACACTCCTGGCAAGCATGGGGGGGTTCCCCCCCGATCTGTGCAGGGGGCTAGGGCGGGCTGCCACTGCGGGGTTTGTCCCAGGCATCAAACTTTGGTGCTTCGGCACTGGCCTCTAGGGTGGATCTACCTAAGCCACGTTCTGGGTTCCAGATCTCCGGGAGTCTCCCCAGCCTGGGCAGCCCCTCCTCCCAGCCTAACTCCTCCCCTGCTCAATTTTCCTTCCTTCCTCCTCTTTTTCCCTGTTATGCGTTTAATTAGCTCATAGAGCATACTGTTATATATGCATGTGTCATGGGGTTGTAATTCCTGGGTTCATCCTGTGCCTCAGGGTACCTGCTGGCTGTTGCTGGGGGCTGTAGGGGCCGGAAAGAAATATTTATTCCCCTTAAAGGCAGAACCTGGCCTCTGATACAGTGCTCAGTTCTTGGTTTGGGGCCTTCCTTTGAAGCCTCAGAGAGCAGCTGGCTATTTCCAAGCTGAAACATTAAGGAAAAGGGGGGTAGCGGCAAGATGACACAAAGTGATTTCAGGTGGTAAAGACCCAGGTGGACTGCGAGGAACTACAGAAGGATCCTGCATGATTGAGTGACTGGGCAATGAAATGGCAGATAAAAATCCAGCATTGATAAGTGTAAAGTGATGCAAATGGGCAAAAATAACCCATGCTTTACCTATTATGGGCGCTACATGAGCTGGTACCACATAGGAAAGAGATCTGGGAGTAATTGCGGACAGCTGGCTAAAAAATACCAGCTGGATGGCTAAAGAAGAGAATTGTAAATGAAACAAAGTCTCAGGATTCCCCTTTACAAATCCATGGTGCCCCCACACACTGAAGACTGTGCCCAGGTCTGGTCCCCGCATCTCAAGAAGGAAATCGAAGAACTAGAGAGGGGCACCAAGAATCATGAGTGTCACAGAGGGGCTTCCTTCCACATGAGAGCCGGTAAAAGAGGCCAGGTCTATTCAGTTTAGAAAAGACCTGCTTGAGGGGGACCACGTGAAGGGTTTACAAGATACTAAATGGGGAAGAGTAAGTCAATAGGGATTTATTATTGACTCTCTTGCAGTACAAGAACTGGGGTGCCAGGATGAAACTAGTAGGGAGTATGTCGAAAGCAAACACAAGGAAGTTTTTTTTCACCCAGCAGGTCATTAGTGTGGGACCCGTTGTACCAGATGTGGTGGAAACTGTTCAAACAGGGATTGGACATATTCTTGGAGGAAAGGGGCATCAGTAGGTATTGAGCACAGGAGTGAGGGGCATGGCCTCTGAATCAGGGCTTCCTAGACCTTAAATGCTGGAGGCTGCAAGTGAGAAACCATGGATAGCCCTGGTCAGACACAGTTTACTCTCCCTTCCAGCATGGTGCCATGGTGCGACAGAAGAGACTGGGCAATACAGACCTCTGGTCTGACCCAGTATATAGCACTTCTGTGCTTAATTTAGCATGGAGGAGATGGCTTGGTGCTGTGAAGGAAGGAGCTGGTAGTCGGGATCCAGGACTCCTAGGTTTCATCAATAGATCACTAGTTCTGGGATCCAGGACTCCTGGAAGTTTCATCCTAGCAGCTTGGCTAAAATGCCAGCTGCATGGAGAGAAGGCTGATTAACAGCAGGGAAGCGGAGGCTGCAAGTTGAACTCGGCCAACAAATGATTTGTCGCTCCAGCAGATGTTTTTGCATTTAGGTCAGTAAGGACGCTATCGACTGGCGTGTCTTGCTCTCCCCAAGAATAAAGTCCAGATAGGTTGATATTGCAAAGTGCTTTTACTCCACCCCGGCCTGGGTGACTGACGGCACAAAGATTCCCTGCATAAAAACTACTCCGATAAACAGTGTATTTCTTAACAAGTTGACTGTGTCGGATTATTTTTTTAAAGCCTTTTAACTGTGGCTGGAGTTACCCCCCCCCACCCCCACCCCCCCAAAATGGTTTCAGTCTTTCCCTTTTCTTCAGGGCAAAGCCTGAACAACTTTGGGACTTGGAAACCACGAAACAATTCAAAGCTGGTCTCTCTGGTCACCTTTTTCTGCAGCAACATGAAATAAGATTGTAAACTTGAAACAAATGAGCAGCTCGTGCCCACCAAAATAACTCAGAAGTCGCCAGTGAACAAGTGACTTCTTTAGTCCTCTCTACAGATGAATCTTTCAGAGCTGAACTTCCCAGACTGGTGTTGCGTTTAATCCTTTTTGTTTGCAGCCGGATTGGTAAAATAGCAACTGTGGTCAACCCACCGTTGGGGACATGGAGGACGGACAAGCAGAAAATGGATTTTTCCCTACAAGACGTTCAGCGACACCGAGTAAATGCATCTAGAATGAAGAAGCAAATGCTTCAGTCTGGTGCATTATTAACCTATGGTACTCTCTGCCTCAATATTTTGAGGGTCAAAGCTATAGGGTTTGCAAGAGGATTTGGTGCTTTTTTCTGGCAAGCGAGGCTATACCCCCTTATTTTAAATAGTGAATGGGAATATAAACCCTCATCTGGGCATGAAGCAACCATTAAGTGATGGCTCTGGAAGGAAACTATATGCGTAGGTCATTCTGTAATTGCCTAGTTGGCTTTTGGCTCCTTGCTTCTTCTGATGCATCTGTTCCGGCTTTCATCAGAACCAGGACCATGGGTTTTTGTCCGGCCCTGTAAAGGACTGCGATTGTGAACTCTGTCTTGGTGGTTGTGCTTTCTGAAGCCAGCATGTTAACAGAAATAAATTAAGTTTTTATCTTCTGGTTCTCTGTGATGGTGCTTCATACTCTGTTTACTTCCTCTCAAGGTTGATATGGTCGATGAGTTCAGACAGCTCAAGTTCAGGTCGTCCCAGATGAGAAGTAAAGCCTGTCGTCAGGCTGCTGGTTTGACCCGAATTGCTTGCTTGGTTGAGGGTCCCTATTAAAGTAATAAGTGACGTTCTGTTTTGTTTCAAGGTGACAGAGTTAGTGCTTGATAACTGCTGATCCAGCAATGGCGAAATTGAAGGTCTGAATGACTCCTTTAAAGAGCTGGAGTTTCTCAGCGTGGCCAACGTAGAGCTGACATCCCTGGCCAAGCTCCCCACCTTGAGTAAGCTCCGAAAGGTATGCATCTTCAGACAAAAACCCATCGGTTCTCTCCTGCCAAAGTTGTATACCTTGAAACACAGCAACAGTTAAACTACTTGCGTATTTCCATAGTCACAGTCACGTTTGCATCTCATTGAAATGTTTTACTAAACATTGAAAACTTAAGAATTAAGTCTTTAAGACCCTGAATGTAATTAAAGCTGGTTTCAAACATTAATGAGCCAAAGTACTGAAAAAGCATCACTTGAAAACTGTTAACGATGGCCATCCCAGTCTGTTGTAAAGAGAGGGGGTCGGGAGCAGTCGCATTAGGTGAAGTGCTGGGAACACTGAAATCATTGTTCGTTACCTGTAAGGAACCAGTTTCAACCTAGTCTGTTGACCTAAAGCCTGTACGAAGATCCAATGCTATGTTTCACATCCCCGTGTAAAAAATAAAGCCTGGAAATATTTTAAGTTTGCATCATACTAAGTATGCTAACTGAACAGTTGGGATCGGTGAGATCACTTGCCGACTTACAGTAGAACGTGCTTGAGTGTCTGTAGGCACCCAAGTATGAAACTAGTTAATGAATTATCACTATCAAGTGCAGGTGTGAAGAGCTTCTGAAATAAATGTTAGGCTCTAAAGAGACGTACATGTGATCAACATGGGTTGCTATGTTTTTAACCAGATTTCATTTTATGCAAGTAATCTGAGGTTTTACGGGCTGTACAGGAAGTCAATAGTCTTGTGATGCATTTGTTCTTTCAATAAAATACAGGCTCTTGATTTTGATAGCAATCAAACCAACCATCTAATTATCCAACTTTTGTGTGCTGTAGCTGGAATTGAGCGACAACGTCATTTCGGGAGGCCTAGAGGTCCTGGCAGGAAGATGTCCAAATCTCACACCTCTAAATCTAAGTGGCAACAAAATCAAAGATCTCAGCACTGTGCAAGCCCTTGTAAGTACAAAGTCAGATTCTTAGAAGATTGCAGTGTGTTAAAGAAGTCAGAATCTTTCTAGCATTATAAAAGAAAAATAACAATAATTTTATCATTGAATGCAAATGTAAAGTTTGTAAGTGCCTGACGATAGAAGGTCATTGCAAGTAGAAGGGATAAGTACAACAAACACAGTTGAAATAGGAAATCAATAAAACACAAAAAGATAATAAACAAGATGGCTTTCGCGTGACATTCAACAGAACTGAACAGTATGCAAAAAGTAAAACTCTCACTATTTCCCAAACCTTGGGTAGCTTTTTGTTGCCAGTTCTGGCAACATTTGAATCTTCTTTTCTCTGAATTTCTGTATCCCACTTAGGCCAGTATTGATTACTCCTATTGCAATAAATGCATCATCCGATGGTTCATTAGAGACAGACTTGTAAAGACACTGTAGTAATCAATTTTGTGTCAGCTGTGGGGTTTACAGGAGGAGATGTATTCAAACTTGTGGTCTGTCAGCGATAGTTCTGTATTCCCCCGTATTTGTTTTCAGTGGTTAAAACGCATTAAAAGACACCGTGATTTCTTTAATAACAACCGATTTCTGCAGAAAAAGAGGTGAAACTGCTTGGTTAGTAAATGAAAGGTATCCACAAGACCATTTTTAACAAGTGGTTTGTGGCCTAGTAAAAACAGTTCACAAATTTTTAATTAAGTTTTTGGAAGCAAGGTGCTAATCTTTATGATTAATTTTGCTGTTCTTATTACTAAACACAGGCTAAACAAGTGTTTTAGAAACTTGGTAATGATAGTCTGCCTTGCATCTCACTGGTTCGAGTTGTCACAGAGATAAAATTGTTTCTATTTAAGTTAATTATACTTGTTGCATACTTGTTTAAGTGCCAAAACTACCCTCTGAAAGTGGTGTCTCTTATACATGGCCCCCAAAACCGCAATTTCTTAGTATCACTGAAGTATTGAAAAGAACACCTCAAACAGCTAATGATTATAATGGGCTACAAAACCCAGATCTCCTACTCCCTAAGCAGGATTGCCTCTATCAGCACATCCCATAGCTGCCCCATTCAGGCCATGGAAAGCTGTCTCTCCACCAGGCATGGTAGGATTGGTGCTGGGACAGTTGGCTGTGCTGACCCCAGAGAATGGGAGAGCCCTGGGTGATTTATAGGATCATATGGGGCTTCCAGAAACAAAGACATGCATCTTAATGGGAAGTAACCTGGGTCACAGCTATTTCAAAAGCAAGTGTAGAGGGAGAGGTGGGATCTCTGGTCTTATGGGGAAGGAACTTTGACTGTCAGCACCAAGACTTCTTAAATGAACTCTGGACAATGGGGAACAGCAAAGGAGAAGAGAAGGTAGTAGGTATACGTAGTAAAATCAATGACATTTAGGAGGCAACAGTCCAGTACTTGGAGGTACCAAATAGTTATTTCATCTCAGTGAGTCATTTTTCATTCATTTTCAGCAAAATCTCAAAAACTTGAAGAGCCTGGACTTGTTCAACTGTGATGTCACAAACCTGGAGGATTACAGGGAAAGCGTTTTTGAGCTGCTTCAACAGATCGCCTACCTAGATGGGTTTGATCAGGAAGATAACGAGGCCCCTGACTCGGAAGACGAGGATGATGAAGGTAACGTCTCTAAACATGCAGTCATGAGTTATGCCATTCAGTCGGTATCTAAATATAAAATTGGAACTAGAGTGACTGTGCAACTGCTGGAGCACAAATCAGCTACATTTTTGAAGTGTAGGCCAGTATCAAATACTGCTTCTGTTGAGTAATGAGGGCGGGGGGAATGCGCTTGCAAACAGTGTAGTCATGGGTGCTGTGCACAGTTAAAGGAGAGTTGCACGTAGGAAAACATGAGTACAAATCTTTTTACTGAGACATAACTATATAAAAGCAGTCGTTTTATTGCTGATACAAAAAGCTTTTGCTTTTTTTTGGACCCGTCATTTTCATATTTGATTCTGTAGCTCATTCGGTTTTTAGAAGCTTACTTAAGATGAGTTTACAAACGAGCCTTTGAGGTTTAAGTGAAGCTGTAAGGAATTAATTACCTGCCTTTCAGAAGGGGATGAGGAGGATGAAGAAGATGAAGATGAAGCTGGTC
The DNA here is from genome assembly GCF_030867095.1 of Alligator mississippiensis. Taxonomy (NCBI): domain Eukaryota; kingdom Metazoa; phylum Chordata; order Crocodylia; family Alligatoridae; genus Alligator; species Alligator mississippiensis. The sequence goes on from NC_081834.1 coordinate 59,366,837, forward strand.
CACCAGGAGAATACGAAGAAGATGAAGATGATGCGGGTTCAGATTTGGGGGAGGGTGAAGAGGAGGAAGAAGTTGGTCTTTTATACCTGATGATGAAGGAGGAGATCCAGGTAGGACTTTCCCTTTTCTACTGTAAGACTTAGGATTTCCTTGACACTGTCTGATTATACATGTGTAATAATTTAAACTTCTGTAAGCAGAACCGTGTAAATCCACTATCAGATGTGAGCCATAGGCTACTTTAGAGAGAGACCTTTTACTATCAAAAAAGTGCGTTGCAGTAGGAGAGCCACTTCTCTTTGGTATTCTGCATTGTCTTGCTCAGTGAAATGCTTCAAGGTTCATTACTGCGCTGCCTTGAAGAATTAGTGTTGTTATCTACCAGGTCACCAGGTCAGATTTTGAGGAGAAAAACCCCCTTCCAAAGCTAAAAACGAAATCTCATTTGAGGATCTGAGTAAGAACTTGGCAGTAATTCTTTGAGAAAATGAATGAACACTTGATTGGTGGGGGTGGCAATATTGGTAGAAACCTCAATATACTTAGTGGCTTCTGTGTACGGCGGCTGCCAGGAGGTGAAGAACTGCAGCATGGGCTAAAGAAATTGGGAACTAAAGTACTCCTAATGTTACCACAACACAGCTTGGTAACAGAGGAAGGACTCCTTTCATTTGTTGTTGCTGGGGAGTAGGCAGTAGCCAACATTAAGCGCACACGGTTCAGAAAGTCCCGTCTTAACAATTTCAGTATATTTTGGAAAGGGAAAATGAGGACTGGAATCAGCATAATTATACACCAGCTAAACCTGAACTTGAATAAATCCAGCAAAAGCACATCCTAAATTTACATGTCGGTTAAAGATGAAATTCCAGAATGAATTGCTAAATGCCTTTCAACTTTTACCAGATGTTGTAAAGCATTTCATTTGGCAGATAATATATTTGCAAAGATATTTACCTATATGCAAAAAAAGCTTTAGTTTGTCCTCAGTTCCTGCTATTGCACTTATACTACTGGAGATCTCGGTGTATGTGTGTAACATTTCTAGGATTTCATGTAGCCAAGCCAAGTGGCCTAAATTTGTCCAGTTACCCCATTTATAAAGCAACTTTTGTTTTGTTTCGAAACAAAACAGCTCTGGATGTATAAACTCTTTTTTCTCCCTTCTTGTTTGACTTCCGTTACCGACAAAAAGGGTTCTTCTCAGCTGTTGCTGTTGTGGGCCACTGAATTTTGTAACACTCTTCTTGAGACATTTTCACAGCTAGTTGGCATAATCATTATTGGTAGATCAGAAGTAACAGCAGAAAAAGACTCTAATAAAAGACTCCAGCCTTGGTTTTGTACATCTTTGCTAACCTGATAAGTGTAATACAGTAAATTGGGACTCTGGTCTGTACAAATGTCTAGTAATAAAAACAAATTAAACATGATCTTTAAACCTCAAAGTGCTGTTTTAATCTTCTGCAAAGCACATGTCATTACAACCTAAGCATACGGTAGTTTTTAAAAAATCTCTTAATGTTCTGTATCTTGAAGGATGAAGATGATGATGACGATTACGTCGAAGAAGGTGGCGATGAGGGGGAAGAAGGCAGGTTCTGCAAAGCGTGAAAGCTGTTTGTTTTGTTTTTTTAAACAACGTGTCCATTCTTTTGGCATCTGTAAATTAGCAAATCTCAGCTCGCTGCCATTGTCAGCTTATGGCACATCTGTTCAGCTCATCTGTTTAACACCACGTAACCCTTGGATGAAATGGGCAAAAAAAATCTTTTACGTTTAAAGGTGTACTTGGTAGTCCTGTTTGTCTGAGACATAAAGACATACCAAAAACTAGAACTCTTGGTTTCAAAATGATACCTTTTATTAGACCAACTGGGAAATGGCATTTTCTCCCCAACGGGGAGAACCGTGTTGGGGAGCTGGACACAGGGTCCAGTGTGTCATTAATCAATGCCAGCCTTGTGTCACCTGCAGCTATAATCCTGGGGAGGACCCTTACCATTCAAGGGGTGGGGTGCCCACCATTTGAGGTACCTGTAACACGTCCCTACATCGAGTGGAGAGGCTGTGGGCTGTGCATAGACGCGAGTGTGCTGGAAGGGGCTCCTGTCCCCATCCTGGCGGGACGTGATATTATGGAGCTAGAATACCTGCCCAGGGAGGAGGGCCACCTCCTAGAGCTAGAGCCAGAGCCCTACCGTGTTAATGTGGTGACCTGTGAACAGAGCGGAAAGGCTAAGGCGGGAGGAGTGAAAACGTCCCAGGGCCTGGTCACCCAATTGGCTACAGAGGCAGAGGGGGAGGAAGGAGAGACTCTGACTCCCTCTGACTGCAAGCAGCCCCTGGCCATTGAGGAAACCAGCGACCTGGAGGTGGGGTTAAGTGACAGTCCCGGGGAGGAGTCTGGCCAGTCAGTGGCAGAGGAAACAGACTCTTGGGGAGAAGTTGGAGGACGCCCCTGAGGGTGGAGGTGCACTACTTACAGGAACACCTGAGCTCCCTGCTGATTGCTTAGCGGGGCAGGAGGAGTTCACGCAGGAGGTTCTGGCGGACCCCAGCTTGGAGGAACTCCGGCAGAGGGCTCAGGAGTCGGAGACGGAGTTCACCCCAGAAAAGAGGGAACAGGTGGTCTGGGACAAGGGACTCCTTTATCGGTCGTGGATACCGAAGAACCTGGCCAAGACCTGGGAGCCCTCTCGCCAGCTCTTAGTACCTCGAAAATTCAGGCAACAATTGCTTTCCTCAGTTCGTGATTAAGCTTGTGCCGGTTGCATGGGCAGGGAGCGGACGCACCACCGGCTGCAGGCGAACTTCTCTTGGCCCAGGATTGCCCAGAACGTGACGGACTACTGCAAATCCTGTGAGACGTGCCAGCGGATGGGCAAGAGTGGGGGCAAACAAAGAGCTCCCCTACAGCCCCTCCCGATCATCGAACAACCTTCCTACAGAGTGGATATAGACATTGTGGGCCCGCGGAGACATCGGACCCACAGAGGGAAGAAATCCAGACTCTGGTGGATTTTAGGACACGGTACCCGGTGGCAGTTGCCTTAACCTCCACCGAGGCACCAGTAGTTGCGAATGCCCTGACTAACATCTTCTTCCAGCTGGGTTTCCCCTCCGAGATCCTGACTGACCGGGGTGGGAACTTCCTGGCCGAGGTGATGAAGTGCTTGTGGGAGTGCTGTGGGGTGAAACACCTTAAGACCACAGCCTACCATCCTCAACCAAATGGGCTGATGGAAAGGTTTAATGGGACCTTGAATGGGATGCTAAAGGCCTAGGTGGCCTCTAATCCCAATGACTGGGATGAGAAACTGCCGCATCTGCTCTTTGCCTACCGGGAGGTGCCCCAGGAGTCCACTGGGTTCTCGCCATTCGAGTTGATGTTCGGGAGGCGAGTTCAAGGTCCTCCCGATTTGGTGAGAGAGGAGTGGAAAGGGAAGATCCCTTCCACAAAGACCTGCGGTGAAGCATGTGCTTAACTTTTGTCAGAAACTGACTGACATGATGAAGGTGGCACGAGACTCCCTGGCCCAGGCGCAGGAGAAGCAGAGTGTCTGGTATGAGAAAAAGGCTCGCTTGCGTACCTTCGAGCGAGGCGACAAGGTCATGATGTTCCTGCCACTAAAAGCGCACAAGCTGCAAGGAGGCCTGGGAGGGTCCCCAGCTCATCCTGGACAGGCTGGAGGATGTGAGTTATGTGGGAAGCAAGAGCAGGTCACAAAAGACGCCTAAGGTAGTGCATGTGAACATGCTGAAACCCTACATCGACCGAGGGGAGACGGTGTTCTGGGTTTCCCCAGCTGACAGCTCACCCAAGGACCCGGAGGAGCCGGTTGTGCATGGTGACTGGGATGAAGAGGCAAGGATAGAGGAACTCCACCGGCCGGATCATCTGCTGTCCCAGGACAAAGACAAGCTGCTCACTGTACTCAAGGACTACGAGACAGTGTTCTCCAACAAACCAGGTAAAACGCACCTGGCCGTGCACACGATAGACACAGGTAGTCACCGCCCTATCCAATCCCGACCCTACGCAGTCAATGCCAGGGTGATGGAGGAGATAAAGCGGGAACTTGAACAGATGAGGGAGTTAGGGGTGATCAGGCCTTCGATGAGTCCCTGGGCCAGCCCGGTGGTACTCATCTGGAAGCAGGATGGCACCATTGGGTTCTGCGTGGACTACAGAAAGCTGAATGCCATCACCACCCCTGATGATTCATAGATTCATAGATGTTAGGGTCGGAAGGGACCTCAATAGGTCATCGAGTCCGACCCCCTGCATAAGCAGGAAAGAGTGCTGGGTCTAGATGACCCCAGCTAGATACTCATCCAACCTCCTCTTGAAGACCCCCAGGGGAGGGGAGAGCACCACCTCCCTTGGGAGCCCGTTCCAGACCTTGGCCACTCGAACTGTGAAGAAGTTCTTCCTAATGTCCAGTCTAAATCTGCTCTCTGCTAGCTTGTGGGCATTGTTTCTTGTAACCCCCGGGGGCGCCTTGGTGAAATAAATACTCCCCAATTCCCTTCTGTGCCCCCGTGATGAACTTATAGGCAGCCACAAGGTCGCCTCTCAACCTTCTCTTGCGGAGGCTGTAAAGGTCCAGTTTCTCTAGTCTCTCCTCGTAGGGCTTGGTCTGCAGGCCCTTGACCATATGAGTTGCCCTTCTCTGGACCCTCTCCAGGTTATCTGCATCCCTCTTGAAGTGCAGTGCCCAGAATTGCACGCAGTACTCCAACTGCGGTCTGACCAGTGCCCTATAGAGGGGAAGTATCACCTCCTTGGACCTATTCATCATGCATCTGCTGATGCACGATAAAGTGCCATTGGCTTTTCTGATGGCTTCGTCACACTGCCGACTCATGTTCATCTTCGAGTCCACTAGGACTCCAACATCCCTTTCCGCTTCCGTGCCACCCAGCAGGTCATTCCCTAGGCTGTAGGTGTGCCGGACATTTTTCCTCCCGAGGTGCAGCACTTTGCATTTCTCCTTGTTGAACTGCATCCTGTTGTTTTCTGCCCACTTGTCCAACCTGTCCAGGTCTGCCTGCAGCTGTTCCCTGCCCTCCGGTGTGTCCACTTCTCCCCATAGCTTTGTGTCATCTGGAAACTTGGACAGAGTACATTTCACTCCCTCGTCCAAGTCGCTGATGAAGACATTAAAGAGTATCGGTCCAAGGACCGAGCCCTGCGGGACCCCACTGCCCACACCCTTCCAGGTCGAGACCGACCCATCTACCACGACTCTTTGGGTGCGACCCTCCAGCCAATTCACCACCCACCGGACTGTGCAGTCATCCACATCACAGCCTCTTAACTTGTTCACCAGTATGGGGTGGGATACCGTATCGAAGGCCTTCCTGAAGTCTAAGTATACGACATCCACCCCTCCTCCTGTGTCCAGGCGTTTTGTAACCTGGTCATAAAAAGAGACTAGATTGGGCAGGCACGATCTGTCTGCCACGAACCCGTGCTGCTTTCCCCTCAGCATAATTTGTCCCGCCGGGCTCTCGCAAATGTGAGCCTTGATAATTTTTTCAAAGACTTTGCCAAGGATGGAGGTGAGACTGACTGGCCTATAGTTGCCCGGGTCCTCCTTCCTCCCCTTTTTGAAAATGGGGACCACGTTGGCCCTTTTCCAGTCCTCCGGGACTTGGCCCGTGCGCCACGAGCGTTCAAATATTCCCGCCAGTGGCTCTGCAATGATGTCGGCCAGTGCTTCAGCACCCTCGGATGGAGCTCATCCGGGCCTGCCGACTTAAAGGCATCCAGTTCCTCCAAATGACTCTGCAACATCTCAGGGAATACGCATGGCAGTCTGGCGCCTTGCTGCTGCCTCTCTACAACCCCAGTGAGAGACTTGTCGTGCCCCTCGCTTAGGAACACTGAGGCAAAGAACTCGTTGAGGAGTTCAGCCTTGTCCCCCCGTCTGTCACCAATTGCTTCTGCCCATTTAGCAGGGGTCCTATTCCTCCCTGGGCCTTCCTTTTACTCCCTATATATCTAAAAAACAATTTCTTGTTGTCTTTTACTTGGGTTGCCATCCTCAGCTCCATGGTAGCTTTGGCCCGCCTAACTGCCTCCCTACAAGCACGAGCAGAGGAGGTATATTCATATTTAGTGATCTCACCCTGTTTCCACTTGTTATGTGCTCCCCTTTTGGCCCTTAGGCTGCCCTGGATTTCTGTGGTCAGCCATAGAAGCCTCCTGGCCCCTTTCCCTTTTTTGCCTCGCTCAGGGATCATCTTGCTTTGTGCCCGAAGGATTGTTTCCTTTAGGCACAGCCACCCTTCTTGGGCTCCCATCCCTTCAAAACTCCTACTCTGCAGTGCGTCCTTGACTAATCGCCTGAGTGCAAGGACACACTGCAGAGTAGGAGTTTTGAAGGGATGGGAGCCCTCCGGCATGTCCACTTCTCCCCATAGCTTTGTCTCATCTGCAAACTTGGACAGAGTACATTTCACTCCCTCGTCCAAGTCACTGATGAAGACATTAAAGAATGTCTCCCGAGCAAGAACAAGGAGCCTCCCCTACTGCCCCGTCCTGCTTGTGCTTCTTCCACGTCACCCATTTCCCTAAGTACCGCAGGGCTTTGCTCACCATCACCCGGCAAACCAGGTTTAAAGCCCTCCTCGCTAGGTTAGCCAGCTTATCTGCCAACATGACCTTCCCTCCTGTGTCCGGCGCAGGGCTTGCACTTGATTTTGCTGAACGTCACTGCAGAAGAGGTTCTGTCTCCGGGACATGCGACATTCATGGGTGGTGCCTACTGCTCTCATGCCCAGGCCCATATTCCCTCCCTTAAAGGATAATCATTTCTTTGCTAATACTTGGGATTTCTTGGTTTCCTTTCCTGGAGCAGGGCTCTGGGGGCCACACTAGTGGGGGAATGGCAGGATCAAAAGCTCACATGTGACAGGACCAGAACACACTGTCATGCTTGGCCCTGTTGTGCCCCCCGTCCTACACCAGGCAAGAACAGCCCCTCACCCAGCTCTCATCCAGCCCCGAGAAGCAGCAGTTCTTGTGTTCTTGTGGAGGAGATGTCCGAGGAGGAGCAGACATTAGGTTTGGATGCTCTTTAATTAGGAAAACTGCAATCAAGCCTGCACAGCTGCGTCCACACAAGAACTGATGAAGGTGCCAGGCCAGAACAGTGCATGGGACAAGGGGGCGCTTGAGGCGGCAGCCTGTACCCACCACAGAGCAGGCGCAGGCAGGCTCCTGGGGGCCAGGACTGGAGCACAGACCTGCAAGCAATGAGGGCCCATTCCAGGGGCATCGGGAACAGCTGCTGCTCCCTCTGCACCTGGAGGCTGCAGCCAAAGCCGTGGGGCAGACCAGCTCCTCGGTCTGTGGGCTGCGTGTGCGTGTCTGTCAGTCCAGTGGCGTGACCAGTGGGAGGCAAGTGCGAGCGAGCTCCAGGTGCAGGTTTAGAGGAGGCACCACAATGGCAGCTCCTGGGGAGCCCACACTGCCACAGCAGCAACCACGGCAAAAAGACACCGAGTGGTGGCAGCAGCAGGAGCAAGGGCCTTTGAATCTCTAGAGAAGGCAAGAAATGCACACACGTGCATGCATGCATGTGCTCACTCACACACACACACACACACACACACACGCACATACACGCATACACACTTCCGCTTGCTTCCTCCCGGTGACCACATGCAGAACGATGATCCCAGGGACCAGGACTGCCAGCACCCGCAGCAGGAAAAGCCCCTTGGTGCGGCAGTAGGACAGCGATGGGCACCTGGATAGCTCAATACACGTGTAGGAGTTAGGTCAGCTTGGAAACAAAAACCATGGAGGCAGCTGGAGCTCAGGCTCCAAAGCATTTGGCTCAGGCTCGGCCAGGGGCAGCATGGGGACTCCCAGTTGCTCAGTCATCAAATCCCTGCGTAAGCTGCTGCTCTGTTCGGGGTCTGTAGGGCACACCCAGTGCGCGTGCGGCTGACACGAGCAGCACTGAGGTCAGGACGGAGCACAGCACCCAGCACCCGCTAGGCAGCCACAAGTGCAGGACGCGTGGGAACAGCAGGCTGGCAAGCAAAGAGTGTCCTTCTGGGGCCCAGCGATGTGGGCGCTCTGGGGGCTCCCTGCTAAGAGCAGCATTTCCACACTGTGTAATGGAAACAGTCCTGGCCTGACAGCCCGCGTGAGCCAGAAAGAGGCCCTGGCAGGCCCTCAGCATGACGACACTGGGCTGAAATCCCTACAGGTGCAGAGGGATGCCCACGGAGGTGGTGGAGGCGGTCAATGCTGGTCATAAGGAGGATGGAGAGAGAACTGGAGGGCAGCAAGGGGGAGATAAAGATTATTTTGAAAAACATTAATTTTCTCACAATCTTGTCATGATTCATTTTTGCTTGCTTGCTTGAACCCTGGCTGCCTGGCACCTTGAATGGTGCATATCCTGGTGCAGGGCAGGACCACTCAGCTCGGCTGTGTCTGATGCAGCTCCCAAACTCAGACGCTCCAAACAAGCTAAGGGTGCAGCAGAGGATTGTAGCCAGGACAAGCAGGGTCTGTAATGCCTCCTGACAAGTGCCCTGCCAAACGCACCCCCGTGAGGCTTGTACAAAAAGGATGTGGCCAAGTTGGAGAGAGTAAATGGCTGTGGGACTGGGGGGCAGGATTTGTAAGGAGAGGCTAAGGGAACTGGGTGTATTGAGTTTGGAAAAGAGAAGACTGAGAAGGGATTTGATAGCAGCCTTTACCTACCTGGTACGGTTAAGGGCTTGCAGACCAAGCCCTACGAGAAGAGACTAGGGCACCTGGACCTTTTCAGCCTCCGCAAGAGAAGGTTGAGAGGCGACCTTGTGGCTGCCTATAAGTTCATCACCGGGGCACAGAAGGGAATTGGTGAGGCTTTACTCACCAAGGCGCCCCCGTGGGTTACAAGAAATAATGGCCACAAGCTAGCAGAGAGCAGATTTAGACTGGACATTAGGAAGAACTTCTTCACAGTTCGAGTGGCCAAGGTCTGGAACAGGCTCCCAAGGGAGGTGGTGCTCTCCCCTCCCCTGGGGGTCTTCAAGAGGAGGTTGGATAAGCATCTAGCTGGGGTCATCTAGACCCAGCACTCTTTCCTGCCTATGCAGGGGGTTGGACTCGATCATCTCCTGAGGTCCCTTCTGGCCCTAACACCTATCAATCTGTACCTGCAGGGTGGTTTCAAGGAGCACAAAGCTGGACTGCTCTCAGTGGCCACATATGAAAGAAGAAGACATAATAGGCTCAAAGTCCTGCAAGGGAGGGTGAAGTTGGATGTTAGTAAAACCTCCCTCCTTATGAGGGTGGTGAAGCACTGGAACTGGTTACTTAGAAGAAGCCTGTGAACATATGTTCACTGCCTTCTCATCTGCACCTTGGTTAAAGATTAACAAGATCACCCCAGGAGGGACTTGAACCCACAATCCCTGGCTTAGAAGGCCAGTGCCTTATCCATTGGGCCACTGTGGTTTCTTGGTGCCCTTTTTCCCCAAGGATGGGCTTCCCTGCCTGCGCCCATGTGTTCTCAAAACAACGGTGGACAATGAATGCTTTTCTTCTGGCACTGCAGAAGGACTGCCATTTACTGGGTGACACCACAGATCCTGCATCCAGCCTCCCGTGGCACACGGTGCTAGACAGCGGATGCTGAAAGGCAGAGCAAACCGGATCAGACCAGGGTATTTTGCACGGTTCCTCTTCCACTTGCAGCCTCCAGTGTTTAGGGTCTAGGACGCTGCGATTCAGAGGCTGTCTGCTCTAGAAGCAGCTCCTGGGTGGCACCATGCTGTGCTGGACGGCAACGCGCTTCTCTTCAACCCCAGAAGCCAGGTTCCTCTCCTGCTCGCTGGCCACCTGCTCCTGCTCGCCCACCTTTGCTGCTCACATGCCTCCCTCTCCTGCTCTCCTGCTCCTGCCACCGGGTGCCAAGCTGGCAGGTTGGCCAGCCACTCCTCCATGACGGTGCCCAGCTGCCCAGCAGGAGGGTGCTGTCCTACGCCTGGTGCTGGTGGAGACGGTGCATTCAGAGGGTCTGGTCATTGGGGCACCATTCCTCATGCTGCATCCCCGGTGGCAGCTGGTGCCTCTCCCCCACGCACAGCTGCTGGACCTGCAGAGCGAGCACACTGTGGACACTTGTACATGTGTCACTACGGCAGTGTTGTTCTTGCACCATGATGTAGTACTTCCTTCTGCAAGTGTTACATCATGGCGCAGTAACAGCCCGTAGTATGCCATTACGTGTGGCACACAGTTATTTTTAGCAGAGTGCTACACCAGGGGAGCACGTCGCTGTGGTGACATGCTGTTGGTTATGTGTAGACACCTGCAGACGCTACATCACTGTAGTGTGTTGCTACGGCAACCTAGCGTCACACGTAGACATGCCCTGTAACGGGACTGTAAGGGGTTGCAGTGGAAAGGACTGTGACGTGAAGGACAAGACGATTTGTGGGCAAAGGGGAAAGGGGCCAGAGGGAAGAGCTGCTTCCCGAGGGTCCCGGGCTGAGGAGGGTCAGGCCTCTCCTTGTGGGACTGCTCCAGGGAAAGGAGAGGCCAGGTTCAAAGCTTGGCCAGTTAGAGGAAGGGCATCCCTCATTGCCTGAGAAGGCAGGGAGGAGGAGAAGACAGAGCCTCTTTTTGAGAGACTGCAACCTCTCGGAGGTAACGGGCACTAGACCCAGGGCCTGTGCACCACCCAGCCTTAGATCGGGGTCGTGCGTGTATAGGTGCCCAGGGACCATGGGAAGTTAGCCAGGCAGCCCCTGTCATGGGTGGCCACTGCACAAGCCCTCCATCCCCACTCCCTCCATGGGGCAGGTGGCCCGCTTGGCTCTTGTTGCAGGCAGCCTGCCTTCCTGATCCCCTCCCCAGGCCAGGCCAGGGCTGGCCCTTGGTAGCACCTGGCAGGCTTGCCCTTGACCAACTCCTTCCCTTCTCCTCTGCACGCCAAGCACTTTGCTCCCGTGGAGGCAGGCTCATGCCGCCCGGGGTCACAGGGACTAGGGCTCCCACTCATCTGGGACACCGAGCCGGTGATGCCCCTGTTCTCTCCCCGGTATGTCTCATCAGAAACCTGGATGGGGCATTACCCCCGCTGTGCCCCAAGCGTGCCCCTACTGAGATTTTCCAGGTCATGCCACATGGAGCTGTTTGAGCACACCGAGGGGTGCCCAACCGTTGTGCCCTCCCGCAATGGTGCCCCGGGTGCACATGAGAACCTGTTGCAGGGCTCTGCACTTCAGTGGTGCCCCGGGCAATCCCACACTTCCCCGCCGTGTGTGTCGCTGCCTGGAGGGCTGCTTCTGCCTGTGATACGAGGCCCTGACCCCCGCAGCGGAGGTGGAGATCACCGGTGCCATCAGTGAGTTTCTCTGAATGTGACAGCAGGGGACAGAGAGGCCAGGCAGGGAGAGAAGAAGAGGGGAGGGCGAGGAGAGGATGGGAAGGGGGCCTGTGTGGGGCCCCTAGAGCCAGGCCTGCAGCCAGGTGTGGGCCTGTGAGGTGGCATGGGCACTGGTGGCCACAGTGCCCCCCACCCCTCGCAGCCATCCTCCACGCGATGGGCTTACCAGCTGGGCATGGCAGGTGGTCCTGGCAGGTGGCCTTGGCGCTTGGTGGCGGGGAGGCGGTCTGGCTGCTTGCGGGGTGCTGGGTGGCAGAGGCCCACCATCTGCCACACGGCCACTGACCCCCTCCAGGAAGGAGCTGGAGCTGGAGCTGGAGCTGGCCATGGGCGGTGCCTCCCTGGCCTGTCCTCTGTGCTCTGGCTGTGGGGAAGATGTCAACCTGGTCATCAGCACTGGATGAGGAAGCCAGGGGCAGGGAGGACACGGGACACGGGTGCTGCCGGCCTGAGGGCTCTTGTCTGGGTCTTCTCTGCAGGTCTGGTCTGGTGCGGGGTCTTTGGCAGACCTCCAGTGCTTGAATAGATATGCTGCCCAGGGCCTGGGTCCCTGCGAGTGAGGATGCTGGGTGGCTCCTGCATGCAGGGCATGGTGCTGCAAGCTACTCTGGACCATCTCTTGTGCTCAGTGACCACCATTGGCAGCAGCCACGCAGCCTTCACTGCTCAGAGAAGAGCATTGGCCCACCTGCCCTGGCAGAACTGCCGCTGCACCTCGGCATTGCCCCAAATCACCAGAAGGTCTGTGGTCTCTTCTGCTGCCCAGTTGGGGCCAAGGACCGAGCGTCTCAGGGGCAGGGAAGCTGCCATGTCCACGGGGTTCCTCTGCCAGGGACTTCAGGCAGATGCCCCACGAGGTCCCCACAGCAAGGCCAGGGGCTGGCTCCCGTGCTGGAGCCAGAACGTACCCGCACCACAGGGGCACAATGCCCAGGGGCCAGGGAGCAAGCAGCAGAGCCTCCTTGCTCCAGCCGGGCCTGTGCAGCACTGCTGCTGCCCAGACAGGCCCACCAAGGAAACCACCACGAGCTGGATGCAGGCAGAAGCTGGCCCCAGGGAGCTAAAGCCAGGCAGGGGTGGCAGAGAAGCCGTCCTTGCCCCCTGTTTGGAGGGAGTCTCAGCCAGGGTGCTCTCGTGAGCATTAAATCTAGTACCTGCTGGTGACTGTACATGAGCCAGGAGGCTGCTCACACGCGCTGTGATTACAGCCAGCCGCCGCGTCTCATGTAGCAGTGTCCCCGTGCTTCAAAATGGTGGCAGGGGCACTACAACTAAAGCTTGTTTGACGTATTGAAGTGTGGGTATATGAGACACTCCAGGTGCTTGAATTTGGGTGGCTTTTGGATCCACTTTAATTAAAGCACCTTCCCCCGCACCCTAGAGCATGTGTAAAAACTCTCTGTATCTTCAGGTATTAGAAAAATGCACATTTCACTAATCAAACGTGCATTAGCCTAGTGCATAGTTTTACGGCCGTGCTTTAATGCACATCAGATGAATGTAATGCTCATTAAAGCATCTCATGTAGAAGTACCCAGAGGGTCCAAAGGAGTTGCCCAGGCACCAGCAAGACTCAGCCTCTCGTTCAGTTTCTCTCTCTCTCTCGGCCCATTTCTAGATGATTTTTCTCCTCGGTGGTTTCCTACCCATCCTTGATCTGTGACCCATTAAATGCATTTGGAAAGTCCAAATCAAAAACCCTATTTCAGAAAGGATGCCCCTGGAATCTGGATTGTGGCGCTCGGCGCGGCTCCTGGGATCTAGTTTCCTTTCACTTGGGCCTGGCCCAGACAACCAAAGAGGACCTTTAAAACATGAGATGGTCACTTGACAAGAAGAACAGCATTCAGAAACATGCATTTCCTATGATGAATAGGGGTTTACATTGCACAGGCCTGCAGTTGCACATAGAAACAGGGAAGAGATCTCATTTTTTCTGATTTTGCCCCACTCTAAACACTGCACCTATCCTGCAGGAGAACCCATTTCTTGTTCATGAGAGACAGGTTTAGATGCTGTAGCAAGAAGAGGGGTCTATCAAAGTCCCAAGAAGTGGGAAGAAGGAGCCAGGAAGCTACATATTGACACCAGGACCAATCCTGCTCCAAAGATAGGAAACTGGGGCTTTGCAGTGAGCTATGAAGAGGTAGGCACTGCTGGGATTTGAACCCTGGCTCCTCTGTTTACAAGACAGGCGCTTTAACCAACTGAGCCACAGCATTAAGGGTTGCGCCCCCCTCCACATCTCACACCAGTGAAGAGCTGGCAGTTGCACACCCGCTCCCAGCAGGTCCCAGCCTTCTCCTTTGTATCATTGGTTCTCTCCGCACAGACCGCTGCCCAAGATGCACGTTCCTGAATCCAATGTCCAAGGCCCGGGCAGAGTCCGCAGGAGTCCACGCGTGCTCCTGGTGTCATCCTCACGTCTGGTGCAAATGCCAGGGTGGCACTATTCAGTGACTTGATGAGAGACCAAGCGCTGGCTCCAACTTCACAGTAGCTCCAACTTCACAGGAGCGTGTCATCATCACAAAAGGCACCAGTAGCGTCCGCGCATGATTTGATAGTTTGATAAAATGATATGCCTGGTTCAGCAACAAAGGTTCAATCTGGTCATTGAGGCAGCTGCGTGGGTTAATCCTCACTCAAGCAAGCCACTGCAGGCAGCGTGGAGGCTGCAGGAGGCAGTGGCTGCAGCAAAGCAGAGCCCGGCTCCCCCCACAACTGCTGCCTACCTGCTGGGGGCTCGGCTGGGGGTGAAGCCAGCTCCCTGCCGCTGGGCGTATTCCTGGGGGGCAAGAGGGACCCACACCTCTCAGATCTGTGTGAAACGGGGGTGGGCGCACCGTGGACCTGGGCGTTGGGTTGTGCCCCTGGCTGCAGCTGCGCGGGCAGGGAGTGCATCGCCAGGGCAGCGTGGAGCACGTGATGGCAAGGAGCTTCCCCGTGCTTGGTGGCTGCAGAGGCCCCGGGAGAGGGCAGCAGGAAAGGAGCCTGAACCCGCAGCAGGCAGCTGGCAGCACCCCTGCCCCCTGAGGCCGCACATTGTGGCCCTGACCCCACGCACTGCTCGGCTGGGCAGCAGCCCCCGCCCCAGCCCTGCCCAGCTCCCTGCCTCCCTCCCCAGAGGGGCTTCAATCCCTGCCCCCAATTTACCTGCAGAGCTGCTCTCCACGCTGCCCGGGCCATGTGCATGTACATGCACCTAGTGCCCCTGCCTGACCGCCCTCCTCCTGGTCCCCCACCACAACCCTCTTGCGGGCCTGAAGTCTGTCAGCCTGCAGAGAGCTCTTTGCAAACATGCACGATCCATGGGTTTCTCCGTTAAAATGAGAAATCCGTGTTTTCCTCAGGTACAGGGGGGAAATCTGTGTTTTACTCCCTTTTCGGTGGGAAATGCAGAACCCCGATCCCGATACTCACCTGCTGGAGGTGCCCCAACTGCAAGCCTCTCCCCATGGGATGTGCTGCAGAGCTGCAGGACCGGGAGCAGGTGCTTCCTCAGCCTGGCTCCAGAAGCCAGGACACTGCTGGCAGCTCCGTGTTGCCCGGGAGGTGTCACACAGACGTTTTCCCTCGAGTCCAGGGGCTGCCCGGGCCCTGGCCGGGACCTCTCCTGCTGCTGCCTCCTTGGAGACCGTCCGGAAGCCCGAGGCTGGGTGGATTCAACGTCCCTGGCAGCAGGTCCCGGGCACTGCGAGAGCCGGCGAAGGGCTCCCTGCTCCGAGCCCCGCTTCCCACACACGGGGCCTGCAATGCCGCTCGCTTTGCCGTGCCATGAGGAGAAAGGCTGGCTCTGAGCTGGACGAGCGGGCATGGGGGAGCAAGCTCCTGCCCCTGCTGCAGGCTCCCAGCCACAGGGCACCTCAGCAATGCAAGCAGCTGCCCAGCACGTGGGTGGAGCAGCAGGGTGTGCAGGG
Source organism: Alligator mississippiensis (assembly GCF_030867095.1). Taxonomy (NCBI): domain Eukaryota; kingdom Metazoa; phylum Chordata; order Crocodylia; family Alligatoridae; genus Alligator; species Alligator mississippiensis. Next base: position 59,382,168 of record NC_081834.1, read on the forward strand.
GCCAGTGTCCTCCTCCCGGCACCAGCGGCCCAGACGGACCCTGAGAGCAGCGACATGGAGGCGAAGGGGCTGGGAGAACATGCGTGCACACCCTGCTCCACGCAGAGAAGAACTGGTTTCCTCCGCCCTCCCAGAGCACTCACAGTATCCCTCTATGCAGTGGTTCTCAGCCGGGGGACAGGGCACACCGAGGTGCCTTGACATCCTTGCAAGGATGCTGCAGTGTAACCTGCAGTGTCAGAACTGCTGGGTGTGCAAACACGATCCACAATTGAAACCCCGGCATTTCACATGGGAACCCAGAGTGCCAAAAACACTGGGACCCGTCGCGCTCTTTCTGACTTCTCTGCAACAGGAGAATTGCTCCAGTATTTTGTCTGTATTCCAAAAACGAGTGAAAAGCAAGAGCTGGCATTTGTGAGGGTGTCTGTGAGTCCAGCAAGGGCTGAGTGGAGCCCAACGAGAAGCGCCTTGAGGCTCAGGAGTTCAGAAGTGCTGATCTAGGAGCTTCCCAAACAAGAGATTTTCTTATTATTATTACAAAATGTTTCTGCACAATATTATCTTCATTATGTATGCAGGATGTTTAGGGGCTATGAGATGAATCAAAGCATCCATTAATTCTGGGTGCCTAAATCAAGACTCCTTGAACTTGATTTTTTCCTATGTCCAGAAGGTAAAAAGTCTGTCTGACGCCTTGTGTCTAACAGGAAGGGGCCAGCAGTGTCCTGGCTTCTGCAGCCAGGCTGAGGAAGGCACCCTGCTGTCCAGCCACACAGTTCTCTAGTACATGGCATGGGGAGCAGGCTTGCACTTCGGGTGCCTCCAGCAGGAGATTATAATTCACTCTGCACAATCATGCAGCTCCTGCTCTTGTCACTGGGCAGGACTCAGACACCTCCAGAGCGGGATCCTTGGTTACCAGGATGTGCCAGGCTCTCCATTCACTTCAGCGGGGAGTTCTAGCCTGCGCTAAGACCCCCCGTGCTAAGTTCTAGCCGGCGCTAAGACATGCGGGGGCGTCCCATGTCTGTGCAGGGGACTGCAGAAAGGGGAGGAAAGTCCGCCCCGCTCCAAGGTGGTGACCGCGGCCCTGATGCTCTCACACCGGCTCCACGGGGTTGGAAACATCCCCAGGTACAGGAGCTCCCAGCCCTCCCAGCTCAGCCCGCGCTGCCCGGCCGGAGCGGGCAGGGAGCCCAAAGCTGCGGCGCTGACGGGCACCCACAGGTCCCAGGGAAGGGGTCCCTGCCCTCCTCTGCTGGGCACTCCCCAATCCCAGCCCTGGGTTTAATCCCAGCAGCTGCCTGGACTCCCGGGGGCTTCAGCCCTGAGGCAGGCACGTGGAGCCAGAGGTCAGGGGCCGGAGCAGGGAGCTGTGTCCAAACCAGCTTCCTGCGGTCATTGCCCCTGAGCCCAGGGCTTCCCTGCCCATGATCCCCAAGTGATCAGGAGGCTGGCGGCATGGGGGCATCCCCAGGGACACTGGCCTGTCTCCTGGAGAGCAGGAGGATCAGGGGCAGACGGGTGCACAGGGGTGCCTTGAAGCCCAGCTGATGACTGCTCCTGCTCAGTGCCAGGATGGACAGGCTGAGGCGGGTGCCGAGCAGGAGGACCACCAAGGTGGGCTTCGTGCCAGCAGATCACAGCGGGGGCCTGGGCAGGAACATCTGGGCCCCCCCGGCCATGAAGAGGAGGGGCCCATCAAGGCGAGGACGTGGCTGTGCCCTGTGTGCTGGCGTAAAAAAACAGTACGTGCCAGCACCAAAGAAGAGCATTTGCAGCAGCCCACCACCTCCAGGTGCAAGTGGAGGTGGCCCTGGGTGCGCCTGGGCAGGCGGGAGCCCGGAGGAGAGGAGCGCCGGGCACAAGAGCTGTGCAGCCTCCCGCCCGGGGCATGGAGCAGCCTGGAGCCCGGCCCTGCAGCCCCCCGGCAGGAGGCAGCCCCCTGCAGAGACGTGGAGGAGGGCCCAGCCTCCCTGGGGCAGGAGCGGAGCCCGTCCTGCACTAGCCCCAGCCCCAGCCCCAGCCCCAGCCCCAGCCCCAGCCCCAGCCTGAGTTGCAGCTCCTCCTCCGCGGACCCACATGGCTCCCTGGGGTCTGCAAGCCCCCCGGCCCCTGGCGCCAGCCGCACCGGTGAGGAGCCGCGCTGGGGCCACCCAGTCTTAGGGCCATTCACTCCAGGGGGCAAGGCAGACCCTGCGCAGGGCTGGCAGCGGCATCCTGGCCAAGGCGAGGGGGCTGAGCCACACGACCTCCCGGTCCCCGTGCGTGGGGTGGCCTTGGTGGGGGTGGGTGATGGGGGAGGCAGGGTCACTTGTGGGGGCACAGGGACCTCCCAGGTCAGTGGGGCAGTCCAGTGTGCTCACAGCCATGGGGGCCGTGAGGTTGCGGGGGCGGAGGAGCGGGATGGAGAGGGCCCTGGGAGATTTCTGCAGACAGGGGGCCCTTGGCTGGCGAGGGGAGCATGGCCCCATCTCTGCCCCCCACACTGCACGTGTCTTCCCCTTGGGGGCAAAGGACTCACCCCCCACTTTCCTTCCTGCTGCAGTGAGTCCCAGTCCGGCCACAGAGAAGATGCAGGACGAGGAAGACCAGGAGAGGGAAGAACAGGGGACACCGGAGGAAGCTGTGCTCAGTGTCACCCAGCGCCTCCAGGACCGCGGGAAGGTAGGAAACCCGTTCAGTCCTCTGTTCCCTCCCCAGGGGAGCCCATCCCGCTGACCCAGAGCTGACTAGGGGAGATGCTCGCCCGCGGGCAGTGCTAGGGGTGGGTGTGTTTGTGAAGCCCCACCTGGGTCCCCTCCCGCCACAGGCACTGCCCTGCTCCTCCCTGCGCCTGTCCAGGAGGAGACTCATGGCAGCAGCCTGGGGGTCCCAAGAGGCCTGAGTCCCACAGCGGGTTTGGGGGGGACAGGGAGGTCCCTGGCTCAGAGCCTCTCTTTACCCCGGTCCCGCTCCTGGTAGATGCAGCGCAGGAGAGACGGGCAGCGCCTGCTGCGGGAGCTCCTCACGCTTCAGGCAGCCGTGCAGCAGAGGGGACACGGGTGCTGCCGGCCTGAGGGCTCTTGTCTGGGTCTTCTCTGCAGGTCTGGTCTGGTGCAGGGGCTTCGGCAGACCTCCAGTGCTTCAATAGATATGCTGCCCAGGGCCTGGGTCCCTGCGAGTGAGGATGCTGGGTGGCTCCTGCATGCAGGGCATGGTGCTGCAAGCTACTCTGGACCATCTCTTGTGCTCAGTGACCACCATTCGCAGCAGCCACGCAGCCTTCACTGCTCAGAGAAGAGCATTGGCCCACCTGCCCTGGCAGAACTGCCGCTGCACCTCGGCATTGCCCCAAATCACCAGAAGGTCTGTGGTCTCTTCTGCTGCCCAGTTGGGGCCAAGGACCGAGCGTCTCAGGGGCAGGGAAGCTGCCATGTCCACGGGGTTCCTCTGCCAGGGACTTCAGGCAGATGCCCCACGAGGTCCCCACAGCAAGGCCAGGGGCTGGCTCCCGTGCTGGAGCCAGAACGTACCCGCACCACAGGGGCACAATGCCCAGGGGCCAGGGAGCAAGCAGCAGAGCCTCCTTGCTCCAGCCGGGCCTGTGCAGCACTGCTGCTGCCCAGACAGGCCCACCAAGGAAACCCCCACGAGCTGGAGGCAGGCAGAAGCTGGCCCCAGGGAGCTACAGCCAGGCAGGGGTGGCAGAGAAGCCGTCCTTGCCCCACATTTGGAGGGAGTCTCAGACAGGGTGCTCTAGCGAGCATTAAATCTAGTACCTGCTGGTGACTGTACATGAGCCAGGAGGCTGCTCACACGCGCTGTGATTACAGCCAGCCGCCGCGTCTCATGTAGCAGTGTCCCCGTGCTTCAAAATGGTGGCAGGGGCACTACAACTAAAGCTTGTTTGACGTATTGAAGTGTGGAGATGCTGATATATAAGACACTCCAGGTGCTTGAATTTGGGTGGCTTTTGGATCCACTTTAATTAAAGCACCTTCCCCCGCACCCTAGAGCATGTGTAAAAACTCTCTCTATCTTCAGGTATTAGAAAAATACACATTTCACTGATCGATCGTGCGTTAGCCTAGTGCATAGTTTTACGGCCGTGCTTTAATGCACATCAGATTAATGTAATGCTCATTAAAGCATCTCATGTAAATGTACCCAGAGGGTCCAAAGGAGTTGCCCAGGCACCAGCAAGACTCAGCCTCTCGTTCAGTTTCTCTCTCTCTCTTGGTCCATTTCTAAATGATTTTTCTCCTCGGTGGTTTCCTACCCATCCTTGATCTGTGACCCATTAAATGCATTTGGAAAGTCCAAATCAAAAACCCTATTTCAGAAAGGATGCCCTGTAATCTGGATTGTGGCGCTCGGCGCAGCTCCTGGGATCTAGTTTCCTTTCACTTGGGCCTGGCCCAGACAACCAGAGAGGACCTTTAAAACACGAGACGGTCTCTTGACAAGAAGAACAGCATTCAGAAACATGCATTTCCTATGACGAATAGGGGTTTACATTGCACAGGCCTGCAGTTGCACATAGAAACAGGGAAGAGATGCCATTTTTTCTGATTTTCCCCCCTGTAAACACTGCACGTATCCTGCAGGAGAACCCATTTCTTGTTCATTAAAGACAGGTTTAGATGTTGGAGCAAGAAGAGGGGTCTACCAAAGTCCCATGAGACAGGAAGCTATGTATTGACACCAAGACCAATCCTGCTCCAAAGGTAAGAAGCTGGGGTATTGCAGAGAGAGTTAGGCACTGCTGGGATTTGAACCCAGGATCTTCTGTTTACAAGACAGGTGCTTTAACCAACTAAGCCACAGTGCCCAGGGAAATAAGGGCTGTGCCCCCCTCCCCATCTCCCCCCAGTGAAGAGCACTTGTTCGCTTTGGGAATTAAGGCAGAAGTGTTTTGCGTGGGCTAAAGAAATTGGTGGTGGGGGCAGGCTGGCAGGGGAGGAGGCAAATGCTTCACAAAAATGACCAGAACCCGGGGCCTGGGCTTCACGTTTCTGTCTCCCAGCCCCAGGGAGCCAACACGACTCCATGAGCCCAACCTGGCAGCTGCACACCCGCTCCCAGCAGGTCCCAGCCGTCTCCTTTGTATCAGCGGTTCCCTCCGCACAGACCGCTGCCCAAGATGCATGTTCCTGATGTGGCAGAAATGCCACCGTCGGTGCCCCTCTCCAGAGATCTGTCTCAGCCAGCCTGAGAGGCTGGTGTTGAATCCCTCAGAGTGGGGATCTCCCACCTTGTCTGCATGACAAAAGCCTGGTGCCTGGGAGGCGATGCTCTGGTCACCTGGGCAGGGGGGAAAGACCCGGCCCTGCGCGGGCCCAGGTAGCCAGGGATGCTTGAGAGATTGGTCGGCTTGTGCCCAGTATTGGCAGCTTCGATTGGACCGGGCTGCTGAGGTCAGAGAGGTTATTTAAGGGCCCGGGCCAGGAAGAAGGCAGTCAGCCATTAGCCATGCGGTCATCCAGGTGAATCTGAGCCTGGCTCTCTCTTCATCACCGCATGCTCCAAGAGTGCCCTGCCTCCAGAGGAAACGACAACCCCCTCTGGACGATGGGAGTGAGTAAGATACTTGAGATCCGATTAGATATTTAGCTTCAGTAACTCAGATGCGTGTTTAAACGGCTACCTCAGCCACCCTGGTTTGCTCTATGGGATTCCTTTGATATTCCTGTAAGATTTCTATGATATTGCTCTACCTTTTACCTGTTTCCGTCCTACCCCCTGTAAGCAATACAGTTCTCCTTTGTGACCGGTGTGGGAGACTTATTGAGGGGTGGGTCAAAATTATGCCGAGGAGGCCCCTTAGGTCGGTGGACTAAGGGAGACTGTCCTAAATAGCCCCTGACTTGGGGAAGTGCCCCAAGTGCCTGTATTGGGTCTAGGACCCATTGGACGATCAGGCCTGTGTTTTCCAAGGCGCGCAGAGCCAGAATTGAGTCCAGAGCCGTGGATGGTGGCAGCGGGACCCCAGGCTAGCGGGTGCGCTCCAGGGAAGGGGTCGGCCGGACGGGAGGCACCCCAGGGAGGCACTCGCAGCCTGGACGGTGGTCGGGCGCAGGGAGGTGGGCGGCTCAACGCAGGAGCGCCCCCTACTGGCCCACCACACGTGGTGGGAGAGGTGGGATCCGAATACCCTGCTGTATTGGAGGCATAATTTGGGAAAGGGAATAGAGTCACTGAAATCCCTTGAGCAAACAATTTCTAATTTGACATCGGGTCGACTGGATAGGGTAGAGAGTCAGGATGGCGGACGAGTATGTCCGGATGACTGTGCCCGAACTGAAGGAACGGGCAAAAGAGAGAGGCCTTCACGCAACAGGAAGGCTAAAGAAGGATGAGCTGGTTAAACTTGTGCACCAGCGAGTCAGGACCAGCATCAGCTTCACGCTCTACGACTCCTGAGTCTGACTCAGGACCACACTCCCACTCGTCAAGCCCGGAGGCTGCGGAGAGATCACCCTCCGAGAGCGAGCAACAGAGACTCCATGAGAGAGAGATGAAAAGGATGGAGCTGGAGGAGAAAAGGCTGGAGCTGGAAGCTCAGCGTGAAAGGGAACAACGGGAAGAAAAGAAGGAACAACGACGGCTGGAGGAGAAACAGCTGGAGGCCCAGCGCGAGAAGGAGCAGCTGGCAGCCCGGTGGATCCCAAGTCTCCCCAACAATGTGTCTTCTGTAACAACATCCCATAGCTGAAGAAGCCAATGCACTGCTCTGCAAGATGCGTCCACTCCCTCTAAGGCCCTTCCCCACTGAGCTCCTCACCCTTCAGCCTTGCACCCAGAGCCCGGGAGTCACTTGTGATCCTCTCAGGGTCTCCCTGGCAGCATCACTGGTGCCCGCAGGGATGAGCAGCGCGAGGGGCAGTAGGGGCAGCGTGGAGTCGTGGATGAGCACCGTGGAGTCAGAGCCCAGAGACAAAAGCAGAGCAGTAAGGAAGTGAACGGGCAATAAGGAGCAACCACTTTCACCTTGGCCATGAGGAGGAGGCTGAGTCCTAGCTCTGCCTCTTAAGGCTGCAGAGCCTGGGGCAGGCGGCCCTACCCACGGCTCAGCCTGCTCCGCAGGAGACCCCGTGCAGTCTGGCGACAGCAACTGGCTTGGACAGCCCCAAACCCCACTGCTGGGCCTGGCTGCCTGATCCCTTATGCCAAGACAGTGCCTGAATCCAACCCTGGGAGCAAGGGGGCGCGAGTCCATCCAGCGGCCTTGTCGAATGGATGAGGAGACCCATCTCTCTCCGAAATATGGTATCACCCGTGTGTGCGCCAGTGCTGCCTGTTTGCGGGATCTCTGGCACTGCTCTGGGGTCTGCGCTTCGGGACTGTGAAACCCGTACCTCTTCCATAGACACGAGGAGGAAATAGGGGTTTCGCATCCTTGAAGCGCGGACTTCCAGAGCAGCACCAGCGATCCCCAGAGAGCGAGAGCACGTGTGCGCGTTCGTGTGTGCCTGTGTCGGGTCACCGCTCCACCCAGGAGCAGCACAGACCATCCGCACATGCGTCCTCAGCCTCACCAGGGCAGTTTGTGCCTGAAAGTCTGCACAGAACAATTTTCCCACCGATTTATTTGGTGCAATAAAAGAGATCACTTTCACCCCAAGAGCCGTGTCTGCCCTGTCCTCGCACCAGGACACGAGCTCACACCCGCCGCTGGAAGTCAGCGGCAGAAATTCACATGTTTTTTCTGCGTGTGCCCCGGGCAGCCGAAGTGCAGGGCGGTGCCACTTGGGGCATCCTCCCGTGGCTGCTGTCCCGAGCAGACGCTCCTATCTTGAATTCAGTCGCCTGTGTTTCACTAAAGCACGTTTACCAGAAGGACATCCCGTCTTGATTTGAAGGTGTCAAGAGATGGAGAGCACATACTTATCCCAAATTACAGCCATTGCAAGGTATAAGAATTACCTGCTGATTACAGACCAAATACACAGTGCAACTTTATTGATGCAGCATCATGCACACATTAGATATATTCTATATATCTGGCTTGTCAAACACACGGCCCATGGGCCGCCAAGCCATTTTCCGTGGCCCGAGGTCCCTCGCTGGGGACAGGCGGGTGGGGGAGGGGAGGGGAGCTGCTCACCCCTCGGGGCTGGGCTCATCGCCCCCGCGGGCGGCCGGGCACCACGGTGAGCGGGCCCGTACAGATGAGGGGCTCCAGTGCAGCGGCCACCTCGCTCCGGCCCCCCTTGGGCAGCGCCAGCTCGTGGGGCTGCTCTGCTCGAGGGATGGGGCTATGAAGCCATTTATTTCTCCCCTTCGGTCTCTGGGGCAGGGGCTGGCTGGATGCAGAGTGGGTCCCTCCCCGCCTGTCCCTGCCCACCAGCAGCTACCATGAACCTGGCAGTAGGGCCGCACAGGCAGGGTCTCTCTGGCCGGCCCAGGACAGAGGGTGTAAAGGGGTCTTTGTCTTGGGTTATAATAACTGACTGGCCTGTGGGGCTAGCTGACAGCGCTGCCCATGTGGGACCCAAACCCAGTAATGGCTGGGCTGCCCCAGCCATGACACACAGACACCGGGACTGGCCCCAGGAGACAAAAGTCCTAGTCCTGCCCTGACTCCCCATCGGCATTTGAGGTGCACTTGGCATATGATGGCAGCACCTGCACATGTCAGGCTTGCCTTATATATTATGACTATACCTGATAGGTGGGGGTCCATGTCGACACCACAGTATCATTACATCGTAATAAAATGGTGATTTTGAATTGGTGAGTTGTTTTTAACTTCACCTGTCTCTGCCAAACTCGTTTTTCTATGACTAAAATTAAGTTTGGCTCTATTAGCCACAGGGCCTACGCTACGCTCAAAAAATGGCGAATCAGAGGAAACGAAAATTGATGCAGAATGTCGAGTTTTCAGGGATAGTTGGACTGCTGATTTTTGTGTTGTTGAACAAAACGGGAACATCCTGTGTCTGATTTGCCAAGAGAAAGTGGCTGTCGGCAAGGAGTACAACGTGGAGCGCCGTTATTCTACAAAACACACAAAGAAATGTGGCAGCGCGGTGGGGCGCAGTAGACTTGCTCGGGTGAAGTCTCTAACACGGAGCATGACCAGGCAGCCGTCTGCTTTCAGAGCTGCGAGGCAGAAGTCGGAGGCAGCGACCACGATCCGTCTCCTGATATCCGATTTCCCTGCAGCTTTTCAATTTGGATGTGAAGCGACACCCTTGAAAAGACAGATGTCACCTCCCACCCACAAGCAAACGCCTGCCCTAAATTCTCTGTCTGAGTGAAGCAAGGCACGAGACTCCACTGAAAGACACATTTCACACGGGACCTTTTGAAAGCCACTTGGCATTCATCCCAACCATCAGGGAATGGCCTGGAAAGAATGGTGAAAACCTCACTGATCCTGGGAAAAGGGGTAACTGGAAAGGAGTAGTATAGGGGAGGGTGTCTCCTGGCCTGAGGGAGAATCTGCAGTGAAGTGGGAAGTTATTCTGCAGCTGGCCTGGGAGAGAAATGCAAGGGGAGGGGAGTGGGGGCGGGAAGGAATTGAAGGGGCTTCAGTCAAGGGCATGCCCTGATTTGACCAGATTTCTTCCCTTCCTGTGACAATCCTTGGTCACAACCTTCCCTACACACTTTGGGCCCTGCCCCGTGATGCCACGCAGCCCCTCTGCTGTTCAGCACATCTCCCACGATGAGCGGAGCACGCTGGCCTGGGGGCAGGCGGCACTGCGGTGGTTGCGCTCCTGGCAAAGCCGGGGCCCCTTGCCCAGACAGCCCGTCTCACTGCAGTGCTGCCTGCTGTCCTCCTGCTGCAGGGTGCATTATCTAAGTCAAAATCTGCCTTCTTTAGATGTCCCCCATTTGCCTTTCCAGCTTTACTCGAGCCAGGGCCGTATGGCAAGAATATGGGTGTCTTAGTATTTTCAGTCTTCCCAAAATTGTCCCTGCTGAAAACCCTTTCCTTCAGCAGTGCAGACACCAGGCAGGGGCAGGGACTGGCTTTTCCTCTCTGCTGCTCACAGGACAGTGCTTCTCCCAGGCTGGCTACAGAGCAGGGGCCTGGGCCTGGGCCTGGGCCAGGCTGGAGCTGGCCACTTCCCTCCCCAATGCCTGCTCCTGCTGCCCCGTCCAGCCAGGCTCTCCCTTCCCATCTCCTTCACCCCAGGCTGGGACATCTCCGCCCTTGCCCATTCCCGGGGATGTCCACTTCCTAGGACCTAGGTCAGCTCCTGCCAGGGCTACTGGGAACAAGATCCTGAGTGCACGAGTGGATCTAGGATTTTGAAGAGAGCGATGCAGACAGTGTGGCACGTCATCACACGGTACATGACACGCATTTTCCTCCAGCTAAAGCAAAACAAGAAGCTTCTCTAATACGGTAGGGCAGAGGTTCCCCAATTTAGGATTCTCCGGCTCAGGAGCCGGCGCCGGGCTGCCCTGGAGAGCTGGATCCAGCCAGTGCAGAAAGGCCCAGATGCCCTGGGCTGGGCACCGGGGGCTGCAGTGCAGGCGTCTCCCGGCATAGCCCCAGCAGCACCTGCCTGAGCACAACCCTGGACTGTGAACACCAGGGGACTTCACAGGCCCAGGCCCACCGAGGAAACTAGAAGGCCGCACGTGATGTGTTCCTGTTAGGACAGAGGTTCCTAAACTTTTTCTTACTGCGCACCCGCTTCCAGATTGACCAGCTGCCTACGTACCCTATCAGCATACATTTTATAATTTAACCCCTTCGATGTCAAGGATTATGAGAATACACTGCTCTGTCCCCACCCTCCTGTGCATACACCCTAGCCCCTTTCCAAGTACCCCTGAGGGGTATGCATGCACCCAGTTGACAACCCCTATGCTAGAATATAGATCAGGTTTAAAAAACACAACAAACCAGGTTAAATTGTCAAAGGTCATTGCATCAAAAGCCCTGCTATCATTAAATTTAACTGTACATCATTTATTCAGATTCATGAAACAAAATCTAGCTTTCTTGAGGATTTTGACAGGGCCTCCAATACTTCACGGTCAGTCATTTCTACACCCAAGTTAAAATAAGATGTCCACACCTGAGTTGAAGTTTTTAGCTAATGCTAAACACAGTCTGCAGGGCTGTGAAACAGAAGAGAGTGGCTATCAGGCAGTGACATTGCAGAAGAAAGGATACTTGGAAAAGTGGATCTTCAGGACCATTAAAAAGGAGAGAGGGTCATTGACACTTGTGGAGGGGAGGAAGATTAACAAGAATTAGGAAGATGATTACAGGCCATGAGATAGGTTGAGTCTCTCTGGGCAGATCTACATATTCATCAGTGCATGTTACATACTGGGCATTTAGGTTAGTACTTGTTTCTAAAATACTAACTAAAGGCACAGGAGCTAGCGTTACTGTGCAGTCGCACTGGAGCACGGTTATTTTGTGATGCTTCCTGCGCATGAGCCTAGTAATGCTGCACAGTAGGTTATTAGTACGGTTTTTAACCATCGTGCTACTATGCAGTTTTAATAGGCCAATGCACAATAAGCACCTTGTATAGATGCACCCTCCAAGTAGAAATGATGCTGCCTCTCCCAGGCAGCTGGTTTGAAAGTTTGGGTGGAACAGGAACCAAAGCAGAGCAAGTGCGCCGCCTTGGATCTGCCCGTGCCCTGTATATCAGTGAGGGCAGCAGCTCTGGGATGCGCAGCCGTGCGGGGACCAGCGATGGGTGTGGAGGGGCCGCGTGTGCAGAGCCCCTGGGCTGCCAGCCCCCAGGTCTCTCCCCATGACTTGGAGTCTCTGGCTCAGGAGCTGGTGCCGGGCTGCCCGGGGCGCTGGTCCCAGCACTGCAGAAAGTGCCCCCAGGGCTGGGCATCGGGGGCTGCAATGCAGGCGTCTCCCAGCACAGCCCCAGCAGCACCTGCCAGAGCACAACCCTGGGCTGTGAACACCAGGGGATGTCATAAGGCCAGGCCCATGGAGGAAACTATAAGGCCCTATTACTACTGGTGGCACAGTGACATGTTACTAATTACTTGGGACAAATTATAATGAAACCAGGCACCAGAGTGGGGGGTCAAAGGTTCAAAACCAGACTGCCAACACGGTTGTGTCTGGTTGTGTTTTCCTTGCGCTGTCCCTTGAAGGCTAAAGCCTCATGCTCAGCACTGCAGGGCTCAGTTGCTTGTGGCACTTTTGCAGCACTGGGACTCCCTGTTCTCTGCCATGAGGAGCCAGAGGCATTTCTTGGTTCCTCTCCCTCCACAGGACTGGACTGAGTTGAGGCAGAGCAGGTCTCAGATCTGCATACATATACGGATGCAAATGTTAAGATCCACCCTGGATATGATTTCAGAGAGTGATAATAATAAATGACTCTTAGTTCAACACAGCAGGGTCCGCAGTGCTGTTGCAGAACCCACAACACATCAAACACAGTTAAGGAAGCAGCCGCAGCAGCCGCTGAAGGAGGCTCAACTCCGGTCTCCTGAGCAGAGGCAAGGCAAAAGCAACCTCATCTCCTTCAGTGGCAGCCAGAGCCCCCTCCCCCACAGAGAGAGGCCAGCACTGGAAGCAGGAAGCAAGCTGGACCCCAGGGCACCCAGCTGGGCATGGGCTGGGAGAGCTGCCAGCATTGGGGTTGGCATTTTGAGTGGCATGGACCTTTTGCCCTGGGCTTTGCCTTCTGGGGTTGCTGGAGCAGCCCGAGTGAGGCTTTGGGGGCAGGGCTGGTGCACAGCCCTGTGCCTGGTCCCCTGCATCTGTTCACACAAGGGAGCGCAGAGCAAGCCCAGTGAGCTCGGCAGGGGTGCAGCTGTGAGAAGAGCCCCAGTGCCATGTGCACAGCTCCACACAGCGCACACCGTGCCTGTTTCTCGTGTTGGCACCAGTGGAAAAAAGTGGCTGTGGCAAAGTGGGCGACTGCACTGGGCATTTCCTCCCCTTGCCCTTGATTTGGGGAGTGCCCGGGCTGCCCTGAGGGACACCCATCCCCAGGTGCATGGGCAGTGGCCTCTGAAGAGCTGGGAATGTGATGGTGGTCTCCTGGGTCTGACCCCAAATAGAAGAAGTCTGTTCCCGTCCCCTCTGCCTTCACATGAACAAGGGACTGTGCCCCTGTCATGGGTGGAGCCAGGATCTGGCCAGGATTTCTTCTCATTGGTACCACTAAGGGGAGCTTGGCAGCCATAAAGAGAAAGGGATCCCAGGGCCAGAGCCTCAGGACAGATTTGGGAGCCTGAACCAAATGCAAAGAGGATTCGGAGACCCAATGTAAAAGGAGACGGCGAGTTCAGAGCTTACCATCAAGTTGGACAAGTTTAGCAGATGCCTTGTTTCTTTATTTGCTTTCTAGGGTCAAGAGCTGTCAGGGGCAAGGTTCCTACTGCTGCTGGTGCATTGCATGAGATGGGAGCTGAGCAAGGGGCCAGGCTGCAGCCAATAAGAAAGACCAGGAAGAGGAGAGCGGTGGGTGCAGATGACTGGCAGGCCTGGACGGCATATCATTCAAACTGCTGTGCTGAACTGGTCAGGAGGGTGCAGCAATGGCCAGGCTTGCAGAGATGTGCCGTGCACTTGCTGGACCACAGAGGCCACCAGCGAGGCTGAGGCATGGCGAGGCAGGCTGTGGAGATGCTGCTGGAGAGGGAAACGTAGCAGTCTCATAACAATCCTTACCCAGGAGTGCTGACCATCCTAAAGAGGTGCTTTGTATTAGCTCCCGTGCCCATACCTTCTTCCCTCTCCAGGCCCAGGCTGACTTACCCCAGGGTCAAGCTCAGGTTTCCCATGCTAGGGCTCGGCTGTAGTCAGCTTGCTCAGGGGCTCCTGCCGGAGGCTGCTGGAGCAGCCTGAACTGGGGCAGGGGCAGGGGCAGGGGCTGGGTTTTGGCTAGGGACTGAGAACAGGCAAATGTGGAGCTGTCTGTCTGCTCGGGATGAGTAGGACTCCCTGTTAGTGCTGTATTGCAGTGGGTCGCCTCCTCCACGCTGCTAAGAAGCTGGATGGAGCCTGAGGGCCCCACCTGGAGATGGATCCGGGAGGTGTTTTGGCAGCAAGGCAATTTGCAGCAGGACCAGTGACGGGGTTTTGGGACTTCTAGGCCAGTCACTGGAGCCAGGCTGTGCGGGGTCTCCTGCAGGAGCAGCTGAGCGTGGGTTAGGGTCAGGTTTGGGACCAGGGTTAGGAGCAGGAAAGGGATAGAGGTGTCTTCCTGCTTGGAGTTGGTTGGTCTCCCGGAGATGTATATAGGGCACGGTGGGAGAGGGCAGCCCACATGCACAAGCTGGACCCTAGAGCACCCCAGTGGGGCATGGACTGGGAGAGCTGCCAGCATTGGGGTTGGCATTTTGAGTGGCAGGGGCCTTTTGCGGCAGGGCTATTTTGGCAACTGGGGATGTATCGGCTGGTGTCTCCCATGCCACCTGTGGGTTTCCCAGGACAGGTCCTGTCAGGAGGTGTCTCAGGCGCTGCTTCCTGGGGTTGCTGAAGCAGCCTGAGCAAGGCTTTGGGGGCAGGGTTGGTGCATGGCCCTGTGCCTGGTCCCCGGTGTCTGTGCAAAGAAGGGAGCACAGAGCAAGCCCAGGGAGCCCAGCAGGGGTATAGCTGTGAGAAGGGCCCCGGTGCCGTGCACACTGCTCCATGCAGTGCGCACGGCAAGCCTGTTTCTCGTGTTGGCACCGGTGAAAAACAAAGTAGTTATGGTAAAGTGGGAAACTGGGCATTTCCTCCCCCTGCCCTCAATTTGGGGGAGCACCTGGTCTGTCCTGAGCGACACCCATCCCCAGGCACGTGGACAGTGGCCCTGGGGGACATGGCGGTGCCGCGGGGGGCTGCGGCGCTGGGTGCGGGGTGGGGGGCGATGGAGCTGGTCCCCGGGCGTTGCCGCGGCAGCGTTCGTATCATCGCGGCGCCGCGGGATTCCAGGCAGTTGCCGGCGGAGGCTGGAGCGGTGCTGCCGGGCGCCCGGGGTCTGCACAGACGGGTAAGTCGGCTGCGGAGAGCGCTGCCCCTCTTGTGCCCCCGCCTGAGGCAATGCGGGTGTCGAGAGGAGGCCTCTTGCCCCAGGGGTTGTCAGAGTCAGACGTGAAAGAGCCGCGGGGCCGGCGCCCTCCTGCTCCTGGACGAGGTGTCCCAGGGGGACGCGGCCCGACGGGGTGGGATTTGCACCAGCCCCACCAGCGATGGGACCGGGAAGGGCAGTGGGACCCGATCCTGCAGGTTGTGTTCAGCCAAGAGCGGGCACCAGGTCTGCGCCTTTCCCTCGGGGGTGGTTTGTGCCTGTGTAAAGCCCGGAGGGAGGAAACGGAGCCGAGCCCGGCCGAGCTGCCCCAGCCCAGACACCTGGAGATGGGGTTTCTCCTCCTTTTTAATGAAGGGGAGAATTGAAGAACAACCCCATACCGATTAATTTATTCCTTTAAATCACAGTCCAGGGGGAAGAGTAAGTATTTCCTCCATGTTCATGTGATTTTAATGTCCCGTCTTGTTTCTGTTAGTAATCATCAGGCGCCGTTTGGAGAGCGACAGCAGAACCGGTTTCGTGGAGGATTTCGCTCTGCGATCTCTCAGCCCGGAGTGAGCAGGTCAGGATCGGTCCTTGGGCAACGCTGCCGGAGACGCCGGCAGGGGTCGAGCTGGGAGGGGAGCGAGGGGCTCTTGTGCTTTCAGGCCTGTGGCCCGCGTCCAGAGAAAGTGCGACGCATCAAGACGGAGCCGACAGGACCCTGCCCTTGGCGTGAGGGGCTGAGTAACGCTCCCTGCAGTCATGTGTGTAGGGTGCAGGAGCTGGGCATGCTCTGGATGCCACCCCCTGCTGAGGCCATGATGAGAAATGTTTCTCCTTGAACTCTGCATGTTTTATCTCCAATCCAGAACATCATTTCTCACACCGGTGTCGTACCTCTTCCCAAAGCTACCTGGGACAGGGCTCGCCTCCCCGCCAGGATGGCTGGAGCGCGGTGCACAGCCAGTGTGGACTGGACCCCGGTTACAATCCACTTAGAGCCACCAGTCTTGATGTCGCAGAGCAGGACACTTGGTCTTTCCTGGGCACCAACACGCATGGAGTAAAGCTGCAGGCACAAGCCAGTAGCGCCTGTGATGTGGAACAAGGCCAGCGCAGGGTGGCAGGACTTTCTGTTGGGTGGCAGGAAAGGGCCAGGAAGAGAAGATCAGGGAAGAAGAGGGGTCCTGGCATGGGCAAACAGAGAGGGGACTAGGCGGGGGGGAGGAGAGGTGTAGTTTTGTTTTGGGGGAAGAGGCTGTGCACAAGGATGGCTTCCAACAGGATGGCATAGTCCCTTTCAGGGGTAGGCGTCCCCCCATCGGCGGCAGCGACTACAGCTTGAGGCGGCGAGGGACATCCATCGGAGGAGAGGCAGGAGACCTTAGTCCAGAGCCGGAGGGAGGAGTGCGGCGTCACCAGGGCCTGTGAGCACCCGCCCAGCAGCGCTCCATCCCCCAGGGCAGGTGAGGGGCCTGCAGCGCCGGGGGGGCTTCCCGTCTCTGTGCACGAAATGTAGAAACGGGCAGAAAATCCACCCCCTGCAATGTGGGCACTCAGCCCCTGGTGCTCCCTCACACCACTTCCAGCGGGTTGGAGACATCCCCAGGTGCTGAAGCTCCCCACCCCTCCCAGCCCAGCCAGTGCTGCCCAGACTGAGCGCGCAGGGAGCCCCAAGCCGTGGCGCTGCTGGGCTCCTGCAGGTCCCAGGCAAATGGCCCCTGTCCTCCTCTCCTTGGCATTCCCAAATGCATGGGCACTCAGCCCATGGCCAGTCACGTGGGGTGAGAGGGGAGTAGAGGAGCAGGGAGCTGTGTGTCCAAACCAGCTGCAGGTCTTGGACCCTAAGACAAGGGCTCTCCCCACCTGCCAACCCTAGTGCCAGGGAGGCTGTGGATATGGCTGTAACCCAGGGTTCACCTGCCTGTGTCTTGGATGAGCAGAGGAGGGGGTGGATACGTGTGAAGGGGATGCTTTGAACCCCAGTGATAATTGCCCCTGTTGGGTGCCAGGATGGACAGGCTGCGGCAGGTGCTCAGGAGGAGGTCGGCCAAGGTGCTCTCCATGGGAGAGGAGAGCAGCAGGGAGCCTGGGCAGGAGGAGCGGGGCCCCACCTGCCGTGATGAGGAGGGGCCCATCAGGGCAAGGAGCTGGCTGTGCCCCATCTGCTGCCGAAGTAAACTGGCAGCTCCCAGCGGCAGGGGAAAGGAGGGAAAGAAATCAGCCACCTCCAAGTCCAGATGGAGGTGGCCATGGGTGCGCCTGGGCAGGCGGGAGCCAGCGCCATCACAGCTCCTGGCACCCGAAGAGCCGTGCAGCTCCCCTCCTGGGTCATGGGGCAGCCTGGAGCCCGGCCCTGCAGCCGCGCAGCAGGAGGCAGCCCCGTGCCAAGCCGGGGACGAGGGCCCAGCTGCCCTGGGGCAGGAGCTGAGCCAGGCCCACAGCAGCCCCTGCCTGAGCCGCAGCTCCTCCTGGGATGACTGGCACACGTCCCAGGAGTCCGGGAGCACCAGCCCCAGCACCAGCTCCTCCTCCTCCTCCTCCTCGGACTCTGAAAAGTCCCAAGAGGCCCAAAGCACCAGCACGAGCACGAGCAGCAGCTCCTCCTCGGAGGACAGCGATAGCTCGGAGGAGTCCAACACCACCAGTTCGACCAGCAGCTCCTCCTCGGAGGACTCCAGTAGCTCCCTGGAGTCTGGGACCAGCCCGGCCCCCGGTGCCACCTGCACAGGTGAGGGGAGCCGCTGGGGCCAGAGGTCTCAGCACCTTTCACTAAGCGAGGCCACTCGGACCCTCCATGGGGCCGGGCAGGGGGATCCTGGCCAAGGTGAGGGGGCTGAGCCGCACACCTCCCTGGCACGTCCTGGGGCAGACAGGGGACCCTAGTGCTGGTGGTGGGCGCACGACACCATCTCTTCCCCCGACACCCACTTCCCTTCCCCTCAGGGGCACACGAGTAACCTCTCCCCTTTCCTCTGTGTGCAGTGATTCCCAGCCCAGCCGGCGAGGAGCTGGAGGAAGAGGAGGAGGAAGAGGAGGAGGAGGAGGAAGATGGAAGGTCCCCGGAAGAAGCTGCCCTCCTCCTTGTGAAGAAACACCTGCAGGACCCCGGGGAGGTATGAAACTGCCCCAGCGGAGCCGGCACCCAGTCAGTCTTCCATTCCCCCATGCGGCCCATGGCAGGAGGTCACCCCCTGGGACCCAGAGCCCGCAAGGGAGCCCCGGGGCGCTGCTCGAGGTGGGTGTTTGTGAAGCCCCAGCTGGGTCCCTCCCTCCACGGACACTGCCCTGCTCTTTACAACACCTGCCCCGAGGAGATGCATCTCAGCTCCGTGGGGGCAGAGGAGGCCTGAGTCCCACAGGGGGCTTGCGGAGGAGCAGGAGGCTCCTGGCTAAGAGCCTGCTTTAGCCCTGGTCTCGCTCCTGGTAGATGCTGGACGGGAAGGACAGGCAGCGCTTCCTGCTGGCCATCATCAGCCTGACCATCGCCGCGGACCAGAGCAGAGAGGTGGCTGTGGAGCTGGAGGACCTGAAAGCGGCCGTGCTGGAGAGGATCGTGGTGAGTAGCACGGGATGGTGTGGGGAGAGGGAAGGAGAGGAAATGTTGTCTCGTGACACCAGGAAGGAGGGGAGAGGTGGAGCGGGATAAGAGAGAGAATGGCAGGCGCGCCTTTTCCTGGGCATGACATGGGGGTACTAGATGAGGGAGATAGTGGTCGATTCCTGACCTGGATGTTGAGCGTTGGGCAATCCTGCATCTGGAGGGCAGGGGAGGGTGGGATCAGGAGAGGTTTGAGTGCCATGCTTGCAAGGCCGTGGGAGGCAGAGGGCCAGCCCAGCTGGGTGGGTGGGAGGGGGCTGGTTGGGATCCTGCTGCCTGCGCCTGCAGCACTGGGTGGTCTCCCGTGGGGGATGTGGCTGATCCTTACCTCCCCGTCCCCTTTGGGGCTCACAGGACCTGATGGAGACCATCTCAGTGGAGGGCGACCGAAAACACATCCTGGCGTACAGCATAGACGCCATCCGCTGCCTCAGGTACAGGGACCTCTGCCTGACTCTCCTGACTTTGCTGTGGGCCAGGGGGATCCCCACTGCTCAGGCCCAGCTTTCCAGGCTGTTTCCTGCCCACCCCAGTGCCACCGCCGCCCCACATAGCTCAATCTGACGCAGGCTCCTCTCTCCTCACAGCGACCCGAAGCTCAGCCTGGAGCCAGCGCTGGAGTCGCGCCTCCTGCGGGCCGCCGTGGAGAAGAGCTTCCTGGCCATAGGGCGTGAAACCCATCGAAACCAGGTAGGTGCCCCTGCCACTGCCAGGTCCCACAAGCCACCCCCTGGCAGGAGTGGCCCCAGGCTCCGTGGCACTGACCCTCGGGTCTGCCTCCCCTTTCAGGTCGTGCAGCGACTGTACGAGGAGTACCTGGAGGGCCTGCTGTGCTGCGTCTTGTCCAGCGCCCCCAGCCTGGGCAAGCTCTACTCCATCTGGGAGGTGAGCACCGTGCAGAGGGGCTGGGCTCGGGCCGGGACAGCTCCTGCCCTGTGCACTGCAGCAAGCCTCTCTCAAAGCAGAAGGAAGATGGTCAAGCCCGAGCTTGAAACCTGGGTCCTGAGGAGGAGGGCCCCAAGGCTGCTGGGTTCAGCAGGGCATGTGCCCTCATCTTAACATCTTCCTCCCACAGCACTTTACATCGTGGACTGAGGCGCCGGATGCCCAGCACCGTGCACTGGGCATGAAGATCATGACCGGCGCCATTGCCTTTGCTGTGCAGCTCCTCCCACAATTTGAGGTCAGTGAGCCCCTTCCTTCCCCAGTGTCCTGGTCCCCTGCCTTTGCCAGGGCCCTCCTGGGAGAGTGGGGTCAAAGCTGGAGAAGAAGCTTCACTCCAGGGCTTTGCTTCTGCCTCAGTGGTGCCCCTGACTCTTTACGGGTCTCTTTTCCATGGCCTGCTCTGGGCATGGTCAGCCCTGGACATGGGGCCTACTAGCCCTGGAGCATGAGGCATGGGGAGTGATCCTGGGGCCCCGAGCAAGTCCCTGGGCTGCAGGTTCCCATGGGAAGAGAGGGCTGTCATGCTCTGGCACTGTGGTCTCTGCCTTCCTGCCCTCCTGCTGGGTAATGCGGAGAGGTGGAGAGAGAGAACTGTGCCTGGGGATGTATTGGGGAATGAAGGTGGGACATGCATGAACTGCCTGATCCTCTCCCCCTGCTTAGGGCTCCCCTGACATACTGGAGGTGGGGGACATGGCAGCCCGCCTGGGTCTGTCCATCAACGACCCGGAGGAGACCATCAGCTGCCAGGCCAGGGCGTGCATGTATTTGCTCGCTCAAATCCTCCTTCATCAGAGGGGTAAGGAGACCCAGCTGGAGTACAAGGCTCCGATGCCAGCAGTTTCCCTCCAAAAGCCTTGTCCCAGGTGCTGGGCCAGACGCTTTGTCTCCATCTGTCCATTCCCAACCTGGGAACAACTCATGGTGTCGGCATTAATGATTTGGGCCTCTTCACCTCAGCGCCGAGCTGTGGTACTGCAGCCTGTGCTAATGCACCCATCCTGGGTGTCTCATGCGGGAACCAGGGAGCCCATCCCCAGGCCCCCAGCCCAGACTGGTCCCAGGACACGTGGTGTCCATTGACTCCTGCAGAACAATGACCTTCCTGCTGGGGCCCTGCCCTTCATGGTGCCAGAAGGGCAGCCAGAGCCCCACTGGGTGGACATTGAGCACCAAAGCTAGAATGGCAGCTCAGAGCCATGTGTCTCCACTTGTCCTAGGCCAAGACATGCGAGGGGCAGAGGAGCTGCGGTGCAAGCGCCAGAACGATCAGAGCCAGGTCCAGAAGTACAGGGACCTGGCGAGAGTGGGAGAGGTGAGGATGGTGTGTGTGATGAAGGGGTTCAGAGAAAGGCTTGGTGCTTGTCTCCAGCTGGCAGGGGTCTTCCTGCGGTGGGTTACAGCCTTGCAAGTGTCCAGGGCAATGTGGTGCCAGCCCCAGAGATGGAGCCTGTGTGTGGGTTGTAGCCAGCCTTGTGTTCTCCTGTTTCAGGGGCTGAGAAAGATCTTGCTGGAGGAGCAAAGGAGAGCTTTCCTGCAGAGGGCCCTTCATGCAGTTCGCAATGGACCGATGCACATCAGCCAAGCTGGGCTGGTTTTCCTGTATGCAATCTTGGGGGAAGCCGGCCGCTTGATGGGGCACAAGGTCAGCAGCCACGTTGGGGAGTGCGGGGAGGGAGGAGAGTGAGCTCACGGCCCCTCGGCTCTGTTCCACGTAAAGTTGCTGTCGTCCCATCACGACCTGTTGTGTGGGGACAACGTGGAGCAGAGAGAGGTCACTACACACCGGAGTCTGAGCTCTAGCTCACGGTGGGGTCCATTTGTACTTCGCAGACTAACTCAATTAGTGACCTGCCCCTGTCTGTAAGGTGCAAATCTCCCTTGCCTTCTGAGCAAACTGGCCTTGAGGAGAACGGGAGGCCTGCCAAGTGCCTTGGAGAAAGGAATGAATTAATCTGCCTAGGCAGGATGGCACCAGCCTGTCCTTTGCACATGTCATGCCCCTGAGGGTCAAGGTCTCTTGCCAGGCCCAAAGATACACAGCGTGTTCCCTCAGGACAAGCTTCCCATTCCCAGTCTGCAGTCAGGAGTCTTTAGGAGGTGCACAGGTCCCCGCATGGCTCCATTTCTTCTCCTGCCCACGATCCTGTGCTTGCTCTAGGGAGAACGGAGGATTCAGGCACTTGGCGCTGCTGATCTGCCCCATTGCCCAGAGCTGCCACCCTCTGTCTTTACTGCGATTCTCAGAAAAATGTTGCTCAAGGAACCTGCCCCCCATTTCCCTGAGCTGTTGCCAAGACCCCTTGGTTTCAGTCCAATCCCTGCCCCATGACCCCTCCCCACATCCCCTGTCCTTTCTGGGTGTAGGACAGGCTATGACCAGCTCTTGTACCTCTGCAGGAGAAAGAAATCCCCATCAGGGTCCTGAATAAGGTCTTCATTATCACCTACCTGAAGGAGCTGCCTAAAGATCTGCAAGGGCACAGCCTGCTGGTCACCTCCTCCAGCGCCATCGCCTCTCTCCAGCCGCCCACACTTGCTCCTGCAGGTACTGTCCTGTCCCCTCTGCCGCTGGGGAGCAGGGAGCAGTGGGAAGGGAGGGGGAGGCTCTTGGCACTAACACAAACCTGCTCCCTGCCGCGTGTGGGCAATTCTCCCCTCTGCCCTACAGAGTCCTGTCCTAGGATCCGTCCTCCGCAGGTCTTTCCTTTCTTTCCTCTCAATGGCAGGAGCCTTTCCTCGTGCCCTGCTGCCCCCGGGTAAACCTGCCCTCTGCCCCGGGTGGCATGGGTGGGCCTGCAGGGTGTTGCCATCTTTCATGAAGGAGCCCCGGGACCTGTCCCAAGTGGCTGAGCCACCCCAGGACAGGGGGGACCCTCTGCCTCCTGTTAAAGGCTGCTGTCACTCCCACAGTCGGAGACCTGCTTTCCCTTGCTCGTAGCTCTCTCAACCATGGTCTTTTTGGGGCTGGGGTTGTCCATTCAGAGCATCTACCTCATCTTGAACGTGGCTGGGCAGTGATGCCTAAAGATGTTCAGCTTCTTCCAGGCAGGAGGCTAAGCACCATCTATTTTTTTTTCCCTCATTCAAATGTTCAGGCCTTTGTGTCCTGCGAAAGCTCCCAGTCCCCACTTCCTCACATCGCAGCCTTGTATCATGGTCCCAATGCAAGGATTTAATCTTCTGCTGCTTTTTCTTACGCTGCGTAGCAACACCTGCAGACCACCTCAACCCTGACAGCACCTCCATGAGAGAAGATGACCTCCCCAACCTCACCGGGAGCCCGATGGCTACAGAGAAAAGCTGCAACAGCGCTGAAGCCACCACACACGTCACCGACTGACAAGTCATCATCCAGTCTGAGCCGTCCGCCACAGCCAAGTCATCCTCTGCAAGAGGAGCAGCCTGAGAAACCCTCGTGGTGAAGAACTTGAATATCTTCCAGACCAGCTCTGCAAAGGGCTGGGGAAAGACCAGGCACCATGCGTTTGTAGTGCCCAGGTTGCCAAGTGGAGGATGCTCTTGTTGTGTGGATGGCATTTTGTGACCCCTGCCTCAGGGCTTTGGCCGGTCGCCATTTGGGGCCAGGAAGGAATTTTTTCCCCCTTCATTTATGGAACCAACTTCGGGGGGTTTTTCGCCTTCCTCTGAGGCATCGGGACATAATCAGACCATCCCGGCGTCTGTTGTGTTAGTAGCCTGTCCTTGAATCCATCGAGAGCCATTCAGGGAGTGAAGAGAGCAAAGGCATAAACCACGTGCACTGCTGAACATAGATTTAGTGTAATGTGTCATGTTGAACATAGATGCTATAGAAACTAAGAGGAGATGTAGGATAATAAAGTTAAGCTTTAGTTTTCTTTTCTTATAAGTGTTGGTGTTCGTCTCAAATTCCTGTGTGAAATACAAGCTCATGACATGCAAGGTAAGAAAGAAGACAAGATGATCCATTGCTGTAGAGAACAGGGTCTACAACACACAGGAGAAACCTGGCATGTTTAGCTCAGAAAGTCAAGGTCGAGCTGCCTGAGAAACTGCTAATACTGTTCAATGGGAAACCACCTTTATTCCTCAACAAGTCAACGTTGGGTGGTCAGGGAGGTGTTTCAAGAAAGTGGCAACGGGAAAAGTTCTCTCTGCTCCAGGTTGCCGAGGTGCTTTGGGTAGATGTGGTATGTCTTAGGAGATATAGTTGGAAAAAATGTTCTTTGTAAGCTTTTGGGCACAAACACCCACTGCCACAACCAATAACTGTTCTCTAGGTTGGTCTTTGTCAAGACCAGAGGGAGAAATAGAAGAGAGATGGGGATGGGGAGTATGTTTCAGGAGCAATGGCTTTGTGGTGCTGAAGGCACTCAATGGGAAGGGAAGGACCCAGCTGTGAATCCCAGCTGGAACGCAGATTTCTCCAGAGTCTTTTCATTGGAATAAGCAGGGCCCTTTGCTACGCAGTATATTTTTCTGGTGAAAGTACAATGTGTACAAATGGGCCCTTGTAACAGGCTTCTCTGAATAGCAGGGGACAACCCCCTGCCTGCCCCACTCCCCCTGCGCGATCCATGGAGCCCATTCCAGGCTAATATTTGTACCAAGTCACTGGAGTCAAGATCTCTCAGTCATGGGGGCTGTGGGGTTTCTGGGGTTTTGAGCTGTGTTTGTTTGGTGTGGGTTGGGAAGACCCAGCTCTGTATCCATGCTGCAGCACAGGGAGCTTCCCAGTCTTTTCCACTGGAATAAACAAGGCCCTTGGGAATAAACCCACTTAGCCCCCCCCGGCACTCAGGGCTAGATCTGGCTTGCAGGGATCCGCACAGTCTGGATCCAGACCCCCGCCTGCAGTTGTGGGAGCAGTGGCACCTGTGGTCGGAGCAGATCGGCGTCAGCTCAGGGAGCCTCAGGGATTCACGCAGCCGTCAGTCACCCCCCAGCGCTGCAGCACACGTCCATGGCGGCTCCGCACCCTGCAATTCAGTGGCGGTTCCTCATCTTGTCCCACCCCAAATCCCTGGCCCCTCCAGGAGCCCTGCAGACCACAGGACATGGCTCTGGGGACTGGATCCAGCTCACCGGCCGTATTTTTGACACCCTGCTAGGAGCTGTTCTCACCAAGCTTTGAGTCACTGCTTTGGTTCTTATTGACGCCTCTCTCCTCTTCCCCCTTGTCCCACATGCGACCCCCAGACCTGGTTATGGCTCCCAGTACTACTCACACTGACACTGTACAAAAGACAGCATCCCTGCCTAACTCTGTTGCTTTTCCCTCGTTCAGCGTCCCTGGGACATTTCCTCCCAGCGTTGCACTGGGAGCTCCTGGCTGGTTGTTTGCCCCCCTGACCTCAAGCACGTGTTCACAGTCACTGCTCTCGTGTGACATGTGAGGAGCAGGGGTTCAATGCCCACCCAGCCCCCTTCAAGACCCAGGACACCCAAAAGAAGGGAACGGAAAAGCTTGCAGTTGGTATCCAGGCCCGTGCAAAATCTCTGCTATGCTGCTGTTTTCCCAGCACATTTGCACTGGTCCAGACAGATGGTGAATGAGCACAGGGAACAGTCCTCTGTGTCTGAGGCAGCTCAGCAAATGCATGGCACACCGCGCACCAGCCTCCCGCACCGACCGGAGCCTGCAAACACTTTCTCATCTCCTCAGGCGCAGCAGCCTTGCCCTGGGCTCCCCAGCACGGTGGGTGTGATCAGTGTTGGTGGGGGAGGAGGAGGACGTCGTCGCTGAGGTGCTGCAATGTCCCGACACGGGAATTATATCCCTGGGTGCACATTCACCCCAGCCCCATGGAGGGGCTCTGCCTGCCCCAGGGATGTGCTAGTGCCCAGCCTGACACCTCGGGGCCACAAGTGATGTCCAACCAGCCCAGCTCAGCTGGGACTGATAGCGGCTCTCAGCCCGGCTAACAGAGGCTGGACTCGCTGGACATGACATGTGTGTCTTGGGGTCTCAATCCCGTGTCTCCCAGCACAGGGGCACTCCCTGGCGCTGCACTGAATGGCCGTGTGTCCCAGTGTGGCACCGGCATCTCAACCTCTCAGAAAAGGCTGTGCTGAGGGGATGTGGAAGAGGAGACTGGAGCCTGAGACTCTTTTCCTCCGAGGAGCAAACAAGAAGGGCCCTGACAAAAGCTTGGCACGTGATGCACATGGGGCTGCGGCTACGTGGCCCAGCCCTGCCCTAAGGAGGGCCCTGCCTGGATGCCAACAGCCCACGGCAAGCAGCTTGTCAGGGCGAGGGGTTGTGGGGTGGGGGAGATCCCCCAGGGAAACTCCAACTACCAGCTGCAGAAGTGCTTGCCCTGCTGCTCCACGTGCCATGGGGCCAGCTGCGCTGCTGGGCTTGGCCTCACCCTGTGCTGCGTGGCACTGGCTGCACTGGTTCCTCAATTGAGTCCCTGCAAAGAGGATTTCTACGGAGGAGCTGAGCCCCAGGGGTTGGGTGTAGCAAACATAGCCAACATTTGGCTGAAACTGGGCATCCAACATCATTTTGCAACACTGTACGAGATCTGCAGTATGAGACTTACGGGGTGGTCAAACACTGGAACCAGCTACCTAGAGCAATCAAAAATTGATTGCTTATTCCCAGTTCCTTATTCCCAGTTCCCTATTTCTTACTCCCAGTGCCCAGTTCCTTTTTCAAAGCTCATCGAGACCTAATAAAAGCTTGTTATTAATGAATTAAACATCTGAAACAGAGAGAATGTCATTAGCTATGCACATTTACTAATTAAAATTGATAAAAATATTCTGCATCAAGTACAGAGCCCTAAATGATGGGTAGGTTTAAATGGGATTATGGGGCAAAATCCATTTTGGGACACCTCAGACTTCCTGTTGACTCCACTGAGGGACTGCCCTTGACATCTGTGACCAGAGACTTGCCTGGCTCAAAGCGTGGTTTGGCCGTCCCAGGCTGCCAATTGACAGCAGGCTAGCCACTGTGCTAAGTAGATGGACCTGAAAAAGGACCTGGATTTGGGGCTGGGATTATAGCTAGATATCCTGTTTTGGGCAACCTCATGGCACATCTCTGTGCCACTGGGGAACTCTTCTGGACATCTCTGACCAGAGACTTGCCCGGGCCAAATGTGGTTCGGCCATGGCAGGCTGCCAATTTACAGCCCCCTGCATTGAAATGGGATTATTTGGGTGCACAAATTTCTCCATGTGGGTAAACTGAGAAAAGCCACTGCCCCAGGGCGCTGGGAGCTCTTCTGCAGGGATGCACGATATGAGTGCTGCTAGATTTGCAAACGCCTACGTGAGTCCAGATAAACCCAGAGATTTTCACTAGGAGTCCACAGTGTGCAAAACATTTGACTGTTTGGAGTCTTCCTGAGTTCTTTGCAACTCAAGAATTGCTCCGTTGCTTTGTTCGAGTCCAACAGTGACTGAAAGCTGAGAGCTGGCGTATCATGCCATTAATTGAATGTGTGGCCAGGCATCCCTGACTCTTGGAGCCCTGTCAGGTAATCTGGGCTCTCAGCGTTGGGGGAACACCGTGCTGCAGATCACCATGGTGTGGATCAGCACTAGATCACCTGACAGGGCTCTCAGCTGTGGGAGATGGCTACTGGACACACCGGACTTCCTCTGCATCAGCACTGATGCTCGATCCCACAATTATACCTTCTACTCTGCATGTGGCATGGCTAGAAGCACAGTTGTGTGGCTTGTGCAACAGATGTCCTTGTGCCTTTACTGAACATCTGGCAGAGGTCTTTTGGTCAGTTGGCAGCAGCAGTGGACTCCACGTCCTGGGTTAGGAACAGAGGCTCCTTGCACAAAATCCAATGAGGGGTAGGAGATATTGAATACAATCTACAACAGGCAGCACTGACCAGAGAGCTGTTGAGGGACAGCGAAGCATTGAGTCTGCCCTCCTGAGCGCTCTCATCAGCTCCCAGGTCATTGTGCTGGCCATTGTGGAGTCCACTCCATGTCTCTCAGTATAGAGAGAGCCCCTCACTCTGGTTGGCTTTTACAGGCTAGAGCCCATTGCTGCAGGTTGGTGTCTATGTGCTTTGGAAGGAAGGGAGCAGAGGTCAGTCTTGTGAGTAAAAGAGGGCCAGACGTGGTGGCCAGACATGGTTCCAGCCCTTTGCCCCTTTTGTCCAATAGTTTCCTGGTCTTGCAGCACCTACCCTGGGTGTGGGAGACCATGGTTACATTCCCTTGTCTGCCTGTTCATTGAAATAAATCAAACTAAATATTTTGAAGTCCTGTTTTTTTCCCCAAATAAAATAAACTCAGGAAACAAAAAACTTTTTTTCCCCCATTGCATTCCTCTTCATTTAGTAAGTTTGTTTTAATTGAATGATGGTATAATAAAACCCAGGAGAGGACTAGCAAGTTGCAAGCTGCTTTTGCCTTTGACTATTAACTTTTTTTTCAATGAAATGCTATAGGGATTCAAAGCCAGTTTTGAAATAATTTTTCAGTGAAATCATAAGCTTCACAGTTTATGCAAAGATCAGTGAAACAGAGAAGAGAATGAATCTCTTTAAACCTGGGTTCTTTGCCGAGGAAAAACAAGAGAAGTATCGTAATTGCAGAGATTGACATACGGTGACTTAAACGACGATAAACCAGCTTCCCATGTGCTTTTAATCTGATCAAACTAAAAGTTAAAAATGTTACTTTATGTTCATATTCTTTTCAAACAGAATGTAGAAATGTAGTTGGTTATGTCTTGCTATTCAATTTTAATTTACTGGTGTGTCTAGTAGCATCCTGCTTAATTTCTCATTTTTAATTATTATAATTTTTTCTTGAACTGCGGAATGTGATTGGCATCCAGGCAAAGCTTTTCACAAGTAAAGAAAGCTTTAGCAATGTGTGAGGACCATTTTCTCCTTAGCCTGAAGGATTAATTTATGAAGATCTATTGTCTGGTACATCTGGATCATGACTTTTGGTAGCTGAAGGAACGATCCTGCTCTCTTAGGTGGAAAAGGAGAATGAAGGCAAGTGGCATTTCCTATGAGCTTTGTTGGCATGAAAATACCAGATTGAGGGGTGTAGACATTGAACAGCAAGGGTAGAGAAGAAACAAATCGTTGGCATTAGTGAAGATGAGGGACAGAATACAAGCCTATCTCCAAGTATTGGTATTTAGTATAGGTTTTCTTTGTGACCCTCTTGCTCCATAACTGTCCCCTCGTCCACATCCATAATTGTCCTCCTTCCTCTCCTGCAGCTGGTACTGGCTACAGTTGGAGGCAGGCAATCAGATAAGGTAGATCAGTAGCTTGGTACAATTTGGGAATCCCTGTGCTCCTGCGAATAAGTAGTGAGGAGCTGGAACGGGCGGATGACTGGTCTAATCCAGAAAGAAAGGGCAAGGGGAGATGGATAGTGCTGGAGTGAATAAGCACTGGAGTGAGTTTCAGTACTGAATCCAAAGGAGTGTATGTCCTTCATTAGCGGGTCTTCCATTGAGCGGCCAGCTAGTCTGATTTATGTTGCTGTTCCTTGTGACCACTGCGGTGCCTCTCTGCTCTACTCAGCATCCTGTTAACAGTTTCGTGTACTTAGGTGTGTTTCTGCCCAACTGCAATCCTACATCGTGGGTCAGAGTCAGTGAGAAGTGATGAGTACATTGATTCACATCACTGTGCCAAGGGAGCCATTACCTAGCTGTTTCTGAGACAGGTTTGCAGCTGCTTTGGGTCAGTGGAGAAATGTAGGGACCCCTGAGGAGAACAGGGAAGTGGCTCCACTTTGGTTTGCTGTTGACCATCCCAGCAATGGAGTTAAGACTGTCAAAGTGGAGATGTCTTTAGGGAATGATCTGCTTAAAAGCATGGAAAGACTGCAAGACTATAGCAGGTCAGAAATACTCCAGTAGCAGTTGGCGCATCTGCATGTTCCCGGGACTGCGCATTTGGTACTGCACAGTTCTGGCAGTGCACGGTTACTTTTAGATGCTATGTTGCTGTAGCAATGAGCTACGGTGGTGTAGCTGACCACTCTGGCGATGTAGCATTGGCATCACGGTTTGTGCCTGCCAATGCTGTATTGCCATAACTCGTCACAACAATGATGTAGTGTCTCATGTAGTCACTCCCAGGTAGTCTGGGTTTTTTTCCTTCAGCAGTAAATAGCATGATTTTTGGAGGAATTCATGAACAAATTAATGAATCATTTAAATGAAGCAATAGCCACAGTTTTTTCAAGGCATATATGCTTTCTCAAATAGCTCTAGGAAGACCTGGCGTGCTGTTGTGGCTACAGTAGTCCAGGATATGTGAAAAGCAAAGTCTTTTTTGGTAATCTCTTTTACTGGACCAACTACTGTATAGTTGAAAGAGCTGTTAGACAAGCCTTTGGGCACAAAATCAAGTTTCTCTGACATTTCTTCCAGATATGCCGTTGGTCCAATAAAAGAGATCACCGGACAAGCCCTTGAATCTAGGAAGAAGAACTTTTTCAGGATGATGCGGGACAAGGTTGTATTCATTCTTTTGTAGCTATTCAATGTATGTGTACATTTTTCTGAAAAGACATCTCTAAATGACCTGATAGACTTTTGTGCCTGACATTCTGCCTTTCTATCAGATTGTGTGCCCATTTGCCCAGGCACCATCATCATGGTATCTGAGTGCCTCATGAGGCTTCAGCCAAGGTCCAGATGTTAAAAAAAATCCAAGAAGAGTAGAAAACATTAATGCAGCATCTGTCCCCACCAGCTAAATTTGCCTCAGGGAAATGACTGAGAGGAGTGGCACTGGAATGGGACATTGGAGACTAGGATGCTGCTTGCAGCTGTACTAGTGACTTTGTGTGTTTCTTTCCTCTCTCATCCTTTGACTCCTGTCAGGTGAGAGAGTGAGCTCTTTGGAATAGGAGCTGCCTATCTATGTCCAGGATCTGCTGTGGCAAGGGTTTGAACTTTGTTGGCAAAGGAAAAATTGCCTTAACTATGGCATGTCTGGCACTTCATCCACCTGATACCTCAGTACCTCAGAACTGAAATGGGCTGCTGGGAAGCTGGGACCCATTGCTAAGTGGGAGTTAGTTACTTAGAGAGAGGCTGTAGTCTCCTTGGGCTTATTCCTGCTTTGCTTTGCATGGCTAAATGGCATGTATGCAGCTGTGTAACTGCAGCTTTGGGAACTTGTGCAGCGTTTGCAATTCTGTTTCCTACAGAAATGGGGGTTGGAATTGCCCTCCATGTGTACTGTCCTGAAGGAAGTTCCTTCCTTTTTTAACCCCCAAACCTAGTTATTAGGCTATTAACCCAAGAAGCAGGAGACCCCAGTTTAAACTTCCTTCCCAGTGCCTCTCAGCATTGTCTAGAGTATTTTCCATCTACCCTTGAGCTGATAAATAGCACTGGGAAAATGTCTTCACCGGTTGCTTTCTTCCCATCCAGGAAAGCAGCCACCTCACTGACCACTGCATTTTTTAGCTAGCTGGCTTTCTTCTGGTTTCCTATGTCTCTTGGCTGCTTCGTGGGCCAGCAGGATTGGAGAGGCTGGACACATGTCTGCATTGTACTATCTGGTAGCTTGGTGGCTAGAGCCGCATCAGGCTATGGGCTAGTACCAGTGGGAAATGCAGATTCCAATCCCCAGCTTAAGGGCAGGCTGAGCACCAAAGACTCCTGATCACTGAGTGAGTGCTTCAGCTGTGCAGTTAAACCATGAAAGAGCCCTTTGTGAGTAGTCAGTATGCTTAATGGACATTTGCATAATTGCAAGCCCAGAGGTGAATTTCAAACTGTGCATAAGTGCCCAAATCCGTAGTCATGCAGCTGTCTGCTATCAGGGGTGCAAAGAACAACAGAATCTAGCCTTTTTCTACTGTATCCTTCTGAGTAATTGCTTTTCTTATTGCTCCCTTTTGTTCTTAGGTCGGACATGATGAGGAATCTCTCTGGGGGAACAGCACCTCGGTGTCGGAGTTCATCCTGCTGGGGTTCTCCAGCCAGCCCAAGACGCAGCTGCTGCTGTTTGTGCTCTTCCTAACTATCTACCTGGCGACCCTCTTTGGGAACAGCCTCCTCATCACACTTGTCATTAATGACTCCCGTCTTCACACACCCATGTACTTCTTTCTGGCCAACCTTTCCTTTGTAGACATCGGCTACACCACCACCACTGTACCCCAGATGCTGGTCCACCTCTTCTCCACAAAGAAAAGTATTTCCTATACTGCCTGTGTTGTGCAGATGTACATCTTCCTTTGTCTGGGGATAATTGAATGTATACTCTATGCTGTAATGGCCTATGACCGGTATGTGGCCATTTGTCACCCTCTGCGATACACGGTCATCATAAACAGGTCAGTTTATGTCAAGATGGCCATCAGCTCCTGGGTATCTGGCTTCCTCTCTGCAACGATTCACACAGGCTTCACCATGAGGTTGCCCTATTGCAGCTTCAGTGAAATCAATCACTTCTTTTGCAAGGTGCCAGCCATCTTGAAGCTGGCCTGTGCAGACACACGCCTCACTGAGCAGGTGACCCTTTTGATGGCAGTTATACTACTCCTCACCCCACTGTCTTTGATCCTAATCTCCTATGTATTCATCCTGGAAGCCATCCTGAGGATCAGCTCAGCTGAGGGGAGGTTCAAAGCCTTCTCCACCTGCACCTCACACATCACTGTTGTGACTCTCTTCTATGGTACCGCCATGTTCATGTACGTGCGCCCAGCCTCCAGCTACTCACCCGAGCGGGACAAAACGTTTTCCCTCTTGTATAATGTTGTGTCTGCCCTCCTGAATCCTCTTATCTACAGCCTGAGGAACAAGGAGGTCAAAGGAGCCGTACTCAAAATGACGGGCAAGACGGACCACTGAGTTACGGTGGAGGAGGAATGGTCCAGTGGCTCCCAGCTCCTCGGTTCTGGATCCTGGTCTGGGAGGGGAGTGGGGTTTAGTGACTTATAGCCAGTGGAGAAAAAAGTCAGGACGTCTGGCTATTTCTCCATTCCTGGAAAGTACAAAGGTCTCATGAATGAGGGTAGGGTAGGGATGGGAGTCAGTACTGTTGGATTGTCTTCTTCAAAATGAGAGAGAAATTGTATCTTCCAGGATAGAGTCACGGGGACTGCAAATCAGATCACCTAGATCTGGGCCAGACTGACAATAACACTTTCAGAAAGATAAAAGTCTACCTTCAAAACCCAGGAGTCCTGACTGGTTATGCCTGTGAACCACACTGATCCGCAGGCTTGATCCACTCAGGTTAAATGATTTGAATCGTTATTCAAGTGGTAGAACATTTTCAGAGAAACTCTCAGGACATATGAAAATCACTACTGCAGTCATCTCTTTTAGACTTAGGGAAGGTCACATTTTTGCCAGTGTAGCCATGTTGGCTGGGGATGCGAAATAATCATAAGCAAAATCCCTCTTTAGGACACAGGGGGTGCATCTACACAAGACACTTAGTGCACAGCAGCCTACTAACACTGCGCAGTAGTGCATCACAGCATGGACAGTGCTAATACGCTCCTGTGCAGTATTATTCGGCTACTGTGCAGTAGTGTCACTAAAAAGGCATTCGCTGGCACTCCTGCACAGTTCCTCTAGTTTCTGCATGTTTAGCTAGTACTTCATTAAGCAAGTACTAAATTAAATGTGCAGTAACTACTGAGCATTAATGTATGTGTAGACACACCCAGAAATGCTTCCGAAAGAGGGCTTTTTCCCAGCTTTGACTGAAGTTGTTCAAAGACGTTGTGTAGCCAGTCTGGTGATAAAGCCTCTTCTGTCAGTATATGCTCTGTCCTCACAAACCAACACCAGCCACTCTCAAAATGTCTCTCTTTGATATGCTTGCAGGCTGCTAAGGTGAGTGGTCTCACAGTGGCTTCACTGCTTCATTTCTGGGTTTATCGCATGAGACTTGGTGGGATGACATTATCCAGGAGAGCGCCCCTGGTAGTGCCAAGGGTCAGGTGTAGATGCACCCATTATGGCCCAATATAACTGGGCAGGTACAGCTACTGGGGCCAAGGCTTTATACTGAAAGCAAACTCTGGAGAGCCTGAGTTGGTGTTGGAAGCAATAAATGTCCTTCTTTGTTCCCCCAAGGCTGAAATTCACCCTTCTGCTAAGAACCCAACAAGATATATAGTCCATTGACAGGGTTCTGCCCACCCAGAACTTACCTGGTTTTATAATAGGAGGAAACTGCTGCACGGACACAAGGCATGTTCAAATTAATGCAATGGTGCCCATGTACGAAGTTAGACCGCAGTTACTAAACGTGTAACCAAAGTGGTGCAACTTTCTGTGTTTATTGGTTTTGTATTTGTTCAGACATAACTTCTCACAACAGGAGCAGCATGGTACCTAGTCTTTTTTTTGTGCTCTTGAAGAGGGAAACACATTAATAAAGCTGAACTTCATGAAAAGAGAAATGTCCATTAATATATTGGTTCAGTTTATTCTAGTTGGTTTCTGAGACTTTTGCTAAAAATGGCACAAATATTTGGTATTTGTATGTTGCAGCCACTTGTGATGTTGCAGCCAGGTATTTGTGATGTTGCAACCATGATGATCTAGGAATTACGTGAAAGGCAAGGGTTTTGGAGGGTGATATCTTTATTTACTGCAGAGTTATTCCAGATGATTGTTATGCATATCCTTGGGCTATTAAAACAGGAAACATAATTTCATAATTGCCAGGTGAAAAAAATGTTTTCCAAATGTACTAGCTATTATAAAAGGTCATTTTTTCACCTTTTACATTTCCTCCTTTTTGCAATTCAAGGTAGTGGTAACGATGGGGAAAAATGCAAATGCAAAACTTGAAATGAAAATAAAAAGTGTTTTGTAATCTCAAAATGAACTATTTTAAGTAATGTTGCACAAGTTTGGGGCATCGTTTGAACTTCATTATTGGTGCTTGTGCATGGATGACATTTGCAATCAAGAGAGCTCAAAGTAAAGGAAAATACAAGAAAACCTCAACTGGTTAGTGAACCAAGAAATGTATATTTCAAGTTGTGTTTTCTCAGAAAGGGCACATATGCTGCCCTAAGGATGCTGCAGTAGAAACACCAGTAGACTAACTCCTTCTTTTTACACAATATAAAAAAGAGACATCACAGGTAATTATTTCCTACATATATAATTCCAGTGTTGGTTACATTACATATTCAGTGCATTGGACTTTGTTAATTTTTCATATGCCTTCTCCAACTTCATGATGTATCTGTAAAAGCCTTGTATAGGGAGGTATTAGCTTTTTAGTGGATGCCACTTTAGATCAGGGATGTCAAGCATACAGCTCTTAGGCTGGATCTAGCCTACAGCACCACTCTATCCAGCCTGCCCAGGTACTGTAGACTGTAAGGTGGATAGAAAACTGGCTGGAGCATCAGGCTGAGAGGGTAGTAATAATGGCTTGATGTCTAGTTGGCAGCCAGGATTAAGTGGAGTATGCCAGCGGTCGATCCTGGGGCTGGTTTTGTTCAATATGTTCATCAATGACCTGGAAGGTGGCACAGAGTACACCCTCAGCAAGTTCATAGGTGACACCAAGCTGTGGGGAATAATAGATATGCTGGAGGGTAGGTCTAGAATTCACAATAACCGAGACAAATTGGAGGACTGAGCCAAAAGAAATCTCATCTGGTTCAACAGCACCAAGTGCCACGTCCTGCACGTAGGACGGAACAGTCCCATGCACTACTACAGGCTGGGGGCCTTCTGGCTGGGCAGCAGCTCTGCAGAAAATTGCCTGGGGGTTACAGTGGACAATAAGCTGAATGTGAACAAACAGTGTGCCCTTGTTGCCAAGAACGCTAACGGCATACTGGGCTGTATTGCTAGGAGTGTTGCCAGGAGGTCAAGGGAAGTGATTATTCCCTCTATTCAGCACTGATGAGGCCATATCTGGAATAACGTGTTACGTTTTGGTCTCTCCTCTACAGAAAGAACGTGGAGAAATTAGAGAAAGTCCAGTGGAGGGGAGCAAAAATGGGTCGGGGGCTGGGGCATATGACTTCTGAGGAGAGGCTGAGGGAACTGGGCTTATTTAGTTTAGGGAAGAGAAGACTGAGAGGGGCTTTAATAGCAATCAGTAACTACCTGCTGGGTGCTTCTAACGAGGATGGAGCTAGCCTGTTCTCAGTGACGCATCACAGGCAGGGACTCAAGATCCTTGCAGCATTGCCCCTCTGCAGGTGAACCAAGGTCAGTGTATCTATGAAACCTATACCCCCCATACACCATACACACAATGCTCAAAACACAACCTACAGCATGCAGTATCCGGAATACCAATAAGAAGTTATTTTCCCTGGCTGGCTGGTCACCTGTTGGAATCTTATATGACCCAGTAACTTAAACATTTTTTTTTTTTCAGTAATAATGATTTTGTGACTCTCTTAGGTTAATTGATATTTCTTTTAAATCAGCAGCTCACTATACTTATCTGTATTGTCTTAGCAATTGCCTCACCAGATCCCCTCTCAGGCTTCTCTTGTGGAGGCTGAACAGGTTCAGATCCTGTAGCCTCTCCTCATAGGGCCTGCCTAGTTCCCATCCCGCTCTGATCCCAGGCTCACAAACAAACAGTACGAAAAGCACCATACCATTCCCCGTGTCCTCGCTGATTTTGACAGAGCCGAGCCTTTGTTTGAGTGCTCGCCTCCATGATGGGCAGGGGTTCAGTCTTGCATCCCACTTCAGCCCGGCAGAGGGGCCCAGTCTGGGTGCCGGCGTGTTCATGCCCAGGGCCCTCTGCCTGGGTGCTGGCTTCTGCAGGGAGGGGCAGCTTGGTTTGGGTCCCCTTGACCTCATGGGACCCTACCTCCTTTTCCTGGCGGGGGCTAATGCTCCTGGTTGCACAAAAAGGAGCTGGTCAGAAATGGGTCCTGGACTGAATCCATCCCCACCAGCACCGGAGAAGGAAGGACTCCCCTACCTGCAAACAGCACCACTTGCAACACCCCATAGCCTGGCCCAGAGCCCACCAGCTACCCAGGACAGCCCTGCACTTCACCCTGCCCTCTCTGTCCCCCACTTACCCCCTCCAGGGTGGCCAGCACTCCTCCGCCATCCCCTCCATATCCATGGGAGTCTGGTGCAAATGAAAAAGTAACATGGCAGTGAAGAGAAAATCCAGCCTGTGGGCCCAGAGCTGGCACGTGGTGGAGTATGTGGGGAGGCTGGGGGGCAGTAACCCAGGGAGCAGGGGAGGTCAGTGCAGCACAGACCTGTCACCCCACCGGTCCCACTGTGCCATCCACACAGCTCACATGGTGCCCAGCGCTGCACACACAAGCCCTCCCCCCAGGGCAACCCCCCGCCCCCTCCACTGCGGGGCTGGCACACCAGGGGCCAGCCTTGCCCTGTGCGCACACGGGCACACGCACACTCCCCCTCCCCTGGGGCAGGGGCATGCAGAAGGA
The DNA here is from genome assembly GCF_030867095.1 of Alligator mississippiensis. NCBI lineage: Eukaryota > Metazoa > Chordata > Crocodylia > Alligatoridae > Alligator > Alligator mississippiensis. Next base: position 59,419,038 of record NC_081834.1, read on the forward strand.
CACCTCCGTGGGGCTGTCATCCTGTTCGCAGCCCTGCTCCCTCTGCGCCTTGAGGGCCAGCACCAGGAAGAGGTTCTGGCTCCTCAGCGCCTCCACTTGGGCCTGCACGAGAATCCCCCCAGCCCGTCAGAGCCTGCCCATGCCTGCGCCCAGCGTATCGGGCCCCGCACCCACCAGCGTTACCTCCCTGCGCACCCATCAGGTCCCTCCTCTCCCCACACGCCATGTGTCGGGACTCTGCTCCCAGCTTCAGCAGCCTCTGGGATGTCCCCCAGCCTGGCCAAGCTTGGCCTCAGCCTCTTCCCTCCCCTGCCCACAGCCCTGAGGACCCCTGCCCCATGCAAACTCACCCGGAGCCGCTCCTCCCTTTGCCGAGCGCTGTGGAGACAAAAAACCATTTCTGGGATCAGGGAGGTGGATGGCGCCGTCGCAGAAAACACCCCTTCCCCAGGCAGAAACATGCACAGAAGGTGGGATGGGCCCTGGGCTTGTGCCTCGAGCCCTGTGCCGCACAACGGGAACAGTCAGCTCCCTCCCCAGCCCCACACCTACCAGGACAGCACAGTTTCCATGTCCTGCTCTGCCTGTGCCAGCCGGGCCCGAAGCGCCTCCAGCTCCAGCTGCAAAAAACGAGACGGTGCAGGTTAGGGAGACGTCACGCCATGGCCTGTCTGCACACGTAGCCACCGGTTGACCCCACCTGTCCCTCTGGCCATGCATTCACCCGTCATCCCCCAGCCCAGCCCCAGCCTTGTCCCTCTGGTCCACCCCTCCATGCAGCCATGCCCAGCCCACTCGGTCTCCCTCACAGCCCCCAGCCCGCCTGGGTCCCGCTCACCTGCTGACGGCGCTGCCTGCCACGGGGTTTCTCCGCCTGGGGAAGGAAAGAGCTGCTGGGGCGATGGACTCCCCTGGGCAGCGAGTTCCCCATCTCCCCAGGGTGCAGGGATGGCAGCCCCCAGAGCCCTGGGGTTGGGCAGGGCTCACAGGCCTGGGTCCTGGGGGTGCCAGGGGTTGGCTGTTACCACCCATCTCAGGTGAGCCCCCACCTCCCACTCAGGGTCCCAGGTGCCCTCCGACACTCTGGTTTGGGAAGGACTGTCCCTGGGATCGGGGGATGAGCCCACGACCCCTTCCCTTATTCTTGCAGGGCCCGTGGAGTCGGCAGGGAGCGAGATTCTCCCCCGGGATCTCATGCCATGCATGGGGCTGGGAGGAGCACAGGGCACCTGGGGAGAGACCCCTGACCCCCAGATCAGACCCCACACAGCCCTGGTCAGGGCAGAGACTCACGGCAGCGGGAGGGTCCGGCCACATCTCGGCCCTGGCAGAGCTGCCCCGCACAGCTGGGAGGGTCTCCCCCACCCCTCCACTTCCCCCCGGCACTGCTCCTGGTCCTGGGGGGGACAAGGGGCACCGCGTCAGCTGCACCCACTCTGCTGACAGAATGGGTGGGTGCCAGGGCACGAAGGGATGAGGGGCAGTAAGGCTGGGGAGGGGTCTCCTGGCCCAAACAGGCATCTGGAGGGTGGAAGAAAGTGCTGTGGGGCTGGAGGGGCTGGATCAGCTCGGCCCCTGGGAATGGACACCGCGGAGGGAGAGGGGGTGCCCCCATGCAGAGACCTTGCCCCCTCCCCACGCAACCGCACAAGCCTCCCAGAGCTCAGGGTGGACCTTAACTCACTGGATGCAGGCTCTCTCCACTCCTGGCCTGCCCCCAGGGGAGGTAGAAATGCAACACCTTTAATGGGGGGGAGTTGCTCTATTGCCCGCCTGCCTGCGCCCAGGGTGGCATCTCGTGCTGAGGGGAGATGAGGGCTGAGCATCAGGCTGGGGGGACTGAGCACCGCTGTGAGGACGGGGGTCCCTCAAATGGGAGCAGAGGGCAGCAGGGCCATTGCCGGGGGAAGACTCGGGCAAGGGCAGGGGCAGGGGCAGGACCAGGGGCATAGGGAGGGCACCCAGGTGCCTGGGTTCCCAGATCCCCCGCGTAACCCTCCAGCCCCTGCCAGAGCAAGGGGAGCTCAGGGGTCCGGGCTCCTGGCCTGCCCCCGATTCCCTCTCCCAGAGCAGGGAGATAACTCAGGCCCCCTGGCTCTGCTGCCTGGTGCAATCTCCCAGCATGCTTTGGGCTGGGGCAGGACGCCTGGGGTGGGTGAGGACTCACGCTGGGCTGGTGCCCACCGGCTTGAGCAAAGCCCATGCAGATTAGGGCCCCCATGGGGATGGCAGGGCACGGACAGCTGTGGCTGCCCTCGATGGGCACCAAGGTCGCAGCTCCCACCCCTGGACTCCTGGGTCCAGGCTAGGCAGAGCCAAGCTGCTCTTGGAAATATTCCTTCACAGGCAGTGCTTAGTTTCATGATCCTTGCACCTCTTTGTGCTCCTGACTCGTGTTCCTCTTTAGGCTGTTGCTTGTGGTGCAAAAACTGCAGCCAGGACTGCCGGGCAGCTTGGCAGCGGGCTTGCAGAACAGCAGCCACCCAACGTACCCTGTCCAGTGCCTGTATGAGTGTGCATGCACACGGGCGCAAGCTGGTACTTAGTTCTTGTTAGGATGGTGAACCCTTGCATTTTCCCGCCTTTTTTCTGCTGACTTCTTGCAGCTCGTGCACTGCTTGCTAATGCTTGCTTTTTCCCGCCAGTTTTGCAATCTGCTCTTTCTTGTGCCCCTTTCCCATGTTGAGCTGAGCTGAACCTAGTTCGCAGTGCTCTGCGCGGTGCGTGTGCGGTGGCTGCACCCGTCCTAAGTTGCCTCCACTCTAATAGGGTTTTCCCCTGCTCTGCTCTGGCTAACGGGTATGAGGATCCCACAGGCAATTGCTTCATCGGATTCCCTAGTCGTTGGGCCTCACGTGGGGTTGAGGTTTAACACTTCTGTCTGCTGGTGTCGCAGCATGGAGATCTGGTCTGTCCACACTGTCTATTGGGAGTCTGAAAATGACGCTGGCTTTCCAAAAAAATTGGACTGAGGGGTTGTTTCTTTGGGGTATTTTTGAGTTTTACCTGAGCTGGGGCTCTTGTTACGTCTCCCACCATGAACTGCAGGAACGATCCTACAGAGCACAGTGCCTGGCAGCGGTGGAGAATGAGCATGGGAAGCCTTTGCATAATATTGAGTGTATGCTTCAGAGGAAATGACTCTCCATGCAGAAGCCAAAACTCATAATAAAATACAAGCCAGATGTTTGGCTACTATATGGGTGATCTTACTTAGAGGGACAAAGCTGTAGGAGACAGTCCAGCTTGGAGCAGCATCTTGCTTAGCCCTGTTGTTAACAGGACAGGAGCATGTGTTCACAAGAACTGTTCATAACCACATCGCTATCCAAGGGACCGGGATGGTGGACTGCTGGAGCCCCATTTCTGGGTACTAAACTGAAGGCTGCATTAGAGCTGCCATAACCTTGAGCCCTGCCAGAAGAAAAGGCAGTGCCTGGGCGTGTTGTTCATCATGTAAAAACATGCCAGGGACAGCTCCCGCCCCTGAGTCTTGCTGTGCCATGAGTGCACAGGCCCACAGTGGGGAAAGCTGGAGTCTTGCTGCATCCTTGGATCTCTGGAAAACTGTGCCTTAGACACAGAGCTGCTCCCTAGTGCACCACATTGCACGTGTCGTATCCCTCCAGGGTCCCGCCTGTGCTCCATCTGGGGCAGACGCCAAGTGAGCAGTCCCTTGCCTCTTTCAGGAACTTGCAGACTGTCACTGTGCTTGGTCCTGGCTGTGCAGGGCGGAGGAACAACGACTGCACGACCCTTCTCGCCTCGCCCAAGCTGGGAACAGCCGGGGTCTGGCACTACATTGGCAGCAACCTCCGAGATGCTGCTTTGGCTCTATGCTGCTGGGTTTTGTGAAACCAGGTCCTTGCACTGCAAGCTCCTGTAGGGTAGGAACGATCTCTGCTCTGCATTTGTATATCTAGGGCAATAGTGTCCTGGTCGGTGACTGCAGCTTTCAAGTAATACCCAGTGCAGATGAAGGAGGATGCTAGTGGTGTGAGATTTGCATATCACCCCCAGTGAACTCCTTGAGGGGAGACTCTATATTTGGCAACCCCAACTTGGACATCAATATTGTGAAGTGTAGCAGCAGGGAAGTCTGCATCTCAAAAGTGGCCTCAAGTGTTTCGCAGCACAGTCAAGTGTTGGTGCAAGGGAAACATCTAGCTGTTCCTTTGCATCAGCCAGGGAGTTGTCTACAGGCTAACACTGAGCTGCAGTTAGTTATAAGCACACAAAACAGAAAGCTGGCTGAGGTTCCTTTGAACCGTGTCCCTAAATGCATCCTTGGGCAATACAGTGCATCTCTGTGAGCTTTGCTGTTCTTAGAAAGGCTTGGAGGTAGTTGGGAAATATTGGCCTCCTTACATTGGATCCAATGGCATTGCCCACGCCATTGAGGTGGGGGGGGCAGGACCCCAAACGATCCCTACCACCTCCTGTGCAGAACTGCTCCTTCTACCCCATGCCCCCAGCAGAGGATGACGATGCTGCCAGGGTTACCCTGGGAGAGCATCAACCATGACCCATGCCAGGCACCTGGCTCTTTCATGACAGGGGGTGCTGTAGACCTAGCCTCCAGCATGCCTCACCCCACAAGCAGCTGCATCTCAGCACTTGGTGCATAATCAACTCCCGATACAGCCTTCTTGAATCATGTGGCTCAAACCAGGACACAGGACCCCAGGGGAGGCCTCAGCAATGCTGAACAGAGCAGGAGATTCATTGCATCTGTTGCTAATTGGCAATACCTCTGACATTTCAGTTGACTGAAGGTCATTGAGTGGCCTGTAGTTACCCGGGTCCTCCCTCCTGCCCTTCGTGTGGATGGGTGCAACACTGGCCCTCTTCCAGTCCTCAGGGACTTCTCCAGGGCGTCACGAGTTGTGGAAGAGTTTCACCAAGGGTTCCTCAATGACTTCGGCCAGCTCCTTCAGCACTCTTGGATGAAGATCATCTGGTCCCACTCACCTGTCCATGTCTAATATTTTTAGTTGATCACATGCCAATTCTACGGCAATAGTAGGAAGGCAGTTATTCCTGCCGTGCTCATCCTGTACTCCACCTGGCGCTGTTTTCCCCTTGGTCCAGTGAAAGACTGAGGCGAAGTAGTCATTCAGGAGTTCAGCTTGCTCCTGGGTGCTGGTAACCAGCTCTCCTGCGTTGTTGAGCAATGGCCCCACACTCCCATTTGTTTTCCTCCTGTTCCCCATGTACCTAAAGAAGGACTTCTAGTTGTCCTTGATTTCTGTTGCTAATCTAAGCTTGGTCGCCACTTTAGCCTTTCTTGTCTGTTCCCTGCAAATGCGGCCATCCTTGTATAGTCCTCCTTGGGGCCTGCCCGAGCTTCCCTTGTTTGTACGCCTCTTCCTTCTTTCTTAAGGGGCCCGGGATTTCCCTGTTTAGCCAAGAGGGCTTCCCAGCTCTTCTGTTACCTTTTCTCTGCATCGGAATGGACTTCCTCTGTGCTTCCCTACTTGTTGATTGAAAAATGTATGCCCCAAAGAACTTATGCTCTAAATCGGACATATAGGCTGTTTGCAGATGTTGGCGGGGGGAGAACAGCACTTTACTTTAAACTCCGCGCACTTCTGTGCTAAGCCCAGCGCAGGCCTAGAAGAAGCATCGCATTAGTTGGAGTTGGCTTTCCCAATGTCTGTATAGGTCAGACACATTAGCGGGGCTTTTCGGCATATTTTTCTAATTGCTGATTGAATTGTGAGTCCTTATTTGTTCCCCTTTTCAGCAAAGCGCATACGTTCATGCTTTGTGAGGATCCTAACCATGTCAGCACTGGGTGGACCTCAACCTGATGTCGTTTAATACAGAAAAATGGAAAGTGCTCCATCTGGGGAGAAATAATTCACAGCACACTTACAGGTTTGTCAGGGCTACGCTTGCCAGCACCATGACTGAACGAGACCTGGGTGCTGTGATAGGACCCGAACTAATGGGCACAAACTGATTGAATAGCGCTTCAGGCTAGATATAAGGAAAAACTTCTTTACAAGCCGAGTGCCGAAGGGTCTGGAACAGGCTCCCTCCAGAGGTAGTACAGTCCTTCCCCTGGCCATCTTCACCAAACATAGCGACACCCGTCTTGCTGGGGTCGTCTGATCTCAGCAGTCTTTCCTGCCCAAGTGCAGGGGACAGGACCCGATGACCTGTAAGGTCCCTTCCAGCCCTGAACAGCTATGAAACTAGCAGTCGTTGTGCACTTGCTCATACTTCTCCTGCAATCCTGTTGCTGGGGTAGACAGCCTTTCATCTCCTCGAAATATGGCCATCCCACATCCTCACAGATGAAAGGAAATGGGCTCAGAATAACAGAACAGTTGATATTTAGGATGTAAGAAAGATACTTCAAAAACCCTTTTCAGGCGGGCTCTTTGCTGGTTTGTTCGTGTTTTCTTCTTTCTGTCTCTTGCATTAGAAAAATTAGGCCCTAATTTCCTGCTTATCTCTCTCTTCCTTTCTCTGTCTCTCTCACATCTCTTCCCCTTCCTCCCCGTTCTTTGCTGCTGGATTTTGGCAGTCATTGCAGGGCCTGAAATGGGACATCACAGTCTGAGGTTGAAATGGAGATGGCTGTCGGGCAAGCCACTTGGAGAGGGAAGAAGATGCTGAGTTTTGGGTTGGGAAAGCTGCTATTTGGGGTATCTCCCTCACTTGTGATATTGCAGGCCAGGTCCTCCAAAATCTACCAACCTATCTTATGCACAGCAATAGCAAGTGGAAAGTTTGGCTGGGGGAGAGGGATATCTTTCAGTAACAACAAGGGACAGAGTTCCCCTCTCCTAATGGTCCACAATTTAAATAGGAAGAAATATAGCTGTACTCAGTCAGAGCTGCCTGATGCATGTGCCATGGGCAGACATACTGTTTCAAACTCCTTTGAAGCCCTCCGAATGGTGAGGGTACAGACATGCAGGGCCCAAGAGGCAGTCAGAAATGGCCCTTAAATAGAGAGGAACAGCTTTGCAATATTTCCTGGAACATCGGCTCGCCCCAGCAGTCCTTCAGCATCCCACAGTGCCTCGCTCTTGCCGCTTCCTCCATCGGCAGTTCCTTGGGGAAACTGTGGAGGCCAAAACACGCCGGGATTCCTGCTCTCCGGCTGTTGCCTGCTCCCCCAGCCGTGGTGACGTGCTCTGGACAGGCAGGGAGTTGAGGGGGAACAGGCACATGTCTGCACAATGCCCAGCACGACATGCTCCTGGATGTGGAGCCCTTTGATTGTGCATCTGTCCCTGCGCTCAGCCTTCCTCCAGGGTCTGCATGCTGTCTCTGACACCCTCGCCCATAAAACATCCTGGGTCTTCAATCAGTAGCGGGCTCCAGGACTGTGGAAACCACATCCCAGTCCATACAGGCGACTCCTGGGATTTCTGTTGCCTTCTATTTCATTGTTACTAAAGCTTCAAGTTCTTTAGCGCCAGGATATATCTTCTTCCAAGTGCAGCGTGCACTCGCTTCACTCTTACCAAAATCGGAGGCGAGTGGAGCAGGCAGTCCTGTCAACACTTTTTTCTTCAACTTCATCTCTTCTCCTTGGCCTTTCATCACAGCTTCGCAGCTTCGAGGAGGCATTTAACAACACAGGTAACTTTAGCAGCTGCCCTTTTTGCCTGGCAAGGTCTTGCCACGCGGCTCGAGATGACTACCGAGATGGACAATGCAAATCAGGTACGGGAATTGAAACCACCCAAATATCGCATGCTCTGCCACGTGGCAGCTGCTGCTACTTTTAGAGCTGGCAAAACCACCTTAGTTGGCAAACAGGAGTGATGACAATTTGGCATAAAATGCCCTTGGAATTGGCTTTTTTTCTCATCTCCAGAGTGAGTGCCCTTACTGTGCTCCTGTAGGAAGTCTTGTCCTGCTGCCAGTCAGCAGCTCAAACCGCTCTTTCCTCCTCCCTCCAACCTGAAAGCCCTTGACTGTGCTCAACAAAGTGGCCCGACATTATACTGTTTGAAGCTAGTTCTTCATCTATAGCAACTGGATTAGCCCTAGTAGCTCACGTGGGTTTTAAAGCTAGCTTTGCAAGAGGATTAGCGTGTGACTAATAGTCTCAGGTTGTGGCCATAAGGGTAGGAGACCCAACGGGGGCACAGGATGCTTTGTTGAAGTCCAAAGTCTGGCTTGAGCCCTGGCCTATGGTTGTTGTCTTTCTAGACCAGGAACAGGGGAAGTCCATGTCAGCTGCCTCGAGGGACTTTTTCAGCCCTTCACGCTCCGCTGTTTCCTTGTATTGTAGTGTTTAAACCACGCTGCGGACATGAGGGATCAAGGGGTTTTCTGTTTGTGCCTAATTTGGCTCTTCTGGGAGAGGCCTGACTTCTCAGACATCAGGCTCCTTGCTGTTGCCTCAGGGTGCCCTTTCAAAACCCCTGGCTGCGTTTGAACGTGCCGTGCCAGCGGTGCGAGAGGTGCAGACTCCCTTGTCCAGCAGCGAGTCTAGCTCAGCTGCTGGTAGCGCCCAGCGAGCCGGCCCGGTCCCAGTCTCTGGCCGCCAGCATTGATCCGTGCTTGGGCAGAAATATTCTGGGCGTTTCTTGCTCCCAGTGACCAGGAGATTGAAAATAAAAGGGAGAGACCTTAACTTGTCTCCCCTTTTGCCTCACACCTGGCATCAGTGGGGAGGAAACTACGCTGAAAGTCTAGGGCCGTGTTCCCAGCGGACCTGACCCTGCGGTCCCGTTCTTGTCATGCTAAGGTAGTCCAGGGCCAGGCCTGCAGCATTGCTGGAAACCTGGTCATTTGGAGAAACATGGAGCCCTGTGCTAGCGGATGTGAATGTCATGGTTGGTTTTAATGTAACAATATCCATGGAGTTTTGATTCCCGTTTGGAAACTGGAGAAAACTCTAGCTTCTCCCCCAAGAGTTTTACCTGCCTGCAGAGCAGCCAGAGCACAGAAAGCTGCTCTGCAGCCTGTCCCTTGCCCCCCATGTCCTAGAGGCATGCCTCCGCTTGGCAGGACTGCCTTGAAGAATTGTAGAGAAGTGCCATTTCTGCGGCTCTTTCTGTCCTGGACCTCTCCAAGAGGGCAGCTCTGTTGCAGACACCTTGGCCCTGGACTGAAGCTAGGAACTCCCCTTGTTACTTTGGTCCAGATGGGAATGACTGATGTCCACTGTTGACACCGGGTAAATGTATCAGCAGTATGCAAATCCCACTTGCAAAAAGGCCTTAGGCATTTAAGAGATGACATCTCAGTGGAAACCACTGGGTCTTGAGCTTCAAAGTGCCTTGGCAACTTTGAAAGTGGGACACAGGGTGGTGTGGGATGGTGACCTGCTCTCCACTCCATAAGTCCTTGCTTCCTGTATTTGCGGGCAGGAATGGTGCCTCTGCTAGAGGCACCTTATTTATTTATAGCTTTCTTTTTCATACACGTATTCAGTAGAAAATGGCAGTATTAAAATGTGGTACGTGAGGATGGGTTTTTTCCTCTCCTCTTCTCTTCTTTCTCTCAGGCTCCAGCGGTGTCACTTTAGGTTACCGTATTACCGCAGTTCGAACCGGGCTGAGGGCAGGGACACGTATGGTTAAGTACTTCTGAAAATCAGGCCTTCAGAGTTGCTTGTCTGGGCTGCAGATCCTCTCTCCGTTCTCCGTCAGAGAAAAGCTTGTTTAAATGAAGTGTGTGTGATTCAGAAGGCATTGAGACAGCTATTGTGTGTCCCCATGGTTGGGAAAGGGGCGTTTTAAATTCTTATCATGAAATGTTCTGGGATTAAAACAAATGCAAGAAGATCTTCCATGTGCAGGCTGCTTGCCTCACGCACTGTCTGAGATTTGGAAATGCATGCATGCATCTCTTTCTTCATCATATGGATGCAGTACTCCAATTGTGGCGTGCCCAGCGGCGCATAGAGGGGAAGGATCACCTCCCTGGACCTGCTTGTGATGCATCTGTAGATGCACGACAAGGTGCGATTAGCCTTACCGGCCACTTCCTCGCATTGGTGGCTCATGTCCATCCTGGAGTCAACAATGACTCCAAGATCCCTTTCCGCAACCATGTTGGCAAGAGGGGTGATTCCCAGCCTATAGGTGTGTTGCTGGCTCCTTCTCCCTAGATGCAGCATCCTGCACTTGGTCTGCATTGAATCCCACCCTATTCTCATGCGCCCACCTCTGCAACCTGTCCAGATCTGGCTGGATCCTGTCCCTCTCTTCTAGCATGCCCACCTCTCCCCACAAAAGTACCTCACGACAAGGATGGGATTCGAACCCACGTGTGCAGAGCACAATGGATTAGCAGTCCATCACCTTAACCACTCGGCCACCTTGTCATGCTTGATACAGCTCCTACCACAAAAGGAAAAACCTTTATCGATACAAAAAACAGCACCTGTTCACCCATACAAAGTCCTGCTGCCCACCCGGACCCCTTGTAATATCCGCATCGCGCGCAACACACACAGAACAACTAAGTCCATCTTGTCGGACCTTTTGCAAATCTCACCCTGCAGGTAGCAGTGCTGCTGGAAGGTCTTGGGCCATTCCTGCAGTATTCATAGATTCATAGATTGTAGAGTCGGAAGGGACCACAATGGATCATCGTGTCCGACCCCCTGCCCCGGCAGGAAAGAGGACCGAGGTCAGATGACCCCAGCCAGGTGACTATCTAGCCTCCTCTTGAAGACCTCCAAGCTAGGTGATAGCACCACCTCTCTTGGGAGCCCATTCCAGATCCTGGCCACCCTTACGGTGAAAAATGTCTTCCTAATATCTAACCTAAATCCACTCTCAACTAGTTTACACCCGTTATTCCTAGTCACTCCCTGGGGCGCCTTAGGAAACAGCGCTTCCCCTATTCCCCGTTGACATCCACTAATAAATGTATAGGTGGCCACAAGATCTCCCCTCAGCCGTCTCTTGTGAAGGCTGAAGAGATTCAGCTCTCTCAACCTCCCCTCGTAGGGTCCATCACAAAGGCCACTAATCATGCGAGCGGCCCTCCTCTGGACCTCTCCAGATTCCCCACGTCCCTCTTGAAGTGCGGCGCCCAAATCTGGACGCAGTACTCCAACTGCGGCCTGAGCAGTGCCGCATAGAGGGGGAGCATCGCCTCCCTTGAGCTATTAGTCATGCACCTGCTAATGCACGACAGGGTGCAATTGGCCTTGTGGATGGCCTCGTTACACTGCTGGCTCATGTTCATCTTGGAGTCAATTATGACTCCAAGATCCCTCTCTGCCTCCGAGCTGCTGAGAAGGACACTCCACAACCTATAGGTGTGCTGGGGGTCCTCCTTCCCAGGTGGAGTACCTTACATTTATCTTTATTTAATTGCATCCTATTTCTCTCTGCCCATTGATCCAACCTGTCCAGGTCGGCCTGAATCTGCTCCCTGCCCTCTGGTGTACTAACTTTGCTCCATAACTTGGTATCATCAGCCAACTTGGAGAGGGTGCTCTCCATGCTCTCGTCCAAATCGCTGATGAAAATATTAAATAATATTGATCCGAGGACCAAACCCTGTGGGACCCCACTGCCCACCTCCCTCCAGGCCAAGAAGGACCCATCCACCACCACTCTGGGTGCGGTCCCTAAGCCAATTGGCTATCCACCTGACCGTGTAGGCATCCACTCCACAGTCTGCTACCTTCCCAATGAGGATAGGGTGCGAGACTGTGTCAAATGCCTTCCTAAAGTCCAGGAAGAAGACATCAGCCTCGCCTCCCGCGTCCAGGCAGTGTGTGACCTGGTCATAGAAGGCTACAAGGTTTGTCAGGCAGGATCTACCTGTAACAAACCCGTGCTGGTTTCCCCTCAGCATCGTTTCCCCTGCTGGGCCTGCACAAATGTGCTCTTTGATTATTTTCTCTAGCATTTTCCCAGGAATAGAGGTCAGACTGACTGGCCTAAAGTTACCCGGCTCATCCCTTCTCCCTTTGTTGAAAATGGGCACCACATTGGCCCTTCTCCAGTCCTTAGGGACCTGGCCGGAGCACCACGAGTGCTTGAACAGCTGTGCCAGCAGCTCAGCTACGACACTGGCCAATTCTTTCAGCAGCCGTGGATGGAGGTCATCCGGGCCTGCTGCCTTGTACCCATCCAGCTCCTCCAGGAGCTCCTTAACTATTTCAGAACTAACCATAGGCGGACTGGTGCCCTGTGGACATCCGTCAGTGATCGAGGTGGGGGAATTGGCTTGGTCGGTACTTAGAAATACTGAAGCGAAGAACTCATTGAAGAGCTCTGCTTTTGCCCCGCGTCAACCAGCAACTGTCCTGATTTGTCCTGCAGGGGCCCAACGTTGCTCTGAGCTTTCCTTTTGCCCGCTATATACCTGAAGAAGGACTTTTTATTGTCCTTGATTGTTGAAGACAGCCTGAGCTCAAGCCCCGCCTTGGCCTGTCTAACTGATTCCCTGCAATAGCGCGCCAGGGAGATATATTCCTCCTTGGTGGCTGTTCCCTGCTTCCATTGCCTATACAGCTCTTTCTTTGCCCCCAGACTCTCCTGGAGTTTCCTGTATTGAAGTGGCTGAGTCAGATGCTGGGACCATGAAAAGGGTTGGTCCTCACCAAACCGCTGGTCATCAAAATATTGGGGGTGGGTGGAAAGAACAGTGCTTTAATGTTATTCATGTGTGTGGCCCCTCTTATTCCCTTATTGCTCCTTTGAGACTAGGCTTTGGATTTAGCACCAGTGGATCCCCCTGCAGCGATTCATGGTGCAATTGTTTGTCTCTTTTCTCTTTCTTCCTCAGGGCACGCTGGACAGGTGCTCTCAAATTCAGCCCAAGCGGATCTTCTCGGGTGAAGCTGTCGTTTACAACGGCAAAGCGCATAACCGTGCGGGGAAACTACCGAGCGTGCTCAAAGGCATTTCACTACGTCGCACGTGAACTCTCGCGGAACTTGTTCGAAACCTCAAGGGTAAACCACGAGGAAATGGAGTCCAGATTCAGCAACATTACTGAACCCTGAAGATCACAGTCCGCTTGAGACCTAAGTACCCGTGCAGAGGGATCCCGCAGGGTTTGGGGCGCAGGCTTGGAGCCCAGCGTAGAGCTGGCCTCTGGGTCCCTCCGCATCTTCCTGGACTCATGTCCTCTCCACGCGAAGAAGGAGAAGGGAACTCGCTGGGGGAGGAACATGTTATATGTGTTTCTACTGGCCCGGCAGGTGAAGAGAGATGTTCATTTGGCCAAAATCCACTCTTGCTTATACCCAGGAAGCCTGAGGCTGTCTGGGCTTGTGTGGGCTCACCTGACAGGAGAAAATGGCCCATTGGAGAGATGATGATCAAGCACATGGTTACATTAAGCTGGCACAGTTTGGCACTGGTCCATGGACAAGCCGATAGATGGGAGAAGAGAAAAGACTGTCTATTTCCATTACCCGGGGCATGACATGACACAGGCCCACCAAGCAGAAAAGGGTTTTTGCTTATAACACTTAAATGAAATGAATAGCAATTTTCATACTTTGCTTCTCCCTCCTCTTCCCCCCCAGGACTTCCCGCTTTAACAAAAGTGGTGGTGATTGCGTGCGTCTCCTCAAGGGAAATGATTGATATTTCTAAAACTCCCACCAGGTAATTGCATGACGGAAACATCTTTGAGCAGCTGTTGCCCTGTTTCAAATCAGGACTGGCTGGAGCCAGGAGCCCGGCAAGACTTTTCCAACTTCTGTCCCCTTGACTTCTGCCCCACGTCGTCTCGGCTCTGAACACTTGTGTGGCAGGTTTCTTTCTGCCACAGCAGTGTTAGGGTCCCTGTCGGGGTCCCGACACCTGCTTGGACAGTGTCTAGCACAAGCAGGGTTGTCCCCTCTCCCATGAGTGTCGGCATGAAGGAGTGTGTCCACACTTCACAGTATACCATGAGATGTTGTCCCCTTAAATGTGCGGGATAATCTTGTTAGGCTGCTGACAATATACAAAGCATGGTTTATGGCTTGATTGTTTTTTTCTGGTAGCTTTTCAGTTGGCTAAACCTGAACGAAGCTCAGACATCGAATCTTTCATGTAGTTTTCTGTATGTAGGTCATAGCTTAGGTGCTGCTCATCCAGTTCTTATGCAGATCATTTGTAAGGGTTCAGCTCCTGTTCCCATCAACCCACCCGGGAGTCGGATGAAATCAGGACATTCGGTCTGAAGGTGGCAGTGGAAGCAGAACTGGAGCCCTGGCCTCTGCTGGAGCTGTTAATGCGGACGGTTGGCAGGATCAGGTTAAATTTTGATTGAAAGGAAGCCCCTGCTCTGTTTGGTCAGCTTTACCTTTTTGTTTCCTCCTGTGCCAACATTGTGTTTGGGCCATTTAATTTTCAACATTGTTTGGGGAGCTATATTGCTTTAGTTTAAGAAATGAAAACCCGGTTGTCTGTTCAACAGAGCTGAACCCGCAGTACAGCCCCAAGGGGGCGAATGTGTCGAGTCCTTTGTGGGGACACAAACAAGCTCTTGTATCATGCTTACACTGTACCCTTGTACTTCAGTGAGCTCTTATATTGTGCTTGCTTTAGGGGAAACCCCACTCTCGACATGCATGAAGTTAAATGAGCAAGCCACTGAACTGCTTTCTGCATTACAGTGCTCCTTATCTCCCTGGCTGTATCGACACAGCAAGTAGTTCTCCAAAGAGATGGAAGGAGTTTGCTGTTAAACTAATGTGCCTGTCATTTCAACTTGTCAGCACTGGATTTACAACTACTTTGTGTGCCTCTGCCTTCCCCTCTCTCCTTGCCCTGGAAATAGGTGAAATAATATCTTACTCTCATATATCATCTTCACTCTGAGCAACAGTGATTGATATCAAATAGGAGCATCCAGTAAAATGACATTGTCCACTTCATTTAGCTTTATACCGTAAAACAAGCTGCCTTCGTTAAACAGCTTGCATTTTGCTCCCCATTGCTGTTCTTTTTTTTTTTTTTTTTTTTGATTGCGGGATACTACAGATAAACATAAAAAAAAATCCCACCAAGCTTTTCATTGTTATCAAAGCAGAGAAATGGAAGCTATTTAGCTGGATTTATTGATCATCTTAAGGAAAATGTTTGCTCTGTGTGAAATATCCTATTAGGCTGGGTGTTTATATAAATGTGATAGTGTATATTGGGGAAAGGGAAGCAAGCTTCAACACTGAGCGATGACTAATTGAAATGACATTTTTAGAAGAAATTTGTTTTACTTATTTCCTGTTCTGGGTTCGGTTCCTCGGATCCCTCTCTCACCTGATCGCACTTCCAAGCCGCACAGCCGGGGCCAAACTCTTTGTCACCCCCGAAGAGCTCCAGCCACAACTACCGTCACAGCTGTGTCAAGGGCCCCCGTGACAGCACCGCTGCCCCCGACACTCTGCTGGAGGGTGCTGTGGCAGGGCCTTGGCCCTTTGGTCTGCATGGCACACTGGGGCTCAAACTCTTAGGACCAGAGGATGAAAGGAGGACTTGGCCTTCAGACCGGCAAGCACCTGTTGCTCTCTGTAGACCGAGGTGTCTGGAGCTGGGTGCCTGCATAGCCCCAGCCACGGAGCCAGGCTCCCCTTGGCTAACTTGCTCTCCGTTTGGGACTTTTTAACTCTTACATGGACTGCACATGCAGAATGGTACACTTCTTCTCCTGGGGAAGCCTTTCATGGCTTGTCATGCTCTTTTGCTGACACTTAAAAAATTGCCTAAAACTGAACAACTAAGCAATTGAAGCGAAGGACTGAGAAGGGAGAGGAATTCAATGAAGGCTGCTTATGAGAGCGCTGTTGCATCTAGAGATGTTCTTGTCCATCAGTGATGCTCAGCCTCTAGCTTATGGCCTGAGTCCGGGCTGTGGGCTGTCGTTCACCCCATAGCGCTCCTCCTGGGCCCAGGGATGTGCTGGCAGGGGGGTGGTGGCAGTTTGAATCCCAGAGCCCTAGAGTTAACACTGCCACCACTGCAGACCCCAGGGGCACGCTGGGCTGGATGGCGTGACCCCGTTTGCAGGTTGCACCGTGACTTGGCATGCGGGGCCAGACCTGTGGGCCGCCCCTGTGTGTTAAGCCCCTGCTGGATCAGGCCCATGAACCAACTCGGTCCATGGGGCTGGCAGGTTGAGCACCACCATTGCACATAGCTGTGCTTGAGGATCAGTTGATTTTTTATGTTTTCTCCCTCTTATTTTCACAGTGTATTCCTAGAAGATTTCCTTGGTGACAGGAAAGGAGACCAGGCTCCCCAGCTGGAGTTCGAACAGCTGCCTTTTACTCATCCCCTCTTCATCGTCTGGTACAACAGGAGCACCTTAAGTGCATGGCTCACTGCGCAGGGGTAGGTATCTCCTCCTGGAGATGCAGTGTCTGTTGATAGCCAGCCACTCTTTCTTCTTTCTTAAAAGTATACTGTGGGATGGGAGGTTGTTTCATGCCATGTGAGGTGGTTGGCTCCAGAGATTTCAGTACGTGACTTTAAAAACGTTCAGCTCTGGCTCAGGGCTGGGGTCCCATGCAGGTCAATGAGACCCCAAAGGCATGGCTGTCTGGGCCTTGCCGTGGCACCCTGGGGAGCGTCTTGGTGCACTTCCCACTGGACAGGTGTCTGTCCTGAACGGAAAAGCTTGCCTGGCAAAACTGTCAAGGGTGAGGTTTGCTGGCAAAGGATGTGGGGAAGCTCCTCATGCTATTGGGCTGGACATCTGTGACTGAAAGACTTCAAACCCCAAGGCTGCCAGTCTGATCATCTGGTCTCCTTTTTCCTTTCGTTTAAAAAAAAAGCAGCGTGAGCCCAGCCTTGTTGAAGCGTAGTCGGGCAGGGACACTGGGCCAGGTCCTGCCCCCAGTGCCCCACCAGACATTGCCATGGTGCTTAGGTGTCTCAGCGCAATCCTCTTCCTTCCTGAACCCCAAGCAGTGCAGAGGGGCAGATCCTCCTCCCCTCCTATGCTTTATTATCCCCCATTTGGAAGGCAAGGATAGGCAACATTGATGTGTTAATTAATGACTGAAGGTTGGAGCAGGATTCAAATTAGATGCCCAAGCATCAGGAACAATGGGTTCAACCCTGTGCCGTACGTCAACGAGGTGTGGAAGAAAGTAAAGCAGCTCTGGCGGCTGACGGCAGTGCTCAAAGTCACGAGCAGAGAGGCAGAGCTGTACGGGCACCGGACCGAACAGCAGTGGTGCCCATCAGCTCCCGGGGCTCGGTTTGTCTCTTGTCAGCAGTGCCCTGTGCAAGACCAGAAGCTGTCTGATCTCCTGACGCACGAAGCTCTCGGTTGAGACCTGTGTGAAAACGGGGCTGAGCAAGCCGCAGACACACTCCCAGAAGGCAATAGGAGAGGGTGGTGAAGAGATGGCAAAGATCACGCAGCAGGGGGTCCACTGGCACAGACTGTTTAAGGACACCACCCGCACAGCCTCTCTCCTGGGGAAGAAAGCAGGGACAGTGAGGAAGAAGTTGAGGACAGCGAAGAGGAAAGCAGCTTGGGCGATGAAGACAGTGCCAGTGATGATGGACAAAATGACAACGCCATCAAGTATCGAATCAAGACTAGAGACTAAGGAAAGGAAGAGAGGAACAGAGGAAGTACAATGGTGATGGGCAGTGGGTGGGGACATGGGTGTGCAGGAGCACAATTTCTAATCGCTGCGTGGGTGCGAGACGCTGATCTGCACTTAGAGCAGCCCATCTAAAGGAGATGCTTTGTAGTGCCCGTTGTGCTCAGCCCCTTCAGCACCAACTCTTTGAGCCCTGGTAACGCCCCCACTGCCCTTACTCTTTGGTAACTCCCCCATTGCCCTACGCCCCCAGCAAGAACAAGGAGCCTCCCCTACTGCCCCGTCCTGCTTGTGCTTCCTCCGCGTCACCCATTTCCCTAAGTACTGCAGGGCTTTGGTCACCATCTCCCAGCAAACCAGGTTTAAAGCCCTCCTTGCTAGGTTAGCCAGCTTATCTGCCAACATGACCTTCCCTCCTGTGTCCGGTGGATCCCAAGTCTCCCTACCAATGTGTCTTCTGGAACAACATCCCATAGCTGAAGAAGCCAAAGGCCTGCTGGTGACAACACCTGCGAAGCCATGCACTGCTCTGCAAGATGCGTCCACTCCCTCTAAGGCCCTTCCCCGTGAGCTCAAGGATCGAGGAGAAGACTACCTGAGCTCCTCACCCTTCAGCCTTGCACCCAGAGCCCGGGAGTCACTTGTGATCCTCTCAGGGTCTCCCTGGCAGCATCACTGGTGCCCGCAGGGATGAGCAGCGCGAGGGGCGGTAGGGGCAGCGTGGAGTCGTGGATGAGCACCGTGCAGTCAGAGCGCAGAGACAAAAGCAGAGCAGCAAGGAAGTGAACGGGCAATAAGGAGCAACCACTTTCACCTTGGCCACGAGGAGGAGGCTGAGTCCTAGCTCTGCCTCTTAAGGCTGCAGAGCCTGGGGCAGGTGGCCCTACCCATGGCTCAGCCTGCTCCGCAGGAGACCCCGTGCAGTCTGGCGACAGCACCTGGCTTGGACAGCCCCAAACCCCACTGCTGGGCCCGGCTGCCTCATCCCTTACTGCCAAGACAGCGCCTGAATCCAACCCTGGGGCAAGGGGGCGCGAGTCCATCCAGCGGCCTTGTCGAATGAATGAGGAGACGCATCTCTCTCCGAAATATGGTACCAAGAGGGAGTCCAACGAACCCTGAGCAGAAAGACAGCTTCATGCTTTCCTGCTCTCTGTCACTAGCCAAAGCCCCAACCCCAACCCCAATCCCAGCATGAGCTTCTCCAGCAACCTCAGGCAGGAGACCCTGGGCAAGCTGCTGCCAGGCAGTAGCTGGGAAAGCCCCCCAAGTACCCTGTGGAAGCCGACACCGCTGCTTTCCAAAATGTAAGCCTACGCGAGGGGGCCCAGGATTCATCCCACGTCCACTCAGCAGGGACTGGGCAAACTGCTCGTGTCCTGGGAACAGCCCTCGGACAACTCCCATTGCCAAGGGAAAAGAGCTTCAAACCTTCCTGTTCTCTGCCCAGCCTGAGCTCAGCTGTCTCCAGGAGCCCCCGGGCCGTGACCACAATATCTGCATCCCCAAACCTGGGGAAAGCCCAAAAGCCCACCACTGAGCTCAGCTGGGAGATCCCTCCCTGGCAACACGCATCCGGAGGAAGAGGAGCCCTCCACAGCCAAGCCTGACCCCACCGCTTTCAACCTACCAGACCCAACCCCGTGTGGGGGCCCAAGCTTCAGCCTCGTGTGATTAGCATGGAGGAGGCTACCTACACATGTCCTAAATGGCTGGATGCAACCTGAGACCAATACCCCTTCTTATACCTAGGCCAAAGTCTGCCCACAAAGGCCAGCCACCTCTCCTATTCCCGCTGTACCCAGCCTGACACCCCCACAGCCAGCCGCAGCTCCTGTCCCTGTTATACCCAGCCCAATGCCCCCAGAGCCAGCTGCACCTCCTGTCCCTGTTATACCCAGCCCAATGCCCCCAGAGCCAATCGCAGCTCCTGTCCCCGTTATACCCAGCTCAATGCCCCCAGAGCCAGCTGCACTTCCTGTCCCTGTTATACCCAGCCCAATGCCCCCAGAGCCAATCGCAGCTCCTGTCCCTGTTATACCCAGCCCAATGCCCCCAGAGCCAATCGCAGCTCCTGTCCCCGTTATACCCAGCTCAATGCCCCCAGAGCCAGCTGCAGCTCCTGTCCCTGCTATACCCAGCCCAATGCCCCAGAGCCAGCTACAGCTCCTACCCTTGTTTTCTGCAGCTGGTCTCCACTGCCAGACCCACCTGCAGCTCCTACCGATTATACCCAGCCTGACGCCCCCCAGATCCAACTCGGGCCAGCAGGGAAACTGAGGCAGGAATGGTGTGACCCGCAACCCAGCAGCAGGTTGCCAGCGAGTGGGGTGAGCACCCAGGTGTCCGGGTCTCCAGGCCGTGCTGCCCTCTGGCATTGCTAGGTCAGAAATCTGAAATTATTGTATGGGAAGCTCAAATCCATGGATTTTCTGCAAAACTATCCTACAAAAAAAGCGTGCGAATAAGTCTTGTTCTTTTCGTAACATCCCTTTGCCGTATGCTGTTCTCATCACATCCTCAGTCTTGATCAACAGCTTCATGGAGGCGGTGGTGGCGGTGGCAGGCCCTGCCCCGGGCCCACACAGCACGTCCCCAGCACTGCAGCCTTGGTGAGGCTATTGACCAGTGCCATGAAGCCTGGCTACCCACACGGCTGGTCCAATATCTCAGCCCGAGCCCAGTCTGGCCCGCTTGCAAGACAACTGCCGAGTCCTGTCCCCAGCAACGCTGGGCTGGGAACGGGGGAGAGGAGACTTGTCCCCACCTGGATGTGGACGTGTGCAATGTGCCCAGATGTGCTTCCCAGGTGTGGGGGTAGCAGCTGGCCTAGAGGACCTGCTGCAGCTGGAGCCTTTGGCTGCACCAGGCCAGGGCGCTGAGGGGGTTGAACCCTGACCCCATGTTCCCGGCGGGGACGGGGTCAATCCCCCGCCCCGGGGCACCTGGAAGAAGGCCCCGGCCCAGCCCCGTCTCCTGGGACTGCAAGGGCGGGCAGCCGGCACTGCCCCGTGCACAGCACAGAACCGGGAGCCAGTTTCAGGCTGGATGTAAGGAAGAATTTCTTTACTATCCGACCCCCAAGGTCTGGAATAGCCTGCCGCCGGAGGTGGTTCAAGCACCAACTTCGAACACCTTCAAGAGACATTTGGATGTTTATCTTGCTGGGATCTTACAATCCCTGCTGACTTCCTGCCCCTGGGGCAGGGGGCTGGCCTCGATGATCTTCTGAGGTCCCTTCCAGCCCTAATGTCTATGAATCTATGAATCAATGAATTCATGCCACAAAAAAATGCGTGTGCACTTTGAAGATACAGCATCATCTGTTGAGCATCACGCACACAGGGTTGGGACCAAGAGCTTTCAGCGTTGCCCAGCCAAGGTCATTGCAGGCCACGCTGGCTTGCCAGGGCTGCAGCGTGTGTGCTCTGCTGCCTGTGGCCTCAAGACCGGCTGCCTGGATTGCGTCCCCAGGCCCGCTGGGACGAGGCTGTTGCGCCGGGCTGAGTGCAAGGGGTGCCTGTCCCCGCCAGGGCTGGGCCTGTCTCTCACTGAGACTGGCTGGCTGCAGGCCTCTGGCCTGGCCTCATTGCATCCTGCTCAGTACATCTGGACAGACGGCCGGGGCAGACATTACGCTGTAACCGGAATAAGTGATCACAGTCCGGTCTATACCCACTGCACAAGAGAAGTTTGGCACACGTCGTTTAAATGGAGGAAGCTGGTTTGAGAATTGCACCCCCTGCCAAGGGCAGAGGTATTCTCTTCTTGCTACCAATCTAAGTTACACCACTTAGAGATAAAACCGTAACTTAGATCAAGTGCACCTCGGCCTTTTTGAGTGTCTCTACTCGCCAGGGTCACCACACCGGGAACCTCCATGGTCCATTTAGATGCTGCGGGATCCATTGATTTATGCCATGATGTTACATAGGTCTGACCTAGCACTTCCCACCAGCACATCCCAAAGGGTTGTCACAGCAGAGGCTGGGGCTGCTATCGCCCTACTCCACGTGTAGAGGAAGGCACAGCAAGGGGCCCAACTCTTGAGCTGTGCACAGCTCTCCCCAATCCCTATCCAGGGGTTAGTCCCGGGCCCATGCTGCAAACTGTTGAGCAAGCCGGCTTTGTCTGAGGTTCGGGACCCCACTGGGGCTTCACGTCGCCCAGCTGAGCAGTGCTGCAGGCCCACAGCCAAACATCAGCTTGCTTGGCCTGGCTGGGGGTGTGCAGAGGGGTCCTGACTGCCACCTGGGCCTGGGCTGAGCCCGCATGCTGCCACAGCAACTGACTTGGTGCAGCTCTGCGGGGGTCAAAGAGCTGGTGTTTCATCTGACCTTCTCCCAGGGCCAGGACAATCAGCAGGCTCTGCATGATGCCCAGGCTCAACACCTGGTTGTGAAGCAGGAGGCAAATCTGGGGCCAGCTTGCTGCACGCTCCTTGCAGAACAGGTGGTCAGAGATGGGTGGGTCATGGGTCCTCGTTTGAGAGGGACAATCACGCTAGCATGAGAGCAGAGCTGGCCCCTGACCCTGCTAATAGAGGAGGAGGCCGGCTTGACCCATAATCAACCTGGATGGCTCTGAGTTTACATCAAGGAGGACACAGGACTCAGCCTTGTGGCCCATGGGCAGGTGGCCCTGCCCAAGACTGAGCTACAAATCCGTGTCTCCCATTTCTCCCTCCTGCTTCTTGCAAAAAAAGACAACAGTGTCCTGGGCTGCATTAACAGGAGTGTCATGTGTCCATCAAGGGAAATGACTCTTCCCCTCTATTCAGCGCTGGGGAGGCCTCACCAGGGACTTTCTGACCATGAAGGGCCAGACATTGGAGCAGGCTGCCTAGAGGAGCGGTGGCATCTCCGTGACGGGAAACTGTGAGAAGCAGGTTGGACGGACACTTGGCTGGGATGGGATACTCAGGGATGAGAGCGCCTGGATCAGGGGGCTGGACGAGATGACCTTGTGAGGTCCCTTCCAGTCCTCCTGTTCAATGATCCCATGTCCCTGGAGACACATCTGCTCACATGGAGCCCATCAGGTCCTCCAGTGAAGAATTTCCTATTTAACATGGACGGAAATCTCTTCCACATGGTTTGTGCTTTTTTAATTATTGCTTGAAGTTAGAGTTTCATGAACATTATATGAAATGCCAAATCCAGCCCCAGCCCCAGCCCCTTCCATGTATCCCACCCTGCGACCTGCTGTTAAGAAAGCTCCTGATGGACTCTCCTGTCTCTCCTGTTTAATCAGCATCTCCCCTCATGCTGCTCTACTCGTGTCACCTCCACCCATCACAAGGCAGCTCCTGCCTTCTCTAGAGATGCTCCTGTCCTGGGCTGCAGACTGTCCCACCTGCTTGCTGGTCCCCAGTAAGGAGGCAGTCAGGCCCTCCCCTAGCCCTCTGCCATGTGCAGACAACACAGCCCTTCAGCAATGGCAGGTGTAGCATGGTGTCAGCTCCCCTTGTGCTCTCTGGCCTGCTCTGTCTTCCTGGACCTGGTCCTGGGGAAGACTCCAAGCAAGGTATCCTAGAGGGGACCCTGCCGCAGTGGTCAGGTGGGATGAACGGGGACCCTGATTTCTTGCCGTGACCCCAGTGACACCAGTGCAAGAAGGAAAAGATGGCTGGATAGATCAGTGCCCTGCAGAACAGGGCCTGTGACCAGCCTTGGCCTCTCCAGGGGAGTTCAAGCCCTGGCACCTCATGTGGACGTGCTCTGGTGAGATGCTCACGGCAGGACTGGTCCTGAGCACCCAGAGAGCAAGGGCAGGATGACCCGGACATTTCCCAGGTCACCTTTATATCCCATGGTGACAAGAGTGGGGAAGAGGGCAGGCTTGGATCCCACAAGCTGCCACAGCGCTGAGGGACCCCATGTCCTCACATTTACTGGGATCTCTGCATGTGTCAGGCCAGGGAGCTGGACCCCAGAGGTGAAAGCTCCCACCTGGACGGTACCTGCATAGAAATCCTGATGTGATCTGCCACCTGAAACCTGGCCCTGACCCGGCCTGAGGAAGGGGTCAGACTCCTCTGGCAAGTGGAGGAGGAGAAAACCCTCAGGGCAGATGGGAAGCAATGACTAGGGGAAAGTGCAGGATGACGTGCTGAACCAAACCCAAGCACCTTCTCTTCAGTGAAGCCCTTATGTGAGCCCAGGGAAGGTTTCATCAGGATTTGCAGTACTGGTATAATAAATTATCCCATTTTTTATGGCATGTTACAGATTACACACCTATTTACAGGAGTCCTTTTCTAACACACTGATGCAGGTACTTCTATTTAGAGTTCATGTTATTGTGTCAGTTTTGAATGGTTGAGTAATATGAAGGCTGTCGTTCTCACTGAACAAGTCGTGATGTTTCTTTTTGGAAAAGCCTTGAGATTTTTTAGCACATCTCATGGATGCCTTTCTTGAAGCTCTCGCTCTTCGTTGAGTGATCAGTGGTGCCAAGAGTGTCAGGGCAGTTGGCGTGTTTGTCCGTGAAGAACTGGTGGAGATGATGTCTTTTAGCAGGGTTTCTCCAGCACTTGACATTGAACCCCTTCTTTGGTTGCTTCTTTTGCTGACAGCAGTTTGTGGCCGTGCGGACGGGCATGGTGGAACATACCAAATGCGGATCCATCCAGCAGCCTTTTGTACTGCTCGTCCTCTCCTCCTCTTATAGATTCACAGATTCATAGATGTTAGGGCCGGAAGGGACCTCAATAGATCCTCGAGTCCGACCCGCTAAGGCAGGCAAGAGTGCTGGGTCTAGATGACCCCAGCTAGATGCTTATCTAACCTCCTCTTGAAGACCCCCAGGGTAGGGGAGAGCACCACCTCCCTTGTCACTCATTCTGTACAGGAGCCTTTCAAAATGAAAAGACCAGCAAAAACACGAATGAAGGGTGTGACGGGCTGGCTCGCAGTGACCTAGCCCAGGGGTTTTGAAAGGGCAAAAGGTGATTGGAGGACCTGGGATTCCCTTTCCTCACCAATCAGGCCCCAGAAACTTGCCCCTCATGTCCCCTGATTGGCCCCTTGGGTCACCTGGAGGGGGATAAAAGGGGCAGCACGGCTGACTCAGGGAGAGACCAGCAAGGGACCACTAGGAAGGAGCTTCAAAGAGCTGAGCCAGCGGGGCGGGAGCAGTTCCCCAGAAGAGCCTGAAGGAGCAGGACCTGCAGGCAGCAGTGGGACCCTCAGCAGCACGGCGTGTGGCCGGCAGGAGAGGCGTCCTGCTGGGCTCCAGGATCCCCGACGAGAGGCTGCAGCCAGCAGGAGAGCTTCCTGCTCCAGCAAGGATCTGAGCAGCGACCTGAGGGGTCCCAGCTCGGCTTCCAGCTCCTCCCATCAGAGAGCAGGCAGCTCGCCGGGGGGCCGGGGCTCCAGGAAGGTCCAGAGCCCTAGCGTGTTGGAGCAGGGCTAGCACTGGCAGCACTGGTGGCTGTGTGCCCGGGCTCCTGTCTCCCGCATGGGAGATCTGAGTGCAAGGCCCAGCGTTGGTGTCTCAGGGTGAGTGAGCTAACAAGGAGAAATTCCTCTTGCAGTGGAAAGGGGCCTTTGTTTTCTCCCTTTCCAGGTACCCAGGCCTGATATTTCTTTGTCCTTTGACATTTTGTATTTTGTGCCTGTTTATATTTCCCCAACCAGTACTGTTTGCTCTGCTGTTTGTGTTTTATATTTTGTTAACCCTGTCTTTTGTCAATGATTGTAAGTGTCTAACCTTTGTTGAATCCTGCCCCTTGGGGCATTGTGGTGTCCACTATACCCCCTGATTATGCCCGTTATGTTCCCTCATTAAAAGGTCTATGGTTAGGTGGTCTGGCTCTGCTCTACAGGGGGAGGAGAGTCCCTACACCTCCCACAGCACTTGTGCACCTGCTCTGATCCCTTCAATTGGAGAGGGGGTACCTCTTGGAGTACCGCCTGGGTTACAAGGGTATTTTTAGGAGCTGTACCTGGCCCCCTGGGGGAACAGAGAAAGGCAGCCCTGGCCTATGTCAGGCAGCCCTCAAAGCATTCTCCTACATTCAAAGAACACGGAAAGGGTTACGGGAAGACATACCGTGACAGCTTGATTGCTGGGGCTGGGACACAGGGCAGCTCTGGATGCAGTGGGAAGTCGGGCGATGGGCTGGATCAGGCGTCCTGCTGTGCCTGGGCCAACTGCACGGGGAGTCTGCAGCGCAGCAGCGTCCTCACCCCTCTCTGGTTCTCGACTGGCATCCCACTGCCAACACCAGGCCTGACTACAATCGTCCTGGGCTTGGCCTAGTGTCAGAAAGGGGACAGGACAAATTGATGAAAGAGACTTGTATTGTAGGGGAAAGGGTTTTGTGACAGGCTCATGCCAGATGCAGTGGCCGATGGGCCACAGACAACTTCCACCCCTCTGGGTCACGCCACGCCATGCCAAACCACGCCATGCCACACCTTTGTTGTTTCCACTGGGTGAAACTTCACTTGCCTGGAGGTGATCAGTGGTTCCCTGAGGGTCCAGGTGTGACAGCATGCTCATGACTTGTCTGGGGCTCCTCCTTCCCTGCAGCTCACCCTTTTCCACTCGGGTCTTGTAATTAGCCCTGGTGACATCTTGATGTCATGAGGTTGTCTTTTCTTCTCTGTGAGGTGTCTGGTGAGAATTGAAACCACAAGGACTTTGCAGCTGCCTTTTATGTCCAAATCACAAATAAACAGGTCACGTACGTTAAACAGCTCATACTAGGCAACCAAGTAGGGCAACGATGACTTTGCGCTGAGTGATCCCTTTCCTAGGCTTGGGTTGGCTGGTGCACCCCTCACTCGCCCACCTTCCCTCCCTGGTGCTAGGTCAGCTATGGCAACATCTCATCCTGACCTCCACTTCCTCTGAGTGAACCCCACTTACCCCGGGAGGAGGCTGGTGGGAATCCCAAACTCACAGGCGTACCAGCTGGGTACGTGGTGTTGGGAAGCGTCTTCAATGGAGTTCTTCACCTGTTTCCCGCTTCACATCCCCCTGGGCAGCCCTTTCCCAGGCCCACCCAAGCTACATGCTTCGGCACAGGCTTCCGTGTGCCTTTTGGGGACCTGCTGCTCCTTAGCTCAGGTGCTCACCGACTCTGTTGGATGAAGAGCATCCGCCTGGGTCCCTGATGCTGCAGCAGTCAGGAGAGCCTGCGGTTCTTTCCCGGCTCTCTTTTCCTCCAGGGGAACCTGCTGGATTCCTTCGTGTGGCAAGCTGAGCATCCAGGTTTTTCCCAGACACTACAGAAGCAGGACGAGTGTCCAATGCTTCCCCAGCTGTGCTGACCTTGGCAAAAAATCCCTGATCCCTTCCGACAGCTGGGAGAGCATCCGATCCTGTTTAAAGTGTCCTGGTTCAAGACCCCGGTGCCTCTGTATCCAGGCCCACTCTCAAGCCGTTGCACCCGGTCCATGGGGCAATCAGCGGGGCTCCTGTGTTCGGCGTGGCACTGCCTGCCTTGATTGCAGCCGGGTCCCTGGAGCCGCGGTGCCGAGGTGCAGCGGGCAGGGGCCTGTTACAAGGTTACATGAGAGTGAGGGGGGCAATCCCAACATTAAGATTTCCTTGGGCTTTGAATGCTACAAGCAAATGGGGACGCGATGGGCTAGGGGTCGGAGGAGTGGTAAGGAATGGGATCAGCCAGCATATAGCCAAATGATATCATTTTGCCCAGGGCTGTCTCACTGACGACCTGAGCACGCAAGCATTTTCCTTCCTCATAAAAGCTGTAGACGTCTACAGAAACGCCCAGGCCTCTATTCACATCTGTGCTCTGAGGACAAGGGACGTTTTCCCAGGGAATGTGTAGTTCCCAGCTGGACACTTTGGGGGATATACATCACAGCAATGCCATAGGTAACACAGGTGCACTGTGAATCAGTTCAAAAAGTTCCTCCCTTTCCAGAGACACTTGTGACCCTTTCCATATGGCTTTAAAGGGACTCCAGAGGAATTTGAAGGGAGCAGGGGGCAGGAAACAAGGTTAAAATAAAAACAAAATTGAAAATTCAAACTACAAATTCTGAATGAAGAGTCATTCCAACAAGAGCATTGAAATGCTCCGCTCAGAAGGATCCAAGCAGGACATACCAAGCTCATCATTGCTCAAGCCCTTTTAAAAACCATGCCATGATTCTGATGGCAGTGGGTTGGACTGTCCGGTCCAGATCAGATGGTCCAGATCTAGGCCAAGACCACTCCATTAAAGACCAGAATGGTGAACAGGTGTCAAACTGGAGAAATGCGGCAGTGGTTCATACCATGCCCCTTGCTTCACTGGTCACACTTGTGCATCCTCCTTGCCTAATAGCTCAGGTGTACTTGCAGCCTGCCTGGCTTATGGCCACGTTCAAAGGACATGGCTCCTGGTAGCCCTAAGAAGCCCTAAGGGCATGATGGCCCCTTGGTTGGAGTGTGCAGCCGAGGAGAAAGGGACAAAAGAAGAGTCTGTGGAAACCTCGAAGGAATGGAAACCACTTACATGCTCAGAGAGGCAAAAGCACCAACACTGGCATCCTGTGGGCCATCCCGGATCAGGCAGGGGAGGATGGAGGGACACCTGAGTGCCGGTGTTTATCATGCAGTTGTTGTCTCCAAAGGACAGTGAGTTCGTGTCCGGTGCGCTTGTGTCAATAAACACACAGGGGTGAAGGATCTAACGTAATCTTTATTTTTGTGTAGAAAGTGGTGTTTGGCAATCGTTTATAAAGTAAGCACCCACACCCTAGTGGGTGTCTGTCTTATATAGCTATGTAACAGGTTAAACTTGTTGATGTGATGAAATGTGTAGCAAGCCCAGCAAGTAACTCTTTTTTTAGCTCTCTCTCAAGTAACCCCCCCTTTTTGGGGGGGACTTTGTTGATATAGCTTTTTTTTTTTTAGCGAGGCCAGCAATTAAACAACTAAGCAACAAGCGATCTTTTTTAGCCTAAACAACCTATTTTATGTCCTTGGTTAGGTAAAATATTTTTTTAAAACACATAAAGCTGTTTTCGAAGTATAGAAACTGTAGTGAAAGTTCAGGGGTGCTCATCAAATCCCCGCTTTGAGGCTATGGCCCTATGGAAATAGGATCATAGTCCTCGACCATTTTTTTTATTTTTAGAAATCTTTTTGTCCCCTCCCGATAGTTTTGGATCGGGTTTGTAACTGATGATTTTACAAACATCACGCGGTGAACGGGGGAAGAAATTGATTGTTTGAGTCCCTCACAACACATTGGCACACACTGTATCCCACAGCAGATTATCAAGAAAATATATATATTTGTCACAATTAATAGGAAAATGTGTTTAAGCTATGAAAAATTAGGAAGCCAAGAAGTAACTCATGAGAAGTTGAACCCTTTTTTTTGTTTAATGTGGGACAGAATTTTTTTTAACTTTTGTATTTTTGACTCTATTAACTGGAGTTATCTGTCAAATTAAAACAACACATTTTTTTGAACTCTTTATATCTGTGGTTATGTCTTAGCAACAGGTAATCTATGGCTGTTTTATTTTGTAGAGTAGGTTTTTTTAGTTTTTTTATTTTAATATTGAGGGCAGCTAGGGCCTGTGAAGCTGTATTTAGGCTCTCTGTTAGGGCACAGGCCACCTTATTAAGCTGCCTCTCAGCGTCTATTATTAGGCCTGGCACCCCTGTTAGGAAAACTGCTAAGGACACTATCTCGGCCTTCTTCAGGAGGTTTATGTCACTATCACAGGATTTATCTAGCACCTTTGAACCTCTCCGGTGACGCTTATTAGAGGTCTTAGGCATACCCGGTAGCCAGACAGTCAGCCGGCCCGGAGCACAAGGGCCTCCTGTGGCATTGGCTGGGATAGATGAATAGGCAGCCTTCCCACAAAGGAGGAACCACCCCCGGGGTAATATAACATGACCGCAGTTGTAAGAGATATTAGTCATGTTTGAGTAATTGAAAATTTTTGGTTTTTTGGTTAGGCTTTTGTAAGCTTGGGTATAGTTTATAAAATTGGCACAGCTGGTGTTACCAGGGGAGGTGACTGTCAACAAATCTATTTTAAAGGTATTGGCGGTTTTTTTTGTGGTAATGGTTTTCCACATGGAGTTGTTAGTGTAATTGATTGGACCTTTTATTTTTTTAGATGTGAACCAAGTTTGATTTTGGAGTGTTTTTATTGGAGTGGGCACCCCTATAAGGCATGACATGAAAATATCCTTAACCGATATTTCACCTGTCAAACAAAAATGAGTGACATTTAATATGTCCTTTGTCAAATGAACCTATATATTTTAACTTTTATCGAACCTTTGATGTACCAACCCCTTAGACCCTAAAAACATTATGCCTATGTAAAGAACTATTGTTCACATGGTTGATGTTTAAACAGAAATGTAAGTCCTTTTACTGGCTCTGTTGTCTAACGGTGTCTGTTTGTGTCAGCTTTTGGTGCGACACTTTTAGCAACTTTTTTTGTGGGTGGTATTTTTGGTGTGGCCTTTATCCGGGTGTAGTGTGTCTATGGTTTTACCCCCTGAACTTTCACTGTAGTGTGAGTGGTGAGAATCACAGGAGATGGTCTCTTTTATCTGGGCTGAAGCGGCTCGTCTTTTTATGTCCGGACCAGTATCTCGTCTTTGATCGGGAACTTATGGACTGGTGTATTTAAAGGGGGTGGAAGTTGCTCCTGGACATATCTGTGGAGAAAAGATAATATAGCAGACAAAGAATATAAATATTTTTTTATCTAGCCTTTTTTTTTATATGTATTTGACTCCCGTGCGACACCACTGGATTTTTAGGATATGGCTTGCCATATATTAATTTAAACGGACTAACTCTCAATTTAGTTTTAGGGGCTATGCGCACACTAAGCAAGGCAAGAGGCAGAGCTTTGGGCCATTTCAACTGAGTTTCCTGGCAAAGTTTAGCCAGCTGTCTTTGTAGAGTTTGATTTATTTGTTTTATCTGTCTACTTGGCTGCGGTCTCCATGTTGTGTGAAGGTCTCATTGTATCTCCAGAGCCCGGGAAACTGTCTGGGTCACTTTTGATATAAAGTGTGGCCCTCGATTCGAAGCTAATCCCTCTGGGATTTCGAATTGTGGAATCATTTTTTTTAGCATCACCCGGACCACTTTTTTTGTTTAGTTGGTTTGGCACGGGAAGGCCTCAGTCCATCCAGTCAGAGTGTCTACGAGCACTAACAGGTATTTGTAGTGTTTTTTTGTCCCACTTTTGAAGGTCGGTATTTAAGGCAGTGTTGAAAATAGTGGGACTGTTTGTAAAACCTTGAGGCAAAACTGTCCAGCACAATTGGGTGGTTTTTTTAGTATTTGGGTCTTCTTATTTGAATGTAAAAATCTCTTGGCTGTTTTTTTTAAGTGGGATGTAAAAGAAGGCATCTTTGAAAGATGATTGACACTCTCGAAGCAAACCATATTTAAGGAATCTTTGTATTAATGGTTTTAGGTCTTTTTAAGCTTTTTTTTTTAATCGATATTGTGGCACTCTGGGCGGGGAAATTTTTGGCTTTAAATTAATGTATATAGGGGTAGCTAGTTTGGCTCTTCTTGGCTTCTCTCCCACCCATACCCATGGTATTACAGCATCTTTTATTTTGGGGGGAATTTTTTTTGTTTTTTTTTTTGTAATAGGAGAACACACCTGAGCTTTTTAGGCTTTTTTAGTTGGTATCTTTATAGTAATTTTGTCTTTTGAAAAGATCAATTGGGCATGTAATTTGCACAGCAAATCCCTCCCAAACAAAGGCATGGGGCACTCAGGCATATACAGGAACTGATGAGATTTCTTTTTTTTTTAATTTGTATTTTATGGGTGGCACAAAAGGACGATATGTCCGCTGACCGGTGACTCTGATTATGGGGATCTTGGTTTTTGATAAGGGTCTTTTAAAATTGGTTATAAGCACTACTGCTTGTGGCCCTGTGAGTAACAAAGCACACCCCCAGCTCTGTTACATAGCCCTCATGGCAGGTTTTAACTTTCCAGTTATTTGATGGAAGAATGATACAGCCAAACGTAAAATCTCAAGCAAGGTCCTAAATTATTTGGAAAACATCTTTCTGTTCCTAAAAGTGAAGGATATGATTAGTGAATCATCTCTCTTGGAGGTTGTCCTGACCAACAGGGAAGAATTGGTTGAGGACGTGAGGATAACGGGAGTTTAGTAGACTTCATTATTCCAAGACAGGGAAAGCACGAGGTCAGCAGAATAAAGACACTGGATTGCAAAAGGGCAATTTTCAGGGAAATAGTATGTGAGATGCCTTGGGAGGACAGACTGAAGGATAAGGTGGCCCAGGATGTCTAGCAGACTCTAAAGAGCATGAATCGGAGGCGCAATAACAAGTTATTCTGACATGATGGAAGCATAAAAAGAACAGCAGGTGACCAATGTGGCTGCACAAGGAGCTTCTTTAGATGCCTTATAATCAAAAGGAAAATGTAGAGGCAACTGAAGGACAGGAAGGCCACGAAGGAAGCATAGCAATAACTAGCAGAAAATGTCATGGGCAAAATCAAGGAGGCAAAGGTGAAAAATGAGTTACACTTGGTGAAGGAAGTTAAGGGCAACAAGGAGGGGTTCTAAAAATAGCCTGGTCAGAATAGAAAAACTAAGCAAGTTGTCGGTCCATTGCTAAAGAGCCAGGCTGTGCTACTAACAGAGGCTGAAAATAAGGCAGAAGTGCTGAAAAGCTACCTGGCCTCACTCTTATTAAAAAAAAAAAAAAAAAAATCTGAAACAAGACAGCTAATAAAAATTAGACGAGAGAAAAAGTTAAGGGATAACAAAAGAGAGTTTTTGGTTGATTTAAAAAAAAAAAAGCAAGTCAGCCAGACCTGATGAACTTCATCCCAGGCTACTGAAGGAACTGGCAGAAAAGCTCTCAGAGCCCATGGCAATTATTATATTTATCAAAAGGCAGAACAGGTGAAGTACCAGAGGACTAGAGAAGGACCAACGTTGTTCCCTTCTTTAAAAAAGGAGGACCCATGGAATTGCACACAGGTCAGCCCAACTTCAATACCTGGGAAGTTACTGGAGCTCATTTTTAAGAAGTTAATATGTGAGCATCTGGAGGAGAGGCTGATCACAAGCAGCCAGCATCAATTTGCTAAGAACAAATGGCATCAAAGAAATGTGATCTCCCTCTTCAACAAAGTATTTAGTTAGGTGAGGGCAGCGAATGCAGCGTGCATGCTGTGTTCAGATCTCAGTAAGATTTTTAACAAAGTTCCACACAAACTTCTCCTAGACAAATCAGGGAAACATGGACTAGGTAAACTTACTGCAGGGTGGATAGACACCTGAATTAAAAGCTGCAAGCAAAAAGTAATTATAAATGGATCGATGCTGGAACAGCAGGAGGTTTTGAGCAGAGTCTTACAACTGCATCCTGCATCCAGTGCTGCTGAAAAGGAGTATTAATGATTTGAATGCAGGGACAGAGAGCTTTCTGAGCAAATTTTCAAATGGCTTGAAACTGGAAAGGATTGCAAACACCCTGGAAGGAGCAAAATTCAGAAAAATCTTCATAGATCGGTGATCTGGACTAGAAACAACAGAATGAAGTTCAAAGCAGACCAAGTCAAAGCACTACAGCTGAGGAAAAACAATTGAAAGCACAAATAAAGAACAGGAAAAACTGGCTGGATGGCAGCACTGCTGAGAAGAGTTGGTGTTTTGGTGGATCCTGTGATCCAGTCTGAATCAACAACGTGATGTAGCTGCATAAAAGTTTCTAAGACACCGGAGGTGGTAGTGCCGCTCTAATCAGTGGTGGATAGGCCTCATCTAGAGCACTGGGGGACAACCTTTTGGGCAAGTATGCCACAAAATTACCCCCACACCCTCCCCAACTGCCAGTCCTCTCCTGCTGCTCAGTCTGTTATCCTGCTTTCTGTTCCCAGGCCTGTGTTTCCCTGCCTGATCTGCTGCTCTGCTTTCTATTTCCTTTCCTGTGCTCCTTGCCCAGTTTGCTGCTTTGTTTTTTGCTCCCTGCCCTATCTACCACTGTGCTTGCTGCCTGTCCCCCCCTGATCTGCCACATAGAGGCCACCCACCGCACTTGTGGCACACAGGTCATAGATTGGTCATCCCTGATCTGAAGGCTTGTATGCAGTTCTGGGCATTTTCAAAAGGATGTGGAGAAGCTAAAGAAAGCCCAACAAAATAATAAAGGGTTTGAAAGGGAAGCTCTACAAAGAGAGGCTGAGAAAAATAAGCATGTTTAGCTTGCAGAAAAAGCAACTGAAGGGAGGCAGAAGAGCGGTTTTCAAATGTCTGAAGGTTTGGTAATGAAGAATGAAATCAAAACAGAGGGCAAGTCAAATAGCAATGGCTTGAAATTGCAGTAAAGTCGAATGAGTTCATTTCAGAATTAGGAAAAGTGTCTGTTGTTGCTGAAACAGTGGAACAGACTGAAGCAGGACGGCTTTGGTTGACCACTGTTGCCTAACTGTAGTTATAATTGTCTCTCTCATCTAAATTCGAGTGGCCACAGTCTGGAACGGGCTCCCAAGGGAGGTGGTGCTCTCCCCTACCCTGGGGGTCTTCAAGAGGAGGTTAGATGAGCATCTAGCTGGAGTCATCTGAACCCAGCACTCTTTCCTGCCTATGCAGGGGGTCGGACTCGATGATCTATTGAGGTCCCTTCCGACCCTAGCATCTATGAATCTATGAAATGCAAGCTCCTGACTTATATTTTTTGGTCGATACCAGGCTTAGGACAGCATCAGAGTTTTGAATTCCTGATTGTCAGTTCCAGATCTGCCACCTCACTTGAGCCAGTTCAGGACTACCAGTGGCAGAGCCTCATCTTGCCCCTGTGTGCCAGGGAAGGCACTCCTAGGCTGGGCAGTGCCAGGTATGGGGCAGGGAGAGCATGGGCTCTGGGTGCAGGGGTTGCACATCCTCACAGGCAGATGTGAGAGCTGTGGCACCTGTGTTGGGTTCAGTGTCCAGGGGGAGCGAGGGGGACATGACAGCTGGCTCCAGCCCTGCCCAGAACAGGCTGAAATCATAGTACGTGCCCCCCTGCAAACATTCAGAACACGTTCTAACATTTAATACGGCCCGGTAATGGTTACTGTCATCTCAGATAAAACATGCGCTCAAAGTTTGATGTGACGGGGCTCTAAGGGTGACGGTCTATTCCTCCTGGGTCATCTCAGTGGCTGTTTGTGCTCATCTGTGTGGCACTTCAGATGCTTACACGCCCAGGGAATTCTGTTCCTGAACATGTCTTTAGAGTGACCGCCTTTTCAAAATGCAAAAGAGGGACACATGGGGCCAGTGGCCAGGTAGGGGTGTCATGTGGTGCCACCCCACTACCTGCCCTGACCCCCGCAGAGGGGAGCACATCTCCCCCATCCACCCCCGTGCTGTCACTGCTGCTGCCAGCCCAGGGGAACAGGTTGCCCACAGCCCCCGTGCCACCCACCTGAGTGCACACAAAGCAATAGGGGTGGGCAGGCGGGCAGCAAGAGCCCACCTGCCGACACAGCAGAGTCAGGGGCAGTGTCCCAGCCATCAGGGACAGGTCGCACCACAGCCACCACCCCAGAGGGCACCCTCTGCACCCAGCTGACCCCAGCCCCATTTACTGCTGCTTCTGCAACCTCCTGGCTGCCACCGCCACTGGCGCTGGGCTTGGCACTCGCTCCCTCCAGCACCGTCTTCCAGCTGAACTGCGTCGAGGGAAATCTGGGACAAATGCTGTTCTGCGGTCATTTAGCCAGGACTCGATGTTTACATTTCAGGACTCTCCCATCTAGATCTTTGAACCCCTGAGCTGGCCGCATGTTAATACCTTATAGTGGCTTAAAGCACTCGTTGTTCCATTTACAATTATGAAACTCCAGGGCAGGATTATCTTCAATCCGCCTAATTTTGTTCCTGTTCCATTCCTGTGTAGCCACTTCCTACAGCTATTCTGCCCAAGTTTAAGTCCACCAGTATCCCAGAATGCAGTGGCTGCTCCTGACTCACGGCAAGCAGAGATGCTGGGGCACAGCAGAGCTGGGCACAGCGCCTCACCCCTTGGGGAGGTTGGGCAGAGTGGTGCCTCCCAAAAGAGGAGGCACGGGAGACAAGCACTACCTGAGCTCCAAAGAAAAAAGCATCAGGCTACATGAAGCTCAGAGCAAGCACGATCCAGGGCAGCAAGCCCGGAGCGCACCGGTCTGGCTGAAACAGTCCAGTGGCTCTGTAATGGGAGCAGGGCCGGCAGGCTTAAGTCCTGACAGCCTTGCCCTCAGTGCAGAGCTGCTGAGTTGGTTTCAGTGAGACCAGAGAGCCCCAGGGAAGCTTCTCTCACTGCAACTGATGCAGTGATGGGTACGCTCCGTGTCCAGCAGGACTAGTGAGTGGGTCCTGCTCCAAGTCCTGCCCCTGCTCACCAAACCTCTAGTGGCAAGTCATAACTGTGCAAGTGAATAAGAGTCAGAGCAAACTTCCCTTGCTGCAACTTGAGACTGTTGCTCCTTGTTCTGTTATCTGCCACCACTGAGAACAGGCTAGCTCCATCCTCGTTAGAAGCACCCAGCAGGTAGTTACTGATTGCTATTAAAGCCCCTCTCAGTCTTCTCTTCCCTAAACTAAATAAGCCCAGTTCCCTCAGCCTCTCCTCAGAAGTCATATGCCCCAGCCCCCGACCCATTTTTGCTGCTCTCCACTGGACTTTCTCTAATTTGTCCACATTCTTTCTGTAGAGGAGAGATCAAAACGTAACACATTATTCCAGATATGGCCTCACCAGTGCTGAATAGAGGGAATAATCACTTCCCTTGACCTCCTGGCAACACTCCTAGCAATACAGCCCAGTATGCCGTTAGCGTTCTTGGCAACAAGGGCACACTGTTCACATTCAGCTTATTGTCCACTGTAACCCCCAGGCAATTTTCTGCAGAGCTGCTGCCCAGCCAGAAGGCCCCCAGCCTGTGGTAGTGCATGGGACTGTTCCGTCCTACGTGCAGGACGTGGCACTTGGTGCTGTTGAACCAGATGAGATTTCTTTTGGCTCAGTCCTCCAATTTGTCTCGGTTATTGTGAATTCTAGACCTACCCTCCAGCATATCTATTATTCCCCACAGCTTGGTGTCACCTATGAACTTGCTGAGGGTGTACTCTGTGCCACCTTCCAGGTCATTGATGAACATATTGAACAAAACCAGCCCCAGGATCGACCGCTGGCATACTCCACTTAATCCTGGCTGCCAACTAGACATCAAGCCATTATTACTACCCTCTCAGCCTGATGCTCCAGCCAGTTTTCTATCCACCTTCCAGTCTATAGTACCTGGGCAGGCTGGATAGAGTGGTGCTGTAGGCTAGATCCAGCCTAAGAGCTGTATGCTTGACATCCCTGATCTAAAGTGTCATCCACTAAAAAGCTAATACCTCCCTATACAAGGCTTTTACAGATACATCATGAAGTTGGAGAAGGCATATGAAAAATTAACAAAGACCAATGCACTGAATATGTAATGTAACCAACACTGGAATTATATATGTAGGAAATAATTACCTGTGATGTCTCTTTTTTATATTGTGTAAAAAGAAGGAGTTAGTCTACTGGTGTTTCTACTGCAGCATCCTTAGGGCAGCGTATGTGCCCTTTCTGAGAAAACACAACTTGAAATATACATTTCTTGGTTCACTAACCAGTTGAGGTTTTCTTGTATTTTCCTTTACTTTGAGCTCTCTTGCTTGCAAATGTCATCCATGCACAAGCACCAATAATGAAGTTCAAACGATGCCCCAAACTTGTGCAACATTACTTAAAGTAGTTCATTTTGAGATTACAAAACACTTTTTATTTTCATTTCAAGTTTTGCATTTGCATTTTTCCCCATCATTACCACTACCTTGAATTGCAAAAAGGAGGAAATGTAAAAGGTGAAAAATTTACCTTTTATAATAGCTAGTACACTTGGAAAACATTTTTTTCACCTGGCAATTATGAAATTATGTTTCCTGTTTTAATAGCCCAAGGATATGCATAACAATCATCTGGAATAACTCTGCAGTAAATAAAGATATCACCCTCCAAAACCCTTGCCTTTCACGTAATTCCTAGATCATCATGGGTGCAACATCACAAATACCTGGCTGCAACATCACAAGTGGCTGCAACATACAAATACCAAATATT
This sequence comes from Alligator mississippiensis, assembly GCF_030867095.1. NCBI lineage: Eukaryota > Metazoa > Chordata > Crocodylia > Alligatoridae > Alligator > Alligator mississippiensis. The sequence continues at coordinate 59,456,672 of NC_081834.1, forward strand.
TGTGCCATTTTTAGCAAAAGTCTTAGAAACCAACTAGAATAAACTGAACCAATATATTAATGGACATTTCTCTTTTCATGAAGTTCAGCTTCATTAATGTGTTTCCCTCTTCAAGAGCACAAAAAAAAGACTAGGTACCATGCTGCTCCTGTTCTGAGAAGTTATGTCTGAACAAATACAAAACCAATAAACACAGAAAGTTGCACCACTTTGGTTACACGTTTAGTAACTGCGGTCTAACTTCGTACATGGGCACCATTGCATTAATTTGAACATGCCTTGTGTCCGTGCAGCAGTTTCCTCCTATTATAAAACCAGGTAAGTTCTGGGTGGGCAGAACCCTGTCAATGGACTATATATCTTGTTGGGTTCTTAGCAGAAGGGTGAATCTCAGCCTTGGGGGAACAAAGAAGGACATATATTGCTTCCAACACCAACTCAGGCTCTCCAGAGTTTGCTTTCAGTATAAAGCCTTGGCCCCTGTAGCTGTACCTGCCCAGTTATATTGTGCCATAATGGGTGCATCTACACCTGACCCTTGGCACTACCAGGGGCACTCTCCTTGATAATGTCATCCCACCAAGTCTCATGAGATAAACCCAGAAATGAAGCAGTGAAGCCACTGTGAGACCACCCACCTTAGCAGCCTGCAAGCATATCAAAGAGAGGCATTTTGAGAGTGGCTGGTGTTGGTTTGTGAGGACAGAGCATATACTGACAGAAGAGGCTTTATCACCAGACTGGCTACACAACGTCTTTGAACAACTTCAGTCAAAGCTGGGAAAAGCCCTCTTTTGGAAGCATTTCTGGGTGTGTCTACACATTCATTAATGCTCAGTAGTCTACACCCCTCAATCTGGTATTTTCATGCCAACAAAGCTCATAGCAAATGCCACTTACCTTCATTCTCCTTTTCCACCTAAGAGAGCAGGATCGTTCCTTCAGCTACCAAAATTCATGATCCAGATGAACCAGACAATAGATCTTCATAAATTAATCCTTCAGGCTAAGGAGAAAATGGTCCTCACACATTGCTAAAGCTTTCTTTACTTGTGAAAAGCTTTGCCTGGATGCCAATCACATTCCGCAGTTCAAAAAAAAATTATAATAATTAAAAATGAGAAATTAAGCAGGATGCTACTAGACACACCAGTAAATTAAAATTGAATAGCAAGACATAACCAACTACATTTCTACATTCTGTTTGAAAAGAATATGAACATAAAGTAACATTTTTAACTTTTAGTTTGATCAGATTAAAAGCACATGGGAAGCTGGTTTATCGTCGTTTAAGTCACCGTATGTCAATCTCTGCAATTACGATACTTCTCTTGTTTTTCCTCGGGAAAGAACCCAGGTTTAAAGAGATTCATTCTCTTCTCTGTTTCACTGATCTTTGCATAAACTGTGAAGCTTATGATTTCACTGAAAAATTATTTCAAAACTGGCTTTGAATCCCTATAGCATTTCATTGAAAAAAAAGTTAATAGTCAAAGGCAAAAGCAGCTTGCAACTTGCTAGTCCTCTCCTGGGTTTTATTATACCATCATTCAATTAAAACAAACTTACTAAATGAAGAGGAATGCAATGGGGGAAAAAAAGATTTTTGTTTCTTGAGTTTATTTTATTTGGGGGAAAAAAACAGGACTTCAAAATATTTAGTTTGGTTTATTTCAATGAACAGGCAGACAAGGGAATGTAACCATGGTCTCCCACACCCAGGGTAGGTGCTGCAAGACCAGGAAACTATTGGACAAAAGGGGCAAAGGGCTGGAACCATGTCTGGCCACCACGTCTGGCCCTCTTTTACTCACAAGACTGACCTCTGCTCCCTTCCTTCCAAAGCACATAGACACCAACCTGCAGCAATGGGCTCTAGCCTGTAAAAGCCAACCAGAGTGAGGGGCTCTCTCTATACTGAGACACATGGAATGGACTCCACAATGGCCAGCACAATGACCTGGGAGCTGATGAGAGCACTCAGGAGGGCAGACTCAATGCTTCGCTGTCCCTCAACAGCTCTCTGGTCAGTGCTGCCTGTTGTAGATTGTATTCAGTATCTCCTACCCCTCATTGGGTTTTGTACAAGGAGCCTCTGTTCCTAACCCAGGATGTGGAGTCCACTGCTGCTGCCAACTGACCAAAAGACCCCTGCCAGATGTTCAGTAAAGGCACAAGGACATCTGTTGCACAAGCCACACAACTGTGCTTCTAGCCATGCCACATGCAGAGTAGAAGGTATAATTGTGGGATTGAGCATAAGTGCTGATGCAGAGGAAGCCCGGTGTGTCCAGTAGCCATCTCCCACAGCTGAGAGCCCTGTCAGGTGATCTAGTGCTGATCCACACCATGGTGATCTGCAGCACGGTGTTCCCCCAACGCTGAGAGCCCAGATTACCTGACAGGGCTCCAAGAGTCAGGGATGCCTGGCCACACATTCAATTAATGGCATGATACGCCAGCTCTCAGCTTTCAGTCACTGTTGGACTCGAACAAAGCAACGGAGCAATTCTTGAGTTGCAAAGAACTCAGGAAGACTCCAAACAGTCAAATGTTTTGCACACTGTGGACTCCTAGTGAAAATCTCTGGGTTTATCTGGACTCACGTAGGCGTTTGCAAATCTAGCAGCACTCATATCGTGCATCCCTGCAGAAGGAGCTCCCAGCGCCCTGGGGCAGTGGCTTTTCTCAGTTTACCCACATGGAGAAATTTGTGCACCCAAATAATCCCATTTCAATGGCCGAACCACATTTGGCCCGGGCAAGTCTCTGGTCAGAGATGTCCAGAAGAGTTCCGCAGTGGCACAGAGATGTGCCATGAGGGTGCCCAAAACAGGATATCTAGCTATAATCCCAGCCCCAAATCCAGGTCCTTTTTCAGGTCCATCTACTTAGCACAGTGGCTAGCCTGCTGTCAATTGGCAGCCTGGGACGGCCAAACCACGCTTTGAGCCAGGCAAGTCTCTGGTCACAGATGTCAAGGGCAGTCCCTCAGTGGAGTCAACAGGAAGTCTGAGGTGTCCCAAAATGGATTTTGCCCCATAATCCCATTCAAACCTACCCATCATTTAGGGCTCTGTACTTGATGCAGAATATTTTTATCAATATTAATTAGTAAATGTGCATAGCTAATGACATTCTCTCTGTTTCAGATGTTTAATTCATTAATAACAAGCTTTTATTAGGTCTCGATGAGCTTTGAAAAAGGAACTGGGCACTGGGAGTAAGAAATAAGGAACTGGGAATAAGGAACTGGGAATAAGCAATCAATTTTTGATTGCTCTAGGTAGCTGGTTCCAGTGTTTGACCACCCCGTAAGTCTCATACTGCAGATCTCGTACAGTGTTGCAAAATGATGTTGGATGCCCAGTTTCAGCCAAATGTTGGCTATGTTTGCTACACCCAACCCCTGGGGCTCAGCTCCTCCGTAGAAATCCTCTTTGCAGGGACTCAATTGAGGAACCAGTGCAGCCAGTGCCACGCAGCACAGGGTGAGGCCAAGCCCAGCAGCGCAGCTGGCCCCATGGCACGTGGAGCAGCAGGGCAAGCACTTCTGCAGCTGCTAGTTGGAGTTTCCCTGGGGGATCTCCCCCACCCCACAACCCCTCGCCCTGACAAGCTGCTTGCCGTGGGCTGTTGGCATCCAGGCAGGGCCCTCCTTAGGGCAGGGCTGGGCCACGTAGCCGCAGCCCCATGTGCATCACGTGCCAAGCTTTTGTCAGGGCCCTTCTTGTTTGCTCCTCAGAGGAAAAGAGTCTCAGGCTCCAGTCTCCCCTTCCACATCCCCTCAGCACAGCCTGTTATGAGAGGTTCAGATGCCGGTGCCACACTGGGACACACGGCCATTCAGTGCAGCGCCAGGGAGTGCCCCTGTGCTGGGAGACACGGGATTGAGACCCCAAGACACACATGTCATGTCCAGCGAGTCCAGCCTCTGTTAGCCGGGCTGAGAGCCGCTATCAGTCCCAGCTGAGCTGGGCTGGTTGGACATCACTTGTGGCCCCGAGGTGTCAGGCTGGGCACTAGCACATCCCTGGGGCAGGCAGAGCCCCTCCATGGGGCTGGGGTGAATGTGCACCCAGGGATATAATTCCCGTGTCAGGACATTGCAGCACCTCAGCGACGACGTCCTCCTCCTCCCCCACCAACACTGATCACACCCACCGTGCCGGGGAGCCCAGGGCAAGGCTGCTGCGCCTGAGGAGATGAGAAAGTGTTTGCAGGCTCCGGTCGGTGCGGGAGGCTGGTGCGCGGTGTGCCATGCATTTGCTGAGCTGCCTCAGACACAGAGGACTGTTCCCTGTGCTCATTCACCATCTGTCTGGACCAGTGCAAATGTGCTGGGAAAACATAGCAGCATAGCAGAGATTTTGCACGGGCCTGGATACCAACTGCAAGCTTTTCCGTTCCCTTCTTTTGGGTGTCCTGGGTCTTGAAGGGGGCTGGGTGGGCATTGAACCCCTGCTCCTCACATGTCACACGAGAGCAGTGACTGTGAACACGTGCTTGAGGTCAGGGGGGCAAACAACCAGCCAGGAGCTGCCAGTGCAACGCTGGGAGGAAATGTCCCAGGGATGCTGAACGAGGGAAAAGCAACAGAGTTAGGCAGGGATGCTGTCTTTTGTACAGTGTCAGTGTGAGTAGTACTGGGAGCCATAACCAGGTCTGGGGGTCGCATGTGGGACAAGGGGGAAGAGGAGAGAGGCGTCAATAAGAACCAAAGCAGTGACTCAAAGCTTGGTGAGAACAGCTCCTAGCAGGGTGTCAAAAATACGGCCGGTGAGCTGGATCCAGTCCCCAGAGCCATGTCCTGTGGTCTGCAGGGCTCCTGGAGGGGCCAGGGATTTGGGGTGGGACAAGATGAGGAACCGCCACTGAACTGCAGGGTGCGGAGCCGGCATGGACGTGTGCTGCAGCGCTGGGGGGTGACTGACGGCTGCGTGAATCCCTGAGGCTCCCTGAGCTGACGCCGATCTGCTCCGGCCACGGGTGCCACGGCTCCCACAACTGCAGGCGGGGGTCTGCATCCAGACTGTGCGGATCCCTGCAAGCCAGATCTAGCCCTGAGTGCCGGGGGGGGCTAAGTGGGTTTATTCCCCAGGGCCTTGTTTATTCCAGTGGAAAAGACTGGGAAGCTCCCTGTGCTGCAGCATGGATACAGAGCTGGGTCTTCCCAACCCACACCAAACAAACACAGCTCAAAACCCCAGAAACCCCACAGCCCCCATGACTGAGAGATCTTGACTCCAGTGACTTGGTACAAATATTAGCCTGGAATGGGCTCCATGGATCGCGCAGGGGGAGTGGGGCAGGCAGGGGGTTGTCCCCTGCTATTCAGAGAAGCCTGTTACAAGGGCCCATTTGTACACATTGTACTTTCACCAGAAAAATATACTGCGTAGCGAAGGGCCCTGCTTATTCCAATGAAAAGACTCTGGAGAAATCTGCGTTCCAGCTGGGATTCACAGCTGGGTCCTTCCCTTCCCATTGAGTGCCTTCAGCACCACAAAGCCATTGCTCCTGAAACATACTCCCCATCCCCATCTCTCTTCTATTTCTCCCTCTGGTCTTGACAAACTCCAACCTAGAGAACAATTATTGGTTGTGGCAGTGGGTGTTTGTGCCCAAAAGCTTACAAAGAACATTTTTTCCAACTATATCTCCTAAGAGATATCACATCTACCCAAAGCACCTCGGCAACCTGGAGCAGAGAGAACTTTTCCCGTTGCCACTTTCTTGAAACACCTCCCTGACCACCCAACGTTGACTTGTTGAGGAATAAAGGTGGTTTCCCATTGAACAGTATTAGCAGTTTCTCAGGCAGCTCGACCTTGACTTTCTGAGCTAAACATGCCAGGTTTCTCCTGTGTGTTGTAGACCCTGTTCTCTACAGCAATGGATCATCTTGTCTTCTTTCTTACCTTGCATGTCATGAGCTTGTATTTCACACAGGAATTTGAGATGAACACCAACACTTATAAGAAAAGAAAACTAAAGCTTAACTTTATTATCCTACATCTCCTCTTAGTTTCTATAACATCTATGTTCAACATTACACATTACACTAAATCTATGTTCAACAGTGCACGTGGTTTATGCCTTTGCTCTCTTCACTCCCTGAATGGCTCTCGATGGATTCAAGGACAGGCTACTAACACAACAGACGCCGGGATGGTCTGATTATGTCCCGATGCCTCAGAGGAAGGCGAAAAACCCCCCGAAGTTGGTTCCATAAATGAAGGGGGAAAAAATTCCTTCCTGGCCCCAAATGGCGACCGGCCAAAGCCCTGAGGCAGGGGTCACAAAATGCCATCCACACAACAAGAGCATCCTCCACTTGGCAACCTGGGCACTACAAACTCATGGTGCCTGGTCTTTCCCCAGCCCTTTGCAGAGCTGGTCTGGAAGATATTCAAGTTCTTCACCACGAGGGTTTCTCAGGCTGCTCCTCTTGCAGAGGCTGACTTGGCTGTGGCGGACGGCTCAGACTGGATGATGACTTGTCAGTCGGTGACGTGTGTGGTGGCTTCAGCGCTGTTGCAGCTTTTCTCTGTAGCCGTCGGGCTCCCGGTGATGTTGGGGAGGTCATCTTCTCTCATGGAGGTGCTGTCAGGGTTGAGGTGGTCTGCAGGTGTTGCTACGCAGCGTAAGAAAAAGCAGCAGAAGATTAAATCCATGCATTGGGACCATGATACAAGGCTGCGATGTGAGGAAGTGGGGACTGGGAGCTTTCCCAGGACACAAAGGCCTGAACATTTGAATGAGGGGAAAAAAAATAGATGGTGCTTAGCCTCCTGCCTGGAAGAAGCTGAACATCTTTAGGCATCACTGCCCAGCCACGTTCAAGATGAGGTAGATGCTCTGAATGGACAACCCCAGCCCCAAAAAGACCATGGTTGAGAGAGCTACAAGCAAGGGAAAGCAGGTCTCCGACTGTGGGAGTGACAGCAGCCTTTAACAGGAGGCAGAGGGTCCCCCCTGTCCTGGGGTGGCTCAGCCACTTGGGACAGGTCCCGGGGCTCCTTCATGAAAGATGGCAACACCCTGCAGGCCCACCCATGCCACCCGGGGCAGAGGGCAGGTTTACCCGGGGGCAGCAGGGCACGAGGAAAGGCTCCTGCCATTGAGAGGAAAGAAAGGAAAGACCTGCGGAGGACGGATCCTAGGACAGGACTCTGTAGGGCAGAGGGGAGAATTGCCCACACGCGGCAGGGAGCAGGTTTGTGTTAGTGCCAAGAGCCTCCCCCTCCCTTCCCACTGCTCCCTGCTCCCCAGCGGCAGAGGGGACAGGACAGTACCTGCAGGAGCAAGTGTGGGCGGCTGGAGAGAGGCGATGGCGCTGGAGGAGGTGACCAGCAGGCTGTGCCCTTGCAGATCTTTAGGCAGCTCCTTCAGGTAGGTGATAATGAAGACCTTATTCAGGACCCTGATGGGGATTTCTTTCTCCTGCAGAGGTACAAGAGCTGGTCATAGCCTGTCCTACACCCAGAAAGGACAGGGGATGTGGGGAGGGGTCATGGGGCAGGGATTGGACTGAAACCAAGGGGTCTTGGCAACATCTCAGGGAAATGGGGGGCAGGTTCCTTGAGCAACATTTTTCTGAAAATCGCGGTAAAGACAGAGGGTGGCAGCTCTGGGCTCTGGGCAATGGGGCAGATCAGCAGCGCCAAGTGCCTGAATCCTCCGTTCTCCCTAGAGCAAGCACAGGATCGTGGGCAGGAGAAGAAATGGAGCCATGCGGGGACCTGTGCACCTCCTAAAGACTCCTGACTGCAGACTGGGAATGGGAAGCTTGTCCTGAGGGAACACGCTGTGTATCTTTGGGCCTGGCAAGAGACCTTGACCCTCAGGGGCATGACATGTGCAAAGGACAGGCTGGTGCCATCCTGCCTAGGCAGATTAATTCATTCCTTTCTCCAAGGCACTTGGCAGGCCTCCCGTTCTCCTCAAGGCCAGTTTGCTCAGAAGGCAAGGGAGATTTGCACCTTACAGACAGGGGCAGGTCACTAATTGAGTTAGTCTGCGAAGTACAAATGGATCCCACCGTGAGCTAGAGCTCAGACTCCAGTGTGTAGTGACCTCTCTCTGCTCCACGTTGTCCCCACACAACAGGTCGTGATGGGACGACAGCAACTTTACATGGAACAGAGCCGAGGGGCCGTGAGCTCACTCTCCTCCCTCCCCGCACTCCCCAACGTGGCTGCTGACCTTGTGCCCCATCAAGCAGCCGGCTTCCCCCAAGATTGCATACAGGAAAACCAGCCCAGCTTGGCTGATGTGCATCGGTCCATTGCGAACTGCATGAAGGGCCCTCTGCAGGAAAGCTCTCCTTTGCTCCTCCAGCAAGATCTTTCTCAGCCCCTGAAACAGGAGAACACAAGGCTGGCTACAACCCACACACAGGCTCCATCTCTGGCGCTGGCACCACATTGCCCTGGACACTTGCAAGGCTGTAACCCACCGCAGGAAGACCCCTGCCAGCTGGAGACAAGCACCAAGCCTTTCTCCGAACCCCTTCATCACACACACCATCCTCACCTCTCCCACTCTCGCCAGGTCCCTGTACTTCTGGACCTGGCTCTGATCGTTCTGGCGCTTGCACCGCAGCTCCTCTGCCCCTCGCATGTCTTGGCCTAGGACAAGTGGAGACACATGGCTCTGAGCTGCCATCCTAGCTTTGGTGCTCAATGTCCACCCAGTGGGGCTCTGGCTGCCCTTCTGGCACCATGAAGGGCAGGGCCCCAGCAGGAAGGTCATTGTTCTGCAGGAGTCAATGGACACCACGTGTCCTGGGACCAGTCTGGGCTGGGGGCCTGGGGATGGGCTCCCTGGTTCCCGCATGAGACACCCAGGATGGGTGCATTAGCACAGGCTGCAGTACCACAGCTCGGCGCTGAGGTGAAGAGGCCCAAATCATTAACGCCGACACCCTGAGTTGTTCCCAGGTTGGGAATGGACAGATGGAGACAAAGCGTCTGGCCCAGCACCTGGGACCAGGCTTTTGGAGGGAAACTGCTGGCATCGGAGCCTTGTACTCCAGCTGGGTCTCCTTACCCCTCTGATGAAGGAGGATTTGAGCGAGCAAATACATGCACGCCCTGGCCTTGCAGCTGATGGTCTCCTCCGGGTCGTTGATGGACAGACCCAGGCGGGCTGCCATGTCCCCCACCTCCAGTATGTCAGGGGAGCCCTAAGCAGGGGGAGAGGATCAGGCAGTTCATGCCTGTCCCACCTTCCTTCCCCAATACATCCCCAGGCACAGTTCTCTCTCTCCCCCTCTCCGCATTACCCAGCAGCAGGGCAGGAAGGCAGAGACCACAGTGCCAGAGCATGACAGCCCTCTCTTCCCATGGGAACCTGCAGCCCAGGGACTTGCTCGGGGCCCCAGGATCACTCCCCGTGCCTCATGCTCCAGGGCTAGTAGGCCCCATGTCCAGGGCTGACCATGCCCAGAGCAGGCCATGGAAAAGAGACCCGTAAAGAGTCAGGGGCACCACTGAGGCAGAAGCAAAGCCCTGGAGTGAAGCTCCTTGTCCAGCTTTGACCCCACTCTCCCAGGAGGGCCCTGGCAAAGGCAGGGGACCAGGACACTGGGGAAGGAAGGGGCTCACTGACCTCAAATTGTGGGAGGAGCTGCACAGCAAAGGCAATGGCGCCGGTCATGATCTTCATGCCCAGTGCACGGTGCTGGGCATCCGGCGCCTCAGTCCACGATGTAAAGTGCTGTGGGAGGAAGATGTTAAGATGAGGGCACATGCCCTGCTGAACCCAGCAGCCTTGGGGTCCTCCTCCTCAGGACCCAGGTTTCAAGCTCGGGCTTGACCATCTTCCTTATGCTTTGAGAGAGGCTTGCTGCAGTGCACAGGGCAGGAGCTGTCCCGGCCCGAGCCCAGCCCCTCTGCACGGTGCTCACCTCCCAGATGGAGTAGAGCTTGCCCAGGCTGGGGGCGCTGGACAAGACGCAGCACAGCAGGCCCTCCAGGTACTCCTCGTACAGTCGCTGCACGACCTGAAAGGGGAGGCAGACCCGAGGGTCAGTGCCACGGAGCCTGGGGCCACTCCTGCCAGGGGGTGGCTTGTGGGACCTGGCAGTGGCAGGGGCACCTACCTGGTTTCGATGGGTTTCACGCCCTATGGCCAGGAAGCTCTTCTCCACGGCGGCCCGCAGGAGGCGCGACTCCAGCGCTGGCTCCAGGCTGAGCTTCGGGTCGCTGTGAGGAGAGAGGAGCCTGCGTCAGATTGAGCTATGTGGGGCGGCGGTGGCACTGGGGTGGGCAGGAAACAGCCTGGAAAGCTGGGCCTGAGCAGTGGGGATCCCCCTGGCCCACAGCAAAGTCAGGAGAGTCAGGCAGAGGTCCCTGTACCTGAGGCAGCGGATGGCGTCTATGCTGTACGCCAGGATGTGTTTTCGGTCGCCCTCCACTGAGATGGTCTCCATCAGGTCCTGTGAGCCCCAAAGGGGACGGGGAGGTAAGGATCAGCCACATCCCCCACGGGAGACCACCCAGTGCTGCAGGCGCAGGCAGCAGGATCCCAACCAGCCCCCTCCCACCCACCCAGCTGGGCTGGCCCTCTGCCTCCCACGGCCTTGCAAGCATGGCACTCAAACCTCTCCTGATCCCACCCTCCCCTGCCCTCCAGATGCAGGATTGCCCAACGCTCAACATCCAGGTCAGGAATCGACCACTATCTCCCTCATCTAGTACCCCCATGTCATTCCCAGGAAAAGGCGCGCCTGCCATTCTCTCTCTTATCCCGCTCCACCTCTCCCCTCCTTCCTGGTGTCACGAGACAACATTTCCTCTCCTTCCCTCTCCCCACACCATCCCGTGCTACTCACCACGATCCTCTCCAGCACGGCCGCTTTCAGGTCCTCCAGCTCCACAGCCACCTCTCTGCTCTGGTCCGCGGCGATGGTCAGGCTGATGATGGCCAGCAGGAAGCGCTGCCTGTCCTTCCCGTCCAGCATCTACCAGGAGCGAGACCAGGGCTAAAGCAGGCTCTTAGCCAGGAGCCTCCTGCTCCTCCGCAAGCCCCCTGTGGGACTCAGGCCTCCTCTGCCCCCACGGAGCTGAGATGCATCTCCTCGGGGCAGGTGTTGTAAAGAGCAGGGCAGTGTCCGTGGAGGGAGGGACCCAGCTGGGGCTTCACAAACACCCACCTCGAGCAGCGCCCCGGGGCTCCCTTGCGGGCTCTGGGTCCCAGGGGGTGACCTCCTGCCATGGGCCGCATGGGGGAATGGAAGACTGACTGGGTGCCGGCTCCGCTGGGGCAGTTTCATACCTCCCCGGGGTCCTGCAGGTGTTTCTTCACAAGGAGGAGGGCAGCTTCTTCCGGGGACCTTCCATCTTCCTCCTCCTCCTCCTCTTCCTCCTCCTCTTCCTCCAGCTCCTCGCCGGCTGGGCTGGGAATCACTGCACACGGAGGAAAGGGGAGAGGTCACTCGTGTGCCCCTGAGGGGAAGGGAAGTGGGTGTCGGGGGAAGAGATGGTGTCGTGCTCCCACCACCAGCACTAGGGTCCCCTGTCTGCCCCAGGACGTGCCAGGGAGGTGTGCGGCTCAGCCCCCTCACCTTGGCCAGGATCCCCCTGCCCGGCCCCATGGAGGGTCCGAGTGGCCTCGCTTAGTGAAAGGTGCTGAGACCTCTGGCCCCAGCGGCTCCCCTCACCTGTGCAGGTGGCACCGGGGGCCGGGCTGGTCCCAGACTCCAGGGAGCTACTGGAGTCCTCCGAGGAGGAGCTGCTGGTCGAACTGGTGGTGTTGGACTCCTCCGAGCTATCGCTGTCCTCCGAGGAGGAGCTGCTGCTCGTGCTCGTGCTGGTGCTTTGGGCCTCTTGGGACTTTTCAGAGTCCGAGGAGGAGGAGGAGGAGGAGCTGGTGCTGGGGCTGGTGCTCCCGGACTCCTGGGACGTGTGCCACTCATCCCAGGAGGAGCTGCAGCTCAGGCAGGGGCTGCTGTGGGCCTGGCTCAGCTCCTGCCCCAGGGCAGCTGGGCCCTCGTCCCCGGCTTGGCACGGGGCTGCCTCCTGCTGCGGGGCTGCAGGGCCGGGCTCCAGGCTGCCCCATGACCCAGGAGGGGAGCTGCACGGCTCTTCGGGTGCCGGGAGCTGTGATGGCGATGGCTCCCGCCTGCCCAGGCGCACCCATGGCCACCTCCATCTGGACTTGGAGGTGGCTGATTTCTTTCCCTCCTTTCCCCTGCCGCTGGGAGCTGCCAGTTTACTTCGGCAGCAGATGGGGCACAGCCAGCTCCTTGCCCTGATGGGCCCCTCCTCCTCACGGCAGGTGGGGCCCCACTCCTCCTGCCCAGGCTCCCTGCTGCTCTCCTCTCCCATGGAGAGCACCTTGGCCGACCTCCTCCTGAGCACCTGCCGCAGCCTGTCCATCCTGGCACCCAACAGGGGCAATTATCACTGGGGTTCAAAGCATCCCCTTCACACGTATCCACCCCCTCCTCTGCTCATCCAAGACACAGGCAGGTGAACCCTGGGTTACAGCCATATCCACAGCCTCCCTGGCACTAGGGTTGGCAGGTGGGGAGAGCCCTTGTCTTAGGGTCCAAGACCTGCAGCTGGTTTGGACACACAGCTCCCTGCTCCTCTACTCCCCTCTCACCCCACGTGACTGGCCATGGGCTGAGTGCCCATGCATTTGGGAATGCCAAGGAGAGGAGGACAGGGGCCATTTGCCTGGGACCTGCAGGAGCCCAGCAGCGCCACGGCTTGGGGCTCCCTGCACGCTCAGTCTGGGCAGCACTGGCTGGGCTGGGAGGGGTGGGGAGCTTCAGCACCTGGGGATGTCTCCAACCCGCTGGAAGTGGTGTGAGGGAGCACCAGGGGCTGAGTGCCCACATTGCAGGGGCTGGATTTTCTGCCCGTTTCTACAGTTCCTGCACAGAGACGGGAAGCCCCCCGGCGCTGCAGGCCCCTCACCTGCCCTGGGGGATGGAGCGCTGCTGGGCGGGTGCTCACAGGCCCTGGTGACGCCGCACTCCTCCCTCCGGCTCTGGACTAAGGTCTCCTGCCTCTCCTCCGATGGATGTCCCTCGCCGCCTCAAGCTGCAGTCGCTGCCGTCGATGGGGGGACGCCTACCCCTGAAAGGGACTATGCCATCCTGTTGGAAGCCATCCTTGTGCACAGCCTCTTCCCCCAAAACAAAACTACACCTCTCCTCCCCCCCGCCTAGTCCCCTCTCTGTTTGCCCATGCCAGGACCCCTCTTCTTCCCTGATCTTCTCTTCCTGGCCCTTTCCTGCCACCCAACAGAAAGTCCTGCCACCCTGCGCTGGCCTTGTTCCACATCACAGGCGCTACTGGCTTGTGCCTGCAGCTTTACTCCATGCGTGTTGGTGCCCAGGAAAGACCAAGTGTCCTGCTCTGCGCCATCAAGACTAGTGGCTCTAAGTGGATTGTAACCGGGGTCCAGTCCACACTGGCTGTGCACCGCGCTCCAGCCATCCTGGCGGGGAGGGGAGCCCTGTCCCAGGTAGCTTTGGGAAGAGGTACGACACCCGTGTGAGAAATGATGTTCTGGATTGGAGATAAAACATGCAGAGTTCAAGGAGAAACATTTCTCATCATGGCCTCAGCAGGGGGTGGCATCCAGAGCATGCCCAGCTCCTGCACCCTACACACATGACTGCAGGGAGCGTTACTCAGCCCCTCACGCCAAGGGCAGGGTCCTGTCGGCTCCGTCTTGATGCGTCACACTTTCTCTGGACGCGGGCCACAGGCCTGAAAGCACAAGAGCCCCTCGCTCCCCTCCCAGCTCGACCCCTGCCGGCGTCTCCGGCAGCGTTGCCCAAGGACCGATCCTGACCTGCTCACTCCGGGCTGAGAGATCGCAGAGCGAAATCCTCCACGAAACCGGTTCTGCTGTCGCTCTCCAAACGGCGCCTGATGATTACTAACAGAAACAAGACGGGACATTAAAATCACATGAACATGGAGGAAATACTTACTCTTCCCCCTGGACTGTGATTTCAAGGAATAAATTAATCGGTATGGGTTTGTTCTTCAATTCTCCCCTTCATTAAAAAGGAGGAGAAACCCCATCTCCAGGTGTCTGGGCTGGGGCAGCTCGGCCGGGCTCGGCTCCGTTTCCTCCCTCCGGGCTTTACACAGGCACAAACCACCCCCGAGGGAAAGGCGCAGACCTGGTGCCCGCTCTTGGCTGAACACAACCTGCAGGATCGGGTCCCACTGCCCTTCCCGGTCCCATCGCTGGTGGGGCTGGTGCAAATCCCACCCCGTCGGGCCGCGTCCCCCTGGGACACCTCGTCCAGGAGCAGGAGGGCGCCGGCCCCGCGGCTCTTTCACGTCTGACTCTGACAACCCCTGGGGCAAGAGGCCTCCTCTCGACACCCGCGTTGCCTCAGGCGGGGGCACAAGAGGAGCAGCGCTCTCCGCAGCCGACTTACCCGTCTGTGCAGACCCCGGGCGCCCGGCAGCACCGCTCCAGCCTCCGCCGGCAACTGCCTGGAATCCCGCGGCGCCGCGATGATACGAACGCTGCCGCGGCAACGCCCGGGGACCAGCTCCATCGCCCCCCACCCCGCACCCAGCGCCGCAGCCCCCCGCGGCACCGCCATGTCCCCCAGGGCCACTGTCCACGTGCCTGGGGATGGGTGTCGCTCAGGACAGACCAGGTGCTCCCCCAAATTGAGGGCAGGGGGAGGAAATGCCCAGTTTCCCACTTTACCATAACTACTTTGTTTTTCACCGGTGCCAACACGAGAAACAGGCTTGCCGTGCGCACTGCATGGAGCAGTGTGCACGGCACCGGGGCCCTTCTCACAGCTATACCCCTGCTGGGCTCCCTGGGCTTGCTCTGTGCTCCCTTCTTTGCACAGACACCGGGGACCAGGCACAGGGCCATGCACCAACCCTGCCCCCAAAGCCTTGCTCAGGCTGCTTCAGCAACCCCAGGAAGCAGCGCCTGAGACACCTCCTGACAGGACCTGTCCTGGGAAACCCACAGGTGGCATGGGAGACACCAGCCGATACATCCCCAGGTGCCAAAATAGCCCTGCAGCAAAAGGCCCCTGCCACTCAAAATGCCAACCCCAATGCTGGCAGCTCTCCCAGTCCATGCCCCACTGGGGTGCTCTAGGGTCCAGCTTGTGCATGTGGGCTGCCCTCTCCCACCGTGCCCCAAATACATCTCCGGGAGACCAACCAACTCCAAGCAGGAAGACACCTCTATCCCTTTCCTGCTCCTAACCCTGGTCCCAAACCTGACCCTAACCCGCGCTCAGCTGCTCCTGCAGGAGACCCCGCACAGCCTGGCTCCAGTGACTGGCCTAGAAGTCCCAAAACCCCGTCACTGGTCCTGCTGCAAATTGCCTTGCTGCCAAAACACCTCCCGGACCCAACTCCAGGTGGGGCCCTCAGGCTCCATCCAGCTTCTTAGCAGCGTGGAGGAGGCGACCCACTGCAATACAGCACTAACAGGGAGTCCTACTCATCCCGAGCAGACAGACAGCTCCACATTTGCCTGTTCTCAGTCCCTAGCCAAAACCCAGCCCCTGCCCCTGCCCCTGCCCCAGTTCAGGCTGCTCCAGCAGCCTCCGGCAGGAGCCCCTGAGCAAGCTGACTACAGCCGAGCCCTAGCATGGGAAACCTGAGCTTGACCCTGGGGTAAGTCAGCCTGGGCCTGGAGAGGGAAGAAGGTATGGGCACGGGAGCTAATACAAAGCACCTCTTTAGGATGGTCAGCACTCCTGGGTAAGGATTGTTATGAGACTGCTACGTTTCCCTCTCCAGCAGCATCTCCACAGCCTGCCTCGCCATGCCTCAGCCTCGCTGGTGGCCTCTGTGGTCCAGCAAGTGCACGGCACATCTCTGCAAGCCTGGCCATTGCTGCACCCTCCTGACCAGTTCAGCACAGCAGTTTGAATGATATGCCGTCCAGGCCTGCCAGTCATCTGCACCCACCGCTCTCCTCTTCCCGGTCTTTCTTATTGGCTGCAGCCTGGCCCCTTGCTCAGCTCCCATCTCATGCAATGCACCAGCAGCAGTAGGAACCTTGCCCCTGACAGCTCTTGACCCTAGAAAGCAAATAAAGAAACAAGGCATCTGCTAAACTTGTCCAACTTGATGGTAAGCTCTGAACTCGCCGTCTCCTTTTACATTGGGTCTCCGAATCCTCTTTGCATTTGGTTCAGGCTCCCAAATCTGTCCTGAGGCTCTGGCCCTGGGATCCCTTTCTCTTTATGGCTGCCAAGCTCCCCTTAGTGGTACCAATGAGAAGAAATCCTGGCCAGATCCTGGCTCCACCCATGACAGGGGCACAGTCCCTTGTTCATGTGAAGGCAGAGGGGACGGGAACAGACTTCTTCTATTTGGGGTCAGACCCAGGAGACCACCATCACATTCCCAGCTCTTCAGAGGCCACTGCCCATGCACCTGGGGATGGGTGTCCCTCAGGGCAGCCCGGGCACTCCCCAAATCAAGGGCAAGGGGAGGAAATGCCCAGTGCAGTCGCCCACTTTGCCACAGCCACTTTTTTCCACTGGTGCCAACACGAGAAACAGGCACGGTGTGCGCTGTGTGGAGCTGTGCACATGGCACTGGGGCTCTTCTCACAGCTGCCCCCCTGCCGGGCTCACTGGGCTTGCTCTGCGCTCCCTTGTGCGAACAGATGCAGGGGACCAGGCACAGGGCTGTGCACCAGCCCTGCCCCCAAAGCCTCACTCGGGCTGCTCCAGCAACCCCAGAAGGCAAAGCCCAGGGCAAAAGGTCCATGCCACTCAAAATGCCAACCCCAGTGCTGGCAGCTCTCCCAGCCCATGCCCAGCTGGGTGCCCTGGGGTCCAGCTTGCTTCCTGCTTCCAGTGCTGGCCTCTCTCTGTGGGGGAGGGGGCTCTGGCTGCCACTGAAGGAGATGAGGTTGCTTTTGCCTTGCCTCTGCTCAGGAGACCGGAGTTGAGCCTCCTTCAGCGGCTGCTGCGGCTGCTTCCTTAACTGTGTTTGATGTGTTGTGGGTTCTGCAACAGCACTGTGGACCCTGCTGTGTTGAACTAAGAGTCATTTATTATTATAACTCTCTGAAATCATATCCAGGGTGGATCTTAACATTTGCATCCGTATATGTATGCAGATCTGAGACCTGCTCTGCCTCAACTCAGTCCAGTCCTGTGGAGGGAGAGGAAACAAGAAATGCCTCTGGCTCCTCATGGCAGAGAACAGGGAGTCCCAGTGCTGCAAAAGTGCCACAAGCAACTGAGCCCTGCAGTGCTGAGCATGAGGCTTTAGCCTTCAAGGGACAGCGCAAGGAAAACACAACCAGACACAACCGTGTTGGCAGTCTGGTTTTGAACCTTTGACCCCCACTCTGGTGCCTGGTTTCATTATAATTTGTCCCAAGTAATTAGTAACATGTCACTCTGCCACCAGTAGTAATAGGGCCTTATAGTTTCCTCCATGGGCCTGGGCTTATGACATCCCCTGGTGTTCACAGCCCAGGGTTGTGCTCTGGCAGGTGCTGCTGGGGCTGTGCTGGGAGACGCCTGCACTGCAGCCCCCGATGCCCAGCCCTGGGGGCACTTTCTGCAGTGCTGGGACCAGCGCCCCGGGCAGCCTGGCACCAGCTCCTGAGCCAGAGACTCCAAGTCATGGGGAGAGACCTGGGGGCTGGCAGCCCAGGGGCTCTGCACACGCGGCCCCTCCACACCCATCGCTGGTCCCCGCACGGCTGCGCATCCCAGAGCTGCTGCCCTCACTGATATACAGGGCACGGGCAGATCCAAGGCGGTGCACTTGCTCTGCTTTGGTTCCTGTTCCACCCAAACTTTCAAACCAGCTGCCTGGGAGAGGCAGCATCATCTCTACTTGGAGGGTGCATCTATACAAGGTGCTTATTGTGCATTCGCCTATTAAAATTGCACAGTAGCACGATGGTTAAAAACCGTACTAATAACCTACTGTGCAGCATTACTAGGCTCATGCGCAGGAAGCATCACAAAATAACCGTGCTCCAGTGCGACTGCACAGTAACGCTAGCTCCTGTGCCTTTAGTTAGTATTTTAGAAACAAGTACTAACCTAAATGCCCAGTATGTAACATGCACTGATGAATATGTAGATCTGCCCAGAGAGACTCAACCTATCTCATGGCCTGTAATCAGCTTCCTAATTCTTGTTAATCTTCCTCCCCTCCACAAGTGTCAATGACCCTCTCTCCTTTTTAATGGTCCTGAAGATCCACTTTTCCAACTATCCTTTCTTCTGCAATGTCACTGCCTGATAGCCACTCTCTTCTGTTTCACAGCCCTGCAGACTGTGTTTAGCATTAGCTAAAAACTTCAACTCAGGTGTGGACATCTTATTTTAACTTGGGTGTAGAAATGACTGACCGTGAAGTATTGGAGGCCCTGTCAAAATCCTCAAGAAAGCTAGATTTTGTTTCATGAATCTGAATAAATGATGTACATTTAAATTTAATGATAGCAGGGCTTTTGATGCAATGACCTTTGACAATTTAACCTGGTTTGTTGTGTTTTTTAAACCTGATCTATATTCTAGCATAGGGGTTGTCAACTGGGTGCATGCATACCCCTCAGGGGTACTTGGAAAGGGGCTAGGGTATATGCAAAGGAGGGTGGGGACAGAGCAGCGTATTCTCATAATCCTTGACATCGAAGGGGTTAAATTATAAAATGTATGCTGATAGGCTACGTAGGCAGCTGGTCAATCTGGAAGCGGGTGCGCAGTAAGAAAAAGTTTAGGAACCTCTGTCCTAACAGGAACACATCACGTGCGGCCTTCTAGTTTCCTCGGTGGGCCTGGGCCTGTGAAGTCCCCTGGTGTTCACAGTCCAGGGTTGTGCTCAGGCAGGTGCTGCTGGGGCTATGCCGGGAGACGCCTGCACTGCAGCCCCCGGTGCCCAGCCCAGGGCATCTGGGCCTTTCTGCACTGGCTGGATCCAGCTCTCCAGGGCAGCCCGGCGCCGGCTCCTGAGCCGGAGAATCCTAAATTGGGGAACCTCTGCCCTACCGTATTAGAGAAGCTTCTTGTTTTGCTTTAGCTGGAGGAAAATGTGTGTTGTGTACCGTGTGATGACGTGCCACACTGTCTGCATCGCTCTCTTCAAAATCCTAGGTCCACTCGTGCACTCAGGATCTTGTTCCCAGTAGCCCTGGCAGGAGCTGACCTAGGTCCTAGGAAGTGGACATCCCCGGGAATGGGCAAGGGCGGAGATGTCCCAGCCTGGGGTGAAGGAGATGGGAAGGGAGAGCCTGGCTGGACGGGGCAGCAGGAGCAGGCATTGGGGAGGGAAGTGGCCAGCTCCAGCCTGGCCCAGGCCCAGGCCCAGGCCCAGGCCCCTGCTCTGTAGCCAGCCTGGGAGAAGCACTGTCCTGTGAGCAGCAGAGAGGAAAAGCCAGTCCCTGCCCCTGCCTGGTGTCTGCACTGCTGAAGGAAAGGGTTTTCAGCAGGGACAATTTTGGGAAGACTGAAAATACTAAGACACCCATATTCTTGCCATACGGCCCTGGCTTGAGTAAAGCTGGAAAGGCAAATGGGGGACATCTAAAGAAGGCAGATTTTGACTTAGATAATGCACCCTGCAGCAGGAGGACAGCAGGCAGCACTGCAGTGAGACGGGCTGTCTGGGCAAGGGGCCCCGGCTTTGCCAGGAGCGCAACCACCGCAGTGCCGCCTGCCCCCAGGCCAGCGTGCTCCGCTCATCGTGGGAGATGTGCTGAACAGCAGAGGGGCTGCGTGGCATCACGGGGCAGGGCCCAAAGTGTGTAGGGAAGGTTGTGACCAAGGATTGTCACAGGAAGGGAAGAAATCTGGTCAAATCAGGGCATGCCCTTGACTGAAGCCCCTTCAATTCCTTCCCGCCCCCACTCCCCTCCCCTTGCATTTCTCTCCCAGGCCAGCTGCAGAATAACTTCCCACTTCACTGCAGATTCTCCCTCAGGCCAGGAGACACCCTCCCCTATATTACTCCTTTCCAGTTACCCCTTTTCCCAGGATCAGTGAGGTTTTCACCATTCTTTCCAGGCCATTCCCTGATGGTTGGGATGAATCCCAAGTGGCTTTCAAAAGGTCCCGTGTGAAATGTGTCTTTCAGTGGAGTCTCGTGCCTTGCTTCACTCAGACAGAGAATTTAGGGCAGGCGTTTGCTTGTGGGTGGGAGGTGACATCTGTCTTTTCAAGGGTGTCGCTTCACATCCAAATTGAAAAGCTGCAGGGAAATCCTGGCCATCTTCAATACGAGCAGGCCGTCTGACCCCAGACCTCGTGATGGGAACATGTGGAATAAAGGAAACCAGAGGCCTTTTGTGTCGGGAATGGAGAGATCTTGGCTAAAGCTAAGTGCGCTGCTTCCACTGAGACACTCCTGGCTTGAAAAACCAGGATTATCTCAGCACATAAAATGACTTTAAAAAATGGGGCTCTTGTCCCAGTTTAAAAGTCTGTCTCAGGAAAGCCGTAGAGTCGTACCGTCTCATTAGAGGTGACCGCAGTGAGTGAGGCCGTGGCTGCTCCCTAGGACACGTTACTGACAATAAATGGTGCCACCCTGCCCCTGCTGCCAAATTCCCAAACCCAGAGCCCTACACAGCAGGCTGGGGTCAGATTCATAGATTCATAGATTCATAGATGTTAGGGTCGGAAGGGACCTCAATAGATCATCAAGTCCGACCCCCTGCATAGGCAGGAAAGAGTTCTGGGTCTAGATGACTCCAGCTAGATACTCATCTAACCTCCTCTTGAAGACCCCCAGGGTAGGGGAGAGCACCACCTCCCTTGGGAGCCCGTTCCAGACCCTGGCCACTCGAACTGTGAAGAAGTTCTTCCTAATGTCCAGTCTAAATCTGCTCTCTGCTAGCTTGTGGTCATTATTTCTTGTAACCCCTGGGGGCGCCTTGGTGAATAAAACCTCACCATTTCCCTTCTGTGCCCCCGTGATGAACTTATAGGCAGCCACAAGGTCGCCTCTCAACCTTCTCTTGTGGAGGCTGAAGAGGTCCAGGTGCCCCAGTCTCTCCTCGTAGGGCTTGGCCTGCAAGCCCTTAACCATAGGAGTGGCCCTTCTCTGGACCCTCTCCAGGTTATCCGCATCCCTCTTGAAGTGTGGTGCCCAAAATTGCACGCAGTACTCCAACTGCGGTCTGACCAGCGCCCAATAGAGGGGAAGTATCACCTCCTTGGACCTATTTGTCATGCATCTGCTGATGCACGATAAAGTGCCATTGGCTTTTCTGATGGCTTCGTCACACTGCCGACTCACGTTCATTTTGGAGTCCACTAGGACTCCAAGATCCCTTTCCACTTCCGTGCCACCCAGCAGGTCATTCCCTAGGCTGTAGGTGTGCTGGACATTTTTCCTCCCTAGGTGCAGCACTTTGCATTTCTCCTTGTTGAACTGCATCCTGTTGTTTTCTGCCCACTTGTCCAACCTGTCCAGATCTGCCTGCAGCTGTTCCCTGCCCTCCAGTGTGTCCACTTCTCCCCATAGCTTTGTGTCATCTGCAAACTTGGACAGAGTACATTTCACTCCCTCGTCCAAGTCGCTGATGAAGACATTAAAGAGTATCGGTCCAAGGACCGAGCCCTGCGGGACCCCACTGCCCACACCCTTCCAGGTCGAAGCTGACCCATCTACCACAACTCTTTGGGTGCGACCCTCCAGCCAATTCGCCACCCACCGGTCTGTGTAGTCATCCACGTCACAGGCTCTTAGCTTGTTCACCAGTATGGGGTGGGATACCGTATCGAAGGCCTTCCTGAAGTCTAAGTATACGACATCCACCCCTCCTCCTGTGTCCAGGCGTTTCGTAACCTGGTCATAAAAAGAGACTAGATTGGTGAGGCACGATCTGCCTGCCACGAACCCATGCTGGTTTCCCCTCAGCGTAATTTGTCCTGCCGGGCTCTCGTATATGTGAGCCTTGATAATTTTTTTAAGACTTTGCCAAGGATGGAGTCTTGCTCCACTATGTTTTCCCCCTCTTATTTTCACAGTGTATTCCTAGAAGATTTCCTTGGTGGCGGGAAAGGAGACCAGGCTCCCCGGCTGGAGTTCGAACAGCTGCCTTTTACTCATCCCCTCTTCATCGTCTGGTACAACAGGAGCACCTAAATGCACGGCTCACTGCGCAGGGGTAGGTATCTCCTCCTGGAGATGCAGTGTGTGTTGATAGCCAGCCACTCTTTCTTCTTTCTTAAAAGTATACTGTGGGATGGGAGGTTGTTTCATGCCAGGCGAGGTGGTTGGCTCCAGGGATTTCAGTACGTGACTATAAAAACGTTCACCTCTGGCTCAGGGCTGGGGTCCCATGCAGGTCAATGAGACCCCAAAGGCATGGCTGTCTGGGCCTTGTCGTGGCGCCCTGGGGAGCGTCTTGGTGCACTTCCCAGTGGACAGGTGTCCGTCCTGAATGGAAAAACTTGCCTGGCAAAACTGTCAAGGGTGAAGTTTGCTGGGAAAGGATGTGGGGAAGCTCCTCATGCTACTGGGCTGGACATCTGTGACTGAAAGACTTCAAACCCCAAGGCTGCCAATCTGCTCATCTGGTCTCCTTCCCCTTTCGTTTAAAAAAAAAGAAAGAAAAGAAACAAAGCAACCAGAATATTCGGGGGTGGACAGATCTGCAAGTCCGAAGTCAGGAACGTACCACTCTTGAGCTGAATTTACCCGTGTCATCTGTCCCCTCCTATCTTGCTGGAAGTGCAAGTTTAGCCCGTGTCACTCACAGGTAAGCTGCCCTGGGTCAAATTGCCAGCGTTCAGCTTCGCTTGCTCGGTGACAGGAGCAGACAGACGTTACCAGGACAAGAGACCGGCTGAATCGTAGGGGGCAAGACCTCTTCTCACCCTGTGTCCAACAGTGCGCCCGTTAATCTGGCCACAGCTGTAGTTTCCTGGTGTAAGCGTCCTTCATATGGAGGCAAAGTTTGGGGAGCACTTTCTGAGGTCAAAGATTTAAACAGTCAGCCGAACAAGCCTCATCCCACAATGTCCTCTCCGCCCCTTGGTGGGAAGGACAGGAGGACTTGCACCGAGGTGACCCCTTTGGTCCGCCCTGCTCCGAAACCCCTCCTGTCCATCACCAACAGGCGCTCATCCACGCGGTATCGTGCTCTTCACGGGAGCCGTCTTGGGTAGGGAATCCCCCCTGGGCGGCAGAAAATGGAAGACATTCCCAAGCCGCGCAGGGATCAGAGGGTCAGGCTGGAGCAAAAGGGCCAGCGGGGTGAACGCGGGTGCATGATAAAACACTGCGGGGTGAGACCTGCCGCGCGCAGGGCAGAGAAATCCCATTACTGGGGAGGGTTGTTCCTTCCTGGTGCCTGTCCAGGCAGCTGCTCAGCTTGCTGCCAAGTGCCCCCCGCCCCAAGATCCCCCAAACTCCTGGGGCTTTCTAAGCCGCGCCAGGGGAAAGGCCAGACTGGGAATGGGATGACAAGGTGTGTGAGGAGCACAGTGCCCACTTGGTGTTCCCACTGCGCTGCTCCACCACAACCTCTTGTGAAGTGACTACTTTTTGAGGTAGGATGTGTGTTATGTGGGCTGGCCTGGTGTGGGCAGGGCAGGTGTGGCTGCACTGGCCTGCTGCTAACATTTCCCCACTTGCCTGGAGCCCAGAGCCCCCAAAACACACACACGCCCAGGGTCTCACAGTGCACAAAATTGCCCAGCTTTCACCCTTTGACAATCTGCCCCCTGGTGAAGTCAATGGCAATACACCCGGGGAGGTGAGCAGAGGGACAATCAGGTCATTAGTGCTTCAGCCCTGATTTATTCAAGTAACGCATGACAAGGCGAGGATTTGAACCCACCCATGGATTAAGAGTCCATCGCCTTAACCAGTCGGCCACCTTGTCATGGTTTCCGAGGAAGTTAATTTTTACCCAGAACCCAGCTGAAGGTTAGTTGAAGTTTGGTGACTACTTAAAAATATGAGAGATGATGAAATGACAGCAAAAGTATATTCAATTACTGTTGATTGCTGTTGGCTTTTAAAGCATCTTGATTATCCTATTGATCTCTGTCTAGTCATTGATAGAAAATGTTTTCCTTTTTTTTACTTTAACTTTATAACTTAAATTAGCTGAAGGTGCGACTTGTGTTGAGTTTATACATTTCCTCTGCATGCCTCTTGTGTCTTGTACTGAAACAACACATGTAAATCATTTGAATGAAGCCAAACCTTTGAAAAGACTTAAATTGTATTGTTTTGCAGGCAGAAAAATTGTTGGGTTTTTTTGGCCTTTGGGAAACAAAGCTGTGCTGTATTGCATGGTGATCCTGCAGTGAGGTGTATGAAAGAGAAACGTATGGAGGCTTTTCCCCTAATTTTTAAAAGAAACCATCCAGTCATTCGTATTCCTCATCATAGAAACACTGGCCCTCAATCTTATCTTTCTGGTGTTTATTTCATGCGTTCGTGGTTACTCCTGCATTTCATGCAAAGGAGAGGAGACGCAAGCTCTACCGAGAGGTAACACAGTCACTGATTACCTAAGGACTTTGGAAAGCTGAGCTTCGTTCCAGCCTCTGCCACAGCCTGCCCTGCTGACCTTGGGCACATCCTTTTGTCCCTCTGTGCCTCGGTGCTCTGACCGTGAGTGGGAATGATCCTTCTCTACCTCACGGGGAAGTTGTGAAGATACATCCACCGTAGGCTGTAAGGCACGTGGGTGCAATGGTAATGGGAGTCAGATGAGCTCCTAACATACAAAAGATAAAATGTTAAGCCTTCTGCCCCCAGACTTCTGCTTAAACTGAGTTTTTTCCAAGTTCGTGGTCAATGGCTGGACTCCTCATTTTAAATGTCATTCCAGCGTCCAAGCTCTGTGTTAGTCAAGTATAAACTGGAATGCAAAAACCAAAACAGCTGAGTTTGAACCAGTGGGCTGTAGTCCTACTACAGGTGTCTAACCGAGATGCTCCTTTGAGATTCAATTCTTGCAAAGCCCATCCTGCACTTACATACTCCGGTAGTCTCAGTAAGCCTGTGACACTAGTTTTGCGTGATATGGATTTGAATTCTTCTTTTAAGCTCTGGGTGGATGAACACCGCGTGTCGGTAGAGGGCAGCCCTGTGACACCTCGGGGCACGGCAGCAGCGCAGGTAAAACCGAGTCATGGCTCCTGCGGGAAGCTAAGGGAAAAGCAGGTTTGTTCATGTATTTCAGTAATTTTTCTTTCCACAAAGCACGTGCCATTTCTGTCCCTTCTCCGTTTTATTGTCAGTTTTTACCGGTAATGTATTTCCTTTCCACGTGCATCTTGTTTGCATGTGAAGACCCTCCTAGCTTCATCACGAGCCCTTCAAGATGTCATTATGTACTATACAACGCCATGTGGAATCAGAAAAAATATATGCCTTAAACTTTGATTATTTTAGTTATAAGATGACATAACCGCTTTGTGTAGAATTGCTGGCTCGGTACAGTAGAACAGATAAGGGCAAGTGTTTGTTCTTTGTAACTCTTCTGCAAATGCTTCGCTCACAGCGGCCTTGAAGGTAGAAAAAAAAAGTATGTACAAAGTAGATTTCCAGGTGCAAGAAGGAGGTTTGTGAACTAACCCTATCTCCCCCATAATTCCCATCCTGATAACAACAAAGAAATAATGAAGTAATATTATAGCCGCTTTTCATGCTAATTTCACTATATGATCACGTGAGTTGTAAGCAACTGTTAAAAAGTATATAAGCCTCCTGATTTTGCTCTTGGGGGGGGACCCCTTCCAAGTGCTTGGGAAATCCATGTCACTTTGGAACTCCCCCTACAGCTGTAGTTTCTTTTGAATAAAAGCTTCTGCTGACCTGACCCAAAAGTACTCTGTGTGTGTTTCCACGACAGCCAAGTGTGGGTTATTAAGGCATTTCTAAACTTGATCGCTGTGTTGTTTTTTTTAATGAATCTTAAGAGCAGTAATATTCCCACCAGACTTCAAATACACTTCCACATATTTTTGATTCGTGTTATCTAAGGGAGGGTTGTGTGCGTAAGTGGCTTTTTGTTTTCAGTGGTATTAGAAATCAGGTGAAGGAGTAAAATGTAATTGGGTGTTTTGTGAAGAAATTTTAAACCTGTATTTCGGGTGTAATTGGAGACAAAGTGGCTCTTGCAGCCTCCTGGGGCTCTTACTGTACATGTCTCGTCAGGTCCATGTCCAGAGCGTGTGCTGCGTCCCTGCACCACGCAGGGGTCTGGACTTGTGGCGCTAAAAGCAGGATCACTTTCTACCTCCCCTCCCTCCCTGCTCCCTCGAAAACACCCGATACCGGTCGCTGCTGGAGACTGGTTACTTGACGAGATGGATTACTGGTTTGATTCAGCCTAGACGCTCACGTCTTCCAAGTCCCTGATGTTTTTCATACTAATTAGGTACAAAACGAGGAAAAAACAAGCTGCTGCTTTGTGACGTGTTAGAGAAGTGGTTCCCAATCCACTGTGCTGGGGCTTTTAACAATATGTTTAAGTGAATATCGTACTGCAGGGTGACACACTCCCCACATCCTGGGATCATCTGCTCTAAGAGAAGCATAAGGTGATTTTTGCTCGGGTTTTTGCAAGGTTTGGTGCAGGGCTGAGGAAGAAGAGAGGCTCTAGTAATATATCTGATAGAGCGGGAGGTTTCATGTCTTTGCCAGTCTGTCTTTTCCCCTGGGGCTCTCTGTAGGATTGTGTGGGTCTATTCCTTGGCCTAGAGCAGGTCTATGGGGTGTCTGGTTAGTTTTACCTCCTCCTCCCCAAGTGTCAGCGGAGACCACAGCGACACGCACACAAGGGCACGTGCGGGAACAGGGACGGAATAAATCCTTCTCTCCGCCCCGCATAGAAATGCCTGCAGACCGCCGCACGAGCTGGACGCCTCCAGCGCGCGCTCAGCTTTCACTGAGCAATGCTGTCGGGTTGTCAGAGAGACATGTCATGGGGCTCACTGGAAGGCAGCTGGGAGCATCACTTAACACACGCGAGATACTACAGCTATGTCAGAAATGGCGTTTTAGTTCTTTCCTAAAAGCTACATTTCCCTGTGACGTATTTTGGGTGAAATACTAGGACAAGTGCCAACTAATTATATATCTGTATATCTCTATATCAGGGGTGTCCAATGTTTTTGAATGTGGGGCCGGACCATGAACTTTTTATCACCCAGCGAGCCGGCGAGCCATATTCAAAGACCTCACAGGAAGCGGTATCACATGAGGAAGTGAGGTCACGTGAGCTTTGACACCAGTGAAGTTGCAGGAAGCGACAATGAAATGGGTCTGGAAATGTGGTGTAAAATCCAAACCAAAAACACGATAAAAGGCAGGATGAACTAATACCAAAGCCTTGACTGCAATGAACACTGTCGCTGCTGCGCACTGCTCAGGGAACGGAAGAGGCACAGCGCAGGCGACAGAGCACGTGTGGGAAGGACAGCCGCCAGAGCGGAAACGAATCGAAGCAACAAAATATGGGCATTTCTGAGAGTGATCTTCAACAAGATTTCCTTTGTTGCAGTAACAGCGCGTTAGTAACCCGTCTTGAACAAACTGAGCCCCCAACCCCGCGCAAAGAGAAACAGAAGCAAACCCGATCCAAGCCCTGGACAGTATTTGTACACAGATTTTACCTGCTCCAAATTCACGCTGGAGCCCAGATCGCTCGGGCTCTGCTCTTGAGCATATTGGTCAGTCTTAAACAAGCGTACAGCACAGCTCTCCAGTGCATTCGTAACTGGGACATTCGGTTACAACAGGAACTATTCAGGCAAAAAAAGAGACAGGTGGCAATACAACCGTAGTCAAGTCTCAAGAAAACGAGCAGCTCCCATCCACGCTGCACGTGTACAAAACAGTGTAAAGCAATGACGTGCACAAGTCTACTCTTCTTAACTTTCTGAGAAATATAACGAACACTGGTTTCTTTAGTGTGATACCTGGAATTGTTTTTGCCTGCAGCAGTTATCAGTCCCTGCCGGCACACTCGATGTGGCGATGCGGAGTACTCCAGATAAATGTCCGTCTGCCCAAAGTGATCTTGATTTTGTTTTTATGTTCCTCAGTCTTGAGAACAGCTGCTCCCAGCAATACGTGCTGCCAAACAGGGCAATGAACCGAAGTGCGTGACTGAATAGATCTGGGAAAGAGTGCCACGTAACACATTCACTATAACATGTCAGTAGGTCCTGTTCGGCAAAAGCTCTCCTCAAGGCACCGTTATTTGGGATGTCAATTAGTGCCATTTGGATCGTGCCAGGAGCATCGGTGGCATCCGCTCCAAATGCATCTGCAAACAGGTCCAGCTCGTCGCTGCGTTCCCTGAAATCCGCACGTCTTTGTTTGAATTCGTCCAGCGGACGGCCGATCGGTGCAGAAAACTTGTCATGGGTCACAGTCCCAGCACATCCCGTTAACGGTATTGTGAGATGGGTGACATTCTTCTTATTCAACTGTTTCTGAAACAACTGCAGCTTGTGAATGAAGGCTTGGACGTGTGTATTGACTGTTTATCAGTAAATCTGCCCAAGCCATCTTTCACAAATTCTCCATCGGACAGTGGTTTCCCTCTCTTAGATATTGCCTCGGATATCAGGAGACGGATCGTTGTCGCTGCCTCCGACTTCTGCCTCACAGCTCTGAAAGCAGACGGCTGCCCGGTCATGCTCCGTGTTAGAGACTTCACCCGAGCAAGTCTACTGCGCCCCACCGCGCTGCCACATTTCTTTGTGTGTTTTGTAGAATAACGGCGCTCCACGTTGTCCTCCTTGCCGACAGCCACTTTCTCTTGGCAAATCAGACACAGGATGTTCCCGTTTTGTTCAACAACACAAAAATCAGCAGTCCAACTATCCCTGAAAACTCGACATTCTGCATCAATTTTCGTTTCCTCTGATTCGCCATTTTTTGAGCGTAGCGTCGGCCGTGTGGCTAATAGAGCCAAACTTAATTTTAGTCATAGAAAAACGAGTTTGGCAGAGACAGGTGAAGTTAAAAACAACTCACCAATTAAAAATCACCATTTTATTACGATATAGTGATACTGTGGTGTCGACATGGACCCCCACCCATCAGGTATAGTCATAATATGTACGGCACAGCCTGACACGTGCAGGTGCTGCCATCATATGCCAAGTGCACCTCAAATGCCGATGGGGAGTCAGGGCAGGACTAGGACTTTTGTCTCCTGGGGCCAGTCCCGGTGTCTGTGTGTCATGGCTGGGGCAGCCCAGCCATTACTGGGTTTGGGTCCCACATGGGCAGCGCTGTCAGCTAGCCCCACAGGCCAGTCAGTTATTATAACCCAAGATAAAGACCCCTTTACACCCTCTGTCCTGGGCCGGCCAGAGAGACCCTGCCTGTGCGGCCCTACTGCCAGGTTCATGGTAGCTGCTGGTGGGCAGGGGCAGGCGGGGAGGGACCCGCTCTGCATCCAGCCTGCCCCTGCCCCAGAGACCGAAGGGGAGAAATAAATGGCTTCATATCCCCATCCCTCGAGCAGCTCCCCTCCCCCACCCACCTGTCCCGAGCGAGGGACCTCGGGCCGGGGAAAATGGCTTGGCGGCCCGCGCGCCGTGTGTTGGACAAGCCAGATATATAGAATATATCTAATGTGTGTGTGCATGATGCTGCATCAATAAAGTTGCACTGTGTATTTGGTCTGTAATTAGCAGGTAATTCTTATACCTTGCAATGGCTGTAATTTGGGATAAGTATGTGCTCTCCATCTCTTGACACCTTCAAATCAGGACAGGATGTCCTTCTGGTAAACGTGCTTTAGCGAAACACAGGCAACTGAATTCGAGATAGGAGCGTCTGCTCGGGACAGCAGCCACGGGAAGATGCCCCAAGTGGCGCTGCCCTGCACTTCGGCTGCCCGGGGCCTGCACAGAAAAAACATGTGAATTTCTGCCGCTGACTTCCGGCGGCGGCTGTGAGCTCGTGTCCTGGTGCGAGGACAGGGCAGACAGAGGTTTTTGGGGTGAATGTAATCTCTTTTATTGCACAGAAGAAATAGGTGGGAAAATTCTTCTGTGCAGACTTTCAGGCACAAACTGCCTTGGTGAGGCTGAGGCCGCGTGTGCGGATGGTCTGTGCTGCTCCTGGGTGGAGCGGTGAGCTAACACAGGCACACACGAACTCGCACACGCGCTCTCGCTCTCTGGGGATCGCTGGTGCTGCTCTGGAAGTCCGCGCTTCAAGGATGCGAAACCCCTAATTCCTCCTCGTGTCTATGGAAGAGGTACGGGTTTCACAGTCCCGAAGCGCAGACCCCAGAGCAGCGCCAGAGATCCCGCGAGCCGGCAGCACTGGCGCACACACGGGCAGGGGTGAGGCAGGGCTCGTCTCCGTCTAACTCTAGCATGTATCTACCAGAGGGAGCGAAGCGCTGTCCCAGTCCCGGCGCTGCCCAGGGCTCCTCCCATCACCCCAAACCACAGCCCGCACAAGCCCCAGGGCTGCCCCACTCCGCGCCGCACACGCAGGCTGCATGCGCTGCCCCCCAAGACCCACCTCATCCCCATGCCCAGGCTCGGGGCGGGGTGGGGGGCAGCTTCAGTCTCCTCCCTTGGGCCTGGGCAGCAATCCCCAGAGGTCGTGGGGGCCGCTGTGTCTATCTATGGACATGCGCGCCTCACGTGTGCTGCTCACTGTGTCCCAGCTGCTCGTCAATTTTCTCCATTTCACCTTCCTGGCAAACCCACCTGCTTAGCCAGCATTGTGGGCACCCCCGTGCATTGATAGCTATTCACTGGTCATCAGGGATCTTGGCTTTCTGATTTTAAAAATTCCCCAACTTTTTAATTAAAAAAGTAAACAGAAATCCACTTCTTTATATGATTTTTTAAAAATAAAACACCACAATATATCTGTATCTATATCTGCATCTTAGTGGTGTTTCATTTTAATCATGGAGAAATGTGGATGTAGGGTGTGAAGAA
Organism: Alligator mississippiensis; assembly: GCF_030867095.1. Lineage (NCBI taxonomy): Eukaryota > Metazoa > Chordata > Crocodylia > Alligatoridae > Alligator > Alligator mississippiensis. The sequence continues at coordinate 59,487,570 of NC_081834.1, forward strand.
GTCCTTTGCTGTCTTTCTCTGTCTCGTGGCCTGAGACAGCCTCAGCCCAGCCCCCTCCACGTATTTACTCCAGTTGCGTGATTTAAGTCCACCTGGGCCACGGGACCTGACTCGGAGAAATACCTGCGGGAGGGCGGCCTGGCTCTTCCTTTGTCCTGGGAGAGGCACGCTGGGGAGAGGACAGGCAGTCATCGTGGATCTCACTCGCACCAGATCGGGGGGCTGCTTCTGCCTGTGATACGAGGCCCTGACCCCCACAGCGGAGGTGGAGATCACCGGTGCCATCAATGAGTTTCTCTGCACGTGACAGCAGAGGATAGCACTGCTGCTGCCCAGACAGGCCCACCAAGGAAACCCCCACGAGCTGGAGGCAGGCAGAAGCTGGCCCCAGAGAGCTACAGCCAGGCAGGGGTGGCAGAGAAGCCGTCCTTGCCCCCTGTTTGGAGGGAGTCTCAGCCAGGGTGCTCTCGCGAGCATTAAATCTAGTACCTGCTGGTGACTGTACATGAGCCAGGAGGCTGCTCACACGCGCTGTGATTACAGCCAGCCGCCGCGTCTCGTAGCAGTGTCCCCGTGCTTCAAAATGGTGGCAGGGGCACTACAACTAAAGCTTGTTTGACGTATTGAAGTGTGGAGATGCTGATATATGAGACACTCCAGGTGCTTGAATTTGGGTGGCTTTTGGATCCACTTTAATTAAAGCACCTTCCCCCGCACCCTAGAGCATGTGTAAAAACTCTCTGTATCTTCAGGTATTAGAAAAATGCACATTTCACAAATCGAATGTCCGTTAGCCTAGTGCATGGTTTTATAGCCATGCTTTAATGTACATCAGATGAATCTAATGCTCATTAAAGCATCTCATGTAGAAGTACCCAGAGGGTCCAAAGGAGTTGCCCAGGCACCAGCAAGACTCAGCCTCTCGTTCAGTTTCTCTCTCTCTCGGCCCATTTCTAGATGATTTTTCTCCTCGGTGGTTTCCTACCCATCCTTGATCTGTGACCCATTAAATGCATTTGGAAAGTCCAAATCAAAAACCCTATTTCAGAAAGGATGCCCCTGGAATCTGGATTGTGGCGCTCGGCGCGGCTCCTGGGATCTAGTTTCCTTTCACTTGGGCCTGGCCCAGACAACCAAAGAGGACCTTTAAAACATGAGACAGTCACTTGACAAGAAGAACAGCATTCAGAAACATGCATTTCCTATGACGAATAGGGGTTTACATTGCACAGGCCTGCAGTTGCACATAGAAACAGGGAAGAGACGCCATTTTTTCTGATTTTCCCCCACTCTAAACACTGCACGTATCCTGCAGGAGAACCCATTTCTTGTTCATTAGAGACAGGTTTAGATGTTAGAGCAAGAAGAGGGGTCCACCAAAGTCCCATGAGGCAGGAAGGAGCCAGGAAGCTATGTATTGACACCAAGACCAATCCTGCTCCAAAGGTAAGAAACTGGGGCTTTGCAGTGAGCTATGAAGAGGCAGGCACTGCTGGGATTTGAACCCAGGATCCCCTATTTACGAAACAGGTGCTTTAACCAACTAAGCCACAGTGCCCAGGGGAATAAGGGCTGCGCCCCCCTCCCCATCTCCCCCCAGTGAAGAGCACTTGTTCGCTTTGGGAATTAAGGCAGAAGTGTTTTGCGTGGGCTAAAGAAGATAGTGGTGGGGGCAGGCTGTCAGGGGAGGGGGCAAATGCTTCACAAAAATGACCAGAACCCGGGGCCTGGGCTTCACGTTTCTGTCTCCCAGCCCCAGGGAGCCAACACGACTCCATGAGCCCAACCTGGCAGCTGCACACCCGCTCCCAGCAGGTCCCAGCCGTCTCCTTTGTATCAGCGGTTCCCTCCGCACAGACCGCTGCCCAAGATGCACGTTCCTGATGTGGCAGAAATGCCACTGTCGGTGCCCCTCTCCAGAGATGTGTCTCAGCCAGCCTGAGAGGCTGGTGTTGAATCCTTCAGAGCGGGGAGCTCCCACCTGGTCTACATGACAAAAGCCTGGCGCCTGGGAGGCGATGCTCTGGTCACCTGGACAGGGGGGAAAAGACCCGGCCCTGCGCGGGCCCAGGTAGCCAGGGATGCGGGGGAGATTGGTCGGCTTGTGCCCAGTATTGGCAGCTTCGATTGGACCGGGCTGCTGAGGTCAGAGAGGTTATTTAAGGGCCCGGGCCAGGAAGAAGGCAGCCATTAGCCATGCGGTCATCCAGGTGAATCTGAGCCTGGCTCTCTCTTCATCACCGCATGCTCCAAGAGTGCCCTGCCTCCAGAGGAAACAACAACCACCTCTGGGTGATGTGTGTGAGTAAGATACTAGAGATCCGATTAGATATTTAGCTTCAGTAACTCAGATGCGTGTTTAAACGGCTACCTCAGCCACCCTGGTTTGCTCTATGGGACTCCTGTGATATTCCTGTAAGATTTCTATGATATTACTCTACCTTTTACCCTGTTTCCGTCCTACCCCTGTGATCAATACAGTTCTCCTTTGTGACCGGTGTGGGAGACTTATTGAGGGGTGGGTCTAAATTGTGCCGAGGAGGCCCCTTAGGTCTGTGGACTAAGGGAGACTTTCCTAATAAGCCCCTGACTTGGGAAGTGCCCCAAGTGCCTGTATTGGGTCTAGGACCCATTGGACGATCAGGCCTGTGTTCTCCAAGGTGCGCAGAGCCAGAAGTGAGTCCAGAGCCTTGGATGGTGGCAGCGGGACCCCAGGCTAGCGGGTGTGCTCCAGGGAAGGGGTCGGCCGGACGGGACGCACCCCAGGGAGGCACTCGGAGCCTGGACGGTGGTCGGGCGCAGGGAGGTGGGCGGCTCAACGCAGGAGCGCCCCCTACTGGCCCGCCACACGTGGTGGCAGTGGTGGGATCCGAATACCCTGCTGTATTGGAGGCATAATTTGGGAAAGGGAATAGAGTCACTGAAATCCCTTCAGCAAACAATTTCTAATTTGGCATCGGGTTGACTGGATAGGCTAGAGAGTCAGGATGGCGGATGAGTATGTCCGGATGACTGTGCCCGAACTGAAAGAACTGGCAAAAGAGAGAGGCCTTCACGTGAAGAAAGGGCTAAAGAAAGAAGAGCTGGTTAAACTCTTGTGCACCAGCGAGTCACAACAAGCATCAGCTTCACGCTCTACGACTCCTGAGTCTGACTCAGGACCACACTCCCGCTCATCAAGCCCGGAGGCTGCCAGGAGATCACCCTCCGAGAGCGAGCAACAGAGACTTCATGAGATAGAGCTGAAAAAGATGGAGCTGGAAGAGAGAAGATGGAGTGGGAAGAAAAGAAGGAACAACGACAGCTGAGAAGGCTGGAGCTGGAGGCCCAGCGCGAGAAGGAGCAGCTAGAGTGGAAAAGGCTGGAGCTCGAGGCCCAGCGTGAGAGGGAACAACTGGCGGCCCAGATGGAGGAAAAGAGGATGCAAATGGAGCTCGAGCAGAAAAAGCTCGATGCTCACCTCCATCTGCAGACTATCGGGGGAAACGCGAACCCTCCACAAGCATCCGGGGAACCCTCCAAACTGGACGTCTCCGCCTTCGCTCGCTACCGAGAAGGAGACGATCCTGCGGTGTTCCTAAGCAACTTCGAAAGACAAGCCCAGCGGTGCAAGGTGCCGGAGGAAAAGCTCATGATGTACCTGTCTGCGCTGGTAGAGGGTGACATGGCGGTGGTCCTGAACAGCCTGCCCTCAGACGCAGCTGATGTCTATAATGCCTTCAAAGCTGCTGTGTCAAAAACGGTTCAAGTTAGGACCGGATTATTTTCGGAAAAAATTCCGGAATACGCGCCCGCAACCCGAAAAGTCATTGACTGATTATGTGGTCATGTTGTACGACACATACTTTAAATGGCTAGCTGAAGCCAAGGTTGACAATTTGGATAAGGCAAGCCATGTCCTGGTGCTGGAACAATTCTATTTTTGGTGTCTGAGAGAGATCAAGACCCTGGTCAGGGACAGGGACCCCAAAGATGCTTACGAGGCCGCAGACATTGCAGACCGACTGTTGCTAAACCGTGAGCAGCCTCCCGACTCTGGGAAGGAGCAAAAAGAGTCCCAAAGAGGGGGGAAGGGAGGCCCAGTCAAAAAGGGGAAAGAGGGCCACCTCCTGCAGAGCGCACGGCGGCCCCAGATTCAGACAAACCATCCAATTCGGAAAAGAGGGGTGCTATAACTGCGGGGAGCAGGGCCACATCAAGCCCAACTGCCCAAAGCCGAGCACTAGACCCAGGCCCGTCAGGCGTGCAACAGCCGTGAGCAGTGAGGGGGAGGGCCGGAGCCACTCTGAGGAGAGTGTCTGTTGCTACAGGATCACAAACTCAGAGGAGGTGATGGCCCCCCACCGGACCATGATCACGGTGAAGGAGAGGACCCTTGTGGGGGAGCTGGACATGGGGGCCAGTGTGACACTGATTAGTTCCAACCTGGTCTCACCTGCAGACATAATCCCGGGGAAGACCCTCACTATTCACGGGGTGGGGTCCACACCCCTGAAGGTACCGGTAGTCTGTGCCCCCGTCGTGTGGAACGACTGTGCAACGTACCTGGAAATGGGGGTACTGGAAGGGGCTGCGGTCCCCATCCTGGTGGGACGGGATCTTATAGAGCAGGAAGCCCAGCTCCGGAGGTGGGAACAGATCCAAGAGCCAAAGCCCCGCACCATTCATGCGGTGACTCGCCTGCAGAGCAGGAAGGCTAAAGAGGGGAGGTTAGAAAATCCCCGGGAGACAGCCACACCATTGGCCACAGGGGAAGGGACCCCTGCAGACGGCGATCGCACCCTGGTCCCAGAGGGAACCGGTAACCCCGAGGGTGGGTTAAGTGACAGTCCCGGGGAGGTGTGTATTTCGTCAGTGGCAGAGGGAGGTGATGCTAGCAGGGAGGAGACCCAGGAAGTCCCTGTGGGTGAGTGTGCACTCCCTGCTGATTGCCTAGCTGGGCAAGAGGAGTTCAAGTGGGAGGTTCGGGAGGACCCCAGCTTGGAGGGACTCGGGCAGATGGCTCAGGAGCAAGACACTGAGTTCACTCCGGACAAGAGGGAACAGGTGGTCTGGGATAAGGGGCTTCTCTATCGGTTGTGGGTGCCAAAGAACCATGCCGAGACCAGGGAGCCCCAGCGCCAGCTCATAGTATCCCGGAAATACAGACAGCAATTGCTTGCCCTGGCTCATGATCTACCGTGTGCTGGTCACATGGGCAGGGAACGGACATGCCAGCAGTTGCAGGTGAACTTTTTTTGGCCCAGAATTGCCCAGAACGTGACGGACTATTGCAAATCTTGCGAGACGTGCCAGCGGACGGGCAAAAGCGGGGACAAGAGAAGGGCTCCCCTGCAGCCCCTCCCGATCATAGACCAACCCTTCCACAGGGTGGCCGTGGACATTGTGGGATCACTGAAGCATAGGACTCGTAGAGGAAAGAAATACATACTGACACTAGTGGATTACGCAACGTGGTACCCGGAGGCAGTTGCCTTGACCTCCATCGAGGCACCCGTGGTTGCTGACGCCCTCATCAAGGTGTTCTGCCAGCTGGGTTTTCCCTCCGAGATCCTGACGGACCGGGGTGGGAACTTCATGGCGGAGGTGATGGAGTGCCTGTGGGACTGCTGTGGGGTGCAACACCTTAAGACCACAGCCTACCACCCTAAGACAAATGGGCTGGTGGAAAGGTTCAACGGGACCTTGAAAGGGATGCTCAAGGCCTATGTGGACTCCAACCCCAATGACTGGGATGAGAAACTGCCGCAGTTGCTCTTTGCCTACCGGGAGGTGCCCCAGGAGTCCACTGGGTTCTCGCCCTTCAAGCTGATGTTTGGGAGGCGAGTGCGAGGTCCTCTCGATTTGGTGAGAGAGGAGTGGGAAGGGAAGATCGCTTCCACAACAGACTGCCATGGTGGAGTATGTGCTTGACTTCCGTCAGAAACTGACTGACATGATGAAGGTGGCACGGGACTCCCTGGGACAGGCCCAGGAGAAGCAAAGGTCCTGGTATGATGAGAAGGCCCGCTTACGTACCTTTGAGCGGGGTGAGAATGTGATGGTTTTCCTGCCACTAAAAACGGACAAGCTGCAAGCTGCTTGGGAAGGTCCCCATGCTGTCCTGGACAGACTGGATGATGTGACCTAGGTAGTGGGTATTAAGGGTAGGAAACCTAAGACAATTCACGTGAACATGCTTAAACCCTACTATGACAGAAAGGAGATGGTATTCTGGGTTCCCTCCGTTGAGGGAACTCCGGAGGACCCCGAGGAGCCGGTCATGTATGGAGACGGATGGCGAGGCAGGGATCGAGGAACTCCGCCTGCCGGACCATCTGCCCTCCCAGGACAAGGACCAGGTGCTCGCAGCGCTCGAGGACTTTGAGACTGTGTTCTCTAATAAACCAGGTAGAACGGACCTGGCGGTACACTCGATAGAGACGGGCAGCCATCGCCCTATATACTCCCGACATTACCCAGTCAACGAGAAGGTGAGGCAAGAAATAAAACGGGAGATCGCAGAGATGGAGGAGTTGGGGGTAATCCGGCCTTCAATGAGTCCCTGGGCCAGTCCGGTGGTACTCGTCCGGAAGCAGGATGGGACCATCCGGTTCTGTGTGGACTACCGGAAGCTGAATGCCATTCCCACCCCTGATGCGTACCCTATGCCCAGGATGGACACGTTGCTGGATCGCCTGGGCCCAGCCAAGGTGATCTCAACTCTTGATCTGTCCAAAGGATTTTGGCAGATGGCCCTGGACCCGGATGCCATAGCCAAGTCTGCCTTTACCACACCTATGGGGCTATATGAGTTCACAGTTTTACCTTTCGGGTTGCGCAACTTGCCTGCCTCTTTCCAGAGACTGATCAATTATCTGCTGCAAGGATGTGAGCAGTTTGCCATGGCTTACATCGATGACATCGCCATCTTCAGTCCGGATTTCGAGTCGCACCTGACTCACCTGACCACCGTGCTAGGTAAGATTAAGCAAGCGGGTCTTACGGTGAAAGCCAAGAAGTGGCAGTGGGCACTATTGGAGGTAGTGTACTTGGGTCATCGTGTGGGTGGAGGTCATATTGCTCCCTTGTGGGAGCCCAGGGCAGGGCACAGAACAAGCTCTAAGCATCCTATCAGCAATGGTACTAAGGGAGCTGGACCCCAGAGGTGAAAGCTCCCACCTGGACGGTACCTGCATAGAAATTTTGATGTGATTGGCCATCGGAAACCTGGCCCTTCTCTAGCCTGATGAAGGGATTAGACTCCTTTGTGAAGCAAATGGGGAGAAAACCCTCAGGGCAGATGGGAAACAATGACTAGGGGAATGTGCAGGATGACGTGCTAAACCAAACCCAAGCACCTTCTCTTCAGTGAAGCCCTTATGTGAGCCCAGGGAAGATTTCATCAGGATTTGCAGCACTGGCATAATAAATTATCCCATTTTTCATGACATGTTACAGATTACACACCTATTTAGTGGAGTCCTTTTCTAACACACTGATGTTTAAGTTTCATATTTAAAGTTCATGTTGTTCTGTCAGTTTTGAATGGTTGAGTAATCTAAAGGCTGTCATTGTCATTGAACGAGTCATGATGTTTCTTTTTGGAGAAGCCTTGAGAGTTTTAGCACGTCTCATGGACGCCTTTCTTGAAGCTCTCGCTCTTTGTTGAGTGATCAGTGGTGTCAGGAGCGTCAGGGCAGTTGGCGTGTTTGTCTGTGAAGAACTGCTGGAGATGATGTCTTTTAGCAGGGTTTCTCCAGCACTTGACATTGAACCCCTTCTTTGGTTGCTTCTTTTGCTGACAGCAGTTTGTGGCCGTGCGGACGGGCATGGTGGAGCATATCAAATGAGGATCCATCCAGCAGCCTTTTGTACTGCTCGTCCTCTCCTCCTCGTCTCGTGTCCTGCCTGAGACAGTTGAGGACAGGGTTCAGCAGCACTGCAGATTGTCAGGATCTGACCGGGCCACGATGTGAGCACTTCTGCTACGGCCGCTGTAGCTGTTGGTGTCCTGCACTGCGCTGGTTGTAGCTGTGCCAAGGGGGACTTTGCAATGCACTAGGATACAGTCAGTTAGGAGCCAGGGTTTTGAGCGGGGGTCTTGCACAATGGCTTCTATTTATTGCTTAGTGATTTATTCGTATGGAATACAGCATGCGAATAACAGAACAAGCTCTAAGCATCCTATCAGCAATGGTACTGAGGGGTAAGGCGAGAGTGACTGTATCAGGTATGATACCTATGGCGAGGCATCGTCAGCAGCCTAGTGCAGGTCTTCAGTGCAATCATTTCAAAGATAACTAGGACAGGACAGTCCTCGGTGATATGTGCAACAGTCTGGATTTCGCCACACTCACACTTGGGCGCTTTAATACAATTCCAGTAGCGAAGTAGGTAGTTGTCCACTCTGAACCTTGTTCAACATAGTCAAACTCTGCCTTAGTAAAAGAAAACCAGGAAGTTTAGACGTGAGGTCCATGATAATGTAGCCTCTTTATCTTGAAATTGAGGAGAAGGGGTATGAGACAGAAGAGACAGCCAAGGAGCATAAGTGTATCTGCAAGTACCTGTCATACGTTTCACGGTGTCATTCAGTTGCTTTGGGATGAGTAGATCATTTTCTGCACACTTGTTCAGGAAAAGAAATCCATGCAGCTCTGGACACAAGTGCTGTCCTTCAGGCCAGTCGGTCGCTGTTAGTGCCGTGCACCAGGGTGCGGATAGTCCAGGTTGCAGACCTCAGTACTTGACCTGGGCAGATTCAGGCAGGTGACATGACACAGGCTGTTCAAGGTGCCTTTTCTAGTGTCCCCTGCACACAGATGAGCAGAGCTGATCGAAATAGGCCTGCTCAGTCATAATTGCAGCTGCCTCATTGCACACCAGTCTCAGTTCAAAGTACAAATCATCATCATCCAGTCACTGGCTCCGTATGTGCAGGTCTGTGACTGGGGAAGGTCCGTGACCAGGGGCTTCTGGTAATCACGCATGTCTGCCCCATCACCATCCATTATCACCGTGGGAGTTGTATTGAATCAAGAGGCCTCTGCATGTCTTCTCATAAGATGGGGATGACACTGAGCTTCAGCAACCACACAGTACTTCACAGGAAGGAAACCTGAATCCCATGGCCAGAAAAACCAAAAGGACTGAAGATTTCTGTTGTGCTCAAACCTACTGCTGGCTCTGCCACCATCGTGAAATATTCTGCTTCAATTGCTTGCTCCACCATCAAGAACTTTTTTCTGTATTTTTGGAGCACTATTAGCCTGCCAAGCCTCCTCGCAACTTTGCCAACGTGTGTAACCCTAGCAGGACAAATTGATGAAAGAGACTTTAGTTGTAGGGGGAAGGGTTTTGTGACAGCCTCATGCCAGATGCAGTGGCTGATGGGCCACAGACAACTTCCACCCCTCTGGGTCACGCCAAGCCATGCCAAGCCATGCCATGCCACACCTTTGTTGTTTCCACTGGGTGAAACTTCACTTGCCTGGAGGTGATCAGTGGTTCCCTGAGGAACAGGAACAGGTGTGACAGCATGCTGATGACTTGTCTGGGGCTCCTCCTTCCCTGCAGCTCACCCCTTTCCACTCGGGTCTTGTAATTAGCCCTGGTGACATCTTGGTGTCATGAGGTTGTCTTTTCTTCTCTGTGAGGTGTCTGGTGAGAATTCAAACCACAAGGACTCTGCTTCTGCCTTTTATGTCCAAATCACAAATAAACAGGTCATGTACATTATATAGCTCATACTAGGCAACCAAGTAGGGCAGCGATGACTTTGCGCTGAGTGATCCCTTTCCTAGGCTTGGGTTGGCCTGGTGCAATGCAGGAGTGGCTCATACCATGCCCCTTGCTTCACTGTTCACATTTGTGTATCCTCCTTGCCTAATAGCTCAGGTGTACTTGCAGCCTGCCTGGCTCATGGCCACGTTCAAAGGACATGGCTCCTGATAGCCCTAAGAAGCCCTAAGGTCATGATGGCCCCTTGGTTGGAGTGTGCAGCCCAAGAGAAAGGGACAAAAGAAGAGTCTGTGAAAACCTCGAAGGAATGGGAAACCACTTACGTGCTCAGAGAGGCAAAAGCACCAACACTGGTATCCTGTGGGCCCATCCCGGATCAGGCAGGGGAGGATGGAGGGGACACCTGAGTGCCGGTGTCTATCATGGAGTGGTAGATGCATCACGAACAGAAACAAAAGAGGGGCATAGGGAGGGGAGGAGTTCAGCTGTTCATCTGGGGGCAAAACAGCACGGGACCATCCAGGGCAGGTGAAACCTGTGGGAGAAGGGCAGAGTCAGGGCACGCGCAGGGTGGGGTGCAGGCCAGGTGAGAAGAAACTAGTGTGAGTGGGATGGGGTTGGATCTCGGCCCCTCTGCTCACACCCAGGAACAACCACGGGGTAAAGGAGAGTCTCCCCAGCCGGGAGCAGTACGTGGTTCTCACACTTGGCTCAGTGGGGATTTCTGTCCCAGCAGGCCTGACCTAGGCCAGGAGCCCTGGCAACTCACCTGCTCAGTGCTCCCCACCTTCGCCTCCTCCCCTCTGCCGCTGTGTCAGCACTGGGGGTGGGAAGCAGAGACACTGGTCACCTTGCAGACACCCCAAACCCCCAAGCCCTACCACTTCCACCAGCCCATGCCTCGGCCTCCCCTCTCTCCACCACTGCCTCTGTCCCAGGAACTGGCACAGGGGTCCCAGCCCTCAACCGGTCTTGCTCCCAACCTGCAAGACCTTCCCAGGACCAGGAACATAGTCCTGGCTGTCTCTAGTGGGTTATGGAATAGAGAAAATCCCACACAATTTACTGATTCCTTTTGATGCACTAGCTGGGGGAGTAGTTACCTGATTGCACGATTTCACAATGATTACACACTTAATTTATACAACACAATTTTATTTTAAAACTCTTTGCTACGTATATAACACTGCTTAGCTTTAAGGAATACCACAAACATTAAGAACACAATAACTACATATATCAGAAACAATGCTCCGAATGCACTTCCTTCCCAAACAATGCTATAAGAATTAGTATTACAAAAACTACAATTACAACTAAAAGTTAAATTTGAATCAATACTATTATTTTCATAATATACTTACAATCCTAGAATTCTCAGAAGCCAAATACCAAAAAATGGTTTCATTCCTCAGTAGTACGATTTAATGGGTTGGCCTCAGTAGTTAGGTTCAATAGGCTCGCCTCAGCAATACAATTCAATAGGCTGGCCTCAGCAGTGATAGGACTAAGTGCCCTTCCTTCAGTCCCTTTCAGGTGCTCCGCGGCTTCGTGTTCATGGAGAGGTTGGTTCAGGTGATCAATCTGATCTGGCCTACACTTGCGATTCTTCCTTCGTTGTTCTGCAAGTAGAGTCACCTCCAAATTGGGACAGTAAGTTACAGTTTTTATTGAGTGAGCTGCGGTCTTGGGCCACTCCTACTCAAACCTGTCATTACTCCCAAATTTGGGCTCGGATCTTACTCAATAGATTCTTTTGCTTAGTAATTAGTTTCTTTTGTTGAGCATTTTAATTACTTTGGGGAACTTCCATACCACTGCAAATGACCTTTTCTTACCAATCTGGTCAAAAGGCCCTAGGGTTTGATCTCTCGGAACTCAGGATATTTGCTCTCTTTGTAAAAGACTTCTGAAGATAAAATTCAAATTAAGACTTTAAACAAAGTCAGGACCTTTAGCACGTAGTCCAAAAACAAAGACTTAGATAAGGAGATAAATCTTATCTTCTTCCTGAAACTGGCTAATGGGCAACCATTACAAACATTCAAACTATTTCATTCAATATGACACTGGCTCCAGCCCTCCCTCCACTCCTCACACAGATCCCACGCTCTCATGCTAGCACTAGGAAAAGCATCATACCTTTCCCCCTGTCGTGTCTATCTTAGACAATGATGCCCCTTGGTCTGGGTGCCTGCCTCCAACATCGTCCCCGGGCCAGCCTGGCACCCCACCTCAGCCAGGCAGAGGGCCCGGGCTGGGTGCAGGTGTCTCCATGGTGGGGGCCCTCTGCCTGGGTGCTGGCCTTTCTGGTACGGGGCAGGCTGGCCTGGGTCCCTGCGTCCAGCCCCTGGGAGGGGCATCTGCTCCTGATTGCACAAGGGTAACTGGTTAGAGATGGATGATGGACAGCATAGGATGCACTTTAATAAAGTTAAGTGCTAAGTGCTGCACCTAGGGAGAAAGAATCACCGTCACACTCACAAACTGGGAAATGACTTTCAAAGGAGCACAGCAGCAGAATGGGATTGTGGCAGGGCACAGTTTGTGCCTCCCACTTTAAGGGCTAGAAGCCAGCAGCCAGCAGGTGCCTAATTACAGCACCCATTTTTTGATTCAGGGCTGCCTATATAAGCAGGGCATTTTGCTGCTGGCAGGCCAGGCAACAGCATCGCCTGGCTGTGAAGCTTCATGGAGCACCCTGGAGGTACGGGAGGAGCTGTAGGGGATGGCTAGGAGGCTCCTGGTCCTGGGCATGACCAAAAACTGCACCCTGCTGGGAGTGGGTGGCCTGGTGGGGCTCCCAGTGGTGTGGGAGCCCCATGAAATGCCCATTACCACCCTGGTGAAAGGGAGGTCGAGGCACCTTAACCTGGGGGACACCACCGGAGGTAGGGGGTCCAGGCATGGCTGCGGCCACCTGAGCCCACCGGGGAGGGAAGCCCCGTGGGCCTGAGGGAAGGGTGTGGAGATGGGGAGTGCGAGTGAAGGGGGAGAAGACCCAGAGGGCTGAGGGCCCAGTACATTTATATACACATCGTGTTGTCCCGGAAGGGGCGAAAGTAAGCTTAGACCCGGTCGAGTACTTGGCTGGCCACTACTCCGGTGAGGGTTGCGGGAGAGGCCCCACAGATGGTACGTCTGCCACCCAAGGAATGGACTAGCTAAGCCTATGGCCTTGCTCCCTCCAGGAGGGAGCAGGGCAGCATAAGTTGGTGATGCATGAAAGAGACCCTGTGAGAGAGGGTGGAGTGTGTGAGGCCCGAGTGAGAGGCGGGAAGTGTGAATGTGCAGGTGACCGAGGCCTGACAGCACGGCCTAAGCTTGCTCCAGCGCTAGGCCGGCAGCACTGTAACATCTGGATGCCATCTGCAAGGAATGGGCTGTGGTGTAGGGAAGTTACGGAGCCACAGATGGTGCCCCCTGGCATCGGGGCTGTAAATGGGCAGTCTCCTGCCTAATTAAGATCATTAATTAATTAATAACAAGGTGTGGAAGGCGAGTCAGGTGGGGGAACCCAGCACAGCGGCTAGGCGGGGAGCCCTACCTTGCTGCAAGGATCTCAGAGTCATAGTCAACTCCAAGATGAACTTGAGCCGTCAGTGCGACAAAGTGAGAAGTAAAGCTAACCGCACTCTGTCATGCATTAGCAGGTGCATCCCAAACGGGTCTAGGGAGGTGATACTTCCCCTTATGCAGCATTGGTAAGGGCGTAGCCGGAGAACTGCATCCAGTTTTGGGTGCCCACTTCAAGAGGGACGTGGATAACCTTGAGAGGGTCCAGAGGAGGGCCACTTGTGTGGTTAGGGGCCTGCAGCTAAGGTGCTATGAAGAGAGATTGAGGGACCTGGATGTCTTCAGCCTCTGCAAGGGAAGATGGAGAGGTGACCTGTGGCCGTCTACAAATTCATCACGGGTGAGGTGGACAGCAAGAAATAGGAGCTAGCCTATTGACCAGGGTGCCCCTTGGGATAACTAGAAACAAGCTCCACCAACTGACAGAGCAGATTTAGATTAGACATCAGGAAGAAATTCTTTACGGTAAGGGTAAGTAGGCATCCCCCCAGCACCTTCGGTCTTCATACCGCCAGGAGGCAATCCGCTCCCAAGATGTGGCCCCCACATAGCATGAGGACAGGATGCAGAGGCCCAGGGATGATGTGGGACTGACACAGGAGGGAACTGAACTGCTTGATTCAGGGCACTGGCACCCTGAGGGATGGGCATCAGGGGTCATCCTGACCTGTCTGGAGGCAGAAGGGGCCCTGATCAGCACCCAGGTCCCATCCCGCTCTGATCCCAGGCTCACAAACAAACAGTAAAAAAGCACCATACCGTTCCCCGTGTCCTCGTTGATTTGGACGGAGGCGAGTCTTGGTTTGCATGCTTGCCTCCATGATGGGCAGGGGTTCAGTCTCGCACCCCACTTCAGCCCGGCAGAGGGGCCCAGTCTGGGTATTGGTGTGTTCATGCCCAGGGCCCTCTGCCTGGGTGCTGGCTTCTGCAGTGAGGGGCAGCTTGGTTTGGGTCCCCTTGTCCTCATGGGACCCTACCTCCTTTTCCTGGCGGGGGCTAATGCTCCTGGTTGCACAAAAAGGAGCTGGTCAGAAATGGGTCCTGGACTGAATCCATCCCCACCAGCACCGGAGAAGGAAGGACTCCCCTACCTGCAAACAGCACCACTTGCAACACCACATAGCCTGGCCCAGAGCCCACCAGCTACCCAGGAAAGCCCCGCACTTCACCCTGCCCTCCCTGTCCCCCACTTACCTCCTCCAGGGTGGCCAGCACTCCTCCGCCATCCCCTCCATATCCATGGGAGTCTGGTGCAAATGAAAAAGTAACATGGCAGTGAAGAGAAAATCCAGCCCGTGGGCCCAGAGCTGGCACGTGGTGGAGTATGTGGGGAGGCTGGGGGGCAGTAACCCAGGGAGCAGGGGAGGTCAGTGCAGCACAGACCTGTCACCCCACCGGTCCCACTGTGCCATCCACACAGCTCACATGGTGCCCAGCGCTGCACACACAAGCCCTCCCCCCAGGGCAACCCCCTGTCCCCTCCACTGCGGGGCTGGCACAGCAGGGGCCAGCCTTGCCCTGTGCACACACGGGCACACGCACACTCCCCCTCCCCCTGGGCAGGGGCATGCAGAAGGACTCACCTCCGTGGGGCTGTCGTCCTGTTCGCAGCCCTGCTCCCTCTGCACCCTGAGGGCCAGCACCAGGAAGAGGTTCTGGCTCCTCAGTGCCTCCACTTGGGCCTGCACGAGAATCGCCCCAGCCCGTCAGAGCCTGCCCATGCCTGCGCCCAGCGTATCGGGCCCCGCACCCACCAGTGTTACCTCCCTGCGCACCCATCAGGTCCCTCCTCTCCCCGCACGCCATGTGTCGGGACTCTGCTCCCAGCTTCAGCAGCCTCTGGGATGTCCCCCAGCCTGGCTAAGCTTGGCCTCAGCCTCTTCCCTCCCCTGGCCCAAACAGGCATCTGGAGGGTGGAAGAAAGTGCTGTGGGGCTGGAGGGGCTGGATCAGCTCGGCCCCTGGGAATGGAGACCGAGGAGGGAGAGGGGGTGCCCCCATGCAGAGACCTTGCCCCCTCCCCATGGAAACGCACAAGTCCCCCAGCTCAGGCGACCCAAACTCACCGGGTGCAGGCTCCCTCCGCTCCCGGCCTGCCCCCAGGGGAGGTAAATCCGCAGCGCCCTTAATGGTGGGGAGCCTGTCTGCTGCCCGCCTGCCTGCGCCCAGGGTGGCATCTGGTGCTGAGGGGAGACGAGGGCTGAGCATGAGTCTGGGGGGACTGAGCACCGCTGTGAGGACGGGGGTCCCAGAGCCCATGTGGCCCCACCCTGCAAGGGAGCAGAGGGCAGCAGGGCCATTGCCAGGGGCAAGACTCGGGCAGGGGCAGGGCCAGGACCGGGGCAGAGTGAGGAGCCCGTGGGGGCCAGTCCTGCTCCCCCTCCCCAGGACCTTGCTGGTGCAGAGCAGGGGGCACAGCTGGGGGCACAGAGCCGGGTCTGTCCAGGTTGGACCTGGCACAGCGGGGCTTGGCCTGCCAGGCAAACCCTGCCGGGCCTGAAGCCTCCCATGCCGCCCACCCCCATTGGTGCCGTGGGGGCCGTGCCCAGCCCTCACCCGGGGTGCTGGAGCGCAGGCGCAGCGGTGGCAGCTTCTCGCGCTGCAGCATCTGCACCAAACACAGGCCTGAGCTGCAGGAGGGCGAGAGGAGCCGGGCTGGCGAGAGCAGGGACGAGGCCCGGGGCCGCGTCCTGGGCCTGGCACAGCCTGAGCCCCTGCCCCAGCACGGCACCGTGAGTCCTGTGAACGGGCACTCACCGCTCCCGCAGGCGCGCGCTCCCGCCGCTCGGGTGGGGAACGACAGGAAACTAACTACTGACCTAACTAACTAACTAAACTAACTAACTAACTAAAAAATACTCTACTGATCTACTGAATTAAGGAACTAATTCACTAACTGTCTAACTAATGAAGGAACTAACGATCTATCTAACCAATGAAGTAACTACTTAATGAACTAACTACTGAACTAATGTACTACTGAACTAACAAACTATCGAACTAATGAAGTAACAAACTATCTATCGAATTAACGAACTACCTAATGAATGAATGAACTAATGAACTACTGAAATAACAAACTATCGAACTAACGACCTAACAAACATAACAAACCAACTAACAGCGAATCAACTAACTCCGCAAACACTGCCGACCGGGACGTGCGACTGGCTGCGGCGACGCCACGAGCGCGCTGGGCGGAGCCGGGCTGACAGTTAGGCTGGGGATTGTGATGTCACACTTTTAAGCAACTGCACCGTTGCCACGGCAACCAGAGCGTTCATTCCCCCTGGGGCAAGGGCTGTGGGCGCCGGGGGTCTGGCCTGGCCTGCGGGGGTCCCCGGCCCCGGACGACCTTTGACCGTGACTCTTGGGGCCGGCAGCGAAGCACAGGGACAGCCCTGGGGCAGGGTCCTGGGTAACCCCGCGCCCCGGGGCCAGATCCTCAGGCCTCTCTGCTCTCTGCAAATCCTCATGAAACCTTCCCTGGGCTCACATAAGGGCTTCACTGAAGAGAAGGTGCTTGGGTTTGGTTCAGCACGTCATCCTGCACGTTCCCCTAGTCATTGCTTCCCATCTGCCCTGAGGGTTTTCTCCCCCTCCACTTGCCAGAGGAGTCTGACCCCTTCCTCAGGCCGGGTCAGGCCAGGTTTCAGGTGGCAGATCACATCAGGATTTCTATGCAGGTACCGTCCAGGTGGGAGCTTTCACCTCTGGGGTCCAGCTCCCTGGCCTGACACATGCAGAGATCCCAGTAAATGTGAGGACATGGGGTCGGTCCCTCAGCGCTGTGGCAGCTTGTGGGATCCAAGCCTGGCCTCTTCCCCGCTCATGTCACCATGGGATACAAAGGTGACCTGGGAAATGTCCGGGTCATCCTGCCCTTGCTCTCTGGGTGCTCAGGACCAGTCCTGCCGTGAGCATCTCACCAGAGCACGTCCACATGAGGTGCCAGGGCTTGAACTCCCCTGGAGAGGCCAAGGCTGGGCACAGGCCCTGTTCTGCAGGGCACTGCTGTATCCAGCCGTCTTTTCCTTCTTGCACTGGTGTCACTGGGGTCACGGCAAGAAATCAGGGTCCCCGTTCATCCCACTTGACCACTGCGGCAGGGTCCCCTCTAGGATACCTTGCTTGGAGTCTTCCCCAGGACCAGGTCCAGGAAGACAGAGCAGGCCAGAGAGCACAAAGGGAGCTGACACCATGCTACACCTGCCATTGCTGAAGGGCTGTGTTGTCTGCACATGGCAGAGGGCTAGGGGAGGGCCTGACTGCCTCCTTACTGGGGACCAGCAAGCAGGTGGGACAGTCTGCAGCCCAGGACAGGAGCATCTCTAGAGAAGGCAGGAACTGCCTTGTGATGGGTGGAGGTGACACGAGGAGAGCAGCATGAGGGGAGATGCTGATTAAACAGGAGAGGCAGGAGAGTCCATCAGGAGCTTTCTTAACAGCAGGTCGCAGGGTGGGATACACGGAAGGGGCTGGGGCTGGGGCTGGATTTGGCATTTCATATAATGCTCATGAAACTCTAACTTCAAGCAATAATTAAAAAAGCACAAACCATGTGGAAGAGATTTCCGTCCATGTTAAATAGGAAATTCTTCACTGGGGAGACCTGATGGGCTCCATGTGAGCAGATGTGTCTCCAGGGAAATGGGATCATTGAACAGGAGGACTGGAGGGGACCTCACAAGGTCATCTCGTCCAGCCCCCTGATCCAGGCGCTCTCATCCCTGAGTAACCCATCCCAGCCAAGTGTCCGTCCAACCTGCTTCTCTAAGTTTCCCGTCACGGAGATGCCACCGCTCCTCTAGGCAGCCTGCTCCAATGTCTGGCCCTTCATGGTCAGAAAGTCCCTGGTGAGGCCTCCCCAGCGCTGAATAGAGGGGAAGAGTCATTTCCCTCGATGGACACATGACACTCCTGTTAATACAGCCCAGGACACTGTTGTCTTTTTTGCAACAAGCAGGAGGGAGAAATGGGAGACACGGACTTGTAGCTCAGTCCTGGGCACGGCCACCTGCCCATGGGGCACGGAGCGGAGACCCGTGTCCTCCCTGATGTAAACTGAGGGCTGTCCAGGTTGTTTGTGGGTCAAGCCGGCCTCCTCCTCTATTATCAGGGTCAGGGCCAGCTCTGCTCTCACCCTAGCGTGATTGTCCCTCTCCCAAGAGGACCCATGATCCACCCATCTCTGACCACCTGTTCTGCAAGGAGCATGCGGCAAGCGGGCCTCAGGTTTGCCTCCTGCGTCACATCCGACTGTTCAGCCTGGGTATCATACAGAGCCTGCTGATTTTCCTGGCCCTGGGGAGGAGGAGAAGGTCAGATGAAACACCAGCTCTTTGACCCCCGCAGAGCTGCACCAAGTCAGTTGCTGTGGCAGCATGCGGGCTCAGCCCAGGCCCAGTCAGGATCCCTCTGCACACCCCCAGCCAGGCCAAGCAAGCTGATGTTTGGCTGTGGGCCTGCAGCACTGCTCAGCTGGGTGACGTGAAGCCCCAGTGGGGTCCCGAACCTCAGACAAAGCTGGCTTGCTCAACAGTTTGCAGCATGGGCCCAGGACTGAAGCCCTGGATGTGGATTGGGGAACGCTGTGCTCAGCTCAACAGTTGTGACCTCTCTGTGCCTTCCTCTACATGTGGAGTAGGGCGATAGCAGCCCCAGCCTCTGCTGTGACAGCCCTTTGGGATGTGCTGGTGGGAAGCGCCAGGTGAGACCTATGTAACATCCTGGCATAAATCAATGGATCCCGCAGCATCTGAACGGACAACGGAGGCTCCCGGTTTGGTGACCCTGGCGAGTAGAGACACTCAAAAAGGTCAAGGTGGATTTGATCTAAGTTATGTTTTTTTCTCTAAGCGGTGTAACTTAGATTGGTAGCAAGAAGAGCACACCTCCGCCCTTGCCAGTGGGTGTAAATCTTAGACCAGTTTCCTCCGTTTTAAACAACGATGCCAAACTTTTCTTCTGTAATTCGTACAGACCAGTTTCTGATCACTTATTCTGGTTCAAGCGTAATGTCTGCCTGTTGTGTCTTATTGTGTTTTCCGTGCACTGCCCCTTTCAGGCCAAAGCCCTCCTGTCCTCCACTGCAGGGGCCCCTTGCTGGTGGCAGTTTTGCAGCACTGGGGACGCCCTCTTTCTGCCACGAGAAGCCGGAGGCTTTCTTGGTTCCTTTCCCCCCGCAGGGCTGGACGGGTCAAGTGAGAGCAGAGCAAGTATAAACTCTGCACACATGTACTGAGGGCAAAGGTTAAGATCCACATGGATGTGATTTCAGAGGGTTATAATAATAAATAAGTGTAGTTCAAAGCAGGAGTGTCCAGAGGGTTGATGCTGAACTCCCAGCATATTACAGTCCCACCAGTCAGAGCTTCCGAGCAGGGCGATTTTACCCAGAGTAGCACACTGTTCAGCTGAGGGACTGGGACGTCTCACATGGTCGCAGTCCCTAGCGCAGAACTTGTCCTTCTTCCCTTCAGACACTTGTAACATCCCTATGGCTTGGCCTTCCTTTCACCCACATGGTAGAAAAGAGTGGACTCCAAGGAGACCCTGGGAAGGGCCCAGGAGTCACTGAAATAATGGCAACCGCAAGTAGGACAGTGCAGCCCCAGTGACATGTCCTATGGGGCAGCCACAGTATGACTGTATGTCTTTTCCTGAGACAAACCTTGAAGCTGGGACAAGATCCCAATATTTAAGTCATGTTATGTGCTGAGACAGTCCAGGTTTTTCAAGCCAGGAGTGTCTCAGTGAAAGCAACACTTTTGCTTTAGCCAAGATCTCTCCATTCCCGACACAAAAGACCTCTGGGACAGTGCAATAAGGAGCGGGATTTTGCTCAGAAATGATGCTTAGGCTCCAGAGACGTCCTATGCTTGTCTCTTCCTCAGGACATGACTTTAGACGCCTGCAGATCTCTTCTCCCATTCAGCCGGTCCCAACGCAGGTCCCTGATGAAGCATGACGGATGAACGGGTGGAGGGATGTGACACAAGGCAGCATCTTGCTACAAGAATGACACTTCATGTCAGGGACGGGTGCGCCTGCTCTTCTCTCCCCGGTCCAGCTCCATCTCTCCCCTCCACCCTGGATTCAAGAAACCGTTTCCCCTCTCTTCTCCTCTCCTTGCACCATCCAGTGCTTCCTCCTACTCACCACGATCTTCTCTGGCACGGACGCTTTCCACCCCTGCAGCTCCACAGCCTCGTGTCCCCTCTGCTGCACGGCTGCCTGCAGGGTGAGGAGCTCCCGCAGCAGGCGCTGCCCGTCCCTCCTGCGCTACATCTACCAGGAGCGGGACCGGGGTAAAGGGAGGCTCTGAGCCAGGGACCTCCCTGTCCCCCCCAAACCCGCTGTGGGACTCAGGCCTCTTGGGACCCCCAGGCTGCTGCCATGAGTCTCCTCCTGGGCAGGCGCAGGGAAGAGCAGGGCAGTGTCTGTGGCGGGAGGGGACCCAGGTGGGGCTTCACAAACACACCCTCCCCTAGAACTGCCCGCGGGCGAGCGTCTCCCCTAGTCAGCTCCGGGTCAGTGGGATGGGCTTCCCTGGGGAGGGAACAGAGGACTGAACGGGTTTCCTACCTTCCCGCGGTCCTGGAGGCGCTGGGTGACACTGAGCACAGCTTCCTCCGGTGTCCCCTGTTCTTCCCTCTCCTGGTCTTCCTCGTCCTGCATCTTCTCTGTGGCCGGACTGGGACTCACTGCAGCAGGAAGGAAAGTGGGGGGTGAGTCCTTTGCCCCCGAGGGGAAGACAGGTGCAGTGTGGGGGGCAGAGATGGGGCCGTGCTCCCCTCGCCAGCCAAGGGCCCCCCGTCTGCAGAAATCTCCCAGGGCCCTCTCCATCCCGCTCCTCCGCCCCCGCAACCTCACGGCCCCCATGGCTGAGAGCACACTGGACTGCCCCACTGACCTGGGAGGTCCCTGTGCCCCCACAAGTAACCCTGCCTCCCCCATCACCCACCCCCACCAAGGCCACCCCACGCATGGGGACCGGGAGGTCGTGTGGCTCAGCCCCCTCGCCTTGGCCAGGATGCCCCTGCCCAGCCCTGCGCAGGGTCTGCCTTGCCCCCTGGAGTGAATGGCCCTAAGACTGGGTGGCAACAGCGCGGCTCCTCACCGGTGCGGCTGGCGCCAGGGGCCGGGGGGCTCGCAGACCCCAGGGAGCCGTGTGGGTCTGTGGAGGAGGAGCTGCAGCTCAGGCTGGGGCTGGGGCTGGGGCTGGTGCAGGACGGGCTCCGCTCCTGCCCCAGGGAGGCTGGGCCCTCCTCCACGTCTCTGCAGGGGGCTGCCTCCTGCCGGGAGGCTGCAGGGCCGGGCTCCAGGCTGCTCCATGCCGCGGGCGGGAGGCTGCACGGCTCTTGTGCCCGGCGCTCCTCTCCTCCGGGCTCCCGCCTGCCCAGGCGCACCCAGGGCCACCTCCACCTGCACCTGGAGGTGGTGGGCTGCTGCAAATGCTCTTCTTTGGTGCTGGCACGTACTGTTTTTTTACGCCAGCACACAGGGCACAGCCACGTCCTCGCCCTGATGGGCCCCTCCTCTTCATGGCCGGGGGGGCCCAGATGTTCCTGTCCAGGCCCCCGCTGTGATCTGCTGGCACGAAGCCCACCTTGGTGGTCCTCCTGCTCAGCACCCGCCTCAGCCTGTCCATCCTGGCACTGAGCAGGAGCAGTCATCAGCTGGGCTTCAAGGCACCCCTGTGCACCCGTCTGCCCCTGAACCTCCTGCTCTCCAGGAGACAGGCCGGTGTCCCCGGGGATGCCCCCATGCCGCCAGCCTCCTGAAGATTTGGGGATCATGGGCAGGGAAGCCCTGGGCTCAGGGGCAATGACTGGCAGGCAGCTGGTTTGGACACAGCTCCCTGCTCCGGCTCCTGACCTCTGGCTCCACGTGCCTGGCTCGGGGCTGAAGCCCCTGGGAGTCCAGGCAGCTCCTGGGATAAAACCCTGCACTGGGATTGGGGAGTGCCCGGCAGAGGAGGGCAGGGACCCCTTCCCTGGGACCTGTGGGTGCCCGTCAGCGCCGCAGCTTTGGGCTCCCTGCCCGCTCCGGCCGGGCAGCGCTGGCTGAGCTGGGAGGGCTGGGAGCTCCTGTACCTGGGGAAGTTTCCAACCCCGTGCAGCGGGTGTGAGAGCATCAGGGCCGCGGTCACCACCTTGGAGCGGGGTGGACTTTCCTCCCCTTTCTGCAGTCCCCTGCACAGACATGGGATGCCCCGCATGTCTTAGCGCCGCCTAGAACTTAGCACGGGGGGTGTTAGCGCAGGCTAGAACTCCCCGCTGAAGTGAATGGAGAGCCTGGCACATCCTGGTAACCAAGGATCCCCCTCTGGAGGTGTCTGAGTCCTGCCCAGTGACAAGAGCAGGAGCTGCATGATTGTGCAGAGTGAATTATAATCTCCTGCTGGAGGCACCCGAAGTGCAAGCCTGCTCCCCATGCCATGTACTAGAGAACTGTGTGGCTGGACAGCAGGGTGCCTTCCTCAGCCTGGCTGCAGAAGCCAGGACACTGCTGGCCCCTTCCTGTTAGACACAAGGCGTCAGACAGACTTTTTACCTTCTGGACATAGGAAAAAATCAAGTTCAAGGAGTCTTGATTTAGGCACCCAGAATTAATGGATGCTTTGATTCATCTCATAGCCCCTAAACATCCTGCATACATAATGAAGATAATATTGTGCAGAAACATTTTGTAATAATAATAAGAAAATCTCTTGTTTGGGAAGCTCCTAGATCAGCACTTCTGAACTCCTGAGCCTCAAGGCGCTTCTCGTTGGGCTCCACTCAGCCCTTGCTGGACTCACAGATACCCTTACAAATGCCAGCTCTTGCTTTTCACTCGTTTTTGGAATACAGACAAAATACTGGAGCAATTCTCCTGTTGCAGAGAAGTCAGAAAGAGCGCGACGGGTCCCAGTGTTTACTGTGAGCGCTCTGGGAGGGTGGAGGAAACCAGTTCTTCTCTGCGTGGAGCAGGGTGTGCACGCATGTTTTCCCAGCCCCTTCGCCTCCATGTCGCTGCTCTCAGGGTCCGTCTGGGCCGCTGGCGCTGGGAGGAGGACACTGGCCCCTGCACACCCTGCTGCTCCACCCACGTGCTGGGCAGCTGCTTGCATTGCTGAGGTGCCCTGTGGCTGGGAGCCTGCAGCAGGGGCAGGAGCTTGCTCCCCCGCGCCCGCTCGCCCAGCTCAGAGCCAGCCTTTCTCGTCGTGGCATGGCAAAGCAAGCGGCATTGCAGGCCCCGTGTGTGGGAAGCGGGGCTCGGAGCAGGGAGCCCTTCGCCGGCTCTCGCAGTGCCCAGGACTTGCTGCCAGGGACGTTGAATCCACCCAGCCTCGGGCTTCCGGACGGTCTCCAAGGAGGCAGCAGCAGGAGAGGTCCCGGCCAGGGCCCGGGCAGCCCCTGGACTCGAGGGAAAACGTCTGTGTGACACCTCCCGGGCAACACGGAGCTGCCAGCAGTGTCCTGGCTTCTGCAGCCAGGCTGAGGAAGCACCTGCTCCCGGTCCTGCAGCTCTGCAGCACATCCCATGGGGAGAGGCTTGCAGTTGGGGCACCTCCAGCAAGTGAGTATCGGGATCGGGGTTTTGCATTTCCCACCGAAAAGGGAGTAAAACACAGATTTTCCCCCCTGTACCTGAGGAAAACACGGATTTCTCATTTTAATGGAGAAACCCATGGATCGTGCATGTTTGCAAAGAGCTCTCTGCAGGCTGACAGACTTCAGGCCCGCAAGAGGGTTGTGGTGGGGGACCAGGAGGAGGGCGGTCAGGCAGGGGCACTAGGTGCATGTACATGCACATGGCCCGGGCAGCATGGAGAGCAGCTCTGCAGGTAAATTGGGGGCAGGGATTGAAGCCCCTCAGGGGAGGGAGGCAGGGAGCTGGGCAGGGCTGGGGCGGGGGCTGCTGCCCAGCCAAGCAGTGCGTGGGGCTTGGAGCCACAATGTGCGGCCTCAGGGGGCAGGGGTGCTGCCAGCTGCCTGCTGCGGGTTCAGGCTCCTTTCCTGCTGCCCTCTCCCGGGGCCTCTGCAGCCAACAAGCACGGGGAAGCTCCTTGCCATCACGTGCTCCACGCTGCCCTGGCGATGCACTCCCTGCCCGCGCAGCTGCAGCCAGGGGCACAACCCAACGCCCAGGTCCACGGTGCGCCCACCCCCGTTTCACACAGATCTGAGAGGTGTGGGTCCCTCTTGCCCCCCGGGAATACGCCCAGCAGCGGGGAGCTGGCTTCACCCCCAGCCAAGCCCCCAGCAGGTAGGCAGCAGATGTGGGGGGAGCCGGGCTCTGCATTGCTGCATCCACTGCCTCCTGCAGCCTCCACGCTGCCTGCAGTGGCTTGCTTGAGTGAGGATTAACCCACGCAGCTGCCTCAATGACCAGATTGAACCTTTGTTGCTGAACCAGGCATATCATTTTATCAAACTATCAAATCATGCGCGGACGCTACTGGTGCCTTTTGTGATGATGACACACTCCTGTGAAGTTGGAGCTACTGTGAAGTTGGAGCCAGCGCTTGGTCTCTCATCAAGTCACTGAATAGTGCCACCCTGGCATTTGCACCAGACGTGAGGATGACACCAGGAGCACGCGTGGACTCCTGCGGACTCTGCCCGGGCCTCGGACATTGGATTCAGGAACGTGCATCTTGGGCAGCGGTCTGTGCGGAGGGAACCGCTGATACAAAGGAGAAGGCTGGGACCTGCTGGGAGCGGGTGTGCAACTGCCAGCTCTTCACTGGTGTGAGATGTGGAGGGGGGCGCAACCCTTAATTCTATGGGCGCTGTGGCTTAGGTGGTTAAAGCACCTGTCTTGTAAACAGGGGAGCCTGGGTTCAAATCCCAGCAGTGCCTACCTCTTCATAGCTCACTGCAAAGCCCCAGTTTCCTACCTTTGGAGCAGGATTGGTCCTGGTGTCAATATGTAGCTTCCTGGCTCCTTCTTCCCACTTCGTGGGACTTTGGTAGACCCCTCTTCTTGCTACAGCATCTAAACCTGTCTCTAATGAACAAGAAATGGGTTTTCCTGCAGGATACGTGCAGTGTTTAGAGTGGGGCAAAATCAGAAAAAATGAGATCTCTTCCCTGTTTCTATGTGCAACTGCAGGCCTGTGCAATATAAACCCCTATTCATCATAGGAAATGCATGTTTCTGAATGCTGTTCTTCTTGTCAAGTGACCATCTCGTGTTTTAAAGGTCCTCTTTGGTTGTCTGGGCCAGGCCCAAGTGAAAGGAAACTAGATCCCAGGAGCCGCGCCGAGCGCCGCAATCCAGATTCCAGGGGCATCCTTTCTGAAATAGGGTTTTTGATTTGGACTTTCCAAATGCATTTAATGGGTCACAGATCAAGGATGGGTAGGAAACCACCGAGGAGAAAAATCATCTAGAAATGGGCCGAGAGAGAGAGAAACTGAATGAGAGGCTGAGTCTTGCTGGTGCCTGGGCAACTCCTTTGGACCCTCTGGGTACTTCTACATGAGATGCTTTAATGAGCATTACATTCTTCTGATGTGCATTAAAGCACGGCCGTAAAACCATGCACTAGGCTAATGCACGTTTGATTAGTGAAATGTGCATTTTTCTAATACCTGAAGATACAGAGAGTTTTTGCACACGCTCTAGGGTGCGGGGGAAGGTGCTTTAATTAAAGTGGATCCAAAAGCCACCCAAATTCAAGCACCTGGAGTGTCTCATATATCAGCATCCCCACACTTCAATACGTCAAACAAGCTTTAGTTGTAGTGCCCCTGCCACCATTTTGAAGCACGGGGACACTGCTACATGAGATGCGGCGGCTGGCTGTAATCACAGCGCGTGTGAGCAGCCTCCTGGCTCATGTACAGTCACCAGCAGGTACTAGATTTAATGCTCGCGAGAGCATCCTGGCTGAGACTCCCTCCAAACAGGGGGCAAGGACGGCTTCTCTGCCACCCCTGCCTGGCTGTAGCTCCCTGGGGCCAGCTTCTGCCTGCCTCCAGCTCGTGGGGGTTTCCTTGCTGGGCCTGTCTGGGCAGCAGCAGTGCTGCACAGGCCCGGCTGGAGCAAGGAGGCTCTGCTGCTTGCTCCCTGGCCCCTGGGCATTGTGCCCCTGTGGTGCGGGTACGTTCTGGCTCCAGCACGGGAGCCAGCCCCTGGCCTTGCTGTGGGGACCTCGTGGGGCATCTGCCTGAAGTCCCTGGCAGAGGGACCCTGTGGACATGACAGCTTCCCTGCCCCTGAGACGCTCGGTCCTTGGCCCCAACTGGGCAGCAGAAGAGACCACAGACCTTCTGGTGATTTGGGGCAATGCCGAGGTGCAGCGGCAGTTCTGCCAGGGCAGGAGGGCCAATGCTCTTCTCTGAGCAGTGAAGGCTGCGTGGCTGCTGCGAATGGTGGTCACTGAGCACAAGAGATGGTCCAGAGTAGCTTGCAGCACCATGCCCTGCATGCAGGAGCCACCCAGCATCCTCACTCGCAGGGACCCAGGCCATGGGCAGCATATCTATTCAAGCACTGGAGGTCTGCCAAAGCCCCCGCACCAGCCCAGACCTGCAGAGAAGACCAAGACAAGAGCCCTCAGGCCGGCAGCACCCGTGTCCCGTGTCCTCCCTGCCCCTGGCTTCCTCATCCAGTGCTGATGCCCGGGTTGACATCTTCCCCACAGCCAGAGCACAGAGGACAGGCCAGGGAGGACACCGCCCATGGCCAGCTCCAGCTCCAGCTCCTTCCTGGAGGGGGTCAGTGGCCGTGTGGCAGGCGGTGGGCCTCTGCCACCCAGCACCCCGCAAGCAGCCAGACCGCCTCCCCGCCACCAAGCGCCAAGGCCACCTGCCAGGACCACCTGCCATGCCCAGCTGGTAAGCCCATCGCGTGGAGGATGGCTGCGAGGGGTGGGGGGCACTGTGGCCACCAGTGCCCATGCCACCTCACAGGCCCACACCTGGCTGCAGGCCTGGCTCTAGGGGCCCCACACAGGCCCCCTTCCCATCCTCTCCTCTCCTCTCCTCGCCCTCCCCTCTTCTTCTCTCCCTGCCTGGCCTCGCTGTCCCCTGCTGTCACGTGCAGAGAAACTCACTGATGGCACCGGTGATCTCCACCTCCGCTGCGGGGGTCAGGGCCTCGTATCACAGGCAGAAGCAGCCCTCCAGGCAGCGACGCACACGGCGGGGAAGTGTGGGATTGCCCGGGGCACCACTGAAGTGCAGAGCCCTGCAACAGGTTCTCATGTGCACCCGGGGCACCATTGCAGGAGGGCATAAGGGTTGGGCACCCCTCGGTGTGCTCAAACAGCTCCTTGTGGCATGACCTGGGAAGTCTCAGTAGGGGCACGCTTGGGGCACAGCGGGGGTAATGCCCCATCCCAGCTTTCTGATGAGACATACTGGGGAGAGGACTGGGGCATCACCGGCTCGGTGTCCCAGATGAGTGGGAGCCCTAGTCCCTCTGACCCCGGGCGGCATGAGCCTGCCTCCATGGGAGCAAAGTGCTTGGTGTGCAGAGGAGAAGGGAAGGAGTTGGTCGAGGGCAAGCCTGGCAGGTGGTACCAAGGGCCAGCCCTGGCCTGGCCTGGGGAGGGGATCAGGAAGGCAGGCTGCCTGCAACAAGAGCCAAGCGGGCCACCTGCCCCATGGAGGGAGTGGGGATGGAGGGCTTGTGCAGTGGCCACCCATGCCAGGGGCTGCCTGGCTAACTTCCCATGGTCCCTGGGCACCTATACACGCACGACCCCGATCTAAGGCTGGGTGGTGCAAGTCCCTGGGTCTAGTGCCCGTTACCTCCGAGAGGTTGCAGTCTCTCAAAAAGAGGCTCTGTCTTCTCCTCCTCCCTGCCTTCTCAGGCAATGAGGGATGCCCTTCCTCTAACTGGCCAAGCTTTGAACCTGGCCTCTCCTTTCCCTGGAGCAGTCCCACAAGGAGAGGCCTGACCTTCCTCAGCCCGGGACCCTCGGGAAGCAGCTCTTCCCTCTGGCCCCTTTCCCCTTTGCCCACAAATCGTGTTGACCTTCACGTCACAGTCCTTTCCACTGCAACCCCTTACAGTCCCCTGTTACAGGGCATGTCTACATGTGGTGCTAGGTTGCCGTAGAAACACACTACAGTGATGTAGCGTCTGCAGGTGTCTGCACATAACCAACAGCATGTCACCACAGCGACGTGCTCCCCTGGTATAGCACTCTGCTAAAAATAACACTGTGCCACATGTAATGGCATACTACGGGCTGTTACTGCGCCATGATGTAACACTTGCAGAAGGAAGTACTACATCATGGTACAAGAACAACACCGCCATAGTGACACATGTACAAGTGTCCACAGTGTCCTCGCTCTGCAGGTCCAGCAGCTGTGCATGGGGGAGAGGCACCAGCTGCCACCAGGGATGCAGCATGAGGAATGGTGCCCCGATGACCAGACCCTCTGAATGCACCGTCTCCACCAGCACCAGGCGTAGGACAGCACCCTCCTGCTGGGCAGCTGGGCACCGTCATGGAGGAGTGGCTGGCCAACCTGCCGGCTTGGCACCCGGTGGCAGGAGCAGGAGAGGGAGGCATGTGAGCAGCAGAGGTGGGCGAGCAGGTGCAGGTGGCCAGCGAGCAGGAGAGGAACCTGGCTTCTGGGGTTGAAGAGAAGCGCGTTGCCGTCCAGCACAGCATGGTGCCACCCAGGAGCTGCTTCTAGAGCAGACAGCCTCTGAATCGCAGCGTCCTAGACCCTAAACACTGGAGGCTGCAAGTGGAAGAGGAACTCTGCAAAATACCCTGGTCTGACCCGGTTTGCTCTGCCTTTCAGCATCCGCTGTCTAGCACCGTGTGCCACAGGAGGCTGGATGCGGGATCTGTGGTCTCACCCAGTAAATGGCAGTCCTTATGCAGTGCCAGAAGAAAAGCATTCATTGTCCACCGTTGTTTTGAGAACACATGGGCGCAGGCAGGGAAGCCCATCCTTGGGGAAAAAAGACACCAAGAAACCCCAGTGGCCCAATGGATAAGGCACTGGCCTTCTAAGCCAGGGATTGTGGGTTCAAGTCCCTCCTGGGGTGATCTTGTTAATCTTTAAACAAGGTGCAGATGAGAAGGCAGTGAACATATGTTCACAGGCCTCTTCTAAGTAACCAGTTCCAGTGCTTCACCACCCTCATAAGGAGGGAGGTTTTACTAACATCCAACTTAACCCTCCCTTGCTCAACTTTAAGCCTATTGTGCCTTCTTCTTTCATCTGTGGCCACTGAGAGCAGTCCAGCTTTGTGCTCCTTGAAACCACCCTGCAGGTATAGACTCATAGATGTCAGGGTCAGAAGGGACCTCAAGAGATGATCGAGTCCGACCCCCTGCATAGGCAGGAAAGAGTGCTGGGTCTAGATGACCCCAGCTAGATGCTTATCCAACCTCCTCTTGAAGACCCCCAGGGGAGGGGAGAGCACCACCTCCCTTGGGAGCCTGTTCCAGACCTTGGCCACTCCAACTGTGAAGTTCTTCCTAATGTCCAGTCTAAATCTGCTCTCTGCTAGCTTGTGGCCATTATTTCTTGTAACCCCTGGGGGCGCCTTGGTGAGTAAAGCCTCACCAATTCCCTTCTGTGCCCCCGTGATGAACTTATAGGCAGCCACAAGGTCGCCTCTCAACCTTCTCTTGCGGAGGCTGAAAAGGTCCAGGTGCCCTAGTCTCTTCTCGTAGGGCTTGGTCTGCAAGCCCTTAACCGTACCATGTAGGTAAAGGCTGCTATCAAATCCCTTCTCAGTCTTCTCTTTTCCAAACTCAATACACCCAGTTCCCTTAGCCTCTCCTTACAAATCCTGCCCCCAAGTCCCACAGCCATTTACTCTCTCCAACTTGGCCACATCCTTTTTGTACAAGCCTCAGGTGGGTGCGTTTGGCAGGGCACTTGTCAGGAGGCATTACAGACCCTGCTTGTCCTGGCTACAATCCTCTGCTGCACCCTTAGCTTGTTTGGAGCGTCTGAGTTTGGGAGCTGCATCAGACACAGCCGAGCTGAGTGGCCCTGCCCTGCACCAGGATATGCACCATTCAAGGTGCCAGGCAGCCAGGGTTCAAGCAAGCAAGCAAACATGAATCATGAAAAGATTGTGACAAAATTAATTTGTTTTTCAAAATAATCTTAATCTCCCCCTTGCTGCTTGCTGCCCTCCAGTTCTCTCTCCATCCTCCTCATGACCAGCATTGACCGCCTCCACCACCTCCGTGGGCATCCCTCTGCACCTGTAGGGATTTCAGCCCAGTGTCGTCATGCTGAGGGCCTGCCAGGGCCTCTTTCTGGCTCACACGGGCTGTCAGGCCAGGACTGTTTCCATTACACAGTGTGGAAATGCTGCTCTTAGCAGGGAGCCCCCAGAGCGCCCACATCGCTGGGCTGCAGAAGGACACTCTTTGCTTTCCAGCCTGCTGTTCCCACGCGTCCTGCACTTGCGGCTGCCTAGCGGGTGCTGGGTGCTGTGCTCCGTCCTGACCTCAGTGCTGCTCGTGTCAGCCGCACGCGCACTGGGTGTGCCCTACAGACCCCGAACACAGCAGCAGCGTAGGCAGGGATTTGATGACTGAGCACCTGGGAGTCCCCGTGCTGCCCCTGGCCCGGCCTGAGCCAAGTGCTTTGGAGCCTGAGCTCCAGCTGCCTCCATGGTTTTTGTTTCCAAGCTGACCTAACTCCTACACGTGTATTGAGCTATCCAGGTGCCCATCGCTGTCCTACTGCAGCACCAAGGGGCTTGTCCTGCTGGGGGTGCTGGCAGTCCTGGTCCCTGGGATCATCGTTCTGCACGTGGTCACCAGGAGGAAGCATCAATGTGAGTGTTGGAGAGGAGAAGAGAGGGAATGGGTAGAGGGACTGCCATCCCATCCTGACCTTTCCCCAAACCCCTCACAGCATTGGAGTGTCACTGAGGCAAAACTGAAAACTCCTTTCTGCGCGTGCCCCGGGCAGCCGAAGTGCGGGGCAGCGCCACTTGGGGCATCTTCCCTTGGCTGCTGTCCCGAGCAGACGCTCCTATCTCGAATTCAGTCGCCTGTGTTTCACTAAAGCACGTTTACCAGAAAGACATCCCATCCTGATTTGAAGATGTCAAGAGATGGAGACTCCACCTTAGGTGGAGAGCACATACTTATCCCAAATTACAGCCATTGCAAGGTATAAGAATTACCTGCTAATTACAGACCAAATACACAGTGCAACTTTATTGATGCAGCGTCAGTCACACACACATTAGATATATTCTATATATCTGGCTTGTCCATCATATGGCCCGCGGGCCGCCAAGCCATTTTCCCCGGCCCGAGGTCCCTCGCTGGGGACAGGCGGGTGGGGGAGCTGCTCACCCCTCGGGGCCGGGCTCATCTCCCCCGCGGGCGGCCAGGCACCACGGTGAGCGGGGCCGTACAGGCGAGGGGCTCCAGTGCAGAGGGATGGGGATATGAAGCCATTTATTTCTCCCCTTCGGTCTCTGGGGCAGGGGCTGGCTGGATGCAGAGTGGGTCCCTCCCCGCCTGCCCCTGCCCACCAGCAGCTACCATGAACCTGGCAGTAGGGCTGCACAGGCAGGGTCTCTCTGGCCAGCCCAGGACAGAGGGTGTAAAGGGGTCTTTGTCTTGGGTTATAATAACTGACTGGCCTGTGGGGCTAGCTGACAGCGCTGCCCATGTGGGACCCAAACCCAGTAATGGCTGGGCTGCCCCAGCCATGACACAGAGACACCGGGACTGGCCCCAGGAGACAAAAGTCCTAGTCCTGCCCTGACTCCCCATCGGCATTTGAGGTGCACTTGGCATATGATGGCAGCACCTGCACGTGTCAGGCTGTGCCGTACATATTATGACTATACCTGATGGGTGGGGGTCCATGTCGACACCACAGTATCATTACATCGTAATAAAATGGCAATTTTGAATTGGTGAGTTGTTTTTAACTTCACCTGTCTCTGCCAAACTCGTTTTTCTATGACTAAAATTAAGTTTGGCTCTATTAGCCACAGGGCCTACGCTACGCTCGAAAAATGGCGAATCAGAGGAAACGAAAATTGATGCAGAATGTCGAGTTTTCAGGGATAGTTGGACCGCTGATTTTTGTGTTGTTGAACAAAACGGGAACATCCTGTGTCTGATTTGCCAAGAGAAAGTGGCTGTCGGCAAGGAGTACAACGTGGAGCGCCGTTATTCTACAAAACACACAAAGAAATGTGGCAGCGCGGTGGGGCGCAGTAGACTTGCTCGGGTGAAGTCTCTAACACGGAGCATGACCGGGCAGCCGTCTGCTTTCAGAGCTGCGAGGCAGAAGTCGGAGGCAGCGACCACGATCCGTCTCCTGATATCCGAGGCAATAGCGAAGAGAGGGAAACCACTGTCCGATGGAGAATTTGTGAAAGATGGCCTGGGCAGATTTACTGATAAACAGTCAATCCACACGTCCAAGCCTTCATTCACAAGCTGCAGTTGTTTCAGAAACAGTTGAATAAGAAGAATGTCACCCATCTCACAATACCGTTAATGGGATGTGCTGGGACTGTGACCCATGACAAGTTTTCTGCACCGATCGGCCGTCCGCTGGACGAAGTCAAACAAAGACGTGCAGATTTCAGGGAACGCAGCGACGAGCTGGACCTGTTTGCAGATGCATTTGGAGCGGATGCCACCGATGCTCCTGGCACGATCCAAATGGCACTAATTGACATCCCAAATAACAGTGCCTTGAGGAGAGCTTTTGCCAAACAGGACCTACTGACATGTTATAGTCAATGTGTTACGTGGCACTCTTTCCCAGATCTAGAGTCACGCACTTCGGTTCATTGCCCTGTTTGGCAGCACGTATTGCTGGGAGCAGCTGTTCTCAAGACTGAAGAACATAAAAACAAAATCAAGATCACTTTGGGCAGACGGACATTTATCTGGAGTACTCCGCATCGCCACATCGAGTGTGCCGGCAGGTACTGATAACTGCTGCAGGCAAAAACCATGCCAGGTATCACACTAAAGAAACCAGTGTTCGTTGTAGTTCTCAGAAAGTTAAGAAGAGTAGACTTGTACACGTCATTGCTTTACACTGTTTTGTACACGTGCAGCGTGGATGGGAGCTGCTCGTTTTCTTGAGACTTGACAACCGTTGTATTGCCACCTGTCTCTTTTTTTGCCTGGATAGTTCCTGTTGTAACCGAATGTCCCAGTTACGAACGCACTGGAGAGCTGTGCTGTACGCTTGTTTAAGACTGACCAATATGCTCAAGAGCAGAGCCCGAGCGATCTGGGCTCCAGCGTGAATTTGGAGCAGGTAAAATCTGTGTACAAATACTGTCCAGGGCTTGGATCGGGTTTGCTTCTGTTTCTCTTTGCGCGGGGTTGGGGGCTCAGCTTGTTAAAGATGTGATGTCCGCTGACACTTGGGGAGGACGAGGTAAAACTAACCAGACACCTCCATAGACCTACTCTAGGCCGATGAATAGACCCACACGATCCTACAGGGAGCCCCAGGGGAAAAGACAGACTGGCAAAGACATGAAACCTCCCGCTCTATCAGATATATTACTAGAGCCTCTCTTCTTCCTCAGACCCAAAGATATCACTGAGCTTATACACTTCATCCTCACACGCAACAATTTCACTTTTAATAATCAACATTTCCTCCAGATGATGGGAACAGCTATGGGCACTAAAATGGCCCCACAGTATGCCAACCTTTTTATGAGCCACCTGGAAGAAGACTTCCTCAAGAACTGCACCATCAAACCCTTGCTGTACTTCCGATAGATCGATGACATCTGCATCATTTGGACTGAAAACCTGCAATCTCTAATTGAGTTCCACCAGAAATTCAACAGTCACCATCCCTCCATCCGACTTTCCCTACAATACTGCAGCACCAGCATCTCCTTTCTAGACACGATGGTCAGTATCCAGAAGGGTAAAATACAGACCACAGTATACAAGAAACCCACAGACCAACACACATATCTGCACAGAACCAGCAATCACCCGAAACACACCAAAAAACCTGTGATATACAGCCAAGCCCTCAGATCCCACCGCATCTGTACTGAAGAGCACACCCGGGATCGCCACCTCACCAATCTTAAAAAGGCTTTCACCCAGCAAGGACACTCCTCCAGAGAGAGAGATCACACATTTGAAAGAGCCACCCAGATACCACGTGAAGAACTGCTGCAGTACCGAAGGAAAACACCCACAAATCGCACACCGCTGGTTATGACGTATCACCCCTCCCTCGAACCCGTACAGAAAATCCTCAAAAAATTGCAACCCATATTAGAAAAAGACCCTATTCTTAAAAAGATCTTGCCAGAGCCACCCATCCTAGCCTTCAGACAAGCACTGAACCTCGCCAACCTCCTCACCAGAAACAAACTTCCTTAAGCCCAGAACACACCAAAAGGGTCCAGACCGTGCCAGGACAAGCAATGCAAAACCTTCCCCCACATCTCCACCGCCCCCACGATTACTACACCCCACAACAGAGCCATCAGCATCCCAGGATCTTACAGCTGCACCTCCAGAAATGTGATATACCTCATCCAATCCACCAAATGCCTTGATGGAAAATACGTGGGGAGACCAAACAACAACTGCGCACCAGAACGAACGCACACCGGACATCTATCAAAGACAGAAACACCCAATTACCGGTGGGGGCACATTTCTCACAGGAGGGCCACTCTCTCCCCAATCTCTCAGTCCTGATCCTCCCTCAGCTTCCCGCAGGAGCCATGACTCGATTTTACCTGCACTGCTGCCGTGCCCCGAGGTGTCACAGGGCTGCCCTCTGCCGACATGCGGTGTTCATCCAGCTGGAGCTTAAAAGCAGAATTCAAATCCACGTCATGGAAAACTAGTGTCACAGGCTTACTGAGACTACCGGAGTATGTAAGTGCAGGACGGGCTTTGCAAGAATTGAATCTCAAAGGAGCATCTCGGTTGGACACCTGTAGCAGGACTACAGCCCACTGGTTCAAACTCAGCTGTTTTGGTTTTTTCATTCCAGTTTATACTTGACTAACACAGAGCTTGGACACTGGAATGACATTTAAAATGAGGAGTCCAGCCATTGACTACGAACTTGGAAAAACTCAGTTTAATCAGAAGTCTGGGGACAGAAGGATTAACATTTTATCTTTTGTATGTTAGGAGCTCATCTGACTCCCATTACCGTTGCACCCACGTGCCTGAGAGCCTACGGTGGATGTATCTTCACAGCTTCCCCATGAGGTAGAGAAGGAGCATTCCCACTCACGGTCAGAGGACTGAGGCACAGAGGGACAAAAGGATGTGCCCAAGGTCAGCAGGGCAGGCTGTGGCAGAGGCTGGAACGAAGCTCAGCTTTCCAAAGTCCTTAGGTAACCGGTGACTGTGTTACCTCTCGGTAGAGCTTGCGTCTCCTCTCCTTTGCATGAAATGCAGGAGTAACCACAAACGCATGAAATACGCACCAGAAAGATAAGACTGAAGGCCAATGTTTCTATGATGAGGAATAGGAATGACTGGATCATTTCTTTTAAAAATTAGGGGAAAAGCCTCCATACGTTTCTCTTTCATACACCTCACTGCAGGATCACCATGCAATACAGCACAGCTTTGCTTCCCAAAGGCCAAAAAAACCCAACAATCTTTCTGCCTGCAAAACAATACAGTTTAAGTCTTTTCAAAGGTTTGGCTTCATTCAAATGATTTACATGTGTTGTTTCAGTACAAGACACAAGAGGCACGCAGAGGAAATGTATCAACTCAACACAAGTCGCACCTTCGACTAATTTAAGTTATAAAGTTAAAGTAAAAAAAAGAAAACGTTTTCTATCAATGACTAGACAGAGATCAATAGGATAATCAAGCTGCTTTAAAAGCCTACAGCAATCAACAGTAATTGAATATAGTTTTGCTGTCATTTCATCATCTCTCATATTTTTAATTAGTCACCAAACTTCAACTAACCTTTGGCTGGCTTCTGGGTAAAAATTAGCTTCCAGGACCTAATGACAAGGTGGCGGAGTGCTTAAGGCAACGGGCTATTAATCCCTTGGGCTCTGTATGTGTGGGTTCAAATCCTGGCCTTGTCATGAGTTACTTGTGTAAATCAGGGCTGAACCACTGATTGTCCTTCTGCTGACTTCACTAGGAGCCAGACTGTCAAATGGTAAAAATTGGGCAATTTTGTGCACTGGGCACGTGTGTTTTGGGGGCTCTGGGCTCCAGGCAAGTGGGGAAATGTTAGCGCCCACACCAGGCCAGCACACATAACAGACATCCTACCTCAAAAAGTATTCACTTCACAAGAGGTTGTGGTGGAGCATGACAGTGGGAACACCAAGTGGGCACTCTGCTCCCCACACACCTTGTCATCCCATTCCCAGTCTGGCCTTTCCCCTGGCGAGGCTTAGAAAGCCCCAGGAGTTAGGAGGATCTTGGGCGCGGCTTAGAAAGCCCCAGGAGTTTGGGGGATCTTGGGGCGGGGGGCACTTGGCAGCAAGCTGAGCAGCTGCCTGGACAGGCACCAGGAAGGAACAACTCTCCCCAGTAATGGGATTTCTCTGCCCTGCGCGCGGCAGGTCTCACCCCGCAGTGTTTTATCATGCACCCGCGTTCACCCCGCTGGCCCTTTTGCTCCAGCCTGACCCTCTGATCCCTGCGCGGCTTGGGAATGTCTTCCATTTTCTGCCGCCCGGGGGGATTCCCTACCCAAGACGGCTCCCGTGAAGAGCACGATACCGCGTGGATGAGCCCCTGTTGGTGATGGACAGGAGGGGTTTCGGAGCAGGGGGGACCAAAGGGGTCACCTCTGTGCAAGTCCTCGTGTCCTTCCCACCAAGGGGCAGAGAGGACACGCGCACTCAGGGCCCTCATTATCCCCCACGGGTGGTAAAAGGCTGTAAATTATTGTAGCCATTTCCCCGAGATGTCCGTCACCACCCTTCCCTCCGAAACGTCACACAGAGACATTTGGGGTGCAAGAGAGACAAGCGTACATTCGAGTATGCACAAGGAAGAGTTTTCCAGTCCAGGCTCACAGGTCATTTCCTGATATTTCGTACTTTCTTAAAGCAAATGGCTCTTTTTTTGAACCCGAGCATCCCTGGGGAGAAGTAAAACCAGGCCAGATGGCAAGTTTCAAACATCAGCCTTTCCATACAGACCACCGTAGGCAGCACGAGTTACAATCACCTCCGAGGAAACACTGGCATTTCTGCCGAACTTGTGCAGAGCTGGAAGGGTCTTGCGCAGACTTCCCCAACAACCTCGGAAACATTGTGGGATGAGGCTTGTTGGGCTGACAGTGTTTAAATCTTTGACCTCAGGAAGTGCTCCCCAAACTTTGCCTCCATATGAAGGACGCTTACACCAGGAAACTACGGCTATGGACCGCACCCAGAGTGGTGGTGGATGGGTCCTTCTCGGCCTGGAGGGAGGTGGGCACTGGGGTCCTGCAGGGTTCAGTCGTCGGACCGGTATTATTTAATATCTTCATCAGCGATTTGGACGAGGGTGTGGAGAGCACTCTCTCCAAGTTGGCTGATGATACCAAGTTATAGGGGAAAGTTAGTACACTGGAGGGCAGGGAGCAGATTCAGGCCGACCTGGACAGGTTGGATCAAAGGGCAGAGAGAAATAGGATGCAATTTTAATAAAGATAAATGCAAGGTACTCCACCTGGGAAGGAGGAGCCCCAGCACACCTATAGGTTGGGGAGCGTCCTTCTCAGCAGCTCGGAGGCAGAGAGGGATGTTGGAGCCATAATTGACTCCAAGATGAACAGGAGCCGGCAGTGTAACGAGGCCATCCACAAGGCCAATCGCACCCTGTCGTGCATTAGCAGCAGCATGACTAATAGCTCAAGGGAGGCGATGCTCCCCCTCTATGCGGCACTGCTCAGGCCGCACTTGGAGTACTGCGTCCAGATTTGGGCGCCGCACTTCAAGAGGGATGCGGGGAATCTGGAGAGGTCCAGAGGAGGGCCGCTCGCATGATTAGTGGCCTTCATGATAGACCCTATGAGGGGAGGTTGAGAGAGCTGAATCTCTTCAGCCTTCACAAGAGATGGCTGAGGGGAGATCTTGTGGCCGCCTATACATTTATTAGTGGATGTCAACGGGGAATAGGGGAAGCGCTGTTTCCTAAGGCGCCCCAGGGAGTGACTAGGAATAACAGGTGTAAACTAGTTGAGAGTGGATTTAGGTTAGATATCAGGAAGAAATGTTTCACAGTAAGTGCGGCCAGGATCTGGAATGGGCTCCCAAGAGAGGTGGTGCTGTCACCTAGCTTGGAGGTCTTCAAGAGGAGGCTAGATAGTCACCTGGCTGGGGTCATCTGACCTTGGCCCTCTTTCCTGCCGGGGCAGGGGGGCGGACACGATGATCCATTGTGGTCCCTTCCGACTACAATCTATGAATCATCTTCTCTCCAACGGGCCATGGTTTGCTGTCCGGTGAGCCCACACAAGCCCAGACAGCCTCAGGCTTCCTGGGTATAAGCAAGAGTGGATTTTGGCCAAATGAACATCTCTCTTCACCTGCCGGGCCAGTAGAAACACATATAACATGTTCCTCCCCCAGCGAGTTCCCTTCTCCTTCTTCGCGTGGAGAGGACATGAGTCCAGGAAGATGTGGGGGGACCCAGAGGCCAGCTCTACGCTGGGCTCCAAGCCTGCGCCCCAAACCCTGCGAGATCCCTCTGCGCAGGTACTTAGGTCTCAAGTGGACTGTGATCTTCAGGGTTCAGTAATGTTGCCGAATCTGGACTCCATTTCCTCGTGTTTTACCCTTCAGGTTTCTAACAAGCTCCGCGAGAGTTCACGTGCGACGTAGTGAAATATCTTTGACCACGCTCGGTAGTTTCCCCGCGCGGTTATGCGCTTTGCCGTTGTAAACGACAGCTTCACCCGAGAAGATCAGCTTGGGCTGGATTTGAGAGCACCTGTCCAGTGCGCCCTGAGGAAGAAAGAGAAGAGAGACAAACAATTGCACCATGAATCGCTGCAGGGGGATCCATTGGTGCTAAATCCAAAGCCTAGTCTCAAAGGAGCAATAAGGGAATAAGAGGGGCCACATACACGAATAACATTAAAGCACTGACTGCACCTGTTCTTTCCACCCCCGCCCCCAACATTTTGATGCCCAGTGGTTTGGTGAGGGCCAACCCTTCTCATGATCCAGCATCTGACTCAGCCATTTCAATACTGCAGGAATGGCCCAAGACCTTCCAGCACGGGTGCGGTTTTTTGGTATTAAGAAAGATTTTTTTTTTGTGGTAGGAATTGTACCAGGCATAACAAGGTGGCCGAGTGGTTAAGGCGATGGACTGCTAATCCATTGTGTTCTGCATGCATGGGTTCGAATCCCATCCTTGCCGTACGGCACTTTTGTGGAGCGAGGTGGGCACGCTGGAGGGGAGGAACAGGATCCAGCTAGCTCTGGAAAGGTTGCAGAGGTGGGTGCATGAGACTAGGCTGGGATTCAACACAGACAAGTGCAGGGCAAATGAGCCAGCAGCACACCTATAGGCTGGGAATCACCACTCTTGCCAACATGGTTGCGGAAAAGGATCTTGGAGTCATCGTTGACTCCAGGACAGACATGAGCCACCAATGCGAGGAAGTGGCCAGCAAGGCTAACCGCACCTTGTTGTGCATCTACAGATGCATCACAAGCAGGTCCAGGGAGGTGATCCTTCCCCTCTATGCGGCGCTGGGCACGCCGCAGTTGGAGTACTGCATCCAGATGATGGAAAAGGAGATGCATGCATGCATTTCCAAATCACAGAGACAGCGCGAGACAAGCAGCCTGCACATGGAAGAATTTGCATTTGTTTTAATCCGAGAACATTTAACAAGGATGGCTGCATATGTAGGGAACAGATAAGAAAGGCTAAAGTGGCGACCAAACTTACATTAGCAACAGAAATCACGGACAACCAGAAGTCCTTCTTTAGGTACATGGGGAACAGGAGGAAAACATGGGAGTGTGGGGCCATTGCTCATTGATCGTTTGGGGTCCTGCCCCACCCCACCTCAATGGCGTGGGCAATGCCTTTGGATCCAATGCAAGGAGGCCAATATTTCCCAACTACCTCCAAGCCTTTTTAAGAACAGCAAAGCTCACAGGGATGCACTGTATTGCCCAAGGATGCATTTAGGGACACGGTTCAAAGGAACCTCAGCCAGCTTTCTGTTTTGTGTGCTTATAACTAACTGCAGCTCAGTGTTAGCCTGTAGACAACTCCCTGGCTGATGCAAAGGAACAGCTAGATGTTTCCCTTGCACCGACTTTGACTGTGCTGCGAAACACTTGAGGCCACTTTTGAGATGCAGACTTCCCTGCTGCCACACTTCACAACACTGATGTCCAAGTTGGAGTTGCTAAATATAGAGACTCCCCTCAAGGAGTTCACTGGGGGTGATATGCAAGTCTCACACCACTAGCATCCTCCTTCATCTGCACCGGGTATTACTTGAAAGCTGCAGTCACCGACCAGGACACTATTGCCCTAGATATATAAATGCAGAGCAGAGATAGTTCCTACCCTACAGGAGCTTGCAGTGCAAGGACCTGGTTTCACAAAACCCAGCAGCATAGAGCCAACGCAGCATCTCGGAGGCTGCTGCCAATGTAGTGCCAGACCCCGGCTGTTCCCAGCTTGGGCGAGGCGAGAGGGGTCGTGCAGTCATCGTTCCTCCGCCCTGCACAGCCAGGACCAAGCACAGTGACAGTCTGCAAGATCCTGAAAGAGGCAAGGGACTGCTCACTAGGCGTCTGCCCCAGATGGAGCACAGGCCGGACCCTGGAGGGATACGCCACATGCAATGTGGTGCACTAGGGAGCAGCTCTGTGTCTAAGGCACAGTTTTCCAGAGATCCCTGGATGCAGCAAGACTCCAGCTTTCCCCACTGTGGGCCTGTGCACTCATGGCACAGCAAGACTCAGGGGCGGGAGCTGTCCTTGGCATGTTTTTACATGATGAACAACACGCCCAGGCACTGCCCTTCTCTTCTGGCAGGGCTCAAGGTTATGGCAGCTCTAATGCAGCCTTCAGTTTAGTACCCAGAAATGGGGCTCCAGCAGTCCACCATCCCGGTCCCTTGGATAGCGATGTGGTTATGAACAGTTCTTGTGAACACATGCTCCTGTCCTGTTAACAACAGGGCTAAGCAAGATGCTGCTCCAAGCTGGACTGTCTCCTACAGCTTTGTCCCTCTAAGTAAGATCACCCATATAGTAGCCAAACATCTGGCTTGTGTTTTATTATGAGTTTTGGCTTCCGCATGGAGAGTCATTTCCTCTGAAGCATACACTCAATATTATGCAAAGGCTTCCCATGCTCATTCTCTACCGCTGCCAGGCACTGTGCTCTGTAGGATCGTTCCTGCAGTACATGGTGGGAGGCGTAACAAGAGCCCCAGCTCAGGTAAAACTCAAAAATACCCCAAAGAAACAACCCCACAATCCAATTTTTTTGGAAAGCCAGTGTCATTTTCAGACTCCCAATAGACAGTGTGGACAGACCAGATCTCCATGCTGCGACACCAGCAGACAGAAGTGTTAAACCTCAACCCCACGTGAGGCCCAACGACTAGGGAATCCGACGAACCAATTGCCCGTGGGATCCTGATACCCGTTAGCCAGAGCAGAGCAGGGGAAAACCCAAGCACACGCCGTGCTCAACTGCTTTATTAGAGCAGAGACAACTTCAGACGGGTGCAGCCAGCGCACACGCCCTGCAGAAGAGCATTGCTTTCGTACATTTATACTTCTCAGTTCACCCTCATTACCATTAACCACGCCCAGTTTCCTTCTGCCCCGCCCACAGTTTCACCCCCGCATTTACATGGAATTGCCTAGGCCTGAGGAACCTGTCCACTCTGCCCCCACATGAGGTTGGCACCCCAGTTCACCCCGACTGTCCCTACTTCACCCCGACCATCTTTAGTCACAGGTCTCAAAAGCCTTCTTTATGCACCCATTGGTTTCCTTTCCGTTTGGTTTCAGTTCCTCTACTTCACAATGAAACAAACAGTTAAACAACTAAACAGACGATTAACCATTTAAAGCCCTAAGTAAACAGTGCCTAGTTCAATCTCTAACTTGATTCAGCTCAGCTCAACAAGGGAAAAGGGTGAGAAAGAGCAGATTGCAAAAAAGGCGAGAAAAAGCAAGCATTAGGAAGGAATGCAGGAGCTGGAAGAAATCACCATCCTAACAAGAACTAAGTACCAGCTTGCGCCTGTGTGCATGCACACTCATACAGGCACTGGACAGGGTACGTTGGGTGGTTGCTGTTCTGCAAGCCCGCTGCCAAGCTGCCCGGCAGTCCTGGCTGCAGTTTTTGCACCACAAGCAGCAGCCTAAAGAGGAACACGAGTCAGGAGCACAAAGAGGTGCAAGGATCATGAAACTAAGCACTGCCTGTGAAGCAATATTTCCAAGAGCAGCTTGGCTCTGCCCAAGGTGGTGCCTGGACTTGCAAAACAAGCATTGCCGAGCGGGAGAAGAT
Organism: Alligator mississippiensis; assembly: GCF_030867095.1. Lineage (NCBI taxonomy): Eukaryota > Metazoa > Chordata > Crocodylia > Alligatoridae > Alligator > Alligator mississippiensis. The sequence goes on from NC_081834.1 coordinate 59,530,329, forward strand.
GGTGGTATAGATCTCGGGGAAGTGGAAGAGGCTGCAGATCTTCAGGGTGACCAATAACAGTGTCCTGGAGATCACCGGGGATCTTGCTCCAGAGGACCAGGCGAATGGGAGCTCTGTCGCCCTTCGGACGTATGCAGCCACTCGTGGAAGTGTCCAACCCCCAACCGCTACACGAGCTGGGCCTGGGACCCGGGAGTCCAGGGGTGGGAGCTGCGACCTTGGTGCCCATCGAGGGCAGCCACAGCTGTCCATGCCCTGCCATCCCCATGGGGCCTCGAATCTGCATGGGCTTTGCTCAAGCCGGTGGGCACCAGCCCAGCGTGAGTCCTGACCTGCCCCAGGCGATCTGCCCCAGCACAAAGCATGCTGGGAGATTGCACCAGGCAGCAGAGCCAGGGGGCCTGAGTTATCTCCCTGCTCTGGGAGAGGGAGTCGGGGGCAGGCCAGGAGCCCGGACCCCTGAGCTCCCCTTGCTCTGGCAGGGGCTGGAGGGTTACGCGGGGGATCTGGGAACCCAGGCACCTGGGTGCCCTCCCGCACCCCAGCAAGCGCTCACCCACCTGAGGTCGGTCTTCAGCTCCCCCGCCACGTCTCTGCCCCCCACGGGGAGAAGAGAAGGGGAAGCAGAAAAGCTGGATGGGGAAAGGGCAAGAGGGGCTGAGCCCAGGGCAGGGCACAGAGCACCTCTGCCTGGACGCCCTGCCATGCGCCGGGCACCAGGGGCGCCCGCCCCAACTACATCATCCCAGCCAAGGCTTTTTCTAGCCGGGGCTTCAAAACCTCCAAGGATGGAGATTAGAGAGCCTCTCTGGGAGCCTGTTCCTGTGCTTTACTAACCGCCTCCTGAGCTTTTCCTCTGATCTAACCTAAACTTGGCTGGATACAACCTGAGACCAATACCCCTTCTTATACCTAGGCCAAAGTCTGCCCCAAAGGCCAGCCACCTCTCCTATTCCCGCTGTACCCAGCCTGACACCCCCACAGCCAGCTGCAGCTCCTGTCCCTGTTATACCCAGCTCAATGCCCCCACAGCCAGCTGCAGCTCCTGTCCCTGGTATACCCAGCCCAATGCCCCAGAGCCAGCTACAGCTCCTACCCTTGTTTTCTGCAGCTGGTCACCCCTGCCAGACCCAGCCACAGCTTCTACCAATTATACCCAGCCTGACGCCCCCCAGATCCAACTCGGGGCTGCAGGGAAACTGAGGCAGGAATGGCGTGACCCGCAACCCAGCAGCAGGTTGCCAGCAAGTGGGGTGAGCACCCAGGTGTCCGGGTCTCCAGGCCGTGCTGCCCTCTGGCATTGCTAGGTCAGAAATCTGAAATTATTGTATGGGAAGCTCAAATCCATGGATTTTCTGCAAAACTATCCTACAAAAAAAGCGTGCAAATAAATCTCGTTCTTGCCGTAACATCCCTTTGCCGTATGCTGTTCTCATCACGTCCTCAGTCTTGATCAACAGCTTCTTGGAGGCGGTGGTGGCGGTGGCAGGCCCTGCCCCGGGCCCACACAGTGCGTCCCCAGCACCGCAGCCTTGGGGAGGCCATTGACCAGTGCCATGAAGCTTGGCTACTCACACGGCTGGTCCAATATCTCAGCCCGAGCCCAGTCTGGCCCGCTTGCAACACAAGTGCCGAGTCCTGTCCCCAGCAACGCTGGGCTGGGAGCGGGGTAGAGGAGACTTGTCCCCACCTGGATGTGGACGTGTGCAATGTGCCCAGATGTGCTTCCCAGATGTGGGGGTAGCAGCTGGCCTAGAGGACCTGCTGCAGCTGGAGCCTTTGGCTGCACCAGGCCAGGGCGCTGAGGGGGTTGAACCCTGACCCCATGTTCCCGGCGGGGACGTGGTCAATCCCCCGCCCCGGGGCACCTGGAAGAAGGCCCCGGCCCAGCCCCGTCTCCTGGGACTGCAAGGGTGGGCAGCCGGCACTGCCCCGTGCACAGCACAGAACCGGGGGCCAGTTTCAGGCTGGATGTAAGGAAGAATTTCTTTATTATCTGAGCCCCCAAGGTCTGGAATAGCCTGCCGCCGGAGGTGGTTCAAGCACCTACTTCGAACACCTTCAAGAGACATTTGGATGTTTATCTTGCCGGGATCTTACGATCCCTGCTGACTTCCTGCCCCTGGGGCAGGGGGCTGGCCTCGATGATCTTCTGAGATCCCTTCCAGCCCTAATGTCTATGAATCTACGAAATGAATGAATTCATGCCACAAAAAAATGCGTGTGCACTTTGAAGATACAGCATCATCTGTTGAGCATCATGCACACAGGGTCGGGACCAAGTGCTTTCAGAGTTGCCCAGCCAAGGTCATTGCAGGCCCGGCTGCCCGTGCTCTCTGGCCTGCTCTGTCTTCCTGGACCTGGTCCTGGGGAAGACTCCAAGCAAGGTATCCTAGAGGGGACCCTGCCGCACTGGTCAGGTGGGATGAACGGGGACCCTGATTTCTTGCCGTGACCCCAGTGACTCCAGTGCAAGAAGGAAAAGATGGCGGGATACATCAGTGCCCTGCAGAACAGGGCCTGTGCCCAGCCATGGCCTCTCCAGGGGAGTTCAAGCCCTGGCACCTCATGTGCACGTGCTCTGGTGAGATGCTCACGGCAGGACTGGTCCTGAGCACCCAGAGAGCAAGGGCAGGATGACCCGGACATTTCGCAGGTCACCTTTATATCCCATGGTGACAAGAGTGGGGAAGAGGGCAGGCTTGGATCCCACAAGCTGCCACAGCGCTGAAGGACCCCATGTCCTCACATTTACTGGGATCTCTGCATGTGTCAGGCCAGGGAGCTGGACCCCAGAGGTGAAAGCTCCCACCTGGACGGTACCTGCATAGAAATCCTGATGTGATCTGCCACCTGAAACCTGGCCTGACCCGGCCTGAGGAAGGGGTCAGACTCCTCTGGGAAGTGGAGGGGGAGAAAACCCTCAGGGCAGATGGGAAGCAATGACTAGGGGAACGTGCAGGATGACGTGCTAAACCAAACCCAAGCACCTTCTCTTCTGTGAAGCCCTTATGTGAGCCCAGGGAAGGTTTCATCAGGATTTGCAGAGAGCAGAGAGGCCTGAGGATCTGGCCCTGGGGCTCGGGGTTACCCGGGAACCTGCCCCAGGGCTGTCCCTGTGCTTCGCTGCCGGCCCCAAATGTCACGGTCAAAGGTCGTCCGGGGCCGGGGACCCCCGCAGGCCAGGCCAGACCCCCGGCGCCCACAGCCCTTGCCCCAGGGGGGATGAACACTCTGGTTGCCGTGGCAACGGTCCTGTTGCTTAAAAGTGTGACATCACAATCCCCAGCCTAACTGTCAGCCCGGCTCCGCCCAGCGCGCTCGTGGCGTCGCCGCAGCCAGTCGCACGTCCCGGTCGGCAGTGTTTGCGGAGTTAGTTGATTCGCTGTTAGTTGGTTTGTTATGTTTGTTAGGTCGTTAGTTCGATAGTTTGTTATTTCAGTAGTTCATTAGTTCACTCATTCATTAGGTAGTTCGTTAATTCCATAGATAGTTTGTTACTTCATTAGTTCGATAGTTTGTGAGTTCAGTAGTACATTAGTTCAGTAGTTAGTTCATTAGGTAGTCACTTCTTTGGTTAGATAGATCGTTAGTTCCTTCATTAGTTAGACAGTTAATTAGTTCCTTAATTCAGTAGATCAGTAGTGTATTTGTTAGTTAGTTAGTTAGTTAGTTAGTTTAGTTAGTTAGTTAGGTCAGTAGTTAGTTTCCTGTCGTTCCCCACCCGAGCGGCGGGAGCGCACACCCGCGGGAGCCGTGAGTGCCCGTTCACGGGACTCACGGTGCCGTGGTGGGGCAGGGGCTCAGGCTGTGCCAGGCCCAGGACGCGGCCCCGGGCCTCGTCCCTGCTCTCGCCAGCCCGGCTCCTCTCGCCCTCCTGCAGCTCAGGGCTGTGTTTGGTGCAGATGCTGCGGCGCGAGAAGCTGCCACCGCTGCGCCTGCGCTCCAGCACCCCGGGTGAGGGCTGGGCACGGCCCCCACGGCACCAATGGGGGTGGGCGGCACGGGAGGCTTCAGGCCCGGCAGGGTTTGCCTGGCAGGCCAAGCCCCGCTGTGCCAGGTCCAACCTGGACAGAGCCGGCTCCGTGCCCCCAGCTGTGCCCCCTGCTCTGCACCAGCAAGGTCCTGGAGACGGGGAGCAGGACTGGCCCCCACGGGCTCCTCACTCTGCCCCGGTCCTGGCCCTGCCCCTGCCCGAGTCTTGCCCCTGGCAATGGCCCTGCTGCCCTCTGCTCCCTTGCAGGGGGGCCACACGGGCTCTGGGACCCCCGTCCTCACAGCGGTGCTCAGTCCCCCCAGCCTGATGCTCAGCCCTCGTCTCCCCTCAGCACCAGATGCCACCCTGGGCGCAGGCAGGCGGGCAGCAGACAGACTCCCCGCCATTAAGGGCGCTGCGGATTTACCTCCCCTGGGGGCAGGCCGGGAGCGGAGGGAGCCTGCACCCGGTGAGTTTGGGTCGCCTGAGCTGGGGGACTTGTGCGGTTGCATGGGGAGGGGGCAAGGTCTCTGCATGGGGGCACCCCCTCTCCCTCCTCAGTCTCCATTCCCAGGGGTCAAGCTGATCCAGCCCCTCCAGCCCCACAGCACTTTCTTCCACCCTCCAGATGCCTGTTTGGGCCAGGAGACCCCTCCCCAGCCTTTCTGCCCCTCATCCCTTCGTGCCCTGGCACCCACCCACTCTGTAAGCAGAGTGGGTGCAGCTGACGCGGTGCCCCTTGTCCCCCCCAGGACCAGGAGCAGTGCCGGGGGGAAGTGGAGGGGTGGGGGAGACCCTCCCAGCTGTGCGGGGCAGCTCTGCCAGGGCCGAGATGTGGCCGGACCCTCCCGCTGCCGTGAGTCTCTGCCCTGACCAGGGCGGTTAGGGTCTGATCTGGGGGTCAGGGGTCTCTCCCCAGGTGCCCTGTGCTCCTCCCAGCCCCATGCATGGCATGAGATCCCGGGGGAGAATCTCGCTCCCTGCCGACTCCACGGGACCTGCAGGAATAAGGGAAGGGGTTGTGGGCTCATCCCCCAATCCCAGGGACAGTCCTTCCCAAACCAGAGTGTTGGAGGGCACCTGGGACCCTGAGTGGGAGGTGGGGGCTCACCTGAGATGGGTGGTAACAGCCAACCCCTGGCACCCCCGGGACCCAGGCCTGTGAGCCCTGCCCAAGCCCAGGGCTCTGGGGGCTGCCATCCCTGCACCCTGGGGAGATGGGGAACTCGCTGCCCAGGGGAGTACATCGCCCCAGCAGCTCTTTCCTTCCCCAGGCGGGGAAACCCCGTGGCAGGCAGCGCCGTCAGCAGGTGAGCGGGACCCAGGCGGGCTGGGGGCTGTGAGGGAGACCGAGTGGGCTGGGCATGGCTGCATGGAGGGGTAGACCAGAGGGACAAGGCTGGGGCTGGGCTGGGGGATGACGGGTGAATGCATGGCCAGAAGGACAGATGGGGTCAACCGGTGGCTACGTGTGCAGACAGGCCATGGCGTGACGTCTCCCTAACCTGCACCGTCTCGTTTGCTGCAGCTGGAGCTGGAGGCGCTTCGGGTCCGGCTGGCACAGGCAGAGCAGGACATGGAAACTGTGCTGTCCTGGTAGGTGTGGGGCTGGGGAGGGAGTTGGCTGTTCCCGTTGTGCGGCACAGGGCTCGGGGCACAAGCCCAGGGCCCATCCCACCTTCTGTGCATGTTTCTGCCTGGGGAAGGGGTGTTTTCTGGGACGGCACCAGCCATCTCTCTCAGCCCAGTAATGGTTTTTTGTCTCCACAGCGCACGGCAAAGGGAGGAACGGCTCCGGGTGAGTTTGCATGGGGCAGGGGTCCTCAGGGCTGTGGGGCAGGGGAGGGAAGAGGCTGAGGCCAAGCTTGGCCAGGCTGGGGAACATCCCAGAGGCTGCTGAAGCTGGGAGCAGAGTCCCGACACATGGCGTGCGGGGAGAGGAGGGACCTGATGGGTGCGCAGGGAGGTAACGCTGGTGGGTGCGGGGCCCGATACGCTGGGCGCAGGCATGGGCAGGCTCTGACGGGCTGGGGCGATTCTCGTGCAGGCCCAAGTGGAGGCGCTGAGGAGCCAGAACCTCTTCCTGGTGCTGGCCCTCAAGGCGCAGAGGGAGCAGGGCTGCGAACAGGACGACAGCCCCACGGAGGTGAGTCCTTCTGCATGCCCCTGCCCCAGGGGAGGGGGAGTGTGCGTGTGCCCGTGTGTGCACAGGGCAAGGCTGGCCCCTGCTGTGCCAGCCCCGCAGTGGAGGGGGCGGGGGGTTGCCCTGGGGGGAGGGCTTGTGTGTGCAGCGCTGGGCACCATGTGAGCTGTGTGGATGGCACAGTGGGACCGGTGGGGTGACAGGTCTGTGCTGCACTGACCTCCCCTGCTCCCTGGGTTACTGCCCCCCAGCCTCCCCACGTACTCCACCACATGCCAGCGCTGGCCCACGGGCTTGATTTTCTCTTCACTGCTATGTTACTTTTTCATTTGCACCAGACTCCCATGGATATGGAGGGGATGGCGGAGGAGTGCTGGCCACCCTGGAGGAGGTAAGTCGGGGACAGAGAGGGCAGGGTGAAGTGCAGGGCTGTCCTGGGTAGCTGGTGGGCTCTGGGCCAGGCTATGGCATGTTGCAAGTGATGCTGTTTGCAGGTAGGGGAGTCCTTCCTTCTCCGGTGCTGGTGGGGATGGATTCAGTCCAGGACCCATTTCTGACCAGCTCCTTTTTGTGCAACCAGGAGCATTAGCCCCTGCCAGGAAACGGAGGCAGGGTCCCATGAGGTCAAGGGGACGCAGAGTTTGACAGAGGTGAGTCTTCGTTTGAGTGCTCGCCTCCATGACGGGCAGGGGTTCTGGAGAGAGGGGAGGCCGGGGCATGGGCTGGTGGAAGTGGTAGGGCTTGGGGGTTTGGGGTGTCTGCGAGGTGACCAGTGTCTCTGCCTCCCACCCCCAGTGCTGACACGGCGGCAGAGGGGAGGAGGCGAAGGTGGGGAGCACTGAGCAGGTGAGTTGCCAGGGCTCCTGGCCTAGGTCAGGCCTGCTGGGACAGAAATCCCTGCTGAGCCAAGTGTGAGAACCACGTACTGCTCCCGGCTGGGGAGACTCTCCTTTACCCCGTGGTTGTTCCTGGGTGTGAGCAGAGGGGCCGAGATCCAACCCCATCCCGCTCACACTAGTTTCTTCTCACCTGGCCTGCACCCCACCCTGCGCGTGCCCTGATTCTGCCCTTCTCCCACAAGTTTCACCTGGCCTGGATGGTCCCGTGCTGTTTTGCCCCCAGATGAACAGCTGAACTCCTCCCCTGCCCATGCCCCTCCGTCCTCCCTGTTCATGATGCATCTGCCACTGTGATGAGCACCCCTGAACTTTCACTACAGTTTCTATACTTCGAAAACAGCTTTATATGTTTTAAAAAATATATTTTATCTAACCAAGGACATAAAATAGGTTGTTTAGGCTAAAAAAGATCGCTTGTTGCTTAGTTGTTTAATTGCTGGCCTTGCTAAAAAAAAAAGCTATATCAACAAAGTCCCAGAAAAGGAAGGGGGGTTACTTGGGAGAGAGCTGGAAGGGGGGTTACTTGCTGGGCTTGCTACACATTTCATCACATCAACAAGTTTAACCTGTTACATAGCTATATAAGGCAGATGCCCACTGGGGTGGGGGTGCTTACTTTATAAACGATTGCCAAACACCACTTTCTACACAAAAATAAAGATTAAGTTAGATCCTTCACTCCTGTGTGTTTATTGACACAAGCGCACCGGACACGAACTCACTGTCCTTTGGAGACAACAATTTCTGGTGACCCAGATGGGACCCTAGCTGACTGCCTTGCCCGGTCCACCTCTTCGGCTCCGGCAACAACTGTGGACGGCGCGAGGGCCAGGCACCACCGACCTTATTCGTCGGAGGTCTGACCGTCTCCTGGTTGCCTGACGGAGTCGTGGAGGGGTACAATGGCGCAACGCTTGAAGGACCAACTTAATCGGGCGGGGCGAGGGAGGTTTCAACGGACTGGTGAGTACTTCTTTCCATATTTTGAGCAGGTTGGGGAAGAGACGGCTTTAAAAGTTCCGACCGTGTAGACGCCCTAGGCGAGTGAGATCGGGTGGCAGCCCCGTGAGCTCCCTTTGATCAGTTTGGTTCTGAGGCTGAGCGGCGGTCGCCGTCCGGTAGTCGGACAATGGGAAGTAACCAGTCCAAGATTCCACCCTGCAGTCCCTTAGGATGCATTTTGAAAAACTGGCCAAAGTTTGGAAGCGACCCTATGATGAAACAACAGATGATTCGGTATTGCAATACATGTTGGCCACAGTACCAACTTGCGGATGCTGCAGCCTGGCCGGAGAATGGGTCTTTGGATTATAGCACAATCTTGCAGTTAGTTGTTTTGTAGGCGCCAAGGGAAGTGGGATGAGATGCTTTATTAGAGGCATATATGACTTTGTATAGGGATGGGGTTACACAGAAGTCGTGTGGGATATTTAGGGGAAGCGGGGTAATGGCTTTACGGGGGGTCACCACAGTATGTCCGGAGGAGCCGGAGGAGGGAGATGTGCAGTTGCTAATTGCTCCCACGGCTCCCCCATCTTATCCTGTGAGCCCTGCGTCACCACAGGGGACTTCCACTTTCTGCGCAGAAATAAAGATTAAGTTGGATCCTTCACCCCTGTGTGTTTATTGGCACAAGTGCACCGGGCACGAACTCACTGTCCTTTGGGGACAACAACACCAAGTCTCTGGACTCGGGCCTGCACATAGGATGCCCGCCAAAAGACTTTGGCACAAATTACAAATGGGCACCCACAGACTCCCCACAGTTGGCATTGGGAAACGGTCCTATACTTCCCATCCCACCCTGCAATTCCACCATCTCTAGGTCCTTCCCATGGGAACAACACTGAGAGAGAGTGCATTTGGCATCTGCCTTTCACCCTCTTCAACGTGGGGACATCCTACAACACCTTTGTGGCTACGAGTTCCAGAACTCCAGCATGACGGGGCTCCAGCACTGTGCCCTGACCTGTCGGCAGTGGATTGATAACCATGTGTCCTTCCATATATTTCGATGTGATATTTTTCTCTGTCTCTCTTAGTAAAGGTGGTTCTTGATGAATATGCTCCACGTGTTTTGTTTGCCCCTGTTTCCCCATGGGTGAGGTCAGACAGGGGATTCCCTGCTTTCGTGGGTGCTGATTTCTGTGAAATCATGAAGGGTGCAGAGAAAGGGAAGAGGTGCCGAGCCATGAGAGCCTGAAGTCAGTCAGATGTCGGGTTCTAGATGAAATAAGATCGGAAGAGGCTTGTGCTCTGTCTGTCTGTCTGTCTATTTGGAAAGCTTATGCTCTCAATGCATATTTGTCTTATTTAATTAGCTGATAAAGGTGCAACTCTACCTTGCTTTATTACTGAAGGAATCAATAGCCCATTTTTCCAGGCACTGCGTGGCATCCTGCTTACACTGCACAGCGGTACAGCCTCAGCATCTCCACCTCATCACATTGGCATGCTCCAAGGATGTGGCCTCCAGCAGTGCCGTAGCAAGGCGGGGGGCAAGTGGGGCGACTGCCCTAGGTGCCGAAGCGAAGGGGACGCCGAGAGGCGCTCCCCAGCTGGGGCGGGAGCAGGACGGAGCCGTGAGGGGCTTATCTGGGGAGGTGGTGATGGGAAAAGGCTGGCTTCTGCTGCTGCATACACTCCTGGCAAGCATGGGGGGGGTTCCCCCCCAATCTGTGCAGGGGGCTAGGGTGGGCTGCCACTGCGGGGTTTGTCCCAGGCATCAAACTTTGGTGCTTCGGCACTGGCCTCTAGGGTGGATCTACCTAAGCCATGTTCTGGGTTCCAGATCTCCGGGAGTCTCCCCAGCCTGGGCAGCCCCTCCTCCCAGCCTAACTCCTCCCCTGCTCAATTTTCCTTCCTTCCTCCTCTTTCTCCCTGTTATACGTTTAATTAGCTCATAGAGCATACTGTTATGTATGCATGTGTCATGGGGTTGTAATTCCTGGGTTCATCCTGTGCCTCAGGGTACCTGCTGGTTGTTGCTGGGGGCTGTAGGGGCCAGAAAGAAATATTTATTCCCCTTAAAGGCAGAACCTGGCCTCTGATATAGTGCTCAGTTCTTGGTTTGGGGCCTTCCTTTGAAGCCTCAGAGAGCAGCTGGCTATTTCCAAGCTGAAACATTAAGGAAAAGGGGGGTAGCGGCAAGATGACACAAAGTGATTTCAGGTGGTAAAGACCCAGGTGGACTGCGAGGAACTACAGAAGGATCCTGCATGATTGAGTGACTGGGCAATGAAATGGCAGATAAAAATCCAGCATTGATAAGTGTAAAGTGATGCAAATGGGCAAAAATAACCCATGCTTTACCTATTATGGCCTCTACATGAACTGGTACCACACAGGAAAGAGATCTGGGAGTAATTGCGGACAGCTGGATAAAAAATACCAGCTGGATGGCTAAAGAAGAGAATTGTAAATGAAACAAAGTCTCAGGATTCCCCTTTATAAACCCATGGTGCCCCCACACACTGAAGACTGTGCCCAGGTCTGGTTCCCGCATCTCAAGAAGGAAATCGAAGAACTAGAGAGGGGCACCAAGAATCATGAGTGTCACAGAGGGGCTTCCTTCCACGAGAGCTGGTAAAAGAGGCCAGGTCTATTCAGTTTAGAAAAGACCTGCTTGAGGGGGACCATGTGAAGGGTTTACAAGATACTAAATGGGGAAGAGTAAGTCAATAGGGATTTATTATTGACTCTCTTGCAGTACAAGAACTGGGGTGCCAGGATGAAACTAGTAGGGAGTATGTCGAAAGCAAACACAAGGAAGTTTTTTTCCACCCAGCAGGTCATTAGAGTGTGGGACCCGTTGTACCAGATGTGGTGGAAACTGTTCAAACAGGGATTGGACATATTCTTGGAGGAAAGGGGCATCAGTAGGTATTGAGCACAGGAGTGAGGGGCACGGCCTCTGAATCAGGGCTTCCTAGACCTTAAATGCTGAAGGCTGCAAGTGAGAAACCATGGATAGCCCTGGTCAGACATAGTTTACTCTCCCTTCCAGCATGTGCTGTCTGCCATGGTGCGACACAAGAGACTGGGCGAGACAGACCTGTGGTCTGACCCGGTATATAGCACTTCTGTGCTTAATTCAGTGTGGAGGAGATGGCTTGGTGCCGTGAAGGAAGGAGCTGGTAGTCGGGATCCAGGACTCCTAGGTTTCATCAATAGATCACTAGTTCTGGGATCCAGGACTCCTGGAAGTTTCATCCTAGCAGCTTGGCTAAAATGCTAGGGGGCCCCAGCATCAAAAGCCTACGTTCCCTCTCTGCAGCTACATCCCCATGGGTTTGCTCCCCCCAGAGTAGTTCATGCCCTGAGTGCAGCCAGGCAGGGTCTGTTGCCCCCTTATGAGCTCACAAGGACCCTCCCATTCTGACCTCACGATGATGTCACTCCCTGACTACCTCCTAGGGCCCAGGGACCCTCAGGTGGGCAGTTGCCAAGAAAGAGGTGGAGGAGGGAGTTTGCTGTATCTTCTGCTCCACCACCCTGGCAACTTACCAGTATGGATTTTCTGGTCAAATCCATCCTGGTTTTACTCGTATCTCAAGTGGGCTTTTGGCTTTGCAGGTAGGTGGGGGGGCAGAGGGGAGGAGGCTTCTGGGCTTTGCTGGATGTCTCCTCCTCTCCTTTCTGCTCCATGTGTCAGGATGTTCTTAACCCTCTTTTAGAGGCAGGGGAAACACCCTGGAACTGGGTCAATTAAGGCAGTTTCCTTGAGTCTTCCCAGGGATAACTGTTCCCCTGGCATGGTTTAGTACCCGCCTCGGGGTTGGGGCTTCAAGCCCACTTTCTGGAAATGGGAGGCTCCTCCCTAGCTTGCATCTGCGGCCGTATGTATGACTGAGGGCAGGCGAAACTTGGGGGCATCTTAACACCAAGTCTCTGGACTCGGGCCTGCACGTAGGATGCCCACCAAAAGACTTTGGCAAGATCTGAAGCCCCTGGCGGGGGTGGAGGATGTTTGCCAGTTGTAGGGCCACTTATGGTTTGGACCGACTCATGAATTTAGACTCGATTCGGCTGGTTTGGCTTGCAACATGAAACATTTCTTTAAAAAAACCCCCGAACTAAACAAAACAAAAACTGTTTTTAGAGGCGTTGGGCGTCGGCTGCAACTGAGGCCGGGGATGGTGACAGGGCTGTGCTAATGCTCCTGCTGGGACGACAGGCTCCTGGCTAGAGGGTCTTGTCCCTCTGCTCAGGGTCCCCGTGGGGATGGTGGGACCTGCCGGGCGGGCACCAGTTCTCCGGCCCTGTGGGGTCCAGGGAGCTGCCCTCTAGCCCGCTGCTCTCTGTGTGTGCAGACCGTTCGTCGGAGGCTGAGGCAGATACTGGGAAGAGCCAAGCTGGGAGGTGAGTAGCCTCGGGCCCTGGCCTGGGGCAGGAAAGACCATGGCCCCCTGCCTCCTCCCAGCCCATGGGAGCCACGGAGGAGCAGCCAGGGCCCCGCTCACAGGCTGGGGGTGCCGGCTGGGGAGGGGCAGAGTCTCCCCAGGCCCACGCCAGCTCCTTCCTCTCTCCCTTACAGCAGCTGGGGGACACGTGGAGGAGACACCACCACGCCAGTGCACACAGTAAGCACTGCCCCATGCCCCTGCAGCCTCCCGGGGCCTGAGGGACCCCTTTCTGCCAGGAACGGGGCTGGCTCAGGAAAGGGAGGAGGAGAGGGGGCAATGCAGCCATAGGAGATGCCCTCCTCTTTGTCCTGCAGCTGCCCCATGCCTGGGCACAGGCTCAGCCTCGAGCGCACACTGCAGCTGGTGGAAAGGAGGCTCCAGCACATGACCTGGCACCTGATGAGAGATCTGAACCAGAGGGGACCTGGAAGCCATGTTTTCTGTGGTCTTTGGGAGGACATGGCCCCGCCCCACGTCCCCCAGGGTCTGGACCGTGTGGGGCGGGGTGGAGGGGACGTGCCCTGCCCCGCATCTCATCTCTGCCATAGGCCCAGACCTGCATGTCCTGCACCATCCTGGATCTCCGAGGAGCCTGAGGAAACGGAGGACCCTGACGCTCCCTTCATGCAACCTCCCAGCCATGCTGCTGTGGGGGATGCCTTCGTGGGGCCGTTGCCGTTGGCCTGCCTAAGGGAGACCTTTGTGCTTTGGGAGGAAGATGGCGTGGCTCTCCCCAGCCCAGCCTGGCACCCCCCTAAGTCCCCACCAGGACAGGCAGATGGGTGTCAGAGTCAGCCCATGCCTGTGCCAGTGCTGGAGCCGGGCGTTGCCCAGCGTCTGGACTTCCACATCTGGTGCCTGGAGCTGCAGCGCCAGCTGGGCCTCCCCAGCCCGGATGCCAAGTCACTGCCCGTCTGATCCCCCCAGTGCCGGTCCGGTGCCCCCGTCCCACGTACGCTGAGAGACGCCAGCTCTGGAAGAGCATCTCCTGCACCCCTCGGGATTCCCGCGCAGCCCTGCGGGTCTCGCACCCGCTGCCCGCCCTGCCTGAGGAGGCGCCACAGTGTGAGGAGGCTGAGGCCATAAAGACAGAGGAGCCTGGATCCGACCCACGGGATAAGGCCGCGCAGCCTCCAGGATTGGACACCCAGGAGCCCTGTGTCTGCCTCCCCAAGCCCTTGCCCTGCCGGGCCCTGAGGGTCATGAGCCTCCCTGAGGCTGCCCTGAGCCAGCCCGCGCCCCATGCTGACACCAGTCTGCAGCCTTCTTTCCAGCAGGGGAGCCCGGAGACACAGTCTCCACTGGCCCGCGGGTCCCAGGGGATGGCTCCGTGTGGGAAAGAGACTCCCTCAGCCGCCCAGGGCCATCCTTGGGCGAAGCCTTGCAGCACGGCTGAGCCAGAGAAGGGCCCAGAGCACCGCCACCCCCCCCGAACCCCTGCAGGCCACTGGGGTGCACCAGCCTGCAGTGGAAGCTGCACCTCCTGGCCCCAGAGCCTCCGGGCAAGCAGGATCCTGCAGACACCACCGTGTTGCCAGGGGAAGCCAGCACCAAGGTCCCAGACCCATCTGAGGATGTTTGCGCTTCCCAGGATGCGTCAGAGCGGCACCTCGTGGGGAAGCAGCTGCAGGAGGTGACTGAGGAGCCAGGCCCGGCCTCTTGCCAAATGCCCTCAGGGGCAGAGACTGATCCAGGAAAGAAGGACCTGTCCCACCCATGGCGTACCTCCAATGGAAGTACAACAAATAGCATCAGATGCCTCCTTCCCACCCCGGTGAGAGGCCGCCATGGAGGAAGGGAGCGGTGGAGCCTGGAACAGCCCAGGAAAGGCACCCAGCTGCCCCCTGCCTGGCACCCCAGAGGGCAGAGGGGGGCACCCAGCGGGCAGCCAGTGGCAACTGGGAGCCGAGAGCTGCATCAGGCTGGTGGGCAGGCGCCTGACCTCCCCTACGTCTGTGGCCTGGAGGGAAAGCCAGCCCGTGCGGTCTGGCCAGGAGACTCTGAGCAGCTTGGTGCCAGCTGCAGCCTGAAGGAGCTTCAGGGGCTGCTCCGGAAGATCACAAGGGTCATGGCAAGAAGCCCCAAGGCCTCAACAAGCTCCATGGCTGGTGCAGGAAGGGGCCTCCAGCAGCGCAGCCTTGAGACCAGCTGGGAACGGGATCAACGGGTCTCCCAGCTGCCCCCAGGCTCAGAGATATCCCCGGGGACCGATGTCCCGTTATCCCAGACCTCCATGCCTGCGTGGAGGCACCGACCAGCCTCAGTGCTGCCCCACAAGCCAATCCACAAGCCTGGTGGGGAAAGCGGGATGGGACCCAGGCAGGGGAGACCCCCTGGCACCAGCCAGCCCCAGCAGGGAAAAGCGACCCGTGCTAGCAGCTCGAGGGCTGTGGCAAGAGAAAGCCTCGCCGGCACCCCCGGAGACACCAACAGGCTCCTCAGGGAGAGGGGACGGGGTGCAGGGCCAGGCCCTCGGCCATGGAAGGAGGGAGGGAGGGACCAAGAAGTGCCCTGTGGGGGCAGGCAGGCCCGCACCCAGGCCAGACCATGTAGAGCCCCCTGACCGGGTGCAGCTCCTGGCCTCCATCCTGACCTCCCTCCGCGCTCATGACCTGCAGCTCCAGTTTGTTGCTGACCTGCTGAAGAAGCAGTGCCCCCAGGGTGTCAGTGCCATTTCCCCCACCAGGCCCCTGTGCCAGCTGCCTTCTCCACCCAGCTGGATGTCCAGGCTCAAGGCCAGGTCCGCGCCCACAAGATGAGCCTGAGCTACAGGCTAGATGCCCCCGGCGGGCCAGCTCAGGAGGGGCCGCCCACAGGGGGCTCCCGGGGGACACGGAAGGGGGTGAAGGGTCAGGCGAAGGCAGGGACATCTGAGCAGTCAGATGTCGGGTTCTAGATGAAATAAGATTGGAAGAGGCTTGTGCTCTGTCTGTCTGTCTATATATTTGGAAAGCTTATGCTCTCTATGCATATTTGTCTTATTTAATTAGTTGATAAAGGTGCAACTCTACCTTGCTTTATTACTGAAGGAATCAATGGCCCATTTTTCCAGGCACTGCGTGGCATCCTGCTTACGCTGCACAGCGGTACAGCCTCAGCATCTCCACCTCATCACATCGGCATGCTCCAAGGATGTGGCCTCCAGCAGGGCCGTAGCAAGGCGGGGGGCAAGTGGGGCGACTGCCCTGGGCGCCGAAGCGAAGGGGACGCCAAGGGGCGCTCCCCAGCTGCGGCGGGAGCAGGGCGGAGCCGTGAGGGTCTTATCTGGGGAGATGGGGATGGGAAGAGGGTGGCTTCTGCCGCTGCGTACACTCCTGGCAAGCATGGCCAGCTTGAATGCATCGAACTAATCCAATCTTCTTCTAAAAGCTAAGAAATATTGATGTGCTGATAGGAGAGCCATCAGGCATTGGAATAAGCTACCCATATTAGTCGTGGAGTCTAAGCAATCGAGCAATGACAGAGCCTGCAGTGGTATTAGCCCCCGCGGGAGCTGCCGCAGCATCTGGGAGCCCAGCCTGAGACACCCAGGGCTGGATGTGCAGGAGGGCCAAGCACCTCTGGTCTCCAGCAACTTCAGCTGGACCTGGGGCTGCTCAGCCCCTCTGGAGATTGGCTCTGGGATGAGGCAACACTTGGGGGCCCCAACGCCTCATGGGAACAGGCCCATCCATGGCTCATGGCACCACCCCCCCAACCCATATGATGTGGCCAGGTAGGTGGAGACAGGGCGGCTGTTCCTCCGGCACAGGACCAGGGGCAGGAGCAATGGCTCACGGCAGGAAGGGACCCTACAGGTGGCATCAACATGAAGATGCCTCTGGAGTTGGATCAGTGAGGAGGGAATTGGCGTTCCACCATTCAATGATATTAGGGATTAATAACGCAAGTCTAAGATTACAGAAACTACCGTTAACTTTGAATTCAAGATCAATTAATGTATCCTACCCTAACATTACCTCAAAGAATTCAACCTAGACCACTGTTAGGGGATCAAGTACCATTGATTATATGTTCATTAAAGCTTTTGACAGTACAGATGGAATTAAACTTTGGGAGAAATTGTTGAATTATGGGATTGACCCTTCTCTTTTGCACCTGCTGATAGAATATTACAAAGATACATGGGTCCAAGTTAGCAGGGGCCTGAGGGTCAAACTTGCACAGAAATTTCAGCTACAGAAGGGGGTTGGTTAGACAAGGATGTATTTCGGCCCCTTCGTTACATGAATGACATTATCAGAAACATGCAGGATGCTCATTTTCACCCCCCAAAATTACTAGTAATTCCAAATCCTGTTTTGATGTACGTGGATGACACCATTACATTGTCAAGAACCCCCATTGGGTTACAGAGAGCAATTACAACTTTTCAGTATCTTCTGTGGACAGAACAATTTAAAGATAAATTATGATAAACCCAAAATAATGTCTTGGGGAAGCTGTTTGATGCAATAACCGTGGAACACGCGGGGAAGTGAACTCAAAGTTGTTAAAACCTATGGGTACTTGGGTACGAGGTTTACAGTTTTTCCATCATGGAAACAAACACCACGTTCAGTCGTTTAGAACTGAGGCAGCCCAACCAGTCGTGGCTATAAAGAAACTGTATGAGACCACAGCAGGAGGATCATCAGTCTAAGATCCTGTATTAGCATATCAAGTCAAAGTTGAATCTCAGATCCTATATGGTGCTGAAGTATGGGGTTACGCTGCCAGTAACCATGTAGACATATCTCAGAATAAGTTTCTTGGAGCTCTTTTGGGTCTTCCTCCAACTCTCTTTTGAGATTAGAGATGGGATTAGATTCTACAATCTAAGAATTGGGCGGGGGGGGGCGGGGAAGGTATTTACAGCTGGATCTCAACAATAAATGGTGATCCTCTTTGACTAGACTCAGGACTGAAGAGCTGCCTACAACTGTTTTGGCTGAGTGTCCACTTCCCATTCCAAGAGCCCAACTCCACTAGGAGCTCTGGAAGCGATCCATTAGGTTTTAAAATGTTCTTCATATGACAACGTATGGAGAAAGTATCTATCACCATTCTTGCAGAAATACTTTTCAAACAGAGAGAAATTAATCTGACTTTTCCAGCAAACAGATCTATACTTAGTAAGCCGTCTTGCAATTTTTGCTTATAAGGCTACAGCGATCAGAGCTAAACGTTCTTTACTGTTGATGAGGCTGATAGTAAAATCAAATACAGTGATAAAGTGTGAGTCAATTGTAGGCCTATCTATAACATTTTTATAGATTCATGACCTGATTTATCACTATATTTCTATTCGATTACGTTAATGTCCGGAGTATGAATAATAAACGTTTATTTCCAATGGTTAGCTATATTTTATTATTACATTTGTATTCGTTATTTTTTGCTTCAATTTATTTTTTATTATGGTTGCATGTTTCTCATGTTTTTGGGAGCGTGGCTTTCAACCACAATCCTTAATAAATTTAATTGAAGTTGAATTGATCTGTAAGGAGGGCCCACAGCTCATGTCTGAGGGTTTGTGCTGCTCCTGCCCTGCCAGTATCACCCACTGCATGAGGGGTTATGGGGTAGGGGCACGTGTTGCTTCCCTGCTGGCTCTGCAGAAGAGCCGCTCCCTTCGCATAAAGCGGGTCCTGAGAGCTACTTCCCCATCCATCAGCTCCACTCCCATCCCACCCAGGCATTTCAGGGTTTAGTCACCCTCCAGGAGACCAATGTAAGTGGGAGGGGCTAGCCTAATGCCACAGCCCTTCTGCGAGGCAGCCACAGACCACAGGGCCCCTGAGAGCACCTCGAAGTACTTGCTGCCTTAGGGCATGCACAGAGGAAACAAAAGTTCCCATTTACATCAACGCAGCTCCGTTTGTTTGCATGACCCAGGATTTTCCGTTTCTTTAAAGTCCATTTAGCACCTTAAAATAACACTACTCAGAGCCTGACTCCAAAGACTTGGAACTAATCCCCTTCGCCACGAGGGGGTGCTGCGTTCGGCCTCTGGTGTCCCGGTACGTTCTTTTTTACTCTTATCGATAAGTATGAGAAGTTAAGCGCAAGAAAAACATAATAATAAGTTTTCTGCAAGTAGTTTCAAACTTTGGAGGGAGGGAGCAGTTACATGACTCCCTTCAATACTGCAACCTGAACTTCAGCACGTTCCCTTTCAGAGCCACGACCAGAAGTCCAAGGGCAGCAAGACGCTGCCTGCCAGACCCGACACCCAGGCTATGCAGCATCCCAGGTGGGTTTTTTTCCTTGACACCCACATTGTTTGTTAACTGCTGCCTAGGGCTTCACGGCCCAATACCGACTGCAGCCTAAACTCTGGTCTTCTTGACAGGTCAAATCTCTGCCGCTCATTGACCCCGACCGCGCTATTCTCTGTCCTTCGAAGCTTCACCGCTACCCCCGACACACGCCTGTAGTCCTCGTCTTCACGGTGTTTGTGTCGGGTCTCTCATCGTACCAGTCCCTCGCACTAATCAAGCACGCCAGTCTGCGTTGCCCGTTCCCCCTAAACCCGAGAGATGGCGAGGCCACAAGGCTGGCAGGAGCCAACAGCTCTTGGAATCTGGCAGCCTTTCTGAGCACGTCCGCTGCCCTTGCACACCCCAACAACCGGGTATTTCCACAGCACTGAACTAAACCCACGGCTCTCCAGTTTCCTAGACGTCAGGCGTCCCTTTCGGCGCCCCTCAGAAACTGCCCATTTCACCCGAGTGGGTTTTTTTGTCACAAATCATTTTTGCCCCGTCGCAAAGCGCTGAGAAAGCCCCCAACACCGCAAGGCTTTGAACTCTGTTGATTCCTGTATGAAAGCCCCCACGTTTCTCCTCTGGTGAATCAGGCGTGCACGCCGAACAGGGCTAAGCACTACCCGGCACGCGCAGCACCCGCGAAAGCGACACCCCAGACGCTGCACGCCCCAATCGAAACAGAAAGCCTTCGTTTGGGAATCAGGGCCGGAAGCCAGCAGGTCCCAACACCACCCCTCCTCTTTCAAGCCCCTTGCACAAGTATCTGCCAGCTCCTTGCTGCAGTTTTCACTAAACACAGTGTTATCTTTAGCCCGTCATTCGGCTAATCTCTGCCTTCGCACCTAACACCTAGACACGTCCCTTTTCCTTTTCTAACACATATAACACCGCATTAATCTGCTTCTAGCCGCCCAGCCCTAACCCCGCCGACCAAACCACCCAACCGCGTCACACGGAATGGCACCCAACAGCCGCCAACAGTCGCATTTAAGAGCTCGGAGCCTCGACGGGCGTCCGGCGGAGCCAATCGGCCGCCGCCGCGCCGCGCCGCTCCTCCAATGGGAAGCGGCGTAGCGAGAGGAAGCGCTCGCCCCTTCCTTGGCCCCGCCCCGCCGGCCGCGGGGGGCGTGTCCTGGGCGAGGGGGCGCGGCGCGCCATGGCATGGAGGCTCAGTGCGCGCCCGGCCGCTGAGCAGCGCGGAGCTCCGGCCGGCGGCGGCGGCCCAGGTCTCCCTGCCCGCGCGGGCTCGGCCGTGGAGGTGATGAAGCGCGTGGTGCTGGAGCTGAGGAACCGCGCGCCCGAGAAGGTGAGCTCGGGGCCGCCACGTCGCGGCGGTGCCCGGCGCTGCGCGTGCCCCGACCCGGCATGGAGCAGCCCCGGGCCCCAAAACACCCCTCCTCGGCGTGCTCCTTACTACGCAGTTGTGCCTTGTGGTGCGTTCTCCTAATTATTCACCTCCTGACCGCGTATTATTATTATCATTATTATTATTGCAACGATCAGATTGTTTTTGGACGGGCCAAAGGCTTTTTCTGCCCCCTGCGCTGCTTGTAGAAAAGTGAAGGAGGGCTGGAAGCCCCTGCGCGGGGCACGGGCTCGCTGCGCTCGCTGCTGCGGGCATCTGTTCTCGTTGTTCGGCTGATTTTCGGGGAATTAGGAACTTGCTTTTCTTTTCCGCCTCCCCCTTTTTCCTTGGGTGATCTCCGAGTCTGGGTCCTCCCCCGCGATGCGCCCGCCATCAGTTTCTCGGTTGTGTTTGGGGGTGAGTTTTGGGGGGGGAGGTGTTAAAGTAACTTGAAACAAATGAGCAGCTCGTGCCCACCAAAATAACTCAGAAGTCGCCAGTGAACAAGTGACTTTTTTAGTCCTCTCTACAGATGAATCTTTCAGAGCTGAACTTCCCAGACTGGTGTTGCGTTTAATCCTTTTTGTTTGCAGCCGGATTGGTAAAATAGCAACTGTGGTCAACCCACCGTTGGGGACATGGAGGACGGACAAGCAGAAAATGGATTTTTCCCTACAGGACGTTCAGCGACACCGAGTAAATGCATCTAGAATGAAGAAGCAAATGCTTCAGTCTGGTGCATTATTAACCTATGGTACTCCCTGCCTCAATATTTTGAGGGTCAAAGCTATAGGGTTTGCAAGAGGATTTGGTGCTTTTTTCTGGCAAGCGAGGCTATACCCCCTTATTTTAAATAGTGAATGGGAATATAAACCCTCATCTGGGCATGAAGCAACCATTAAGTGATGGCTCTGGAAGGAAACTATATGCGTAGGTCATTCTGTAATTGCCTAGTTGGCTTCTGGCTCCTTGCTTCTTCTGATGCATCTGTTCCGGCTTTCATCAGAACCAGGACCGTGGGTTTTTGTCCGGCCCTGTAAAGGACTGCGATTGTGAACTCTGTCTTGGTGGTTGTGCTTTCTGAAGCCAGCATGTTAACAGAAATAAATTAAGTTTTTATCTTCTGGTTCTCTGTGATGGTGCTTCATACTCTGTTTACTTCCTCTCAAGGTTGATATGGTCGATGAGTTCAGACAACTCAAGTTCAGGTCGTCCCAGATGACAAGTAAAGCCTGTCGTCAGGCTGCTGGTTTGACCCGAATTGCTTGCTTGGTTGAGGGTCCCTATTAAAGTAATAAGTGACGTTCTGTTTTGTTTCAAGGTGACAGAGTTAGTGCTTGATAACTGCTGATCCAGCAATGGCGAAATTGAAGGTCTGAATGACTCCTTTAGAGAGCTGGAGTTTCTCAGCATGGCCAACGTAGAGCTGACATCCCTGGCCAAGCTCCCCACCTTGAGTAAGCTCCGAAAGGTATGCATCTTCAGACAAAAACCCATCGGTTCTCTCCTGCCAAAGTTGTATACCTTGAAACACAGCAACAGTTAAACTACTTGCGTATTTCCATAGTCACAGTCACGTTTGCATCTCATTGAAATGTTTTCCTAAACATTGCGAACTTAAGAATTAAGTCTTTAAGACCCTGAATGTAATTAAAGCTGGTTTCAAACATTAATGAGCCAAAGTACTGAAAAAGCATCACTTGAAAACTGTTAACGATGGCCATCCCAGTCTGTTGTAAAGAGAGGGGGTCGGGAGCAGTCGCATTAGGTGAAGTGCTGAGAACACTGAAATCGTTGTTCGTTACCTGTAAGGAACCAGTTTCAACCTAGTCTGTTGACCTAAAGCCTGTACGAAGATCCAATGCTATGTTGCACATCTCCATGTAAAAAATAAAGCCTGGAAATATTTTAAGTTTGCACCATAGTAAGTATGCTAACTGAACAGTTGGGATCGGTGAGATCACTTGCCGACTTACAGTAGAACATGCTTGAGTGTCTGTCGGCACCCAAGTATGAAACTAGTTAATGAATTATCACTATCAAGCGCAGGCGTGAAGAGCTTCTGAAATAAATGTTAGGCTCTAAAGAGACGTACATGTGATCAACATGGGTTGCTATGTTTTTAACCAGATTTCATTTTATGCAAGTAACCTGAGGTTTTATGGGCTGTGCAGGAAGTCAATAGTCTTGTGATGCATTTGTTCTTTCAATAAAATACAGGCTCTTGATTTTGATAGCAATCAAACCAACCATCTAATTATCCAACTTTTGTGCGCTGTAGCTGGAATTGAGCGACGACGTCATTTCGGGAGGCCTAGAGGTCCTGGCAGGAAGATGTCCAAATCTCACACCTCTAAATCTAAGTGGCAACAAAATCAAAGATCTCAGCACTGTGGAAGCCCTTGTAAGTACAAAGTCAGATTCTTAGAATATTGCAATGTGTTAAAGAAGTCAGAATCTTTCTAGCATTATAAAAGAGAAATAACAATAATTTTATCATTGAATGCAAATGTAAAGTTTGTAAGTGCCTGACGATAGAAGGTCATTGCAATTAGAAGGGATAAGTACAACAAACACAGTTGAAATAGGAAATCAATAAAACACAAAAAGATAATAAACAAGATGGCTTTAGTGTGACATTCAACAGAACTGAACAGTATGCAAAAAGTAAAACTCTCACTATTTCCCAAGCCTTGGGTAGCTTTTTGTTGCCAGTTCTGGCAACATTTGAATCTTCTTTTTTCTGAATTTCTGTATCCCCCTTAGGCCAGTATTGATTACTCCTATTGCAATAAATGCATCATCCGATGGTTCATTAGAGACAGACTTGTAAAGACACTGTAGTAATCAATTTTGTGTCAGCCGTGGGGTTTACAGGAGGAGATGTATTCAAACTTGTGGTCTGTCAGCGATAGTTCTGTATTCCCCCGTATTTGTTTTCAGTGGTTAAAACGCATTAAAAGACACCGTGATTTCTTTAATAACAACCGATTTCTGCGGAAAAAGAAGTGAAACTGCTTGGTTAGTAAATGAAAGGTATCCACAAGACCATTTTTAACAAGTGGTTTGTGGCCTAGTAAAAACAGTTCACAAATTTTTAATTAAGTTTTTGGAAGCAAGGTGCTAATCTTTATGATTAATTTTGCTGTTCTTATTACTAAACACAGGCTAAACAAGTGTTTTAGAAACTTGGTAATGATAGTCTGCCTTGCATCTCACTGGTTCGAGTTGTCACAGAGATAAAATTGTTTCTATTTAAGTTAATTATACTTGTTGCATACTTGTTTAAGTGCCAAAACTACCCTCTGAAAGTGGTGTCTCTTATACATGGCCCCCAAAACCGCAATTTCTTAGTATCACTGAAGTATTGAAAAGAACACCTCAAACAGCTAATGATTATAATGGGCTACAAAACCCAGATCTCCTACTCCCTAAGCAGGATTACCTCTATCAGCACATCCCATAGCTGCCCCATTCAGGCCATGGAAAGCTGTCTCTCCACCAGGCATGGTAGGATTGGTGCTGGGACAGTTGGCTGTGCTGACCCCAGAGAATGGGAGAGCCCTGGGTGATTTATAGGATCATATGGGGCTTCCAGAAACAAAGACATACATCTTAATGGGAAGTAACCTGGGTCACAGCTATTTCAAAAGCAAGTGTAGAGGGAGAGGTGGTATCTCTGGTCTTACGGGGAAGGAACTTTGACTGTCAGCACCAAGACTTCTTAAATGAACTCTGGACAATGGGGAACAGCAAAGGAGAAGAGAAGGTAGTAGGTATGCGTAGTAAAATCAATGACATTTAGGAGGCAACAGTCCAGTACTTGGAGGTACCAAATAGTTATTTCATCTCAGTGAGTCATTTTTCATTCATTTTCAGCAAAATCTCAAAAACTTGAAGAGCCTGGACTTGTTCAACTGTGATGTCACAAACCTGGAGGATTACAGGGAAAGCGTTTTTGAGCTGCTTCAACAGATCGCCTACCTAGATGGGTTTGATCAGAAAGATAATGAGGCCCCTGACTCGGAAGACGAGGATGATGAAGGTAACTTCTCTAAACATGCAGTCATGAGTTATGCCATTCAGTCGGTATCTAAATATAAAATTGGAACTAGAGTGACTGTGCAACTGCTGGAGCACAAATCAGCTACATTTTTGAAGTGTAGGCCAGTATCAAATACTGCTTCTGTTGAGTAATGAGGGCGGGGGGAATGCGCTTGAAAAAAGTGTAGTCATGGGTGCTGTGCACAGTTAAAGGAGAGTTGCACGTAGGAAAACATGAGTACAAATCTTTTTACTGAGACATAACTATATAAAAGCAGTCATTTTATTGCTGATACCAAAAGCTTTTGCTTTTTTTTGTACCCGTCATTTTCATATTTGATTCTGTAGCTCATTCGGTTTTTAGAAGCTTATTTAAGATGAGTTTACAAACGAGCCTTTGAGGTTTAAGTGAAGCTGTAAGGAATTAATTACCTGCCTTTCAGAAGGGGATGAGGAGGATGAAGAAGATGAAGATGAAGCTGGTCCACCAGGAGAATACGAAGAAGATGAAGATGATGCGGGTTCAGATTTGGGGGAGGGTGAAGAGGAGGAAGAAGTTGGTCTTTTATACCTGATGATGAAGGAGATCCAGGTAGGACTTTCCCTTTTCTACTGTAAGACTTAGGATTTCCTTGACACTGTCTGATTATACATGTGTAATAATTTAAACTTCTGTAAGCAGAACCGTGTAAATCCACTATCAGATGTGAGCCATAGGCTACTTTAGAGAGAGACCTTTTACTATCAAAAAAGTGCGTTGCAGTAGGAGAGCCACTTCTCTTTGGTGTTCTGCATTGTCTTGCTCAGTGAAATGCTTCAAGGTTCATTACTGCGCTGCCTTGAAGAATTAGTGTTGTTATCTACCAGGACACCAGGTCAGATTTTGAGGAGAAAAACCCCCTTCCAAAGCTAAAAACGAAATCTCATTTGAGGATCTGAGTAAGAACTTGGCAGTAATTCTTTGAGAAAATGAATGAACACTTGATTGGTGGGGGTGGCAATATTGGTAGAAACCTCAATATACTTAGTGGCTTCTGTGTACGGCGGCTGCCAGGAGGTGAAGAACTGCAGCATGGGCTAAAGAAATTGGGAACTAAAGTACTCCTAATGTTACCACAACACAGCTTGGTAACAGAGGAAGGACTCCTTTCATTTGTTGTTGATGGGGAGTAGGCAGTAGCCAACATTAAGCGCACACGGTTCAGCAAGTCCCGTCTTAACAATTTCAGTATATTTTGGAAAGGGAAAATGAGGACTGGAATCAGCATAATTATACACCAGCTAAACCTGAACTTGAAGAAATACAGCAAAAGCACATCCTAAATTTACATGTCGGTTAAAGATGAAATTCCAGAATGAATTGCTAAATGCCTTTCAACTTTTACCAGATGTTGTAAAGCATTTCATTTGGCAGATAATATATTTGCAAAGATATTTACCTATATGCAAAAAAAGCTTTAGTTTGTCCTCAGTTCCTGCTATTGCACTTATACTACTGGAGATCTTGGTGTATGTGTGTAACATTTCTAGGATTTCATGTAGCCAAGTGGCCTAAATTTGTCCAGTTACCCCATTTATAAAGCAACTTTTGTTTTGTTTCGAAACAAAACAGCTCTGGATGTATAAACTCTTTTTTCTCCCTTCTTGTTTGACTTCCGTTACCGACAAAAAGGGTTCTTCTCAGCTGTTGCTGTTGTGGGCCACTGAATTTTGTAATGCTCTTCTTGAGACATTTTCACAGCTAGTTGGCATAATCATTAGGTCAGAAGTAACAGCAGAAAAAGACTCTAATAAAAGACTCCAGCCTTGGTTTTGTACATCTTTGCTAACCTGATAAGTGTAATACAGTAAATTGGGACTCTGGTCTGTACAAATGTCTAGTAATAAAAACAAATTAAACATGATCTTTAAACCTCAAAGTGCTGTTTTAATCTTCTGCAAAGCACATGTCATTACAACCTAAGCATACGGTAGTTTTTAAAAAATCTCTTAATATTCTGTATCTTGAAGGATGAAGATGATGATGACGATTACGTCGAAGAAGGTGGCGATGAGGGGGAAGAAGGCAGGTTCTGCAAAGCGTGAAAGCTGTTTGTTTTGTTTTTTTAAACAACATGTCCATTCTTTTGGCATCTGTAAATTAGCAAATCTCAGCTCGCTGCCATTGTCAGCTTATGGCACATCTGTTCAGCTCATCTGTTTAACACCACGTAACCCTTGGATGAAATGGGCAAAAAAAATCTTTTACGTTTAAAGGTGTACTTGGTAGTCCTGTTTGTCTGAGACATAAAGACATACCAAAAACTAGAACTCTTGGTTTCAAAATGATACCTTTTATTAGACCAACTGGGAAATGGCATTTTCTCCCAAATGGGGAGAACCTTGTTGGGGAACTGGACACAGGGTCCAGTGTGTCATTAATCAATGCCAGCCTTGTGTCACCTGCAGCTATAATCCTGGGGAGGACCCTTACCATTCAAGGGGTGGGGTGCCCACCATTTGAGGTACCTGTAACACGTCCCTACATCGAGCGGAGAGGCTGTGGGCTGTGCATAGACGCGAGTGTGCTGGAAGGGGTTCCTGTCCCCATCCTGGCGGGACGTGATATTATGGAGCTAGAATACCTGCCCAGGGAGGAGGGTCACCTCCTAGAGCTAGAGCCAGAGTCCTACCGTGTTAATGTGGTGACCCGTGAACAGAGCGGAAAGGCTAAGGCGGGAGGAGTGGAAACTTCCCAGGGCCTGGTCACCCAATTGGCTACAGAGGCAGAGGGGGAGGAAGGAGAGACTCTGACTCCCTCTGACTGCAACCAGCCCCTGGCCATTGAGGAAACCAGCGACCTGGAGGTGGGGTTAAGTGACAGTCCCGGGGAGGAGTCTGGCCAGTCAGTGGCAGAGGAAACAGACTCTTGGGGAGAAGTTGGAGGACGCCCCTGAGGGTGGGGGTGCACTACTTACAGGAGCACCTGAGCTCCCTGCTGGTTGCTTAGCGGGGCAGGAGGAGTTCACGCAGGAGGTTCTGGCGGACCCCAGCTTGGAGGAACTCCGGCAGAGGGCTCAGGAGTCGGAGACAGAGTTCACCCCAGAAAAGAGGGAACAGGTGGTCTGGGACAAGCGACTCCTTTATCGGTCGTGGATACCGAAGAACCTGGCCAAGACCTGGGAGCCCTCTTGCCAGCTCGTAGTACCTCGAAAGTTCAGGCAACAGTTGCTTTCCTCAGTTCGTGATTAAGCTTGTGCCGGTTGCATGGGCAGGGAGCGGACGCGCCAGCGGCTGCAGGCGAACTTCTCTTGGCCCAGGATTGCCCAGAACGTGACGGACTACTGCAAATCCTGTGAGACGTGTCAGCGGACAGGCAAGAGTGGGGGCAAACAGAGCTCCCCTACAGCCTCTCCTGATCATCGAACAACCTTCCTACAGAGTGGGTATAGACATTGTGGTCCCGCGGAGACATCGGACCCACAGAGGGAAGAAATCCTGACTCTGGTGGACTTTAGGACACGGTACCCGGTGGCAGTTGCCTTAACCTCCACTGAGGCACCAGTAGTTGCGAATGCCCTGACTAACATCTTCTTCCAGCTGGGTTTCCCCTCCGAGATCCTGACTGACTGGGGTGGGAACTTCCTGGCCGAGGTGATGAAGTGCTTGTGGGAGTGCTGTGGGGTGAAACACCTTAAGACCACAGCCTACCATCCTCAGACAAATGGGCTGATGGAAAGGTTTAATGGGACCTTGAATGGGATGCTAAAGGCCTAGGTGGCCTCTAATCCCAATGACTGGGATGAGAAACTGCCGCATCTGCTCTTTGCCTACCGGGAGGTGCCCCAGGAGTCCACTGGGTTCTCGCCATTCGAGTTGATGTTTGGGAGGCGAGTTCAAGGTCCCCCCGACTCGGTGAGAGAGGAGTGGAAAGGGAAGATCCCTTCCACAAAGACTTGTGGTGGAGCATGTGCTTAACTTTTGTCAGAAACTGACTGACATGATGAAGGTGGCACGAGACTCCCTGGCCCAGGCGCAGGAGAAGCAGAGTGTCTGGTATGAGAAAAAGGCTCGCTTGCGTACCTTCGAGCGAGGCGACAAGGTCATGATGTTCCTGCCACTAAAAGCGCACAAGCTGCAAGTGGCCTGGGAGGGTCCCCAGGTCATCCTGGACAGGCTGGAGGATGTGAGTTATGTGGGAAGCAAGAGCAGGTCACACAAGACGCCTAAGGTAGTGCATGTGAACATGCTGAAACCCTACATCGACCGAGGGGAGACGGTGTTCTGGGTTTCCCCAGCTGACAGCTCACCCGAGGACCCGGAGGAGCCGGTTATGCATGGTGACTGGGATGAAGAGGCAAGGATAGAGGAACTCCACCGGCCGGATCATCTGCTGTCCCAGGACAAAGACAAGCTGCTCACTGTACTCAAGGACTACGAGACAGTGTTCTCCAACAAACCAGGTAAAACGCACCTGGCCGTGCACGCGATAGACACAGGTAGTCATCGCCCTATCCAATCCCGACCCTACACAATCAATGCCAGGGTGATGGAGGAGATAAAGCGGGAACTTGCACAGATGAGGGAGTTAGGGGTGATCCGGCCTTCAACGAGTCCCTGGGCCAGCCCGGTGGAACTCATCTGGAAGCAGGATGGCACCATTCGGTTCTGCGTGGACTACAGAAAGCTGAATGCCATCACCACCCCTGATGATTCATAGATGTTAGGGTCGGAAGGGACCTCAATAGGTCATCGAGTCCGACCCCCTGCATAAGCAGGAAAGAGTGCTGGGTCTAGATGACCCCAGCTAGATACTCATCCAACCTCCTCTTGAAGACCCCCAGGGTAGGGGAGAGCACCACCTCCCTTGGGAGCCCGTTCCAGACCTTGGCCACTCGAACTGTGAAGAAGTTCTTCCTAATGTCCAGTCTAAATCTGGACCTCTTCAGCCTCCGCAAGAGAAGGTTGAGAGGCGACCTTGTGGCTGCCTATAAGTTCATCACGGGGGCACAGAAGGGAAATGGTGAGGTTTTATTCACCAAGGCGCCCCCGGGGGTTACAAGAAATAATGGCCACAAGCTAGCAGAGAGCAGATTTAGACTGGACATTTGGAAGAACTTCTTCACAGTTCGAGTGGCCAGGGTCTGGAACGGGCTCCCAAGGGAGGTGGTGCTCTCCCCTCCCCTGGGGGTCTTCAAGAGGAGGTTAGATGAGTATCTAGCTGGGGTCATCTAGACCCAGCGCTCTTTCCTGCCTATGCAGGGGGTCGGACTCGATGATCTATTGAGGTCCCTTCCGACCCTGACATCTATGAATCTATGAATCTGATCCCAGCCTGCTGTGTAGGGCTCTGGGTTTGGGAATTTGGCAGCGGGGCCAGGGTGGCACCATTTAATGTCAGTAACGTGTCCTAGGGAGCAGCCACGGCCTCACTCACTGCGGTCACCTCTAATGAGACGGTGCGACTCTATGGCTTTCCTGAGACTGACTTTTAAACTGGGACAAGAGCCCCATTTTTTAAAGTCATTTTATGTGCTGAGATAATCCTGGTTTTTCAAGCCAGGAGTGTCTCAGTGGAAGCAGCGCACTTAGCTTTAGCCAAGATCTCTCCATTCCCGACACAAAAGGCCTCTGGTTTCCTCTATTCCACATGTTCCCATCACGAGGTCTGGGGTCAGACGGCCTGCTCGTATTGAAGATGGCCAGGATTTCCCTGCAGCTTTTCAATTTGGATGTGAAGCGACACCCTTGAAAAGACAGATGTCACCTCCCACCCACAAGCAAACACCTGCCCTAAATTCTCTGTCTGAGTGAAGCAAGGCACGAGACTCCACTGAAAGACACATTTCACACGGGACCTTTTGAAAGCCACTTGGCATTCATCCCAACCATCAGGGAATGGCCTGGAAAGAATGGTGAAAACCTCACTGATCCTGGGAAAAGGGGTAACTGGAAAGGAGTAATATAGGGGAGGGTGTCTCCTGGCCTGAGGGAGAATCTGCAGTGAAGTGGGAAGTTATTCTGCAGCTGGCCTGGGAGAGAAATGCAAGGGGAGGGGAGTGGGGGCGGGAAGGAATGGAAGGGGCTTCAGTCAAGGGCATGCCCTGATTTGACCAGATTTCTTCCCTTCCTGTGACAATCCTTGGTCACAACCTTCCCTACACACTTTGGGCCCTGCCCCGTGATGCCACGCAGCCCCTCTGCTGTTCAGCACATCTCCCACGATGAGCGGAGCACGCTGGCCTGGGGGCAGGCAGCACTGCGGTGGTTGCGCTCCTGGCAAAGCCGGGGCCCCTTGCCCAGACAGCCCGTCTCACTGCAGTGCTGCCTGCTGTCCTCCTGCTGCAGGGTGCATTATCTAAGTCAAAATCTGCCTTCTTTAGATGTCTCCCATTTGCCTTTCCAGCTTTACTCGAGCCAGGGCTGTATGGCAAGAATATGGGTGTCTTAGTATTTTCAGTCTTCCCAAAATTGTCCCTGCTGAAAACCCTTTCCTTCAGCAGTGCAGACACCAGGCAGGGGCAGGGACTGGCTTTTCCTCTCTGCTGCTCACAGGACAGTGCTTCTCCCAGGCTGGCTACAGAGCAGGGGCCTGGGCCTGGGCCAGGCTGGAGCTGGCCACTTCCCTCCCCAATGCCTGCTCCTGCTGCCCCGTCCAGCCAGGCTCTCCCTTCCCATCTCGTTCACCCCAGGCTGGGACATCTCCGCCCTTGCCCATTCCCGGGGATGTCCACTTCCTAGGACCTAGGTCAGCTCCTGCCAGGGCTACTGGGAACAAGATCCTGAGTGCACGAGTGGATCTAGGATTTTGAAGAGAGCGATGCAGACAGTGTGGCACGTCATCACACGGTACACGACACGCATTTTCCTCCAGCTAAAGCAAAACAAGAAGCTTCTCTAATACGGTAGGGCAGAGGTTCCCCAATTTAGGATTCTCCGGCTCAGGAGCCGGCGCCGGGCTGCCCTGGAGAGCTGGATCCAGCCAGTGCAGAAAGGCCCAGATGCCCTGGGCTGGGCACCAGGGGCTGCAGTGCAGGCGTCTCCCGGCATAGCCCCAGCAGCACCTGCCTGAGCACAACCCTGGACTGTGAACACCAGGGGACTTCACAGGCCCAGGCCCACCGAGGAAACTAGAAGGCCACACGTGATGTGTTCCTGTTAGGACAGAGGTTCCTAAACTTTTTCTTATTGCGCACCCGCTTCCAGATTGACCAGCTGCCTACGTACCCTATCAGCATGCATTTTATAATTTAACCCCTTCGATGTCAAGGATTATGAGAATACACTGCTCTGTCCCCACCCTCCTGTGCATACACCCTAGCCCCTTTCCAAGTACCCCTGAGGGGTATGTATGCACCCAGTTGACAACCCCTATGCTAGAATATATATCAGGTTTAAAAAACACAACAAACCAGGTTAAATTGTCAAAGGTCATTGCATCAAAAGCCCTGCTATCATTAAATTTAAATGTACATCATTTATTCAGATTCATGAAACAAAATCTAGCTTTCTTGAGGATTTTGACAGGGCCTCCAATACTTCACGGTCAGTCATTTCTACACCCAAGTTAAAATAAGATGTCCACACCTGAGCTGAAGTTTTTAGCTAATGCTAAACACAGTCTGCAGGGCTGTGAAACAGAAGAGAGTGGCTATCAGGCAGTGACATTGCAGAAGAAAGGATAGTTGGAAAAGTGGATCTTCAGGACCATTAAAAAGGAGAGAGGGTCATTGACACTTGTGGAGGGGAGGAAGATTAACAAGAATTAGGAAGCTGATTACAGGCCATGAGATCGGTTGAGTCTCTCTGGGCAGATCTACATATTCATCAGTGCATGTTACATACTGGGCATTTAGGTTAGTACTTGTTTCTAAAATACTAACTAAAGGCACAGGAGCTAGCGTTACTGTGCAGTCGCACTGGAGCACGGTTATTTTGTGATGCTTCCTGCGCATGAGCCCAGTAATGCTGCACAGTAGGTTATTAGTACGGTTTTTAACCATCGTGCTACTGTGCAGTTTTAATAGGCCAATGCACAATAAGCACCTTGTATAGATGCACCCTCCAAGTAGAAATGATGCTGCCTCTCCCAGGCAGCTGGTTTGAAAGTTTGGGTGGAACAGGAACCAAAGGAGAGCAAGTGCGCCACCTTGGATCTGCCCGTGCCCTGTATATCAGTGAGGGCAGCAGCTCTGGGATGCGCAGCCGTGCGGGGACCAGCGATGGGTGTGGAGGGGCTGCCTGTGCAGAGCCCCTGGGCTGCCAGCCCCCAGGTCTCTCCCCATGACTTGGAGTCTCTGGCTCAGGAGCTGGTGCCGGGCTGCCCGCGGCGCTGGTCCCAGCACTGCAGAAAGTGCCCCCAGGGCTGGGCATCGGGGGCTGCAGTGCAGGCGTCTCCCAGCACAGCCCCAGCAGCACCTGCCAGAGCACAACCCTGGGCTGTGAACACCAGGGGATGTCATAAGCCCAGGCTCATGGAGGAAACTATAAGGCCCTATTACTACTGGTGGCAGAGTGACATGTTACTAATTACTTGGGACAAATTATAATGAAACCAGGCACCAGAGTGGGGGGTCAAAGGTTCAAAACCAGACTGCCAACACGGTTGTGTCTGGTTGTGTTTTCCTTGCGCTGTCCCTTGAAGGCTAAAGCCTCATGCTCAGCACTGCAGGGCTCAGTTGCTTGTGGCACTTTTGCAGCACTGGGACTCCCTGTTCTCTGCCATGAGGAGCCAGAGGCATTTCTTGTTTCCTCTCCCTCCACAGGACTGGACTGAGTTGAGGCAGAGCAGGTCTCAGATCTGCATACATATACGGATGCAAATGTTAAGATCCACCCTGGATATGATTTCAGAGAGTGATAATAATAAATGACTCTTAGTTCAACACAGCAGGGTCCACAGTGCTGTTGCAGAACCCACAACACATCAAACACAGTTCAGGAAGCAGCCGCAGCAGCCGCTGAAGGAGGCTCAACTCCGGTCTCCTGAGCAGAGGCAAGGCAAAAGCAACCTCATCTCCTTCAGTGGCAGCCAGAGCCCCCTCCCCCACAGAGAGAGGCCAGCACTGGAAGCAGGAAGCAAGCTGGACCCCAGGGCACCCAGCTGGGCATGGGCTGGGAGAGCTGCCAGCATTGGGGTTGGCAGTTTGAGTGGCATGGACCTTTTGCCCTGGGCTTTGCCTTCTGGGGTTGCTGGAGCAGCCCGAGTGAGGCTTTGGGGGCAGGGCTGGTGCACAGCCCTGTGCCTGGTCCCCTGCATCTGTTCACACAAGGGAGCGCAGAGCAAGCCCAGTGAGCCCGGCAGGGGTGCAGCTGTGAGAAGAGCTCCAGTGCCATGTGCACAGCTCCACACAGCGCACACCGTGCCTGTTTCTTGTGTTGGCACCAGTGGAAAAAAGTGGCTGTGGCAAAGTGGGCGACTGCACTGGGCATTTCCTCCCCTTGCCCTTGATTTGGGGAGTGCCCGGGCTGCCCTGAGGGACACCCATCCCCAGGTGCATGGGCAGTGGCCTCTGAAGAGCTGGGAATGTGATGGTGGTCTCCTGGGTCTGACCCCAAATAGAAGAAGTCTGTTCCCGTCCCCTCTGCCTTCACATGAACAAGGGACTGTGCCCCTGTCATGGGTGGAGCCAGGATCTGGCCAGGATTTCTTCTCATTGGTACCACTAAGGGGAGCTTGGCAGCCATAAAGAGAAAGGGATCCCAGGGCCAGAGCCTCAGGACAGATTTGGGAGCCTGAACCAAATGCAAAGAGGATTCGGAGACCCAATGTAAAAGGAGACGGCGAGTTCAGAGCTTACCATCAAGTTGGACAAGTTTAGCAGATGCCTTGTTTCTTTATTTGCTTTCTAGGATCAAGAGCTGTCAGGGGCAAGGTTCCTACTGCTGCTGGTGCATTGCATGAGATGGGAGCTGAGCAAGGGGCCAGGCTGCAGCCAATAAGAAAGACCAGGAAGAGGAGAGCGGTGGGTGCAGATGACTGGCAGGCCTGGACGGCAAATCATTCAAACTGCTGTGCTGAACTGGTCAGGAGGGTGCAGCAATGGCCAGGCTTGCAGAGATGTGCCGTGCACTTGCTGGACCACAGAGGCCACCAGCGAGGCTGAGGCATGGCGAGGCAGGCTGTGGAGATGCTGCTGGAGAGGGAAACGTAGCAGTCTCATAACAATCCTTACCCAGGAGTGCTGACCATCCTAAAGAGGTGCTTTGTATTAGCTCCCGTGCCCATACCTTCTTCCCTCTCCAGGCCCAGGCTGACTTACCCCAGGGTCAAGCTCAGGTTTCCCATGCTAGGGCTCGGCTGTAGTCAGCTTGCTCAGGGGCTCCTGCCGGAGGCTGCTGGAGCAGCCTGAACTGGGGCAGGGGCAGGGGCAGGGGCTGGGTTTTGGCTAGGGGCTGAGAACAGGCAAATGTGGAGCTGTCTGTCTGCTCGGGATGAGTAGGACTCCCTGTTAGTGCTGTATTGCAGTGGGTCGCCTCCTCCACGCTGCTAAGAAGCTGGATGGAGCCTGAGGGCCCCACCTGGAGTTGGGTCCGGGAGGTGTTTTGGCAGCAAGGCAATTTGCAGCAGGACCAGTGACGGGGTTTTGGGACTTCTAGGCCAGTCACTGGAGCCAGGCTGTGCGGGGTCTCCTGCAGGAGCAGCTGAGCGCGGGTTAGGGTCAGGTTTGGGACCAGGGTTAGGAGCAGGAAAGGGATAGAGGTGTCTTCCTGCTTGGAGTTGGTTGGTCTCCCGGAGATGTATTTAGGGCACGGTGGGAGAGGGCAGCCCACATGCACAAGCTGGACCCTAGAGCACCCCAGTGGGGCATGGACTGGGAGAGCTGCCAGCATTGGGGTTGGCATTTTGAGTGGCAGGGGCCTTTTGCTGCAGGCCTATTTTGGCACCGGGAGATGTATCGGCTGGTGTCTCCCATGCCACCTGTGGGTTTCCCAGGACAGGTCCTGTCAGGAGGTGTCTCAGGCGGTGCTTCCTGGGGTTGCTGAAGCAGCCTGAGCAAGGCTTTGGGGGCAGGGTTGGTGCATGGCCCTGTGCCTGGTCCCCGGTGTCTGTGCAAAGAAGGGAGCACAGAGCAAGCCCAGGGAGCCCAGCAGGGGTATAGCTGTGAGAAGGGCCCCGGTGCCGTGCACACTGCTCCATGCAGTGCGCACGGCAAGCCTGTTTCTCGTGTTGGCACCGGTGAAAAACAAAGTAGTTATGGTAAAGTGGGAAACTGGGCATTTCCTCCCCCTGCCCTCAATTTGGGGGAGCACCTGGTCTGTCCTGAGCGACACCCATCCCCAGGCACGTGGACAGTGGCCCTGGGGGACATGGCGGTGCCGCGGGGGGCTGCGGCGCTGGGTGCGGGGTGGGGGGCGATGGAGCTGGTCCCCGGGCGTTGCCGCGGCAGCGTTCGTATCATCGCGGCGCCGCGGGATTCCAGGCAGTTGCCGGCGGAGGCTGGAGCGGTGCTGCCGGGCGCCCGGGGTCTGCACAGACGGGTAAGTCGGCTGCGGAGAGCGCTGCCCCTCTTGTGCCCCCGCCTGAGGCAACGCGGGTGTCGAGAGGAGGCCTCTTGCCCCAGGGGTTGTCAGAGTCAGACGTGAAAGAGCCGCGGGGCCGGCGCCCTCCTGCTCCTGGACGAGGTGTCCCAGGGGGACGCGGCCCGACGGGGTGGGATTTGCACCAGCCCCACCAGCGATGGGACCGGGAAGGGCAGTGGGACCCGATCCTGCAGGTTGTGTTCAGCCAAGAGCGGGCACCAGGTCTGCGCCTTTCCCTCGGGGGTGGTTTGTGCCTGTGTAAAGCCCGGAGGGAGGAAACGGAGCCGAGCCCGGCCGAGCTGCCCCAGCCCAGACACCTGGAGATGGGGTTTCTCCTCCTTTTTAATGAAGGGGAGAATTGAAGAACAAACCCATACCGATTAATTTATTCCTTGAAATCACAGTCCAGGGGGAAGAGTAAGTATTTCCTCCATGTTCATGTGATTTTAATGTCCCGTCTTGTTTCTGTTAGTAATCATCAGGCGCCGTTTGGAGAGCGACAGCAGAACCGGTTTCGTGGAGGATTTCGCTCTGCGATCTCTCAGCCCGGAGTGAGCAGGTCAGGATCGGTCCTTGGGCAACGCTGCCGGAGACGCCGGCAGGGGTCGAGCTGGGAGGGGAGCGAGGGGCTCTTGTGCTTTCAGGCCTGTGGCCCGCGTCCAGAGAAAGTGTGAAGCATCAAGACGGAGCCGACAGGACCCTGCCCTTGGCGTGAGGGGCTGAGTAATGTTCCCTGCAGTCATGTGTGTAGGGTCCAGGAGCTGGGCATGCTCTGGATGCCACCCCCTGCTGAGGCCATGATGAGAAATGTTTCTCCTTGAACTCTGTATGTTTTATCTCCAATCCAGAACATCATTTCTCACACCGGT
This sequence comes from Alligator mississippiensis, assembly GCF_030867095.1. NCBI lineage: Eukaryota > Metazoa > Chordata > Crocodylia > Alligatoridae > Alligator > Alligator mississippiensis. Next base: position 59,566,763 of record NC_081834.1, read on the forward strand.
GTCGTACCTCTTCCCAAAGCTACCTGGGACAGGGCTCCCCTCCCTGCCAGGATGGCTGGAGCGCGGTGCACAGCCAGTGTGGACTGGACCCCGGTTACAATCCACTTAGAGCCACCAGTCTTGATGGCACAGAGCAGGACACTTGGTCTTTCCTGGGCACCAACACGCATGGAGTAAAGCTGCAGGCACAAGCCAGTAGCGCCTGTGATGTGGAACAAGGCCAGCGCAGGGTGGCAGGACTTTCTGTTGGGTGGCAGGAAAGGGCCAGGAAGAGAAGATCAGGGAAGAAGAGGGGTCCTGGCATGGGCAAACAGAGAGGGGACTAGGCGGGGGGGAGGAGAGGTGTAGTTTTGTTTTGGGGGAAGAGGCTGTGCACAAGGATGGCTTCCAACAGGATGACATAGTCCCTTTCAGGGGTAGGTGTCCCCCCATCGACGGCAGCGACTGCTGCTTGAGGCGGCGAGGGACATCCATCGGAGGAGAGGCAGGAGACCTTAGTCCAGAGCCGGAGGGAGGAGTGCGGCGTCACCAGGGCCTGTGAGCACCCGCCCAGCAGCGCTCCATCCCCCAGGGCAGGTGAGGGGCCTGCAGCGCCGTGGGGGCTTCCCGTCTCTGTGCAGGAAATGTAGAAACGGGCAGAAAATCCAGCCCCTGCAATGTGGGCACTCAGCCCCTGGTGCTCCCTCACACCACTTCCAGCGGGTTGGAGACATCCCCAGGTGCTGAAGCTCCCCACCCCTCCCAGCCCAGCCAGTGCTGCCCAGACTGAGCGTGCAGGGAGCCCCAAGCCGTGGCGCTGCTGGGCTCCTGCAGGTCCCAGGCAAATGGCCCCTGTCCTCCTCTCCTTGGCATTCCCAAACGCATGGGCACTCAGCCCATGGCCAGTCACGTGGGGTGAGAGGGGAGTAGAGGAGCAGGGAGCTGTGTGTCCAAACCAGCTGCAGGTCTTGGACCCTACGACAAGGGCTCTCCCCACCTGCCAACCCTAGTGCCAGGGAGGCTGTGGATATGGCTGTAACCCAGGGTTCACCTGCCTGTGTCTTGGATGAGCAGAGGAGGGGGTGGATACGTGTGAAGGGGATGCTTTGAACCCCAGTGATAATTGCCCCTGTTGGGTGCCAGGATGGACAGGCTGCGGCAGGTGCTCAGGAGGAGGTCGGCCAAGGTGCTCTCCATGGGAGAGGAGAGCAGCAGGGAGCCTGGGCAGGAGGAGCGGGGCCCCACCTGCCGTGATGAGGAGGGGCCCATCAGGGCAAGGAGGTGGCTGTGCCCCATCTGCTGCCGAAGTAAACTGGCAGCTCCCAGCTGCAGGGGAAAGGAGGGAAAGAAATCAGCCACCTCCAAGTCCAGATGGAGGTGGCCATGGGTGCGCCTGGGCAGGCGGGAGCCAGCGCCATCACAGCTCCCGGCACCCGAAGAGCCGTGCAGCTCCCCTCCTGGGTCATGGGGCAGCCTGGAGCCCGGCCCTGCAGCCCCGCAGCAGGAGGCAGCCCCGTGCCAAGCCGGGGACGAGGGCCCAGCTGCCCTGGGGCAGGAGCTGAGCCAGGCCCACAGCAGCCCCTGCCCGAGCCGCAGCTCCTCCTGGGATGACTGGCACACGTCCCAGGAGTCCGGGAGCACCAGCCCCAGCACCAGCTCCTCCTCCTCCTCCTCCTCGGACTCTGAAAAGTCCCAAGAGGCCCAAAGCACCAGCACGAGCACGAGCAGCAGCTCCTCCTCGGAGGACAGCGATAGCTCGGAGGAGTCCAACACCACCAGTTCGACCAGCAGCTCCTCCTCGGAGGACTCCAGTAGCTCCCTGGAGTCTGGGACCAGCCCGGCCCCCGGTGCCACCTGCACAGGTGAGGGGAGCCGCTGGGGCCAGAGGTCTCAGCACCTTTCACTAAGCGAGGCCACTTGGACCCTCCATGGGGCCGGGCAGGGGGATCCTGGCCAAGGTGAGGGGGCTGAGCCGCACACCTCCCTGGCACGTCCTGGGGCAGACAGGGGACCCTAGTGCTGGTGGTGGGAGCACGACACCATCTCTTCCCCCGACACCCACTTCCCTTCCCCTCAGGGGCACACGAGTGACCTCTCCCCTTTCCTCCGTGTGCAGTGATTCCCAGCCCAGCCGGCGAGGAGCTGGAGGAAGAGGAGGAGGAAGAGGAGGAGGAGGAGGAAGATGGAAGGTCCCCGGAAGAAGCTGCCCTCCTCCTTGTGAAGAAACACCTGCAGGACCCCGGGGAGGTATGAAACTGCCCCAGCGGAGCCGGCACCCAGTCAGTCTTCCATTCCCCCATGCGGCCCATGGCAGGAGGTCACCCCCTGGGACCCAGAGCCCGCAAGGGAGCCCCGGGGCGCTGCTCGAGGTGGGTGTTTGTGAAGCCCCAGCTGGGTCCCTCCCTCCACGGACACTGCCCTGCTCTTTACAACACCTGCCCCGAGGAGATGCATCTCAGCTCCGTGGGGGCAGAGGAGGCCTGAGTCCCACAGGGGGCTTGCGGAGGAGCAGGAGGCTCCTGGCTAAGAGCCTGCTTTAGCCCTGGTCTCGCTCCTGGTAGATGCTGGACGGGAAGGACAGGCAGCGCTTCCTGCTGGCCATCATCAGCCTGACCATCGCCGCGGACCAGAGCAGAGAGGTGGCTGTGGAGCTGGAGGACCTGAAAGCGGCCGTGCTGGAGAGGATCGTGGTGAGTAGCACGGGATGGTGTGGGGAGAGGGAAGGAGAGGAAATGTTGTCTCGTGACACCAGGAAGGAGGGGAGAGGTGGAGCGGGATAAGAGAGAGAATGGCAGGCGCGCCTTTTCCTGGGCATGACATGGGGGTACTAGATGAGGGAGATAGTGGTCGATTCCTGACCTGGATGTTGAGCGTTGGGCAATCCTGCATCTGGAGGGCAGGGGAGGGTGGGATCAGGAGAGGTTTGAGTGCCATGCTTGCAAGGCCGTGGGAGGCAGAGGGCCAGCCCAGCTGGGTGGGTGGGAGGGGGCTGGTTGGGATCCTGCTGCCTGCGCCTGCAGCACTGGGTGGTCTCCCGTGGGGGATGTGGCTGATCCTTACCTCCCCGTCCCCTTTGGGGCTCACAGGACCTGATGGAGACCATCTCAGTGGAGGGCGACCGAAAACACATCCTGGCGTACAGCATAGACGCCATCCGCTGCCTCAGGTACAGGGACCTCTGCCTGACTCTCCTGACTTTGCTGTGGGCCAGGGGGATCCCCACTGCTCAGGCCCAGCTTTCCAGGCTGTTTCCTGCCCACCCCAGTGCCACCGCCGCCCCACATAGCTCAATCTGACGCAGGCTCCTCTCTCCTCACAGCGACCCGAAGCTCAGCCTGGAGCCAGCGCTGGAGTCGCGCCTCCTGCGGGCCGCCGTGGAGAAGAGCTTCCTGGCCATAGGGCGTGAAACCCATCGAAACCAGGTACGTGCCCCTGCCACTGCCAGGTCCCACAAGCCACCCCCTGGCAGGAGTGGCCCCAGGCTCCGTGGCACTGACCCTCGGGTCTGCCTCCCCTTTCAGGTCGTGCAGCGACTGTACGAGGAGTACCTGGAGGGCCTGCTGTGCTGCGTCTTGTCCAGCGCCCCCAGCCTGGGCAAGCTCTACTCCATCTGGGAGGTGAGCACCGTGCAGAGGGGCTGGGCTCGGGCCGGGACAGCTCCTGCCCTGTGCACTGCAGCAAGCCTCTCTCAAAGCATAAGGAAGATGGTCAAGCCCGAGCTTGAAACCTGGGTCCTGAGGAGGAGGACCCCAAGGCTGCTGGGTTCAGCAGGGCATGTGCCCTCATCTTAACATCTTCCTCCCACAGCACTTTACATCGTGGACTGAGGCGCCGGATGCCCAGCACCGTGCACTGGGCATGAAGATCATGACCGGCGCCATTGCCTTTGCTGTGCAGCTCCTCCCACAATTTGAGGTCAGTGAGCCCCTTCCTTCCCCAGTGTCCTGGTCCCCTGCCTTTGGCAGGGCCCTCCTGGGAGAGTGGGGTCAAAGCTGGACAAGGAGCTTCACTCCAGGGCTTTGCTTCTGCCTCAGTGGTGCCCCTGACTCTTTACGGGTCTCTTTTCCATGGCCTGCTCTGGGCATGGTCAGCCCTGGACATGGGGCCTACTAGCCCTGGAGCATGAGGCACAGGGAGTGATCCTGGGGCCCCGAGCAAGTCCCTGGGCTGCAGGTTCCCATGGGAAGAGAGGGCTGTCATGCTCTGGCACTGTGGTCTCTGCCTTCCTGCCCTCGTGCTGGGTAATGCGGAGAGGTGGAGAGAGAGAACCGTGCCTGGGGATGTATTGGGGAAGGAAGGTGGGACAGGCATGAACTGCCTGATCCTCTCCCCCTGCTTAGGGCTCCCCTGACATATTGGAGGTGGGGGACATGGCAGCCCGCCTGGGTCTGTCCATCAACGACCCGGAGGAGACCATCAGCTGCAAGGCCAGGGCGTGTATGTATTTGCTCGCTCAAATCCTCCTTCATCAGAGGGGTAAGGAGACCCAGCTGGAGTACAAGGCTCCGATGCCAGCAGTTTCCCTCCAAAAGCCTGGTCCCAGGTGCTGGGCCAGACGCTTTGTCTCCATCTGTCCATTCCCAACCTGGGAACAACTCAGGGTGTCGGCGTTAATGATTTGGGCCTCTTCACCTCAGCGCCGAGCTGTGGTACTGCAGCCTGTGCTAATGCACCCATCCTGGGTGTCTCATGCGGGAACCAGGGAGCCCATCCCCAGGCCCCCAGCCCAGACTGGTCCCAGGACACGTGGTGTCCATTGACTCCTGCAGAACAATGACCTTCCTGCTGGGGCCCTGCCCTTCATGGTGCCAGAAGGGCAGCCAGAGCCCCACTGGGTGGACATTGAGCACCAAAGCTAGGATGGCAGCTCAGAGCCATGTGTCTCCACTTGTCCTAGGCCAAGACATGCGAGGGGCAGAGGAGCTGTGGTGCAAGCGCCAGAACGATCAGAGCCAGGTCCAGAAGTACAGGGACCTGGCGAGAGTGGGAGAGGTGAGGATGGTGTGTGTGATGAAGGGGTTCAGAGAAAGGCTTGGTGCTTGTCTCCAGCTGGCAGGGGTCTTCCTGCGGTGGGTTACAGCCTTGCAAGTGTCCAGGGCAATGTGGTGCCAGCGCCAGAGATGGAGCCTGTGTGTGGGTTGTAGCCAGCCTTGTGTTCTCCTGTTTCAGGGGCTGAGAAAGATCTTGCTGGAGGAGCAAAGAAGAGCTTTCCTGCAGAGGGCCCTTCATGCAGTTCGCAATGGACCGATGCACATCAGCCAAGCTGGGCTGGTTTTCCTGTATGCAATCTTGGGGGAAGCCGGCCGCTTGATGGGGCACAAGGTCAGCAGCCACGTTGGGGAGTGCGGGGAGGGAGGAGAGTGAGCTCACGGCCCCTCGGCTCTGTTCCACGTAAAGTTGCTGTCGTCCCATCACGACCTGTTGTGTGGGGACAACGTGGAGCAGAGAGAGGTCACTACACACCGGAGTCTGAGCTCTAGCTCACGGTGGGGCCCATTTGGACTTCGCAGACTAACTCAATTAGTGACCTGCCCCTGTCTGTAAGGTGCAAATCTCCCTTGCCTTCTGAGCAAACTGGCCTTGGGGAGAACGGGAGGCCTGCCAAGTGCCTTGGAGAAAGGAATGAATTAATCTGCCGAGGCAGGATGGCACCAGCCTGTCCTTTGCACATGTCATGCCCCTGAGGGTCAAGGTCTCTTGCCAGGCCCAAAGATACACAGCGTGTTCCCTCAGGACAAGCTTCCCATTCCCAGTCTGCAGTCAGGAGTCTTTAGGAGGTGCACAGGTCCCCGCATGGCTCCATTTCTTCTCCTGCCCACGAACCTGTGCTTGCTCTAGGGAGAACGGAGGATTCAGGCACTTGGCGCTGCTGATCTGCCCCATTGCCCAGAGCCCAGAGCTGCCACCCTCTGTCTTTACCGCGATTCTCAGAAAAATGTTGCTCAAGGAACCTGCCCCCCATTTCCCTGAGCTGTTGCCAAGACCCCTTGGTTTCAGTCCAATCCCTGCCCCATGACCCCTCCCCACATCCCCTGTCCTTTCTGGGTGTAGGACAGGCTATGACCAGCTCTTGTACCTCTGCAGGAGAAAGAAATCCCCATCAGGGTCCTGAATAAGCTCTTCATTATCACCTACCTGAAGGAGCTGCCTAAAGATCTGCAAGGGCACAGCCTGCTGGTCACCTCCTCCAGCGCCATCGCCTCTCTCCAGCCGCCCACACTTGCTCCTGCAGGTACTGTCCTGTCCCCTCTGCCGCTGGGGAGCAGGGAGCAGTGGGAAGGGAGGGGGAGGCTCTTGGCACTAACACAAACCTGCTCCCTGCCGCGTGTGGGCAATTCTCCCCTCTGCCCTACAGAGTCCTGTCCTAGGATCCATCCTCCGCAGGTCTTTCCTTTCTTTCCTCTCAATGGCAGGAGCCTTTCCTCGTGCCCTGCTGCCCCCGGGTAAACCTGCCCTCTGCCCCGGGTGGCATGGGTGGGCCTGCAGGGTGCTGCCATCTTTCATGAAGGAGCCCCGGGACCTGTCCCAAGTGGCTGAGCCACCCCAGGACAGGGGGGACCCTCTGCCTCCTGTTAAAGGCTGCTGTCACTCCCACAGTCGGAGACCTGCTTTCCCTTGCTTGTAGCTCTCTCAACCATGGTCTTTTTGGGGCTGGGGTTGTCCATTCAGAGCATCTACCTCATCTTGAACGTGTCTGGGCAGTGATGCCTAAAGATGTTCAGCTTCTTCCAGGCAGGAGGCTAAGCACCATCTATTTTTTTTCCCCTCATTCAAATGTTCAGGCCTTTGTGTCCTGGGAAAGCTCCCAGTCCCCACTTCCTCACATCGCAGCCTTGTATCATGGTCCCAATGCATGGATTTAATCTTCTGCTGCTTTTTCTTACGCTGCGTAGCAACACCTGCAGACCACCTCAACCCTGACAGCACCTCCATGAGAGAAGATGACCTCCCCAACCTCACCGGGAGCCCGATGGCTACAGAGAAAAGCTGCAACAGCGCTGAAGCCACCACACACGTCACCGACTGACAAGTCATCATCCAGTCTGAGCCGTCCGCCACAGCCAAGTCAGCCTCTGCAAGAGGAGCAGCCTGAGAAACCCTCGTGGTGAAGAACTTGAATATCTTCCAGACCAGCTCTGCAAAGGGCTGGGGAAAGACCAGGCACCATGAGTTTGTAGTGCCCAGGTTGCCAAGTGGAGGATGCTCTTGTTGTGTGGATGGCATTTTGTGACCCCTGCCTCAGGGCTTTGGCCGGTCGCCATTTGGGGCCAGGAAGGATTTTTTTCCCCCTTCATTTATGGAACCAACTTCGGGGGGTTTTTCGCCTTCCTCTGAGGCATCGGGACATAATCAGACCATCCCGGTGTCTGTTGTGTTAGTAGCCTGTCCTTGAATCCATCGAGAGCCATTCAGGGAGTGAAGAGAGCAAAGGCATAAACCACGTGCACTGTTGAACATAGATTTAGTGTAATGTGTCATGTTGAACATAGATGCTATAGAAACTAAGAGGAGATGTAGGATAATAAAGTTAAGCTCATGACATGCAAGGTAAGAAAGAAGACAAGATGATCCATTGCTGTAGAGAACAGGGTCTACAACACACAGGAGAAACCTGGCATGTTTAGCTCAAAAGTCAAGGTCGAGCTGCCTGAGAAATGCTAATACTGTTCAATGGGAAACCACCTTTATTCCTCAACAAGTCAACGTTGGGTGGTCAGGGAGGTGTTTCAAGAAAGTGGCAACGGGAAAAGTTCTCTCTGCTCCAGGTTGCCGAGGTGCTTTGGGTAGATGTGATATCTCTTAGGAGATATAGTTGGAAAAAATGTTCTTTGTAAGCTTTTGGGCACAAACACCCACTGCCACAACCAATAACTGTTCTCTAGGTTGGTCTTTGTCAAGACCAGAGGGAGAAATAGAAGAGAGATGGGGATGGGGAGTATGTTTCAGGAGCAATGGCTTTGTGGTGCTGAAGGCACTCAATGGGAAGGGAAGGACCCAGCTGTGAATCCCAGCTGGAACGCAGATTTCTCCAGAGTCTTTTCATTGGAATAAGCAGGGCCCTTCGCTACGCAGTATATTTTTCTGGTGAAAGTACAATGTGTACAAATGGGCCCTTGTAACAGGCTTCTCTGAATAGCAGGGGACAACCCCCTGCCTGCCCCACTCCCCCTGCGTGATCCATGGAGCCCATTCCAGGCTAATATTTGTACCAAGTCACTGGAGTCAAGATCTCTCAGTCATGGGGGCTGTGGGGTTTCTGGGGTTTTGAGCTGTGTTTGTTTGGTGTGGGTTGGGAAGACCCAGCTCTGTATCCATGCTGCAGCCAGGGAGCTTCCCAGTCTTTTCCACTGGAATAAACAAGGCCCTTGGGAATAAACCCACTTAGCCCCCCCCGGCACTCAGGGCTAGATCTGGCTTGCAGGGATCCGCACAGTCTGGATCCAGACCCCCGCCTGCAGTTGTGGGAGCAGTGGCACCCGTGGTCGGAGCAGATCGGCGTCAGCTCAGGGAGCCTCAGGGATTCACGCAGCCGTCAGTCACCCCCCAGCGCTGCAGCACACGTCCATGGCGGCTCCGCACCCTGCAATTCAGTCGCGGTTCCTCATCTTGTCCCACCCCAAATCCCTGGCCCCTCCAGGAGCCCTGCAGACCACAGGACATGGCTCTGGGGACTGGATCCAGCTCACCGGCCGTATTTTTGACACCCTGCTAGGAGCTGTTCTCACCAAGCTTTGAGTCACTGCTTTGGTTCTTATTGACGCCTCTCTCCTCTTCCCCCTTGTCCCACATGCGACCCCCAGACCTGGTTATGGCTCCCAGTACTACTCACACTGACACTGTACAAAAGACAGCATCCCTGCCTAACTCTGTTGCTTTTCCCTCGTTCAGCGTCCCTGGGACATTTCCTCCCAGCGTTGCACTGGGAGCTCCTGGCTGGTTGTTTGCCCCCCTGACCTCAAGCACGTGTTCACAGTCACTGCTCTCGTGTGACATGTGAGGAGCAGGGGTTCAATGCCCACCCAGCCCCCTTCAAGACCCAGGACACCCAAAAGAAGGGAACGGAAAAGCTTGCAGTTGGTATCCAGGCCCGTGCAAAATCTCTGCTATGCTGCTATGTTTTCCCAGCACATTTGCACTGGTCCAGACAGATGGTGAATGAGCACAGGGAACAGTCCTCTGTGTCTGAGGCAGCTCAGCAAATGCATGGCACACCGCGCACCAGCCTCCCGCACCGACCGGAGCCTGCAAACACTTTCTCATCTCCTCAGGCGCAGCAGCCTTGCCCTGGGCTCCCCGGCACGGTGGGTGTGATCAGTGTTGGTGGGGGAGGAGGAGGACGTCGTTGCTGAGGTGCTGCAATGTCCTGACACGGGAATTATATCCCTGGGTGCACATTCACCCCAGCCCCATGGAGGGGCTCTGCCTGCCCCAGGGATGTGCTAGTGCCCAGCCTGACACCTCGGGGCCACAAGTGATGTCCAACCAGCCCAGCTCAGCTGGGACTGATAGCGGCTCTCAGCCCGGCTAACAGAGGCTGGACTCGCTGGACATGACGTGTGTGTCTTGGGGTCTCAATCCCGTGTCTCCCAGCACAGGGGCACTCCCTGGCGCTGCACTGAATGGCCGTGTGTCCCAGTGTGGCACCGGCATCTGAACCTCTCAGAAAAGGCTGTGCTGAGGGGATGTGGAAGGGGAGACTGGAGCCTGAGACTCTTTTCCTCCGAGGAGCAAACAAGAAGGGCCCTGACAAAAGCTTGGCACGTGATGCACATGGGGCTGCGGCTACGTGGCCCAGCCCTGCCCTAAGGAGGGCCCTGCCTGGATGCCAACAGCCCACGGCAAGCAGCTTGTCAGGGCGAGGGGTTCTGGGGTGGGGGAGATCCCCCAGGGAAACTCCAACTAGCAGCTGCAGAAGTGCTTGCCCTGCTGCTCCACGTGCCATGGGGCCAGCTGCGCTGCTGGGCTTGGCCTCACCCTGTGCTGCGTGGCACTGGCTGCACTGGTTCCTCAATTGAGTCCCTGCAAAGAGGATTTCTACGGAGGAGCTGAGCCCCAGGGGTTGGGTGTAGCAAACATAGCCAACATTTGGCTGAAACTGGGCATCCAACATCATTTTGCAACACTGTACGAGATCTGCAGTATGAGACTTACGGGGTGGTCAAACACTGGAACCAGCTACCTAGAGCAATCAAAAATTGATTGCTTATTCCCAGTTCCTTATTCCCAGTTCCCTATTTCTTACTCCCAGTGCCCAGTTCCTTTTTCAAAGCTCATCGAGACCTAATAAAAGCTTGTTATTAATGAATTAAACATCTGAAACAGAGAGAATGTCATTAGCTATGCACATTTACTAATTAATATTGATAAAAATATTCTGCATCAAGTACAGAGCCCTAAATGATGGGTAGGTTTAAATGGGATTATGGGGCAAAATCCATTTTGGGACACCTCAGACTTCCTGTTGACTCCACTGAGGGACTGCCCTTGACATCTGTGACCAGAGACTTGCCTGGCTCAAAGCGTGGTTTGGCCGTCCCAGGCTGCCAATTGACAGCAGGCTAGCCACTGTGCTAAGTATATGGACCTGAAAAAGGACCTGGATTTTGGGCTGGGATTATAGCTAGATATCCTGTTTTGGGCAACCTCATGGCACATCTCTGTGCCACTGGGGAACTCTTCTGGACATCTCTGACCAGAGACTTGCCCGGGCCAAATGTGGTTCGGCCATGGCAGGCTGCCAATTTACAGCCCCCTGCATTGAAATGGGATTATTTGGGTGCACAAATTTCTCCATGTGGGTAAACTGAGAAAAGCCACTGCCCCAGGGCGCTGGGAGCTCTTCTGCAGGGATGCACGATATGAGTGCTGCTAGATTTGCAAACACCTACGTGAGTCCAGATAAACCCAGAGATTTTCACTAGGAGTCCACAGTGTGCAAAACATTTGACTGTTTGGAGTCTTCCTGAGTTCTTTGCAACTCAAGAATTGCTCCGTTGCTTTGTTCGAGTCCAACAGTGACTGAAAGCTGAGAGCTGGCGTATCATGCCATTAATTGAATGTGTGGCCAGGCATCCCTGACTCTTGGAGCCCTGTCAGGTAATCTGGGCTCTCAGCGTTGGGGGAACACCGTGCTGCAGATCACCATGGTGTGGATCAGCACTAGATCACCTGACAGGGCTCTCAGCTGTGGGAGCTTGCTACTGGACACACCGGGCTTCCTCTGCATCAGCACTTTGGCATTATGGGATCTGATGCTCGATCCCACAATTGTACCTTCTACTCTGCATGTGGCATGGCTAGACGCACAGTTGTGTGGCTTGTGCAACAGATGTCCTTGTGCCTTTACTGAACATCTGGCAGGGGTCTTTTGGTCAGTTGGCAGCAGCAGTGGACTCCACATCCTGGGTTAGGAACAGAGGCTCCTTGTACAAAACCCAGTGAGGGGTAGGAGATATTGAATACAATCTACAACAGGCAGCACTGACCAGAGAGCTGTTGAGGGACAGCGAAGCATTGAGTCTGCCCTCCTGAGCGCTCTCATCAGCTCCCAGGTCATTGTTCTGGCCGTTGTGGAGTCCAGTCCATGTGTCTCAATATAGAGAGAGCCCCTCACTCTGGTTGGCTTTTACAGGCTAGAGCCCATTGCTGCAGGTTGGTGTCTATGTGCTTTGGAAGGAAGGGAGCAGAGGTCAGTCTTGTGAGTAAAAGAGGGCCAGACGTGGTGGCCAGACATGGTTCCAGCCCTTTGCCCCTTTTGTCCAATAGTTTCCTGGTCTTGCAGCACCTACCCTGGGTGTGGGAGACCATGGTTACATTCCCTTGTCTGCCTGTTCATTGAAATAAACCAAACTAAATATTTTGAAGTCCTGTTTTTTTCCCCAAATAAAATAAACTCAGGAAACAAAAAACTTTTTTTTCCCCATTGCATTTCTCTTCATTTAGTAAGTTTGTTTTAGTTGAATGATGGTATAATAAAACCCAGGAGAGGACTAGCAAGTTGCAAGCTGCTTTTGCCTTTGACTATTAACTTTTTTTTCAATGAAATGCTATAGGGATTCAAAGCCAGTTTTGAAATAATTTTTCAGTGAAATCATAAGCTTCACAGTTTATGCAAAGATCAGTGAAACAGGGAAGAGAATGAATCTCTTTAAACCTGGGTTCTTTGCTGAGAAAAACAAGAGAAGTATCGTAATTGCAGAGATTGACATACGGTGACTTAAACGACGATAAACCAGCTTCCCATGTGCTTTTAATCTGATCAAACTAAAAGTTAAAAATGTTACTTTATGATCATATTCTTTTCAAACAGAATGTAGAAATGTAGTTGGTTATGTCTTGCTATTCAATTTTAATTTACTAGTGTGTCTAGTAGCATCCTGCTTAATTTCTCATTTTTAATTATTATAATTTTTTCTTGAACTGCGGAATGTGATTGGCATCCAGGCAAAGCTTTTCACAAGTAAAGAAAGCTTTAGCAATGTGTGAGGACCATTTTCTCCTTAGCCTAAAGGATTAATTTATGAAGATCTACTGTCTGGTACATCTGGATCATGAATTTTGGTAGCTGAAGGAACGATCCTGCTCTCTTAGGTGGAAAAGGAGAATGAAGGTAAGTGGCATTTGCTATGAGCTTTGTTGGCATGAAAATACCAGATTGAGGGGTGTAGACTACTGAGCATTAATGAATGTGTAGACACACCCAGAAATGCTTCCAAAAGAGGGCTTTTCCCAGCTTTGACTGAAGTTGTTCAAAGACGTTGTGTAGCCAGTCTGGTGATAAAGCCTCTTCTGTCAGTATATGCTCTGTCCTCACAAACCAACACCAGCCACTCTCAAAATGTCTCTCTTTGATATGCTTGCAGGCTGCTAAGGTGGGTGGTCTCACAGTGGCTTCACTGCTTCATTTCTGGGTTTATCGCATGAGACTTGGTGGGATGACATTATCAAGGAGAGTGCCCCTGGTAGTGCCAAGGGTCAGGTGTAGATGCACCCATTATGGCACAATATAACTGGGCAGGTACAGCTACTGGGGCCAAGGCTTGATACTGAAAGCAAACTCTGGAGAGCCTGAGTTGGTGTTGGAAGCAATATATGTCCTTCTTTGTTCCCCCAAGGCTGAAATTCACCCTTCTGCTAAGAACCCAACAAGATATATAGTCCATTGACAGGGTTCTGCCCACCCAGAACTTACCTGGTTTTATAATAGGAGGAAACTGCTGCACGGACACAAGGCATGTTCAAATTAATGCAATGGTGCCCATGTACGAAGTTAGACCGCAGTTACTAAACGTGTAACCAAAGTGGTGCAACTTTCTGTGTTTACTGGTTTTGTATTTGTTCAGACATAACTCCTCAGAACAGGAGCAGCATGGTACCTAGTCTTTTTTTTGTGCTCTTGAAGAGGGAAACACATTAATGAAGCTGAACTTCATGAAAAGAGAAATGTCCATTAATATATTGGTTCAGTTTATTCTAGTTGGTTTCTGAGACTTTTGCTAAAAATGGCACAAATATTTGGTATTTGTATGTTGCAGCCACTTGTGATGTTGCAGCCAGGTATTTGTGATGTTGCAACCATGATGATCTAGGAATTACGTGAAAGGCAAGGATTTTGGAGGGTGATATCTTTATTTACTGCAGAGTTATTCCAGATGATTGTTATGCATATCCTTGGGCTATTAAAACAGGAAACATAATTTCATAATTACCAGGTGAAAAAAAATGTTTTCCAAATGTACTAGCTTTTATAAAAGGTCAATTTTTCACCTTTTACATTTCCTCCTTTTTGCAATTCAAGGTAGTGGTAATGATGGGGAAAAATGCAAATGCAAAACTTGAAATGAAAATAAAAAGTGTTTTGTAATCTCAAAATGAACTACTTTAAGTAATGTTGCACAAGTTTGGGGCATCGTTTGAACTTCATTATTGGTGCTTGTGCATGGATGACATTTGCAATCAAGAGAGCTCAAAATAAAGGAAAATACAAGAAAATCTCAGCTGGTTAGTGAACCAAGAAATGTATATTTCAAGTTGTTTTTTCTCAGAAAGGGCACATACGCTGCCCTAAGGATGCTGCAGTAGAAACACCAGTAGACTAACTCCTTCCTTTTACACAATATAAAAAAGAGACATCACAGGTAATTATTTCCTACATATATAATTCCAGTGTTGGTTACATTACATATTCAGTGCATTGGTCTTTGTTAATTTTTCATATGCCTTCTCCAACTTCATGATGTATCTGTAAAAGCCTTGTATAGGGAGGTATTAGCTTTTTAGTGGATGACACTGGGGGGCCTTCTGGCTGGGCAGCAGCTCTGCAGAAAATTGCCTGGGGGTTACAGTGGACAATAAGCTGAATGTGAACAAACAGTGTGCCCTTGTTGCCAAGAACGCTAACGGCATACTGGGCTGTATTGCTAAGAGTGTTGCCAGGAGGTCAAGGGAAGTGATTATTCCCTCTATTCAGCACTGGTGAGGCCATATCTAGAATAATGTGTTACATTTTGGTCTCTCCTCTACAGAAAGAACGTGGACAAATTAGAGAAAGTCCAGTGGAGGGCAGCAAAAATGGGTCGGGGGCTGGGCATATGACTTCTGAGGAGAGGCTGAGGGAACTGGGCTTATTTAGTTTAGGGAAGAGAAGACTGAGAGGGGCTTTAATAGCAATCAGTAACTACCTGCTGGGTGCTTCTAACGAGGATGGAGCTAGCCTGCTCTCAGTGACGCATCACAGGCAGGGACTCAAGATCCTTGCTGCATTGCCCCTCTGCAGGTGAACCAAGGTCAGTGTATCTATGAAACCTATACCCCCCATACACCATACACACAATGCTCAAAACACAACCTACAGCATGCAGTATCCGGAATACCAATAAGAAGTTATTTTCCCTGGCTGGCTGGACACCTGTTGGAAACTTATATGACCCAGTAACTTAAACATTTTTTTTTTTTCAGTAATAATGATTTTGTGACTCTCTTAGGTTAATTGATATTTCTTTTAAATCAGCAGCTCACTATACTTATCTGCATTGTCTTAGCAATTGCCTCCGGTTTGTATTCCAATATTAGAAGTGCTGTTAAGATTTCTTTGACCCTGTGTTTTGGACTGTGTGCTTTTACCGCAGCCAGCTTCTCAAACCATCCTTGGTCCCCAGAATCTCCCTGGGGCTCTGCAGTCCTCGACCTCGGTGCCTGTTTTTGTTCAGGCAGAGTCAACTAGAAACGCTAGATCTCTATAGCTACCAAACTTTGTACGTACCAGGTAGGGATAGAAAGATAATTAGGATTTAGCCCCTCACATGCAAAGCTAGAGACAAAGGAAAGTCTGGAAAGAGTGGAACCATAATTTATTTGGGAGAACACAGCCCCCAAGTCATTGTGTGATATGGAGTTGTGAAGCACTTAAAATGAACAATCCCTCGTACAGGGTGTGTTGTAAAGTCATCACAAATGGAAGTATAAGATATGGTATTATACATGTATATTATGACTCCTGCTCCTACCTTTGTCTAAGGTAATTTGCATCCTTGAAGCCTCACAGGAAAGCCGAGACTCCTTACCAGGTGAGACCTGCCTGCCCAGAGGGTTATCCCATCTATTGACTCTTCTGTGAAATCCTATGAAATATGAACTTTCATTTTTACCCAGCAGAACTTTTACAATCTTTTCTCTGATTCCTGATGAAGGGTATTTGTGCCCAAAAGCTTGCAATGAAAGGGGTTTTTTTTGCAAAAATCTTGTTAGTCTAATCAAAGACATAGCATCTGTCCATGAACCCTGATTGGTATTATTAAATACTACACAACTAGTTTAGGACATGCTATCTTAGACTCAATCTCTCTTTACCTGACATTTTTAATAGCCATAAGAGTGGCCTGGGTTAAATCCTGGACCTGCGGAGGTGAAAGAGGAATTTGGAATTGACACCAGGAGAGATGGACTTTTACCCCTTCTTTGCAAACATTTCCTCCTCCTTTGAAGTTCATCATCATACGTAGCTGCCCTGACAGGAATAATCTGTTTTCATTAATAATTTCCACCTCCCAATTCTTAATTGTATCATTTCAGTCTTTATCACATGGAAAGAAGCACATTACAGCATATTTGTAGTTATGAAATGAAGTAAAATATATTTTATTAGTAGGACTATTAGTAGAAATAAGAAGAAGAAGTAGTAAAATATACATGACTTTATTGAAATGTAATACCTGAGGTATATTTTGAGAAACATTTATATGCCACTTATTCTGTCATTATCACATGGGGATCTTTAAGAAGAGAAATGGTGCTGTTTGTAATACACATAAATCGGGTTTTAAGAATCTTCACCGGTATAAAATAGGACTAGAAGGAAACAGTAATCGCTTACCTTGGTCTTCTTTATCTTTTTCTCTGATGACTCCAGTAAGAAACTTAATCTTTTCTACTATATTCCTGCAATGTTTTCTTTTTCCAGCCTATTGGTACATGTACATATACAAGAAATAAAGAGTTACGAGCTCAAAAGCAAGTACACAAGAAATCAACATACATCTCTTTTCTTGCATGGCATTCCTTTCGTATGGGGCAGCATTCGTTTTCTAAGGAAGCAAATTACCTAAAAATTCCTCAGCTATGAACTCCATTTCAGTTTCAACATAAAAAGTATATATATACCAATTCTTGCCCAGAGCCTGAAAACATATCCTTTATAAGTTGAAAAAATGCAACATGGGCAATAGATAAAAAGGATCTGAAATTAGTCTTAAGGAAAGACACTCTACACTGAGTCGAGAGACAGCAGAGCTCTTTCAATCCTGCATCTGCTGCTAGCTGAGTAAATCAGGTAGTGGAGAGAGGGGAGCACGTATGTCATATAAACACAGTCTTCATAAAAGCCAAGTCAAGTTTGTGACCATTATATGGCCAAGCTTGTGGCCATCAACAATAGCTTTGAAATCTAATGGGACCAAAATACACAAACTTTCCCACACTCTGGGGGTCTTCTCCCAAGTCTCGAATTAAGATCTCCTTTCAGCTCCAGTGGGTGCTCTGGCAGACTTTCCTCCATTCAGGTATTTGAAAACTTTGCAAAATTATGCTCAGGCAAGTTATTTGGCAATCTCTGTTTGGAGGTGGGAGAGAACAAAGCATTTCAGGAAGGACGATACATTTCAGTCTTTCGTAAAGTCAATTATAGGCGGAGGGTTTGTTTGTTTTTTAAAGTGGGAAAGGTCATATTTGAATGTTTTCATTCTAATACAAAATGCTAAATCTCTCACTGCTTGATTTTCTAGTGGGATGAGACCTCTGGGTTGTGACTCACTCGACATGATGTTTCTCCATCAAGAGCATCAGTTCTCCAAACATTCAATCACAAGACATCCCTCTCACCTGGAGAGTTTGAAACAGAGGAAGAGCAAAGGAGCATAGTCTGCTCAGATATGCATAAGAGTCTCCCACCCCTGGCCTCACAGTCAGGGACCGGGGCCTGGGAGCTCCCTGCTGCCGGGGCAGGGGGACAATGTCCCTGCTCGGCATCTGGTGGCAGCCCCTGCCCCAGCAGCAGGCAGCTCGCATGGACAGCGAGCAATGGCCCAGCTGCACCAGAAGATAGCGGTCTCCTGGCCCCGTGCTCCCTGCCAGCTCCTGGGCTAGTACCAAAAGGGAGCTTTGAGCTACCCCCGGCTGCTGCAGGAGCCCAGGGAAGGGCCACCGGAAGCAGGAGCAGTCTGCTATTAGGGGAAGCAAATCTTCTCCTTCATTGCTGCATGTGTAGATGTATTCCTGGGAGAGTTTACTTTAGCGTACCTCACTCTAGAGTAAAGTGCTCCTGGATTATTTGCATGTGCAACTGAGCCCAGTCACTCACTGTCTTTCAAAGTCTCTCCAGAAATCTTAGTTTTCATTTCTTAACTTCTAGGGCTCTATAACATTTTTTTTCCCAGGAAATCTCACCTGAGAAGCCAGATATTACAGACAGCTTGTAATGATTCTGAGTGGTATCTTCTCTATTCTTAGGACCACTTAAAAATGAATTATAAACTGGGTCATAATCAAGGAACTTTAATAGTGCTGGAGTGACTAGATGGGACAGTCCAGGAAATACGTGAGAGGCAAGTATTTTTATGGGTAATAAATTTTGTTTCACCGACTCCATGTTTGGGATGGGCTTTGACAAGCTTCCAAATGTAGTGCATTCTTCTTCAGGTCAGAGGGAGTTTTCAGTTCCTAATACTAGAAATTTGTTCCAAGGTGGGTGCATCTACATGAGATGCTTTACTGTGAAGCAGTGTATTTTGCTGTGCAGTTAACATATGCATCTACACATGAGCATGGTTACTGCACAGTAACCCTTCCTAATACTAAGCTTGCTACCTGCAAATGCAAGTACCAAATTTAGTTGCAGTTACTAACTGTGCAGTAGCACTTGTCTAGACACCTGACTGGGCGCAAATCTGCTCCTGGTCAGTCATCCCCAAGGGGTGGGAGATTGCTCCCTGCCCCATGGAGCTGGCTGCTGCCAGGGAGGGCTCTTCCACTGGAGCCCAGGCGGGGACTATGTCTCCCTCCGCAACCAGCAGGGAGCTCCAAGACCCCTGCTCCAAGGTCATGATTGTGGAGCAGAGGCTAAGAGATCCTTGTCTCCCAGCCCCTGTTTCACCATCACAATTCGGGAGGAGGGGGTCGGGTGATCTTTATCTCCCAGTGCCAGCTCCAAGGTTACAGGGCTTGCATTGGGACTGGTCCCAATGTCACAGAATTGGTGCTGGGAGAGAAGGTTCAGGGCCACGGCCTCGCTACCAGCTGCCCCATTGGTGGCCAGGACAGGGGGATGGGTCCTGCCCCACCCCTGCAGCCCTTTCCAAGCCACACACCTTAATCACCAGATCAGGGCACGGGCCTGGGGCATGCCCCTGACCAGGACAGCTCCCAGTGACTGTGGGGTGGGGACTGGAGAGCCTGTTCCTCGCCCACCTCTGCGATCTAGGAGCTGGGTGGGGAACAAGCTCTCCAGTCTGTCCCCACCCAGCTCTGTGATCATGATGCTGAGCAGGGAACAGGTTCTCCAGCCCCTGCTCTCTGAACTGTCCTGTTCAAACACTTAACTCCCAAGGTCTGAAGCGCAGGGGTTGCCCAAGGACACTATGGTCCCCAGTGCCCTACTTTGGTCAGTGTGGCCTAGCTTATTGCAGGGAGGATCCTATGTCTCCCCTTGGTATTCCAAGACTGTCTGGTATTTAGTCTGGGGGCACTGTTTAACCCAAGACACATTTCAATTCAACTACCTTCCTCTTCCTCGAACTATGTTTTAGCTAGTCTCATAGCCAGCTCCACTCTCAACAGGCTCATCCGTGAGCGTGCCTGAGGACCACAGACACCAAGGCCTCTTGTTTCTCGCTCACTCTCACAGCTCAGGGAGACACACAGGTTGACATATAACACATTTCCCTCTTCAACGTCACCACTCAGAAGCAGTTCATGGGGATTTCTTTTCAGGGGCAGATGGAGGAATGCTCTGTGTGAACCTAGCACATGGGTTTGTTGGTTTTTTAGGTAAAGTTGGGAATATGAAGGGATAGCCAAGCCTTCACAAAACTCTTCCATTGTTTCTTTGAGAACTAGCACCATAATCCCAGTCTGACAGGAAAACTGTCAAATGTAAAAATATTATATATATTAACCAATTCAGTTTTCAACATCCTATTTATTTTTAAGAAAAACATCCTTCATTTGATAGATGTCTTGCATTCATTTGTCCTGTTTATTGATCAGCTCCATTTCTTCCAGGCACAAAGATGGGAACGTTGAGCACCATTTTTTTTCATTTGCTCCTGTGCCGTCTCACCCTGGATGGAAAGCTAGCGAGCTCCTTGTTTCTCCCTGTTGCCCTTTTCTGTGATGTTGTTGAAAAACAACATGAAGTAAGAGAGGAATCAGACATAATGTACAGTGCCTTGCACTTAAAAATAGTGCTTGGGAAGATCTCCTTCTAAGCACTGAGGATCATAGGCTGAAAGAAACCTCACCAGGTCCTGTGGCCCATGTCCCTGCTCCAGCCACGTTCGTCCCCAACTAAACCACCACAGCCAAATGTTGGTCTTCCCTGCTTTTGGACGTTTCCAAGCATGGAGAATCCACAGCTTCTCTCGGTAGCCTCAGCCCTGTGCGACCACTCCCAGTGGCAGATAGTTCCCCTACTCTCCATCTTCCATTTCCCCTGCTCTGGCTTGCGGCCCTTGCTCCTAGTCCTGTCCCTTAGAGCCACAAAGAAAAGCCCATCTCCATTCCCTCTATAATCACTCTGCATGTATTTGAGAAACTATTATACACCCCTCCCCACCAAGTGTATTCTTATCCATCCTAAATAACCCTCGTTCTTTCATCCCTACCTCATAAACTTTTGTCCCAAGGTGCATTTCGGTTGCCCTTCCATTTGTCATATTTCCTGCAGGAGGGATTGGGCCTTGTGCAGGGGCAGTATCAGGGACATACAAAGTTTCAATCCCCCATGAAGTCTTCAGTGTTTGCAAAAATTTGGTTACATTTCCTAAAGCAGAAAAACAGTCATGAAAAAGGAGATGGGTAGGATTTCCTCACACCTTTTTCTAAGTGTTTAAGTGATAAAGTCCAAAATCCCATGACTCTCAGTAGGTCAGAGGCTGTTACGTGACTGACAAATGTTAGCTTCCTTCTAAAGGATCCAGAAAACCCTGCCGACTTAGCCCATGGGAAAGTACAGCTTCTGTCAATTTTGCTGGAAGACTCTGAATATCCCAATCACCTTTTTTAGGGCTCGTAAGACATCCCTGTTGCTCAGGCTGTAGATGAGCGGATTGAGTACTGGGGTGACAATGGTGTAAAAGAGAGCCACAATCTTGTCTTGCTCTGGGAAGTGGTAGGAGCTGGGTCTCATGTACATGAAGATGGCTGCCCCATAAAACATGACCACCACAGTGAGATGGGAGGAGCAGGTGGCCAGAGCTTTCTGCTGTCTGGTTGACTTCATCCTCAGGACCCTGGAGAGGATACAAGCGTAAGAGGCTAGTATAATGGAAGAAGGGATGAGGACCAGGACAATGATACTCACGAACACCAGAGCCTCATATCGAGAGGTGTCAGAGCAGGACAACTGGAGCAGGGCTGGGACCTCACAGAAGAAGTGATCGATCTCTTTGGAGCCACAGTAGGGGAGAGCCAGTGTAAACACTGTATGAAATCAAGGCATTTACTGATGTTCCCATCCAGACCCCAGCTGATAAAAGAAAGCAGATGTTCCTGGGCATGAGGATGGGGTACTGCAAGGGGATGCAGATCGCTATGTACCTGTCATAATTAGTGTAAGTAGTTAATAGTAAATAACAGTTCTAGCTATGTTTTTTTTAATAAATTATAAAAATAAAAAATAAATAAAGATAAATAAATACCCAAAAACTAACTCGTTCAGCAAAAACCTGAAATATTCCGACTAGAAATAGCGACAGTGCCACTTGAGAGCTGTAGATGGGATATCCAAGGTCATTGTTCTTCTCTATGGGTCTGGCTTCCTAAGTAAACCTCATTGTCTATGGTTTAAGACCTCTACTCACAAAGGGAAGAGGCAAGAACGTCGAGATGGATTTAGGGAGTCAGTCTGGATGACAAGGTGAGAAATGATGACATCAAGGCATGCTTGGGAGTACAAAAAACTGACCAAAGAGGTTAGAGAAGATGACTTGACATGGTTTGGCTATATGATGAGGTAGGACAGAAAGACCACTGTATGCATCATCTATAAATTAATCCTTTCTGTCAGTAGGCTGGGAGAATCCCCAAGGCTGAAGCCAAAAGAAAATATTGGAAAAGGGATGACAGATTTGAGTGTCTAACAAGATGATGCAGTGGATCACAAGTG